>NC_091073.1:115702500-118202500 GCF_032405125.1 Capricornis sumatraensis | reverse complement strand
GAAGGGTCAGACTGGGAGGGGCCCCGGGGAAGGGTGGCCCACAGGCCGTCCTGAAAGCACAGCTACCCACGGACAGAGCTTGAGAAATGCCTGCGGGACACTGGCAAAAAAACAAGGCCCTCCTGGGTTCACTGAGTACCGTGCTAGGTTCTCCAGAGAACCAGGGTGGGGACTCAGGCCGGCCTGAGACCTCACGCTCCACCTCGCTCCCTGCACACGTCGTGTTCCCCTACTCCTCCCTGCCCTGTGAGCAGAGCCAGAAGTTGGGGGGGCAGTGGGGCTGACTCCCCGTCACAGCCTGATCTCCTGACCCTCCTGGTCAGGCCCTGAAGCCCGCACTCCAGGCCACACACGCCGTGGGCTGTGCCTCAGCTCTGCTGCCATTCTGACAAGAAATAAGTGTATCAAATTCAAGTAATTATGTCTAATTAGTATTAGTAATTATCCTGTTGGGCTGCAGAAAATTAATCTTTCGTTTCCCATCAGGGGGAAGGACGGCGGAGCCGGGGGAATGGGGCAGCAGCGCCAGGAGCGCCAGGGGCGGTGTCAGGGCCCTCCCTGGCTCATCAGTCACCATGGACAGCCCCAGGAGGCGATCGCAGCCCTCTCGCCTTGGGCCACTGAAGTGAGATCCCACAGGGCCTGAGGCCAGGAAGCCACGGCCAGCAGCCAGGTCTAAGCAGCAGCGGCCACGCCCAGGGGGTCTGCACGGACATCGGGGTAGGGGGGAGTGGCCGGGTGCTGGGTGCTCAGGACGGGCAGAGACCCCTGGGGTTGGATGAGCCTGATAGAGGCCCCCGACCAGCCCCACGAGCACAAGGGGCAAGTGTCTGCAAGAAGCCCAGGGCCAGGCAGCCCTGAGCAGAAGCGCCTGGAAGGGAAAGGAACAGGCCAGCCATGTCACACCGATGCTCTGAGGCCCGCAGGATGCTGCAGGGTGGGGCAAGTTCTGTGTTTCCTGACACCCACGGTGGGAGCAGACACACAGCAAGCGCTGATTAACACCAGTGTGGGCTAGCCCCTCGCCACCACACGCCAAGGCCCCGCTCTCCGGAATCCTGCCCCCTCCCGCTGCGCCTAACAGGTCCCTGCCATCTCAGCCTTTCTCGGGGTGGCCTCCCCCCAGCCCCGACAAGCCCGGTCAGGAAACCTTCCAGGGGAGCAGCAGTCTCAGGGCCGGACTTCCCGCCGCCCCCTCACCATCTCCCCCGAGGTTCCAGGTCTCACTCCCCTCCTACCCCAACCCCACCCAAAAGCAACACAAGGCCCAAACCTCCTCCCCCCAAGCCCCCCAACGCAAAACCCCAAGGGAGGGTGGGTGCCTTCCCTTTTCTTTGTTAATTCTCCCCTCATTACGCCTGCAATCCCACAATCAGTGTGCACTGTAATTGTCGAATTTGATGCTAATGATTAATGAATTAAACATGGAGCCATCAATTAGTCCTCGGAGGATAATTCTGCATAAAGCAGCGGATAATGTAATTACAGTAACAAAGATAATGAGATGTTAACATCGCCCGGTGAGCGGAGACGCGTTGTGAGTGTGCGTGAGGTCGCTGGCGGTGTGCCGGGGGGCGGGGGCGCGGCCCTGGGGGGCGGCCCAGCCACGTGTTCCGGGGACACTGGGGAGCCGTTGGTGGGCGCCGGTGGGTACGTGGGGGAGTGGGCTGCACCCCTGCTGCACGCACCACTTCCGCCCCCCAGGTGGGGGCCTTCGGAGGATGTGGCAGGACACAGGGTCCCAGGTGTCCCTGTTCAAGGAAGCAGCCAACGGTCCCCCCTGCTGCTTGCTGGCAAGCAGGGCTTCCCTTCCATCCACTTCCATGTCCTCAGCCCGCTGGTGCCACCTGAGAAGCCCTAGGCCAACCCCACTCCGGGCTGCCCTCGCTGTCCCTGGGCCAGCGAACCCGCCCCCTCGCCCCCAAGCGCACCTCGCCGGCAGCTCCGAGCACCCTACCCATCTTCCTTGTTTTCCTGTCCTTAGCGTCCCTCTCTTCACCAGTCCACTAGCGCACTCTCTGCCTATTTCAAGGGCCTTGTTCTGAGCCCGAGGAGGCTGAGCAGAAGCACAGAGCTGCCCCAGTCAGGCACACATAGGTTCAAACCTCTCTCTACCACTTCAGTGGGATTTCGGGTGCTCAGTTGCTAAGTCGTGTCTGACTCTTTCCAACCCCATGAATTGTAGGCCACCAGGCTCCTCTGCCCATGGGATTCTCCAGGTAAGAATACTGCTGCCTGCCCAGTCGCTAAGTCGTGTCTGACTCTTTGCGACCCTCATGGATGGCAGCCCACCAGGCTCCTCTGTCCATGGGATTTTCCAAGCAAAAATACCGGAGTGGGTGGCCATTTCCTTTTCCAGAGGTCTTCCCGACTCACGGACTGAACCTGCGTCTCCTGCGTTGCAGGCAGACTCTACCACTGAGCCTCCAAGGAAGCCCCTCCGGGGGATTTTACAGACAACTTACTTAACCGCTCTGAACTTTTGTTTTCCCATCCGTAACATGGGAGCACGATCTCGACATCAGGGCTAGCACACTTGGCACCCCTCAATCAGCGGTGCCAGCGCCCCTGACCCCTCAGTGCCTCCAGACAGGGTGGCACCCTGGCAGGGCGGGGACCCTTGCCTCAAACAAGCACCGTCTTTCTCTCCTGACTGCTGGACAGGGTGGCATCCATGCCTCTGAACAAAGACTCCACCCCACACTGTAGAACTGAGGATGGTTAAAGGGTTCGCCCCAGGCAGCTCGCTCGGCAAGCGTGGCTGAGATGTGGCTCCCGTTCCTGGGCCCCCATCAACTGCCCCACTCCAGATGCTGACGCCACCTGTAAGCACGAGGCTACCTGTCCCTGCTCTGATCTGCTGGGCTGTCCGCTGGCCACTTCCCCTACTGACCCCACAAGGGCCGCATTTTAGCCAACGCGTTAGCTGGGCTGATCCTGAAGCCTGACACTCGGTGTGAGCCTGCCCGGAGCCCTGAGGACCCGGGCTGGGCACAGCCCCCGACACCTACCTTCCCAGGCCCCTCCCATCAGAGTGCGCCCCACGCCCCCACCTCAGCAGCCCCTCACCTGTGCCCCCGCCCAGCTGCGTGCTACTCCGCTCCAAGGCCAGCCCGTTGGCCCGGGGGCTGGTGCCAGGGGCTGTGGCCGGCGTGGCTCGCGGCAGGCGCTTCCCAGGCACCTTGACAGTGGTCCGCAGCAGGTCGATCTCCTTGCCGTGGATGTTCTGCATGTAGTCCTGGGGCCACGTGGACAAGACGGGGTTGGGGGGGAGACTCATTAGGACAGGTCACTCTTCCACAGCAAACCCCATCCCGACCCTCCCAACTCCTGGGTCTTTGCCTGCACTGCCCACGTTTGTGGAGCCCCCCCAGTACCCTCCATCCAGGTCTGCCCGAGTGTGGCTCTCGGGGCTCTGCCGGGAGCGGGGCAGGGGCCACAGAGGGCCTGGGGCCAGGAGTGACGCTTGGGCTCCTTTACGGAAGATGGCTCGGGAGGCAACGCAAAGGAGGCCAAGTATTGACCAGAGACGGGACTTGGAGAGAGGCCGGATGGCCGAGGAGAGGGGCTGACAGGCCCCTGGGGACACAGACGATGGGGCTGCCCCGGGCCGTGGATAGCTGGTCACCAAGAACCCCAGCCCTGTTTGCAGACTCTCCCACCACCACTTGGGGCCTCGATAACTTTTAGAGCCTAGAGCAGCGCCCAGTCCTTAGAATGTGAATAAGCTGCTCAGTCCTTTCCGACTCTTTCTGACCCCGTGGGCTGTTCCCCGCCAGGCTCCTCTGCCGATGGGATTCTCCAGGCAAGAATACTAGAGTGGGTGGCCATTCCCTTCTCCAGGGGATCTTCCCAACCCAGGGATCAAACTCGGGTCTCCTGCATCGCAAGCGGATTCTTTACCGTCTGAGCACCAGGGAAACCCTGGTGCCTGACGATAAATATTTGTCGAGTAGTTAAAGGGAAGCCTTTGATTCTTTCTGCCATTCTGAGGAACAGTGAGACAAGTACACGGGTTCCAGATACCAGTGGACATCCCAGCGGCAGGAACAGTAACCAGCACTAACGTCACACGTCAGCCGCCCAGCCACGCGCCAGGGGTCCCCCGCGAGACAGCTGACATCACGTCTGTATTTCACGCACTGCCTCACGTGAGTGTCCCGACGACCCAGGAGGACAGCGTTACTGTGCCCGCTTTACAGATGGAAAAACAGGTTATCCTTACAAAGGGTGACCTGCCCAAGGTCACAGTCAGCAGGTGACAGGGCCAGGCTCAAGCCCAGCTCGCTCAGGTGCCCAAGGAACCTCCTCTTTAGCCCCGGAGCGAATCAGCCCTGCCTTCATGTCAGCACCTGGAGGGCTGGACGTGGACGAGGGGGGATAGGGACCCAAGAGCGGGAGCGGCTGGGTGTCTTACCCCATCATGCCTACGGCCTTCACCTTGCCCTGGGCGGAGGGTGGCACCTGGCAGGGTGGGAGGTAGGATGAGGGATGCAGAGTGGAGCCCTGCCCTCCCTCTGGCTTCCCTCTGGCCTCCCTCTGCTTAAAACCTCACCCAGGCTGGCCCAGTCTCCCTGCTGCTCTGATCTTCTCGGGTGCTAATCCCTTGTCCATGGCCCTGGCAAGATCTTGGGCGGTCCTTCCCCAGGGGACAGAAGCTGGGCCAGTGATGCCAGCTTAATTCTGGAGGGAATTTCACTGGCTGGACTCGGACAGGCTCCCCTCCTCCATCGTCGGGAGTGCCTCTGGGACATTCTGCATCCAGGGCACTGCCCTGAGCACTGTCCTTCCAGGTCCCAGCCCTCTCACCCCACCCACTGGGACACCACTTCCTGTTCCAGGCATTCTCCTGCCTTGTCATCTTTCAGCTTCAGGGAAAAGGCACAATGTCCTCTGCTTAAAAGAGCCGATGGGGAGTGCTGGCCAGGGTGGGCTGACCAGGGGCTCAGGGCCGACCCTCACCCTGTGAATGACCGAGATGACCTCGAGGAGAAAGGGATCACCTGGCCGCAAGGAGCCAAGAGAACGTGGCATCTCCAAAGAAGAAAAGGAGTGAGATTGAGGGAGCAGAGAGCCCAGCACCAGCCATGCTCCTGCCCCCGGCAGGCTGGCGTTCTCTACAGGAATCGCTGGGGCCAGTGGGAGGACCACAGGGAGGATGGGGCACCCCGATGCCAGCACGCAGGCCGACTCCCAGAGGCCTAGCTGGGCCTGTGCATGCTAACTCACTTCAGTCGTGTCCAGCTCTTTTGCATCCCCATGGGCTGCAGCCCACCAGGCTCCTCTGTCCATGGGATTCTCCAGGCAAGAATACTGGAGTGGGTTGCCATGCCCTTCTCCAGAGGATCTTCCCGACCCAGGGATGGAACCCGCGTCTCCTGCATTGCACGTGGATACTTTACTGCTGAGCTGCCAGGAAGCCCTTCAGAAGGCCCACAGGGGCCCCGCCAGCTGGAGGGGAGCGCCCTGCCCTGCAGCTCTGCCCTGCGTCCCTGGCCTCCTGGTGAGGGATGGGGCCGGTGTCTAGCCTCAGGCATACCCTGCTCCCAGGATGCCTGGTTCGTGTCTCAGAAGCACAGAACAGCATCGCTGAGATGCAGACGAGGGCAGGCTCACCACAGGAGGGCCCCCCTGCCCCGACCTCCCACTCCTGCTCTGCTGAGCGCTGCCAGGGTTCTGTCCCCAGCCTGAGCCCCTCCCTGTGCCCTGGTCCCTTCCCCAGTCAACTCCACCCACCCCCATTCTCGTCACCGCTGGCCCTCTGGCCTTGCCTAGCTCTCAGGGTGCACCCCACCATCCTGGCGGCCCCCACACTCCAGGCCCCCACTGCCCTCCGATCAGCTCCGCACGCATCCCATCCCGGGTCCCCACGCACAGTCGCATCTCAGCTCGAGACGACTGTCAACAGCTGGCAGGGCCGAAGACACAGCTGCCGTCCCTTTCCCGGGGGCGGGGCTTGGGCTGCTCTAGTTCGCAAGGAGGTCACAGCAGCTGCAACAGTTTCCAGGCCCCGTGACAGCCCTGGGCTGCCCAGGCTGGGACACGGGTCAGGGCAGAGGCGGGGGAGAAGCTGACCCCAGGCCAAGAAACCAGAGCCACTCGGAGGGACTCCGTTTGGGACCAAAGAGCCAGACCCCAACAGAAGGGGGAAAGCAGCGCTGACCACACGACAGGCCAGCACCCAGCCAGCCGGAGGGGGGGACCAGCTCTGGGCCCCCCGATGAGACTGCGATGGATGAGCCGGAGAGGCGGCGGCGGACGGGGCATCATCGGGAGCGTTTCCCTCTGTCAGCAGAACGGGGGAGCTCTGCGGCAGCTCGGGAGAGCGGTCACCACGGCTGCCTTTATTACCCACCATCAAACAGCAATTTCTTCCCCAGCCTCCTCGCTAATTACCCAGCCAGCGTTCTCATCTCGTTTTATTACTGGAATTAACAACGAGTTCAGAGCGTGGAAAGCTATTAAGATGTGTGATTAAGCCACATTCAATTAGTTTCTACAAACAATTTAATTGATGTTGCAGATAGAATTAACAGAAGGTGATTGTGTGAATGGCTCCGCTGGCTGCAAAATGGGGGAGGCTGTGGCGGGCTCTCCTGGGCCCCGGCAAGGACCGGGCGTGAGGCTCGAGACCTGCCCACCAGCCCTTCCTCAGTGCGCCCCTCAGGTCCCACCAGCCTGGGGTCCACCAGCCCGACCGGCCTGCCAATCGGTAGGCGAGTCCCCAGCGCCCCTGCCCTCGAGTCTCCTGGTAGGGGGAGCGTGTGCCCTCCAGAGTTCCCGGAGGGCCTTCCTCTGCAGGCTTCCTAACAGGAGGGTGCCTCCAAGGGAAGCAGACGGCTCCCAGGGAGAGCGGGTCCCTGCTCATTGCCGGCAGCTGGGAAGTTTGCTCAGGTTGGAAAGTTTCCTCAGGTTGGAAAACACGGCCAAGGGGGATGGAGGCAGGGAAGTCGGCAACAGGAGCTCAGCGGCTACCAGGGAGGGACACCAAGAGATGAGGAGCGGATGGAGCGAAACAGCCTCCGTCAGGAGGGACCTCGGACACCGGGGGTTGTGCACGGAGACCCTGGGCTTGACCTCACTGGTGCTCTGTTACCACGGTTTTGAACCTGGTTCAGGTCTCCTGGACAAGAGAAGCGTGGACCGGGCAGGAAAGCTGCCATCTGCACGGGCCAGGTGCCCAGGGCATCTGGCGTGGGTTGGGGACGTGCTCTCGGAGCCCAGAAGCAGAAGGCAGCAACTAAAAGGCTGACTGACGGGGAGGCCACCTTCTCAGCCTCTTCACCACGCCCGTGGAGCCGGCGGCCTCTTAGATTCACCTCCCAGCAAAGCAGGGGCAGCCTGGAGCCAGGATCACCACATCCCAGCCCAGCACACTGACCACACACAGTTCCCAAGCGTGGCGGCCACCCAGCCGGCCTCACTTGCCCTGATGGTACCTCTCCAGGGATCCTCAGGCAGCCTGGAGGGGAGGTGCTCCTGGATTGTGCAGAAAACTCTGGGTGATTCTTACCGTCCAAGTCACGGGGTGCCAGGTCACTGGTGAGCCACTGGCTGGGTGACCGAGAAGTTGACAAAGCCCACCGAGCCTCCGCCCTCTGGGTTGTTAGTGAAGTGAAAGTCGCTCAGCTGTGTCCGACCATTTGTGACCCGCTGGACTGTACAGTCCATGGGATTCTCTAGGCCAGAATACTGGAGTGGGTAGCCTTTCCCTTCTTTAGGGGATCTTCCCAACCCAGGGATCGAACCCAGGTCTCCTACATTGCAGGTGGATTCTTTACCAGCTGAGCCTCAAGGGAAGCTAGACAATACTGGAGTGGGTAGCCTATCCCTTCTCCAGGGGATCATCCCGTCTCAGGAGCTGAATCAGGGTCTCCCGCCCTGCAGGCGGGTTCTTTACCAGCTGAGCCACCTGGGAAGTTGCATGTGAAAACAGCCATCCCACAGGATCTCTCCCTTCCCCTCCGCCACCAAAATCAAACAGGACACCAGGCCCTGTCCTCCCTGTCCCCAGACACTCCCCTCCTGGCCCTCCCCTCTTCCTTCCGGGGTGCGGGGCCACCAGTGCACAGCCAGGGCAGGAGGCAGGGGACAGCGAGGACGCAGCAGAGAGAGACAGGCAGGCGGGCCTCACGGGAGGGGAACAAGGCCACAGATGGGCTCCCAGCCCTGCAGCCGGGAAGCGCTGGGGCAGGAGGTGAGAGCACTGGGCCCAGGAGGCCCAGCCCCTCTCCCTGGGGACACTGCGGTCCTCTTCCTGGTCGGGGGGTGGGGATGCGGGGAGGGGGCGTCCCTGCTTCCTAGGACAGCACGGCCCTCATCAGGGCTCTGTGGAGAGCCTTGCCACTTCTGGACTCAGCAGGACTTGGAGAGGAGAAGGCCAGAGTGGGGGCAAGGACAGTGCCCAGGAGCCTCTGTGCTGAAGCCCCCAAGGTCGCCAGGCCGAGGCCCCTCATCTAACCGGCCCCACGAGCTGGTATCCGAGCACTGGCTCCCACCCTGTGGAGTCAGAGGACCCCCAAGCTGAGGGGAAGGGCCGGGTTGACGGGAAGGGCCCACCCCAGGCCTGTAGGCTTTCTCGGGGTCCTGGGCGCTGCCCTCAGGGGGACTGGCCTACGGACGAAGCGTGGACCCCAGTTCCTTTCAGCCGAGCCCCCTACAACCCCCATGCCGACTCAGGGGTGGGCGAGGGGCCCTTCCGAGGCTGGCCCGGGGGCCTCCGGGCCCGGGGTGGGGCCGGCCCACGTGCTGTGCTCGAGGGGCTTCGCGGGAGAACTCATTAGGCCCACAGTGGGGTGGTGACAGAGATGGATTCCGGTGACAGCTGTGCGCTGGAGCCACGCGGCGAGGGGAGGGGGTAGAGTGTGGGAGCCGCCACGGGGCCCCCCAGTCACTGTGCCCCGCCCCCTGAGGACCCCTCTGCCCAGGCCCCGTGCCCCGACTGGCCTAGCGCCAAGGGGGTCTGTCCCGGCCCCAGGCTACCCCCAGCAGCCCTGGCTTAACTGCCCTCTTGCACCCCACTGTTCTGGGAGCCCAGGGGCACCCACATGTGTGGCGCGCGTTGGCAACACCGCCTTCCCCTCCCCATCCCCGCCAAGCGTGAGCAACTCCATGTAAACAGGCCTGATCCAGCTCTTAAAACAGCTCCAGTGGAGGAGGGAGAACCCGACTTGCACACCAGTCCAGCCCTGGGGGTGACCGCCCGGCAGGTGGGTTTACTCCAAAGGGCCCGGCCGAGACTCAGAGCTTTCAGGCACCAGGCCTTAGGGTCCGTGTGGCCCCCGAGCCCCCAAAGCGAGGCCCCTTTCCCAAGAGCAGGACTTTCTGAGCTCAGGTGCGCTTCCCTCCAGCCCCAGAGTCCAGCTGCTCCATGTCCACCTGGCCCCCATGCCCAGCCCGCCCCAGGTGCAGCGAGCCCCCCCACTCACATGCAGGCTGGGGTGGTAGGTGAGCAGCCCGTTGTCACACAGGGTCACATACTTCTTCTTCCATTCCTTGTTCAGCGACTTGCCACTCCGCTTGAGCAGGATGCCCTGGGGACAGAGGCCGCATCAGAGATGGGAGCCAGGCGTGGGGAGGGTCTCAGTGCCCGCGGGCCCCATGGGCCTCCACCCCCGTCCTCCCAGGTTACTGTGCGTGTGGGCACAGAGACGTCATGCGGGACGGAAGCTGAACGGGGAGGGCCACCCGGACCAACCCATCCACCGGACTCAGGGGGCCCTCTCCAGTTACCACGGACCAGTGTCCCGTTGTGGGGGGGGCGCCCCCTACCCCAGGTTGTGGGGCTACATCTGCAATGAGAGGCGGGGGTTTCGATGGCCTCCCAAGATCTCCAGGGTGAGGGTGGAACACAGAGACCTCCTGTGGTAGCCCCAGAAGAGGGCAGACAAGCACCTGAATGTCCCCAGAATGCCCCAGTCTTCCCAAAGCAGGGAGTGGGGAGTTCCAGCCATCCAGATCGGCAACCAAATCTCCCATGGGAGCTGAGAGGATGCTGAGTGTGGCGCTTGAATGGGCCCCAGGATGGACAAGGGCCCCACGAGGGCCGGGATTTGAGAGTGTTGTTCATCAACAACCCCCCCGCCCCCGGCACCACAGCACACTGGGGGAACCCCGGGTGGACAGTGGGGAAAAGCCAGCAGAGACTCTGCGGCTGTTGGAGGACCCCACCAAGGAAGACCACCCACAGCCCGGACAGTCTCTGCTGCCCTCCCCTAACGGCGACCCCTGGTGGTCCCGCGCCCACTGCTGGCTCCTGAAACAGCGGCCAGCACAGGGGACCACCCGAGGATGGAGCCGGGGTCAGGATGGGACACAGACAGGCCTGGGCAGCAGGTTCCCCCAGACCAGTATCACCCCTGTGGGCCCCCTCCCCAAACTTGGGGTGCTGAGAAGAGGCAGGGCTGCCCAGAGATTCCTACATACCACTGCCAGGGGGAGAGCCCCACAGCGGGATGGCCCGGCTGGGGGCGGGATGGGGCAGCACTCTGATTGTCCCCCAGCATCACCCCCCCCACCCCGCAAGGGGGTCATAAAGGAGGAGCTTAGGGCCACTGTGCCGGCCTCTCCTTCAGGAGGGGGCCACCCTGCCCTCAGGCAGGCAGGAAATGGGGGTCAGGAGACACAGTGTGACAGAGTGAGGGTAAACCCCGATTCCATGACGCCCTCCCCTGCTCAGGCCTCCTACTAGGAGGTTCAGCCCTGAAACGGTTAGCGGTTAGTGAGCAGGTGGCCTGGGATTCCCACACCAGGGGCCGGAGGTGGAGGCCTTCAGTTCTGCTTTTCAACAGGTGTTTTAACCCCTTCCTCCCTCATCCTCCAGCTGGAGGAGGTGGGGCCGTCTAAGGACACTGCGAAGACCTGGTCCCCTTTTCTCAGGAGCAGCTTCTGAACACTCAGGGTGTGAACTGAGACCTTCCCTAGACAGCAGGGTGCCTGGAACATCTCGGAAGGCAGCGGGCTCCAGTCTGGTGGTCCCTGAAGGAGCCCTGGTGACCTGCCTCGGGGGCATGGCACCCATCCCCTTGCAGACCAGAAACGTGGACACAGCTCAGCCGCTGCCTCTCCGCTGACTGTGGACCCCGGGCCCTGAGGACTGGGGGCCAGACGCTGGAGAAGACAGCCCAGGCTCCTCTTGCTGCTGCGGGCGGGGCTGGGGGAGGCGCCCCATCCCCGCCTCCCTTCCCACCTGCTCCCTGAGCCTCCGCGGGAGATTCCACCAGGGGCTCTGTCCCAAAACCCTTCACGCCCGGAGCTCCCTTCTTGGTCCCTTCACCTTCACCGGGTGCCCTCCTGGTCCGCCCGGGCTCACGCCACCCGCCCCTACCCTGCCTTCTACCACCCACGAGCTCTTAACATCCCCCAAGTCCCGGAAACTGCCTGGGCCTCCGTCTCAGACGCGCAGACTCACCTATGGAGCACCCCCACCCACCCCCCCAGCAGGAGCTCAGGAGTCAGGATGCGGGAGGCAGCGGAGGAGGGCAGACCTGTTTTGCCCCGCAGTCTTTCCCCTCCTCCAACGGCCCCTCTCTGGACCGCGGGAATGAGGCTCCGGCGCGCTGTTAGCCGGGGGCGTGGGAGGAGCGCCGGGGCGGGGCGGAGGGGGGGGGTCGGGGGGCAGGGGGCGGCGCGATCGCGGCTGCAAGCGGGGCTTGGCCCGCGCCCACGAGCTCCGCCGGGCCCCGCCGCTCACCTGCCAGGGGCTGCCCGCTCGGCCCGGCCCTCCCCGCGCCCCAGGGGCGCCAGCTCCCCTCCCCGGGCAGGCCGGCTGCGCACCGCGGCGCAGGAAGCAATCTGGGGCGGAATGTGAGCAGTGCGAGGGGGCGACAGCCCCCAGAGGACCCGTTCCCCGCCGCCTCCCGCCCGGCTCCGCCAGCCGGCTTAATTGCGGAGTCCGGATTGATTGGGAATGCAAATGGCAACTGAAATGCAATCTCCACTCCCAGCAGGAGCAGGGGGAGGGGGAGCGAGGAACAGGGAGAAGCGCGGGACAGGAGGGCTGGGAAAGGGGTAAGCCAGGCCTGGGGAGGAGGGGAGGGGCTTAAGGAATGGCCACCGGCCCAGGCGAGAGGAGAGGGCGCGGTGGCGCCCCATCCCGACAGTAGGCAGGTCCCCAAAGCACCAGCCCCCACCCCGTGTGATCCCTGGTGGCTGGAGACAGGTGCGGCAGCTCAGCCTCCTGGCCGGGCCCCTCCTTCTGAGGATCCTTGAGTTTAGGGGGGCCTGGAATCCTCAAGTGACTTCACTGATCCCTCCAGGGGCAGTGGAGCCTCAGGTGCAAGTTCACAGGGCTTCATCCTCCACTGCACAGACCCTCTTTCCCCTCCCTGTGCGGGATTCAAGGAGCAGATGAATTAGGGCAGACCCCAGCCAGGAAGCGGGGTGCGTTTGGGGCTAGACTGATCTCAAAGCGAGGATGGGTAGCTGGGTAGCTGGGTGGCTGGGTGGGGGAAGCGTTGCATTTGTTGACTGTTTGCCTGTGCCTGTGTGTATACTCAGAAAGCACACGCCACAAAGCAGGGAGTGACAGTCCCCTGCCTGGAGCAGGTCCCCACTGCCTGGCCTGGCAAGAGGCCCTTTGAGGAGGCCTGGGTTGGCACAGCCCCAGAGACACGCCATCAACAGGTTTCTGGGCCAGTTCTGCGCATACAGCGAAATGGGGAGGAGACGGCCAGCTGCCATCCTCCCAGCCCATCTCCCCGCCCACCAAGGAGGGTCCCTGCGAGGCATCCCTCGGTGACACTTCTGGAGGACTGAAGTACACCCAGCACTCCCCACTGTGCCCTCTGGGCTCCGAGACACTTCCAGGGGTCTCCATTCGCCATGGCCCTCCACTGTGGGGTTAGAAACCCCCATTCCTAACACAATTCTGGTCGCAGAAGCCCCAGCCTGGACGGGCAGACCTGATCACAGGACCCTGGCCAGGCTGTGTCCTCTGGCCGCACAAGTCTACTCTGCACTCAAACACAGACATCACGGCTTCTGTAGACACAGGGCATCTCTAAACATCGGCTCCCAAGAAGATGTGTCTGTGCCAAGTGCAGCATCCCGGGGACCCAGCAGGCTGACCACCAGGCTGCTGGCCATCCCTGGGGGCACTTGGGCCAGCAGGCTCTCACCTGACACCTCCTCTCTCCACTGCCTCCAGCTCAGCGGTTCTATAGCCCTGCACAGCACACCAGCAAGCAACTCTGCCTTCCATCACCAGAGACCCCTCTCCATCACTCAGTGCCTTTTTCTAGCAAAGACAACCAGGACAGGCGGTCTGGGCGCCCTGGCCCTACTGGGCAGTGACTCCAGAGACTAAATCAGGACTAAGTTTCCCGTTTTCAAACACACAAGAGGCTCACCTGGTAAGACTTGGCCGGTGAACCCAGGGTAGGACCAGCCCTTGATACGCCCACTCAATCCATACTCCTCAGGGTGCCCTTCTGTGAATTCTCTCCCTTTCCGGGGAGGGAGGAGGAGAGGGATGTGGGGGAAGGCCAAGCCGTGCTGCAGGGTCGGGCACCTCCAGAATCACCACCACCAACGCAGAGCCGCTGCAGGTGGCGGGCAGCTCTCTGCTGCCCCCAGGTGGTGATGAGGGCGAACAGGCAGGGCCAGGCCCGATGAGCATGCTGGCCATCCTTGCCAGGGGTGTGTTAACAGCTCAGCCTGGCAGGGGCCTGGGGCGCTGGTCTCTCCCATCTTCCAGAGCCATCCTCCAGCATTGCTGGGGCCTCCTCTCCACTTTTCTCCAGCCCTGGGGGGAAGGGAGTGCTGACCTGTTTGATGGGGATGGCCCGGCCGCTCCCGATGCTGTCCACCTTGCACTCGGCTGCCTTCTTCTCCCGGTCCAAGTCGGCACCCTTTCTAGACTGGAAGAGAAGAGAAGGGGCATGTCAGTGGGGGCCTGGGGTCTGCGGGGGTTCAGCTGCCCGCCTGGAATCCCCAGCTGGCACCCCACCCTCCCCGAATCCCTCCCTCCCCCTGGACAGGCCCTAGCAGCCAGGCAGGGCCGGGCTGGGTGGGCACGGCGGGACTGGGAAGGAATGGAGACCACGAGTATTCCAACGGGTGTTTATTCTTACACACGGCACCATACAGAGCAGCACAGGTCATCACTGGGCCGGGCCCGCCCCTTACAAAAGAGCGAGGACACGAGATACCGAGGGCGTGAGGAGCGCGCAGCCCGGGGGGGCCGGGGGAGGCTGGGGCCTAAGAGAAGGGAAGGGGCCCGGAGAGGAGAGGTGGATGGTGGAGGCTGCGGGCTGGCTGGGAGCAGCGCGGGGCACGACCACCGGGTGAGGGGAGAACAAAGTCCAGAAGTGAGAGCCGGCCGCGGCACAGACACACCACACGCGGCGGCACTGCGTGCCAAGCTCAGCGGCCGCGAGGCCCGAGGGGGCACAGTGGATGCAGAGAGAGAGGAGACGGGCCGGAGGAGGCCCTGCGCCCCTGCCGGGGCTCCTGGGGCAGAGCCCGGCCCGATGCGGATCCTAGGAAATGGGGTGTGTTGGGGGGGCCAAGAGAGGGGAAGGCAAGCGCGGCGAGGAGGAGGAGGAGGAGAAGGCGGCGGCGGCGTCCAGCAGAGCAGGAACAGCAGAGAAGTCCATGCAGGAAGGAGCAGAGGAGGGGAGGGGCGGGGAGCACCCCTGGGAGCAGCTGGGCCGCCGGCCGGGCGCTGGACGCCCCGGCCTCTGGGCCTCGTTGCTGGCCGGCGCGCCAGGCGGGGACAGGGGCCGAGCTCCCTTCTTCTCCGTGCGGCGAGAGCCTGGCGCCGTGCGTTCCGCCGGGCTGGCCACGCGGGCTGGCGGGGCGCTCCAGCGGTTCCTAGCCTTGCCTGGGGGTGTGGGGGTTAGTTACAAAGGTTCCTGTGGGTCTCTGGAGTGGGGAGCACGGCGGCCGCTTCTCATCTGAGAGCAGTCCCAGGGCCCGGCCCCGCACGGGGGACAATGTCCAGAGGTGCTGTGTGTCACCACCTGGTCTTCTAATTTGGAAGGAGTTGGAAAGGCCTTTTTGTTGATGAAAAGTTGGAAACAGTGGCACATATCTGCAAATATCGAAAGAATAGAGATTTTTGGCAAGTTATACTCGAGCCGCGCACACAGTGGGTCAGCAGGTGGCGAGGGCAGAGAACCCGGGCGCCCGGGGAGGAGAGGCGGCTGAAGAGGAGGAGGAGGAGAGGCTGCAGGCCGGCGGTCCATCTCAGGGTGTGGGGGGGGTGCTCTGCGCTCCGGGCCCCACGTCCTTCCCCCAGCTCCTCCAGGCTGCCAGGGAGCAGGCCATGAGGGCCATGGACAGACCAGCAGGGAGAGCCAGGCCACTGCCCACGGACGTCTCTGCTACCAGTGCCTGCCCTCCGGGGCCTCTCCTGGGCACTGTGGCCTCTGCCCCTTGCACCCCCAGACGGAAGAGCCAGTCGTGGGGAGTGGGGTTCACATGCAGCCTGTCCCAGCCAGGCTGGCCAGCAGAGAGGCCCCCCACCCCGCAACCACCTGAGGACCCCTGGGAGCCCAGAGGAGGGCAGGGGGCGTGGGGTGTGCACCCCACCCAGGATGGGAACCAGGGCGAGAAGCGTCAAAACAAGGACATTAAGTCACAGAGGAGAGACCAGGGGGACGTCAGTGGCCCGTCCAGCAGGAAAGTCACGGGGCTGGGACGGGGGCAGGCATGGCTCTGCCAGAGGATGGCAAGAGGGGGGGACCCCCTGCCCTCTACCCTCCCCCTCCCAGCAGCGACGATGAGAAGGGGAGGTCCCGAGAGGCACCTCGAGAGACATGGGCGCGTCTGGAGGCTCCCTCAAGGACAATGGCGCAAGTGAGGTCACCATGGAAACGATGGAGAGAAAAAAAAACAAAAAAAATCAGGTCGCCACAGTGAAGATGGAGAGAATGAAAGAGGCCTGGTGGGGCGGCTGTGCCGTGGAGGACGGGTGCGGCGAGGGGCACGTGAAGGCAGCGCAGAGGAGCAGGCGGCAGGGCGCACGGAGGCGCTGAGCGAGCAGCGGAGGAAGGCGGGAGGGGAGGGACGAGGGGAGAGGAGTGGGTGGGCAGGACGTCAGCGAGCGGGCACCGTAGGCACAGAGGGCAGTCACTGTAGACCCAGGTGCCCATGGGCCCCACGGCGGCCGCAGGGGGGTTAACGCACAAGCAGGCAGCCCAGGGCGCTGTGTGTCTCAGCAGGCGTGAGCAGAGATGAGAAGCTGTGAATCCAGGCAGGGTCGGGGCTGGGGGTGGCGGGTGACGCACGGCAGCAGCAGGATGCAAGGCGCGGGGCAGGGCCGCAGGGGACAGGCAGGCAGACGAGGCAGAAGCGCGCACAGCTAGGATGCAGGGACAAGGCCTGGGGAGCACTGGCTCTGTCTGAGCTGGGTTCCTGAGGGCCTGGCCGGGGCCTGACCCTGGTCGGGGGCCGGACCAACCGACCGACACCCGAGCCCCGACACTCGGAGAGCGGGATGAGGAGCGACGCAGAGAGACAGGGCGATCTCCTCGTGCGGGTCCGCCCGGCATGGCACGCCCACCTCGTCAGGCCCACGACTCCCAGGAGGGTCCTGCCAAGCCCCCTTGCTGGACAGTGTGTCTGCGGGCCAGACGTAGGCTTGGGCCCCCGAGAGGTGACAGGCAGGGCCTCAGCAGCTGGAGGCACACAGGACCCTGGGCTGGGGGTTTGCGTGGAGGAGCTGAGAGCAGAGCCTGTGGTGGGCGGCTTGGGTGTATGGGAAACCGAGGCAGGACTCGGGAGACACAGGGGCCTGGGGAAGACGTCCGGGCCTTTTGTCAGGCCGATGGCAGCAGCGGGGCGGTGGTGGGGGGAACCACGGTGGAATGGAAAGAACGGGGGTGGTGGGGTGCAGGCGGACTGGGAGGCCTGGACCTGCTCTGGTTCTGCCAGCTACCACCTCCTGCGGCCTTGGGCCAGCCACCCAGGGCCTCGGTCCACAAGGGCAGGATCCAGGGTGTCTCGAAGTTAAGAGAGCAGACGAGTCCAAAGAGCCCTCCAGCTGGCCAGGACAGCCCTAAGGGGCCGGGAGGAGGGTTTCTGTGTGGCTGTGCTGAGGGGCGGCCCTGCGGGCTCGGAGGAGGATCCCAGTCTGGGTGCTGGTGGGGGGTTGGCGGGGTGGGGGCGCCTGCATGGAGCCCACGGAGGGTCATAATCTGGGTGCTGGTGGGGGATGCCTGCACGGAGCTCCCTCCGGGAGCGGCGCGTGTCTGTGCAGATGCAGAGAGGGCAGGTGCAGCGTCCTGGAGGCTGGGGGCTCGGCCCTGCCTGGTCGGCGGCGGGAGGGGTGGGCACGTACCGTGAAGATGTTGGAGCGCCGCTTGGACTGCTTGCGGATGGGTGTGGGGGTGGAGGAGGCAGCGATGGTCTCCACGCGCAGCTCCCGCTGGCTGATGCTGGGCGTGGAGGGGACTGAGGCCGAGTAGTCGCTGAAGGCGCTGCTGCCGCCATTCGTGGCCTAAGGACAGAGAGGGCTCTCAGGGCGGCTGAACCCGGGGGCCTGGGGCTCGCAGGGCAGAGCAGAGGGGCCGCCTGTTCCTATAGAGGCTAACCCAGGAGGTGGGCAGCAAAGGCCTGGAGGCCCGCGGGACCCCATGGTCACCGCCCTGGGCTGCCCACCCTCCACCCCCTGCCTAGGGCCCCTAGCTAAATCAGAGGCAAAGGGCTGCAGTCAAGGGCAGGAGCTGGGAGAGAACAAGACTGCGGAGTCTTGGCTCACAGCTGGGCGTGACACCAGGTGACAGGTCACCCTGGAAGAGCTCCCCAGGCCTGCAAGAACGGGGAGGCTTTGGGAGGCCGGGTGGGGCTCAGGGCGCCATTGGCGGGGGCGGGGGGGAGGGTGAGGCTGGCTTCCAGGCTGTGTGTGTGACAGGGCGTGAGATATGGGGAGGAGGAGGGCTGGGCGGGGAGCGAACAGCAACTAAGGCTGCTAAGTCTGCTGACCGCAGGAAGCAGAGAATGGCGGGACACACACAGCGGTATTCGCTGGTGGCGGCTCCAGGAGCCATGGGCGGCATGACCCCTGACGGCCCACCGGATGGTCACTAAGTAGAGGACGCGCCCTGCCCCAGCAGCCTCCTCTGGTCCGAGGCCAACACCCAAGCTGCTGCCCCGCGAAGGGCACAGGGTCCCTGTGCACAGCTGACTCTGCTACAAGGCCAAGTGGCTCAGAGACGGTGGAGAAGACCCGTGTACGGCTCTCCCTTTCTTACAGGGGAGCCCTGAGGTCTTTTACAGCTGTAAAGGGAGGGGATCCCTGGAAAAGCCCACCAGGCTGTCAGGACGCGGGGGGCCGGGAAGCTTTCGCAAAGACAACAAACAGCCCTCGGCGGAAGGAGCAGCGTGGACTTGACCGCTCAGCACGCACGCCTGTGCTGGCCCAGGGCTTTCCGCAGCGCAGGAGACCGAGTCCAGGAACACAGTTACAGAAGCCCTGGGCCGAATGTCAAGGGCCCAGAACTGACCAGGCAGTAGGCCCGGGAAGCAGGCAGGTGTCCAGGGCGTAATCTGGGACACGGCAGGACCCAGCTCAGGCACCCCGTCCTCGCAATGGACCCCACGCAGCACAAAGGTCATCAACCCTTGTGGGTTAAGTGCTGCCCTTCTAAATGCAAACACGGGGTCAGGGGCCAGCAGGTGAGGAGGGGGCGCCTCCAGGGACTCCTCTGGAGGTGGGTACTGAGCCCGCGCTAACCCTGGCTGACCAGAGCAAATGCTTAGGTGGCGGTGGCTGCAGGTTAAGAAGTGTGGAGCAGTGAGGGGAGCTGGGAGCAGGAGGGCAGGGACTGCGGGGCACAGGTGGGGGGCCAGGCCAGGGCAGGTGTGCAGGCTGAGGGGACCCGAGCCAGTGCTTTCAAACCATCCGCAAGGCGGGAGACCAGACGCGGCAGGGACAGGCAGGCAGACAGACAGAATGGAGAGGCAGGGCCGAGGTGGGGTGGGATGGGCGTGCGGTGGGGGGAGCGCGGGGAGCAGGCCGCACCTGGTTGATGTGTACGGCCGGGATGGAGGCGGCGGACACGGCCGAGTGGCTGGGGGAGTTGGGCAGTGACTTGCAGGGCCCGATGGCCAGCTGCTGCTTCTTCCGCAAGGCCACTACCTTCTGGGCCACTGCAGGGGACAGCAGAGTCAATGACCCCTCTGGGGAGGTGGGGGAAACCCCACTTAGAGCCGACTGCCCCCTCGCAGAGCCTGCCTGACCCCCTCCGGGGCAGTGCCCGGCGCCCGCCGAGTTACCGTCCTGGAAGACGCGCTCCACGTTGAGCCCGTAGGTGGCACACGTCTCGTAGTAGGTGCATCGCTTCAAGTCTGTGGACAGCTTGCGGGCCCGGCTGTCATCGATGACCCGCGGGTTCGCGGCACTGATGGCGTCTGTCAGAGACGGAGGTGAGGAATCGGGGGCTGACTCAGCCGGCTGACACTGCGCCGTGTGGTCAGAGGGTGGGGTGGGCCGAGAGCCCGGGTGGTGGATGCCGCAGAACACGAGAATATGGGGGTCTGGGCCTCGTTCCAGCTCTGCCGCCGACTCACTGAGTGGAAATGAGCCACCCCCGTGTTCATCTCAAAGAGTGCAGCAGGACACGGCCATTACAAGGACGACAGGGTCACAGCCGGGGGGCGACCCAGCATGTAGGGGGCAGAGAGGAGGCGCCTGCTCGGGGTGGGGGTGTGGGGGTGGCCCATTGGAAGGGCTGGATCAGCGCCAGGAGGGCAGAGGGGGTAGGGGCCAGGCTTTCTCACGCCGGCCCACGGGGACCCACAGCCGCCGCGCCGCCCCAGTGAGCAGGCCCGCTCACCCTGTGTGCCCACCAGCACCATGGGCACCTCGCTGGTGTTGCGGAAGCTGCAGAGGCGCAGGAAGTAGTTGTACACCGTCTGGAAGCTGATCTCATCCTCCAGGCTGAACACAAACACCACTGCGTCCACCCAGGCAGCAAACTGGGGGGGGGGGGGTGGGGGGCGGAGCAGAATTACCACCCTCACCTGGGCATGGGTGAACTTCGCCACCCCCATCCGACCCACCGCCGCCCCACACACGATCTTGCTGGGGTCCCAGCTAGGAACCTCGAAAAATGGGGGCGCCACGCACGGGCCAGGGCTACCTGGAGCTCGGGGGGGCCTCCTTCATCTCGGATCAGTAGCAGGTAACTCTGGCCATCCACCACAATCTCCTTCTTAAACCGACCCCCTAGGACAGAGTGCGCGGTCAGGCCCCAAGCCGCAAGAGTGAGCCCACGACGGGGGTTGGAGGGGTGGCCACACAGAGAAGGGACCCACAGCTTCCAACAGAGAAGACGGGAGGATGGAGAGAGACACAGCGCTGCAGCCCCCTGAACAAACAGCGGGAGACAGGGACGGGCCGGCCCGTTAACGCTCACCTTCAGGGGACTCCTCCTGGACATAGGTCCCCGTCAGATAGCGGTGCACCAGGGCCGACTTCCCACTAGACAGGTTCCCTACAATGCCCTGCGGGAGAGGAAGGAGCAGTGGTCAGAGGGCTGGACAGACAGATGGCACAGCAGGACAGGCAGGACAGGCTGATCCAGTTGGGAGGAGATGGCCCAGCACTGAGGATGGAAAAGGCAAGAGAAACCGGGAAGAGACGGGCACGGGGCAAGTCTGAGCCTAGAGACAGAGGGGACTGGAAGCTGGGGTGGTCGGGGAGAGTCACGCCGGCCCACCACTCTAGCCCGCACCCCCAGCCCAGGGCTGCCTGTGCCTCCCACTCACTCACCACTTTAAGCTCCGGCACTGAGCGGCTCAGGGTCCACTCCTGGCTGTTCACAAAGGAGTCTGCAGGAGAGAAGGCCACCCGTCAGGGCTGGGATGGCACATGCCCCTTTGCTATCCAGCACCAGCTGCCTCTGTGACCTGGCACCTTTGTGAGGCCACAGCCAGAAAACACCCTCACGCCCTAGATTCCTGTGCACACTCAAGTCACTTCGGTCATGTCTGACGCTCTGCGAGCCCGCCAGGCTCCTCTGTCCGTGGGGATTCTCCAGGCAGGAATTCTGGAGTGGGTGGCCATGCCCTCCTCCAGGGGAATCTTCCCCACCCAGGGATTGAACCTGTGTCTCTCACATCTCCTGCACTGGCAGACGGGTGCTTTACCACTAGCGCTGCCTGGAAGCCCCTAGCTCCCTAAGTGAAGTCGCTCAGTCGTGTCTGACTCTTTGTGACCCCACGGACTATAGCCTACCAGGCTTCTCAGTCCATGGGATTTTCCAGGCAAGAGAACTGGAGTGGGTTGCTATTTCCTTCTCCAGGGGATCTTCCCTAGAGAGCAGCAAGAATGCTCTCTGATAATAGAACAGCGGGGTGACAGCTCTCAGTTCTCCCGCCTGGACAGACCAGATCCCTCTTCTTCCCACTCCAGCAGAGTGGGTAGCTACTACCTTGAGTCACGCCCTACTTGGCGCCCCCGCCTGGTGAGAGGCTGCTCCATGGGTCTCCGCCAGACCCAAGCTGGGCTGGGGGCCGCCTCTGCAGCCAGTAGGAACAGCTCACCCTCACAGGGTGGGGCCACCCACCACATTCCTGGTGAGCAAAGAGGGCGGAGCCCTTCACCTGGCCCTGTTTGGGGAGAGGCCGGTCCAACAGGGAGCTGTCTGCCCCTCCCAGCCGGCCCTCCTCCCCAGGCTCCTCCTTGGCAGGAGCCAGCCACCCTTTCTTTCCCAGAGATCCGCCTCCAGCGCTCCTCCTCTCAAGTCCATCCCCAGCTCCTGCCTCACCCCGGCGCTACCCAGAGCCCCTGCCAGGGCCAGCCCCTCTCCTTGAGCCTCTAGGTTGGCACAGACATCCTGGGGCCGGCTCCAGGCAGCTCCGAAGGGACCAGGCTCTTGGGGGCAGGGTTCACGCCCCCTCCCCAGGCTGCCTCCAAGAGTAGTTACAACGCGCGGGTCCAGTCCCTAAACTGCAAAGGCGGCTTAGAGGCTCACCTGGGAGCTAGAGCTGCTGCTGATCTAGTCCTCCCCGCCCTCCAGAGCCGGCCCGGGCTCCGAGGGTCTCATCCGTCCCGGGGCCCCTTCCTGGGTCTCCAAACGTGAGAAAGGGGCCCTTCCGTTCCGCTCTCATTCCACTTCGCTAGGGCCACGGGAGGGAGGCCCTCCCGGGACCCACCTGGAAGCCCACCTTTGCCACAGCCACCGTCTCCAGACCCAACAGCGACCCCAGATCCTGCCGGGCGCTGATCCACTTGGTCCAGCCCCGTCTGGCGGACCCTCACGCCCCCCCCCCCGCCCGCCTTCACGGCACGCCCACCTCTCCTGGTAGGTGTCTGGTTTGTTTCACACCCGCCCTCAAGCCCGGACTCCAACCGGAGAGGACACCCAGGCCCGGGCCGCTCCCCCTTACCGCTCGGCGCGCCCAGGAGTCCGGGGGCCGCGGCCGCCCGGCGGCTCCAAAGCGGCTCAGACGGCGCGGGCGCGGACGCGGGCTCCCTCCGGCGGAAGCGGCTGGTGAGCAGCCTCCAGAGGCCGGCGGCAGTGCGGGGGCGGCCGGCCTCGGGCGCGGCGCGCGGGGCCTCGGTGCCCAGCAGCAGGTCGCGGCGGCTGGGGAAGGCGCCCAGGGAGCTGGCGTCGCCGTCGCTGCGGGTGCGCGCGCGGGGCAGCAGCCCGGACTCAGCGCGCCGGATCTCCTGGCCGCGGCGCAGGCGAAAACTGAAGCTCTTCCTCAGCGCCGACAGGCCGCGCCGGGGGCTCGGGGCGCTGCGCCCGCCGCCGCCGCGCAGCACCTGCCAGCGCTGGCTGCTCCAGAGCGAGGCGCCCCGCAAGAAGCCGGAGCTGCCCGCGCGGCCCAGCCCCGCGCCCGCGCCCTCGGCCTCGCCCGCCAGCTCCAGGCGGTTCACCTCCAGGAACGTCATGCTGGTGGGCCGCGGTGCCTGGGCGCCCCGGGGCCGGCTGCGGCGAGCCGGCGCGGGGCTGGACGCGGGGCTCGGCGCGGGGCTGGGTGCGGGCCCAGGAGCCGACGCGCGGCCGTCGGGGGTGCCGCGGCGGCCGAGGCGCGGGCGCAGGAGTCCGAGCAGCAGGCTGCGGGCGCCGGCGGGGGGCGGCGGCGGCCCCGGGCCGCCAGAGCACACGCTCCGCGGCCGCGCCGGCTGCTCGCGCGCAGCGCACAGGGCGGCCTGCAGGGCGGAGGCGGCGCGGTCGGCCGGGGCGCCGTGCAGGTCCAGCGAGTCGCAGACGCTGAGGGCGCGGCGGCAGGCGGCGGGCCGCTCCCGGCTGCAGCTGTCCGCCGGCAGCCAGCCCCGCTCCATGCTCAGGGCCCGCGGGCGAGGGCCAGGCCCATGGCGAGGGGCGCGGGGCTGGGCCCGGGCCGGGGCCGCGGCCGGGGCGCACGGACCTCCGGCCTCTGGGCACCTGGTGTCGGCCGACTGAGTCCCTCAACGCCTCCACCTCGCAAGCCGGCAAGCCCAGACCTGGAGAGGCCGGGAGCCAGCCCAGCACCGAGAGAGGCGGCAAGCCTGGCCTGGAACACCCGGGAACGGCGGCGGCGGGGGCCCCCGAGCCCTCAGAAAACAGGAAATTCCAGCCCAGGGCTCCTCCTCAGTTGGGGCAGGTAGGAGAGGAGCTGTCATTAAGAGCAGGCCAAATAAATAACAGTCCTGGGCACAGCATGCGCTGGGCTCGGTTTTGGAGAGAAGCGGGCCATTCGCTCTTTTCTCCAGGGAAGAACCAGAAGATGATCCACCAGGGTGGAAGCTGGTAAAAGCCTAAATTATGAGTCAGGAGTTACACTGAGGGTTTCTTATCTGGAAAACACGGAGCCTGAACGAGGTGATCCTGTCTTGGCTCTTGGCTCAGTCTGAGGTTGGGAAACTTGCGAATCCGAGTTGCTGGTTGTTTCAGTCAGCTCTTCTGTTAATGACTGAGGCTATCTTCTTCCTCGAAGACTATAAAATCACCTGGACTAGGATAAGTGCTGTCCTGCCCAAGGGCGGCAGAAAATCAGAAGATAACCTTGGGACCTGAACTGGATCGTGCTGGACGAGTGACTCACTTCTGAGCCCCTCAAGTCTCCTGGCTCCTCCGGCTCTTTGGCCCCCCTCCTCCTGTCCAGAGGCTGTGCAGAGGTGAAGCTGCAGACTGCAGACCTCGTGGGAGGCTGACTCCAAGCACCTATGCCCTTCGTGGGCTGTCCCAGGCACTCGTTAAATGCAGGGCTTCCTCCAGGACGGGGCAGAGGGCAGGGTCGCTGCGCTGTGCTCTCCACTAACCATTTAAGTGTCAGTCCTCTCCGGGGTCCTGGAGATGGGCCAGTTTAGCATAATCCACAAGGACCACAAGCAGATCAGGACAAACCAGTTTAGGCAGTGGCAAGGCTGAGGGGGCTTGCGTTTCCCTCTGAAGACATAATACTCCCAGGCCTGCTCCAGCCCCAGTCCAACCCAACTCCCAACATATCTGTCCCTCTCAGCTTTAGAATTCCACGGTCCTGGTCAGAAGCAAAGTACAAGATAAAAGTGGCACATTCCAGAGGGGGCTGGGGTGGGGGAATGCCTGAGGAAGGCAGGGCCTCCATCCTGGGTGCTCCTGTGGAACCTTGAGCTGGAAACTTCTAAGTCCCGGGCTGGATCTCCGGGGCCCTGGGGGGTGATTCTGTATTTTCCTGGGACTGGTTATTAATGGTGATGAGGATGGCGCCTTCCTCTCTAGGGTACATTTCCCCCACATAATAGTCGGTTCTGCAGAAGAGCTCTTCCCAGGATCCTTCAGGCATCGAGACAAGAACACAACTCAGGAATCCTGACTCATGTTCCCAAGTTTAAGCCTCACACACCGAACTTCCCTATCTTTGTTCATATCAGTCTGTCTGCCCTTTCTCACGCACACATATGGGATGACCCCTCCCCCACAGAATAAGGCGGCTCATTCCAAACCCTCTTCCCCAGCCAATGAAAATGCACGCACAGGACAGCAGCTATCAGAGGCAAATGAGCACTAAATGGGGACAGGGGACAAGGTGCCCAACAGGGGGGTGAGCTGCTTTAGAACCCAACTGGCTACCCTCAGGCGGAGAGGAGCAGGACGGAACAGGAGAGTAAAAGGCCCGCACTTACAGACACACACACACAGACACACAGACACAGGGACACACACAGAGACACATATACATAGACACACAGACACACATAGACACGCACACACACAGACACACACACAGACACATATACACAGAGACATAGACACACACAGAGAGACAGACATGCACACACACGCAGACACACACACACACACACACACACACACACAGGCTCCAGGAAGGCAGGCAGCCATGCCCAGGCCAGAAGGTGAAAGAACACCTTCCGTTCTCAGAGGGCACACCGGCTCTGGGCTCCCACTGCACCTGCAGAACTGGTCCAGGCAAAATGCTGAGCCTGAGGCCCCCCTGCTGGCTCAGTGGTAAAGAATCCGCCTGCCAGCGCGGGAGACACAGGTTCCATCCCTAACCCGGGAAGATCCCACACGCCTTGGAGCAACTAAGCCCGTGTGCCACAGCTACTGAGCCTGTGCTCCAGCTCCCGAAACCGGTGAGCCTGTCCTCTGCAACGAGAGAGGCCCACACATCCCAGCCAGAGAGGAGCCCCGCTCCCCGCAAGTAGAGAAAAGCCGGCACAGCAATGAAGCCTCAGCAGAGCCATGAAGAACTAAACCTGGCACAGCTTCCTCTTCCTTGTCTGGCTGACTCCTTCCTACTTCTTCTTCCCAGAAACCCTTCCTGACTCGGAGAGACTAGACAGAGAAGGGCACCGGCCTGCACATAAACGGCTCAGACAAAGACCCTGGAAAGGAGATCGGGGCAGGCGCACACCTCTCCTTCTTGTTGGCATTAGCCACCGCCACTGTCCCTGGTCATGGACAGGGTCTCTGTGTTCCGTCTCACAAGACTTGACTCCAAAGAGAAGCAGTCAACAGCTCACTCAACACAACCCAAAGGAAAGTAGGGCAGTCCTGAAAAGCTCTAGGCTAGGGCCACACCAACCAAACGGAAACCCCATAAAGCTGGCTCTTGTGTCAGTTCTCTGGTGCTTAAGGTCATCAGAAATGCCAGGCTAAACCTGTTGCACAGAGACCCCACGGAAGGTTCTGGGGGAACTGAAGACGCAATCTCTTTAATTCCTGGGCATGGTCCTGGGTGAGAACGGACAGGGGTCCCTGGAGGCTGAGCAATGAGCAGCCCAGAGCAAAGGCAGGTCAGAAGGAGAAGAGCCGACTCTAGGGCTGGGTGCGCTGGACTAGGTATCAGGACCTGAGAGAAGAGGGCGCCTGCGAGTGCGGCTGTGGCCTGGGGGCAGTGGAGACAACTAAACCCAGGATGTCTCGGGAGAAATAGAAAGCCCCCTGCAAAGGCATGCTGTGCAGAGGGGCAGTGCCATGGTGGGAAGAAGGGCGGCCTCGGGCCCGGGAATCCCATGGAACCTTGTACCTAGTCCCTCTCAAATATTTGCCGGATGATCCACTGATAAGTGGAGGCACGCCCAGCTGAGGTCACTGAGCCAAGGAGCCTGGGGAGGTCCTTCTCGGGGCCCAGCAAGGGCGAGCTTCCTGCTGACAGCCAGCTGGGGTCTTCTTGACCACAAGGTGGCAGCAAAACATCTTCCTGCAGCCCAGGGGGCTGCCAGCTGTGCTGCCCAGGAAGGAGTGGGGACCCGGGCAGTGGCCGGCCACGCGGGTCCATCAAGACCCTTGACCGCTGAGCCGAGGGAGGCGAACAGGGCGACACGGGTGGTGCGTGGTGATTCTCTGAATGAATCAATGAGTCAGTGAAGGCATGAAGAACATTCGTCTTAGCTGCTGAGCATAAACTGCATGCCCTGGCTTTTGCTCCCCTTGTGGGGAGGACGGCAGGCTGACGAAAGTGGTCCCTGGCTGGGACAGTTTGTTGAGATAAATCGCAGTTGAGATCAGATCCAAAGTGGAGATGGACGGGTGTGATGGCAAGACACGTACTCCGCAGCCAAGAAAACTTGGGTGCAAATTCAGCCTCTGGCAGCTACTGGCTCCGCGTCTGTCTAGTCCCCTGAACATCAGTGGGTCTCGGGGTTTTTAGTCTGTAAACCGGGGATAATCCCCCTTCCAACTGAAGTTGCTATGCAGTGATGTGTTTATGGAGGGTCTGGAGCCGAGTTGGCACACAGCAGGTGACCAATATAGCTGGACACCTCAGCAATTCCCCATTAGCTTGGGCCTGTGGATTGAGCTGAGGCCCCAAGCCCCAGGCCATGCTTGTACACACAGATGCCCTCTTCTCTCTGGTCCCGGGAGCCAGTCCCCCATCAGCTCAGGCCTGTGGATTATCGGTCCCTCCATCTCTTCCCCAAGAGACCACAGAGGCCGACCTCAGAGATCCTGAGGCTCTTCTGGATCATGTCTCTCTCTGAAAGTCTGATGAAAGCTGTCATGGACTGAACTGGGTTCCCCCTAGATCTGTATTTGGAAGTTCTAGCCCCTGGTACTTGACAGTGTGACCTTATTTGGAAATAGGGTGGTTGCAAAAGGGATTAGCTGAGATGAGGTCCCCCTGGATTCGGGTGGGCCCCACTCCCTATGACTGGTGTCCTGATAAAAAGGGGAAATTTGGACACAGAGAGTTATGCACAAAGAATGTGCATAATGTGAAGAGACATGAGGAGAAGACGGCCATCTACAAGCCAAGGGTCCTCCTTAGCACTTCAAATGTTAGTCACTCAGTCACGTGTCGAACTCTTTGCAACCCCCCATGGACTGTTAGCCCCGCCAGGCTCCTCTTGTCCATGGGATTCTCCAGGCAGGAATACTGGAGTGGGTAGCCACTCCCTTCTCCAGGGGAGCTTCCCGACCCAGAGATCGAACCTGGGTCTCCTGCGTGGGAGGCAGATTCTTTATGGAGAACTTTAAGAGGGATGTAAAAAACATACAGGTCCTATAGATTCCAGGGGCCCAGCACAGAGAAAGGAGCCCCTTCCCAGACCCGTCCCCAGGGAATTCTGCCCCAGCTGCTAAGTCCCAGAGTCAGAGAGCTCCCCAGGGAATGCGTCCTCTCCCCCATGGAAAGCAGTGAGGATCAAAGACCGCCTGGAAACAGGCTTTCTGGCAGCAAGCCAGCTACTCTATAGCAGTTTTTTCATTTTTCTTCCTGTCCACCAAGTCTGAGCAAGGCTCAGTCCCCTCTTTACGGCCCCTACCAGCCTCCTAGTTCAGTTCAGCTGCTCAGGTGTGTCCGACTCTTTGCGACCCCATGGACTGCAGCACGCCAGGCCTCCCTGTCCACCACCAACTCCCAGAGTTTACTCAAACTCATGTCCATCGAGTCTGTGATGCCATCCAACCATCTCATCCTCTGTCATCCCCTTCTCCTCCTGCCTTCAGTCTTCCCCAGCATCAGGGTCTTTTCCAAGGAGTCAGTTCTTCGCATCAGGTGGCCAAAGTATTGGAGCTTCAGCTTCAGCATTAGTCCTTCCAATGAATATTCAGGACTGATTTCCTTTAGAGTGGAGTGGCTGGATCTCCTTGCTGTCCAGGGGACTCTCAAGAGTCTTCTCCAACATCACAGTTCAAAAGCATCAATTCTTCGGCGCCCAGCTTTCTTTATAGTCTGACTCTCACATCCATACATGACTCCTGGAAAAACCGGCCTCCTAACCTCACCCTAAAACCCTGAGGGAGGCCAGACAGACAAGACATAGCTCCCTGCTGAGAGGCATCACGACTGAGGACCATGTGTTCCGCCGAGAAAATTCTGCTGCCTTTCAACAGCTTTCCCCCAAAGAGGACAGGAACACCACACCGTGTGCACCCCCAAATCCCTCAGAATCCTCCGACGACCCTGAAGGTGGGGTGAGCCTCGCTGCGGTGGGTTGAGGGGACTCTGGCCTCAGAAGGTCAAACTGCACGTCCCGTTGAGGCACTCAGCCTTTTCATCCCAGTTTAGACATGTGTCCTGCATTTTATCTGTCTTTAAAGGTTGTTCTCTTCCTTCAGAACTGAACAACGGTCCAGCCGAATCCCATGAGCTAAAAATCTGCCTCTTCCAGTCCAACAGGTTTCGAAAATGCATTCAGTCTGTAGCTCTTCAGTCCTTTATCAGCAGCATCAACACGCTCATAAGTCTGCTTTCAACTTTTTTTAATAGAAGTAAAATATTTTAATAAAGGGGAGACGCAATACAGTATTCAAATACTTGTACCCTTTTTGCTGCAAGACAGAGGAGTGCTCCTCAACCTGGGAACTCCAGTACAGATGTATAAGTTCAGGGTCTCAAGGAAAGGGGGGCTGAGGATCCGTGCACACTATTAAGGATAAAGACTTGGGTAGTTTGAGAGTCTAATAGACCAAAGTTGAAAAGCATCTGAATTCCGGGTGAGGGAGGGAAGGAGTGGGAATTTGGGATTAGAGGATGCAAACTGTCATATGTAGAGAATGGATAAACAGCGAGGGAACAACACGGGGAATTATATTCAAAGTGTGTGTGCTCAGTGGCTCAGCCGTGTCCAACTCCTTGCGACCCCATGGACTACAGCCTGCCACGCTCCTCTGTCCATGGGGATTCTCCAGGCAAGAATATCGGAGTGGGTAGCCATTTCCTCCTCCAGAGGAAGATCAATATCAATGCAATATCCTGTACTAAACTGTAATGTAAAAAAATATGAAAAAGATTATATGTGCGTAACTGAATCACCTTGCTGTTCACCAGAAATGCAACATCGTAACTCAACTATGTCAATAAAATAAAGCTGTAAGTAAATAAAAGCATCTGAATTCCCATTACGGAGGATACAAAAGCAGGGCCTACGCTGCAACACCTTGTCCCCACCACCCTGCAAGGGTTCCACTGTCCAGCCCCAAGTAGCCGGTTCAAGTGCACACCTTCTGCTCAGCACCAGCAAGCGCTTCCAGTCCCACCAGCCTGCTTATATCACAGAGCAACTGGGAGTGGCAATCAGAGCCTTGGCACCTGGCAGTTGGTTTTCAGGCTTTCTTCTTTTTTTTTTAAAGTAAAAGGGTTTTATTTGCAGAGGAGCAGGACTCTAGTAGAATAAGCCAAACCCTATGTCTGACTCCTCTGGCTCCTCCTTCTAGTCTTTCTGCAGATCCTGGGGCAGTGGAGACAGCCACGGTCCGTGGCCAGTGGGTGCTCTGGCCAGCTTGCCAACACCCTGGGCCATGATGTCTGGGACGTTCTTTCTTTTCAGCTCATGGATGACCTTGTGGAACTGGTCGTTGTCCACCGAGGTGCCTGCACTGCCCAGGATCTTCTCGCATCCCTGGAGCCGGGGTGGGGAAGGCATCACACCTGAGGGCGCCAGGCAGGTAGGAGGTGACGAGGCGCATCTCCACGGCGGCTGAGAGGCCTGGCCTGTGCACGCTCAGTGGTATCGGAGACCTGTGCACGCTCAGTGGCATCGGAGACCTGGCTTCCCTCTTAATTCTACCCTGTCTTCAGCTGGCAACTCCCTGCCCTGCCAGGCAATCAGCTACGAGGCCTCGGTCCCTGGGCCACAGCATCACCATGAACCAGCACGAGGGAACCCTGGTGACTGCATGGGGCTCACAGGAAGCCACCTCCGGAGCTTTAGAGACTGCCTGGCCGACTGCAGCCTCCCCATGCGGCCATCGGCTGAGAGATGAGAAGGGCGTGGGGGTCAAGGTCACAGGCAGACCCGCCCTGCTTCGTGAACTCACGCCACAGGCAGAGCCCACCAGGAGCCCCCGATGGACCCCCTCCCTCTCCTTGGTCTGCCATTAGCCACAGCCAGATGACACACAGGGCAGAGGGGGACGGTCCCTGCAAACCATCTTCTCAAACATCCGTCCTGAGCCTGGAGACCCCACGAGGGCAGGTCCCTTCCACCTCTCCTCTGGGCACCCTCAACCGCGCTCCCCTGCATGCGTGCCTCACCCGGCCTACCACTTCCCTGAAGCCTGGGGCCTCGGATCTCAGCCACCAGCTGCTGCTGCTGCTAAGTCACTTCAGTTGTGACCGACTCTGTGTGACCCCATAGACGGCAGCCCACCAGGCTCCGCCGCCCTGGGACCCTATCCCGCCCCCAGCACAGATTGGCCAGGCAGCGGTGGGGGAGGGGGAGCCCACTGGCCACGGAGTCTGCCTTTGTGGAGCTGCAGTCAAGCTGCAGGGGGCGCTGTGCTAGGTCCTGAGAGATGCCATTTGCAACAAGGCTCCTTGGATTTAAAGGACAGACAGAGGAGATCGACAGATTCATGGCATAAAAATGAAGTCCTAAATGGTAAAAAATTGTCTAAAAAAACAAACCCTTAGAGAAGATACAGCTAAAGAGAAATCAACCCCTGGATAAAAATGTGACTCTGCTGTGCTTAGTTGCTCAGTGGTGTCGGACTCTGGGATCCCGTGAACTGCAGCATCCCCGCACTGCTCCCCCCAGCCCCCGTCCTTGCTCCTCTGCCCGTGGGATTCTCCAGGCAAGAACACTGGAGTTGGTTGCCACTTCCTTCTCCAGGGGATCTTTCCATCCCAGGGACTGAACTCACATCTCTTGTGTCTCCTGCATTGGCAGATGGATTCTTTACCAATGAGCCATGTGGGAAACCCCTAAAGGGGAAATCAACACCTGGATAAAAAATGTGACTATGCTAATGGGTTAACATCACACCAACATGCAAAGCATACAGACGTCACTTAAAAAAAAAAAAAACAACATAAAATCTTAACAAAGTAAAGCAAGTACAAATGGGCAATTTACATGGAAATTGCTCACTCTCAGTTAGGACTTAAAGAAATAGAAATTAAAAATGAAGTTCCACTTCTCACCTACCAAACCCTCAACAGGCATGACTTTTGTGTCCATGAGGCCCATGCTGGCAAGCGTGTGAGCCCCCTTCCCCAGAAGCTCAGCCCTCTGCCCCTCACACTGAAAGACCCTCTGATGTGGACACAAAGTTTGAGGCCCAAAGAAGTCCAGCACTTCTGAAACAGTGATATGAACCAGAGTGTCCACCAACATGGAAGTGAGGGCTTCAGCGACTGTGTCTGCAGACGGTGGGACATCGCACAACCATTTAAAATAGCATCTGGGGACTTCCCTGGTGGTCCAGTGGTTTAGACTCAGTGCTTGGGGTTCGGGTTTGATCCCTAGTCAGAGAACTAATATCCCACATGCCAGGTGGCATGGCCAGAAAATAAATAAATTAATAATTAAATAAAATAATGTCTGCAGAGACTTTTACTTAGCAAAGCAGCAACGCTTATGATCTTTTTTTTTTAAGTAAGATACAAAATTGTATGTAACACAGAAAGTGAAAAGAAAGTGAAAGTCGCTCAGTTGGGTCCGACTCTTTGCGACCCCATGGACTATACAGTCCATGGGATTCTCCAGGACAGAATACTGGAGTGGGTAGCCTTTCCCTTCTCCAGGGGATCTTCCCAACCCAGGGATCAAACCCAGGTCTCCCGCATTGCAGGTGGATTCTTTACTAGCTGAGTCACCAGGGAACATGGACCCGTCTTAAAAAACAGAGGGAAAAATGAACACGTCAAAATGATGACAGAGGCCGACTCTGGCAGTTAGGCCCTGCAGTGATTTTTTCTTTTTCTGTTTCTATTTGTCTGTGAAATGTGTGTTTCACCCTGTTTCCTAAAATGCCTGTAGAGAATACACTACTTTTGTACAAAGAAAATGAAACGGAGGAAATGGAAGACTGTTGCAGCTGGGGATGAGGGCTGGGTGAGGGATGAGGGCTGGGTGAGGGATGAGGGCTGGGTGAGGGAAGAAATACCTGGTGAGTGAGAAAGACAGGGGGTGAGGGGGTTGTTGTTGCACTCTCCTGTCTGAACCCTCGGCCCCAAAGGCCCCAAGTCCCCTACCTGCAGCTCTGGGTCACTGCACAGCCTGAGCAGGGCTCCCAAGAGCTTTCCAACCCAGGTCTGTGGGACCTGAAAGAAGAAAGCCGGCTGGGGCTAGTCAAATAAATGTGCACTCTGCCAACCTTTTTAGAATTTTATTTGGGGGTATAAAAGCACATTCCTGGGGCTTCCCTGGTGGTCCAGTAGTTGAGAATCCGCCTTCCAATGCAGGGGACACGGGTTCGATCCCTGGTCCAGGAAGATCCCACATGCTGCAGAGCAATAAGCTGCAACTACTGAGCCTGCGCTCTAGAGCCCGTGCTCTGCAGCGAGAGAAGTCACGGCAACCCGGAGCCCACACGCCACTAGAGAAAGCCCATGCAGCAATGAAGACACCGTGCAAAGAAATAAAGGAAGAAAAAATTTTTAATATCATCCGTTTTAAAAAAGAACATTCACAACATGCTGAGAAAGCTGCCCTTGGTCCTCTGCCCCCTTCTCTTTCCTTCACGTGGAAGCCTCCAGAATGAGTGTCCCCTCCCCCTACCAGAACCCCAAGGCTAGGACCTGGACTTAGCACTTTACCACAACGCCCGGCCTGGGCAGCTGGAGCAGCTGCTCATGGAATGGGCTGGCAACCATCCCCAGCCCATGGGCATGAGCCTCACTCATGCTTAAAGCCTACTGAGGACCTTCAGGTTGCTTCCTTTTTTAAAATGTCTACAAGCAAGGCTGTAACCAACACCTGTGTACCTACGTATGTTGTTTCATAGGTTACATGCCCCAAAGTAGAAGAGTTGAGTTCAAAGAAAAATACGAATTTTTCATGTCCATGGATGATGCCTGATCACTCTTCCAAACAGGAGGCAGCAATCTGCTCCCCACCCCGCTACCGACCAGCCCCCCACCAGCAACACACTGCCGCTCTCACCAACATCAGAAGTCATCAGCTCAGCTTCCACTTCTAAAGGGGGAACCCAGTACCTTGCTCTTCAGATTTGCATTCCCCTGCTCACTTTGAGGCTAAGTGCCTTCTCATGGTCACCAACAATTTGCATTTCCTCTTCTCTGAACTGTCCACCTGGTTCTATTCTTTGTCTAATTGTCTTTGGGGTTTTAAAATTCTTTTCTTAACAATTTAGAGGAGGAAATTCCCTGGAGGTCCGGTGGTCAGGACCCTGTGCTTTCACTGCCAAGGGCCCAGGTTCAATCCCTGGCTGGGAACTAAGATCCCTCAACCCACCAGTGCAACCAAAAAAAGAAATTAGAGGAATTCTTTGTGTTAACAAGCATCTTAACCATTTATCTGGCATATGTTCATGGCAAGCGAATTCTCTTACTGTAGTCTACAAAAATGTAATTAAATCTGTTAATTTTGTAATTGATTATAACATCTGAACGACAACAAATATCCACAAGACAAGAGCGATACTAAAAACAACCAAGGGCTTTTACTGACAGAAGAATACCAGCTAAGACTTGCAGAAGGCAAGTCCAGATGAGAAAAATCACCACATGGCAACCCCAACAGGACAGATTCAGGTCACTGATGCACTGAAAACCACTGAGTGAGAGCTGTTGGGAGCAGTTTATTTCCCAGGTGCAGAAGTCTCACCCCACAGACTGTGAATTACAAAGGGGGAAGCAAAGGGTCTTCAGGATGAGGAGATCTGGTAATTATCCCTTTAGCATCACCAAGAACAGAACCTGACACGCCACAACAGGAGGTATTCCTGTCAAAAGGGTTTAACCTAGATCTCACCAAAGCCCACCCCTGCCCCCACCCACCTCACTTCAGGTCATGGGCAGCAAGCGGAGATAAAAGAACAAGTTAAAAAAAACCACTGGCCCCAGCATTTGAATCAGGGCATGGCCTTCTATGAGAAAACCTGCCCCAGACTCTTCAAGAGTCTGCATGATGGACAGGTAAGAATGGCCACCGTTAAAATGTCTATAATAATAAATGCTGGAGAGGGTGTGGAGAAAAGGAAACCTCCCCCCCCCGCCACAACGGCTGGTGGGAATGCACACTGGTGGGTGCGGCCACTACGGAAAACAGCATGGAGGTTCCTCAAAAACCAAAAATAAGGCTTGCCATAAGGTCCAGCGATCCCACTCCTGGGAAACTGGGACAAAACTGTGGTTCTAGCAGATGCCTGCACCCCTGTGCGCACAGCAGCACTGTCAACAATAGCCCGGTCAGTGCACGTGGAGGGGCGGGCTTCGGGAGCCAGTGATGGACAGGGAGGCCTGGCGCGCTGCGGCCCATGGGGTTGCAAAGCGCCGGACACGACTGAGCGGCTGAACTGAACCGAGACATGGAAACAACCTGAATGCCTAATGAAAGGTGAACGGACAAAGACGCGGTGCACATGACGGGACACTCGGCAGCCACAAAAAAGAATGCAGTAACACCACTGGCAGCAACACAGAGGGACCCAGAGACTGTCATGCTAAAGCAAAGTCAAGCCAAACAGACAAGTATCGTATGACATCACGTATACTGGAATCTAAACTATGACACAATCAAACATATCTCTGAAACAGAAACAGAGAGAACAGACTCAGGACTGACAGGGGGTGGGGGCTGGGGAGGGAGGGTTGGGAGTCTGGGACTTAGTAAACTCAAACTATTACCCAGTAAGTACAATGTTTTGTGCTTCCCTCGTGGCTCAGCTGGTAAAGAATCTGCCTGCGATGCAGGAGACCTGGGTTCAATCCCTGGGTTGGGAAGATCCCCTGGAGGAAGGAACAGCAACCCACTCCAGTATCCTGGCCTGGAGAATTCCATGGACTGTATAGTCCATGGGGTCGCAAAGAGTCGGACACGACTGAGCGACTTTCACTAAACACTACATATACGTTCACTATATACATACGAACAAGTTCCGTTCCAAGAGCACCTTCGTAAGCACAACAAATCGAGCCTAGTGAGTGAGTCAAAGTCGCTCAGTTGTGTCTGACTCTTTGCGACCCCATAAACTAGTCTATGAAATTCTCCAGGCCAGAATACTAGAGTGGGTAGCCTTTCCCTTCTCCAGGGTATCTTCCCAATCCAGGGGTCGAATCCAGGTCTCCTGCATTGCAGGCAGATTCTTTACCAGCTGAGCCACCAGGGAAGCCCAAGAATACTGGAGTGGGTAGCCTACCCCTTCTTCAGCGGATCTTCCCGAGCCAGGGATCGAACCGGGGTCTCCTGCATTGCAGGCAGATTCTTTACCAACTGAGCTGTCAGGGAAACCCGCTGTATAGCACAGGGAACTATATTCAGTATTCTGTAATAAACCATAATGGAAAAAGAATATGTTTAACTAAGTCATTTTGCTGTATAGTAGAAATTAACACAGGATTGTAAATCAACCATATACCTTCAGTAAACTTTTTTAAAAAGAGTCTGTGTGATAGGGAAAAGTATCACAGTGGGGCCTGTGCCGTCCTGACTTGGGGAAACAAAGAGGTTATATAAGGCATTTGGGGGTTCCTTGAGGACACTGGGTTATGGATGAGCTATCCAGTGATGGTTGAAAGTCCTCGCTCATCTTCTTAGGTATGACCCTGCTGTGAAGTCATGTAGAAAGACGGTCTGTTCATAGGAAATGCCCGCTAGAGTGCTTGGGGGACAAGCTCCATTGTGTCCACAACTACTGACCATTACCTCCACCAAAAAAATAAAAAACGAGTGAGAGAGACAGAGGGAAAGCAAATGGGTAGATGTTAACCATGAATCATTCAAGGTAGCTATTTTCCAAAATAAAAGGCTCGGGGGGAAAAAAATCAGTCCGTCTTTTTGTCTATGAGTTCCGGGTTTCCTGTCTGGCTTAAGAGGATCCTCTCATCCCAAGATGAGACAATAGTCTTTTGATTTCCTCCTGTATTTTTCAGAGCTTTTATCTTTTCCATGGTGCAGCAGCGCGTGACGGCTCAGAGCCTGGCATTTGAGACCGGATGTCCTAGGTCCAGATCCTGCCTTTGTCACGTCTGCGGGCCTTGGGTCCCTCATCTGCAAGGTGGGGGCGCCAACACCCCAAGGCAGTCTCAGGAACCACAAGCAGGCACGGAGGGGGTACATGTGGCGGAAGCAGATCTGATGCGCCACCCCTTACTTGAGAACCTGCCGCTCCCGGCACCAGAGCAAAAGCTGTCATTCTTACGACGTCTGCCGTACAAACAAAGTGCCGGAGTGTGGGGTGGCACTTGTGAATAGTTTAAAAACACACGACGCCAGTGATTTTCCTAATACGATCACGACTCTGGTAAAACAGTGTCTCCCAGTGCCTCTCACGGGAGCCAGGGACGCTGCAGGGCTCCCCCTCCCACCCGCCTCCCCTGGCACGTGGCGCACTCTCTGAGAAATATGATTTATCTTTGGTACCCAACCGCTCCTGCTCAGAAGCAGAGGGACCCCACACACAGCCCACTCCTGGCTGAGCTGCTCTGGGACCTATAGCCCACTTGCTGCAGAAATCAACTGTACCCTTGATCAAGTTTAGGGGGCACCCTGGAAGGGCTCAGATCATAAAGAATCCACCTGCAATGCAGGAGACCTGGGTTTGATCCCTGGGTTGGGAAGATCCCCTGGAGAAGGGAAAGGCTACCCACTCCTGTATTCTGGCCTGGAGAATTCCATGGACTATAGGGGTCGCAAAGAATCAGACACGACTGAGTGGCTTTCACTCACTGGAAGGGCTTCCCCGGCCCAGACGGTAAAGAATCTGCCAGCCATACAGGAGATCTGGGTTGGATCCCCAGGTCGGGAAGACCCCCTGGAGAAGGGAATGGCAGCCCACTCCAGTCTTCTTGCCTGAGCAACTCCCGACTTTCACTTTTTCACCAGAAGGAAAGGAAGTGACAGTGCCCAAGGCACCTGGTTCAGAATTCGGAAGGGCCTCCCCTCCTGCCCTTCCCCGACCCCACCACCACACACACAGCTCCCGACCTGGACCACCCAGCCCCCTCATCCTCCAGGACGCGTTTTCCCTTGCAGACAGAGGAAGGACTCTCTCCTGGTCTCCTGGGCACCCTGCCCCCTCAGCGGGTCGCTGTTAAGCTGTTTGGACCTAGGTCAGGGTCTCTGTATTGATGTCACCGGTGCCCTGGGCCTGGACTCAACCAGACTGCCCCCCTACCCACCCACACAGGGCCTGTTCGCCCCCCGCACCCACCCGAGACCCAGATGCTGGCGGGTGTCCCTCCCTTGGTCTCAGGCCCGCTGGTGGCGGGCGAGGGTCACAAAGTGGGCTAGAACATGACCACCTTCCTGTCCCCACCACCCGCCAGGGCTACGGTGGAAGGACGGCCGCACCCACACATCTGCGGGGTGTTTAAGGGCTGCATTGGCCGATGTGCTGGAAAGCAAGACACCGAGCTCTCCATGACCTGGCAGCTCTGACTGAGCTCTGAGCCCTGGAGGAGGAAGGAGAGGACAGAGAACTCCACACGCCGCTGCCACCCTCCTCCGGGGGTCAGCTGGGGGCCACGCCGGTGCAGGCTAGGCTGGAGTCAGGCGCAGAGCACACGGCCCAGACTCGGCCGCCGGGAGGACAGGCCTGGGAGAGAGAAGCTGAGCCCTGCTACAGACGGCCTCCTCCCAGCCCAGCTCCACCTCAGGCCCCTGACAACCCCTCTCCCCATCCTTGGCTGCTCCAGGCCACTACAGCTGGTACTGGGCTCCCCGAGAGACCCCCAGGCCCCACAGAGCTCCTGGGCTCTGAACCGAGCAGGGAGGGCCCCGGTCACCGATCACCACCAGGCTGGGGGCCCGAGGCCCGCCTGCCACTGGCTCAGCATCCAGAAGGGAGACATCAAGTCGGGTGGATACCAGCTCGGGGCCAGCAGGGGCAAGACACGCATGGCTCCAGGCCCACAAGGGACCAGGCCAGGGGAGTCTTGAGGGGTCGGGGGGGGGACAGACCAGGGCCTTGCACCAGAAAGGAGAGTGATGGAGCTGGGAACAGGCGGATTTACAGCCCAGCTCTTCCCATGGGGAAAGGGCAGTAAGTGTCTCCGCAGCCCACTGGGCAGAGTGCAGCCCCAGGGCCACAGCCAGCAGGCGACGGGACCGGGGAGGGAGGTGAGGTGCCTGTAGGCACCAGCACAGGATGGCATGCCCCTTCTGAATGACAGGCTGGGAGCAGAGAGCTCTGCAGGGTGACGACCTCTGTCTTCTCTAGGCTGGCTGGAGGGGGGACTCAGGAAGGCTTATCCAAGGGCCTCCTGAAGGCAGAAGGCCGCCCAGCCCGGCCCATCAGCATGTTCCCTGCTGGCTCCCTGGACAAAGGTTAACAAGGAGTTGGTGCAAAGGAGGTGGTGTTTATTGCTGCAATACAGCGGGATGCTCCTTCCTGGGCGGTTCCACTAGCATCTCATCTCCAAGCTTGAGGGGGAGGAGAAGGAGGAGGGGAGGAGAGGGGGAGGGGAGGAGGAGGGGGGTGGGCTCCCTAATCTCAGGGCCCGGAAGTGGCCTGAGAGATTCAACAACGAGTGCTGCGGGCTGAGAGGGGCCTGACTGCTCCACGTGTTTTTCTGAGCGTACGTGTCTGTTTACGAACTCTCCGCTGTTCTATATACACGTTACTCAGCACAAAGACAGAACACAGACCAAGAAGGAAAAAGAAGCCTTACAAAAACAGCTCCTGCCTGAGACGCCAGGATGGGGTGAGGGGTACACTGCGGCTTTGCTGGTGACTTGTCCCGGTACCACTGCTGGGGGTCACAGCTGAGGGGGCCACGGCTGGCAGGATAACCCAGCCCGCCCTTGCTCCGTGAGCTGGAAGGAGGCTCCCACCACGACTAGAAAAGAGCTGGGGGCCTCACCCACCCCGCTGTTCCTCAGTGACCTTGAATCCTGCGTCAGAACCATCTCTGGCCTGCACCACTGGCTACATAATCAGCACCCTATCCCCTAAGCAGATTCCCTGGTGGCTCAGACGGTAAGGAGTCTGCCTGCAATTCGGGAGACCTGGGTTCAACTCCCAGGTCAAGAAGATCCCCTGGAAAAGGAAATGGCAACCCACTCCAGTATTCTTGCCTGGAAAATCCCAGGGATGGAGGAGCCTGGCAGGCTATGGTCCATGAGGACACAAAGAGTCGGACCCGACTGAGCGACTTCACTCTCCCCTTAAGGCCTGCACCTCCCAGTGCAGCACTTTATTCCATCCAGCCTGAGGGGGATATGCAGAGGCCAGCCAGTCCCTGACTGTGCCATTCGCCCGAGCTCTGCATACCGACAGGCTCCTGCGCTGGCACGTCCACTTCCGGTCGAGCCCACTACCGCTGGCCCAGCGGCAGATGGGAGAGTCCCTCCCCGCCCCTTCTCTCCCCTCACTGGGGTTCAGGATTGGGTTCAGGATTATCTGGCCGTGATGCCGAGGGGGCGGGCGGGGACGTTAAGTAGGGCAGAGCAGCAGCCACGTGGCACTAAACCACCAAACCCAAGTGACGTGAGCCATGCTGGGGCTCGCGGGCAAAGCCATCCGCAACCAAGACGCTGACTCAGAGGAGCCTGGACGCGCTCTCTCCCCAGACACCCACCCTCTCCTCCAGCTTCTTGCCAAAGAGCGGGGCCTGGGCTCGCTCCCCACCTTCCACCTTAAGCAGAACTCTGTGAATTCTGGTTCCGAAATCTGAGAATTCCCTCGATGGGAACACGCTTCGTGCTCCAGCCCCCGCAACGCTAGTTACACTTTCAGGCTTTAAGAAAATCTGCGCCGACAAAAAGCCACTGCTAATTCAGTAACACCTCTAAATGGATGTGTATGCCCCCCATCGCTGTGGCCTGAGCAGGTGCTTGGCAAAGGAGCGCTTGCGGAATGACTGAATGAAAACAGCAGGACATACATGAAGGTCACATTACTTTAAAAATTTTTTTTGAATGTAATACTTTAGAAAGATGAATCCAAAAGGATATACTTCTATATTCAATTTTTCCAATGAAGAGGTATTCTTTCGTTATCTGACAGGATAAAATTAGAGCCCTTCTTCCAATACCAGAGCCACTGGCGGCTCCTGGGCGTCTGAAATGTGGCCAGTCTAATTGGAGAGGCGCTGAGGGTGTAAAACAGGGGAGCTTGAAGACTTTGTTGAAAAAAGAATGTGAGATGGCTCATTAAACATTTTTATATTAACTGTACATTGAAATGATAATATTTCAGATACAATGGGTTAAATAAAACACAGCATTAAAGTTGATTTCCTTTTTCCTTTTGTTTTAAACTTTTTATTTTGTATCGGGGTACAGCCGATGAACAATGTTGTGACAGTTTCAGGTGAGCAGCGAAGGGACCCAGCCATACGTACACGTGTATCCATTCTTGCCTATCTTTTTACTTTCTCATTATGGGTACCTGAAAATCTGAACTTACGCGTGTAAATTCACGTATGTAATTGGTGCTGAATTAGAGGAAATACACTAATCGACAGTCAAACAGTCAGAGGAGAGCAACGCTGGGTGCCTGTGTGACACACTCCTTGTGACCCGCTGTGGTCCAGGGTCTGTGTCTATCAGCTGGAACCTCAGACAAGATGGGACCAAGCACCCCTGCCCAGCGTCTGCCAGGCTGGACCAACCTACCCCCAACTCCGCCCCCCAGGTTCACCCACTTGCCCACTTGGGTTCAGGGAGCGTGACTGCTTAGCCACAGCGGCAGGTGATGACCTCACCAAGTCATTGCCCCAGCCCTGCAGAGGCTGGAGCCGCTGTGAACACAGCCGGGGCTGGTCTAAAAACTTCACACGCGTTAACACACTTCAACCTCACAGCAATGAGATGGGTGCTTGTTAACCTCATTTTAGCCACAAGGAAGCCAAGGCACAGAAAGGTTATGGAATTCACCCAAGGTCACACTAAGTGTTAGGGATCCAAATCTAGGCAGCAGGCTCCATTCTACCGCACCATCTGATGTAAAACGGTCTAGAAGAATCTGGAAACAATAACCAAGATAAGTGGGGGCTTCGGAGGGGACTGAAAGCCACCAAATCTTCATAGCATTTCTCACCTTTGGTCTTCATTTAGGGCCTGTTTAACCAAAAGAGTCCAGTCGTGTCGACCCCTCCCTGGAAGAGGCCACGTGCAGAGGAGGGGCTGGGCCCTCCCACCAGGAGCAGAGCAGGAGCCCCCCGAGTGCCCAGGCTCCCACCCCACCACACACACAGACACAGACACGCACAGAGAGGCCGTGGCTGGGCTTGAATCCCACTCTAGCAGCTTGGGCTCCAGGTTCGCAAGCCATCAAAACATCAAATTAAAAGGCAAAAGAGAAATTGCTGTGGGCGGGCGCGCCAACAGTGGCAAGGAGGGGCGCTGACAAACAAGAAAGAGAAAGAAAATACACACTATAAACAGGCACGAAAACAGCAAAGGCATGTCCCTCTGGAACCACGTGGTGTGAGCTCACTCATCTTGGTGCCCAGGGCCGCAGGAGGGTCAGAGGGCCGCTAGAGAGACCCAGACCGCAGCTCACCTCCAGCAATGTATGCCTGCTCTGAATTCAGAGACTAAAACTGTCCCACACATATTAAAAGCAGAGACATCATTTTGCCAACAAAGGTCCATTTAGTCAAAGCTCTGGTTTTTCCAGTAGTCATGTATGGATGTGAGAGTTGAACCATAAAGAAGGTTAAGCACCAAATAATTGATACTTTTGAACTGTGGTGCTGGAGAAGACTCTTGAGAGTCCCTTGGACTGCAAGGTCAAACCAGCCAATCCTAAAGGAGATCAACCCTGACTATTCATTGGAAGGACTGATGCTGAAGCTCCAATACTCTGGCCATCTGATGCAAAGAGTGACTCACTGGAAAAGACCCTGATGCTGGGAGAGATTGAAGGCACAGAAGGAGGCAACAGAGGAGGAGATGGCTGGATGGCATCAACGACTCAATGGAGATGGGTTTGAGCAAGCTCTGGAAGATAGTGAAGGACAGGGAAACCTGGCGTGCTGTAGTCCACGGATTTGCAAAGAGTCAAACACAACTGAGCGACTAAACGACAACGCGTGTTAAGCAAAAGAGTAACAAACCACAGGGAAGACGAATAACGGATATGAACTAAATTCAACAAAATACAGTGATCAAAAAACCATTGTTGAATCTTAACTCTCACTAGTAATCAAATACACACAAAATCCTTTCATCCTTTCTCTTCTCCTTTCACGGGGACGGGGTACGGGCAGGGAACAGGGAGTCTCTGCCCCAGAAAACAGGAAGGGTTTGCCTGCGGGGTACTGTGGTACATGTGGCCAAAGTCCCCAGAAGGTCGTGCGAGCCCAACGGCCCTACCATTTTCTTCCTTCGGGGAATCTGTCCAAAGGGAATAAACAGATCTAGGTGTGTAAAGTCCTCAGTGTGCAGAGATTTAGGCACCAGCAGACTTGGCTTGATTGCACAGCCCTGCCCTGGGCACCAGGCAGCCTCTCAGATCACCACGAGCCCACACCGGGCACTCGCTCTGTGCCAGGCAGTGTGCGTCATACGCAGTGCACAGGTAGGCAAGCTCAGAACCTCACACTGAATGGAATCTGTCCTCCGTGGAGCAGGAATCCAAGACCCAGATGGCCCACAGGCTAGGACCACAATCAGGAGGACAGGCCAGGGTAGGGAAGGAGGTTTGGGGGCCTGAATTCTCGCAGCCAGTCAGCTGCAGAATAGGAAGAAGATCCCAGGTTTCTGGATTCCCCAACGGGGAGCTGCCAGACGGGTGCTTGAACACAGAGGCCTTTCATGAATCTGCGGCTCTGGTTTCCCTTCTCCCCGGTGGAGTATTTTCCAGAGTCCCACTTCTGCTATGAAACGGCAATAATATCATTGATTGTGGAGTAATTAGATATAGTAGATAGATACGGGAGGGAGGCAGATCGGAGATACCCATCAGACAGACAGCAGGTGCCCTGGGGAGGGGTGGGGTGTTTCTACTTCCTATCACACTGGAATGTGTTCTAACAAGCAGGCGTTATTTTCCCCATTTAAACATATATTTACATTTTTTAGATGTTCAAATATTTTGGAGTGTTTCCTGACTGAGCATCTTTTCTACCACGTGCAGTATCCATGCTGCTCTCAGAAGGGAGAGCCCCCCTCCAAAAGGCATCATTCAGCCGGGCATACAAAACATCCAGAAGAAAACTATGGCAGGAGAGAAGAGCTCTGAATCGCCCTTAAGTTGTACTCGAAAGCTTCCAAAAGTGAAACTCCAGGTCAAAAGCTTGCCTGAGAAGTACCCAGCACGCAGAGCTCAATCAGTCCATCCATGTGAGAGGAAGAGCCCTAGGCCTGGAACTGGAAAACCAGGCAGAGTCCCTGGGCGGTCTTGGCGATGTGACTTGGACTGTACCTGTAGGCTACCAGGCTCCTCCATCCATGGGATTCATCAGACAAGAATACTGGAGTGGGTTGCCATTTCCTTCTCCAGGGGATCTTCCGGATGCAGGGATCGAACCTGGGGTCTCCCACATTGCAGGCAGACACTTTACCCTCTGAGCCATCAGGGACACCTTCTAGGTCCTAGGCGATCTCATTTGCAAAATGGGAATGATATGCGCATACCCGAGAAGACTGCAAGGGCAGAGGCCTCATGACAATCTCCAGCAGGCAGGCGAGGAATATTCACTGGTGGGACACCACATAGCCCAAGGTCCACACCTCAAAGCAGGTGATTCGGGTCACCTCTGCTTCCCACTTTCATAACCCCAGAGCTTAGCTCCCTGAGCCAAACCAGCAGCCCCGTGCCCTTGGCTTGTGTGGTGGAAGCCGGCTAGATGACAGGAAGAAAAACCCCTATTCTCTGTTTAATCGAAATACCTGCAGAGAATGGGGGCAAGCCAAAGGGTCCTGGGTAGGTGTTCAGGCAACGCTGAACAGGCCCCTAGGTTCACAGGGCCCTGGGTCGGCCCCCTTCAGCCTCAGCTCCCCCAGGCTAGGGTCTCCTTCCTCCCTCCATTTCTGAGGTTCTGAGATCAGAGGCCCGCTGACAGCGGCGCGGAAGGGCTCATGGCCAAACGCACGGCATGGACACTAAGAGCTCATTCATCCAATTCTCCCGCCTGGTTTCCCCGTGGCCCTGTGCCCTCTGCTCCAGCCGGCACCAAACGGAGAGTTCATTCTCAAATATGAGTGAGAAGGGAAAGAGTTAATCGCTCAGTCGTGCTCGACTCTTTTTGCGGACCCCTGGACTGTAGCCCACCAGGCTCCTCTGTCCATGGGGCTTCTCCAGGCAAGAATACTGGAGTGGGTGGACATTTCCCTCTCCAGGGCATCTTCCCAACCCAGGGATTGAACCCAGGTCTCCAGCATTGCAGGCAGATTCTTTACCATCGGAGGCACCAGGGAAGCCCCAACCTGCTTTCAGATAACACCTGCCTGCTTCAACCAGACAGCTCCTGCTTCAACCCTCCAGTGACACCTTGAGTGGATTCCTGGAACAAGGTGAGCTGTAAATGAATTCATACAGGATAAAACGTTCAAAACTCCTGCACCAGGGTCCTTCCCCTGTGGACTCAGTGCTCAGGCACGCAGACCAGCCTGCGGCTCCTTGAACCCCATCCCTTGCTACCTTTGCACACCTGCTCCCCCTGCACAGAGCATCTCCCAGACCCCGTGCCTGGCACACACATTCAATTAAAGAAGTAAATGGTAGGGACTTCCCTGGCAGTCCAGTGGTTAAGACTCCAGCTTCCACTGCAGGGGGCGCGGGTTTGATCCCTAGTGAAGGAACCAAAGTCTCACATGTTTGGTGCAGCCAAAAACAAATAAATGCATAAATAAATGGTAGAAGCAAGCTACGGTACATGCCAGCCATGGGCGTGTTTAGGAACACGGACTGTCTTCCAAATCTGGCAGAGAGCTGGAACGCAGTGAAGGAGGACTAAATGGTTGGGGGTGGGGGGGCATCTCCAGGCTCCTCCCACCGAGTTCCTGCAGGCTTGGGGTCTTGACAAGCCTTTCCCAGCCTCTCATCTTCGCCCTGCTTTTCTTAAAACTTGGGCTTTACTCTTGCCACTTCCAGGCCCCCGCTCTGGGACCTGCTAAGGGCTGATCCATTCACCTTCAGTGTCCAGAGTGCTGGCTCTGCCCCGCCCTCCCCTCCTGCTCTCCGCAGTGCTAGATGCAACTGGGCCACATTGCAGGAGCTAATACACGTATCTGGAACAAATGCAGCTTTCCCTGGCCCCTGGCACCCACACCAATATCCTCTTTTTGAGAATTCCTAGAGCTCTTTAGTGCAAAGTCCTCAATAACCGGTCCCCCAAGAGGCATGCATTCCCCAAAGCAGTTAATTACCACAATGGCCCCGGGGATGTTACACACCCTGGGCCCCCATCCCAAACCCACCAAGTGAGATCTCTGGGAGGCAGCAAGCCCCGCGGGCTCGTGTTATCAGCAGGTTGGGGAATGCCTACCCCAGGAGCAGGAGAAGGGAATCAGCTCAGGACAGAGCTTTTCTGTCTCCAGAATGGACCCAATGCTTCTCTCCACATCACAGGGCTCTTGCTGGGATCTGGTCACAGGAGAGGAAAAAGGGACAGAATCTACAGCTCTGGGGAGACCTGCAGCTGCAGAGGCTCTGATCGCCCTGCCCACAGTTCCGGGCCACCTTCTCCCCTTAGCCTGGATTTGAACCAGGAACACCCGCACCTCTTTCTATCTGAGTCCCTTTAGAATGTTACCAAGCCTGGAGCCCATGGAGGTAGGCAGACAATGCCTCAGTGAGTAACAGGACAGCCATGTGCTGCCCCGACCAAGGAATTTCACTGCTGGAGGAAGGCAGGCCTGGACCCAGCAGAGGCCAGGCTCCTCACTCTCTCCCTCTTCATGGTGGCCTCGCAGCTTGAGGACTGGGGCAATCCTGGGGGCCACTCCCCAAGCCGGCTCTCCAGCAGGACCACACTCCTGTGTCCCGGCTCACCAGCTGGAGGCTTCACTTTCCTGAAGTTTTATTTTACAATAGGGGTTTCCCTAGGTGGCTCAGATGGTAAAGAATCTGCCTCCAAGGCAGGAGACCCGCGCTCCATCCCTGGGTCGGAAAGATCCCCTGGAGAAGGGAATGGCCACCCACTCCAGTATTCTGGCCTGGAGAATCCCATGGGCAGAGGAGCCTGGCAGGCAACAGTCCATGGGGTCGCCAAGGGTCGGACATGACTGAGCGATGAGCCCTTTTTTGCACACTGTAGACAAGTTACATTGATAAAACATGCTTTTAAACTAAAATAAGTTAAAACATCTCAAAAAAAAAAAAAAAAAAAAAAGGCAGGAACACCAAGGGCCATAGGAACAAGTTAACCAGTTGATGAAAAGCTGCCCAGGACCACGGTCTGATTGCTGGCTGTGTGTCACCCCGGGGCAGACCTCTCTGAGCTCAGGGCTACTCAGAGACAAGCCTGCCTTTCCAGGCCACCCGCGGGGACCCCAAGGGTGGCCTTTCCCAACAGCTCATCCCAGCTCCCAGCTCACATGGCCCAGCACACCTGGGTCCCACGTGCCCAGGTTGTCCCCATCTGGACCTGGATCCTCTGAGGCCCTCTTTCTAGGACACGGGGCACACCATCAGGTCCCCTACTCCTCCGAGCCTCAGTGCCCCAACCAGGGCGGCGAGGGTGGCTCAGAGGCTCCGTAGGCGGTGAGCTGTCTCCCCCTCCATCCTGGCTCTTGATGATACCCTCATACATTCCGTAAGGCCTAACAGTGGACAGGTTCTCTCTTTCCTTGCCCTTGGAGGGAAAAGGAACTCCCTCCCTCCAGATCCTGTCCTGAAACACAGGAAAGCTCAGAGTTCCTCTGCTTCTTCCTGCTCTGGCCACAGGGTTCAGAGGGGCTGAGAGAGGGCAGGAGGACAGGGTGCCACTGAGCCTTCTCAGTCCCAAAGGGACCCCTGACCACACCTCGCCGGTCACCTCCAGGGTTAGGATGAACACCCTTCACCAAAGCACCACCGAGTGAGGCTTACTCCACACGAGGGAAATGTCATCCCTCGCCACTAAGAGGCTCACGTCTAGCAAACATAGGATCGGCCTCCCTGGTGATGGATGTGTTTATATAACAGCCTCTCGACCCAGGTCTGTGGGGGCCCTGGCAGGGGGTTGAGGGGGGAGCTCGTCAGGCTCCTAGAGTGAGCAGGGAAACGCCCCGCCTGCGAAGCTGCCCCCCACCCCGCCCTCCGCTGGGGAGGCGGGGATGCTGTTTGCAGGACAGCGGCAATATGGTTTGGCAGATGGCGAAAGGAAGGATATAGGGCAGAAATCGGAGAAGGAGTTTTCTGGGCTTTTTTTTTCTTTTTGATGCCTGCCTACAGTGGAAAAGCTAGGGCGACAGAAGTGGGAAAGTAGGGGTGAGGTGGAGAATCAAGATGGGTTCCAGGAGAGAGGTTGGCCAAAAGGGGGGATTATGGGGGAGGGGAATGGAGGAAAGAGGGAGGCGGCCTCGCCAAGAAAAAGCAGGGAAGTAGAGACCAGGAGAGCTGCGAGCGGATGTGTGAGGAGCAGCTGGGCCTGGTGACAATGAGACACCAGGTCCCAGAATTCGAGATGGTGACACGGAGCTTCCAGGCGTGGTAGACGGAACGCAGGGTACTTCCAAACCGCAGTGGGGAAGTTGGTCACGGGGGTGGGCGCTAGAGGGGGAAATTCTGCCTGTCGTGTTGGATTCAGGACGGGGGTGAACACCCAAGTGTGGCCCAAGAATGCTGGCTTGCACATCACAGAAGATGCTTGGCCAGAGACCTCCTGAGCTGGGGAGGGGGTATGGGCGATTGCTCTTAAGGAATCGGAAGTTAGAGGTGGTGTCCAGCCGAGACCCTGCCTCTCCCCGCTCGGCCTGCCTTCCTCCACACCCCCCACCCCATGGCTGTCCCACCAAGCCTCTTCCCCCTCCAAAAGGGCCTGTGGAGGGCGGGGGGTGGGTGAGGGAGGCATCTGGGCACTGATGGAACTTACTTCCTCTGGGGGAAATCGGGAAGCCACAGGGAATGGCAGCTCTCCCCGCCCCGCCTCTTCAGACTGGGGAGGAAAAATTGATCATCTCCTCTCTTTTGGGGGCCCCTGGCTCACACATATGCCACCTCCTGGTCCCCGGAGCCACACCGATGATTCAGGCCATTTACTCAGATCCAAGCTAATGAGGTTTTTTTTTTTTTTTTCTGTCACCTAATTAGTTCACAGTGAACTCAGCCTGGAGAGGGATGAGCAAGGGCTGGGCAAGGGACAGCAAGAAGTCAGAGGGGACCATGTCGAGAACAGAGAGGAACTCCAGCTCTAAAGCCAACGACTCCTTCCTCAGCCGTGGGGACCCCTAAAAGCAGACAGGGGTTGTTCAGGGGAAGGACACCCCACCCCAAGAGCCTCACACAAAGAAAGACGCCAGTGGGGCCCTCCTATGAAACCCCAGTAGTGGACAGGCCCCTTCCCATCAACTCCAGGTCCTCAGCAAAAGGCCCTGCCCTTTCCTGGCATTTCTGAACCCACCACCTGCTGGGGGGCGACCGCATTCAAAGGGAAAGGAGCAGGAGGAGGAAGCAGATGGCCCAGGCCCAGGTCCATCTGCCCCACGGGCGCTCAAAGGTCACCATGCTGCCGAAGTAGGGGGTGCTGCCGATGCTGTCTGTCCCCACCACACCAGGGGTCCTGGCACATCTGCCAGCAGCGTGCCCCCACTTCCTCTGCCCCTCAGCTGCCAAGTGCAGGCCTGAGAGCCTAGAGAAAGGAGCGCTGGGTAACTAAGTGGCCCACGGTTCCAGTTTCCGACGCCTGGCACCCGAGTCCCTGGAGGTCGGTCAGCGCCCAGGAGCCCCCAGCTCGCCTCTGGAGCCGCTCCCTGGAGAGCAGCGGCGGGTGTCCGGCGCGCGTTGGACCCAGCGAAGGCGACACTGGCCCGGCCGAGGCCTCTCACGCGGCCCCCGGTGACCCAGCCCCGCGCCAGGCCTGCCCCGCTCCCGGCCGCCGCGGAGTGCGGGTTCTGCGTAGGCAGAGAGGGCCTCGAGGAGGGCCACCCTCCGGGGCCCGCGGGCGCCGGGCCCGGGAACGCTGCCATCCACTAACGGCAGGCTCCGATTCACCGCTGCGAGGCGGGCAGGGCCGGGGCGGCAGCTGAGACGCCTCTCCGGCAGCGGCCCCACCTCCTGGCCCGCCGAGGCCCTCCGCCGCGCCCACCCTCCTGGGCCATTCCCGACCAGACCGGGCCCCAGGGCCCCGGAACCTCCGCGGCTCCAAGCGCACCAGTCCCCGCAGCGACGCCACCCTCACAGCTGGAGCCCGCAGATCAGAAAACGTGTCCCCCGGCACGGGACCTGCCCCCCAGCCCCAAAGTGTCGCCAGACGAGAAATGGCGAAGCCTGGCCGCCGGCTCTGCAGCGCCAGCGATGGGCAAACCGCGTGGCCCCGACCTCAGGCGCGCGAGGACCCCCCAGACCAGGAAAGCGTGGCCAGAACAGGCCGGCGAAGCCCCCGGCCGGGGCCGGAGAGGCCACCGCGCCCCGGCTCCCGCAGCCCTCGGCTCCGCTCACCCTCGATGGAGATGACGTGCTCCCGGATCTGATTCTGCAGCGCCAGGTCCTCGATGCGCTCGATCAGGTCGTAGATGGCGTAGATATTGGGATGCACGGACTCGAAGCGCTGGATCTCGGCCCGGATGGCAGCCGAGTTGGAGAGCGCGAACTGCTGGGGGGGCCCGCCGGCCAGCTGCTGCGAGGGGCCGCCGCCGCCCCCGGCCCCCGGCCCTGCGCCGCCGAACTGCCCGCCGCCCCCCGCGCCGCCGCCGCCGCTGCCTCCCGGCGCCGCCAGGCTCGGCTGCTGCTGCGGGCTCTGTCCCCCGCCCGCCTGGAAGTTCATGGCTCCGGAGCCGCGGGGCCCGAAGCGGGCCCGGCCGGGGCCCGGGGCGGCGCTGCGGCGGCGGCGGCGGCGGGCGGGCGCGCGGGGCTGGCGGGGCCCGGACTACGGAGCGGGCGGCGCGGGGCTAGTGCATGGGGCCGAGGGCTGGGGGCAGAGGCCAGGAGGCGCCGCCGCGCACGCTGGGGCCGCTGCTGCCGGGCGCTCCCCGGCGCCGCGATCCCGCTGCCTGGAAGCCGCCTCCAGCGGCAACAACAACGGGACCGGGAGCGCGCGGCCCGGGCCCTCCCCCCCGCGTCATGCGCACGCACCACCGCCCCCGCCGGCTCCGGCACACGCAGCCCGAGCCCCCCTCCCCGCCGCCCCCGCCCCTCCAGCGCGCGGGCCCCAACGCCCCCGCCCCTCTCTAGCTGGCTGGCGAAGCAGCCTCCACCCCCGAGCCGCGCGCTCGGCCCCGGCGGCCGGCCCCTCCCACCGAGCCTGGGCCCTTCCGCCTCCTTTCCAGCCCCCACCACACCCGCTGCGAGGGCCACTCGCTTGGAGGGGACAGCTGCCCTGCCCGCCTCGCGGCCCCAGCTGTCGCTTTCGCCCCCCTGCGCTGGTCTGGGTGGAGTGTCTGTTCTCCGGGCAGTGCCGGGATGCTGATGAACGCGGCTGGTGGGCCGAGGAGGGTCGCCGCCCCAGACCCAACTGCGCCTCGCCTACACTGTCCTGCCATCCGTGCGGCACAGGCTCCCCTGTCCCTGGGCCCCGAGGTCACCGCTAGAGACCACGCCAACTCAGGGTTCTTTCTCAGGCCCTCCCTGGACTTTCCATTGCCGGCTGCGGGCACCGAGGCTGGGAATCTGGGTCCCTGGTTTCTATTTCCAGTTCTTCCTGAGACCTTCATCTGCGGGGCCCTTGAAAATGACACTTGAAACAACAACGTCCTCGCTCTTATCTTCCAGCCTCTCCTAAAAGATCCCCACTGCCGGACTGGTGGAGGATTCAGTGAGTGCTGCTGGACCTCCCTGGAAAGGGGAAGGAAGAAAATAATCAAATATTATGCCTTCTTCCCCCACTCACCCCATTTAAGACACTCACCAGGGTCCACATGGTGGCCTCAGTTTTCCTTGTTTTCTCTCCTTTGTCCATCCTGTGTTCCTGTCCACTCCCAGGGCCAGGAAGCCCCCTTCAATGTCCTAGTTCCTCTGCATCCTCATTGCTAAAGCTGAATGCAGATTCACTAGCCACCCCCTTCCCCCTGGCTTTTCCTAAACCCCATAAGAGGTGGCTTGTGCAGAACCCAGGTCTCAGCCAATCAGCCTGCCAGGACTCTACCCCCATGTCCTCTGGCACAGGTGACAGATACCATCCTTTTTACATACACTTCCACTTCCAAAATACCCAAGCTGGGTATTTTCCCAGCATAAAGTTGCCCACCATTTAAGCTACCCACACCACTTGACCCCAGTACCAACCTGGTCACCTTTCTAAGTATCTTGGACCTTCCAAAGAACCTAGTGCAAGCTAATCAACACCTTGGGGCTTCCCAAGCTCCAGAGAGGTGTGGGTCCTACCTACCTGCTTGTTCTGAAGAATGTCTTTCACCCTCTTTGGGTTTCATCCGAAAAAAATTTAGTGGTTGAACAGATCACCTAGCCCAATATTCTGTAAGTCTAAAAGCAGTACCCAACATATATTTTAGATGCTTAATTAGAACTGAAAGCAAGAAGTTGCAGTAGGTACCTCCCAGGAGAGATGCTGAAGGTAAAGAGCCCCTCAAAAGTGTTGCCCCAGCAGTTGGCACACGCCTGTTTTAGCACTAGTGGGCCAATTGTCTGTGTCCTCTATTAGTACGTTAGCTACATGAGGGCAGGGATACAGTCTGATTCGCCATTGTATTCCCAGAGTCTGACCCAGCACCCAGCACAGGCTATACATTTAATGAATACTTCTAGAATAACTGGATAAATGGGAAGGAACTAGAGATAAGTTATTAATAGTTCTGTATGTTGTAAGTCTAAACTGACAGTCCCAAGGCAACATTTGGAGTGTTTGCTCCCATAAGTAGGCATAGGCTATCAGGGCACCAGGGTACATTACTTTTAATCAAGACTGACCTATAAAGTTTGTGGCTATAGGAGCCCAAAGGAAGGAGGGAAAACCCATAGAAATTAACTTGGCTCAGGCCACATGAGGCTCAACATCGCCTGTACAACAACAATACTCTTAAGGATCCAATTTCTGAGCCCAAATTTCAGGGGAGGAAGCGTTCTAAGTGAATAAATATCTACCGTGTGACAGATCCCCTCTACAGTTTTCACACTTCTTTAATAAAACACCAAACTTTGCCCGTTACAATTGTCTTCTGAGGTAAGTTTTAAGAATGAAGAAATTTAGGTTCATATAGATTCAATAATGCACTCAAGGTCATATAGTTGATAAGCACAGGATAAGGGGTCAGAATTTTTTGCCATGTTCCAAAGTCTATGCTCCTCACAGTCTTACAGGAGCCCAGTGGAGAAGGAGCCAGGTAAATAAGGCAGCCCCAAGTCCCCCAGAGGATGAGATGGCTGGATGGCATCACCGACTCAATGGACATGAGTGGGTAAACTCCGGGAGTTGGTGATGGACAGGGAGACCTGGTGTGCTGCAGTCCATGGGGTCGCAAAGAGTCGGATACGACTGAGCGACTGAACTGAACTGAAGCCTCCCATGGCCAGCTCTGAAGACCCATCTCCTCAGCCAGCCTTGGGGGCAGGGAGGGGGGCGGGCAGCCCGTGGATACTGGGCTCTGGGCTGAAGAGTCAACGTGGAGGGTCCACTCTGACTTAAGAGTAGGCCGGCGTAGGGTCCACCTGCGCTCCCCAAAGACTGCATCACCAAACCCCGGGTGGGGCGGGGGGGTGATATGACAGACTTAGCCAGAAACCAGCTGACGTTGGTTTCTGATGTGATACACGTCCTGGCTGTCCGCGGGTGAGGGAGAGTATCCTGCTGTCCCCTACCTCGCCCCGAACCTCTGCGGGCTAGCACAACCTCAAAGCCGCCGCCGCCAGCCCCTCAGCGATCTGTGGGGGCTCGGCGCAGGCGGCTGAACTCCGCACGTGGGTCCGCAGCGCAGAACGCTGGACTGCGCATCCTTCCAGACTACAAGACCCACAATGCTCCGGGCGGCGGCGGCGGGGAAGGAGGGGGTGCCTCCAGGTGTCTGCGACCTCGCCACCTCCCTCCCGGAAGTGCCCGAGGGTCCGCTATGGAGCTGGCGGATCCTGGAGGTGAGTCCCTGCGCCGTGGCCGCACCACCCCGCTGCCCCAGCAGCTGGCCCGGCTGGCCCCGCCCCGGGATCTCTCGCGCCCGCCAGCCACTCGCGGTGTGGGGGCGGGCGGCGGGAAGATGCGAAGGGTGGTGGAGGATGGAGGTGGGGAGGGCAAAGTCTTGGGTTCCCGGGCGAGATCTGGGGTCTTGCAGCAGGCTGGGTTTGGAGAGGTTTCCCAGGGGAGGCGCGGGGTCGGGACGCCTTGGGTGGGGTTTGAGTGGACCAGGGGGGCCGAGTTGGGGTGGGGGCTAGGGTTGGGGGTGGGAACCCTCGGAGGTTCCAGTTTGCCAAAGGGAAGCAGTTTGACATTTGGCCTGGGGAAGCCTTGGGAAGCTGTCCTGTGCCGCGGATGGGGGTTGGCTGAATGGTAAGGGGGCGTTGTGCGTGTGCGTAGAGACCTTTTTTCTACCCCCTTGGAGAAACTTTAGCGATGAAGCAGTATTAATAGATAGGCTTTGCCGTGAAATAGGCAAAGGAATAGATAAACTTTGAGATGACCTAAATGGGGAGAATAGGTAAGCTTTGGGGTGGTTTGATAGGGGCTGAATTTAAGGGAGAGGTTGGTTAGAAGGTCAAAGCTCTGACTTCGGAATAGGGTTTGGGTGAATTGTGGAACTGCTTAAAGACCTGAAATTTAGGTTACAGAAAATTAGGACTTGTGATCTGGTGTTGGGAAGGGGTATGTAGGGCAAGTTTGGGGTGGCCAGGTGTCAGAGCAGTGTATGTCCCAGGGTAGGGCTGGGATAACTGGGCGGAATGAGGACTGTGGGAGAGTTGTGGTGGGATGGGGTCAGGGGCCCCCTGAAGTTCAGAGGGCTCTTGGTGGGTGAGCCAGCCCCTCATGGGTTCTTTGTGCCTCTCCAGCCCGGTAGCGTGGCAGGCAAGGCAGGTGCCATGGCCCTGATCGAAGGGGTAGGTGATGAGGTGACCATCCTTTTCTCGGTGCTTGCCTGCCTTCTGGTGCTGGCTCTCGCCTGGGTCTCAACGCACACTGCCGAGGGCGCCGATCCACTGCCCCAGCCGTCAGGGACCCCAACACCAGCGCAGCCCAGCGAAGCCATGGCGGTCATGGACAGCATCAGAGGGGAGGCCCCAGGAGCTGAGACCCCCGGCCTGAGACACCGAGGTCAGGCGGCACCACCAGAACCCGGCGTGGGGCTCGCAGCAACGCCGCCACCTCCGGACTCCCCCCAGGAGCCCCTCGTACTTCGGCTGAAATTCCTCAACGATTCTGAGCAGGTGGCCAGAGCCTGGCCCCACGACACCATTGGCTCCCTGAAAAGGTAAGCCGGGAGGATGACAGGAAGCAAGTGCTAAAGAGTAGGGCGGGGATGATCACAGTCCTAGAAGGGCCAGCAGAGATCCCGGAGATCCTCTTATAGATGAGGAAACTGAGGCCCCTAGTCACACACTGTATTGCTCCCCTGAAGCAGGAGGGCCCCACACACACACACTGTGGAGGCCAGAGGTGAGGGTAGGAGAGTTGTTCCGGACCAGGGGCCAGGAGTGCCTGAGACTCGCTCTATTACCCAGGTCCCTCTCTCCTCAGGACCCAGTTTCCCGGCCGGGAACAGCACGTGCGACTCATCTACCAAGGGCAGCTACTAGGAGACGACACCCAGACCCTGGGCAGCCTTCACCTCCCTCCCAACTGTGTCCTCCACTGCCACGTGTCCACACGGGTGGGTCCCCCCCTCCCGCCCTGCCCACCGGGGTCCGAGCCAGGCCCCTCAGGGCTGGAAGTAGGCAGCCTGCTGCTGCCCCTGCTCCTTCTGCTGCTGCTTCTGCTATGGTACTGCCAGATCCAGTACCGGCCCTTCTTTCCCCTGACTGCCACTCTGGGTCTGGCCGGCTTCACCCTGCTCCTCAGCCTCCTGGCCTTTGCCATGTACCGCCCGTAGTGCCTCCACGGGCTCTTGGCCATGCCACCGGCCTCTCGGGACCTTGCTCGCCACGACAAGGTGGGAGCTGCTGTCTGCCCAGGCCCACCTCTCCGACCTGCCTCTTCCCACTACCCTGGAGCCCAGCGCTGCGCGGCAGAGCACTCCGAGGGGCGGCGGAAGCCCCTCCCTGTGACCTTCATGGCTCTGGGCCACCTCCCGGGGCAGCTGGGCCTCGGCGCCCCCTGACAGTGGGCTACCCCGAGTCAGACAGCTGCTGTCGTTGCCTTGGCCCTGGAGAGAGCGGGGCCACGCCCCTGGGCCCTTAGGGCTCAGCCTGAGGACCTGGGCACCTCTTAGTCCCGGATCGCTCCTTGGCTGGTTTGGGGGCCCGAGGACTGGGAAGGGCTGGAGAAGGGGAGTCGGGATGGGTGGAGGGGGCTTTCTGGAACACGTGCAGATTAAATAACTGTGAAGTTTTCATTCTTGGCCTAGTGTCTGCGTGTGTGGGTCGCGGAGGAGGGGGTCTACGGGGAGCTCTGCCCTACTGGGAGAAAAGGGGTGGGCCAGATGCTTCGCCCTACCCTGCCCTGCCCGCCCAGGCCAACCGCTGCTCACTCCCCTCTGCACCCCAATCTCATCCCCCAGCCTTTTAGCCCCGCCTCTGCCCCGCCCCTACCCCCCCCAGTCCTATGGCCCCGCCCCGCCCCGGCGCCGCGCGCGCGCAGCTTCCCGGAAGCAGGGGGCGGGGCGCGCGGCGCCCTGGCGCGCGGGGCCTGCCGGGAGCCACGTCTTTGCTGGCGGAGGACCTACTTGGCGTGGCGATTGGCGTCCGGGCCGCGCGGTTCGGGGGCTGCCGGGAAGATGGAGGACTCAGTGGCCCCCTGATGAGGAGGCCGCGGGGGGAGCCCGGCTCCCGGGCCCCGAGACCGACCGAGGGAGCGACCTGCGCGGGGCCTGGGGAGTCATGTAGGGGTGGCGCCTGCGGGGCGGGCCGCGGGGAAGGGCGGCGGGAGTTGGTGTTGGCGACCGCGACCACGGTCTCCTGGCATTCCCCCCGGGCCGCGGGTGGGGGTGTGTGGGGGGGCCCCCCTGACACCGCCGACTCCGCGCCGTAGCGCAGGCCGCGCCCGCGGGCTCCACGGGCGCCCTCCGAGGTGGGCCCTGCGTTCTTGTTTCACAGGCGAGAAGGCTTGGGCAGGGAGACCGAAGCCACTTGTCCAAGGTCACGCAGCTGGTAAGTGGGAGCGCCCAGCATGGAACCCAGGACCATGGAGCCCGCGCTCCACCCTCCGGTACCGCCGCCGCCTCCTGCGGGAGGGGGAGGTGGTCGGGGGTGGGGGGGAGCGTATCTGTCGGGCGAGCTGGGTTCCAGGCTGGGCGCGACCACTAACCAGATTCGGGACCTCGGGGCTTGCCTTAACCCCCTCGCCTCCCTGGGCCTTGGTCCCTCCACCTGTGAAATCGAGATAGTACCAGCCCCTGCCTGCCTCCTCACGGGCGTGTCAGAGGAGGATCGGAGGAGATGATGCATGTGGAATTGCTCTGTAAAAATTCCTCCGCGAGAACTCTGAAGGATTCCGATTGCTCTCGCAAAGGTTGGAAGGAGTCAGAGAGGGGCGGGTTGGGGAAGAGGACCAGAGCAGTCACAAAGAAGGGTGAAGAGAGTACGGGTTGCTCTGTCCCCAGACTCCTCTGGATGGGAAGCGAGGTGAGGAATAGAGAGTTGGTCTTTCTCCCCTTTGGAGAATACCTCACTCCCTTTTTTGGGCCACCCCTCAGGGTCTCCAGCACCCAACTCCATGCTTCGAGTCCTGCTCTCTGCCCAGGCCTCCAGTGCTCGTCTGTCTGGCTTGCTGCTGCTCCCACCAGTACAGCCCTGCTGTCTGGGACCCAACAAATGGGGAGACCACCGGCCTCCTGGAGGAGGCCCCCATGCAGGCCCTGTGCAGGGATTGCAGCGGCTTCTGGAACAGGCGAGGAGCCCTGGGGAGCTGCTACGCTGGCTGGGGCAGAACCCCACCAAAGTGCGTGCCCACCACTACCCTGTGGCGCTTCGTCGTCTGAGCCAGCTCTTGGGGTCTCTGCCGCAGCCCCCTCCTGTGGAGCAGGCCACACTGCAGGACTTGAGTCAGCTCATCATCCGAAACTGCCCCTCCTTTGACATTCACACCATCCACGTGTGTCTGCACCTTGCAGCCTTATTGGGTGAGGACGGTGTCTATGGGTGGGTGGGTGTCAATAGAAGGATAGAGAAACCATAGCAGACCCACCTGAGATCACTGACAGAACCCACCTCAAGCTTTGCCAGGAATGGCACACTTGCTGAGTGATGCCACACTTGCTGCTGCTCTGCGGTATCCACGACAGTCATCACGAGTCAAGCAGCATGAGTTGCAGCTTAGGTTAGGGTGCCACCCCCTTTTTTGTTGTTTAGTCGCTAAGTCGTGTCTGGCTCTTCTGCGATCCAATGAACCATAGCCCACCAAGTCCTCAACCCAATACTGGAGTGGGTTGCCATTTCCTTCTCTAGGGGATCTTCCAGACCCAGGGATCGAACCTGTGCATTGCCAGGCAGATTCTTTACCACTGAGCCACCAGGTCTCTTCTAATACAGTGCCCTAGGGAGCCACTGCAATTGATCATCATTGGCAAGAGATGAGATCTTACTGCCTTCTTTGTATAAGGCCTTTCCCACAGACGGTTGTGATAACTTTATTCACGTGGTAGCTCCTATTTCTCTGGTGTTTCCGCGTGCTCTGTAGCAGATCTTCCAGCCCAGAAAACAGAGATGAGAAGGACTGAGGATTCACTAACTAAAACTGCAGGATTGCAGAAGAGCAGAGCAGCTCCTTCCCTGCCTCCTTTGACCCTCTGCCTCTCAGGCTTCCCATCAGATGGGCCCCTGATGTGCGCCCTGGAGCAGGAGCGAAGGTTCCGCCTCCCTCCGAAGCCACCGCCCCCTCTGCCGCCTATCCTTCGAGGTGGGCAAAGGTTGGAAGCCGCTCTAAGCTGTCCCCGTTTCCAGCGGCGTCCTCAGCAGCACCTCATCCGCAGCCTGGCAGGTGTCAGAGCGGGGGACAGGTGATGGGGGGGTGGAGGCAGGCAGTATCTGCTGGAATCTCACCCGGGTCTGGCCTGAGGGTCCAGCGTGATAAGCTGTTCTTCACAGAGGCCAGGCCTGAGGAACTGACTCCCCACGTGATGGTGCTCCTAGCGCAGCACTTGGCCCGCCACCGGTTGAGGGAGCCCCAGCTTCTGGAAGCCATTGCCCACTTCCTGGTGGTTCAGGAAGCCCAGCTCAATAGCAAGGTGGGATTGCCTCAGCTTCCCAAGCTGCTCTCCTAGTGGCCCTCAGACATCCCAGCAGGCCTAGCTCCCACCCCCCTCATCTTGTCCACTTGACTGACTGCTGCTTGCTGCAGCAGACCACCTACCTAGGCTCTCTGGCCTCTCCCCTGGGGTACCAACCTTGGCTCAAACCCCCACTGGCTTGTCCAACTCCCCACCAGGTACACCTGGTTCTCTGCACTTCTCCAGACATCCTTAGCCACTGTCTTAGCTTGGTCGATCCCACTCCACCAAGTCTTCAGGGCCAGAACCCGCAGCCATGTCTCTGCTTGTTTGGAGACTGACATGGGACTTGAGCAGTGCTTATGCTATTGAGCATCTGTGCTGTAGAGGGACTGTCCTGCCTTTCCAGTGACTGATGTCATAAGCTTGCAGGCCAAGTCTTCCTGAGGTTCAGCTTGTAAAGAAGACCAGAGAAACTTCCCCCTGGGTGATGGGCTGCTCTTTGCCCCACAGGTGGTACAGAAGTTGGTCCTACCCTTTGGGCGGCTGAACTACGTGCCTCTGGAGCAGCAGTTTATGCCCTGCCTTGAGAGGATCCTGGCTCGGGAAGCAGGGGTGGCCCCCCTGGCAACTGTCAACATTTTGATGTCACTGTGTCAGCTGCGGTGCCTGCCCTTCCGAGCCCTGCACTTTGTCTTTTCCCCTGGTTTCATCAACCATGTCAGTGGTGCGCAGACTTGGGGGGCTGGCTGTGTCCTGGAGGGCCGGGGGGCCAGGGAAAGCAGGAGTGAGGGTCTGCATCCCAGTAAGCCTCGTCCTGCTTTCCCCACAGGCACCCCTCACGCCCTGATCGTGCGGCGCTACCTCTCCCTGCTAGACACGGCGGTGGAGCTGGAGCTCCCAGGATATCGGGGTGCCCGCCTTCCCCGAAGGCAGCAAGTGCCCATCTTCCCCCAGCCACTCATCACTGACCGCACCCGCTGCAAGTACAGGTTGGTGGGCAGCTGGGGAGGGAAGGTGTCAGCTGGCAAGGAACACCCGGGTAGACAGGCCTGGAGGACCCTGAGCTGTCTATGCTGCTGTGCTCCGGGTCACCAGAAAGCTAAGCCCCAAAGGCCATTTCCCAGCCTGGGGGTGGAAGTAGGTGGGACCAAGCTATAAAGAGTGCCCTGGGGCCTCTTCTGAGCCTGGCTCCTCTTCCCTCAGTCACAAAGACATAGTAGCAGAGGGGCTGCGCCAGCTGCTGGGGGAGGAGAAATACCGGCAGGACCTGACCGTGCCTCCAGGCTACAGCACAGGTGAGCTCCGGGTGGGCCGGCCAGCCCCCGGGAAGCAGAGCCTCCGCCGGAAGCCAGTGGCTCTTTCTCTCCCGGCCCCGCAGACTTCCTGCTGTGTGTCAGCAGCTGCGGCTCGGTGCTGCCCGTGAGAGCCCAAGACCCCTTCCTGCCGTACCCTCCCAGGTCCTGTCCCCGTGCCACCCGGGACCCTGCCCAAAGGTAAGGCGGGAGCCTGGGAGAGCCTCCCCGGCCCCCGCGCATAGCGCCTGAGCCTCAGTCCCTTCCTCTCCAGGGTGGTGCTGATGCTGCGGGAGCGCTGGCACTTCTGTCGGGACGGCCGAGTGCTGCTGGGCTCCCGAGCCCTGCGGGAGCGGCACCTGGGCCTGATGGGCTATCAGCTTCTGCCGGTGAGGCCCCGCCCCCAGCCCCACCCTCTATCCCACGCCCCGCCCCGCCGCCCCCGCTCCCACCACGCCCCCACTCTGACCGGGCTGCCAGCTCCCCAGCCCACAAGGATGACGAACTCTGTCCTCCGCCCTGCAGCTACCCTTTGAAGAACTGGAGTCCCAGAGAGGCCTGCCCCAGCTCAAGAGCTACCTGAGGCAGAAGCTCCAGGCCCTGGGCCTCCACTGGGGACCTGAAGGGGGGTGAGGGGTGCACACGGGCTCAGGATGGCCCCCTCGTGGAGGTGGACAATTTGCACTTTGCTTCCCTCTGACTTGTCATTAAAGTCCCTTTCCTTCCCCATCGCACGCTTTGTTTCTGGGACGGGTGGGTTGGGTTCCCCCACGTGTTTCCCATTCACACCCGCTGACACCAACACACACACAGAAGACCAGGGATAGGTGGGGGCCAAAGCACTTTACTGCTGGGGGTGGGGGGAGGGCCTTAAATTATTCATTAAATAAAAATGAGGGAGGAGGATGGGGAGAGCACCCCCCCACCCCAGCCCGTTCCCTCTGTCCGTCCATCCCTTGGCTGTCCGTCCAGGCAGCAGTTACACAGGCATGGGCATCTCATTGTACTCGTCCACACCCTCCCGCTCATCAAACACGGGTTCTGCCTCGTTAGCATCCAGCTGTGGGAGAGGACAGAGGAAGGTAGGTGACCTCCCAGCAAGACCACGTGGGGGGCTGGGCGAGGCTGGGGAGGAGCGCAGGCCTTACGTATTTCATCTCCCGCTCGGTGAAGATGCGGGTCAGCACCACCATGCGGAGCGGCACCGTGAGGATGAGGATGAAGGGGAAGGCCAGGGAGGCTGCGGTGGACATGACAGCCCAGAGCACGGCCAGGCAGAGCAGCTGCAGGGCGGTGAACAGGTGCATACGCAGGGTCCGGACCTGGGGGCGGAGTGATGCAGGATGAAAAGGGTGAGCCGGGGCCCCAGAGGGCCATCCGGGCCTGCCACGACCAGAGGATGACCGTCCCTCTCCCCTCCGCAGGGGCAGGTGGAAGTGCCTGCCTGGGTGCTTACAGGAGCCAGGTCTGCATAGGCTGAATGGTAGCTGGCCAGAGTGGACACATGGGGGGCCGGAGGGTGACCCACACAGACTGGGTGGCGGGGGGAGAGGTGTGGGGCCCTTCCCAGCCGGGTCTCACCTTCTTGACGTAGGTGACGTCTGGGTGGTGTTTGGGTGGCATGAGCAGCAGGTGCAGCCGCTCATAGAACTGGATGCCGTTCAGGGAGGTCACGCCCATGTACAGGAAAATCCCAAAGAGCACGGCCAGGGGGATCTGCCGGAGCAGATCCCCGATGACCAAGGAGAGACCTGCGGGGCAAGGGGGAGGAACAGCTGGCCCGGGGGCGCTCCACCCCTCCACCCACAGCAGCCACGGCCACGCGACCCCTCCGGGAAGGCCGGGGAGGGGGGAGAGGCGAACATACCCACGAGCAGGGCCACCAGCAGCCCTGTCACCCGCTGCTCCTTGACCTCCTGGATCTTGGGCTTGTCCCCAGGCGCCACTGCCTTGCTCATGACCGTGAGCGCGTTGGCGTGTGTGACAGAGCGGACAGTGGCGGCAGCCAACCAGGGCAAGCCGAAGAGGGCACAGATGCCGCCCATGGCCACGATGAGCAGCAGGTCCAGGTGGAAGCCAGAACCCTTCTGAAGCATGCGCTCCTTCTTGGAGATGATCAGCCTGAAGGGAGACAGGCATGCCCTAAGCCCTGGGCCCCCTGGCCCAGCTCAGCAGACAACTGGGTCTTTCCAGAGCACCCAGGCAGTCACCTCCTCCTGTTTCTGGAGGTCCCTGCCCATCCCCTTCAGGACGAGGGCTCCATCATGGAGCTGAGTCCTATCCCAGTGGCCACTCCCCACCCCCTGGACAGTGCCCAGCGTGTACTGTGCCCATGCAGGCATATTTCAGTGGGATTTTCTGTTGTCTACAAACTTCAGCAGCCAGCCTGCTGGGGGTTCCAGCCTGTCCATGCAGCAGGTTGTCCCTGTCTGCACAGCGACCCCTCTGCCAGGACCACTCACGTGGTGATCTGTGTCTCCATGAAGATAAGGATGAAGACCAAGATGGCGGGCAGCAGGCTGGCAACCATCATCCACACGGGGAAGGCGCTCTTCTCCCCCAGGGGGTTGATGACCCAGCCCCGCTTCTCTGGGGCTGTCACTGAGAAGCCGCTGGGCACGCTCAGCTTCTGCAGGGCAGAGGGTGGGGCCGGGGCAGGTGAACCTTGGGGGCGGGGGGAGTTCCCTGAGTTGTACTGGGGCTGGGGGGACGCTGAGCGAGTGCTGTGGGAGAGGCCTGGTGTCTGCCTGGCTTAGCAGCAGCTCTGGTCCTGGGGACCTGGAGTCTGGCACCCCCTCACCACCACGCGCGCGCCACCGTACCTGGGTGTAGGTGTCCTCAATACAGTAATCCACAAGCACCATGACGAGGATGGCGATGGGCACCCCGAAGTCCCCAATCACGCGCCGTACCTGTGGGCAAGCACCGTGCTCAGAGGCCCCACACCGCCGTCCAGGCCAGACTGCGAGTTGCCCCCTTCCTTCCCCCGCCCGGGGGCTCTACGCCTCCCTCGGGCCTGCCAGCCCACACACCCGGCCGGGGAAGAACCGGCTGTTCTTGAATTTGCGCAGGAAGAAGGCGATGAAGAAGGTGCCGGCCATGAGAACCAGCGACAGCAGGGCGGTGTTGGGCTGGCCCCGGGGCCTGCCCTGCCCGGGCGGCCTGGCTGAGCTCTCGTTCCTTGGCCCCAGTGTGGCTCCTGCCCCGGGCCACGTGGCATTCTCGCCACTGCCTGCCTCGGAGCTGTTGGAGACGGAACAGCCGTGGAGGGGGTGCTCCTGGAAGATCTGGGGAGAGAACAAAGGACTCCGTACGCTTAACTGGCCAGAGGTCTGGGACTGGGCTGTCTGCTGAGTTGGGACAGGCAAGCCCAGGGTGGTCAGCCTACTCTCAAGGAGCTTGTCTTGGTTAAAAACGTGACTGAGGGGAACAGATGGGGACATAAGACCACTGGGGGTTCAGAGATGGGGCTGGTCTAACTGGGGAAGGAAGCTGGGAGTGAGGCTCCAAAGAGGCCTGGAGGAGCATCCAGGGGGTCATGGCAAACCCTGGGGACACATCTGACCCTGACCCAGACACAGATGTGAGGGCGTGCCTGTCAACTTGGGGGCCTTTTCCTCTGACTTTCTGGATCCTCTGCCACCTTATCAAAAGCACACATCACCTTTGTTATTAAAACTATGTGAATCTTTGAGGCTGATCTGAAGTCCCGGTGTGTGTGCTGGCAACAGGCCTCATACGTGGAGAACCCAGGGGCAAGGAGGCCCCCTGCTCCCTCACGGGCCAGGTCCCACGGGGGCCCTACCCACCTTCACCAGCTTGTAGAAGGTCTCGTAGATGAAAATGAGAGAGATGAGGAAGGCAAAGATCTCCTGGGTGAAACGGGAGACGAAGCGCACCAGGAAGCTGCCCTCCAGGGCCACCATGAGCAGGGCCAGCAGCACCAGCCAGAGGCCGATCCACACGCGGCCCACCAAGTACTCCAGGTTGTTGCTGCTGCAGAACTGGGGCAGGCAGGGCGAGAGGGTGGGCCGAGTCAGGCTCAGAGCCTGGGGGCTCCCGAGGAGTTGGGGGGGCCAGTGTCAGGGCAGAGGGGAAGGGGAGCGGGAGCTGACCCAGGCAGGAGGAACCAGCGCCAACAGCCTGTGGCCACTCACCGAGAAGAAGGCCTCCTCGAAGACCAGCAGGGGCCCCGAGAAGCCGATCACCAGCAATGGCTGGGCCCCCAACAGGCAGAACAGCACACCCTGGATGGCCGTAGACATGATGAGCTCCGACACCCCGATCAGGTCGTGCGTCTTCTCCCCTAGGGCAGCAGGAGACTGCTCAGGGGCTGGTGGCGGGGCGGGGGGTGGGGGGAGCCGTGCCCTCCCCACTCTGCCCTGGCTAAGCCCCTCCTTACCCAGCAACCCCCCGAAGGTGATGGCGGGAGACAGGGCCGCGAAGTAGATGAAGATGACAGCGGCCAGGCACTGGGGGTCCAGCGCATCCCGGAAGTCGCTCAGGTAGTGGGGGTAGCGGCGTCGCACGTCTCGGATCAGCCCCCCGAAAGGCCGGCCTGTCCGCCGCAGGGGATCGTCTTCCACCGCATCGGCCACCTCTACCATCTGCAGGAGCGCTGCAGCCCGGGGCCTGCGTCAGGGCGCTCGTCCCTGCTCTCGCCTGCCCACCTGCCCTCCTGATGCCCCAGCCCGACCCAGGCAGCCCCGACCCAGCCCCCTGGCTTGTACTTGCCCCGTACCCTTATCCTGAGCCGACTTGGGCTCCAGCCCTGCCCCCGGGGGCAGTAGCCGGCCCTGCTCCTCCCGCTTCTTGAGCATCTGGCGCTGGAAGTGAGCAACTGAGCGCAGCAGCTCCTCGCCCTGCACCTCCGAGGGCGGCAGCACCACGCTGCAGTCCAGGAAGGCGTTGATGGCCGTCAGCAGGTCCTCCCGCTCGTCCGCCAGGTAGGCCGCCTCGTGGAATTGCTGCCAAGAAAGGACCAGGGCGAGTGAGGACACAGGATGCGGGGCCAGGGCCCGGGAGCCGGGCTGGGCGCCGGGCGAGGGGGTGGGGGTGGCGTTCTGGAGCGGCTGACCTTGTCGGACATGAGGGTGGAGATGGAGCGGCCAATCTCATGGTAGTCCATGTTAGCGCTGCTCGGGCCCAGCAGCAGAAAGAGGAAGCGCACCGGCACAGGCACCTCCAGCACCGCGTCCAGCTCCACTGCCTCCCGCAGCCGCACGAAGGCCATGGTGGGGCGGGCCAGGAACTCCACGCAGCCTGCGGGTGTGCGGCCATTGTGGGTGAGAGCCCAGTGAGGGTGGCTTCCAGCCCCCGCCCCAGCCCTACCCCATCCCCAGTCCCCGCCCCGCGTACCCACAAGGACCACTGTGGCCTCGGCGTTCTCAGGGATCTTCTCCAGCAGCTTCAGCTCGTGCTTGGACTTGGAGCGAGTGATGCCGGCCGGAGGAGCTGGAGGGGGCGGTTCGCGCTGGGGAGGCAGGAGGCCGGGGCTCAGCTGGGCCGCCCTGCCCCTGCCTGTCCCCACCCCGATCGCTCGTGGTCCTGCAGCCTCTGGGGTGGCTGGACCTCACCCCAGCGGGGCTGCCTTCTCCCTCTCACCTCTCGTTCCACCTCCAGCCGGGTCTCAGGGACGCCTCCGATGAGGGGCTCGGTGACGTGGGGGTCGCTCTCGGCACCCTGGCCGTGGTGATGCCCCAGCAGCGAGCCCAGGGAGCCGGCTGAGATGTTGCGGGGGAAGGAGAAGTCCTTCTCGTCGCTGGGGTGGCTGCGGGGCGGCAGGCAGGGCGGTGAGGCGGGCTGGCGGCCGGGCCAGGCAGGCAGGGTGGTGAGGCGGGCTGGCGGCCGGGCCAGGCAGGCAGGGTGGTGAGGCGGGCTGGCGGCCGGGCCAGGCAGGCAGGGTGGTGAGGCGGGCTGGCGGCCGGGCCAGGCAGGCAGGGTGGTGAGGCGGGCTGGCGGCCGGGCCAGGCAGGCAGGGTGGTGAGGCGGGCTGGCGGCCGGGCCAGGCAGGCAGGGTGTGGAGCGTGGGGCTCACCTGTGCTTCAGCAGCAGGGCCCTCAGCACGTTGGCTCTGTCCTCGGCCTTGATCTGGTCCGAGATAACCATCTGCTCCACCACCTGGTGGGCCACGCCAGGCAGGGTCTGCTGATCCAGGTCCAAGAGCACAGCCCCTGGAACAAGGACGACACAGAGGGGCCTCGTCCCCAGCCAAGAAACGGGGGGCAGGGCTGGGAACGGGGGGACAGGCAGGGAGGTACTGTGCAGCCCTGAAACCGGTGAGTGGGGCCCAGCTCGGCCTGAGGCCCAAGTCCCCAAGCCCTCTCTCCCTTCAGGAATGTGACGCTCAGCAGAGGCCAGGAAACCGCAGCTCTCAGAGAGGCCACCTGGCTAGACACCTCTTCTGGGAAGCACGCAGCAGGAAGCATCCTAGGCCACCCACGTGGGCTGGACTGCCCTTCGCTGCCGGTAACTTCCTCCGGACTGACCTGCTGCCTCTGCCGTCCACATGAGGGCCCAGTTCTGCCCTCTGGAGCATGACCCAGCCAGTCGTGGCAGCCCCAGAACCATCTGAAGAGTCCTGCCCCGAACCCTGGACTCCTCAGCGTCCCCAAGTCCAGCAGCTGCTCAAGGATACCCAGCCTGTCCTTGCTCTGAGCTGCCATTTCCCGGAGAGATGAAGGTCCTCTCCAAAGTCACCAGGTCGTTTTCCCGTCAAGGTCAACTCACAGGGACATGGAACAAACAAAACCAAAGGCCCCCCAAGCAGCCAAAAGCCAGACAGCACAGCCTGGCGATCCAGCCCTGCATTCTGGCACCTCATCCAAAGCCCTCAAGCCTCACTCAGAGCCTAGCAACTCCTAGCTGGGTACAGTCCTGAGAGCAGGCTTCTGAGTCCTTGGCTGCTGACAGCAAGTGGGAGCGGTTCCCCACCAGGAAGGAGGAATCAAGCCAAGAGCAGAACATCAGACGTGAGCACCTGTGCTCATGCAGCAGAGGCCACACCGCCCTACAGGTTAGGCCACGCTGCTGGGAGCCCACACCGCCCTACAGCTTAGGTCACGCTGCCCAGAATGTCTGGGATCTCAGAAAGCATTCCACCAAAACTGTTTAACAACACTGCAGCATCCAAAACATACCAGCTTCAGTTTATCTGAAAATATCACTGAGAGAAGCTGCTTGCTGAAGATGCCAGACCAGAGAAGAGGGTCAGGCCTGCCCTGCAGTCACCCAACGACAGAGCCCGAGGAACGGCAGGACTCGTGAGAGGTGACGTCATGACAAGAGATGCTCCCTTCTGGGCTCTGGTGACATTACACACCCTGTTGCTCGAGACAAATGTGTGGGACTGTTTGGTCCTCGGAGAACGGGCTCGGGCAAAGGCAATTCCCGGGGTGAGGACAGGTGGGCGTGCGTTACCGTGGGCCAGGGTCCGGCGCAGCTCCAAGAGGCTGCGGAACGACAGGGAGGCCACGTGGGGCTTCCCCCAGCGCTCCGTCTCCTCCTCCACATCCTCCTCGAATTTGATCCAGCGTGCCGTCTCCCGCCACTGAGGCTCCTGGTTTTTGTCCAGCAGCAGCTCATTCAGCTCCACAAACACCTTGGGGTGACAGAAGGCGTGGTGGGACGGAGGCTGTGACCCCGTGGGGCATAGGGCGCAGGTCTGGAGCCCAGGCAAGTTATTGACCCACTTTGCAGCTCTCCCTTGTCTGTGAAGTAAGAGCGATGCCACCTACTTCAAAGGCCTCTAGTGGGCCAAGAAGGACCCACTTACTGTGCAGCACAAAGAGCTAAATACTCAATAGTCTGTAATAATCTATAAGGGAAAAGAATCTGAAAACATGGTATGTATAGGTGTGTATAACTGAACCACTTTGCCATACACCTGAAACCAGCACCACATTATAAATCAACTGTAATTTGAAAAATGGGGGGCATAGTGGGGGATAAAAGAAAAAAGACACAGAACACTTGGCATGGTACATGACTCAGAGGAAGTGTTTGACGAATGGTCACTAAACACACACATAGGAACCTGGCAGGATGCATTTGCACGCATTGCTAGAGCTGGCAAAACTGAAGAGGGCCACAGCGGTCACTTCTGAGGGTGCCGAGGAGGCAGAGGCCTGAAGGGACTCTAGGTGTGGGGCTGTCCTGTATAGAGGTAGGTTTGGCTCGGGTTCACACGTGCAAAGCGTCACGGAGCTGTGCACTTCACCTGAGCGTGCTTTTACTGTATCGGACCGCAGTCAAAAGGTTACCCAGAAAAACCCAATGGCAGGGTTAGGGCTCAAGACCAGAGTACTGGAATCTTAGAATCCCTTAGGAATCCCTAAGGACCGGGCTTCCCTTGCGGCTCAGCTGGTAAACAATCTGCCAGCAGTGCAGGAGACCTGGGTTCGAGACCTGGGTTCAACCCCTGGGTTAGGAAGATCCCCTGGAGAAGGAAACGGCGCCCCACTCTAGTACTCTGGCCTGGAGAATTCCATGGACTGTATAGTTCATGGGGTCGCAAAGAGTTGGACACGACTGAGCGACTTTCACTAAGTACCCAAGCGGCCTTGGCCGGTCACTGTCTCTGTCACCCTGACAGGATGTGGGAGGACTCGAGTGGGGAGGTGACCAGACTTTGAGACATGAAGCGTGCTGCTGCGTGAAGCCACCCTCAGACACCTCACTGCCAGCTGCCAGAAAACGGCCGTGAGAGAAGTCAACGTGTCTAGAATGTGGACCAGAACTGTAACGGCCACACGAACAATAGCAGCTCAGTTAACACCATAATAACGGTTTGGGGACAGATGGCTACTGGACTTAACCGTAGTGAATATTCTATGATGTTGTTTAAATGTTGATTGGTTATGTGGGGCACCTGAGGTTAACATAATATTGTGTTATCAACTATATGTCAATTAAAAAAAAAATCAACACTGTTGAAGATTGCACTCTTGTGCAGTGCGCAACCTTGAAAACCATCCATGGCCACCCGGGGCTCGTGATCACTGCTGGTCTGAGAAGCGGTGGGGGCTGTGGACAGCAGATGCACAGGGAGATGATGGAAGACCGTGCAGCGGCGAACTTACCTCATGGGGCTTGTGGGCGGCCCGGGGCCGGGCCCGAGGCGTGGGGCCAGGCTCTCGCCCTTCCCGGCCACTCTGCGCAGACGCTTTGGCGTTCTTCCGCACCAAGTGTCGCCGTACCCCAGGAACGTCCTCAAACCGGTGACCTGCGGTGGTGGCAGGGAGAGGGTCAAAGGTCCCTATCTCTTACGCCCACCCCCTGCCTCACCAGCTCCAGGCTCGCCCAGGCCCGGCACGCACTCTTCATGAGGTCCAGGTCAGCCGTGGCCAGTGTCTGCGCCTCGCTCTCGTCCGTGGGGACCCGGGGCAGCAGTGCCTGCTCAGTCCCCGTCATGCTTCCGATGCGTCTCCTCTCCTGCAGGTTGTAGCTGCGGTGCCCGGGCTGTGCCTTGGTCAGGAGGCGCCCAGAGGCACCCCCATCATCACCTCCCGCTGTGCCGCTGGCCACGGGCACCACCTCCTCCACCTGGGCCCTGCACAGACAGGGCGGCCGTGAGTGAGCCAGGGAAGGCTGGCCCCTCTTGCTCGGCCAGGGGCCACACGGGAGGCCCTCTGGGATAGGGGACTCCAGCCGGTCCCAACCCCGCTTCCCTCCCCACACGCCTCGGTAGGTGGGGATGTGGAAGCGCAGCAAGGGTTCTGGAAGCAGAGCGCAGTGTTTAAACCCAGCTCCTTCCTCCCCAGCAATCCCCTGAGCTGCCCTGAAACTCAAGCCACCAAAGGGAAGCTGAGGTCAGCCTTCCCTGGGGCCTGGGGCGGGCCAGTGACGTCGGTAAAGTGCCCAGGTTGGGACCGCTAGCAATGGACTCAGGGCTCATAGGGGCTTGTGTTTCTAATCGAATGGAGTAAAGGACGTGGAAATGGGCCTTTGAGCTGGAGACGCCTGGCCCCACCCCACAGCCGTGAGGGGGGTATGAGCACCTGTCCCTTAGGATTCTGGCTTCTGCTCTTAGCTCCCAAACTGGGGGGTGGGGACGGGTTTTCTTTCTCCCCACCTCCCCCAGAGGGCCCTGTCCCTGCCACACCTTTGTACACTGTTCCCCTGGTGACCAGCACCCCCACTGCTCCAAGCCCCTGTCCCGCGCCCGTGACCAGCACCCCCTGAGCCAGGCTCTCTCCGCCTGCACCCACCTTCCGTGCCCGAGGTTCTGTTTGTACTCCTGCCCACAAATCTGACGCCCCTGTCCGACGCCCTGCTCTCTCTCAGGCTTCCCCGCCTCCTGGCCATCTGGCGGCCCGCAGGTCTGCGCGCCCCGTGCAGACGGCCGTGGTGAACCCGGTTCCATCCACACGGCCTGTCTCCCCAGCGAGTCTGTGCCGCCTGAAGGGGCAACTTGCCCTTCACTTCCCCCCGCCCCTTCACACTGCCTGGCACCCGGAAAACAACAGGGAGGCGATAGTAGTGACCTTGAGACCTCGTTCAAAGTGGTTTCTTCCAGGAAGCCTTCCCTGGCTTACGTCCCCAGACTCCATAATCACCTGCTGGTATCGATGTTCCGCCTGAACCTAGTCGTCTGGCGCAGTAACTTGTACTGACTGCCACTTCACGAGACCACAGCCAGGGTGGACTGGCAGCTCCCCAAAAGCAAGAGGAGGGCCTCCTATTCCTCTCACCCCCTTGGGGTCCTGGGGGTGTGAGGAGGTCACCTGTCCAGTCCCTGATCTGTGTTTGACGTTGCTCCCCTGAAGCCATGGCCGGCGGGGAGATGGCAGGCGTGGGAGGAGGTGGCTAAACCATATTTAAAACTTTCATTCACACCACCCTTCAAACCTACTACCACCTTGTGGGAAAAGTCTTATAACGCTTGGTTTACAGACGAGGAAACGGACTCAGAGACATCAGTTCTCGTCCAGAGTCAAATCCTAGCAGCATGACTGGGTTTGAACCCCAACCTGAGCCTTTCAAGGCTCCTGTTTTGTCTCCCCACCCCACCTGACCGATGCTGGTGTGTGTGGGGGGGTCTCTGTGTGGGGACCCTTACCCAGTCTGGGCCGCTTTGGTGGCCCGGGGAGCTGCCTCCTGGTGGGGCTGGGGTGGAGGCGGAGAGGGACTGGTGGTTTCTGCCTTCCGGTCAGCACCTTCATCCTCCTGGAGGAAGAACTAGAACAGGGAAGCTGTGTGAGCAGGGGAGGCTGGGCCAGAGATCCTACAGACGGTGCCCCTACCCCTGGGGGCCCCTGCCCCGCTCACCTGCACGGAAGAGGGTGTGGAGGCAGGTGACGGCTGGCTGAGGGCCCGGGACCCCTCGGCCTCACTGGCCTCATCCTCCTCTTCCTCGCCCTCCTCGATGGTGGGGGTCTCTCCGGTCGGGGAGGCTCCAGGGCGCTTGCGGGGCTTCCGCCCTGGGCCCTGGGGTGTCTTTCGGCGCCGGGTGTCGGGAGGCAGGTGGGTGGACAGCGGGTGGTGGATGTGATGGGAAGACTGGCGATGGTCTGCAGGGACAGGTGCACTGGCTGCCAGTGGGTCTGGCTTCCCCCACTCCAGCTGGCCAGCCCCCAGCCTCTCCCCGCCCCCAGGCCCCCAGCCCGGAGCAGCACCCTGCCAGCCCCCAACTCGCTTCCCCCGACCCCCTCACATTCAAAGTCTTCCTCCCCATAGCTGCGGCCGAGCTCCTCCCCTCCTCGGGACCCCGCCTCCTGAAGGATCTCCTCGAACCGCTCCACGCCCAGGGTGCGGTGGAGTTCATCCTCCTCTTGCTCAGCTGCAAAGCCCGGTACCGTCACGGGGCCCAGGCTCTCAGGCTCTGGCTGCAAGGAAGAAGGGGCCGTGAGGACTCTTGGGGAGGGGTGGGGGGTGTCCCAGCACACCCCCTGCCTGCCTAGCAGCAGAAATCCAGTACCTGCCCCCCCAGCTCCCCTGGTACCCCAAAAGCCGAGGACTCAGCACCCTACCCCTGGCAGCCTGTCCCGCCCCCCACCCGGGTCCTGGGCCATCAGCACCCTGGCTGGGCCCATTCCTGTCGGTTCTGGGGCAGGTGGGAAGCATCAGCCCTGAAGGCCTCAGAAGAAGTCCTGTGTGTCCACCCCAGAAGTCAAGGTCGGAGGTGTGACCTGGGCCGTTCACATGGCTGACGCTGACGGTCGTGAATGAGACCCGGACAAGTCCCACTGAGCCTGATAAGTAACTCCTCGGTGCGGTGCCTGAGCTAACCAACCAACCGGGCTTGGTCTGAGTCAACTGGGAGCCCACCGGAGGGAGCCAGCGCCCCGGGCTGCGGCCCCGCCCCACCCCGCTCCCCCTGCACCTGAGTCATTCTGCGGGAGCCCAGGACCGCGGTGGCGCTCTGGAGAGCTCAGCCCTGCAGTGCAGGCAGCCGCCACTCTGCGGCTTTGGTCCAGCGCTCCCCCCAAACCACCACTACCCCCTGCTGCTGGTCTCAGCTCCAGGCACCACCAAATATTTACTCAAGCGAGAGCTTCTGGACTTGAAGGACATTGAGATCTCCAAGGGCAGGGGTACCCGAGCAAGAAAGAGCGGAGGGAGGTGGGCTGGGAAGGAGGGCGGGCCTTGCAGAGCCTGGGAGGTGGGGTCAGGAGCCGCTGGGTGGTGGTGGGGGACACACTGGATACTAGAGGCCAGGGCCAGGAGCTTGCACCCCTCACCCTAACCCTGGTCAGCCCATCTCTGCCGCTCAAGCCCGGCTTCTCCCCCAACTACCCCCAGGCACGGGGCCCCACTCTCACCAGAAACAGCACCGGGAGGAAGGCGGTGGAGTGGGGCAGCTGAAGCCAGCGAGCAGAAGGGGGCTAGCCCAGGGTGGGGGGAGGAGGGCAGAGAGCCCCTCGCACCTGAGGCCGCAGGAGGAAGTCCATGGCTGTGGGCTGGGGTGAGCTGGGGGCGGAGGGGGAGGGGACCGGCCGGCACCTCGCCCCAGTCACGTGCCCCCGTGGGCCCAAGTGACCAATGACGCGCGGATTATGCCGGCGCTGGGGTTAATCATTGCCCTTCCCAGGAACACTGGAAGGGGGACACGTGGGGCGGTGGCCACGTGGGGGCCGGGAGGGGCCGGGCCTGGGTGGCACGTGGGGCCGGGGGGCGGGGCGGTCTGCCCAGACGCCCCATGCAGCAGGCCCGGCAGGCACAGCCTCCAAGACCCAGGGCAGGGGGGAGGGGGCTCTCGCTGGTTAGAGACCCAGGATTCCCAAAGTTCCTCCTCTCCCGCTGAGGAGGATAAACAACCTCCCAGGGCTTCAGGGAACAGAACCGCAAGACCCTCCCCAGGGCTGGAAGCCATCTGACCGTCACCACCAGTACCTGTCCCAGACCCGGTGGCCCGTGCAAGGCCCGGAGAGGCATGGCAGTGCCCTTCCCAAGTCCATCCAGGCTCCCCTCTCAGGCCTTTTCACATGTGCACATACACACACACTCACACTCCTGTTTGACACAGACCCTCACCCTCACCCTTGCCCACAGCCCCAGTGGTGGCCTCTTCACTCACTCACCCACGCACACACCCTCAGCCACAGCTCCAGCAATGGTGGTGCACAGGAGCAGTGGGCAATACTCACCGTGCGGAAGGAATCCGCGCCCGACGCGGGGCGCCGGGGGCCGCTGCTCATGGCCAAATCTTAGCCCTTCTCGCTGTAGCTGCGGCTTTCAGGGAGATGAGGTGGCGGCATAACCTGGGGGAGGGCACCGATCACCAGGTGAGAGAGGCCCCAGGCCAGCGGGGGCACCCCCACATCACACAGCTCCCCTAGCCCAGACCAGCCCAGGCGAGGGTAGGGCCCCGCAGGGGTGGGGGAGCCTCCTGCTTCCACACGACCCTCCTGGGCTCCCAAGGGCCTTGGCGCCTGATTCTGGGCAGGTGGAAGGGGGAGCAGAGAAAGTTATAGGAAGAAAAGAGAAAAACAAAGAACCGAAGCGAGGATGGAGGCCCAGCAGGCCCAGGGACTGAGCGGAGCCAGAGGGAGAGAGCAGAGGGTGGGAGACCCCTGGGGCTGGGGGAGCAGGAAGGCGTCAGGCCCAGACCTGGAGAGACAGCAGCAGAGGTCAGCGTGGGGAGACAGAGGAAGAGGGAGGACAGGCCCAGCCAGAAGTGCAGGAGGGGTGGAGGGGGCTGGTCACAGCTGGCAGAGGGGGCTGAGACCCGAGAGGGTGTATGGGGGTGGGGGGTGAGACCCAGGCCCGGCCAGGGCAAGGGGGGATGAAGGAAGGCAGACAGAGCCCTGGAGAGAGCCCAGAGCAGCCCGCAAAGGGGGCTGCTGTCCTGTGCCCCCCTCCTCCGAAAAAAAAAAAAAGCCCAGCCCCGAAATGGAGGAGGAGGAGGCTCCTGGGGGAGGGGCGGGAGCCCAGCTCCACTCTGGCAGTGGGAGGGCGGGCGGGCGGCACTGGCCCGGCAGCGCTTTATACTGGGGGAGGGGCACGTGACGCCCGGGGAGGAGGGGGCACAGAAATCCCGAGGTTCTGCCCTGGGGGCAGTCTCAGTGCTTCCCCTCCCCAAACCCGCGGCTAGGAAAATCTGAGCAGCCGGGCTGACGCCCTCCTGACTGTGACTGTAGGGGCGTCTGGGGAGGGCGCCGGGCGCGGAAGGAGGCCAGCAGAAGGGCTGCGGTTAGGGAAGCTGACCAGGATACTGGGGGGGACCCGTTCCTAGTAGGGGGTTGTTCTGTGATGGCAAGAGAACTGAGCTCCCCGGTGTGTCGCTGGTGGGGGTGGGCGGTGGTGGTCAGGGTTACCGGATTTAGGGCCAACTCAGGGGTGACACAGGTCAGTGTAGGGTCAAACAATATAGGTCGGTCCAGGGTGGGGAGCCTGGAGCCACACATGCCCCTAGCCGGGCATTCCAGCTCAGCTGAGTGCTCTCTTCAGCTCCCCCCTTAGCAGGCTCTGAGCCAGGGCAAGTCTGCTGTCGGGGCGCCCGGCACTGGAGGAGACAACCCGGTCTGTGAGGGAGTGCCTGGCACCTGCCGGTGCCCCGCTCCCACTTCCAGGCTGGGCTCTCGGTGTGCTCCTCCGTCCTCCCCCGCCCTCCTCCCTCTACCTCCCCCAACCCCCACCGCGCCGTCCACAGAACACAAAGCTGCTTCTGTCCAGAGCATCGGTGTCGATAATCCGCGGTGGGGGCACATTCCAGGGACCAGCCCCGACCGGCCCGGAGGATTAGCACTCCGGACCCCCACATGGGCATTAATCACCACCGCCGTTCCCCCCTTAAGTGGACTCACACATTCCACCGCTCTCCTGACGTGGGGCTGGTGGGACCGGGGAGCTTAGGGAGGACGAGAAAGTGGACCCTAGAGTGCAGGTCAGCGCCGTGTCCCCACACTCAGCACAGAGCTCCCCACCCGGGCCAGCCAGCGCCCCTCCTCCCATTCCCGCCAGGAGTTAGGTCGCACTCTCCCGGGCTCGTCTTTCCCATCCCCACCCAGCTGCTCCTTCTCCGGCCTGACCCCTTGTCCCGACCTGACCCGCCACCCCCATTCCTGGCTCCGCTTCCCAAGCCCGAGATTGGGGGGCAGAGGCTGAAGCTCGGGGCAACTCTTAGGCAAGGGCGCCCTGGACGGGCCTTAAGGCTAGAGTAGGGGGTGGCACGGGAAGGGTGTCGTCTGGAGTACTGCACGGGTTCGGGAGGGCCGGCGGCGCCTCCCAGAGAGTACCCCCTCCCGGTGGCAGGGGGCGCGGCACCCTCGCTTTAGGGAACTCGAAGAAGCGGACTCTAGACCCCGCTTCCGACCCGCAATCACTCCGCTCGCCTCCCCATCCTTCTCCCCCAAAAGCTCGCGTACCCGCGCCCCAGTCTCCGCCCTTTCCTGCACTTCCACTCCCTCCCCGCTCCGAGTTCCCCCCTTTCCTTCCCCCTCCCTTCCTCTCTCGGCGGCCCCGGCCCTCCCCCGCCGCCACCTCCCAGCTTACCCGCTTCCTCTGGACCTGGCGCTCCAGGGGTCTCGGGGTCTCTCTCCCCGCCGGCTCTGGAGCCCTCGCGCGCTCCCGGCGGCTTCCCCTGGGCCCACCTCGGGGCGTGCCCCCCGCCGCTCCCAACTTCTCCGAACTCAACTTTCCCCCGCGTCGCGGGCAGGCCAGCCCCCTACGTGCGCGCGCCCCGGCGCACCGTGCGCGGCCCCGGCGCGGCCCCGGCGCGGCGGGCCAGGAGGCGGGGAGTGGGGCCGAGACCCAGGGGGCGGAGGCGCGCTGCCAAGGCTTGCGCGGCGCCCGGATCCCAGAGCCGAGGAGGCCGCCCCTGGTTTGACCCTCAGCGCGGCGTGAGGCGGCCGCCCAGCGCTTCCCCGCAACGAGCTCGGGTGCCTGGAGACGCCGTCTCCGAGCTTCATTTGGCCCCTGTAGGCGGAAAGGAAGCCCGCCTCATCCTAGGGATCCCAGGCAGGAAAAATAAAAGAGGCACCAAGCTATCAGGCAATTCGGAGGAAATTGAAATATCAATGCATCGGGGGTCAAGAGTCCCTCTGCGCCCGCAGGCAGCCTCAGCCTTCCACCCCTACTTGTCCCCAGTGCCTCCAAGAAAGCCCCTGTCTTTTGCCAGGAGGACGGGGGTGGGGTCGAAGACCGGTGATGGCGGCGCGGGGTGGATACCCATTACTCTGTGCTGAGTTAAGTCTTTCCGAACCGGGGGACTTCTGCCTCGGAGAGATTCCCTGCCGTGCCCTCCCTTCTCGAACCCTATTCATAGTCATCACCTGTCATTTAAAGATCTATTTCTTGTTTTCTCAAATTATAAAGTCTTCCAGATAAGCGAATCTGTTTCGCTTCTGAGAGTCTGCCACCGAGGGAAGGACAGCATTGTGTACGCAGAAAACGGTCAGACATAAACGAGTTAATTAACAAACTGTTTAAGCCCCAACGTCGGTTCCGGCGGCGCCGAGGAGTGCTGTTTGAGGGCAGTTTTCATCCAGTTCACAGCCCTCATGAATGCAATCATGAGACAATTAGAGAGAAGCCACAAGATAAATCTATAATCAACTCCTTAAGGGATGAGGTCAAGGCCGCTTCAAGTGTAGCTTCTGTCTGTCCTGTCTGTTGAGGGCGGTAACCAACCTGCCAGCTCTCGGGCCACACCCTTGGCCGACTCCAGTGGTCCGGGGCTATGTAAGGTGGGGTGGGAGAGGGTGGGTACACTTCCCCAGTGCGCCAGCTTGCCTCGGAATATCAGGGTGGAGCGAACTGCTGGAGTCGGGTGGGTTCCGAGACCACAAAAGGGGAGAGAGAGGTCTCTGGCGTATGGTGAATCCAACCTCCAGTGGGGCACACCTGTCTCTCTTTCCAGCCTTGCGGGCAGCTGGCCCCTGTGAAGTCATCATCGGCAAGATATGGCTCAGAGCCATCCCCCAGGCAATCCTGAGCTCACCGTACGGCCCAGGGAGAGGTTCGAACCAGTTATGGGAGTGTCAGGAGGTCTTGGAAGCTCAACACCATCAACCCAGGCAGAGCCAGGGCCACCTGGGCTCGGGAGGCAGGCTGCCAAAGCCCAGACTCTAGAAAGAGCCCCTCCACCACACCCCACCACCGCCCCCACCCCTGCTGCATTCTGGAACATGTAGTCCCGGAGAGACTCTTTTCCGAAAGAAGCGAGTAATCACTGAAAGGGATACCCGAGCGGGGCATCCTGGGAGCCGCGCGCGACTGTGGGGAGCCGGGAAAGCGGACACGCAGAGCTTCCTGGAACTTGAAGTCCAAGGGTGGCCTCCGCGGTGGAACCGGAGTCCCCGGGAGGCAGGAGCTGCAGCGAGCCCGAGCGCAGCCTGCTGGGGATTGTAGTCTTCTTATTGCCTACGGCCCCTGGCGCTACTTGGACACCTGGCGTCCTAGGACTACAAGCCCCAGAAGCCCATGCGCAGGCGGGAGGGCGGGGCAGGGCCCGGAGGCTGGGGTACCGCCTCCTCTGCAACACCGGGCCCGGAGTCTTAGAACCCAGGGCCCGCAAGGGTCCTCGCGCGGCTGCCGGGATGCAGAAGTACGAGAAACTGGAGAAGATTGGGGAAGGTAATGGGACCGCGAGATGCTCCTGCAAAATCTTCTTCTGCAGACCCTTCAGCATTCCTTGCAGCCCTGGCTCCTCTACCGTCAGCAATACCCACAGATTCCGACCTCAGCACTGGCTGCAGCCCTGGCCCCCGAGCTCAACGCTCCGTGCAGACAGCAGTCCTCCCCCTGCTAGCGTTTCCCATGGACGCCTACCTCCCCACCTTAGCACTCCCAGTGACCCACCTCCCGACCTCCACACGTCCTGCATTTCCTCTCCATCCTCAGCACCTCTTGCACAACCTCACCCACCCCCAGCCTCAGTTCTCTCTGCAAACCTCCAACCTCTTCGTTCCTGCCGGCCCTTATTCCTCTCCCAGACCCCTGCTCCCTATTTTCAGACCCCAGAAGCTCGGCCTTTGTGATAGACCTCCTCACCTGGTCCCTGCAGCCTCTGCCTGTTGGAGACACCCTTGAGCCATCTGCAGGCACCTCTTTGCCACATCACCACACACAGAGCTCTCTGCCGTGCCCAACCTTTACCCCACATCTCTTCCCTTGCTCCTCCAGTATCAGCAATAACACACTCCCATGCTGCTTGCTGTCCCGGCAGGGGCTTCCTGAGTTGGGAAAGTGTACCCCATCCTTTCCCTACTCCTCCCCTCCTTCTTCTAGGCACCTACGGAACAGTGTTCAAGGCCAAAAACCGGGAGACTCATGAGATCGTGGCTCTGAAACGGGTGAGGCTGGATGACGATGACGAGGTAAGACTTGGGCGCCAGGGCCAGGGAGGGGCTGGGGGCCTGGGCTGGGTGGGATGTGACTGTGGCCACCTGGCCCCTCCAACGTGTAGGGCGTGCCGAGTTCTGCCCTTCGGGAGATCTGCCTACTCAAGGAGCTGAAGCACAAGAACATCGTCAGGTGTGTGGGTGGGCTGGGTCAGAGGAGGTGGGGGCTTCAGAGATGTGCTGGGCTGATATTGAGCTCTTAGGTGTGGGCTGTGGCCCTGCCTGCCCAAGTCCTCGCTTCTCCCCAGGCTCCATGACGTCCTGCACAGCGACAAGAAGCTGACTTTGGTTTTTGAGTTCTGTGACCAGGTGAAAGGGGGGCTGAAGGGCCAGTAGCCTTGGGAGGATACAGGGACCCCAGCTGAGGTTCATCTCTGTCCCATCCCCCACCCCCATTCCTTTTTCAGGACCTTAAGAAGTATTTCGACAGCTGCAATGGTGACCTAGATCCTGAAATTGTGAAGGTAAGGAAACCGGTTTCCTGGGAGCTCGTTGAGGCTGGAGTTGGACTCTGTATTCAGTGAACATGTTCCCAGGCCCCACATGGAGACACTCAGGGAACGAGGGGAGGAGAAAACCGTTTCTGCTTCTAGGAGCCTCCGTCTTAGTGATCATTTTCATGCGACCGCTTTAACCTGAAAGGAAGTCTGATGTCAGTGATAGGATTTACATTTGAGAGGTGGGGAAATGAGGTTCCAAGAGAGATTCATTAATCCCACAGATTCTTATTGAATGCTGTGTGCCAGGCACTGTTCTAGGCCCGAGTGCCCTTCCAAGTTTCCAAGGAAAATAAGTGCTTGATGACTGTTGTTGTTCAGCTGCTCAGTCCTGTCTGACTCTCTGCAACTCCATCAACTGCAGCACACCAGGCTTCCCCATCCTTCACTATCTCCTGGAGTTTACTCAAACTCATTCCATTGAGTCGGTGATGCCATCCAACCCTCTCATCCTCTGTCATCCCCTTCTCCTCCTGCCCTCCATCTTTCCCAGCATCAGGGTCTTTTCCAATGAGTTGGCTCTTTGCATCAGGTGGCCAGAGTATTGGAACTTCAGCCTCAGTCCTTCCAGTGACTATTCAGGGTTGATTTCCTTTAGGATGGACTGGTTTGATCTCCTTGCTGTCCAAGGGACTCTTAAGAATGATAAACGATAACACAGCACAGTATACACATGGATGGTTATGATGTCCATGTTCAGTTGAGGCCAGGTAGGGGACAGACAGCGGTGTGGGATGGGAAGGCAGGAAGCCCCACCCAGCTGCCAGTTCCAGAAAGATGGGGACCAGGGCTCCCTCATTCGGCGTTCATTTCGAGTACCCAGCAGAGTACAAAGAAGGTCCTCAGTAGTGAAGGGGTGAGTTGCCCTGAGCTTGGTGCTGAAAGACGGCTGGGGTTTCAGGGCCCATGATTCCCCGCAGCGTGCACGTCCCATCCAGAGGGTCTGATGACCTCCTCCCTGCCCCGCCCCCAGTCATTCCTCTTCCAGCTGCTGAAAGGCCTGGGCTTCTGTCACAGCCGAAATGTGCTGCACAGGGACCTGAAGCCTCAGAACCTGCTCATCAACAGGGTACCTCTGGGGAGGGGGCAGGGCGTCTGGGAGGCCGGGGCAGGGTGGGGAAGCCAGGCAGGAAGGTGGGAGCAGGGGGCCTTCCCTCAGACTGTGAAGAGCCCCTCTCCATGCCTGTCTCCCCCGCCCGATCCCCAGAATGGGGAGCTGAAACTGGCTGATTTCGGTTTGGCTCGCGCCTTTGGGATCCCCGTTCGCTGTTACTCAGCTGAGGTGAGCTGTGGGGGTGAGGATGGGATATGGGGAGCAAGGGAGGGGGTCCCCAACGAGCATCGCTCAGCTCCTCCTCCAGGACTCCTGTCTGGGCACTCTCCTCCATCTCTAACTGGGGGTTCCTGTGGGCGGGGTCTTCTTCTCCAGGTGGTCACGCTGTGGTACCGCCCACCCGATGTCCTCTTTGGGGCCAAGCTGTACTCCACGTCCATCGACATGTGGTCAGCCGGCTGCATCTTCGCAGGTGATGTTTCTGGGTTCTGCGGAGGCGCTCTCCCATTGAAGTGGAGGGTACTCTCCTGGGAAGGGTGTGGGGCCCCTGCGGTGGGGGTGGGGGGCACAGGGGTGAGGGCTTCTTCTCATATTGCCCCCGCCTCTCCCCCAGAGCTGGCCAACGCTGGGCGGCCCCTCTTTCCTGGCAATGACGTAGATGACCAGCTGAAGAGGATCTTCCGATATCCTTCCATCTCCCTTCACCTCACGCCGCCTCCCAGCCCCTGGGAGGGGATCTGGAAGCCCCCCCAGGGCTCAGAGTGCAGGCAGGGAGGGCAGCGAGGGGCGGGGCCAGGACTGGGGGCACCTCCGGGCTTGTCCTGAGGGCAGAGGGTGGTGAGCACCCTGGAGGTCATGGGGCAGGTGTGTGCTGCTAGCTGGTGTGGCTGGTAGGCAGGGAGGGCTCGCTCCTCCCCAGCTGAGAGCTGAATTCTTAGGGTGAGTGAGCAGAAAGGAGCAGGAAGGTGATAGAGGGGGAAGGTGACCGCCTCCCTGGGGCCACGGACCTCAGGGCTTCAGTCAAAGTAGTTAATCATGGCTGTCAAGTATCTGGTCTGCTAGAACAGCACACAGCTGAGGCTGCGCATGAGGGTGGTGTGGGCTGGGGGTCTGCTTGTCTCATGAACTAGGGGATGGAGTGAGGAGGGCTGGGGTGGGGGTGCGTAGGCAGAACCTCCCTTTCCCGGGGAGAGAACCCCTCACCCTTTTCCTCCACCTGAGTGGCCCTTGACCCCGTGGACACACTCCTGGGCACGCCGACCGAGGAGCAGTGGCCCGCCATGACCAAGCTGCCAGACTATAAGGTGTGATGGGGCAAGGGGGCGAGGGGGCGGGGGTCATGCGTGGTTCCCCCCGAGTGTCTGGCCCTGGCAGTCTCCATACTCCTGCACCCCTGGTCTGACTCTCCCTGCCCCCCCCACAGCCCTACCCAATGTACCCAGCCACAACTTCCCTGGTGAACGTCGTGCCCAAGCTCAATGCCACAGGGAGGGACCTGCTGCAGGTGATGAAGGGCAGCGTGGGAGGGCGGCCAGCACACTTGTTGGGGCTGGTGTGGACTGGGGTAGCCCAAGGCCTCCAGGTCTGAACCCATCTCGCCTCCTCCTGTCATCCAGAACCTGCTCAAGTGTAACCCAGTCCAGCGCATCTCGGCGGAGGAGGCCCTGCAGCACCCCTACTTTTCCGACTTCTGCCCCCCCTAGGCTCCAGGGCTGGGGGCCTGGCCCAATTGACGCCCCCTCTGGGGAGGGGGTGAGAGGCAGGGATGCGCCGTGTGCCGAGCTCCAGCTGTGCTGGGCCAGCCAGGGTGGAGGTGCCCTCACCCGTGGTCTTCACTCCCTCCGTGGACTTTATTTAATTTCATAAATTGGCTCCTTTCCCACCGTCTGGCTGATGTGGTGGTGGCGCGGCTCTGGGGCGGGGCGGGGCAGTGCTGCGGGGAGAGCCTCTGCTTTGCTGGATCACTCTCTGTCACCCTGCTTCCAGCCCCAGCTGCCTAACTGTCCCGCCCGTGCTCTGCTACTGTAAGTGGCCAGAGGCTGGGGCTTAGAGGCTGTGACGCTCACCCCACGTATCTATGCTGGGGGCGGGAGGCAATGCTGCGTCTGCACGTGTGTGCACGCAGTGGTTCGTGTGCTCTCGTCCCTGTCCCTTCCTCCTCTGCCCAGGAGGGGCTGGTCCTGGGGAGTGAGGCTGCCAGTGTCCGAAGGCAAGGATGGGCTTCCACCAGAAATGGGGAGCAACCACCAGAAATGGGGAGCAGAGGGCGGGCCTTTCTTGATGGCTCTTTGGTCCCTTGTGTACCCGCCCCTCTTCTTCCGTCTTCATCCCCCACACCTAGGCCTGCAGGCTGGGCCGGGAGAGACCCACAGCCTTGGTTGGGAGCCCCCCCAGCCCTGCTCCCTAATCTGTCCTTTTCCAACACTTAGGGTACAGAGAAGGTGCAGGGAAAGCAGGTCTGGGCGTGTGCTTCCTGGCAGGGGTGGGAAGGGGATCCCCCCCGGCCCCCAACCCCAAGCTGGGGCCTTTCGCTCTTGCAGGAGGCTGGGGAAGCAAAGAGAGGTTCCCCTGGAGATGGGGAGCCGTATCAGCACTCAGTCCCTAATGTGAGAAAAAGTCATGACCGCCTCAAACAGGACAGCAGTCCGGTTCCTAGGAGCAGGCTGCCCCTCTGGCTTCCCGCCGCCTGTTCCCCCACTTCTCGGGGGGCTCCAGATAAGAGCCTCCCGCCCGCCCTTCCCTGACAGGACCCCAGGGGTGCGTCCTAGCGCTGCCTCGGGTCTGCCTGCCTCTGAGATGTCGGTTTGACAAAACTCACACGGAGGCGCAGTGACCCCTGCCCTCCCAGCGCGCTTCTCTCATAGATTTCTGGGGGGTTGACGTTTTGGACACCGTGTCTGCTGGGTGATGGCGGGCAGGGGCCTTCTTGGGGCTGAGTAGGGCTGAGGGTGGCCAGGCCAGTCGGCCTGTAAGAGGAACGGCAGCGGAGGTTGATGCGCTAGAACTTTATTTGGGGTGAAGGCGGCAAAGACGCAGGTGGGTTGGTCACATCCAGGGTGTCAGGGTGCAGACCGCATCCGCACCCCCGCGTCTAGAGGCGGGTGACGAGGTAGCACGTGCGGTGGGAGGCAGAGAGGGTCTTGGCAACAGCGGAGCAGGGGGTGGGAGGCCTGGGGAGACAGACCGCAGCGCTGGGTCCTGCCTGGCCCCTGCCCTCCCAGACCTAAGCTCTGCCCTCCTTCCTGACCTCAGGAGGCCATTTCTTGTTACCTGGGGCCTGGGCTGAGGTGGGGAACTTGGGTCCGATGGCTGCCCGGCCCTTCCTGAAGCTGTGAGAGGAGGGAGAGGGTCAGAGGTGGGGGCGGGGATGGAGGGGTCTCCCCCCACCAGGGACCAGCCAGGATCACTGCCCTCCCCTGTCTTTCAGCTGGGTAGGGATGGTGTTCTACACTTATGAGGGGGCTGAGCACCCACAGTGGCGATGGCAGGAGTGGGGATTCGGGGGACTGTTACCAGATTGGCGCTGGAGGGCCTCTGGGGGCGCTTTCGGTTCCAGAAGCGACGACCCAGGACTCTGTCCCAGAACACCTGGGGACAAGCAGCGCTGGAGGTGGACCCCACACCGCGATGCTGTGGCTTGACTCCCCCTCCCCTAGCTGGGGCCCAGGCCCACCCACCTCACAGAGGTAGTCCAGGATCTCCAGGATGGTGAGCAGGCTGGCCCCGATGAACAGTCCCATCTGGCCCCCAATGTCCCCTGTGGAGGCGGGATCACCCGGTCAGCCCACAGCTGTCTGCCCTGCCCACGCCTCCCTCCGGGCCGCAGGGCTCTAGCTGCAAGCAGGCGCAGACACACCAAGCAACTCGGACATTTCGTAGGCCTTCTTCTGCTCCACCGTCTCATAGTTGAGGGCTTCGAAGAAGATGTCCAGCACCAGCACGTTCTCCCTGGAGGAGGAGAGTGTTTGCTGGACACCCCTAGTGCCAGTTGCTGGCAGGAAGGTTGAGGCTCTTGCCCAGAGCCCCCGGAGCCGGGGAGCGTTGGGTAGCTGGGTTTCCCAGCCCTGGGTGCGCACGGAGGTTCTGCCCGGAGGAGGGGGCCCGCCCCGCCTCCAGGGCCCCGCCCGGCTCACGCGATGTAGGCCTCGCTGCGGTTGTGTTTCCGGGCCAGGTAGCGGGCGGCGGCGCGGCTGGGCATCCGCACCATGGAGAGCTCCTTGGCGTAGCGAGTACTGGCGCACGGGTTGGGGCAGCGGCACGCGTCCTTCCGCAGCAGGGCATCTGCCGGCCACAGGCGCCCGGGTCAGGGCCTCCCGCTTCGCGGGGCCGGCGCCGGGATCCGGGTCGCCGGCGGAGCCGGGGTGGGGGTGGGGCCGGGGTGCGGGGGAAGCTCGCCCCTTACCCAGCGCCGGGTGGGCACAGTCCTTGTACTGCTGGGGGCTGCACACTGGGGCACTGCCTGCACGGCAGGGGCAGGAGACAGCTTCAGGAGCGGCCCCCAGGACCCCTGCTTCCCCGTACCCCCTCCTCTGAGGCCCCCCCTCACCCGGCATGTGCACCATTCTGCAGCCGCACTTGCGGGCCACATAGCGGCTCTGGCAGGCCAGGCGACACCCCACTAGACTATACGGAGGGCTGAGGCCCGGGCTGGGGGTACCCAGAGGACCAGGCGCTTCTGGCTCAAAGTCAGGGTCCAGAGAGACAGAGCTGCAGTCGCCCCAGGGCGGCGGCAGGAAGCTCAGCTGGAGGCAGCGGGTTAAGGAGGCTCCCTGGGGGGCAGTGAGGTCCCTGGGGCAGGTGTGAGGAGCTGGGATGGGGTCTGGGGGGGTGGGGTAGGGGCATCAGGGAGGATGCTTGCTGCTTCTGGCAGGACACGAAAGTCTGGTAGCCAGGGGCTGCCCCGAAGCCCAGCTGGTCGATGAGTGGCGGCTCCTCCTGGGTATGGATCTGCACTCGAACTCCCACCTCAAACGGGGTCTCCTCTGCAGGAAGAGGGGGACCCTGAGTCCTGAGGCCCAGGTCCCAGGGCCCCCCCTGCTGCAGCCCCCTCTCTCCAGGACTGTGACCAGCTAACTCCACCCCTTCCCACAGGAAAAGGACAGGCCTGGCTCCACGTGGGCCCACTCCCGGGACGCCCCCCTGCACGCTCCCCTCCCCGTACCCACGTCCCCCCACACGGGCAGGTACTCCTCCTGCTGCACGTCCAGCATAACCTCCAGCCCGTTGCCCATGCCACCCTTGGGGGTGCTCAGCAGCTCGGCTCCATCAGCACCAGAGTTAAAGGTGTAGCACTGGCCCATCCGCGTGAAGATCTGGGGGAAGGGCAGGGGACAGGCGTCTCCGGGGGCCAGCCGGCCCTTTCTCAAGGCCAGCACGAGGACCCTCCCTGGCCTCTATCTGGCGCTCTCTTTGAACACTGAAGCCTGCATTTTCATGCCCCAACGTGTGTGATAAGTCGCTTCAGTCGTGTCCGACTCTGCGACCCCATGGACCGTATATAGCCCGCCAGGCTCCTCTGTCCATGGGATTCTCCAGCCCAGAATACTGGAGTGGGTTGCATGCCTTCCTCCAGGGGGTCTTCCCGACCCAGTTATGAAACCCAGGTCTCCTGCATTGCAGGTGGATTCTTTGCCAGCTGAGCCACCAGGGAAGCCCAAGAATTTTGGAGTGGGTAGACCATCTCCTCTTCCAGGGGATCTTCCCGACTCAGGGATCAAACCTGGGTCTCCTGCACTCCAGACAGATTCTTTACCTGATAGCTGAGCCACCAGGGAAGCCTCATGCCTCCAGACCCTCCCTCCATTGGCACATGGACTTGGACCCTCATCAGCTCCCATCACCCCCATGCCTCACCCTCACCGCAGGCCTTGAGCACAGCCCGCAGGACAAGTGTTTCTTTGGAGACTGGAATAAAAGGAAGAGGGTCCCAGCTGCCCTCCTTCAGGTCTGGCAGAAGAGGCAGAGGGAAACCAAGCCCCCTCCCTGCTGGCAGAGAAGCAGGGGGCCCTGGCCCAGCACACCAGACACCCCCAACTCCCTAGGAGCAGGCTTTCCCCAGACCAGACCTGGGCCCAGAGCCAGCCTGGGTGAGGGCCCCCAGCGCCCCCAGTGTGACCTTGCCCTCTGCGGTCCAGCTGAGGGTTGGGAGGGGGCTGAGAAGGACCAATTTTTGGGCTGAACAGAAAGGCACTGTTGAGGCAAAGGGAGGGGAGCCCTGGCCCCTGGCATGGCACGGCTGTCCAGGACCCTTGGCTCTGGGGGAGGCTGGCGCGGACAGCTCACCGTGGTGAAGTTCTCGGGCCCGCAAGGCCAGCCTCGGTAGCGACAGTCCAGCAGCATGTCCTCGAGGGCGTGCCCAGCCCGGGCATAGAGCCGGGCCACGTCAAAGGTGGGGCTGGGCATGAAGCCGGGGGGCGCGGGGGGCCGGCCCAGGGCGCGCAGGTAGGCGGCATGCTCGGCAGGCTCCAGGCCCAGCAGCGCGGGCCCGGCCCAGTGCAGGTCATTGGGCGTGAGGCGTGAACGCCGCAGCGGGTTGACGTTGCACAGGGTGACGGCCGGGAAGGTGAGCCGGCGGCTCTCACGTTCCTCCAGGGCCGTCTCGTGGTGGAACTCGCCATAGTAGCGCACCCGCCCTGCCACCTGGTACAGGAAGGTGGCCAGGGCCAGGAGCACGGCGGCGGCCCACAGCCCCCGGCGCACCGGCGGGGCCCCCGGGCCGAAGACGTGGCCCAGCCCGTGCATGGTGCAGCTGCTGGCGAACGCGCGGATGTCCGAGGCGGGCAGCCGGGCCTCCTCTGGGCCCGTGGGGGGCTTCATGGCTGCAGCCCCCGGGGTGGAGGTGCAGGGGCGCAGGGGGGCAGGCAAGAGGGTCAGTCAAGGGTTGGGAAGGGTCATGCAGGGGTGCGTCAAGGAGGGCAGAGGCGAGGCAGAGGCACTGGCCTGGGGAGATGGGCTGTCCTATCCGAAGGAGGGTCCCCTTGGCCTCCTCTGGTCCCAGGTGGTGGCCCCGCTGGGCACAGTGATGGGCCTCAGGGTGCGGGGGTTGCTCCGTGGCAGAGACCAGGTAGGGTGCAGCCGATGTGGCAAGCAGGGCAGCTCTGCTGGAGGCTGCTTGGCTGAGCCGGAGCTGCTGCAGAGGATTGGGTTTCAGCGGTGAGGGGGCAAGGGGGCTGGCAGAGCAGTCTGGGGGGGGTGGGGAGGTCCCTGGGGCCCCAGGCTGAGCCATTAGTGCAGCGTGGGGGGGGGTAAGGGAGGGGGGGTGGCAGTGGAGTCTACCAGAGGCGCCAGCAGGAAACCACAGCATTCCTGGATCGGGCTTGAGGAGGGGGAGCCCGGAGATAAATTGGGGCTGGGGGTGCTCTGGGTGGACCCCAGGTTCCCAGCTGCAGCCCCTGAGTGTTGGGCCTGAGGGGCAGCCGCTGACCCTTGGCCCAGCCCTTGCTCCCCGCCGCCCCCCGCAACCTCACCCTGGTTCATCTGCTCTTTTGCAAACAGCGGAGCTGGCTCTCCACCAGGCTGGAAAGCGATGGGGAGCTGGCATCAGTGAGCTCTTCCTTCCAGACCCCCAGTGTCCCAGATGACTCTGGGTGCTGGGAGCTCCTCTGGCCCCACGTCCAGAGAGGCGGTCCATCTCCAGCGATTCTCTCCCACCTCCCCATGCGCAGGCCCTCCTGTCTGGGTGGAGGGGGGGCTGGCCTCTGCCGCAGTGATGGTGGGCTCACCCCTCACCCTTCAGGTGGGACATAGGTGCCCACGGGCCGCCCTCCTGGGTAGTACAGATGCTCTGTGAACTTCACACCTCTTTTCACTTAACGACACACCCTGGAGGCCATGTGGTATCCAGTACCTGGAAACCTTTTATGGTTTTAAACGGCCGCACACCATTTCATCTGTGTGTGTGGATGCACCATCGTCTGTACTGGCACAGCCTCACCTCTGTTGATGGATATTGGGGGTTTCCAGTCTTTTCTGGCAAACAATGGCACTCTCAGTAACGCTGCACAAATGGAAACTCCCAGAAATACAGCTGCCGGGTCAAGAAGAGGTAACTGCATGGGGAATCTGATCGACACCATAAAATTCCCCATGGTGGGCGCTCCCATCAGGAACAGGGGCGTGTGTCTGTCTTCCAAAGGTGGGTGGGAGGCGGGGGGGGACTTTTCTAAAGGAGGAGCTACATGGCCTCTGGGCCAGCTGGAGAGTCCTGGGCCACAGGGCCCAGCACGGGGTGGTAACACTGGCCGTCTCAGGGCAGTCGGGGCCCTTGAATGATGCCTCGGATGTTCCACAGATGGGTCGGGTGGAGGAGAGCTCCTGGCAGCTGGAAAACAGAGAGCAGAGCTACAGGCCCGCTGGCCTCGTGGGGTTCCGGTATCTTGCTGACCCGAAGTACAGGGGACAGGAAGGAGGCAGCTGCTGAGGGGTCCTAGCTGGGGAGGGCCTGCTGGGCCGCCAGACCCTGGGTTCGGTTAGCCGCTGGTCTGCCTGCAGCTGCGGGAGGCACTGCCAGCCTGAGACGTGCTGGGGTTGATCTCCGCTAGTTTGTCGACTGCATTAATTTCTGCTCCGTGTCCTTCCACAGAGCCTCTGCGGCGAGGCTCCACGAGACGTGGGCTCTTGGCAGCAAGGGGAAGTGTGCCAACTGAACACGGCCACACTGCACCGTGATCGCCCGTCCTCCCAGTGAGACCGCAGTGGGCAGGGGCCTCCCCGTCCCCCCCTAGTGGGCTTTGCGGCCCACAGCATGCACTTAATGAACACACATCTTGAGGGAGTGAATAACACCGTTTACTGCACAGATGTAACCAGCGTCTGAGGCTGTAGCCCCAAGTACCTTACCACAGATCATTCTAATTAAACTCTTAAAAACAAGCTCTCAACTAGAAGTACAACTGGGTTTATGACCCATGCGGAACAGCTGCAGGAGCCGAGGTTGGGGTTAAGACTACGAGTGGGCGGCTGACCGCAGGGGCTTCCGTGGTCTCACTACTTCCCTAAAGGGGGTGGGGTAGGAGGGGGCAGGATTCGGAGAGGCCACCCTGCAGAGGTAAGGAAAGACCTGGGATCTGGTGTCGGGAGACGTCTGGAGGCTGCTGGTGGAACAGGAGCTGGCCAGGGCTGGGAGGGGCCCAGCCGGCCAGTGTGGACCAGGGCGGGAAGCTGAGACCTGCCCTTGGCTGCCCTCCCCAGGGAGGGGTTTAGTGGCAGAGCAAGCTGGAGCCAGGCCAGGCCTGCCTGCCCCAGGGAGTCGACCTCTCATCAGCAAGAAAGCAGGGCATCCAAGCAGGCTGGTCGTGGCCCAACGGTAGCATCTGCTCCCGGACCACATGCACGGAGGCTGCGGGGGACTGAGCCCTGGCTGCCGCGTGCACACTGGAGCTGTGCAAGCTGCCCCAGGCTGGCCTCCAGCTGCAGCCGCAGCCGCCCCCGGTCACCCTTCTATGCCGTGGGATATATCCAAATGGGCTCACTGGGGCAACCTGCTTCCTCACCCCAGGGCGAGACTCGGCGGGGTCGTCAGCCGGTACGGGCTGTGAAGTGGGGTAAGCTTCCTGGACGGAAGTGCCATGAGCAGAACTCAGGGAGGAGGGGTGACCAGTTCTGGGGCGACCAGGGCTGGAGGGAAACCCGGGCTGCTCCGAGGGCCCTTGGAAGCTGACACCCCACCCCACTCACAGCTTCGGGGTCGCAGGCTCATGCCACTGGGCAGCTGGCCTGTCCTCTCTCAAGAGGCAGCTCTGGTCAGACCTGCACGTGGGACCTCCTCTGACCACCCCAGGGAGGCTGGCAGTGGCCGCTCATCGTTGGCCTGATTTTCTGTCTCATCAGCCCAAGGAGCTTGGCGTCAGCTGCTCCATGGTGGGCTCTAGGGGGCGTTAGCACTGACTGTCCCCCGTGGGTGGGGGCTGGGGCATGTGTCCCCCTTCTGTCACTGTCAGAGCTAGGTGTCCCTACCTAGAGGGCGGGGGTCCACGTTCTCACCAGGTGACAGACTACAGCCACCCCTGACCCCCCGCCCCTGGGCCAGGGGGCCCGCCAGGCACCTGTCCCATTCAGACGGTAGTGGGGGTGGGGGCGACGTCTAAAGGACTGTGTTATGGGGCAGGAGAAGGGAAGCTGTGCGCTGGACGGGACTGTAGGTTTGAAGGGTTGGTTCAGAGGCTGGTCCGCTTCTCCCAGCGTCTGAGAGGAACGTTAAGAGTCCGTGGAAGAACTGGCTTGGGTGTGGGAGGAATGCTGGGGTAAGTCCCCACCGCCCTCCCCCAGCGCTGAGTTGTGAAGAGTCCTTGCAGCTGCGGCCTGTATACCGTTAAGCTGTCAGGTACCTAGAGGTGAGGCGCAGCAGGGTGGGCAGAGGGGTCAGGAGGGCTGGGCAAAGGGAGGGGACCTGCGCGGGGCCTGGGAGCCCGCCCCCTCCCCTGGGTGGCCGGCCCAAGGACTCGGCTCCAGCAGGAGGCCGGCAGCCTGGCAGCAGGAGGACAGCTGAGCCCAGCCTCCTCCCAGACCAGTGCCTGGCCCGGGGGTTTTATTCCGAGCAGGGGGAGCCGCCCCACCCAGCATGCTGGCTCTCCTCCTGGAGGCGGGGTCTGCAGGAGGTCCCCCTGAGCTGAGCTTTGGCCTCGGCCATGGACGCCTGGCAGTGACCAGACCTCTCAGGACTTGGAGTGCCGGTGCCCGAGGACTTGGGGTGCCTCCGGAGGCGGGGTGTCCAGGGCCTGTCTCCGGATGAGCTCCGAGTAGAGCCCGCCCTTCTTCAGGAGCTCCTCATGGGTCCCCATCTGCAGAGAGGAAGCGGGGGCAGATGGTCACCCCCGGCCCGGCCCAGAGCTCACAGCCCTCGGAGGACCAGCTCCTTGGGCTGGCCTCCACCTAAGCCAGAGCCCCTCCCGAGGACACAGCACTGTGGGTCACAGGTCGCGGCTGGCGCATCTGCACTTGTTAGCCGAGCTGGATCGTGCAAGAGCCCCTGGGTCCCTCTGTCCTCCTTACAGGGCCCGGCGCCCCTCGCCCAATGCAGGCGGCTGGGGGGCTGTGAGCCGGGCCCCATACAGCCTCCGAGTCCCACTGCAGACCCCCCCTTGGGGTGCTGCTCCTGCTGGGCCCCCACCAGGGCCCTCCCCCAGCACCGTGCGCTTCTGGGAACTCTCCCCTGTGACACTGAGGGTCTCACTGCCGCTCTGCTCACTGCTCACCCACCCCCTGGGGAAGAAACAGGGGCCCAGCGTGGCCAGGGCTTACTGAAGGGCAAGAACTCCTGAATCCACACAGGTGCTACTACCAGACCATAACCCCCAGCCCCCAGGGTCAAGCCAGACCCTCCCACAGCTCAGCTGAGCCACCCACCTCCCTGTGTCCATCCCAGCCCACCGACCGTGCCCCAGGGCCCTGGCCAACCTCGCAGACCCGGCCATGGGCCATGACGACGATCTGGTGGGCCGCGCGCACAGTGCTGAGCCGGTGGGCGATGACCAGCACGGTGCGCCCGGCGCTGGCGCGGTCCAGGGCCTCCTGCACGACTCTCTCGGACTCCGAGTCCAGCGCGCTGGTCGCCTCGTCCAGGATCAGCACGGCGGGCTGCTTGATGAGCGCTCGGGCGATGGCCAGGCGCTGCTTCTGGCCGCCAGACAGGGTTGCACCCCGCTCACCTGGGGGGCACAAGGTGGGGAGAGGGCAGGCGTGACGCCTGGCAGCACTCCGACCCCTCACCCCTGTGCACACAGCGGGGCGCAGTGACACCCGAGTAGGCCAGGCTCCACCCCGCACCAGGGTACAGCTCGGAGCTGCGACAGGCCCGGGCCCACCTGCCCCGGCCCTGAAGCTCTAGCCACCTTCTCCCGGCCTCCTGGGTCTCTGCTGGACCCAGACGTGGCTCCTGGATTGGGGGTGGCAGAATGGCGGGAGTCCACCCTACCCCCGGACATTCTGGGAAGACCACATGTGGGGTCCAAAATGCCCACAGAGAACAGCAGAGGTGGCAGGCTTAGTGCCAAGAAGAGCCTCCAGGTGACGACAGTCACAGAGCAGGAGCCGGAGGGACAGGGAGGGCCGGCTCCTCCAGGCAGGGCAGCGTCCAAGGAGCAGAGTCTCAGCAGCAAGAAACACAGACCTCGAAGGAGGGCTGCACAATGGGGCAGGCTAAGCTCAGCAGACCGAGGCTGAACTGTGTCAGTCACTCAGTCCTGTCCAACTCTGTGACCCTGTGGACTGTAGCCCACCAGGGTCCTCTGTCCATGGGGTTCTCCAGGCAAGAATACTGGAGTGGGTAGCCTTTCCCTTCTCCAGGGGATCTTCCTGGCCCAGGGATCAAACCTGGGCCTCCTGCATTGCAGGCGGATTGTTTACCATCTGAGCCACCAGGGAAGCCCTGACTGAGACCTAAGTGTCAAGAAGAGTTGAGAGGGACTTCCCCAGTGGCCCAGGGGTTACGACTCTGTGCTTCCACTGCAGGGCACCCTGGCTGGATCCCTGGTCAGAGAACTAAAGTCCTGCGTGAAGCAAGGTGTGGCCAAAACAAGAGAGTTGAGAACTTTGGATATGCCTGCACCATGAGAGGACTTCCCAGGTGGCACAGTTGTAAAGAATCCACCTGCCGATTCAGGAGATGCAGGAGACCTGGGTTTAATCCCTGGGTGGGGAAGATCCCCTGGAGGGAGGACATGGCAACCCACTCCAGTATTCTTGCCTGGAGTATCCCATGGACAAAGGAGCCTGGCAGGCTACAGTCCACAGAGTCACAAAGAGTCGGACACGTCCAGCACCATGAGACATGCTGGAATATTCTGCAACAGAGCCAAGAGACTCTGGATAATGGACACGAGCCCAAAGGTTGAAGAAAGGGCCTCTGAGAGGAACACATGAAGCCGCAAGCATCAATATGAAGATTCTCGTGTGATGCTACAACGTTCTAACGTTCTAGAACCACCAGAGCCCTCTTCTGGGTAAGTCAGAATAGAGATTTGCCCAACCAAACCCATCCCTGTGGATAACAAGAGTGGAAACACCTTTCATTCAAGGATAAAAGCCAGAGAGAGAAAGAGATCAATACCCTGAGCTTCTGGTCAGGTCTCGGGAGCTGACGTGGTGAGCTCCGAAGAGTCCCCACGGCGCGGATCACGTGTGTCCCCATCATGCTCCTTTCCCAGCAGCCGGCTTGTGCCTGAACCACCCCGGCATGGACTCTGTCCCCGGAGAGCCACCTCTGTCCCCCGAGGCCACAGTCCCGGTCTGGTCTCCCCTGAGGCCATGACCGTGTTCCCGCCCCACTGCACCCCAGCCCACGTGGGCCCCCAGGCCCGTGTGGGACGCCGTGCCTGAACTCACCCACGATGGTGTTGTAGCCCTCTGGGAAGCTGGTGATGAACTCGTGTGCGTTGGCTTCCCGGGCGGCTGCGTAAACCTCTTCGTCGGAGGCGTCTACCTTCCCGAAACGAATGTTCTCCAGGATTGTGGTTCCAAACAGGATGGGCTCCTGGGGGTGGGAGGTGGGGGGAACCACAGGCAACATCTTGATTCTGCCCCGAACCCCTGAGGGGTGTAATCAGGAGAGTTCTGGCCACAACAGGACCCCGTGGAGGGCAGGTGGGGAGGTTCAGAGTTAGTGGTCAGAGAGAAACCCATCAGAGTGGGGAGAGGCTGAGCTCGCTGCAGGACACGGGGCCCCTTGGGAAGGGGCGAGGGAAGGCGGCTAGGAGAGCAAGACCAGCTGGCCGGGCAGGGCACCCTACTTTGGGGTGACTGGAAAGAAAGATTTTATTATTACAATTTGACCTTCTGGATGCCACGGGCTGTCGGGATCCTAAAAGGGCCGCCCCGTGGGATCTCTTAAATTGAGGAACAAAGTCCAAAGGCAGAGCTGCAGCGGTTGGGACCCCGGTGAATGGACACCAGGACCAGTGCAGACAGCCCACCCGCCCCCACCCCGAGGGCCACAGGACTGAGAAGCAAGCTTCACCTGGCTGATGAAGCCAATGACCTGGCCCCGGAGCCAGGAAGGGTCGAGGGTGCGCAGGTCCTGCCCATCCAGTGTCACCATGCCCGCTGTGGGGTCGTAGAAGCGCTCGAGCAGAGAGGCCACGGTGGTCTTTCCTGGGGGTCGGGGAGGGGAGCGGGGCATGGGTTTCCAGAGCATGTTCCGGGAGAGCGGGGCCCCTCCTGCCACACTGGGTGGTTCCAGGGGCCGGAGTTGCAGATGGGGGGTGGTGGTGGCGGGCCTCTCTTACCTCCCCCGGACTGGCCCACCAGGGCCACGATCTTGCCTGGGGGCAGCGTGAGGCTGAAGTCTCTGAGCACAGGGAAGCCGGGGCGGCAGGGGTAGCTGGCGGGAGGCGAGAGATCCTCAGGTCGCACCAGGTTCTCGGACCCTTGTCGCCCTGGTCCCTCCTGAACTTTCAAGTCTCCCTGAGCCCCGGAGGGGGGCTTATTCAGAGGGCCACACCGTCCCATGGGTCCCCAGACCTCCCCCTCCCCTGCCCTCAGCCTGGAAAGGAGAGGAGGCGGCTGACACCGACCTGAAGGAGACGTTGTGAAAGGCGATGGAGCCACGCAGGTGCTCCCGGGGCAGGCTGCAGCCCCCGCTGAGTGGGATGCTGGGGCTCAGGGTCATGTACTCAAAGACGCGGGCGCCTGCACTGAGCCCCCGCACCACCTGGGGAGGGGTTTGAGTCTGGGGTGAGGGAGGCCTGGGTCTGAGGGAAGGGGCAGCGTCTCCTGGGCTCCCCAACCTGGGTGGGAAGGGCTGATGGTGTCCCCTTCGCCAGATGCCCATGCAAGCATGCAAGTCACGTGGGTGGCTGCGGGACTCCAGCCCGGATTCCAGGCCCGCACCCCCAGACCCTTCTCTGCAGCTCACCTGACCGAACAGGATGGAGAGGTTGGCCATGGACCTGCAAGGAGAAGACGTGGGCTGAAAGCGGGCAACAGCGAGAGGCTGAGAGAAGGCGGCCTGGAGGCGGAGGGGCAGGTTTGAGGGGGCGGGCGTGCTGAGTGAGGTGGGGAACCGGGCAGCCTAAGGCCAAACCGAGAGGCTTCTCCCGAAACCTGGGGCCTGGCAACCCTGGGCAGACCACCCAGTCCTGGGACAAGTCGCTCCTCCCTTCAGAACCGCATTCTCTCCTGGCCCGGAGGGGGCTGACAGCTGAGGACTCCCTGAGGGCCGGGCTCCAGGGAGGAAAAGGCCGGGAAGGCGGGTGGCGGGCAGGGGCTTGGGCTTCAGGCTGCCTGAAGCCTGCAGGGTGAGGCCCACCCAGGCAGTGGGATCTAGGGCTGTCCACGCCCGGGGAAGCAAGGTCTAATGAAGTGGAAAAAAGGATGTTACTCCTTCCACAGGCAGAAGGAAACAGAAGACACTGGACCGCAGGTGGGGGGGTGGCTGGGGGACCCCAAGAGAAAATTCCCTGAAGATGTTATCTCATTGCAGCTGCACCCAGGCAGTGGGCGGCTGCTTCTGTCACACGGGGCTGGAGGGGGGTGAGTCACCGCTCCTTAGTCAAAGCGCCAGGCTGGCCTGGCCACCCATGACTGTGTGTCTGCCATGGTGTGTGCGGGTTTTTCTAGAAGCAAGACTGCCTCCCCAGGGTCATACTTGTCCCAGCACCCAGGTGGGGGCTGGGGGTGGGGGGGACGGGGCTCAGAGTGCTTGCTGGAGGGGGTGAGAGGCACGGAGAGGAGCCGGGACGGGGTGCTCTCGGCCAATGTCGGGAGAGCACGGTCCACCAGAGACCTGGAAGCCACTAGGGCCTGGCGGGGCTGCCATGCGACCACTGAAAGCCAGCTGCGTGTGACCCTGCTCACGGGGATGGTGCGAGAGGCAGGCCTCGCCCTCCCTGGGGGGCCCGCGGGGCAGAGAGGTGGCTGGGCCCTTCCCAGGGGGTCCCAGACCCGGATGCCTGGCCGTGACCCTGGTCCATCTGGGCACCTCCCCGTCCCTTCCAGGACCCCAGGGCCACCACTGAGAACCCCTCAGGTGGGGTCCAAAGATTGAGGCTGCTTGAACTCCGGGCAGGCCTGCCTCCCTGCCTCCCCCTGGGCTAGACCCCAGGAGGAAACACCAACTTCTTTCCTAACACCCAGTTCCTCCAAGGTGGGTGGCGAAGGCTTTCCATGCGGTATATGCGTGTGTGTGTTAGTCACTCAGACGTGTGGTGAAGGCTCTCCATGTGGTATGTGTGTGTGTGTGTGTGTCACTCAGACGTGTGGTGAAGGCTCTCCATGTGGTATGTGTGTGCGTGTGTGTGTCACTCAGACGTGTGGTGAAGGCTCTCCATGTGGTATATGTGTGTGTGTGTGTGTGTCACTCAGACGTGTGGTGAAGGCTCTCCATGTGGGGTGTGTGTGTGTGTGTGTGTGTGTCACTCAGACATGTGGTGAAGGCTCTCCATGTGGTATATGTGTGTGTGTGTGTGTGTCACTCAGTCGTGTCTGACTCTTTGTGACCCCATGGACTGTAGCCCACCAGGCTCCTCCATCCATGGGATTTCCCAGGCAAGAGTACTGGAGTGGGTTGCCATTTCCTTCTCCAGTGGAGTCTTCTGTGGGATCAAACCTGCGTCTCCCACATTGCGGGCAGATGCTTTGCCGCCTGAGTCCCCAGAGAAGCCCCCTGTCCTTGGCGAGGGGCCCCCAAATGGCTGGGCCAAGGGCCCAGCGAGCGGCCCCACCTAGCAGCCTGTGAGCAGCTTTCCTGAGTCTGTAACGGCAGTCTGCTAGCCTGCCAGGCCGTGCAGCTAGGGCCTGGCGGGGAGGGAAGGAGCAGGTCTGTGCCCAGGCCACAGCGCGAGGGGGCCCAGCGGAAGGCGAGTCTGAGGGAGGAAGACCGACCCCATGCAGGGAGCCGGGGGGGGGGGGGTGGTCCATGCAGGTCAGCACTGCGGGAGGGGCAGCCGGGGGCGGCCCGAGTTCCGACTCTGGAACCCTCAGACCTGTGTCCCAAGGCCACGGGGGAGGAGGGGGGTGCGCAGGCCCAGAGGGGGTGTGAAGGGGCCCGACTAGGCAGCACTGAGCAGAAATGGGCGGATCCTGGTCTTTGTGGGACACTGGCCTGGGGCTGGAAAAGGTGGACTCTGTCTACCTGCCCTGCCTCGGGGTGAGCGCCCTCTGCCCCGAATGGTAACAAGGCTAATGGTGAAGGACTCTGGAAGAAATGGCCCCCATGCTCGTGGGGGTGAGACCTGGAGCAGAGCAAGACGCAAAGACCGGGGGAATCGGGGTGAGGTGGGGGGACCCAGGGGGGCGTCGGGGCTGATGCTGTTTTCTCCACACAGTTGGTGGTAACACGGGTCTTCGCTCTGCAGTTACTTGTTGTTTCACGTTTGCTCTATTTATCTAGCGTCTATTTACACTGTGTGTGTTTGGGTGTACATGGTGCATGAGGGAGAAGACAAAGCGAGGGGAAGTGGACTCAGCGGAAGGAGCTGCCAGGAGCTCAGCTTGGAAGGGGCAGGGGAGGGAAGGAGGCCGCCCGCCCTGGGTCCTCTCATGGCAGAGCTGGTGGGGACAGAGGGCCGGCGGAGCCACGGACACGGTGAGCCAGCTTGGTGGGACATGCAGGGGAAGGTCAGGCGGAGGGCGGGAGGCCAGCTCTTAGAGAGTGCATCAGAGATGGCCCACTGTACTTGGACTCTTAAAGAAAGAAAGTGAAGTCGCTCAGTCACGTCCAGCTCTTTGGAGACCCCCATGGACTGTAGCCTGCCAGGCTTCTCTGTCCATGGAATTTCCCAGGCAAGGATACTGGAGGGGGTTGCCATTTCCTCCGCCAGGGGATCTTCCCCACCCAGGGATAGAACCCAGGTCTCGAGCACTGCAGGCAGACCCTTTACCATCTGAGCCACCAAGGAAGACCACACAGAGTCTTACTCAGCCTTAAAAGGGAAGGCAGTTCTGACACCTGGCCCAATGTGGATGAACCTGGGAGAAGTTGCGCTCACAGAAAGACGCCCTCACCAGGGACAGACCCCGTATGAGCCCACCTACACGAGGACCTGAAGCGGACAGACTCACAGAGATAGACAGCAGGACGGGGTTGCTGGGGGCTGGTGGCAGGGGGTGGGGTGGGGGGGTGGGTGGGGGAGGGGGAGTCGTCTAGGGACAGCATTTCGGTTTTGCAAAGTGAAGACGTTCTGAGGACGGATGTTGGTGATGGTCACACAACATGAGTGTTATGTGATGCTAGTGAACTGTACTTAAATACGTTAAGACGGTAAATTTTGTTACGTGCATTTTATCAAAATTAAACAAAAACGGCTTATCAAGCAAACTTTTGAGTTGCTGGGAAGTTGAAGCTGACAGCTGCGTTTCTGAGGGTACAGTGAATGAGGTTGCGGGGAGCCCTGAGTGGGCACTGCTGGGAGGCAGGGGGCCCCCTCCCCAGACCTGCACTTCGCTGGGGGAGCTGGTCACCGTACCCACAGCAGACTGGTGCCCCCTGCCCCAGCTGGGCCCCTCGGGAAGAGAACGGCCCACACTCACCTCTGCACAGTCTGGGAGGCCACCAGGAAGGACATGAGGTCTCCCCCCGTCAGCTGCTGCCCGGCCACAAGGGAGCCCCCAACAAACAGCGTGCCCAAGACCATGCCTGCGAGGGGCGAGGAGAGGTGGTCAGGGAGGAGGGCGGGGCAGAGACTGGCCCCTGTGCTGGTCCTAGCGCCGGTCCCTGCCATGCTCCCCGAATGGCGTTTCGGCAAGTCACGCGAATGGTCTCTGCCTTAGTTCCTCCTTTGGCAATGAGAGGGTTGGGGGCACCTCACTGCTTCCTCCCCAGCAGCTCTGCCCATGGCTCAGATGTGGCACTGGGCCTGCGTGCCCACTCCCTGCCTGAGTTGGCAGCCTTCTCCCCTAGTTAGCAGACCAGCTACCTGGCATTTGGGTGACATTGGCCACCAAACAGGTAGAGGGCTGCCCTGGCTCTTCTGAGTTCACCCAGAGTTGCGCCCATACTCCCCCCGGGGGTCCCTGCTCACGCACAGTTGAAGGCGATGTTGGAGAGCCCCTGGAACAAGGCGATCCCTCTGCCCAGCTCCTCTGCCTTACAGCGGGACCCCTCCAGCTCCGCTCCGTAGCGTCTGGGGATAGAGGCCAAGCCCGGCCTCAGGAAGCTGACAAGGTGGGGCCCAGGGCGGATGGAGGGGCCTTTGGGGAGCATCCCCCAGCTCTGCGCTCTGCCCCGACTCAGGACTCACTCCTCCTCCCGCTGCTCCATGGCGAAGGCTCGCACGGTCCGCACGTTGCCCAGGGCCTCATCTGCCACACCCGTTGCCCTGGCGACCTGCGAGGGACCCAGGAGTTAGGAAGCCGGGATGCAGACGGGGAGGGTGACCGAGGAGCACAGGGCGCAGAGGAGGGGAGTGCGGGGGGGTGGGCGGGAATTCCGATACCTGCTCCTGACACTGGCGGGACAGTTTTCTGAGAGCTGAGCCCATCAGGGTGCCAACTCCCATCAGGGCAGGCGTGGCCACCATCAGCAGCAGCGTGAGGCGTGTGGAGAGCATGGACAGGGACACCAGGCAGCCGGCCACCTGCGTGCAGCTCCGCAACCCCTGGGCAGTGGACAGGAAGCCTGTGAGGTGTCAGCAATAGGACGTGGGACTCACCAAGCATCGCATGGCTAGAGCCAGCTCCCCACTCCACTCACAGGGTAAGGCCACAGGTCTGACCCCCAGGAGGCCACTGGTCACAGACTGTAACCCTCTCCTGACCAGCAGGGGTGAGAAACTACGGACCAAGGCCTCCTCCTCTTCCTCCTCCTAATGCCACTGCCCTCTTCTGCTCCAGAAACTGAACCAAAAAAAGGACCGCCTGGAGATGCCGCCCAGGGCCTGCTGGGGGGTCAGTGACAACATGGGGAGCAGGGGATGGAGAGAGGACATCAGGAATTCAGCAGAGCTGTCGCTGGCTCTCCTGTCAGTGGGCCAGGCACGCCGGGGCCAGGCCATGACGATGCTCTTGGCAAGCAGGGCTGGCAAAGGCTCTTGTCTGAGTTCTTGGGAAGGGTTTTCCGGGGGAGGTCGGATTTCACCGCAGGAGAGAAAGAGCCTGTCCTGACCTTAGACACACGGCCGTGGCACCTCCCACCTGTGAACGTCCCTGTACCCTCACCAACATCCTCACCAGAGGGCAGGCCTCTTGCTTTGGTGTGAGCTCGGGGCGGGGAGACCCAAGAGTGGGGCAGGGCTGGCCTGCGAGAGTGTGTGCAAATGTGTGTGTGACTCTAACAGTGCCCCAGGTCAGGTCCCCTCCACCTGGGGCACTGACCTGGGAGATGACGAGTTTGAAGGAGGATTTAAACTCCTGCACGTCCGTCGTCAGTCGGCTCACCAGCTGCCCTGTCTTCTTAGCATCGAAGAACTCGATGTCTTGGCTGGTGGCGGCCGCAGATGCAGGGAAGGAGGGAGACACGCCCTCAGGACGAGGCCCCGCCCCAGACACGCCCCCAGGCCACAGGGCCCCGCCCCCTACCGGAGCAGGTTGCAGAAAAGCGCCCTCCGCAGGTCCACGGCCATGCGCTCACCAATGCGCGACAGCAGCACCAGGTACCCGAAGGTCAGCAGGCCCTACGAGACAGGCCCGGCTCTCAGGGGAGCCTGGGGCTCCTCGGGGGAGCGGTGGGCCCCCCAGCCCTCCCTCCTGTGGTACCTGGAGGCCGTAGAGGAGGAGCAGGTGGGTGCTGAGGCTCCGGGACTCCGTCAGGAAGCTGCCCGCGTGGTCCCTCGTGTACTTAGCCACGATCTCCACCAGCTGCCCCAGGAGCAGGGGGATCTGCACGTTCACCAAGGCTGCGCCCAGGGCCAGCTTGGGGGCAGGGGCAGCCGGTCAGAGGGGGACCACCTCTACCCCGTTCCTGAACCTTCCTCTCTCACTGCAGCCCCTTGCTGTGGGGTTCCTGTGTCTCTCAGAGAGGAAAACCCAGCCGCCAGCCCCTGGGGACCTTGGACCCTGTCCCCCAGCCACCCTGTGCAGGTCCTCCAAGGGACCCTCGGCCATGTCCCCATGCCAGCGGCTCCAGGTCTCCTCTGAGACTCCGGCGGGCAGGAAAGCTGTCCTTGCGCAGCCCTGGCTGGGGGATTCTGCAAACGGGGGCTGTATCCTTCCCTTCCCTGGTGTTGGTCGGGGGGGCGGGAGAAGACCTCACCACGACGGCTGCCCCCAGGACCAGCAGGTGGGGGCGCAGAAACTGCCAGAAGAGCGTCCAGTTAAAGCGGGGCTCCAGGACACGGGGTCTGGAGCGGACCGGGGGGGCCTCTTCTGGCTCACACAGTGCCACAAGGCCGAGGCGGGGGCACTTACTCAGAACCAGGGGGCCCAGGAGGATTCCCCCGACCCAGTGCCAGGCAGAGGGGCTTTGGATGGGAGCCGGGGGTGCTCGAGGGAGGCGGGCCCGGAGCTGTGAGCGCAGCCGGGCCACGGCCCCGAGGAGGCAGGCGCTGGGGCGGCCATCGGAGGACCTGCAGAGAGAATGTCAATGACGGCTCATGGGCCTGGCTGGCCTTCAGCTGAGCAGCACGGCGCCTGGCTCTTGGCTTTTGTCTCAGCACTCTGGGGGACAGAGGCTTCTCTGTGACAGCTCTCCCTGGCCGTCTCAGGGTGGCTCTTAGGCAACCTCCATTTCTGGGACAAACACACCCAGTGGAAAGTCATCAAGTCTCAAAGGTGTTTGCCCCCAGCTCATCTTTGGGATGGCTGGCCCTAATCAGCGACCACCTCCAACCCCTGCTCTTTCAGAAGAATGACGAGTCATCAGAGCTGGACGGTGCTCCCCTTACAGACAAGCAGCAGAACTGGGACAAGGTGGGAGCCCTGCTGTCTGACTCCAGAATCCAGGCTCAGGACTGAGTGTGATGAGCTCACAGTTACATGTGGTGCGACCAGGAGTGATCCCAAGACTCTGCCCACTGGTTGGAAGCTTCTTATACCCCATCACCCTGTCCCCTCCCGGGCCTCGGCTAACGTGACAGACAAGGCATGGAAGAAAAGGGTGACGATAAAATCCAAGTAACTTGTATCTCGTCATCTCACATAGGCCAAGGTCCCCTATCCTGCAGTTTCGGTATCTGTAGATGGCAATGCAGGGGGACCAGCCTACTGTGCACCGCGCTCTGCTCCAAGGTCCAGGGAGCAAGAGGCCAACAGGACAGACCACGTAACGGTCCTTGTGGTGGTTAAGCTTTAGCATGGGTGTATGGACATACATGCCCTGATGCTGGGAAAGACTGAAGGCAGAAGGAGAAGAGGGCGGCAGAGGATGAGATGGTTAGATAGCAACACCGACTCAATGGACGTGAACTTGAGCAAACTCCAGGAGATGGTGAAGGACAGGGGAGGCTGGCATGCTGCAGTCCAAGGGATGGCAAAGAGTTGGACATGACTTAGTGACTGAACAACAACAATGTATAGGGCGGGGGTGGGGGGGGACACAAAAATAGCTAACGACAAAGCTTGCTGAGGGTGGGGAGTGGGGGACCCATTACTGTCCCTTTAAAACATGTGGACTTGAGAGGGCAAGGAAGACCATAATCATAATTGCATTTTAAAGATCCTTGCAGAGAGGAGTGAGCTGGAGAAGGACAGGAGCAGCTATAGGGAGGCCTGTTAGAAATATCTGTTACCTGGTCAAGAGTAGATGGGAGGATGATCAAAGATGCAAATAAGATTACTGATGGGGAGAGGCTTTTAAAAAACAAATGGATGGGAGGGTTTTCCTTTATGACAATGGTTTTTCCTATTTCCAGACCCTCCTAACTACACACTCAGTCTCATCCTTCCCTGTTTCAATGAAGCCTGCCTGCGCTTCTTGCCACCTCTATGTGACATCTCCCCCCACCCCATCCACCTGCCTGTTTTCCACTGCATATTTCATATCTATCCAAAATATAAATGGAAAAATATATAAACAGAGAAGCTCACTGTCCTGCTCTCTGTAAATACCCCACTTCCCCATCAGACTATACATATTCCTTGATGGCAGGAAGTAAGATCTTATTCACCACTGTATCCCCAGAACACTTAGCAGAGCTCTGGTACAAAACAGAGTTCAGCAAACGGTTATGTTTGTTGAGTGCATGCCCTCATTAGAAATGCAGAAGAATCTGACAAAATCAACCCTGAATATTCATTGGAAGGACTGATGCTGAAGCTCCAATACTTTGGCCACCTGATGTGAAGAGCTGACTCACTGGAAAACACCCTGATGCTGGGAAAGACTGAAGGCAGGAGGAGAAGGGGACGACAGAGGATGAGATAGTTGGACAGCATTATTGACTCAATGGACACGAGTTAGAGCAAACCCTAGGAAATGGTAAAGAACTGGAAAGCCCGGCATGCTGCAGGCCATGGGGTCACAAAGAGTTGGACATGACTTAGTGATTGACCAACAAGTAACCTGATTCACTGCTGCAATGTTTGTAAAGATTTAGACTTACTATAGACAATAGTACGAAATATATTCTACTTTACGACTGAGCACAGTGAACATACGTATGTTGCAGAAAATTGAAATGCTTCACAAAACAATACTTTCCTTAGTTTTTTTTTTTTTTTTTTGGCCTCAAGGTTTGCAGGATCTTTGTTCCTCCACTAGGGATCAAACATGAGCCCTGGCAGTGAAAGGCCCAAGTTCTAACCACTGAATTGCCAGGCAAGTCCCTCCCTAATTTGTTTCTTAAACATGTATTATGTTATATTCACTTTCTTTAAAATTTAATTCATTTATGGCTGTACTGGGTCTTCGCTGGTGCACTCGGGCTCTCCTTAGGTGTGGTGAGCAGGGGCTACTCTGTGTTGCCCTGGGGCTCCTCACTGTGGTGGCTTCTCTTCCTGCAAAGCACAGGCTCTAGGTGTGTGGGCTTAGAAGTTGTGGCATGCTGGCCAGGCCCTCGAGTGCTGACTCAGCAGTTGTGGCCCACGGGCACAGGTGCTCTAAGGGACACGGAATCCTCCCGCACCAGGGATCAAACCTGGGTCTCCTGCATTGACAGGTGGATTCCCATCCACTGTACCGCCAGGGAAGTCCTATACCCCTTCTAAAGGGTCCAGACTCACTAAATTCACTTTCTGATCTATTGTGTTGTGACTTGCAGGTCTGAAAAACACTGCACTATGAACACACAAATCCCAGCACACTATTTGATGTCTTTCCTGGGGTTGTGCTCTCGTTTAAATAACATCAACACCCTTACTCTTTTCCTAAGGACTGTATTCAAACCTTTTAGTAATTTACCATGGCCACTTTCCAGCTTTTCTCATCTTCTCCAAACTAAGGTCTAAGCAGTGCTTGGTCACTGCCCAAAACTGGCAATTACTTCCCAGCACCAGTACTTCTAAGCTGCAGCTCCGCCCCTCTTGCCCTCCATCAGTCAAATGTGCTTCCTGAAGGACACAACTCCACATCCACCCGACCCTGTGATCTGCTGCCTGCCTGGCTCTTGGGTTTTCACTCTCGGATTAGAAAGGAATCAGTTGCTCCTCGTAAAGCTTTTACAACGGAGTCCCAGTCTCTGGGTCCTTTTCGTTCCCCATTTGTGTTTTTCTCTCTTGGGACCAACGTGTGCAGAGCGAATGAACACCAACATATACATACTCCTCTATCTCTGCTGAAAGTATACAGATTTAGGAACCATTTTTGTTCAATTCACACTGAATCTGTGGAACAGCCTTACAAAATGTCTCTGGACACTTAATTTTTGTCCACATCTCCAGACCAATTCCAAGAATGAGGACTGAGGCCAGAAAAGGGGGGGCGGATGAAAGGGAAAAAGTTGGCTTAAAACTCAACATTCAGAAAACTAAGATCATGGCATCCACTACCATCACTTCATGGCAAATAGATGGGGAAACAGTGACAGACTTTATTTTGGGGGCTCCAAAATCACTGCAGATGGTGACTGCAGCCATGAAATTAAATGACACTTGCTCCTTGGAAGAAAAGTTATGACCAACCTAGACAGCATATTAAAAAGCAGAGACATTACTTTGCCAACAAAAGTCCGTCTAGCCAAGGCTATCGTTTTTCCAGTGGTCATGTATGGATGTGAGAGTTGAACTGTAAAGAAAGCTGAGCACCGAAGAACTGATGCTTTTGAACTGTGGTTTTGGAGAAGACACTTGAGAGTCCCTTGGACTGCAAGGAGATCCAACCAGACCATCCTAAAGGAAATCAGTCCTGGATATTCACTGGAAGGACTGATGCTGATGCTGAAACTCCAACACTTTGGCCATCTAATGCGAAGAACTGACTCATTTGAAAAAACCCTGATGCTGGGAAGGATTGAAGGCAGGGGGAGAAGAGGACGACAGAGGATGAGATGGCTGGATGGCATCACCGACTCGATGGACATGAGTTTGAGTAAGCTCCGGGAGTTGGTGATGGACAGGGAGGCCTGGCGTGCAGCAGTCCCTGGGGTCTCAAAGAGTCCAGACACGGCTGAGCGACTGAACTGAACCGAAATGACACCTGTGCAGCACGGCGCCCCCTGGTGGGGAGAGCACACCCAGCGTGGTCCCCGACCCAGAGCGCCCCCCTCCGTCCAGCCTTCGCGCGGACACGGACGCGCCGAGCCTCCTGCCGGCACCTGGCCGTCGCTATAAATAATCGAGGCCGATCCTTCCGGGAACGACAGTCGACCCCCGGGCCAGGACGGCCTACAGCTCCCAGCAGACCTTGCGAGAGCCCGGGACTCCATCTCCCGGCGGGCCCCACGCCCTTCAGGCGGGTCAGTATCCCACGCTCCCAGTTAGATTTCGTCCCTTTTTACCTGACAGCCGAGAATGTCTGGAAGCGGAGGGGTAGCAACGGCTTGCCTGGGACGGGGCCACCCCGAATCCCGACTCGAAACAAGTGCACCAGCATGATGTGGGGAGAACCGGACCAGCCGGCAACAGCGGCTTCACCCTGATCCCATTGAGGGCTCCATGTTGGCTCTGGCCCGCATCCCGACAACCCCCGCGCGACGCGGCGCTGATTGGCGGAAAGAAGCATCAATTTCATTGCAAGCTGTGATTGGAGGAAACCTCGTTCGCGCCTCAACGATGATTGGAGAGAGCCGCCTGTGGCCCGTCCCCCTCCCGTCCAGTTCTGGGCGGGGCCGAGCCGGAAGCGGCAATGTTTTCCGCCCGCCTCCGGGGTCGGCTCTGAGGTGACGTCCTGAGGGCGTGCCGAGTGCTCTCCCCCGCCCCGCCGGGTATCCATAGTAACGCGTCAGCCGCAGACCGCGAGGTCAGTCTCTAACGCGTGCTCTCAGAGCATTCCAGGTGACCCGAAATCTCCGGGGAGTGTAGAACGCTGGTTCTGGGAGACCAAGGGACAAAAATCGTTTGGAGTTTTTTTTTTTTCCCCCCAAAATATGTGCACGTGCCTTTCCATCCACCCCGCTCCCCTAGGCGAGTCAGAGCTCCGGGGACAACGTGTGTGCTTGCTTAGTCGCTTCAGGCGTGTCCGAGTCTTCGCGACTCTACGGACTGCAGCCCGCCAGGCAACTCTGTCCATGGGATTCTCCAGGCAAGAACACTGGAGTGGGTCGCCGTGCCCTTCTCCGGGGATCTTCCCGATCCAGGGATCGAACCTTCATCTGTCTCCTGCATTGGCAGGCAGATTCTTTACCACTAGCTCGCCACCCGCTATGGCCGCCACATATATTTGGGGAAAAACTCCCCTGGTGATTCTGACAAGCTCGCGCTACACAATAGTTTAGAACCACTGGCGCGACTCCAGATTCGTCTCCCCAATAGATACCTTCCTACCGAAGTCAGGCTGACTTGCCTGTAGCTGCCACCGCACAGCTCTTATACCTGCAATTTCTCGCTTATTTCTTCCGTGTAATTATTTGCTTGCATAGCCACCTCCCTACCAGGCTGTGACTGCCTCTTGAATAGTGGCTCTGTCACAGGTCCCCTCTTTCCCTTCTCCACGCCTGGCAAGGAAAAGTGCCCTTTATAATAACTTGAATTGGGCTGGTGGTAGGGAGGCTGTCCATTGATGAATCTGGAGTGAAACTGGGGAGGAAAATGTGCCAGGATTAGTTTGAAGTTCAGCTGGGTGCAGAGGGTGTATGAGAGGATCCTAAAGTGCATATGGTGGAAAACTGGGGTGAGTGAGGTTGGGGAGAGACCAGAGGAAACCCCACAGAACCCATTTGGGCAGACATCTCAGAGAGATCGTGGGAATTTCTCGGCCCCTCTGCAGTGTGAGGTTCCATTTGGGGACAGCCGAAGTCTTGTTTTCATAGCTCTGCCTCCTGCTCTGGGATAAAACTCTGCAAGTCCTGAGCTATTATGACACTTCCCCTCCCAGGAAAGAAGCACAGGTTCCTCCTCCAAGTTCCTCCAGAAGGCAATCTGGAATGCACTCTGTTTCTCTCTCTCTCCATTTCCTGGACTGGTCCTTACATCAACCCCTGGGCCTAAGCCCTGGGGGCCCTAACACCCAGGTGGTTGAGTCAGCACCGCAGGAATGGGCTTCAGTAGGAAACCTAATGATTCAGGATCTCAAGAATGGCGTTGGACAAGCCACCAAACCAGCTGTCTGGGCCTCCGCCCCCTCTTGAGGTGGCAACAAGGAACTCAGCTCAGTCACAGGGCACCCAAATTACCTGCCCTTGCAAATTCCAGACCTTCAGCTGCCCTCTGCTGGGTCAGCCCTGATGCTTCTCAGGGGGGCCCCCGAAACTGGATCAGAACTTGGAGAGGGTTTCAAGAGGATGAATCAGTGAACATAATGGAGCTTCAAGAACCGCCCTTTCCTACTGTAAAAGCTCCAAGAACCATCTCATATCCAAAAGAACCCCCTCTCCTCTCTTCAGTTCTCTCCTGTCCTGTTTCCCCCGACCCAACTGCCAAGTCAGTCTCCCCTTTTCCCTTCTTTAGTACCGTCATAACAACAGAACATGCACACGCTTTTCTTTTCTTTTTGGTTTCAAAGTGTTTCTCTGTTGATCACTCTGTGTGTATGTATGGAGGGAGGAGAGAGAAGTTTTGTTTTGTTTTGAGATTAGGTTTTAAGAAACCAAAGATGCACAGCATTGTCCTGGCCCCATGGCTCTAGCATCTTCAATAGGGTTCTTTTCGCCTTTGGTTTGGCTGCTGCTCTCTAGCCCCACCTTTAAATCCCCTGGAGGTCTGAAGGTGGGACTGTGGGGATCTCCTTCCGTCCTCTGCAACTCCTGCCTGGCCAGGTGTGGAGGTGGAGCCCTAAGAGGTTTGGCCACAGGTTGCCCTGGAAGGGGTGCGAGTGGTCGGGCTGGTGCCTGCGAGTTGGGACGCCTGAGGCCCGCCCCTACTGAGTCACGAGCTGTTGTTGTCACTCGTCCTAGTTGTCAAAGTCCCCTCTCAGCAACGCAGCCCTCTGCGGAGACGGCAGCAGCTCCCATCCTTCCGAGCTTTCAGGAGAAGCCGCTGGCCTGATGGTGAGGCAAATGGGCTGGGGGGGGACCAGGGGGCGGTTGGGGCGGTGGGGAGACCTGGGGCCTGGATCTGTGCCCCTCCTCCCCACGCCACTGCCTCCTCTTCCTCCTCCTCCCTGTCGGGGACCTGGGGCGGGAAGGGTCTCCTTCTTCTGTCTCTCCCCTGTCCCTCGCACAAGAAGGGCCCCTTCCTCAGCTCCTCCTTCAGCCTCGGGGCTCCCCTGCCCAGCGGTGCAGGGCCCAGGGGCTTCTCAGCCTTGCCACAGTGCTCCCCCAACCCCAGCCACTCCCCCAGTGCAGCCCCAGCCCTCGATGACACCCGTCTCTGCTCCCCCTCTCTGGGGTTCCCACTCTGCCCCTCCCCCGGCCTCGGGGACTCCGCCTCCCCCACGCCGATGCCCCCAGGACTCTCCTGGGCTGCGGATAGGCCCTCTGATACCTGAGCAGGATTACGAGCGGCTGGAGGACGGTGACCCTGAGGGGTCCCAAGATTCACCCCTCCATGGGGAGGAGCAGCAGCCCCTGCTTCATGAGCCAGAAGGGCTCCGAAGTGAGTGGGTGGGTTGGTGTGGGGCTGGGGAGGCCCTGGAGCCTCTAGGGTTGCCTCCCTCTTCCCCCCGCCTCCCGCCCTGCCCTGGGCTGGGCCTCTGGCAGCAGCTTGAGGGCATGGAGTCAGGTGAGTGCCACACCCCAATGCTCTCCCTTCTGTGCTCAGGCTCCTGGCACCACATCCAGAACCTGGACAGCTTCTTCACCAAGATATCCTTTCTGTGCGCAGCGTGGCAGAAGGGGCACGGCAGGCAGGGGGACGGGTACCGTGGGCTGGGGACTTGGGGGGGATCGGGAGGCATCCTCAGGAAAAGCCCATCAGGCTTCAGGCTGACTTCTTGACTTGCGGCCACATCTACAGCTACCACCAGACGAATGGCTTTACCTGTATCCTGCTGGAGGATGTCTTCCAGCTGGGGTGAGATGTGCCCAGGGGCCCAGCAGGAGGGGCTAACCAACTCAGTGGGCCTGGGGGCTGGGGCAGGAGCCCACTCAGCCCTCAGGCTTGAGCACTGCTCTTCCTCTCGTCCCAGACAATTCATTTTCATCGTCACCTTCACAACCTTCCTCCTTCGTTGCGTGAATTATAATGTTCTCTTTGCCAACCAACCGAGTAACCGAACACGACCTGGGCCACTCCACAGCAAAGTGACCTTGTCGGACGCCATCCTACCCTCCTCCCAGTGTGCCCAGCGGTAAGTGAAAGCCGGCGGGGGCAGGGGCTGGGGGAGACCAACACAAAAGCCTCCCCTCCTTTTGTTCCTTGGTCTAGATCATCCATTCTCCAAGGTTTTGGTTTGAGTGCACCTTTAATCCGCTTAATGTTGGTGGAGAATACACCTTTAATACACTTAATGTTTGTTGAGAACCAACTCCCAGGGGCTTTTGTTCTGAGCATCCTATCTGCATTTACCTTGTTAGATGTCAAAGCCAAGAACAGCTTTAAAATCTATGAATGTAGGAACATACATCCCGTCTGTGAACGTGATGTCACATAGACTCTGGAAAAGTCCACGGGATACTCTTGGGAGAATGAGAATGAAAATGGCAGAAAACCTGAGTTTTAGCTGAAAACTTTTGACCTTGCAGACACAAGAGTCGGGGGACCTCTAGGACCCACACTCTGAGAATCACTGGTCTGGCAGGGCCCCCTCTCCTTGACCTCCATCGCTCCCCAAGACTGGTCTTCCTTGCTATGGGGCCCCTGCTTTGTCTCTGCTATCTGTCTCGCCTCACACAGGATCTGCTCCAGCCCCCTCCTGGTCTTCCTGCTGATCCTGGCTGCTGCCTTCTGGCTGTTCCAGCTGCTTCGCTCAGTCTGCAACCTCTTCAGCTACTGGGACATCCAGGTGTTTTACAGGGAGGCCCTGCACATCCCCCCGGTGAGTTGGATGAGCATGTCTGTGGAGGGGTGCCATGTCGGGGGGTGGGGGGCCGAGGATGGGGAGGAGTGGCGGGCTGTGCAGACAGGAGGAGCCACTGGAAAGAGGACAGACCTTTGTGACACACCTACCTAGGCTTAGCCCCAAATAACGCTAGGAAGTGGAGTACTACCCGTTAGAACCCGAGGTCCTTACTGTTGTGGTGCTTAGTTGATGCAGATGGTTATGGAAGATATGTACAGCCCCGTACTTGTGGTCCAGACGATGGGGATTTAAAGGGGTGGTCCTCTGGTTTTACAGAGCAGGAAGAACTGAGACCTGGCTGGGAAGGATAGGAGGTGAGAAGGCGTTCCAGGCCCCATGAAGGAAAGGGGTCGGGGGAGAGCAGTGAGCATCTCAGGCAGCGATGAGGAGACTGACCTACCAGCTTGCCACTGAGTGTTCAGGCCCGTCAGGGGAGTCCACCCCGCTTTCTGGCTTCTCTTTGCAGGAAGCTGCTTTGTGGGCCCCTTCACTGTCCCTGGCACACTTCGCTCTCTCCTCCTCCTCTTGGTCTCAGCTCCGTCTGCCTCTGTACTTATTCTCTAAGGCACAGCACAAAGGCTACCTTCGGCAGTCAACTTCCCTTGCTCCCCTCAGAAGTCCAGAACCCTGCCCTCCAGTGCAGCAAAGGGGAGAGGTCCTCCGAAAGCCCCCTTGAGTAGGGGAGCCCGAGACACAGCAGAGGGCTGGGGACGGACGCAGGGAAGGTCGGGAGCTGGACCGCCACTCCTCCAGGAAGGCGCCTGACCCCTTCTCTTTTTCCTTCCTTCTTTCTGCTCTTCCCTGCTTCCTTTCAGAGGTAGGGGAGACCCTGGGGTGGACTGGAGAGGCTGGCCTGGAGGGATGTGACTAAGCTGGGCTGGGGAAGCTGGGTGAAACTGGGCTAAAATGAGTTGCAGTGGAGCAGCAAGTGAGGTCTGACGGCCTTCCCCCACCCCAGATGGGGATGTGGCCACTGTCTTAGGAAGATTAATCTGATGGAGGGGATGGGGGTGGGGTCTCCAAGCATGCCAAGGTAAAAGCTTGTGCGGCTTCTGCGCCCGGCTGGCTGGCACCCTAGGAAGGAGAGTGATCGCCCTGTTACCTGCAGCTGTGGTGTGCCTTGTGCCTGTAGGGCTGCCAGGATGGGGACGTGTCTGGAAGATCTGCTTGGAAGGGGCCGAGCTCATATACCTATGGAGTTTAGCTTATAGGGTGGGGGTGGGGGGTCCCTGGGGAGCACGTGACTCCTGGCCCAGGAGGGGCAAGGGCCTGGGGAGGGCGCTTCAGACCGAGGATGAGGTGCTCCTTGTGGGTGGCAAAGAGAGGAGGGCGAAGGGGCGGCCGTGAAAGGCGGTGGGTTTCCGGCGGGCGGGCCCCGGGTGAGGCCGGCGGGGAGGGCACGCCGGGATGCCGCTCTGGCACGCGGAGGGTGGGCATCGCGATGGAGATGGGTCGGGGGCGCTGGCTTCAGCCGTCGCCTCTCCGCAGGAGGAGCTCAGCTCGGTGCCCTGGGCAGAGGTGCAGTCCCGCCTGCTGGCGCTGCAGAGGAGCGGGGGGCTGTGCGTGCAGCCGAGGCCGCTGACGGAGCTGGACGTCCACCACCGCATCCTGCGCTACACCAACTACCAGGTGGCGCTGGCCAACAAGGGGCTGCTGCCCGCCCGCGCCGCGCTTCCCTGGGGCGGCGGCACGGCCTTCCTCAGCCGTGGCCTGGCGCTCAACGTCGACCTGCTCCTCTTCCGCGGGCCCTTCTCGCTCTTCCGCGGCGGCTGGGAGCTGCCCGACGCCTACAAGCGCGGCGACCGGCGGGCCGCCCTGGCCGCGCGCTGGCGGCGCACGGTGCTACTGCTGGCGGCCGCAAACCTGGCGCTGAGCCCTCTGGTGCTGGCCTGGCAGGTGCTGCACGCCTTCTACAGCCACGCCGAGCTGCTGCGGCGCGAGCCTGGCGCGCTGGGGATGCGCCGCTGGTCCCGCCTGGCCCGCCTGCAGCTCCGCCACTTCAACGAGCTGCCGCACGAGCTGCGCGCGCGCCTGGCCCGCGCCTACCGCCCGGCTGCCGCCTTCCTGCGCGCCGCCGCTCCCCCCGCGCCCCTGCTGGCGCTGCTGGCCCGCCAGCTCGTCTTCTTCGCTGGCGCGCCCTTGGCCGCACTGCTCGTGCTCACCGTGTACGACGAGGACGTGCTCGCCGTGGAGCACGTGCTCACCGCCATGACCGCGCTCGGGATCGCGGCCACCGTGGCCAGGTGCGATGGAAGAGGGCCGGGAGGGGGCCCTTTTACTCGGTCCTGGGTCGGAGCCTCCGCGCACCCCTCCTTCTCCCCCAACCCCCCGCACATCCTCTGAACCGCAGGCCCCCTTCTTTCCCCACCCCGATCCCGCCCTCTAGGTCTTTCATTCCGGATGAGCAAGGCCAAGGCCGTTCGCCGCAGCTCCTGCTGCAGGCGGCCTTGGCCCACATGCACTACCTCCCCGAGGAGACCGGCCCTGCCGGCAGGACCAGCTCTTACAGGCAGATGGCGCGGCTGTTGCAATACCGAGCGGTGAGGGTCAGGCCGGAAGCGGCGCTGCGGGGGCTTTTGGCTGCCCGCCGGGGTCTAGCGGAGGGCCCCCGGAGGGGTTGGAGGTTGCCTACAGGGCGAGTCTGATTGCCCTCAGCAAGCCCTTCTCGGCCTCGGGCCTGCTTTCTCCAGGTCTCCCTGGTGGAGGAGCTCCTGTCCCCTGTCCTCACCCCCTTGTTTCTGATCTTCTGGTTTCGGCCCCGAGCCTTGGAGATTATCGACTTCTTTCGGCACTTTACTGTGGATGTGGCTGGGGTCGGGGACATCTGCTCCTTTGCCCTTATGGACGTGAAGCGGCACGGCCACCCTCAGGTGAGAGCCTGTCCCCGGAGGTGTGGAGTAGGTAGGTTGGGTAGGTATTGGCTTGCCTCACTGGAAGCAAAACTGGGTTCCACCCCCACCTTCACTGCTTGGCACCTGCAACCTCGAGCTCCCCACTTCACTTTCCTGAGCCCTCATTTTTCAAATGTGGGCAATGACTAGCCAGTGCTTGGGGCTGTTAGGAGGATCACGTGAGATGACAGGTGGAGAGCCCTAAGAGGGTGCCCAGCACCGTCACACACCAGTAAATGGGAGTGCAGACCACTGGAGAGAAACGGCGTGGTCAGTGGATGGGGCTGGGGCACGGATGGGTTTCCTGACCAAGGCCATTGGGCCAGTTGTGGTAGCCAGTGTGCACAGGCCGGCAAAACACTGAGCCCACATCATCTGCTAGCACTGGGTCTGGACCCGGGTCCTGCCCTCCGGCTGTGTTTTTTTTTGGCTGATCTTGAACTCGTCCCCTTGTGGCCTCCATCCTTTCACCCTGGGGCTAGTGTTTCCTGTCCTGCCTACCCCATGAGGCCCCCAGCTCAGCTCTCCAAGTGGAGTTGGCTGGAGTTTCCTGGTGGCCTAGTGGTCAGGCTTTAGCGCTTTCACTGCCAGGGCCCCTGGTTCAATCCCTGGTCGGGGATCTGAGATCCCGCAAGCTGCGCTGCCTGATCCTGGCAGCACATGAAGGGCCATCGTTCCTTTCAGTGGCTCTCCGAGGGACAGACCGAGGCCTCACTGTCTCAGCGTGCCGAGGACGGGAAGACAGAACTCTCCTTGATGAGGTTCTCCCTGGTTCACCCACAATGGCGCCCCCCAGGCCACAGCTCCAAGTTCCTGGGGCATCTGCGAGGCCGGGTGCAGCAAGATGCAGCCGCCTGGGGCGCCAGCTCAGTGCGCAGCCCCCCTGCCCCCGGGATCCTCAGCGACTCTCCCTCCCCTCTGGTGAGTCGGAGCCGGTACCCACCACCCTCTGCCTCACCCCTTTATTAACCTGCTCGCTGGTGCCATCTGCTCTCTTGCCTTCCCAGACCTTCTCCCTCCCCTCTGTCCTCTCTTCTGACCCTCTCTCCTCTCTCTCCTAGCCGGAGGCCTTCCTGGCCAACCTCTTGGTGCAGCCCCTCCGGCCGCCTCAAGACCTCAGCCCCACAGCCCCCTGCCCAGCCGCAGCCACGGCCAGCCTCCTGGCCTCCCTTTCCCGAATTACCCAGGACTCAAGGTGAGGGGTAGGGGCCTGAGATGCTGGGAGCCAGGGGTGGGGCTGGTCCTCCAGGAGAAGGGGCACTGGAGTAGGGGGTGATGTGCAAGGGGAGTTGAAGTCAGGCTCTCCCTGGGGGGATGTGCGTGTCTTCATGATCAACCGTGCCCTCTGTTCTAGCTGTGTGTCCCCGGGAGGCACTGGGGGCCAGAAGCTGGCCCAGCTCCCAGAGCTTGCATCTGCTGAGATGAGTCTCCACGCCATCTACCTGCACCAGGTGACCAGAGGGGGTGCCAAAAAGAGAAGGGGAGGGATGAGGCAGCTGAACCAAGGGGAGAGTGTGGAGGGGGCTGGAGTGTAAGGAGTTGCTCAACAGGAGCTGGAGGAGGAGTGTCGACAGCCTCTGCACCTGGCCTGGGGCTGGGCCTCACACCAGGACAGGACAGAGGCCTCTCATCTTCTCCCTTCCACTTAGCTCCATCAACAGCAGCAGCAGCAGCAGGAACTGTGGGGCGAGGCCTCAGCCTCCCCACTGTCCCGGCCCTGGCCCAGCCCCCCACAGACCCTCTCTCCAGATGAGGAAAAGCCGTGCTGGTCCAGTGATGGTGAGGCAGTCAGGGTGTGCAGGGGACAGACGCCGGGGAGCTGCGGCCATCATGGCATTGCCCAACTCATGGCCTTTCTCACCAGGCTCCAGTCCCGCCTCCAGCCCCAGACAGCAGTGGAGAGCCCAGAGGACCCAGAGTTTGTTTCCTGGAGGGTCCCAGGAGCCCACAGACACCCAGAAGGAGCCTGGCCAGGCTACTAGCACTGACTGAGTGGGCTCCTTGGGGGTCAGTATTGTCTCACGGGGGTGGAGGAATGAATAGGATATTGAGTGGTGTCAGACTTGGAGGGGTGGGAAGAGTGGTGGGAATTTGGGGTGACGGGGGTGGTCATCTCTGGAACCTGAACCCCTGGACGCCTGCCAAGAGCTTTTCCTCCCCCAGGCTCCCTGGCTTCTCCAGTCATAGGAGATCGGGCGAGGCGGAGTGGAAAGGCATCCTGAGCCCTCTTTCAAGACCCCCACAGATGCTTTAGTTGGGCAGGACTTGGGAGTCATTGACGAACTTGCCCAGAGCACAGAGGAATGATAGGAGAGGAGCTGCCCGAGGCCTCAGGAAACACGTCTTGGAGACAGTCCCCACGTGGAGGGGCTAAGGGACGACCGTCGGTCCTAGAGTGGTAGCCTGGGGAGAAGTTACCAAGTGACCTCATGCCCGTGGGCAGGGCCAAGGTAGAGGCCAAGCTACACATCAGGAAGCGATGAGGGACGGGACCTGAAAGGCAGTAGGTGCTCAGGTTCGTCTGGCCCTTAGGTTCCTATGGGACTGGTGGAAGGGCATGGGACTGTGAGCATGAAAGACCAGAGGGGCCTGATGTGTTTGGAGTTCACGGCGGTGTGACGTCCGAGAAAGTGGCCGTGGCTCCTCGTGCTGTGGGGAACCAGCAGTGAAGTTTGCCACGGCTGTGCTGCTCATCTTTGTGACCTTAGTCCTGGACTCCCCACGCCTGGCAGCCAGGGCTGTCCCTGCTTCTAGTCAAGATTAGGGAAGCCACACTGGAGAACTGCCTGCTCTTGGCTGGAAACCAGGCTTCTCCAGGGCAGGAGTCAGAGAGGAGCCTATGGGACAGGACTCCTCTGTCCAAGAGTTACCACCCCGACACCTTGCACACAAGTTAAAAGACAAAGCTTGTCATTATTCTGTAACTGTAATTGACAGCGCTGGCTTAGGTATCTTAGTAGGTCTCCTAACTTCTGGTCCAGTCTCTCTTATGGTTAAATCTTCAATAATAAATATTTCAATGATTTAAAGATCAGGTTTCAAGATAAGATACTTCCGGAGAGAGGCGAGGGGAATCTAAAATTCACCTAAACACCAAAGGGCTGACTGTAGGCTCTGGAATACCGCTGCTGCGAGGGGTCTTCCAGATAGACTTAGGGTGGGGAAACAGATCTAGAGATGAGAGGATGAGATAGTACAGGGAATCCGAACAGTCTCCATAGACTCTGGACAGACGGTGGGAAGTCACCTTGGGAGGGGAGGGAGAGGTGGCCGGTCCCAGTAAGGCCGACAGGACAGCGGCAGAGCCACAGTGGAATGACAGCCCCTCTCTTCGGGAACTGCAGTGGGAGGCAAGAGGGGTCTCAGGGGCCGGGGGTGTCTGGGCCGGGCGGGTCGAAGGCCCAGGGCACCGCGCCCCGCAGATGCCGCTCCTGCAGGGAAAAGCTCTGGGTACGTATGCGGCTTGTCACCTCCTGGGTGCGCAGCGTGAGGCCAAAAATGTCCTCGTGATAGCGTTGCTGATCCTGGGAGGGAAAGAGGGCGGAAGATCAAAACCCCAATGGAAGTGTGGAGCGGAGGCCGGCCCGCCGCCGTCTGGCCCCGCCCCCGTCCGGGTCTGGCCCCGCCGGCCCAGGCCACGCCCCTGCCCCGCCCCTCCGCACCCGCAGCACGCCGATGACGTCGCCCGCCTCGTCCAGCTCCATGCCGCCCTCTGTCGCCAAGATGCGCTGCACCGTCTGCAGGACGCTGGTTGCCATAGTGACGTCGCCGCAGACAAACATGTGGCCCCGCTCGAGGCACAGCACGCGGTGCACCTCGGCAGCCAGCTCGGTTCTCAGGATGTCCTGTACGTAGGTCTGAAGGGGAGGCGGGGTTAGGGGCGGACCCCGGCGGGGCCCGCGGAGCAAAGGGCAGGCCCCTGGGGAGCGAGGGGGCCGGGCGGGTCCTGGGCGCGAAGAGATGCCCTGGGTGCCAGGCGGGGCCCAGGTGCGCGGGGCTGGGGTCTGGAGAGACGGAGCGGAGCCGGGGGCGGGGCTTGGGTGAGGGTGACCGGAACCCAAAGGGGGCCCAACGAGCTGATCGGAGTGGGCCGGGCCGGCCTGGGTCTCAGAGCCCAGCTGGAGCACATGGCGATTCTTCCTCCGTACTTAGCTTCGGGTTACCCCAGCACCCTCAGGGTCCCGCACCTTGGGGCTGTCAGGTTCCCGGGAGAAGGCGGTGAGGACACGGCCAAACACCCCGCGCTCCTGGGCGTCCTGCACCTCGTCGCGGTAGAGATGGTCGAGTTGGGAGCACCGGCAGCCGAACACCAGGGTCATGGGGGCGGGCTGCAGCCCTGCGGGCATCACTGTGGCTTGAGAGCGCCCTCAACCCCTCCTAGGGAACCCAGCTCCGGGGACACCTCCCACTGGCTTCCCTTACTCTGGCCGACCGCGCCCCTTTTCCTGCAGAAGCCACCACTCTCCACTCTTTGGCCTCTAGGAGAGGGCTAGATGTTTTCATAGAGAAGCCCAAGGTCACAGGAGGTGGTGACTTCCCTCTGGCTGAATGGCCAGTGGTGACACTGTGCTACAGCAGGGCCTCCTGACTCAGAATCCATGCCCTTGGGACCATGTAACCCTGCAGCCCTGAGACAACCAGCTCTCCCTGTTCAGACCCCACATTCTCCCACACCTTCAGCTTCTGTACTCTGCGCCTTCCTCTTAGTCACAAGCCCCCTTTCTTTTGATCGGCCAGCTTCCCTGGGCACCCTGTACCCAATCCGAACACCCTTCAGCTTCCTGGGATCTCAGACACACCTCGCTGACCTCTGACACAGTCCAGAGTCCACCTGGGGCATTTCCGTCTTTTGAGTCCCAACCCTGTCTTCTCTAGGCTTCCAGGTTCCCTTTGTCCTTAATTCAATCCAATGCTACTTTGTGCTAGGCACCAGGAAACCAGACCAATGGGGCACTGCTCTTGTCTCTAGGGGGTCCCCCCACTCCCCGGTCTAATAAACTTCACCTTTGGAATCCTGTTTCTTGCCTTTCAGCGCCCTGCCCCTTGGTCCCCCTAAATTGTATGACTCCCTCTTGCCTTCTGGTCACTCCCTTGGGCCCTGGCCTCACCTTTGCTCTCAATGTCGTGCAGCCGCTCCTGCCAAAATCCCCGGAAGGGGGCGATGCCAGTGCCGGGGCCCACGAGGATGCAGGGCACGTAGGGGTCAGGCGGCAGCCGGAAAGAGGGAGCCCTGGCCAAGACACCCTCCGTCAGGCCCCCTTTGTTCCCCCAGACCCCGCCACTCTTAACAACCTCGGCAGGGTGGAGAGAGGAGAACTTAACCTGCTTGCATCTAGCTTACAGCGAGCATGGTATGCTTAGGAAAAGAACTCTCCGTGTTGGCAGAGACTCTCTGGACCTGTGGTTTCTGGAGGTTCCGTCAAAGAAAGTAAAGCTCAGGTTTGAACTGAAGAACATTTTGATGTCTCAGTTTAGGAGATATAGAAAGCACGGGGAAGGGAAGGGCAGACAGCCTTTTGGTTCATAATGGGCTTACTGCCTCAATATAGGCCTTTGGTTTGTGTTCACTAGATGGGCAGTTTATCTGTAATTTGGCCTGCTGGATGGGTTTGGGTCACTGGGCCTGGCTGGTGCATCCTGGGAACTCTTGCTTGTGCCACCTTAGGCCTCCAGCTCCTGGGTGCTGGATGGGGCAAGACTTCTGGACGCAGCAGGGAGGGAAGGGTGTCCTGAGATCCTTCCCTTTCCCTTGAGTCCTCAGTGACACTATGGTGAGCTAACTAGTTTTCCCTGGACTAAAGGCTGGTGGAGCACAGTTCCCAGGTGCCTGCCTGCCAACATCTGTGGGACCCCATGGATGTAGGGAGGGACACAGTACACCTTCTAAAGGGGACAGGGCTGCTGGGGTGGGATCCCAGCCCGTTCCTGGGAGCTGCAGCTTCAAGGTAGGACCTGAAGTTCGAATCAGTGAGAGCCCCGAAGCTAAGCCAGAGTTGTGAAGTGAGTGGCTTAACGGGATGCCCCTTCCTGGCTGGGTTAGGCGGGGCCTGCCTGTTCCCACTCACATGCTCCACCAAGGCTTCTCCCCTCCCCGCCCCGGTCCCTCCCCCACTATAGCCAGCCCATCCTTATGTCCTCGGCCATCTGCGTGGCGCTCTGTCCATCCTGGCTTGGACAGACCCCCTCCTCCCTGTGCCCCTCCTGCGTGCCCCCGCCGCCCCTGCAGTGCTCACTCACCCCCTGATGAAGCAGGGCACTGGGTCTCCAGTCTTGAGTTGGCTCAGCCACGTGGAGCAGACCCCGTAGTGTAGGGGGCCCAGCCCATCTAGGGGGTGGGGAGGAGGGAGAGGGCCCCTGGTGAGGGATCCACACCCCCCGCACCCTGCCCCGGGGGTCACTGCGGGGTCCCGGCCCCGTCCCCCCTGTCCCCCGCCTCACCTTGGGTCCTGTACGCCAGCACAGCCACCGTGAGGTGGACCTCTCCGGGGTGGGCGCTGGGGGCCGAGCTGACGGAGTAGTACCGGGGCTGCAGCAGGGGCAGCTGGGTGAGGAGCAGTGGGGCGGGCAGTGCCACGGACGGGAACTGCTCCAGCACCTCCAGCAGCGTGGGGCAGCGGAACCACTTCCACTCCTCGTAGCGCCGGGGGTCCTGGCGGGGCGGGGGGTGGCAGTGAGCTCGGCTCCCGCCTCCTGTCGACCTCCCTTCTTGACCCCTCCTGAGCTGAGCCTCCTGGCTGGGGGGCTTCTCGCTCCTCAGCTGGGGCCACAGACATTTCTCCAGCACCTTCCGTGTGCCTCTTTAAGGCCAGAGAATTTAGAGATGAATAGGAACACCAGAGTTGGTGGGGGGTCTTAGACCTCCAGGACTTCCGCTGGAGGTCCCCCTCCCCGCAGCTCATCCTGTCTCATGGGCCCTTGCTGCCCCACTGGGGGCAGGGATTGGGGAGGGTGTGGGGGCTCCCGACCTGACTGAGGGTCTCGAGCTCCTGCTGCTCGCTGGGTTCTTCGGCCAGGGTGCTGAGCAGTCGGAGAAGCCGGGGGCTGGGCGGGGAGGTGATGTCCAGGAAGAAGGTGAGAGCCTGGCGCAGCGTGCACGGGGGCAGCCGCGGGTCCCGCACCCAGCTGGGAGGAGGGCCGCCTGGGGGTGGGGTGGGGGGCATGAGGGGACGCTCAGAGGACGGGGCCACACTGGGCCCACCTTGTCCAGGGCGACGGCTGCTTCTTGGGGGAGGACGTGGGGACTGACCACACTTTATGGTGTCATTGGACGGCTGGCCCTTGGACAGTGGTGGTGGGCCTGTCTGGGTAGACCCTGTGTGTCTATTCGAGGGCCCCTGCTGGATTGGGTTGGTCTGGTTGTGTGTGTGTGTGTGTGTGTGTGTGTGTGTGTTCGGGGCCCCTGCTGGATTGGCTTGGTCTGGTTGTGTGTGCGTGTGTGTGTGTATTCGGGGCCCCTGCTGAGTTGGCTTGGTCTGGTCGTGTGTGTGTGTTTGAGGGCCCCTGCTGGATTGGCTTGGTCTGGTTGTGTGTGTGTGCACGTGTGTGTGTGTGTGTGTGTGTGTTCAGGGCCCCTGCTGGGTTGGCTTGGTCTGGGCCCCTGCCACTCCCCCGCTCATCTTATTGTAACTCCAGGCCCGGGGGCAGTGGAGGGCAGCCTGGTGCCAGCTACAGAGCAGGCTAGACGGCTGGGGATGGGGACGGGCCCAGAGGGAGGGGTGGCCTTTTGTGGGGGCTCTGGGGGTGGGTTCTGAGAAGGGAGCTGGAATCCATGGAGGTAGCATGGTGGCTGCGAGTGGGGGCCGCAGCAGCCTTCCATCGGGTCCTGACCCTGAGGGGACCCTGGGGCCAGAGGGATGGAGCGGCCCTCGATGGCCCCCCACCCCCGCCCCCTAGATGGCCCCTCACCTGGGCTGCCCTTCTCCAGCTGCTCCACAGCCACAGACTCGGTGGGCGGCGGTGGGTCCTCCACGCGGCTCAGCAGCGCCTCCACGAGGCCTGGCCGGTTGGGCGGGCAGATGCCTATGTGGTCCCCCGGCTGGTACTGCAGCCCCTCCTGGCCTGCAGTGTCCAGGCGCACCAGGATGGTGGCCCGGCTGGGATGGGGAGAAGGGAAAGTTGTAGGACGGCTGGGGGCGAGGAGGTGGGTGCTGGGGTCTGGGGAAGCGGGGGTGGGTGGGTGGGTTGGGGGAGGGGCCCTCCTCACGTGGACTTGCTGCTTTGCAGGTTTTCCACTGAGAGGACTGTGGCCTGAAACATCTTCCGTCTGTGCACGTGGATCAGGCCTGAGGGGCAAGGGGGTGGGGAGGCGAGCAGACGAGACTGAACCCAAGCCAGGGACTCAGGCCTGGCCCCCGAGTAGTGGGTCCCGGGCCCCCTGGAGCCCAGAGGGCCGGCAGGGTTGGGGTAACGTCGGGCCCCACCTGGCAGCAGCTGGAGGCCCTCGGCCTGGGCGCTTAGCCGGTACCTCTGGCGTTTCCAGCTCCGTTTGGGGCTGAAGATGTCTTGGGCGGCGGCCTTGGCCTCCTCCCCGACGCAGAACGTCTCGCAGGAGGCCTGGGGGTGAGGAGGTGAGTGTTGAGGACCCCCGGCCGCCAGGGAGGCCCGAGCAGCAGGGAGCTCAGAGAGGCTGATCAAGGGCCCGTTGGATCCTCGCCACCTCCCCGAAACAGAGGCTGACGGCGCCTTGTCCTTCAGCCCACTTGGTGCCGCTGTGCTGGCTACTCTTTTGCACGTATCTGTGTCATACCCACTCAGTGGTTAACCTGGTGAGTGTTAATCTCATGGTGCAAGAGGCACAGAACTCATTGCACACAGTAAGTAGCCCTCAGCGAAGGCGTCTGTGTTCAGACCTGAGGTCACAGTCTGATTCCTAGACTGAAAGTGAAAGAAAGTGAAGTTGCTCAGTTGTGTCCGACCCTTTGCAACCCCATGGACTGGAGCCTCCCAGGCTCCTCCTGCCATTGGGTTTTCCAGGCAAGGATACTGGAGTGGGTGGCCATTTCCTTCTCCAGGGGATCTTCCTGACCCAGGGATCGAACCCAGATCTCCCTCTTTGTAGGCAGCTGCTTTACCGTCTTAGCCACCGGGGAAGCCCAGGCATTCCTAACCTAGCAGCTTGCGAGTCTCCGGTTCCCAGGCTTTACACACCTGCTTTGAGTCTGCTGAAGATGAAATGAGAAGCTTAGGTAAAGCCCTGAAGTGCTCCTGGAGTGGGCACAGAAGGGGGGCGGGGCCTGGGGCAGGACCCCTGGGAGGGTATGTATCCTATCTGTTTCTGCTCAGGCGCAAGCCTGGCAAACCACTTAGCCGGCCCCTTAGTGTGAAACCTACAGCTCATCCAGGATTGGCTGCCGCCTCCCCTCCCACTCGCATCGCCAGTCCTGTTAATCTTTCTTTTGTGTGTGTAAAGTCTTATATCTCTTCCTTCCTTCCTTGGCCCCCTCCCTTCCTTCCTACCCCCCTCTGCTCCCACCCTGGTCAGCTCAGAGCCTTCCTGCTTCAGTCTGGATGCTCCTCCCGTCAGCCCTGCATTTCTAAGCGCTGTCCGCCAGCCTCATGCCCGCTCCCTGCTTCTCTCCTCACGCTCCCAGCTTCCTGTCACTTCCCTTTGTCTGAATTCTTTACTCCTGTTTTCCATTCCCTCTTCTCCCCAGCAAGGGCTTCCCTGCTGGCTCAGATGGTAAAGAATCCGTCTGCAATGCAGGAGACCCGGGTTCCATCCCCGGGTCGGGAAGATCCCCTGGAGAAGGGAATGGCTACCCACTCTTGAATTCTTGCCTGGGAAACCCATGGCCAGAGGAGCTTGGTGGGCTCCAGTCCATGAGGTTGCAAAGAGTCAGACACGACTGAGCGACTAACACTCTCCTCCCCAGCAAAACCTCCATCTGTGCTGGCCGGCCCTCCCCACCCCTCCTCCTGGGGAGCCCTCCTCCTTAGCCATCAGTCCAGGCCTGCTGAGCTCAACCTTGGGAACCCTGGCGGGGCCAGCAGTGTCCTGAGCCATGTTAGGACTGGGAGAAGGAGCCCCCCTCAGCTCCAGGAGTGGTCCCTAGACCAGGCAGGGCTGTTCTGGAGGAAGCCCAGACTGAGAAAGTCCCACCTTGTTCTCCCCTAGCCCAGGAACCCCCTCTGGCTCAGGTACCACCCCAAGCCTGTCTGGCCCCTGACTTCCTGTAGTTTCGCAGCTTCAGCCCTTGCCTCTGTCTTCCCTTTTTGCTTCATCCTGCCCTGCACCCTCTCCCCTGCACCCATCCGGGAGAGGGAGTGACCTGTGCCTCTGTGCCTGCCCGAGGCGGCCGCCTGCCTGCTGGGGCCCTGGCTGCTGCTGCTTCAGGGCCATGTCGTCCATCACTACTACTCAGGACTCAGCCAGGAGGGCTGGCTGTGCAGTGGGGCAAAATATAAAGGTGGATTTTGGAGGAGCCGGAAGGGGCCGGAGAACCCAAAGAGTCAGGGTGTCGGTGAGGCCCCGGCCTCCTCCGTGTGGCAGGTCTGGAGGTGGATGGAAGGAGTCAGCATTGGAGTTGGAGGGGTGGCGGGAGTTGGGGAGCTCACCTGGAAGGCCGCCTTTGCCCAGCCACGGAAGGCCTCCTCCTGGCCGCAGAGCTCGTCGCCCTGGCCCAGCTGCAGCAGCCGCTCCCCTCCCAGCTCTTCCAGCCGGGTGTCCACTGCACGCGCGAAGGCGCAGAAGTGGGGGTACGCCCGGGAGCCCAGTCCAAACACACAGAACCTGGGGTACCGGAAGCCATCAGGGCAGGCCCCTTCATCCTCGCCCCTGGTGCCCAGGCAGCTCGCCGCCCCCACCCCCCGGCAGAGCCCTCCTCGCCGAGGCCCCCGGACCTGAGGGTCCCCAGGGCCCCCGCGCTGTCTGTGTTGCTGGACTCCTTTCTCTTCCGCCGCCAGGAGGACACCAGCGGGTCGGAGCAGGAGACGCTGTTGAAGCGGATCTTGTAACTCCTGCAGGAGGCCAGGGGACAAGGGTGCCACAGGGGAGGAGACCGTCAGGGCCCAAACAGCGCCTGCGGGCAGCTTCAGGGGCTCTGCCTCTGTGGTGCTGGGGGCGGGGTGGCTTGGTTTCGTGGCTGAGGGTCCGTGTCCAGGGGTCCCTGAGCCCTAGGCCCCGTCTCCTCTCCTCTCTCTGCAGGAGACGGGCCCCTCAGAATCCCCGGGACTGAAAGTGGGTACGTCACAAGGAAGAGGGTGTCCTGAGTCTGTGGTGGGTGGGCTTAGGCCTGTGCTCAGCTGTCCTCCAGCTTGTTGGGAGGCTGACTCGCGGCCCAGAGAGGGGACTCTGTAGACCCCCTTTCCTTTTGTGTCTCCAAATGCCTCCCTTTCTCCCCCCTTCCCCTCCCCTTCACCCTCCTTCTCCCCTACCCCCACCCCGCCCCCACTCACTTGTGCTGTTCCGGCCTCGGGGAGCTGTTGTAGGGCCCCGACATCTCCATCAGGGCAGCTGCAAAACTCTGGTGAGGGCAAGCGTTAGCGTGGTGATTAGTTTTGTTTTATTTCAGACTGTACAGAAGCTCATACTGCACTGGAGTGGTCCCTGTTATCATTAGTTACGATTTTAACTTTTGTTTTGAACATTTCACAAAAAGAGGTATGGGCTTTTGCAAAACATTACAGAAGTGTGTCAAGTAATAAAACAGAAACGCTACCCTTCCCTTCCCTCCAGTCTCATGCGTCAGAGCGGATGTACCACAGACAGCTGTTACACTTTCTAGCCCCTTTTTCATTGTGCTTAATATATATCTGTATTTATAGTTTATTTATTTGGCCATGCCACGCAGTTTGTGGGATCTTATTTCCTCGACCAGGGGTTGAACCTAGGGTCCCCCAAGGTGAAGGCACCATGTCCTAACCACTGGACTGCCAGGGAAGTCCCTAGTTTTCCTTTTAAGTGAAAGTGGGATCATATTATGGTTACCTGCTTTTTGCCAATAACCTATCATGGGTGTCCTTCATGTCCACACACCAACACTGACCTCAGTCTTTTAAATGACGACACAGCATCCCATCATGTGTGGGTACCGTTATATATGAGACCTCCCTCTGACAGGGACATCTGGATGGTCTACGAACAATTCTCAAACACTCATATGTGCTTGCTTCCTCTTTTGTATATTTCAGGAGGGTAGTCCTTGGAGGTGGACTTTCTGAGCCAGGATTTGAAAACGAGTCATCAAATTGTCCTCCAGGATCCTGTCCACACTGGAGGTGACCACTCCATAATGTTTCAGCCAATTTGATAGGTGGAAACAGCTCTCAGTCTCCCTGCGTTGTCCTGATCACTAGCGGCGCTAACACCTTCTAGAAAGCTGAGCCGTTATCACGTGCTGCCACGGAAACAGCTTAGAACTACACATGCCAACCTTTGCACAGGAAAAAACAAACCGCGGCAAGGCCATAACATCCCGGGATTCACTGCAGATGCCTTTAGGTGGTGGGCCTACAAGTTCACCGCAATTAGCATGCACTACTTTACTTTCTGAACATTTTCTTGAAGTATAATGTACCCACAGAAAAGCACCCAGGTTATAAAATGCCCAGCTTTATAGCTTTTCACAAACTCAACCTACCTGTGTCATCAGCATCGCATCAAGAAACGTCACCAGCGTCCTAGAAGTCCCCTTCGGGTAACCTGAGCCCAGGTTCCCACCTCCCGCCCTGGGGTCACCACTGACTCTCCTGATTAAAACACCAGAGATGTGTCCTCCCTGTTTCTAAACTTGGTGCAAAGTGAGTCTGATGGTCCAATTCTCCGTGTCTGGCTTCTTTCCCACTCACACGTGATGTTTGAGATTCATCCGTTTCATTGTGTATGGTTGTAATTTGTTCACTCTCATGATGCATCGCGTTTGAAAAGACCACGATGTATTTTTCCCGTCTATGACTGAGAGTCATTTGAATTGTTTCCAGTGCGGGGATACCATGAGGAGTGCTGCTATTAATATTCTTGTTCATGTCGTTAGTAAATATATGCCATTTTCTGTGGGGTAAATTCCTAGGTTTCCTCCATTAAAAAAGGAATATGTACATACATTGACATGCGCGGAATTTAAGGGTGCAGTTCAAATTGGTTTGGCCATTGGGCGGTTTCAAAGTTAGACATACGTCTACCTAGTGACCCAACAGTTCCACTCCTAGGTATTTATCCAAGAGAAATGAAAACATAAGGCCACAAAAGCCTTGTACAAAACTGTTCATAACAGCTTTATCCACAATAGCCAAGCGCTGGAAAACAGCCCAGGTGTCCGTCAGCAGGGGAGCAGAGAAATAAACTGTTCACACCCCCGAGGTGGACAGGAATGAACTACTGAATGGTCCAACAGCGAGATGAGCCTCCAAAGTAGGGTGGGTGAAAGAAGCCAGACACCGCGTGCCCCTTTCCGTGACCTTCTAATGCAGGTGACAGGAATCAGGACGGGGGTCGCCTTTGGTGGGGAGACTGGGAAGCAGATTGACTTGGGGCCTTTCTAAGTGCTGGGAATGTTCTCTGTCTCAAAAGGATCGTGGGTCCCACGGATGCAAACACGACTCTCATCCTAGAAACAGCTGGTGAGTGTGTTTTTCTTTAGAAGGGAGGTCGCACGCAGGACTGAAGGGGCAGCGTGGTGGGGGAGAAGGCCTCTGTGGGCATCCTGCTCTAGGGGGCTTGTGGTGTAAGTGCTAAGAAGACACCTAAAAGCAGAAGCAGACAAGAGCTCCAGAAGGGAATGCAGCTAGGGGCTGCCGCGACCGGGAAGCAGGGAAGGTAAGGGTTAACAGTCAGGTATTGGACTCAACTCTAGTTGGTTTCTGTCAAGATCTGTTCAGAAAGTGAGGTTACCTAATTTCTGTTAGCATCGGAGCAGTGGTCTTTTCTTTTGTTAAGAAAGGAAGAAAAGATAAAAAGCTGAGATCTCACTTTAGCTGCCGTCTTTCCCATCTGTCAATGCCTGACCAGCCAGGAAGTGCCTCCCAAGTGTGAAAAGCTTGCTCTGATAGTGGAAGTGACTCGGACTCTGGGTGCTGCCCAGCCACACTCAGTTTTGAGTCTCCCTTCTTGCCAGGTGCCCCCTTCCCTGGCAGGCCTCACCTCTCCATTCTCTGGGGGATCGCCATTCCCAAAGGTGCTGGTCACCACCAGCACCAGCGCCTCGTGCTCCAGGGACACCACGTCATACTCATCCATGCACAGGACCTGCAGGCAGGGAGAAGTCGGATGTCCTGGGGACCCAGGCCCGCTGCCCTGGTCTGTTTCACTCTCGTCCTCGTGGGAGGGCGAGACTCAGGCCCTCACCTGATCCCTGCGTCCCTGAGGGTCCCGGGCTCCTCGTGGGCCCTGACTGTGACCCTTTCCCGTCCTCCAGCGTGTGAATGAGGATAGGACCAGGACACCCCCCCACCCCCCACCACTTCTTTTCAGACCCTTGCCCGCTGGGCTCAGCCCTACCCGGGGGTCAAAGGCCTTCCGGAAGAGCCTCCCCAGCTGCTGAGCATAGCTCTGGGCCCGGCCGGTCTCAGAGGCGTACAGGATGGTTGCTTTCACTCGCTTGGCCATCAGGGTGCCCATGAGTGAGGCAGAGATCTTCACCGCACTGTGGGCGAGGAGGGGATGAGGGGATCCCAGGCGCACAGAGCCAGGGGCCTCCCCCTGCGAGTAGGGTCTCGGTGGGTTTGCAGGGGTAGTGTGCCCAGACCACCGATGGTGGGGGGGGGCGGTCCCCTGGGGTGTGGGGGAAGGGCAGCCCCCCACTCGGTGCGGGGAGGCACTTACTTGGCCACTTCCTTAAAGGTCTTCTTCCTGGTGATGCCGGCACCCTTGGCCGCGCTCCCCTTCCAGGGGTCTGGCTGCAGGGGGATGAGGAGGGGCAGGAGTGAGGGGGGAGAGGAGAGAAGAAAGGGAGGTTGGAGGCTCCTGGAGGCTGTTCCGTTAGAGCTGGAGGAGTGGGCAGGAGCCCGTGGTGGGTGGGGTGGGTACCTGGTAGCGGAAGGCAGGGGACAGGACGTAGTTGACCATCTCCTGGTGGAAGACGGGCGTGAGGCTGCCCGAGATGGGGGGCACGATCCAGGCCCAGTCAGCGGGGCAGCCCCCCCTGGCCTTCTGCTCGTTGTCCAGGTGCTTCATGAAGGACACCGTGGCAGCGTGGTGGTCCACGATGGTCACCTTGGCGAGCTGGGGAGAGGGAGGGAAGGGGCGGGGCCAGGCTGAGGCCCAGCCCACAGAGCCGCCCCTCCGCCACTCACCCCACACCTACATGTACGGCCTTCCCAGAGCCAGCGCCACCCCTGCCTGGGGTGCTCGTGGTCCTGCTGCCAAGTCAGCGGCAGAAGCAGCGGCTCTGAGCTCTGACGTCTGTGTGCCCACCTTGACCCAGCCCACACATCAGCATAGCCGAAGCTCTCGAGACCCTGCAGAAGTACTCGGCAAACCCTAGTTTCCTCAAATTACAATGCTCAGCATGCAATTGATCCTAGAATTAGAGTTTCCAGAATCCAGTGGGTCCCCTAAAGTGTGAAGCCCGGAAGGCCCCCAGGGACCACAATTACCGGGCATGCGCCAGTCGGCTGGGTTCCCGTACTGGGACCACCGGCCTAGGCGCTCAGAGCCCGCCATCTAAGTGCCTCCCTCTCTTCCAGCCCCGCTCCTGGCCCGTCGGGGCCCATGTACCTGAAAGCTGTGCAGCACAGCCAGGTTGATCTCCACGGCCGCCTTGTCCTTCCACAGGGACGAGGTGGTCCGCGTGTCGAGGTCCATGCAGACAGCCACATCCTGGGGGCAGAGGTGCCCAGCATCGGTCGGGATGGGGGTGGGGAAGGGTGGGCAGAGAACATCTCTGTCTCTAACTCATGAGGGGAGGGAGTGTGGGTGGGTGAGTGGGTGGCCATCCGGAGGCCCACCTGCTTCACAGGGCCGATTCACGTGCCTGCCTACAAAGGCACCTCAGGGCAGAAAGGGACCCTGGCGCCACTGACTTGTTGGCCCTATTGATTTTTCATCTCTAAAATGGGTTTTAACATGTTTTGAGTCAAAATACCCATTGAGAGAGCCTCCCAGGAGGCACTAGTGGTAAAGAACCTGCCTGTCAAGGCAGGAGACATAAGAAATGCGGGTTCATCCCCAGGGTCAGGAAGATCCCCCGGAGAAGGGAATGGCAGCCCACTCCAGTATTCTTGCCTGGAGAATCCCATGGACAGAGGAGCCTGGTGGTCTACAGTCTATGGGGTCGCAACAATCAGACACGACTGAGCGACTTAGGACACACATGCACACTCACGCTTTGAGAAACTCATGAAAGCTCCAGCCCCCATTCCCCGAAAAATAACTACATCTTCGCCTGTGGGCACCCCCTTTGCCCCGACCTTCGGTTCTAGCTCAGGAGGCTGGACCTGGCGTGTTCAGATTTCTCCCTGTTGCTGACACCCGGTACATCCCCCCCACCCCCGCCACACTGGTCCTCACCTCCAGGATGTTGTAGCGGTGAGGGTCACACAGGTTCCGCGTGCCAATCTCCGTGCTCATGTACCAGCCGCTGAAGGGGGCTGCGGGGAACTCCAGACCCCCGATTTCCAGCAGCATGTTGGACACGGCCGGGAGGGCATACCAGCGCAGGCCCAGGGCTGCGAACCACTCCAGTCTGGGGGCATCAGGACGTGGGATCAGCCTCTGTGGAGCCATACCCGCCCGGCCACCCCCCCACCTGCCCCAGCCCCTCTGTGCTCACGTGGGGTGCTCCAGGGGCACTTCGAGGACCAGCTCGGGGGGCAGAACAAAGAGCTCTGGAGCCTCATCTGGGGCCTGAAGCAGCAGGGGCAGCACGTCGAAGCGGCCGTTTCCGGGGGCCCAGCCGTGCTGGATGCAGAGCTGCGGGGAGCGGCCGGAGGGGTCTTGGGGCCGAGCCCTGTGGGCTCCTCGGGGGCCCTTCCTCCTTCGTCTCAGTGCGGTGCCCTTCCCCTCTACGCTGACCGCCCTTCCACTGGACCCTCCTGCCTCCTCCCAGAGTTCTCACTGTCTGGCTTTCCCTTCTCCTCTCCCCGTGCCCACCTCCGTGGTCTCCACGTTGGCAGGTCCCCCCATCTCCTCTCCCTGTGCCCGCCTCCGTGATCTCCACGTTGGCTGGGTCCCCCCATCTCGTCTCCTCGTGCCCACCTCCGTGGTCTCCACGTTGGCGGGTCCCCCCTTCTCCTCTCCCTGTGCCCACCTCCGTGATCTCCACGTTGGCGGGTCCCCCCTTCTCCTCTCCCTGTGCCCACCTCCGTGATCTCCACGTTCACCGGGTCCCCACGCACAGAGCCGTCCTGCTGTCTGTAGCCTGCGTAGCGCACCAGCTGGCTGTTCCAGATCCGGAAGTCTCCGCGGCCCGGGGCGCGCTGCGGGAACACTGTGATGGCCGAGCTGACACAGGGATGAGAGCTGGTCAGGGCCTGGGTCCATGGCCTGCCCTGGGGCAGGGTGGGGTCTCGAGCCGACGGGGGGCGGCACTCACCGAAGGTTGCCGCGGTTGGTGGCGTACTTGATGTGGTTGCAGATGTAGGTGAACATCTCCTGTGCTGAGCTGCAGTCCCGGGCATCGAACACCTGAGCCGGCCAATCAGGGAGACAGGAGGGAGGTGCGGGTCTTGAGCAGCAGCCCCAGGAGAAGGGAGGGAAGTGGGGCAGGGACTGACGACCTTGCCGCAGCCCTTGAAGGCTGGTGGTGCCGAGAGCTGTGAACTAGGGCTCTTTTTTCTCCGGGCAGCCTCCCTGACCCTTTGGGCCCACACCGATCCTTCCTGTCCTGCACCCCACACGCCTGGCATAGCCTGGCCTGTTCCTTATGCTGGCGAGTATCTCCCCATCCCTATAGGCTGACCTGGTCTCTGGTACAGAGGAGGGACCCAGTCACTGCCAAACTGATCACTGGGGAAAGGCCACCAAGTGACTGGAAGGCCACCCGGGGTGTGGATGTTGAGAGTTCCCTGTTTCTCACGGTGCTCAAGCAAAGGTGGGTGAGCCCAGCCCGTCTTCTGACCCTCCTTGGGCACACATGATGGGGAGGGGGGGATGGCTGCATCAGGTGGCCTCCGGGGACCCTGCCCATCCTGGCATTCTGATGCTAGGAGGAGCCATCCTAACTGGCGGTGTGGAAGCCCCAGAGGCTGGGAGGTCTGATTCCTGCTTCAGGGAGGAGAGGACTCATGTTGGTGATAGCGGCAGGCCTGGGGTCAAGGGTGGGTCAAATACAGAATCTCTGATGGATTCAGAGCTGAGCCGGAGCTTCAACCAACTTCAAGGGTTGTGCCAGCGTCAGACAGGACTGTTCTGATTTTATTCGGGACTCCTTTGGGATTTACGGGGCATGTGGCTTACTTCCAAATTCTCTGGTATTCAGTTACCGCTAAGGAGGCCAAGGTCACAGACCCAGCTCCCCCGTGGTCAGGCTGTCCCAGTAACGTGGGCGGGCTGGCTGTGAGTCATGTGGAGGAGGGTGTGGGCCAGAGGCTCCGGCGGGGGGCGGGGGTGGGGGCAGGGGGGTGTGCTGGGAGGGAACGGTGTTTGGGGTGAGGAGGCTAGGATGGGCAAGTGAGGGCCTTTTCTGGAAGATTCTGTTGCTCTGACAATACCACCCCCCCCAACTCCACCCCTGGCCCAGGGATCACTGCTAAGCTGTCCTCACCTACACAGTGCATACCTCTGTCCATCTGGCCATTTCTCCCCACCCAGCCAGGGCACTGCTGTGGGTCTTAACAACCAGCTTTTGGCTCCTGGGCAGAGGGCTCTCCTGGGATGCTAGTCTCTAGGGGGGAATGGGCAGGAGTCTCCCCATTGCTGGGACCACCACCCCTGCCCCAGGAAGCCTCGGGAGCTTGTCACACCCCTCTTTTTTCTCTTCTGCACCCCCTGGCTCCCACACTGGGTGCTTGCCGGCCGGCCATACCTGCAGCTTCCCCCACTGGATGCGGCCCACGCAGCGGGGCGCGTTGCGCCAGGCCTGCTTGGCCCCGAACACCAGCTCGCTCTCTCGGAGGTGGTAGGTGCCCGTGGATGCCACCTCGGCCTCCACCTCCTGAAGCCGCTCCTCATGAGCCTGGGAGCCGCTCCTAGGAAGGAAGAGGGGAGTGGGAGGAAGTCATTGGCAGGGGAGGACCCCCCAGGCTCAGCAAGCATTTTTTAGGGGGGCATGGTGTTGGCGGGTGTTGAGCTCAGGACCTCCTCCCCCATGTAGTATCAGGATGGGGGGAGGGAATGGGAGCTGCCTCGAGGGAAGCGTCATCCACTTCTTGGTCTCAGCAGGACCTGAGCCGTAGGACAAGGAGGGGCTCAGGGGCTCAGGGGAGGGTCTCACCTCTTAATGGAGCTGTAGTACTGGTTGATGAAGTCCCTGGCCTGGCTCAGCAGCTGCTCAGCGGGTGGAGGTCCTTGGGAGGGCCGAGTCTGCAGTTTCCGGGGCAACACCAGGGAGCCGAGGCAGAGTCTGGGGGTGCAGGGCCCGTCCTGGGTCGGTGGAGGAGAACCGAGGTCAGGACCAGATCAGGGCTGGCGGCGGGTTGATGGGTATGGGGCTAGGGCCTGGAGGCAGAGTCTGGGACCCCAGGGAAGGCTGGGGGCTGGGGCTCCCAGCTAAAACTTTAGCAAACAGCCGGGAGGTTGGGCTGGGTTAGGGCGGCTTGATAATGAACAAAGTGCCCCCAGTGTGTCCCTCAGCCCCTCCAGTTCCTGGCAGCGGGCCTCAGCCCTCTGGACCCTGACCTGGGACACGGGCGGGGCTCCAGGCCTCACCTGCTGGGACTGCGCGCACAGGGTGTCGTAGGTGATGCTCCCCAGCTCCCAGTTCTTCACGCGAGGGAACTTGGGCCCCTCCGGAGGCCGGGTCAGCGTGGGGCTATTGGGAGCTGGGCTGGGTCGAGAGAGAGAGAGAGAGAGAAGTACGGGACCCTTGGGGAGTGTCCCAGAGACCTCTCTGGCCGCGTCAAGAGCCCCATGACTCATTTCTTGCCTGCCACGTGCTTTCTCACCTTTCCTCATGGCACCCACCATGGCCTTAGGAGGCAGGTGGTATCGCCCCCTGCCTCCCCTGGGGGTACAGATGAGAGAACTGAGGCTCAGAGGATGCCAGGACCGTCCAAGGGCCAAACTGCCCCTTCTATACCAAGGCCCAACCCACACCCACCCTGGATGCTCGGCCAGACCCGGAGCCGCGGGGGCTGCAGCGCTGGGATCTCAAGGCCCTGGTTCAAGGCTGGTCCTGGTCCCCACAGCCTCCTCTGGACATCTTCCCGGAGGCTGACATGAGCCCTTGCTGGCCTGGAGGGGGATGAGCCTGAGGAAGCCCCTGTGGGGACTCCTGGCCCAGATTTCCCTCCAGTTCACGCCCCTCCTGACAGTGGCTGCAGTGTGTGTGTGAGGGGAAGCCTAATGGGCCTTATCACTTCCTCCCAGAGCCGCTGGCCCAGCTCGAGGAGGAAGGGAGGACCTCGGGGCTTAGAGCGCCCGGTGCTCAGGGCTCCTGGCCCCTAGCCCTTCCCTGCAGAGCTGCCTGCCTGGCCTGGCACCCCACCTGGTCCTTCTCCCCAGGGACCTCTGCCCTGGAGGTGGGTGGGGGCCCCCCTGCTGGGGGGCCAGGGCTGCAGGCTCAGTTTTGGGGTAGATGGCGAGTGGGATGAGGGGTTTGGAGCAGGGGAAAGGGGACCTGGCTGCCCTGTGCTCTCAGTTCTTCCCGAGGCTCTCAGTCTCTCCCCCATGGCCTCAGTCCCTCACCCCATCTCTCCCCAGCTCCTTTCCGTTCCCGTTAAATTGTCATGGCCGTGTGTTTGAAGTCTTGCTGTAAATTGGCAACTCAGAACAACCCCGTGGTGGTAAAGGACCGCTTGGTCCATATTTGATATAAACGGAGGTTCAGAGGTTAAGTAAGTTGTTTCGAGTCACACAGCTCTTGGCTGCTGAGCAGCCCGAAAACCCTGGCCATGCACACCTGTGACGCTGGCACCCTCGCCTCAGCTTTCAGCTGCTGCTTGCTGGCCCTGATTCGGGCCTCTGGTCTGAGCCTCCTTGGCGATCTGTCTGCACCGATAGCCTTTGGCATCTGCCACCTGGCTCTCTGGAGTGGGAAGCAGGCTCCAACCCTTCCCAGCCCAGCCTGCAGGCCTCGACGGCCGCGCCCCCACCCTACCACCTGTGCCCTGGCCTCCGTGGCCCTCACCTGTGGTCTGGCGCTTGCGGGGTGGCGGGTGCAGGGGCCCGGCTGGGCTCAGGTGCTGGGGAGGCTGGGCCCTGCTTGCCACATAGCCCGAAACCCAGCCCCAGCCCCAGGCCACAGGGGGGCCCGGGCTCCTGGCCCACACTCTTCAGGTTGCCCATGTCGCTGGGGCGGGCGGGCTGCCTCCGTTTGCTCTGTGGCTCCCAGCAGAGCCTCGGGCCTTTTCCTTAGGAAGGGGAGGGGGCAGTAGGAGGGGGCCCTCGCCCCGCCCCGTCCCTCACACACACAATGGGACAGGAACTAGCCCGGCCGGGGAGGCTCCAGAGCCTCGGCTCCACGCCCGCTGGCCCAGAGGGTGGAGGGCCAGACGCTTGGGTTCCGCTCTGAGAAGGAGGGTGATAAGGGGGAACCCAGGTGTCTGGCAGAACCCTGGGGCCGGAGCACAGGGACTAGGGTGCGTCAGGATGGTGAGGTGGGCTAGCCAGAGCTCCCGAAAGAACCCTGCGGGGGTGTCTGACCAGAAGGGAGACCTTCCACCTCGCCCTTGCCGGCCTCGCCCTGAGGCGTCAGGCAGAAGGTGGGCACTGTGGCCACAGCAGGTAACATTGAGTCCCTTGCTCTCAGTGACCACAGGGACTGCTAGGGTCACCCCAGGGCTCTGCTTGACCACCTTGCTGACATCTAAGCACTCTTGGACTCCTACTGTTGAGTCCTTTCGGGTTCCTGGGGATACAGGCCCAGCAAGGGGGCACTGACCCTTTGTCCTTGGGTCTGGCATTAGGGTATTCCATTCCCTCCAGGCCCCTATTTCCTGGAACCCCCGCTCCACCCTGCCGCCCCCTGTGACTCAAGTTGGGGGACACAAAAGGGCAGGAAGCTGCTATCCAGGGCCTCCACCCCCCACCGTCATCCAGTGACGAATGCTTCCCCAGGGGGTGGGGGTGGGGGGTAGGTCAGCAGACAGACCCAGCGGTCAGGGCTGAGGCAGGGACTGCCCACTGGGGAGATCTTGGAGCCCTGGCAAGCATGCGGGGTGAGGGAAACTACGATTCCCAGGATGCAGGTGGTGTACTCAGGCACTCCTCAGACACCATGAGCCATAGTGCATGCTGGGGTTTGTAGTTCTAAGCCATCTAGGGGCTGGAGAAGGGCCGTAAGCTGGGGCTTCAGCATCTACAGGGGTTCCAGCCTCGTGGATCTGAGACCACGCAGACCAAGAGAAACTGCGACAAAGAAACAGAGGTTGAGCGACTGGGATGGGCAGAGACTGGGAGAGGCAGACAGGCAGACAAACAAACATGTAGATTTGTGTTGGCTGAGCTCCTTCGAAAGCAGTGGAAGATATGATGGGTGCGGGCCTGGGTGGGGGGCGAGCAGGCGGACCAACCGGAAGGAACGGGCCGTGCTGCGAGCTCTGGGGTCACACCAAGAAGGTGGGGTCTGCCGGTCTGCAGGGAAGAGGGTGAGGGGGGCCTTGTGTGCCCAGACAACCCTGACCTCCTGGGCTCCCAGAAACTTTGCTGCCCCTCTCTCGGCCAGGGGGCAGGTGAGATTCAGAAGTATGAGGCCTGTGTTCATCTCGGCCTGTCCCCGCCGCCCACCGTTCCACTGGCCCTGGAACCCGAGGCCCCACCCTACTCGCCTCCGGAGGCAGGAGACAGACGGGGGTCAGGCCCCTACCTCTCAGACATTCTCCCCACCAGGGCGGAAGCAGATGGACCCCATTTCTGGCTCCCATGTAGCCACCACCTACAATGAACATGACTGAGAATGGTTCCTTTTTCCAGATTCCAGCTAACAGCTGTGACTGGCCTCCCCAGGGACAAAGCGGCAACGAGCCACAGATGCTGAAGTCATTACGACCTCTCGCCTGCAGCCCTGACCACAGCCCTTCCCTGTGGACTCTTGACCTCGAGGTCTCCCCTCCCATCTGCGCTCCACACTGCCGCCAGATCCATCTCAAAGTCAGGGCTGACCTCATGCTTTGACCCTTTCTGAAACCTTCAACCCAAGGTTGACACACTGGCCCCAGGGCCTCGATTCCCGTCCTGTGCCACTCATAGCCCTCTGTTCTAGACAAATGGGCTTCCACACAGTCCTTGTGAGCTCCTGCCCCCGGGCCCTTGCTTACGCCACCCTCATGCCCTCTCCCTTAGCCCTCCGACTAAGGAGGATCTTTCTTTTCCTTCCTCGTGGCCCAGCCATGGCTGCTCCGGAGGCATCCTGCCCAGGGAGTACCTGCGACAGGAGGTGCAGGTGTGATGTCCTGAGGCTGCCCAGCACCAACCAAGACCACCTGCTCCTGTAGGGCTTCAGACGGCCCCTGGGCCCCGAGGTTCGCGGGTTCAGCACTGCTGCCCACGGCAGGGGCGGGGGCGCGGGGGGGGGAGGGGTCTCCAGGCCGTCTTCCTGCGGTGCTCCTGTCAGCCTGCTGAGACCATCTCAGGCCTCGCTGTGGTTCGAGGCCAGTCCCATCCAGTCCTCCCTCCCCTCTCCTCCCACAGATGTCAGACCTGTGTCCTGTCCCACGCCTTCCCATTATCTTTCACAGACACGAATCCCTTTGCTTCCAATTCCTTCTGGGTGTGCTTCCTGGAGGACGCACGGCCCCGCTGTGTTTCCTCGCTTCCACCAGCCCGCTTCTCCAGGCTCCCCATGCCTTGGGAATATCTCTTGCCCTGGTTCCTCCCAGGGGCGGCTCCCGGGCAGATTTCTCTTCCAGATGAACTTGCGCTGCTCTGGAAGGACAAGGCAAGTGCTGCTCCTCTGGGGTCCGACCAGGCCTGCGTCTTCTGCACCAAGTAGGTGCTTTGTGGATATTGGCTTGTGCAGCTGCAGATGCCTGCAGCTGTCTGGGGCCGGCAGCTATGTGCTCGAGGCAGTTGGAGAGGGGCCGCTGAGCAGGAAACTGGCTGAGGCTCGTGGGTCTCAGTGGGCAGAAGGAGCAGGTTGGACTGGGCAAGGTCATGGTGCCAAGAGGGGACCTTCTCTGGACTGGGAGGCTGGGGACAGTGGAGTGCCGCTGCATGGACTGTGGGGACCAGGGACCCTGAACTGGTCTGGGCAGAGGGAGCCTGGCAGGGGTTTTAGGAAGGGAGACAGAAAAAGTAGAGCTAGTGAAAGCCAGAGGTGAGGCTTTACCGCAGGGGAGTTTCTGTTTGGCTGCATTTCCTGGAGCTTTGGTCAGCACTGGCCCACGTGTCATAGCTCCCATCCAGAGACCCTGGCATGCTTGATCCTTTGACCCTCCTACCTCTGGGCTGGGGTCATTCTCATCTCTCCGCAGACCCTGCCTTGATCTTTACTAGCCATCCCCAGTGGGCATTAAGTCTTATGAGTTTAAGTGACTTATTACTCTTCTTAGCAACTGCATGTTTTTTTTTTTGAAGTTGGGGTAGAATTGCTTTACAATGTTGCGTTAGTTTCTGCCATACAGTGAAGTGAATAAGCTATATGTATACACATATCCGGCTTCCCGTGTGACTCAGTTGGTAAAGAATCTGCCTGCAAAGGAGACCTCCTGCCAATGCCCTGGATCAGGAAGATCCCCCGGAGAAGGAAATGGCAACCCACTCCAGTATTCTTGCCTGGAGAATTCCACGGACAGAGGAATTTGCTGGGATACAGTTGACAGGGTTGCAAGAGTTGCGTGATTCAGTGACTAAACCACCACCATACACATATCCCCTCCGCCTTGTCCTCCCCCAATTCCACCGTCTAGGTTAGCAATTGTGTTTTAAAGAGTAATTGCTGGGCTGCTTTGCGGTCAAGTGGTTAAGATTTTGCCCTTCCACTGCAGCGGTTGTGGGTTCGATCCCTGGTCCAGGAAACCAAAATCCCACATGCTGCATGCCCCCCCGCCCCAAAAAGAGCAATTGCTGAAAAAACAAAAATTTCAAAATCTGCAGAGTTGAAATTTCCATTGATGGGAGAGAATTTTAACTTATTTTTTCTTAGCTGCAATGCATGGCTTTCAGAATCTTAGTTCCCCAACCGGGGATTGAACCTGGTCCCCCTGCAGTGGAGGCAGGGAGTCCTAACCACCGGACTGCCAGGGAATTTCCAAGAATTTTCATTTTTCAAAAAAAAATTTTAATTGAAGAATAATTGCTTTACAGAATTTTGTTGTTTTCTGCCAAATATCAACATGAATCAGCCACCAGTTCAATTCAGTTCAGTTGCTCAGTCGTGTCAGACTCTTTGCGATCCCATGGACTGCAGCACGCCAGGCCTCCCTGTCCATCACCAACTCCTGGAGTTTACTCAAACTCATGTCCATCAAGTCAGTGATACCATCCAAGCATCTCATCCTCTGTTGTCCCCTTCTCCTCCCGCCTTCAATCTTTCCCAGCATCAGGGTCTTTTCCAATGAGTCAGTTCTTCCCATCAGGTGGCCAAAGTATTGGAGTTTCAGCTTCAACATCAGTCTTTCCAGTGAACACCCAGGACTGATCTCCTTTAGGATAGACTAGTTGGATCTTCTTGCAGTCCAAGGGACTCTCAAGAGTCTTCTCTAACACCACAGTTCAAAAGCATCAGTTCTTCGGTGCTCAGCTTTCTTTATAGTCCAACTCTCACATTCATACACGACGACTGGAAACACCATAGCTTTGACTAGATGGACCGTTGTTGGCAAAGTAATGTCTCTGCTTTTTAATATGCTGTCTAGGTTGGTCATAGCTTGCCTTCCAAGGAGGAAGCCAAATATCAGCATGAATCAGCCTTGTCTCCTCCCTCTTGAACCTCCCTCCCATCTCCCTCCCCATCCCACCCCTCTAGGTTGTTACAGAGCCCCTGCTTGAGTTCCTTGAGTCATACAGCAAATTCCCACTGGCTCTCTTAACTTACTTGGGATTTTGAGCAGGAATGGACTTTGGAGAGGATCAGTTTGGGATCCCCAGCCCCAACAGTGGCTGTGTTTTCTGCCCCTGGGGAGGCCAGCCCCCAGCCCCCAGCCCCCATCAGTCCTGATCCATGAGGGTGAGAGACCCTTCGGTGGGTGGTTAAGCCAGGCCCTTGGTGCCCCCTGCTCCCTCAGAAGGCAACCCACCTTACTCCTGCCTTCCCCCTCAGAGCAGGGAGCCCTGCGGGGCTGGGGGCGGGATGCCCTGACCTTGGGGAAGGGAAGGCCCTGGCTGGGGTGGGGGCGTGTGTCCGGGCTGTGGGACTGTGGAGGCTGGTGGCATTGGCAGGGGGGCTGAGCGGAAGGCCCTGGCTCTTTATAGCCCAACCCGGGGTTGTTCAGTGTGAGGTGGAAGTGCTCCACCCTCCCCGCTATGAGCAGCTTCCTTCCCGCCTGCTGGCAAACCTGGGTGGGGAGCTGAGGGGAAAGGAGGGGAGGGAGGCTGGAAGCAGGTTAGCGGGGAGCAGGCAGCCCTCTGGGGCCCCCCTTCCCCGAGGCTGTGGGGGGTGGGGGTGGAGTGGGGTTTGACCCTCAGACTGTAACTCACATTGGGGTTGGGAGCGGAGAGGTTGGCCGAGCTTCCCGACTGCAAAGCAGAAAGCTGGGTCTTTGGGGGTGGTGGTGGGGGCTATGGCAGGGTGTTGGGTGTTCAGGGCTCAGGCCCTGGAAGATGCTGGCTGTGCACAAGGGGCTCCTGGCGGGCACCAGGGCAGCCATCTAGCGAGCCCTTCCTGAGGACGCCACATGGAGGCAGCAGAGAGCTGGAGAGAAGAGGCTGCTGCAAAGGCCTGAGCTAAGGTTCTCAGACCCTCAGGGAGACCCGGGCTGCGCTGGGGACTGTGGCGTGTGCCTGGCTGGGGTGGTGGGTCCACACTAGCTCCCTGGGACCCTGGAGTGGTTCGTCTGCAAGAACCTGAAGCCCCTGATGATGACTCTGTGACCAGTCCTCCCCTGAGGAGCAGAGGTCCTCCTCTTAGAAAGCTCACCCCCACTACCCACTCTCCCTCCCCGCACCCCGCCCCCCACCCCCCCCGAACCCCCCCTCCCCCCCCCCACCCCCCCCCGCCTTGGAGCTCCTGGGGAGACGGTACTAACTTCCTGAGGGAAACCTGGCGTCTTCTTGATTCTCCTTGAAGTTTAGACTCTTCCTTCTCAGCCACAGTTGATTCTCTGCCTCTGCGTGTGTGCGTGTATATGCAAGTAGGAGGATGTGTGGTTGTGTGCAAACGTGTGTATATGATGTGTGTGTGTGTGCACATGTGTATGTGTGTCTGCGTGTGCACATGCCCTTAGGCAGTGTGACCCGGGGCTTACTCCTTTCCCTGCCTTCTCTTCTGCTCCCTGCCCCTTCCAAAGCTAACGTGGACCAAGAACATCAGGGTGGAAATGAATGTTTTCACATCCCTGGGGACTAGAAAATGCCCTTTGTTTCCGAGATCCTGAGTGAAAATGAGGTGTTTTTAGGGTCAGGCTGAGGTTTCCTGATGGACGACCATGGGGGCCCCTATGTCAGGCCATGGGGGGCCCTATATAGAAGCGGTGGTTGTCGGGGATCAGCCTAGCAGGCCCTACCCATTTCCTCTCTCCTTCTCTCTCCTTCAATCCCTCTGGCTGCCGAGTTTCCTGGTGTGGTTGCTGGTGTGGTTCTGGGTCTCTAGGGAACGAGGACTTTGAGCATCTAGTGTGCCCAGCATGGAAATTCCATAGCAACAATCGCTGGGGACTGGCAGGGCAGCATCTCTTCCCATTGCCTCTCAGGTGCCCCTGGGCCGGGGACGGACTCTGTCTCCAAACCAGAGTGGAAGAGAAGTCTTTATATCCTTGCTTCTGATCTGTGAGATGGAGAGACCCTGATCCCAAGCCCTGGTACACCTTCAGTCGTTTGTCTTTCTCCTGTCCTGCCAACCAGATCACAAGCCCCTTGACTTTCATCTCATCCTCTGTCATCCCCTTCTCCTCCTGCCTTCAGTCTTTCCCAGCATCAGGGTCTTTTCAAATGAGTCAGCTCTTCGCATCAGGTGGCCAAAGGATGGAGTTTCAGCTTCAGCATCAGTCCTTCCAATGAACACCCAGGACTGATCTCCTTTAGGATGGACTGGCTGGATCTCCTTGCAGTCCAAGGGACTCTCAAGTGTCTTCCAACGCCACAGTTCAAAAGCATCAGTTCTTCGGTGCTCAGGTTTCTTCACAGTCCAACTCTCACATCCATACATGACCACTGGAAAAACCATAGCCTTAACTAAACAGACCTTTGTTGGCAAAGTAATGTCTCTGCTTTTTAATATGCTGTCTAGGTTGGTCATAACTTTCCTTCCAAGGAGTAAGAGTTTTTTAATTTCATGGCTGCAGTCACCATCTGGACACGAGTTTAGGTAAACTCAGGGAGTTGGTGATGGACAGGGTGGCCTGGCATACTGTGGTCCATGGGGTCACAAAGAATCAGACATGACTAAGCGACTGAACTGACTGGATTGACTTCCAGTTACCAGCAAACGAACCATTCTTGTTATACTTGCTGTCACTGTGACCTGGGCCTTTCCCGGGTCCTCGTTCTGTAGTCTGGCCTCCTTAGTTCTAGTCTAGGCGGCTGTAGGAACTGGTCCACCCCTGCTCTGTGTGCATGCCTGCTCAGTCACTTCAGTTGTGTCCAACCCTTGGCGACCCCATGGACTGAAGGCCGCCAGGCTCCTCTGTCTATGGGATTCTCCAGGCAAGACTGTTGGAGTGGGCTGCCATGCCCTCCTCCAGGGGATCTTCCTGACCCAGGGATCGAACCCTCGTCTCTGATGTCTCCTGCACTGGCAGGCGGGTTCTTTACCACTCGGACCACCTGGGAAGCCCAAGCTTTAGAGGAGCCTGATTTATATGGTGCTTTGCTTTGTGGATCCAGAAGGGGGAGCCCTCCAAGCCACTGTTTTATTTCCAGGGGAGAAAGATAACCCTGTCTTCCTGGACGTTCTGGGCCCCTGCCCCCCCGTGATCGACGTCTGCTGTCGCTTTCGCAGCCTCGCCAACTTTGTTTTCCTACCAGAAGGGCCCACACTGGACTGATGTTCTCTAGAGGGACAGAGATGAAGTGTCCTGACTGCCGTTCTCAGCTCAGCCAAATTCCCCTTAAGCCTTGCTCCTTTGTGAAGACTTCCTTTTCCTTTCCAGCCTTAAAATGATCTCTCCCTGTTCTGAAGTCACAGCTTTCATGGTCTGCACCACTACCTGCTACTTGCGATCTTGGACCATGTGACTTACCTTAACTGGCTGCCATTATTTGTAGTTGGCTCCTGTAATATTGTGTATTTCTGTGTAAGCATCTTTTCTTCCTAACTAACTACAAACTTTTTCAGGCCCAGGGGCTGGATTCTTCACATCATGGGATGCATAGAAAGGAATGGATAATTGTTTGTGAGTAGATTGGGAAGATGTTGGAATGGGGGACTTGGTTGAACCTGAGTTCTTTTCTCTGGTCCTTCATGTCACCTGATGATTCATGGAGTGGGATGGACACCCTTCAGGATATGGAGCTAGTGATGGGTTAGCATTCCAAAGCTCATCCCTACCACCTAGCTGGGGTAGGCTGTGAATTCTTCTTCTTCTTCTTTTTTCTAAAATATTTATTTTGTTTATTTGAGTGCACCAGGTCTTAGTTGCAGCATGTTGGATCTAATTCTCTGACCAGGGATCGAACCTCTACCCCCTGTATTGAGAGCTCAGAGTCTTAGCCACTGGACCACCAGGGAAGTCCCGAGGCTGTAAATTCTGCCTGATGAATTTAACCGAATGAACAGGGGATAGTTTTGGAGAGCTGACGTAGTCGCATCTGTATCTGGAGTTCTCTGGGTCTTGTATCTTCTCTCTCTCTCTCTCACACACACCTTGAATTCTCAATTTCTTTTTTTAAAAAATAACTTCATTCATTCATTTATTTTTGGCTGTGCCTCATCTTTGCTGCCTGGACTTTTCTCTAGTTGTGGGGGGTGGGGACTACTCTCTGGATGCAGGCGCAGGCTTCTCATTATGGTGGCTTCTCTTGACATGCAGCATGGGCCTGAGGATGCAAGGGCTTTAGTAGTTGGGCTTCCAGGGTCTAGAGCACAGGCTCAATAGTTGTGGTGAATGGGCTTAGTTGCTTTTTGGCATGCGGCATCCTCCTGGACCGGAGATCAAACCTGTGTCTCCTGCATTGGCAGGCAGGTTCTTTACCAGTGAGTCACCAGGGAAGCCCCCCAATTTCATGTAGCTCTTGCTATATGTGGTGTATGATCCTTGCTGTATGTGGTTTATGATTGTATACCCGACCTGGTATATGCCATGAGGAAATCCCTTGACTGAGATCTACAGGACCTGCTTCTGTTTCTCACTTGTAGCATAACCTTGAGGAAGGGTCTGTACTGCTCTGAATCTGTTTTCTCATCCGAAACATGAACATTATTTCTTTCTGGCTCTAATATTTCATAAAGCACCAGAAACCTTCAGGGGAAAGAGTTGCAAGGGTAAAGCTCAAAGGAGGATTCGTATCCTTTCCTCGATGACTTGTGTAGGGGTGAGAGTGAAAGGGCCATTCTAGTCATATGGAAATGAGATGAGGCTTCCAAGCACTGATTGGCAAAGCCAGCTCTCGATTCATCATGTGCTGCCTCCTGGAGCTACTGACCAGTTCCGGAAACATTTCCATGGCTTTGGGGGACTGTTTAACTCTCTTCCTTCTGGAGGAGAGCCCCGGTCTTGGTCACCTGAGTTGCCCTTGCTGGTTTCTTGCTGAGCCTGGCATGAAGGGCTTTCAGCACCCTGGACAGAGACAGAGCTCCTGGGCAGCCAAGAGAGCTTGGGATCGCCTGCCAGGCCGGCTTCTCTGGCAGAGTGGCACCAAAGCCGGTTTGCTCCTTAATATTTTTCAGTCTCTCAAAGACACTCTAAAATAAACCTCTAATATGTGTCAAAACGGTGCACTCGTTCTGCAAATTCTGATAGCATGGTTTCACAACAACTACCCCCCACAACTATATCCTACAACAGTTTCAGGTACATATTAATAGTAGGTGCTTAGTAAACACTTACTTTAAAAGAACATATGAAAACCCAGCCTCCAGACACGTGTTCTAGCCACCTCTCCCCATAATCAGGATTCCCCCTCCTCATTAGCACCTCCTATATAATAATTCTGGAGCTTCCGCTACTTGTTGAGCTTCAGAGCCTCACTTAAGTCCCTCCTTGTGTTTGAGGAGGCCAAGCCCCATTCTTTAATCAAAGAAACATATGGCTGTTAAGTTCTCAGGCAGAATAAACTTAACTTGGTCCCTCCTCTTTTTCATCTGGGAGTAAGTAGATCAGTGTGAAAACTCACACCTGACGCCTATGGGGATCTTGCCTTATGAAGATGTTCACTCCCTTCCTCTGTGCCTGAGAGAACCCTTCCAATCCTGAGGAGCTCAGCTCTCCCAGGAAGCCCTCCTGGTTCCCCCGGCGCCCTCAGAGCCCTCTCTCCTCTGGACTCCCTCGCACATGTTGTCAGTAGAACAGCATCACACCAGATCATTTTCATTTCAGGTTCATTGGTTCTCCCTCCCCAGTTAGATTATGAACCCCTTGCAGGTAGGGGTCCATATCATACATCTGTCTGTTTTTAAAAGACCCCACGGTGAGGAATACACAGCAAGGTGGACTGAGAGATGGATGGGTTTAAGGATCTTCTCACCTGCTCTTAAGATATCTCCCACTCCGCTTACTTTTAGTCTGAAATAAACATGTAGAATGGGCCAAGGTCCTAGCTGTGGAGTAACCAATGGTCTCAAGGACGCCTAAGATCAGACAGCAAAGGCAGGAGGTGGCAGTAGAGGTGGAGATGGGTAAGGAGGGCAAATGGAGAGTGATTGGTGGGTAGGGAATGTGGTTGTGTAGAAGGAAAGAATCACTCACTCTTGGGGCTGGAAGGGATCTCAGAGATCAGCTTGTTTGGTCTTCTCATTTTACAGGTAAGGAAAGTGAGATTTAGCGATCCTCCTATAGTTACACAGTCAGCAGGCCCCTTTCCATCACCTCTGACCTGGTTCCAGTGTTCCACATCTCTCCTTGGACTGCTGCATGCTTCATGTGGCAGGCAGAACTTTTCCAAGGCGTTCATGCCAACAGATCCATTGTATGTGCTTGTCTTATGTCAGTGGCGCTCCTCCATTGAGAAGAGGGGGTCTTTGTTCCTCTCTTTGAATCTGATGGACCATCATTATGGCAGAAGTTATGTCGTGTGACTTTCTAGGTTAAGCCATTGAAGGTGGTGCAGCTGCTGCCTGGACCTCTCTGGGGACACTTGTCCTTGGAACCCAGCCACCACGCTGTGAGGAAGCCAGGCAGCCACGAGGAAAGGCTTCATGTAGGCAATCTGGCCCCAGTCCTGAGATCCCGGCTGACAGCCGGCAACAACCACCAAATGTGAGTGAATGAGCCTTTCAGTCCTGGGTTGAGTGGAGCAGACACAAGTGGTCCCGGTGGAACCGGTCCAAATGGCAGACCCATGAACAAAATAAATGCTGTTATTGACTTAAGTTACTGAGGTTTGGGATGATTGAAACACCTTATGTCTGCCTCTGTTTCTCCAAACTATGATACACATTTCATTAATTCAGTGGGTCTGTATGAGATGCCAATCATATGCTAGGAGATGTATGAAAACAGACATGATTTCTACACTCAAGGACAATACATTTCAGGTGCCACCACTGTTCCTCTGGACACACAATAAAACCCATACTCCCCAGCCCTCTGCTCATGGTTCCAGCCTACCACTCCACTGATACCACACTGAAATATTTCGTCCCCGGACCTGAATTCACTCTCCACTCTCTGCCTTCGTTCATGTTGTCCCTTCCACCTGCCTCACCTCCTCGGTCTTCAAGGACCTGTTCTGGAATCTCGCCCCTTCACCAGGCCCTGCCGGACTCCTCCAGCTGGAGGTGATCGCCACCTCCCTGGAATCCCATGGCACTTACTGCAGACTGCACAGTTTCTGTGTGCACACTGCCTCTTCAAGCTGCAGCAGACTGTGAATCCCTGGAGGAGGAAACCTGGCTTGTCCCTTCTGTCCCTCACAGCACCTGGCAGAGGGCCCAGCACCTAGGAGGCCCCAGCAAACATCTGTTGACGTGACTAGTAGCAGAACCAGAATGGAAAGTCAGGTGTCCTGAACCTTAGTCTCCAGTGCCTTGCTTCTCTGGATAGCACCATGGCAGGGGAAAGTCCCAGCCGTGGAGGGTTATCAGGTGGGTGGGAGAAGACCTTGGTTATGGCTGGGGGCGACAGGATCGTTGTGCATGAAGCTGCAGATGACCGGGAGGGGATGGAGCTCTGGCTCCTGGCCAGGGCTTTGTGGTGGGTCCCTCCCTCTCTCCCTTCTTGTTCTCAGCAAGCCCTGAGCACCCATTTCTGGAGGGAAAATGTGCTGTTTCTCTGATCTTCCTCTCCTCCAACCCCTGTTCATTTCTGAGAATACCTTCCTTCTCAGGACCCAGTCACACAGAAACCCAGGCCCCAAGTGCTATCCACGCCTGCCCCCTCCCCCTGACCCGCCCCCCGCCCCCCGCCCCCCCCACAGCCGCACCAAAAAGGCCGGCTCTGCATTCTGCTTCTTCCCCAGGGCTTCTGAGGAGCCCCCTTCTCTGAGTTCTCTCTCCTGTGCCCACCTGCCCGGAACTGCTCCCTGGTCCTGGTGGTTGTCACTGGCTCTCCTGGGCCCCATGCAGGCTGCAACTCACCTGGCCTGTCCCTTAGGGGTTCACCAGATGGAGCAGGCTTCAGTTCCTTTGTCTCCAGGGACAGGTGCCCTCAGACTGAGCAGAAGCAGAGAGTGAGTTGGGCAGGATGTTGTCCAAAGACTTTTCTTCCTGTGCTGTCTCTTTCTAGGAGCTGGGAAGGGCATCTGTGGTTCACTGTCCGTGTGCAGCCTGTTTCCTCTCCCGCTGCGTGGTCTCAGGCCGGGTGGGGGAGGACACTTCCTAGGACTCATCCCTGAAAATGGCTTTGTGAGCCCCAGTAGGGGTGGGGCGGATTCTGGTGGCTTGGGTATTAAGGCTGAGCACTTTCCTCTCTCTGTGGAAAGGTGGAGGTGGGGAGGTGGGTGGGTGGGTGGGGGCGGCTTCTCTATCGCCTCCTCTGCTGCTCCTGACCTCCTGGGGGCCTGGCACCTGTGGCCGCAGGAAGGATGTCTATGCCGTGAGCTCCTCCATATCTCACAGTCTGCTCCTGGTCTCTGTCCTGGGCTGCGGGGATGGTTCCACCGGGCTGCCTTCAGGTTCTCTCCTCCTCAACCTCCAGGAAGTCAGTAACCTGCATTTGGCTGTGACTTCTGAGTGAGATGTGTGTGTGTGTGAGAGAGAGAGACAGAGACAGAGAGAGACAGAGATTGGCCTCTCCTTAGCCTGAGGCCACAACTCTCTCCTTGCCTGCCTGCCTCTAAGCACAGGCCGAGGGCTACCCTGTGCCTGGTGTCCTCTCTGTTGGTAGGATCACTGGTCTCTCTGATTCCTTCATCCTCCTAGGAACATGGGAGCCTCAGGGTGGACAGCTGGCCAGGTCAGAGGAGATGCCCCTTCCACTTCTTTCCCTATGCCCAGTCTCACTGAAGGCCAGTTCTCACTCTCTCAGTCCCTTGACCTGGAGGGGAAGACACCCCAGTTGGAGGTGGAGCACCCTAGACTTAGGGCTGGCAAAGCAGCATCTAGGGGGTAGTCGGTCATTGACTGTGTTCCTCCCAGCACGCTGAGGGGTGGATGTGCCTTGTGCCGGCTCACCGAAGACGGCGCCTGTGCCACTGAGGGCCTTGGGCACCTTGAAGGGCGAGTGAGGAAGCTGCCGGAGGTGGTGAGGGCCGAGGGGATGACTGTACAGACAAGAGCCTCTGGTCTTTTTTAGCATCAGCTGGTGGAGCCACCTCCTTCTCTCCCACTGGCTGCCTCCCTGAGTCACTGCCCACCCACCAGCAAATTAAAAAGGGGTGTCATCTGCTGGCCAGTGGCCCCATCCGGCCCCCAGGGTTTGCCTCTTTCTGCTCCCGGGTGGAAGGTGAAAGCCTAGGTAGGGTGGCCTCCGCAAGACCTTGTTCCCCTGGGCCTGTCTCTTTCCAGCCTCCGCTTCTTCCTCTGCCCTTTGTTCCTCCCCTCCCCCCACGTGCCATGATGGTTCTCCCCGGTGACAAGACCCACCCCCTTGCTCCAAGGACAGAGGCAGCTGCAAGGCCTCAGGGGCCCCCCACATGGCCCCATCCGTCTCGCCCGGTCTGTGATCCGGGCTGCAGGGGAGGGGACCCGCGGACGGCGGCGGCTCCCTCGCCGACTCCTCCCCGCCGGCCAGCCCAGCTGTCAACACTCGCCTGCCGGCCCCGGCCGTTCTGAGGCGCTGCCTGGCCGCTCCGGCCGGGGACATTGCGCCCCGGAGACCCTCAGGCAGACCCAGGCGGGCGGTGGGCAGGCGGCGGCGGCCACCCTGCCTTGCCCTTGAGCATCCCCGGGCCTCCTTGCCTAAATAAGGGAGCTGCAACTGGAGGGAGCCAGCTGGCCGCGGGGAGGGGCCTGCGGCTGGGCCAGGGTTTTCCGAGGGGCTGGGCCGCCGCCGCGCCGCAGGGCCCCGAGCCTGCCGATTGGGCCTGCACCGGCGGCCCCGCGCTGCAGCGGGAGGGCGGGCCCTTCGCACAAGGGGATCCCCAAGGCTGGAACCTCGCGTTCGGGGGCCTCTCTTTGATTCCGCAGCGAGGAGGCCGAAACCGCTGTCACCATGCCCCTCTTTGGGCAGGAGAGCCTGAAATCACCCCCAGAAAGGCCTCTGTGTGTGTGTTGGGGAGCACCCACACCCTGGGTGCGTGCCCCCCTCAATCTCATTCACCCTTATCTCAGATCTCGGTGGCCGGGGGTTCTCCAGGTTGTCTGGCCCTTCACGTTTCTCGGGTCTCCTCTGACCCTGGCCTCGTCCCCCCAGGGCCCAGGCCTCGCCCGTGTCGCCGACACGGGCGCTGGGCTCACGCCATGTGTGTAGGAGCCGGTGCTTGGCGAGGTGGGGGACCCGGGCGTCCGGGCCGGTCCTCTCCCTTAGAGGAGAGGTCAGGTCCCCCAGTCCCTCCAGGAGAGAGCAGGGCGCGGGCGGAACCTCCCCTCCCCGCCCCCGTCTCCTCCCTGGCGCCCTCAAGGCCGGCCCTCGCACCTGTCCTCAGGGTTCCCCTGCCTAAGGGTCCCTTCCCCCTCTTGGGGCGCGCGAGTCGCGGGGGCTCCGGGGCTGAGCGAGGGGCTGGGGTTGGGGGGGGAGCCCTCGGCCCAGTTCAGCCAATGGGAAGGGCGGGCGCGCGGGGTGTGTGGGGGGAGAGGGCGGCGCTGCGGGCGCGCGGCGGGCGGGAGGGGGGCCGGGAGGCGGGGGCCGGAGCCCGAGGGGCGCGCGCCGCGTTAACCCTTCCGCGGCCGGGCCGAGCCGCAGGCGCAGCCCGAGCCGCGGGCGCTGGAGCGGCTGTCGGCGCGGCGGGCGGGAGCTGGGAGCCCGGCGCGCTCGGGCGGGCGGAGCGCAGCGCGGGGACGCGGCAGAGCGGGGCCCGCGGCTCCGGCTGGGGCCGGCAGACAGGTGTGCGGGCGGCCGGAGCTCAGGCCGGGCCCGCGGTCCAGAGCCGGCTCCGAGCGGAGGGACCCCGCGCCCGCAACCCAGTCCGGGCCGCGCCCGTGCTCTGCCTGGCCGCGGAGTGCGGGGACCACGGCCGGGCCGGGCCACCCGAAGCCTGTGTTGGGCCGGGCCGGGCCGGGGTGGGTGGGGGCCCGCCCGGCCCGCCCATGGGCTCAGGATGCCGGTGCGGAGGGGCCACGTCGCGCCGCAGAACACCTTTCTGGACACCATCATCCGCAAGTTTGAGGGCCAGAGTGAGTGGGGGAGGGGGCCGGCGGGGAGGGGGCTCTGGGGGCGGGCCGAGATTTCTGGAGAGTCAATGGGGGGGGGGCGTGCCCGGGCCGTTTGCAGCCGGCAAGTGAGTCTGTGGTGGCTGGTGACCCCAAGGCCCTGACCAGGGGTCGCAGGGGCCGGGCTTGGTGCTGGGGGGCCGTGGGCTTGGGGCCAAGGGGCCTGGGGTTGGGGCGCGCAGCAGGAGGCTCAGGTTAGACTGCGATCCATCGATGGGGGGAGTGTGTGAGTGTGACACTCTGAGTGTGCAGGGAAGGGAGATAGGATGGGAGTGTGCAGGTATCTAACTCCGGGGGCCTGGGTGTGAATGGGGCTGTGTGGACTGAGAACAGGAGAATGTACCTGGCCGGAACTGTGGGACCCTAAGACCACTGTGCTTGTGCAGGTCCTGATGGTTTCTGGAGATTGGAAGCCAAGCATATAGGGTCAGCGCCTTATGTGGTCTTGGGAGTGTGTGTGTGTGTGTGTGTGTGTGTATGTATGTGTGTGTGTGTATGTGACCCATGAGTTCGACCCTGCATGGGCAATGGGGAGGTGTCTGACAGGCTGTGAGCTCTGGGCCTTGGAGGTGACAGGGAGCCAGGGCCCAGGCTAGGTTGTTGCAGGTTTAAGTAGGTTCTGTGTTGCAACGACCCTGTGTTGCTGTTTTTTTCTGTCCTGAGCCCCTTGGTGGGGACTACAGCAGCCCTAATACCGGCTGGTTGGAGAGGTTTTCAGAAGTGTCCCAGGCTAGGTGAACGTTCTGCGTGTGGGTGTTTGCACCCTCCTGGCATGTGTGTGTCTGTCCCCAAGGCTGCATGTGCCATGGTGGGTGTGACTGCCAAGGGCCCTGGGAGCGGGTGACATTCCTTGCCTATGACCCTGTGAGCACAGGACGACGTGTGCTTGTAACTGAGGTGGGGGAAGGGAGGGGTCAGTTCGATGGGCAGCATTGTCTGAAGCAGAGGAACAAGATGATCCTTAGGGGGAGGAGACTGCCGTGGTGGAGGGCCCTGAGGCCAGGTCTTCCCTTCCCACAGGCTCGGGGTGCTTGGGAAGCAGCTGGGCTGGGAGCTGGGGGCCTACCTTCCGGTCCTACCTCTGCCACTGACTGCTATGTGACCTTGAGCGATTCTCTTCCACATCTGGGAAGTAGGGGGGTCTGCCAAAGGGGCCTTTCGGGGCCTTTCTGTCTCAATGGTTCTAGGAGCTCAGTGAAGGGGGGGGGGGAGGGACTGCCTTCGAAGAAACTGGCTCTTCTCTCCAGGCCTGGGAGTGGGGGTTTTCCGTCTCCGAAGCTGGTGCATGTGGGGCTGGTACCCAGGACTACCTTGGGCTCAGGTGGAGATGGAGGCTCAGTCAGGGGTCATTTCCTGTGAGAGGGCGCCCTGCCTTCTAGGGTTGAGGACTGCCTGGGAATTTTTTTTGGGGGGGGGCCTGGGGAACTGACCTAAAGATGACCCGACTTCAAAAAGTAACTTCCTGGAGGTCTGAGGGCAAGGGAGGGGAAGAAGGCAGGCAGAGGCCAGCTCTTGATGCAGCAGCGGAGCCTTGCCCATGGGATCGCCCAGGGCTGCAGCCTGAGGGCTGTGCCCACTGGCAAGGGAGGGGGCAGGGTTCCCACTGCTACTGAAAGCCCCAGCATTAAAGGCTAAACTGGCCGGAAACTTCTGTGTTTATAAAAAGCTCTTATCCTCAGAGCATCTATCCTGGCACAAGCTGGGGCCACTGCCTGCCTGCTGCTCACCCACCAGCCTGGCTCTTGGGGCAGGTGTGGAGGAAATGAGCCCAGTCTAGCGGCAACGGGTCCACTGGGGCAGTCACCTTGCTGGGACCAAAGTGAGGAAAGCCTCGCATCCATGGTGGGAAAGCCCCTTTCCGGGGTCTGTCTGCTTACATGCTGGCCGAACCTGGGCTCTGGGTGTTTTCCGGGTTTGGAGCTGCAGGTCCCTTTCCTTGCTCCCTGTGACCTTGGGCCTCTGCCCATGACCCTCCGCTGATTCTTCACCTTATGCCAGAGCTAGGTTCAAAACCTGGCCCTAGCTTTTACAGGCTGCAAGATGAGGGTATGAACTTCTTTGGAGTCTCTGTTTCTTCACCTACAAGACGAGGATAATGATGGGGCTGTCAAGAGTATTAAATGAGAGAAGGGATCTGAGGTGCTCACGTGGTACTACCTCCCTCCTCGTCGTCATCTTTTTCGGTGCGCCCACTCCCCAGTCCCTGACTGCCCTTGGAGTGGGTGCAGAAGTCCCGGGAAGTGCTGACCTGGCAGGGGCCGCTGATACTCGGAGAAGTGATTTCCTAGGGATCCCTGGGATAGGGAGTGCCTAGGGAGTGCCACCCCCCCAAGTCTAGAGAGCCGGGGTCAGGAAGAGAAGCCAGAACCAGTGCAAAAGGGAAGGCTGGCCGCCATCTCTGGCCCTTCCCAGGCTCCGTCTCCAGGCTCAGTGTTTATCCCTCCGCCGCGGCTGCTGACACGCGTTGCCGACACCCGCCCAGACTGGCCTCGGCCCCGGGCGCGCGGAGGGGGCGGCGGGCTGCTGGCAGTCTGCCCGGGGAAGCCACGCAGCCAGCCCGCGGGCCAGGCGGCTGGGGGAAGGGGGCGCGCCGCCGGGACGGGGCCGGCCGAGGCACCTGTGTCGGGGCACAGCTGCGTTCGTCCCCTGTTGGGGACCCCAGGCCCCGCTGTGCTTCCTGGGGCGGGGAGTCTCGGGGCGGGCAACTGTGTGTGGCAAGAGAACGCGGACAAGGGCTGGGGACCCCGGGGGGCAGGGGTCCCTGCTCACGTGCCCGCTTATCCCCGCCCCCCTTCCAGGCCGCAAGTTCATCATCGCCAACGCTCGGGTGGAGAACTGCGCTGTCATCTACTGCAACGACGGCTTCTGCGAGCTGTGCGGCTACTCGCGGGCCGAGGTGATGCAGCGGCCGTGCACCTGCGACTTCCTGCACGGGCCGCGCACGCAGCGCCGGGCCGCCGCGCAGATAGCGCAGGCCCTGCTGGGCGCCGAGGAGCGCAAAGTGGAGATCGCATTCTACCGGAAAGATGGTAGGTGCGGCCTGGGGCGGGGCGGGCGCGCGGCGGGGCGGGGCCACTGCGGGGGCGGGGCTGGAAGGCCGTGGGGGCGGGGCCGTGGGTGAGGGGCGGCCAGAGATTGGCCGGAGTCCCGGCCGTTGACCCCAGCCCGGGGCCTGGGGGTGGGCGTGACCCCAGCCGGGACCTGTGCGGTGCGCCAGGTGGGAGGCACCGACTGCAGGGCGGTCTGGATCTCTTGGCCTCAAGCACTATGTTGGGATTGTTTTATGGGGTGGTCAGGGTGCTGCTTGGCTGTGGTCTGGCGCCTCTGGTTCCTTCCTCCCTGGGCAGATGTGGGCGCGTTGAGCTGGGTGGGTTGGAGTTTGACGGCGCGGCCCTGGGATGGCAATATGCGTGCCCGGACGGAGGTAATGAAAGTCCAGGCTGGTGGGTGGGTGCTGACCTCCGGCCACAGGCTTCCAGCCACCCTAGTCCCTGCCAGGTGACTGGTCTGGGCGTTGTCCTCGAGGCGAGGCAGGGAAGGGCTGCAGGACTCTGGTTGGCTCTCAGCCGCCCCTTTCCTGTCCCCGTCTCTTCCCCGCTTCACCTGGGCGGGAGGTGTGTGCCTCTCCCCACAACCTCAGTTCCCTTTGTCTCATCTTTTGAGCGCCCCGCCCTGCACCCCTTCCTGCGCCAGGTGTCTCTGCTCAGCCACCGCCTCCCCCCCCAGCTGCTCTGGGTTTCCGGAGAGCGGATAAACAGAGCCCTGGGCCGGACTGCTCCCACACCCGCTCCTGCCCTGGCCGGGTGCAGCCCTGTTCAGGGAGGCCAGTGCAGCAAGGCTTTGGGGGACTGCAGGTAGCAGGGGGCTGGGGAGGGGCTCCAGATGGTGCCACTGGGCGGCCCACAGTGCTGCTGCCCTGTGTGTATGTGACCAGCGCTTACTGAACCCCTGGGAGCGGGATGAAGCAAGGTCTGGAGATGGGGCAAGGTACCAGACCAGAGGTTCCTACCCACAGCCTGCTTACCCGCTGTGGACAGCACTCTCTGTCGCCCCGCCCCCGGGGGCAGTCAGTAGCCCCTGGCCTTTGCTCTGGGTTCACTAAGACTGCCCTGCACAGGCTTAGATCCCCAGATGGTCTTGCTTTCACAAGCGTGCCTAGCTGTGAGATCTCTGGACAGAATCAGAGCGGCATATGGTCATGGGGACCCGTGGAAGAGGGTTTGCTCACAGCACAATGGGCATACTGGCTGGGAGGCAAGAGCTGGGAAGATCAGATGCAAACTCTGGAGGTAGGGCCTTCCTTCCGACTCTTCACTCAAATCTCCCCAGAACCTTAATCAGAGCAGGTGAGCAGATCTGCTTTTATATCTGTCTGCCTGGCGATCTAGTACTAGCTGATGTCAGTGGTGCTCTCTATGCACCCGGCCCTGGGCTGACTGTTTCACTTGCCCTCTCTTGTGGAATCTTCCCAAGGCTGGGAAGTAGATGCTAGTTTTTCTCCACTTTGTGGGATAAGGAAGCTGAAGTTTAGGGAAATTAGGAAACTTCCCTTAAACAAAGATAAAGAATCTGATTGCAATGCAGGAGACCCAAGTTTGAGTACTGGATGGGGAAGAGACCCTGGAGAAGCAAATGGCAATCCACTCCAGTTTTCTTGCCTGGAGAATCTCATGGACAGAGGAGCCTGGCGGGCTCCAGTCCATGGGGTCAGAAGAGTGGGACACGACTGAGCGACTAAACCACCACCACCAAGAAACTTGCCTAGAGCATGCAGAGCTGGGAGTGGAACCTGTCTGGCCCGTCAGAGCCCTGTCCCCTCTGCTTTGCTGTCGTATGTTGAAAAGGACACACAGTGGTTACAGGGGTATCGATATATACTGCCTGTTATGGCATGCACACTTTTATTTGGAAAGTGTGCAAGCCACTAGTGTCATGTAAAGAATGTGAATATATAAGTCCTGGGTTCAGGACTCACACCAGAAATTCTGCGATATGGACCAAGCTGGTTATTGCCTCGGGCCTGTTTCTACTTCTGGGACTGCTTGCCTGCTGGGCCCCTCGGTGGCACCCCGAGTGCCTCTGTCTTCGCCGTAGTATGTGAGGCCCTCCGTCCCTCCTGCCCCAGGCTGGCTCCGTTGGGAGAGGATGGCCCTGGGACCCCTTCTGCTGAGGTGCTATCATGGAATCTGGGTGACCTTGCGGATCACTTAATCCAGCCCACTCAAGTTACAGATGGAAAAACTGTAGAAGCAGAGGTCAAGTTACCTGCGAATCAAAGGAGACAGTGGGACTGGAACAGGCCTCCCACCCAAGTTCAAGTTAGTTCCCCACCTCAGTTATTTCCCTACTCCAACTGGGGCTGTGACCCAGAAGGTTCTATGCCAGCGCTCCCTGCCTGCCTGCCCCCTTCTCTGTTCTCATTAGTTTCCATGGGGATCAGGTGTCTCCTGGTGGCCAACAGTCTGGCCTGGGCCCTCCGGTCACGTGGGCCCCTGACTGTCCTGGCACTTGGGGCCCAGGGTGCAGACAGGTCACCTCTGCCGCCCCTCCCTGTCCCTTTGCTCAGCCCCTTGGGCAGATCTCTGTGCCTGAGCTGGGCCGCGTGTGTGTGTTGTTCGTGAGCTCACAGCCTGGTGCATGGGCAGAGGAGGAGAGGCCAGTGCTGCCTCTCGTTTCTGTTCAGGCCTTTCTCAGGGTCTCTGCCCAGGCCGTCCAGGGCAGAGTGGGTCCCTGGGCTCCAGCCCCAGGGAAGTGGGTGGCTGGGAAGTGGGGTGGGTAGCTGGAAAGGGGGGCAGGGCCTCCTGCTGGCAGGCGCCCCTGTGGACAGCTGTGCTGTGTCGGTGCCTCGAGCCCAGCTCTGTGTAGCATCAAGGCCCTGAGCCAGACAGCCCCATTATTCAGCTGCTGGGACTGCTGGGATGTGGGGAGGCCCGACTAGGGTGGGGGAGCAACACGGGGTGCTGGGGGGGTTCTGGCTCTGTGTCCATGCCCCTTCACGGCAGGCTGGGGATTGAGGTGGAACTGGGGGCAGGGCCCAGCAGCGTGGGGCAGGCAGGTGGCCGGCATCCACGCCCCGGGCTCGGGGTGCTACCTGGGCAGGGAGCGATGCTGGGGCATACCTGCTTTCCAGGCCACCTGGAGGGCGGCGGCCCCTTCCAGCACAGCCCCTCCTCTGTCCCCTGAGCTCTTTGTTTCTGCCTCTCTGTCTCTGCCGTCTGCCAGGCCTGTCCCCGTGGTCTTCATCTCCTTCTCCCCGCAGCTGTTCCTCTTTCTCTCCTCCCTTCGGCACCCCGGAGCCTCTCTCCTTGCCTGCGTCCCTCTGCCCTGGTGGCCTCCGCCTCTCGGCGCTCCAAGTTCTCTGTCCGTCCTGGCCTGGTCTCCGTGTCCCCGTGTCCCCGGGAGCCTGTGCGTGGGTGGGGATGGGGGTGCCTCTAGAGAAGAGTCTGTCGGCTTCTTCACTCCAGCTGCAGGCTGGTTGTCATGGTAACAGGGTCAGAGGGCCCCCACTGCAACAGCTGAGCTGTGGGCTGGGGGAGGGGTGGGGATCAGAAGGCCAGCATGCTCCCCAGGGTCCCCAGAGCCTGTGGCGAGCCAGAACCCCAGAGGTGGCCCCATGCCTACTGGTCTGTGGTCTCCAGACTCACACTTCAGCTCCTCAGGTACTTGTGCAGGCATTCCTAGCTCCAGTAACACTTCTTTTGGGCCTCCTGTGACCGGCCACGTGGTGGTGGTTTAGTCGCTACGTCATGTCCAACTGCTGCGACCCCGTGGACTGTAGCCTGACAGGCTCCTCTGTCCATGGGATTCTCCTAGGCAAGAACACTGGAGTGGGTTGCCAAGCCCTCCTCCAGGGGATCTTCCTGATCCAGGGATCGAACCCATGTCTCTTGCACTGCGGGTGGATTCTTTATCCCTGAGCCACCTGGGAAGCCATATCCCGGGCTATTTCACTATCTCCTCCCTGGTCCCTGAAGGCCGGCTGACTCCTCACTGTGACACAACCTCCTTCTCCATCATGGCCCCGAGCTCAGACACCCGCTACCTGCCACCCCGTCCTCTCCAAGCTGTGATCCTCAGGTCCCCAGACCCCCCTCACTCAGGGTAGTTGGTGAGGGAGCCCTCGTTAGGCTGAGTCTGGCAGGCAGGTCAGATGGAGGCTGGTGCCCAGGTGTGTTCTGTGTCCTTGAGATGGAGCAGACCAGGCTGAACCCAAGAGGAGTGAGCTTAGACAGACAGCCCTCTTCTTGGGCGGCTGGGGAAGCCATTGGGGGCCCCCCTCCACCTTGGGTGTTCTGATCAGGGCCTGGGTCAGGCTGGAGTTGGGCAGGTGAAGCCCTTGCACGGTGGTGGCTGGGAGCTGGGCACGGGGCGGGGTTGGCTGCATCAGAGCCCAGCAGCGCTTTCCCTCCATGGCTCCAGATAGGGATCATTCCGGAGCCGGAGCAGGGTGCCCTGGCCTGCGTGGGGGGGCTTCGTGTCCCAACCCCACCCTGGGGGCCAGGCGGGCCTGCCTCCACCGAGGATGTGGGCCACTCCTGGCCTCTTCTGGGGTCTGGAGAGTGTTGGGAGGGCGGCTCCTCCGTGTTGTGTCTGCTGGAGCCCCCGAGAGGAGCTATGTAAATATTTGTGCAGAGCGCGGTCTGGGATGGGAGCAGAGTTTGACGGTGGCCTTGGGCTCTGGGGAGGGGGAGCCGTGGGCAGCAGGAGGGCCAGCTGGGGGGGGCGTGAGACAGGGTGAGCCTCTTTCTCTTCTCTGCCTGGAGGTGGCTTCCAGGGAGGTAGGGCTTCAAAGAGCCTGAGATGGTCCTTTCACAGTTAAACATCCTCCCGAGGGGGCTTGGAAGTCCTCCCTCTGAGATCCGCTCGCCTGGGTGGAGAGCAAGCCTTTCTCTTTATAAAGACGTTCTCTCGCGTCACCCCTGCCCTGTAAGCGGGGAGGAGTGTGGACATGGCTTACCTTCAGTGTGAAAGACTTTCACTGACACTTTCCCCCTGATGTGGGGGGAAGCGCCCATGGGGTCAGGGCCAGAAGAGGGGACGCAGAGGGATACCCAGCATGAGTGATGAGTATGGGGGAGGCTTGGGGTGAACCACTGTCCTCCTAAGACTGTATTCTTGTATTTAAGGGCTTCCTTGGTGGTGCAGAGGTTAAAGCGTCTGCCTGCAATGTTGGAGACCTGGGTTTGATCCCTGGGTCGGGAAGATCCCCTGGAGAAGGAAATGGCAACCCACTCCAGTATTCTTGCTTGGAGAATCCCATGGATGGAGGAGCTTGGTGGACTACAGTCCACGGATTGCAAAGAGTCGGCCATGACTGAGCGACTTCACTTTCACTGTCCCCCTAAAGCCCCTTCCTGTCCCTAGCCCAGGGCCCATAAAGAGCTCCACGCTGTGACCCGTGGTTGGCCTCAGTCAGGCTCCTCTCCGAATTTGGTCATGTGGGTACTGAGCTAGAAGCACCTTGAGGGCCAGGCGGTGTCACCTTCTCCTTAACCCCCATCTCCCCGGCTCACAGTTCTCGCTGAGGCTCACAGTTCTTGCTGAGGCTGCCACATCCGACTCCCCGACTCTAGACTGTAAGCTCTGGGAGGGCAGACGTGGCCTCTCTTGTGCTCCGTTGTGACTGTGTGTCTGCTGCACAGGGGGAGCTGAGTTCCTGCTCGCTGAACAAATGACTGATCGAATGACTCTGGCTGAGTTGTAGGCAAGCTGTGTGATGTTGGACAAATCACTTCCCATCTCTGGGCTGCGGTGACTGCCTCTGTGAAGAGCCTTAGAATAACAGAATGCTGAGGCTGGGAGGGATCTTTTGAGAGCATGGGGCGGCTATCAGAGCCACAGGAAGGTGGGCTACGGAGACGTGGCCAGAGGTGGCCACCGAGAGCAGCGAGTCCCCCAGTCCTGCCATGCGGGGGAGGGGGCATCATTGTGGGGGAACAGGGATGGCATCTGGGGATTCTCAGTCTCCCCAGAGATGGACCCAGGAGGCCTGGGTGGGGGAGCTGAGCTGGGGCAGGGGGCAGTGTCGCGGGCGCCCTCGCCATTGTGACTGCACTTGCCGTTTGCAAGCTGGGACGCAGGCTGCGGGCAGGTTTAGCGGGGTCCTCCCCAGGTGCCAGACTCACTCAGAAAGGCTAAGGGGAATCAAGCAGCTGGCAGGGGCCTGAGTGGGAACTCCAGCCATTTTCTTCTTTCCACTCGAGTCCTGCCCTGCACAGAACCCCACCGCCCCCTCTGGGCCATCCAGGCCCTGGCACTGGGTCCCCGCCCCAGTCTTGGCCTAGGAGAATCAGGACCCCCAAGCTTAACCTCTGTGGCCCCTTCTGATGTGAAGGCTGTTGGTTTGCCCCCAGTATGCTCCTCACCACACCCTGTGCACAGACCCCCTTGTGCCCCATGGCTGCCTCCTCCCGCCCACCCTGACCCTGCCAGGCACCCAGCCTCGGCTGCCCTGTCCTCCCTGAGCCCCCCTGTACCTGCCCCCTCCCAGGGCCTCCCTGCTCCAGGATCTATCTCTCAGACTCTTCTCTCTTCCCAGCGCTGAGACACCAGCCACATCCCCAGCCGCCACCTTCAGGAAGCCCTCACTGACTGCACCCCTCCATCCCCTGCTTCTGACCAGAGTCCACTCCCACCTCACTTCCAGACGGCCATTTGGGGCCACAATAGGCCCAGAGCCCCTGGAAATTTGGGTTAATAGAAAAAAATGCAGATTCCCGACCAGGGATCAAACCTGTGTCCCCCTGCATTGGGAGGTGGATTCGTAACCACTGGACCGCCAGGGAAGTCCTTCTCTCTCTCTTCTCATGGCGTTTTCCTCTTTTCCGCTTTTCTCAGTCCCCGGTCCCATTACCGCTCCCTTAGGCAGCCATTCAAATGTACTTCCTGTGAATGTGTTGCTTGCATATGTTCTTGCAGAATGTGTGTTTTGTCTGGCTGCGTATAGGTTTAATTTATGTAAATGATATGTGCTGTATATTGTATTCCGGTGTTCACTTTTGCTGTCCGGGAGTCCGCCTCTGAGTCCAGCCAGCTTGCTGCTTGACACTGAGTCTAGGGCTCCGTGTTCTCTGGCGTGCTCCCCCCTCCTTTTACCTGTCCCCAAGTCCTCATGCGTGGCCCCTTTTGGACTCATGTGAGGACATCTTTGGGATTTATCCCCAGGAGTGAGTGGCGTTGCTGGATCACAGGATATGCGGACACTTAATTCAACCCAGCACTGTCAGGCTGTGTGTGAGCAGGGCTACAGCTAACACCACCCTCCTAAACAGAGCATAGAATTCCCCTGGATCTCTGATACACTTGGCATTAGCCACCTTGCTAATTTCTGTAAGGGTAATAGGTGAAAGTGATATCTTACCGCTTCAATTTGCATTTCTTTGATTTCATGTGAGTCCCGAATCCCGAGCATCTTGTAAGTGACCATTCTGCTTTCTTTCCCGTGAATTGCCTGCTCATATCCTGGGCTCATGTTTCCACGAAACTGCTGTCTTTTGTTCTTGTTGATTTGTAAGAGTTGCTTATGGATTCTGGAAATACAAATGCACACAGTTAAATATTCAATGTGTATTCTGGATGTTAATCCCCGTTGACTCAAGATATTGCAAATATCTGCTCTCATTCAGTCATCTGTCAGATTTATCCCACAAAGATACTTAAGTTTGATACAAGCAAATTCACAGATCTTTTTAGCTTTCTTTATGCTTTTGAAGTTTTGTTTAACAAACCCTTCACCGTCCTGAGGCTGCAAAGATCTACATTTTCTTCTCTTCACTTAAAGACTCAGTCGAGTCTTTAATCCATCCTGAGCCTACCTCTGTCTGTGGTGTCAAATAGGGATCAAGTTGTATTTTTTTTCCTTGTGCTGAGCCAATTTTCCCAACACATCAGTAAACAGCCTATTCTTTTCTGTTGATTTGTGGGGCCACTGTTATCACTAGTTAACTCCCCATATATCTATGGGTCTGTCTTTGAGCTCTCTAGTTTTGTTTCAAGTATTGTTTGTTCATGCATCAAAACCCCATTAAAAGTATGGCAGTTAGTATGTCTTGGTATGTGGAAAGGCAAGTCTTCCCTCCTTGTTCTTCTTTCTTAGAAAATGGTATTTATTTAGTTTTGGCTGCACTGGGTCTTTGTTGCTGTGTGTTGGCTTTCTCTAGTTGAGGAGCACAGGCTTCTCATTGCAGTGGCTTCTCCTGGTGCAGGGCACAGTAGTTGTAGCACACAGGCTTAGTTGCCCCGCAGCATGTAGAATCTTCCCAGACCAGGGATTGAACTCATGTCCCCTGCATTGGCAGGCGGATGCTTTGCCACTGGACCACCAGGGAAGTCCCCTCCTTGTTCTTTTGAAAGGTTGACAGACATATTTGAGGACCTGTCTTCTCCTTTACAAACTCTAGAGAAAGTTTATCAAGTTCCTGGGAAGAAGAATGCCACTAGAATCTTGATTGGAATTAGATTGGTTTTATAGGTTAATTTGGGGGAGACTTGACATCTTTAGAATATCTGTCCCTTCTGAGAGTCCGGAGTGACTGCATTTATCAGATTATTTCTGCATCCTTTATTAGTTTAAAGCTTTTTTTTTTCTTCCCTATAGAGATCTTGTGCATTCTTGGTCACTTCCTAGATACTTCAGATTTTGTTGCTAATATAAAAGAGATCTTATCTTTGACTACTTATTCTAACGGGCTTCCCAGGTGGCGCTAGTGGTAAAGAACCTGCCTGCCAATGCAGGAGACATAAGAGACGCAGGCCTGATGCCTGGATCGGGAAGATTCCCCTGGTGGAGGACACAGCAACCCACTCCAGTATTCTTGCCTGGAGAATCCCATGGCCAGAGGAGCTTTGCAGGCTCTAGTCTATAGGGCCACATGGAGTTGGACACGACTGAAGCACCTTAGCACACACGTGTTCTGATAGCTTTATGCTGGTGGAGAGAAATGCTGTATGTTCCATGGGCTGATCTTGTATTTGGCAGCCTCCCTGGATGAGCTCTCTTATTAGTTCTAATTGCTTATCTGTTGATTTTATTGGTCCTCTAGGGAGATGATCCTATCTGAATAACGCTGCTTCTCTCTGTTTATGTCTGGGTCATTGCCATATGTGTCGATGTGGGGATGTTCCAGCTGCCTTTTCAGCACGCTTTCACATGCACATGTATTTGTCTGTTGGAGTCCTGGGAGGTGGGCGAGTCAGGGAAGGGGTGCAAGTCTCCATTTAATGACTGAGAAGCCAGCCCTTCCCTGATTGGGTGACCTTTGGGACAGGCCTGCTAGGGTATGTCAGGAGCCTAGGTGGGAGAGCTGTTCTAGAAGCTTGCTGAGCCCTGGATGGGGGCAGAAACCCCAGCTGTCCTAGTGGGCCTTGATTCTGTGTGCTCTTGCTTCCTGTGGCCCGCTGGGGTAGGGGTCCTCATGAAGAGGGCTGGTGGGGGTCTGAGGCCCAGAGATACCCCGACCCCCTTGCCCAGATTTCTGGGCTGTCAGCCTCTGTGTTCTGTGCTCACTGTTGATCAGACTGAATAGAACAACACTTCAGCAGAAACTGTTTAAAGTGTTAGTTGAACCCAGGTCTCTCGCATTTTATGCAGATTCTTTATCCTTTGAGCCACCAGGGAAGCCCTGCACTTCAGCAGAAGATGCCACCTAAATATCTGTTGTTGTTCAGTTACTCAGTTGTGTCCAGCTCTTTGTGACCCCATGGACTACAGCATGCCAGGCTTCCCTGTCTTTTAATCATCTCCTGGAGTTTGCTCGAACTCATGTCCATCGAGTCAGTGGTGCCATCCAAGCATCTCATCCTCTGTCATCCCCTTCTCCTCCTGCCTTCAATCTTTCCCAGCATCAGGGTCTTTTCCAATGAGTCAGTTCTTCCTATCAGAATCCCTACGGGGGAAAATGATTCCTAGGGGATTCTGACTGCTGTCCAGACTCAGGGTGGGTTTGAAACGAGCAGATCCTGTTGGAAAGGACAGCCAGTGCCCCTGGATCTGAAAGGGAGCTGAAAGGGTGAGGGAGACAGCCCTGTCCCCACCTGCTGTCAGTGTGGGTCCCTGCCCTGAGCCCAGGATCGACTGGACATCTGCTTACCCAGTACTTCCCTTGTAGCTAGTCCAGCCCTGGCTTCAGGGCTGTGGCTCTGGCAGAGGGAGAAAGCTCCGCTCCCCAAGAAGCCAGGGTACAGTTACCTCCTACATTAGAGATGTATTGAGTTGGGCAGATGGAAAAGAATGAACTTTTTGGCCAGCCCAATAGTTTTAGACAAACCTAGACAGCATATTAAAAAGCGGAGACATTACTTTGCTAACAAAGGTCCGTCTAGTCAAAGCTGTGGTTTTTCCAGTAGTCATGTATGGATGTGCGAGTTGGACCATAAAGAAAGCTGAGCATCGAAGAATTGATGGTTTTGAACTGTGGTGTTGGAGAAGACTCTTGAGAGTCCCTTGGACTGCAAGGAGATCCAACTAGTCTATCTTAAAGGAAATCAGTCCTGAAAATTCATTGGAAGGACTGATGCTGAAGCTGGAACTCCAATACTTTGGCCACCTGATGGGAAGAACTGACTCATTGGAAAAGACCCTGATGCTGGGAAAGACTGAAAGCTGGAGGAGAAGGGGATGACAGAGGATGAAATGGTTGGATGGCATCACAGACTCGATGGACATGAGTCTGAGTAAGCTCCAGGAGTTGGTGATGGACAGGGAAGCCTGGCGAGCTGCAGTCCATGGGGTCACAAAGAGTCGGACACGACTGAGGGACTGAGCTGAACTCAATCATTTTAGATGAGCTTTCAATGAGAAACATCCCTGTGGACCGGATGGAGCTGTCAAGAAAGCTCTGGTAGAGGGCGTCCTCTGGGCACCTAGAGAGAGGGAGGCAAGGTGTGGCTGTGAGGAGTGGGAGGGTCTGTGAAGCTGGGGTCCACTGGAGGGGGCTCTGAGGCCAGCCGGCCGGGGACTTGGCCAGTCTCAGTGTCTGGAGATGGGAGGCCCAGCTTGGGGGGCAGCTGAGGGTGCAACCCGGTTGGGGACAGGGGATTCTGAAGGGCTGAGGAGGGCCAGACTCCAGGAAGCCGGAGGAGGGAGGTTAAGTGCAGAGGCTTCAGGGAGGAGGGGCATGGGATGCGCCTGTAAAGTGAAGCTTTCCCGGATAAACATGGCCTGGTTTCACCTTCCCGGGCCTTGCTGTGGCACAGGGCAGGGCTGTGACTCCCAGTTTACAGACACGTCCCCAGGGCTTTTCTAGAAAGAGCTCTCCTCGTGAGGCCATCACAGCCACCCTGGGGAACAGTAGCACAGACAGGCCACATGCAGTGGGTTTGGGCGGGGTCTGGATGCCAGGTAGAGGCCTCCCGAGGCCCTGCATCAGGCCCTGAAGATCCCTGGGAAGGTGTTAGGCCGGCGGGCTTAGTGGAGCATCTGTTTGGAGATGCTCCTTGCATGTGAGCTGAGGTCTGGACCGTGCTCCCCACGCCTGGCCTCTGCAGCGAGTTTCCCTGGTGGTGGTGGTGGTAGGGGGGGTCTGTTCCACTCAGCTCCTGGAGTCAGGGGATTGGCTACCCGCCTCTCTCCCTCACACACTGACACACGCACGCACGCACACACTCATTCACTGGCTGGCCTCTCAGGCTCCCCCACTCTGTCCCCTGGGCCTGCAGTGTGCCTGGCCTTCTCTGGGCCCCCACTGCCCAAGAGAGGGATGTTGGCGACACGGTGGCCCCCAGCCAGGAGCGGCTCCCCACGGCATCTTCCTGTCGCCGCCACCAGGCTAAATATAACCTGACACTGCGCAGCCCTGGGCCGCCGTCGGAGACAGCCTCTGCTGGGGGCGGACAGGCTGACTGCAGCCCCAGCCTCCTGCCCTCGGTGTGACTTTGGGCCCAACTCCTCCCGCCCCAGCGAGTTAGGCTGGTGACCGGGCGAGGACGGCTGCCTCCCCAAGGCCTCCCTCCCTGCGAGGACCCGGCCCCCGGCCTCGTTGCCGCTCCGGATGCTTCCACAGGCCATCTGTCATCTCATCTGGCACCCAGGGCCGGAGTCACTTGTCCCTGCAGTACCCAGAGGAAATCTGAAGCTCAGAGAGGTGGCTGACCTGGCCACAGTCACACAGCAATGGTCTGGTACCCTGAGGATGGGGGCAGATGAGCTCGGCTCAGCTCCCTAGGACTCCTCTCTCTGTCAACTCATCCTGGACCCTGAACTGGGAGTTCCGTTGACTCCTCGACCCAGGGAGGGTGGGGGCCCGGCCTGCCTTGTTCATGTGCGTGTGAATATTTTAGGGGGATGAAAAGCCACCTTTCAGGGGGATGAAGGAGCTGTGATGATACCTAGTTTGCAGATGAGCCACAAGCTTCTGGGGAGCCTGTCCAAAGACACTCAGGTCACCTGCTGCCCTCCCCTTCCCCCTCCTCCCCCTGCCCCCCAGCGGGTGCTGCCCTGAGAGATAAGGCCTGTCCCTGTGAAAGCCAAGGGCAGCTCCTGCCTGGGGCCCAGTTGGCAGTGCCTAGAGGTGGGCAGTTGGGTTTGGGACTGTGAGTGGGGCCCCTGGATGTGCTGGGAGGCAGGGCAGTGATGATGCCCAGGTACACTGTTGGGCACGGGCGGACACCAGGTGGAAGCAAGCCAGCATTGCGTTCTGATGAAGACGGTGCCCTTCCCCAGGGGCAGGAGGAGCTGTACCTGCTGCACCTGGAAGCGGGGGAGGCCTGGTCCCCCGGGGCCCTCCCGCTGCTCCCCTCCCTTCTCCCACCCTCAATGGCCTGCGGTGAGCCGTGTGACCTCTGAGCCCTTATGATCCAAGGCTCAGAGGAGCCTGTCCTTTCGTGGCGTCAGTCCTGACTGCCTCTCCTTTCCTGGTCATCCCCACCGGGCCCAGGGCGCCTCCCCCGAGCCCGGGAGGCAGGCAGAGGAGCCTGGGTGCCACAGCTTGGGCTGGGGGTTCCGGGGGCGTGAGTCAGGCGTTCTTTGGCATCAGCCACGTGAGCCAGGTTGGCCCTCTCCTTCTCCTCCTCCTCCATTTATACAGACCTCCCTGGGGACTTCCCTGCCGGTTTTCAGCACTTCTCTACAGGGGGCGAGGATTCTATCCCTTGGTTAAGACTCCACACTTCCCCGGCGGAGGGGTTGTGGGGGGATGGGGGGTAGGGGGAGTGGTCGAGGATTCTGTCCTTGGTCGGGGAGCTAAGATTCTCCCATGCTGCACCCGGTGGTCCAAAACAGACAGATAGACAAACAGGACCTTCTTGGGTTCTGCTTCACAGTGCTCCGTCATCCATCCCTCCAGACCGTGACATGGGGCGATGGGGCATGGTCCTTGCCCCGTGTTGCAGACGAGCTCTTTGGGCTGGGGGCTGGGGTGGGCAGGGGACTTGCCCAGAGTCCTTCTAGTGCAGTGAGCAAAGGCCAATGAACTCCGTACCGTGTGCCCCCCAACTCTGACCTTTGCGCCCGGGAGCCCCATAGCCGTTCGGTGGGCCGGGCAGGAACCTCTCCATCCTCTCCCACCCATTCCGTCCTGCGCCAGCGCTCCGGGCCCCGGCGGCCTCGGGAGCGCGGGCCGCGCCTGCCACACAGCGGCCCCCGGCGGAAGTGCAGCCTCACCCGGCTCTGGGCCGAAATCCGCCTCGGCTCCCTCCCCGGAGCTGCTCGGCGGGGCTGGGGCGAGGCGGAGGGAGGAGGGGCGCAGAGTGATGAGCAGGGTCTGGAGTACCGGGGAGCGGGGCTTGCGGAGGGCAAGGCGCGGCTCCGTAGGGCGGTGCGCCAGCGCAGGGCTCCCTGGGGGCGAGCGGGACGCCGAATCTCCGTGTCTCTTCTCTGCTGAGCTGTGTGAAGGTCACGGCCCCACCGCCCCGCAGGCGGCGATTTGCCCTCTCCGCCGATACCCAGTTATGGCGGTCCCTGTGTCCCACCCCTCGCCTGCTAACTTTCAGCTGCCCACAGGGATCCCCCACCCACCATCATTTCAGCCAGCGATGGGATGGGGTCCTCTGGCAGTTCTGGTTCAAGAGCCGGGTATGTGTGTGTGTGACATGGCAGCCCACAGAAGGCCCAGCCAGCCAGGCAGGGTGGTGGGAGGCAGAGCCTCTCGAAGCCCTGGCCAACCTGGGCCACCTGCTTTCCTTCCTTCCATTATATCCCGTCACAGACAGCGGCTAGAGCCTCTCCATGCTGCCCTTCTACCTCGTCTCCCCCCTGCAAGCCATCCGGCAGGGTTCCAGTTCACATTTTTGGAATAACAAGGGCTTTTATAGGGTTATTTGAAAGGGAAAAATTCCTTGAATATCGACAAAGGAGAGGACCAAGGGGGCTCCAGTGTGTCTGTGTGTCCAGGGGCAGGGGGTCGGCCTGTGCTGTAAGGGGGGCTTGTATCTGGAGTTTCTGACATCCCTGGGCTGTCAGGGTCTGGGGATGTCTGGGTCCTGGGCTGTCTGGGCTGTGGAGTGCAGTTCTGGCCTCTCTGGCTGAGAATCCGCAACTGAAGTGGGCATGGGGAGTTGAGGCATCAGGTTCAGAATCCTGAGCTGGTGTCCTGAGGGCAGGATTCCCCAGGCCCTCCAGAAGGTTGGGTTCATCCAGGGTCCAGGCTCTGGACTAATCTTAGATAAGTTTCCCCGGGTAGAATGAGGATCCAGGGCCTGGACCACTGAACTCCCAAGGCGTGGGTATTGCAGGGGGGTCTCCAGGGCTAAGGGTTTCCTGGTCTCTGGCCTCTCCTTAGTCCTTGTGAGGGCCAGTCCCTGCTCAGGCCGCTGCTGGCCATCACCATATTAGGGCATAAACTCCAGGCGGGCTGTCTGGGTGCCAAACGGTCTCCAGCTGGGCCCAGCCTCCTGCAGCTCCCAACACCACGGCCGAGCTTCAGCCGGGCCATGTCAGAGGCCGGAGGTCAGAGGACAGGAGCGGCTACTGGAGGGGAGACCCGGACAGAGCCTCCCAGGTCAGGTCTTGCGCGCTGAGCCATGAAGGCCTGGGTGAGTGGAAGGGCTGTGGGGTGGGGCGGAGAATTCCTGGCCAGCCCCTCCCCTGGCCCAGCCCCCCTCATCTCAGTGCTTTCCCGTTTCCCTTGGTTTCAGAGGATCTCCGTCCGGAGATTAATCCCATAACTGTTAGAATCGCTGCTCTGCTGCCTCTCTTAGCCCTGTCCCCAGCAGATCTTCCTTGGGCTCGGCCAGCCTCTCTGTTTGTGCTGGGACTTGTCGGGTTCTTGGTGAAGCTTCGGCAGTACTCCCCAGGGCTAGCCCCCACCAGCCCCTCCAGGTTGTTGGCCTTGACTCAGTTCACCCCAGCCATGGCCCCTCCAGAATCCAGTCCCCATCCTTGACCCCTCCCCTAGCATCAGCACTACCCCATCACCAAGCCCTCTGGCCAGCGCCTGCTCCCTGGTGCATTGTTCTGGCTGCTAGGCCTGTCAGAGGGGACACAGACCCTGGCAAGTTAGGCACCTGCAGTTCACAGGACACAGAGGAGCACCAGGAAAGAAGTCTCTGCCCTGGAAGAGTATGCTTGGTTCCCATTGGGTCCTTGGAGGAGGAATGGGATGTTAACGCACCTTCTTGTTGCAACAGCAAGGGCTTCCTACAGGGGGCAATTCTGAGCTGGGCCTTAGGCATAGCCTGAAAACCCACAGGGTCTCTTTCAGAACTAAGTAGAGAGGGGGATGAGTGGGCTGGGTGCTGGTCAGGGCACAGGCATATTGGGTACATTTGGCCTAGTGAACTGACATCACCTGGAATAGGAGTCCTGGTGGCCAAAGAGAGGTTGGGAGGGAAAAAAAAAGGTCAAGAAGAGAGAAAAAGACAGATGTCCCTCACCAGAGTCAGAGATGAAAACCTAGAAACAGTGCTTCTCGACTCTGTGGAATTTCTAGTGTGTTACAGACCAGTTCTTGTTGTTCATTCACTCATCTGCGTCCCACTCTTTGCGACCCCATGGACTGTGGCACACCAGGCTTCCCTGTCCTTTACCGTCCCCCAGAGTTTGCTCAAACTCATGTCCATTGAGTCAGTGATGCCATCCAACCATCTCATCCTCTGTTGTCCCCTTCTCCTCCCACCTTCAATCTTTCCCAGCATCAGGGTCTTTTCCATGAGCCAGATCTTCGCATCAGGTGGCCAAAGGATTGGAGCGCTGGCTTCAGCATCAGTCCTCCCAATGAATATTCAGGACTGATATCCTTTAGGATGGACTGGTTTGATCTCGTTGCAGTCCAAGGGACTCTTGAGTCCTCCAACACCACAGCATCAGTTCTTCGGCGCTCAGACTTCTTTACAGACCAGTACTGGTGTGAAATGCAAAAACCATATGCTTGGCTATTGTGGCAATGTCAAATCGCTGTAAAGCTTTTGAAACTCTAGCTCTCAACTTCTGAACTTCTTGTGGGCAACACACCATCTGGGGACTGAGAAAGAGGAGCAAAAACAGAACAAGGGGCCAGGGTGCCGGCTGTTTCCTGGTGCCTGTAGTGTTCAGTGCACGCCAGGGACTACACTAAGCGCCTGGCATGTGTTGACTTACTGGTGACAACTCATGGGGAGAGAATGGTCATCGTTCCCATTTTCGAGATGAGGAAAATGAGGTACAAGTGGGGTAAACATGGAAGAAAAGGCATCTGTGACTAGGCAGCAGAGCTGGGATCTGGACCCTGAGATCCTGGGCTTAAAGTCTGGGCGTCCCTTCTGGGCTGCACCGTCTTGCCTGAGGAAGAGCAGAGATACAGCCTGAGAGGAGAGGGGAAGCAATGCAGGAAGAAAATAAGGAGCAGAAGGCAGTGCCAGGAGAAGGCACACGGGGAGACAGGCCAGGAGCGGCATGGCTGGAGGAGAGAGAGGAGGGGAGAGCTCTGGAAGGGGAAAGCTGGCGTGGCCCATCAGGGAGGTGGCTCTGGCTACCACGTGGCGGGAGTAGTCGGGATGGGGCAGGAGCTGCTGGCGAGACGAAGGGGCAACACTGGGCTCGGGAGCCGTGGGGGCGTCAGCAGCGGACAGGCCCCTTCAGGTTCCGGGGTGGGGTGGGGTGGGGTGGGGGGGTGTCCGGCCCGCCCGGAGCACAGGGCCCGTGTCCTCACTTTGCAGGGAGCTGCTTCCTGTGCCTGGTGGATGTGGTGCCCGTGAAGAACGAGGATGGGGCCGTCATCATGTTCATTCTCAACTTTGAGGTGGTGATGGAGAAGGACCTGGTGGGGTCGCCGGCCCGGGACACCAACCACCGCGCCCCTCCCACCAGCTGGCTGACCCCCGGTAAGTGCAGCGGTGCTGTCTGGCTGGTGCAGGAATATATGGTTTCCCTCTCCTCGGGTCATGAGGCTACCCAAGGCCAAGGCCCTGCAGGCAGGGATTCGGAGGCGGGTTCAGGGGGACACCTTTCAGAGATGGGGAATGAACACGAAGGATATGGCCAGTCCCATGTGGCTCAGCGTGGACAGATGGTGTGGAGTGACCGAGTCCAGACTCCCCTTTCCTTGGGGGGCAGGATCACGACTGGCTTCACAGCCTTACTGGCTTACAACCCTCCAGCAACCCCCTGGGAGTGGTCCTCTCTCCAGCCCAGGGATGGGGGGTGGTCCCCCTTCCTGGCTGGCCCTGGTCACTCCAGGGGAGCTCCCGCTGCTCATGAGAAGGCCCCATCTACCTCATGGACTTAACTCTGGGGTGTTTCTGTCACTGGTCCTAGTTCTGGACTGGCCGCTTCCCGGATACTTGAGAACGTGAAGGGACTGCTTCCCGGGGCTGGAGACAGGGAGGCCTCACCTCATCCTCCTGTGACTCAAAGGCTCAGACACCCCCCCGCCCCCGCCATTCCCTTCTGTGGCCTCTTTGAATTTTAAATATTCCCTCAGAGTCATGGCAAAAGAAACCACTTCTGGTTTCTCAAGCTCTAAAACAGCAGCCTCAATAAAGCTGGCCTGACCTGTCCTATGGGTACCACCCGCAAGGTGGCGGGGTACAGCAGGAACCTGTGGCATCACTCCTTCTCCACTCAGATGCAGGCCCTGCCAGCTCCTGTGTTCAGTTCAGTTCAGTCGCTCAGTCATGTCCGACTCTTTACAACCCCATGGACTGCAGCATGTCAGGCCTCCCCCGTCCATCACCAACTCCTGGAGTTTACTCAAACTCATGTCCATTGAGTCAGTGATGCCATCCAACCATCTCATCCTCTGTCGTCCCCTTCTCTTCAGCTTTCAATCTTTCCCAGCATCAGGGTCTTTTCCAGTGAGTCAGTTCTTCCCATCAGGTGGCCAAAGTATTGGAGTTTCAGCTGCAGCATCAGTCCTCCCAATGAATATTCAGGACTGATCTCCTTTAGGATGGACTGGTTGGATCTCCTTGCAGTCCAAGGGATTCTCAAGAGTCTTCTCCAACACCACAGTTCAAAAGCATCAAAAAACATCAAAAGCTCCTGTGTGACCTCCCACAAATGACATGACTCACTGTGGCCTGAATTTCTTCCAGTCTAGAAAGTGAAGATACTGACACCCATTGGCGCAGTTGGGAGCATCACAGGTGGTTTGCTGGAGACCCCCCTCATGGGGGATGTGAGGCTCAAAAGACAGTGGTTTATTATTATTGGAGTCTTAGATAAGATTGTGTTCTAGGCCAGTGGTCTCCAACCTTTGTGGCATGAGGGACGGGTTTCCACCGACCAAGGGTTGGAGGGGGGAGATGGTTTCCAGATAATTCAAGCCCATTACATTTCTTCTGTACTTAATTTCTGATATCGTTACATCAGCTCCACCTCCAGGCATCAGGCATTAGATTCCAAGGTTGGGGGCCCCTCTTCTAGACTTCTTTGGAGACTTGAGTCCTGTGTAGCAGGGGTGGGGGTGGAGGGATGCCCTCCGGCTATCCGGGCCTCCACTGTCCCTCTTCCTCCATCCCCTTGGTGACTGGGGCTCCAGCTCCTGGGCCTTGACCCCTCCCGGTCTGCTGGAGCCTCTGCCTCCCACCCATAGGCCGCGCCAAGACCTTCCGATTGAAGCTGCCCGCGCTGCTGGCCTTGACTGCCCGGGATTCGTCGGTGCGGCCGGGTAGTGCAGGCGGTGCGGGCGCCCCGGGGGCCGTGGTGGTGGACGTGGACTTGACGCCCGCGGCCCCCAGCAGCGAATCCCTGGCCCTGGACGAGGTGACGGCCATGGACAACCACGTGGCGGGGAGGGCGGCGGAGGAGCGGCGTGCGCTGGTGGGTCCCGGCTCGGGCTCGCCGCCGCCGCCTCCGCCCGCCTGCGCGCCTGGCCAGCACCCGTCGCCCCGGGCGCACAGCCTCAACCCTGATGCCTCAGGCTCCAGCTGCAGCCTGGCCCGGACGCGCTCCCGAGAGAGCTGCGCCAGCGTGCGCCGGGCCTCCTCGGCCGACGACATCGAGGCCATGCGCACCGGTGCGCTGCCCCCGCCACCGCCGCGCCATGCCAGCACCGGTGAGGGTCGCCCCCCCACCCCACCCCCTGTAGGAACTGCCCCACCGCCGGGTCCCCACCCGCAGGACGTCAGCTTCCTCCCTCTCCGCCCTGTCCTGTGTGCCTGGGAGATGGAAATCCTATTAAGCACTTATTTAATCCCATTAAGTAGCCTTTTACTCCATTAAACCGTGCATTCATCCCTGTTGCATTCTTCCACTCTGGGAGCCGGTGTGGGCCTGGAGCTGGCACTCCCAGGCCTGCCTGCAGCCGGGATGCCCACAGGGGAGTCGGGAGGGCCGGGGCAGGCTCCCAGTGCCTGTTGAACAGACCCCAGTGAAGGCTTTTGCTCCTTCCTCCTCTCCTAGCGCCTCAGGGGCCTGCTTCCATAAAGTGGGGAGGGGTCCTGGCCTCACTTGTTTCTCAGGGACACTGCTCCCCCTGTCTCCTGAGCTGGCCTGTCTCACTGGACCCCATGGCCTGGCTCATGGCCTGGCTCCTGCCCGGCCCGTCTCCACCCCAGCTCCGAGTCGACGACCTGACAGCCTTTGCCCCTGCCTGCCTGCCTCCCTGACCGCCTCTCCCCTCCACCCCAGGGGCCATGCACCCCCTGCGCAGCGGCCTGCTCAACTCCACCTCCGATTCAGACCTCGTGCGCTACCGCACCATCAGCAAGATCCCCCAGATCACACTCAACTTTGTGGATCTCAAGGGTGACCCCTTCCTGGCTTCGCCCACCAGCGACAGGGAGATCATAGCCCCTAAGATAAAGGAGCGGACCCACAACGTCACCGAGAAGGTCACCCAGGTAGGCGTGCCTGGCCCCCCACTCGCCTGGGAGGAGCTTGGAGGGGGTGGAGAGGTGCAGTCAGTGAGGGCTTCCTGAAGGTGGTGGCTGGGGGTGGGGGTGGTTTCAGCGCTGGGACGAGAGAAGAGTCTGAGAGTTCCTGGAGAAAAGGAGCCTGGAGCGGGGAGGCCCTGGGAGGGGGCAGGTACAGGGGACAGGTGGATGGGGCTTGGGGAGGACAGGGCACTTGAGGCTGGGCACCTGGCAGGGTCAGGGTGGGCGGGAAGAGGCAGCCATGGGGCACAAGGGGGTCTGTGCACAGGGGGTGGTGAGGAGGACACTGGGGGTAAACCTACAGGCTTCACATCAGGAGGGGCCACAGAGGTCAGGGTGGCTTCCCTGGTGGCTCAGACGGTAAAGAACCTGCCTGCATCACGGGTGACCTGGGTTCGATCCCTGGGTTTCAGAAGATCCCCTGGAGAAGGGAATGGGAACCCACTCCCGTATTCTTGCCTGGAGAATCCCATGGACAGAGGAGCCTGGTGGGCTACAGTCCATAGGGTTGCAAAGAATTGGACAGAACTGAGCAACTCACACACCCAGAGGTCAAGGTTGGGGGGTCCTGATTCTTTTAGGCTAATGTGACGAGCCAGACTGGGGTTGGGGACCCAGTGCCAGGGCCCAGTGCCAGAATGACCCAGAGGTGCACACCTTGTCTCCAAGCCACAGAAGAGGAGAGTTTCCTTCCCAGGTTGGGAGGGGACTCAGTGGAGGTTGGGGGACACACAGAGAGGGGGTCAGGTCCTTGAATCCTGCCAGTCTTGGGGAGAAGCTGCCGAACGCTGCCCAGTGCCAGAACCAGCCTGCTGTCCTGCCCCATCTTGGCAGCAAAATCATCTATCTGCACGACTCCCTCCGCCCCCAGCCACTGCCCAGTCCATCCCAGTCCCTTCCCATCCTGGCCTGGGGGGTAGGGGAGGGTCAGGACTTAGGAGCCAGCAACAGCCAGCGACCCTGTTGCCCCCCTCTGGCCCCTTTGGCTGTAGTGACCTGAGTGAGGGAGCTGTCCGTCCGCCGGGGCCTCCTCGGCCCTCCTTCTGGCCCTGCTCCCGCTGCTGCCTCTGGCTCTCTGGGTCTCTGCCAGGTCTCCAGCCCCTTGGCCTGGACTCCAGAACCTTCCCCCCACATGCTGGGCCCCTTATCTGGCAGCCGACCCCCACTCCCCCCCCTCCCCGCCCTCTCCCCTGGCCCCCCTGGAGCCCTGCCTGCCACCCTTCTCCCGCGTGCCCACGGGGTGTGCTGTTTGTTGTGTTGTGGGCTCTGTGTGTGTGTGTGTGTGCACACACGCACGCGTCTGTGTGTGCCAGCGTGCGGGTGTGTTCCTGGGCTCTCTGGTCACCGGGCAGGCAGTCTCTCCGTCTCTGGGTGTCTGTCTGACTCTGGCCGGCGGGGCGGGGGTGTTGAAGGGCCCATTAATCTGCAGTGACAGGCCGGGCTGCCGGGGGCCGGGGGAGGGGCGCGGGCTGCGGAGCGGCTGCAGCAGGAGCCCCAGGCGGGGGCCGCGGGGGAGGGGGCCTCCGGCCGGCCGGCCGGGGCGGGGTGGGGGTGGGGGTGGGGACCCGAGAGAAGGAGGGGCCGGCTGGAGGAGCTGGAGGTTCCGAGAGCGAGAGCGCCGGGCGCCGGGCGCCGGCTGCTGGGCTGGCAGCGGGCAGAGCGCAGCTCCCGGGCCGTGGGGCCGCACCGGGGTTGGGGGGGGAACCATGGGCTGCCCCAGCCAGGTGGGCTGCCGGCCACACTCCCTGCCAGGGTGACCCCAGCCCCGAGGCCCAGCCCCGGCGACCCTGGCCGCCAGGCCAGAGGCTGCCCCGGGAGCCAGGCCGCCAGCCTCTGGGGTGCAGGTGAGGTGCTGGCGTGGGGCCTCGGGGCCCCAGGGCAGGCAGGCTGGGGGGAGCCAAGTCCTCCATGGCAGCCCCGTCGGGGAAGGCGAGCAGGACAGGGGCCCTGCAGCCCAGGGCCCAGAGAGGCCGGGTCAGACGGGCCGTGCGCATCTCCAGCCTGGTGGCCCAGGAGGTAGGTGTTCCCCCAGCTCCCCTCTTCCCCCCGCCCCCCACCCTCGTGCAGGTCCAATGCGGCTCAGAGGGCTCTGGCTCCAGGTCAGGAGAGGGCTTCCGAGGTGCAGGATGGTTTTGAGGCGGGGGGGAATCCCCAGGAGCTGTGGCCCGGCCTGTCCCACTCTGGGCTCCAGCTTGCTCTTCTCCAGTGCCACTGGGCCTAGGTGGACAGTGTCTGTCTTGCCAGGGCTTCCTTCCTCCTTGGCCTTCCTGGCCTGGCCTTCTAGCTGGATACATGGATGGAGGAGAGGGGAGAACAGGAAAGTGGGTGCCCCAGAGAGCTCGACGGGGAGCTGGGGGTGGCGTGGGGGGGAGGAGAGGAGCCACTCCGGCTTCCACCCCACCTCCCCCGGTGAGCGGGCAGCAGCTGGGCCTGGCGCCCAGGCCTGGGGCTCCACCCCGCCAGCACTCTGTGCCTTGGGGGTGGACTCTGGGGGGTGAGGGAGGCATGGGCTGCTTCAGGGGTCCGGGTTTGGGGGCTGGGGGTCAGAGGTCACTGGATGAATGGAGAGGGGCGTCTGAACCAGGCACCTGGTCCAACCTGAAGAGCTGGTGGTCCCCCCAGGCCGACAGCTTGGTAGGCACCTCTGGGGAGCCACCTCTCCACTTCCCCCACACCCAGGGGCAGCGGGGTGGGGTGAGGGGCTCTGTCACAGAGCCAGGGGCCAGCTCAGGATGGCAGGGGGAGCTGGAGGCGGCTCAGGGCGGGGTCTGAGCACCCTCACCTCTGTCGCCAGCACCTGAACCCTCTGCCTTGGCTCTTGCGCTCCTCCCAGTGCAGGGACAGGTATGGGAGGGGGTAGATTCTCCCAGCTACAGGTGAGGACCTTGGGTTGGGCTTAAAAGAGCTTTAGCATTCTGTGTGACTGTGGGTCAGGGAAGGTTATGCGCCCACCCAAGTCCAAGGCCGTGTGCTGAGCTGTTGGCTGCAGACCTGAGCTGGGCTGGGCCCTGTAAGATGGGGTCTGTGGGTCCCGGGCTGCTGCCCTGGGCTTGCCCCCGGTGTGTGCTTGTGCCCGGGGTGGTGCTGGCCCTGCTGTGGGCAGATGCAGGGTGGTGGTTGGGGGGCAGGATCACATTTATCAGGGGTGGTCCAGCACAGCCCAGGGGGCCTGGCCACTCAGGTGGGGTGAGGAGCCCCCTGCAGGAGCCTTCTTCTGCCTCCTGTCTGCCGGGACCCTGGTCAGTTCCATTTTTTCAACCCCCTCTTGATCCCCAGAAGGTCACTGCCCCATGTTCTTTGCCTTAAGGAGTGAGTGGCTGGGGCTGAAGTCCGGGCAGAGGTGGGGGCCTCGAAATCGCAGACTCCTTCCCCTGCCCCAGGCCCCATCGCGTGCCTCCGGAGAGCCCCTGTGGGCACCCCCGGGGTGGCCAGACCCCCAGCCGCAGCCGGTCTTAACTTCCAGTTACTTCTTCTAAGGAGGTGCCTTCCAAACCGTCCATCTGTTTGTGAGGGTGGCTCCAGGGGGGTCCCCAGCGTGGATGTGAATCAGAGTCTTTGGGGCTCCATCCCCTCCCCAGCACAAGGCCTGAGGTGTGGGCCCTGGCATTTTGTGCTGTTCCTGCAGGGCTGGCAGCCTTGGCTCTCAAGGGGGAGGGTGGGTGAGGCCTTGCACCTGGCTGCCCAGGATGGCAGAGCCAGGCTGGGAGAGTTTGGGGATTGCGTAGGGGCAGGGGGAGGCCCCAAAGGGACAGGCCAAGGCCCCCGGGATGGTCTCAGCTCTTCCTAGTTTGGCTTGGGCGTGGGGGTAGGTGTGGTGGCTGCTGTCTGCAGATCTGGGTGGCGTGCCGCCTCTGCCTGAGTGATGAGGGGCAGGATGTGAGACAAGCCTGGGTGGGCTCGGGGGTCATGTCTGAATGGTGGCCCCAGGCCAGGGTGAGTAGGGAGAGGGGAGCGAGTGTCATGGTGTGTCCTCTCTCTCCTGGGTGCCAAGGGACCTGAGTCTGGGTGGCTGGTATCCTTGGGTCAGTGGCAGGAAGGGACACTTAGGCCCTCAGTCCCTGGGCCACCAGCAACAGGACTCGCAGGGAACCACAGTGACTACTGCTGTTTACGTTGCCGGGGCTGGAAGCTGTAGTCCTTGGAGCATTTGCTGGCAGAGACGGTGGTGTGTATGGGACATGTGTGTGTGTGTGCTTGCCATGGGAGTGAGCAAGGTGGAAGTTATATCCATAGCTGTGGGTCTGTATCGCTGGTGGGGAGTCGTGCTTGTGGGCATTACTGTGAGGTGCCCTGGACTCAGGAGCCAGCCAGGAGGCCACATGGGGAACAGTGGTCAGCAGCTGTGTGCACGCGGCTGAGGGTGGGGTGGGTGGGCCTCCCCCCTACCCCCCCCCTACAGACCCCCTCTTACATCCCCTCCTACACCCCCTCCTCTTACTCTGCCTGGCCCCTTCTCTGAGGGCCCAGCCCAGGCGTCACAGGGCCAGTGGCCTGCCCTCCCCCGCCCCACCCTTCAGCGCCACCTTCCCTGCCTGCCCAGGTCCTGTCCCTGGGGGCCGACGTGCTGCCGGAGTACAAGCTGCAGGCGCCGCGCATCCACCGCTGGACCATCCTGCACTACAGCCCCTTCAAGGCCGTGTGGGACTGGCTCATCCTGCTCCTGGTCATCTACACGGCGGTCTTCACCCCCTACTCGGCCGCCTTCCTGCTGAAGGAGACCGAGGAGGCGCCCCTGGCCCCCGACTGTGGCTACGCCTGCCAGCCGCTGGCTGTGGTGGACCTCATCGTTGACATCATGTTCATCGTGGACATCCTCATCAACTTCCGCACCACCTACGTCAACGCCAACGAGGAGGTGGTCAGCCACCCCGGCCGCATCGCCGTCCACTACTTCAAGGGCTGGTTCCTCATTGACATGGTGGCCGCCATCCCCTTTGACCTGCTCATCTTTGGCTCTGGCTCCGAGGAGGTGGGCTGGCCAGGAGGCATCGGGGCAGGGGGGAGGGCAACAGGGGGTGGGGCGAGGGGGTGGCAGATGCACGGGCCCCCCAGCTCACCCGTGCCTGCACCCCTTTCCGTGCGAGCCGCTTCCTGGTTGTAAAGGTCCAGGGGGCCCGCCTTTTGCCAGTGTGTCTGTCCAGAGTGGCCACATGATTCACATGAAAACGCCGTGAAGCTGGCGGGAGCTCTGGCTAGGCACCTCAGGGTGGGTGCACCTTTCTGAGCCCCAGTTGTTTCATCCTGGTTGTGGGGAACTGTGAGCCCTTTGTCACTGTGAAGTGAAAGTGTTAGTCGCTCAGTCATGTCTGACTCTTTGTGACCCCATGGACTGTAGCCCGCCAGGCTTCCTCTGTCTGTGGGATTCTCCAGGCAAGAACACTGGAGTGGGTTGTCATTCCCTTCGCCAGGGGCTCTTCCCAACCCAGGGATTGAACCTGGGACTGTTACACTGCAGGCGGATTCTTGACTGTCTGAGCCACCAGGGAGCTGGCACAGAAGGGCAGTGGGACTCTGCTGGGTGCAGCGGGTGGGAGGTGCTCCTACTGATACTAGGAGGAGGTTCTGGGGAGAGTCTTTGGGGATCTTACCTCCGCTGCCTCCACACTGAGGGCTGCAGTGCCCCCCATGCTTTGTCCATCACCCCCCTACTCCCCCCACTGAGTGTCTGCTGCTCCCCATAGTTGATCGGGCTGCTGAAGACGGCGCGGCTGCTGCGGCTGGTGCGCGTGGCCCGGAAGCTGGACCGCTACTCAGAGTACGGGGCGGCCGTGCTCTTCCTGCTCATGTGCACCTTTGCGCTCATCGCGCACTGGCTGGCCTGCATCTGGTACGCCATAGGCAACATGGAGCAGCCGCACATGGACTCCCGCATCGGCTGGCTGCACAACCTGGGCGATCAGATCGGCAAGCCCTACAACAGCAGTGGCCTGGGTGGCCCCTCCATCAAGGACAAGTACGTCACCGCCCTCTACTTCACCTTCAGCAGCCTCACCAGCGTGGGCTTCGGCAACGTGTCCCCCAACACCAACTCGGAGAAGATCTTTTCCATCTGTGTCATGCTCATCGGCTGTGAGTGCGCCCCTGGGGGCGGGCATGGGCACAAGCCACACAGGAGAGGGAAGGCGTTACAGGGACCGGAGTGGGCGCCCCCCCCCCACCCCCCAGAGGCCCCCATCATGGTGCTGGGGACACCAGGGCAGAGGCACAAGGCAGGGGCTGAGGAGCATGTGTGCCCGGGCTTCTGTGTGTGCATCTCGCGTGTGTGCTCACGCTGAGGCGGGAGTGTGTGTTGGCACTGACCTGGTGCTGGGGTGGACCGGGTCCCTCGGAGGCTGACGGCCCCACTCACCCCGCCCCCAGCCCTCATGTATGCCAGTATCTTCGGCAACGTGTCGGCCATCATCCAGCGGCTATACTCGGGCACGGCGCGCTACCACACGCAGATGCTCCGCGTTCGGGAGTTCATCCGCTTCCACCAGATCCCCAACCCGCTGCGCCAGCGCCTTGAGGAGTACTTCCAGCACGCCTGGTCCTACACCAACGGCATCGATATGAATGCGGTGAGGGCCCGGGCTGGGCCGGGGGGCAGGGCACCTGTGGGGACTCCTCTGGGTTCGCCAGAGTCACACTCCCCCCCACCGCCCCCGGACCCAGCCCAGGTGGGCCCAGGTAGTACTGGAAGGACCTTGAGAGGTCATTACCCTCCCTCTGCCCATGGAGTTCATTTCCTGGGGCAAGTTCTCACTTTGGGGAAGGCTCTGGGTGATCCGTGGTTGATCCATAGGACAGCCCCAGGCAGGAGATGGTCTCCATGCCTCACACATTAGAAGGTGGAGGTGAAAGCAGTGAGGCGTCGTCCCAAGGGTGCACAGTCTGCAGGGAGGAGGGGTGGAGCTGGTGTGGACACCCAGGTCCTTCCCCTCGATAGATCCTGGACACCCTGGTGCTCCCTGCTGGCTCTCCAGCTGGGGGGTGGGAGTGGGGTCCCAGGAGAGGGCATCCTGAGCCGCCCCCCGCCCCCAGGTGCTGAAGGGCTTCCCCGAGTGCCTGCAGGCTGACATCTGTCTGCACCTGAACCGCTCGCTGCTGCAGCACTGCAAGCCCTTCCGAGGGGCCACCAAGGGCTGCCTGCGGGCCCTGGCCATGAAGTTCAAGACGACGCACGCGCCACCCGGAGACACGCTGGTGCACGCCGGGGACCTGCTCACAGCCCTCTACTTCATCTCCCGGGGCTCCATCGAGATCCTGCGGGGTGACGTGGTCGTGGCCATCCTGGGTACGGCAGGGACCGGGAGCTGGGCCCGGAGTCCCTGCCGCGGCTGCAGAGGCCCAGCCCTCGAAGGACACAGCCCTGGGGGCTGTGGCCCTGTGACTGCCCACAGGGGCCTTGGGCTCCTTGAATTCACCCGAGCTCAGGCCCTCCCAGGGGGCCAGGGAGAGGAGCCCTACCAGGTCGGGTGTGGGGCAGGTGCTGCTGAACTCCGGAGGTTTTCAAATTCTGTTCCTCTTTGGGGGTTTCCTCATGGGCTGCGACACTCTTGTTTCTTAAAATGGGATCAAATCCAAGTGCTCCAAGGTAGGCAGTGGGGGAGGTTGTGCGACTGATTTCCACTTAGGGCCACACAGGTCCTGTGGTACAGCCAAGCCCTCACCTCCAGAGCAGAGGGAGTCTGCCCCTCTTCCCCCCGCATCCCTTCTTCTTTCCCCTACCTGTGCACGTGGACAGGTGTGCCTGGGCGTTGGGGACTTCCTGCCCTCTGCCTGTCCTCCCCTTGGCCCTGGCCACCTCAGGGCTGATGTGTCACGGTGGGGCTTAATGCTCATGCCGCAAGCACCCCCAAACACCACTGGAACCAAAGTTTTGCTAAACTGCAGTTGCCTTAACTGCATCCCGGTGTTTTGCATCCTGTGCCTGTGCTCACCTACGCTATCCTGTTTTCTCTCAGTAAACAAAATGCTGGTCTTGATTCACTACTGTGTTATAATCTGTAGCTTGAAGAACATTGTTCATGGGGGTGCAGTGCTTAGCCAGGGGGTGTTTGGGAATGGGCTTTGGTGGGGGGCTCTGGTGGTACCAGAGGAGTTAGAACCTAAGGCGGAAGCCAGGGTCTTGGGCAGAGCTGGGCATCCAGGCTGGAGCTGCTGGCTGGCCCTACAGTAGGTGGGAGGCACGGGTTCCTGGCCCTTCTCCTCCAGGGCACCGCACTGCACCTGTCCTTCCTTTGGGAGCTGGGGGGAGACGGGCCGGCTGGTGCCCCCCTGGCCCTGGGGGCTGGGGCTGGGCAGCACATGAGCAGACTGAGGGGAGGTGCCTGGCCAGGGTGACAATGCCCGGAAGACAGGTGCCTGCTGCCTCCTCTGCCACCCCCGGGGCTGAGCCCCCCTCTCGGTGGCCTCCAGGGAAGAACGACATCTTCGGAGAGCCCCTGAACCTGTACGCGCGCCCTGGGAAGTCCAACGGGGACGTGCGGGCCCTCACCTACTGCGACCTGCACAAGATCCACCGAGACGACCTGCTGGAGGTGCTGGACATGTACCCCGAGTTCTCTGACCACTTCTGGTCCAGCCTGGAGATCACCTTCAACCTGCGGGATGTGAGTGGGCCTGCGGGATGTGAGCCGCCTGCTGGGTGGCTCTCCCTTCGCCACGGGACCTTCTCTCTGGGCTTGTTTAATGGTATCTGGGGCAGACTAGGTTGTGAAAAGTGCCAGTCTCAGCCCTGGTCCTGCGGCGGAGCTCACACCCCACGGAGCGGGCATGCCCCGTCCCACCTCCAGTGGTCATGAGAGGGCCTTCCCCGGGACCGGGCAGGGCAGGTGGGCGAGGAAGGGCCCTGACACCGCTCTTGGGTTTCAGACCAACATGATCCCCGGCTCTCCGGGCAGCGCGGAGTTGGAGGGCGGCTTCAACCGGCAACGCAAACGCAAGCTGTCCTTCCGCCGGCGCACGGACAAGGGTGAGGCGGGGGAGGGGAGGGGGCGGGGCCGGGGAGGGGGCGGGGCCCAGGTGAGCCGGGAGGCGGGCGGGGGCAGGGCCTATAGGGGGCGGAGCAGAGGGCGGGGCCGGCGGGTCTGCTCCTCCCAGGCCCCGGCAGGTCTGCTCCTCCCAGGCCCCGCAGACCTTCCGTCCTTACCGTCAGCGTTCCCTTCTCACCCCATCCTTTTAGGCCCACTTGAAATGTCACCTCCTCCCCTCTTCCACCCTCCAGGGCAGGGGCACGTCTAAGTTTATTGGGTCCTCACAGGGCTGGCGTCTTGACGGGCGCTGCTTTGAACCAATGAGGGGAGGAAAGACAGGGTAAAGGAGGGAGAGGTGGCTAGCATGGCAGGGGAGGGCTAGGGCCTGGGGTCCCAGAGAGCCCCGCCTAGCAGTGCTACTGACCCCGCTCGGGCAGCCAGCGGTCACAGCTAATCTGGTCCCGCCCCCGGAGTTCTTAGTCCTCTTGGACGTGGGTGAGAGAGCACAAGCAGGACTGGGGACAACCCAGTGTGTCCTGCCCCCGGCCCCCTCTCCTCCCCTTCCGGCCCTCCCCTCCTCTCTGTGCCTCCTCCTGCCGTCTCTGAGGCCCGTTCTCTGTCTCCCACAGACCCGGAGCAGCCAGGGGAGGTGTCGGCCTTGGGGCCGAGCCGGGCGGGGGCAGGGCCGAGTGGCCGGGGCCGGCAGGGGGGGCCGTGGGGGGAGAGCCTGTCCAGCGGCCCCTCCAGCCCCGAGAGCAGTGAGGATGAGGGCCCAGGCCGCAGCTCCAGCCCCCTCCGCCTGGTGCCCTTCTCCAGCCCCAGGCCCCCCGGAGAGCCGCCGGGTGGGGACCCCCTGACCGAGGATGGCGAGAAGAGCAGTGACACTTGTAACCCACTGTCAGGTAGGGTGAGCCCCCCACACCCCACCTCTGCCTGGCGGGTGGGGCATGGGCCTCTCTTCCAGCCTCAACCCTGCTCTCTGGCTGCAGGCGCCTTCTCAGGAGTGTCCAACATCTTCAGCTTCTGGGGGGACAGCCGTGGCCGCCAGTACCAGGAGCTGCCTCGCTGTCCTGCCCCCGCTCCCAGCCTCCTCAACATCCCCCTTTCCAGCCCTGGCCGACGGCCTCGGGGAGACGTGGAGACCAGGCTGGACGCTCTCCAGAGGCAGCTCAATAGGTGAGTGTCCAGGGGGACAGGCTAGGAGGTGCTGGATGGGGTGGTGCAGCAGTGTGATCTGTGGGTTTCGGGCAGTGTTGTTGGGTGCCGGGGGGTGGGGGTCGTTTGCTCCATCTAGACCTGTCCATGTGTCCCAGCGGCTTGGCCCTCTCCTTCCGTTCGGAGCCAAGCTGGGGCTGCCACACCTAGGATGGAGAGTGGGCCTGGGGGTTGACCAGCTGGCTGTCCACAGGGCGGTCCTGAAGTCACGGTTGCTGGTGTCTCCACTTCTCTGAGACCCAGAGCATCCTCCTCCTTCTTGCCCAGGCTGGAGACCCGGCTGAGCGCCGACATGGCCACCGTCCTGCAGCTGCTGCAGAGACAGATGACGCTGGTCCCGCCAGCCTACAGTGCTGTGACCACCCCGGGGCCTGGCCCCGCCTCCACTTCCCCCCTGCTGCCCGCAGGCCCCATCCCCACCCTCACCCTGGACTCGCTTTCTCAGGTGAGTTCCCAGCACCCCCGGCCTTGCCTTTTCTGCGCCGATTCCACCCCAGGCCTGCTTTGCTGCCCCTTCTATGGCCTTGGGCCCCAGCCTCCTCCCCTTCCCCATCCCTGCCCTCCTCCCAGGCGATATTCTTGGAGGAGGAGGAGCTGTGAGCATGGAGCACAAAGCACGCAGACAGCTGGGCCAAGGCAGGCTGTAGGCCGAGTGGCCTGCGCTCCCCTGGGGTCACCTGAAGGGCGGGGTCTACTCGGGGTGCCTGTGTCTGTGGCTGCATGTGGAGGAGACTGTTGTGCCCTGGGGGGGCTGGTGGTGGGTGCTGGGTGCCAGTGTGCCCCTGGGACAGAGTCCCACGGCCCTGCTGGTGCTGACACCCCTGGGTCTGACTCTCCACTCGACCCATGACTTTCATGGTCGGCACTTTGCAGGGTTGTCCCGGAGGCTTTGGCTAAGCCCCAGGGTGGCCCTTCCGGTTGGCTTCTCTCCCCCGCTGCTAGAGGTGGGCCTCTGTCATCCTTTGTCCTCTCCTGAGTGGACCTGTGTGTTCCTGGCCTCCTGACAGGACAGCGGTGTCTGGGTCTCAAGCTGGGGGTCCTTCAGGCAGCCTGAGGTGGCCTGGGCTCCGCCGCCCCCTGCCCCCCACCCCCGGCGTCTGCTCCCCTCCCATATGCTGCCTGCTCCTGTTTGCAGACACCAGGGCCCACGTCAGCAAATGTGCCAGTCTCCCTTCACAGCCTCCCCCGCAGAGATCTCACAGCAGACTCGTCAGCACCCACAAAGCCCCTCCCGCCTGCCCTGGCACTCTCCCTGGCCTTCAGAAGCCTGGCCGCCAGCCTGCCTCTTGTTTCTAGGTCCCGGAGTCCTTTCGAGACTGCAGGCAGGAACCTTGTCTCTTTTTCTGTCTAGCTTCGGTGCCAGCTCAGGGCCCCTTATTCCACGTTGGCGTTGAATTCAGCGGCCAGGTTCCCTGGGAGGGAAGTGGCTGAGGCCTGGGGCTCCTTGCAGGATCAGACAGATGCTGCCTCGGGGCCCCCAGCTGCCCGGCCTGGCTTTTGTCCACCCAGAGCATATATCTCCACGTCCAGTCTTGCCCCCCTCCCTTGGCAGTTGGAGTCCTTCCTGCTCTGTCTCCCTCAGCCCTTCTCCTGTCTCCTCAAAACCCCCTCCTGTCTGGCCCCAGAGTTCCCGGGCCCTCTCTCTCCTCTGACCCTCTCCCGCTCCTCGACTCCGGGCCCCCTACACTCTGTTTTCTCCGCAGGTTTCCCAGTTCATGGCGTGCGAGGAGCTGCCCCAAGACGGACCCGCTCGACGCCTCTCCCTGCCGGGCCAGCTGGGGGCCCTAACCTCCCAGCCTCTGCACAGACACGGCTCAGACCCAGGAAGTTAGTGGGGCTGCCCAGTGTGGACACATGGCTCACCCAGGGTTCAGCGCACTGCCTGGGCCCCTCCCCGTGGAGGCCCTGCCCGGGAGGCCCTGGCCGTCGACAGGAGAGGAATAGGAAGGCACGGCCCCTCCCCCAGCCCTTGGGGGCCCACCTCCTCCTGAGGTCCCCAGGGGCCCCTGTGTGTGTGGGGGGGCACAGGGGCAGGGACAGGGCCGGGCAGTGGATGGGGGTCTGTGGTCCCCCCACTGCCCTGGGGCAGTAGCTGGTCTAACTGCCCGGAGGCACCCGGCCCTGGGCCTTAGGCACCTCAAGGACTTTTCTGCTATTTACTGCTCTTATTGTTAAGGATAATAATTAAGGATCATATGAATAATTAATGAAGATGCTGATGACTATGAATAATAAATAATTATCCTGAGGAGACTCCAGTGGTGCTGGGAAGTGTAATAGCTACCTGCTCTATCCTGTGTTCGTGGCCATAGCATTGTGGGCATGAGCCTGTCTGAGGGAATCCGGGCCAGTCTGTCTGTGTGCGCCAGGCCTGCAGGGGCAGCTCTGACATCTGGGTGGGGGGTGGGTGCAGTGAGGGGTGCTCCCTTGGGGCTGACACACATCACCTTCAGGGCTTCTTGCCTCCAGAGGGCCCTGCTTCCCTGCAGTCCTGGATTCAGGATGGCAAAGAGTCACCTGGACTGAGATGAATATAGAGGTTGTCCTAATGAGATGCTGGGCCTGGGGTCCCACACTTTAGACCCTTGGTGGGTAGCGGATTGGCACACTGGCCCCTGAAACTGACCCCACGATGACGGCTGATACAACCATGCTCTCCCCCACACACAACTCTTGAGCCCAGCCCATGCTGTTATATTTGGCCACATCCCCAACTTGGCCTCGCATGCATGCCAAGTTCCTTCAGTCGTCTCTGACTCTTTGCGATCCCATAGGCTGTAGCCCGCCAGGCTCCTCTGTCTATGGAATTCTCCAGGCAAGAGCACTGGAGGAGGTCGTCATTTCCTCCTCCAGGGGATCTTCCTGACCCATGGATCAACCCCGAGTCTCTCGTGTCTCCTGCACTGGCAGGTGGGTTCTTTACCACAAGCACCACCTGGGAAGCCCTTATCCTAACCTTTAACTCAGCCTCACGCGGATCCTGTATGATTGGGCTCCCACAGTGAACCGACTCAGGGCATGCTGGTTTTCTTAGCCCCTTATCAGAGCCCCATTGATTTCTGCCTGCAGACGGGCCTCAATCACCTGCATCCCTTGGTCACCTGTGATCCTTGACCAGAGGAGCTGGAAGTTTCAGGGTGGCTCATTCCCATCCCTGGAGGAAGAAGTCAGATGTCCTGGGGTCAGTGAAGGGTGGAGGCCGTGTGCACCTGTGCTCGTGTGTGCGTGCACGTGCTGCTGGTCTTGTGGGACCACGCAGCCTCTCAGAGGAGCTGCCATTCAGTGGCCGAGTCAGGGCAGCTGCAGCCAGCAGGAGGAGCTGATGGGCATCATTGCTGCCCAAGGCCTCCAGGGCCACTTAATTCTACAACCCCCGACCCTTTAAGCTGGGTTGGTTAGCCTTGCTTTGAAGAAAACGCATTATTTCTCAGGCCTGGGATCAGGAGGCTATTGGGAGAAGACCCTGGTCTCTGAACAACCTGGAGGGTGCCCTTTGCCCAGACGGGGTAGGAGAGACATTCCCAGTGGTCCTGCATCAGGGCCCAGGCTCCCCTCCCAGAGGGTGTGACCAACGAGGGGCCCCTGTGAGTTCAGTGTGCCCTGGGGTTCGGGACATGGAAGATGGGCATGGGACGGAGAGATGGGGAGAAGGATTAGACCTCTGGGGTGTGGGGAGGGGTGACACAGAGGGGGACCAGGCAGAAAGGGTAGCTTTGTGTGACAGGATCTGGCACACATGTTCAGGGGTCTACACATGAGCATGAGCACGCATCTGTTCATGGCTCACACGCAGGCCTCCCTGGTGGACTGATGTGCGTGGGTGCGGGGTGGGGGTTCTAGCCGGGGCGATGCCCTTGATCACAGGTTCTGGGCACAAGTGGGTGCCATCAGCATCTCAGCCCAGGGCAGGACACAGACATGGTCAGCGGCTGCTGTGAGGCTGACGGCGAGAAGTAAAGGTGCAGACGAAGCTCACTCTGCTTGGCCCGCAAGGGCCAAAGCGCTGGGCCGAGTCCCTGCCTCCGTCTTTCTTCCCATCTCCCCTGTCCTTAGAGCACTTTCTTCTGGGAGCTCAGCCCGATTCATAGCACTTTGTCCAAGGACAGGGGGCAAGGGCTGGGGGAGCCTGGGGTGGGGCCTGGGACGGAGGCCGGGGGCCAGCCCAGTGCATCAGTGCTGCATGCTGGTGGGCATGGGGAGCAGAGGAGAGGAGAACTTCACGTGTGCTCTCTGGGCTTTGTATCAGGTTTGAATGGTGGTTATTTCTCTTTGGCACATGCCAGCCCCCTGGTCAACTGCCTGCAGCCAGGGAGGGTACTGCCTGGCCTGGAGTCCTGATGTATGCACTTCCAGGGATGAAAGTGTGTGTGTGTGCAAATGCACACGTCTATGCTCAGGGTGGGGGCGGGGCCAGCAGAGAAGAACCTCTAAGTGCTTGTCCTCAGTGAAAGCACATGGGTGCCCAGGGCTCGGTCCACTCTGGGTGAAGGAGCTTCCAGCGTGGCTGAGACACCAGCTCCAGGTCCCTGCCAGGAGCTGCCACTGAGATTGAGAGGCTGGGCAGGGGACGACAGCCACGGTGGCTCCATCTCCCGACAGCTCCATCTGTCCAGCTGCGTCATTGAACCCCTAACATCCTGTAGAGGGAGGTATCACTAGTCCACGTGAGGACAGTCATCTCGGGGTGGTCAGTGACTGGCTGGGGGTCATGCTGCAGGCAGATGGCATTGTGAAACTCCAGGTTGCACAGGAGGGTGGCGGTGACCCTCAGACACAATACTGGCGCCAACACTGGCCAGTTGCAGGGTGTGGGCTCAGATCTGGGCCTTGGAGGGACCTGAGAGGCTGGCGAGGGCGCTGTGAATGGGCATCGCAGCTCAGCGTGGAGCCCAGCACAGAGACTATCCATTCTCAGCCTGCTCTGTCTCCCACCCCCGGCCAGGAGGTAGCACTCTCCCCCTGACAGTCAGGAGGCCAGGCTCCACCCAACCCAGTAGTGCATAAACCCAAGCTATGCCTGTGTTCTGAGAACTCTCTGCTGGGCTGCATGAAGTTCTTGGGTAGGGCCAAGGCTGAAGGCTTCCTAGAGCAGTGGGGTAGCAGTGGGGTAGCCTTCAGTCTTGACCAGGCCCTGCCCAAGAACCCTAACCCTAAAGTGAGTGAAGTCACTCAGTCATGTCTGATTCTTTGCGGTACCATGGTCTGCAGCCCACCAGGCTCCTCTGTCCATGGCATTTTCCAGGCAAGAGTATTGGAGTGGGTTGCCATTTCCTTCTCTAGAGGATCTTCCTGACCCAGGGATCGAACCCTCATCTCCCGTATTGTAGGCAGACGCTTTACCATCTGGACCCTAACCTCCACTCTAGGCTGGTTGCATCTCATGGGGGTCCTGCTGTGTCCCTGGCCGGGTTCTCAGGTGTGTTAGGTCGTGTGGGGGGCAATTCTGGGGGCTGGCTGGGGGTATGGCAGGCTATTTTCTGCCACTGTGCATTACCCACTCCTTAAAGGTCCAACTTCATCTTTTTTTTTAAATAGAAATCATCAGTGAAAATGCTTTGGACAGGAGAGGAAGAACCTTCAGAAGCCAGTAGCCTGTGAGCCTGAGGGGCATCTCGTTACTGGGGGGCTCAGGAAGAGAGGAAGGAGGGAGGTGTGGGAACCAGTGTGCACCCCTGGGCCCCCAGGGGCAGGTCCCACAGCTGAGGGAGTGAATCCTGTCCCCTGCTGGCCCAAGGCAATGAGCTATGAATATCAGCTCTGTTGAAGGAGGGGCAGGGAGGCTTGTTTGTCTTTGCAGGGCCCCGACAGTGCCGGGCACTGGGATATGCCCAGTGCTTCCCAAAGGAAGGCAGGCAGGAGGGAAGGAGGGAAGGAGGGAAGGAAGGAAGGAACCCAAATACTGCTTTTTGCCCTGGGACGGAGACCCTTGGGCTGGACAGAGACCCTTGGGCTGTGCAGGCAGGGCTGGGGAAGTCCTCCAGTGGCTGGCAGAGCTGAAGTGGGCCTCTGCCCAGGGCTGTGGGCCCTCACCCTGGGCCTGCAGGTCACCACCTTCTCCTCCATGCCTGTCCTCAGGCTTGTGCTGCCCAGCTCTGTGGCAGCTGCTCGCTGCTCCAGACCTGCTCCCTGGCCTCGCCTGTCACCTGGGCTCCCAGGGACACAGGACTCCGGTGGCGGAGGGTGGCGGGGAGCAGTCCCCTCCTCTCCTGCAGGCCCGGCCACCCACTGCTGGGGGCTGTTGCGCAGAGCTCAGTGTTCTCCCAAACCAAGAGGACCAGAGGGGTGGGGCGGGACCTGGAGGGGTGACTGTGGCCAGGCCTGGGCTGCCTCCCCCGACCCCCAACTCTGCTCCTAAAGAGCCAGGAGCCGAGAGAAGCACTCCGGGTGTGTCCCGGCCTCGTGACTCGCTGCGCGGAGTCCAGGTGCAAACTCGCCCCGCCCTGTCTTTACCGGGACTCCGCCCCTGCCCCGCCCCAGGAGCTCACGTTTCAGTCTCAAATAAGAATCATGTACCTTACCGGGGCCCATCCCTTGTGGTGAGCCTTATTCTCACCGCCTGCCTGAAATCCGAGGCCCAGGGGCTGGTGGAAGCTGCTGGGTCCAGGGCTCCCGAGGGAGGAGCTGGAGTGTGAACGCCGGCAGAACTTTGCCCATGTCTGAGATTTCTAGAACTTTCTTCCCCCTGCAGGCTTTTTTGCCTTCTGCCCCGTTTGCCTCCCGGCCCTTTGTTTAGTGACTTCCTGCCGGTCCTCGGGTGACCCTTGGACACACGGGGCTGTGCCCCCTGCCGGGGCTGGGAGCCTTTTCTGCCTTCCCCAGCCTGCCCTCCGTACCCTAGACTGCCAAGTCCGGGGGCTCGTCACCTCTGTGTCCCCCAACACCACGCACAGTGGCTCCCCCAGAGCAAGCACTCTATAATTTATTCACTTAATGAGCATTTCTGGATTTAGGGAGTAATGTGACTCAGCTGGTAAAGAATCCGCCTGCAGTGCGGGAGACCTGGGTTCGATTCCCCGGTTGGGACAATCCCCTGGCGAAGGGAAAGTCTACCCATTCCAATATTCTGGCCTGGAGAATTCCAGGGACTGTATAGTCCATGAGGTCACAAAGCCTTGGACACGACTGAGCGACTTTCACTTTCACACTTTGGCAGTAAAATCCTTACCCTCCAAAGGGCCCATGTGCTTGACTTTGGGGGCCTGTGACTTCCTGGGCAGCCAGGGCTGAAGAAGGGACTCTGGGGTAACTGGCACCCCCAAGCCTCCTCGGCTCATAAGCAGACATGGGGTCTCATACCCCAGGGATGATCCCAAGAGGCCCACATGGTTTACATCTTCTGCCCCACTCTGCTGGCTCCGCTCAGCTGTCGGGGCTCGTCCTTGGTCTGAGTTACCATTAGGGAATGGTCTGATGCTCTGGAGGGCTGGAATCCCTCCTGATGGACATCTTGGGGCCACAGCTGGGTATCCCATGATGGCCACCGCTTACCTGGGTTTTGGGGAGGCCCCACCTCTGCTTATCACAGCAAGCTCATCACCCTCTCAAACGCCGGGTCCCCAGCCTGGGTGTAGTTCCAAGCACAGCCCCTGACTTTTCCAGGCTCTGTTCTGCCACAGGGCAGGTGAGGAGGCCTTCCCGCAGCCCACCTGCCCATGTCGACAGGAGCAGATGGCTGGAGCATGCCCAGGTCCTGAAGGGGCAGATGGCTTCCTTTTCTTTGTCTGCAGGACGCAGCCCTCCTCATCAGCTTGGCACTGAGGGTTCTCGTCTTCCTTTCCAGACTCACCTGCCCTTCTGCCTGCTGCTGCCACACGCCCGATGCCCCAGCCATGTGAGATTCCATCCTGTCCCCTGTGCTCGAGTTCTCCCTGCATCTTTCCATCTTTCCCTCTCCTTGGAAATAAACTCTATCCTTCCCGGCCTGGAGAGAAAGCCTTCCACGTCAAGTCCTAGCTCAGACGTCACCTCCTCCAGGAGGCCCTCTCTAGATGTCTCAGTGGATTTAAACCTCCCATCTTTCTTCTGTCTGTCGTCTGAGAAAGGACTGGCGGAGTACTGGTGGTCTGTGTGTCTCCTCAGAGGCCTCTGTCGTGGGGCCAGGGAGGTGGCAGGCACTTTGCCAGCGTGTCTTGCTCCGTCTCCACTTCCCAGCTGGTTTCTGTGTGGAGGGCTCCTGCCCGCCACCCTCTGTGACTGCTCATTTGTCCTTTGATGGTCAAGGCTGAGAGTAAGTCCCCCTTGGCCTCTTCCGCTCCAACTTCAGGTCTGTGGTACCCACAGTTCCCCAGGTGGTGGCCACTCCAGTGGGAACTGAAGGGCACTCATCCTGGCTGCTCAGGGTGGCCTCCATTGCTCACACGGGTTCTGAGTAGGAGTCCTGGTGGTCCCACCAGGACAAGGGTCATGGAAAACACACAAGCAGTGAGTCTAGTCTATCTTAAGTTCTCAAAAACCTGGAAACAAATTTGAAACATAAAGCCTTTCAAAGTGACTATTTGGCAGCAGTTTTCAGATAATTGTGTATCATAAAAGAGTGGTTGGTGTAAAACCCAATGAAGATTCAGTGAAAGATTGAATAGTAACAGGTTTCTTTAAGCTGCATGGGTATATGATTATCAGTCTCTATAAAGAAAGACTCAATTTCGTCATCTTATTGCGGTAGAATTTAAAATAAAGTGATTCTTGGTACTTTATTTCCTAAAAGTGTAAGTCAAGGCTTTTTTTTTAAACTAATTTTTGTCTTTCAAAAAAAAAAAAACCCACAAATGAGTTCCAAGGCATTTATTAACTAATTAGCTTCATTATTTTATAATCACACCTTACAAGTGAGCTGGAAGTCGACAAGAGCCAGCACTTGAAACCCAAACAGAAGAATTTAGCTCAACTGTCCTACCATTACTTTAAAATTAGCAATAGCATAAGGTCTGGCTGCAAAAAACTGACATGCTCACTGGCAAGAAAATCAGTCATTAGGGAAACATCTCGGAGAGGCTCCTGCAGCAGGGCAGCTGCACGTAACGGCTTGGCTTCCTCTTTCTGCGCTGCCAGGTGATGACAGCTGGGAAACCAGAGGGACTGTGATGGCCAGGGACACTCGGAAGGTCAAATGAGTCTGATCTCATGGTCTTAAGAGGACTGCATGTGTCATGCTTTAGTCATATCTGACTCTTTGTGACTGTATGGACTGTAGCCTGCCAGGCTCCTCTGTCCATGGGATTCCCCAGGCAAGAATCCTAGAGTGGGTTCCCGTTTCCTCCTGTAGGGGATCGTCCTGACCCAGGAATTGAACTTGCGTTTCTTATGCCTTCTGTATTGGCAGAGGGTTCTTTACCACTAGTGCCACGTGGGAAGCTTCTTTAGAGGCCTCATTTCAGTCAGTTCAGTTCAGTCATTCAGTCGGGTCCAACTTTTTTTAACCCCACAGACTGCAGCACACCAGGCTTCCCTGTTTGTTACCAACTCCAGGAGCTTGCTCAAACTCACGTCCATCGAGTCAGTGATTCCATCCAACCATCTTATCTTCAGTCGTCCCCTTCTCCTCCTGCCTTCAGTCTTTCCCAGCATCAGGGCCTTTTCCAATGAGTCAGTTTTTCCCATCAGGTGGCCAAAGTATTGGAGCTTCAGCTTTAGCATCAGTCCTTCCAGTGAATTTTCAGGACTGATTTCCTTTAGGATGGACTGGTTGGATCTCCTTGCAGTCCAAGTGACTCTCAAGAGTCTTTTCCAACACCACAGTTCAAAACCATCAGTTCTTCAGCACTCAGCTTTCTTCACAGTCCAACTCTTACATCCATACATGACCACTGGAAAAACCATAGCTTTGACTAGATGGACATTTGTCGGCAAAGTAATGTCTCTGCTTTTTTATATTCTGCCTAGATTGGTCATAGCTTCTGTTCCAAGGAGCAAGTGTCTTTTAATTTAAGAGGCCTGGGTGAAAGGAAACTGTTAACAGATGGGAAAGTGAGCGTAGAGGGATTTATTTCATGTCAGTCTGCCTTAGGCCCCTGGACCTGTGACTGTTCCGCAGGGAGGTTTGGTTTTACCTGTGACTCTGAGTGGCTATAAAGAAGTGTTGTTCTTGGGGCCGGTGGGAGGAGCATGGGGGAACAAAGTTAAACAGCGATGAGCGTCTTGACCCAGCTGCCCTCTGTCCACCAGCCCCGGGGGGGCCCTTTTGGTAGGAAGCTGAGAAGTGGCTGGAGCCCCAACCTGGGAGGAGGAAGGTGTGCCCAGTGTCTCCCTGGGTCTCTGCGGATGCTGCACGGGTGAGGCTTCTGTTCTGGGCTAACGCCCCTGTGACCTGTGTCTCTGCAGACACCTGTCCCATTAGCAAGGGATAGTTCCTGTGCCTGCTGCCAACTCTCTTCCAGACCACCCTGGCTCCAGATGGACCCCGTCCTCTGAAGTACCACTAACCCGAGGTGTTGCCTGTGGTGGATGATTCGTGAAGATCTTGGGGGTCATTGTGACTGCTGGGGAAGTCATTCAGGCCAGAAAACCACCTGAAAGATGACCTTAGACATCCTACTCCTGGACTTTTGTCTGTTTCTATGTTGGTGCCTTTCTCACTGGCTGACCTCTTTCCAAGTCCTTCCAAGAACCTCTTGGTCAGTTTCTGCTTCCTGAAGACCCTTCTCTGCCTCTTCTTTCCCCCACTTCCCTGGCTGCCCCCAGGCTTCCCCTCACTGCCTTGGGCAGATCCATTCAAGAGTCTCTGGTTGGCTTTTAGCTGACCTTGCCCAGGGCTCCACCCTTCTCCTTACAGGCTATGGGACATAATCCAGACGTGCATCTGATGGACTCGGAGTGAGCTGCCCATGGCCCTAGTGGGGAGAGGGGGCCCCGGTAGAGCTGGCTTTCTTGTTCTCTTCCTCCTTTCTTTTTTTGGTCTGCACTGCCCGTCTTGCGGAATCTCACTTCCCCAACCAGGGGTGGAAGTCAGGCCCTGGGCAGTGAAAGTGCAGAGTCCTAACCACTGTACCACCAGAGACTTCCCCTCCCTCCCTTTCTTCCTTCCTCTTTTTTTTTTTTTTTTTGGATTGGCAAGCAGTTTTCCTGCAATAATAATTAGTGATGGCTAGTGAGGCACCTGGGGCAGAGATCTGAGCTTCCCAGGTGTCAAAGTGGAAAAGAAACTGCCTGCCAGTGCAGGAGATGCAAGATATGGGTTCGATCCCTGGGTTGGGAAGATCCCCTGGAGGAGGAAATGGCCACCCACTCCAGTATTCTTGCTGGGAAAATCCCATGGACAGAGGAGCCTGATGGGCTACAGTCCATGGGGTCGCAAAGAGTCGGACATGACTGAGCACACAACAGGGGCAGAGATGGCGAGTAGAGAGGGGGTGAGGAAAATGCAAAGTAAACAGCAGAGAGGGAGGCGAGGAGCCAGATGGGGCAGGTCTGAGGACCGCTCGGCTCCATCCAGGGGTTCCCGTCACTGTCCCTCCAGGCAGGCATCCTGAAGGGCACGGAGGTAATGCTTGGTTTGGAGCTGATTCTTGGTTTGGGGGATATACTTGTTTTGGACCACTGGGGCTGATGCTTGGTTTGGGGCTGGGCCATTCAACCTAGGTCTCAGGAAATTCGCTCCACGAGCCAATTTGCTTCCTCCTTGTGGAGGCCCAGGCTTGTGAGAGCTCGGGCATTTGGCGGAGGATCAGGTCTGGAAGGAACAGTGGGAGTCGCTGCTTATCAGAGATCCACCTCACACCGGACACGGCCCTGAGGCAGAGGGCTGCTTGCTGAAGCCAGAGTCTTCGTGGCTTCCTGCTAGTTTTCTTCTTTTTTTTTTTTTTTACCAACATTGAATATTCTGGGTAACTGTCAAATTCGTGGCTTGGAGAGGAATAAATTGCAGAAGAGCTGTGACTGACCTCGGTGGAGGGGCAGCTCCTTGGACTGAGTGCTGGATGAGGGGGAAGGAACAGGTGCCCATGGGAGCAGCACTTCTCTCCCCGACTCCGTCCTCACTGGATGGCCGGGTGGTGTCTCCCTGGCTCCGGACCCTGCTTAGCTCCATCTCGGTCCTGGGTTGCACTGCTGAGGGTCCCGCCCTGTTGACCTGACTCCAAGCAGAGCAAACTCTACTGTCTGCAGTGGTTTTTCCCACCCCGGGCTCCCCTATCTTGACCTCAACCAAGAGCAGGATAGTTTTCGAGTGAAATATTTCTCTTGAGCATCCCCTAGACTGGCAGAAAGTCAAGAAAGTTCCTTAGAAGACCGAGTGCACCCCCCTTAATTTTCAGAGCAGGGGAATGAGGCCCAAAGTGGCCAAAAGCTAGAGAGTTAAGGGCCACACAGCTTCCTGACCCCCAGCCCTCTGCAAGCTGGGCGCTGTGTTGATCACAACAGCGGTTGTGTGAGACCTGGCCCTTCAGTGATCTCGTATTTCAGTTTGGAAACTGGTGGGAGAAGCAGAAGGACATAATGGAGCTCCCCTTTGAGAGTGCCCAGCACAGTTTCTTTCATTCCTTCTTAAGTCCTTCTCACTCCCCAAGACGCGCCTCATGGTTGGCCGCTCCGTGGAGACTTGTCCGTGACCTTCCTGTGACCTGCCAGCCGGCACGGGCCGTGATGACTCTTAGTTGTGAGAGCTGTACGCTGCTTAAGCAGAGCTGGGGTTGAGGGGGACACCTCTTTGATGGGGATGGAGACACTCTCCTCCATGATGATCTGTCCACTCCCCGACTTTTAAAAAAAATTTTTTTATTTATTTTGGCTCCCCGGGGTGGCATGTGGGATCAGCATGACCAGGGTTTGAACCCAGGCCTCTTGCATTAGGAGTGCTCCCTGAATTGGGAATGCAGAGTCTTAGCCACTCCCCACTCCCCGAATTTTTAGAAAATTATTTATTTTATTTTTGGCTGTGCTGGATTTTTTGCGCTCCCTGTGGGCTTTCTCTAGATTCGGTGAGTGGGGGCTGCTCCCTAGCTGCGGTGCACAAACTTCTCATTGCAGTGGCTTCTCTTGCTCCTCCCTAGCTGCGGTGCACAAACTCCTCATTGCGGTGGCTTCTCTTGCTGCAGAGTGCAGGCTCTAGAGCACGGACTCAGTAGTTGTGGTGCATGGATTTAGTTGCCCTGCGGCATGTGGAATTTTCCTGGACCAGGGATTGAACCCGTGTCCCCTGCATAAGCAGGTGGATTCTTATTCACTGCACCACCAGGGAAGTCCCACTCTCTGACGTTTTGCCCAAACACAGGCACATCCTTTCAGCCCTGACGCATGACGGGAGTCCCCGTGGAGTCTTCATGGATGGAGATAGGGATGCTGGCTGTCTAGCAAGAAAGGGCTGTTGCCCCCCAACTAGTCCCCTCGTTCAGCCTGTCCACAGTGTGGCCCGTTCACATTCTCTGTTCCTGATTTCCTCCCTGGATTCAGGATGGCCCCTGACTTGTGGGCAGGTGCATCTGCGCCTTATTCTTCCTCGGGCTCTGTGCTGGTCATGTGCAGCTGGTAACTCGTGGGGCATGTTCACCCCTTCTTCAGCAGCAGAGACTCCGTGACTGTCAGGTCTCTGGTTCCAAGTCCTTCCCACTCTCTCTCCCCACAAGGTCCCTTTCTTCCATGGGACCAGGGGTCTGTGTGAATTACAGCTTGGGAGCGAGGTAAACTCGAGTTAGAAGCAACCTCCTTTCAGAGCCACTCATGTGCTACCTGGTTACCTGAGATTCTGGCCTCACCTGCCACCCCCATGCCCAGATGGTGGCTCCAGATGACTCTTGAAAGGACTGAACTTTCACTTTTTGCTGTGAAGACAGCCGGGGTGGAAGTTTTCTGGGCAGATGGTGCATTGTCTTTACTCTAAAGGAGAGCGTGAAAGGGGGCTTCTGTAGTTACAGCAATGCTCAATCATTTCCTGAATCTTCCAGACACAAAGTGTCCCACAGAGGGGAAGACTCTACAGCTGGAATCTGAGCCTGGCAGGGTCCCATTTGTCCGCCAGCTCCTCAGATGGGGCCAGTCTGATGACAGTTCACCTGAAAGTCGCACTCTGATGCATGACGGCACCTGCATGGGTGTGTGTGTGTGTGTGGGGGGGTCACTGGAATCGCAGCCCTGAAGGCTCTGTGAGGGCACCTGGGGAAGAGATGTGGGAACAACAGCCCCCGAGGACTGCCAGGGGCTAGAGGAGTCTCAGCTGTTCAGGCTGCTGTAAGAAAAACACCACAGACGGGGTGGCCTGTGAGCAACAGAAATTTATTTCTCACAGTTGTGGAGACAGACAAGTCCAACATCAAGGCATTGGCAGATCTTTCTGTCGAGTTCTGCCTCCTGGTTCATAGGTGGCTGTCCTCACACGTCTGAAGATGTGAAGGAGGTCTTGGAGTCTCTTTCACAAGGGCACTAACTCCACTCACAAGGGCCCCACCCTCATGATCTAATCACCTCCCACAGCCCCCACATCTTAATACCATCACCTTGGGGATTAGGTTTCCATATATGAATTTTGGGGACACAAATATTCAGTTCCAGCAGAATGGACTAACCAGAGCAGGTTAGTCTACATGGCCCAGAGAGCTACCTGCTTCTCCATCAGGAAGGAAGAAGTGTTAGGCTCTCAGTTGTGTCTGACTCTTTGTGACCCCCTGGACTGTAGCCCTCTAGGCTCCTCTGTCCATGGAATTCTCCAGGCAAGAATACTGGAGTGGGTTACCATGCTTTCCTCCAGGGGATCTTCCCGACCCAGGGATCAAACCTGGGTCTCCTGCATTACAGATTCTTCACCTTCTGAGCCACCAGGGAAGCCCAGAGGAGGAGAAAAGAGTACCAGGGATGAACAAGAACAATGGACTTGTTCTTGTCCTATTTTTTCGGTAAATCTTTTTTTTGGGGGGGTAAATTCAAAATATTTGAAGTTTAGTTGATTTACAATGCTATGTTAGTTTCAGGTATATAGCGAAGTGTTCAGTTTCTAAGTTGTGTCCCCATGGACTGCAGCACGCCAGGCTTCCCTGTCCTTCACTGTCTCTGGGAGTTTGCTCAAATTCATGTCTACAGAGTCGGTAATGCTATCTAACTATCTCACCCTCTGTAGCCCTCTTCTCCTTTGGCCTTCAATCTTTCCCAGCATCAGAGTCTTTTGCAATGAGTCGGCTCTTTGCATCAGGTGGCCAAAGTATACTTATATCAATATCTATCTATCTATCTATGTACACACATTTTCAGATTCTTTTCTGTATTATTATAAAATATTGACTATAGTTCTTCATGCTCTACAGTAAGTCTTTCTCGTATTTTGTATGTAGTAGTGTGTATCTGTTAATCCCAAACTCTTCATTTATCTCCCCTCTGCCCCACTTTCCCTGTTGGTAACCACAAGTTTGTTTTCTATGTCTGTGAGTCTATTTAAAGCAGAATTTAAAAGCCCATGTGAAGGGTTAACAATTATGAAACAGACCTGATATAAGCCAGGTGATTCTGGGGATCCGTGCTGGCTGCTGTGCTGGAGAAGGTAGCATTTTTCACCTTTGGCAAAATAAAGTAGAAACGTGTTAGTCTTGCCTTCCTAACACAACTATAAATGCCTTGACGGTGGAGCTGAGATTGGAGCTGAAATTAAGTGGGAGGCCGTCTGAGAAAGTGTCCTGGGAGAGGAGGCCCCGCAGGCCATGGCAGACCCGGGTGTCTCGCGTCCCGCCTCCTGTGCCCCTGAGGATAGGAAGGAGAAGTAGATGTTCCCATGTTGCGCGTTTTTGCGGCTGTCACTTGTCGCTGAGTGGCATAGGCTGAGTGGCTGACTGAAAACGAGCTGCGTGGGGCCAGCAGGTCAGAGCCAGAGGACTCTTTGGAGAGCATTGGTTCCATCCATTCATGACAGAGACAATCAGCTGAGGTCCCGGGAGAACACGCAGCCTGTCAAGTTCAGACAGGGAATAAGTGCAGGTCTGGGACACGGGGCTCCTGGCCTCCCCACCCCTCTGGCTGCCCAGCCCGTGACCCTGCCAACCCCTGAAACACGCTCTCATAAAACCCAGCTGCTCTTTGGGCATGAAGGGAACACACTAGACACTTGATGGACGGCCTGTGCTTGGAGGTCTTTCTCTGGGATCAGGGAAGGATTGGGCCCCTCCCACCCACTCCTCCTGGAGGTGTCCCCATCTAAGGAGACAGGGCTGTGGACCTTGTCTGGGCTGATATCTGCCTGGATAACCAGCAACTTTCCCCCTCTCTACTGTCGCTCAGACCCTTTCTGAAAGATGAGGCCTCTTAAAGAGAAACAATCACAACCACGTTACCACACTGAAAATATAAAAAATTTCTTGATATAATAGATGTCTGGTTAGTAGTTGAACTTCTTCAGTTTTTATACACATTTGCAAGAAAATTATTTGAATCAGAAGCCAAATAAGGCCTACACATTGCAATTGATGGGGTTCTTAAGTCCCTTTTAATCTACAGGATCATCTTCCATATTTTTCCCTCACTTTTTTGGTTTTGATCGAAGGATCTAGGTTGTTCATATTTTGGAAATTTCTACAACTGGATTTTGCTGATTTTGCTGATTTAGCCCTTGAGAACGAAGTGATCAATAACATAGGGTGACCCATCCAAGCAGTTTGCCCTGTGCTCAAATCTGGAAGTCCTTAGCAAATCAGATTGGCCACTCAACATTTTTTCCCGTCATTTATACTTTCTTATTTTAAGTTGGTAACTAAGTTATAGCCTTTATCAGACTCATTTAAATTTTTGACAGGATTCTTCCCTACTAGTGGTGTGTTATTCCAACAGCTGTTTGCCTCTCATTTTGTGATGTTAGAGCCTTTTATGACCAATGCTTACATCCATTCATTCATCACAGGTTGCAAAACAGTGATGTTCTCATTTTACCTTCCCTTTCCGTTTATTAGCTGGACTTCTTTTGTTAGAGACACACTCAGCAACTCTTTGGTTACCCAGAGCTACAGTTCACAGATTAAAGGCTCTATCAACACTTGATTCTTTCTCTTTCTTTGCTGTCTTTTCAAAATATGGCTCCTTGGCATGCCCCCAAAGGGATGAATGGTTTCCTTTAGGGGCGTTATAAACTCATGGACACAAAAATAGCTTCAGTCTTTTGTAGCTTATTATTCTTATTGATGTTTACATGTTTCCATCTTTGGCTGGTGGGAACTTCTTCAGGTTGCTTCCTGGGTTATTTTGACATAACCCTAGTAGTCTTGATAGTTTCCTTGTTTTACAATTTGACAAGATGTTCCAAACCAATTACTTGGTATACTCCTGTCCTGGTCTTGGGAATAGCCATTTCTCTAACGAATCCCGGTTCTTTTTAATGGAAAACGTATTTACAAACAGAGATGCTCATTGCTACTAACCTGGTTGTTTTTTTCTAGGTCTTTCAGTGGCCATAGCTAGGAAACATGTATTACTTTTAAGAGACAAAATGTATAGTGCGTTCATACTGATGTTACTAATTCAAATTCAGAGCTGCAGAGTTTTAATTGAACCGCATTGACCTTCCATCTTTATCTTTTTCTCACACTGAAAATCCTGACTCTAAATGGTACCAGTGTAATTACCCCTTTGCTTTATGCCACAACCAGCACACACACAACAGTCTCTGGGTAACAATACGAACCTACACTACCGATAACAATATGATTACAGGAAACAGTGATATTTTTGAGGCTCTTTTTGTCCTTAGACTGTAACCCACTAGGGATATATAGTCAAATTACTGTGTTTAAGTCAGTGGGAATAATTCCTTCTTGGGTGTTTATATTACCAACTGGTGGTTATGTTACATAATTATGGTTCATTTGTATAATTCCCCCTTTCATTTTTAGGGCTTGCTTTTTAAGTTTAATTCCGAGGTTGAATTTACAAAGCCAGGTACATTCAAAGACGTCTAGCTTCTCTCCTCATCCCCTCTATCCTGTCTCCCTTTTCCTCTTTTGCTACCATTAAGGTATTTTTGTGCATACTTACATATTTTTTTTAATAAGCAAATGTTTGTTCATCTGTATGTATCTGTCTGGTTCCTTTTTTTAAATAAAATGAATGAAAACATTCTTGGCGTATTTTTCTCTTCTTTGCTTTTTCACTTGTCATCTGGAAAGCATCCGTGTTTGTATGTAGAAATATCCCTCACTCCTTTTCATGGCTATGTGGGACTCCATCATGCAGATATGATAATACTTAGTTTACCTAACCAGTCTCTTACTGATTGCCGTTGTTTTCTAGTCCTTTGCCATTATGATAAAGTTGTGCTTCAATAAATCTTTGGGCACGTATTTTTTCATATATCTGCTAATGTAATATATCTTTGGGATAAATTCCCAGATTTGCTGGGTCCAAAGGTCAGTGCATATGTAATTTTGTAAGATAATACTAAATTTCCCACCAGCAATGTAGGAGTGCTTCTTTCCCTTATATTGCCAACAGAGCATGGAGTCACACGTCTGGCCTTGTGCCCAATTTGATAGCTTAACAAATTGTACCTCAGTGTATTTTTAATTTGTACCCTCCTGTCACAAGTTGAATTCCCTGAGGTCAGACTCTGAGACTGACTAGCCCACAAGGCATTTTTTAAAGAACAGTCTTTGGACTATCACTTGGGGAGGGAGCAAGATTGGGCAGAGGGACAAGGAGAGTCGTCTCGACATCGGAATAGGCCGAGCCCGCAGTGGGCCGTGGAGCGGGGAGGGCCCTTCAGGGATGCTCTGAGTCGGGATGACTGGCAGGGCTGCTCATCCTCCACGTTCGTCTGTTGTAGGATGTGGGCTGCTCTGGGAGGAGGTGTGACCTTGGACCAGGCAGTTTTCTTCTGCTGAGATGAACCCGCATGAGTGCTGACAGCTGGGGGCCATCTCCTCGTGGCACTTGCAGTAGGTGGGGGGTGGGGATGAAATCTCTCCTTTCTAAAGGACAATGGGTGGCACGTCACAGCACCCACTTTGTCTCTCAATTTATCTATAAGATCTGCCTCAGTGATTTTTTCTCTCTCAAGTTTTCTGCGTGCAGTCTTATTTCTCTCTCTGTCTTCTATCTATTTAGTTGATCTGTCTCAGTTTGAGATAGGTGTACTAAATAGTCTTGGTTTTTAAAAAACGCGTTTCTATGTATTTCTCTTATCATCTCTTATAGTTTCTGCTTTGTGAAACTTGTTGCTCAGTCACTGTAGGCATACACAGTATTACTGTTAAAACTTCCAAAAAAAGAATAAAAAAATAAATAAAACTTCCTTGCGCCCTGCAGACTTCAGGATTATACAGCGTCCTGCTTTGTTTCACTCAGCACTCTTTGGCCTGAACTCTACCTTGCTGGGTATGTAGCTCACCAGGCTCCTCTGTCCATGGGATTCTCCAGGCAAGAATACTGGAGTGGGTTGCCATTTCCTCCTCCAGGGGATCTTCCCAACCCAGGAATCAAACTTGCGTCTCTTACAATGGCAGGCGGATTCTTTGCCACTGAGCTACCTGTTTATGATGCATGTAAGTGATATTATATGCTATTTCTCTGTCTGACTTACTTCACTTAGAATGGCAATCTCTTGGTTCATTCATGCTGCTGTAAATGGCATTATTTCATTCTTTTTTTTCTATATGGCTGAGTAATCCATTGTATGTATACACCATGCCTTCTTTATCCATTCGTCTTTGGATGGGCCCTTAGGTTGCTTCCATATATTCATTACTGTGAACAGTGCTGTTATGAACATTGAAGCGTGTGTATCTATATTTTTTGGTTTCCCTAGTGGCTCAGCTGGAGAAGGCAATGGCACCCCACTCCAGTACTCTTGCCTGGAAAATCCCATGGACGGAGGAGCCTGGTAGGCTGCAGTCCATAGGGTCGCGAAGAGTCGGACACGACTGAGCGACTTCCCTTTCACTTTTCACTTTGATGCATTGGAGAAGGAAATGGCAACCCACTCCAGTGTTCTTGCCTGGAGAATCTCATGGATGGGGGAGCCTGGTGGGCTGCTGTCTATGGGGTCCCACAGAGTCGGACACGACTGAAGCGACTTAGCAGTAGCAGTAGTGGCTCAGCTGGTAAAGAGTCCACCAGCAATGTGGGAGACCTGGGTTCAATCCCTGGGTATTTTTTATTTTTTGAATTATGAAAATGAAACAAATTTACAGGAGACTTGGAAAATATAGATCAAAGTTACATATAGTTCCACTATATATTGCAATTATTAAGTAGATGAATTAAGATTTTTAGTTGGAGTTTCAATATCAAACTCTTAAAACTTAATAGAATGAGTATACAGAGAAGTAGAAGGATACGGTAGACCCGAAAAGCACTGTGAACCAATTCAATATAATTAAGATTTACACAGTTTTCACACAATAGTAGAGTACAAATTCTATTCAAGTTCCCATAGACTATAAACTAGGAGACACTGGAACATACCCAGGGACATAACTCTAGGTACAAAAATTTCATGGTCTGAAGGTATTGAAATCATACAGTCTGTTCTCTTATCATTGTGGTGTTATGTTAGATAGCAGTATCAAAAGATATTTGTAAATAACCCACAAATTTTCAAGTGCAATGTGACATTTACCTAGAGACATCTTTAGCTTAGGCAATGAAAACTGCAATAAAGTCGGAAGACTGAAAAAAAAAAAAAACAGAGAGTGATTGCAGAGAAGAAAGCATTTAAATGAGAAATTAATATCAAAGTGAAAAATTAAAGCTAATATCAAAGATACTTAAAAAATTCCATATATTTGGAAATTAAATGTTCACTTTTAAATGAAGTGTGCATGTATCTTTTTAAATGATAGTTTTATTCAGATATATGCCCAGGAGTGGGATTTCTGGATCGTATGACAACTCTGTTTTGGTTTTTTAAGGACCTTCCATACTGTTCTCCATAGTTTGCCTATTTTATGTCACTTTCCTTCGAGGAGCAATATTAAAATGAGCCGGTGAATTCTTCTTGCTCCCCTGAGTCTCCTGCAGTGTGTAATTTGAAGTCCGACGTGTTCACTTCCTCTCAGGCAATTAGCAAGCTGGTTCTGCTTTTTATATACCTTTCCCACTCTTTCCCTCCCCAGTCTGTGACTACTGTGTTATACCCATAACGTCAGGGCACAGCCATTGCCTTCCCGGGGATGCCCCTTATTATTGTCACTTAGTCTTGGTGCCAGGCTTCCTGTCTGACCCCCTCAAGTCCTTTCAGTCAGTGTTGTTTGCAGCTTGCTCTCGGGTCAATCCTTAGTAAGAGTTCATGAGAATACAAGCCTCCTGAACTCTTGACTGTTTACAGCAATCTATCTATGGTCTTGACACTTACAGGTTGGCTTGGCTCCTGTTTTCTTTCCTTGCATAGCAAATATTCTGCTCCATTGCTTTCTGGCCTACGGTACGGCTGCTGAGAAGTCTAACTGCAATGTGACACTTTCTTCTTTCTATTTTTTGGCTGCACTGGGTTTCCTTTGCTCTGCCTGGGCTCTTCGTTGTCAGTCAGTTGCTGTGTGGCATGTGGGAATCTAAGCTCCCCAACCGGGAATTGAACCCACATCCCGTGCACTGGAAGGTGGATTCCTCACCACTGCACTGCCAGGAAGTCCCTGACACGTTTTCCTTTATAAGTGGCTTGGACTATGTAACCAACGCCCAGGGATATTTTGCTTCCTGAAAGTTCGATGGCTCCCCTAGCATGTATCTCGACTGTGGACTGTCCTGGGTGGACGGTGTGCCCATGAGGTGGAGTTTCAAGTATTTTTGCTTCAGGAAGCATGTTCTAAACTTTACTTTTGAGTATTATCCTGTTTTGTAGCTTTGGTTTTCTTCTGGAGGTCTCCCATTATATGAAGGTTTGACTTTTGCCTGTCTCCTGCCACTTTCTCTGGAAACCTTTTCATTTTCTTACTCTTTGCTTTTGACTAAAATGTTTTCCCCTTTTCATCTGTTTCACTTAAGACATTGCCCTTTGCATATATTTGCGTTTGTGATTCTGGCTTAGTCCTCATTTGTGGGTCACTTTTACTTCATACCTAACCCCCTTCCCCTCTTTTTCCACATTATTATTTTTTTGATTTTTTTTTAAGGCTGTGCTGTATGGCATGTGAGATCTTAGTTCCTTGATCAGGATTTGAACCCATGCCCTCTGTGTTAGAAGTGTGGAGTCTTAACCCCTGGGCCTCCAGGGAAGGGCCCACGCTATCTTTTTCTTTAATTGCCTCCTTTCTGAGCTTTTCTAATTCTGAATTTGTGATGTTCTTTCATACTCTTAACATTTTATTATTTTTTTTAAGCCCATTTTGAAATACGAAGTGACCCGTTTTCATCTGTGTCTGGCCATGTAAGTCTGCTGTGTCTTCATGGGCCGTGGTGGTCTCACATTACCTCTCATCTCTTTTCCCTCAACTTAACTTACTGTGATATATGAAAGAAATTCTTTTCAGTTGCTCTTGTTTAAGTAAAATAATTTCGTCTACTTCTACAGGAAAAGCTTGGGCCGAGAGAGAGGTCCCGAACTTCATGAGCCCAGAGCTCTTGTGTCTCTTACTTGCTATGAAATTTTATAAAACGTGGCTTGCTGGGCTCGATGGTGTCTCACGCCTTCCTTACTACTCACTGGCCTTCTCTTCCCTCTGCCCCCGTGGGCTTGACTCGTCAGTTCAGACTCTTCCCGCAGCAGTTTTCTGCTCAGCGCAGGGTCTAGGTTTGCAGGGGGCTCTGGTGTTAACTGTGCGAGTTCACACCTCGGGCACGTCTGGCGTGCTGTGGCTCCTCTTCTCACCCGCAACTTGGAGCCTTCAAGATCCCCTCTCAGTTTCAGTCGTTTTCCTCAGATGGACCACAGTTCAGTTCAGTTCAGTTCCGTCGCTCAGTCGTGTCCGACTCTTTGTGACCCCATGAACCGGAGCACGCCGGGCCTCCCTGTCCATCACCAACTCCCGGAGTCCACCCAAACTCATGTCCATTGAGTCGGTGATGCCATCCAGCCACCTCATCCTCTGTCGTCCCCTTCTACTCCTGCCCCCAATCCCTCCCAGCATCAGGGTCTTTTCCAATGAGTCAGCTCTTCACATCAGGTGGCCAAAATATTGGAGTTTCAGCATCAGCCTCTGTCCTTCCAATGAATATTCAGGACTGATTTCCTTTAGGATGGACTGGTTGGATCTCCTTGCAGTCCAAGGGACTCTCAAGAGTCTTCTCCAACACCAGAGTTCAAAAGCATCAATTCTTCAGTGCTCAGTTTTCTTTATACTCCAGCTCTCACATCCACACGTGACCACTGGAAAAACCACAGCCTTGACTGGACGGACCAGTGAGTGCCTAGAAAAGTATGAGGTAAATTGTGTGTGTGTGTGTGTGTGTGTGTGTGTGTGTGTTTGCTGCACTGTGAGGCTACGTGGGCTCTTAGTTCCCTAACCAGGAACTGAACCCAGCCCTCTGCAGTGGAAGTGCAGAGTCCTAACTGCTGGTTTTAGGGATGCCCCTAAATTGCATTTTGTGATTCTCAGGACCTGCAGAGAGAGGACCAGTCGGTTTTCCTCAGCATCCTCCCGCACACTCGTTTATCTCACGCTGCCCCGCAGCTGCTAGCCGTTTGGCTTTAGACATTCACATGCTGGGTGTGTGGAGACCTTGTCACCACTTTTGCTGCAGATGTCGTCCACCAAGTTTTGGTGTTGTTGCTCCAGTTCTGTCCTCTTTTTATGTGGAGACTTGGGGCTTCCCTGGTGGCTCAGACAGTAAAGAATCTGCCCACAATGCAGGAAACCTGGGTTCAATCTTTGGGTTGGTAAGGTGCCCTGGAGAAGGGAATGGCAACCCACTCCAGCATTCTTGTCTGGAAAATTCCATGGATGGAACTTGGTTGGCTACAGTCCACAGGGTTGCAAAGAGTCAGGTATGACTGAGGGGCTAACACAAACACTTTGGGAATGTTCAAAATATATAGGCTGTTAATATTCATCTCCTACCCTTTTAATTAGTTGAAGTTATTAAGAAATTTTAAATAACCTGGTGAAGAGCTAATCAGTCACTGTATCCTGTGTGTCAGAAATGTCCTCTCCAGGGCAATGTGTCTAAAAGGACACACACTGAACACTGGTAACAAAGATTAGGGGTTGTGTTGACTTTTCTGGGGCTGCTGTAACAAAGCACCCTAAACCAGGTGGCTTGAAGCAACAGAAATTTTTTCTCTCACAGTTCTGGAGGCCGGAGGTCCAAGGGTGCTGGCAGGGCACGCTCCCTGTGAAGGTCTCTTGTTTCTTCTCCTGGCTGTAGTGGTGACCAGCAGTCTTCAGCCTGTGGCTGCATAGCTCCATTCCTGTCTCTGTCTTCACATGGCGCTCTCCCTCTTGTCTCTTCTCCTGAGGTCACCAGTCATTGGATTAGGGCCCAAGCTTCAATACTTTGGCCACCTGATGTGAAGAGCCAATTCACTGGAAAAGACCCTGATGCTGGGTAGGACTGAAGGCAGAAGGAGAAGGGGACGACAGAGGATGAGATGCTTGGATGGCATCACCGACTGAGTGGATATGAGTTTGAGAAAGCTCCGGGAGATGGTGAAGGACAGGGAGGCCTGGCGTGCTCCCATCCATGCGGTTGCAAAGAATTAGACGTGACTGAGTGAGTGAACAGCGACAAACCCAAGACAGGGCTTCTGTGGTGGTTCAGCGATAAAGAATCTGCCTGCCAAGCAGGACACGCCGGTTCGATCCCTGGGTCAGGAAGAACCCCTGGAGAAGGAAATGGCAACTCTCTCCAGTAGTCTTGCATGTGAAATCCCACGGACAGAGGAGCCTGACAGGCTACAGTCCACAAGGTTACAAGGAGTCAGAAACAACTTAGTGACTAAACAACAACAAATCCAATTTATGACCTCATTTTAAAATTATATCTGCAAAGACCTCATTTCTAATTAAGCCACTTTCCCAGGCATGGGGTGGACACAGACTCTGGGGGACATTATTCAACTCAGTACAAGAGTCATAGGCTAAAGACATGTATACTAGGAGGATTTCCTGGATAAAGAGAAAGAAAAATGTTTCCTGCAGAGTGGAGTGAGAAGATTTAAGCTCTTTCCATCTCCTCATCAAGCAAAAGCATGTGCCTCACGACTCAGCTGGGGCCTGGGGGTCAAGAGCCCCCAGGTAGGCTCTGGGCTCCTCCTGAATTTTCACTGTGCCCGTGGAGGTCTCCTCTGGGCTAATCGCCACGTGGACCTTGCACGAGGCTGGGGGCCTAATTCCCTGCCGTCCTTTCAGGAGGAAAGGACGTCAAAGAGAAGCTGTCAAAGAGAAGCCTTCTATCTCTGGACCCAGTGGGTGGGAAGCCAAAAAGAACTGCTCTGTGCTTCCCATTCTGACCATTGAATCCCGATAATTGAGTTTTTTTTTAAAAAAGCCCCAAACCCTCACACATGCAGAGAAGGAAGCAAGGAGTCAGAATAGGTGCCAAGAGCTATAAATTTTCCCTGTCTGTCTGGGGCCATTATTCCATTGCCTACAGGCACTCTCTTGGCAGCTCAAAGTAAATCAGTCAGGTTCACTAGTCCAGGTGGAGGCACTGGTTATTGAATTAATTGGATGTACATAGTTCAGTGTCCTAGCTTTTGCATGGGGTGTCTGCCAAATCCCTAGCAGTCTAGAAATATCCCAAAGAACTTTTCTGACTTATAAATAGAATTGCTATAAGTATCCCTCCCTTGTTCACCTCAAGGCCTATCTCTCCTCAGTCTGTTTTAACAACAATACTAACAACTCCGTCCCAACCCAACATTTCTGGGTGTTTTTCTGTGTCTTTGGAACATTTACAGCTGCTTCACAATGAATGTGGGAGAAGTATCCCAGCTTGTTGACATGGCCTCACACTAGATATTTGTGCCTTTTGCCTTTATGCATTATTTTGATTTGAGGAGTTTTCCGGGAACTTTAACTCTAGGGGACATCATCCATTGGGTAGCCTTCAGTTCAGTTCAGTTCAGTCGCTCAGTTGTGTCTGACTCTTTGCAACCTGAATCGCAGCACGTCAGGCCTCCCTGTCCATCAACAACTCCCGGAGTTCACTCAGACTCACGTCCATCGAGTCAGTGATGCCATCCAGCCATCTCATCCTCTGTTGTCCCCTTCTCCTCCTGCCCCCAATCCCTCCCAGCATCAGAGTCTTTTCCAATGAGTCAACGCTTCACATGAGGTGGCCAGAGTACTGGAGTTTCAGCTTTAGCATCATTCCTTCCAAATAAATCCCAGGGCTGATCTCCTTCAGAATGGACTGGTTGGATCTCCTTGCAGTCCAAGGGACTCTCAAGAGTCTTCTCCAACACCACAGTTCAAAAGCATCAATTGTTCGGCTTTCAGCTTTCTTCACAGTCCAACTCTCACATCCATACATGACCACTGGAAAAACCATAGCCTTGACTAGACAGACCTTAGTTGGCAAAGTAATGTCTTTGCTTTTGAATACGCTATCTAGGTTGGTCATAACTTTTCTTCCAAGGAGTAAGCGTCTTTTAATTTCATGGCTGCAGTCACCATCTGCAGTGATTTTGGAGCCCCCCAAAATAAAGTCTGACACTGTTTTCACTGTTTCCCCATCTATTTTCCATGAAGTGATGGGACTGGATGCCATGATCTTCGTTTTCTGAATGTTGAGCTTTAAGCCAACTTTTTCACTCTGCACTTTCACTTTCATCAAGAGGCTTTTTAGTTCCTCTTCACTTTCTGCCATAAGGGTGGTGTCATCTGCATATCTGAGGTTATTGATATTTCTCCCGGCAATCTTGATTTCAGCTTGTGTTTCTTCCAGTCCAGCATTTCTCATGATGTACTCTGCATAGAAGTTAAATAAGCAGGTTGACAATATACAGCCTTGACGTACTCCTTTTCCTATTTGGAACCAGTCTGTTGTTCCATGTCCAGTTCTAACTGTTGCTTAGCCTTAGCAGTCTGACTTCCAGATTTCAGTTACCCAGTTTGTCCCTCACTAACCATCACCATTCTCATCAGTCTTCTATTCAGTATCTAGTAACATTCTACCAACATCCCATCAACCTCAACAACAAATCTGCCTCTCAGTTCCAACATCATCAGCCAGTCATCACTCATCCTCACGCTATTGTCCCTCGAAACCCGATGTCAGATGCTGCATGAACTTCCGTTTACTCTTTTTTTAAAAAACAAGTATTTGTTTATGTATTGGCTGTGCTGGGTCTTTTCTGCTGTGTGCGGGCTTTCTCTAGTTTTGCCGAGCAGAGGCTGCTCTCTGATTGTGGTATGAGAGCTTCTCATTGAGGCGGCTTCTCTTGTTGCAGAGTACAGGCTTTAGGGAGTGTGGGACTCAGTAGCTGTGGCTCGCCGGTTCTAGAGTGTGTGCTCAGTGGTTGTGACACATGGGCCTAGTTGCCCCGCCACGTGTGGCATCTTCCCAGACCAGGGATTGAGCCTGTGTCCCCCTGCAAGGGCAGGCAGACTCTTAACCACTGGGCCACCAGGGAAATCCTTCCTTTACTCCTGTATGGAGCATCTTCTTGGGACACTGATGGATGGTGCTTTCGGATCATTTGGGCGCTTGTATCCTTCACTGCATGTATATTTCTCCTCTCCCTCTGGTAACTAGAACTGTCTAGCGCGTTTTCCTTCTATTCCTGTCAGGAGACTTAAGTTGCAGATGAAAGGAGCAGCTTTAGCTATGTCAATCGCAAAGGGACTCAATACACAGAATCAGTTCAGTACAGTACAGTCGCTCAGTTGTGTCCGACTCTTTGTGACCCCATGGACGGCAGCACGCCAGGCTTCCCTGTCCATCACCAACTCCTGGAGCTTGCTCAAACTCATGTCCATTGAATCGGTGGTGCCATCCAACCATCTCATTGACCACAGTCTTGTCTAACTCAATGAAACTATGAGCCATGCCATGTAGGGCCACTGAAGATGGACGGCTCATGGTGGAGAGTTTTGACAAAACGTGGTCCACTGGAGAAGGGAATGGCCTGCATTGCAGGTGGATTCTTTTACTGCTGAGACACTGGGGTCGTGTATCTCAACAATGCCTCAGCAATAATATCAGGAAAGGGAGTTCTCATACTTTTGGACTCAGGCCAGGATTGGGGGCATCACCTATGGGATGTAGGAGGCCACCTGAAGGAAAGACAATTCTAAACGAGATATCTAAATATCTCAGAGAAATGAAGGTGCTAAGAGGAAAGTTATAGAAGTGAAAAATGGTGGGAAGCAATCAGGGCTAGTGCTAAATATAAATTCCTACTCATGGAATATTCCATCATATCAATACAAAATGAAAATCGCCTCCACTGTATCCAGGTGGAAGGACCTCTGACCAGGAATGGGACATGTTCTCCTTTACTGTGTACGTGCGTACACAGTCATGTCTGGCTCTTTGCAACCCCATAGACTGTAGCCCGCCAGGCCCCTCTGTCCATGGGATTTTCCAGGCAAGAATACTGGAGTGGGTTGCCATTTACTTCTCCAGGGGATCTTTCCAACCCAGGGATTGAACCTGGGTCTCTTGCGTCTCCTGCATTGGTAGGCAGGTTCTTAACTAGCTGAGCCACAGGGAAACCTGTTCTCCTTAATTAGACAATGCCTATTATTAGGTGAAACCAGTCTTCTTGTAACTTCCATTCATTGGTTCTATTTTTCCTATGTATGATATATGCTTCTATTGTTATTACGTGTTGTTTTAACTACTAATAAATATTTTAAACTATCAGTTAAGTTCAGTCGCTCAGTCATGTCTGACGCTTTGTGACCCCATGGATGCACACTAGGCCTCCCTGTCCACCACCAACTTCCAAAGCTTGCTCAAACTCATGTCCATCGAGTCGGTGATGCCATCCAACCATCTCATCCTCTGTCGCCCCCTTCTCCTCCCACCTTCAGTCTTTCCCAGCATCAGGGTCTTTTCAAATGAGTCAGTTCTTTGCATCAGGTGGCCAAAACATTGGAGTTTCAGCTTCAGTCTCAGGCCTTCCAATGAATACTCAGGAATGATTTCCTTTAGGATAGACTGGCTGAATCTTCTTGCAGTCCAAGGGACTCTCAAGTGTCTTCTCCAACACCACAGTTCAAAAGCATCAATTCTTCAGCACTCAGGTTTCTTTATAGTGCAACTCTCACGTCGATACATGACTATTGGAAAAACCATAGCTTTGACTAGACGGACCTTTATTGGCAAAATAATATGTCTGCTTTTTAATGTGCTGTCCAGGTTGGTAATAGCTTTTCTTCCAAGGAGCAAGCGTCTTTTAATTTCATGGCTGCAGTCACCATCTGCCATGATTTTGGAGCCCCAAAAAGTAAAGTCTCTCACTGTTTCCATTGTTTCCCATCTATTTGCCATGAAGTGATGGGACTGGATGCCATGATCTTAGTTTTTTGAATGTTGAGCTTTAAGCCAACTTTTTCACTCTTCTCTTTCACTTTCATCAAGAGGCTCTTTAGTTCCTCTTTGCTTTCTGCCATAAGGGTGGTGTCATCTGTGTATCTGAGGGTTTTTTTTTTAATGTGAGATTATTGATATTTCTCCTGGCAATCTTGACTCCAGCTTGTGCTTCATCCAGCCTGGCATTTCGCATGATGTACTCTGCATAAAAGTTAAATAAGCAGGTGACAATATTCAACCTTGACGTACTCCTTTCCCAATTTGGAACCAGTCTGTGTTCCAGGTACTTTTCTATCTGTTGCTTCTTGACCTGCATACATATTCCTCAGGAGGCAGGTCATGTGGTCTGGTATTCCCATCTCTTGAAGAATTTTTCACAGTTTGCTGTGATCCACACAGTCAAAGGTTTTGGCATAGTCAAAAAAGCAGAAATAGATGTTTTTCTGGAATTCTCTTGCTTTTTCTATGATTCAGTGTATGTTGGCAATTTGATCTCTGGTTCCTCTGCCTTTTTGAAATCTAGCTTGAACATGTGGAATTTCTCAGTTCACGTACTGTTGAAGCCTGGCTTGGAGAATTTTGAGCATTACTTTGTTAGTGTGTGAGCATTGCTTTGTTACTACTGTGTGTAGTAGTTTGAACATTCTTTGGGATTGGAATGAAGCTGACCTTTTCCAGCCTTGTGGCTACTGCTGAGTTTTCCAAATTTGCTGGCATATTGATTGCAGCACTTTAACAGCATCATATTTTAGGATTTGAAACAGCTCAACTGGAATTCCATCACTTCCACTAGCTTTGTTCGTAGTAATGCTCCCTAAGGCCCACTTGACTTTGCATTCCAGGATGTCTGGCTCTAGGTGAGTGATCACACCATCGTGATTATCTGAGTCATGAAGATATTTTTTGTATAGTTCTTCTGTGTATTCTTGCCACCTCTTCTTAATATCTTCTGCTTCTGTTAGGTCCGTAGCAGTTCTGTCCTTTATTGAGCTCATCTTTGCATGAAATGTTCCCTTTCTATCTCTAATTTTCTTGAAAAAATTTTAACCATATCAGCTAACAAATAGCTAGGTGGCTAGACTTTATTAAAATTAAAATTTTTTTTTGTTTGTTTCATTGCTTCTATTTCTTCTTTCAGCAGCTGCATAACCCAACCCCCTGGCAACGCCTCATATATATTAGGCAGAAGTCTCCCCTCAACTGCAGGCCAACCTCTTCTTTTCTAGGCAAAATAATGCCAGATACGCCAACCATCCCTTGTAGGATGTATTGAGTTGGCCAAATCATTCATTAAGATGTTACAGAAAAACCCAAACAAACTTTTTGGCTAACCCAATAATTTTGAGATGCTGACAACAAATGGCAGCCCAGCCCTTACTGGTGGCCTGAAGTCACTGGCCTCACTGGCCTATAGAACTTCAACCTTGGATTACCCCTGTGGGGAGGAAGTAGAGAGCCCTTCAAGACCTTGGAAGTTTGATCAATAAAATCAACATAAATGGTAAGAGACAGAGTGCTTCTGGGCCAAACACAAACCAAAGTGATGTCATTAATAAAGCTAAAGAAATAATGTGACAAGAGAAAAGGGGATTCGGGCATAGATGCCCCACAAGGGGGGGAATCAGGGAGATGAAAGTTGACAGAGTCTGTCCAGTACAGTCAGGGGACTGGATATTGAATCTGAGTGACATGAGCAGTCAGCTCATGGGAGAGCTGGTCTGCTTGGGTGAAACATTCTCCAGTGATAGTCACCTGCCGTGGGTCTGATCCCATGTTCATCAAACAGTGTTTAGATGAACGCTTTCACTTGCTGGTTTCCTGATACCTGGAAGAAGACTATTATAGTGGGAAGCATGAGAATTCTGGTCACTGGAATGGGATCCCCTGCACTGAGAATGAATAGATTGGGGTCAGGTTAATATCTAAGTCTATTATAAGTTGGGACATATCAAGTGTTCCCTGATTGCATCACCCATGGGTACTGTGTATCATGGACAGTTGCCTTCCTATCTGTTTTCCATTCTTCCTTGTTAACAGAATCCCACATGTCCAGCTAAAAAGTCCCACTTCCCCTGATCCCCTTGCAGCTAAACATAGCTATGTGCAGCAGTTCTGCCGAATGCAATGTAGATGGAGGTCCCTGGGGAGTGTGTTTCTTTTTCTGGTTAATGAAAGTAAAGCCTTACTAGAAGCTGTTTTTGCTTTTCCCACTTTTATCTACTAGAATATGAGTGTGATGTCCAGAAGTAGAGCAGCTATTTTGTGATAATGAGGACAAAAATTTCACCCAAGGATGTTAGAGAAAGAAGTAGAGGGACCTCTGGCTCCTTGCATTCATGAGCAGCTGCACAAGCCCTGAACTGGTTTTCTTCAGAGACTGTTAGAAAAATAAGACCCTATCTGTTTAAGCCAAAGTTGGTAGGGCTTTCTACTATTTACAGCAAACAGTCTTCATTGGTGGAGGGTCCAAGTGGAACTTCCAGGGTAGCAAAGATGAGAACAAGACTATAGAATGTAGTTAATTTACAGTGTGACGCATCTATAGTGCTCCTTGGTGGTCATGCTGTGAGGATAAATCTGTTATCTGCTCATAATCTGCTCATAACCATCTCATCTGATGATGTTTTGTGAAAATTCAAATGAATCATAAATCATAAAGAACAAGGAAAAAACATGGAGTCCATCACTCAGAGATGACTGTTTCTTGCATAACAGAGAATGTCCTCATAGATAAGTACGGATGTAATACAAACGTTTGTAACACATTTTTTTTATGTAAAAAGGACTACATTTTGTAACTTGCGATTCACTTGACAATTGTGGACATTGTTCCTGTGACTTCATTTAGAAAATCCATTCTGATTAATGTCAGATTAAATATAGATCTGTTATTAATTTTAACACATTTAATATTGAAATATTGTATTTACTTAGGTCTACTATAATCTTGACTTCCCTGTAGCTCAGACGGTTAAGCGTCTGCCTACAATGTGGGAGACCCGGATTCAAACCCTGGGTCGGGAAGATCTCCTGGAGAAGGGAATGGCAACTCACTCCAGTATTCTTGGGTTTCCCTGGTGGCTCAGAGATTAAAGCATCTGCCTCCAATGTGGGAGACCCGGGTTCAGTCTCTGAGTCAGGAAGGTCACCTGGAGAAGGAAATGGTAACCCACTCCAGTATTCTTGCCTGGAGAATCCCATGGACAGAGAAGCCTGGTAGGCTACAGTCCATGGGATCGCAAAGAGTCGGACATGACTGAGTGACTTCACTTCACTTCACTATACTCTAACCAATAAATCCTTAGTTGTTATTGTCGACTGAGAAAAGATGCATGAAGTGAGAGTTGCAGGTTAAGTTTTATTTGGAGTAAAATGAGGACTGCAGCCTGGGAGATAAGATAGCTCTGAGAGACTGCTCCAAAAAGGTTGCAGTGGAGCGGGGGTGGGGTGGGGGCGGGGAAGGTCAATGTATATGATTTTGTTGAAGGGGGATTTCATGAAATCAAGCTCTTACTTTACTAAAGTTGTTCTGCTAGTCACAAGGAAATGATGTTAACATGAAGGGTTTTAGTGCTTTTCTAGATATGAAGAGATGCAAGGATTTGGGTCATAAAATCAGTTCCTGAAAACATCTAACTATCCAAAGACCTGTTCCTCCAGTCTTTCTGAAGCACAGAGAGCCTCACTCTCCAGCCAGGACTCCCTTCAGGGCGTGTTGAAGGTCAGCAGCTGCACAGCACAGGGTTCAGTCCGCGGGGAGGCAGATGGCAAATGCCCTGGGCAGGTGCAAATTCGTAGTTGACAGCATTTGATTTTTGATATTCTGTGTCAGTTCAGTTCAGTTGCTCAGTCGTGTCCAACTCTTTGCAACCCTATGGACTGCAGCACACCAGGCTTCCCTGTCCATCACTGACTCCCAGAGCTTGCTTAAATTCACGTCCATTGAGTCAGTGATGCCATCCAACCATCTCATCCTCTGTCGTCCCCTTCTCCTCCCACCTTCAATCTTTGCCAGCATCAGGGTCTTTTCCAGTGAGTCAGTTCTTCCCATCAGGTGGCCAAAGTATTGGAGTTTCAGCTTCAGCATCAGTCCTTCCAGTGAATTTTCAGGACTGATTTCCTTTAGAATGGACTAGTAGGATCTCCTTGGTGTCCAAGGGACTCTCAAGAGTCTTCTCCAACACCACAGTTCAAAAGCATCAATTCTTTGGTGCTCAGCTTTCTTTATAATCCAATTCTCACATTCATACATGACTACTGGAAAAACTGGAGCCTTGACTAGATGGACCTTTGTCGGCAAAGTAAGGTCTCTGCTTTTTAATATGCTGTCTAGGTTGGTCGCAGCATTTCTTTCAAGGATATTCTGTGTAGGGCTGTAGTAAAAAGTCTTGGGTAAACACCTTTGAGCACTTTTTTGATTCTCTCCTAAGACAACTGTGGAAGCTGGTTGCTTTCCCTGAGGCTTTCGCTGCATGTCTGGGTCTCACACAGGCCCTCCGGGTCACACGGCTTCCCACTGTGATCCTTGCAGGGTCATCCTGGAGAAGATCGTGGGTCTCTGCTGACTTGCCCTTCCACGTGTTTAAGCTCTCTAGTTTCAGTGAACCCTCACTTACTGTTCTTTCTCTAACACACGCTTCATGAGAGCTGTTCAAGTTCCCATCACATTTCTTAAGCTTCTATTTTGGCCTGAATTTTGGTTCCCCCAATTCATATGTTGAAGTCCTAAGGCCTGGCACCTCAGAATGTGACTGTATTTGGAGATAAAGCCTTTAAAGAAGTAATTAAGATAAAGTGAGGTCATATGAGTGGGCGCCAGTCCAAGATGACTGGTGTCCTTATAAGAAGAGATTAGGACCCAGACACACACAGAGGGAAGGTCATGTGAGGACGTAGGGAGGAGACGGCCATCCACCGAGGCCAAGTGGAGAAGCCTTGGAAGAAGCTGACTCTGTCAACCCCTTGATCTTGGGCTTCTGCAGAATGTAAGAAAAGAAAATTCTGTTACATAACCAGCCTGTCTGTGGGACTTTGTTATGGCCAACCTAGGAAACTGTGTGTGCGTTCTGTCGCTGAGTCGTGTGACCTAGGAAACTAACAGAGGCCAAATCTCACCCTTCCGGAAATACTCTCCAGGGAGGTTTCCTTCTTTGTAGACCCCAGTTAGGCTCAACTGGGGCTACTTTGGTTAAATTTGGTTTATAACACCATGAGAGGTTCCACTTTCTGAGACAGACAACAGTCAGAGTGGATTTACTTTCTTTTTTTAAAAAAATCATTTAGTTGTATTTATTTTTGGCTGTGCTGGGTCTTAGTTTTTTGTGCAGACTCTCTAATTGCAGCTAGCAGGGGCTACTCTTCATTGTGGTTGGTGTGCAGGCTGCTCGTGGCAGTGGCTTCTCTTGTTGCAGAGCAGGGGCTCAGGAGTTGCGGCTCCTGGGCTTTGTGGCTTCTCTGCATGGGGCATCTTCCCAGACCAAGGATCAGACCCATGTACCCTGCAATTGGCAGACAGATTATTAACCACTGGGCAACCAGGGAAGTCCCCACAATGGACTTTCTTAACCAAATCCTTTCACTTTCCCATCAAGAGGACAATACTAATTGGATCCCACCCTCCGTGGTGTTCAGCCTCTCTGTAGAAGTGGTCCATCTCCGCCCAGCACCCAGGACTCCCCACTTAGGAGACGGTGCAGGACACTCAGTGGGACCACATCGCTGCTTTTCTCCAGGGAGGCTGGCCGCACCCCTTCTTTCTGCTGAAGTTGACTGATGGTGAGGACGATGGATGTCTACGTTCATGCCCTGGTGGGGGAAGAGAATGTGTTCCCTCTGATTTCTCACAGAAATTCTGTGAAGTAGCCCGCACACAAATTTTCTAGTGAGATGGTATAAGACAGAAAGGCTAAAGAAGATTCTGTATGTCATGCTGGTCATATCTCATTCCTGTTAGGTTTATGCTCTCACTTAAGCAAAATTCCACCTGTGGGATTCTTAGACATTTTTGGGTGTTAGGGTGTCTGTTGACCTTGGCCTGGCCTCCCTGGAGACTCCTGTCCCCTGTGTGGGGCATGACTAGGCTGGGCCAGACGGGTCCCTTGTTTCATGTGGTGTTACTGTGGCCAACCATGGTTCCTGAGTCATTTGGTTAAATGGAGACTACAGGTCTCTGTCTTGGGGGGTGTCACCCTACGACTGGAAGGTATTGCTGGGCCCAGGACAGGGCTGGCAGCCCCACCCTTTCTGGACAGAGACAGGGTTCTCATTGCTCCGTGATGTCCAGGGTGGCCTAGGGCCTGCACCAGGCAGAGCCAGGAGCCTTCATTTCCAGCCTGGAAGATGGCCAAGGATGCTTGAGCGAATCACATGTTGACAGGTGTTCAGGCTTTTCTAGCAGAATATTGGTATTGTGCATTTTGGCCAAATAAAGTTGAAATTTTCTGCCAAAAAAGGAAGAAAGAAAGAAAGATTCTGTGGCCTCTTGTATTCACTTCTTATAAACTACATTGGGCTTCCTTGGTGGCTCAGTGGTAAAGAATCTACTTGCTGATGCAGGAGACGCAGGTTCAGTCCCTGGGTTGGGAAGATCCCCTGGAGAAAGGAAATGTTACCCACTCCAGTATTCTGGCCTGGAGAATTCCATGGGCTGTATAGTCCACGGGGTTGGAAAGAATCAGACACGACTGAGTAACTTTCATTTTCACTTTCACTTCCAGTATTCTTGCCTGGAGAATCCCACGGGCAGAGAAGCCTGGTGGGCTACAGTCCATGGGGTTGCAAAGAGTTGGACACGACTGATTGATTGAGCTCACACAAACTACATTAGGTATCTTGTGAGATCAGGACATCCACGGCTTTGGTACTAGTCTTTTTTAGTGATAGCTTTCAAAATCCATACATTCTCAGGTGAAGTCTTTTATTTCCTCCTGGATACCAGGAAAAAGAGGTTTCTTTTTGCATATTTTACTTTTAAAAAATTGCAGTAGACTACTCAATGCAAAATTTACCATCTTAACCATTTTTAAGTGTATAGTTCAGTTGAATTAAATACATCCACATAGTTGTGTAACCGTCACCTTCATCCAGGCCCAGAGCTCTTTTCACCTTATAAAACTGTAAGTCTAGGGACTTCCTGGATGGTTCAGTAGTTAAGAATCCACCTTCCAATGTGGGAGTCTTGGGACAATCCCTGATTGGGGAACTGAGATTCCATAGGCTGAAGGGCAACCACACCTGTATGTTGAAGCCATGAGGAGGACTTACAGCAGCCAAAAAAAAGGCCAGAAAAATTGAAAAAATGCTGACACTATCTATTATACAGGAACTCCCCATTATCCCCTCTGCCCAGCTCCTGGTAAACCACCTTTGTACTTTCTGTGTTTATGATTTTGATTCCTGCATGCGGTTCATGTAGGTGGACTCCTACAGTACTTGTCGTTTTGAGACAGGCTTGTTTCACTCAGCAGAGTGTCCTCACGGTTCATCTGCGTTGCAGCAGGTGACAGCGCTTTCTTCTTAAGGATGAGTAATATGCCGCTGCACAGTAGAGAGTGTCTTTTATCACTATGGCCTTGGAGTATATCTTCATATCTTATAAGGCCGATCCGTCTTTGCCTTTCTGTTCTAAAATTACCTTAGTAATCTGGGAACTTTTATTATTCTTCATAAATTTTAGAATAAGCATGAATTCCAAAAAAAGTACAGTTGGAATTTGATTAGGATTATTAGTACGGTGTGTTACCATACTAATAATCGATGGAATTATTTTATATTAAGTCATTGCATCCAACAACAGGGATTATTCCATTTATTTAGATCATCCATCGCATTCTGTTGTGGTTCAGTCCCTAAGTCATGTCTGACTCTTTGTGACACCACGGACTGCAGCACGCCAGGCTTCCCTGTCCTTCACTGTCTCCTGGAGTTCGCTCACATTCATGTCCGTTGAGTAACTGATACCACCCAACCATCTCATCCTCTGCTGCCAGCTTCTCCTTTTGCTTTCAATCTTTCCCAGCATCAGGGTCTTTTCCAATGAGTCAACTCTTCACATCAGGTATTTATCTCACTTAATAGGGTGAGACAGTATAGCTAGAAAGTGTAGATAGATAGATAGATGGAAAGTATTTATCTCACTTAATAGAAGGCAAAAATTTCCTACTTTGAGAATGATGTATTTTCTGGTCATATTTAAAGATATTTTATAGCTTTTGTTGTTATTATTAATGTTACCCTATTTTGTTATGTATTGGTATATAGTGGTACCCTATATTTGTTATATATATTCTAGGTGGTTTTTGTGCAGCAGAGAAAGTGTTACTGATTTTTTAAATTTGATGTTACATCCATCCAATAACTCTTTTCAGTTCTAATACTTTGTTCAAATTTCTGTGTAGTTTATCATACTGACCACAAATAACAACACTTGTATTTCTTTCCTTCCAGTTCATACACCTTCATTTCTTTTTCTTGCTTTATAACACTGGCCAGGACCTCTGATTCTTTGTTACATAATAGCAGTTCTGATAGGCATCTTTATCTTGTTGCCAGTGTTAACAGGAATGTTTCTAAAGTTTTTCCATTAGGTATGAGGTTTGCTGTGGGGTTTTGATATACAGCCTTTAAAAACTGAGATGGTTCCATTCAAATTCTGGTTTTCTAAATTACTCTGTGTCTCTGTGCCAGGAAGAGCTCTCCATCCCCATGCCCCAGCACACATGGTGTAGGCACCCTTCAGCTGTTGGCTCCACATTGCAACTTGGTGACTTAAAGATTTCCAAGAAAATTAGTGATACCGAGGGAGCATTTCATGCAAAGATGGGCACAATAAAGGGCAGAAATGGTATGGACCTAACAGAAGCAGGTGATATTAAGAAGAGGTGGCAAGAGTACACAGAAGAACTATACAGAAAAGATCTTTAACTCAGATAACCACGATGATGTGATCACTCACCTAGAGCCAGACATCCTGGAATGTGAAGTCAAGTGGGCCTTAAGAAGCATCACTACGAACAAAGCTAGTGGAGGTGATGAAATTCCAGTTGAGCTATTTCAAATCCTAAAAGATGATGCTGTTAAAGTGCTGCATTCAATATGCCAGCAAATGTGGAAAACTTAGCAGTGGCCACAGGACTGGAAAAGGTCAGTTTTCATTCCAATCCCAAAGAAAGGCAATGCCAAAGAATATTCAAACTATGCCACAATTGCAGTCATCTCACATACTAGCAAACTAATACTCAAGATTCTCAAAGCCAAGCTTCAACAGCATGTGAACTGTGAACTTCCAGATGTTCAAGCTGGATTTTGAAAAGGTAGAGGAACCAGAGATCAAATTGCTAACATCCGCTGGATCATCGAAAAAACAAGAGAGTTCCAGAAAAACATCTACTTCTGGTTTATTGACTATGCCAAAGGCTTTGATTGTGTGGATCACAACAAACCACGGAAAAGCCTTCAAGGGATGGGAATACCAGACCACCTTACCTGCCTCCTGAGAAATCTGTATGCAGGTCAAGAAGCAACAGTTAGAACTGGACATGGAACAACAGAATGGTTCCAAATTAGGAAAGGAGTACGTCAAGGTTGTAAATTTTCACCCTGCTTATTTAACTTCTATGCAGAATATATCATGCAAAATGCCAGGCTGGTTGAAGCACAAGCTGAAATCAAGATTGCCAGGAGAAATATCAATAACCTCAGATATGCAGATGACACCACCTTTATCGCAGGCAGAAAGCAAAGAAGAACTGAAGAGTCTCTTGATGAAAGTGAAAGTAGAGAGTGAAAAAGTTGACTTAAAGCTCAACATTCAGAAAACTAAGGTCATGGCATCTGGTCCCATTACTTCATGGCAAATAGATGGGAAACAATGGAAACAGTGAGAGACTTTACTTTTTTAGGCTCCAAAATCACTGCAGATGGTAAATGGTCACTGCAGCCAGGAAATTAAAAGACACTTGCTCCTTGGAAGAAAAGCTATCACCAACCTAAACAGCACATTAAAAAACAGAGACATTACTTTGCTGACAAAGTCCATCTAGTCAAAGCTATGGTTTTTCCTGCGGTCATATATGGATGTGAGAGTTGCACTATAAAGAAGGCTGAGTGCTGAAGAATTGATGCATTTGAACTGTGGTGTTGGAGAAGACTCTTGAGAGTCCCTTGGACTGCAAGGAGATCCAACCAGGCCACCCTAAAGGAAACCAATCCTGAATACTCATTGGAAGGACTGAGGCTGAAACTGAAACTCTTAATACTTTGGCCACCTGATGCAAAGAACTGACTCATTGGAAAAGACCCTGATGCTGGGAAAGATTGAAGGTGGGAGGAGAAGGGGATGACAGAGGATGAGATGGTTGGATGGCATCACCGACTTGATGGATGTGAGTTTGAGCAAGCTCTGGGAATTGGTGATGGACAGGGAGGCCTGGTGTGCTGCAGCCCATGGGGTCGCAAAGAGTCGGACACGACTGAGGGACTGAACTGAAGTCACATCAAACATATATGGGGAGTGCCTGCTCGTGGAACACATTCTCTGTCACTGTCCTGCAGGGACACACTGGTGCCCAGGTGGAGATGAAGACGCCTTCCTACTATGGACATACATCACCTGGGTCACACCTGTGGGTCACAGTGTCCAGATGGCAGGTGGCGAGGAGGGGACACTGAGAGTGAATCAGATTGTCTTGGGCTCAATCTTTGACCTGCCAGTTACTAGCTCTGTGACTGTGGCAAATTATTTAACATCTCTAAGCCTCAGTTTCTTCACTTGCAAAATAGAGAAAATAAGTACCTACTTCCCAGGGAAGCTACTTGGTAGGCTGTTAAATAAAATAATCCACAAAAGCATCTGGCGGAGAGTAGTAACTGTCAGTTACTGTATCAGGAACTGTGAAAGGAATATCATTAACACACTAAAAGTATCTTCACAGGACTTCTGGTGATATGCAAAGGGCTCTTCATAAAAGGTTAAGTGAAAGCTGAAATTTCACAGACTAAGTCAACCTGTGTTAAAAATGTTTTAAAATCTGCATGAGTAAAAGACTGAAATGGATCAAAACGAAGCATTGCAGGTGATTTTTAATGATCTCCTTTCTATCTGTTTTCAAAGTTTTCTCCAGTGAGCACGTGATTACTTTGATCATCTTTAAAACATGTTTCATGGAAATAGAAAACTCAGTGTGATTTAGCTGTGACAAGGCTGCCAAGAAAGCTGGTGCTGTCTGTGGCTGTCTCGGGAGAAGTCCAGCACTCGGAGCTGGAGTAGCGGCCTGGCCACGCTTGGCAGAAGCAGGCTAGACTAGAGTTTTGTTTAGCCCTGGGCATAGGTAACCATGGGGACCTTAAATGTCGTAGTGGAACAAAAACGCTGTAAGTGTGCGAGGGCCTCAGAGTCTGGAGGAAAACAGGGCTGGCAAAGCAGGCAGGGAGTGAAGGCTGATTGGGAGAAGCAGAGAAGACCCCAGCCCGGGGTGGGGGTGGAGAGATGGGTCGGGGAGGGGAGGGAGGAAGAGAGGAAGACCCAGAGAGGGTGGGGGAGGGCTAGGGGAGGGCTGGGGGAGGAGGGCACAGCAGGAGGAGAGAGAGCATCAGCTGGGGAGGGGGCTTCTGCTGGGGGCCATCTGACGTGGAGCCGCCATCGCCTTTATTTCCCCAGGCGTCTGGCACATTCTTCCAGGCACTGCCCTTTTCTACCGGAGTTGTGAGGTTGAGAGTGGCCACAGATTTCTTTCACATCCTGCCCACCGCCTCACGGTCCACGGACCCCAGCCAGAAGGTGTCCCTCTCCAGAGTTTGTAAACTGACCCCAGGGACAGCGCCACCCCACCCCCATCAGTGTGGGGGGCCACAACCCCTGCATGTGGCGAGCCCCCTGGGGGAGGATGGACTCCCTGCAGAGGCTCAGGCAGGAGACCCAGACGTTGGTCTCTGGTGGTGGTCCAGTCCTGGGTCTCAGCCGGTCTGTCCTCCTCCAGGGGTTGGTCCTTGAACCGGCCTTCCCTGGGAGTGACGCCCAGCTGGCTTTTCAGAGCCTGTCCCTTCTTCCTCAACCTTGTTCAGGCTGGGTTTTTTCTATCACTTGCAGCCTGAAAGGTCCTGAGGAATTCAGAAGGACAGATACGAGTGGCTATGAGGAGCAGAAGCGGGAGGCTCTGTGGTGGCAGGTGGAGGACACTGTGGACAACGTGTCCCGAGAGGCCAGGCTCTGCCTGCCGGCCAGGGCACACCAGCTCTCAGGGTCTCAGTTCAGTTCAGTTCAGTTGCTCAGTTGTGTCTGACTCTTCGCGACCCCATGGACTGCAGCACGCCAGGCCTCCCCGTCCATCACCAACTCCTGGAGTTTACTCAAATGCATGTCCATTGAGTTGGTGATGCCATCCAACCATCTCATCCTCTGTCGTCCCTCCAGCTTTCAATTTTTTCCCAGCATCAGGGTCTTTTCAAATGAGTCAGCTCTTTGCATCAGGTAGCCAAAGTATTGGAGTTTCAGCTTCAGCCTCAGTCCTTCAATGAACACCCAGGACTGATCTCCTTTAGGATGGACTGGCTGGATCTCCTTGCAGTCCAAGGGACTCTCAAGAATCTTCTCCAACACCACACTTCAAGAGCATCAATTGTTTGGCACTCAGCTTCTGTGTCTGTCTCTGTGTCTCTCTGTTTCTGTTTATCTCTGTCTCTCGCTCTATCTCTGTCTTTCTCCCTCTGGTTCTCATTTTCTCAGCCTCTGTATCTAAATTTGGCCCCTCTTTCCAAGGTTCCTTGTTTGATCCCTGGGTTGGGAAGATCCCTTGGGGAAGGGAATGGCAACCCACTCCAGTATTCTTGCCTGGAGAATTCCATGACAGAGGGGCCTGGTGGGCTATAGGGAACCATCAGCACTACTAAGGTTCCTCCGCACTCCCTCCGTGAGCCTTCCCCAGGCTCCTCTCCCGCTCCTTAGCTATTGGTGCCTGTGTCTGTCTACCCCTCCCAGCTGGGTTTTCTCCATCCGGGGGTCCATGCTCTGTGCGCGCCCTTGGGCCAACCTCTTCCTCCCCATTTGTCCCCAGCAGGCCCCTCTGCCCTCGGGACTGTCTCAGGGTCCTGGCACACCCCTGCCCCCAGGTTGGAAGTCCCTAGGGCTCCTCGCTTTCCTTCCTTTTCTACATCCCGTCAACACGCCTGGCTCTTTACTTCCGGGGTTGTGCTGGAATCTACCTCTTGCTCTAACGCCCCACCCCCCTGATTTGGCATCTTTGGTCTCTGGCACGAATACTTGCAGCATAAATGGTCTCTCTGCCTCCCCGTTCATTCCTCTCAAGCCCCGCTCCTGGCTGTCGTTGTGTGCCATCATAGATCCCATCCCCCCACGCTGCAGAGAACCCCGAGTAAAGCCTAGTAAATCCCAAGGGCCCCCTGAGCCTTAGATGGCAACTCACACCTTCTGCTCCTGCTTCAGTCACAGGGGAGCTTCCCTGGTGGCTCAGATGGTAAAGAATCTGCCTGCAATGCGGGAGACCCAGGTTTGATCCCCGGGTCAGGAAGATCCCCTGGAGAAGGAAATGGCAACCCACTCCAGTATTCTTGCCTGGAGAGTCCCATGGACAGAGGAGCCTGGTGGGCTACAGTCCATGGGGTCCCAAAGAATTGGACACGACTGAGGGACTGACACTTTCACTTTCCGGGCACAGGGGACCCTGCAGTTGCCAGCGACGTTTCTCTTCTCTGGGCCTTGCCTCAAGCAGCCACCCTGCCCAAATCCTTCCCTCCCTGCCTGGGCCACTCAGACCCTAGTCTCTGCCAGACCTACACCATCCCAGTGGCACTCCTGCCACACCCCAGCCCCCCCGGGGGGGGGGGGAGTCTCTGCAGTCCTGCCACAGTTTCCAGTTGTTTCCGCAGAGATGGGCGCTTCTCGCTAAGCTCAGGTGCATCAGGCGCGGGGCCTCTGCATCCCATCTCTGAAGTGTGGTCCAGGAGTGTGAAGAAGAGGGAGTATAAGAATAAACGGGGTGGCTGTGTGCAGAGCAGGGCACCTGGGATGGCTTCCCGGTTCTTGGCTTAGGTGGGGACTGGAGGATGGAGCCCTGGAGCCGGGAGAGCAGGAGGAAGAGCGGGTGGATGGGGACTGGGATGGGCGGTGCTGAGCTGGCTTGGATTCCTGCAGGACGTTTAGGTAGATGTGCAGATCCTGGGGTTTAGGAGGAGAATATGGACATGGGACACACGTGTGGAAGTCCTCAATAAAGGGCAGGCAGGATGGGAGGCGGGCTTAGGGGCCGAATGGACACATGTATATGTATGGCTGAGCCCCTTTGCTCTCCACCTGAAACTATCACAACACTCTTAAGTGGTTGTACCCCAATAGAAAATAAAAAGTTAAAAAGAGGGCAGGCAATGAAGGAGTCCTCAGTGTCCTGATTTCCGGGGGTTGGGAAATATGCTGTGTTGGCATAAAGGAATTTTTAGCATCCTATGTTGGTATTTGGCTGAGGGCGCTAGCTGCTTTCAGCTCTCCTTTCTTACATTTTCTTTCTTTCTTTTTTTTTTTTTTTTTCGAAACAGAGCCATGAAATTATTTAGGGATAGCAATGCTGAGGTAAAGAACTCCAGTCTCCAGCCTCCCTTCTGCCTGATGAATTGTAAGTATAACTATATGATGTCTTTGAATTCTGGGAAAGTTCCTTAGAGCAGCGGGACATCTCCCCTCCTCTATCCTACGGCACAGTACTCAGACGTGATGGCTGGAGCTCTAGCAGTCACTTTGGAGTAGGAGGCTGAGGGCCGTATCCTAGATGGCTGCTTTGAAGGGGAAGGAGGCTGCACTGTGGAAGCACACCTTTGTGGAGCTCTTACACCAGCCCAGGACACTTTTCATACAGAAACAAATAAAACTTCTCTCTTGCCAAAGTCGCCACTTTACTGTTGTGTTAAATTTGGATGAACTTAGTCCAAATGAAAACATTATTGGTCAAGTGATAGCCTTGCACCTGTGCACATTTCCAATCGCAGCGAGGTCAGCAGTGTGCACCAGGCCGCCGGTGGGAGCTGACCGCTGAGGTGTCCTGCGCCACCTGGTGGACACACAGCAGACAGCCCGTCTTTCAACAAAGCACAGCACTAAGCTGCTTAAGCCAGGGTGCTTTCCTGGGCTGGCTGTCTTTTCCCAGCGGTCTGCACCCCAACTTGCTAACTTGACCTCAACCGCAAGACAGCGATTGAACGTCAGTGGACTTCCAGGACTTTCCAGCTGCACTGAGCTTCTTGGCTCAGGTGTGTGCTCAGAACTTACCAGGGCTGTTTCCAGCTACCCCACAGGGTGTTCCCCACCCCCAGGCTGAGAACCTCGATGCTAAATAAAGGGTTCCATGTGACCTCTCCTTCTGCAGACTCTGGTCTCAGAGCAATACTTAAAGGAGAAGAAGCAGGAGGGAGATGACTCACCGCCTTTCTGAGCAGGAAATGAATGTCAAGAGAGCCTAACCTTGCAGCCGCCTGAACAAATGGATCTGTGGTCCATGTAGCTGCCGGCGAAGTGGGCTGCTGCTGTGGGTGAACTGATTATCCTTCCTTCTGCTGACCGCTGCTACGAGCCCCAGTGGCCAGCTCTGTCCAGAGTAGAGTTCAAGTTGCAGAAACCAGTCTTGGAGGTTTAGAAATACTAGAGGTTAGGTGGAAAGACCCCTGGCACCCGGGCAGACCGGTTCACACCCTACCTGGTCATGGAGTATCTTTTGGTCAATCCAGGGCCCACTTTCCCTGTCTGGCAGCACTTGGAACAGGAGGTGGCTGGGACCCCACTGTGTCCGTGCCATGGCCTCTGTAAATAAGTGTGGCCCTGTGTTGCTAAAGCCTGATGCAAGAGGCTTTGGGGAGAAGCACAGATGCCAAGAGCAGGAAGGTGCCTTTGCCAGCTTCACCGGGAGCAGGGATGAGACGCCTGCCGTGCGGGGACGTCAGTGTCACCTGGGAAAGGATGGGCTTCAGCAGACTGATGTAGGTCCTTGGTTTTTCTGGGGTTGAGGGGGGACTGTGAGGCTGGGGTGTGGGAATGGGCGGGGAGGGAGGAGAGTCAGAGGGCAGACAGAGCAGTCCCAGCGTCAAGGGCTGTAGGGCAGTGAGTATGGAGGGGATAAGGCTGGAAGAGGAAATGAGACCTAAGGGGGTTGTGAAGAGCACTCCCATCCCCGCAGTTGCACCTCTAGTCACAGCCTAGAAGCTGAGAGTCAGGGTTTATTTGGTGGGAAGTTCTAGAACTTCAAGCCCGGGAGACAGTGTCTTCAAGTAACCGGGAGAAAACTGTTCCGAGTAGGTGGGGGCCGGGGAGAGGAGTCAGGTTATATAGAAGTTTGTGACAAGGGGCAGGTAGTCTGAACATCAAAATATTACTGTTAATTAAGGAACACTAGACATCTCACATTAAGGAACTTAGTGTTTTTCTGCTAAAAAATCCGCCTGCAATGCGGGAGACCCTGGTTCGATTCCTGGGTCAGAAAGATCCCCTGGAGAAGGGATAGGCTACCCACTCCAGTATTCTTGCCTGGAGAATCCCCATAGACAGAGAAACCTGGCTGGCTACAGTCCATGGGGTTGCAAAGAGTCAGACACGACTGAGAGGCTGAGCACACTATGCGTGGGCAGATGCTAGAGTCTGGGCTCACTGAAATCATTCTTTCACATGCATCACCGCTATCTGGGGCCAGCATCCTGCAGTTTGATTTTTCACTTCCTTAGTTTCCTCGCTGGAGGAGAAGGGGATGACAGACGATGAGATGGTTGGATGGCATCACCGATTCAATGGACATGCGTTTGAGTCAGATCCGGGAGTTGGTGATGGACAGGGAAGCCTGGTGTGCTGCAGTCCATGGGGTTGCAAACAGCTGGGCACGACTGAGCGACTGAACTGAACTGAACTAGTTTCTTGCTCCCCGTAGGGAGTGGTGGCAGCTCAGTGGCTGCCAGATCGCAGGCATTCTTCTTCCTGGGCTCAAAAATTCACCTTTGGAGGGTGGGAATCTCTGATGGCTGTGCCTCCTTGTTTATTGATATGGCAGGAAATCCCCTGGCTCACCTGCCCCTCAGGCTGCAAGGAAGGAATAAGTGTCAAGCTGTCTTATGGCGGAGGAAGCTGAGTCCCAAGGGGGTGTGAGTTGCAAAAACCTGCGTGGTGCAGACGACCGGAAGGTCCTGCTTTGCAGTTCTTCATCGTTCTTATACTTGAAATGGTCAAAATAAGAAAATTCTTAAAGAAATTCTACGTCTGTGGGCTCTGCTCTGAGATGGGGGCTCCTCTGTGTGGACCGGGGGTGGTCCCCATATTGCCTGTATCCTGCCGCTCCTTCCTGAAGAAGCTCTCTCTGCTCCCACCACCCCTGGGGCCACCTTAATCTGCCACCCATCCCTGGAAAGTCTCTCCAAGCAACAAGTTACTGTTTCGCTGAATGTTCTGGCTTCCTCGTCTTCATTATGTAAAACAGCCTCACTCGGTGCTTCCCATTTACATCTCCACCTGGCAGCGGACGAGACACAAACAAAACAACAATCTGCTTTACATGGGGAGGAAGCGGGCGGGTCTGCAGGGAGGGCGCCCCGGGGTTCTCTCCCTTTGCTCCCCTTGCTTCTCCGGGTGGAGCTTTAGGGGGCAAGTGTAAAGAAGGTTCCGGGTGGGGCGGATGTCCCATCCCTTTTAGACCCTGGTCACCTTCTCCTTCTGCTGTGGGTCCACCTGCAGCTGTGCCAAGCCTGGCGTGGGGGAGCCTGCCAGCAATTCTTCCAGCAGAGCAAGGACTTTGGCCTCATCCTGGGGGGAAATGCATGGGACCAAGCGCCCCACCCGGGGATCCGAGCCTCCGGCAGGTACACGTCAGATGCAGGAAGGCGTGTATGACAAGGGTCTCCCTCCTGGCGACATCCCCACTCCCCCAACCCAAATCGCACATATATTCCCAGTTCAGTTCAGTTTAATTGTTCAGCAGTGTCCGACTCTTTGCGACCCCACGGACTGCCCCACGCCTCCCTGTCCATCACCAACTCCCGGAGTTTCCTCAAACTCATGTCCGTTGCATCGGTGATGCCATCCAGCCATCTCATCCTCTGTCGCCCCCTTCTCCTCCTGCTTCAGTCTTTCCCAGCATCAGGGTCTTTTCCAATGAGTCAGTTCTTCGCATCCACCTCCTATATTCTGGGGCCTGTCTGGGGCGGCAGATTGCAGGGCGCACCCATGACCCAGGTGGTGCAGCCCGCCCACCCCAGGGATGCTCTCCTAGAGATTAGCCCTGTGCATGTGACTTTGGGTCAGACCACCCTGGCATTCCCGTCTGAGTACCACCGGCCTTGTTTCCTGGGGCCAACGAGGCAGGAGTCAATTTACTGAACCATCTGAGTCAGAAGGGGCGAGAAGTGGAAAGGGAGGCCTGCGTTCGCTGCCTTTCCTCCTGCTGAGCAGGTCCTGGGACTCTCCCTCGCCCTCCCTCCTGTCTGTCTCTCTGGGGACAGTCCCTGTGGCTGTGTCTCCCACCCTGCTAGGAAGTGGGGGCGGGTCACCCCCAACCTTCTCCAGCTGTGGACAGACGACCCCCAGGGTCCAACTTCTAGGGGTGAGACTGCTCTGCCCTCCCTCTCTCCCCCACTCCTGGGCTGGATGTGTTTCCCATAATGGTTGTGTCTGGAATGCCCACCCAGCTGTTTCTCCATCTTCCTCTTTTTAAAAAATATTTATGTATTTATTAGGGATCCCCTGGTGGCTCAGACAGTAAAGAGTCTGCCCACAATGTGGGAGACCCGAGTTCGATCCCTGGGTCAGGAATATCCCCTGGAGAAGGAAATGGCAACCCACTCCAGTATTCTTGCCTGGAAAATCCCATGGATGGAGGAGCCTGGTGGGCTACAGTCCATAGGGTCGCAAAGAGTTGGACACGACTGAATGACTTCCCTTTCACTTTCTTTCATGTATTTATTTGGCTGTGTCAGCTCTTAGTTGCATCTTAGTGATCTTCCCTTGTGGTACAGAGGCTTAGTTGCTTTGGAGTATGTGGGATCTTAGTTCCCCAACCAGGGACTGAACCCGAGTCCCCTGGAGGGCTTCCCTGGTGGCTCAGATGGTAAAGAGTCCGCCTACAATGCAAGAGACCCTGGATCAGGAAGATTCCCTGGAGGAGGGAATGGCTACCTACTCCAGTATTCTTGCCTGGAGAATTCCATGGACAGAGAAGCCTAGGGGGCTACAGTCCATGCGATTGCAAAGAGTTGGACACGACTGAGCATTAACACTTTCTCCTGCATTGCAAGGCAGAGTCTTAACTGCGGACCCACAGGGAAACCCCCTTCCTTGTTTCTTAGCACCTCTGTCACCTGGGCCTCCAGCTCCCTGACTTCAGGGTCTCTGTGCTGAGTGGCCCAGGGCTCCCACTTCCCCACACCCAGATCTCCTGGACCTGCCATCCTAGCCTCAGTCACACTGGGAGCAGGTCCTACCACTGATTTTTGATTATGTTCCAGTATTAAACACCCTGTCATTAATTTAAAACTCTCATCTGACAGCAAATTCAAAGGTTTTCCCCCTAGTTCTGCCTGACCCCAGGCCCATGAATCCTGGCCCTGGGATGGGTGGGGTTTGCTTTTCCCTCCCCAGGGCCAGGGAGGGGTGGGGTGGGCATTGAGGGAAACTGGTCCTGGTGTGGGCAATTCCTGCCGTCCTCAGGTTCTGGATGGCAGGCGGCACGTACAGGAAACCCGTTAGATGGAAGACCAGGTGGAGCACAGTGAGGGGTGTGGGGACCCTCTCCCGCTGGCTGGGGTCAAGCTGGAGACAGCAGGGAACTCATGGTTGGGCCTCTGGGGCTCTGTGATGTCCAAGACCGCACATGACGTCCGTGGGGGTGCTCTGTGTTTTTAGCTTGGGGCTTTGGAAGAGGCTTGTGGACACAGAGAAAGTCCCATTCAGTGATCGGCTGCCTTTCTCTCATCCTTCTTCCTAATTAGCTTTCCTAATGGGGGGATTTCAGGCATCTGCTCAGGTTTATGGTCAAGTCTAAAGCTGTCTAATTACTTCTTGGCTGTAAATGGTTTCTGCAGTGACCTGACCTTCCAGCCCAGAGCCTCCTGCTGGGCCACGGACACTCGGCTGGGGGTGGGGGTGGGGTGCAGCAAGCAGCCAGGTCATTTGGGTTTTACTCTCATGGTAACACTTCTCTCTTGTCGATATGGACTGCTTATGGATCACAGCCAGGAATTCCTGTGTAGAAGCAGAGATCTTTGCAGCTTGGGGCACAAAATACTCCTAATTCTAAGTCCTGTAGGAGAATGCAAGAAATGATGAGGGGCGAAAGGGCCCTGTCCTTCCTTCCTTCTTCCCTCCCTTCCCCTCCTTCTTCCTTTCTTTTTGAAAACTACAACAGCTTTATTAAAAAAGAATGCACACACAACACAGCCCACTCATTTAAGGCGTACAATTCAATGGCTTTTAGTATATTCACAGAGCTGTGTAACCATGACCATGCTGGATTTTAGAGCATTTTTTATCATCTCCCCAAAGAAACCCTAAACCCATCGGCAACCACTCCCAATTTCTTCCCAGCACTCGCCAGCCCCAGGCGATCATTAATCTACAGAAATAGTAGGAAGGCTGTACCACTTTCCATCCCCACCAGCAATGTATGACGTTTCCCATTTCTGTACATGGTCACCGACATGTGCCAGCGTCTGTCTTGTTGATTATAGCATCCTAGTGAATGTGAGATTGTATCTCTTTGTGGTTTTGATGTGCATTTCTCTAATGACTAATTATGCTGAGCATCTTTTTACATGCTCACTGGCCATCTGACATCTTCTTAGGAGAAATGTCTGTTCAATGTTTTTCCCAGTTTTAATTAAACTATTTGTCTTTTTATTATTGATGGAGTGTGTGTGTGTGTGTGTGTGTGTGTGTGTGTGTGTGTGTGTGTGTATTATAGATTCTGTACCCTAGACCCTTATCTGGTATATGATTTGTAAATATTTGTGTAAGTTGTCCTCTTGCTTCATTGATAATGGCCTTAGAAGAACAAAAGTTTTTAATAGTAGTGAAGTCAAATTTATCTACTTTTTCTTTAGATCATTAAGATAGTTAAGACAAACTGCTAGTGGATACTGACCTCTGCCACTCCCCAACCCCTCCGCCGCCCGGGCTTCCTGTTGTGGCTGGTGTGTTGCATTAGTGACGTTGCAGGATTATTTTTGTGAGTGTGTTTCCCTGCAGTGTGAACCCTCTGATGTCACTCCCCAGAGGGTGCAGACTCAGGCTGTGCATGCTCACCCTGGGCCGACAGTGCTTTGCTTTCCCCTGACTTCTCTGTTAAACCACCTGTCTCTGTTGGCATCACACCCAGCCGTTAGGCTCCACTGAGCCCGGCTGACCGCACTGTTGGTTTCAACCATGCCTGGGGGTATAACAGTGCCTCACGGTCTGATCCAGTTACATCTGGGCCTCTTCCCAGGAGCGGTTTTTGAAGTCGGACTTTGACGTTTGTTCTGACTCCTGGGGGAGTCTTAGCTTCCTCTGCCTCTCTGTTTTCTCTGACAGATTAGCTGACCTGCAGTTTAGCTCATTGCTGTTACGGGGCTGCCACTGTTCCCTTCACTGTTTACCACCAAAATCCCCATTGTTTTCGAGGGCGCCCTTATGCTAGAACTTCCCCCACATTTTGTTCGGAATCACGGCAGCATTCTTTGTTTCTTCCTTCCTTCCTTCTTCCCTTTCTGTCTTCGGCATCCCTGCTCTCTAGACCTACGGCTTCTCTCTCCACGGCACGATCTGAGCCGCTGCTTCTGCACTGGGGGCAGCGACAGCAGCTTCCTTCTCTGAGTGACACTCCTGCTCTGCACAGCGCGGCTTCGTGGGGGAGCAGTAGCCTCTGGTCTTCTCAGCTTGCTGCTCCCAGCATGGAACTTCTGACCTACAAGCAAACTGAGGCAAGAGGAACTAGGGGCTCGGTAATTTTGTCTTCCCCTGTCTGGGGAGCACCTCCTGCTATGAGTGGAAGAAGGGAGCCACCACTCTCTCAGCTGCACTCACCAGGAATTTAGTCTGTGTGATATGAGGGCTGAGGAATGTGGGTGGCCTGTTCCTCCTGGGGATCTGCTGTCTTCTTTGACTGGGATCTGGGGGTGGTGGGAGCCCCATTTTCTTGGCCACACCCACGCAGAGTAGAGCATCTGTTAAGGTGAGCAGTGAAGAGGGATTGGGTCATTGTTCAAGTGCCACAGATTCTCACTCTTCTTAGCAAGGACAATTTCTAGAGAGTTTAAATGCTCAAAAATACAATTAGAATTTTTCTTGAGCAGTTATGAGTGTTTTGCTGGGGAGGAAGTTTGCAGTTTCTCATGCCACCATTTTGAAAGTGAATCTCTCCTTTTTTCCTTCCTTTTCCTTACTTCCTCCCTCCCTCCGTCTTTCTTTGGGTTTTGTTAACTTATGGGTTAATAATAGAATATGTCAGGTGTTAAGGATGATGTTGAGATGTGGAGTGCTATTAATGTTGAAGACACTCCTCTTAACTCAAGGAAACTATGAACAGAAGTTAAAAAAAGGTTTTTTTTAAAAAAAGTATCATAAACTGTTTCTTCAGGAATTTTGAAGGTTAAAAGTAGAGTTTCAAAGCAAACACATTTCCTGGCTCCTCTTTACAAGAAGTTAATCTCTACTGAACTGTAACCCTTTATGTTTAAGAAGACTGGGTTTTCCCCTAATGCTAAAAGATTTGCTATTTTCCTTTTCCTCTTATAGACATTCATAATCCATTGTATTTTAGTAGTTTCAAAGCTTTGAAAGAATGTTTAGATGACCTCGAAAATTCAAAAACAATAGAGAGGATAAAAATTGTTGATGTTTGAAATATTGTAACAGTTGTTATAAAACCGCTTTGTCCAATGTTAAGATGAAAGATTTAAGATTTACCTTCTTTCTGCTGGAAAAATAAAAGCTATTAAGACAAGTTTCTGGAACAGTAAGGGCTTCCCAGGTGGCACAGTGGTAGTAAAGAATCTGCCTGCCAATGCAAGAGACTCATGAGACAAGGGTTTGATCCCTGGGTCGGGAACATCCACTGGAGAAGGAAATGGCAACCCACTCCTGTATTCTTGCCTGGGAAATCCCATGGACAGAGGAGTTTGGCAGGCTACAGTCTGTGGGGTTACAAAGCATGGGCATGACTGAGCATGTATACACACTGGAATGTTAAGTGCAAGGCAGAACCTTATTTGCTTAATTCACATCCCTTGGTAACCCGGAATAATTCTGCCTCACTGGCATCCTGGGGGATGGGATGGGCAAGCAGGAGCAACAGCAAAGGCAAGCAAGGCCACGCGAGTTGTTAACTGGGGGTCCTGACGCTTTCAGGGGAGACTAGAGGAGAGATGGAGGGCTGCTCTGTGAGCTTGTGTCTGTGAATCCTCTAACCACAGACGGTCTCAGATTCTCCCACCAGCTGGATGTGGGTGTGGGAAGGAGAAGAGAATCACAACAGGTGTGCTCTGCACCCTTGCCAGCCCCCCCCCACCCAACCCCCGATCTTGGTTAGGAAGAACAGGAATGGGCAGAGTGGGGCCATCTCCCAGGTGGGACTGGCACCAGCTCTTTCATTCTGAGGCATGGTGGAGAGAGCCTTCCCCCCATGTCTTCTTCTCGGAACAGAGTCGAAAGCGGGGGATGGTGGCCGTCCAGGAGGAAGCAGGCTTCTCTTCTAACTTGCATCCTCCACGCTTTCTTGTCCCATGTTAACCTACAAGTTTGATGGTCAAGTCTGGTCGGCTGGGAGCCTGGCTGATCCTTTTGGAAGGCGGCCAAAGAGTGGAGCCTGTCACTGCTCAAAGCCACTTTCGTTATCCCCGCCTGCCCCTGGTTATTCTCCCTGGACTGGGAGATGGGTAATGTATGCGGGGTAGCAAGATTCCAGAATTAGTTCACGGCCAGTCACGTACAGACAGCCCTGCGTGCTGGTCACACGTTCTCCCCTCGTACTGAGCCTAGTTGGAGACAGCTCTGTGACTTCAATGACAGACAAGGTAAGGCTCATCTACAGAATTAAGATAACTCATTCAATAAATCGGTGCTTCTTTGCTTGAATGTGAGAGGGGTGTCATACTTTCTGGCAGGTGCTCTTTCTGGCAAACGTGTTGCTTGCTCAGAATTGAGCCACCAGGGGACCTGAGACAACCCAGGAGGTTTGGGAACAGGAGCTGAAGGCACATTCTTAGAGTATAAAACTAGAAGAAAACAACAGAAGGGGAAAGACTAGAGGTCTCTTCAGGACAATTGGAGATATCAAGGAAAGATTTTGCCCAAAGATGGGCACAATAATGCACATAAATGGTGGAGACCTAGTAGATGCTGAAGAGATCAAGAAGAGATGGAAAGAATACATGGAAGAACTGTATTAAAAAGATTCAAATGAACTGGATTGGTACGATCCAGTGTGGTCAGCCACCCAGAGCCAGACATTCTGCAGAGTGAAGTCAAGTGGGCCTTAGGAAGCACTGCTGTCAATAAAGCTAGCGGATGTGAAGGAACTCCAGTAGAATTATTCAAAATCCTAAAGGATGATGCCATCAAGGTGTTGCATTCAATGTATCAGCAAATCTGGAAGACCCAGCAGGGGCCACAGGACTGGAAAAGGTCAATCCTCATCCCAAAATCTTGCATGTTAGGCTTCAGCGCGAACCAAGAACTTTCAGATGTCCAAGCTGGGTTTCGAAAAGGAAGAGGAAACAGATCAAATTGCCAAAATTCTTTGGATCACAGAGAAAGCTAGGGAATTCCAGAGAGCCATCTACCTCTGCTTCATTGACTACACCAGAGCCTTTGACTGTGTGGATCGTAATAAACTGTGGAAAGCTCTTAAAGAGATGGGATTACCAAACCCCCTTACCTGTCTTCTGAGAAACTTGTATGTGGGTCAAGAAGAAACAGTCAGAACCCTGTATGGAACAACTAATTGGTTCAAGACTGAGAAAGGAGTACAACAGGGCTGTCTGCTGTCACCCTATTTGTTTAACTTCTACGCTGAGCACATGTGGAGAAATGCTGGGCTGGATGAGTTACAACCTGGAATCAAGATAGGTGGCAGAAACATCAACAACCTCAGATATGGGGATGATACCACTCTAATGACAGAAAGCAAAGAGGAACTCAAAAGCCTCTTGATGAGGGTGAAGGAGGAGAGTGAAAGAGCCAGCTTAAAACTAAAAATATTAAAAAAAGTAAGATCATGGCATCCAGCCCCATTGTGTTGCTGTGTGTTGTGTTAGTCGCTCAGTCATGTTTGACTCTTTTCGACCCCATGAACTGCAGTCCACCAGGCTCCTCTGTCCATGGGATTCTCCAGGAAAGAACACTGGAGTGGGTTGCCATTTCCTCATGACAAAGAGAGGGGGACAAGGTGGAAGTAGGGACAGATTTCCTCTCCTTGGGCTCCAGAATCACTGCAGATGGCGACTGCAGCCATGAAATCAGAAGACGTTTGCTTCTTGGCAGGAAAGCTATGACAAACCCAGACAGTGTGTTGAAAAGCAGAGACATTACTCTGCCGACAACGGTCCGTATAGTCAAGGCTATGGTCTTCCCAGTGATCACCTAAGGTTGTGAGAGTTGGACCATAAAGAAGGCAGAGCGCTGAATAACTGATGCCTTTGAACTGTGGTGCTGGAGAAGACTCCTGAGAGTCCCTTGGACTGCAAGGAGATCAAACCAGTCAATCTTAAGGGAAATCAGCCCCGAATACTCGTTGGAAGGACTGATGCTGAAGTTGAAGCTCCAGGATTTTGGTCATCTGATGAGAGCAGCTGACTCATTGGAAAAGTCCCTGATGCTAGGAAACATTGAGGGCAGAAGGAGAAGAGGGCATCAGAGGATGAGATGGCTGAATGGCGTCACTGATGCAATGGACATGAACTTGGGCAAACTTCGGGAGATGGTGAGGGACGGAGAGGCCTGGCGGGCTGCAGTCCACAGAATCCGACACGACTGGCCGACTGAACGACTTTCTGACAAACGTGTTGCTAGCTCTACCCATTCAGAATTGAGCCGCCAGAGGACCTGAGGCAACACAGGAGGTCTGGAAACAGGAGCTTAAGGCACATTCTTAGAGGTCGTGGAGGAGAAATGGACCCCGAGGAGGGTCAGTAAGAAGTCAGAGAGGGGAATAGTATGGAATAAGACAAGCATGCCGCGCTTAGGAGAAGACACTCCCTACAGGAAGGCAGGCATCTGGCACTGTCTTTAGCCTTGCATCCCTCCCAGTCCTCCCCAGGTGCACCCGTCTGGACGCTGAGTTTGGGCCCAGTGATGATGCTTGCAGGACCGTAGAGGCGCCCGATTCCGGCGGGGACCTCGGGCGCTGGGGGCTCAGAAGCGCAGCAGCGCCACCTAGCGCCCAGCCGGCGGCGGCGCCGGGCAAGCGCCTCGCTTTCTCCAAAAAGGAGCGAAGACGTGGAACCCAGAAGGAACCCGTCTTTGGTGCCTGGAAAGCGTCGGCTGAGAAAGGAGGACGAGAAGCAGCTCAGGGACAGCCAGCCTGAGCCCTCCTTCTATTTCAAGTTGACACATATCCTTGTTTTCGTAGGTATTCTTATAAAATACGGTTATTCGGCGCCACAGATTTCAAAATTATGATTTTTCTTTCTTTCCTTTGGCCCGGTCTTTGTTATTATTATTATTATTTTTAGGAAAACAGTAATTTCTGAATGACTTCGATGCAGTGTTTTGTTCTCTTGACTCAGCTCTTGAATGTAGGAGGTTGAGACTAGGTGAAATATTCCTGTCACATATTTGTTCATGCCATATACTTTATTTTCTATTTGAAATTTTCACTCGTCTTATGAGATACAATTGACATATAACGTTGGATTAGTTTTAGGTGTACACCATTATGATTTGATATATGGATGTATTGCAAAACGATCACCACAACAAACCCAGTTAACATACATCACCTCACATATTGATAAACGTTTTTTTTTTCCCTTGCAATGAGCGCTTTTAAGAATTCCCCTCTTAGAAATTTTCAAATAGAGTCTAGAGGTTTATACGTAAGTTTGAACTTATTAAATATATTATTCAGATAACCTATATCTCTGTTATTTTTCTTCGGCTTGACCTATCAGTTTCTGAGACGTCTGTACTGTTTGCGTCTCACACCGGAGACAGTCTTGCTAGGCGCACATGTATTGTGTCTTCTTCATCTATTGCTTTTTTTTATCAAGATGTATCATCCTCTTTCAAGCATATACAGAAGGAGGGAAAAGAATAAAACCAACCCTCCTGAATCTGTCATCTAGCTTCAACAACTCATGGTTTACTCTCATTTCGTTTATACCCCACAAAGTCTTCCACATCTCTTCTACTGGATTATTTTGAAGTCAATGACAAACATCCATATCATTTTATAAGTAAATATGTTAGAGTCTATCTACAAAAGATAAGGAATTCTTAACTATAAATTTTTTTTGGTCACACCACACGGCATTCACGACCTTAAGTTCCCTGGCCAGGGATCGAACCTGTGCCCCCTGCAGTGGAAGCAGAGTCTTAACCACTGGACCTCCAGGGAAGTCTCAGTGAAATGGAGCAGGACCGTATATATGGTCCTTGCCCTGCCCCGCCCCATCATGTCCTCTGCTTGCCTTTTGCCTGAAACTTCAGTCAAAGAATAAGTTTAATCAGAGAAGTGAGAAATGCTGAAACAAAGGAAAACAGTCAAAGGAGACTAAATAATAATAATGTAGTCACTAAGCATAGTCAAGGACATTAATTCTTTCTCAAGTATTGTAGATAACATTCTGAGCCATATCCTGTGAGCTGTCTTACAGATACCAAAACCTCAGGTGGAGAAGTTAACTACACAATGATCAGACTGCACCCAGGACTTGAGCTGCCACAATTCCGAGAAATGACTGCAAAGAAATGGGAACAAGTGCACGCTGGCACTTTAGATTAACTAACTGTCCTAAAACAACCAAGAGGACGCTAGGCAGACCACTGATGACCAATTTGAAGATGACTGTTACAGATGACTCTGCTGTTTCTACATGTAACCCCCTCCCCCCCGACTCTGTCTACAAAACCTCTCACCCCCTGCTTGTTGGAGGGGGGGAGTTGGCCTTTGGACAGATGTCCACCAGCCTCCTCCCAATTGCTGGCATCTGAAATAATGCAAACTTTCCTTTTCACCAGCTCGGCCTGCTTATTGGCTTTTGAGTGGCAAGCAGCCGGACCCCCCCAAGCATACCTTTTGGTAACAGATTTTGGGGCCCAACATGGGGCTGGCTACTGCTGGCTTCTGTGCTTTCATGACACCTGGCTCTCCTGGGTCTTCCAGGGGAAAACTATGGCTATGATACTGTATTAGCCTGCTGCTCGGAGCTAGCCAGCCCCAGGTGGGGATTTGGGGGACGTTCTTACCAGCTACTGAAACTGTTTGTTTTGAGGATCCTCCCTGTTTCTCCCCTGCTCGGCACTGGCTGCCAATTTGCACTTTTCTTGGTGGAATGGAAACTTGCATTTGGGGTGAGTGCCGACCTCCAAGACTGGGTAAGTCCACAGGTGTGCACACGGCAGCCTTCCCATTTCTGAGTGCTAGTGCTATTTGGGCATTCGTGCTAGTTGGTTCTGACCTGTGTTTGATGTTGAGGATCATTTGTGAGCACTGATTGCTATTTGGGCACTTTTGCCAATGGTTCTGATGTCTGTCTGCCATTAAGGACCGTTTGTGAGCATGACGCGCTTTTGGGCATTCTTGTCAATGGGTTCTGACATCTGACTACTGTTGAGGACCATTTGTGAGCACCGGGTGTCATTTGGGTATTTTGCCAAGTGCTTCTGGTATTTGACTACCGCTGAGGACCATTTGTGTCAGGGAAGTGTTTGGGACTCCTTACTGGTAACCTTTGGAGAGGGTTTATGATAGATCTGTCTTTTGGTGTTTGAGAGTATTTCCATTTATATAATTGGTATTTCCATTTATTTATATAATTGGTACTCTTGTTGCCTTATGTAAAATGGGAAATTCAGGTTCAACTCATTAAAAATTTTAGTTGTGAATTTATGACTAAAAAAGAAATAATTTTTTGGATAATGTATGGCTGTAGTATTCTTCAGACTCCAGAGAAGACTGGTTAAGATGAAAGTCTTGAAATTCAAAATACTGGTTCTTTTTGCATATGCAGTTAGGGAAATCTAACTTGATAAAACACTTTTTTCAGACCTTGAGAAACCAAAAATATGCCTAGGAAAAAACTTGAAGTTAACACTTATCATGTCCTTGAAATACAAACACAGCCCACATTGCCTGGAACTCTAGCTTTTGGTTAATTGTAAAACTTCAAGCTAAGGAAAAAAAAAAAAAAAAAAAAGAAAGCCTTTTAAAACTGACTGTGTAATTTGGCTATTCTGATTATTATCCATAAAGTGATAAGCTTAATTGCAATGCCTAATTCATGGAATGTAAAAAGATAAAACAACGAGATCTCTGTTTGTCTGATGTTTATATGTCTCAATATATATTTTCGTATTTGGATAATATCTCCAAGGTTAATTAGTAAAGGAACTCTATTTAATTGGCCTTAAAAAATATAAGTACTTGTTACTGAAAGGTATGTGTTGGGGGTCCAGCTACTCGCCACTCAAGAGCCAGTAAACAGGCCAGGTTGGTGGAAAGGAAAGTTTGCTTTATTTTAGATGCTGGCAACTTGGGGGGAGGGCGGCAGACATCTGTCTAAAGGCAGACACGCTCCCCTCTCCAACAAGCAGGGAATCAGTTAGGTTCAGTTGCTCAGTCTTATCCAACTCTTTTTGACCCCATAAACTGCAGCATGCCAGGCTTCCCTGTCCATCACCAACTCGTGAAGCTTGCTCAAACTCATGTCCATTGAGTTGGTGATACCATCCAACCATCTCATCCTCTGTCATACCCTTCTCCTCCTGCCTTCAATCTTTCCCATCATCAGGGTCTTTTCCAGTGAGTCAGTTCTTCACATCATGTGGCCAAAGCATTGGAGTTTCAGCTTTAGCATCAGTCCTTCCAATGAATATTCAGGACTGATTTCCTTTAGGATTGACTGGTTTGATCTCTTTGCAATCCAAGGGACTCTCAAGAGTCTTCTCCTGCACCACAGTTCAAAAGCATCAATTCTTTGGTGCTCAACTTTCTTTATAATCCAACTCTCACATCCATACATGACTACTGGAAAAGCCATAGCTTTTACTAGACGGACCTTTATCAACAAAGTAATGTCTCTGCTTTTAAATATTCTGCTTAGGTTGGTAATAGCTTTTCTTCCAAGGAGCAAGTGTCTTTTAATTTCATGGCTGCAGTCACCATCTGCAGTGATTTTGGAGCCCCCCAAAATAAAGTCTCTCACTGTTTCTATTGTTCCCCTGCCTATTTCCCATGAAGTGATGGGACCAGATGCCATGATCTTAGTTTTCTGAATGTTTGAGTTTTAAGCCAGCTTTTTCACTCTCCTCTTTCACTTTCATCAAGAGGCTCTTTAGTTCTTCTTTGTCTTCTGCCATAAAGGTGGTATCATCTGCATACTGAGGTTATTGATATTTCTTCCGGCAATCTTGATTCCAGCTTGCGCTTCATCCAGCCTGGTGTTTTGCATGATGTACTCTGCATATAAGTTAAATAAGCAGGGTGACAATATATGGTGATGGAATTCCAGTTGAGCTATTTCAAATCCTAAAATATGATGCTGTTAAAGTGCTGCACTCAATATGCCAGCAAATTTGGAAAACTCAGCAGTGGCCACAGGACTGGAAAAAGTCAGTTTTCATTCCAATCCCAAAGAAAGGCAATGCCAAAGAATGTTCAAACTACTGCACAATTGCACTCATCTCACATACTAGCAAAGTAATGCTCAAAGTTCTCCAAGCCAGGCTTTAACAGTATGTGAACCATGAGCTTCCAGATGTTCAAGCTGAATTTTGAAAAGGCAGAGGAACCAGAGATCTCATTTGCCAACATCTGTTGGATCATCAAAAAAGCAAAAGCAAGAGAGTTCCAGAAAAAAAATCTACTTCTGCTTTATTAACTATGCCAAAGCCTTTGATTGTGTGGATCAAAACAAACTCTGGAAAATTCTTCAAGAGATGGGAATACCAGACCACCTTACCTGCCTCCTAAGAGATCTGTATGCAGGTCAACAAATGACATTTAGAACTGGACAAGGAACAACAGACTGGTTCCAAATTGGGAAAGGGGTATATCAAGGCTGTATATTGTCACTCTGCTTATTTACCTTATAAGCAGTGGGTGAGAGCATTTATAGGGAGTTGAGGGGGGCAACATCCAGAAGCAGCGCTGTCATCTCTAACAGTCATCCTCAAATTGGTCATCAGTGGTCTGCTTAGCATCATCTTGGTTGTTTTAGGACAGTTAGTTAATCTTGAGTTTCGGGGTGCACTTGTTCCCGTTTCTTTGGGGTCAGTTCTCAGAATTGTGGCAGCTCAAATCCTGTAGTTAACTTCTCCACCTGGGGTTTTAGTATTTATACAACAGCTCAATAGGATATGGCTCAGAATATTATCTACGGCCCTTGAGAAAGAACTGAAGGTCCTTGACTATGCCTAGTGACTACATCATCATTATTCAGTCTCCTTTGACTGTTTTCCTTTGTTTCAGCATTTCTCACTTCTCCGATTAAACTTATTCTTTGACTGAAGTTTTCCAAGGGCCAAAGGCAGGCAGAGGACACGGCAGGGGTGGGGGGGGAGGGGGTGCGGGGTGTCAAGGACCATATGGTTCTGCTCCATTTTATACTTCCAGATTGAACAAATCTAAACTTACCTACTTTTGTCTCCTTGTAAGTCCAAGAGGGAAACTAAAGATGTTTGGGTTTATTAAGCATATATATTGTACCACTGAATAAAAATTGTGCTATAAAAAGTACATAGTTTTTGAGGTTATGAAATATGTTCTTAAGTTTGCCAATCAGCAAATGCCAGTGTAACATTTTCATTACTTGTTTCTTGGTTTTGTTAAAACTTTCAAGGGTTAAAAACTGTGATATGTAAAAATGATAAGTGAAGCATTTTGGTATGTAAAGCAAAAGATACCAAAACCCCAGGGGAGAAGTTAACTCCATGATGACTGCCGCAGTTCTGAGAACTGACCACAGAGAAATGGGAACAAGTGCACCCTGGAACTAAAGATTCACTTTCTCTCTCTCTTTAGTTGCTCAATCGTGTCTGACTCTTGCGACCCTATGGATTGTAGCCCGCCAGGCTCCTCTGTCCTTGGAATTCTCCAGGCAAGAATCCTGGAGTGGGTTGCCATTTCCTTCTCCAGAAGATTAATTAACTGTCTTAAAACAACCAAGGTGATGCTAGTCAGACCAGTGATGACCAATCTGAAGATGACTGTTAGAGATGACGGTGCTGTTTCTCGATGTTGCCCACCCCCGACTCTGCCTGTAAACTTTCTCACCCCTTGCTTGTTGGCAGTGGGGGTGGGTGGGGAGTCAGCCTTTGGACAGATGTCCACCACCCGCCCCTGCAGTTGCCAGCACCTGAAATAAAGCAAACTTTCTTTTCCACCAACCTGGCCCGCTTATTGGCTTTTGAGTGGCGAGCAGCCGGATCCCCTATGAGTACATTTCAGTAACACCAAGACAGGGAATTCTTACTAAAACATAATCACAATACTGTTATCACTCCTAAATAATTTATAATAATTTCTTTGTTGCTGTTGTTCAGTCACTCAGTCGTGTCTGACTCTTCATGACCCCATGGACTACGGCACATCAGGCTTCCCTGTCCTTCACTGTTTCCCAGAGTTTGCTCAGATTCATATCCATTGAGTCACTGATGCCATCCAATCACTTCATCCTCCTTCTCCTCCTGCCCTCAATCTTTCCTAGCATCAGGTCCAATGAGTTGGCTCCTTGTGTCAAGTGGCCAATAGTAATTTCTTAATATCATTAAATATCCAGAGTGATCAAATTTCCTAATTGTCTCAAACATTTTGATTTTCTTTACTCAAATTAGGATCCTGGTAAGATTCATATATTATGATTACTTGATATGTTTTCAGTGTCCTTTAAAATGTTTTTAGTTCCCTGACCAGGGATTGAACCCAGGTCCTCCAGAGTGAAGTGCCTCCCACCTGGAGAAGACCTGCAAATGAGTGCAGCGGCCAGGAGTATGTACGTGCTGTTCAAGGAGAAATCATCTGCCAGGGTGGGGCTGGCCTTCCTGGCCCAGGGATGCTGTGTACTTGAGAGTCGGGGTCAAACAATGGACTGTTGACAACTGTTCACAAAGGTCATGCTAGGATGACACTTTAGGGGGCCATTTGCAGCTCTAGAGTCAGAGCAGACTTCCAGTCTTTATAAAACAAGAAGATGCCCAGCGGAGAGAAGCCTAGCTCTCATTATAGCATGTGACAGCACCCCGCAGGCTGCACGTCTCTCTGGCCTGCCTGTCTCCCCAGCACGGCCATGGGTGGATGTCTCGAGGATGGGGACTGAGCTTTCCTCGTCTTTGTATCCCTGGCCTGACACATCCGGAGTTTGCGTCATGCTTAGAACAAGGAGGGGCAAGCAGAGACATGCTGAAAAGGGATTAGAAGGGGAGGAGGTTGGAGAGTGGCTGCCTGCAGGGACCACCAGGGATCTGGGAGCTGCAAGAGTGGGAAGTGACGACGGCCCTGGGGAGGTTGGGGCTATTTTCTGGGGGGGAGAGTCAGGTTTTCTTGCCGTCTCATCAGGTGAGGGAGGCCGTGCTGTCGTAGCCAGGGGATGGCCAAGATTATCATTAGGGCCAAGGGACAGAAACTTGACAGGGTGGGGGAAAGGAGGATGTGAGGAGTAGGCATAATCTGGGATGTGTGTTTCCTGGGCTGTTGGTCACTTAGTCACTCAACAAGCACTGAAGTTCCACCGAATGCACAACACGATCAGACCTGCTGCGAAGACGCAGAGGAGGGAGGGGTTTTGGCCTTCAAGCAGCCCCCAGTGTGGGTGGGGAGACAACAGTCCCCCCACACAACAAAGTGCCTGTAAAGGAGCCCCCTGTCCTCTGGTTTCTAACCTGCTCTCACCTGAGCCCCTTTAACCAGTCATGATCTTCTGTTTGGGGGGAAAGGTTGGAATCTATATACTTAACATCCTGTCAAAAGAAAGGGATGAAGAAAACCAGCGCTTGCTGCCACGTCTTTCATCTTATTAGACGTGAAACCTTGGGGTGATGAGACAGATACGGCAACTCTCGAGGAGTGCGTCAGAAGCATTCGAGCTGAGGAACGCTTGCCTTGGCCTGGGGCTCTTCTAAACCAGTTCCAGTGGGGGGTGGAACTGAAAAACTTCACACACAGTGTGCAGTTGAGGACGGTAGAGTTGGAACAGGTATGCTGGAGGAGCAGATCACTGCTTTTGATGAATGCGTGCTGTCTGTGGATGTGGCTGCCTTCAACAAGGTCTAAAACTCACGGTGGATCGGTGACCTTGAATAAAAGCTTGCAAGAAAAAACACTGCTGATGCACCCCTTTAGTTTTGCCCTGTCTGTCTCACCATTATCCCAAGGTTCCACGGCTGATAAGATGGAACATTTAGCAGCAAATGCTGGTTTTTTTGGTTTAATTGGCTTTTTTTTTTTTAATAATTCACAAAGTGGAGGCACTGTGAGGGTTACAGAAGACAAATCGTCCGCAGCTCCACCACCCAAATGTTACTATTGCTGTTCAGTCGCTCAGTCGTGTCCGACTCTTTGCGACCCCAGGGACTGCAGCACGCTAGGCTTCCCTGTCCTTCACTATCTCCTGGAGTTTGCTCAAGTTCAAGTCCATGGAGGCAGTTCAGTTCCATTCAGTTCAGTTGCTCAGTCGTATCTGACTTTTTGCAATCTTCCCTGTCCATCACCAACTCCCAGAGTTTACCCAAACTCATGCCCATGGAGTCGGTGATGCCATCTAACCATCTCATCCTCTTACTAATGTGAAATAATGAACAGAGAACACAGATTTGTAGCTGAGGTAGGACCAGTCAAAGACCCAGGACTCGGCCCCCTGCCCCGGTGTGCCCCGGTTCCCTGTGGGCAGATCCTGGAACTGGACTGGCCCGAGTGACTAAACTCTGAGCAGAGGTCAGGGACACAAAACTAGGGTGGGGTGCAGAGGAGGATCCACTTGTTCAGCTTTCTTCAGCCCACAGTCCCCCAGATGGACCTCCACACCCGTTGGATTAGTCCCTATTGCTGCTATAAATAGGCCACAAGCTTAGTGACTTCAAACAACATGTTTACTCTCTTACAGCCTAGAGTCTACACAGCTGTGTTGCTAACGGCGGCTCTCAGGGACAATCCATCTCCTCGCCTTTTCCACCGACATCCCCAGCTTACTGTTCCTCCTCTGACTTTAGAGCCAGCCTCCTGTCTGACCCCTGCCTCTCTCGTTAAGGAAAAAATCCACCCCCCCAATCCAACAGCAATATATAGAAGGTTTACCTCGAGAAATCCTTGTGATTATATTGAACCCACCTGGATAACCTAAGAGAATTTGCCATCTCAGGAGCCTTACCTTAATCACACCCGCTGAACGCCTTCATTTGGCTGGGTTAAGTGACTACATTCACAGGTCACCAGGAGGTTAGGATGTGGGGGCGGGGTGAATCTGGCACCTCCGTTCATCCTGGCCAGCTGCTATATCCCAGTAATCAGCAATAAGAGTCGCTTCCTTCTTCCTTCTCTTTTCCTTCTAAAATTTACTGTGCCTCACTCAGTCATGTCTGACTCGTTGTGACCCTGTGGACTGTAGCCCACCAGGCTCCTCCATCCATGGATTCTCCAGGCAAGAATACTGGAGTGGGCTGCCATTTCCTTCTCCAGGGGATCTTCCCAACCCAGGTATCGAACCCGAGTCTCCCACATTGCAGGCAGACGCTTTAACCTCTGAGCCACCAGGGAAGTGCTTTTATTAAGTAGGGGCTTCTCAGGCGGCTCAGTGATAAAGAATCTGCCAGCCAGTTCAGGAGATGCAGAAGATATGGGTTCAATCCCTGGGTCGGGAAATCCCCTGGAGAAGGAAATGACAACCCACTCCAGTATTCTTGCCTGGAGGATCCCAGGGACAGAGGAGCCTGGGGGGCTACAGTCCATGAGATAGCAAAGAACTGGACATAACTGAGTGACTGAGCACCATACATTCTTATGATTAAAAAAGAGAAAATAGCACCGGGGTGGGAGGTCATGGCACCTGGGAACCTACTAGTCTGGGTCTGCACTGTGGCCGGGACACTCAGAGGCTCCCTCAACACCCAGAGGGAGAGAGGAGACCCTGCCCCCATCACTCTGCCCTCTCCACCCTGGGTCCCCTCAAGCTTTCTTCATCCAAAAAGGAAGAAGCTCTCAAAGAAACCCACCACCAAAATAGACAGGTTCCCCTGAGCAATCCTGCTCCATCCCGTCTCTTTTACCCCATTTCTCCCCACCTCTTTAGGTGTTGTGGTTTGGACGTCTGTGTCCCGCCTGATGCCCAGTGTGATGGTGTTGGGAGGTGGGCCTTTGTGGGGTGCTTAGGTCATGAGGGTGGAGCCTCATGAATGGATTAGTGTTCTTATAAAAGAAACCCCAGGGAGACCCCTTACCCCTCTGCCATGGGAGTATGCAGTGAAAAGTGAGAAGTCTTTGACCCAGAAGAGGGCTCTCACTTGACCTTGCTGACACCCTGATCTTGGACTTCCATCCTCCAGACCTGGAGGCAATAAACTTTTGTTGTTGATAAGCCACCCAGACCGTGGTTCTGTACGATGTTACGGAAGAACTCGAAACTTTTCGGCCAACCCAGTATTTCAGCAGCTCAAATGGACGGAGACAACGGGTTACCACTTTTATTAGAATCATGTGTTATCTTTAAAGAATGTTTATGAGTATGTATATTTCTCTCTTTTCTTATACAGAGACTAGCATGCCATCTATTGTTCTATACCTGTTTTCTGGGCACATCCTGAAGCTCTTCCCTATCAGGACAGTGAATATCCCTGTACATACGTTTCTTTCATAGTCACCTACGATCGCATTGTGTGGGCATTGCAAGGTTTATTAAGATCTAGAGGCTCTCTCCTGTAGATGGAGGTTTGGCTTTTTTTCCAGACTTGGCCAGTACAAACAGTCCTTCAGTAAATTGCCATGTACATCTATTTTTTCCGGGGTTTGTAGGTAGATCTCCAGAATAACTCCAAGAAGCTGGATCAGTAAATCAAAAGGTAGAGGAGGCGGCAGTTTCACTGGATTTTTCCAGTGTCTTCCTGTGCTTGCATCACTTGGCATGCCCATCAGTGACCCCTAGTCTCCCAGGAGGGAGCCATCAGCCTCAGATTCCTTACACTGACCTCACAGGCCAACCTAGTATTTTGGTGACTGTCATTTGCCATAGGCATGGAGGTCTTCTCTGGGGTGGAGACCAAGCCTTGGGTTCCTCATCTGTGTGTGTCCCACATGCCCGGCCTGGGGTGTGGCCTCACCCACTGAGCCTCCCCCAGGAAGCTGCCCCAGAGGGGTTTATTGTCTATCCCTGGAGGAGGGGGGGTGCTTGGGCTTCAGGTGGGACTCAGTGGGGGGCAGGGGCCTTCACACCAGCCTGTAGGTTCCATTGTAGCTGAAAGAGGGCGGCTTCAAGCAGTCCCCCTCTCCCTCAGGCATCCAGCTCTGGGTGTAGGTGGAGCCATTTTCCAGAGGTCGCACGATTATGAGGTCTCTGGACGCCAGGGACGGGTCCTCTGGGAAGAAGTTGAAGGGTCGGAGCAGGAAGCCCACGGAGTTCCCGGGTGTGGTCGTGTTGGGGATGTCCTCTGCGTGGGGGATGTGCAGGAAGCCCACTGTGACCCAGGCCACCAGGTCCTGCGGGAGAGAGGGGCGGGCCATGCTGAGGAGGCTCAGAGGGGAAGGGGTAGCCTGCACCCAAGCCCCAGGTATAAGGAAGGGCAAATCTGGTGAATCCGGAGCTGGCTTTCCACCCAGTAAGCTGGTCCTTGCCCTCCTGGGACTCAGCAGGGATCCTGGGACTGGACAGGGGTCCTGGGACTGGACAGGGATCCTGGGACCTGCAGGGATCCTGGGACCTGGCAGGAGTCCTGAGACTGAACAGGGATCCTAGGACTGGACAGGGATCTGTCTCAGGGTGGGGCTGGAAAAAGGCAGAGCTGGTACCTCATCTTCAATGTTCTCATTGTTGCGAAGAAACTCCTCAAAGACGACAGGTGGGTCCCACGGGTCGTTCTGGTTGTATATGCTGCTGCTGTATCTCTCTGACTCCCGGTATTTGGTCACTGCCAGGGGGTACCTGTCCAGGCAGAGAAGCCGTGTGACTCTGGGTGTTGGGGGCCTCCCAGCCCCTCCCAGGGAACACTGCCAGGGTCAACGAAGGGGGAAAGTTACTGCCTTCCCCTATATGCAGGATCATCCCCTGGGAGTTAGCCAGGTTCACTCCGGGGCTCCGCAGGGGTTCTGCACACTCCATCCCCAAACACGGAGCCACACACCCAGGAGCATGCACGCACACACACATACACACACACATGGGCACACACCCAGATATAGCACTGGATAGATTCAGAATCTCATGGACAGAAACACAGACACACACAGACACAGGGGAACACAGAGACACAGAGAGGAGCCTCCAGTCCTTGCCAGCCTCCTGGGCCTTCCTCACCTGGCCCAGGTGACAGCCTGCTCCTCTTGCCAGCCTGGGGGCAGCACTTGGTCGGCCATGGAGTGGATCTGCACTCGGTAGCTGCGCTGGTGGCCCCAGGGGTTCTGCTCAGGGCTAGTAAAAAGCAGGTATTTGGGCAAAGTCTGTCCGAAGCGGAAGGCCGCCTGGCGCTCCCGAGAATACCGCTTCTGCTGGAGAGCTGGCTGAACCAGGCGGTGTCCTGGGCTCCAGGGGTTTGTGATGTTTTCCAGCTTCATCTGCAGGGTCTGGAAGCTATTCTTGGTGCCTGCGGGTGTACAGGGAAGGAGCTGGAGTCAAGCACCTGGAACTGAAGCCTCCTCATTCCACCTTGGGCCCTCCATCCAGGACCACACCCAACAGCAGACCATGGACTGAAGGGGATGTTGGGGACAGGCACTGAGCCAGATGGCAGTGGAGGGAAGGGGCTGAGGAACTAGAAGACAGCTCAGAGTTGGCACAGCAGTGGCAGTGACTCCACCGTGACCCTGGGTAGTTCCTCTTGAGAGCGGCGTCCGAGCCTGTTTGCTGCAACTGTGGTCCGAGACAGGCAGCTGGCCTTTCCCCAGGGGGAGGGGACATGTCAATTCCCTCTGGGTCAGGAGCAGACAAGGGGGAGCAGGAGAAGCTGCCCAGCTGGTCCTGGGGGCCTGTTCTAACATGGCACTTGATACCAGGCCAAATCCTGTCATTATACCCATGCCATCTTTTAAGGCACCCATGCTCAGCCACTCAGTTGTGTCCAACTCTGCGACCCCATGGGCTGTAGCCCGCCAGGCTTCTCTGTCCATGGGATTCTCCAGGCAAGAATACTTCAGTGGGTTGCCATTCCCACTCCATTGGAGAAAAGATTCTCCAATCTTTTGCGGTGACACCACTAATTCAAGAGACACAAGGAGTATTCCCAATGACACTGCATCCATTCAAAGCTCCAGGCAGGGACGTGTCTTACACCTAGGCATTATCCCCTCCCCTGCCGCGTGCACACATTTGCACAGGGTCCATCCTCCAAAGGTGTCAGTGCAGGGGCAGCCCCTGGCACTGTTCACGTCACCATTTTGCAGGGACACACAGGTTTCTGCAGGCCCTACACCTCCAGGCTGGGTAAACTTTCCTGACATTATGTCTCCACGGGAGACTCAGCACCATCATCTCCCAGGAGTGTGAGTTACCGTGGGGATGCAGACATTTGGCCAGGGGGTGGTCCCAAGCCTGGGTCCTACCTGCCACATCCAGGTCTACGCGGTAATGCACAAGGTGGGTGTGCATGTTGCCGATGAGGTGCGTGTGCAGGCGGGTCCCATGGCGCAGCCCCTCGGGGGTGTAGAATGTGGCATGGATATAGCCGGTGGCATGCATCTTGGCCTCCATTACCCCGTTGGGGTAGAAGATGAAGTCCCAGATGTAATCATAGTTGTAGACCGTCGACGTGGTCCTTAGCACCAGCGCCTGACCCTTGAGCCCCGCATAGAAATTGAAGCCACCGTTGAAGTTGGAGTTAAAGTGCCGCCGGATGGGCACCCCTGTGGGCATCTCAAAGAGACAGAGGGCCCGGGGGTAGAGGACGGGGCCGTCGTCATCGTAGTAGTGGAGGGCGTCCATGAAGGTGGCCGTCTCTGGGCAGTCGATGCCAGGGGCCAGCTCATGAGTGACGCTGCCCAAGCCCCAGCCCACGTCCATGTACTTGGTCTGCATGCCGGCCGGGGTGTGTCCTCCGTACAGCGCCGCAGCCTCCTGCACGCTCACCTCGTAGGCTATGCGCTCACCGCCGAAGCGCACGTCCAGGACTTGCAGCCCCGAGGATGAGCGCAGGCGGAAGGAGAAGCTCCAGCCGGCGTAGCGCACTGTGTGGCCATCCAGGCTGTAGCGCGCGCCCTGGGGCTGCACCAGGCGGGGGCCGCTCTTGGAGACGCCCAAGTCCCCACGTAACTGGTAGGAGGAGAAGAGGGCCGCCTCAGGCAGGTTGGCTCTGTCCTTGCCCTTGGCGAGCGGGTCCTCCAAGACCACCGCATCCACCTCTCCGTCGTCGTACTTCTGAGCCAGCTCCTCAGGGCTCTGGTAGAACCTCCCATTGTACCAGACCCGCTCCACCGTCCAGTCCCGGGGGTTAGGGCTTCCGTGGTCCAGCAGGAGCTCCACCCCAGTGGGATGCAGGAAGTAGCCTTCGATTTGCCGCTGAAGGATGAACCAAGAGCGGCGCTGGCCGGAGGCCACGCCCCGGGGCGCCACGTCGGTGAAAGTCAGGCACGGTTGGGAGCAGTTTCCGAACACAGCGCCAGCGGTGCGCCGGAAAAACGCGCTCAGGGGCTTGGTGGCTTCCTCCAGGGTGTGACTCAGAAGGGCGTACTCTGCCTTGGAGATGGGTCTGGAGGCCCAGGAGGCCTGGTGCCTGGGCCTAGGCGGCAGGTGTCGGAGGTAACGGGGCCTTGGCAGCGGCCCCACGGCAAACTCGGTGATGTTGGGCTGCTCCTGGGCTCCGAAGAAGATGACGGCTCGCGCCTCCCGAACGGGAGGCCGGTGGCCTTTATCCAGAAACTTGAGCACGTGTTGCTTCTTGGGCAGCAGCATCTCAATGAGGAACACGGAGTTCTTGGCCACAGTCAGCGTGTTGGACGGCTCCAGCCTCAGCTCCTTCTGGGACCAGAGGAAGCTGTGCACGGCCTTGAGCTCTTGGGCACTCAGGTCCGCAAATACCCTGCCCTTGTCGCGGGGGGTCCGCGGGGCGCCCTCTGCCGCCGCCAGCGTCTGCAACACCAGGATGGCAGCGCCCGCCCAGCCGAGGGCCAGGGCCTCCCGCCCCATGGCTCTGGAATGCAGCAGAGGAGATGAGCTTGGCAGTTTTGTGGGAGGAAGTGAGTGTCCCCCAGGTTGGGTCTTGGATTACCCTGGTCCTTGACCTCATGGTTTTCCCTCGGACTCACCTCCTGGCTTGCAGTCCTCCAATCTGAATTCCGCTTTTTCCTCCCTGGTCTGTAACCTTCCTGGTCTGTAAACTCTTTAGTCCCATGGATGCTCTTACCTGTGCAGACTCCTTCTCCCCTCCTCTGTGCGTTATCTCTGCGGGGCAGAAGCGCTATCTCTCCAGCTTTAGGTCACTCAGATACTCACAGTGCCTCTCCCCCCAAATGCTACAGTGTGCTGGCTGTGCCATGGGTGTTGGCAGCAAAACTGTGTTGTGTCAACACAGTGTTTTTGATACAACCCAGTGTTTTTTATATGGGTAAAATTTGAAATGTAGTGTGGAAGTTCAAAGAGTCGATGGTTCTAGTGCTAATACACGCTACCACTAGGACCAGCTGTGTGACCTTGGGCAGCTTGCTTAAACTCTCTGGGCCTCCATTCTCACAACAGGGAAATGGAAAATAACAATGCAAGTACCTACTTATGGAATTGTTAGGAAAAATCAGTTGGACAATAAGGATAAAGTGTTTAGCACAAAGCCTACTTTCTAGGAAGCACTTGAGAAATGCAAACTACTCATCTTTTTTTCCAGTAGTCATGAAGAATGTGAGAGTTGAACCACAGAGATGGCTGTGCCAAAGAACTGATGCTTTTACACTGTGGTTCTGGAGAAGATTCTTGAGAGTCCCTTGGACATCAAGATCAAACCTGTCCGTCCTAAAGGGAAATCAACACTGAATATTCATTGGAAGGACTGCTGCTGAAGCTGAAGCTCCAATACCTTAGCCATCTGATGCAAAGAGCCGACTCATTGGAAAAGATCCTGAAGCTGGGAAAGACTGAGGGCAGGAGGAGAAGGGGACGACAGAGGATGAGATGGTTGGATGGCATCACTGACTCAATGGACATGAGTTTGAGCAAGCTCTGGGAGATGGTGAAGGACAGGGAAGCTGGCGTGCTGCAGTCCATGGGGTCGCAAAGAGTCGGACATGACTGAACAACAGTATGAGGATACACTCTCTGGTGTCAGAATGTTTAAACTTATGAGTCATGTAGAGTGATTTGACTGGTTCGGTTGTAGACCTGTGCCCACACAGGTGAGGGGGAGAATGGGGTGGCTGGCCCTGCCAAACTTCTTTGGCCTCTTCAGTGATGCCCCACAGTTGTGACCACTTGGCCACAGGCCAAGTTGTGACCTCAGGCCAAGGCCATGAGGAGGGCACCTCAGGATGTCATCATGCCAGGGGGCAATTCGAGATGATGTCCTTTTCCCTTCCATTGTGAGGGGAGACTGTGGTCAGGGTCTCATGGCGCACCCTCTGGAGCTGACACTACAGTCTTGACCTCCCATCCCTGGTGGGGAGTTTCAGGGACTCATGTGATCTTCTCTCCAGCCTGAAGGGGTGGGGAAGCTCTCAGGGTTGCTAAGTGAATCCAGAGCAGAAAGATAAGCAGTGAGTTCTTGTTCTACTATTAAGTTTTGGTCCAGCCTAGTTTCTTTTTTAAACTAGACTTGGAAAAGTTCTCAGTTCATAGCAAAATTGAGAGAGATGTACAGAGAGATCCCATATGCCTCCTGTCTCCTCTCCCCGTTCACATAACCTGGCCCACTAACAGCATCCCACACCAGAGTGGTACCCTTGCTACAATCTGTGGCCCTACAGTGATACATTATTGTCACCCAGTAATTTACATGAGGATTCACTCTGGGTGCTGTACATGCTGTGGGTTTTGAGAAATGTGTAAAGACTTGCATCCATCTTTATGGACCATACAGAGAAGTTTCAGGGCCCTCAACATCCTCTCTACTCCAGCTCTTCGTCCTTCACTTCCTTCCCTGACCACTGATCTCTTTACTAACCCGGGTGACCACTGATCTCTTTACTGTCTCCATAGTTTTGCCTTCTCCAGAATGTCATGCCGTCAGGGTGATACAGCGTGCAGCCCTTTCAGACTGGCTTCTTTGGCTCGGTAATATGCATTTATGTTCCTCCATGTATTTTTCGTATCCAAGCCCCTTTCGTCTTAACCTCTGATGAAATTAAATTTATATTTTAAGGCAGGACAAGAAAAAATTAAACATAGAATTTCCTCTCTGTGTTTGTTTGGGCCTCTTCCTGCCCCTACTCCTTAACATGCCATGTGCGTCTCCAGTATGCATTAACCAGAGTGCCTCAAAGATGGGGGTGCCCGCTGGACAGTAAAGATCCATTTTTTTTCCTTCTTCTGATGCCAGCAATGTAACCTCTTAGAAGATCACTGTGCTTTCCCAGCTCTATAGGGGCCGTGGTGACTTGCAGCTTGCTTTATATGTGCTTACTTGGACTATGTATCTTTGGTGAACTTAATGTAAAATATCAATATATTATTTTGATGTATGGTCCCTTTGTCTTGAAAATGTGTAAGACCATGCCTTCAACTTCCAACAAATGGAACAGTTCTCAGAGCTTTCTGAGAATCTGCTTCCAGGGCTATAATCCTCTGTTTAACTCAATTCAAATCCCCCCTTTTTCTTCTTAACTTGGTAGTTAATTGAATTTTCATCGACATTTTCTTGGCACAGTTGGCAGTCTATCAGAGGCACCTGGAGACCACCCTAAACTGAAGCTCAGTACCAGCACAGGCTCTTTGAGTCTCACCCAATTTTTGGTATTCTTCAGGTGCTTTGGTGAGGTCTCCTGATATCCAGACATCATTGCTTTAAATGATGTCCTGAATTTTACTGGACCTATTTTTCATTCTCTTTCTTTAAGAAAAAACTTTTCTTGGCTGTGCTATGCAGCATGTGGGATTTTAATTCCCTGACTATAGATCAAACCTGTGCCCCTTACATTGGAGGCACAGAGTCTTAACCACCTGACCACCAGGGAAGTCCCTCGAGCTGTTTTTCTTGGGACTTTTCTGTTTTTCTCGGAGTCCTAAAGTGGGTAACTGTACATTTCCTAGGCAGGAGACCTGGGGGATATTCTTAGTGGGGGCCCAGGGGAAACTTTGGCATGAGCCAGGTTGGTTATCCTTAAAGATTTGGCTTAAATTGGAAAGATTATGTATATATGGTCAGGACAAACTTGTTTGCCAGTGAAACGAAGACTGAGCCTGCTCAACTCCAAAGGGAAAAGGACGTCTGCTCCTTCCAGCCACAAGGTGCTTCCAGGTCGCTGAGAACCTAGCGGAAGTGTTTGAGGATCTATCCTTGTGATGTGTAGTGAGCCCACAGAGGGTCTCAGTATAATCATTAAAAAAAATCCTGTTTGCTGGGCAGGCATAACAAAGGCTGATCATCTCAAGTTCCGAGCACCCAGGGCAGTTTTAGACTGTTAGAGGGAGGAACCAAGACATGTAAGAGAGTCAAACCGACCTGGGATAACTCCTTGGGCAGCTAGACACAGAGGCAGCATGAATTCATGTAATTGGAACGAAGCTGGTGCTTGCAGGTACTAATCTTCACTCTTAAATGGCCAGCATGGAGCTTTGTTGACATTCTAGAAAAAGCCAGCTTGATAAAAAACCTTTTCAAAATTCTGACCCTGAGAGAATAAAAATATTCCTCAGAGGATGCTTGAAGGAAGTTATAACTCATACTATGTCCTTGAAACATAAACATAGCTCACATCACCTGAGACGACAGCCTTAGCTCAATTAATAGACCTTAAAACTGAAAAGAGAAAAGAAAAAGGAAAGAGGCTTTTAAAAACTCAAGTGGGAAACTTATGACATCTCTATCTGTGTCTGTCTGGATATATTTGTCTGTGTGTACATTATAAATATGCGCAGGTGGCAGCGGCGCTGAGCCGCCGCACTAAGCATGGCCAAAAGGAGCTACCCCACGTCCGAGGTCGGGGCAGTGGCCTAAAGTGCCAGGCTGCGACGGCGCAGGAACGGCCGAGAGGAGCTACCCCGCGTCCGAGGTCAGGGGGGGCGGCTGGGAGGAGACACCCTGCGTCTGAGGTCAGGGGCAGTGGCTGAGAGGAGCTACCCCGCGTCTGAGGTCAGGGGCAGTGGCTGAGAGGAGCTACCCTGCGTCGGAGGTCGGTGGCGGCCAGGAGGAGACACCCCACGTCTGAGGCCAGTGGCGGCCGGGAGGAGACACCCCGCGTCCGAGGTCAGGGCCGCCCAGGAGAAGCCACCTCGTGCCCGAGGCCAGGGACGGTGACTCTGACAAGCCACCCCAAGCCCGAGGCCAGGGGCGGCAGCTGGGAGGAGCCACCCACGCCCGAGGCCACGGCCAGCGGCCGGGAGGAGCAACCCGAGGAGCGGTGGCTGCAGGAGGGCCTAGAGGAGCTATCCCACGTTGAAGGTCAGGAACTGCGGCGGTGAGGAGATACCCTTCATCCACGGTAAGGAGCAGCAGCTGTGTTTTGCTGGAGCAGCCGTGAAGAGATACCCCACACCCAAGGTAACAGAAACCCAAGTAAGATGGTAGGTGTTGAAAGAGGGCATCAGAGGGCAGACACAATGAAACCATACTCACAGAAAACTAGTCAGTCTAATCACACTAGGACCACAGCCTTGTCTAACTCATTGAAACCAAGCCATGCCTGAGGGGCAACCCAAGACAGGCGGGTCATGGTGGAGAGGTCTGACAGAATGTGGTCTACTGGAGAAGGGAATGGCAAGCCACTTCAGTATTCTTGCCTTGAGAACCTCATGAACAGTATGAAAAGGCAAAATGATAGAATACCAAAAGAAGAACTCCCCAGGTCATTAGGTGCCCAATATGCTACTGGAGATCAGTGGAGAAATAACTCCAGAAAGAATGAAGGGATGGAGCCAAAGCAAAAACAATACCCAGCTGTGGATGTGACTGGTGACAGAAGTAAGATCCGATGCTGTAAAAAGCAATATTGCATAGGAACCTGGAATGTTAGGTCCATGAATCAAGGCAAATTGGAAGTGGTCAAACAAGAGATGGCAAGGGTGAACGTCGACATTCTAGGAATCAGCAAACTAAAATGGACTGGAATGGGTGAATTTAACTTAGATGACCATTATATCTACTACTGCGGGCAGGAATCCCTCAGAAGAAATGGAGTAGCCATCATGGTCAACAAAAGAATCCAAAATGAAGTACTTGGATGCAATCTTGAAAACGACAGAATGATCTCTGTTCGTCTCCAAGGCAAACCATTCAATATCACAGTTATCCAAGTCTATGCCCCAACCAGAAATGCTGAAGAAACTGAAGTTGAACGGTTTTATGAAGACCTACAAGACCTTTTAGAACTAACACCCAAGAAAGATGTCCTTTGCGACCCCATGGGCTGTAGCCTACCAGGCTCCTCCCTCCATGGGATTCTCCAGGCAAGAGTACTGGAGTGGGTTGCCATTTCCTTCTCCAGGGGATCTTCCCAACCCAGGGATTGAACCCTGGTCTCCTGCATTCCAGGCAGACATTTTAACCTATGAGCCACCAGGGAAGTCCTTTTCATGATAGGGGACTGGAATGCAAAAGTAGGAAGTCAGGAAACACCTGGAGTAACAGGCAAATTTGGCCTTGGAATGCGGAATGAAGCAGGGCAAAGACTAATAGAGTTTTGCCAAGACAATGCACTGGTCATAGCAAACACCCTCTTCCAACAACTCAAGAGAAGACTCTACACATGAACATCACCAGATGGTCAACACTGAAATCAGATTGATTGTATTCTTTGCAGCCAAAGATGGAGAAGCTCTATACAGTCGACAAAAACAAGACCAGGAGCTGACTGTGGCTCAGATCATGAACTCCTTATTACCAAATTCAGACTCAAATTGAAGAAAGTAGGGAAAACCGCTACACCATTCAGGTATGACCTAAATCAAATCCCTTATGATTATACAGTGGAATTCAGAAATAGATTTAAGGGCCTAGATCTGATAGATAGAGTGCCTGATGAACTATGGAATGAGGTTCGTGACATTGTACAGGAGACAGGGATCAAGACCATACCCATGGAAAAGAAATGCAAAAAAGCAAAATGGCTGTCTGGGGAGGCCTTACAAATAGCTGTGAAAAGAAGAGAAGTGAAAAGCAAAGGAGAAAAGGAAAGATATAAGCATCTGAATGCAGAGTTCCAAAGAATAGCAAGAGATAAGAAAGCCTTCTTCAGCGATCAATGCAAAGAAATAGAGGAAAAGAACAGAATGGGAAAGACTAGAGATCTCTTCAAGAAAATTAGAGATACCAAGGGAACATTTCATGCAAAGATGGGCTCGATAAATGATGGAAATGGTCTGGACCTAACAGAAGCAGAAGATGTTAAGAAGAGGTGGCAAGAATACACAGAAGAACTGTACAAAAAAGATCTACATGACCCAGATAATCATGATGATGTGATCACTCATCTAGAGCCAGACATCCTGGAATGTGAAGTCAAGTGGGCCTTAGAAAGCATCACTACGAACAAAGCTAGTGGAGGTGATGGAATTCCAGTTGAGCTGTTTCAAATCCTCAAAGATGATGCTGTGAAAGTGCTGCACTCAATATGCCAGCAAATTTGGACAGCTCAGCAGTGGCCACAGGACTGGAAAAGGTCAGTTTTCATTCCAATCCCAAAGAAAGGCAATGCCAAAGAATGCTCAAACTACCACACAGTTGCACTCATCTCACATGCTAGTAAAGTAATGCTCAAAATTCTCCAAGCCAGGCTTCAGCAATACGTGAACCATGAACTCCCTAATGTTCAAGCTGGTTTTAAAAAAGGCAGAGGAACCAGAGATCAAATTGCCAACATCCGCTGCATCATGGAAAAAGCAAGAGAGCTCCAGAAAAACATCAATTTCTGCTTTATTTATTATGCCAAGGCCTTTGACTGTGTGGATCACAATCAACTGTGGAAAATTCTGAAAGCGATGGGAATACCAGACCACCTGACCTGCCTCTTGAGAAATCTGTATGCTGGACAGGAAGCAACAGTGAGAACTGGACATGGAACAACAGACTGGTTCCAAATAGGAAAAGGAGTACGTCAAGGCTGTATATTGTCTCCCTGCTTATTTAACTTATATGCAGAGTACATCATGAGAAACGCTGTGCTGGAAGAAACACAAGCTGGAATCAAGATTGCCTGGAGATATATCAATAACCTCACATATGCAGATGACACCACGTTTATGGCAGAAAGTGAAGAGGAACTAAAAAGCCTCTTGAGGAAAGTGAAAGTGGAGAGTGAAAAAGTTGGCTTAAAGCTCAACATTCAGAAAATGAAGATCATGGCATCCGGTCCCATCACTTCATGGGAAATAGATGGGGAAACAGTAGAAACAGTGTCAGACTTTATTTTGGGGGACTCCAAAATCACTGCAGATGATGACTGCAGCCATGAAATTAAAAGACGCTTACTCCTTGGAAGAAAAGTTATGACCAACCTGGATAGTATATTCAAAAACAGAGACATTACTTTGCCGACTAAGGTCCGTCTAGTCAAGGCTATGGTTTTTCCTGTGGTCATGTATGGATGTGAGAGTTGGACTATGAAGAAGGCTGAGCGCCGAAGAATTGATGCGTTTGAACTGTGGTGTTGGAGAAGACTCTTGAGAGTCCCTTGGACTGCAAGGAGATCCAGCCAGTCCTTTCTGAAGGAGATCAACCCTGGGATTTCTTTGGAAGGAATGATGCTGAAGCTGAAGCTTCAGTACTTTGGCCACCTAATGCGAAGAGTTGGCTCATTGAAAAATACTCTGATGCTGGGAGGGATTGGGGGCAGGAGGAGAAGGGGACAGCAGAGGATGAGATGGCTGGATGGCATTATGGACTCGATGGACCTGAGTCTGAGTGAACTCCGGGAGTTGGTGATGGACAGGGAGGCCTGGCGTCCTGCGATTCATGGGGTTGCAAAGAGTCGGACACGACTGAGTGACTGAACTAACATTGTAAATATGGTATGTCCCTACCTCTGTATAGTGTTATCAAAATTAATTTGTAAAAGAGCTCTATTTGACTTAAAGGTAAGTGCTTACAGATCAAATATTTCTAAATGTAAAGACTCTTGAGAGTCCCTTGGACTGCAAGGAGATCCAACCAGTCCATCCTAAAGGAGACCAGTTCTGGGTGTTCATTGGAAAGACTGATGCTGAGGCTGAAACTCCACTACTTTGGCCACCTCATGCAAAGAGTTGACTGATTGGAAAATGTAACATTCTAAATGTAACTTTAGATCCCTCCCTGATGCTGGGAGGGATTGGGGGCAGGAGGAGAAGGGGACGACAGAGGATGAGATGGCTGGATGGCATCACTGACTTGATGCACATGAGTTTGGGTGAACTCCGGGAGTTGGTGATGGACAGGGAGGCCTGGCGTGCTGTGATTCATGGGGTCGCAAAGAGTAGGACACGACTGAGCGACTGAACTGAACGGAACTGATGCTAAGAACAATTTCTCCAGACTTCTGATGACTTGAAACTTCAGGGTTCTGCTAAATTAAATGATAGAAATTCTTTGAATGTCTAGATCAATCATTTAAAAAAATTATTTATTTGGCTATACTGGTTTTTAGTTAAGGTATGTGGGGTCTTTAGTTGCAGTTTGTGAGATCTAGTTCCCTTGATCAGGAATCAAATTCAGGCCTCCTGTATTGGGAGCATGCAGTCCTAGCCACTGGACAACCAGGGAAGTATGTAGATCATTGTTAATAAGATAAAATATTGTAACATTAATTGCTAAAGAAGTCTGTTTTTACCTACTTTTGACCTCTTATTCCAGAGAGACTTAGTGTTTGAAACTGTTAATAAATATATTTTGTGCTTTATTGAAAGATTGTGAAATGGCATATATTTCTAGAAATTAATTTTTAAAAGGGAACCTTCAGCAAAGAGTTTTAGGCACGGTTAAGACTAAGATTAGATTTAATTAAATAAATGAGTTTTAATATTAAAGATGAAATGATATAGACCTTTTTTCTCTGTTGTGAGGACAAAGTTTTGTTTTGAAATATTGATCTGCTTCTGCTTTTGGTAAGAGATTACAAAACTTCTTTACCAGTAACTTCCTACACTTGCCTTTGAAATCTTTTGTTGTCAGTTTATTAATAGTTTTATGAATAAATATTGTTTAACAGTTACTTATGATCCTACTTGGTCAAACACTTAAAGCCTCTGATATCTTTGACAAACTTTCTCAAATCAAACTTTAAATGAAATTCTTTTGACTGGTAGCTAACTTTAGGATGCTTCAGAGGGCTCCTGAACATCTCAAAGAGGGATATTAAAATAATTTGGCTTATTTGTTACATTAAATTGCATGGGAAACATTGTCAAATGAGTAACAAAAAATCTTCTAAAGCTCTATTTTATAGGTAAATATTATTAATATAAAAGTTCTAGAAGTTATATGAAGTTCCTAAAATTTGAAACATCCTGGTATGCTGTCACTCATCTTTCTAGTTGTTGTCTTGAAATGTTGTATGTCACAACAAATTTCCTTGACAGTTGCATTGTGATCGGGTCTTTAACCATGCTTTTCAAGTCTTTTGTCATTTATAGACGGTTATGATCTTAATCTGATGCTTTTCAAAAATGCCTGTAGGGAGATTTTCTGCTCCCTAAATAAGTTAGACTCGGTAGCGAAAGGACTTCCACTTTGTATGAGGGTTGTTTTAGAAACAGCTCTCTCATGTATGCCTGCTGAAGACGTAGTAATAGGGTCTCCTTTAGCTGCTCATGTCCCACAATCGCTTGAGTCTCTTCTAAACTCCTACCACACTCAGCACAATTCTGTAAGCCAGCTAACTTTTTAAGAAGTTGTTGCTTTCTCTTCCCAATCATACCTTGATTTGATGTAATAGCATTAACCTTGCAACTTTGCTTCCAGAACCACAGGAAGAAAGCAACTATGATCACATCTTGTTAGCGGTTTATCTTCTTGCTCCCAGGAATGACTTATAAGAAGCCCCTATTGATAAGGTTGATCTAATTTACAGATAGGTCCTACTTATGGGATGGATGGGACATTATCAAGCCAGATATGCAACAAGATCCACAATGGGCATAATTGAAAACTCTTATTTACCAGAAACAAAGTCAGCACCACAAGCCAAATTAACTGCCTTAACTCTAGCTTGTCAGCTAGCTAAAGACCAGGTAACAAATATTTATACTGATGTTCGGTATGCTTTTTGAGTGGCACACAACTTTGAAATGCTATGAAAGCAATGAGGTTTTAAACCTCATCACGACATCTTATACAAAAAATAGAAAACAGGTTGAAGAGTCATTAATCAGGATCAGTTCAGCTCAGTCGCTCAGTTGTGTCTAACACTTTGTGACCCCATGGATTGTGATAATGGATTAATGGATAAATGGATTAATCATGATACAACTGCCAAAACAGCAATTATGAAAACAACAGAGCATTTCAAATTTGGCACTGTGGAGGCTGAAGGAAATCAACTTGCTGATGTTGCAGCCAACTGGGCAGCTTTAAATATTCATCCTGTCCAGCCTCCAGAATGTCCACTGCTCTCTATTAACCCTGCAAACTCAATGAAAAATTTATTTCTATGGGCTCAAAAAATCACCACTAAAGAAGAGAGGCAGATTAGGCAACAAAAAGGGGAAATTTTGACCCCACCACACAAATATGGGTTAGACCCAATAAAATAGTTTCAATAGACATGTGTGTGGTTAGTCACTCAGTTGTGTCCAATTCTGTGTGACCCCATGGACTTCAGCCCACGAGGCTCCTCTGTCCTTGGGATTTTCCAGGCAAGAATACTGGAGTGGGTTGCTATTTCCCTCTGCAGGGGATCTTTCTGACCCAGGCATCGAACCTGAGTCTTCTGCGGCACCTGCATTTCAGGCGGATTCTTTACCTGCTGAGCCATCAGGGAAGCCTTGTGCCTCTCTATGTGTGTTCAAAACTCCACCTAAAATAATGATGCCCAAATGGCTATTGATCATATCTATTATTTGATATAAAATAGTGACCACACACAGTGCACATGCAGAGCAAAATTGGCATAAGTCCCACTGTACCACTTAGAGTTGACTGTCAGCCTGTGGCAAGCATTCTACTAGCCTAACGCCTTAAAAGGTAAGAAAGAGCTGGGGTATTAAGATGGGGCACTGGGGAACATGATAGATCCAGGGCAGGTAAGCAACCACCATGGTATTGGGGGACCAAATACTGGCTCACCTAATGCTTTCTATCAAAAGATTAATGATCAAAGCGGGGGTGAGGATGATGAGATAAAATTTGCATTTCAAACCAGGACAAGAAAAAATTAAACATAGAAGTTGCTGTCTGTGTTTTTTTTTTTGCCTCTTCCCTCTCTCCTCGACTCCCTGATGTGTCAGGTGCATCTCCATTACTCATTAACCAGAGCTCCTCAAAGATGGGAGTGCCCGCTGGACCGGAAAGATCCATTTTCCCCTTCTTCTGATGCTAGCGATATAACCTCTTAAAAGATCACTGTTCTTTCCTGGCTCTGTAGGGGCCATGGTGATGTGCAGCTTGCTTTATATGTGCTTACCTGGGCTATGTATCTTTGGTGAACTTTTTGTAAAATATATTATTTTGATGGATGATCCCTTTGTCTTGAGGATATGTACGACTGTGTTCAACTTCTAACAAGTAGAAGAGTTCTCAGAGCTTTCTGAGAATCTGCTTCCTGGGTTATAATCCTTGGTTTAGCTCAAATAAAATCCTCCTCTTTTTCTTCTTAACTTGATAGTTAACTGAATGTTCATCCACAGTTCTTATCCCCAAATTGCCTTCTGCTCTGCTAAGGAGAGAGATGTGGACGAGACCTGTTGTCCTGTAACCTGAGCTTGGCCATTCGTTTAACCTTTCCCGGTACAATCCTCGGTTGCAGTGTCCAGATGGGCGGCGGGTGAGGTAGACGATGGCAATGAAGCCGTGGCAGAAGGGAGAACTCAGTGGTGAGTGAGACCTCCACGCTGGGAGATACAAAGCATACCCTCTCCTGCCCATGGCTCATCTCCAGCGCCTGGAGAACAGTGGCCACCTGATGGCTGCACCTGTCCCGTCTCAGCCCTGGGTGGTGTGTGCCTTGGAGTGATCCTTCTGGGCTCTCACCCCTCCCTTTGGCCCCCCACCTCTTGTGTCTTTGTTTCTGCTGACCCCCCACTCCATGTCCATCTTCTCTCACTGCCCCCCTCCCCTCCCCAGTTCACCCCTGCTTGGCTCTCCCCAAATACCCTCCCCTGCCCAGAACATACCTGTGTGCTCAGCTCTGGGCTCACCTCTGCTGCAGCCTTTGTCTCTGACTCCTTGAACTTTATGGCTGGACCTTGCCCCGGGGGGAGGGACGGGGTGAGGCTTGTGCTGACCAAGGTGGTGACCTACGGCTCAGGAAGCTCCGCAGTGGGCAGGGGCGGCACACAAGGAAGTGTGTGGGTCTCTCGCAGCAGTGGCCCAGCGGCCTCCTGTTACCCCAAGTTCCGAGTATGGAAACTCCCCAGTCTTTCACCATTTCAGCAGCTGTGTCCACTTCTGTTTTCCCCAAAACACCCATGCCATCGATAATTCCCTGCCATTCTTCCTGCTGAAGCAGCACTTTTCACAAGAGTTGCCTGTGTATTCTCCACTATGATCTGCACTGGGCCATAGTCTGTTAGAGTAGGTGGTGAGTTTCAGAGGTCAGAGACAAAGACAAGAAGAAATTTACTAGCAAGTACTTGCCAATGTGGACTTCCCGGGTGGTTCAGTGCTAAAGAATCCCGTAATGCAGGAGACTTGGGTTTGATCCCTGGGTGGGGAAGATTCCCTGGAGAAGGAAATGGCAACCCACTCCAGTATTCTTGCCTGGAGAATCCCATGGGCAGAGGAGCCTGGTGGGCTACTGTCTGTGGGATCGCAGAGTCAGACATGACTGACTGACTGACTTTCACTTTCATACAGTTTATGAGGTTCTCACGGCAAGTGTACTGGGATGGTTCGCCATTTTCTCTTCCAGTGGATCACGTTTTGCCAGAACTCTCCGCTATGATCTGTCCATATTGGGTGGCCCTACATGGCATGGCTCATAGCTTCATCAAGTTACAGAAGCTCCTTCGCCACGACAAGGTCTTGATACTTGAATAGGGTCAAGAAGCAACAGTTAGAACCCTTCATGGAACAACTGATTCGTTCAAGATTGAGAAAGGAGTGTGACAGGGCTGTCAGCTGTCACCATGTTTTTTTTCTTTTTTTTTTTTTTAACCTATATGCTGAACACATCATAAGAAATGCCGGGCTGGATGAGTTACAAGCTGGAATCAAGAAAGGTGGGAGAAACATCAACAACCTCAGATATGTGGATGATACCATTCTAATGGCAGAAAGTGAAGAGGAACTAAAGAGCCTCTTATGAGGGTGAAGGGGGAGAGTAAAAGAGCCAGCTTAAAACTAAATATTAAAAAAAGTAAGATCATGGCATTCAGCCCCATTCAGTTCAGTTCAGTTCAATTCAGTCACTCAGTTGTGTCCGACTCTTTGCGACCCCGTGAATCGCAGCACGCCAGGCTTCCCTGTCCATCACCAACTCCCGGAGTTCACTCAAACTCACATCCATCGAGTCGGTGATGCCATCCAGCCATCTCATCCTCTGTCATCCCCTTTTCCTCCTGCCCCCAGTCCTTCCCAGAATTAGGGTCTTTTCCAATGAGTCAACTCTTTGCATGAGGTGGGCAAAGTATTGGAGTTTCAGCTTCAACATCAGTCCTTCGAATGAACACCCAGGACTGATTTCATTCATTGCAAATAGAAGGGGAAGAGGCGGAAGTAGTGACAGATTTCCTCTTCTTGGGCTTTAAAATCACTGTGGATGGTGACTGCAGCCATGAAATCAGAAGACAAACCTAGACAGTGTGTTGAAAAGCAGATACATCACTCTGCTGACAAAGGTTTGTAGTGTCGAGGCTATGCTCTTCCTGGTGGTAATGTATGGTTGTGAAAGCTGGACCGTAAAGAAGGCAGAGTGCCAAAGAATTAATGCCTTTGAACTGTGGTGCTGGAGAAGACTCCTGGGAGTCTCTTGAACTACAAGGAGATCAAACCAGTCAATCTTAAGGGAAATCAGCCCTGAATACTCATTGGAAGGACTGATGCTAAAGTTGAAACTCTAGTATTTTGGTCATCTGATGGGAACAGCTAACTCATTGGAAAAGTCCTTGATGCTGGGAAAGATTGAGAGCAGAAGGAAAAGAGGGTGTTAGAGATGAGATGGCTGGATGGATGCAATGGACATGAACTTGGGCAAACTTCAGGAGATAGTGAGGGGCCAAGAGGCCTGGCATGCTGCAGTCCATGGGGTTACAAAGAGTTGGATATGACTGGGTGACTGAACAACAACAAAATTGACTATCCAGATAGGCAAATCTATAGAGACAAAAGCAACTACAGAAGCAGTTGCTTCAGGCTGGGGAGCACAGGTTGTGTAAATGGTGCTACCTAGTAGGTATGGGATTTCTTTTAGAAGTGATGAAAATGCTCTAAAATTGACTGTGGTGAGGGCGGCACATATTTGTGAATATACTAAAACCCATTGAATTATTCACTTTGTAGGTGAATTGTATAGTATGTGAATGATATCTCAAAAAGCTGTTTTTAAAAATAATGAGAGGGACTACTATCTAGAAACACACACAAAACTCCTAAAAAATCAGCGAGAAATAGGAAATCATTCCTATTTCTTCACATGAGTGAAGAATCTCAAGGGCATGTGATAAGCTTCCCATACGTAGCAGTTATTGCTGGTTCAGTTGCTAAGTCGTGTCTGACTTTTGTGACCCCATGGACTGTAGCCCACCAGGCTCCTCTGTCCATGGGATTCTCCAGGCAAGAATCCTGAAGTGGGTTGCCATTTCCTTCTCCAATAGTGGTAGTTGTTCATTTCAGTTCAGTTCAGTCGCTCAGTCGTGTCCGACTCTTTGCAACCCCATGAATCGCAGCACGCCAGGCCTCCCTGTCCATCACCAACTCCCGGAGTTCACTCAGACTCAGGTCCATCGAGTCCGTGATGCCATTCAGCCATCTCATCCATGGTCGTCCCCTTCTCCTCCTGCCCCAAATCCCCCCCAGCATCAGAGTCTTTTTCAATGAGTCAACTCTTTGCATGAGGTGGCCAAAGTACTGAAGTTTCAGCTTTAGCATCATTCCTTCCAAAGAAATCCCAGGGTTGATCTCCTTCAGAATGGACTGGTTGGATCTCCTTGCAGTCCAAGGGACTCTCAAGAGTCTTCTCCAACACCACAGTTCAAACGCATCAATTCTTCGGTGCTCAGCCTTCTTCATAGTCCAACTCTCACATCCATACATGACCACAGGAAAAACCATAGCCTTGACTAGACGGACCTTAGTTGGCAAAGTAATGTCTCTGCTTTTCAGTATGCTATCTAGGTTGGTCATAACTTTCCTTCCAAGGAGTAAGCGTCTTTTAATTTCATGGCTGCAGTCACCATCTGCAGCGATTTTGGAGCCCCCCAAAATAAAGTCTGACACTGTTTCCACTGTTTTCCCATCTATTTCCCATGAAGTGATGGGACCGGATGCCATGATCTTTGTTTTCTGAATGTTGAGCTTTAAGCCAACTTTTTCGCTTTCCTCTTTCACTTTCATCAAGAGGCTTTTTAGCTCCTCTTCACTTTCTGCCATAAGGGTGGTGTCATCTGCATATCTGAGGTTATTGATATTTCTCCCGGCAATCTTGATTCCAGCTTGTGTTTCTTCCAGCCCAGCATTTCTCATGATGTCCTCTGCATATAAGTTAAATAAGCAGGGTGACAATATACAGCCTTGACATACTCCTTTTCCTATTTGGAACCAGTCTATTGTTCCATGTCCAGTTCTAACTGTTGCTTCTTGACCTGCATACTGATTTCTCAAGAGGCAGGTCAGGTGGTCTGGTATTCCCATCTCTTTCAGAATTTTCCACAGTAGTAGTTATTAGAGCAGTGCAAATTATTCAACAACGAGATGTAGGTTTGTACCCATTGCTGGCAAGAATGAGAAAGCCACATGGCATAGAGGATGCCACGTGTTGGGAGATGTAGGGAAATAGGCTTGTGGGAGGGAACGCTGATCTTACAGGGCTTCTGGAATGCTGTCCCCAGTACATGGGCACATCACGGCAGAAACAGCCTTGGGAGCAGGTACCACTGCAGGGCTCGCTCCTGGAGGGTGAAGAATGGTGAGGCTACCACTTACTTTTGTGTGGGCAAGGAGGAAGGGTGAACGAGTGTGCATTTCACATTTTTATTTGAAGGAGTACACAAAATGTCCATAGAAAGATAATAATCTTGCAGAGTAGCACAGAACAGGGGCTTCCCGGGTGGATCAACAGTAAAGAATCTGCTGTCAGGGCAGGAGATACAGGTTCAATCCCTGGGTCAGGAAGATCCCATGGAGAAGGGAATGGCAATTCACTCCAGTATCCTTGCCTGGAGAATTCCATGGACAGAGCATTCTGCTAAGCCACAGTCCATGGGGCTGCAATGAGTCGGATACGACTGAGAGACTAAGTTTTCCTTTTCACCACTTTCCCCCAGTTCCCTGCAGTCTCTGCCTGCTGGTCCTTCCTGTATGTGACCTTGACTTCTGAGGTGCAGTTCCTCCCCTCTTGGTGTTAATGATTGGTGACAGCTACAGATAACACTTGAGCAAAGATCCTCTAAGTTCTGGGCTGCCCTTCCCCTTAAAGGGGCAGAAGCAATGGCTTTGGGAATGACAATGTTGTAGGAACAGGATGTCTGGTCTTGGGGAGGGGCAGCATGACAGGTGAGACTGGATTCGGTGTCTGTGATTAGTGGGCCAGAGCTCACAGCTCACAGCTTTCCCCTTGCTCACTCTTGATAGTTTGTTTTCAGAGGGGTCAACACATCAGCCATCATGTGAGATAACCCGGGGTGTTTCCACAGAACCAGCAGAACCTAATCCTTGGTTAGGGAAGACTGGTCCATAAAGAGAAAAGTCTACTGTTTTCATCGGGAGTCCTGGCACTATTTGGTCTCCCAAATCACTGCAGACGGTGACTGCAACCACGAAATTAAAAGACACTTGCTCCTTGGAAGGAAAGTTGTGACAAGTCTTTTTGCTGTTGTTGCTGTTCAGCTAAGTCATCTCTGACTCTTTGCAACCCCATGGACGACAGCACACCATGCTTCCCTGTCCTTCACTATCTCCCAGAGTTTGCTCAAACTCATGTCCGTTGAGTCAGTGATGCCATCCCACTATCTCATCCTCTGTTGCTCCCTTCTCTTGCCCCCTATCTCTCTCAGCATCAGGGTCTTTTCTAATGAGCTGGCTCTTTGCATCAGGTGGCCAGTGTACTGGAGCTTCAACTTCAGCATCAGTCTTTCTAATGAATATTCAGGATTGATTTCCTATAAGACTGACTGGTTTGATCTCCTTGCTGTCCAGTGTTAGTCACACAGTTATGTCTGATTCTTTGTGACCCCAGGGACTATAGCCCACCAATGTCCTCTGTTCATGGAATTCTCCAGGCAAGAATACTGGAGTGGGTTGCCATTTCCTTCTCCAGGGGATCTTCCCAACCCAGGGACTGAACCTGGGTCTCCTGCATTGCAGGCAGAATCTTTACCGACTGAACGACCAAGGGGAGGATGGACTGGTTTGATCTCCTTGCAGTCCAAGGGACTCTCAAAAGTCTTTTCCAGCACCACAATTTGAAAGCATCAATTCTTTGGCCCTCAGCCTTCTTTATGGTCCAATTTTCACATCCATACTTAACTACTGGAAAAACCATAGCTCTGACTATGCAGACCTTTGTCAGCAGAGTGATGTCTTTGCTTTTTAATACACTGTCTAGTTTACTCATAGCTTTTCTTCTAAGAAGCAATTGTCTTTTAATTTTATGGCTGTAGTCACCATTTGAAGTGACTTTGGAGTCCAAGAAAATAAAATCTGTCACCAGTTCCACTTTACCCTTCTTTTTGCCTTGAACTGATGGGATTGGATGCCATGATTTTCATTTTTTGAATGTTGAATTTTTAAGCCACCTTTTTCTTTCTCCTCTTTTACCCTCATCAAGAGGCTCTTTAGTTCCTCTTTTCTTTCTGCCATTAGAGTGGTATCATCTGCATATCTGAGGTTGTTGATATGTCTCCTGGCAGTCTTGATTCCAGCTTGTGCTTCATTCAGCCCGGCATTTCACATGATGTATCTTCATGTAAGTTAAATAAGCAGAGTGACAATGTACAGCCTTGGCATACTCCTGTCCCAGTTTTAACCAGTCCATTATTCCATGTCCAGTTCTAACTGTTACTTCTTGACCTGTATACAGGTTTCTCAGGAGGCAGGTAAGGTGGTCTGGTATTCCCATCTCTTGAAGAGTTTCCACAATTTGTTGTGATCCACACAGTCAAAGGCTTTAGCATAGTCAATGAAGCAGAAGTATATGTTTTTCTGAAATTCCCTTGCTTTTTCTATGACCTAATGGGTGTTGGCAATTTGATCTCTGGTTCCTCTGCCTTTTCTAAATCCAGCTTGTACATCTGGAAGTTCTCAGTTCCAGTACTGCTGAAGCCTAGCTTGAAAGATTTTGAGCATTACCTTACTAGCATGTGAAATGAGCACAATTGCACGGTAGTTTGAGCATTCTATGGCATTGCCTTTCTTTGGGATTGAAATGAAAACTAACCTTTTCCAGTCCTGTGGCCATTGCTGATTTTTCCAAATTTGCTGACATATTGAGTGCAGCACTTTAACAGCATCATCTTTTAGTATTTGAAATAAGTCAGCTGGAATTCTATCACCTCCACTAGCTCTGTTCCTCATAATGCTTCTTAAAGCTTACTTGACTTCACACTCCAAGATGTCTGGCTCTAGGTAAGTGACCATACTTAATCAGTGAAGCTATGAGCCACACAATGCAGAGTCACCCAAGATGGACAGGTCATAGTGGAGAGTTCTGACAAAACGTCATCCACTGAGAAGGGAATGGCAAACCACTCCAGTATTCTTGCCTTGAGAGCCCCATGAAGGGTATGAAAAGGTAAAAACATATGACACCAGGAGATGAGCTGCCGGATTGGGATGTGTCCAATATGCTACTGGGGAAGAGCAGAGAAACAGCTGTTGAAAAAATGAAGAGGCTTGGCCAAAGCAAAAACAGCACTCAGATGTGGATGTGTCTGGTGGTGAAAGTAAAGTCTCATGCTGTAAAGAACCATATTGCATAGTGACCTGGAGTGTTAGGTCCATGAATCAAGGTGAATTGCATGCAGGCAAGCAGGAGATGGCAAGAGTAAATATCGACGTCTTAGCAATCAGGGAACTAAAATGAGATAACTGAGTTGCCTATAAAATGGGGAAATCCCTTTGACTCTTTAACTGCACAAGGAAAACAGCATGCTTGGTTCACTGGTGGATCAACTGTTGGAAATAGAATCTGCTTGCTATTAGAAAGTGGTGGCATATAATGTTGTCACTGCTAAACTGTTGACAATTACTAGGGAAGGTAAAAGTTGCCAATTTGCTGAGTCATATGTAGTATATCAGGCTCTAAAACAAGAGAATTTAACTGAATGTCATATATACACAGATTCTTGGTTGGTAGCCAATGGACTGGCCTCTTGACTTCCCCTATGTGTAAAGGATAACTGGCAAATTCACTCCAAGGAGCTGTGCGGAAAGGAATTTTGGTCTGACATTTGGGAAATTGTTCAGACTTCCTGGGTGGCTCAGATGGTAATGTGTCTGCCTACAATGTGGGAGTCCCCAGTTCAATCCCTGGGTCAGGAAGATCCTCTGGAAAAGGAAATGGCAACCCACTCTAATACTCTTGCCTGGAAAATCCCATGAATGGAGGAGCGTGTTAGGCTATAGTTCATGGGGTCGCAAAGAGTCAGACATGACTGAGCGACTTCACTTTCACTTCAGACTACTAATGCTTCAGTCTTTCATGTAGATGCTCAGAGTGATCAAATTCTATGAAATTCTATAACTCTGTTACAGATGAGCAAACCTGAATACAAGCAGTAAAGGTCGATCTAGACTCCAGCAACATAAAAGGTTTGACTTTGTGAGCACACCAAAAATGTGGCCATGTGGGAGAAAAAGCAACATACAGGTGACCTCTGGATCGAGGTATTTCCTTAACTATGTTGTGTTCAGGTGCTCAGTCGCTCAGTCGTGTTCGACTCTTTGCAGCCCCATGGACTGTAGTCCACCAGGCTCCTCTGTCCATGGGATTTTCCAGGCAAGAATACTGGAGTGGGTTACTCCTTCCTATGGCAGGGGATCTTCCCGACCCAGGGATGGAAACTGAGTCTCTTGCATCGCAGTGGAATTCTTTACCATTGTGCCACCTGCCTTAGTAATCTGAACACAAACTTACTAAAAGATTGATATGTTCTATTTCACCTGGTATTGGTATCAATATCTCCCAGACACTTTGGATTAATCGAGGAATGCTCTAGTCTAGCTTTAAAAGGGATCTGTGTCTGTGGGGGAGTTATAGACCCAGACTACCAAGGAGAAATCCAAACAATTTTACAAAATGAGGGAAAGGATAACTGTTTATTAACAAACATGATCAAACTGCCCGACTGCTGATTCTTCCCTGTGTAACTGGCAAAGTACAAAAAGGAGAACTCTCCACCTTACTTACAACAGTTAGAGGTGATGGAGGGATTGGGTCCACAAATGAAATACAAGCAATTGGAGGTAAATTCTGGGTGAAGCTGGCTGGTGGTCCTCCCATACCTGCTGATGTCACTGCACAGGGGAGGGATAATACCATATTGGTCATGATCCCTGGACAGGAAAATGGAAATACATGCTGTTAACCCATTATTATTCTCATGAATAGATTATTCTTGGAAGCCTGACTGTAAGGTGGACTGTCATCCATGCCTCAACCTTCAAGGATATGCTACAATTAAAAGAAAAATATGAAGAAAACTATCGGGAGATCTTCAGCTGGAGAAACATGTTGTTCAGTTGCTCAGTCGTGTCCGACCCTTTGCGACCCCATGGACTGCAGCACTTCAGGCTTTCCTGTCCTTCACCATCTCCTGGAGTTTGCTCAAACTCATGTCCATTGAGTCAGTGATGCTATCCAACCATCTCATCCTCTGTCGTCCCCTTCTCCTCTTGCCCTCAATCTTTCCCAGCATCAGGGTCTTTTCTAATGAATCAGCTCTTCACATCAGGTGACCAAAGTATTGGAGCTTCGGCTTCAGCATCAGTCCTTCTGATGCATATTCAGAGCTGATTTCCTTTAGGCTTAACTGGCTTGATTTTCTTGCTGTTCACAGGACTTTCAAGAGTCTTCTCCAACACCACAGTTCGAAAGCATCAATTCTTCAGTGCTTAGCCTTCTTTATGGTCCAACTCTCACATCCATCCATGACCACTGGGAAAACTATAGCTTTTGCAACTCCTGTTCTATAAGTTGCCTTTTTATTTTGTTGATTGTTTCTTCTGCTGTGCAGAAACTTTTCTCTCTGATGTTACCCTTCAGCCAGGTTACTATAAATATGACCACACTGATGGAGTCTAGGGTGGGTTCCTTGGAGCAAGGACTGCTGAGTGTGGTGTGAATCAGCTTGGGCTTCAGTGGCATGCAGCCTGTGTGGTCTCCCAGGCCCCACACTCAGGGGTGCCCCGCCCTCCATTTAATGCTCTGCAGCAAGAGCTGTCTTGAAGTTCTTAACTTCTGAAAAGGGATCCCGCATTTTCATTTTATATCGGACTCTGCAATTTCTGTAGCTGCTCTGATCTGTATAAGGACAAGATTTAGACCTGGCTTTAGAAGGCTAGATTTCCCTGGTGGCTCAGACTGTAAAGCGTCTGCCTACAACACTGGAGACCTGGGTTCAATCCCTGGGTCAGGAAGATCTCCTGGAGAAGGAAATGGCAACCCACTCCAGTATACTTGCCTAGAAAACCCCACGGACGGAGGAGCCTGGTAGGCTACAGTCCATGAGGTGGCAAAGAGTTGGACACAGCTGGGCGACTTCACTTTAGGAGGCCAAGGAGGGGTAGGACAGGGACACAGGGTGGAGGGCAGTCAGGCTAGCCCATTGATGGTATCAATAGACGAACAGAGTTGATAAGACGGAGGCATGAGGCTGAATTGCAGAGGGATCCACATCAGGGATCAGGAGAAGCTCCAGAAAGACTGGTGACAGCAGTAAAAATGTAACAGTTAATTGAGGCCAAAGTCTCAGATGTCTGGCTCTAGGCTTAACCCATGCTGACTCCTATTTCTTACTATTGTGTGCTCAGTTGCGTCTGACTCTTTTTGACTCCATGAACGGTAGCCTGCCAGGCTCCTCTGTCCATGGAATTTTCCAGGCAAAAATATTGGAGTGGTTTGCCATTTCCTACTCCAGGGAATCTTCCTGACCCAGTGATCAAATCCATGTTTCCTGCATTGCAGGCAGACTCATTACCACTAACACCATCTGGGAGGCCCATTTCTTACACTGATCAATGCTCTTTTAGTTCCATTCTTCTTACGTCTCTTTCTCTCTCTCTTTATTTTTTTGAATTTTATTTTTGGCTGTGCTGCATCTAGCCCACGCCCTCTGCATTGGAAGCTTAGAGTCTCAACCATTGGACCACCAAGGAAGTCTCAGTCTCATTCTTCATATACAACTCCGCATTTCCTGGAGTGCTGGACAAAGGCTTATTTCTCTCTAAGCAAATGCTGCTGCTCAGTTGCTAGGTCATGTCCAACTCTTTGTGACCCCATGGACTATATCCCTCTAGGTTCCTCTGTTCAGGGGCTTTTCCAGGCAAGAATACTGGATGGGTTGCAATTTCCTTCTCCAGGGTATCTTCCAGACCCAGCGATCAAACTTGCGACTTTTGCTGCATTTCCTGAATTGCAGGTGGATTCTTTACCTCTGAGCCCCTCGGGGAAGCCCACTTGCAATGTTGACAGACCCTGGGTCTGGAGGGAGATTGGGGGCTGAAGAAGCAAGATCGGAGAGGCCGCTCTGAGCCGCTGACATTAGTGCTGGAAGCCACAGGAAGCCCTCCGGGGCTATTGGGAACCGACACTCCAGTCTGCAGCCAGCACCCAAAATGCAGCCGCCCTCGACAGGCTCCTCCCCCACTGAAGCTGCTCCCTGGCTGCTGCTTCTCCTCTCCTCCGTTTTCCTGCTGGAAGCTGTAGGATTTTATAAACAGCAAGATAAAGAAACATCTATTCTCATACATTATCCACATCACTGGAGGGACGAACGGGGTCCTAGCAGAGCTCGGATTAACAGACAGAAAATCAAGCTCTCAGGGCGGGGGTGGGGAGAGGAGACAGCAAGAAAGCCTTCTCCAGCCCTGGCTCTGCTGGATCCACAAGCCCAGTCCCCCTGCGCCGTGCTCCATCCTTGCTATCCCTTTGATTTGTTCTCTGCTTGGTAGAATTTTGTTTCACAGGTTTTGAGGGTGAGGCCGGGCATGCTTATTAAAAGAAGGTGCAGTCTGGGGACCCAGAGGGGTGACACTTAGCGGGGCAAACGGGCTGCTGCCCAGCTCCTCTCTGCAGTGAGGGAGTTCTCTTCCATGTTACTGTGGAAGCTTCTGGGTTTCACTAAGGAGTGAATACCTCCATCAGGCCCACCACTCACCCAGGCCCAGGTGCCGTTGTGCCAGGGACTCTGTGCAAGGCCTCAAGTAACCCCAGAGGTGGCCCTGCAAACAGGCCTTGTCCCTGAGGACATGCCGCAGGTCAGTGGCAGAACTGGGATTTGCACCGGGGTCTCTCTGCCTCCCAAGGTCTTCCCAGGTGAAGAACCTGCTCAACAATACAGGAGACATTGAGACATGGGTTCCATCCCTGGGTCGGGAAGATCCCCTGGAAGAAGGCATGGCAACCCACTCCAGTATTCTTGCCTGGAGAATCCCATGGACAGAGAGCCTGGCGGGCTACAGTCCATGTTGTTGCACAGAGTTGTGTTGGGAGCCAGCATGAGGAACTCCGCCCATGGCAAAGGTCATGAGGAAGGAGGCTTCGGCATACGCAAAGGTGGGCTAGAGCCTCAGGAAACCCCCTGTTCCCGAGCATCTACCCCCCAAACCAGAGTCTACCTACTTTACTGTTTCATGCTCTCACCTACACCTCTGACTTTATGGGGGGCTGTTCCCCACCGGTTCTCTCGGAGAAGGAGTAAACTTGCAGCTCCAGTCAATAAAAATTCCTGGGTGTGACAAGGGTGTCTCAGGTCAAACCTCTCTGCTGGCAGACTAGCTTGTGTGACAGGATTATCCACACTCCTGCGACGATGCACATGATTGTTTACTACCTCTCCACCATAAACAGCACAGAGAGTTTGGAGTATTTTGAAAATCTTAATTAGCATAGGGCTTTTCTCATTGTTGAGTCAATGATTGCTGCCAGGCCTCCATATCCTTAGGCACTTGGGAATATGTTAATACATTTGGAATATAGAAAAGGAAATATGGTAGTTTTTGATGTTAGCAAAACTAGACTTTTTGAGTTAATGATTTTCTCTTTTGTTATAGATCACTGTACTTTGTTATAAATCACTGTGTCCTTGCTATGTAAAAATGTAACTTTATCACTATCTTAAGACTAAATAGATCTTAAGGAAAACATTGGTGAAGGGTTTTCATTTGTTGGGCTGATGTTTGCTGCTGAAGAACCTAAGCCACCCCATTTTGTTAAAAAAGACTCCATTTTAGAGTTCTGAGGAAAGAGTCTTTGGAAATCCTCTGACCTCACCCCACTACCTGTGAGCCAATCAGATCCCAGATCAGGATCTCCCAACTTTACGTTCAGGACTTACGACCTGCCCAGGAAATTCGAATTAAGCCTGGGAAATGGGAACCAATCAGAACCCAACACCTAACCCTTCCACAGAAGGTAACCAATTAGATGTCTCCCAACCCGGAAACTCCCGTTTTTCGAATTTTTCGGGCAAGAATACCCTATATAAGCAATGTAACCCAGAGTTCGGGGCTTCTCTCCTTAGCCGCTGCGTCGGTAACGGTGGGAGCCCCAGCTCGAACTTGGTAATAAAAACTCTCTTGCTTTTGCATTGGATATCAGCTCCCTGGTGGTCATTGGGAGATTTCACAACTTGGGCATAACACTGCTAAATCTCCATATTCCCTGCCCTTATAATGAATATAACTAGCATATAGGAGAAAAAGTATTAACCTTTAAGATTAATCATGTTAACCTTAGGTTAAATAAATTCCTTTCTTAGTTCTAACCCACTACACCCTCACCCTATAGGAATGCAACTTTATCTGGTACCTTCAGAGGGTGGCGCCTGGTTTAAGAAAAAACACCCTTGGAAAAAATAAGTTTTCTGGTTAACTGACCGTTATCAGAAAGAAAGGAGCATAAAATGTCAGCAGGCCTCATGGCCAGAAGATGATGTAAAACCCCTAAGACCTTTATGTATACTTTTATGTGAAACACCTGATTTTGATAAAGGTCAGGACTGCTGACCCCCGCGTGACTTTAAAATTTCCATTTGTCTCTATGTGTAACAAAAGGTATATAAGCAAACCTAAAAAATAAAGAAATCGGATCAGTTTCTGGAAAGACTGATTCCTGTGTTTCGTTCTTTCTTTCCCCTTCTGGCTGAGTTCCCATCTGGAGCATGGAGACTCAGCAAACTCCTTGTCTTGGAGTTTTATTGGTATCCCATGTAAACCAAGTTATTCAGCCTCTTTTGCTCCACTAATTTTCCTACTACGCTATTTCTTTCTAATCTCCCTCTATATCTTTAACTAAGCAATTAATTCCTAGGACGCTGACTCCGTCCCTGCTTCGAATTACCCTGGATCCACCGGGGCTGGACCCCAGCAGAGTTGGACATGACTGAAGTGACCTAGCACTCTCTGGCTCCCAAACCTGCAGCCATCCCTGTTCCCTGGTATCCAGTCCTGCAAGGGGCAGGGCAGGTGGGCACCCTCCTTACAGAGGTATAAGCTGAGCCTCTTTATTTGTGTGGGCAGTCCTTCCACATGTGTCTCAGGAAAGGGACTTTTGTGTCCAGGACAGGATGGGTGTATGGGAAAAAAGACCCACTGCTAGGATGCAGACACTTCTGCTCACATAGACTTAAAAAAATCTTCAAACAAATAGAGCATCTCCAGGATAATCTTTTACCACCTCGATAACATTTTAACTTATCCTGGAAGGTAGAGACTAAGTTGGAGAAATTAACTTCTTTGGTAAAGACTTTTGCACATAACAGGTATTTAAATCTGGTGTCAAGCTATTGGAATCTGTCCAGGATAAACCCAGATTCCACGCCCTGGAGGCTTCCTCTGACAACTCTGGATCCCGTTCTGGATGAGGAAGGACCCTCTTCAGTGGTTCAACCATCCCTCAACCAGAAGGGTGGCCTGGTGGTCCACACGTGACAAGGCTGCATACTCATGGAAGTCGGAGGAGTTCCCTGTCCCTCTCTCCCCTTCCCCTCCCCCAGGAAGGTGCCGGCTTCTCAGGGCAGGAGCTGGGTGGCTCTGCCCCGCATGGGCACTCAGGACTGTTAGTAGGCTGCCTTTGCTGTGGACACAGTCCAAGGCTTCTTGAGAACTGTAGGAGCCTATGTACCAGTGTTTTTTGTAGCCTTCAAGGCTTTGGAGATTTGTGAGCACTCAGGGTAGAAAGAGCTTCTCAGCCTTGGGGCTCTGACAACTTGCTCAAAGAAGCAAGGTCTTGGCTCTTCTACCTCAAAGAGGCGGGAAGAACTGAAAACAGATACGGAGTGCTAGTTCATGACAGGTCAAGTGTGCTGAAGTGTCTAGGGCGATGGGAACGGACATCTACGGCTTGGCGTAAAATGCATTAAAAACAAAATGCATAAAGAGAGGGAGAGATAGACAGGTATGTGATGTGATCAAGTACATATTGGCAAAATGATAACCATAGAGTCTAGGTAATGGATGCATGTTAATTACCCACCTCCCCCCCCGCCACCCCCCCTGCCCGCTTCTCTGTGGGCTTCCCTGGTGGCTCAGATGGTAAAGAATCTGCCTGCAATACAGGATATGTAGGTTCGATCCCTGGGTCAGAGAGATCCCCTGGAGAAGGGAATGGCAACCCACTCCAGTATTCTTGCCTGGGGAATTGAATGGATTTTCTACATGTTATGTTTGAAAATGTTTGCAGTAAGATGTTAGGGGGAAAGGCAGAAGCTCCCTTGGTCATGTTTAGGGGCAGACAGCTACTTTACACAGCGATGTTGTTTGTCTTGTTGAGGGAGCAGTTGGCACAGCCAGTAAAAATGCCAAAGAGGTGGGCGGAGGCCAGATGTGGACTTTATCCCGGAGACAAGGAGGAGCCAATAAAATGTTTGAAATGGGAATCTTCAGACCTGGATTCTCATTTTCACCTCTCAATTCGAAAGCCATATCCCCAGACTGAATTTTCCAAACTGCTGGTGACTTGATTTGAAATGCAAATCATCTGGAATAGAGTTAGGAGATAATTCTGCGTTAGTCAAAGCATTGCTTCTCCCGGTTTGCTTTCTCTTTAGTGGGTGGGGGCAAAGTCCAGGCTCTCTCAGGAACACATACAGATTGTTCTGAAGAGCTCAGAGCTGGCAGACAAAGGGCAGTGAATTCTCATTTTATCTTTAAGAACAGGTTCTTGGGTGTAAACAACATGAAGAAAAAAACATAAAGCTCGAGTGTAGATCGAGCAGCTGAGGTGCTCATTCAGTGAAATGATTAACAAAAAGTCCCGGGTCAGGAGTCGGACTTTCTGGATGCAACTATTTGTTATGATGTTTTTCTGGCTGTGTGCCCTTTGACAAGTTATGTACCTTCTCTGAGCCTTAGTTTCCTGTTTGCAAAATGAGGATAACACTAGTCAGTGCCTCAGAGGGTTGCTGTGAGGATTATAATAAGTGAGGTAAAGGTATTCATTTCCATAACATACTTGGTATAGTGCCGGGCATGTAGCCAATGCTAAAGAAGTGTTCAGCCTTATAATTATTGATCACGGGTCTGCTTCTCTACATGCAACTTAGCTGTAGAGAAGCCATGCCATCCCTCCTGTGTCTTTAAAATGATTGTTAAGGCAAGTCCCTGATGGTCTTGGGGTTAGGACTCTGTGCTTTCACTGCTGAGGGTCTGGGTTCAATCCCTGGTTGGGAACTAACATCCCACAAGTGGCCCAGAGAGGCCAGAAAAGAAGAAAATAGAAGATCATTAAGTGCCTGTCTTTAGTCCAGACTATTTGGAGCTCCAGACCTATGGCTCCCTTCTCATGGGAATGCCCCTTCCACTCCAGCTGGGTGTCTGATGGGCTGCCAGCCCTGGGCTTCTTGACCTCTCAGTACTCCCTGCCCCACAGCCCACTGGCCAGTTCTGTTCCCGAGCAGCTCCCCCATTCATCGACTGCTCTTTACTCTTCCTGCTGTTTCCCTTGTTGTTGTTTAGTCCCAAATTGAATCTGACTCTCTACGACCCCGTGGACTGCAGCCCACCAGGCTCCTCTGTCCTTGGGATTTCCCAGGCAAGAATACTAGAGTGGGTTGCCATTTCTCTCCAAGGGAACCTTCCTGACCCAGGGATCAAACTTGAGTCTGCTGCATTGGCAGGCAGATTCTTTCCCACTGAGCCACGTACATGTCACCTAGACTCCTGCAGTAGGTTTGCCTCCCTGCTCCCAAACTTGCCTCCTCCGATCTGTCTTCGCCAGACAACCTTTCCACATGGAAGGGCCCTTGCCTCCATTCCAGTCTTGTCCAAGTCCTCTAGAGACCCCCTGCTGGGGTACAAGGGCTTTGTTGGGTCTCCCGTTCCCATGGCAGTGATCGCCCCCACCTCAGTCCCTGCAGCACTCAGCTCCCTGTGGTCCCCTCCCTCTTCTCTGTGAACCACCCTCTGCTAGGAGCATTTCCACCCCATCTCCCTGCCTGATCCTCACTGCCTTTAGACTCTGTGAGGCCCCCTTGACCATCTTCCTTCCCAGGCCATGGCCCTGCCTGACACTAATCCAGCCAGCCTACTCCTCATGGTCTCAGACATAGGGGGACTGTCCTCTGACTTCTGCCCCTGCTCCCCGAGTGCTTAGCTCATAACCATCACATGGCAGAGTCTATGTTTGGACAGCAGATGAATATGATGGCAGGGTCAGAGAAGAGTAGAGCTGAAGAGAAGGAAAACTCAGTGTGTCAGATAGGGCCCTGTTGGGAGACAGATGGCATTCTCACGGGCGGGGTGGGGTGGGGTGCAAGGAAAAGAATTTAAAGAAAGGACTGTTCAGGAGCTTCCCTGGTGGTCTAGTGGTTAAGAGTCCACTTTGCAATGCAAGGGAAAACCAGTTTGATTCCTGGTCCAGGAAGATCCCATATGCCAAGGAGTGTGTGCACCGCAACTACTGAGCCCACGTGTCAAAATTGCTGAAGCCCATGCACCCTAGAGCCCGAACTCTGCAACAAGAGAAGTCATTGCAATGAGATGCCTGCATGCCAGAACTAGAGAGTAGCCCCTGATCTCCAAAACTAGAGAGAGTCCACATAGCAATGAAGACTCAGCACAGTCAAAAAGTAAATTAAAAAAAAGGAAGGGACTGTGAGGCTGGGGTAGGGGATGGGAGTCGACCCACTCCTGGGCCTGGCCCTGCAAAGTCACTGGGGTCATGGAGACACACGACATCCAGTCTCTCCTGGATGGTCTCAGCTGATGGTAAGGCCTTTCCACGGTGAGCCACGGTTCTCTTCTGAAAACATCGGAAAGCTGGAACGAGTTTCTATTGCTCACAGAGGTCAGAAGTGAGTATAATTTTTGCTCACTTGAGTAAACTGGAAGAGTAAACTTGAAGCACCTCTCTATTTTTGTCTTCAGATCTTGCCACGTGCTGTTAGGAAAAAGGCTCATAAGTCTCTAGGGCAGAACCTAATTAGTTTCCATATTTTCTGTTCTCAGCATCCAAATTCATCCCATGTTCCTCCAGGCAGAAAACATCATGCCCAGAATCACGGGCAAGACTAATCTAAAGAGTTTGAAGTCCTAAAGGAATTCGATGTCACCTGCCATCCTGCAGTTGTCTTTCCCCCGGAATGGAGTGATGGGAAAGTCTCACTCTATTCTGCATAGGCAAAGTGAACTGGCATCGCCCTAGGAATTAGATTGAGTTGGGTAATGCAGGAGATGGAAGAGACCAGGCTTTGATCCCTGGATCAGGAAGATCTCCTGAAGGAGGAAATGGCAACCCACTCCAGTACTCTTTCCTGGAAAATCCCATGGACAGAGGAGCCTGGTGGACTACAGTCCATGGGGTCACAAAGAGTCGGACACACCTGAAGCAACTGAGCATGCACACACACATTAGCTTGAATCATTTGAAGGTGCTGGTATTTGACCATTTTTGACCTACCCAAAGTGACAGTTTCATATGGTTCAATGTGATACATTCTGGATACTGGTCCTTTGTTAATTATGCATGCCGACAAATGTTTTATCATGTTTTAAGGCTTATCTAAGTTTTCTTTATTTTTGAGGGTCAGAACTTTCTAATTTTAATGCAGTCAAATGTACCAGTCTTTTCTTTTATGGATGGTGCTTTTGGGGTCCTGTTCAAGAAATCCTTCTTGTCTTTTGTGCTTAGGGTATCCAGAATGTGTTAGAGGCTGGAGCTGAGCTCTCGAGGTGTCCACCTTGGGGTCTGGGTCACACTGCTTCCACTGCAGCCAGGTTCCTCTGCAACACCAGATTTGGCTGGGTCGGGGGGAGGGAGAAGCCATTTCTGGGGACCCTCTACTGGGGAGTCTGTTTCTAACAAGAGATTTTTCATGGACTGTTTCCCCACTACTCTTGTGAGCATGGAAGGTCTTCCCAGTGGATGGGCAGATGCGCGTCCCACTGTGCCAGGGTTGGGCAGGTCAGGCTAACACCTCTTGGATGCTCCAGGCTGGGTGGGCTGGGAGGGGGTGCTGACTCCAGCCCAGAACTGTGATCTCTGGTTCCTGAACTGTGTGTCCCTGGAGCACATGAGGTGGGATAAGGAGACAGCTGGCTGGAGACAGTGGAGCAGTAGGAACTCTCCCATCTGCATTGTAATTCTGGTTCTGGGGGAATGTCATTGAATGAATCTAATCAATTGACTCAAGCAGAGCGGGTGGTGGGGGCATGCTTGCAGCGGGAGGGGGAGGATAGCATGGCCTTTGGCCCTTATTCCTCAAGGTCACTTGGGTTTTGGCGAGGCAGAGGATTGTCCCACTATTTACAATTCCCTTCCCAGGACCCACAGTGCCTGCGACATGGGAAGTATTAGTAGATGTTTGGTCAATAATGCATTGGCAATTTTTAAAGAATTGTGTGGAAAAAAATTAATTTTTTCTTTTCCAGTTTCTTCTGAAGAACACTGTTTGTAGCCACTAGGTGGCGGGGTCAGTTACATCAAACAGGCTTGTCAGGGAATTCTGGTAGGAAGCAGATGTTCGTGCGTGCTAAGTTGTTTCAGTCATGTCCAACTTTTTGGGACCCTATGGGCTGTAGCCCACCAGGCTCCTCTGTCTTTGGGACTCTCCAGGCAAGAATACTGGAGTCGGTTGCCATGTCCCCCTCCAGGAGATCTTCCTGACCCAGAGATCAAACCTGCATCTCTTACATCTCGTCTCCTATATTAGCAGGTGGGTTCTTTACCACTAGCACCACCTGGGAGGCCCAAGGAAGCAGGCAGGAAGCAGGCATTTGAATTTAAATTCCATCTTGTTCTAATTCTATTTTTGAACTTGTTAATCACTAAGTTAAAAAAACACATTGTCATAAGAAATATTTGCAGAGTAAATCCAAGATAGAGACCCTGGAGGATTACTTTCTTTCTCAAGCTAAAGATGGTATGAATTTCTCTTCTACAGTGTTTCTAAATTCAGTCCTTTTAAGGCTCCACTGAATGTAAATTCTTTCCACTCTTCATTCAGATAAATGAAAGTCAACTCAGTTTGCCCTTCTGCTCAGAAGCAGTCTTTTACTGTCCGAATGTGACAGTCTTCTTTGTTTATTCCATCTGGAGGGTCTGAGTCTCTGGGACCGACCCCTTCCCAAGGTTTCCCCACCCCCACCCCAGGTCCTCTTCCATCCCCCTTGGTTGCTCTCCCTTCCTTCCAAATACCTTCAGAGAATCCTGGGCCTTTGGTTTCCTTCTCTGTAGGAAATCAGATATCTTGGCAGCCCTGACTTTTGTTTAAAAATTTTTTTCAAAAGCATATTGTTTATTTGAAAATACAGCTAAAGTCACAGGCTTGCATTAAACAGGTTCCTGTTTTGAGGCGGGGGGCGGGGGGGAGGGGAATGAATATATTCAGTTAAGTTCAGTTGCTCAGTCCTGTCTGACTCTTTGTGACCCCATGGAATGCAGCACACTAGGCTTCCCTGTCCTTCACTAACTCCTGGAGTTTGCTCAAACTCATGTCCATTGAGTCGGTGATGCCATCCAACCATCTCATCCTCTGTTGTCCCCTTCTTCTCCAGCCTTCAGTCTTTCCCAGCATCAGGGTCTTTTCAAATGAGTCAGTTTGAGGTGGTCTTAAGATGGCAGAGGAATAGGATGGGGAGACCACTTTCTTCCCTATAAATTCATCAAAAGAACACTTGAACGCTGAATAAATTCCACAAAATAACTTCTGAATGCCTGTAGAGGACATCAGGCACCCAGAAAAAAGAAAAACGAATTACAAGAAATGAGGACATTCTCAGAGACCTCTGGGACAGTGTTAAACACCTCAACATTCTAATTATAGGTGTCCCAGAAAAAGAAGACAAAAAGAAAGACCATGAGAAAATACTTGAGGAGATAATAGTTGAAAACTTCCCTAAAATGGGGAAGGAAATAATCACCCAAGTCCAAGAAACCTGGAGAGTCCCAAACAGGATAAACCCAAGGCAAAACACCCCAAGACACATATTAATCAAACTAACAAAGATCAAACACAAGGGACAGATATTAAAAGCAGCAAGGGGAAAACAACAAATAACACACAAGGGGATTCCCATAAGGATAACAGCTGATCTTTCAATAGACACTCTTCAGGCCAGGAGGGGATGGCAGGACATACTTAAAGTGATGAAAGAAAATAACCTACAGCCCAGATTACTGTACCCAGCAAGGATCTCATTCAAATATTAAGAAGAAATCATAAGTTTTACAGACAAGCAAAAGCTGAGAGAATTCAGCACCACCAAACCAGCTCTCCAACAAATGCTAAAGGATCTTCTCTAGACAGGAAACACAAAAGTGTGTATAAACTCGAACCCAAGACAATAAAGTAAATGGCAACGGGATCATAAAGTGAAGTCACTCAGTCGTGTCCAACTCTTTGCGACTCAATGGTCTGTAGCCTACCAGGCTCCTCAGTCCATGGGATTTTCCAGGCAAGAATACTGGAGTGGGTTGCCATTTCCTTCTCCAAGGGATCTTCCCGACCCAGGGATTGAACACAGGTCTCCCGCATTGCAGGCAGACGCTTTACCCTCTGAGCCACCTTAAATGTAAATGGGTTGAATGCCCCAACCAAAAGACAAAGACTGACTGAATGGATACAAAAACAAGACCCCTATATATGTTGTCTACAAGAGACTCACCTCAAAACAAGGGACACATACAGATTGAAAATGAAGGGCTGGAAAAAGTTATTCCATGCAAATAGAGACCAAAAGAAAGCAGGAGTAGCAATACTCATATCAGATAAAAGAGACTATAAAATAAAGGCTGTGAAAAGAGACAAAGAAGGATACCACATAATGATCAAAGCATCAATCCAAGAAGATATAACAATTATAGATATATATGCACCCAATATAGGAGCACCACAATATGTAAGACAAATATTAACAAGTATGAAAGGGGAAATTAACAATAACACAATAATAGTGGGAGACTTTAATACCACACTCACACCTATGGATAGATCAACTAAATAGAAAATTAACAAGGAAACATAAACTTTAAATGATACAATAGACCAATTAGATCTAATTGTTATCTATAGGACATTTCACCCCCAAAGAATGAATTTCACCTTTTTCTTAAGTGCACACAGAACCTTCTCCAGGATAGATCACATCCTGGACCATAAATCTAGCCTTGGTAAATTCAAAAAAATTGAAATCATTCCAAGCATCTTTTCTGACCACAATGCAGGAAGATTAGATCCCAATTACAGGAGAAAAACTTAAAAATTCCCACATATGGAGGCTGAACAACACACGCTGAATAACCAACAAATCATAGAAGAAATAAAAAAAGAAAGAAAAATATGCATAGAAATGAGTGAAAATGAAAACACAACAACCCAAAACCTGTGGGACACTGTAAAAGCAGTGCTAAGGGGAAGGTTCATAGCAATACAGGCATACCTCAAGAAACAAGAAAAAAATCAAATAAATAACCTAACTCTACACCTAAAGCAACTAGAAAAGGAAGAAATGAAGAACCCCAGAGTTAGTAGAAGGAAAGAAATCTTAAAAATTAGGGCAGAAATAAATGCAAAAGGAACGAAAGAGACCAAAGCAAAAATCAACAAAGCCAAAAGCTAGTTCTTTGAGAGGATAAATAAAATTGACAAACCATTAGCCAGACTCATCACAAAACAAAGGGAGAGAATCAAATCAATAAAATTAGAAATGAAAACAGAGAAATCACAACAGACAGCACAGAAATACAAGAATACAATAAAACGGACAACTTGGAAGAAATGGACACATTCTTAGAAAAGTACAACTTTCCAAAACTGAACCAGGAAGAAATAGAAGATCTTAACAGACCCATCACAAGCACAGAAATGGAAACTGTAATTGGAAATCTTCCAGCGAACAAAAGCCCAGGTCCAGACGGCTTCACAGCTGAATTCTACCAAAAATGTAGAGAAGAGCTAACACCTATCGTACTCAAACTCTTCCAGAAAATTTGCAGAGGATGGTAAACTTCCAAACTCATTCTATGAGGCCACCATCACCCTAATCCCAAAACCTGACAAAGATGCCACAAAAAAAGAAAACTACAGGCTAGTATAACTGATGAACATAGATGCAAAAATCCTTAACAAATTCTAGCAATCAGAATCCAACAACACATTAAAAAGATCATCAGGTCAGTTCGGTTCAGTCGATCAGTCGTGTCTGACTCTTTGCGACCCCATGAATCGCAGCACGCCAGGCCTCCCTGTCCATCACCAACTCTCGGAGTTCACTCAAACTCATGTCAATCGAGTCGGTGATGCCATCCAGCCATCTCATCCTCTGTCGTCCCCTTCTCCTCCTCCCCCCAATCCCTCCCAGCATCAAAGTCTTTTCCAATGAGTCAACTCTTCGCATGAGGTGGCCAAAGTACTAGAGTTTCAGCTTTAGCATCATTCCTTCCAAAGAAATCCCAGGGTTGATCTCCTTCAGAATGGACTGGTTGGATCTCCTTGCAGTTCAAGGGACTCTGAAAAGATCATACATCATGACCAAGTGGGCTTTGTCCTAGGATGCAAGGATTCTTCAATATCCGCAAATCAATCAATGTAACACACCACATTAACAAACTGAAAAATAAAAGCCATATGATTATCTCAATAGATACAGAGAAAGCCTTTGACAAAATTCAACATCCATTTATGATAAAAACCCTACAGAAAGCAGGAATAGAAGGAACATACCTGAACATAATAAAAGCTATATATGACAAACCCACAGCAAACATTATCCTCAATGGTGAAAAATTGAAAGCATTTCCCCTAAAGTCAGGAACAAGAGAAGTGTGCCCACTCTCACCACTACTATGCAACATAGTTCTGGAAGTTTTAGCCACAGCAATCAGAGCAGAAAAAGAAATAAAAGGAATCCAGATTGGAAAAGAAGAAGTTAAACTCTCACTGTTTGCAGATGACATGATCCTCTATATAGAAAGCTCTAAAGACACTACCAGAAAATACCATTACTAGAGCTAATCAATGAACATAGTAAAGTGGCAGGATATAAAATCAACACACAGAAATCCCTTGCATTCCTATACATTAATAATGAGAAAATAGAAAGAGAAATTAAGGAAACAATTTCATTCACCATTGCAACAAAAAGAATAAAATACTTAGGGATATATCTACCTAAAGAAACAAAAGACTTATATATAGAAAACTATAAAACACTGATGAAAGAAATCAAAGAGCACACTAATAGATGGAGAAATATACCGTGTTCAAAAATCAGAAGAATCAATGTAGTGAAAATGAGTACACGATCCAAAGCAATCTATAGATTCAATGCAATCCCTATTAAGCTACCAATGGTATTTTTCACAGAGCTAGAATAAATAATTTCACAATTTGTATGGAAACACTAAAAACCTTGACTAGCCAAAGCAATCTTGAGAAAGAAGAATGGAACTGGAGGAATCAACTTGCCTGACTTCAGGCTCTACTACAAAGCCACAGTCATCAAGACAGTATGGTACTGGCACAAAGACAGAAATATAGGTCAATGGAACAAAATAGAAAGCCCAGAGATAAATCCATGCACCTATGGACACCTTATCTTCGACAAGAGGCAAGAGTATACAATGGAGAAAAGACAATCTCTTTAACAAGTGGTGCTGGGAAAACTGGTCAACTACTTGTAAAAGAGTGAAACTAGAACACTTTCTAAGACCAAACACAAAAATAAACTCAAAATGGATTAAAGATCTAAACATAAGACCAGAAACTATAAAACTCCTAGGGAGAACATAGGCAAAACACTCTCCGACATAAATCACAGCAGGATCCTCTATGACCCACCTCCCAGAATATTGGAAATAAAAGCAAAAATAAACCAATGGGACCTAATTAAAATTAAAAGCTTCTGCATCACAAAGGAAACTATAAACAAAGTGAAAAGACAACCTTCAGAATGGGAGAAAATAATAGCAAATGAAGCAACTGACAAAGAACTAATCTCAAAAATATACAAGCAACTCCTGCAGCTCAATTCCAGAAAAATAAACGACCCAATCAAAAAATGGGCCAACGAAATAAACAGACATCTCTCCAGAGAAGACATACAGATGGCTAACAAACACATGAAAAGATGCTCAACATCACTCATTATCAGAGAAATGCAAATCAAAACCACAGTGAGGTACCATTTCACGTCAGTCAGAATGGCTGGTATCCAAAAGTCTACAAGCAATAAATGCTGGAGAGGGTGTGGAGAAAAGGGAACTCTCTGACACTGTTGGTGGAAATGCAAAATAGTACAGCCACTATGGAGAACAGTGTAGAGATTCCTTAAAAACTGGAAATAGAACTGCCATATGACACAGCAATCCCACTGCTGGGCATACACACCGAGGAAACCAGAATTGAAAGAGACAACATGTGTAGCCCAGTGTTCATCGCAGCACTGTTTATAATAGCCAGGACATGGAAGCAACCTAGATGTCCATCAGCAGACGAATGGATAAGAAAGCTGTGGTCAGTTCAGTTCAGTTCAGTCGCTCAGTCGTGTCTGACTCTTTGCGACCCCATGAATGGTAGCACGCCAGGCCTCCCTGTCCATCACCAACTCCAGGAGTTCACCCAGACTCATGCCCATCGAGTCAGTGATGCCATTCAGCCATCTCATCCTCTGTCATCCCCTTCTCCTCCTGCCCCCAATCCCTCCCAGCATCAAAGTCTTTTCCAATGAGTCAAGTCTTCGCATGAGGTGGCCAAAGTATTGGAGTTTCAGCTTTAGCATCATTCCTTCCAAAGATATCCCAGGGCTGATCTCCTTCAGGATGGACTGGTTGGATCTCCTTGCAGTCCAAGGGACTCTCAAGAGTCTTCTCCAACACCACAGTTCAAAAGCATCAATTCTTCAGCACTCAGCTTTCTTCACAGTCCAACTCTCACATCCATACATGACCACTGGAAAAACCATAGCCTTGACTAGACAGACCTTAGTTGGCAAAGTAATGTCTCTGCTTTTGAATGTACTATCTAGGTTGGTCATAACTTTTCTTCCAAGGGGTAAGTGTCTTTTAATTTCATGTCTGCAATCACTATCTGCAGTGATTTTGGAGCCCCCCCAAAATAAAGTCTGACACTGTTTCCACTGTTTCCCCATCTATTTCCCATGAAGTGATGGACCGGATGCCATGATCTTCGTTTTCTGAATGTTGAGCTTTAGGCCAACTTTATCGCTGTCCTCTTTCACTTTCCTCAAGAGGCTTTTTAGTTCCTCTTCCCTTTCTGTCATAAGGGTAGTGTCATCTGCATATCTGAGGTTATTGATATTTCTCCCAGCAATCTTGATTCCAGCTTGTGTTTCTTCCAGTCCAGCGTTTCTCATGATGTCCTCTGCATGTAAGTTAAATAAGCAGGGTAACAATATACAGCCTTGTCATACTCCTTTTCCTATTTGGATCCACTCTGTTGTTCCATGTCCAGTTCTAACTAATGGAGTATTACAGCCATTAAAAAAATACATTTGAATCTGTTCTAATGAGGTGGATAAAACTGGAGCCCATTATACAGAGTGAAGTAAGCCAGAAACAAAAACACCAATGCAGTATCAGTTCAGTTCAGTTCAGTCGCTCAGTCATGTCCGACTCTTTGCGACCCCATGCTTCACAGCACCTCAGGCCTCCCTGTTCATCACCATCTCCCGGAGTTCACTCAGACTCACGTCCATAGAGTCCGTGATGCCATCCAGCCATCTCATCCTCTGTCATCCCCTTTCCTCCTGCCCCCAATCCCTCCCAGCATCAGAGTTTTATCCAGTGAGTCAACTCTTCTCATGAGGTGGCCAAAGTACTGGAGTTTCAGCTTTAGCATCATTCCTTCCAAAGAACACCCAGGACTGATCTCCTTCAGAATGGACTGGTTGGATCTCCTTGCAGTCCAAGGGACTCTCAAGAGTCTTCTCCAATGCCACACTTCAAAAGCATCAATTCTTTGGCGCTCAGCCTTCTTCACAGTCCAACTCTCCCATCCATACATGACTACAGGAAAAACCATAGCCTTGACTAGATGGACCTTATTCAGTAATGTCTCTGCTTTTGAATACGCTATCTAGGTTGGTCATAACTTTTCTTCCAAGGAGTAAGTGTCTTTTAATTTCATGGCTGCAGTCACCATCTGCAGCGATTTTGGAGCCCCCCAAAATAAAGTCTGACACTGTTTCCACTGTTTCCCATCTATTTCCCATGAAGTGATGGGACCAGAGGGCATGATCTTTGTTTTCTGAATGTTGAGCTTTAAGCCAACTTTTTTACTCTCCTCTTTCACTTTTGTCAAGAGGCTTTTTAGTTCCTCTTCGCTTTCTGCCATAAGGGTGGTGTCATCTGCCTATCTGAGGTTATTGATATTTCTCCTGGCAATCTTGATGCCAGCTTGTGTTTCTTCCAGTCCAGCATTTCTCATGATGTACTTTGTATAGAAGTTAAATAAGCAGGGTGACAATATACAGCCTTGACGTACTCCTTTTCCTATTTGGAACCAGTCTGTTGTTCCATGTCCAGTTCTCACTGTTGCTTCCTGCCCTGCATACAGATTTCTCAAGAGGCAGGTCAGGTGGTCTGGTATTCCCATCTCTTTCAGAATTTTCCAGTTTATTGTGATCCACACAGTGAAAGGCTTTGGCATAGTCAATAAAGCAGAAATAGATGTTTTTCTGGAACTCTCTTGCTTTTGTGATGATCCAGCGGATGTTGGCAATTTGATCTCTGGTTCCTCTGCCTTTTCTAAAATCAGCTTGAACATCAGGGAGTTCATGGTTCACTTATTGCTGAAGCCTGGCTTGGAGAATTTTGAGCATTACTTTGCTAGCATGTGAGATGAGTGCAATTGTGTGGTAGTTTGAGCATTGTTTGCCTTTCTTTGGAATTGGAATGAGAACTGACCTTTTCCAGTCCTGTGGCCACTGCTGAGTTTTCCAAATTTGCTGGCATATTGAGTGCAGCACTTTCACAGCATCATCTTTGAGGATTTGAAACAGCTCAACTGGAATTCCATCACCTCCACTAGCTTTGTTCATAGTGATGCTTTCTAAGGCCCACTTGACTTCACATCCAAGATGTCTGGTTCTAGATGAGTGATCACATCATCATGACTATCTGGGTCGTGAAGATCTTTTTTGTACAGTTCTTCCGTGTATTCTTGCCACCTCTTCTTAATATCTTCTGCTTCTGTTAGGTCCATACCATTTCTGTCCTTTATTGAGCCCATCTTTGCATGAAATATTTCCTTGGTATCTCTCATTTTCTTGAAGAGATCTCTAGTCTTTCCCAATCCGTTGTTTTCCTCTATTTCTTTGCATTGATTGCTGAAGAAGGCTCTCTTATATCTTCTTGCTATTCTTTGGAACTCTGCATTCAGATGCTTATATCTTTCCTTTTATCCTTTGCTTTTTGCCTCTCTTCTCTTCACAGCTATTTGTAAGGCCTCCCCAGACAGCCATTTTGCTTTTTTTGCATTTCTTTTCCATGGGGATGGTCTTGATCCCTGTCTCCTGTACAATGTCACAAACCTCATTCCATAGTTCATCAGGCACTCTATCTATCAGATATAGGCCCTTAAATCTATTTCTCACTTCCACTTTATAATCATAAGGGATTTGATTGAGATCATACCTGAATGGTCTAGTGGTTTTCCCTACTTTCTTCAATTTGAGTCTGAATTTGGTTATAAGGAGTTCATGATCTGAGCCACAGTCAGCTCAGCTCCTGGTCTTGTTTTTGTTGACTGTATAGATCTTCTTCATCTTTGGCTGCAAAGAATATAATCAATCTGATTTCGGTGTTGACCATCTGGTGATGTCCATGTGTAGAGTCTTCTCTTGTGTTGTTGGAAGAGGGTGTTTGCTATGACCAGTACATTTTCTTGGCAAAACTCTATTAGTCTTTGCCCTGCTTCATTCTGCATTCCAAGGCCAAATTTGCCTGTTACTCCAGGTGTTTCCTGACTTCCTACTTTTGCATTCCAGTCCCCTATAATGAAAAAGACGTCTTTTTTGGGTGTTGGTTCTAAAAGGTCTTGTAGGTCTTCATAAAACCGTTCAACTTCAGTTTCTTCAGCATTTCTGGTTGGGGCATAGACTTGGATAGCTGTGATATTGAATGGTTTGCCTTGGAGATGAACAGAGATCATTCTGTCATTTTTGAGATTGCATCCAAGTACTTCATTTTGGACTCTTTTGTTGACCATGATGGCTACTCCATTTCTTCTGAGGGATTCCTGCCCGCAGTAGTAGATATAATGGTCATCTGAGTTAAATTCACCCATTCCAGTCCATTTTAGTTTGCTGATTCCTAGAATGTCGACGTTCACCCTTGCCATCTCTTGTTTGACCACTTCCAATTTGCCTTGATTCATGGACCTGACATTCCAGGTTCCTATGCAATATTGCTCTTTACAGCATTGGATTTTGCTTCTATCACCAGTCACATCCACAACTGGGTATTGTTTTTGCTTTGGCTCCATCCCTTCATTCTTTCTGGAATTATTTCTCCTCTGATCTCCAGTAGCATATTGGGCACCTACTGACCTGGGGAGTTCCTCTTTTGTTATCCTATCATTTTACCTTTTCATACTGTTCATGGGGTTCTCAAGGCAAGAACATTGAAGTGGCTTGCCATTCCCTTCTCCAGTGGACCACATTCTGTCAGACCTCTCCACCATGACCCACCTGTCTTGGGTTGCCCGGGAGGCATGGCTTGGTTTCATTGAGTTAGACAAGGCTGTGGTCCTAGTGTGATTAGATTGACTAGTTTTCTGTGAGTATGGTTTCAGTGTGTCTGCCCTCTGATGCCCCTTGCAACACCTACCATCTTACTTGGGTTTCTCTTACCTTGGACGTGGGGGTATCTCTTCACGGCTGCTCCAGCAAAGCACAGCCGCTGCTCCTTACCTTGGATGAGGGGTATCTCCTTACTGCCACTGTTCCTGACCTTCAACGTGGGATAGCTCCTCTAGGCCCTTCTTCACCTGGGCAGCCACCATTCCTCGGGCTGCTCCTCCCAGCTGCGGGCCCTGCCCTCGGGTGTGGGTGGCTCCTTCCACCTGCCACCCCTGGCCTCGGACTCGGGGTTGCTCCTCAGGGTCAGCGCCCCTGGCCTTGGGCGCGAGGTGTCTTCTCTCGGCCGCCACTGGCCTCGGTCGCAGGGTAGCTCCTCTTGGCCGTCGCCCCTGACCTTGGACACGGGGTAGCTCCTCTCGGCCACTGCCCCTGTCCTCGGACGTGGGTAGCTCCTCTAGGCCCCGCTTAGGGAGCCGGCTCTCGCAGCCGCCCGCGCTTAGGGAGCCGGCTCTCAATACAGTATACTATCGCATATATATGGAATTTAGAAAGATGGTAATGATAACCCTATATGCGAGACAGCAAAAGAGACACAGATGTATAGAACAGTTTTTTGGACTCTATGGGAGAGGGCGAGAGTGGGGTGGTTTGGGAGAATGGCATTAAAACATGCATATTATCATATGTGAAATGAATTGCCAGTCCAGGTTTGACACATGATACAGGGTGCTCGGGGCTGGTGCACTGGGATGACCCAGAGGGATGGTATGGGGAGGGAGGTGGGAGGGGGGTTCAGGATGGGGAACACATGTACACCCATGGCAGATTCATGTCAATGTATGGCAAAACCAATACAATATTGTAAAGTTAAAAAAAAAAAAGTTCTTCTAAAAAAATAATAAAATAAAAATAAAAAGTCTCTTTTCAAAAAAACAAAAACAAAAACAAAAAGAAATGAATCAGTTCTTCACATCAGGTGGTCAAAGTATTGGAGCTTCAGGTATAGCACGAGTCCTTCCGATGAGTATTCAGGACTGAACTTTAGAATGGACTGGTTGGAGCTCCTTGCAGTCCAAGGGACTCTCAAAAGTCTTCTCCAACACCACAGCTCAAAAGCATCCATTCTTTGGTGCTCAGCTTTCTTTATAGCCCAACCCTCACATCCATACATGACCACAGGAAAAACCATAGCTTTGACTAGATGGACCTTTGTTGGCAGAGTGATGTTTCTGCTTTTTAATACACTGTCTAGGTTGGTCATAGTTTTTCTTCCAAGGAGCAATGTCTTTTAATTTCATGGCTGCAGTCACCATCTGCAGTGATTTTTGAGCCCCCCAAATTAAGTCTGACACTGTTTTCACTGTTTCTCCATCTATTTCACATGAAGTGATGGGATCAGATGCCATGATTTTTGTTTTCTGAACGTTGAGCTTTAAGCCAACTTTTTCACTCTCCTCTTTCACTTTCATCAAGAGGCTCTTTAGTTCTTCTTTGCTTTCTGCCATAAGGGTGGTGTCATCTGCATGTCTGAGGTTATTGACATTTCTTTCGGCAATCTTGTTTCCACCTTGTGCTCCATCCCAGCCCAGCGTTTCTCATGATGTACTCTGCATAGAAGTTAAATAAGCAGGGTGACAACATGCAACTTTGAAGTACTATTTTCCCAATTTTGAACCGGTCCATTGTTTCATGTCCAGTTCTAACTGTTTCTTCTTGATCTGCATACAGGTTTCTCATGAGGCAGGTAAGATGGTCTGATATTTCCATCTCTTGAAGAATTTTCCACAGTTTATTGTGATCCACACACTCAAAGGCTTTTGCATAGTCAACGAGGCAGAAGTAGATGTTTTTCTGGAGCTCACTCCCTTTTTTTATGATCCAATGGATGTTGACAATTTGATCTCTGGTTCCTCTGCCTTTTCTAAAACCAGCTTGAACATCTGGAAGTTCACGGTTCACGTATTGCTGAAGCCTGGCTTGGAGAATTTTGAGCATTACTTTGCTAGTGTGTGAGATGAGTGCAATTGTGTGGTAGTTTTGAACATTCTTAGGCATTGTCTTTCTGTGGGATTGGAATGAAAACTGACCTTTTCCAGTCCTGTGGCCACTGCTGAGTTTTCCATATTTGCTGTCATATGACTGCAGCATCATCTTTTAGGATTTGAAATAGCTCAGCTGGAATTCCATCACCTCCACTAGATATGTTCGAAGTGATGCTTCCTACGTCCCACCTGACTTTACACTTGAGGATGTCTGGCTCTTGGTGAGTGAATGTATACACATCTGGAAATGAGTTGGAGATGCTGAGATAGGGATGGACAAATAACCACAAATTTGTCTCCTTATCATTATGAATTATCATGAGAATAAAACTGATCTTTGCTTTTCTGTGTGCGGGTCTTTGTATTTTAATACATTCATGTAACCAGTACCATGATCAGGACAAAGACCAGGACAAAGACCAGACCATCATCACCACCCCCTCACCCCCTGCCAAACTCCTGTGTGCTGGCTTCTTTTTTACTCACACTGAAATGTTGATGCACAACATTGTTCATATGTTAAATATAATTGTGTGTTAGTTGCTCAGTCGTGTCCAACTCTTTGTGACCCCATGGACTGTAGCCCACCAGGTGTCTCTGTCCATGGAATTCTCCAGGCAAGAAAACTGGAGTGGGTTGCCATTCCCTTCTCCAGGGAGTCTTCCCAACTGAGGGATCGAATCTGGGTCTCCTGCATTGCAGGCAGATTCTTTACCATCTAAGCCATGAGGGAAACCCAAATATAAATACAAATATAAAATTTAAAAATATTGTGCCACTTTCCAAAATCACTGCAGATGGTGATTGCAGCCATGAAATTAAAAGACGCTTACTCCTTGGAAGGAAAGTTATGAGCAACCTAGATAGCATATTCAAAAGCAGAGACATTACTTTGCTGACTAAGGTCTGTCTAGTCAAGGCTATGGTTTTTCCAGTAGTCATATATGGATGCGAGAGTTGGACTGTGAAGAAGGCTGAGCGCCAAAGAATTGATGCTTTTGAAGTGTGGCATTGGAGAAGACTCTTGAGAGTCCCTTGGACTGCAAGGAGATCCAACCAGTCCATTCTGAAGGAGATCAACCCTGGGATTTCTTTAGAAGGAATGATGCTAAAGCTGAAACTCCAGTACTTTGGCCACCTCATGCGAAGAGTTGACTCATTGGAAAAGACTTTGATGCTGGAAGGGATTGGGGGCAGGAGGAGAAGGGGATGACAGAAGATGAGATGGCTGGATGGCATCACTGACTCGATGGGCGTGAGTCTGAGTGAACTCTGGGAGTTGGTGATGGACAGGGAGGCCTGGTGTGCTGCCATTCATGGGGTCACAAAGAGTCGGACACAACTGAGTGACTGAACTGAACTGAACTGGCTTGCCATCATGGTTTCTGATGAGAAGGGTCATTTGGATTCTCTATAGGTAATAGGTAATTTTTGTCTGGCTTTTTTCAAGATTTTTGTTTGCCTTTAGTTTTTAGCCACAAGACAGCTCCTCCAGTGCAAGGTACGGGGTCCTGATTCCAGGAGGGAATGAGTGCAATGAGAGAAGGAAGGAGAGCCTGACTGTACAATGGCCACAAGTGACCTCTTTATCTCTAGGAATGCTATTTGCCTGAAAGTCTGATTTTAATGGCACTGTGTCAGTTCAATTGTTAATTCTTTTCCCCCATCCTCTTACTTGCAATCTTTCCATACCTTTGTTTTTGATATGCTCCTTGTAAATAGTATATGGGTGAATTAAAAAAGAAACCACAATCTATCTATGTGCTTCAAACGGACTATTTTGCCCATTCATATTTATCACAGGTCCTCATATAATTTAATTTATAGTCATTTTCTATTTTTTGCTTCACTGATTGATTTTTTTCTCCAAACTGAAAGTTAAAATTGTAAGATTGTTTCTATTCTTTTTTTTGGTCTATTTTATTTTTATCAAACTCTAGTTGATTTACAATGTTGTGTTAGTTTCTGGTGTACAGCAAGCAGACTCATATATATACATATATAGTTTATTACAAGATATTGAATATAATTCCAGGTGCTTTATAGCAGGACCTGGCTGTTTATCCATATTATATATAGTAGTTTGTATCTGCTAATCCAAAACTCATAATTTATCCCTCTCCACCCTCTTTCCCCTTTGATAACTAAGTTTATTTTCTATGCCTGTGAATCTGTTTCTGTTTTGTAAATAAGTTCATTTGGGTGTTTTAGATTTCACATATAAGTGATATCATATGATATTATATTTCTCAGTCTGGCTGACTTCACTTAATATGATAATCTCTAGGTCCATCCATGAACTAATGAAATAATGAACTAAATGAAATAATGCCATTTGCAGCAACATGGATGGACCTAGATATTATCAAATTAAGTGAAGTCAGTCAGACCTAGAAATATAATATCATATGATATCACTTATATGTGAAATCTAAAAAACTCAAATGAACTTATTTATGAAACAGAAACAGATTCACAGACATATATATGAAGGAGGCAATGGCACCCCACTCCAGTACTCTTGCCTGGAAAATCCCATGGATGGAGGATCCTGGTGGGCTGCAGTCCATGGGATCGCTAAGAGTCGGATACAACTGAGTGACTTCACTTTCAATTTTCACTTTCATGCATTGGAGAAGGAAATGGCAACCCACTCCAGTGTTCTTGCCTGGAGAATCCCAGGGATGGGGGAGCCTAGTGGGCTGCCATCTATGGGGTCGTGCAGAGTCTGACATGACTGAAGCGACTTAGCAGCAGCAGTAGTATATATATATGTATATGTATAAACATAAATAAAATATTATATATATATGTATAAATACAACATCTTCTTTACCCATTCATCTGTCAATGAACATTTAGGTTGCTTCCATGTGTTGGCTATTATAAACAGTGCTATGAATATTGGGGTGCATTTATCATTTTGCCTGTCTGTAGCTTTTCTTTTTTATTGACATGTATCATTTTGAATTAGAATTTTCTCCAGATATATATCCAGCAGTGGGATTGCTGGGTCATATGGCTGCTCTATTTTTAGTTTTTTAAGAAAACTCCATACTATTTTCCATAGTGGCTGGACCAACTTACATACCCACCAACAGTGTCGGAGGGTTCCCTTTTCTCCTCACCCTCTCCAAACCTTATTATTTGTAGACTTTTTGATGATATCTGTTCTGACTACTGTGAGGTGATATCTCATTGTAGTTTTGATTTACATTTCTCTAAAAATTTGCAATGTTGAACATCATGTATGACAAAGGTTAAATATAATCAATATCTTTAGTTCTTTTCTCAACTAGACTTCAGGATTGTTGCTTAGAGAATCCCATGGACAGAGGAGATTTGTGGGCTGCTGTCCATAGGATCGCACAGAGTTGGACATGACTGAAGTGACTTAGCATGCACACTTGCATTGGAGAAGGAAATGGCAACCCACTCCAGTATCCTTGCCTGGAGAATCCTAGGGACGGAGGAGCCTGGTGGGCTGCCGTCTATGGGGTCGCACAGAGTCGGACATGACTGAAGCGACTTAGCAGCAGCAGCAGCAGACAAGAGGGAGTCATGTAATGTTGCAATTTCTTTTTAGTTAATGCCATTTGACAGATTTAAGACATTCTCTTTGTTTTTAAAAAAATTTACTTTGATGTGTTTAGATGATAATTTCTTTTTATTTACTTTGTTTTGTATTTGTCGTGCTTCCTTTCTCTGAGAATTCTTTCCCCTTGTTGACACTGCTGTGTATCCTTTTGCTCTAATAAAACTCAGCGGTGAGTACAATTCGATGTGGAGTTCGTTCGTTCAAGCGAAGCACTGAGCGTGTGGGTGGCTGTGGGACTCCGAATGGGCAGATGCTGGTTTCAAGACTCAGTTCTCTGAATTCATGCTCCTGCTTCTATTATGGCTTATTCAGGTTGGCCATGAATTTAAAAACACATGACTCCTATTTTGTCCAGAAGTTATAGGTATCTTTTTTCATGGGTGGTAGTGATTTAGTTGCTAAGTCATGTCCAACTCTTGCAACCCCATGGACTGTAGCCCTCCAGGCTCCTCTATCCATGGGATTCTCCGGCAAGAAAACTAGAGTGGATTGCCATTTCCTTCTCCAGAGGATCTCCCTGATCCTGGAATAGAACCCTGGTCTCCTGCATTGCAGGCAGATTCTTTACTGACTGAGCTGTGAGGGAAGCCTCCCCCCGCTTTTTTTTCATGGGACAAGTATCCAAGGTTTGTATTTCGTCACACTGTTGGATGTTCTAGCTTTATAAAAAAAGATTTCTGAAATGATTGCATCTCAGTGTTATCTTATCTAATTCTTAATATTTCCAAGCAGTCAAAATTAAAAAACGTCCAACTCTCAAATGGTCAAGGATTCACCCTCTTAACTCTGAATTGTGAGTAGCCAGGCTCTGAGTCTCCATTCTTTTTATCCATCCCTGGGTATTTGAACCTAGAGCTCCCAGTACCAGCCTTGAGGAGACTCTGTTTTCAGGGATGGGTACTCTAGCCCCAGAGAGGGGTTGGGAGTGGGAGGATCTTCCTAGCTTTGCTGTTGGCTCATTCTCCTCTGTCTTCCTCCAACCAAAAGAAATACCCTAGGCAAGAAGCTGGGAGCAACAATACAGGAGTTTATTATCATCAGTACCCAAGAGGGGCATGAGGCAGGCAGGTGGTGAAGGCAAGCCGGAAATAGGCAAGAACAGCTGAGACGGTGGAGCAGGCAGCGGCTGTGGCCATGCGGGAGGATCATTGGGGCAGACAGAGCCTCTCTTCCTGGCCTGGCTCTTCTCCCACGAGGCAGATGCTTGGACACCCAGTCCAGGAGGGAGCTCCAGGCATGAGTCCTCCAGAGAGGCAGGGCTGGATCTCACTCACTTCCGGCAGTTTCTTCCAAGGGAAGGTCTCTTTTCTAAGGGAAAAGGAGAGGGTGAGACAGCCCACGGGGGAGAGACAGTGTAAACGCTCTCCTCCAGGGCAGCTCAGTTCTGGAGTCAGTCGGATCTGACATCAGCCTCGTGCAAAGAGCCCCAGGTCCCACCATGGACCTGCACGTCCCTGGCTCCATAGGGTCTTTGGACTGGGTACCACTTAGTCAGGGATAGGAGCTCTCTGGGCTGGGCCACTATGGGGGTAGAAAGACAGGAATCATGCCCATTGAGACTCTCTGTAAGGACCCTTTTCTCCTCCCTAAACCACCCACTCTCCATTCCTGTTCCCTTGCTGCCCCCACCACACAAGCTTTAGGGACTCACCTCCTTACGTCTGTATCTTCTCCAGCAGCACAGACACAGGGGCAGCAGAGATGCCAGAAGCAGTAGAATCCAGACCCCTAACAGCATGGCATTGATGCTTATGAACAGGGCCTGGGGACAGAGGACCAAAGCCGTGAGCCCCCAGAGTGACTGTTGCCACGTGGAGTCTGTGTCCCCCTTCCGCATGGCACAGGGTCACTCTCCACCCCATTCGTCCCATTCCCCATGTCTGTGGCTTCCAGGGTTGGAGAGGTGGGATGAAGAAGGAGCCCTGTGTTGGGGGGTCTGTGGCTGTAGCATGGAGAGAGCACGTCGGTTTCCTCATCAGAAAGGGACAGGCTTGGGCAGTGATCTGTTTTCCCTGACAACTCCGAGACCTAAACGGACATTGAACCCCTATGCACCCCATCGCATATGTGCAATACTAGCTCTATTGGCTCATTTATTCTGAGTTCGACATTTGTATTTCCCATGGATCTGTAACTGCCCACAAACTGCAGGGACTGCTTGTGTTTTGTTCACTGCCATGTCTGTTTGTCAGGGCAGAACAGGTCACACCCTCTTTGATGGATGGCCTCCCTCCCGTCCAGGGTCGGACTGCCCCCACCCCGTCCCCCACCTGCTGCTGTGTGTCCCCGCCCGGGTACCTTCAGCATGTTCACGTAGGCGGTGCACTGTTGCAGCCTCCCGAGGTCCGGACTCAGGGGGCTGGGGGCCCCTGTGGGCCTCCAGGAGGGGGAGACATTACAGATGCCCTTATAGAAAATAAAGTGGTACTCATAGAATCTTCCAGCCCCGATTATGATGGCGGCAGTGGCTGTGGAGAAGGCTGCCAGGGCGAGCAGGGTCCTCAGCAGGGCCTGGTGAGGAGCAGACACAGAGAGACCTTGGAGACTCAGTTTCTCTGGCACCCACCCTGGGGCCAGGGGTGGGAGTGGGGGAGGGGCGTGTGATGGAGCTGGAGGCTTGGGAAGGCCTCCAGCTTCTGGGCCTGGTGTTCACCCTTGCCCTTCCCCAACTCACCCAGTAGATGCCACCTCGTTTCTCGTAAATGAAGGCGACAGCTCCAGCCAGCACAGCCTGGGGAGAGGTTGAAGCCGCAGGGTTTGTGCAAATCCCCCAACTCCCCCATCCCCTGCCTCCTCCCCAGCTGCCTGCTTTCTTTTTCCTCCATGACTCCTGCAGTCGTCTAGCTGGCCCTTCCCCACAGCACTCTGCACAGGCCGGAGGTCTGTGGTCTGTAAGATTACGGGGAGAGTATTGAGGCCTGAATGAAAACTCCTGAGGCTGTAGGACCCTCTACTTAGGAGACATCGGACAAATGCTCATGGTCAAGTCAGGAGTAAGCCCTCCTTCCCCCTCCAAACTCTCTCTTTCGAGGCAGCACCAGGGGCTTTACAAAAGCTCCAGGGTGGTGGGGTGGAAGGTCCAGGTTGTTGGAGGAGCTCTCGGTATAGGATGAGGGTCAGCCATTTCTGGGTGGGCATGGGCGCCCATTCCAACAGCTCAGCCTCCCGCCCAGTGGGCCTTCCAGGACAGGAAGCCTGGTCAATCCTGGAGGAAAGTGGATCAGGGTCCTGTCTGGCAACGCCGTAGCTCATCTCAGTGTGGTTTTGCCATGGGGTGGATGAGGATGGTTACTTTTGGCTCCTGTCTTCATATGTGCGCTTTGCTGTTGTTCTGTGAGTGTGGGCAGGATACAGGGTGCCTCGGTCCTGCCATGACCCGCACCCCCATCTCCTGCTGCAGGTGGCATACCTCCTTCTGCTGACATCACCACTGTGGTCCAGGGTTCCCCTCCCCCAAGAGCCCGGTGTGCAGGACCCGCAGAGGACCATGCGAAGCCACCAGGAGGAGCCCCTGGCTTGCACATCCTCCGGCTCATCCTGCCTCCTCCATCTCAAAGCAGTGCCAGAGTCTAGAGATGAGCCCGCCCAAGATCCTCAGCTGATCTCCTGCTGAAGGTGGGAGAAGTGGTGGGGAGGCCCTGGGCAGAGGCCTGGGAGAGCTGACCAGTGACCGTGGCCCTCCCAGCCCTTGGCTCAGCTGGTTGCTGTCAGTAGAAGCAGGGCATAGGCCTGGAGGAGCTGGGGTTGTGTTCAGGTGCTAACAGTCCACATTTTGCTGGGTTGATGGTAGCGGCCTCTCTCTCCTCGGGTCCATTCTTCCCACTGTCCTCCCGCCCCACTCACCACAGCCCCCGTCCAGATGGGAGCTCCCGAATTCCTCAGGGTGGTGGAGGAGAAGATGTAGAGGAATCCTCCCAGGACCCCACTCAGCACCCCCAGCACGATCTGCATCACCTGAAAGATGAGAAACCTAAGCACACGAATCCCAGGAGCAACCCTCTGTGCCTAAGTCTCAGGGTAGTTTTGGGGAGACCTGCCACTCCAGGTATTAACAGTTAGAACCTCATGAAAGAGAGAGAAAAAGAGGGGGGAAGGGAAGGCAGAGGAGAGGAGAGGAGACAAGGGGAGGGGAGGGAGAGGATGAACTCAGGGCTCTCCCAGCTGGGACTTTAAATGGTCAGGGGCTCCTTTGCACCCTTCAGCCCATAACCTACCCTACCTACAGCTCTCACTGAGAGGTAAGTGGGGGGAAAAGCAGGAACTTGATCTCCGGTTAGAAGATAAGACTGGCTTAGCATCCTGTTCGGAGTGAGGCTGGCAGGGAGCTAGCGAGAGGAGAGGGGCTTCCCCTTCCAGGTCTGGGGAGCCTGGGCTCCTGTCCGCGCCCCTCACGGCTGGCAGCCTTACTCACCCAGGAGGTCACCAGCAGCCTGTGGCGGCCCAGGGCCCGGGAGGTGGCGTGGGGCCCGGGCAGGAGGAGGGGCTGCAGCAGGGAGCACCCGCCTAGCAGGAGCTTGGCCAGACCCGACTCGTGGTGGAAGTGCAGCTGGATGCAGACAGGCTGGGGAGCCCTGGGGGCCGCCTCCCTGTGGTCCACCGTCTCCATGCCTCTGGACATCTGCCTGGCAGGGAGGAAGGGAGTGTCGGGGGTGAAGAGTGGGCAGGAGGAGGTTGGCACGGATTCCACAGGAGCTGGCGGAGACCCCCCACACCACCCTGGGTCACAGAGCAGCACCCAGGACCTGTCTTGAGGGGGCATCTCATGAAGGATGCTTGAGTCTCCTGAGGCTGGGACCACTGCTCATGGGGCCATGAGTTTCATGGGGCCTCCCCTTGACCCCAGACCTTCCCTTCATCCTCCTCCCACCACCTTGGGGGCTGGACCAGGCCATGGCCCAGAGTTCTCACTTCTCCCCTCTGCCCCCAGCACGCTTGTGCCACCCCAGTACCCCCGCCCCTGGCTCCTCTCTCTGCCTCTTCCCCTTTGGAGCCCCCTGGCTGCTGGGCAGAACCGAGTCCTGGCTGCCTGCTGAACTTCTCCAGAAGCAGCTGATCCCTAGCTGAGTCTGGGGACCCTCCAGCAACCCCTAAATACTTCTCTCCTCACCAATGGCTCCTCAGTCCTGTTCTAACTGCCCTCCCCACCCCACCAACCCAGCAAGAAGGATGAAGCCATGGGTGGAGATGGAGACCAAAGGTGGGAACGACTTGGCATCAGTGCACCTGGCCCCCCACTCCTGTACCTTCCTGGAGGCCCCTCCTCTGCAGGGGAGGTTGGTCCCTCCCTCTCTCCCTGCCCAGCAAGTTCTGGAGGGCCTGTGGCGGCAGGGTGGGGCCTCCTCTGAGAAGGGTCTTGGGGGAAAGGGTCCCCCCAGGCTATGGACCTGCCTTACCTGCTCTCCTCAGGGACCGGCAGTGGAGAATGGTGGGCAGGGCTGGGGAGACCCGAGCAGGCAGAAGCGGGAGGTACTTGGTGGAGTGCCAGCAGGGAAGGATGAGGCAACTTCCCAGCTGGAGCATAGGGCCCCTCCAAGGTTTTCCAGCTTCTGGGGAAAGCTGGGCTCTGGTGTCCGGGAGAGCGCAAGGGCCAGGTGGGTGGCCTGGGAGATGGAAGAGCTGACCAGCCCTGGGAAACCCCAAGAGGCCATTCTGTCTCCTGTCGCCACTAGGGCAGGGGCTTTCTGATCAAGAATTCCCCCAGTGTGTGTGCTGTCTGAGTAGGTATGGACATGCCAGAGTGTATGTGTGTGTGTGTGTTCTCTGCCTTCTCTGGCCAGCCTGACTGTCTACTCAAGACCAAACCCCCCTAGAGGGGCCCCTTTGGCCCAGCTTCTTTCTGGGAAGTCAAGATGCTGAAGGTCAGGTTCTCATCACTCCATCCCTTCCTTCTGCTCTCTCCCACCCCCCAGTGGGTCTCAGCTCTGGGCAGCTCCTCCTAGCTCTGCCTGGCTCGGCCGCTGGCTCCCAGAGGACAGCAGGTGAGAAGAGCCTTTACAGCCTAGATGATCCCCCCTTCCAGGAGACACTCACTGCCAGACCCCACCCCTCAACTTTCTCTAGGAGGCTCCAAGACCAGTCCCCAAAGCCCCCATCCTGTCTCACAGGATGCCATTCTGCCCGGTTCCTGGTTCCCCTAGGACCTGCTTGGAAGGAAGGGATACATTAGCCAGAGGAAGGGACCCTAGAAAAATGCCTGGGGAGGGCCGGGAGCCCATGTCTGGCCACATCAACTGGGCGGCTGTTCCTCCCTAGTGCCTCATGCCTCTATTCCAGGGGTGAGGCGGCTGAGGCTAAGGAGGGCTTGTGGTGAGAGGTCTTTTGGTAGGAAAGGTGGAAGGTGGAGGGCCCAGGGTATAGCATGGGCTCTGGCCGGTTCTCTCCAGCTTGAGGGGGAATAGGGAGGAGCCGGGCAGAGAGGAGGGTCCAGGGCTGCGAGGAAGAGCTCCCTAGCCTGAAGTCAGGGTGGCATGAAAGGGAACCTTCATGGGGCTGGCCTGGCTCAGAGGAAGAGCAGGAATCTAGGCTGATATGGGGACTGGAGTTGGGAGCGGGGTGTGGAGGGGGGAAGTGGTGGTACCCAGAGGACTTGGAGGGGGTAGGGGGGAAGTACTGGTACCCAGAGGCTTGGAGGAGGGTGGAGGGGGGAGATAGCAGTACCCAGAGGACTTGGGGGGGGGTGGAGGGGGGAAGAGGTGGTACCCAGAGGACTTGGGGGGTGGGGTGAAAGAGGTGGTACCCAGAAGACTTGGAGGCAGCTGGAGCCTAAGCCACTTTCTGGGCCTTAATATGATGCTTATCCCTGGAGCCCAAGGATGATCTGGCTGGAATTCTGACTGGGCTTCCTGGGATGGGTCTGTGAACAGGTCTGAACCTCCTTGCGCATCGGCAGAATCATCAGACACCTGACTTGTATCCTTCACAGGAGGCCAGGTAGGTGAAGCATGAAGCTGCTCTGAGAAGCTTATACAATACAGATGGGAAGACTTTAAATTTATCTTTCTCACTGATGTTATTAGAATCATTATTAATAATGCTATGATTTAAACAGTGATCATTAGGATGACCATGAGAATTGCTTCTAGGGGATTTCTTTTGGAACAAGGCAAGTTGATTCCAAAATACGCAAGGAGAAGTAATCTAGCAAAAGTGGCCATCAAAGAGAAAAGTAACATGGTGAGGGGGTCAATGAAATAGCTCAGCTAAATATGAAACTCTGTATTTATAATTAAAACTTACGGTCATGGTGCATGACTCATCAGATCCACCAATGGGCCAGTTAAAGAGTAAAACAGACTTGGTTTCCTATGGGAATTTCACTTTTGCTCCAGGGAGCATTTTAAATCAGTGGGAGAAAGACGATCCATTCCATAAACAGGATATATTTTCAGAAGTTTAACATCTTAAAAAAAAAAACAATTTGGATCCATTTTGCCCCAGCTTACAAGGTAAGTTCCAGATAGATCAACATTTAAATGTGAAAACTGAAAACATAAAAGCACTCAGAAGAAAACAGGGAAGAATTATTATTTTATGATCTGGACATGGCAAAGTCCTTTTTAAGTATGCTCTATAACCCAGAAATCATGAAAAAATGACTGAAAATTTTGATTATATAAAAATACAAGCTAAGTCAAAAATAAATTACAAATATTAAAGCCCTATCTGCAAGTCATGTCACAGATGGTAATTTTTCAAACACACAAAGAACTCCTGTAAAGACCAAAACAAAACAATAAAACAAGGCAGTCATAGGATATGAAACGGAAGCTCACAAAAGAAGAGGAAAAAGGGTCTTAAACGTGAAAAGAAAGTCAACCACAGTCATAATGGGAGAATTAACAGTATTGGAATAGTCATAGAAGTGGATTGGAACAGTCACAGGAAGCATATTAGAAAATGGTAATATTTTTCTGCCTGGAAGGTAACTAGCTGGCTATGAGAGAAAGATGTATCATTGGTATAATTATAATAGGAGAGAGGATTTTAGCAGTATACACTTACTTATCTTTTGATTTTTTTTTTTACCATATAAAAGTATTATGTGTAACTATACACACCATACTGCTAAAATAATTCAGATTCCTTTCTTTGTTAATCCCAAACCCCAGACAAACTGTATCTGACCATTTGGGGAAGAGATCCCAGGATACATGTGGTGAAAACTCTACAAATGATTCAGATTTGTATTCCAAATTAAGATCCGGGACTTCCCTGGTGGTTCAGTGGTTAAGACTCTGAACTTTCTAGGCTGGGGCATGGGTTTGGTCCCTGGTCAGACAACTGAGATCTCACATGCCGGGACTTGACATGGAGACTGTTTTCTTACCCTGCACTCGTGCTGTGTATTCCTTTTCTTCTTCCTCAGCTCTCGGACCTCACTCCTGTACATCTCCCCAGCAGGAGGATGGCCCAGAACACGCTGACTGTGAATGGAGTTGATGTGGGCTCTACGCTCTCCCAGCCCACCCACATTGACATCCACATCCACCAGGAATCCGCTTTGGCACAACTGCTAAAAGCTGGGAGTTCCCTGGTGGAGCGCCTGTCTCACCGTCCTGCCAAGGCCAGGATAGGCTATGGACAGCTGGCACTAGGGGTAAGAGTGGGCTGGCTGGAGAGGTGGGTTAGCACGGTGACGCAGAGGCAGGTAACACTCCTTCTCCAATATGATGTGAGAAAAGGAAGTGGGTAAAATCCCCATGAAAACTCACAACTTGTATCCCTGCTTGTTTGGAAGTTTCGACACAGAGATTGAGATGGAAAGAAGTAAGGGATTGTTTCTCTGGTGCAGTATGAGCAGCCCCAGCCAGAGGTAGGGGTGAGCAGGTGGAAGGATCGCTGGAGGCTTTTGAACCCATGTGGACGGAGGGCCTACAGATGCCAGGCGATATGATAGGCACGTTGTGGGGAAGGCTGAAGCCAGAATCCCTCGATGATCACCTCAAGGTGCTCAGCATTCCTCAGAAGGGTCAGGCAACTGCACAAACGCCTAGAGGCAAAGGTAGATCAGGTGGCCACCTGATGTGAAGAGCCAGCTCATTGGTAAAGACCCTGATGCTGGGAAAGATCAAAGGCAAAATGAGAAGAGGGTGGCAGAAGATGAGATGGTTGTTTGGTATCATTGATTCAATGGATATGAGCTTGTAAGCAAGCTCTGGGAGTTGGTGATGGACAGGGAAGCCTGATGTGCTGCAGTCCATGGGGCTGCAAAGAATTGGATACGACTGAGTGGTTGAACAACAACAATAGGTGATGTGCTTGGAAGACAGGACGGCCTCCTGCAGAGGGCCTCCTGCAAGGGATGGCATCTGAGCCAGACCTTGAATGGAGAAGCAATGTGTTTAACAGATAGAGGTGGAGGATGGGAGGAAAGGAATTTCAGGTTTCGAGAATGCCTAGGACAAAGGCAAAGAAGCCAGAAAGCATAGGGCAGGTTCTGTCAGAGTAAAGAGAATGGGACTCCTGGCTGATTAGACTGGAAATATAAACCAGTATTGCTGAGAGCCTTGAGTGACTAGCTGAAGAGTTTGTCCTGGATCAGCTTCGATGGTGGGAAGGATTGGACATGGAGGGATTCGGGGCAGGTACCTGAGCTTCAGGCAGCCTCCCAGCCAGGTGGTGTCCAGGTAAGATGTATGGAGGGTCAGCATCTGCGAGGTTACAGCAAAAATGAGGAGAGAGTGGAGTCCAAGTCTTTGGTGGTGGCGGGGGGGTCACTTGGGAGTGGGTGGACTTGGGGCACCAGAGAGGAGATGAGTCTGAGAGGATGCTGAGGTTTGGAGTGAGAGTGACCAGAAGACTGGAGCACTGGAAGTCAGCGAGGCAGACCCTGGTGGTGTGGGGGATGGGGTCTGGCATTTGGATGTGATGAATCTGAGAGGCTGGCAGGACATGTAGCTGATGATATCCATGTAGGTGGTGACGTCCAAGAAGCCATGATAGCCAGATCCTCCAGGAAACAGACACCCAGTGGGGAGCTAGGTGTGCAAAAGTTTTACTGGGGTGTAACATCATGCAGTGAAAAGGGCAGGAGTGGGCAGGGGGAGAGAGGAGGTCTTGATGGAGCCCTGATGAGGTCCGTAGTAGCCCAGTAGGGAGCTTGGGAGCAAACACTGCCCACCACAGGAGTCCCGTTCTAGGTGGAAATGGCCCTCGAACCACCACCTTGCTTAGTCCTTGCTGGGCAGCTATCCCTAAAGAATGTGCCTTCGGCTTGAAAGATGAGGGGACCCCAAAGACGCTGACCACTGCAGGCTGTCAGCTAGTGAAGTGTGCAAGTCGCTCAGTCGTGTTTGACTCTTTGTGACCGCATGGACTGGTGCCCACCAGGCTCCTCTGTCCATGGGATTCTCCAGGCCAGAATACTGGAGTGGGTGGCCATTCCCTTCTCCAGGGGATTTTCCCAACCCAAGGATTAAACCTGGGTCTCCTGCATTGCCGGCAGATTCCTTACCGTCTAAGCCACCAGGGAAGCCCAGGCTGTCAGCCAACCACACTCCTTTCTGGAAGGAGGTCTTTGTGGCCCATCCTGGACAGGATGGTGGGCTTCCCATGGGAAAAAGAGGAGAAAAGAAGCAGGAAGCATCAAGTGGGATGACAAGGTGTGGTATTTAGGAAAACTGGGATTTAGGAAAGAATGAAGGATAAAATGCTATCAAGTCAGAGGGGTGAGGGAGAAGCAGGATGCACTGCTTCATGGATAGAACTTTCAGAATCCAAGCAGAGAAGTCAAGGCAGGGCAAGAGAGGGGAGCCATCTCCGGGGCTGTGCCCTGAGTGCGTGGGTTCATGGGAAGGGGCGTGGCTTTCCCCATCTCTTGCAGGTGACCCAGCTGTTGCTTGGGGCGATCAGCTGTGCCCTCGGTGGGCTTCTCTACTTGGGACCGTGGATTTGGCTGCGTGCCTCGGGCTGTGCCTTGTGGGCAGGGTTTGTGGTGAGTAAGAAAGGGGTTATGAGTCTGCGGCCATACCATCCTGAGGACTCCCGATTTCATCTGACCTTGGACGTTAAGCAGGGCCAGGCCTGACTAGTACTTGGATGGGAGGGAAGGGCTGTGATCTACTTGGGAGGCAAGTGGTCATGGACAAGGAGAAAGAAAGTTCCTTTGGATCTGGGTCAGGGATCGGGGGAAGAGACCACAGTCCCAGGGACCAAATGCCTTATGTTATGAGGACGCCGGTGGGATGAGATGGTTGGATGGCATCACCGACTCAATGGGACAAGAGTTTGGGCAAGCTCAGGAGATGGTGAAGGACAGGGGAGCCTGGCCTGCTGCAGTCCATGGGGTCACATAGAGTCGGACACCTCTTAGTGACTGAACAACAGTGATGAGGAGGCTGCCTTAGTGGGCGGGCAAAACCCTTCCACCCTCCATTTTCCTCTTAAAGGCGTGGCTGGGAAGAGTCGGGCAGTTGTAAATGGAGTCCTGTCTGTCTGCTAGGTTTTTTTGCATGGCTCTTGGATCCTGCTTCAAACTGGCTGTTCTGGGGCCTGTTGGAAGAAGTGTGATGGGAGACGGTCAACTGGAGGGCTTTTCTGGTGTCTTCTCTTCCTAGGCCATTGCAGCAGGCATTGGGGCTATTGTCCACGAGAAGCGCCGGGGCAAACTCTCGGTGAGTCAGGCATCCTCTGCCCCACCTTGTCCTCTGTCCCCCTATGATGTCTGTTTTCCTGCTCTATTTTTCTGTCTTTGCTCCTGTGGTTTCAAATATCCTAAGATCTTTCCTGGAAGGGTAGGAAGGGTTTTTATCCCGGGCCAGGAAGCTGGGGAAGAGGAGGTTGGTTTGAGGCTGGGACCCCAGGGCTCTGCCATCCATGGAGGGGGACCGCCTCTTGAACCTCTCTCTTCTAGGGCTGCGTATCAGGTCTGCTCACCCTGGCTGGCATCGCCACGGCCGTGGCCGCTGTCGTCTTCTGTGTGAATAGCTTCCTCTGGGAAGGTGATGGCTTCTATGACATCAGCTCCGTGTGTGATTCCTTAGTCCCTGTCACCCCTACCTCTTGGTACCAGAGAAGAAGTTCCTATTCATCGTGGGAGGAGGAGAACTGCAGAAGATACATGCAAATGCTGATGGTGAGAAAGGAGAGTCAATCTTCCAAGAACACATCATAGCTGTAAATTGGGGGACTGGGGCACCAGAGGGCAGACACGGAGGCCCTCTGAGTGTGGACCTCATCTGACGTTGTTGGTTCAGGAGGTTTTAACTTAAATTGAAGACACCGTTCAGATCTCCGGGCATGATCATTCCCTGAATCAAAGGGGATGAGGAGCAAAGAGGGGACAGGATATCATGAGCCACCCTTCTGTCTTTCCTGGTGTGTGACTGCTATCACTCATCCCCTGCCGGGTAACACACGGCCCCCAAATGCAGTGACTTAACACTGCAGTTGGTTAGTATGTCTCACATTCTGTGGGTTGACTAGGGTTACATGGGCAGTCCTCACTTGGGTTTTCTCAGGCAGTTGCAGTCATGGGTCAGTTGGGTGTGAAGTCATCCAGGAGTTTGATTGGCTGGACTGCCAAGATGGCACACTCACATGTCAGGGGGCTCAGCTGGGGAGTACCAGCCAGGGAGGCTACAATGGCTTCTCTGTGTGGCTTGGGCAACTGGGTTACAATAGGCAGCATCCCACTGTGAGCATTTTAAGATGTAGGCAATGGAAGCTGCCAGGCCCTAGTGTCACTTCCATTGTATGTTGTTGATCAAAGCATTCCCAGGCTTTGATTCCAGATTCCAGGGGGTTGAGCAATAGTCTCCACCTCTTCACAGGGTGTGGTAAGGTCACCCTGCAGACAAGCAAATAGGATGGAGACTGGCTGCCCCTGTGGTTGGAAAATGCAGTCTGCTTCTGGGTGAGAAGGAGTTAGTTGAACAGACTCTGATACCTCCTAGCAAGATGAGAGTAACAGAGGAATCACAGGAGCTGACTCCTGATGGTAACTGTTTTTTCTCCTTTATCTTTAGGATTTGTTCCTAGGAATCCGTGCTCTGCTCCTGGCTATCTGTGCTCTGCAGGTCATTGTGTCCTTGGCTTCCCTGGGCGTGGGTCTTCGAAGCTTCTGTGGCCAGAGCTCCTGGGCCCTGGTGAGCTGTTAGGGAGAAAGATCCCCTGGAGGAGGAAATGGCAGCCCACTCCAGTATTCTTGTCTGGAGAATCCCAAAGACAGAGGAGCCTGGTGGGCTCCGGTCCACTGGGTCACAGAGAGTCAGACATGACTGAAGCGACTGAGCACACACATCATGCAGGGAAAGGGCGGGTCTGGCTGGTGTGGCTCTAGGGAACCACAGCAGGGCAGGAACACGGCTGAGCCGAGGTCATGTCCCCCTCACTCAGCCTTTGCCTGTGCTGGGCTCTGCCCTTCGCTGTCTGGGGAAGGTGACCCCATCACTTTGACCTGGGTTAACATCTGCCTCCCCCGCTTCTTTGTTGTCAGTTCCGCACTTTCTCTCTTTTCTGGCCTAGATCTTGTCTAGCTCCCCTTCTTCCATCAGCTTTTCCTTCCCTCCTTCTTTCCTTTGCCTGATTGCCAAATGGAGCTGACTCTGTCCCATCCTTTTCCTCCCGAGGATTGATTTTCTTCCTGTTTTTCTTTTTTCAGCAGGATGAAGAAGGGTCAGAGAGGAATCTGCTGGGGGAGAATTCAGTGCCCCCCTCCCCCTCCAAGGAGAAGACCACGGCTGTCATTGTACTGTGAGCGGCCAGAGACCCTTGCCTGGACCCTGCATGCCCCTTCCAAGTCGCCCAGGGCCCCTCACCACCCTGTCCCACAGACTTGCTTCCTGTGCTCACTTTTCTTCTCCCCACCCTCACCCACTGTGGCCACTCCAGGGTCTTCCACTCAGCAAACAGGTATTGTCATGTTTCCCCCAGTGCTGATTAAACAGAAATAACCCCAAAGAATGATTTTGTGTGGAAAAGATGTAGTCTTTGTTTGTTAATATACCCGGTGCATCCATACTCATGAAATTGAATGAGAATTACGCATGAGATCCAACCAATCCATCTTAAAGGAAATCAGTCCTGAATATTCATTGCAAGGACTGATGCTGAAGCGAAAACTCCAATACTTTGGCCACTTGATGAATAGAACTGACTCATTTGAAAAGACCCTGATGCTGAGAAAGATTGAAGGCGGGAGGAGAAGGGGATGACAGAGGATGAGATGGCTGGATGGCATCACCGACTCAATGGACATGAGTTTAAGTGAGCTCCAAGAGTTGGTGATGGACAGGGAGGCCTGGTGTGATGCAGTCCATAGGGTTGCAAAGAGTCAGACAAGACTGAGTGACTGAACTGACTGACTGACATATCATATGGAAACCGGGTCCGAATAAGACTAAATTTTCATTTTGCTCTATATCCCAAGTGCAAAAACTCCTTTTGACAATTTCCTTCTGTTCAATGTAAAGTGAAAATAGCTATCACAAGCTTAGGATCTTTTTACCTATTGTCTTTAAGCATCTATAACGGATCTGTGGGCTCTACGGAGCCAGCAAGACATGGACCGAGATCATTGCCTCCCTCCCTCCCTTTCCTCCTGCCCTTCCTCATCCTCCCCCTCCGTCTTTTTACTTTCTTTCCTCCCTCCCTCCCTCCCTTCCTTCTTTTCTTTTTCTCTGTCTCCTCCATCTCTTTCTTACTCTCTTCTTTTTTGCAGTAATTACTGTTGGTTCTCTCACTACACACACACACACCACACACACATACACCTGTTATTCACCTCTCATGGTAAATGATATGACTGATAAGTGCTGGGGTCCAGCCCCAGTGGATCCAGGGTAATTCAAAAGGGAGAAGGAGTAGGCGTCCTAGGAAAAAACATTTAATTACAGATATAGAGAGAGATTAGAAATGGATAGTGTAGTAGGAAAATTAGTGGAGCAAAGGAGGCTGAGTAACTTGGTTTATGTGGAATACCAATCACCACCTACGTAGGCCACAGGCGTCTTTCCGTTCTCCCGAAGGAGAGGAGGCACTGAGGCCTCCCCGGTCCGATCTTAGAAGCCCAGGCAAAATTAGCAGGCTTGGTGAGTACCCACATACCAGATGGGAATTCAGCCAGAAGGGAAGAAAACGACACGGGGAAATCAGTCTTTCCAGAAACTGATCCCATTTCTTTATTTTTTAGTTTTGCTTATATACTTTTTGTTATACATAGGGATGAATACAGAGTCTTGTGGGGGTCAGCAGACCTGACCCTTGTCACAATCAGGTGCTTCATATAAAATTATACAAAGATCTTATGGGTTTTACATCATCTTCTGGCCATGAGGCCTGCTGACATTTTATGATCCTTTCTTTCTGATAACCAAAAAACTTATATTTTCCAAGGGTATTTTTTCTTAAACTAGGCACCACCCTCCAAATAAAGTTGCATTCCTATAGGGTGAGGGTGTAGGGAGTTACAATCAAGAAAGGAATTTACTTAGTCTAAGGCTTAACATGATTAATCTTAAAGGTTAACACTTATTTTTCCTATATGCTTATTATATTCATTGTAAGGGCAAGGAATATGGAGATTTAGCAGCAAATATTGGCTCAACAAATGAAAACCCTTCACCAATGTTCCCCTTAAGATCTATTTAGTCTTAAGATAGTGATAAGGTTACATTTTTACATAGCAAGGACACTGATTTATAACAAAGTACAGTGATCTATAACAAAAGAGAAAATTCATTAACTCAAAAAGTCTAGTATTGCTAACATCAAAACTACTATATTTCCTTTTCTATATTCCAAATACATTGATTAATATATTCCCAGGTGCCTAAGGATATGGAGGCCTGGCGGCAATCATTGACTCAACAATGAGAAAAGCCCTATGCTAATTAAGACTTTCCAAATACTCCAAACTCTCTGTGCTGTTTATGGTTGAGAGGTTGTCACACAAGCTAGTCTGTCAGCAGAGAGGTTTGACCTGAGACACCCTTGTCACAACCAGGGCAGGGAATTAGCAGTAATTATTGGCACAACAAATGAAAAAACCCTTCACCAATATAATTTCTAATCAACCCACTATACTATACTAATAATTTTGTAACTTCTCAAAAGAGTCTGTATTTAGAAAGTTTTGAAGCATCTCATGCATCTCATGGTTGGGAGGCTGTAAACAATCACATGTGGCCAGACAAACCCGCTCAGGCAGGCTAGAGAACCTTCAGAGGAGTTTGTAAGTTGAAACACTCCTGTCACACCCAGAAATTTTTATTAACTGGAGCTGCAAGTTAATTCCTTCTCCGAGAGAAATGGTGATGGGGGAGAGCCCCCCGTAAAGTCAGAGGTGTAGGTGAGAGCATAAAACAGACTCTGGTTTTGTGGGTAGATGCTCAGGAACAGGGGGTTTCCTGAGGCTTGATCACGCCTTTGCGTATGCCAAGCCCCCTTCCTCATGACCTTTGCCGTGGGTGGAGTTCCTCATGCTGGCTCCCGGCAGATAAGCTTTTTACTTTAAAAATTTTCTATGTACAATATAAATATATAGATATAAGCATTTCTGTTATGGAACTGGATTCATTTGTCCAATGTGTAGCAAGCATCACCAAATGCCAAGATGCTGAGGTTTGCATCAGAGAAGACATTTATTTATGAGATAGCCAAGTGAGGAGTTGGGAGAATGAATCTCAAATGTGCCTCCCGAAGGTGAGGAGCTTGAAATCTTTGTGGGGTAGAGAAGTAGGGTGGTCTTAGGTGTGGAGAAAGGTGACTCAAAGTGGGGAAAGGTGAGGTAGCTGGCACTCTGTACCAGCGTGTCTGATTTATGGCTTCGTCACGGGATGCATGTCCAAAAATGGAGGCACTAGCATGACGGGATGGTGGAGTTTTCTGATGTCAACAGGTCATTCACTGGACCCCTGTGCAGGCTGAGTTTTAGGGTTGGTGGTCCCAATCTGTCTTTGCCAGCTTGAACTGGACAGCGGCTGACTCCAAGTCCTGGAAAACAACTTATGCTGTTTTTACTACAAGCTTCCCTTGTGGCTCAGATGGTAAAGAATCTGCCTGCCGTGTAGGGGACCTGGGTTCGATCCCTGGGTCGGGAAGATCCCCTGGAGAAGGAAATGGCCACCCACTGGAGTATTCTTGCCTGAAGAATACCATGGACAAAAGAGCCTGGTGTGCTACAGTCCGTGGGGTCACAAAGAGTCGGACACGACTGAGCGACCAGCATTGTTACTACGGTGACCCATTCATCAGAGGCCAAAAACAGTTAGGATGAACTTGGTCAGTGAAGGCAGCTTTCAAGGGAAGGGGGTTTTAATAAGTTGTTTCCTTACCTGCTGTCCTGTAGGATGAGCCCCAGATTTCTGTGGATCACCGGTTTCTGTCAGCCTGGGCTTTCCTGGGGGCTCAGTGGTGAAAGAAGCCACCTGCCAATGCAGGCAATATGGGTTCGATCCCTGGGTCAGGGAGATCCCCTGGAGAAGGAAATGGCAAGCCACTCCAGTATTCTTGCCTGGAGAATTCCATGGACACAGGGGCCTGGCGGGTTACAGTCTATGGGGTCACAAAGAGTCAGACACGACTGAGTGAGTAACAGTTCTGTCAGCCTTATGGGGCATGGTTTCACTTCTGAGGGGTAAAAAGGCACGCCATGGTCTGAGAATTAGGACAGCATAGGGATTCTCACATTTTTCTGATTCCAACGTAGTGAGGGGGCTTGCATTTTTGTTGTGACTTGCTGACATATCTGACAGGTAGGTTTTATTCATACCTCTTAGCAGACTTATAGCAGAAGAACTGGCTGGGCACCCCCACCTCTACCCACTGCACAATCCTGCCTCACGAGGTGGTGCTGACAGGGGCAGAGCTGCTGGGATGAGCGAGGCACGGCCTCACTGTGGGAGCTTCAGGACAGAACCAAGGATGCCCATGAGAGAAGGCATCTTTCTTCTCTTGGTTGAAGATGCTGTTAAGGTGCTTAGTTCAGTTCAGTTCAGTTCAGTCGCTCAGTCGTGTCCGACTCTTTCAACCCCATGAATCGCAGCACACCAGGCCTCCCTATCCATCACCAACTCCTAGAGTTAACTCAGACTCACGTCTGAGTTAGTGATGCCATTCAGCCATCTCATCCTCTGTCGTCCCCTTCTCCTCCTGCCCCCAATCCCTCCCAGCATCAGAGTCTTTTCCAGTGAGTCAACTCTTCACATGAGATGGCCAAAGTACTGGAGTTTCAGCTTTAGCATCATTCTTTCCAAAGATATCCCAGGGCTGATCTCCTTCAGAATGAACTGGTTGGATCTCCTTGCAGTCCAAGGGACTCTCAAGAGTCTTCTCCAACACCACAGTTCAAAAGCATCAATTCTTCGGCACTCAGCTTTCTTTATAGTCCAACTCTCACATCCATACATGACCACTGGAAAAACCATAGCCTTGACTAGACGGACCTTAGTCGGCAAAGTGATGTCTCTGCTTTTGAATATGCTATCTAAGTTGCTCATAACTTTTCTTCCAAGGAGTAAGTGTCTTTTAATTTCATGGCTGCAGTCACCATCTGCAGCGATTTTGGAGCCCCCCAAAATAAAGTCTGACACTATTTCCACTGTGCTGTAGTATTTCTAAACCAGCCCTTTTATGGCTAGATCAGATAGAAATTGTTTTCATATTTCATTCTGGTAAAGACCTCAACTTCGTAGTTTGTTTCTTTTGTTGCTGTTTTTCTAGCACAAATCCATCTCTTACTGTCAGAGTCTGGCAGCTTCCTTTTTCTTCCCCTGATGTTTCCAAGTTTCTGAGGGAGGAGCTTGCTCCTCCAGCTGACCCCCCTCCCCTCCCCCATTTCTTCTCTTCCATATCCTTCCCCCCTCCCCCACACCCCGCCTTCCCTCTCCTCGCCCTGTGAATAGCCTTGGAAGTCTCATCATCTTTGTTTTTCTTTCCCGTAGGAAATCAAGTTCCATCCCTCCCTTTCCTTGCTTTTGTTTACTTGGAAAACCCAGCAGCCATCTGTCTGTCTGCACAACTCAGTCTTGGGGACCAAACTGTTTATTTGCAACTGACTTCACAACCCTGACCCACGATCTGGCAATTTGTCCCAAGCCTATGTGTACTTACTGAAGGGTTTAAACTATTCTGAGTGTAAACAGGAAGAAAATAGTTCTATTTTTCTTTTCTGATCACTACTTTTCACTGTGTTTTGTCAACTCCCTGATTCCCCACTGGCTATTGGTCCTTTAACCTTGGCACCAGCATCCAGATTCCACAACCTGGTGTCTGAGACCCAGTTCTGCATTTCATGATGGTTTAGGGGCAGTAGTTTCCAAGCTGCTTCATGGGGTGTTAGATCCACCCCAAAGCTTGCTTCAGGTCTGTCGGGATATAAGTGTTGCTGTGCGGGCTGGAGGGCTCTGATGCCTCCAACCCCCTTCAGCTGGAGCTGAACATCACTTGTTAGAATACAAAGCGTTCCCTTACTTGCGGAAAGAGTTCTGTATTTTAAAAGCTCTTTAATAATCAACTGTATATATGTGTGTGTATGTATGTATACACACACACACACACACACACACACACACACACACACACTTATATGTATATATGCTTCCCTGGTGTTGTTAATGGTAAAAAACCTGCCTGCCAATGCAGGAGATGTAAAAGACATGGGTTCAATCCCTAGGTCGGAAAGATCGCCTGGAGGAGGGCATGGCATCCCACTCCATCATTCTTGTCTGGAGAATCTCATGCACAGGGGAGCCTGGCAGGCTGCAGTCCACAGGGTTGCAGAGTCGGACAAGACTGAAACAACTTAGCACGTGTGCATGCGCTCACACATACACATACATATATGAGGGGCTTGCTTCCCAGGCAGCTCAGTGGTAAAGAATCCACCTGCCAACGCAGGAGACACTGGTTCGATCCCTGAGTCAGGAAGATCCCCTGGAATAGGAAATGGCAACCCTCTCCAGTATTTTTGCCTGGAGAATTCCATGGACAGAGCAGCCTGGTGGGCTACAGTCCATGGGGTCACAGAGAGTTGGACACGGCTAAGCCACTGAAGGCACTTAAATAAAAGACCCATTTCCCCCCCATGTTTAAAACTGCAATCATCAGAGCTAGGGTCCCCTCCCAGCGGAGACAAGCGTTTGCACCAGGAAGGTTAGGGTTAGGAACGTCTGTCCTAGCGTGTGGCTCCTCCCTCTCACTGCGATTTCTTCAAGTGATTCCAGCAGGAGGCAGGGGAGGGGATGGGGTTTTCTCGGCTGTGAGGAGGACCAGTGGCTGTTTGCCAGTGTGATGTGGGTGATGTCCATTCTTGCTCAACCTGGGAAGCACCTGGGAGTTTCCCCACCCTCTGCTCCACTAGCTGCCTGGCTCAATGAGAAAGGCTTCCTGGAAAAGTACGTCCAAGCAAACATTTGTGAGGTGCCAGGGAGAGGAAGGCTTTCCTGCAGTAGGAGAGTTAATTTACTATTTCTTGCCCCTTCAGAGCTATTTCAGTGGGTGGGATAAAGCTGCATCGCCTCAAACTCCACAAAGAAGATCCTGGAGCCTCAGATTCGAAGAAAAGCAAACAAAAATGGTTGCAATTAAGTTTTATGGCAAACTACCAACTCCGTTAAAAAAAAAAAAAGATTCCTTTCTGAAGTAAGAAGCAGACATTAGGAACCAGTGTTCCTTTCCTCCAGTAGATGCTACTCTGAACTCCTTCAGCATTTACTGGTTAGTTTGCTTCCATCTTCAGCTCCCCACCAACTCCTCATTCAAGGGGATTTCTGCTTTGCTAGCGGTTTCCTTTGAAATCTTTCTTTTTTTTTTTTTTTTTTAAAGCATGTGCACTTAACTATGGAGAAGGAAATGGCAACCCACTCCAGTGTTCTTGCCTGGAGAATCCCTGGGATGGGGGCGCCTGGTGGGCTGTCGTCTATGGGGTTGCACAGAGTCAGACACGACTGAAGCAACTGAGCAGCAGTAGCAGCAGCACTTAACTAAGCAAATTCTAAAGGGAACCAATATCCTTATCTTCTACCTGAAGAATACTCTGCCTTTAGAATGCTCTTTGTTAGGTGATATTCTTATCTTGAATTCTAGTTTTATCTTGATTTACTTTAACCACCCCCCCCAAGTTAGATGAAAAAAATATATATACTCAGTGTTTGTTTAAATTTACTTGATTTTTTATTAGGCAAAAAAAGAACCCTCATTTTCTTCTAGTTCAGGCTTTCTTTCTGATATCCTTTTTCTTCTTTTTTGAGGTACATTCTTTAAATGTTTCTTTTTTAAAAAAATTATTTATTTTAACTGGAGGCTAATTATTTTACAATATTGTGGTGTTTTTTTTGTCATACATCTACATGAATCAGCCATGAGTGTACAGGTGTCCTGAACGGTACCCCCCTACCTCCCTCCCCACCCATCCCTCTGGGTTGTCCCAGAGCACCGGCTTTGAGTGCCCTGCTTCATGCATGGAATTTTCATTGGCCATCTATTTTACATATGGTAATACACACGTTTCGGGCTTCCCTCATAGCTCAGTTGGTAAATCATCTGTCTGCAATGCAGGAGACCTGGGTTCGATTTCTGGGTTGGGAAGATCCCCTGGAGAAGGAAATGGCAACTCACTCCAGTATTCTTGCCTGGAGAATCCCACGGACAGAGGAGCCTGACAGGCTACAGTCCACGGGATCACAGCAGTCAGACATGACTTAGCGATGAAACCACCACCATAGCCAGTTAACAATGTTGTGATAGTTTCAGCTGCACAGCAAAGTGACTCAGCCATACATATACATGTATCCATTCTCCCCCAAACTCCCCTCCCATCTAGGCTGCCATATAATGTTGTCACACTCTTGTTTGTAAAACCTGGGAAACTCTCTGAATTATGCCTTTGAACATCTACTTTCTGAAATTTTCCCTAATATTTCCTTCTGAAATTTGATTAACCGCATGTTCAACCCTCTCACTGTAACTTCCTTATCTCCTAACCTGGTTTGTATCTTTCAGTTTTCATCTCTTTATTTTCTCCCCGTTGCACGCTGGTTAAATTCTTCATAATTATCCAACAAGTTACTCAGTTTCTGTCTCAGTTGTGTTTAATCCGCTTTCCCTATTCTATTAAATTTTAAGTTTCATTAAAAATTTTCTAGGTATGGTGTTTTCTTCTTTTTCAAATCTTCCTGTTCCTTTTTGATGCTCTTTTGTTCCTAAGTCATGACACTGATGATCTATATTATTTCTTTAAGCTGCTGCTTCTGCTAAGTCACTTCAGTTGTGTCCAACTCTGCGACCCCATAGACAGCAGCCCACCAGGCTCCCCCATCCCTAGGATTCTCCAGGCAAGAACACTGGAGTGGGTTGCCATTTCTTCTCCATATTATTTCTTTTCTTTTTTTTTTTTATCTTAGACATATCATTTACTAGTTTTCCAAGCATGACTGAAATGGAAAAATATATATATATTAGAACAAGAACAATTTTTGTTAATTTACATAATTTGTGTTCTTCCTGTGCCTGATTTTATTAAAATTAACAAATTTAAGTTTAGTCTTATGCTTAAGGAAAAAAAATACCTGGTGAGACTCATTTACAAAGTATACAAGAATATAATTTTATAAATCTTTCCAGTGTTTGCTATAACTACGTTACATGAAATGTTTCCCTTCAAAGAAACTCAGAAGGATAGCGCTTACAAAATGAAACAAAACTTTCCGTGTTCATCTCTGGCAAGCAATGAACAAATACAATTTGCTTAGGAAAGATCTAGAACTGCTGCTTCCGGAGCAGAAACTACCACTAACATGCTGCTGTATAAAAGAGTCTTGGTGAGTGGCTACTATCTGGGACTTCTTCCTCTCTTCTCATACCAGTGAATCCATTTCATATAAAGCGTAAGAGAAAACTAAAGCTTTGCAGAAGTGAAACTCAGCATGCTCCACCCAAATACTTCTAAGGTAACCACTCTAAAGCAAAAACAGCAGAAGTCATCTCTTTTATCCCTGCCTCCCAAAAAACAAACCCCACAAAAGAACAAAACAACCCAAAACCCAAAGGCAAATGCTGTTGCTCAATCAATCATCACATGGATTTAGAGGCAAAAAACATGACAATAGCAATAATTCAAGTAAAGTATATGAGAAAATTTAAACACGCCACTTTCAAGTTAAGACAGAAGTGAAGGGGAGCTATGATCTTTATATCAGAGTCAAAAAGCTTAGGCATTATCACCAAATGTTAATTCACTTTACAGTCATCAATGAGACTATTGTATATATTTTTGCACCTTGCACTTGTAAAAGCAGATAAAATATTTAATATGTAATTTACATTGTATTTTACCAGCTCAGCATACAGGATGTATATAGATTATATCAAAGTGTAGTAGACAGTTAGGGGCCTGTGCAAACCCTGCAAAAATAGTACTTCAGGTATCTGCTAATTAAAAAAAAAAAAGGAGAAAACAAAAGACATTTTGCCATTTAGAAGGGATACAATTCAAACTACCACAAAATACAAAGGACTGCAAAAATGTATACCATTTCAACAACATATATGTTATTAAATAAAGATTTGATTTAAAAGAATATAAATGAAGCCTTTAAGTAGGTCTTTTCTACATGCATATTATTTCTTATTAAAGAAAAAAATATGTAAAAAGGCCACTGGTAATTGCTTTGTTAACATTTGTAGAAAATGCCAATTCTCTGGTCACAAACTCCACTAGGTTTAGCACTTAAGGTCTCTGCAGTTATAAACGTAATTTAAAATACTGTTAATTCTGTAACTCCATCGGTAAAATAATGTGACTTGGAATATGGCAGTCTTCATGTTGAGGGCAATGATCCACAGTTTGTTTTTTTTTACTTTCTTAGGGGTGAACAGTTATCCAGAAGAACAGCACCCTCCGCCAACGCTCTGGGCTTGAGGTTCATCATCAATGATCTGAACACCTCTCCTTGCAGCTCCCGGCTGACTGAAGCCATTGCCTTTTGCCCTCTCATCCATTTGTGCAGTTTCTATCATTCTTTTACAAAGGTCGAGAAAGAGTTCCTCAATTCCTTTGTTCTGTTTGGCTGAAGTGTGATAATGTTTTGCTCCCACAGATTCTGCATACGATTCTGCTTCTTGAATGGAAACAAGTCTCTCCTTCTCCAAGTCTACTTTATTACCTACTATACATAAACAGATCTCATTTCCCAACATTTTCCGTAATTCTTTCACCCAGTTTTTAACCTTCTGGAAAGAATCTTCATCTGTTATATCATAAACTAAAATAGCTCCATTTGAATCTCTGTAGTAAATTGGACCCAATGCGTGGAATCTCTCTTGACCTGCTGTATCCCATATAGCAAGATTTACTCTCTTCCCACCAATATTTAACTTCTTTGTTAAGAATGATGCCTGCAGGGTGGTGATGTGCTTGTCGTTGAACTTGTTCTCGCAGTAGCGCAGCACCAGCGACGTCTTCCCCACGCAGCCTTCCCCCAGCAGCACCACCTTGAACGAGTGGGCTCGGCCCGCCGCCGCCCCGCCGCCGCCGGCCGCAGCCATCCCGTCGCATCCCCGCCGCCCGAGCCCTAGCGCCGCGCCGAGGTCCCCACCGCCGCCGCCGCGGCACCTTCACAGCCGCGGCCCGCGCAGCCACTCCGCACCGGCGCCCCCCGGCCCGGGCGCCGTCCCCACTGCCGCCTCCGGGCGAGGCCTGGAAGCGCCGAGGGGAAAGTCCGATAGTGAAGGGCCCCGGGCACCACGTCAGGAACCTGGGGAGAGGTTAGGAGCGCCCGCTCTCCGCCTCCCTCTAATGGCGTCTCCTCCATATTGTTTCTTTAAGCTAGCTACATTATTTAGTTTATTTCTGTTAGAAAGACACCAAATTTGAACTCTTTGCTGTTTTTTTCTCCTCTCTTCCAGCTCTCACTAATAATGTCTTGTTTTAATAACATCTATTTATTTATTAATTATTATTATTATTTACTATTTTGGCTATTTTAAAGTGTAAAGTTCATTGACATCAGTACATTCACATTGTTGTGCATCCGTCACCACCATCCATCTCCAGAGATTTTCGTTATCCTAAACGGAAGCGCTGTACCCATTAAATACTAACTCCCCATGTCCCCCTCTCTCCAGCCCTTAGTAACCACCATTCTGTTTTTAGTCTCTATGAATTTGACTACTCTAGGCACCTTAGTACTCTTGCTTGGAAAATCCCATGGACGGAGGAGCCTGGTAGGCTGCAGTCCATGGGGTCGTGAAGAGTCGGACACAACAGAGTGAATTCCCTTTCACTTTTCACTTTCATGCATTGGAGAAGGAAATGGCAACCCACTCCAGCGTTCTTGCCTGGAGAATCCCAAGGACGGCGGAGCCTAGTGGGCTGCCGTCTATGGAATCGCATGGAGTCGGACATGACTCAAGAGACTTAGCAGCAGCAGCAGCAGCAGCAGCAGCAGGCACCTTATATCAAATCCTGAAAGATGACACTGTGAAAGTGCTGCACTCAATATGCCAGCAAATTTGGAAAACTCAGCAGTGGCCACAGGACTGAAAAATGTCAGTTTTCATTCCAATCCCAAAGAAAGGTAATGCCAAAAAATGCTCAAACTACCGCACAATTGCACTCATCTCACATGCTAGTAAAGTAATGCTTAAAATTCTCCATGCCAGGCTTCAGCAATATGTGAACCATGAACTTGTTCAAGCTGGTTTTAGAAAAGGCAGAGATGCCGGGAGCCAGCGTGAGGAACTCCGCCCAAGGCAAAGGTCATGAGGAAGGAGGCTTCAGCATACCCAAAGGTGGGATCGAGCCTCAGGAAACACCCTGTTCCCGAGCATCTACCCCCAAAACTAGAGTCTGCCCACTTTACTGTTTTATGCTCTCACCTACACCTCTGACTTTACAGGGGGCTCTCCCCCATCACCTCTCTCAGAGAAGGAGTTAACCTACAGCTCCAGTTAATAAAATTTCCTGGGCATGACAAGAGTGTTTCAACTTATGAACTCCTCTGAAGTTTATCTAGCCTGCCTGTACAGGTTTGTCCGGCCACATGTGATTGTTTACAGCCTCCCAACCATGAGAGGCATGAGATGTTTTAGACTTACTAAAGGCAGATTCTTTTAGGAAGTTGGAAATTATTAGTATAGTGGGCTGATTAGGAATTATATTGGTGAAGGGTTTTTCATTTTTTGGGCCAATATTTGCTGCTAAATCTCCATATTCCCTGCCTTTATAATGAATATGACTAGTATATAGAAGAAATAAGTATTAACCTTTAAGATTAATCATATTAACCTTAGGCTAAGTAAATTCCTTTCTTAATTGTAACCCACTATACCCTCACCCTATAGGAATGCAACTTCATCTGGTACCTTAGGAGGGTGGTGCCTGGTTTAAGAAAAATCACCCCTGGAAAATAAGTTTTTGGTTGACTGACCGTTATCCGAAAGAAAGGATCATAAAATGTCAGCAGGCCTCATGGCCAGAAGATGATGTAAAACCCTAAGACCTTTTTGTATACATTTATATGAAGCACCTGATTTTGATAAAGGTCAGGACTGCTGACCCCCGCGTGACTTTGAAATTTCCATTTGTCTCTATGTGTAACAAAAGGTATATAAGCAAACCTGAAAATAAAGAAAATGGATCAGTTTCTGGAAAGACTGATTCCCCCGTGTCGTTCTTTCTTGTTCTCCATTTTTCTGGCTGAATTCCCATCTGGAGTGTGGGTGCTCGCTAAGCCTGCTAATTTTGCCCTGGCTTTTAAGTTCCACGTGAGAGGGAGCACAAGGCGGGACACCCTCCAATATTCAAGTGGGCGCCAGTGGCCTACGTAGGTGGTACAAGCTTCTTGTCTCGAAGCTTTATTGGTATCCCATGTAAACCAAGTTATTCAGCCTCTTTTTCTCTACTAATTTTCCTACTACACTATTTCTTTTTAATCTCCCTCTTTATCTTTAATTAAGCAATTAATTCCTAGGATGCTGACTCTGTCCCCGCTTTGAATTACCCTGGACCCACTGGGGCTGATCATGGAAAAAGCAAGAGAGTTCCAGAAAAACATCTATTTCTGCTTTATTGACTATGCCAAAGCCTTTGACTGTGTGGATCACAATAAACTGTGGAAAATTCTGAGAGAGATGGGAATACCAGACCACCTGACCTGCCTCTTGAGAAACCTGTATGCAGATCAGGAAGCAACAGTTAGAACTGCACATGGAAAAATAGACTGGTTCCAAATAGGAAAAGGAGTACATTAAGGCTGTATATTGTCACTCTGCTTATTTAACTTCTATGCATCATGAGAAACACTGGGCTGGAAGCACAAGCTGGAATCAAGATTGCTGGGAGAAATATCAATAACCTCAGATATGCAGATGACACCACCTTTATGGCAGAAAGTGAAGAAGAACTAAAGAGCCTGTTGATGAAAGTGAAGGAGGAGAGTGAAAAAGTTGGCATAAAGCTCAACATTCAGAAAACTAAGATCATGGCATCCGGTCCCATCACTTCATGGGAAATAGATGGGGTAACAGTGGAAACAGTGTCAGACTTTATTTTTCTGGGCTCCAAAATCACTGGAAATGGTGACTGCAGCCATGAAATTAAAAGACACTTACTCCTTGGAAGGAAAGTTATGATCAACCTAGAGAGCATATTAAAAAGCAGAGACATTACTTTGCCAACAAAGGTCTGTCTAGTCAAAGCGATGGTTTTTCCTGGTCATGTACAGATGTGAGAGTTGGACTATAAAGAAAGCTGAGTGCTGAAGAATTGATGCTTTTGAACTGTGGTGTTAGAGAAGACTCTTGAGAGTCCCTTGAACTGCACAGAGATCCAACAAGTCCATTCTAAAGGAGATCAGTCTTGGGTGTTTATTGGAAGGACGAATGCTGAAGCCGAAACTCCAATACTTTAGGCACCTGATGTGAAGAGCTGACTCATTTGAAAAGACCCTGATGCGGGGAAAGATTGAGGGAAAGATTGTCCAACTCGATGGACATGGGTGGACTCCGGGAGTTGGTGATGGACAGGGAGGCCTGGCATGCTGCAGTTCATGGGGTCACAAAGAGTCGGACATGACTGAGCGACTGAACTGAATTGACCTGAACTGAGGCACCTTATATAAGTGGAATTATGCAATATTTATTCTTTTGTGTCTAGAATATTTCACTTGCAGAAGGCAATGGCACCTCACTCCAGTACTCTTGCCTGGAAAAATCCCATGGATGGAGGAGCCTGGTAGGCTGCAGTCCATGGGGTTGTGAAGAGTCAGACATGACTGAGCGACTTCACTTTCACTTTTCACTTGCATGCATTGGAGAAGGAAATGGCAACACACTCCAGTGTTCTTGCCTGGAGAATCCCAGGGACGGCGGAGCCTGGTGGGCTGCCATCTATGGGGTCCCACAGAGTCGGACAAGATTGAAGCGACTCAGCAGCAGCAGCAGCAGCAGCAGCAGCAGCAGCAGCAGCAGCAGCAGCAGCAGCATATTTCACTTAGTATGATGTCTTCAAGGTTCACCTATATTGTAGCCTATATCAGAATGTCCTTCCTTTTTTGAGGATGAACAGTGTTCCACTATCTACAACATATTTTGTTCATCCATTCTTTTGTTGATGGGCGATTTGGTCTGTATTACAATGAATTGCAGGGATGGTTGGATGGCATCATCAACTCAATGGACATGAGTCTGAGCAAATTCCAGGAGATAGTGAAGGACCGGGAAGTTTGGCATGTTGCACTCCATGGGGTCACAAAGAGTCTAAAGTGACTTAACGACTGAGCAATGATAACAGCAACAGTGAATTGCAATGGTAAACAAACCCTCTTGTTGTTGTATACAAGAGTGATATTGGAGAGCGATAAGGGGATAACTTCTAAATATTTGTTAGATGAATCAGTAAGTGGCATGCATTATTTTTTTCCAGCTGTGAGTAGAGTTTTGTGTGCATTGGGACCAACAGGACATATCTGTGGGGAACTGAGTAAGGCAACGTTTCTCAATGTGGGATTAGAAGAACATTTCCACTAAGATATACACGAGAACCATCTGGAGGCTTTCTGAGTTATCCTACTATTCTTGGTTGAAATACATTTGTTCCATTTTTGGAACCAATGGGCTACTGTTAGCATACAGTCCCAAGAGTAGATGGTCCCCGCATCCATCAGTCCCCCTTTTCTAGGAGCAGCCCTAAATTTCCATTCAGGGATCCACTTTTTTTCTCATTGGCTATGTGTTTGTGGTGGGGCTTTATCCTCAGTTCTAGGCATATGACCTGTGACCCAAACTTAGATTAAGAAGCAGGTCTTTCCCCCCCAGACCATGGGGATTGTTTCAGGAGTGGGCACATGGCCCAAGTCCATCCCATCAGAATAAATCTTGGGGGCTACCAGAGAAGGCTCTTGAACTTGTTGCTGAACTTGAACCTGCAAGGATGTAGAGTTGGAGCTGTAGCAGCCACCTTGCACCCATGGGAGGTTTTCCTGGAACTACCAAAGACCCCCCCTCCTCCATGGACTTGAGATTGATGACAACCTGTGGAAGGCAGAGCTGAGAGGAGGGAAAAAATCCACTGCTGATGGTGTTGCTCGAGGTCTGAATTCAGCAGTGTCTGAAGCCAGATTGCTCCTTGACCATTTGAGTATGTGCCCAGTAAGTAAGCTTTTGCTTAAGCCTCTTGCAGTTTGAGAGAATTCTAATTTATAGGCTGAGAGTCTGGGATAAGGTAACTGACATTTAAATGGGTGTCCAGGAGTCTCCAAGTTCCAGACCCTAGAGGGCTGAACTTGAAGCCTCCTGGATGGGTGTTGTTTTAGGGGGTGAACCCAGGTGTACTTACTCCATTGCTGTTATTTGGGAGGGGGGATAAATATTGTAGTGGGAGGAGGGGTGAAGTCACATGTGCACCACTGTGATTTTTACATTCTACTGCCACCCTTCCCCTCATTTATCACACCCTTAAGAGTGAATTGGTTTATATTCACGCTTTGGAGGGAATGTACTTAAATTATGCATGAATAAGTCCTCAAAACACATCACTCTAGTGTGCACCAACATTATCAATATATCAATGAAGCATTCAATTTTGACTAATCTTTATTATCTACATATTTTGTTTTATTTTAAATATTTATAATTTCAAAGAGCATTACTTAAGAATCACACTCTAAAAATACATTAAAAACCTAAGATCATGGTATCTGGTCCCATCACTTCATGGCAAATTGAATGCGAAAAAGTAGAAGGAGTGACAGATTTCATTTTCTTGGTCTCTCAAACTGCAGACGGTGACCACAGCCATGAAATTAAAAGACACTTGCTCCTTGGAAGGAAAGCTATCCCAAACCTAGACATCATATTAAAAAGCAAGCACATCACTTTGCTGACAAAGGTCTGTATAGTCAAAACTATGGTCTTTTTTCAGTAGTCATGTATGGATACAAGAATTGGACCGGAAAGAAGGCTGAGTACTGAAGAACTGATGCTTTCGAATTGTGGTGCTGGATAAGACTCTTGAGAGTCCCTTGGACTGCAAGGAGAACCAACCAGTCAATCCTAAAGGAAATCAACCCTAAGTATTCATTGGAAGGACTGATGCTGAAGCTGAAGCTCCAATACTTTGGCCAACTGATGGGAAGAACTGACTCATTGGAAAAGACCCTGATGCTGGGAAAGATTGAAGGCAGGAGGAGAAGAGGGCAACACAGGGTGAGATGGTTGGATGGCATCACCAACTCAATGGACATGAATTTGTGCAAAGTCTGGAAGATAGTGGAGGACAGGGAAGCCTGGCAAGCTGCAGTCCATGGGGTTGCAAAGAGTCAGACATGACTTAGCAACTGAACAACAATAACAACAAAGGACATTTTCAAGCACACAAAGCTATAGTCAAGAGTAACACACCTCACCCATATCCCTCAGACTACTTTTTCTGCTTTCAGCAAGCATTTACCTTGATCAGATCTAGTTTCATCTATATCCCCCTTATAGTTCCTCCCTTTGGAGAATTTGTTTTATTCTGAAGGTGTTTGCTGGTTTTTGTAGTGAAGAGCTGTGTTTAATACCAGATGAGACTCACGTTGTCTCAGCTTCTGATCAGTCAGAGGACCTGGTTTCAGAAAATAATGCAGGAAGGATGTTAAAGTAGAATCTGCAAACTTTTAGTGATTATTTCTGGCATTGAATTTTTCATCATTCATGGACTAGTGGCTGGTTACGGAAGATGCCAAGAGTCAGAGGAAATCACTGGTACCCAACTAGAAGGATTATTGGATGGTGTAATTAACCAGGTTCAGATTGAGGCTTTAGCAACAGAGAAATGAACAGATATCACCTCAGTATGATACTATATTAAACCTGAACATCTTGGGGTATGTTGGGGGCTTTTAAAAAGTTTCTTGTGAGGGGAGTTTGGGGGATTTTCAACTGTGAAACATTCATACTTGTTTTTATTTTTAGTGCAGAATTGTTCTTCTTTTTCTTTCTAAAGCTCTTGGTTATTCCTTTGGCCAGCATCAATCTTCACTTACCTCCCCATTCCCAGGTGTCTTAACAACTGAAGCTCACTTGTATTTTTCTTGGTACTTGTTTATCTTTATTGAGGTATAATTGATGTATAATGAACTGTACATATTTAAAGGATGCAATGAGTTTTGGCATATATATGCCACGATTGTTATTTAGTTGCTAAATCATGTCTGACTCTTTTTGCGACCCCATGGACTCTAGAGACTGTAGCCTGCCATTCTTGTCTGTCCATGGGATTCTCCAGGCAAGAACACTGGAGCGGGTTGCCATTTCCTCTTCCAGGGGAGCTTCCCAACCAAGGGATTGAACCCAGGTCTCCTGCATTGCAGGCAGATTCTGTACCGCTGAGCCACCAGGGAAGCCCCACAACATGATTAAAGTAGTGAAAATATGCATTACCTCCCTAAAGGGTCCCTGTGCTCCTTGGCAATCTCTCCCTCCTGGGCCTTCTCTCCCTGCATCACCAGGCAACCCCTGACTTGTTTTTTGTCAATGTAGATTAGTATACATTTTCTAGAGTTTTGTATAAGTGGAATCATGCAATCCATATTCATCTTGTCTGTTTGACTTCTTTCACTCAGACTAATGATTTTTTTCAATAAATCTGATTTTGCTTTTTGACCAGGGTCCAGCCCCGGTGGATCCAGGGTAATTCGAAGTGGGGACGGAGTCAGCGTCCTAGGAATTAATTGCTTAATTAAAGATATGGAGGGAGATTAGAAAGAAATAGTGTAGTAGGAAAATACTAGTGGAGAAAAAGAGGCTGAATAACTTGGTTTACATGGAATACAAGTAAAACATCGAGACAAGAGGTTTGTACCACCTACGTAGGCCACCAGTGCCTACTTGAATAGCGGAGGGTGCCCTGCCTTGGGCTCCCTCTCACGTGGGTCTTAGAAGCCAGGGCAAAGTTAGCAGGCTTGGCGAGCATCCACGCTCCAGGTGGGAATTCAGCCAGAAGGGGAAAGAGAGAACAAAACACAGGAATCAGTCTTTCCAGAAACTGATCCATTTTCTTTATTTTCAGGTTTGTGTATATACCTTTTGTTACACATAGAGACAAATGGAAATTTTAAAGTCACATGGGGGTCAGCAGTCCTGACCTTTATCAAAATCAGGTGCTTCATATAAATGTATACAAAAAGGTCTTAGGGGTTTTACATCATCTTCTGGCCAGGGGGCCTGCTAACATTTTATGACCCCTTCTTTCTGATAATGGTCAGTCAACCAGAAAACTTATTTTTTCCAGGGGTGATTTTTTTCTTAAACTAGGCGCCACCCTCCAAAGGTACCAGATAAAGTTGCATTCCTATAAGATGAGGGTGTAGTGGGTTACAATTAAGAAAGGAATTTACTTAGCCTAAGTTTTATCATGATTAATATCAAAGGGTAATACTTATTTCTCTTATATGCTAGTTATATTCAATAATGTGTATAAGGGCAAGGAATATGGAGACTTAGCAGCAAATATTGGCCCAACAAATGAAAACCCTTCACCAGTATAATTTCTAACCAACCCACTATACTAATAATTTCTTTTTTTTTTTGCAAGAGATAGCAATTTAATTAATTTAATTAATTTTTTAATTTTAAAATCTTTAATTCTTACATGCATTCCCAAACATGAACTCCCCTCCCACCTCCCTCCCCATAACATCTCTTTGGGTCATCCCCATGCACCAGCCCCAAGCATGCTGTATCCTGTGTCAGACATAGACTGGCGATTCGATTCTATACTAATAATTTCTAACTTCTCAAAAGAATCTGTATTTAGAAAGTTTAAAGCATCTCGTGCCTCTCACAGTTGGGAGGCTGTAAACAATCACATGTGGCCGGACGAACCTGTTCAGGCAGGCTAGAGAACCTTCAGAGGAGTTTGTAAGTTGAAACACTCTTGTCATGCCCAGGAATTTTTATTGACCAGAGCTGTAGGTTGACTCCTTCTCTGAGAGAGGTGGTGGGGGACAGCCCCCCATAAAGTCAGAGGTATAGGTGAGAGCATAAAGCAGTAAAGTAGGCAGACTCTGGTTTTAGGGGTAGATCCTCGGGAACAGGGTGTTTCTTGAGGCTCAATCCTGCCTTTGTGTATACCGTGCCTTCTTCCTCATGACCTTTGCCATGGGTGGAGTTCCTTACGCTGGCTCCCAGCACTTTTTAAATTTAAGTTTTATCTTATATTGGAGTATACTTGATTTACAATGCTGTGTTAGCTTCAGGTGCTGTTTTATGTTTTGTTTTCAGTAAACTTTAAAAAAATTTTTTTACTTTTTATTTTACACTATAGGATCTTCCCTGGTGGCTCAGACAGTAAAGCGTCTGCCTACAATGCCTGCTATGCAGGAGACCCGGGTTCAATCCCTGGGTCAGGAAGATCTCCTGGAGAAGGAAATGGCAACCCACTCCAGTATTCTTGCCTGGAAAATCCCATGGTGGTGGAACCTGGTAGGCTACAGTCCATGGGGTCGCAAAGAGTCGGACACGACTGAGCGACTTCCCTTTATCCCTTTATAGTTGATCTGTAATGTATTAGATTCAGGGTTTTTTGGTGTATTTTCAGTAAACTTGATTTACAAAAAAATTAATTTTATTTTATTTAAATTTTAAATTTTATATTGGAGTTTAGTTGATTTACTAAGTCTAATGATTTTGAGATTCAGCCATGTTGTTGTGTATCAGTAGCTCATTTCTTTTTATTTAGAGGTTACATTCCATTGTGTGGATATGCCACAGTTTCTTCATCTGATCACCTGTTGATGGATATTTGGGTTGTTCCTGGTTTTGGACCACCACAGGTAAAGCATCTGTAAATAGTCAGGAGGTACAGGTCTTTATGGACACATTCTTTCTTTTCTCTTGGGAAATACCTAGGAATGAGATGGCTGAAAGATCATGGTCTATGGTTACTTTTTAAGAAAGCAACCAAGTACTTTCCAAAGCCATGGCACCATTTTATATCCCAACCATGTCCTCCACGTGCTCTCCAGCACTTGGTGAGGTGAGTGTATTTAGTCCTAAGCATTCCAAGAATCCTCTTTAGTCCTGCATAGTGTTTCCACAAAATCGCTGTGCTATATGCTCAGTCACTCAGTTCTGTCCAACTCTGCAACCCCATGGACTGTAGGCTCCTCTGTCTGTGGAATTCTCCAGGCAAGAATACTGGAGTAGGTTGCCATTTCCTCCTTCAGGGGATCTTCCTGACCCAGGGATCAAACCCGAGTCTCCTGCATTGGCAGGTGGATTCTTAACCTCTGAGCCACCAGGGACGCTCCTACTGATGAACTTTTACCTCTTTTCCTGTGTTTTTGTCTCTAGAAACAAAGCTGCGATCCTGGGTTGTGTAACTGGAGCTCTTATTTCTGTGAGATGGAGTCTTTGGAATAGGATTTCTTACTGAACAGTATAAATATTTAAAAATGCAATAAATATTATCAGAGTGCTTTCCGAAAAAGGCTGGAATTGCTTACATTTTATCCGCAGTGCATTAAAATGGCCTTTGTCCTTCTTAATCTTGCTATTAACTCTTCACAGTAGTAGATACAGAACACATTTTAATTTGTGCAAATTGTTTCGATGTTTATCTCCTTGACTGTGAAGTTGAGTATCTTTTCATATAAGTATTGGCTATTTGTTGTTCTTCTTGAACAATCTACACATTTATTGCACATTTTCCTTGATTTCTGTGAGCTTTTTTTATAATATGGATTTTTAAGATTTCATTTTTTTTTTCAGATCTTGTTTTTTTGTCTTTAACTTTGATATCATAACAAGATATTAAAGGTTATCTTATTTTGGATAACTTCTGGCTTCATGTGTTGGTTAAGAAAGTATACCCAATTCTTGTCATTTTATTTTTTACAGATAAGAATTTAATCTTCCTTGGGTTTTTATGTAGTGTGGGGTAGGAGCTCAGTTTTATCAGCTTCAAGTTAGAAACCCTTTTGGGTAAGCACCAATTACTACATAAATCATTGTTTTTCTGCCTTTGTCTTAATAATCCCATTATTAACTGGGATTCTGCTTACTGGTTTGTCTTTTCTTTTTTTAAGGAAAATATTTATTTATATGGTTCCTCCGGGTTTTAGCTGCAGCATGCAGGATCTTTTAGTGTGGCATATGAACTCTTTGTTTTGGCCTGTGGGATCTAGTTCCCTGGCCAGAGATTGAATCCAGACCCCCTGTATTGGAAGTGTGTATCTTAGGCACTGGACCACCAGGGAAGCCCCTGATTTGTCTTTTATGTCAATACCAGACTGATCTGATTATGCAGGCATTTTTCATCCAAAGAAAATAGTTAATAAATATTAATGTTGAGAAAGTATTAGTTAATTCTACATTCAAAATGTTGGGATTTCAATTGAATTAAATTACATGCATAGCAATTTTGGAAGAATGTGTGTTTTTATGCTAGTGTAATATTTTTATACAAGAACATAGTGTTGTTGAAACTGGGTCTCTGTACATGGGTACTGAGCTGAATCTCGAGACACGGGTTCAGGTGAAGTAGGAAAGAATAGTTTTACTGCAAGATGCCAAGCAAGGAAACTGGGGCAGCTTGTGATTAAAAGACCCAAACTCCTTTCAGGCTTTCAAGGAAAGGTTTATAAAGACAAGATGAGGCGGTCCTAAGATGGTGGAGGAATAGGATGGGGAGACCACTTTTCCCCCCACAAATTCATTGAAAGAACATTTGAATGCTGAGCAAATTCCACAAAACAAGTTCTGAATGCTGGCAGATGACATCAGGCACCCAGAAAGGCAGCCCATTGTCTTCAAAAGGAGGTAGGACAAAATATAAAAGATAAGAAGAGAGACAAAAGAGGTAGGGATGGAGATCCGTCCCGGGAAGGGAGTCTTAAAAAAAGAGAGAAGTTTCCAAACACCAGGAAACACCCACCAGCGGGTCTGTGGCGAGTCTTGGAATCTCAGAGGGCAACATAACTGGGAGGAAAAATAAATAAATAAATAAATAAATCCCACAGATGACGTGCCTAATGGCAACTCCCAGTGGAGAAGCAGCCCAGACGCTTGCATATGCCACTAGCAAGCGGGGGCTGGACAGGGAAGTGCGGGCTGCAGTGCTTAGGGTAAGGACTGGGCCTGAATGTCCTGAGGGCAATCTGAGGGAAGTAACTTGAGATAGCAACCCAGACTGTGGGATAGCATCCCGCGAAAACCCCTAACCTAAGACACTGCCAGGCCCGCTCACAGAACAAAGGACTGAGCAGAGCTAGCTGGCTATAGACCAGCCCATCCCCTGCTGGAGACAGGCAGACAAGGGCAGCCAGAGCCAGAAGGGGGCAATTGTGGCCCCAGAGAGGCATCCTCTACCAAACTGCAAGGAGGCTTCATTGCTAACCAAGACTTCTTGGGATTCTGGACGGTTGACATCCACCGGGAGGGTTGCAGCCAGAGATCAGCTCCCCAGGAGAGACACAGGGCACACCTGAGAAGTCACGCCCCTTGTACACCCAGAAAACCGAGCGGCTGGGACAGGGGAGGCGATAAGATGCTTTCCCCAACTGGGGGTGTCTGTGCTCGACAAGAACCTGGTCTCCTGAGCTGCTTGGACCTGGGAAGGGCACAAAACGCAGGCCCAACCAAGTCTGCGCCTTTGTGGAGTACCCGAGAACCTGAACCTGAGTGGCTTAGACCTGGGAAGTGCACGCAACCCAGGGCCCACCTCAGACAGTTCCCGGCAGAGCAACCTAGAGCCTGAGCAGTGTAGACCATGAAAGTACCCACGCCATGAGTGGGGGCAAACCCAGTGGGGCTGAAACACTGCGAGCACTCCCCACACAGCCAGTGATATTTGTTTGCAGTGCTCCTCCCTCCTCACAGCACGACTGAACAAGTGAGCCTAAAAAAGTTACCACCACTGCCCCCTTGTGTCAGGGTGGAAATTAGGCACTGAAGAGACCACCAACAGAAGAAGCTAAAATAAACAGAGGGAACTGCTTTGGAAGTGACAGGTGCAACTTATTAAAACCCTGTAGTTAGCACTGACTACATTGGAATGGGCCTATAGATCTTGAGAAGTATAAGCCGGATCAAGGAACTATCGGAAAATGAACTGACCCCACACTGTCTGCAACAGCTCCAGAGAAAGTCCTAGATATATTTTTGCTATTATCATTTTTTAAATTACACATTTTTTTTAAAATTTTATTTCTAAGTCCTCTCAGTCCAGGTCAGTTCAGTTCAGTCGCTCAGTTGTGTCCTACTCTTTGCGACCCCATGAATTGTAACATGCCAGGCCTCCCTGTCCATCACTGACTCCCAGAGTCCACTCAAATTCATGTCCATCGAGTTGGTGATGCCATCCAACCATCTCATCCTCTGTCATCCCCTTCTCCTCCTGCCCCCAATCCCTCCCAGCACCAGTCTTTTCCAATGAGTCAATTCTTCGCATGAGGTGGCCAAAGTATTGGGGTTTCAGCTTTAGCATCAGTCCTTCCAAAGAACACCCAGGGCTGATCTCCTTTAGAATGGACTGGTTGGATCTCCTTGCAGTCCAAGGGACTCTCAAGAGTCTTCTCCAACACCACAGTTCAAAAGCATCAATTCTTCAGCACTCAGCTTTCTTCACAGTCCAACTCTCACATCCAAACATGGCTACTGAAAAAACCATAGCCTTGACTAGACAGACCTTTGTTGGCAAAGTAATGTCTCTGCTTTTTAATATGCTCTTTAGGTTGGTCATAATTTTCCTTCCAAGGAGTAAGCATCTTTTAATATCATGGCTGCAATCACCATCTGCAGTGATTGTGGAGCCCCCAAAATTAAAGTCTGACACTGTTTCCACTGTTTCACCATCTATTTCCCATGAAGTGATGGGACCGGATGCCATGATCTTAGTTTTCTGAACATTGAGCTTTAAGCCAACTTTTTCACTCTCCTCCTTCACTTTCATCAACAGGCTTTTTAGTTCCTTTTCATTTTCTGCCATAAGGGTGGTATCATCTGCATATCTGAGGTTATTGACATTTCTCCCGACAATCCTGATGCCAGCTTGTGCTTCCTCCAGCCCAGGGTTTCTCTTGATGTACTCTGCATACAAGTTAAATAAGCAGGGTGACAATATACAGCCTTGATGTATTCCTTTTCCTATTTGGAACCAGTCTATTGTTCCACGTCCAGTTCTAACTGTTGCTTCCTGACCTGCATGCAGGTTTCTCAAGAGGCAGGTCAGGTGGTCTGGTATTCCCATCTCTCTCAGAATTTTCCACAGTTTATTGTGATCCACACACTAAAAGGCTTTGGCATAGTCAATAAAGCATAAATAGATGTTTTTCTGGAACTCTCTTGCTTTTTCCATGATCCAGCAGATGTTGGCAATTTGATCTCTGGTTCCTCTGCCTTTTCTAAAACCAACTTGAATATCTGGAAGTTCATGGTTCATGTATTGCTGAAGCCTGGCTTGGAGAATTTTGAGCATTACTTTACTAGCACGTGAGATGAGTGCAATTGTGATGTAGTTTGAGCATTTTATTACTCCTTTAGTTTTCATTTTTATAACCTACTATTACCTTGTAAAAAAAAAGACCCTATTTTTAAAGGAAACTTCATATAAATATATTATAATTTTTGTGACTTTGTTTTTTTTTTAATATTTGTATTTTTGAGAATCTAACCTCTACTCTAGATTTTTAATCTTTGCTTTTTGGTATTTGTTATCAATTTTGTACCTTTAAGAACCCAATCTTCAGTACCCATTTTTACTTGGGAGTGAGATTACTGGCTTGATTGTTCTCTCTCTCTTTTGACTCTCCTTTTTCTCCACCAGGTTGCCTCTAACTCCTCCCTCCCCCTTTTCTTCTCTACCCAACTCGGTGAATCTCTTGGTGTGTTCCGCACTGTGGAGAACACTTAGGAAACTGATTACTGGATGGATCTGTCTCTCTCCTTTTGATTCCCCCTTTTATCCTCCTGGCCACCTCTGTCTCCTTTCTCCCTCTTCTCTTCTCTGTATATCTCCATGAACATCTCCGAGGGGTCCAGACTGTGGAGAGCACATAGGGAAGTGATTACTGGCTAGCTTGCTTGCTCCCCTTTTGATCCCTGCTCTGTTCCTCCTGGTCACCTGTATCTCCCTCCTCCCTCTTCTCCATGTAACTCTGTGTACCTCTCTGGGTGTCCCTCACTGTGGAGAAACTTCAGCATTAACCTAGATGTTTTATCATCAGTGCTGTATAGATGGAGAAGTCTTGAGGCTACTGTAAGAATAAGACTGAAATCCAGAGGCAGGAGGCTTAAGTCCCAAACCTGAGAACACCAGAGAACTCCTGACTCCAGGGAACGTTAATCAATAAGAGCTAATCAAAAGCCTCTATACCTACACTGAAACCAAGCACCACCCAAGAGCCAACAAGTTCCAGAGCAAGATATACCATACAAATTCTCCAGCAACGCGGGAACATAGCTCTGAGCTTCAATATACAGGCTGCCCAAAGTCACAGCAAAAACCACTGACATATCAAAACTCACTACTGGACACTTCACTGCACTCCAGAGAGAAGAAATCCAGCTCCACCCACCAGAACACCGACACAAGCTTCCTTAACCAGGAAACCTTGACAAGCCACCTGTCCAGCCCCACCCACAGCAAGGAACATCCACAATAAAGAGGAACCACAAACTGGCAGAATACAGAAAGGCCACCCCAAACATAGCAATATAAACAAGATGAAAAGGCAGAGAAATACTTAGCAGGTAAAGGAACAAGATAAATGCCCACCAAACCAAACAAAAGAGGAAGAGATAGGGAATCCACCTGATAAAGAATTCCGAATAATGATAGTGAAAATGATCCAAAATCTTGAAAACAAAATGGAATTACAGATAAATAGCCTGGAGACAAGGATTGAGAAGATGCAAGAAATGTTTAATAGAAGAAATAAAAAAGAGTTAATATATTATGAATAATCCAATAAATGAGATAAAAAACACTCTGGAGGGAACCAACAGTAGAATAACAGAGGCAGAAGATAGGATAAGTGAGGTAGAAGATAGAATGGTAGAAATAAATGAAGCAGAGAGGAATAAAGAAAAAAGAACTAAAAGAAATGAGGACAATCTCAGAGACCTCTGGGACAATGTTAAATGCCCCCAAATTCGAATCATAGGAGTCCCAGAAGAAGACAAAAAGAAAGACCATGAGAAAATACTTGAGGAGATAATAGTTGAAAACTTCCCTAAAATGGGGAAGGAAATATTCACCCAAGCCCATGAAAGCCAGAGGGTCCCAAACAGGATAAACCCAAGGCAAAACAACCCAAAACACATATTAGTCAAATTAACAAATATCAGACACAAAGAACAAATACTAAAAGTAGCAAGGGAAAAACAACAAATAACACACAAGGGGATTCCCATAAGGATAACAGCTGATCTTTCAATAGACACTCTTCAGATCAGAAGGGAATGGCAGGACATACTTAAAGTGATAAAAGAAAATAACCTACAGCCCAGATTACTGTACCCAGCAAGGATCTCATTCAAATATGAAGGAGAAATCAAAAGCTTTACAGAAAAGTGAAAGCTGAGAGAATTCAGCACCACTAAACCAGCTCTCCAACAAATGCTAAAGGATCTTCTCTAGACAGGAAACACAGAAAGGGTGTATAAACTCTAACCCAAAACAACAAGGTAAATGGCAATGGGATCATACTTGTCAATAATTACCTTAAATGTAAATGGGTTGAATGCCCCAACCAAAAGACAAAGACTGGCTGAATGGATACAAAAACAAGACTCCTATATATGTTGTCTACAAGAGACCCACCTCAAAACAAGGGACACATACAGACTGAAAGTGAAGTGCTGGAAATAGCTATTCCATGCAAATAGAGACCAAAAGAAAGCAGAAATAGCAATACTTATATCAGATAAAATAGACTTTAAAATAAAGGCTGTGAAAACAGACAAACAAGGACACTACATAACGATCAAAGGATCAATCCAAGAAGAAGATATAACAATTATAAATATATGTGCACCCAACATAGGAGCACCAAAATATGTAAGACAAATACTAACAAGTATGAAAGGGGAAATGAACAATAACACAATAATAGTGGGAGAATTTAATACTCCACTCACACCTATGGATAGATGAACTAAATAGAAAATTAACAAGGAAACACAAACTTTAAATGATACAATAGACCAGTTAGACCTAATTGATATCTATAGGACATTTCACCCCAAAAGAATGAATTTCACCTTTTTCTCAAGTGCACATGGAATCTTTTCCAGGATAGATCATATCCTGGGCCATAAATCTAGCCTTGGTAAATTCAAAAAAACTGAAATCATTCCAAGCATCTTTTCTGACCACAATGCAGTAAGATTAGATGTCAATTGCAGGAGAAAAACTTAAAAGTTCCAACATATGGAGGCTGAACAACACACTGCTGAATAACCAACAAATCACAGAAGAAATAAAAACAGAAATAAAAATATGCATAGAAACGAATGAAATGAAAACACAACAACCCAAAACCTATGGGACACTGTAAAAGCAGTGCTAAGGGGAAGATTCATAGCAATACAGGCTTACTTCAAGAAACAAGAAAAAAGTCAAATGGATAACCTAACCCCTACACCTAAAGCAACTAGAAAAGGAAGAAATGGAGAACCCCAGGGTTAGTAGAAGGAAAGAAATCTTAAAAATTAGGACAGAAATAAATGCAAAAGAAACAAAAGAGACCATAGCAAAAATCAACAAAGCCAAAAGCTGGTTCTTTGAGAAGATATGTTTGAGAAGATAAACCATGTCAATAAAGTTAACAAACCATTAGCCAGAAAGATCAAGAAACAAAGAGAGAAGAATCAAATCAACAAAATTAGAAATTAAAATGGAGAGATCACAACAGACAGCACAGAAATACAAAGGATCATAAGAGACTACTATCAGCAACTATGTGCTGATAAAATGGACAACTTGGAAGAAATGGACAAATTCTTAGAAAAGTACAACTTTCCAAAACTGAACCAGGAAGAAATAGAAAATCCTAACAGACCCATCACAGCATGGGAATTGAAACTGTAATCAGAAATCTTCCAGCAAACAAAAGCCCAGGACCAGACAGCTTCACAGCCGAATTCTACCAAAAATTTAGAGAAGAGTTAACACCTATTCTACTCAAACTCTTCCAGAATATTTTAGAGGAAGGTAAACTTCCAAACTCATTCTATGAGGCCACCATCACCCTAATACCAAAACCAGACAAAGATGCCACAAAAAAAGAAAACTACAGGCCAATATCACTGATGAACACAGATGCAAAAATCCTTAGCAAAATTCTAGCAATCAGAATCCAACAACACATTAAAAAGATCATACATCATGACCAAGTGGGCTTTATCCCAGGATGCAAGGATTCTTTAATATCTACAAATCAATCAACATAATACACCACATTAACAAATTGAAAGATAAAAACCATATGATTATCTAAATAGATGCAGAAAAAGCCTTTGACAAATTTCAACATCCATTTATGGTAAAAATTCTCCAGAAAGCATGAATAGAAGGGACATACCTCAACATAATAAAAGCCATATATGACAAACTCACAGCAAACATTATCCTCAATGGTGAAAAATTGAAAGCATTTCCCCTAAAGTCAGGAACATAACAAGGATGCCCACTCTCACCACTACTATTCAACACAGTTTTGGCCACAGCAATCAAAGCAGAAAAAGAAATAAAAGAAATCCAGATTGGAAAAGAAGAAGTAAAACTCTCACTGTTTGCAGATGACATGATCCTTTACATAGAAAACCCTAAGACACCACCAGAAAATGACTAGAGCTAATCAATGAATATAGTAAAGTTGCAGGATATAAAATTAACAGACAGATATCCCTTGCATTCCTATACACTAACAATGAGAAAACAGAAAGAGAATTTAAGGAAACAATCCCATTCACCATTGCAATGAAAAGAAAAAAATACTGAGGAATATATCTACCTAAAGAAACAAAAGACCTATATATATAAAACTATAAAATACTGATGAAGGAAATCAAAGAGGACACTAATAGATGGAGAACTATACCATGTTCATGGATCAGAAGAATCAATATAGTGAAAACGAGTATACTACCCAAAGCAATCTATAGATTCAATGCAATCCCTATTAAGCTACCAGTGGTATTTTTCACAGAACTAGAACAAATAATTTCAAAATTTGTATGGAAATACAAAAAACCTTGAATAGCCAAAGCAATCTTGAGAAAGAAGAATGGAACTGGAGGAATCAACCTGCCTAACTTCAGGCTCTACCACGAAGCTACAGTCATCAGGACAGTATGGTACTGGCACAAAGACGGAAATACAGATAAATGGAACAATATAGAAAGCCCAGAGATAAATCCACACACCTATGGACACCTTATCGTTGACAAAAGAGGCAAGAATATACAATGGAGAAAAGACAATCTCTTTAACAAGTGGTGCTGGGAAAACTGGTCAACAACTTGTAAAAGAATGAAACTAGAGCACTTTCTAACACCAAACACAAAAATAAACTCAAAATGGATTAAAGATCTAAACATAAGACCAGAAACTATAAAAGTCCTAGAGGAGAACAGGCAAAACACTCTCCAACATAAATCACAGCAGGATCCTCTATGACCCACCTCCCAGAGTATTGGAAATAAAAGCAAAAATAAACCAATGGGACCTAATTAAACTTAAAAGGTTTTGCACAACAAAAGAAACTATAAGCAAGGCGAAAAGACAGACTTCAGAATGGGAGAAAATAATAGCAAATGAAGCAACTGACAAAGAATTAATCTCAAAAATATACAAGCAACTTCTGCAGCTCAATTCCAGAAAAATAAACGACCTAATCAAAAAATGGGCCAAAGAACTAAACAGACATTTCTCCAAAGAAGACGTACAGATGGCTAACAAACACATGAAAAGATGCTCAACATCACTCATTATCAGAGAAATGCAAATCAAAACCACAAGAGGTACCATTTCACGCCAGTCAGAATGGCTGCTATCCAAAAGTCTACAAGCAATAAATGCTGGAGAGGGTGTGGAGAAAAGGGAACCCTTTGACACTGTTGGTGGGAATGCAACCTAGTACAGCCACTATGGAGAACAGTGTGGAGATTCCTTTAAAAACTGGAAATAGAACTGCCATATGACCCAGCAATCCCACTGCTGGGCATACATACTGAGGAAACCAGAATTGAAAGAGACATGTATACCCCAATGTTCATCGCAGCACTGTTTATAATAGCCAGGACATGGAATTGACCTAGATGTCCATCAGCAGATGAATGGATAAGAAAGCTGTGGTACATATACACAATGAAATATTACTCCGCCACTAAAAATAATACATTTGAATCAGTTTTAATGAGGTGGATGAAACTGGAGCCTACTATACAGAGTGAAGTAAGCCAAAAAGAAAAACACCAATACAGTATACTAAAGCATATATATGGAATTTAGAAAGATGGTAATGATACCCTTTATGTGAGACACCAAAAGAGACACAGATGTATAGAACAGTCTTTTGGACTCTGTGGGAGAGGGCGAGGGTGGGTGATTTGGGAGAATGGCATTGAAACATGTATATTATCATATGTGAAACGGATCGCCAGTTCAGGTTTGATGCATGAGACAGGGTGCTCAGGGCTAGTGCACTGGGATGACCCAGAGGGATGGTATGGGGAGGGAGGTGGGAGGGGGATTCAGGATGGGGAACACATGCACACCTGTGGTGGATTCATGTCAATGTATGGCAAAACCACCACAATATTGTAAAGTAATTAGCCTGCAATTAAAATAAATAAATTTATATAATAAAAAATAAAAATAAAAACATAAACAAAGAAAAGACAAGGCGAGGGAGGAGGTTTGTGGGGTGTGTGATCAGGTCACGGGTGTTCTTCTGATTGGTTGGTGGTGAGTTCATTGGGAGTCAACATCATCAACCTTCTGGTTCCAACCTGTCTGGGGTCTTCATGCCTGTGGACCACATACAGTTCACTTCTTCCACCTGGGGGGAAGTTTCAGTATCTATGAAACTGCTCAAAGGATATGGCTCAGAATCCTATCTATAGTCCCCGAGGAAGAACTAAAGATCCTTGACTTTGTGAAAGTCACTTAGTTGTGTCTGATCCTTTGCAACCCCATGGACTGTAGCCCACCAGGCCCCTCTGTCCCTGGAATTTCCCAGGCAAGAGTACTGGAGTGGGTTGCCATTTCCTTCTCCATCCTTGACTTTGTTTAATGGCTAAAGTATTAATATTTTGTCTTGCTTGACTGTTTCCCTTTCTGCACTTTCCCACCTCTCTAAGTTTAGCCTTTGACTAAAGTTTTTTTTTCTATAGACAAAAAGCAGGTGAAGGACATGAGTGGTGAATGATGATTTACTCCAGGAAGGTCTTATCGCATCCTGCAAGGTTACAATAGTGAGTTTTTCTACTAGGTCAGATCTTGTTTTATTGCTCTTCAAAGCTCTCCACTCCCCTCCAGTGAGTGCCTTCTTGATCACGTGGCCTCCCTCTTAGGAAAGTATCTTCACTAGCCTGTCCTTATGACAAACATTTTCTTGCTTTTCCTCAGTTTTAACACTTACATCTGTTGCTCTAAGTAATATATATATTTGTTTTAATTTCATCCATTATTAAGGTTGACAAGGTACTTCCCAGGTGGCGCTAGAGGTAAAGAACCTGCCTGCCAATTAATGAGACATAAGAGACGCAGGTTTGATCCCTGGGTCTGGAAGATCCCCTGGAGGAGGGTACAGCCACCCACTCCAGTATTCTTGCCTGGAGAATTCCATGGACAGAGGAGCCTGGTGGGCTACAGGCCTTAGCAAGGCACAGTCAGACAGGAACTTAGCATGCACACATACAAGCTTGACAAAAATGGATTCAGGCTGTCTATTCTGTTAGGAATTTCTACTTTTGTTTACTCATTTTGGTGCCAGTAGCTGTATTTTACTGTTCATTTTACTGCCATGTACTATTCCATTATATAAGTATTCTATAGTTTGTTTTATAATCTACTATTTATGGATATTTGGGTTGTTTCTAGCTTTTTACTGTCCTGAGCTTCCTCATAAAAATATGCTCAAGTATTTATTCATGTATGAGTTTCTCTAGAGCTACTGCCTTTAAACGTTTTTGTTTGTGTATTCAGTAAAAGAATTTTTTGAATCTCTGTGTTCCCTTGAGAACTGAAGGTTCCCTTTTAAACCGAACTTAAAATTTTTTTCACATGAATGTTTGCAAAGAATGCAATTCTAACACATTATAGATATTAACATTTAAAAATAATTGCTTTTCTTTAAAAATAATATAAATAATATAAAAATTAGCTACCAACAGTAAACTGTTTAAAAAACACATGAACAAGCTCTTTTATAATAGAAAATTTATACTTGTTCCTTTTTCTCCTTGACTGTCCATTTGCATCCTCCGCAGACTTGTATCTTGAAATAATGGATTTTTCTGCTGGAAGATCTCCATCAACCTTGTGTATATTTCTGCCACAAAATATATGTGAAAATTTAAAAAATTGTGTGACTGTAAAACATCTCTTCTGTAAGTATTGTTAGTACACAGTTGATCAAAACAACAGAAATGTGTCACAACATTTGTAAAATAATAACTGAAAAAGTAAACTTTTTAATTTTAAAGATGTATCTCATCTCTCAGAATCAGTGAGACTTTCCCCCACTTATTTCATAAACGCATGCATGACTATTATTCTCTGGTAGAATGAGACAATGTTCAGATCAATTCAACTCCTATTTTTTGTTTTAATCAGTGCAGGCACTGAGAAATCTTGTTCACATAAATAAATAATAAGGAATAAAAGCAATTTTTAATGGCAATACCATTCAATTCTCTGAACTGCTTTTAAGAAAAATTCCCTAAAAACCCACATAGAGATCTACCATTAATTTTTAATTGTGTATTAATGGATATATCTGCCTTTGGTTTTTGTTGAAAATAAAATAGTGTAAACTGCTTGACTTGCAAAAAGAGTTATTAGTCAGTCATTTGAGACATTAGATTTTGCAACATCGGGGAAGCGAATTAAAAAAGCTTTACCAAGACCTATCAAATGACTATATTATATCTCTTATTCTTGAGGTTGAAAGGTATCCATTTAACTGGATATATCTTACACATTTTGAAAGAATTGAAATATTATACACTTCGATAAATCTTTATCAATGTGCATATTTTTTATCTTCCAGTGTCACTGAGATATCATTAACATACAGCACTATGTAAGTTTTAGGTGTAGAGCATAATGATTTGACTTATATACATCATGAAATGATTATTACAGTAAGCTTAGTAAATATCCATTATCTCACATAAATACAAAATTAAAGAAATAGGGAAAATGTTTTTTCCTCTTAGGATTTACTCTCTAAACAACTTTCATGTATAATATACAGCTGTGTTAATTATATTTACCATGTTATACCAGAAATCCCCGGTACTAATTTATCTTATAACTGGAAGTTTGTTCCTTTTAACAGCCGTCATCCAATTTTGCCTTCTCCACCTGCTGTATCTGGTAACCACAAATCTGATCTCTTTTTCCATGAGTTTTTTGGTTTGTTTTTGAAGTATAATTGACCTACTAAACTTCATAAGTTCCTGTTGTACAACATGGTGATTTAATATTTTGATACATTCCAAAATGATCAACAAGATAAGTCTAGTTATTACTTATCACCATACAAATATATTATATAATTATTGACTATTTCCCCCACATTGTTCATTTTCTACCCATGACTCATTTATTTTGCACCTGGAAATTTGTGACTTTTAATTCCTCTCACCTATTTTTTTTCCTCCTCTCACCCTCTTCCCCTCCAGCAACTACCTGTTTTTTGTATCTATAACTTTGCTTCTACTTTGTTACGTTTGTTCATTTTTTTTGTTTTTAAAGATTTCAAATAAAAGTGAATTCATACAATATTTGTCTTTCTCTGTTTAACTTATTTCACTATGCAAATATCCTCCTGGTCCATTTGTGCTGTTGCAAATGGCAAGATTTCATTCTTTTTATGGCTGAGTAATATTCATTTTATATCTATCTATCTATCTATCTACCTCTAAGTGCCTATCAATGGACGAACAGATAAAGATTGCTTCCATATCTTGGCTATTGTAAATAAGGCTGTGGTGTACATAGGGGTGTACATATCTTTTCTAATTAGTGTTTTTGTTTTCTTCAGATATATGCTTAGGAATGGAATTGTTGGATCAAGTGGTAGTTCTATTTTTAATTTTTTGAGGCATCTTCATACTGTTTTCCATTCAGTTCAGTTCACTTCAGTTGCTCAGTCATGTCTGACTCTTTGCAACTCCATGGACTGCAGCATGCCAGGCCTCCCTGTCCATCACCAACTCCTGGAGTTCACCCAAACTCATGTCCATCGAGTCGGTGATGCCATCCAACCATCTCATCCTCTGTCGTCTCCTTCTTCTCCTGCCCTCAATCTTTCCAAGCATCAGGGTCTTCTCAAATGAGTCAGCTCTTTGCATCAGGTGGCTAAAGTATTGGAGTTTCAGCTTCAGCATCAGTCCTTCCAATGAACACTCAGGACTGATCTCCTTTAGGATGGACTGGTTGGATCTCCTTGCAGTCCAAGGGACTCTCAAGAGTCTTCTCCAACACCACAGTTCAAAAGCATCAATTCTTCGGCACTCAGCTTTCTTTATAGTCCAACTCTTATACCCATACATGACTACTGGAAAAACCATAGCCTTGACTAGATGGACCTTTCTTGGCAAAATAATGCCTCTGCTTTTTGATATGCTGTCTAGGTTGATCATAACTTTCCTTCCAAGGAGTAGGCATCTTTTAATTTCATGGCTGCAGTCACCATCTGCAGTGATTTGGAGCCCCCCCAAAATAAAGTCAACCACTGTTTCCATTGTTTCCCTATCTATTTGCCATGAGGTGATGGGACCAGATGCCATGATCTTCGTTTTCTGAATGTTGAGCTTTAAGCCAACTTTTTCGCTCTCCTCTTTCACTTTCATCAAGAGGCTTTTTAGTTCCTCTTCCCTTTCTGTCATAAGGGTGGTGTCATCTGCATATCTGAGGTGATTGATATTTCTCCCAGCAGTCTTGATGCCAGCTTGTGCTTCCTCCAGCTCAGCGTTTCTCATGATGTACTCTTCATATAAGTTAAATAAGCAGGGTGACAATATACAGCCTTAACATACTCCTTTTCCTATTTGGAACTAGTCTGTTGTTCCATGTCCAGTTCTAACTGTTGCTTCCTGACCTGCATGCAGGTTTCTCAAGAGGCAGGTCAGCTGGTCTGGTATTCCCATCTCTTTCAGAATTTTCCACAGTTTATTGTGATCCACACACTCAAAGGCTTTGGCAAAGTCAGTAAGGCAGAAATAGATATTTCTCCGGAACTCTCTTGATTCTTCTATGATCCAGCGGATGTTGGCAATTGATCTCTGGTTCCTCTGCCTTTTCTAAAACCAGCTTGAACATCTGGAAGTTCATGGTTCACGTATTGCTGAAGCCTGGCTTGGAGAATTTTGAGCATTACTTTACTAGCATGTGAAATGAGTGCAATTGTGCAGTAGTTTGAGCATTCTTTGGCATTGCCTTTCCTTGGGATTGGAATGAAAACTGACCTTTTCCAGTCCTGTGGCCACTGCTGAGTTTTCCAAATTTGCTGGCATATTGAGTGCAGCACTTTCACAGCATCATCTTTCAGGATTTGAAATAGCTCAGTTGGAATTCCATCACTTTGGCTAGCTTTGTTCATTGTGATGCTTCCTAAGGTACACTTGACTTCACATCCCAGGATGTCTGGTTCTAGGTGAGTGATCACATCATCATGATTATCTGGGTCGTGAAGATCTTTTTTGTACAGTTCTTCTGTGTATTCTTGTCATCGCTTCTTAATATCTTCTGCTTCTGTTAGGTCTCTACCATTTCTGTCCTTTATTGAGCCCATCTTTGCGTGAAATGTTCCCTTGGTATCTCTCATTTTCTTGAAGAGATCTCTAGTCTTTCCCATTCCATTGTTTTCCTCTATTTCTTTGCACTGATCACTGAGGAAGGCTTTCTTATTTCTCCTTGCTATTCTTTGGAAATTTGCATTAAATGGGTATATTTTTCTTTTCTCCTTTGTTTTTCACTTCTCTTATTTTTATAGCTATTTGTAAGGCCTCCTCAGACTGACATTTTGCTTTTCTGAATTTCTTTTTCTTGGGGATTGTCTTGATCCCTGTCTCATGTACAATATCACAAACCTATGTCCATGGTTCATCAGTCTCTCTGTCCATCAGATCTAGTCCCTTAAATCTACTTCTCACTTCCACTTTATAATCGTAAGAAATATTATTTAGGTCATACCTGAATGGTCTAGTGGTTTCCCCTACTTTCTTCAATTTAAGTCTGAATTTCACAATAAGGAGTTCATGATCTGAGCCACAGTCAGCTCCTGGTCTTCTTTTTGCTGATTGTATATAGCTTCTCCATCTTTGTCTGCAAAGAATATAATCAATCTGATTTCGGTGTTGACCATCTGGTGATGTTCATGTGTAGAGTCTTCTCTTGTGTTGTTGGAAGAGGGTGTTTGCTACGACCAGTGCGTTCTCTTGGAAAAACTCTGTTAGCCTTTGCCCTGCTTCATTCTGTAGTCCAAGGCCAAATTTGCCTGTTACTCCAGGTGTTTCTTGACTTCCTACTTTTACATTCCAGTCCACTATAATGAAAAGGACATCTTTTTGGGGTATTAGTTCTAGAAGGCTTTGTAGGTCTTCATAAAACTGTTCAGCTTCAGTTTCTTCAGCGTTACTGGTTGGGGCATAGACTTGGATTACTGTGATATTGAATGGTTTGCCTTGGAAATGAACAGAGATCATTCTGTCATTTTTGAGATTGCATCCAAGTACTGCTTTTGGGACTCTCTTGTTGACTATGATGGCTACTCGATTTCTTCTAAAGGATTCTTGCCCATAGTGGGAGATATAATGGCTTTCTGAGTTAAAGTCATTCATTCCAGTCCATTTTAGTTTGCTGATTCCTAAACTGTTGATGTTCACTCTTGCAATTTCCTGTTTGACCACTTCCATTTTGCCCTGATTCATGGATCTGACATTCCAGGTTCCTATGCAATTTTGCTCTTTACAGCATCAGACCTTGTTTCTTTCACCAGTCACATCCACAACTGGGTGTTGTTTTTGTTTTGACTCCGTCTCATCATTCTTTCTGGAGTTATTTCTCCACTGATCTCCAACAGCATATTGGGAACCTACCGACCTGGGGAGTTCATCTTTCAGTGTCCTATCTTTTTGCCTTTTCATACTGTTCATGGGGTTCTCAAGGCAAGAATATTGAAGTGGTTTGCCGTTCCCTTCTCCAGTGGACCACATTTTCTCAGAACTCTCCCCCATAACCTATCTATCTTGGTTGGCTCTACTTGGCATGGCTTAGTTTCATTGAGTTAGACAAGGCTGTGGTCCATGTGATTAGATTGGTTAGTTTTCTGTGATTGCGGTTTCAGTCTCTCTCCCCTCTGATGCCCTCTCTCAGCACCTACTGTCTTACTTACTATCTTACTGTTTTCCATAGCAGTTTATATTCCCACCAACAGTCATGAGGATTTCCTTTTCTCCACACCTTGGCCAACACTTGTTATTTATTGCCTTTTTGATAATAGCCATTCTAACAGGTGGGAGGTGAAATCTCATTATGATTTTGATTGTATTTCCCTGATGATTAGTGATGCTGAGCATCTTTTCATGTGTCTGTTGCTCATATGTATGTCTTCTTTGGAAAATGTCTATTCAGTCATCTGCTCATTTTTTAATTGATTTTTTTGATGTTAGTTGTTCAAATTCCTGTTATATTTTGCATATAAACTCCCTTTTAGATGTCTTATTTGCAAATATATTCTCCATTCAGTGGGCACTCTTTTCATTTTGCTGATAATTTCCTTTGCTGTGCAAAGTTTTTTAGTTTGATGCAATCCCATTTGTTTATTTTTGCTTTTTTCCCCTTGTCCAAGGAGCCGTATCCAAGGGGGAAAAAAAAAACCAACAAACCACTAAAACTGATGTCAAAGAGCTTACTGCCTATGGTTTCTTCTAGAAGTTTTATGATTTCAGGTCTTAGATGGAAGTCTTTAATCCACTTTGAGTTTATTTTTGTAAGTGGTGTGGGAAACTAGTCCAGTTCGATCTTTCACAAGTAGCTGTCCAGTTTCCCCAACACAATTTATTGAAGAGATTGGCCTTTTCCTACTGGATATTCTTACCTCCTTTGTTGTAGATTAAAACTGTGTGCTTGTTTGGGGGCTCTCTATTCTGTTTAGGCTGTTTCTTTTTGAGTGAGTTTTGGTAGTTTGTGTTTTGCAAAGAATTGAGAAACTATTGCATGGAAAGTGTCAGATCAATGAACATAAAGTTGTTCACAGAAATTTTCTTAATGGCTATCTAATTTCTGTAGGATCAGTACTAATGCTCCTTATTTTAATGGTGATGTTAGTAGTTCGTGTCTTCTCCCTTTCTTCTTTGGAAAATAAGCTGAAAAAAAATTTTAATTTAAAAATAAAAAAAATTTTTTGGCTGCACTGTGCAGCATATGGGATCTTCGCTCCCTGACTAGGGATCGAATCCACACACCCTGCACTAGAAGCACTGAGTCTTAACCATGGGGCTGTCAAGGAAGTTCAGGAAAATATTTTTTAGAGGTTTATTCAGTTCAATTCAGATCAGTTCAGTCACTCAGTCATGTCCAACTCTTTGTGATCCCATGGCCTGCAGCACACCAGGTCTCTCTGTCTATCACCAACTCCTGGAGTTTAACCAAACTCATGTCCATTGAGTCAGTGATGCCATCCAGCCATCTAATCCTCTGTGATCCCCTTCTTCTCCTGCCCTCAATCTTTCCCAGTACGAGGGTCTTTTCAAATGAGTCAGCTCTTTGCATCAAGTGGCCGAAGTATTGGAATTTCAGCTTCAACATCAGTCTTTCCAATGAACACTCAGGACTGATCTCCTTTAGGATGGACTGGTTGGATCTCCTTGCAGTCCAAGGAGTCTCAAGAGTCTTCTCCAACACCACAGTTCAAAAGCATCAATTCTTTGGCACTCACCTTTCTTTATAGTTCAACTGTCACATCCATACATGACTATTGGAAAAACCATGGCTTTGACTAGTTGGACCTTTGTTTGCAAAATAATGCCTCTGCTTTTTAATATGCTGTCTAGGTTGGTCACAACGTTTCTTCCAAGGAGCAAGTTTCTTTTAATTTCACGGCTGCAGTCACTATCTACAGTGATTTTGGAGCCCCCCAAAATAAAGTCTCTTACTGTTTCCATTGTTTCCCCATCCATTTGCCATGAAGAGATGGGACCGGGGGCATCACTTCAATGGGAAATAGATGGGGAAACAGTGGAAACAGTGTCAGACTTTATTTTGGGGGGCTCTGAAATCACTGCAGGTGGTGACTGCAGCCATGAAATTAAAAGACGCTTACTCCTTGGAAGGAAAGTTATGATCAACCTAGATAGCATATTCAAAAACAGATATTACTTTGCCAACAAAGGTCCGTCTAGTCAAAGCTACGTTTTTTCCAGTAGTCATGTATGGATGTGAGAGTTGGACTGTGAAGAAAGCTGAGCACCGAAGAATTGATGCTTTTGAAGTGTGGTGTTGGAGAAGACTCTTGAGAGTCCCTTGGACTGCAAGGAGATCCAACCAGTCCATCCTAAAGGAGATCAGTCCTGGGTGTTCTTTGGAAGGAATGATGCTAAAGCTGAAACTCCAGTACTTTGGCCACCTCATGTGAAGAGCTGACTCATTGGCAAAGACTCTGATGCTGGGAGGGATTGGGGGCAGGAGGAGAAGGGGACGACAGAGGATGAGATGGCTGGATGGCATCACCAACTCGATGGACATGAGTTTGAGTGGAATCTGGGAGTCGGTGATGGACAGGGAAGCCTGGCATGTTGCAATTCATGGGGTTGCAAAGAGTCGGACACGACTGAGTGAATGAACTGAACTGAACTGAACTGATGGATGCTATGATCTTAGTTTTTTGAAAGTTGAGTTTTAAGTCAACTTTTTCACTCTCCTCTTTCATTTTCATCAGGAGGCTCTTTAGTTCTTCTTCACTTTCTGCCATAAGGGTGGTGTCATCTGTGTATCTGAGGTTATTGATATTTCTCCTGGCAATTTTGATTCCAGCTTATGCTTCATCCAGCCTAGCATTTCACATGATGTACTCTGCATAGAAGTTAAATAAACAGGGTGACAATATACAGCCTTGAAGTACGCCTTTCCCAATTTAGAACCAGTCTGTTCCATGTCCAGTTCTAACTGTTGCTTCTTGGCCTGCATACAGATTTCTCAGGAGTCAGGTCAGGTGGTCTGGTATTCCTATCTGTTTCAGAATTTTCCACAGTTTGTTGTGATCCACACACTCAAAGGCTTTGGCATAGTCAGTTAAGCAAAAGTAGATGTTTTTCTGGAACTTTCTTGCTTTTTCGATGATCCAGTGGATGTTGGTAATTTGATCTCTGGTTCTTCTGATATTATTAAATCCAGCTTGAACATCTGGAAGTTCATGGTTCACGTATTATTGAAGGCTGGCTTGGAGAGTTTTGAGCATTACTTTGCTAGCATGTGAGATGAGTGCAATTGTGTGGTAGTTTGAACATTCTTTGGCATTGCCATTTTTTGCTATTGGAATGAAAACTGACCTTTTCCAGTCCTGTGGCCACTTTTGAGCTTTCCAAATTTGCTGGCATATTGAACATAGCACTTTCACAGCATCATCTTTCAGGATTTGAAAGAGCTCAACTGGAACTTAGTCACCTCTACTAGCTTTGCTCGTAGTGATGCTTCCTATGGCCCACTTGACTTCACATTTCAGGATGTCTGGCTCTATGTGAGTGATGACACCATCACAGTTATCTGGGTTATGAAGATCTCTTTTGTACAGTCCTGTGTATTCTTGCCACCTCTTCTTAATATCTTCTGCTTCTGTTAGATTCCTACCATTTCTGTCCTTTATTGAGCCCATCTTTGCATGAAACATTCCCTTGGTATCTCTAATTTTCCTCTTTCTCTAGTCTTTCTCATTGTATTGTTTTCCTCTATTTTTTGCATCAATCGCTGAGGAAGGCTTTCTTATCTCTCTTTGCTATTCTTTGGAACTCTGCATTCACATGGGTATATTTTGTCTTTAGCTTGTCTTCTTTTCTCAGCTATTTTTAAGGCCTCCTTAGACAAATATTTTGCCTTTCTTTTTCTTGGGGATGGTCTGGATCACTGCCTCCTGTACAATGTTATGAATCTCCATCCATAGTTCTTCAGGCACTCTACCCGATCTAATCTTTGGATTTATTTGTTACTTCCACTGTATAATTATAAGGGATTTGATTTATGTCATACCTGAATGGTCTAGTTGTTTTCCCTACTTTCTTCAATTTAAGTCTGAATTTTGCAATAAGGAGTTCATGATCTGAGCCACAGTCAGCTCCCAGTCTTATTTTTGCTGACTGAGTAGAACTTCTTCATCTTTGCCTGCAGAGAATATAATCAATCTGATTTCGGTGTTGGCCATCTGGTGATGTCCATGTGTAGAATCTTCTCTTGTGTTGTTGGAAGAGGGTGTTTGCATTCTCTTAATAAACTCTGTTAGCCTTTGCCCTGGTTCATTTTATACTCCAAGGCCAAATTTCCTGTTACTCCAGATGTTTCTTGACTTTCTACTTTTTCATTCTAGTCCCATATGATGAAAAGGACATCTTTTTTGGATGTTAATTCTAGAAGGTCTTATAGGTCTTCATAGGACTGTTCAACTTTAGCTTCTTCAGCATTACTGGTTGAGGCATAGATTTAGGTTACTGTGATATTGAATGGTTTGCTTTGGAAAGGAACTGAGATCATTGTGTTGTTTTTGAGATTGCACCCAAGTACTGCATTTAGGACTCTTTTGTTGACTATGAGGGCTACTCAATTTCTTCTAAGGGATTCTTGCCCACAGTAGTAGATATAATGGTCATCTGAATTAAATTTGCACATTCCAGTCCATTTTAGTTCACTGATTCCTAGGTCAATGTTCACTCTTGCCATTTCCTGTTTGACCACTTCCAATTTGCCTTGACTCATGGACCTAACATTCCAGGTTCCTAAACAGTGTTGTCCTTTACAGCATTGGACTTTACTTCCATCACCAGTCACATCCACAACTAGGTGTTGGTTTGCTTTGAGTCCATCTCTTCATCCTGAAGTTATTTCTCCACTCTTCTCCGGTAGCATATTGGCCTATAAATGTCTATAAATGTGTCGTGATGTGTTTCCACCATTATAACATCAGACAGAATGGTGTCATTGTCCTAAAAATACTCTGTACTCCTCCTGTTTATCCATATCTCCAAACCCTGGAACCACTGATCCTTAACTGTCCTCATGGTTTTGCCTTTTCTGGAATGTCAGAATTGGAGTCATACAGTACATAGCCTTTTCAGATGGTGTCCTTTAGTTAGTAATGATAGCTTGTGGTGAACGGTGTTGTATTCGTGATCTCTGAAGAAGATTTAGCTTTGGAACCAGGGACTAGGCTTGATCACTCAAGAGTTTTTGTGTAGCAGAGTTTTATTAAAGTGAAAAAGGACAGAGAAAACTTCTGACTTAGACATCAGAAGGGGGGAAGAGAGTGTCCCCCTCGCTAGTCTTAGAAAAGGGAGTTCTATACTTTTCCAATTGCTTATTACAATAAATCAAAAGAATGTCTCAAGGTTGTAAAGATCTTATCAGGCCTACTCTCATAGTATACATTTTAAGATAATAGGCTTAGTCAGAAGATTTTCAAGAAGGAGAAACTGTCCTCAAGCAGGATACATTGTCTTTATATAATCCTTCCTAAGGAATGTAGAAAAAAAAGTTTGTCCTTTCCTCCTTGAGAATTCCAGACCCCTATCTCCTCCTTGAGAACTCCAGACCCCTTTCTCCTCCTCAGGGACCCTGGACTTCTTATTAACCTACCTAGAAATGGAATCTTTTATTCTCCCCTTTTCTTTTAGGAGAATATGGCTGCCAAGGGAAAAGGGGCATCACTCTCATTCTGTAACTACTTCCTGCTGGCCAGGGGCACAGGCCCTAAATTGCTGAGGCAGCATATTCTCCTAACCCTCATATGAAGGGTCTCTGATCCAGGGGCCCCAAGTAATAGTTGGAGGAGGTTGTGGCACTCATAGGAGCCTGGACAGCCATTTATAACTTAAAAGCTTTCAGATGATTAGAAATAAATCCACTTACACACTTATAGATGCAGGGAACAAACAGGAAAAACAGAACAATTAGAAATATTATGATTAAGATAGTTCTCCACCATGGGGAGCTAATGTTTTTTCAAAGTGTGGTGACTGAGGCTTTAGGAGTATCCATAGCCTGAATCATCTTGTTCATGTGTTTAATAAAGTAACATTAGTACTCATAGCTGGTATATATTTACAACATTGGGTATGAATTATGGCACAAATTCCTCTTGTGCAGCTGATAGAATATCTAAGGCCAATCGGTTTTGTAAAACCACCTTTCTGATTTGTATTTGTTCAGCATTAAGGGCTGAAAGTTAGTCAGAGCATCATCTTGTAGCATAACATCTATAGGTCCCAGAGAGGGAACGAATATTGTAGTCGGATAATCATACCAGTGAAATGCATATCTTGCCCATTGAGTTCTAAGGTGTGGCATATTACCAGGCTTCTTTGGAAGCTCTGAAAATATGAAGCCAAGAGTAAAAATGAGACCTAGAGTGCATCTTCCTATCCAGCCAGGGGGACGCCACACCCATAGGTAAGAGCCATGTATCCAGTAAGTCCCGTTTGGAGCAAACCAGCATGGCTGAGGGATCTAGTCTCAATCAATTTCTGGCCAGGCCAAAAGGAGGACCTGAACTGGGGTTGGAAAGCACAGGAATTGCATATTTCTTGAGGCAAAAAATTCCCAATTGATTCCAGTCATTATAATTAAGTTGTTGGCTCACTTCTGGGGATAGCTCTATTTGTTTCCAGCATATGGGAGCATTAGATAATAGGCTTCCTTTTTCAGGAGTTAACCATATGACCTCACCCCATATCTGATAGACATCAGGTAGGAAACCACCAGATCTAGACCCATTTACTTTCTTCAGTTCAGTTCAGCCACTCAGTCATCTCCGACTCTTTGTGACCTCATGAATTGCAGCACGCCAGGCCTCCCTGTCCATTACCAACTCTTGGAATTCACTCAAACTCACATCCATCGAGTCAGTGATGCCATCCAGCCATCTCATCCTCTGTTGTCCCCTTCTCCTCCTGCCCCCAATCCCTCCCAGCATCAGACTCTTTTCCAATGAGTCAACTCTTCACATGAGGTGGCCAAAGTACTGGAGTTTCAGCTTTAGCATCATTCTTTCCAAAGAACACCCAGGACTTATCTCCTTTAGAATGGAAGTAGTAGGAAGTCAAGAAACACCTGGAGTAACAGGCAAATTTGGCCTTGGAATACGGAATGAAGCAGGGCAAAGGCTAACAGAGTTTTCCCAAGAGAATGCACTGGTCATAGCAAACATCCTCTTCCAACAACGCAAGAGAAGACTCTACACATGAACATCACCAGATGGTCAACACCGAAATCAGATTTGCCATGGGCGGAGTTCCTCACGCTGTATGCCGGGGGCCAGCGTGAGGAACTCCGCCCATGGCACAGATTGATTATATTCTTTGTAGCCAAAGATGGAGAAGCTCTATACAGTCAACAAAAACAAGACTGGAAGTTGACTGTGGCTCAGATCATGAACTCCTTATTGTGAAATTCAGACTTAAATTGAAGAAAGTAGGGGAAACCACTAGACCATTCAGGTATGGCCTAAATAAAATCCCTTATGATTATACTGTGGAAGTGAGAAATAGATTTAAGGGACCAGATCTGATAGATACAGTGCCTGATGAACTACAGATGGAGGTTCATGACATTGTACAGGAGACAGGGATCAAGACCATCCCCATGGAAAAGAAATGCAAAAAAGAAAAATGGCTGTCTGGGGAGGCCGTACAAATAGCCATGAAAAGAAGAGAAATGAAAAGCAAAGGCGAAAAAGAAAGATATAAGCATCTGAATGCAGAGTTCCAAAGAATAGCAAGAAGAGATAAGAAAGCCTTCCTCAGCAATCAATGCAAAGAAATAGAGGAAAACAACAGAATGGGAAAGACTAGAGATCTCTTCAAGAAAATTAGAGATATCAAGGGAGCATTTCATGCAAAGATGGGCTCGATAAATTTACCTTCTTATGTGCAGCAAAATAGTCATTAAACCAAGATAATGTATGATCAAAGTTGAAAGTCACTTTATGTCCATAGTTAAGGTACAATATGTTACACCAGTCCATCTTAGGATTGTTAGATGTCATCAGATCAAGAAGGGGTATTCACAGAGCTAAGAAAGTCCTTTCCTTGAAGCGGAGAAAGCCACCATGTTAAGCCTTTAATTGATGAGGAGGGGCATACTCCACAGATCGAGCAATTAGACTGATTATGGAATGCAGCCTAGAAATGAGTCCAGGACACGAAGGTGTTGTCTTGAGGGTCAAACAGCAGACTCAGGACTTTTGGAGTCAGCAGAAGCAAGCCCACATAGATTCTTAGGCCCATCTCAGTTCCTGGCTCAAACAGCAGCTTGTTTGACTCAAAGGCTGGGTCAGGAGTTAACCTCTCAATAATGTCTGTTGAATAGCTGAAAGCTGAGTCACATAGTTAATTAATTCTAAGGTTTTAGGACTTTTGATAATATCTGTGCACAAAAACAGTCTGCCACAGAGACATTCCCTTCTTTGGTGGGGGAGTGGTGGTGGTGGTGGTGCAGTTTGAGCCCTCATTAAAGCTATGGGTAAAACTTTAAACCAACTGTCTTGTGTTTCTTGAGTTAGCTTACATGGATATCTTTTAATAACATCATTAGTCTTTTCAACATTTTCTGAAGATTGAGATCTCCAGGAACAGTGTAAGTGATACTCTATTCCTAGAGCTTTCGACACCCCTTGAGTTACAGTAGCTTTAAAGGTGAAGCCATTGTTGCTCTGAACTTTAGAGTTTAAGATCCCACTTAGATCATGAAAAGTCAGTACAGTAAGATTTTGCCCATTCCTTAACCTTGGGCTTTAGTGAATACCACTTTTGATGTGAAAATAAGTGAGGGTCTTTGAGGTTGATAAAGACAGGAACAGCATTTTGTATTCGACCCACAGTTTTTTTAATCAGTCCAAACTCTAGGATTTGCATTTTGTTCAATTAAAAAGAACGGGTTCCATATTTGTGGAAACAGAGACCTGGACCTTGTTCAGTATATCCCTCCCCAGAAGGGGTGAGAAAGACTCTGGCATGATCAGGAACTTGTGAGAAAACATCACAAAGTCCAAGTTGCAGCTTAAAGGATGACTAATAGCCTTTGGCTTGTCCTGACAGCCCCATTATGGTAGCGGATTGGGAGGAAAGTGGACCAGGGGCCTCAATGAGCAGAGAGAAAGTTGCCTGAGTGTCCAAAAGAAAACCAATTGATTGGCCCCCACAGTTATTAATACCCGGGGTTCCTCAGGTGTAATTAGGAAGGGAGCTTGTGTAGGGACCCCCAGGCACCTTCAGTCGTGACTGTCTTGAGAGTCCAACTACTGGGGCCTACACCTTGGAGGGCAGTCTCTTCTCCAGTGTGATCCTTTGCAGACTGGACATGGATCCAGCGGTGGCTTAGATGCCTGAGGACAATCCTGCTTAAGATGCCCTTCCTTTCCACAGTAATAGCAAGTCCATCCCTTTTTACCTGGGTCCCTCTGGGCATTTTTCCTCAGGCTGTTTCAGAGCAGATCTAACAGCCTTTGTTGGGGCTTCAGTCTTTGGCCTGGTTCTTTTTTCCTCCTCGTATTCTCTACCATAATATACATCTCAGCCAGCTGTAACAGTTTTTTAAAAGACTGATTTGGTCCAAAGGCCTGTTTTTGTAACTTAGGGCAGATATCTGGAGCTGACTGAGTGAGAAATCTATCCTTTAAGGTCACTCCTCCTCTGTACTTTCAGGATCAATGTCAGTAAACTTGCGGAGAGCCTCCCATAGTCTATCTAAGAATTCACCAGGAGTTTCCTTCTCTCCCTGTTCTATGTCAGTCAGCTTAGCATAGTTTAGTGTCTTAGCATGTACTCACTTGAGTCCTTCAAGAATACATCTGACAAAGTGGCTCTGTTATGGGAACTGCTTGGCTCCCAGTAGGAAGGAGGGCTATTTTATGTTCCCTCTTTACCCTTGTCTCATGTTCAAGCCATTCATCTCCAAAAGTAGTAGCTTCCCCCCAAACTCAAGTTTTTGAGTCAGGAGTGGTCTGTCGCAAGACATGCATTACATCTCTCCAAGTAAGGTCATAAGGTAAAGTTAGAAAAAAAAAATAAAGTAAAGTTAGTCCTGTAAAGCCTTCTATGTACCTTTTGGATCCTCTAGATAGTCTCGACTGCAATTGGGACTGTTTGAATTTCTACCTAGACTGAGGCAACCCCTCCTGGAAGGGTGCCCTGATTCTCAGCCTGTTCACTTGGGAGCCCCAGATACAGGGGCAAAGTAAAAGAACAGGAGGGGGTTGAAGGTTTCACACCCAAATCTGTACCCTTAGGACACAAGTTTGGCATGTCTCAAAGAGAGAAGAAGAGCAACATATATGGCACTTTAACCCATTTCTCTTGTTTTCTACAGAACCGATCTAATTGTAAAACAGTATTATAATTGAGAAACTAAACAGGCCAGGGTTCCCCATCTTCCAAAGGATACTGTGGCAATTCAGTATCACAGAAGAAGATCAGGTGTGTCTTTCTAAATTCTGGGGATCAAGCCTGTCCCAGCTTTTTTAAAATGCATTTTAAAGGAGTGGTTCTGGAGCTGATAGCTCCCATCTGTAAGAGGGGAAAAGCAGCATCCACAGCCTTGGCTTCTTCCCATCGGAGGTGGCTCTCCCTGCTCTAGATGGGGGTGTAGACAGACTTTCCACTGAAGCTTTCCTTCCCTGGTCGGACTTAGTCTGTCCCTTACTGATGCAGGCACCTTAACTCATCCCTCCTTCTTCTGCCACTGAGGCGGGGTGGAGGTGCACCAGGGGTAGACCTGATGGCATCCCAAATTGACTTAGTTCCACACCATCATGAAGACCTTTGTTTGATTTATCCTTTTCCTCTGATGCCACGTGGGGTGGAGCAGAGTAGTCTTTTGGAATGTTTCCCAAGCTAGTACTACTAGGGGAAGCGTTCGTCTCACATGTGCCCATGCATATTCCTGACCACAGTAGAAATGGTGAGTCATAAAGGGATGAGAAAACCCCCCAAGACGTCCCTTCTGAGTGTCACCATGCCAGTATATATGATAGCAGAAGAGATAGTGGAGGGTTGGCCAGTGAGGAAAAAGTGATTTTTGTCCTCAAGCTACTAGGGCCAATCCTTCAGTTCATTTCCACAGATTCCACAAAAAGAATATCTAAGGAGTTGAAATAAGCCGCTGGAGAGCCTCCTCTGATCCACTAACAGCACTACCAAAGGAAGAAGCCTGTTGCACTTCCAATCTGACCAGATCCTGCAATTCCCAGTCTGTGTCCTCAAAAATCTAATGGTCACCAGCGATGCTTCTATCCACATAAATTGGAGGCACAGCCGTGATAAAGACTCACTTTCAGGTCATGGCCCCTGAGGCAGGCAGGCAAGAGAGTAACCTCTAGCCTGAGAGACGTTCCTGGAGCTAGAGGGAGCTAGAGCTCCGCCTTGATCCCAAACATATTCATGTAACTTTCACTCCAGTACTCTTGCCTGGAAAATCCCATGGACGGAGGAGCCTGGTGGGCTGCAGTCCATGGGGTCGCGAAGAGTCGGACGCGACTGAGGTACTTCCCTTTCACTTTTCACTTTTATGTGTTGGAGAAGGAAATGGCAACCCACTCCAGTGTTCTTGCCTGGAGAATCCCAGGGACGGGGGAGCCTGGTGGGCTGCCGTCTATGGGGTCGCACAGAGTCGGCACGATTGAAGTGACTTAGCAGCAGCAGCAGCAGCAGCAGCAAGGCTAGGTGCTTGCATACAGGGGGTCTAAGTAAAAGTACACAGTAATGGCATGGATCACAAGTCCCCTGAAACTCTGTGATTCGACTGGTTAGGTTAGTAGTTCTAATTCCCCAGGCAATTATGAAATGGTCAAAGAGACCAGGAAAAGGTGACCAAGCAGAGTAGAGTTCGGTCCACATGCTTTGTCCATTTCTGGCTGCTCCCCTTGCAGGGATGTTGGGTGTCTCTTGGCACTGGCAGGTTGGTGTAAATCCCCGACAAGGCTCCCCCTTTTGGGGCCTTGCCTTCAGTCATTACAAGGCACCACAAAACCGCAGAGCAGGGTTCATCACTTACTTCACACAGGGCGTGTCATTCATTCATGCAAGCACACCATAGAGTTAGGAAAGCAGAAAACGTGTGTCCTGAGAAAGCAGAGAGGCTAGAGCTCTGAGTGTTCTTACCTTGTCCTGAAGATCAAGGATGAGTCCTCAAGATAATAGCTTACAGTGAACAGTGTCAGATTCCTGATCTCCAAAGAAGATTTAGCTTTGGGACCAGGGACCAGGCTTGATCACTCAAGAGCTTTTGTGTAGCAGAGTTTTATTAAAGTGAAAAAGGACAAAGAAAGCTTCTGAAATAGGTAACAGAAGGGGGATAGAAAGTGCCCCCTCACTAGTTATAGAAAAGGGAGTTATATAATTTTTCAATTGGTTATTACAATAAATCAAAACAATTTTTTAATTAATTTTTAAATTGAAGGATAATTGCTTTACAGAATTTTGTTGTTTTCTGTCAAACCTCAACATGAATCAGTCATAGGTAGACATATATCCCCTCCCTTTGAACCTCCCTCCCATCTCCCACCCCATCCCACCCCTTTAGAGTGATACAGAGCCCCTCTTTGAGTTTCCTGAGCCATATGGCAAATTCCTGTTGGCTATTTATTTTACATATGGTAATGTAAGTTCCCATGTTATTCTTTCTATACATCTTACCCTCTGCTCCCTTCTCCCCAAGAATGTCTCAAGGTTGTAAAGATCTTACCAGACCCACTCCCATAATATACATTTTAAGATAATAGGATTAGTCAGAAGATTTTCAAGAAGGAGAAACTGTCCTCAAGCAGGACACATTGTTGTTATATAATCCTTACTAAGGAATGTAGGAAAAAAAAAAGTTTGTCCTTTCCTCCTCCTTGAGAATTCCAGACCCCTATCTCCTCCTTGACAGCCCCAGACTTCTTTCTCCTCCTTGGGGACCCTGGACTTCTTATCAACCTACCTAGAAATTGACTCTCTCAGTAATACGTGTTTAAAGTTCCTCCGTGTCTTTTCATGGCTTGATAGCACATTTCTTTTCAATGGTGAATAACATTCCATTGACTGTATGTACCACAGCCTATTTATCCATTCATCAACAGTGGAAACAGTGGCTGACTTTATTATTCTGGGCTCCAAAATCACTGCAGATGGTGATTGCAGCCATGAAATTAAAAGACACTTACTCCTTGGAAGGAAAGTTATGACAAACCTAGATAGCACATTGAAAAGCAGAGACATTACTTTGTCAACAAATGTCCATTTAGTCAAGGCTCTGGTTTTTCCAGTGGTATTGTATGGATGTGAGAGTTGGACTATAAAGAAAGCTGAGTGCCAGAATTGATGCTTTTGAAGTGTGGTGTTGGAGAAGACTCTTGAGAGTCCCTTGGACTGCAAGGAGATCCAACCAGTCCATCCTAAAGGAAATCAGTCCTGAATATTCATTGGAAGGACTGATGTTGAAGCTGAAACGCCAATACTTTGGCCACCTGATGTGCAGAGCTGACTCATTTGAAAAGACCCTGATGTTGGGAAAGATTGAGGGCAGGAGGAGAAGGGGATGACAGAGGATGAGATAGTTGGATGGCATCACCAACTCAATGGACATGGGTTTGGGTGGACTCCAGGAGTTGGTGATGCACAGGGAGGCCTGGCATGCTGTGGTTCATGGGGTTGCAAAGAGTTGGACACGACTGAGTGCCTGAACTGAACTGAACTAAAGGTCATCTTGGCTGCTATCAAATTTTGGTGATCATGAATAAAGCTATTTTAAATATTCATGTGCAGATTTTTGTGTGGACCTAAATAATATATTTTTAAATAAATGGATGAGAAAGGAGGGCTTTCTAGGAATGATAGAAGCCATAAAGAAAACAATTGTTAAAATTTCCAGACAGAGCAAAAAACTTAACATAGTGAGCTTAAGAGATAAACACCAGGGGGTGGTATTTGCAAGACATTTGACACCACTTGACAGTTCTATTTTACTGAGTATGTTGTGAATTTAAATGTGAGGCACAAAGCTCAAACTTCTCTATTTTGTTTTATTGCCTGCATGCCTATGGCAGAGGAAAGGACTGCCAGTAATCTACTGTGGATCTGTCCAAGAAACCCTATCAGTATTAAGACCTGTTAGGAATGACTAGATTTCAAGTTACATCTCACAGTAGGGAAACACTTTATTAAATAAGACAACCATAATTCCACAGACTTAGAGAGATGAACAGTTATTTTCACAGGGCAGAACTGCAGTTTTCAAGGACTGAATATCTCACAAACTCTTTTGTAGAAATAATACTTGTCGCTTTACCCTGCACCTGTAGGGGCAGGAAGGAGCAACTCCCTTCCTCCTTTATAGGTGATATTTCTTTCACCAGCAATTAGAATCACCTGTGGTTTAAAGGGCTTCCTTGGTGGCGCAGTGGGTAAAGAATCGGCCTGCAGTGCAGGAGACCCAGGTTCAATCCCTGGGTTGGGAAGATCCCCTGGAGAAGAGAATGGCAACCCACTCTAGTATTCTTGCCTGGAGAATTCCATGGACAGAGGAGTGTGGTGGGCTACAGTTCATGGGGTCACAAAAAGCTGGACATGACAACTGAACGACTAATGCATGGTCTGAAGAGCCGTCACTAGAATTCCAAGTGCTAATGCAGGAGGAAAAAGAGGAGTCCTGAATAGTCATAAAACTCTTAAGAAAGAAGAGAAAGGGGCATAGAAGGAGTGTTGATGGTTGTTATATAGGATAGATAATCTTTTGCTTTCTTGAGTCATAAATAAAGGCTTTTCTTGAATCAATGAGAAAAACACATACAATTTAACAGCAAATAGCGGCTAAGCATATAAAGAGGCTGTCTAGAGGAAAAAGGCGTACAACTGTCCCCAGTGGAAGGCCATCCCATCTCACCCTTTGCTGTAGCTGAGAAAACACCTGAAGAAAGAACCAAGATGATTTTTTTTTCAATGATTAATTTGCCTTTTCTCTAATGCACAGAAAGTAGCTGGTCAGGACCCGCAGTCTCTATGGTATGGGGGCACCAGTAGCCTAAGACAGGTGAAAAGACCGGGTTACCTTAACCATTAAAACTCACAAGGCAGATGTAGATTTGATTCCTTTGAGCAATGTCCCAAGTATTTGCAAAATATGTGCTGAGATGACTGAACAAGTTGACTTCAGGCATAAAAATATTCATGATAAACCAGTTAAGAGTTAGATGTGTAGCAAAAGAATTTTGTTTCAGAAGAGTTGATCTTTAACTCTCTTCTCCTCATGCCACCCCTGCCCTGGGCAAAAATGAGGTATCAGAGGCTTTTCTAGCTAGCAAAGAGAAAATAATGTCTTCTGTATGTTAAAAGCAAGCTTTTCTGTCCTCTACAGTAGGAGGGCATGTATCCACCACATTCAGTGTAATAGTTAGTATTATTTGGAAAGTTAAAATTAAAGTATTAATATGGATGAATAGTTTGTAAGTTAAGTGTGGCTTTCACTGTAAATGTGAAATGTGAGTGTTAATCTGCATTATGGCTGAGCAAATAAAGAATCCGCCTGCAGTGCAGGAGACACAGGAGATGCAGGTTTGATCCCTGGGTCAGAAAGATCCCCTGAAGGAGGAAATGGCAACACACTCCAGTATTCTTGCTTGGACGATTCCATGGCTGGAGGAGCCTGACAGGCTAGAGCCCATGGGGTCACAAAGAGTGGGACATGACTGAAATGACTTAGCACACTTCTCCAAACTAAGCAAAAGAACCAAGAGTTACCTGTATCTCTATGTCCCATTTAGTGTTGCTTTCCCAGAGTTAATCTGAACCCAAATGGGCTAGTAATGCCCCCTTCCCCCTAAGAATGTCTCCAGAGAGGTGCTTCAGCCCTGGGGCCTCCAGGAGGGCCTTTGTATGGAAGCAGAGGAAGCGGGAGGCTGCCAGGGCATCCCCTTAAATACTTGTCACTTTGCCTAAATCATACTGTGGGTGGGGACAGATGTGTCCCTCGCTTCCATGGAAATGCAAGTCCACCCAAATGAAGAAATCTACCAAACTTTGTTTCCCCCTGAATCCTCCCACCAATGCAGGAGCTTCAGGAGACATGGGTTCAATCTCAGATAGTTTTCATATGTGAGTCGTAAAAAAACCTACACAGAAGATGATCGAACTCCAACTTTCCTGGTCATTTGCATGAGCACGCGCCTTGCTTTCCAGGTGATGCTAGTGGGAAAGAGACTGCCTGACAATGCAGGAGACATAAGAGACATGGGTTCGATCCATGGGTGGGGAAGATCCTCTGGAGGAGGGCACAGCAACTCAGTTCAGTAGTCTTGACTGGAGAATCTCATGGACAGAGGAGCCTGGTGGGCTACAGTCCATAGAGTCGCAAAGACTCGGATGACTGAGACAACTGAGCAACACGCAAGTCAAAGCATGACTAACTTGAGGGCAGGGCATTTGATAAGAAACAAGAGGACCAGATCCGCAGAGGATTGCAAGCAAGATGCCTGCTTGAGTTCAGCCTTCGCTGTCATCTGGAGTTACATATAAGAAGCTATCTGTGCAGAAGGTAAATGCTGGATGTGAGGAGATGCCTGGTGGTCCACTTCAGGCCAGTGAAGGGTGGCGAATGCTTGGTTTGGGGTGCAGCTGTGCCCCAGATGTTCGTTGGCTCCCCTGAGTCTCCAGACTAACTCAGGTGGAGACCTTGTTCTGCACAAAAGCCTTATAGAGATGTGGTGGGGAGAAGGAAATGGCATGTTATTAAAAAGAAAACAAAACCAAAGCAAAAAAAAAAAAAAAACCAAACCCTCTTCCTCTGGTGTCTCTGCCTTTGAGGTCATTTGAGTCATTCTCCAAGGATGGCTTGGTGAGGAAACCCATACGTTGTTCTTTGCCTACCCTGAGGGACTGGTCTTTGCCTGTGGCAGATAGGATTGGTGGCCAGAATTTTTCATCGTCCACTGATCTTATGTTTTTGTGATGAGACTAGAAGCCAAAGAAAGAGGCTGCCTGGAGAGGAAGGAAGACTGCAGCAAGACTGTCTGAGAACTTGCAGAACTCTGCAGCATCTAGCAGGTAACAACAGGCTTTGTTCGTCTCTCTCTCTCTCTCTTTCCCCCTCCCTCCCTCTCAACGTGGTTCTCCCAGTAACAGTCTGGGTCAGCCTGCACACTTGATCTTTCAAAGCCTCAGTTTCATTATTTCAAAATTATTAGCATCAGGAATTACGTAGCCTAAATCCCCAAATTTACTGCAAGAAAAAATATTACTGGTACTATACTTTTCAGAAATGATTGTATCAATCCATCGGACTAGTGTAATAGTGGCAAGAATGCTAGAGTGGGTTGCCATTTCTTTCTCTAGGGGATCTTCCCAACCCAGGGATCAAACTTTTGTCTCCTGTATTTCTTATGTTGCAGGCAGATTCTTTACCCACTGAACCATAGGGAAGTCCATACTTTTCAGAACATAAAATATAGAACATAATGAGCTCAGACAGTAGCCCTCTGGTGATACTAGCTTGCTTATGTCTTGTGTTTGCGCAAAAGAATTTTCACATATGCACCTAGTGGCTGCTGCGTGCATGTCTGTGTTAGTTGCTCAGTCATGTCTGGTTTTTTGCAATCCCATGGACTGTAGCCCACCAGGCTCCTCTGTCCATGGGATTCTCCAGGCAAGGATACTGGAGTGGGTTGTGATTCCCTTCTCCAGGGGATCTTCCCTACCCAGGGAACCTGGTCTCCTGCACTGGAGTCAGACTCTTTACTGTCTAAGCCACTAGGACCTATAGAATTTTCTGCACATTGCTGGGAGGAGGGTCTGACCTGCTCCCTCAAGTCATAGGATGTCCTTTGAAAAATGGGCTGAAAAATTGCCTTGCGATTTTAATCTAACTTGATGTCTGTTGCTTCTCTCTCTCTCTCTCTTTTTTTGGATGTAAAAATTTTTTTTATTGGAGTATAGTTGATTTACAATATTGTGTTAGTTTCTGCTGTACAGCAAAATGAATCAGTTATACATATATCCACTTTTTTAGATTTTTCTTCCATATAGTTCATTACAGAGTATTGAGTTCAGTTCCCTGTGCTGTATACATTAGGTCCTCATTTGCTATATATACATATATACATGTCAATCCAATCTCCCAATTTGTTCCTCCCCCCACACCACCATCCATCTCCAGAGTTTTCCCACTGGTAACCACATAAATTCAGATTTTTAAAGGTCAAATCCCTTATCTTTAAAATGTTGGTGGCTAACTTTTATTTATTTACTTTTTAACTTTCTTACTTTGTATTAGGGTATAGACAATTAACAATGTTGTGACAGTTTCAGGTGAACAGTGTAGAGACCCAGTCATACAATCACATGTATCCATTCTCCCCCAAACTCCCCTCCCATCCAGGCTACCACACAACACTGAACTGAGTTCCATGGACTCTATTGTAGATCCTTGTCGGCTATCCATTTAAAACCTAACAGTGGGTACCTGTCCATCACAAACTCCCCAACTATGTGTTGCTTGTTTCTGTTGCATGCACTGCTTAACTGGAAGAAAAATTTCTACTTTCAAGAGGGGAGGAATTTTTAGGGACAGGATTCAAGATGATCTGCTCAGGTAAAGCATTTGCTTTGTTTCTGAGAAAGAAATACAACTTGCTGATTAAAAAATGACTTGTCTCCCTCATTAACCAGAATGGGGTCATGAGGGTGTTATTCTGGAGGATTATCCTGCTTGGCTCCCTGTGATGGTAACAGTGTCTCACCATGCTACCTTGTCTGTGATTCTGAATCAGCATGTCACCCTCTCCAACACTCTCCCATGGGGCCAGTAGGGGGAGATTCTGAATGCTTTTGACAAAGAGTAAGATAATCTGGCTTCCCTGGTGGCTCAGATGGTAAAACGTCTGCCTGTAATGCGGGAGACCCAGGTTTGACCCCTGGGTCGGGAAGATCCCCTGGAGAAGGAAATGGCAACCCACTCCAGTATTATTGCCTGGAGAATTCCATGGATTGAGGAGCCTGGTAGGCTACAGTCCACGGGGTCGCAAAGAGTCGGACACGACTGAGCCACTTCACTTCAAGATAATCTGCCCAGGTTTTGGTCCATTTCAGGCCCTGAAACTGAATCAGTTTCACAATTTTTGCAAGGGTGCCTCTATCTTTGCTGTCCCCATGTGCTCCTTTCAGCTCTGCCCAGTGGAAACGTGGTGGCAAGTGGGGCTATCCAAGCATGGTAGAAGGAATCACCTTCTTTCCCAGTCTCCAGAAGGACTGCTAGGTCACTTCAGTCGTGTCTGACTCTGTGTGACCCCATAGAAGGGCAGCCCACCAGGCTCCCCTGTCCCTGGGATTCTCCAGGCAAGAACACTGGAGTGGGTTGCCATTTCCTTCTCCAGTGCATGAAAGTGAAAGTGAAAGTGAAGTTGCTCAGTTGTGTAGCACTTAAATGGATGAATGAAGGGATGATGGCTTTAAAATGAGGGAGCTGGGTTGTTGGCAGGAGGAAGCATGATGATAGTGATCTTGGGAGGGGACTGATGGGCACAGGGGTCTTCAGGGGACAGAGCAGGGGAGAGGTGCAGCTGGGACGTGTTGGCAGCCTTCTTTCCAGAGGTGTGGCCATTTGCACTAAACTAGAGAGAAGAAACAAATCTTCAAAAAGTAGTTGAGAAAGATGGTTCTTGAGGAGGCCCCCCCCCCCCACTTTCCCCACCTTTTTTTTTAATTTCCCTTTCTGCTCAGGCTAGGCTCAAAGAGAGCAGCAATTTAAGCCTCTCATTCTTGGAAGAGATGGCTGGCTACCAGTTGCTTAGTCACATATATCATGTGAGTAGCTCTGCTTGACCTGTTCCCAAGCGACTTAGGGGCAGCTCGAGGGAACCAGTCTCTTCCAGCACGCAGGGCAAGTGGCATTCTCTGGTCCTGCCTGCATTCTAAATTGGCCAGGAGACACAATGAAGGAGTTGCCATCTCTCTCTGATATCCCTTCAACACCAGTCCTGGGTGAAGGCAGCTTCATGTCATTGCTGTATTACCTACCCCCTGAAGCCTCAGTTTCTTTATATTTAAAAGATGTGGACAGTGTCATTTGATTTCTCTATGAGTCCAGGTGTATCATCTCGAGCCTCCTCCCCTCCAGTTCCCCTTTCTGCAGCTCTTTCAGCATCACTTTCTCTGCCCCTCATCACTCTAGTCACTTACCTGGTACCTGTGTGGTACTCTCAGCTGCTCGGGAGCCCCTCCTCAGTGGTCCTCTCTGGAGATCACCATTCAAGATGACCCAAGGGCAATACGTGAGAAAATAGAGCATCTTGGTTTCAAGATCATCAGCACAGAAAACAAGCTGATACCTAAAAAAACACCCAGTTCTCCCATTTGTCACCCCTATGCAATATGTTTAAAAATCCTCCTTGAAAAGATCCAGCCAAAATGAGAATTATTTTCAGATTTGTTCCTTTTCCAAGTTTCAACAGAGAGAATTAGCTGAACTGATGTATCAGTTTTCTCTAGAAAAACAGAACCAATATGATATATGTATGAAGAAATTTATTTGAAGGAATTGGCTCACACAATTATGGGGGATGGTAGGTCTGAAATTTGCGGGCAGACTGGCAGGCTGGAAACTCAGGCAGGAGGTGACAATGAAGTCTTGAGGCAGAATTGTCTTTTGGTTTGAAAAATACAATACCATTAGAACGAATTACAAAATGTTATCAGGAAACTGACAGAAGCTGAATGTTGACCTTCAAATGAAAATAATTTATTTATTAAATTATTTTTCCTTCAAAGGTAATCATTGCAGCCAATTTCACAGATGGTTAGATAATATTCTATATGGTGTGATCCCACGGATGGTGGAGGAAATTCACTTATTCCAAAACGTTATTATTATTATTATTTTTTGATTCATCTGTTGTAGATGCTGAAATTCCACAATTAGAGATTCATTCTTTAGCATTAACTCCTTGAGCTTTAGAAAATAAAAGTTTGCATCCAGCAAGGTCCTGATGTAGTTTTGGAAAGGGTTGTGAAGAACTTTCCCAGTAATGAAGCTTGAGTAGTCATCCTTAGGTGGGGCCTCAATGGACCCCCTCACTGAGCACAAGAAGTAGGAGGTGGGAAAAAGGAGAAAGATCAAGAAAAAGGCATATGGGGGAAGGCGAAAGAAGGAGAGTGGGCAGGAGAGAGATGGCCCTGAGGGAGTTACTGGTCAGGACTGTTTGAGCTGAGAACATAGAAGCATAGATCTTTGGTACCATAACAACTGGTCTGAACCTAACAAATCAGGTGTTCCCTCTGTTTACTGAATGTATGGTCCACCCTCCTACCCACCTGGACTCATGACCATCTCTTACTTCTGCCATGAGCAACTCATCCCAGTTTGCCTGGGACTCTCCCAGTTTCAACACTGATACTCCTTTGATCAGGGGATCCTCTCTGTCTAGGGCAAACTGGGATGATTGGTGACCCTCTACACCACCATCACCATGGAAGAACTTAGGCAAGAGCTTCTTTTGTGAATTTACCAAAGGGAGAAACTTTGCCAGGCAATCTTGAGTTTGGAACTCAGGACAGGACTGAGACCCTCAAGGGAGAGAGCCAGGATGCCAGGAAATGACCAGGATGCTAGGAAATGGTCTTCTGGGTTGACAGCACGTTTTTCAGTGCATCTTGTCAGTAACTAAATACCGGTGGTGGGAAACCACGTGTCAGTGCCCTCGTGTTGGGACTGCCTATATCCTCTTCACTAGGAACCTCAGTCTAGTGCCAAGAGTGGCTGAGGGTCAGCAGACTTCGGTTTTAGTCTCAGCTCATCCATCAGATTATGTTGACCTTCAGTAGTAGTTCTTCCCCCACTTCAGTCTCCTAGTCTATAAAATGTGGTGTTCTGTGCTGGATGTCACATCCAACTTGTCTGAACAATCCTTGCCTGTTCTCTCCCTAGAACAAAATGGAAGGGCTTCGGCAGGGTGGAGGAGACAGCTGCACCACAGGTAAGGTCTGGAGGAGCCCTTCATGACACTGGGGGGCCATGGGCTCAGCACTGGGGCAGGCAACTTCCCACCTGGAGTGCAAGGTACAAGACTAAAGACACCTGAAGACAAAGAAAATGCATTTCCCCAGGAAATGGAACTTACTAGGCTATTTGCTGTCATATTCTCCTTAGTGAGTATATGTTTTTTTCATAGAAAACCAAGCCATGTGATAAAACAGAGACCAGACAGGGATAGGAGGAGTTGAAAGTATGGGACAAATATTTAATTCAGTGGTTGTAGGAAGCTCGGAGCATCAAAAAGACTTCTGGGTGGGAACTGAATAAGGAGAAGGTTCTGGAAAGGTTGGAAAAGTCCAGCATCCTGGAAGGATCAATCCTAAAGACTTTGGCCATCCTGGGTGATTTATTCTACCAGCCCTGTGTGAGCTCCCTTCTCTCTATGTAAGAATACTCTGAGCCCAGGCCCGAGGTGAGAACTGAGGGTGTGACAGCCAAATTGATCCAGATGTGCTAGTCCTCTGAGATCTTTTCCTTTTTTTCTTTTGTTCTCTTCCTCCTCAAGAGGCATGTATTACTCTTTTTGTCAGTTAAAACTGCTAAAACAAATAGAGACTGGGTGGTAATCAAGAAATATTTATTTCTGACTGTTCTGGAGTTTGGGAGGTCCAAGGTCAAGATGTGGGGGATTTGGTGTCTGGGGAGAAGCCACTTCCTGGTTGCTGTGTCCACATCTGATGGAGAGAGAGTAGTCTCTTTCTTTTCTTTGTTGTTGTTCAGTCACTAAGTGGTGTCTGACTCTTTGCGACCTCAAGGACTGCAGCATGCCTGACCTGGATAGGGTTCCCTGTTCTTCACCATCTCCCAGAGTTTGCTCAAACTCACATCCATTGAGTCAGTGATGCCATTCAACCATCTCATCCTCTGTCACCCCCTTCTCCTCCTGCCCTCAGTGTTTCCCAGCATCAGGGCCTTTTCCTGAGTTGGGTCTTTTCCAAAGAGTTGGCTCCTTGCATCAAGTAGCCAAAATATTGGAGCCTCAGTTTCAGCATCAGTCCTTCTAATGAATATAGTCCTTTCTTTCTTAGAAGGAAACTAATTCCATTATGGAGTTCCATCCTCATGCCCTCATCTAGACCTCACCACCCCCCAAAGATTTGACCACCAGTGACCATCACGTTGAGGATCAGTGTTTCACATATGAATTTTTTTGGGGGGGAACACATTCAGTCCATAGAGATTGCACATTAACTTTTCATGTGCTCTGACAGGTGGAGGAGGAGAGAGCTTAAATCCAGGATCATCTACATTGAGGATCATCCTGGTAGGGAAAACAGGCAGCGGGAGAAGTGCCACCGGGAACAGCATCCTCTGCCAGCCCGTGTTTGAGTCCAAGCTGGGGGCCCAGTCGGTGACCAGGAAGTGTCAGAGGGCAACAGGCATGTGGAATGGGAGGACCATCCTGGTGGTGGACACGCCCCCCATCTTTGAGGCCGAGGCCCAGGATCAAGAGGTGTATGAGAATATCGGAGCCTGTTACCTGCTGTCGGTGCCAGGGCCCCATGTGCTGCTGCTGGTGACCCAGCTGGGGCGCTTCACTGAGCAGGATGTGGTGGCCGTGACCAGGGTGAAGGAGGTCTTTGGGGTAGGAGCTGAGAGACACATGGTCATCTTGTTCACCCGCAAGGAAGACTTAGAGGGTGGATCCTTGGATGAGTATGTGGCAAACACAGACAACCTCAGGCTGAGGAGCCTGGTCCGGAAGTGCGGGTCGAGATACTGCGCCTTCAACAACCGGGCCTCCGGGGATGAGCAGAGAGAGCAGCTGGCCGAGCTGATGGCCGTGATCGAGGGGCTGGAGTGGGAGCACCAGGGCGCCTTCCTCACCAATGAGCTCTTCTTTGATGCACAGATGCTCCAGCAGATGGGGGGTGGCGCCCATGGAGAAGGTCAGAGGCACTACCTGGACAAGGTACGGCTCCAGGTTGCAAAGCAAAAGCAAGGCCTGAAAAAGGCCAAGAGAAACTGGGTCTTCAAGACAGTCTTCCAACTCAGAGCCTGGATCGTTGTGAATTATGAGCTTTGTGTTTGTCTTGTTTGGTGCAGTTTACTTTTTCTTCTTATTCTGCTGATCATCCTGTACCATCTTTAATTCTGTGTGATATCTGTGTGGCAGAGCCATTTCTCAAATATCACCTCATGGATTCATTGTTTAACTCAGAAATAAAGTCTCCCGGTCTGCCGAGGACATGGTTTGTTGTCTCTGCAGCTCCCATGACCCTCTTTCCTTGTAGATTTCTGGCTTGGTTCATGCCTCCACTGCTTCCTTGGTGGTCATGTGCTTCAGAGCAAGACAACAACAGAGTTTCAGGGATGCCTGGCTGGTGTGTGCACCATCCCACTTACTTTGCAGTGACCAGCTCAGTCATGGGCCTGAGACCAAAGTTGGGCCAATGGGAAGTGAGTAAAAGTCTGCAGAGGTGGGGCCAGGAGGCATCTCCTTGCCCAGGAGAGACCCCCATAGAGAGACAGTCTCTTCTTCCTCAGGACACTATGGGATCTGAGTGCAAGGTGTGGAAAGACAGCAGCCATGTGAGGTTGAAGGCAAAATGTTAGGGTTCACAAAAGGCTCATAGCATATAGTTAAAATATGGCCCATTGTGGTGCCCTGACAAACAAGTGATGAAGTCACAGTGGCCACATTGCCTGGGTGGGCGACCTATTTTTCCTGAAGGCAGTATCCTGTTTCTCCCTGCTGGTCCCCATTTCTCAAGACTATGTGACCCCTTAACTGTGAGACCCCTTCAACTGCGTGACCACAAGACCCCAGCTGCGGGCTAAAGATAAACTAAGGCCCCCTCCCTTCAAGGCACAATTACCCACCAATAAGTATAAGAAAGGTTGTCTGTAAAAGGAGGGCACTGGTTTTTCTCTAAAGCCAGTTACTTTCTTTCTTTCTTTCTATAATGAATCTTTTTCTGCCTGAATGCCTGGCTTACTCTCTTTTTCTTTGTATTCGCCTTGCATTCCTGGTGCCGAAACTCAGGAGGGAAGACCCACCATGGCTAGGTGGGCTCCTCTCCTGAGCCCATCTTTGGTGGTTCCCTCCCTTGGACCTCATTGAGAAGCTGGGACGAGCCCCCGGGACGGGATTCTCCACTTGCCTTGCTGGACTGACTTCCACACCCTGGTTCAAATTTCATTGGCTGCACGGGTGGGTGAATTTGGCTCTCTTGGATCCTCTTTCTCTGGTCTGGTTTTTGAAGCCCTAGCACTAGGTGGAGGATCCCCATGGCCCTTGGGCTCTGGTCTCACTTTGAAATAAGGGATATCCATTTCAAGGTAGACCCTGTCACTGTCTTGAGAAGGCTGTGAGAATGGGGATGCCTTTCCTTCCGAACTTTCTTCTCGTTTTTCACTCACCCTGGTTTGCCCTCCTTCCCTTTCGATTGTAACAGGAATTTCTCAGTCCCAACCTACAAAGCTATGGTGTTTTCAGTAGTCATGTATGGATGTGAGAGTTGGACTGTAAAGAAAACCGAGAGCTGAAGAATTGATGTTTTTGAACTGTGGTGTTGGACAAGACTCCTGAGAGTCCCTTGGACTGCAAGGAGATCCAACCAGTCCATCCTAAAGGAAATCAGTTCTGAATATTCATTGGAAAGACTGATGTTGAAGCTGAAACCCCAATACTTTGGCCACCTGATTCAAAGAACTGATTCATTGGAAAAGACCCTGATGCTGGGAGAGATTGAAGGTGGGAGGAGAAGGGGATGACAGAGGATGAGATGGTTGGATGGCATCACCGACTCAGTGGACATGAGTTTGAGTAAACTCTGGGGGTTGGTGATGGACAGGGAGGCCTGGTGTGCTGCACTCCATGGGGTCACAAAGAGTCAGACACGACTGAGCGACTGAACCGAGCTGAGCTGAACTGAATCTACAAAATCTACCCTTTTAGGCTGCCTTCTCCGAAATTTAAAAACCTTGGGTTTTCAAGGAGAAACAAAGCCAAAGAGACTTACTTATTATTCTCACACTGTATGGCCACAATATTGACTGGAAAATAGGTCCCAGTGGCAAGAAAAAGGAACTCTCAATTACAGTACTTTATGGGACCTCAGTAACTTCTGCCGCCACAATGCAAGTGGTCACAGATCCCTTCTGTTCAGGCTTTCTTCACTTTCTGCCCTTGGCCCTCTCTCTGTACTTCCTGTTCTACTTCTCAGATACTTTTAGCCCATTCTGGGCCACATCCCCCTAAACTATATTTCCTGATCCTTGTTGGGATTTTCCCTCCTATTCTTTTGACCCTTCTGACCACAGTGCATCTCCTATCCCCTCTAATCCTATCGTAGCAGATCCGGTTCCATGTTCCCCCTCTCCTCTTGCCTTCTGAACCTCCCCCACCCCTACTTCTGAAAAGGGCTCTGGGATTTCAGCTCCACCTCCACTTTCTATGACCAGAGTCTCAAGTCCCCATCCCGACCTCTCTAAATCCCCTCCTCAATCCTGGCTGCATGGCCTTAAAGAAATAGGACTCTGAATCCCTTCTCACTCCCTTTCTTCCCTTGCAAGAGGTGGCTGGTACAGAAGGCATTGTTTGGGTACATGTCCCATTCTCGCTTTCCATCCCATTCTCCCTCTCTGATTTATCTCAAATCGAAAAATGTCTTGGCTCTTTGTCCTCTGACCCTGACACTTATTTAAAAGAATTTAAATACCTCACCCAGTCTTATGACTTGACCTGGCATGATATTTACATTTTACTCTCCTCTATCCTCCTCCCAGAAGAAGAATGAGTCTAGCAAGCTTCTTGAGCTCATGCCCATGAAGTGCATCAAACTGATGATACTAATCCTGTAGGCTCAGCTGCCATTCCCAGGGATGACCCTAACTGGGACTACCAGGCAGGGCGTCTGGAGTGAACAGCCCATAATCATATGGTGACTTGCCTTATTGCAGGCCTCCAATAAGCAGGACATAAAGCTGTTAACTTTGATAAATTCAGAGAAATAACTCAAAGGCCAGGTGAAAATCCAGCATAATTTCTAGCTAGATTAACAGAAGCCCTGAAAAAATATACAAAATTAGATCCAACTTCAACAGAAGGTACTATTGTCCTTAATAGCCATTGATGGCATCACCAACTCGATGGACATGAATCTGAGTAAACTCCGGAATTTGGTGATGGACAGGGAGGCCAGGCGTGCTGCAGTCCATGGGGTCGCAGAGTCGGACATGACTGAGCGACTGAACTGACTGACTAAACTGACACATTTTATTTCCCAATCATACCCAGACATTCAAAGAGAGCTAAAAAAGGCAGAGGAAGGCCCTGGAACCTCTCAACGAGATCTTTTAAATTTGGCTTTTAAAATTTTCAATAACTTGGAAGAACAGGCAAAACTAGAAAATGCTCAAAGAGATCAGGCCTCAGCCACTGCCCTACATGGCTCCAAACCTCAATCCTCTGACAGAGAAAAGAAATAACCTAGGCCCTGTTACAAGTGTGGTAAAGAAGGGCACGGGGCCTGCTCATGCCCAAAGCCCAGGCCCCCTCTGGGTCCAAGTCCTAATTATGGCATAAAGGGACATTGGAAGGTAGATTGCCCTAATCCCCCTCTAGGGGTCCAGACATTGCCTCCTGGTCCCAAGGAGGAGTCCTTGGACCCAGCTCTGCCTAGCCTCGGACTCATCACTGAAGACCAAAGGTGCCCAGGGCCCCAGGCCCCAACTCTCATCACCTCTATGGAGCCCAGGGTGACTCTCACAATGGCAGGTAAGCAGATCTCTTTTCTTATCAACACAGGGGCCACCTATTCTGCCATGCCTGCTTATTCCAGAAAAAGCCTCTCAGATCTCTGTTGTGGGGGTTGATGTTTAGTGTCCACACCACAGATTACCAAACCTCTGCCTTGCACACTTCAAAATACCTCATTCTCTCATTTTTTTCCTCATACTCCAAAAATGCCCCACTCTAATCCTTGGAAGGGATCTACTCTCCAAATTCAAGGCTTTCCTCACTATTCCAAATCTTTCTCCCCGACCTGGCCTGGCTACTGCTCCTCAAACCTACTATTTCCTCACCTCCCCCATTACCCTCCTTCTCCATAAACCCTACAGACTGGGATACTGATAACCCCTCCATCGCCTCCCACCATACTCCCGTTTATATTCATCTAAAAGATCCAACAAAGTTTCCCAGTCGACCTCAATACCCTATTTCCCAAATACATCAACAGGGATTAAGCCCATCATCTCTAAGCTGCTGCTTGTGCCCTACTCACTCTCCTTATAACATGCCTATCCTGTTAAAAAGCCAAATGGCTCCTACCGCCTGGTTCAAGACTTGAGACTTATTAGTGCTGCTGTTGTCCCCATTGACCAAGTAGTCCCAAATCCCTATACTCTTCTTTCCCTTATTTCTCCTTCTACCAACTATTTCACCATCCTGGACCTCAAGGATGCACTTTTCACCATCCCTTTACACCCAGACCCTCAAGATCTTTTTGCTTTTACCTGGACTGATCCAGACAGTCATTGCTCCCAGCAATTAACCTGGACTGTCCTTCCCCAAGCATTCTGTGATAGTCTTCATTTCTTTGGCCAAGCCCAGCCTCAGACTTAACCTCCCTCAATCTTGCCCCAAGCTCTATCCTCCAATACATAAATGATCTTCTCCTTTGTAGCCCCTCACTTATACACTGTCAGTGACATACAACTCCTCAACTTCCTAGCTGATCGGGGTTATCAAGTATCCCCTCCACTTCCCCTTCCTGAGGTCACCTATCTTGGAGTTCTCCTGTCACCAACAAAGAGACATATAACTACTGGTAGAAAGACCCTTATATCTGCCCTAATCACTCCCTACATCAAAAATGGAAATTCTGTCCTTTGGGGGCTTGGCTGGGTATCTACACCTCTGGATCCCCAGTTTTGCCCTCCTAGCACAACCCAGGGGGATCTTTCGGAGACTCTTGAGCCTAAGTCAAACACCTGTTCAGCCTTTAATGCTCTAAAACGAGCTATTCTGTCAGCCCCAGCTTTAACACTGCCTGATCTTTCTCGCCCTTTTATACTCTACACTACTGAGAGACATACAATTGCCCTAGGAGTCTTAGGACAGATGCAGGGCCTTTCCTTTGCCCCCACTGGTTATCTGTCAAAACAACTGGATACCACCATGCAGGGATGGCCAGCCTGCGTGCGTGCTCTTGCCGCAGCTACACTTCTCACTCAAGAAAGCAAAAAACTTACTTTGGGGACACCCACAGTCATTTGCTCACAACATGACCTTAAGGACTTAACTCTCACACAAGACCATAGCTCTTCTATCACCTTCTCGTATCCAACTAATTCATGTCACCCTCCTAGAATCTCCCGAGTTCTCTTTTGAATGCTGCCCTACTCTCAACCCCACCACCCTCATCCCTAATTTTGCTGAACCTCCAAGTCACACTTGCAATGAGACATTAGAAGACTTGATGCCTCATTTCTCCCATATCTCTTCAGCCCCTTTCAATAACCCTGATCTCACTTGATACATCTCTATTCCTCCTAACAACCAAACCTTCCTTATCAGACTAATCCACAACCGAAACAAACAAACAATTCAATTCATTCTCTTATTGATATACGTAGGAAGACCAGCGGGAATTGGAACAGGGACTGCAGGGCTCACGACCTCTTTAAACTACTATCACAGCCTCTCTAAGGATCTTACTGAGAGCCTAGAAGTAGCTGCTGGCCTTATCACTCTTCAGGGCCAACTAGATTCCCTGACAGCTGTGGTCCTTCAAATCAGAAGAGGATTAGACCTTCTCACAGCAGAAAAAGGAGGCCTTTGTCTTTTCATAGACGAAACCTGTTGCTTCTACGCCAATAAGTCAGTTCAGCTCAGTTCAGTCACTCAGTCGTGTCTGACTCTTTGCAACCCCATAAATCGCAGCATGCCAGGCTTCCCTGTCCATCACCAACTCCCAGAGTTTACCCAAACTCATGTCCATCGAGTCGGTGATGCCATCCAGCCATCTCATCCTCTGTTGTCCCCTTCTCCTCCTGCCCCCAATCCCTCCCAGCATCAGGGTCTTTTTCAATGAGCCAGCTCTTCGCATGAGGTGGCCAAAGTATTGGAGTTTCAGCTTCAGCATCAGTCCTTCCAATAAACACCCAGGACTGATCTCCTTTAGGATGGACTGGTTGGATCTCCTTGCAGTCTAAGGGACTCTCAAGAGTCTTCTCCAATACCACAGTTCAATAAGTAGGGTGTTGCAAAACAGGCAGCAAGGAATCTGACAAATAGGGCCTCAAGAATACATCATCATCTTAGTAAATTATGGGAAAACTGGCTAAGCAATTGGGATTGGATGCCATGGGTCCTACCTTTACTGGGCCCCCTTCTCATATTAACCCTTATTCTGCCTTTCGGCCCCTGTCTAATGTGTTTTTTTTTTTTTCTCCAGGACTGCCTATGAGCCTTCACCAGCCAGACTGTTCATGAGCTACTTCTAACTCACTTCAATTATCACACGCTTTGAGCCCACTCTGACTTCCCTTAACCCACATTCCAGCCTATTCTTATCTTACCCCATGACAACACCCCAAACTTTTGCAGGAAGGAGGTCCCCTTCCAGGGTCTGAAACTAGGCTCTTGTCTAACACTTGGAAATGAATTGTCCAAGGAGACACATGTGCTGACAAAGCAAGAGATTTTATTGGGAAAGGGCGCCCAGGTGGAGAGCAGTAGGGTAAGGGAACCCAGGAGAACAGCTCTGCCACATGGGTTTCAGTCTTGGGTTTTATGGTGGTGGGATTAGTTTCCTGGTTGTCTTTAGCCAATCCTTCAGACTCAGAGTTCTTCCTGGTGGTGCAAACCTTGTTCAGCTAAGATGGATGCCAGGGAGAAGGATTCTAGGAGGAGGTTGGAAATGTGGTGTCTCCTTTTGACCTTTCCTGAACTCTTCCAGTTGGTGGAGGCTTATTGGTTCTGTGTTTCTTACCAGGACCTCCTGTTGTAAAACAACTCATGCAAATGGTGCCTGGCCAGGGTGGGCAGTTTCAATCAGTGTGTTTCCCCTAACAAAACCAGTGCAAAGCAGATACAGAAGACTGACCTTCAGCTCATACCCTATATCAAAAAGGCTGGAATGTTAGGGTTCACAAGAGGCTCATAGCATATAGTTAAAATATGGCCCATTGTGGTGCCCTGACAAACGAGATGAAGTCACAGTGGCCACATTGCCCGGGTGGGCAACCTGTTTTCCCTGAAGGCAGTATCCTGTTTCTCCCTGCTGGTCCCCGTTTCTCAAGAGTACATGACCCCCCAACTGTGAGACCCCTTCAACTGTGTGACCACAAGACCCCAGCTGCGGGTTAAAGATCAACTAAGGCCTCCTCCCTTTGGGGCACAATGACCCATCAGTAAGGTATAAGAAGGGTTGTCTGTTAAGGGAGGGCACTGGTTTTTCTCTAAAGCCAGTTACTTTCTTTCTTTCTTCCTATAATGAATCTTTTTCTGCCTGAATGTCTGGCTTACTCTCTTTTTCTCCATGGTCACCTTACCCAACACTTCAAAGCTGAGCAGAGTAATGGAATCAACCCTAGCCCCTGAATCAACCAGCCCTGAAGCCCGCCCCATCTCTGATTTCTGATTATGTCAGCCAATAAATTCCTTTATTACTTAAGACATTGGAGTTTGGGGTCTCTTTTATCTGCATTTGAAAACATTTGAACTGATAAAGAGTTCTTCATATCTCTTTAAAAGAAATCCTGAAATTTATCAGAACACCCGTGTTTTCATGCTTCCTGCCAAAAAAGTGAATCGAGAATAAATAAATGAATTTCTCTTTTATCAGGTGACAGGGAGGACCTCTGCCTATATCTAAAGCTCTCACTTCAAGAAATGGAAGTTCACTGCATCCCAAGAATGTGAAAAACCCCTGGAATGAATTATTCTGAAAATGACAAAAGGAGGGGCAGAGGAAATGGGATGATCCCCAGGTGGGTTTTTCTGTGCTTCCTTCACCTTTTGAGGGAGAATCAGTGCTCATGTTTGAACACTTTCCAAGAGATCACGTTGGGGAACATCCATGTGTGAGTCAAGGTGGAGCGCGACCCTGTCTCCTTCTCTGCTGCAAAATATTCCTGGGTTCACCCTCCAGCTTTACTCCCCTAGAAAGTCAACAAAGGTGGAATGCCATCTGGCTCACTGAGAAACGCTGCTTCTGGGGTGAGAGATGCTTTCTCATTGCGGGGAGGCCTGGGAACCGACCATCTGCATCCCTGGAGGGAAGCCATCCTCCAGCAGCCCTGCTCCCAAATACTTTCTTTAGTGAGTTTCCCTGGTCCAGTGCCTTCCCTGGAGGGAGGAGGAGACTGCCCAGCCCAGAGGGCTTCACGTTAGACTCCACCAGATCTGAAGTCTCCGCCTTCCTCTACTCAGCCCAGTCTCCTCTGAGGCCCGGGCAGTGGGGGGAGCCAGGGTCCCCGGGAGGCCGACAGAAAGCTAGCTCCTTCCCAACCTTGATATCAGTGCTACTCTGTGTCAATTCACCCTCTCGGTGTCCCAATTTCTGTCGTGTCCTCTCCATCCCCACACCTCCCATTACAGCTCAGGCCCCGATGGATGGCTGAGATGGAATTCTTTTATTCTGAGTGTGATGCCATGTACCTAAGCTCACACTTATTTAGTCCAACCACCACATTGCTGCAGCTTGATCTTCCTGAAATTCCTAACATGCTTAAAATCCTCGGGGAGAAAGCCCTTGAACCCACCCAGCCAGGTCCCTCCCTACCTCTTCCAGTGATTCTCAGTCTCCTCCCTGACCCAGCATTACTGGTTGGGGCACAGACTTGGATTACTGTGATACCGAATGGCTTGCCTGCTCTCTCTGCCTGAAGTCAGTCCTGGAAGGAGGGGCCGGCACATTTCTAGAAGCACCGGCCCCACCCTGGCCAAGGCGCCTCTGCCCCCCAAGCCTGTACTCTCCTTCTGGTTGACATCCCACCGTGGACAAATTTCTCTCACACCCATTTTTAGTTTAATTTATTCATTGGCCGCACTGGGCTTTCGTTGCTGCCCAGGCTTTCTTTAGTCATGACCAGCAAGGGCTACTCTGGCTTCCCTGTGTGGATGCTCACTTCTGGCTCACCCTCATTTTTATATGCCTTCCTCCCTCTACCACACAGGTGCCTTTAGCCTTACTTCTCTCAGATCCCTGGTGCCCAGCAGAGACCCCAACATTGGGCACTCAGCTACATGTGGGTGGAGCGGGACTGGATGAAGTCAAGGAAGGGAGAGGCCAACTTGGGTCAGACAGTGTGGGAAGACCACACTGAGGAGGAGGTCCTTGGTCTGAGAACTCCGAGTTGCTTGGTGTTTCAAGGGTTTGGGGAGCTCACACATAACACTCCTTGCACAGATTGGAATTGGTTATGGAATAGCACTGTTGAGATAAACCACACCTTTATCACCAGTGGGGACATGGACAATGAGCTTGGGCATCACAGAGAGTTCATCATTTACCTACCCAGTCACAGGCTGCCTATGTGACCGTGGGTCTCCCCTACAGGGTATGAAGGCATGGGCAGCTATCCCATAGAAGTTGGGAAGGGGTCACCAAGACCCTTCCTCATCTGATTTCCTCTTTCCACTGATTTGGTGGCCTCCACTCAGACTTCACTCCAGTGTCTGCCTGCTTCTCTTTTCTACAATGTGCAATGCCACCTTTCCCCTAAATTTCTACAGATATCACACGTGATTGTGCTGACCCAGGGTTCAAGATGTTCCACTACATCCCAGCTCAACCCATGATGGAAAATCTCCTCTAAAACAGGAGTGGGCAAACCACAGCCTGCAGAGCAAATCAAGGCTGAGGCCAGTTCTGTATATAACCTGTGAGCTGAGGAGGGCTTTTACATTTTTTTTAAAGGGTGAATAAATCAAAAGAAACAGAATGTTTCATCACCACATATGAAAAGTTCATGCGATTCAAATTTCTAAACTTGTAGGGAATGCAGCATTACAGGTCACTTCCTTCTTGTCCAGAGTGGCTTTCTTGCTCAAGAGGACGGTTGAGTGTTGAAGGAGACCAGATGGCTGGCTAAGCCTGACTTCCTACACTTATCATCTGGCTCTCATCCAGCCCTGCTCTAAGGATTTCCGGTTCTTAATTTCCCAGTGGCTGACTATTGGAGATCTTCCTCCCCACCTCATCTCCAGGGTCTTCTTCCTTTCTCCCCTAGCCTCTTCACATCCCAGAGATGTCCCAGAACATCCTAGTCTTTCTCTCTTGTGGAGTGTATAATTTTTTTTTTTTACAACCTACAAGGAAGTCAGAGTGTCTTTCATATAAAATAAGCCATTTCAACTGTAAAAAGTAGGTCCCCGGTAAGATGCTCGCTCACACAGCATGTCAGTCCACTCACTTTCCTTTATGCAAACTCCTCAATACTTCTTGATGATGTACATTTAGTTTATTATTTGCCATCACCATTTTTAACACAACAGAAAGGGAATTTTTTCCCCCTTTGGATTTTATTTACCTAGAAAGCAACTGAAGGAAAGGGATGGCATGTCTGATGCAAGGAAGCAAAATTGTAAGTGAAATTATGTAAAAAGCAAATAAAGTTCCTGATCAACATAGATATCAGTTCAGTTCAGTCACTCAGTCGTGTCTGACTGTTTGCAACCCCATGAACTGCAGCACACCAGGCCTCCCTGTCCATCACCAACTCCCAGAGTCCACCCAAACCCATGTCCATTGAATCAGTGATATATTGACTCTGAAAAAAATGGAAGCTGACAGCAGATGTCATCTGAAAATGCTCAGCCTTGATGGGTATTACACAAAATAATTACAATGGCAAGAAAAATCAAAAGGCACAGGACAAGAAGAACAAATATTTTGACATGAGAAACAATCCAGGCTTTGAGTCGGAGGAGCGCCTTAGAGGCACAGTTTCTCTCAGCCTCTTTCAGGTCTTGCTTTTGCTTTGCAACCTGCAGCCGTACCTTGTCCAGGTAGTGCCTCTGACCTTCTCCATGGGTGCCACTCCCCATCTGCTGGAGCATCTGTGCATCAAAGAAGAGCTCGTTGGTGAAGAAGGCACCCTGGTGCTCCCGCTCCAGCCCCTCGATCACGGCCATCAGCTCGGCCAGCTGCTCTCTCTGCTCATCCCCGGAGGCCCGGTTGTTGAAGGCACAGTACCTCCGCCCGCACTCCCGGACCAGGCTCCTCAGCCTGAGGTTGTCTGTGTTTGCCACGTACTCATCCAAGGATCCGCCCGCCAAGTCCTCCTTGTGAGTGAAGAGGATGACCATGTGTCTCTCGGCTCCTGCCCCAAAGACCTCCTTCACCCTGGTCACGGCCACCACGTCCTGCTCAGTGAAGCGCCCCAGCTGGGTCACCAGCAGCAGCACGTGGGGCCCTGGCACTGACAGCAGATAACAGGCTCCGATATTCTCATACACCTCTTGATCCCGGGCCTCGGCCTCAAAGATGGGGGGCGTGTCCACCACCAGGATGGTCCTCCCATTCCACATGCCTGTTGCCCTCTGACACTTCCTGGTCACCGACTGGGCCCCCAGCTTGGACTCAAACACGGGCTGGCAGAGGATGCTGTTCCCGGTGGCACTTCTCCCGCTGCCTGTTTTCCCTACCAGGATGATCCTCAACGAGGAGGAGGGTTCAAAGCCCTGATGTTCTATTCCACCTGTTAAAAAAAGAATTTTCTTGTTTTACCATCGTAGTGATTCTTTTTTTTCTCCTTAATTTAAAATTTTTATTTACTCTTGGAGTAGATAACGAGCTGGCTTAAAACTCAACATTCAGAAAACTAACATCATGGCACCAGTCCCACCACTTCATGGCAAATCGATGGGGAAACAATGGAAACAGTCAAAGACTTTATTTTCTTGGGCTCCAAAATCACTGCAGATGGTGACTTCAGCCATGAAATAAAAGATGTTTGCTCTTTGGAAGAAAAGCTATGACAAACCTAGACAGTGTGTTAAAAAGCAGAGACATCACTATGCCAACAAAGGTCTGTTTAGCCAAAACTATGATTTTTCCAGTAGTCTTGTATAGATGTGAGAGTTGGATCATAAAGAAGATTGAGCACCGAAGAACTGATGCTTTCAAACTGTGGAGAAGACTCTTGAGAATCCCTTGGACTGCAAGGAGATCAAACCAGTCAATCCTAAAGGAAATCAACTCTGCATATTCATTGGAGGGACTGATACTGAAGCTGAAACTCCAATACTTTGGCCACCTGCTGCAAAGAAGAGCTGACTCAGTAGAAAAGACCCTGATGCTGGGAAAGACTGAAGGCAGGAGGAGAAGAGGACAACAAAGGATGAGATGGTTGGATGACATCATGGACTCAGTGGACGTGAGTCTGAGTAAAGTCTGGGAGATGGTGAAGGACAGGGAAGCCTGGTGTGCTGCAGCCCATGGGGCCTCAGAGGAGGACATGACTGAGCGACTGAGCAACAACAAGATGGTGAGCACTGTTGTTTCAGTTCCCGGTGTGCAGCAGAGTGAGTCAGTCATTCCTATGTGTGTATCTTTTCTTTTTCAAATTCTTTTCCTATTTAGATTATTTAGAATATTGAGCAGAGTTCTCTGTGCCATACAGTAGGTCTCTGGTTGGTAAAGTTAGTGATTCATAAGATTTTTCTGTCACTGACCTTTCATGGTATCTCATGAAAGCTATGGACCTCTCTCTGCCCAACAGTGATATGAAAATCGTACAGAAGTTTGCGTACAACTTTGGGTGGCTCTTGACTGGTAGGAAGCCCACACTGGGAGCCCAAGCTTGGACCCATAGCCAAGAGCCAGAACGGCTACACTATGAAGGATGCTCCAAGGACTTCTTCAGGACCAACGAAAATACAGGTTTTCGGAAAGAAAAGTGATCCTTTGCTTTTCCCATGACGTTACTTAGGCCAGTTTCACGCTAATCTCAGGTGAAATTACAAGGAGATGAGGATAAATCATAAATGAGAAAATATTATCATCTGCTTTTCACCCACCAGTTCCCAGGCACGCAGACTGCTCATTACAGTCATTTGAACCCTGGGAGTAAAGGAAGTCTCAGATGTTAGAGTCTCAGTGACCTCTCACTGAGGACCAGCTGAATGTCCCTGGGTTTCTGCTCTTAGGGTAGGGATTTGAATATTGGAAAGTGAGCCTACGGAAGGCCTGTGGTTAATGTCAGAGACAGAGTCTGACAGATGACCCTGGATGGGTGGCTGAAGAAGAGATGATAAGAACATTAACAATACATATTTTGGAAAGATAATTGATGTGGCTGATAGAATTATAGGAAATTATAATAAAAGTGGTGTTGGTGAGGGTCACTCTGTACCAACAGCTAAGTCTTCTAGGGATGAAGAGAGTGAGAATGCAAGGATTTCTGGAGTTCTTATAAAGCCCAAATGAATTAAATTCATTCTAGGCTCCTAAAATCTGTTATTTTACTCGTTTTACTCTGTGTTGGTTCTGCCTTTCCTTAAGTATTCTGGATTTTTTTCAAACATGATTACTAAATCTCTGTGGGGGAACTTTGGGTTTCCCAGGTGGCACTAGTGGTAAAGAAGCAGCCTGCCAATACAGGAGATGCAAGAGACCCAGGTTTGATTCCTGGGTCAGGAAGATCCCTGGAGGTGGGCATGGGAACTCACTCCAGTATTCTTGCCTGGAAAATCCCACGGACAGAGGAGCCTGGATAGCTACAGCTCCAGAGGGTCGCCAAGAGTCAGACACAATTGAAGTGACTTAGCACACACACATGGGGAACCTGCCCTCTTTTCAGCTGAGCACAGGTAGGGAAAAACATTTCCACAATTTGGTTCCAAATCTCCTGACTTCTGACTTGAAGTTTTGTTTCCACATTTCCCATACATCACTGCGCAGAGCAGAGCTTCACACTTGGGTGTGTGGGCTGTGCCGATGGTAGGGAAGATAAACAACAAGATGAAAGTGAAAGTCACTAAGTTGTGTCCGACTCTTTCCTACCCCATGGACTATACTGGGGTTGCCCTTGTGGCTCAGCTGGTAAAGAATCCGCCTGCAATGCAGGAGACCTGGGTTTGATCCCTGGGTTGGGAAGATCCCCTGGAGAAGGGAAAGGACAATACAGTCCATAGAATTCTCCAGGCCAGAATAATGGAGTGGCTAGTTATTCCATTCTCCAGGGGATCTTCCCAACCCAGGGACTGAACCAAGCTCTTTCTCATTGCAGGTGGATTCTTTACCAGGTGAGCCACCAGGGAAGCCCAACGAACATGATAGCTACCTTTTTCTTCTGCAGTTTAAAATAATTGGGTTTCTCTTCTGTCTCAATATTTGAGGTCAGGGAGTGGAGGAGGGAAGATAGTGATTTTCCCCTGGTGCCCAGAGGGCTTGAGAATTTGGAGGGTTTCTTACCTTCAGCCATGGTTCCATATCTGCCCCTCTGAGGCCCTTCCATTAGCTTCTGGGATAAAAAGAAGAAAGGAATTAAAGCAAGTGTCCTTATAGGAGTTGGTCCAACCAGTCCATTCTGAAGGAGATCAGCCCTGGGATTTCTTTGGAAGGAACGAGGCTAAAGCTGAAACTCCAGTACTTTGGCCACCTCATGCGAAGAGTTGACTCACTGGAAAAGACTCTGATGCTGGGAGGGATTGGGGGCAGGATGAGAAGGGGACGACCGAGGATGAGACGGCTGGATGGCATCACTGACTCGAGGGACATGAGTTTGAGTGAACTCTGGGAGTTGGTGATGGACAGGGAGGTCTGGCATGTTGTGATTCATGGGGTTGCAAAGAGTCAGACACGACTGAGAAACTGAACTGAACTGAACTGAACTGAACTGAAGGCCTGAGAACACCTCCAATTTAGACAGCCAAAAATAATTATCTTTACATGAATCATTTCCATTGCTAACTTTCTAACTTATATTTTGCTTTCAGTTATCCATATATAACTTTAAGCAAGCCAGGGGATGCTAGGTTATGTTAACATAGTGAACTCTTGCTATTCTTCCTCCTACAGGAAAGCAAGAAATGTTTGAATATGCATCAGTTGTTTATCTCCCTTCAAGCTGAAAAGGCATGAAATAAAGAAAGCCTTCTTCTAGGAATGAGAAGCTGGACTTTTTATTATTTTATTATTGTTATTATTAGAATCAAGGTAGGCAAGTTGCCTTACTGTAGGCAAGTTGCCTTACTGTAGGTAAGTTGACTACTGTAGGCAAGTTGCCTTACTGTAATTATTTTATTATTATTATTAGAATCAAGGTAGGCAAAGTTGCCTTACTGTAAATGAGTAGTTGTTTGTTTGAAGTACTGGGCATTTCCAGTCCCAGAAACTCTTTGTATCAGACGGACATCCCAGTGGCAAAGGGGAAAGTACAATATACCTTCCAGTTGGAGTGTGGAATTGGGGTCCAGGGCTCCTTTGAGGATGGACATGAGAGGGAGAAGGGGAAGAGGGCCAAATATGGTCATCATCCTCCCTTCCTCTGAGCAGCTGGGGGAAGAGAAACTAGAACCATAACTGGGGGACAGAAGCAAGATTAGGGACAAATTCAGGATAAAGTCATTGCCTGCTCAGTTTTAAATCAAATGTCTTTAAATCAATAGCCACTTTAAAAAATCCCAGTCGATGTCACCAGAAATTGGCAAAACTGTGGAGATAAAGGTTTCATTCAGCTGAGGCATGCGGTTGTGTCATTCTTCTTGGTGCTAGAAAAGATAAGCGTCCATTAGAAAAGGCAAGCCTGCAATGTGCAACTATAATTAAGATGAACTCTGAGCCTGTATTTTATTTAGTCAATTTGAAAGATTATGCAGTCATGAAACAAACATTTTAAGGAGAGAAATACACAGAGGAATGAAATGAATGCCCACTATTTGCAATGAACAAATCTCAGTATTTTGGCATTGTTATTGCTGCTATTCTGTTGGACTGAAAACATTAAAAGAACTTTACACATATAGCTCCATTTCTTTATTTTTTGACTCCTCCACTTCCCAGTCTCATTCTCACTCTTCCTTTCAGAGGTAATCAGTATTCCGAGATGTTTATGTCTCTTTCTCAATTGTGTATTTACACTTGTACACACATCGGTCTATAGTTAAGATATAGTACTTTTTGGTATTTTAATCTTTTATGGAAGTGGCATTATTTATGTAACATTTTATCCAATTCTTTCTTAACAAACATGTGGAGTTCCACATACATCCTTGCTGCTACCAAGAGTGCTGCAGAAGAGTCCTGCACACATCTTGTGCACGTGACAATCTCTGGGATGGACAGCTTCCACCTGACTAGACGCTGCCAAGTCCCACTCCAGGACACTTCTGCTATCATGCTGGCAGCAGCCACATGTGAGCATCCCTTAAATCTTCACTTACACTTGGTAATGCCAGATTTTTAATTTTTTGGTTACCCTTTGGAGCATACATTAAAATCTCTTATGTCTTAATTGGTTTAAACTTGCATTTTATTGATTCGCATTGAATTCAGAACGGTTTTCATAACTGATTTGCTTATTTAGCTTGATTCTGGTATTCCTACCTTTTTTACATTTTTCTATTCACTCAGTCTGGATGCATAGATATGGTCCCCATTAGGGAAACCATCCCTTGTCACACTGTCAGAATATATTAAGATAACTTCCTTCCTTTCCCTTTCTCCCACACCCCTTTCCCTTCCTTCACCCCCAGAAGAGCATTTTCCTCACCACTTTTCCCACATGCTGTCCTTGCCTCTGATAAATTATACTCAGTTCAGTCACTCAGTCCTGTCCAACTCTTTGTGACCCCATGAATCGCAGCACGCCAGGCCTCCCTGTCCGTCACCAGCTCCCGGAGTTCACTCAGACTCATGTCCATCAAGTCGGTGATGCCATCCAGCCATCTCATGCTCTGTTGTCCCCTTCTCCTCCTGCCCCCAATTCCTCCCAGAATCAGAGTCTTTTCCAATGAGTCAACTCTTCACAGGAGGTGGCCAAAGTACTGGAGTTTCAGCTTCAACATCATTCCTTCCAAAGAACACCCAGGACTGATCTCCTTTAGAATGGACTGGTTGGATCTCCTTGCAGTCCAAGGGACTCTCAAGAGTCCTCTCCAACACCACAGTTCAAAAGCATCAGTTCTTTGGCACTCAGCTTTCTTCATAGTCCAACTCTCACATCCATATATTACCACTGGAAAAACCATAGCCTTGACTAGACGGACCTTTGGTGCCAAAATAATGTCTCTGCTTTTGAATATGCCATCTAGGTTGCTCATAACTTTCCTTAAGCGTCTTTTAATTTCATGGCTGCAGTCACCATCTGTGGTGATTTTGGAGCCCAAAAATATAAAGTCTGATACTGTTTCCACTCTTTCCCCATCTATTTGCCAAGAAGTTTTGGGACTGGATGCCATGATCTTCGTTTTCTGAATGTTGAGCTTTAAGCCAACTTTTTCACTCTCCTCTTTCACTTTCATCAAGAGGCTTTTTAGTTCCTCTTCACTTTCTGCCATAGGGTGGTGTCATCTGCATATCTGAGGTTATTGATATTTCTCCCGGCAATCTTGACTCCAGCATGTGCTTCTTCCAGCCCAGCATTTCTCTTGATGTACTCTGCGTATAAGTTAAATAAGCAGGGTGACAATATACAGCCTTGACGTACTCCTTTTCCTATTTGGAGCCAGTCTGTTGTTTCATGTCCAGTTCTAACTGTTGCTTCCTGACCTGCATATAGGTTTCTCAAGAGGCAGGTCAGGTGGCTTTTGCTAAAACTGAACAAATTCTCTGACATTGTTTCTACCTCAGATGAGATTTTCTATATAATGGAATCAGTATATCAGTGTGGTAAAAATGATGAAGATAGTGGTGACAATGTTGATGAACTTTACCATCATAATAATCCTCTGTACATTTATTTTAAATTTAAAGTTTCTTTTATGTCCATTATTTTAATTGTTCTTCAAAATTCCCTATGATGTGACCAAGATAGGTATTAACTTTTCTATTAAAATATTGGGAAACTGAACCTTAACTGATCTGCCCATGATCACACAACTGCCATGGGGCTAAGAGCAAAAAATGACAGATTTGCCTGGATATTCTCTTAGATTTATCAGGGCAGAAAAGCAATTATAAGGTCAACCAGCCTCTTGGAACATCACATACCATGTTGCCATCTCTGATCAAGACAAAACTGAAGCCAGCAGGCTCGAAGCTTGCCCTAAAGCCAACAAAGAGAAGTGTGTTGCAAAATTTTGGGTGCACTTAAAAAAAAATTCAAACATAAAATTGCAGGGGACAGAAGTTGCTCAGAATGGAAGGATTTCAGTTTTAAATGATCTGGTGTTTTTCTGTGGCTTGATGATCAGTGTGATCCAGATGGAGCTCTGTGGCTGCCACAAAATGCCATCAAATTTCTGGTTGGTGAGCAGAGGTGCAGCACCGTCCTCTTGAACCATCTTCTGAGTGGGTCAGGCTGCCGGGGAGACACATCCCACTGAAGAATGGAATTTTTGGGGATGGGGTGGATATTAATAAGTACCAAAGTGTCCAGAGACTAGTCAGAAAGGATATTAATGGAGATGCTGAAATGACAGGATATTAGAAGGACTGAATCAAGCCTAGGAAGACATCCGGAAGCATTGTAAACCTGAAGCAATGTGACATGTGTCAGTCGCAGAGTAGACAAAAGTGGGGAAATGAAGAATGGAGGCAGATTTCTTCTCCACAAAGAAAATCTTAATCCTCCTCAAATGGGGTCAGGAATCATGATAGAGACGATGTGCAAGCAGAGATTACAAGGGTATCTGACAGGAACAGCAGGAGGAGCTAACTTAGGGAGGAAGCTGAAGCAAATGAACATCATATACCTTCTGATCTTTAAATTGGACGAACCTGATGTTATCTTGACAATACATTATTTTATCAAACCACGAGAAAGCGGGCTCTCTCATTATGCTGTTTCTGGAAAGGTAAAAATATTTTTCATTTTCCTCATTCATGAGGCTCTCCTTCCTGGTGTGCCCCAGTCCCTCTGTTTCCTGGCATCACTGGTTTCACAGTTTAGCATCATAATTTCATAACACAGCTCTTACAGGGGGTTGACAGCAGACCAAGGATGGTTCCTGTACACGCTGGTGTCTCTTTGCCATAGAATTGAGTTCTACATCATGTCGCAGGAAACATGTGGTATCTCTGGGGGAGAATGGGGTGGCTTTCAGAAGATCAAGGTCTTGGAACAATGTCCACTGAGAGGTTTCATTGGGAACACGTGACTCAGCGAGGGTACTCGTCCTGTGGAGCCCTACGAATGGATTCCTGCCCCCTGCCATCTCTGGGAGGTGGTGCTTGTCAGGGATGGGCCGGGGGTGGTATCGGAGAAATTAAGAAGGTAAAACTTAAGATGTACGTTCTACCTATCTTGTGAATTCACCTTGTGAATTTGAGTTTTTCTCATCTATCAAATGAACTATTTGTGAAGCTCTATGGAAGTTTCACAAGCTATGAACTATTTGTGAAGACTATTAGTGAAGCTCTATGAAACCCTGTGAAGCTTATGAAAATCAAAGGAGCTAAGAAGTAAGCCACAACACGGAAAAGATCGCAGCCCTGTGGAAAGCGATGGGCTGTGAACGCGGAGTGAGCGGTTCCCAAACCCGCTTCAGTCACACTGGAAATCCGCCGTTGTCCATAACGCTCTCCATTGGCGCCGGGTTTCACTGACAGAGGAGCCCAGAGGCATGGAACCGGTGTGAGGTCGCACCAGAAGTCAGTAGCCCTGATTCAACTGCTGGCTCCAGACGCCCTCCCCAGCCCCAGCTCCCCTCCTGCTTTGCTCCTCGCCGCCCACCCCCCGGCCTCCCCAGAACCCCGGGACCCCCGCCAGGGTCCCCTTACCAGGCGCGGTACTGCGGGCTGGGTGCGGGCGGGTCGGCGAGAGCGCGCGGCCGAAGGCTGCAGGGCACGGCTGTAGGATAAGAAGGCAAGTGGGGCTGACGGAGGGCGCCCCCTGTCCCCTCCGGGCGGGGAGAAACTGCTGCCCGCCGAAACCCGAGAGCACTGGGTTCAGAGCGTGGCCAGCCCCCGCCCCCCAACCTCTACCCGCCAACCCCCACTGCACCCAGGGATGCTTCCTGTCGGAGACCGCGAGCGGCTCGCCCCCTCTCATTTCCTCTTTAAGACGTGAGAGAAGAAAAGAAGTGATGTTTGGATTGTGAGAGAGCAAAATACGGACCCCCTCCAACTCTCCGTCCCTCACCCCCTCGTTGCTAAAGCCCACTGGTTGCCTCCGTGGGAGTGTTGGGTTTTCGCGGAGAACTTCTTTACCCTCAGCGCAAAGCTGGAGCAAGGTGCAGAACAGGATAGAATGGAACCCTCTTCCTTTCCAGAAACTCCGCAGAACTGGGAGGCAGAGAGCCACTGTCCTTGTCTTTTGTTTTTGGGGTTGGAGTGTCTGTTCTTAGAGAGAGAGAGAGAGAGAGAGAGAGAGAGAGAGAGAGAGAGAGAGAGAGAGAGGGAGGGAGGGAGGGAGGGAGGGAGGGAGGGAGGGAGGGAGGGAGGGAGGGAGGGAGGGAGGGGGAGAGAGAGAGAGAGAGAGAGAGAGAGAGAGAGAGAGAGAGAGAGAGAGAGAGAGTGTGTGTGTGTGATTTTTGAGGAGTGGTAGGCAGTTCTTTTTGACTGTGTGGATCACAACAAACTCTGGAAAATTCTTCAAGAGATGAGAATACCAGACTATCTTATTTGTCCCCTGAAAACTGATGTTTTTGAACTGTGGTGCTGGTATGTGGGTCAAGAAGCAACAGTTAAAACTGGGCATGAAACAACTGACTGGTTCAAAATTGGGAAAGGAGTACATCAAGGCTGTATATTGTCACCCTGTTTATTTAACTTATTCGCAGAATGTGCTGCGCTTTGCTTAGTTGCTCTGTCCTGTCTGGCGTTTTGCAACGCCATGGACTGAAGCCCACCAGGCTCCTCTGTCCATGGGGATTTCCAGGGAGGAATACTGGAATGGTTGCCATGTCCTCCTCCAGGAGATCTTCCCAATCCAGGGACTGAGCCCAGCTCTCCCTCATTGCAGGTGGATTCTTTACCATCTGAGCCACCAGAGAAGCCCAAGGATACTGGCGTAGGTAACCTATCCCTTCTCCAGGGGAACTTCCTCAGCTAGGAATTGCACTGGCGTCTCCTGGGTTGCCACGGTAAAGAGTCTGCCTGCAATGTGGGAGACCCGTGTTCGATCCCTGGGTTGGGAAGATCCCCTGGAGAAGGGAATGGTAACCCACTCCAGGATTCTTGCCTGGAAAATCCCATGGATAGAGGAGCCTGCTGGACTACAGTCCACAGCATCGCAAAAAGTCGGACATGACTGAGCAACTTCACTTTCACTTTCTCCTGCATTGCTGGCAGATTCTTTACTAGCTGAGCTACCTGGGAAGCCCTATAAGCAGAATACATCATGTGAAATGCTGGGTTGGATGAATCATAAGCTGGAATCAAGATTGCCAAGATGAATATCAACAGCCTTAGATATGCAGATGATGACACTCTAATGGCACAAAGCTAAGCGGAACTAAAGAGCCTCTTGATGAGGGTGAAAGAGGAGAGTGAAGAAGTTGGCTTAAAAGTCAGCATTCAAAAAACTAAGATCATGGCATCCAGTCCCATCACTTCATGGCAAATAGAAGGGGAAAAAGTAGAATCAGTGACAGATATTATTTTCTTGGGCTCCAAAATCACTGCAGCCACAAAATTAAAGGATGTTTGCTCCTTGGAAGGAGAGCTATGACAAACCCAGATAGTGTATTAAAAAACAGAGACATCACTTTGTCATTAAAGGTTCATATAGTCAAAGCCATGGTTTTTCCAGTAGTCATACATGGATGTGAGAGTTGGACCATAAAGAAGGCTGAGCACTGAAGAACTGATGCTTTTAAATTGTGGTGCTGGGGAAGACTCTTGAGAGTCTCCTGGACACCAAGGAGATCAAATCAGTTAACCCTAAAGGAAATCAGCCCTGAGTATTCATTGGATGGAAGGCCTGATGCTAAAGCTGAAGCTCCTATATTTTGGCCATTTGATGTTAAGAGCTGCTGCTGCTAAGTGGCTCAGTCGTGTCCGACTCTGTGCGACCCCATAGACGATAGCCCACCAGGCTCCCCCATCCCTGGGATTCTCCAGGCAAGAACACTGGAGTGGGTTGCCATTTCCTTCTCCAATGCATGAAAGTGAAAAGTGAAAGTGAAGTCGCTCAGTCATGTCCGGCTCTTCTCGACCCCATGGACTGCAGCCTACCAGGCTCCTCCACCCATGGGATTTTCCAGGCAAGAGTACTGGAGTGGGTTGCCATTGCCTTCTCCAGTTAAGAGCTGAGTCATTGGAAAAGACCCTGATGCTGGGAAAGATTGAAGGCGGGAGGAGAAGGGGACAACAAAGGATGAGATGGTTGGATGGGCATCACCGACATGAGTCTGAGCAAGCTCGGGGAGTTGGTGATGGACAGGGAGGCCTGGCATGCTGTGGTCCATGGGGTCACAAAGAATCGGACATGACTGAGTGACTGAACTGAACTGAACTGAAACTTAATGGGGGTAAAGAGTGAAAGAAATACAACATAAGAATTGGGCCAAGAATGAGGCTGAATATGAGATACTCCCTCATAGCTTAGTTGGTAAAGAATCCGCCTGCAATGGAGGAGACCCCTGGTTTGATTCTTGGGTTGGGAAGATCCACTGGAGAAGGGATAGGCTACCCACTTGAGTGGGTACCACATGGACTATACTGGGGTTTCTCTTGTGGCTCAGCTAGTAAAGAATCCGCCTGCAATGCGGGAGACCTGGGTTCGATCTGTTACGTAGTTGGAATAGAAAAAAAGAATCCAGAATGGTGGTGGCTAAGAGACAAGGAAGGGAAAAGCCTGATAAAAAAGAACAAAGGAAGGTCTGAGGACTGGAGTGAGGACCTCAGGTAGAACAAAGAGCACCCCTGGCTAGCCCAGTTTACGTAGCAGGCCCAGGGGAGGAAAAAACATAAGAGGAGCCAAAGGGCCCTGGGGGGTGGGTGGGGGTGGGGTTGTCTTTCCCTTCTTCCCCCTCTCTTTCTCTCCCTCCCTCTTTCTCTCTCTCCCCTTTCTCTCTGTCTCTCTCTTGCTCTTTCTCCCTCCTTTCTTCCCTCCCTTGCTCTCTCTCTCTCTCCTCTTCGCAATCTTTTGGGTCAGCATGCCCCCTCATGCCTGGAGGATGTATTTTCATTTATTTTCTAAATAAAACTTAGCTGTAACACGGAGCTGTGACACTGATCTGTCCGAGAGCTGTAACACGGTCTCTCTGACAGCTGAGACATGGTCTGTCAAAGGGCTTTAACGTCTGTTGCTTCAAATTTTTGTTGTGACGAGACAGAACGGAGGAAATTACACACACCCTTGACAGATCCCTGGGTCAGGAAGATCCCCTGGAAAAAGGAAAAGCTGCCCACTCTAGTATTCTGGCCTGGAGGATTCCATGGACTGTATCGTCCATGGGATCGCAAAGAGTAGAACACGACCAGGCGAATTTCACTTTCATAAGATATAAAATAAAACAAAATACTACATTACTTTGGAAGACAACTACTTTAAAAGAAAAAGTAAACAACAAATTTAGAAAAAAAACTTAAAATATTTATTGCTGAAATAAGCAAGCACAAATCCAGTTCTGTTAGAAAAGGCATATATTACCACTATCAGATGAAGGCAGGGCAGGAAAAAAAAAGTCTTGGGTCATAGTCTAGCTCTGGCTTCCTCAAGGACTTATAGGAATTCCTCTTCTAGGGCATTTAGCCCACATGGTATTCTCTGGAAGGAGTAGTGGCATCTGTCCAGCCAGGCTGATGAACACTGAATATTGTGCATAATTATTGAATATTGTACAACACTGAATATGGTACAAGACTAGGTAAGAGGGTATGCATTGTTTGAAATCTGCTTGAAAACCTCATCATGGCCAAAAACAACTCTCAGAAGTAAGCCAAAGATGAACCTCTCTGTGTAAAATGAAGCTGATTCAGGCAGTAGGGGCATGAAAATACGAAAGAAGCTGATCAACACACGAACAAGGAATTTTTGTGCATGAAGAGATATGAGAGGAGACCTATGTAAATGATATGAATATACATTCACTTAGAGCATTTTTGAGAAGTTATAGTGTTTTGATCCTGTGTTTGGTTAAGGAAGCTCTTTTTATATGACAGTAAGGAAAAATAATTTCAGGTTCTGATTTGCCACTTTTTGCCTTTAGAAAATCACTTGATTCTCAGTAGATTACTTTCCTCTGCAAATAAAAGGTTCTTAATGATTTTCCTCATGAATTGTTTTCCTCATTCCTACTGATTAATTATCCTTCATACTTCATGAGGTAGTTTTTATCATAAAATATTAAGCAATAAATTGTTATAGTATTCTCTCTACAATTATGTTTTCTATTTTATGGTCAATCTTGCATTCTTCTGCTTTACTGTCTATTTTGTATTTAGTTCAGTTCAGTTCAGTCGTTCAGTTGTGTCCGACTCTTTGTGACCCCATGAATTGCAGCATGCCAGGCCTCCCTGTCCATCACCATCTCCCGGAGTTCACTCAGACTCACATCCATCGAGTTGGTGATGCCATCCAGCCATCTCATCCTCTGTCGTCCCCTTCTCTTCCTGCCCCCAATCCCTCCCAGCATCAGACTCTTTTCCAATGAGTCAACTCTTCACATGAGGTTGCCAAAGTACTGGAGTTTCAGCTTTAGCATCATTCCTTCCAAAGAACACTCAGGGCTGATCTCCTTCACAATGGACTGGTTGGATCTCCTTGCAGTCCAAGGGACTCTCAAGAGTCTTCTCCAACACCACAGCTGCATCAATTCTTCTATGCTCAGCCTTCTTCACAGTCAAACTCTCACATCCATACACGACCACGGTATTACATCTGTATTATTAAATTATATATATTTAAACTTTTTTTGGCTGTGCTATGTAGCATGTTAAATAAGCAGGGTGACAATATACAGCCTTGACGTACTCCTTTTCCTATTTGGAACCAGTCTGTTGTTCCATGTCCAGTTCTAACTGTTGCTTCCTGACCTGCATACAGATTTCTCAAGAGGCAGGTCAGGTGGTCTGGTATTCCCATCTCGTGAAGAATTTTCCACAGTTTATTGTGATCCACACAGTCAAAGGCTTTGGCATAATCAATAAAGCAGAAATTGATGTTTTTCTGGAACTCTCTTGCTTTTTCCATGATCCAGCAGATGTTGGCAATTTGATCTCTGGTTCCTCTGCCTTTTCTAAAACCAGCTTGAACATCAGGGAGTTCACGGTTCACGTATTGCTGAAGCCTGGCTTGGAGAATTTTGAGCATTACTTTACTAGCATGTGAGATGAGTGCAATTGTGCAGTAGTTTGAGCATTCTTTGGCATTGCCTTTCTTTGGGATTGGAATGAAAACTGACCTTTTCCAGTCCTGTGGCCACTGCTGAGTTTTCCAAACTTGCTGGCATATTGAGTGCAGCACTTTCACAGCATCATCTTTCAGGATTTGAAACAGCTCTACTGGAATTCCATCACCTCCACTAGCTTTGTTCATAGTGATACTTTCTAAGGCCCATTTGACTTCACATTCCAGGATGTCTGGCTCTAGATCAGTGATCACACCATCGTGATTATCCGGGTCATGAAGATCCTTTTTGTACAGTTCTTCTGTGTATTCTTGCCATCTCTTCTTCATATCTTCTGCTTCTGTTAGGTCCATACCATTTCTGTCCTTTATTGAGCCCATCTTTGGATGAAATGTTCCCTTGGTATCTCTAATTTTCTTGAAGAGATCTCTAGTCTTTCCCATTCTGTTATTTTCCTCTATTTCTTTGCATTGATCGCTGAAGAAGGCTTTCTTATCTCTTCTTGCTATTCTTTGGAACTGTCTCAGAGTACATCATGAGAAACGCTGGACTGGAAGAAACACAAGCTGGAATCAAGATTGCTGAGAGAAATATCAATAACCTCAGATACACAGATGACACCACCCTTATGGCAGAAAGTGAAGAGGAACTAAAAAGCCTTTTGATGAAAGTAAAAGAGGAGAGTGAAAAAGTTGGCTTAAAGCTCAACATTCAGAAAACAAAGATCATGGCATCCGGTCCCATCACTCCATGGGAAATAGATGGAGAAACAGTGGAAACAGTGTCAGACTTTATTTTTTTGGGCTCCAAAATCACTGCAGATGGTGACTGCAGCCATGAAATTAAAAGATGCTTACTCCTTGGAAGAAAAGTTATGACCAACCTAGATAGCATATTTGGAGAAGGCAATGGCACCCCACTCCAGTACTCTTGCCTGGAAAATCCAGTGGACGGAGGAGCCTGGTGGGCTGCAGTCTATGGGGTCACTAAGAGTCGGACACGACTGAACGACTTTACTTTCACTTTTCACTTTCATGCATTGGAGAAGGAAATAGCAATCCACTCCAGTGTACTTGCCTGGAGAATCCCAGGGATGGGGGAGCCTGGTGGGCTGCCGTCTATGGGGTCACACAGAGTCGGACACGACTGAAGTGACTTATCAGCAGCAGCAGCAGCAGCAGAAAGCATATTCAAAAGCAGAGACATTACTTTGCCGACTAAGGTCCGTCTAGTCAAGGCTATGGTTTTTCCTGTGGTCATGTATGGATGTGAGAGTTGGACTGTGAAGAAGGCTGAGTGCTGAAGAATTGATGCTTTTGAACTGTGGTGTTGGAGAAGACTCTTGAGAGTCCCTTGGACTGCAAGATCAACCCTGGGATTTCTTTGGAAGGAATGATGTTAAAGTTGAAACTCCAGTACTTTAGCCACCTCATGCGAAAAGTTGACTCATTGGAAAAAACTCTGATGCTGGGAGGGATTGGGGGCAGGAGGAGAAGGGGAAGACTGAGGATGAGATGGCTGGATGATATCACTGACTCGATGGACGCAAGTCTGAGTGAACTCCGGGAGTTGGTGATGGACAGGGAGGCCTGGCATGCTGCGATTCATGGGGTTGCTGCGTACATGACTGAGTGACTGAACTGAACTGAACTGAACTGAACTGAACTGATGTGGGATCTTAGTTCCCAGACCAGGGATTGAATCCATGCCCCCTGCAGTAGAAACAGGGAGTCTTAACTTCTGAGGTGCCAGGGAAATTCTTAACTTATTACACTTAAAAAACTAAAAATTGTGTCTTCCATTTACTTATGAGTCTATGCTATGCTGTGCTTAGTCGCTCAGTCTTGTCTGACTCTGCAGCACCATGGACTGTAGCCTGCCAGGCTCCTCTGTCCATGAGGATTCTCCAGGCAAGAATACTGGAGTGGGTTGCTGAGCCCTGGTCCAGGGGATCTTCCCAACCCAAGGATCGAACCCAGGTTTCCTGCATTGCAAGTGGATTCTTTACTGTCTGGGCCACCAGGGAAGTCCCACTTATAAGTCTATATAGCTCTAAATCTAAGAATTAGAAATTAGCAAATTTAGAGAATAAATACAACTTTGTACTTTGTAAATATATTTGATGACTAATCATACAGACCTTTTATTACTGCTAGCACCCAACTCTGTGGAATAGAATAATGTGGAATAGTTATTATTACAAATTCTAAATGTGGAGAATTCACAAGTGTGAAATTCATGTATTTCTGAGTATGAAATTTATTTATGAAGATTATTATTATGATATTTCCTCTACACTTTTCATTTCTGTATCATATTCTTTTGGAATTCAACCTACAAAGTGCTTTCTTTTGCATTAGTTCATCATACATATTAAGATTAATTTTAATATAACATCTCAAGAAAAGATGAAGCCCCTTGGCCACAAAGTCTCTGAGCAAGTTCATAGGGATGAGTTTTAGAACATAAGCCCTCCGCACATCTCCTGCTCTTTCTACTGTGCCCCACAGCAGTCCCACTAATACCCAAACAGGGCATTTTACCCACAATGTCAAGGCTTCTTCTGATCCTATACATTTCTAGATGCTACAGTTTGCATGAGAATTTGGCAGTCCTAATACTGACTTGATGGACGTGAATCTGAGTGAACTCCGGGAGTTGGTGATGGACAGGGAGGCCTGGCGTGCTGCGATTCATGGGGTCACAGAGTTGGACGTGACTGAGCGACTGAACTGAACTGAACTGAACACTCATATTTGGGGCTTCCCTGGTAGCTTAGATGGTAAAAAAAATCTGCCTGCAATGCAGGATACTTGAATTCAATCCCAGGGTCAGGAAGATCCCCTAGAGAAGGGAATACAACCCACTCCAGTATTCTTGCCAGGAGAATTTCAAGGACAGAGGAGGCTGGCAGGCTGCAGTCCATCAGGTCACAAAGAATCTCATACAACTGAGCAACTAACACTCATATTTGTCTTAAAAATTGTATTTACATCTACAAACAAGACAAATAACAAGTAATGATAGAAACTGGAGGGTATAGATGTACATTCAGATGTGAGAAAACGAAAAACTGAAAGAACAGCAGGTTAAATTCAGCCCTGTGGTAAGCAGTCTTGGCCCACAGCGCGTGCTCATGCACACGTGGCCCTGGATGGGCAAGCTGCAGACCTGGCGATCCCCGCCACAACGGCATTTTCCTGGGCACCTCAGGTTGTAGAAGGATTTTCTGTCTGGCTGACAGTCTCTGCATGGGCCCAGCAGGCAGCTAAAGAAGGAATTGATAATAAATTTTTTTCCAGCTAAACTTCACTAAGTCTAAGTCATTGCCCTCAGGCTCCCCAACTGCAGGCAGCCTTAAGGCCAGAGTTCATCCCGAGTCTCCCTCTCCCCAGAGCTTTACTCTGAGGTGGTATTGAAGCGCATGAGCATAGACTCCTGCTCCACGGAACTGGGATGGCCCTAGGGTGCCTGCGCACAACCTCACTCCTCCCACCCTCCATTATCCCTCTGGCCTGTTCCATGCCCCCCCCGCACATCACCCTCCCCCTTAGCACGCTTGAGCCCTGATAGTCTTGGGGTATCTGCATCCTGCCGCATCCACACCTCCTAACTAGGGCGTGGCTGATAGAAAGGCTTCCCTTTGAAGTGTTGTTTCAGAAATAAGGAAATGATAATGATAATGATTGTTTACACAATGTAAGGACAGGGTTCAAGGACTTAGGTGGGTTGACCCACCCCATGTAAAAACCCACAGCGGTGCAGCCACACCTAACCGCGAGTTCTCTGTGCCTCTCTGCTGACGCACCTGCGGCTTCCTGTCTTCTCTGAGACAGGAACTTTATTATTATTTGCATAAAAATCCAGATAGAAAACTACATTGAAGACATTGCATGTTATTTTCCCCAAATCTTACTTCATTTGGGACAGACATGAACCATAATACATGCTAGAAAATTTGAAATTGTGTTATTTTCAGTATAGTCACATTTAACTTCTTGGTTCTAAGTCATCGTACTGGTAAATAAACTGATGCATGTGTGCATGCTCAGTCATGTCCAACTCTTTGCAACCCCATGGACTGTAGCCCACCAGGCTCCTCTGGCCATGGGATTTTCCAGGCAACAATACTGGAGTGGGTTGCCATTACCTGCTCCAGGGTATCTTCCTGACCCAGGGATTGAATACACAGCTCGTGGGTCTCCTGCATTGCTAGGTGGATTCTTTTTGTGGCTCAGCTGGTAAAGAATCTGCCTGCTATGTGGGAGACCTGGGTTTGATCTCTGGGTTGAGAAGATCCCCTGGAGAAAGGAAAGGCTGCCCACTCCAATATTCTGGCCTGGAGAATTCCATGGACTGTATAGTCTCTGGGGTTGCAAAGAACTGGACAGGACTGAGTGACTTTCACTTGCAGTGTCACCTGGAATTAAACATTTACATGTTTGACTGTGACTTCTCTTTCCTTGATGATAATAAAAATCTGCAAGAACACTGAAGGGAGATAACTACCTGTAAGAACTAGAAAATATCAAGAAGAGTCTGTATAGGCTATGGTCTGAATGTTTGTGTCCACTCCCTCTCCCCTCAACATTCACACGTTGAAAACCTAGTCTGGAGAGGAGGATATTAGGAGGTAGTCTCATTGGGAGGATCTTAGTTTAGGAGGGTAGATTCCTCATGATTGGACTTAAGTGTTTTGTTCTAATTGAGTGTGAGGGCACAGTCAGAAGTTGGCATTCTGCAATCTCAGAGAGGACTCTCCCCCAAACCTGACCATGATCATGGACTTCCAGCCTCCAGAACTGTGAGGAATAAACGTCTGTTGTTTTTAAGCCACCCAGACTCTGTGTGTGTGTGTTTAAAATAGCAGTCCAAAGAGAGGAAGGCAGTGTCTAAACAAACAAACCAGCAAACTGACACACACAAGCTCAAAATAAAGAGTGGGATTCCTTGGCTAGGAATCCATTTTCTACCCAAAACTGCCAGTCATTTTACGATTTCTCACAGATGACCAATACCTCAAAATAACTAAACACATTTTTAAGGATGTTTTAAAGTGGTACAACTTTATTTTAAAACTATGTGCTGGAGTAAGCATGAAATTTCCGAAAACTCTGATTCCTTTGAAATCCCCCTTCAGATCTAAGTGTCCAGGTCCTTTCTTGCCAGGTGACCTGCAAGACTGAGGTCACACCGTCACCGCCTCGGGCCGGCGCCTGCAGAGCAGGTACAGCAGGACCAGGGCGCCCAGCAGGGCGGCCAGGCCCAGCTTACACCGGGTCCCCGGCCCCACCTTCGGCCACCGCCACAGCCCAGCCAGAGGCCAGCGCTCCGGCCACGACGGCGCGCGGGCAGCCAGTCGCTCCGCCACCCTGCGCAGCCTCTCCTCGGGGCTCAGCCCGCCCAGGGTCTGCGCCAGGCGGTACACGTCGTTGGTGTAGGGGGCGCCGCCATGGTCCCTCACCAGCTCCTCCACCAGCCTCATCAGCTCCCGGACCTGCGCCTCCCGCTCCCCGTCGGCCGCTCGGTTGTCGAAGGCGCAGCAGCGGCCCCCGCACTCAGCCACCAGCTCCCGGAGCGCGCGGTTGTCAGTGTCGCGCACGTACTGCTGCAGCGAGCCCCCCGCCAGGTCCTCCCTGCGGGTGAAGACCACGACGGCGCGCGCCGCGATGCCCGCCCCGAAGAGCGCCTTCACCCCTTGCCAGGCCCGCAGGTCCTGCGCGGTGAAGCGGCCGAGCTGGGTCACCAGGAGCACGGCGTGGGGCCCCGGGGCCGACAGCAGGTAGCAGCGGCCTCTCTCCTCGAAGCCCGGGTCTGCCTGGGCGACCTCGGGGCTGAAGAGGTCGGGGGTGTCGAGGACTTCCACGTCCCACGAGGCCCAGCGGCAGCTCCCCGTGGCGCAGGCCCTGGTCACCGCTGTGGCCGCGAGCCTGGAGAGGAAGTGCTTCCGCTGGAGGACGGTGTTGCCCGTGGCGCTCTTCCCGGTACCCGACCTCCCGGCCAGGAGGAGGCGCAGCCTGCGCTCCTGCAGGGCGGACCTGAACTCCTGGAAACCTGTGGGCACCGGTGGTCTGTAAGCTTCGGAACCTGAGAGCAACATGTCCCGGTCCCCGGGTCTCCTGGACGCCTTGCGAGCAAAGAACAGAGCGCTTCCACGATTGTGTTTGGGGCCAGACCTTTACTGAGTGACCTGGTGTGAGATTTGGGCACTCCAAGGGGTCTCTACCCTTCTGTTTCTCCCGTCTTTGGCGTCACACGTGCACCTGTAGGTGCTCCAGCAGCTGCTGAACGTCTCTCTAGAGGATGCGCCTTTGTAATACAGGCCATTACTTCGTCTGATATGATCTGTCATCCAGGCTGTGCAGAGCTGGTCCCCAATAACAATTTCTGTCTTATTTTCCCTGATACTGTCCCACTGGAGAAAGGGGTGGGGCAGTGGGCCCAGCCGGGAGGGCTATCTGGAGTCCCAAAGCCGGGGTTTGAATCATAGACCTGTCCTCTACCAGCCTTGTAATCTTGGGAGCTGCTTAATCTAAGTGTTAAACCTCTTCTGCACAAACAGAATCAATATTGTAGCGCTGTCCTCATAGGCTGTTGGGAGAATAAGACCAGGCCATCTCTCTTCCCTCCCTCCTCCTCCTCTCTTCTCCTCTCTCTTAAAACTGCTGTCTAATAACTTCCATCTTTCCATCCGTGTTCCCTAACACTTTCTACCTGGTGAATCATGTTCTCTCTAATATTCATGTTCTCTCTCTCTCTTATTCATTTTACTTTGGGAACAGAGCTGCAGGTTAGTCAAAGAACTTAATATCTCACTGCAGGGCGGGGGTACAGATCCAGGTGAAGTGCCAGCCCCAGGCCTCTTGCTGCTTCACCCCAGCGTCGAGTCACCTCTCGACTTCTCTCTGTTCAGTCTTGAATTAGCCCATTCCCCTACTACCTAGAGCTCACTCCTGGGGACAAACACTCATTGTGAGACGTGTTCTTACCATAGGCATTTTCTTCATCTCTTGGCATCTTCCGTCCTCCCATGATTACCTGAAAGAATCCCAGATACAATTTGTTCATTCACTCATTCATCAAATAGATGTAACTGTCTACAATGTCAGGTCAAGTCCAAAATGCTGGTGACCCCACTGTGAGAAGGTCATAGTCCCTGCCCTCCTCTGAGCATCGGAGTTTAGGGAAGGAGTAGCCTGGTCTGGGTTGGGATGATGCTGTGAGAATACCTGGTGAGCTTGGCTTTGTCTTCTCAGGGCCCCCAAATGCAAAGTGCAAAGGGGAGATGATAACACTTAATCCCACCCATGCCAATGAGTGAACTTCAAATGTTAATTTCTCCAGGTGATTCTATGTCAGGTGGTGCTAGTGGTAAAGAATCTGCCTGCCAATGCAGGAGATGCAAGAGATGCGGGTTCGATCCCTAGGTCAAGAAGATCCCCTGGAGCAGGAAAAGGCAACCCAATCCAGTACTCTTGCCTGAAAAATTCCTGGACAGAGCAGGCTGGCAGTTTGCCGTCCAAAGGGTCAGAAAAAGTCAGACACGACTAAGAGACTGAGCACCTTCGTCAGTGATGTAGGCTGTCAGAAACAAGATTTCCCAGGCGTTTCAGCAGCGAGGGTGGTGATGGAGGGTGGGCTTCAGAAAACCCCGAGAACAAGAGTTTGCTCACTGACAGAGGAAGTACCTTAGGGTCTCTGGCCTATGAAACAAGCAAGAAGAAAATTGGAAAACAGACATATTTCCCAAACTCATCCAGAGAGTTTCTGCTCTTAGATAACCACATAGTTTGGCTTCTCCTTATGTATCTAAATATGGGGAGACTGGGATGCTCCCCTCTGTTTCTTTATGTTCTGGCCCTCGAGTCTGAGGCTTCTCAAAGTACAATGATTACACCCGCTCAAACATCATTTAATACAATTAAACATTTTGTGGTCGTTTGCCTGATCACGCAAGCTTCTGAACATGAGCCCACAGTCTCTGCTCAGTCTACTTCTCCAGCCTCATTTCCAATGAATCCCACCTCGCCTGCCCCCTCTTCACCCCTGCCCCTAGTCAGCCACTCCAGACACAGATTTCAGCGCCCTTTCCCAACCCACCTCGGGCTTTCCCTCCCAGGACCCTTCATCCCACCCCACATTTCTGCCTGAAAGTCCTGTCTGTACTTCAACATCCATTTCAAATTCTACCTCCTCACATCGCCCACCTGTTTTCTGCAGGTAACTGTATTCAACCCCATTTGGCACCAACAGGGAAGGAAAAACGAAGGGAGAGGCTGGGTGAATAGCCCCTCTCTGGCCAAAGGACTCAGAGGGCAAGTTTGTCCCGAACTCAAGCTGAAGCTGTTTGTGTTTCTGCTGTCGCTCTCCTGCTGCCCCACGCAAAGCTTTCAGTAAAGTTTACCCCAGGACAAATCACATGATATGATTAGTTATTTTGTGTCTAGGCATCAACAAACTCCCATAATTGACATCAGAGCAGAAATGAAGAAAGAGCCACAAGATTCAAACCCTAGAAGAGTAGCTAAAGCAAGAGGTCCTCGCCAAAGATGGAAATGAGAAAGTGTGCTACAGGGAATCCACAGAACTCTCGAGTAGGTCACTGGGATTTCCAGATAGTTTGAAATGTGGGTTAAAACCATTTAAAATAACTTTTAAGAAGGCGATAAGCTCTTCCTAAAATCTGGGGTGATAAATAGCTCTTTTCTTTATTGTAAAGCATGTTGAATTCCTGTATTCTGAATACTCTGAAAATTCAAAGTTCACGTAACTCAGTGCCTCTCAAATATATTGTTTTTCAGAACTACTTGAATGTTCTTTAAAAATGTCGATTCTGGGGGGACCATGCTCAGAAATTCTGATTTATGAATCCAGTGTATCTGATATCATCAGTCCACACATCAGAGTTTGGAAATGAACTGTTTATTCAGACCCCTTCATTGTACAGATGAGGAAACTGAGGTGTTCCTACAGCAGGGGTGGGAGAGACTTGAATTAGGGAGCCAGCATGTCAGGGGTCATGAGGATGAGGGGTTGAAGACCTGGTTCCTAACCTCTTTAGTCTCTTGAGGGTCCCTTATTGTGGACATAAGGGAGAAGGGGAATCTGGGGCAGGGTTGAATTCTGATGGTTTCCTGACTCAGCACACTGTAACTTGCTCTGAAGTTAGATGGCTTTGGGGCCACAAGAAAGATATTTTGCCTGTGCTGAATGTTCAATCTGAGCAATGTTGAATGCCTTTTAAAATGCATTTTACTCCTAGACATGAGTACAGACTTTTCTTACTGTATGGGGGAAGTGTGGATGGAGACAGACATGTGGGCCCTCCAGACTGGGGACCATGCTCATAAAACTTTTTTGAACTTCCTCTATTGGAAACTTTGAACATCTTCACAAATCTGGACGCCCCATCTTACTGGGTCCGGCTGTTACTCACCTGAAAGGTGCCTGGTGGAGCCCGGGTGCTCAGACAGTAAATGCTCTCAGAACCATGTTCCTTCTGGTTGGTTGTAGCTCCTGCTCCCTGCGGGGCTCACCTTTCCTGGTGACAGGCTCTCACCGGTGATCCAAGAAGGCCCTGATCTCTGCTTTCCCTTCAGTTTTGAGTTGGCAGGCTGTTTCCTTCCACTCTGCATAGAGGAAGTCTTTGAGACTCACAGTTCCTGTGAGCCCAGAGGGAGGGTTAGGTGGTGGTGATGATTTAAAGAGACAGGAACATTCATTGTAGGCTCAAAGCATTTATCTCACAAAACCTCTCTCCTATTGTGACTAATCTGTGTTCTCTAGCAGGGCCCTCCCCCACCCCCATACCAAATATCTTCTTGTAGGACCCCAAGGCCTGAGTCTCTTTTTAGAACTGCTTAGTGATCTAATTTTCAGTTACTTTTTACCATGTAAGCATTTCCCCCATATAAAAAAAGTCCAGGGTGATTCCTGCTCCAGAACAAACACATGATAGCTTTTCTCAACAGCTGTCCATTGACTGGATATCCCTATGGCCAGTGCCCCTCTAGGGTCCAGTCTGTCAGAAAAATCCAGAAGCAGAGTTTTATCTGAGAAAGGATGTCTTCTCAGCTGTGGAAGGACTTGAAGCTAGCCGATGTATTGAGGATGAGGATGAATTGCTGTTGCTGTTTAGTCACTCAGTCATGTCAAACTCTTTGTGACCCCATGGATTTAGCCCACCTGGCTCCTCTGTCCATGGGATTCTCTAGGAAAGAATATTGGAGTGGGGTGCCATTTCCTCCTCCAGGGGATCTTCCCAACCCAGGGATCGAGCCTGTGTCTTCTGCATTGGAGGGTGGATTCTTTACTGCCGAGCCACCATGCGTTTACACTATTCCTAAGTTAGCATTATGTAGAGCTTAGTCTGGTCATCTGTGTTGGTAGCACTGATTCTAGTTATTCTGCCTTCTCTCATGAGCGTCATGAGAGTGAGGTCAGTAAAAGACCCAGTGGTGTGGTGAACAGGTACCAAAGGACTGGCCCTAGAACTGGTCAGCTCACCAATCCAACTCAAGCCTCTTAGAGTTGACTGTTGCTGGATGTGGGAAGGACGACTGTCCTGAGCCCTAACCTACTGGCTGGGACCTGCTATTTCATCTTTCTTTCCAGCCCATTTTCTCAGGTAGGAAAGAGACCCAAGGTCAACTGTTTTCTGTTCTTTTTTTTTTCCAGGTACAGTGTCTCTTGAGTGACTGACACCTCCATTTTTTCCATTCAGCATTATTGAAGCCCAGGGTCTCATTCTCCCAGTAGGCTAGTGGGGCCAGGACTAGTGTGAAGAAAGTCTGGTGTCCAGGGCACAGAGTTGAAGGAGACACACTGCCAAGGTTTCTCAAGTGCCAATCCTGCAGGTGAATGACCCCGGCAGTATTTCCTTAAGACTGAGGTGAATATGGCTCCTCACTGGCTTCACCCGAGTCCGAACGACATAGATGAGTCTTGACTAAGTCTTTGCTACGCAATGTATACCTTTCATGAAGATGCTTCCAGTGTTTCTTCGATAACTCCTTGCCTTTCAGTGTTCTCATGCACGCATGTGGAGTCTTCCTTCACCACCTGTGACTTTGCCTGAGGGTTTCCCTGGTTACGAGAGCGTGCTTTTAGCTCTACATCCTTCTTACTTTTTCCCGCCTCTCTTTTATGTGTACTGTTTGCTGCTTCCTTGGAGTTTTCCTAATTATCTAGTGAGCTCATCAGTCATACAGACTGTGTTTATTTTAATAAATTCTAGTTGCATTTAACAAGAAGATGTTAAATGTAAACTACTGTAAAATGCAAAATACTAGGTCCACTCTTGTCTGAAACATAAGCCTCTAGTATGTTTCAATGCTGACTGGGATTGGACACAAGGGATAAAGTCTAGTTGAGCTTCTTTTGATGCACATAAAACAGACTATTGATGTGTGTGTCTGTGTGTGATTGTTGAGCGTGAGTTGGTTGTGTCAGAGAAATAAGCCATATGTCCATTTACCATCTTCGGAGGATAAAACCATAGCATGGAGTTAAAGTCATGTGATCTTAGGAACTTTACAGCTCACTTGTTAATTTACTATACCTTGTAGAAATTTTACTGCCATTTTTGTTATATTCAGAAGCAATAGTGATAGTATAAAGAAGAAACGGAGTTTTCAGGAGCATAAAACTGACTTTAGATAGAGACTTGCAAATGAGAGGAATTTTATGTTTATAACTTTCAGAAGGTTTTGGTATTATATTTCAAAACAAACAGGAAATTTTAAAATCATTTGATTCATTAACAAATAGGATGAGGTTGAGATCTAAACAGTTCACAGAATCTCAAACATTTTGCGATATCAGACACTGACTATCTGGGGCGGGCAACTGTAACTTACTCAGGATATGACAGCGAATGAAGAGGCACTGATTGGTAACTATGACACAGGAGTCTTGCATTCCAGTCTACCGGTCTTTCTAAACATCATCACTAATTTTTTGGGGACGACTAACAGTAAACTCCAGAATAAACTGCACATACTAAAGGGTAAGCGGCAAAAGAAATCACACGTCCTGTGCAATACACAAAATAACTGAGTGAGCAATGCGGCAGACACCTGAGCACACCATACAATACACAGCACAGCTTGGATTAGGGCTTTTCTCAGGCAGTTCGCTTTGGCCACGATTGTACCACGTCTCTGAATTTCCATGTATTTTACAAAGCTCCTTTTGACATCTTGCAGTCTTTCCTCTGAGTGTACAGGCCCACAGTCTGACTGTGTTAGAAGGCTGTACAGCCTGTTAGTGTAGTGGTCACCCCTTTCCACTGTCCCCAGGCTCTCAATCAAGTCCATGAGCTCCTTCACTTGGTCATCCCGGATGCTCCCTGTAGCACGGTTGTCAAAGGCACACATTCGCCCCCCACACGCTGCCACCAGCTCGCTTAGGGCTCTGTTGTCTGAGCTTTGGATATAATCCCTCAGGGAGCCTCCTTCGAGGTCTTCCTTGCGGGTGAAGACAATAACTGTGTGCTTCATGGCACCCTCTCCGAAGATCTCCTTCACCCCCTGAACAGCCTGCTGGTCCTCCGTGGTGAATCGGCCCAGTTGTGTCACCAAGAGCAGCACGTGGGGACCTGGGGCAGAGAGCAGGTAGCACCTCTGCACCTCTTGGTACAGGGAGTCAGAGAGGTCCTTGCCGCAAAACATATCTGGTGTGTCAATAACCACCACTTCTCTGTCTCCCCAGCTGCCCCGACTCTCACTGCAAGTCTGCGTCAAGGACCGGGCACTCAGCCTGGACTCAAATGCTGGCTTCTGGAGGATGCTGTTCCCTGTTGCACTTTTGCCAGTTCCCGTTTTGCCCACCAGAATGATTCTCAGCTCTGATCCTCTGGCACAGTGAGCTGGGTGACTCTTTAAAGGTCCTGCTAAGAGCAAGTTTACTTAGAAGAGAAAGACAAATACCACATGATATCACTTATATGTGGAGTCTCCCCGCCAATAAAAGGATACAGATGAACTCACTTACAAAAAACAGCTATAGGGGCTTCCCTGATGGCCCAATGTAGAGGACGCAGGTTCAATCCCTGGTCGGGGAACTAAGATCCCACATGCTGCAGGGCAACTAAGCCCATGCGCTGCAAGAAAAGGCTGTGTGCTGCACCTAGCGAACCCTGCACAATGCACCGAAGAGTCCCATGTGCCGCAACGAACCTGATGCAGCATAAATAAATCACAGAAACCAGACGTGGACTCACAGACACCAGACGTGGACTCACAGACATGGAGCACAAACTTCTGGCTACTAAAATGGAAAGGGGCAAGGGAGGGATAAATTATGAGTTTGGGATTAAAATGTACACATTATTATATATAAAATAACAAACAAGGACTACTGCAGAGCACAGGGAGCTGTACTAAATATCTTGTAATAACCTGTAATGTAACAGTATCTAAAGAGAATATATTCGTGTTTGTGTGTATACCTAAATCACTTCGTTGCATGCCTGAAACTAACACAGCATTGTAAATCAACTATATTTCAATTTAAAAAAAAAGGAAAAAAGAGCAAACTTATTTTGTTATTACCATACTGTCATGCCAATGGAATATTTTTAATGATAAGGAAATATCTGGGAGAAGATACTCTCATAATAAATATATTGTATTTATAAAGTAGAAGCTGAGTCTATTATCAAACAAGATAATGATTTTAAAGCATCTAGCTTTCTCTAGGTCTGCAGGGCATTGTCATATTGGATCCAAGAAAACTGGGGGATGAGATAGAATTAGAAATGTATCTTGTCATTCAGCTTGTCTATATCACTCAGTTCTGGCCCCCTAAAAGGCAAATTTTCTGAAGATCAGAAATGTGTAGCCAAGATGGTGGTTCCATCTCCAGGTGGATAAGTAACCTGCCTGTTCCAGGGCCAGAGATGGTTCCTCTGACCTTGGCTGGGCAGAGATGTGGTCACGATCACCAGTGAAATGATTGGACCAGGGAAATTGAAATGAACAGTGCAAAGTTATTCCCTCTGATGAAGAAACAGTTGCTGGCTCATATTGTGATTCTAGAGGATAGCATGATTTTTATACAAACTAGGCACAGAATAGGGCTTCCTTGAGAGCTCAGTTGGTAAAGAATCTGCCTGCAATGTGGGAGACCTGGGTTCGATCCCCAGGTTGGGAAGATCCCCTGGAGAAGGGAAAGGCTACCCACTCCAGTATTCTGGCCTGGAGAATTCTATGGACCATGAAATCAATGGGGTCACAAAGAGTTGGACATGATTGAGTGACTTTCCCTTTCACTTCAGGCGCAGAGTAGGGTAGAAATGCCATGCACAGGAGGTCACTTACTCACCAGAGGGACTGCTTTCATTTTGGCCCATGGCTGTTCCTGAGAGACAGAGAGACCAGAAGTCAATTAAAAAATGGTCATTTTTGAGTTATGATGCACGAAGGAACCTTATATTTCTTGAGCATGTTCACAACCATGCCCCAGTTGTCTGCACAAAGCTGAGGAGGGGGGTGGAAAGAATTACGATTGCTGGTTTACAGAGAAATGTAGTCACTTGGTCAAAGTTCACTCAGTGAGTCAGAAGATTGGGTTCGTTTGTGGCCCCACTTGCTGCGTCTTACCCCCACGCCCACCTCTCCTCTAGGGTCCCTTCTCCGTGGGGAACTCCCCCCCGCCCCCCCTCTTGCTTTCCGTGGCGGCCTTCTTTTGTTTCCTTTCCAGGTCTGCCATGGTTGTCCGAGGCTGAGTCCTCTTTCCTTCCCTCCTCCCCACCTGCTCCCATCCTTAGTTCTCCACTTGCCGCCAAACCCCTGCCCTCACACCGAGGGACTTTCTGAGAGACTCAGTGAATTAAAAACGCGACTCGGGAAAGTGCACTCTTCTTCAAACCAGAAATGTGCTTTATTTGATCTGTTAGTTACTTGAATTTTCCTCTTTCCACAAGAAGCCTTGCCATTTAGTTCCCTTTCCTATGCAGAGGGAAGTATCTTAAAAACTGACAACCTGTACCAAGCTACATGGCACAGAAAACTCTTGTGTTAATGAGCAAGTTCTTCCCAGTTAGCCCTTTTGTGTAATGTTCTCTTTGCCACTATTGGGTAAACCAAATTCCAAGAAGATTACAGGTCCTGCAAACTGGCTTCACTTTAGCATCACTCTGTTTCCCTGAAAACAGGGCAAATTTGTTTAGACTTTTTTTTTTTCTTTTTCAAGCATTGCCTGAAAACTAGGAATGAACGGCACAGAACTCTCACAAGTGTGGGCTTACCTGAGTTATCGTTGAAAGAAACAGATGCCTCCTTGTTCAAATCTGCGGCTTGACAGTTCAGCTTCGAGAGAGAGAGAGAGAGAGAGAGAGAGAAAGCTGAAAATCTAGTCTGCTTCTTCCTCTCTTGAATCTCCAGTGAGCTTCTGTGCTGCAACAGAGCCCCTGCACCATGACTGTCTGAAATTCTCTTTTTAAAAATAAACAGTTAAAATGGCAAAATTTAATGAGCCATTTGTTGTCGTTTGTTGTCCTTGCCTCAGTTGAAAAAACAAACAACACTTGAATTGTTTAAAGTGGAATAAAAGGGCGGCTGACGATGCTGGGAGATTTAATTCCTTCCCCCATCCCAAGGCTGTGTCCCTACACTTACAAGTTTGCCTGAATGCAACCCTCCAAGGCCTCCCAGGAGAAATAACCTTATCCACACTTAGCAGTGACTGTTCTAAAGGCAAGTGCCACTGCAGGGGCAGAAAGTATGGGCATGGGGGCAAGGACAGGGCGCTGTGCAAAGGGAGAGTACAGAAAGGGGAACTGAGAGAGGGAGATGCCTGTCTGAACGCATTTGGAAATGACTCATTCGTGGTTTCTTTGCTTTTCCTTTGCTCAGCTACACAGTTCAGGGCAGACTCCCTGGGGGAGCAGTGATCCAGGCAGTGTCTACAATGATCTAGGCAATGTCTACAATAATGCTCTGAGTGTCTACAGTCAGGGGGAATAAACCAAAGGGTTAAATTTGAAATCACTCAAATGTTTTTATCTTTATTTCTGTGACATTCAGCGCAGTAGGGACAGAGGAAATGTGGGACTTCTTAGGCAGCCTTTAAACATCCCAGATCAGTAGTGATGCACTTCGCTTTCCCTACCAACTGTTGATGAGAAACGATTCCCAGGCCCGGACCTCATCATATGAGAGGCTGGAAAACACAGTGCAGCCGGGACCCAGGGGGACACCACTGTCCTTGTCACACACTATTATCACTGTTTTGAGTTCTTCCACATCCTTTACTTTGTAGTCTTCTATTTAATAACAGTAATCTCTTCCTAAAAACAAAACATTCTGTGTCAAAACACTAACAGGGACCTATTTCCAATTGTTTTATATGAAAACAAATATAATGCAATATCGAATTCAAAGCCCACTGATTTTCTAAATCATATGTAAAATTCAGTAAAGCACCTCTATAAAAACTTTCCATAGAATAAAAAAGTGTAAAATATTGCTATTTTGAATACCCAAAATGTTTTTGATTTATGAAAGAAAGGTATTGGATAATGTAAGTATCCTGACAAATAACTCAATTAAAAATGGGCAAAGGACCTGAATAGATATTGTTTCAAAGAAGACATACAAATGGCCAACAGGTACTTGAACACAGGCTCAGCGTCACTATTTATCAGGGGAATGTAAATCAAAACCATCCTGAGATTGCATCTCACACCCGTGAGGATGGCTATTACTACAAAGACAGGAGAGGAGTGTTGGTGAGGATGTGGCAAATTCATGTGTTGGTAACATGTATCACTCAATATGAATGTGGTCAAATTATTTTTCCATTGTTAAAGAACTATGTCTTTTTAATTGATATCTTCTCATATATTTGTTTTTTGTGCTGTGCATGCTTGGTAGCTCAGTCATGTCCGGCTCTTTGTGACTCCATGGACAGTAGCCCACCAGGCTTCTCTGTCCATGGGATTTTCCAGGCAAGGATACTGGAGTGGGCTGCCATTTCCTCCTCCAGGGGTTCTTCCTGACCCAGGGATCACACCCTCATCTCCTACATCTCCTGCATTGGCATGTGAATTCTTTATGACTGAGCCATGTGAGAAGCTCAGAATATATTTGTTGCTCATGGTTAAATTCTGTTAATCCTTTTGATATTGATTTGGAGAAGTTCTTTATGCAGTCAAAATGATCATTTTACCTCCTTTTCTTGGATTAAAAAAAATCTAATTTCATTTGCTGTTAGTTTATTGTGGCTAGTATCTAGAAGAACCCACAGTTTGTTGTGATCCACAGAGATGATAGAGGATGATGTAGTTGAATGGCATCACTGACTCAATGGACATGACTTTGAGCAAACTCAGGGAGATGGTGAAGGACAGGGAAGTCTGGCGTGCTGCAGTTCATGGGGTGGCAAATAGTCAGACACAACTTAGTGACTCAACAACAACAACAAAATCTAGAAGAATGTTCAATAATCACAATATAGTAGGCCTCCTTAACTTGTTTCTAACTTTTGTGGCAATAGCTTAATGCTTCCAGTTAAATAAAGTACAAGCTTTGAGATTGAGATGGAAGTTATTATAGTAAAAATGTAACCAATTATTTAGTTCAGTCTCTCAGTCACGTCTGACTTTTGCAACCCCATGGGCTGCAGCACGCCAGGCTTTCCTGTCCATCACCACCTCCTGGAGCTTACTTAAGCTCATGTCCATTGAGTCAGTGATGCCATCCAACCATCTCATCCTCTGTCGTCCCCTTCTCCTCCTGCACTCAATCTTTGCCAGCATCAAGGTCTTTTTCAATGAGTCAGTTCTTTGCATCAGGTGGCCAAAGCATTGGAGCATCAGATTCAGCATCAGTCCTTCCAATGATTATTCAGGACTGATTTCCTTTAGGATGGACTGGTTGGATCTTGCAGTCCAAGGGACTCTCAAAAGTCTTCTCCAACACCACAGTTCAAAAGCATCAATTCTTGGGTGCTCAGCTTTTTTTTATAGTCCAACTCTCACATCCATTGGAGAAGGCAATGGCAACCCACTCCAGTACTCTTGCCTGGAAAATCCCGTGGATGGAGGAGCCTGGTAGGCTGCAGTCCATGGGGTCACAAAGAGTTGGACACTTACTGAGTGACTTTGCTTTCACTTTTCACTTTCATACATTGGAGAAGGAAATGGCAACCCACTCCAGTGTTCTTGCCTGGAGAATCTCAGGGACGGTGGAGCCTGGTGGGCTGCCGTCTATGGGGTCGCACAGGGTCGGACATGACTGAAGCGACTTAGCAGCAGCCGCAGCTCACATCCATATAAGATTACTGGAAAGACCAAAGCTTTGACTAGACAGACGTTTGTTGGCCAATTATTAGATGCTAAATTTTTACCAAATTACTTTCCAACAGCTAAGGCCATGATTGGATTATGTTGCTCCATAGCTTCATAATACATTAAATTATATGAAAATATTTCCTCATATTGAATCTTCTTTGAACACCTAGGACAAATCTTTATCATCTAAGTTATTGCTGTATTTTATTTGATAATAGCTAATTTTGAGGTTCTGCATTCCTTTGTGAGTAATTTTATCCCTTTCTAAAACAAAGAGATTCTTTTTCTTTTGATTACCCTGGTTTTGGGGTCTCCTTTTCCTTCTGAACATATCAACCATGGTGTTTTCCTTGATTAGATACTTGCACTACAGAAGAATCTTGGTTCTGTCTTTTAAGAAAATAAGATTTTTACCATCACCACCTTTCTCCATCATCTCTTCTTTTCTTAGGCAAGTCTGACATTGAATGAAGATTATACAGCATAGCGATTATTTTTTTAATAAAAATGTCAGTGTGCATCAGGAATGTATAACAGATGAGTTTAACTGATTGGAGTGGGGTTGTCAGGAAAGACTTCTGAGAAAAAGTAACATTGTTTGAAAGTGAAAGTCAGTCAGTTGCATCTGACTCTTTGTGACCTCATGGACTATACCAGTTGGTGGAATTTTCCAGGCAAGAATACCGGAGTGGGTAGCCTATCCCTTCTCCAGCAGATCTTCCCAGATGAGGAATTGAAACAGGATCTTCTGCATTGCAGGCAGATTCTTTACCAACTGAGCTGTTGGGGAAGCCCAACATTGTTTGAGATGAACTTGAAAAGTGAGGGAGGTGGGGATTGGAGGTATTTCCAGGAATAAGTCACACCACATTCCAAGGCAAGTGACCACATGGAGTTCTCAGGTATTTAAAGGAAGCCAAGGATGGCTAGAACCCAGAGGCAGGAAGTCAGATTATGTAGAAATGAGGCTGGAGATCAAGGCAGGGATTTGTCAAGTTTTGGTCCTAAATGTTTTCTTGCAAAACAATGGAAACTCCCTCTGGGACTGACTTGGGGCTGTAGTGTCCTGGCCCCGAATATGAGTTGTGTGAAGAATGGGTAGGAAAGTCCTGTCCCTTGTCCTTCTTTATATGATCTGCATTTGGGGATCTTTCCTGGGGTCTTCCTCAATGTTCTCTTTCACTTCCCCTGCCTCCCCACTCACTTCACTCAGGGCGTGGAAACAGACCTATTGTGGTTCAGGTGAGCTGGAGAAGTACCCTGGCTGTGACTTCTGAGGCGAGCCCTCTGCCTCAACTATTTCCTGACACCCTCCCCCATGCTCAGGACTCTGTCAACCCTTCACTTTTTTCCAACCACTTCCTGCATAAAATGCTTTCTTGTTTCACCTCTTGTTCTAAGTTCAACTATGTCTTGAGAAGAGCTTGGTTTTGGGGCATTTCTTTTGAACCAAGAGAGAAAAATAACTGTTTGTTATTCTGTCTGCAAAAGGAAACCACAAGACCCAGAGCTACTCCTGAGGCAAGCTCCTTCCTCTGAGAGGAAAACCAATTTATCAGGTGTGATCCAAAGGGGCTGAAACCCCCTCTACCAAACACCACCTGCCTTTCCTCTCTTTCTAGTAAAGCTCTTCCAGGAGGTGCTTAGCAAAGAAAGCAGCATACAGGGAGAGAGACTGAGAAAGAAGTCAAACGGGGCTGAATACAGGTTGAAGGAGTTCAAACGAAGAGTTAAAGCTGCAAGTCCTCCAAACACCATTATATAGTCTGAAAGTTTTGGCTGTTGTAGCCTATGGCCCTTTACTCTCAGATGTACAGGGTATTTTAAAAGAGGTGGATACCTCAGATCTAACTTGCTGCCAGATCCTGGGTTTGAATATTGAAACTGTATTGAAGTATTCAACTCCATTGAAACTGTATTCAACTCCATTCAACTGTATTCAACTCCATTGAAACTGTAGGGATGGCTCTATTTGCTCTAGTTCTAACTTGCTGTCCTCACCTGCCCACCCCCACCTTCCATCAGTTTTAGTTTCCCAGGGCCCATCAGTGACCACGGATGACCAAAACACATCCTCTGTATACTCAGTGGGGTTTGGGAAACAGGCCATTTCAATTCCTGTTTGGTCACTGACCAGCTACGTGCTCTTAAGGCAAATCTGACCTTAATTTCTTTCATCTTCAAATGATAAAAAAACTTCAACTATTGACAGAATTATCAGAATTAAGTGGAAAAATGTATGGAAAGTATGCCACCCCAGTGCCTACCACTGTGATTTCTAAGCGTTAGCTTGCACCAGTGTGCCTGAAGAACTTGTGAAAACACAGAGGGCTAGGCAACATTCCTAGAGTTTCTGAATTAGGAGGATTTGGTGAAGCCTGAAATGTGGGAGTTCTAACAAATTCCCAGGTGATATGAGTGCTGTTGTTCTAAGGACCTTACTTTGAGGACGACTGCCCTAGGTCATTGTCATCATTTGCATTGAAGCTGGGTTACCATCATGTGCCCAGAACCAACTATAAACAGAAGTAGGAGTTTTATCCTTGAGGCACTTTTAGTTTCTGGTTTCTCCATACATGGGTCATCTAGGACATTTCCTGGTTGTCCAAATCACTCCTACATTTTCTTTGAGGTTCATTATAGATGAGACGGTCCAGGGCTGACTTTCTCACCCAAAGCCTTTACATTTCACATGTGCTTTGTCTATCCCCTTTAAGATATCCTGGTAGCTGATTTAATCTGAAGTGAAAGACCTTTTACAGAAAATGCCTTAGCCCTGTGGTGCTCAGATTTTTACCTTGCATCAGACTCACTTGGAGGGTTTGTAAAAACACAGATGGCTACACTCTAATCCCAGAGTTTCTGGTTCAGTAAGTTTGGGATGGAGCTCAAGACTTTGCATTTCTAACAAGTCTCCAGTTCAAGCTGATGCTGCAGGTCCATGGCCCACACTTTGAGAAGCCCTGGTCTATTATGCAGTAAGTCTGCAAAGTAGTTGATAGTAGCATTTTCCATGACTCAGGAGATGATCAGAGTAAGTAGCCATTTAGATAAACTATAGGTAGATTCAGATGTCTCTGATGTGCCTGTCATGTGTCAGAAGATGAGGTCAGGGAAAAAAGAAGAAACCTATATGACTTCCTTTCTACAGGTGTCTTCATATATTGATGAGGAGACAAGAACTGACACTGGTGGAATAGTGGCATCCAGGAGGCAGTGTCTGATTGATGGGAGGAGGGCTGATCAGTGATCTCAAGTTGTCACGTAGGAGGTCATGGAGATTTTCTCTAAAGGATGGGAGGATGGGATACATGGAGTGCTTTGGGGATAAACAGACAGGTGGGAGGAAGTGGCATGAATGGTGATTTGGAGGTAGAAGCATTATATGGGTGGGAAGAAGAGCACAAGTGAACTGTGTGAAACAGACACCACTACCATTTAATTACTTTGGACTAAACACTATGCACACGAGTTTGGGTGAACTCCAGGAGTTGGTGATGGACAGGGAGGCCTGGTGTGCTGTGGTTCATGGGGCTGCAAAGAGTCGGACAAGACTGAGCGACTGAATTGAACTGAACTGAACTGAAACACTGTGTTTTATATCTTCTTCTTACTTAATACTTACAGCCACACTGGGAAGTACAGATTATTATATCCATATCTACATAAGTAAAAACAAGGTTCAGAAAAGTGAATAACTTGAACAACTTAGAGAATAAGTGTGGGGTTAGAGCCAGGAAGGGGACTTTGAGGACCCCAGGCCTATTGCTGTGTCCCCAGGGCTATTGTGTGTAGCAAAATGTAAGGAGATGGGGCTGTGAAGAAAAGTTTGCTGCCTGAGGTAAATCTGTCAATTCCAGGCCAAGGAGTATGACCTGAGATCTACAATGGGGGTCTGTTGAGCAACAGACACAGGATAAAGCTGAGTTTCATAATCTTGATTTGGTAAGAGGAGATTAAAGAAGTGAAACTGAGACAATAGGAAGTTACCATCTATCCACTGAAATTCCTGTTTTTGTTTCCCTTATCCCTTTTTTTCTGACTCCACCAATCCTGGGTTACCCAGTATCAGTCTAGGTTTCTCTTCCACTTCCTCTCCTATCTTTCTTGCACAATGTCTTTTTTTAAACAAACAAAGAAAACTGAAGTACAGTTGATTTACAATGTTATCTTAGTTTCGTGGGGCTTCTTAAGTGGCTCAGTGAATCTGCCTGCTGATGAATCTCTTGCAGAGGACACGGGTTCAATCGATCCTTGGGTCAGGAACATCCCCTGGAGGAGGAAATGACACCCCACTCCAGTATTCTTGCCTGCAGAATCCCACGAACAGAGGAGATTGGCAGGCTACAGTCCATGGGGTTACAAAAAGTTGGACAGGACTGAGTGACTGAGCATGTATGTGCTTAGTTTCAGGTGAACAGCAAAGTGATTCAGTTATACATACATACGTATTCTTTTTCAGATTCTTTTCCATTATAGATTATCACAAGATATGGAATATAGTTTCCTGTGCTACAAGTAGGCCCTTGTTAGTTATCTATTCTATATATAGCAATGTGTATCTGTTCATCCCAAACTCCCAGTTTATCTTTCCCCTCTTTCCCCTTTGATAACCATGTGTGTTTTCAATGTCTGTGAATCCATTTCTGTTTTGTAAATGAGCTCACTTGTATCTTTTTTTAGATTTGACATATAAGTGATATTATGTGTCTTTGTCTGACTTGCTTCACTTAGTGTGATAATCTCTAGGTTCATCCATGTTGCTGCAAATGGCAAGATTTCATTCTTATTTAGGGGTGAGCAGTATCCCACTGTATATATGTGCCACATCATCTTTATCCATTCATCTGTTGATGGACTTTTAGGTTCACACAATGTCTTTTTAACTCTTGACCCCAGTTCTTGATCCCACTATACCAGGGAGTCTGAGAGACCCAACCTCACGAGAACACCCTTCCCTTCAGTCCTGGTTTGGGGTCCTGGCAGGTTTGAGAACTGGTGAGTCTGAGGGTCACAAAGAATACAGAGGCACTAGATATTCTGGAAAGGCTGCTCCAGACTCTGCCCAAGCTGCTCCTCAGAGACTTCTTCAACTGAAGTACACACACACACACACACACACACCACACAAACTCTGGTGCTTAGCCCCCAGCCCATTCCCAGCCTGTCCTGCTTTCAGGTCTTATTCTTTCTGAAGATTAGCATCCTTATGGAAGAATGTTTTTCAAAGGTTAATTTAATCTGGATACTGGCAAAGATGTTCTTTTTTTAAGAGACGAAGGACATTTCAGGGAGCAGACTGACTGTTAGGCTAGGGTGGTCAGAGATTGTTGCAAAACCTTTCTTATAAGCATGACCTACTGGCAGTGAGACACACTGACACAATGGCAGGAACTTGAATTCCTACCTAGAAAAAACTGTATTGTGGTTAACAAGGGGGGCTGTATTAACTCCAAAAGCCCTTTTTCTGCTGCATTAAAATATATAGGGGCTTTCCCCCAGTCTTCCCCTAAAATCATCTCTGCCTCTTCCTATTAAGACATTAGATCTTCCCTCTCTGAGTGTCCTTCAGTATTCATTATGCCTGTGGGTGACTTTAAGACTTTTGCATCAGCTCACAGTTGCTGGTTTGCTCCTGTGAGCCCCCTCAGCATTGGACATTCCCACTGTCATCTCAGCACTTGTGCCTCTTGTTAACACAAATAGAGTGAAAAAAAATGTGTTGAGATCAAAAGATGGAAGTTGTGGGCATCAGGCTGCCACTGTATTTTATGGGCAAGGCTCATAAAGTTTCTGAGCAGCATTTGTTTATGGTTAAAATGAAGGTTGTGGCCAATGGTCTGAGGTCTCTTCCTATGGTGACATTAAAGTTCCCCAATATTTCTTAGCATACCCAGTGAGCATGACAGTCCAGCTCACCCAAGAGCATGATCTCTTCCTCACAAACCCATAAATCCTCATAAAGCTGGTCAGAATGCACTTTTCACTTTGCAGGGCTGGCTCAGAGGACCAGTGCTCCCTGATGAGAGATCCTAAGTGGTGACCAGTCCAGGGGAGGGACAGTGACAAATCTGGGAAACTTACAATAAAGAGTCCTACCAGGGCAATGGCAATAAAAGCCAGCCTTCTGGGTCCTGGGGTTTTGATTCCTAGATTCATCTCAGAAATGTTGAGTTGGAGACAGAGGGTAAATTAAGTCATTTATACTCACCTTTTGGTACAAGCTTCCCTGATAGATCAGATGGTAAAGAATCTGCCTGCGATGCAGAAGATCCCTGGGTTTGATCCCTGGGTCAGGAAGATCCCTGACAGAAGGGAATGGCACCCCACTCCAGTATTCTTGCCTGGAGAATTTCATGGACAGAGGAGCCTGCTGGACCACAGTCCATGGGGTCGAGAGAGTCGGCTAAGACTGAACAACTAACACGTTCACTTTTTCAAACAAGGAGACAAGGGTGTACATGGCCCCTTCCAGGTAGCCCCAAGTTTCTCACTTCCCCACAAAGCACACTATTCACTTTAATAGCCCTTGAATTCTTACCGATTCCTTAATGTCGGTGATGGGAGCAGACTCCATCCAGGAGATCCTGGACAGGCATGGAAGAATCACCAGTCTAGTGATGTGCCACCAGCAAGGTTCCACACTAGGTCTGGACAATGTCTTCTACTGTCTGCAGTTCTCCCCTCTGCAAATTACCATCTTTGCTTGATGCAGATTCTCTATCACTCATCAAGGTTTGTACCTCTTTACTACTATGGATACTGTTGAAAGTTCAGAAACTACAGAAGTAAAACCAATGAATTGCTGAAATGGTCATTGTAAAGGTTTATTTTGCCCATACCAGAAAGACAGTTTGAAAGCTGGGAGCACTCAAAGCAGAACATGGAAGGAGCTCAGGGGTACGTTGTTACAAGACAGCTTAGGTTAGTGACAAGGCAGTGACTATTTTTCAAAGTGATGGTAATAATATTAGGATTTTCTTAAATGATGGGGAATTGGTGAGTGATTGCCTCATATCAGTTTTGGGGCACAGTTTAAGGTTTGCTTGTGAGTTCCAGAGACATAAGCAAGAAATGACCCAGTCCAAGTTAGTCTTTCAAGAGAAGATAAATTAAACTTTGTATGACAACACTGGTTTTGTCTGCCAGGGAATTTCTAAGGCTGGTCTATATTTGTTTTTGACCTTAACAGTATGATGAGGGGTTTTGTTTGTGCATCTCAGCATGTCCCCAGGAAGTCTGTGTGTACAAGTGAGGTTAGGGCATTTCCCAGAACCGTCTCACATAGTAGGAACGAAACTTGTCACTCTATCTGTGTGCAGCTACATTACTTCCTGTCTCTGCCACAGCTATTTTCTACCTCAACTCCTCCACCATTTTCCTTCCCCATCACAAAATGTTATGGTCATTTCACAGGAGAGAGTTAAAATGCTGGGCTATGTGCCTTTTACTCTTTGTGTGAGATGGGACTTAGAATGAGGGAGAGTGGGAAAGCTGGGGAGAAGAGAGATCTTACTATGGAAAGGACAATTGATCTCACCATAGAGATCTCATTGAACTGTTTTTTTTCCCCCCCCAAATCAGGAATGACACCTAAGGAGAGGGATCAAGACAGTAGAGTAAGAGGACGTGGAGCGCACCTCCCTCCTGCAACAAACACGTTAAAAATACATCTACATGTGGAACAATTAGCTACCTTTTGATCCTGCAACCTCACTTCTGGGCAGGTATGCAGAAAAGATGAAAACTAATTAAAAAAAATACACACACCACAGTGTTCATAGCAGCGCTATTTACAATAATCAAGGCACTGAAACAATCTAAAAGCACATCAACAGACAATTGGTTTAAATAGAATATAGATATTCTCAGTGAAATATTTGTTGTTACTGTTCAGCTGCTAAGTCATGTCCAACTCTTTGTGACTGCATGAACTGCAGCAGAGGCTTCTCTGTCCATCTTTATCTCCCTGAGTTTGTTTAAACTCATGTCCACTGAGTCAGTGATGCCATCCAACTATCTCATCTTCTGTCACCCCCTTCTCTTCTTGCCCTCAATTTTCCCCAGCATCAGGGTCTTTTCCAATGAGTCAGTTCTTCTCATCAGGTGGCCAAAGTACTGGAGATTTAGCTTCAGCATCAGTCCTTCCACTGAATATTCAGGACTGATTTCCTTTAGGATTGACTAGTTTGATCTCCTTGCTGTCCAAGGGATTGTCAAGAGTCTTCTCCAGCACCACAGTTTCAAAGTGTCAATTCTTTGGTCCTCAGTCTTATTTATGGTCCGACTTCTCACAGCCATACATGATGACTGGAAAAATCATAGCTTTGACTACACGGACCTTTGTTGGCAAAGTGATGTCTGCTTTTTAAAAAATACTGTCTAGGTTTGACATACATATTGTTCCAAGGAGCAAATTTCTTTTAATTTTGTGGCAGCAGAAATATTACTCAGCCATAGAAGTGAATGTAGTATTGCCATTTGCAGCAACATGGATAAAGCTAGAAATTATGATACTAAGTGAAGTAAGTCAGACAGAGAACGATAAAATTATAGGATATCACTTATATGTGGAATCTCAAAAATAATACAAATGAATCTATGTACAAAACAGAAACAGACCCACAGACATCAAAAACAAACTTATGATTACCACAGAAGAAACGGAGGGAATGTGTTATATTAGGAGTATGGAAGTAACAGATGCAAACCACTCTAGGTAAAACATATAACAAGGGTTTATTGTATAGCAGAGGAAACTATATTCAATATCTTGTAATAACCTATAATGAAAGAGAATCTGAAAAATTATGTATATATTTGAATCACTTTGCTGTAGACATGAAACTAAAAATATTATAAATCAACTAGACTTCAAAACTATACTTAAAAAAAAAAGAAGTAAAGAAACAAGACAAAGAGAAACAAAACAAACAAACAAAAGACTGACACCCAAGATCTCAAAGGGACCTAAGAATGTCACTGATGGGGAGCAGCGTAGAGCTACTAATTGACTTCAATTCTCATTAATTTATTTGAGTAGATTTTAAAAGAATAAAAATATAATCTATAATTTACAGCATAAAGGAGAGTTAAATAAGTTAAGTAATCTATAAGGCAGAAAGTAGGAAAAAAGAAAGAAATCAAAGTCCATATTTATTTATAATTTAATGCTGAAACACCTGAAGTTTTCCCTTTCAAGTTAGCAACAAGGCAAGGATGTCTTCTACCACTTCCTTTATCCAATATTACACTGGAAGTCTTAGCCAATGCAATAAGACAGGAAAAATTAGTTACAACAATTGGAAAAGAAAAAAGAAATCTGCTACTACTTGCAGGTGGTATAACTATCTGGAGATTCCCTCAGGTTGGTGGTGGCCCAATGATGAAACAGGATTATTTTCTTCTGAGTCTTCAAATACCACCAGGGCTTCATTCAGAGCAGGCATGGCAATGAGCATTTTAGACTCTTGTGGGCAAGCAGATGGCTACTTAGTTGGAATGAGTTCTTCTGCCTTCATTATGCCTATTAGCCTGAGCCAAAGTTGTGACTAGAAGGACCTGAGCTTAGCCTGTGGGAAAACAGGTAGAACAGGTGGGCACAGTTTAGTAAATGTATACCATCAACTGTTCATGTCAGGAGTTAGAGATGGAATCTGTCAGCCAAGTTTCTGGGTAATTATTTTTTTACTGGCAGTTTGGAATATAACTGTTCCCTTGGTATGTGTTTGTTCATGAAATAACACTGCAAAAATGGGCAAATGCTGACAATATGGACAAAACTGGGCAAAAATCACTGAAGAACAGAAAACAGGATCTCTAATAGTAAAGTGGGGCTATAGGGTGCAAATTTCCACTGTATATTCCAAATTGTCAATACCATCCAAGATCTAGTCCCTGGAATTGGCTTTGTGTTTCTGTGCATTGCTTGGTCAACTCAGAGAGTTGGAAGTACTATGTCCTATTAGATTTGGACTACTGCTAATAAAGTCTGGGTTAGGGAGAAGAAGGAAGTTCTTTCAGAGACTGTGACACCCGTTTGGGGGGATAATTGGAGATGGTTGCAGCCCAGTGTCCCTTCCCAGTACCCCACCAGAAGAGGAATACAAGGAAGGTACAAGCTGCACTAACTCCCCTGTCATAGTTGTGGAACCTGCACCAGGAGAGAGGAGATAGTGACACAAATTATTTAAAAGAAAAAAAGCAACACCTTTGCCATAGTTGACGTTCCTGTGTTTGAAGTCAAGCCCTGAGCCTTTGGAGTGGGAGAACAAACATTCAAATTATAGGGGTCCCAGAAGAAGAGAAAAATAAGGTTTTGAAGAGATTATAGTTGAAAATTTCCCCAAGATGGAAAAGGAAATAGTCAATCAAGTTCAAGTGGTGCAAAGAGTCCCACACAGGATAAACCCAAGAAGAAGCATGCCAAGACATGTACTAATCAAACTAACATATACTTAGCACAAATAAAGAATATTAAAAGTAGCAAGGGGAAAACAACAAGTAATATACAAGGAAAACCCCATAAGTTTAACAGCTGATCTTTCAGCAGAAACTCTGCAGGCCAGAAGGGAATGACAGGATATATTTAAAGTACTGAAAGGGGAAAAATATACAACCAAGATTACTGTACCCAGCAAGGATCTCAAAATTGATGGAGAAATAAAAAGCTTTTCAGACAAACAAAAGTTAAGAGAATTCAGTACCACCAAACTAGCTTGACAACAAATGTTAAAGGGACTTGTATAGTCAATAAAACAAGAGACGAAAAAGATATACAAAATCAATTCCAAACAAGAAAATGGCAATAGGAACATATATATCAATAATTACTTTAAATGTAAATGGATTAAATTCTCCAACCAAAAGACAGACTGGCTGAATGGATACAAAAACAAGACTCATATATATGCTGTCTACAAGAAAGCCACTTCAGACCTAAAGATACATAGACTGAGAGGATGGAAAAATATATTCCATGCAATGGGAGACAAAAGAAGTTGGAGTAGCAATCCTCATATCAGACAAAATAAACCTTAAAGAGTACAAAAAAGATCTTCACAACCAAGATAATCACAATGGTGTGATCACTCACCTAGAGCCAGACATCCTGGAATGTGAAGTCAAGTGGGCCTTAGAAAGCATCATTATGAACAAAGCTAGTGGAGGTGATGGAACTCCAGTTGAGCTATTTAAAATCCTGGAAGATGATGCTATGAAAGTGCTGCACTCAATATGCAAGCAAATTTGGGAAACTCAGCAGTGGCCATAGGACTGGAAAAGGTCAGATTTCATTCTAATCTCAAAGAAAGGTAATGCCAAAGAATGCTCAAACTAGCACACAATTGCACTCATCTCACATGCTAGTAAAGTAATGCTCAAAATTCTCTAAGCCAGGCTTCAGCAATTCGTGAACTGTGAACTTTCTCATGTTGAAGCTGGTTTTAGAAAAGGCAGAGGAACAAGAGATCAAATTGTCAGCATCTGCTGGATCATGGAAAAAGCAAGAGAGTTCCAGAAAAACATCTATTTCTGCTTTATTGACTATGCCAAAGCCTTTGACTGTGTGGATCACCACAAACTGTGGGAAATTCTTCAAGAGATGGGAATAGCAGACCACTTGACCTGCCTCTTGAGAAACCTATATGCAGGTCAGGAAGCAACAGTTAGAACTGGACATGGAACAACAGACTGGTTCCAAATAGGAAAAGGAGTATGTCAAGGCTATATATTGTCACCCTGCTTATTTAACTTATATGCAGAGTACATAATGAGAAACGCTGGGCTGGATGAAGCACAAACTGGCATCAAGATTGCCAGGAGAAATATCAGTAACCTCAGATATGCAGGTGACATCACCCTTATGGCAGAAAGTGAAGAGGAGCTAAAAAGCCTCTTGATGAAAGTGAAAGAGGAGAGTGAAAAAGTTGGCCTAAAGCTCAACATTCAGAAAACTAAGACCCTGGCATCCGGTCCCATCACTTCATGGGAAATAGATGGGGAAACAGTGTCAGACTTTATTTTCTGGGGCTCCAAAATCACTGCAGATGGTGACTGCAGCCATGAAATTAAAAGACGCTTAAGGAGAAGGCAATGGCAACCCACTCCAGTACTCTTGCCTGGAAAATCCCATGGACAGAGGAGCCTGGTAGACTGCAGTCCATGGGGTCGCTAAGAGTCAGGGACGAGTGAGTGACTTCACTTTGACTTTTCACTTTCATGTATTGGAGAAGGAAATGGCAACCCACTCCAGTATTCTTGCCTGGAGAATTCCAGGGACAAAGGAGCCTGGTGGGCTGCCGTCTGTGGGGTCACACAGAGTCAGACACGACTGAAGTGACTTAGCAGCAGCAGCAGCAAGGAAAGTTATGACCAACCTAGATGGAATATTCAAAAGCAGAGACATTACTTTGCCAAGAAAGGTCCATTTAGTCAAAGCTATGGTTTTTCCAGTGGTCATGTACGGATGTGAGAGTTGGACTGTGAAGAAAGCTGAGCACCGAAGAAGATTCTTTTGAACTGTGGTGTTGGAGAAGACTCTTGAGAGTCCCTTGGACTGCAAAGAGATCCAACCAGTTCATTCTAAAGGAGATTCGTCCTGGGTGTTCTTTGGAAGGACTGATGTTGAAGCTCAAACTCCAATACTTTGGCCACTTCATGTGAAGAGTTGACTTATTAGAAGAGACTCTGATGCTGGGAGGGATTGGGGGCAGGAGGAGGAGGGGGTGACAGAGGATGAGATGGCTGGATGGCATCACTAACTCGATGGATATGAGTCTGAGAGAACTCTGGGAGTTGGTGATGAACAGGGAGGCTTGGCGTGCTGCAGTTCATGGGGTCACAAAGAGTCAGACATGACTGAGCGACTGAATTGACTGAACTGACTGAACTGAAGAGATAAGGAAAGACACTGCCTAATGATCAAGGGATAAATCCAAGAGAAAGATATAACAATTGTAAATGTCTATGCACCCAACATAGAAGGAACTCAATATATAAGACAAACACTAACAGACATAAAAGGAGAAATTGACAGTAACACAATAATAGTAGGAGAATTTAACACCCCACTCACACCAATGGACAGATCATCAAAACAGAAAATTAATAAGGAAACACAAGTCTTAAATGATACATTAGATGAGATGGATCTCATTGATATCTTCAGAACATTCCATCCAAATGCAGAAGAATACACTTTCTTCTCAAGTGCATGTGGAACATTCTCCAGGATGGACCACATCTTGGGTCACAAATCAAACCTCAGTAAATTTAAGAAAATTGAAATCATATCAAACATCTTTTTGAACCACAATGTTCTGATACTAGATATCAATTACAAGAAAAAAATGTAAAAAACACAAACACATGGAGATTAAACAATACATTTCTATATAACCAACAGGTTACTGAAGAAATCAAATGGGGAAATCAGAAAATTTCTAGAAACAAATGACAGTAAAACATGACAACTCAAACCCTATGGGATGCAGCAAAAGCAGTTATATGAGGGAAATTTATAGCAGTACAATCCTACTCAAGAAACAATAAAAACATCAAATAGACAACCTAACTTTTCACCTAAAACAACTGGAAAAAGAAGAACAAAAAAACACCCCTCAAAGTTAGTAGTAGGAAAGAAATCATAAAGATCCAAGCAGAAATAAATGAAAAAGAAATGAAAGAAACAATCAGTTCAGTTCAGTTCAGTTCAGTCACTCAGGCGTGTCTGACTCTTTGCGACCCCATGATCTGCAGCACGCCAGGCCTTCCTTGTCTATCACCAACTCCTGGAGTCCACCCAAGCCCATGTCCATTGTGTCGGTGATGCCATCCAACCATCTCATCCTTTTTCACCCCCTTCTCCTCCTGCCCTCAATCTTTCCCAGCATCAGAGTCTTTTCCAATAAGTCAGCTCTTCACATCAGGTGGCCAAAGTATTGGAGTTTCAGCTTCAACATCAGGCCCTCCAATGAACACCCAGGACTGATCTCCTTTAGAATGGACTGGTTGGATTTCCTTGCAGTCCAAGGGACTCTCAGGAGTCTTGCCAACACCTCAGTTAAAAAGCATCAATTCTTTGGCACTCAGCTTTCTTCACAGTCCAACTGTCCAGCACATCCATACATGACCACTGGATAAACCATAGCCTTGACTAGACAGACCTTTGTTGGCAAAGAGATGTCTCTGCTTTTTAATATGCTGTCTAGGTTGCTCATAACTTTCCTTCCAAGGAGTAAGTGTCTTTTAATTTCATGGCTGCAATCACCATCGCAGTGATTTTGGAGCCCAGAAAAATAAAGTCAGCCACTGTTTCCACTGTTTCCCCATCTATTTGCCATGAAATGATGGGACCAGATGCCATGATCTTAGTTTTTTGAATGTTGAGCTTTAAGCCAAATTTTCCACTCTCCTCTTTCCCTTTCATCAAGAGCCTCTTTAGTTCTTCTTCACTTTCTGCCATAAGGGTGGTGTCATCTGCATATCTGAAGTTATTGATATTTCTCCCGGCAATCTTAATTCCAGCTTGTGTTTCCTCCAGCCCAGCATTTCTCATGATGCTCTCTGCCTATAAGTTAAATAAGCAGGGTGACAATATACAGCCTTGATCTACAATAGTAAAGATTAATAAAGCTAAAAGCTGGTTTTTTGAGAAGGTAAACAAAATTGACATAAAGAGAAAAGAATCAAATCAACAAAATTAGAAATGAAAAAGGAGAGGTTACAATATACAGTGCAGAAATACAAAGGATTATGAGGCTATTATGAACAACTATATGGCAATAAAAAGGATAATTTGGAAGAAATGGACAGATTCTTAGAAAAGTTCAATCTTCCAAGACTGAACAAGGAAGAAATAGAAATTATGAACAACCCAATTACAAGCACTGAAATTGAAGCTGTGATCAAAAATCTCTCAAAGAACAAAAGCCTATGACCATATGGTTGCACAGGAGAATTCTATCAAACATTTAGAAAAGAGTTAATGCCTATCCTTCTAAAACTGTTTCAAAAAATTGCAGAGGAAGGAACACTTCAAAACTCATTATATGAGGCCACCAGCACCCTGATACCAAACCAGACAAAGACAACACACAAAAAAAGAAACCTACAGGCCAATATCACTGATGAACATAGATGCAAAAATCCTGAACAAAATTTTAGCCACCAGAATTCAGCAACACATCAAAAAGCTCATACACCATGATCAAGCTGGGTTTATTCCAGGGATGCAAGGATTACTCAATATATGGAAATCAATCAATGTGATACACCATATTAACAAATTGAAAGATAAAAACCATATGATCATCTCAATAGATGCAGAAAAAGCCTTTGACAAAATTTAGCATCCACTTATAATTTAAAACACTTCAAAAAATGGGCATAGAAGGAACTTACCTCAACATAGTAAAGGCCATATATGATAAACTTACAACAAACATTATTCTCAATGGTGAAAAACTGAAAGCATTCCCCCTAAGATCAGGAACAAGACAAGGGTGTCCACTTTCACTACTATTACTCAACATAGTTCTGGAAGTCCTAGCTACAGCAATCAGAGAAGAAAAAGAAATAAAAGGAATCCAGATCAGAAAAGAAGCAAAGCTCTCACTGTTTGCAGATGACATGCTACTGTACATAGAAAATCCTAAAGATAGTATCAGAAAATTACTAGAGTGAATCAGTGAATTTAGCAAAGTTGTAGGATACAAAATCAATACACAGAAATCACTTGCATTTCTATATATTAACAATGAAAAGTCAGAAAGAGAAATTAAGGAATCAACCCCATTCACCATTGCAACACAAAGAATTAAATATCTAAGAATAAACTTACCTAAGGAGACAAAACAACTGTACACAGAAAATTATAAGACACTAATGAAAGAAATCAAATATGACATAAACAGACGGAGAGATATTCCATGTTCCTGGGTAGGAACAATCAATATTGTGAAAATGACTATACTATCAAATGCCATCTACAGATTCAATGCTATCCCTATTAAATTACCAATGACATTTTTTTACAGAACTAGAACAAAAAATTTCACAATTCATATGGAAACACAAAAGACCTTGAATAACCAAAGCAGTCTTGAGAAAGAATGCAGCTGGAGGAATCAAGCCTCCTGACTTCAGATTATACTACAAAGTTACAAGTTACAGTCATCAAGACAGTATGGTACTGGCACAAAAATAGAAATATAGACCAATGGAACAAGATAGAAAGTTCAGAAATAAACCCATACACCTATGGGTACCTTATTTTTTTACAAAGAAGGCAAGAATATACAATGGGGCAAACAGCCTCTTCAACAAATGGTGCTTGGAAAACTGGACATCTACATATATAGAATGAAATTAGAACACTTCCTAATACCATACACAAAGATAAACTCAAAATAGATTAAAGACCTAAAAGTAAGATGAGAAACTATAAAACTCTTAGAGGAAAACATAGGCAGTACACTCGATAGCATAAATCAAAGCAAGATCCTCTATGACCAACCTCCTAGAGTAACAGAAATAAAAACAAAAGTAAACAAGTGGGACCTGATTAAACTTAAGTGCTTTTGCAAAGCAAAGGAAACTACAAGCATGGTGAAAACACAACCCTCAGAATGGGAGAAAATAATAGCAAATGAAAGAACAGACAAAGGATTAATTTCTAAAATATACAAGTAGCTCATACAACTCAATACCAGAAAAACAAACAACCCAATCAAAAACTGGGAAAAAGACTTAAACAGACATTTCTCCAAAGAAGACATGCAGATGGCTAACAAACACAAGAAAAGATGCTCAACATCACTCATTATTACAGAAATGCAAATCAAAACTACAATGAGATATCATCTCACACCAGTCAGAATGGCCATCATGAAAAAGTCAACAAAGAAAAAATGCTGGAGAGGGTGTGAAGAAAAGGGAACACTCTTGCACTGTTGGTGGGAATGAAAATTGATATAGTCACTATGGAAGACAGTACAGAGATTCCTTAAAAAGCTAGGAATAAAACCACCATATGACCCAGCAATCTCACTCCTAGGCATATACCCTGAGGAAACCAAAATTGAAAAAGACACATGTATCCTATTGTTCCTTGCAGCACTATTTACAATAGCTAGAACATGGAAGCAACCTAGATGTTCATTGAGAGATGAATGGATGAGGAGGTTGTGGTACATATACATAACGGAATATTCAGTTGAGTTCAGTTCAGTCGCTCAGTCGTGTCTGACTCTTTGCAAACCCATGAATGGCAGCAGGCCAGGCCTCCCTCAGTTCAGTTCAGTTCAGTCGCTCAGTCGTGTCCGACTCTTTGCGACCCCATGAATCGCAGCATGCCAGGCCTCCCTGTCCATCACCAACTCCTGGAGTGGACTCAGACTCATGTCCATCGAGTCAGTGATGTCATCCAGCCATCTCATCCTCTGTTGTCCCCTTCTCCTCCTGCCCCCAATCCCTCGCAACATCAGAGTCTTTTCCAATGAGTCAACTCTTCCCATGAGGTGGCCAAAGTACTGGAGTTTCAGCTTCAACATCAGTCCTTCCAAAGAAATCCCAGGGTTGATCTCCTTTAGAATGGACTGGTTGGATCTCCTTGCAGTCCAAGGGACTCTCAAGAGTCTTCGCCAACATCACAGTTCAAAATCATCAATTCTTCAGCACTCAGCCAACGGGAATTTCCTGTGTGTCTCAGGAAACTCAAACAGGGACTCTGTATCAACCTAGAGGGGTGGGATGGGGAGGAAGATGGGTGGGAGGTTCAAAAGGGAGGGGATAGATGTACACTTTATGGCTGATTCATGTTGAGGTTTGACAAAAAACAGCAAAATTCTGTAAAGCAATTATACTTTAATTAAAAGTAAATAAAAAAGTAAAGTCTGGGTTAAAGGGCTTATTTTTTGATGAAAGACTTTAAGTTATTTATTTTTTGACTGCACTGGGTCTTTGTTGATTTGTACGGGCTTCTCTAGTTGTGGTGAGCAAGAGCTACTCTTTGTTGTGGTGTGTGGGCTTCTTATTGCCACGGCTTCTCCTGATGCAGAGCACAGGCTCTAGGCACACAGGTTTCAGTAGTTGTGGCATGCAGGCTCAGTAGTTGTGGTGAACAGACTTAGTTGTTCTGTGTCATGTGGAATCTTCCCAGACCAGGGATCAAACCCATGTCCCCTGCATTGGCAGGTAGATTTCTATCCACTGCATCACCAGGGAGGTCTTGATGAAAGCTTTTTTTTGCATCACTAGCCCATTTTCAGTGTTAGCTCACAGAAAAATTTTAGATTATTATATAGTGAAAATATCTTATTTGTAACACCTCCAGTCTGTTCTTTAAATTTATTTTTGAAGAGATATCATTTAAGAATTTTCAAAATAATTATTCAGCTGCTTTCAGTGCAGGGTTCTAACTTCTCAATATCACTTTCATTCCAGGCCTAAGGATGTCTTGTTGCAAATATTATTTAGAATGATAGTTGTTTTCTGGGGAATGAAAGAGAACAGAAAAATAAATACAAAAAGGCAAAATGGTTGTCTGAGAAGGCCTTACAAATAGCTGAGAAAAGAAGAGAAGCTAAAGGCAAAGAGGAAAAGGAAAGATATACTCATTTAAATGCAGAATTCCAAAGAATAGCAAGGAGAGATAAGAAAGCCTTCTTCAGTGATTAATGCAAAGAAATAGAGGAAAACAATAGAATGGGAAAGACTAGAGATTTCTTCAAGAAAACCAGAGATACCGAGGGAACATTTCATGCAAAGATGGGCACAATAAAGGACAGAAATGGTCTGGACCTAACAGAAGCAGAAGATATTAAGAAGAGGTGGCAAGAACACACAGAAGAACTGTACAAAAAGGATCTTCATGACCCAAATAACCATGATGATGTGATCACTCATCTAGAGCCAGACATCCTGGAGTGCGAAGTTAAGTGGGCTTTAGGAAGCATCACTATGAACAAAGCTAGTGGAGGTGATGGAATTCCTGTTGAGCTATTTCAAATCCTAAAAGATGATGCTGTGGAAGTGTTGCACTCAATATGCCAGCAAATTTGGAAAACTCAGCAGTGGCCACAGGACTGGAAAAGGTCAGTTTTCATTCTCAACCCAAAGAAAGACAATGCCAAAGAAGGCTCAAACTACTGCACAATTGCACTCATCTCATACACCGGCAAAGTTATGCTCAAAATTCTCCAAGTGAAGCTTCAACAGTCCGTGAACTGAGACCATCTAAATGTTCAAGCTGGATTTCGAAAAGGCAGAGGAACCAGAGATTAAATTTGCCAACATCTATTGGATCATAGAAAATGCAAGGGAGTTCCAGAAAAATACCTATTTCTGCTTTACTGACTATGCCAAAGCTTTTGACTGTGTGGATCACAACAAACTGTGGAAAATTCTTAAAGAGGTGGGGATACCAGACCACCTTACTTGCCTCCTGAGAAATCTGTGTGCAGGTCAAGAAGAAACAGTTAGAACTGGACATGGAACAACAGATTGGTTCCAAATTGGGAAAGGACTATGTCAAGGATACATATTGTCATGCTGCTTATTTAACTTATATGCAGAGTACATCATGTGAAATGCCTGGCTGTATGAAACACGAGCTGGACTCGAGATTGCCAGGAGAAATATCAATAATTTCAGATATGCCAATGACACAACCCTTATGGCAGAAAGCGAAGAGGAATTAAAGAGCCTCTTGATGAAAGTGAAAGAGGAGAGTGAATAAGCTGGCTTAAAATGCAACATTTAAAAAAAATGAAGATCATGGCATCTGGTCCCATCACTTCATGGCAAATAGATGGGGAAACAATGGAAACAGTGACAGACTTTCTCTTCTTGGGTTCCAAAATCACCACTATCATGGCTGCAGCCATGAAATTAAAAGACGCTTGCTCCTTGGAAGAAAAGCTATGGCCAACCTAGACAGCATATTAAAAAGCAGAGACACTACTTTGCCGACAAAGGTCCATCTAGTCATAGCTATTGTTTTTCTGGTAATCACGTATGGATGTGAGAATTGGACCATAAAGAAAACTGAGCACCAAAGAATTGATGCTTTTGAACTGTGGTGTTGGAGAAGACTCTTGAGAGTCTTTTGGACTGTAAGGAGATCAAACCAGTCCACCCTAAAGGAAACCAGTCCTAAATATACATTGAAAGGACTGATGCTTAAGCTGAAACTCCAATACTTTGGCCACCTCATGTGAAGAGTTGACTCCTTAGAAAAGACCCTGATGCTGGGAAAGATTGAAGGCAGGAGGAGAAGGGGGTGACAGAGGATGATATAGCTGGATGGCATCATCGACTCGATGGACAGGAGTTTGATCAAGCTCAGGGAGTTGGTGATGGACCCCCATGGGGTAGCAAAGAATTGGACACAACTGAGCGACTGAACTGACTGGTTGAAGGAGAACATATGAAAAATAGAAGCCTGGATTAGATGTCAACTCCATAACTAACTGTGTTACCTTAATATAGCATTTGAATTCATGTTCCTAATATGTTAACAGGAATCGTAATATCTAATTGGACCATATCACAGGGATTGCAGAAGAAACTTAAAATAATGAAAATAAGAGCATTTTCAAAAATATAAACTGCTTCATGAAGAAGGACAAGTAGGAAAGTGATAAAGACGATGATAGTCATTGCCATCATGATCATCTTCTGCAACATGGTACTTTGTGGATCCCAAAGTCCAGAGAAAGTAATCCAAGTTTGATGAAATTTTAGGAAACAGAATACCATTGACCATGGAGCAGGACACTGTAAAATGCATTGTATGGCTCTGTGATGAGAACTCCCATATCTTGGCCTGTGACCAGAAAACACCATAGGAGAACTTTCTAGAACATCTGGCTTATCTTTACATCTTCCTCTGTGAGATTCTATTTCTGAGGGCAATGCCTCATCTCCCAATCTTCACCCCTGCAAACCCAGAGCTCACAAGCTCCCTTTTGGTGTCTTGGTTCCCAAAGAGAGAGGGTGTGGAAACCATTGCTGGTGTCTTCCTGGCACACCTCAGGTAGCCCTTCTAGATGATCTGGCTCTGGAAGACAGAGGGAGCCTGGTCAGGAGGTCCTGAGGCTTTGGCCAGAAAAACCTGGATGCTGAGGACAAGAAGGGACCTTAATGCATCACTCAAACCTCAGCTCAAAAAGCCCTGGGGACCTGAAGCAGTGAGAGGAGAGGAGGCCCGGGGGATGTCTGTCAGGGAAGGGGTCCTGGTTAGACTGTAAGGAGGGATGGGGTGTGGGTGCAGTGGGGGCAGCCCAAAGAACAGGACCACACACAAGACGAGCATTTCACACATTTTTTTTTTGCCCATGGCTACTATTTGTCAGCAAGTTTATATCTCATAAGGGACATGGAGGGCATGGTGTCCACACAAAAGTCCTCATGAGCAAGGGGTTCCCTGCAGGAGTCAATGGAAAGTCCTGCCTCTGCTCATGGACTGGACAGGCTCTGTCCATTCCACCCTTCCCTCCTCTTTCCATTTTGTTCCATTTTATCACATTCCTTCACACCAGTATTCACTGCACACCTTCTATGTGGTCAGCTCTGGGCACTGGTGTTTATAAGAGGAGATCTCAGCCTAGTCGGGGGGAGAGTCTCAGCACAGGACATAGAGGGTAAAACAAAGCAGTGATTTGTGTGGGACCCAGAATGCATGAAACAGAAGTCAGGGGCTAGGGGAGGAGAGCAGCAGGAAGCCGGCCTGTGTTACAGGGACTGGCCAGGTGAAAAGGCAGCTGATAGTTCTTCAGGGAGTAGGGCCCTGCTGGGGGTTCTGAGAATCTCAGACTTGAATCCCACCCCACCTGCCTTTTCTGCTTCTCTGCACATCACCCTGCCCTGGCCCTGCAGGGAAGGCTGAAGGAAGACCACCCAGTTAGAACTGGTGTGAAGTTCAAGTCAGTGCCGTGTGTGGATAAACCAGGGCTCCCACCCCATTCTGTGCCTGCCCCCCTTCATCCCCTGTGTATGTCCTTAAACTACCTTTATATTTCCTGCTCATTGATAGACTTCTTACTGAAATTTTAAAGATGTAAGTGAAAATGGAGTAGAGGGAATTCATGTTTTATTAGAAATCAGAGCAGTTTGTAATTCTCTTAATGAATGAAACTAGATGGAGAACTGAATAACAACGAGATAAAACTTTTGGACTAAGCTACAGACAGTGTGTTAAAAAGCAAAGATATCTCTTTGCTGACAAGGACCTGTATAGTTAAGGCTATGGTCTTTCCAGTAGTCACGTACAGCTGTGAGAGTTGGACCATAAAGAAGGCAGAGTGCCAAATAATTGATACTTTTGAACTGTGGTGTTGGAGAAGACTCTTGAGAGTCGTTTGTAAAGCAAGAAAATCAAATCAGTCAATCCTAAAGGAGATAAATTCTGAATACTCGTTGGAAGGACTGATGCTGAAGCTGAAGCTCAATAGTTTGGCTGCCTGGTGTGAAGAGCCAACTCATTTGAAAAGACCTTAATGCTAGGAAAGACTGAGGCAGGAGAAGAGGGCAACAGAGGATGAGATGTTTGGATGGCATCCCTGATGCCATGGATGTGAACCTGGGCAAGCTATGAGTGATGGTGAGGGACAGGGAAGCCTGAGGTGCTGCTGTCCATGGAGTCTCGAAGAGTCGGACATGAGTTGGCAACTGAACAACAGCAACAGCAATATTTAGATGAAAATTCATAATCTTCAATATAAGAAGGCAATAAAAAAGAAGAGCAGAGTAAGACCAATGAACTTAGAAGAAAGGATATAATAAAGAAAGGAACAGAAATTAATGAAATATAAGACAGCACAAACAAGCATATCAAAATTTGAAAACTAAAGTTAATTCTTTGGAAGGACTGACAAAGTTCTGCTAATATTGATTGAAATACAAAGGACAGTGAACACAATAAAAATACTAAGCATTATAAAAAGGATTGCAGGTATATATTCAAGGAGATTAAAACATTTTTAAAAAGAATTCTGTGCCATAAATTTTGATGGCAATAAATTTGAAAATATAAATGAATAGATGATAATAAAAAAAGATAAATAAACAAGCTATAGAATTTCAGGTAGCAAAGAAAGCAATGGCATTATTAATTGTATGGGAAGAAATACTTTCTTGATATTTCCCAAATTGTGTCCTTTAAATATCTGATTCTTTTAAGTTTTTCTAGAAATCTAGACAAACAAATGGTAAACAAGACCATTGTGTTAAGAAACATATTAGAGATTATGCATGCATTTGCAACAATTACTTTTTTAAAACAAAGCTTTCTTTTGTTTTTGTCAAATTATTACCATCCTTCAAACTTGTCCCCGTTGAGCTATAGCCTGTGTTCTAACCCTCTTTCCACTTCTCACAACACATTTGAAACTTTTCCAGAAACATTGACTTTAGAGTTAGGGATCCTAAAAGAGAATTAGTCTTTTTATTTTATGGCTACCTCTTACAGCTTTACCATTTACCTGAATCACTTGACTGGGCATTTTTGAAAATTAAAATTCATTCTCAGGTCAAGCTATGATCTCTGGAAACAGTCAGGAGTTTTGCTTCAGACACACCACAGGCTTGGCAGGACAGGACTCCTGCACAGGTGTACTTTACTGGTCAGATCCGAGAGCCTCCAATGCCTGTGGCTGGACCTTTGGTTGGAGGTGACAGCTGGTCAGATAGGACTGGGCAGAGAGGGATCCAGGAGACAAATGTCCTCATCTAATTCTCTGGCTCCCATGGATCCTCTGTTGGCCTCCCCACTGGTGGTGTCTGAGAGAGAGTCAGAGAACATTGCACCCCAGGATGTGGTTCCTGGCAGGGCCAAAGGACCTAAAAGGGAAGAGAGTGGATCTGCAGGGGGAAATGGAACATTCTGGCACAGGGTGATCTAAATTTATAGGCAGAAGAACTTTAAGCCAGCACCTAGAAAAGGAAAGCAGAGACAAATAAGACAACCGATTTTGAAATGGGCCATTGAAATTATTGTTTATTTGAGGCTATTGCAAATGTTATTATTTGTCTCTTTGTTCATTTGTTGGATAAAATACATACTGAAATAGATTAAAAGGTCTATAGTCAAAAGTAAGTTTCCTCCCACCCCTGATTCCCAGAATCTGAAATTCCTTTCCCCAGTGGCAAGCAGAGTGGCCAATATTTAAAGAAATATTTTGTATATACACATAAACATACATTACACCTTGTACTAGTTATCTACTGCTGTGTAACAAATTACCCAAAACTTAGTGGCTAAAAACAACAAACATTTATCATCTCATCTCTCATAAACCAGAGAACAATGCTGCTGGGGAGGACTGGAAGCTTTGCTGATATTTACACAATATTTAAAAGGGGCCTGTGTAATGTGGTTCCAGGTAGTGCTAATGCTCAATGCAAGATGCATTTCAGCCTTGTAATTCCTTTCATTTGAGTCTTTGAACCATGTCCAATGAACCAGAGCTCAAACTAAGCAATTTTGTACTTGGTATTTGTTGGAGGGGAGGGAGGCATGGAGAGCAATAGGGAGTGAGCTGGAGAGATGCTTTGCTAACCATAGTAAACTGAAAAAATAGTTACTTCTTCAACAAAGGGAATATTCTTGAAAGGAGCTTCATAATTTCATCATATACATGGCTAAATATATTGTCTTGAGCCTCCTTCCAAATGTTTCTTAGTTTTTCTTCATATTCCATATTTAGTGATTTAATTTTGTTCTCTTTGTCCTGAATAATCTTCTTGCATGCTTGAGCACACTCCTTTTCCACTTTTTGGATTTCTATTATTAATTGATCAGCATCTCTTTTCAAGACTTCCTCCAGCTTTCTCAGGTTTTCAAATGTGCCTTTGTAAATGGGGTCAGAAAAGTAAGCCCCTTGGTTGTTCTGCACCATCTTGTCTATCAGCTCCACCAGCTCCTGCACCTGAGCTTCCTTCTCAGCCTCCTCTGTGCTTCTGCAGTTACTGATGGCATAGCAGCGGTCTCCACACTCCTGGAGGAGGCTTCGTAGGTTTACATCTGCATCCTTCAAAAAGTCGCTCAGGCTCTGGTCCTCCAGCCACTCTTTGTGAGTGAACAAGATGATCATATACTTCATGGCTGCTTCCCCAAACAAAGTCTTGACCAACTCCACAGTTTGCTGCTCTTCCCGTGTGTAGCGGCCCAGCCTCATGACCAAGATGATGGCATGAGGCCCGGGACAGGAGGCGAGGACACATTGGCTGATTTCCCTGCAGGTGGTGCTCAGACTCTCCCTGGTGTCAAAGAACCCTGGGGTGTCAACAACGAGAACGTCTCTCCCCTTCCATTTCCGGGATGCTTTCTGACAAGTTTTGGTAACAGCTTGCGCAGAAATCCTGGAGTCGAATACTTTTTCCCCGAGGATGGTGTTTGCAGTCGCACTTTTCCCACTTCTGACCTTCCCGACCAGCACGATCCTCAGACTGATGTCCTGGGCAACAGCCATGTCCACATCAGAGGCTGTGGAGTGAAGGCAAGTCAGCTATAGTTTACAAAGAAAAGAAAAAAAGTGTTTAGATTAAGTTGAAACCATTCCCAACCCTGATTTCTTACTCTACTGAATATATAAATCATTCCAAGTCTTCTAAGCCAGGTGAAGTATTTTCACAGAGGATTCCTTCTTTGATATCTTCTATTTATTATTCTAATTCCCACTAAATGCCTCTCCTGTGTTGCTGTGATGAAGTAGCATTTTCATGTTTAAAACTTTTTTTTTTAACCATAGTTTTTTTCCATTTAACAAAATAATATATACATTTTGTTTTCGAAAAACTCCAGGTTTAAAAATTGAATTCGAGAAATCCTGGGGGCAGTAGTTAGCATCCTATCCTATGAAAGAGTGCTCATTAAAAAGCACTAACAACCCAGACTCAAACAGAAAGAAAGCATGAATGGAGGAGACACAATGGTCCTGCATGGAGACTCTCAATATGGAAGAAAAACAACCACATGGTGAGATGTGTGAAAACTGTCCTGAAATTTGCACATGCCACATAGAGCTAACCTAGTCTTATTTTTCAAATTGCATGAAGGAAGATAAATTTGATGTTCTTATTGTAAAAGTACTCTAATATTTAGAAGCAATAATGGGTGCCTTATGATTTATTGTAACATAAAATGTTTGAAGTGGGTTTGATGGTCATCGGGCTACATGCTGCTGCTGCTGCTGCTAAGTCGCTTCAGTTGTGTCCGATTCTGTGCGACCCCATAGACAGCAGCCCACCAGGCTCCCCTGTCGCTGGGATTCTCCAGGCAAGAGCACTGGAGTGGGTTGCCATTTCCTTCTCCAATGTATGAGAGTGAAAAGTGAAAGTGAAGTCGTTTAGTCGTGTCCGACTCCTAGCGACTCCATGGACTGCAGCCTACCAGGCTCCTCCGTCCATGGGATTTTCCAGGCAAGAGTACTGGAGTGGGTTGCCATTGCCTTCTCTATTGGGCTACATAGTTGAGACAATAATTCTGTAGTGACTGAGGAAACAGATCTGCTATTGTTGAAATTTTAAATTACATACATCTATTGTGGGTAAATAGAGCTTATCAATATTGACCCTCACCAGATGGTCAATACTGAAATCAGATTGATTATATTCTTTATAGCAGAAGATGGAGAAGCTCTATACAGTCAGGAAAAATAAGACCTGAAGCTCCTTATTGCAAAATTCAGGCATAAATTGAAGAAAGTAGGGAAAACCACTAGACCATTCAGGTTTGACATAAATTAAATCCCTTGTGATTATACAGTGGAGGTGATGAATAGATTCAAGGGATTAGATTCGGTACCCAGAGTGCCTGAAGAACTATGGACAGATGTTTGTAACACTGTACATGATGTGTAACCAAAACCATCCCCAGGAAAAAGAAATGTAAGAAGGGCAAAGTGGTTGTCTGAGGAGGCCTTACAAATAGATAAGAAAAGTAGAGAGCCAAAAGGCAAAGGAGAAAGGGAAATATATACCCAACTGAATGCAGAGTTCCAGAGAATAACAAGGAGAGAGAAGAAAGCCTTCTTAAGTGAACAATGCAAAGAAATAGAGGAAAACAATAGAATGGGAAAGACTAGAGATCTCTTCAAGATAACTGGGCTTCCCTGGTGGCTCAGACAGTAAAGAACCTGTCTGCAATTCAGGAGACCAGGATTTGATCCCTGGGTCAGGAAGATTCCCTGGAAAAGGAAATGGCTACCCACTCCAGTATTCTTGCATGGAGAATTCTATAAGCAGAGGAGACTGGTGGGCTACAGTGGACTACAGTCCTGGGGTTGCAAAGAGTTAGATATGACTGAATGATTTTCACTTACAAGGGAATATTTCATGCAAAGAAGGGAAAAATAAAGGGAAGAAATGGCAAGGATCTAACAGAACAGAAGAGATTAAGAAAAAGTGACAAGAATACACAGAAGAACTATACAAAAAAGGTCTTAATGACCCAGATAATCACATGGGGTTAGTCACCTAGAGCCAGACATCCTGGAGTGTGAACTCAAGTGGGCCTTAGGAAGAATTACTATAAACAGAACTAGAGGAGGTGATGGAATTTCAGCTGAGCTATTTAAAATTCTAAAATATGATGTTGTTAAAGTCCTGTGCTCAATGTGCCAGCAAATTTTGGAAACTCAGCACTAGCCACAGGAGTGGAAAAAGTTTTCATCCCAGTCTCAAAGAAAGGCAATGCCAAAGAATGTTCAAACTACTTACAATTGTGTCCATTTCACATGCTAGCAAGATAATGCTCAAAATCCTTCAAGCTAGGCTTCAATAGTACATGAAGCAAGAACTTCCAGATGTACAAGCTGGATTTAGAAAAGGCAGAGAAACCAGGGATCAAATTGCCAACAATGCTGGATCATAGAAAAAGCAAGAGAATTCCAGAAAAACATCTACTGCTGCTTCATTGACTAGAGTAAAGCCTTTGAATGTGGATCACAACAAACTGGAAAACTCTTAAAGAGATAGGAATACAAGGCCACCTTACACGTTTCTGGTTCTAACTGGTCAAGAGGCAACAATTAGAATCAGACATGGAACAATGGACTGGTTCAAAACTGGGAAAGGAGTACCTCAAGGCTGTACATTGCCACTCTATTTATTTAACTTCTTTGTAGAGTCCATCATGTGAAATGCTGGGCTGACTGAATCACAAGCTGGAATCAAGATTGCTGAGAGAAACATCAACAGCCTCAGATATGCAGATGATGCCACTTTAATGACAGAAAGTGAAGATAAACTAAAGGGCCTCTTGATGAGGGTGAAAGAGGAGAGTGGAAAAACTGGTTTAAAACTCAGTATTCTAAAAACAAAGATCATGGCATCCAAGTCCCGTCACTTCATGGCAAATAGATGGGGAAAAAGTGGAAACAGTGCCAGATTTTATTTTGGTGGGCTCTAAAATCACTGTGGATATTGACTGAAGTCACAAAATTAAAAGACATTTGCTCCTTGAAAGAAAAGCTATGACACACCTAGACAGCATATTAAAAAGCAGAGACATCACCTTGCCAACAAAAGTCTATATAGTCAAAGCTATGGTTTTTCCAGTAGTCATGTATGGATGTGAGAGCTGGACCATAAGTAAGGCTGAGCACTGAAGAATTGATGCTTTCGAACTGTAGTGATGGCGAAGACTCTTGAGAGTCCCTTGGCCAACAAGGAGCTCTAACCAGTCAATCCTAAAGGGAATCAACTCTGAATATTCACTGGAAGGACTAATACTGAAGCTGAAGCTCCAATACTTTGGCCACTGATGCTGAAGCTGATGCTGTAGTACTTTGGACGTCCTTTTGTGAAGAGCCAACTCACTGGAAAAGACCCTGATGCTGGGAAAGATTGAGGGCAAGAAGGTGGTGACAGAGGATGAGATGGTTGGTGGCATCACCAGCTCAGTGGACATGAGTTTGAACAAACTCTGGGAGATAGTGAAGGACAAGGAAGCCTGGAAGACTGCAGTTCACAAGGTCACAAAGAATTGGACACAACTTAGCAACTGAAAAACACAACAGAGATATAACACTGAAGTAGAACAGGATTCATGGAAGGAAGAATAGAGAAAGTAGTGGAAAAGCTCCTCACAAGACAGCATCAGCTCTCACATGGTTTCACAGGAGAATTCCATGAAACACTCAGCAATCATGGGCACTTGATTCCTGAGAATCCCAATTTTACTTAAATTATTCCAGAATATAGGAAAATAAGGTAAACCTTAAAATTCTAAGAGGTAAATGTAACTTTGAGCCACAAAGTTGACAAAGGTTTTATCAAACAGAAAGCTATAGATGAATCTCATGTATGAATATCAATACAAAAATCCTAATAAAGTATTAATGAAAACAGAATCTGACATTTAAAAAATTATTTTAAATATTTATTTATCTATTTGGCCACACCAGCACATGGATCTTCAATCTTCATTGTGACATATTTTTTAAATGCAGCTTGTAGGATCTTTAGTTATTGCAGTTGAACTCTTAACTGTGATATGTGAGATGTATTTCCCTCACCAAAATGAATCTGGGGCCCGTACATTGGGAGTGTGAACCACCAGGGACATCCTCAGAATCTGACAACATTTTAAAAAGGGTTATATCATAACTAAGTGGGATTTACTCTGGAACACTAGAATGAGGGGGGAGGCTCGATAAGAGGAAACTTACTATACTTATTAGCCTTTCACAGTAAAAACATTTCATAAAATATGAATTGACACATACTTTCTTATTTATTTCTCTACTCATCCTGAAAGCCAGCAGCTTACTTAGTGAAGAAATACTTTCTCACTAAAACTATAATCATTCCACCTCAGTTTCCAATGGTTTCTGTGATATCCATCAATGCAAACAGAAGAGAAAGTGATTATAGGAATGAGAATTAGAAAAAGAAAAAAGGAGAGGCCAGATTGTAAATAACATCATTGAGCCTCTTAGAGTATTGGTGCACAAATAGGCCAGTGTGGGGGTGGTGGTGCAGAACAACAGAAAATCTCTACAAATGCTCATTTGCATAGGGAAATTCAGTATATAATAAAGGCAACATTCCATATCAGTAGAGAGAAGATGGACATTGTAATGAGAAGAATTGAAATAGCTGAATAACCATTTGAAAAAGCATAAAATTGGATTCATTCCTCATACCAATGCAAGAAGTATCTCAAATTCATTATTTGTTAAAAACTATATTCTATTGGAAGAAAGCAAACAATTTTTTTCAAAACATGAGAGTGAGGAAAATATTTCTAAACTGAGCCCCAAATACAGATACAATATGGAATCCAATTGATAAATTTGACTTTCAGTTTCTGGTTACATGTCAGAAGCTTGGAAGTCACCACTCCATCCTAAGAATAAGTGAAAGTTGAATGGACTGAAAAATCAACTTTTCTCGAATACTTCAGAGATTGCTTTGAGGATACTGGGCAAGGTGCTGCCCCCAAGACTGGAGAACAGACAGGCAAATACAGGGAGTCATGGCTCAGGAGAGCAGAGACTCAGCGTGGGCACCAGTGCTGGGGCAGCAAAACTGCGATTGACCAGTTGCTCGATGGTCAACATGGACTTAAAATTCCAGGAGGATCCTGTCGTAGAGCGACCCCATACTTTGTGAGTTTTACTTCTGGGAGCCCCACCAAGTTCTGATAGTAAATATCCAAAAAATCCCCTGGTGCTTCCTGCAGGGGAGGGGAAAATAAATCATTTCGAAACAGGGCAAAGCACCTTGTTCTTTTCAACAAAGCCTGCCCTCAGAGGAAAGCAGTTAACCAGAGCCTGACCTGCTGGGGTTTTATCAGAGCCTAACTCACTTAGAGGAAGAAAAATATACTACTACAGTCAGTTCTAAGCCGTTCACATAGGAAAAGGGAAATAGCCACCTCCAGTCCACTAGAACGCTCGAACCCGGGATGGGGGAGAAAAACGCTTGTGAGGCTCCCAGTCCAGAGGCAAAGGCTCACTAGAACAGAGATGTGCTCGTGGGATGAAGACAGTGTCACCTCCCTCACCCCAGCACCACAGTACTAAAGTCTTCTTTACAGCAGCAGTTCTGTTTACCCAGGACATCATGTCCAGCTGATGAGAAAAATTACCAGACATACTAAAGAGCAAAAAACATAATTTGTAAAGACAGAGCAAGCATCAGAACTAGACATGGCAGGTGTCGACCGAACAAAAATGCACAACCTAAAAGTTGAGAATGATGTTGTATTTGAGGAAGTACTGAGGACTATAGCTTGGGAGACACTCTCTCAGATGGCTCTGAAGAACTGTTCCAAAGAGGTAGTGGAGGAGACAGGATATATAGGAATCTTTGTTGAAAACAAAACAAAAGAAAACAAAATGTATGGTCAAACATCAAAAGATTACTTCTAATCACAAAAAATCAGACACTCAAATTAATGATTATAGTGCTTTTCTACATATGGGAAGATGCAAGAGTCTGGGCTCATTGAAACCATTCCTTTTGATATGCATCTTAGCTATTTAGGGCCAGTATCCTGTTTTTCTACAATCTAAATTCCCCTCAGGGCACACTGTCTGGGGCTTAAATGCTGATAACTTGATAGTGGGCAACATTCATTACTTATTGAAATGGCAGGCAAGGTTTATTTGTCCACCTAGGGATCTTGGAATAATTAGACCAGGAATTCAAAACAACTAAGATGAATATTCTACGGCTCTAATGTAAGAACAGATGGGCCATGTAAGCAGAGATATGAAATCCTAAGAACCAAAAATAAATGTTTGCAATAAAAAATAGTGTAACAGAAAAGAAGAATGCCTTGGATGAGCTAATCAGACCAGCCCAGATTATAGTCTTCAGGATCAGTTTCTGCTCAAATAAACCAGGATCTCTTGGAGAAATGACTGATTTAAAATCTGAGGCAGGAAATGCATAAAATGACCTTGGACCATTTTATTGGACTTTTTTTTTTTTTTTTTGCATTCTGATGCAAACAAACTAAACTATAAATAAATTATGAGATAATCCATGAAATCTAATTAAAGGCTATTTTATAAAATTAAAAATTTATGCTACCTTTGATATTGTGATTATATTTTTTAGAAAATAATCTTTCTATTTCTATGCATCCTAAAACATTTGCAGCCACCTTCTAGTGAAGTGTGGGACTCTAGATGAGAAGTCAGTAGGCAAGGTTCTCACCTCTTGTCAACCTCTTTGAGTCTTGCAGAGTCACCAGTTCTCTGGTATTTGGTTCTCTTTTCAGTGAATAAAGAGAATTAGAGTAGGTTTAATGGAATGCTGCCCAAATGGCTTTCCAGTTCTGAAGGTCTGCCTTGGGGTCACTAACCTGTATTGAAGGAAAACAACAGGTTTCCAGGTAACATTATCACAACATACACTGGCTAAAAAGTACACTATGAAGACAAGCTCAGCCCCACTGAACAAAAGAGTAAGTATATAATATATTACCTATGTTCCAGCCTCTGGCAACCAGCATTCCACTCACTGATTCTATGACTTTGACTATTTTGTATATAAATGGAATCACACAGTATCTGTCTTTCTGTGACTGGCTCATTTCAGTTAGCATACTGTTCTCACATTTCATTTGTATGGTCTCACATGGCATGATTTTCCTTTTTTAAGGTTGAATAATATTCCACTGTATGCATTTTTTTAATCCACTCATCTGTTGATGGATATTCAAGCTGTTTCCACCTCTTGAATATTGGGAATAGTGCTCTAATAAATGTGGAAATGCTAGTGTTTCTTCAAGATTCTGATTTCAGTTTTTTGAATCAATGCCCAGAATTGAAATTGCAGGATCATTTAGTATCTCTATTTTTCATTTTTGAGACACCTCCAGACTTTTATGGTTAGAGCTCATCTTAAGTGTTCTTATCATAATAAAATAAAGTTAAAAAAATTAAAACTATGAGTAATGCGGTAGTTATAGCAATGAATATAGGACCATAGGACTGAGAGGGGGAACAGATCACAATACTATATAATTAGAAAACAGAAAGTTATCAAAAACAAAACAAAACAAACAAACAACCCAATGCATCAGCTGGGCAAACACCACTCAAAAAATGAGAAAGGAAGAAGTTAAACAAAAATGTTTGCGCACTATTTCTCTACACATAAAGGAATATGATACATAAAAATGGAATCAAATCACAGGAGAACATAACCCAATGTAAAGAATATTCCCTCATGTGCTTTAGGCTATGAAACACTATAATTAGAATACAAACCCAAAAACAAAATTCCTAAGAGGAGTTGTTAGAATGAAGAATGAGAAGAAAATGCAGACTCAAAGAAACAAAGTGAAGATAAAAAGTGTAATCCTTTTAGGACCCACAAATGAATTAGAAGCAAAGAGGTCAGAAAAGTTATAACTCAGAAGTAAATGTCTTATTAATAGGGAAGCTTTAGTAAGAAACACAACAAATGAAAATCTGAAAGAACAGAAGATTCAACAGTTAGAGAACAACTAACATGTGAGTAGGAGCAACAACACATCCTGCTTAGAAAGGATCGATGTTGCTGAAGTCAACAAATCAATAAATAAAACCTAGGAAGCATAATCCAGTAGTTTCTCTGAAATGGGAAATATAACCCCCTCAAAAATCTAACTCTTTAGGAAAAAGAAGACTACATTTCATTCCCTGGAAAGTTGATGTAAGATATTTAACAGTGAATTCTCATTTGATATGGCATACCACATTCCAAGCACAAAGAAGGAATTCTTAAGTTACTCAAGGAAAAAAGTAAATAATAGGAGGGTTGGGTTGGCGTCACAATTTTCCACAAGCAACACAGAAACAGTAGAAACAGTGGTTTCATAACAGAATGTTAAGATTCCTAGAAAATGTAAATATAATACATAATACATAATAACAATACATAACAAATAGTAAGAGGTTGGAGAAAGGAGGTTAAAAAATGTCTGCAGTTTTTCACTGTCTAATGTCTAAAAGGAAACCACTAGGTATTTTGCATAAGTTTTTAGTCCTGAAAGATCTTTCTGGAATAAATAAATCATCAGCTTATCAAGGACCAAGGTCAGGCTCTGAATATGAATGCATGCATGTTACAAACTAAGGATGACCTCTAGCTTGTCCTGTTGGTTTTGAGTTGCATTTGCTCCCAGAATACACATTTGAAATCGGGCATATTTTCAAGAGAAAGAAAATGACATCACAGTATGAATTCATTTATTAGGATTGCATTTGTTACTCTTCTACAGGAGTTGGCAAACTTGAAAAGGACCAGCAGTAAATACAATATTTTAGACTTTGTAGTCACAGCCAGTCAACTCTGGTTGGAACACAAAAGTGGCCCCAGATCACAGTAAACTAGTAAATGGATTAGGTAGCTCTGTTACACTGTAACTTTATTCACAAAGAAGTGGCAGGCTGTATATGGCCTATGGAGGGTAGCTTGTGCACTCTTGCTCCAGAGTCAGAAATTTGTGTATATCATGCAGGGAAAAAAAAAAAAGTTTTAAGTGGTAAATGTTCTAAAAACACTAACCTTTTTGTGCATTTTGTGATAAATGTTCATCACTAAAATATGGGTGCATTTTTGAAAACTCAGTGAAATAGAGAGCAGTCTGCAAAGAGAATAAATAAAAATTATATATAGTTCTACTCCCAAATTAGAGGCTATTCCATATGAACATCTTTCTCTCTTTTTGTTATGTCTTGTTTTCCAAAGGTAACGCATTAATGATTTTATATCATGATACTTATACCTAACATTATAGCATAAAGACTTTTGAGAACAACTAAAACTTTTGTAAGCAAACAAAACAAAACAAAACAAAAAACCAAACACCTGTCTGGTTAAATATGAGATGTGTGGACATCACGTGAATAAATCCCTCAGCTTCCCCTCCTATAACCTTTCCACTCCCATGTGGGCCCCCGTCTATTCCTCTTCCCTCTGCCCCCTCCTGTAGCCCCCTCCCATAGCCCTCTCACAAGCTCCGTTGCCCTCGTCTTGGCCAGTCTCACCTTCTCTTGCAGAACTGGTGAGATCTCAGCTCCTCTCCAGGAAAGCTACCAGAACTGGTATTTGCTTTCATTTGAAGAAAAGTGTGTTCATTCCCTCTGCAGTCTCTGACCACAGGAAGCTGAGGTTGGGTGGGGTGATGAAGAGGTAGTCAAATAGAAAAAGAAAGCATTTCCCAGTAATGCGATTGGTGCTTTGGTGTTGCCTCGCAGGGACCTTTACTTCCATGTACCTACTGAACTACCAAGATTCCAAAATCTGAATCATTGCTTTGGATTATAGTGTTGGCTTCAGAAAACCCATTGAAGTGGCCCCAATTTTCAAAAGGACAACTAAACTTGCTTCATAATGTTTTGTTTCAGGTGTACAAGAAATTGATATATATAGGGCTTCCCTGGTGGCTCAGACAGTAAAGAGTCTGCCTGCATATACAGGAGACCCAGGTTTGATCTGTGGATTGGGAAGATCCCCTGGAGCAAGGCATGGCAACCCACTCCAGTATTTTTGCCTGGAAAATCCCATGAACAGCGGAGCCTAGTGGGCTACAGTTCATGGGGTTGCAAAAAGTCAGACATGACTGAGTGACTAACGCTTTCACTTTATATATATATATGGTTATATATAGGTTAAGATTATATATAATAACCATTATAGGTTAAGCTATTATATATAGCTCCCTGTGCAATACAGTAGGTCCTTGTTTATCTATTTTATATACAGTAGTTTGTATCTGCTAATCTCAAACCCCTAATTTATCCCTCCCCACCATCTCCTCTGGTAACTCTGTTTTCTATGTCTGTGAGTCTATTTCTGTTTTGCAAATAAGTTCATTTGTATTTTAGAGTCCACATGTAAGTGATACTATAAAATATTTTTCTTTCTCTGACTTACTTCACTTACTATGATAACCTCTAGCTCCATCCACGTTCCTGCAAATGACATTATGTTATTCTTTTTTATGGCCAGCAGTCCATTATATGTGTGTGTGTGTGTGTGTGTGTGTGTGTGTGTGTGTGTGTATGTATATAATGAACATTTAGGTTACTTACATGTCTTTGTTATTGTAACTAGTGCTGCAATAAACACTGGATGCATGAATGTTTTCAAATTTGGGTTTTTGTCTTTTTCAGATATATGTCCAGGAGTGGGATTACAGGATTATATGGCAATCCCTTTTCTAGTTTTTTTAAAGCACCTCCATAGTGTTTTCCATCGTGGCTGTACCAATTTACATTCCCACCAACAGTGTAGAAGGGGTCCCTTTGTTCCACACCCTCTCTGGTATTTGCATTTTTGGAGATGGTGAAATGGCCTAAATTTGGCTAAGTATAGTATCTGCTATGATCTGCCACTGAGATCCACCTCCACCACAGTTTTAGAACTGAAGCCCCCAGTCTCCCTGCTGACAGGAGTGTTCAGTTCAGTCACTCTTTGCCTTTTCATACTGTTCATGGGATTCTCAAGTCAAGAATACTGAAGTGGTTTGCCATTCCGTTCTCCAGTGGACCATGTTTTTTCAGAACTCTTCAACATGACCAGGCCTTCTTGGGTGGCCCTGCATGGCATGGCTCATAGTTTCATTGAGTTAGACAAGGCTGTGATTCATGTGATGAGTTTGGTTAGTTTTCTGTGATTGTGCTTTTCATTCTGTCTCCCCTCTGATGGATGAGGATAGGAGGCTTGTGGAAGCTCCCTGATGGGAGAGACTGACTGTGGGGCAATCTGGGTCTTTTTCTCATGGGTCAGGGTGATGCCATCCCATAGGCATCCCCTTAAGGCATCCCCTCAGGATTATTCTCAGCTGAAGAGATTCCTCTCTTCTGAGATGGTCCCCCCCACCACTCCCAGGGCACTCACATTTTAGGACTGGTCTCTGCAGAGGCACAAGGACACCAGTTTGGGATGAGTCTGCCCTGCCCCCCCCCCCCCCCCCGACCCCGCCCCCAGCTCCAGTGCCAGGTGATGCAGCTGCGGCCTTGCTGTGACTCATCACAGCCCAGCGTCTCCTTCTGCCCCATCCTACGTCCTTCAGGGTCTCACAGGTTTCCATCCCAAGAGTTCTCCTAAAGAAAGTTCACGCCTGCAGCATTTTAATCTCAGAACCTGCTCCTGGTGAACTCAGGCAGTGACACCTGTCCAAGCACATGGTGTGATCTTCCCTAGTTGAGCTGAAAGCAGGGAAGAATTGGGGAGGCAGGGCCCAACTTAGCATCCTGCAGACCCTGTTGTGGACTCTGTGGTGGAACGTAGGGCTTGGGGCATTTTCTGGTGGCTGCGTCCTTTGAGATTATTTTAGTCCTTCTGGAAGCTGGCTATCCTTACAAGTGTACTTTCATACTTCAGAACCAACGCCCCTATCCAGTATACAAAACCAAAGTTACAGAGGCCTTAAAAAAATCAGCATTGAATTAAATGCATTAGTATACCTAGGAAGGTGTATGGGGAGTTTCATGATTTTTTTTTTTTTTCAGGCATGTTGCATTTTTTGGTCCATGCACTTTGTGTGTGTGTGTGTGTGTTCATTAGTTACTTTCTTTTTTGTTTGTTTGTTTTCAGTTTTGATTGTGTGTGTGTGTGTGTGTGTGTGTGTGTGTGTGTGAAGTATGGTGTTAATAGAGGAAAGGGCTCATATAAGTTTACAGGACACTGAATTTTCAGTTGTCATAAATGGAACATACCCAAGTAACAAGCACACAGTTCAAGACACGGAATGTTGCTGGCAAATTAAAGGCCCCAGTTATACATTCTAGGGGTGACCTCTCACTGAACTTGTGATAGCATAGATTAGCTTTAGCTGTTCTTGTACCTTTTACAAATGAAATCTTTCAGTAGGTATTCTGTTGTATCTGCCTTTTCTTTTTTCTTACCATTATGTTTTGAGATGCATCCACGTTGTTATATGTAGCAAAAAATCATGCAGTTTCATTGCTATGTACTATTCCATTGTATGAATAAAACCCACTATATATAATTTATAATGTGTGTGTTCTCAGTCGTATCCAACTCTTTGCTACCCTGTGGACTGTAGCCTGCCAGGCTCCTCTGTCCATTGGATTCTCCAGGCAAGAACACTGGAGTGGGTTGCCATTTCCTTCTCCAGGGGATCTTCCCAACCCAGGTATTGAGCCTGCGTTTCTTGTGTCTCCTCCACTGGCAGGGGGATTCCTTATTGCTGAGCCCCTGGGGAAGCCCCATAGTTTATAATATAAAGATATAATTTAGATAACCACATTAATTTGGATCAGCTACTTTATTCTCCTGGCTTTGTGGTTGTTCAGTCACCCAGTCGTGTGCAACACTTTACAATCCCATGGACTGCAGCACACTAGGCCTTCCTGTCCCTCATCATCTCCAGAGTTTGCCCAAATTCATGTCCATTGAATCAGTGATGCCATCCAGCCATCTCATCCTCTGACACTCTCTTCTCCTCCTGCCCTCAATCTTTCCCAGTATCAGAGAATTTTTCAATGAGTCTGATGTTTGCATCAGATGACCAAAATTCTGGAGCTTCAGCTTCAGCATCAGTCGTTTCAACAAGTATTCAGGGTTGATTGACTTGTTTGATCTCCTTGCTGTCTAAGGGACTTTCAGGAGTCTTCTCCAGCACCACAGTTCAAAGGCATCAATGCTTTGGCACTCTGCCTTCTTTACGGTCCAGCTTTCATAACCGTACGTGACCACTGGGAAGAGCATAGCCCTGACTATATGGGCTTTTGTTGGCAGAGTAATGTCTCTGCTTTTCAACACACTCTCTGGGTTTGTCATAGCTTTCCTGCCAAGAAGCAATGGTTTTCTGATTTCATGGCTGCAGTCACCATCAGCAGTGATTTTAGAGCCCAAGAAGAGGAAATCTGTCATTACTTCCACCTTTTCCCCTTCTATTTGCCATGAAGTAATGCAGCTGGATGCCATGATATTAGTTAAAAAATTAAAAAAAAATTTTTTTAGCTTGAAGCCAGCTTTATTGGAGGTATAAATAAAAAAATTATAATTATATATGTTTAAGGTACATACAACCTGATGATTTGATACATAGTTTGTGAAATAGTCACCACAATCAAGCCAATTAACATATCTATCACCTCACATAGTTACCATTTTTCTTTCTTTCTGTTTTTTGTGGTGAGAGGATTGATACTATGTCCAGTGGTTTGCTATTCTGGATATGTTGCTATAAATATTGTGTATATTACCTTTTGTTGGCAAGCACACATTTCTGTTGCTTTGCACCTTGGGGTAGAATGGGGAAGGTTGACTATGTGTAATATTCAGGTTTCTGAGATACTACAGAGCATTTCCCAAAGTGGTTCTACTAATACACATTTTCACTAAGCATGGGAAAGTTCTGTTTGCTTCACATCCTTGAAAGTTTCTCAGAGTTTTCTTCATTAGATTTTTATGCAATTTGAAAGTTTATTCTCATACTTTTTATTTTTTTATTTTTATTGTTGTTGTTGCTTTAAAAATCACGTCAGATCTAATTGACAGTTGTTTGCATGGTAGACAATTTTTATGGTTTTTATTTACTTTTGCATCCATCAGTTTACTAAATTCTCCTATTGTTCGTAATAGTTTATCAGCTTACTTTGTTAATTTTCCCCAGACTTATAAACAAATTGTCTACAAATAATGATAATTTCACATCCACCTTTACATTTTATACATGCAGTTTCTTTGTCTAGAAGAAATATTGTTTACAGTATATATTTCCTCTAGAAAAAAAATTAAAATAGTGTTAATATTGAACATTTGAATCCTCCATACATCCTTAAACCTCCAAAATATTTATTGAAATCTTTTTATTAATAGAGTACACTCCCTGAGAAATATTTTGGTTTTAGCTCTTAAAAGCAGTTCTAGAGAATAAAGATGGGAATGTGGCATTCAAGTAACTGAAAAAGTTCTTCAAGGTCCAAGCATCAAATAAAAGAAAGATCCTCTGAGAAAACAAAGAGGAAAAAGTCAGAAGTGACTAATACTTGGCCAGTATCACCTAAAGGGGGAGAAGAGGAGGAAAAGCAAAAAAAGGAAAGAAAAATTGTGATGTCCACAGCCTAGGAACACAGACCCACTGCGAGAGTAAGACTCAGTCCCTAAGTAATGCTTCCCTCCTCGCTCCTCCCCACATCACAGGACACAGGATGAAAACAGTGAATAAAGAGGAGTGAACAGCAAGATACAAGTTCTATTTAAGAAGGGGTTTTAGGGAAACCCACAGACAACTGGGGAGACAAACAAGGGCACCAGAAGAGAATGAAGCTCCAGCAAACGTTAAACACAGCCCAGCTCCCAGCCAGGTCAACATAAAATCTCACACTGCAGGCCTATTCACTTTAATTCCTCATATCTGATATTATCATGTCCGAGTTTCAGCAACATTACAGGATGTGCTAAAGGCAGGAGAAAACACAGAAAGCAAACCTTAGACCCAGACTCTGATGTGACACAGATCTTGGAATGTTCGGGCACAGAATGTGTGTGGATATACCCAAGTATAGAGAGACACTTATTGTAAAACATTGACTGGTGAGGCTCATGGGATTATGGAGGTGACGAGTCTCAAGATCTAGGGTCAGTAAACTGGTGACCCTGGAGCCAATGGAGCGGCTGAAGGAGGAGCTGGGGGAGGAAGAGAGTCAGGGAGTATGCATCATGATGGAGAAGACAGAGGACGTCTGCAGGAAGGGGAATTCTCAAAAAGGGAGGAAATCAGGAAAAAAGCACTCTGCTGGCAGCATGTTTTCTGAAAGATCTGCTGCTTTGGTTTAAGCCTCTGAGTTCCACTTGTCCTAATTCAGGATAAAAGTAATAACAACATTCGTGTTCCTGTTTCCCCTGTTGATGTTACCAGTGAAGTCACTCAGTCGTGTCCCACTCTCTGTGACCCCATGGACTGCAGCCTGCCAGGCTCCTCTGTTCATGGGTTTTCCAGGTGAGAACACTGGAGGAGATTGCCACCAAGGCTGCAGACAGGTGCAGCCTGAAGAGCTTTCGGCTTGGGGGCCCTTGCTGGAGAGCTCCGCCCACTTCCTCTTCCCTCTTCTCAGGGTTGAAGGCTGCACTCTCAAGTGCAGTTCTTGAGCTGAGCTTCTGGATCACGTATTACTGAAAAAATATCCGCCATGTCCTCTACGTGTGCATACGTTTGGGCACTGTCTCTGATCTCCTCCATTCAGCCTGCAGTGTGTTAGCTCTCAAAGGAGACACGGAGAGTTCAGGAGAGCACACAGCCCCAGGAGACGCAAGACATGGGCATTCCTCCTGCCCCATGGATAGCAGGGCGGTAAGTCCAAGGCCGTGGTGACCCTGCCTGTGTGTGAGTCTGTGTCTGTGTGTGTATTTTGCTTGAGAGTGTGTTGTGGGGATGCTGTGCATAGTATGTTTGTGTGTATATGCGTTTGTATGTATATGTGTGTGTGTTATGTTGGTGTGTATCTCTGTGTTCAGTGTGTCTATTTGTGTATAGATGAATGTGTTTTCCATGTGTGTTATGTTTGTATGTGTTGTATGTATGTTTATACATGTGTTTGTATGTTTGTGAGCATATGTGTGAATGGTGTGTGTTGTGTTTCTGTGTATGGGTTGTTGTGAATATATGTGTGTGTCTTATGTGTCTCTGTGTCTTATGTTTGTGTTTGTGTGCTGTGTATGTATGTTCATATGTTTGTGAGTAAATGTGTGTTCATGTGTGTCGTATGTGTGTGTTATGTTTGTACTTTTGTATGTGTATGTGTGTAAGTAGTGTATGTGCTGTGTTTGTGTGTATCTTTTGCTTGTATGTTTGTGAGTGTGTGTTTGTGAGAGGTGAGAGTGTCTGTGTGTGTGTGCCTGTTTCAGGAGCAATGGGAGGAGCCAGGGGAATCAGGGGGACCTTGCAGCCTTTGGGCTCTGCCTGGCACTCCCCGCTTAACCTTGGGCAGGACACTCTGTGAGTCTCACTTTTCTCCTGTGAAAGCTCACAAGGTGACAGATCTGCTCCATGCTGGAGACAAACACTGGCACGTGGCCCACGTGTGGTGATGCACAGTCAGGCAGGGTCTGGGGTGAGGTGGCCGGGGGCTGGGCAGACTGCTCTCTGGGCTTGAGAGTGGATGACAGGAGTTCCTGGTGGGCGACAATGCCCTCCTTGGCAAAGAGGACTGGGAATTGCTCTAGAAAATATTGTGCAATGTCCTGGAATCTTCCAGGGGGACAAGATCTCAGGAATGTTTAGTTTGGACTCAGCATCCACATCTCCAGGGACACGGAGGCCCTGGCAGCGTGACCACCCGAGTCGGTAGCCTAGAGCTGAGTGCCGAGGACCCTGGCCTCCCAGCAGGACTGCACCCCATGTGGAGAGGGAGCCTGTGCGTGTCTGCTGCCCTCCTCACCACCCAGTGCTCGGCCTCTGTGGCCCTCACTGCCAGGCTCACCCCACAAATAGTTCTGGCCCCATGAGCCCCTCACCAGCCTCTCCAACAATGTCCTGCTCACGTCACCTGGCACACTGGCCACTGCTCCCGGGACAGTGTCTGTCAGGACGTGTCTCTGGTCATTTCTCCGCATCACAGAATCCCCCTGCTTCTCAAGTGGAGAACAAGTGCAGGGGAAGGAAGGCGGAAACAGGGTCCTTAAAGGAGATAGAGGGGGATATCTCAGACATCCCCTCACCCAGTCCCATGCCAACGAACCGATGCAAACAGCTTCCACGGGCAAGAGAAAGGCAAAAGTCGGGAGCCCCTGAAAACTCAGAGGAAACATCAGTAAGACACATTTTGTTTTTTCCTAGATGGAGGAAGAAGAATTCGAAATCCTTTTCCCGGAGGAACCTGAAGAAGGTGCATCTCAGGATCCTTCTCCAGACGGGTCAGGAGGTAAAACAACTTTCTAGCAGACATGAACTTGGGGGGGGTGGGGGCTGGGGCCTGAGGGGCAGGTGACTTGCTGGGAGGGGCAGCGGGAGTCCCCCCTGTCAGAGATTTGCCCACCGGAGTGGCCATCATTGGGCGTTTGGGTTGGGCCTCCCTTCACCCCAGCCAGACAGAAGGGAAGGCACCCTGATGGTGCCGTGGGTCAAAGGGGGTGACAGACCACAGCCACTGTCCCTTCACTGAGTGTCAGGAAGGATGTGTTCATGGGTGTGACAAATGGCTCGCCCCAGGCCCCTGGTGGTGTCGCGCTGGCTCTGCGGTGAGACTCTCAGGACCACGGGGGCTGCAAAGCACTAGTGAACACATAGGATGCAATCAAGGGCCCGCGGGTCTGGGCTCTGTCTTCCCAAGGGGCTCCCTCTCCCCAAAAGCTGTTTCATCAGAGTCAGGGGCTTCACTTTCATGGGCTCAACTTTCCATCTAACCTGGGGAGACAGAACTTAGGAATTTAGGAATGCTGGAAATCCGTCACTTTCCTGGACAAAGGAATTGATTGGCAATTTATTATGCAGTTCCATGCACCTATGTTTTTATTAGAAGAACTTCAGTGGCCTGAACCATTGGGAGAAACCCATAATATTAAGCTGCATAGGAAAGCGACAGTCCCAGTGTTCACACCTGATTTACCCTTTTTGCAGCAATTGGGGTTAAGTATTACTTTAAAATTCCCTTCTGTGCTCAATGTATTTTGCTTTTAAGTCCAAAGGTGTGGCATGAGTGTCTCCAGGCTTGCCCAGATGGGGAACCACTGTCTTCCTCCAGCTTTGCATTTGAGTACAGATGGACGTTGCCCTTCCTTGCTTCTGTGGAACTCCCAGGCATTCACTCAGGTCACGTGCAGAAGCTGGAGGGATACGATATCTTACAGTTGGAGCTGGTGGGTGGGACAGCCCATCAAGGCAGAAAGGCAGGAGAAACACACCCCTGCTGGGGAGAGCTGGAAGAAGACGGTGCCAGTCCTGGCCTCAAGAGGCTGAGGGCTCTGCACTGAGACACAGCAGTGTCTTCCCTGGGAACAGACTGGAAACTAGCTAGGGTTTGGTGCTTCTCTATGTGCTGTGGGTCCTGGGACCTGCAAGGCCAGGAGAAGGGAATTCCCTTCATGCCCTCCAGCCGGGGTCATTTCTAAAATCTGGACTTGGGGTCCTCAGTATTAGATGGGCATGAAACACCTACTTGCAGCTGATAGTTCTGATATTCTCCTGGGTGAGAAAATCCAGCCCAAACTTCACTGGTGGAGCTTAGGACTGTGACCCCAGTGTGAGTTGTGCTGTGGAGCTGGGAGTCTGGCTGAAAGGCCCCCACCCTCACAACACTCCTTGTTGGGAAAAGTGAAGGTAATGTGGAGTGTTCCATCACAGCAGGGAGACGACAGACACAGAGGCTGTGTGCTTCCAACTTCACCATCTTCCTGGAAAAGGTCTCCAACCAGAGGTGCTCAAGGAAGCTCAGGCTCCCAGTTCATGAGGGAATGATCCCACCTGGTGGGAATATGTGGTCCGAGAAGAAGTTTCAAAACAGAAGCATGAAACGTGGCATTCTACCATATGATCCCACAATTCCACTTCTGGGGAATATACACCATACAGTTGAAACAGATATTGAATATAAGTGTGCTGAGGTACATAGCTGCATTATTCACAATAGCAAAAAGTGGAAACAACCCCCCCAACTCCATATATTTCTGAATATGGAATCATATATACACCTACACCTACAGTGGAATATTCAGTTCAGTTCAGTTCAGTCGCTCAGTCATGTCCGACTCTTTGTGACCCCATGAATCACAGCACGCCAGGCCTCCCTGTCCATCACCAACTCCCGGACTTCACTCAGACTCACGTCCATCGAGTCAGTGATGCCATCCAGCCATCTCATCCTGTCGTCCCCTTCTTCTCCTGCCCCCAGTCCCTCCCAGCATCAGAGTCTTTTCCAATGAGTCAACTCTTCGCATGAGGTGGCCAAAGTATTGGAGTTTCAGCTTTAGCATCATTCCTTCCAAAGAAATCCCAGGGCTGATCTCCTTCAGAATGGACTGGTTGGATCTCCTTGCAGTCCAAGGGACTCTCTAGAGTCTTCTCCAACACCACACTTCAAAAGCATCAATTCTTCGGTGCTCAGCCTTCTTCACAGTCCAACTCTCACATCCATACATGACCCCAGGAAAAACCATAGCCTTGACCAAATGGACCTTAGTTGGCAAAGTAATGTCTCTGCTTTTCAGTATGCTATCTAGGTTGGTCATAACTTTTCTTCCAAGGAGTAAACGTCTTTTAATTTCATGGCTGCAGTCACCATCTGTGGTGATTTTAGAGCCCCCCAAAATAAAGTCTGACACTGTTTCCACTGTTTCCCCATCTATTTCCCATGAAGTGATGGGACTGGATGCCACGATCTTCGTTTTCTGAATGTTGAGCTTTAAGCCAACTTTTTCACTCTCCACTTTCACTTTCATCAAGAGGCTTTTTAGTTCCTCTTCCCTTTCTGCCATAAGGGTGGTGTCATCTGCATATCTGAGGTTATTGATATTTCTCCCGGTAATCTTGATTCCAGCTTGTGTTTCTTCCAGTCCAGCGTTTCTCATGATGTACTCTGCATAGAAGTTAAATAAGCAGGGTGACAATATACATCCTTGACGTACTCCTTTTCCTATTTGGAACCAGTCTGTTGTTCCATGTCCAGTTCTCACTGTTGCTTCCTGGCCTGCATACAGATTTCTCAAGAGGCAGGTCAGGTGGTCTGGTATTCCCAACTCTCTCAGAATTTTCCACAGTTTATTGTGATCTACACAGTCAAAGGAATATTATTCAGCCTTAAAAAGGAAGGCAATTCTGACACTTGCTCCAACATGAATGAAGCTTGAACATATTATACAAAGTGAATAAGCCAGACACAGCAGGGCAAAAATTGCCTGATTCCAGTAATGTGAGGTCCTTAGAACAGTCAAACACATGGAGACAGAAAGAGCAGTGGACGTCAAGTGGTGGGGAGGAAGAATGGGGAGTTAGTGTTTAATGGGGACAGGGTGTCATTCGGGAAGATGGAAAGTTCTTGAGATGCTCAAGTGATGACTGCCCAGCAATGTGAATGTACGGAAGGCTACACCTAAATATGGTGCAAACAGTACATTTTATGTTATGTATTTTCTACCTAATTTCCCCCCAAAAAAAATTCAGAAAAAAGAAAAGGAAGGATAGCCTGTGAACCTAGGGCATATCTCATATGCAGACGCTGGGCTTCCTTTGTCCTGCCCGCACCAGGACCGTCTGGCCCCGGGGAGGCTAAAGCGGGGGACAGGCTCTAACCACGGGCCCCACCTTCTCCTGATGCTTTCAGGGCTGCGGGGGGATGAAGGGACCCCGCAGACGCTGAGGCTCATCCTGGTGGGAAAATCCGGGAGCGGGAAAAGCGCCACGGGAAACAGCATCCTCGGGAGGAGAGTGTTCGAGTCCAAGCTCAGCGCTCGCTCGGTGACCCAGGCCTTCCAGGAGGGGCGCCGCGTGTGGGCGGGGAGGGAGCTGCAGGTCATCGACACCCCCGACATCCTGTCCAGCTGGGCGGCGCCCCGGGGGACCGCTCAGGGCGGAGGTGAGGCCGGCGCCCGCTCCCCACCGGGGCCGCACGCGGTGCTCCTGGTGACACAGCTCGGCCGCTTCACCGAGGAGGACCAGCGGGTGGCCAGGCGCCTCGAGGAGGTGTTCGGGGCCGGCGTCCTGGCCCGCACCGTCCTGGTGTTCACGCGGAACGAGGACCTGGACGGCGGCTCGCTGGGGACGTACCTGCGGGAGACCGACAACCGGGCGCTGGCCAAGCTGGACGTGGTCTGCTCAAGGCGACACTGCGGCTTCAACAACAAGGGGGATGGAGCCGAGCAGGAGGCCCAGCTGAGGGAGCTCATGTGGCACGTCGAAGCGGTCCTGTGGGAGCACGAGGGCCGCGCCTACAGCCCCCCGGCCGCCCCCCAGCCCCACGCTGCGCCCCGTGAGAGCTGGGGCCCCTGGCGGCCTGGCGCCGAGGAGGGGCGTGGGGACCAGGCCTGGCTGCGGGGTCTTTGCCACATTCTGAAGGAGCCCGAGCAAGCTGGACACCAGCTCCCACCCAGCGCGCCCATCTGAGGCGCACGCCTCCGTGGCTTCCTGCCTGCCTCCCTTGGCCAGTGTCTGGCTCCCAGGCTCCTCACTTGCCCGCTCCATCCCAGGGGTCCCTGGCCCCTCCTGTCTCCAGGGCAGCCTCTGGTCAGGCAAGAGGAGGTGGGTGGGCTCCTGAGTTCTCAGGTCCTTCATCACACCTTCCAGAACACAGGGGCCCTCCTGCTCTGTGCCCCCAGCCATTCCTCGAGTGTCGCTGGCGTTCCCTCTCTGCAACAGAACTCTGAGAGAAGCCAAGCCTCCTGATGTGGGCCTGTGCTCCCTTCTGCCGTGGAACCCGGCAGCATCCGGGCCACTGGAGTCTCGGCTTAAAACTTGATGCAGCAGATCAACGTGGAACGTGGACCAGGCAACTCTGCCTCTCTTGGGCTGTGTCCTTGCCCCTTAAGAGGGCAGGCACGATGGCTTTTAAAGCCCTGTGCCAGTGGGGCAGGGCAGGCTCTGGGCTGGGGAGGAGAGGGCAACTAGAAATGGGGGAGGGCCACAAGGAGCTGCTCTTGATTCGCTCTTGAAAGAGGCCATCACCGGCAGCAAAGGGGCCCCATGGGAAGGAGCGGAGCAGGGCAGGCATATCCAGGGGCCAGGTCTGCTCAGGAAATGGGGCATAGACCTGGCTGCAGGACACACGACCCCCGGAGGTCCAAGTGGACTTGGATAGCAGAGGAGCTCTTCCCAGGGAGGCTTGGACAAGGGAGGTCAAACACCTGATACCACCCTTCTGATGCCCACCCTCCTGCATGGAGAGCAGAGACTTCCAGCCCAGCCTCTGTCTGACCTGCAACCCCTTCCCTTCTCCCTTAAGAGAGAGGAGAAAGTGAGGGGTGTCTGGGCGTGTAAGCAGGTTCCCCAGCCAGGTGTTTGGGGGTTTAGAATGGAAGGAGGAAGGAAGAAAGAAAGGGAAGTTGCAAAGAAAGAAGCAGACCATATGAACGTCCTCAGGAGCAGCATACGGGCCTCGGAGAGTCCTGCAACTCGGGGTGTCATCTCGTCCTCACCCAGAGGACCCCTGAGAAAGCTGGAGCAGGTCTTTAGCTAAAAGGGTCTGGAGTCAGAACAGAGACACATTGGAGTATGCTTAAGATTGCCTTTGTGCCAGACCATTTACTAAGTAGGTGATCATCTCCTGCTGAACTGAAACAGCAGTTACCATATGGTGAATTTTCATATTCCCTATGATTTCTGTGAGAATTTTTGCTTCTCTTCTTGTCTTCCATCTTCTCAACTCCTATATGAATAAAATATTGACTTGATTCCTTGGCTTTGATTGTAATGTGAACTCTCCCCTCCACCTCCGATTTCTTCCCCAGCCACCATTTTTGTATTTTTTTGTTATTTTCAGACATTTCTTCTTCTGTGTGAAAATTAAAATTACTTGTTGAATTTTCTAAAAAGTACACTGTTGGTATTCCAGTTGGAGTTGTCTTATGTTCATGTATTGAATTTGGAAGAATTGGAAGGAAGATAAGTCAGAGAAGGACAAGTACTGTGTAATACGTGGAATCTAAAAAGTCAAACCTGTTTTAAAAAGGAAGAGAATGGTGGTTACCAAGAAGTGGGAGCACAGGGGATAAGATTGATGATGTTCCAGGCACAGACTTGTCACAAGCACTAAAAAGCCATAGAGGTCTAAAGTACAGTATACTGAATGTAGACAATAATATTATAGTATAAGTATGTGATGTGCTGAAGATTGTTAAAATGGCAGCCGTACTATGATACACCAGTCTACCAAAGTAACACTCAGCACACCTTAAATTTACACAATGTGAAAAGAAGAAATTTAAAGTCACATTAAAAATCTGAAACATTAAAAAAAAAACTGGGAGAGTCTGTAAATTCTTCAAGGATAAGTGAAATAAAGTCATTTTGTTTCTAAATGAATAGGCCCATTACTTCATAGCCACTACATTGACAGCTAAAGTCATTCGCATTTCCTTTAAGAAGATAAATATCTTTAAATTAGTTACTTTCCTTTTAACCCTGTTGGCCTAATTGATCTCAGGCACTGTCACTCACAAAATGTCAAGTCACTAAACGACAAATGGCAAGTCACTTAAAACACATCATTCATTAAAAATTCTAAAGGCAGATGAATGGATAAGAAAGCCGTGGTGCATATACACAATGGAGTATTACTCAGCCATTAAAAAGAATTCATTTGAATCAGTTCTAATAAGATGGATGGAACTGGAGCCGATTATACAGAGTGAAGTAAGCCAGAAAGAATAACACCAATACAGTATACTAACACATATATATGGAATTTAGAAAGATGGTAATGATGACCCTGTATGCAAGACAGCAAAAGAGACCCAGATGTGTAGAGCGGACTTTTGGACTCTGAGGGAGAGGGAGAAGGTGGGAAGATTTGGGAGAATGGCATTGAAACATGTATACTATCATGTAAGAAACGAATCGCCAGTCTGTGTCCGATGCAGGATACAGGATGCTTGGGGCCGGTGCAGGAGGATGACCCAGAGAGATGTTATGGGGAGGGAGGTGGGAGGGGGGTTCATGTTTGGGAACGCATGTACACCCATGGTGGATTCATGTCAATGTATGGCAACACCAATACAGTATTGTAAAGTAAAATAAAGTAAAAATAAAAATTAAAAAAAAATTCTAAAGGAATTTCTTAAAATTTTACGGAATATGGGGTTTTCTCTCCTTTGTTACTAAAAATCAAAGAAAATCTCTCCCACGACATTTCAGAAGGAAGGGGAGCTGTTGCTTCACACCATCACTCCCTGAGCATCAGAGAACAGAGAGGGCGTGGTCCGTTTATTCTGGAAATCCCATGGTCTGTGTACCAGAAAGAGAGCTTTTGTGGATGAGGTCATGGGTAGGGGGAGGAGAGGGGTTTGTCTTGGCCAAAGCTGTGAAAATAGTGACCTTTGGAATTCACTATTCTCAAAAAAACAAAACAAAACAAAACAAAACCCTACACTGGAGCAAAGCATGAAAGAGATCTGGAGAGTCCGAAGTGACCAGTGAGTCCATGGGCTGCTTCCTCCTTGGTGGGTCAAAGCAATGGCTAAAAATCTCAGGGAAGTTTTCCAGCTCTGAATTCTCCTGTAATAACTTTCATACACTCTGTGGAAAATTCAAAATAATGAGAGTTTTTAAACAACTGTTGGAAGACACTGAGAGTGACCAAGTACAGGGAGAGGCTATGGGGAACTTGACACTTCACTCAGGGGCCATGTGGCTGTCACATGTATGTGGTTCCCCCTGAGAGCACGTCCCCATCCTGCTGATCCAGGATGCGCTCAAGCAGAAATTCACAGGGACCTGAGAGTAAGAGGATGGAGTTTGGGGGCAGCCAGAGAGGGTAGATATTGACGGAGATGCCCACAGAGGGCACGGGTGGGAGCATGAGCAATTCTGTATAAAAACTCCCTTCAAGTCTTTGGATGACCCAGGAACTGCGGTCTCTAAAGGGTCCAGGGGAGACGTTTTGGAAGGATGAATAAGCTGGTCAGAGATTTCAGCAGTTGCCCTCAGCAGCAAAGACAGAATTTTAGATTCTAGTCCACCAAGTAGTCCACTGAAATACTAGTGGGAGTAAAGATCCCCTCAGGACTAAGGGACTTGCCCTGAAAGAGCAAAACTGGAACAGTTCCTTGCTAACGACATTAATCCTTCCCAGGTTAAGTTCAAAGACATTGACCAGTAATTTAAGTGCCTGCTGGAGCAAACCCAGGATCCTTCAGAAGAGCATAATAATATCCCGAGTCTCTACAACATGCTATGGACAATATCCTTTAAACTATTAAAAGTTCTTATTTTCTAACACAAAGGTAGAAAGTTATAAAACTTCCCTCTACACATGTTTACCTGCATCTTATTATGTTTTGTGTGTTCTCTTTTCACTATCACTCAGTTTAGGATATTTTGCAAATTCTTTGTGATATCTTTTATCTCTCATGGATATTAAGGAGAATGTATTTAATTTCCAAATATTTGAGTATTTTCTAGAAATTGCAGTATCCAGTATGGTAGACACTAGCCATATGTGGTTATTGGGAATTTGGAATATAGCTATACCTGGGAAACTGAACTTTTATTTCATGATAATTTGTTTTAATTTAAATTTAAACACTGAAACACGGTAAAATATTTTACTGTTCAACACAGTTCTGTTGTTTGGGTAGAAATACACTTCACTCTAACTGTTGTTTCACGTATTATTCTTGTATTGCAATGTAAACCTTGGGCACATTTACCATTTCTAGTGTCAGAACATAATAAACACATCATCACTGATTTAGTCGATGTCTGAAGACTGTTTCCCTTTAAACAATCTTCCTAATGAGTGTTGTGGTACTTTTATGAACACTTTGTGTAGACAACATGGGTTACAGTGATACAGAGCTACATTTAGTTGGTTATTAAATTTAAATCTTGATGATTATTTTACTTATAATAGATTCCGATTAAGTTTTAGTTAAAAGTAAGCATGGGGAAAATTTAAGCTTCAAAATGAAGGCATGATATTGGTGCAGAATGAATGGAGATGACAAAGCAGGTACTAAACTGGAACAGGAGAGAGAAAAAGAGCCGGGAAGATGTTTTACAACATTCACCATGAATGGTAATTGCAGTGTGCTGCAGTGCAGTGAAACCAAGAAAAAAGAAACAAAAGGTGTTAGAGATCTTTTCAATCAATACATACAGGGTTTGATAAAAGGGTTCCTTTTAGCCATCAAAAACAGACTTGACAAAACTAGTAACGGAAGCCAGAATTGAATGGCCAACAAAAAACACTCTGGACGGCTTTTAACAGACTCAGGACTTGCAACTTGGACCAGCTATAAAACAACTTGGATTATTGTGTGAAAAAAAACATTTTCAATTGGAGAGATGATGAAAAATATTATTACTTTGGTTATGCAAAGTTTTCTTGCAAATGTTTAAAGAAAAAACTAAAAATGCTAATGTATACAAAACATGAAAGACCTTCTACCAAATAATTGCCCAGAGAAGAAAAGACCTTTAAAATAATATCAAAGATTAGTGGACTTAAAGTTTTAAAAATTGCAAGTCTTTTTCTTTAGAGCTACATGAGAAGTGTTACTTTAGACACAATCGACATAACACTCTGAGTATGTCTTTATTTTCTTCTCTATGTGATATTTGACTTGCTCAGTTCTTGCCTGATTGTGTCACAACCTCTTCATTTAGCTGTGCTTAGTCGCCACTGCAGATGGTGACTGCAGCCATGAAGTTAAAAGACGCTTACTCCTTGGAAGAAAAGTTATGATCAACCTAGATAGCATATTGAAAAGCAGAGACATTACTTTGCCAACAAAGGTCCATCTAGTCAAGGCTATGGTTTTTCCAGTGGTCATGTATAGATGTGAGAGTTGGACTGTGAAGAAAGCTGAGCGCCGAAGAACTGATGCTTTTGAACTGTGGTGTTGGAGAAGACTCTTGAGAGTCCCTTGGACTGCAAGGAGATCCAGCCAGGAGATCTCCTTCTGAAGGAGATCAGCCATGGGATTTGTTTGGAGCTGAAACTCCAGTACTTTGGCCACCTCGTGCAAAGAGCTGACTCATTGGAAAATACTCTGATGCTGGGAGGGGTTGGAGGCAGGAGGAGAAGGGGATGACAGAGTATGAGATGGCTGGATGGCATCACTGACTCAATGGACATGAGTTTGAACAAACTTCAGAGGTTGGTGATGGACAGGGAAGGCTGACATGCTGCAGTCCATGTGATTGCAAAGAGTTGGACACGACTGAGCAACTGAACTGAACTGACCAGGCTGAATGCCTTGTTTATTGTTTGGAAATGACTGACTACACAGCATCAGTAAATTGGTTAAAAAAAAAAAAAAAAAAGACAGACACCGGAGTGGGAGACTCTTCTGCTGCATTAATAATATACATATATTATCTATCTATCTATCTGTATTGATATATAAGTATATATATATATATATATATATATATATATATATATATATATATATATAAGTGCACCCCATGGACTGCAGCACACCAGGCTTCCCTGTCCTTCACCTTCTCCTGGAGCTTGCTCAAACTCATGTCCATTGAGTGAGTGATGCCATGCACCATCTCATCCTTTGTTGTTCCCTTATCCTCCTGCCTTCAATCTTTCCCAGCATCAGGCTCTTTTCTAATGAGTCAGTTCTTTGCAACAGGTGGCCAAAGTATTGGCCCTTCAGCTTCAGCTTCAGTCCTTCCAAAGAATATTCAGGCTGTTTTCCTTTAGGTTTGACTGATGTGATCTCTGTGTAGCCCAAGGGTCTCTCAAGAGTCTTCTCCAACACCACAGTTCAAAAGCATCAATTCTTTTGTGATCAGCCTTCTTTACAGTCCAACTCTCACATCCATACATGACTACTGGAAAACTCATAGCTTTCTCTATACAGACCTTTGTTGGCAAAGCGATATCTTTGCTGTTTAATACACTGTCTAGATTTGTCATACCTTTCCTTCCATGGAGCAAGCATCTTCTAATTTCATGGCTGCAGTCATCAACCACAGTAATTTTGGAACCCAAGAAAAGAAAATCTGTCACTGTTTCTAGTTTTTCCCTTTCTACTTGAGATGAAGTGATGGGACCAGATGCCATGATCTTTGTATTTTGAATGTTGAGTTTTAAGCCAGCTTTTCCACTCTCCTCTTTTACTCTCATCAAGAGGCTGTTTAGTTACTCTTCGATTTCTGGCATAAGAGTGGCATCATCTGTGTATCTGAAGTGATTGATATTTTCTTGGCAATCTTGATTCCAGCTTGTGCTTCATCCAGCCCAGCATTTCTCATGATGTTCTCCACATATAAGTAAAGTAAACAGGGTGACAGCATACAGCCTTGTCGTACTCGTTTCCCAATTTTGAACCAGTCTGTTGTTCCATGCAAGGTTCTAACTGCTGCTTCTTGACCCACAAACAGATTTCTCAGGAGACAGGTGAGGATGTCTGGTATTCCCAACTCTTGAAGATCACAGTTTGTTGTGATCCACACAGTCAAAGTCTTCACCATAGTCAATGAAGCAGAATTAGATGTTTTTCTTGAACTCCCTTGCTTTCTCTATGATCCAACGGATGTTGGCAATTTGATATCTGGTTACTCTGCTTTTTGTAAACCCAGCATGGAAAATTGTAAATATTATTATATATTTATTATATATGTGTATATATATCATGCATATCTTTTTAAAAAGTCATGTGCCTTCAGTATCAGGGAAGGGAGCCAAATCCTTGGTAATTAGTAAAGCTAGTGGAGGTGATAGAATTCTGGCCAAACTCTTTAAAATTCTGAAAGATGATGTTGTTAATGTGCTGCACTCAGTGTGCCAGCAAATCTGGAAAACTCAGCAATCGCCACAGGATTGGGAAAGGTCAGTTTTCATTCCAATCTCAAAGAAAGTGAGTGCTAAAGTATGGCGAATAATTACATTGAATATATTTCAATCCATTCTTGGATGTGTCTCAGGGACATTTACACTGCACATTCTTATTACAAAACAAGTATTCATGTACCCATGTTCACATTATTTTGATGAAATGATTAAAGTAATGAGATGGGAAATAAATAGCAGAACGATTTTCTTTGTCTCATCTACAGCATTAACCTGGGATGCAAGTATAAGAATAACTGAATGTATTTATACTGAAAATTACCACTGCAGCTAGCTTATTTTCTTTTTTCATCTTAAGCCTGAATTTAATTTTCTTTGAGGGGTATGCATGGTTCTTTGGTTGAATATTTGCTTGTGTTGTAATACAATACAACACAAGTTTTAATATAATAAATACAATATTACATTATTAATTAACAATTTCTTATAATTTACATTATAATATTACATTACTAATGCAATATTTATTGTAATACAATAAAGTTGTAATACAATAGCATGTTAAATTCACACCTAACAATTTTGATTGAGACACTGATGATGAAAACCGTAGAGACCAAGTCCTCCCACATTCTGCAGAGTGAAACAGAATCTGTCCACTCAGAGTGACTGCCTCTGCTGGAGCCCTGTGCTTCTTTGCCAAGTGCTTCTCATATCTTTGAGCCTTTGCTAAATTCCCAGGTGGCTCAGATGGTAAAGTGTCTGCCTACTATGGGGGAGACCTGGGTTCAATCCCTGGGTCAAGAAGATCCTCTGGAGAAGGACATGGTGACCCACTCCAGTACTCTTGCCTGGAAAATCCCATGGACAAAGGAGCATGGTAGGCTATAGTCCATGGGGTCACAAAGAGTCGGACACAACTGAGTGACTTCACTTCACTTTAGCGACGGAACAACAACAGCAATATTTTCTTTCCAATAGTATGTTAGTTTCTACCGTACAGCAAAGTGAGGCAGCTATAGATAGATAGCAGCTGTGTTAAAGGTATAGTCCTGTTTGTTTGGGGGAAGTCAGGGCAAGGCATATGTCCTCTTTTGGACAGAATGGGTGAGGGCATGGAGAAGATGATTTTAAGATGACCAAGCAAGGAGAGTTGGCATAGGTCACATGTGACCTCCAGACCATGTTGGAAGAACATGGGAATGTGCTTGGGGAAAGCCTATAGTTACTAGGTGAAGAGGACCCATTGGAAGAGGAGAAAAGGGACAGGCATGTCTCTATTTTATCCATAGATTTAAAAGAATTTTTGTAGAAGGAAAGCCACAATGGTCTCAGAAACCTTGGTTACACATAATTTCTACCAGTACATAATGATGAATCCAAGGAGAATGTAGACTTTGACTGACAGAGGGGTTGAGAATGTGGCTCAAACCTTCCGGGGGAAAAAGGGGATGGGAGATGTCTGGAGGGTGGACAAAGTCTACGCCAAAATCATCTTGGACTTTCACAAAAAAAACTGAAATTCATCCCTGTGTTCTTAGAAGGAGTAGTGGTGCTCTCCAAGGGGCGGTGGAGGGGGGGAATTCAATTTGCACAAATATGAGAGAACAGAAAATTTTTATTAAAATAACAATAAGCAAACAATTCATCTGCATGGGGCAGCTGTTAGTTTCACAGGAAAAAGAGAGAACTGGTTATTCAGCAAACTGGTTGTTGTTGGTCGAAGATTTCCTACAGATACATCTGAATACACCAAGCATTATTCTCTTATCTGTTGAATATCTTTTGGGACTTTTGGCATTTCAAGTAGTTGAGTTCTGAAAAATCTATTTGCCAGAGAACTCTTTGTTCATAATGGTCAGTTGATAAGGAACACTTTGAGGCCTTCAGTAAAATTATAAGTGAACAAATTTTCACTCATCTAGAAGGATTTCTATCAGTACCTCCTTCTGTAAGTTTAACTAAAGGAAAGAATTGATGTTTCTAATAAACTAAAAGGGTAAGATGATCAGCGCCGTCTAAAGACAAAATAAGTGAGAAAAGCTGTAGGGGAAGATCACCCACCAATCTAGAAAGAATCTAGAGGAGAAATCTCATCTAGGGATAAAGAGAGAAAGCTCAGGGGCATCTTCTTTGGTCTCCTGCATTCTCTGTCTTGGTGTCTCTGAGAAAGAATTCACAAATAGGGAGCATCAATACTTTCTGTTTCAGAGTTTCACAAGTTGAGAATTTATCCCTTCCCTGTTAAATCAATCAAACATATACCAATTATCAATAGTGAACTTACTCTCCTTAGCCCTGAGAGTCTCAGAGAAAAGGGAGAATTCTCTGAGTTACATGGGGCAGGACCACCCGAAAATATGCAGGAAATATAGACTTATTTTCATGAAGTTTAATCCTTAAACAGAGAAAAAAAACCTTGTAACACATTAAGGATGATTTCAAGTATCTTATTCTGACTCAAAACATCATCTCTGGCTGTTTGCTGCCTTGAAATCCAGTAAGCTTCCCTTTCTGCCAATTGCCTTTCCATTTCCACCTTCTGCTCTTGCTGTTCTAGTTCATCCTTCAGCTTTCTGATTTCCTCTTCGAACTCCTGTTTTATCTGAGCTTTCGCTCTCTCAAGCTCTGCTCTGTAATATTCTTGTAACACTTGGATTTGCTTCTGAATCTCCTCCTCGGTCTTCTGATACCGGCTATTCGTGTAGTATCTCCCCTTGCACTTGTCCACCACATCCTGGACCAGGGTCAGCAGCTGCTCCCTCTGGTCCTCCTGCTCAGCTCCTGTGGCCTTGTTGTTGAAAACACAGTAGCGATTTCTGAACTTGCGAATCAGCTCTTGGATGGCTCTAGGAGCTTGTTTTAAGTAATCATGGAAATCCATGCCATCTAAGTCATCTTTCCGGGTGAATAAGAGAATCATGTGTTCCCTAGCTCTCTCTCCAAACATCGTCAGGATCTTCTCTGTGGCTTTCTGGTCTTCCAGTGTGTAACGGCCCAGTGGGATGACCAGGAGCAGAGCGTGAGGCCCTGGGGAGGTCAGCACCATGCAGCGGGTAATCTCCTTGACAGTCTCAGCATCTGGGGCCTCCGTGTCAAAGAGGCCAGGTGTGTCCACGACGACAACTTCTCTCCCCTTCCAGGTGCTGCTTCCTTTCTCACAGTGCTTGGTGATGGATACAGCCGAAAAGCTAGACAGAAACACTTTCTTTCTGAGGATGTTGTTTCCTGTTGCGCTTTTTCCTGCCCCAGTTTTACCCACTAAGACAAGTCTCAGCTGGGAATTTCCGGAGTTTGCAAGCCCTGGAACATAAGGAAACAGAAGATCCAGTGTTTGAATGAACTTCAAATGTCTCCCCTGCAAGGCTCCTGCCCACTGAATAAATATTCAACCCTGAATATTCATTGGAAGGACTGATGCTGAAGCTGAAGCTCCAATACTTTGGCCACCTGATGCAAAGAGCAGACTCACTGGAAAAGATTCTAATGCTGGGAAAGGTTGAAGGCAAAAGGAGAAGGGGGTGGCAGAGGATAAAATGGCTAGACAGTATCACCAAATCAATGGACATGAATTTGAGCAAACTCCAGGAGAGAGTGGAGGACAGAGGATCCTGGCAAGCTGCACTCCATGGGCATGACTTAGCAACTGAACAGGAATAACAACAGATATTTTTCAGGATCCCTTTCAGCTCTTACTCTGATCTTGTGGAAGCAAACAGCTCATAGAGGAGGAAACAATGTGATTCAGAAGAGGATTCTGAGTTGCTACCAGAAGCTGTTCTTCATAAGATAGGAGGTAACACAAAACTGATTGTGCATATTCGACTTCCTAGGAAAGTTGAAAGTTAATATCAGAGCAGTAGAGCACAGCAATTGAAACTTGAATTTAAACACCAAATCATCTACCAGCTCTTTCTGTGCTGGTATTTAGCAAGTCTCTGCATATCTCTGCAATGTCAAAGTCCTCTGGATTTGTCAGGCATAGACCCAGGACCAGAGGGAAGGCAACTGACAATCACACTTGAAAGCTTGTTTTTCTGAGAAAGCAAACTTTGCTGTCGGGCCCTTGAACTTAAGGGTCTGATTTCTGCACGAGGAATTCTATGTTATATTTACTCATTTCTGCTTTGAGACAATGCCTACATTATCCCATGTACAACATCATAGACATTGTTACCAACTCCAGGTTATTTTCAGAGCCATCACCATTCACCCAGGTCCTCAGACTGGAAAGCTAGGAGTCACCCTTGACTCCTCTCTTTCCCCACTTTCCAGACCCAGCCTATCAGCATGTTCTCTTGGCTCCAAATCTGTTCGCCTGTCTCTGGTTTGAATATCATCATTCCAGTCCAGATTCCATCACCACCGCTGCCTCAGCAGTCTCCTAACAGATGTCTCCACATCTGCTTTGTCCCTTTCAGTCTATTCTGTGAGGTGGGCTAACCTTGAAAAAATATCAGTCAAATAGGACCAGGAACTTGCAAAAACCCCTCCTGTGATGTCCAGAAAAATCTGTAGTTAATCTCCATCTCCCACACACTTTCTGATGAAGTGTTTGCTGCTCCCTGAATCCCTAAGGCAGAGTTTTCCCCATTTCAGAACCAGAATCCTGGGATAAAAGAAGTAAATTTCCCAGTGCTGCAAACACTGGATATGGGATGGCTAAGATTTATCTAAGACAAAATGTACATAAGAATTCAGAGTATTCTTAATAGTTAGCTTCACAAGAGAAGCTCCAACCTAAGGAGATCCCAGGGCATTGGTTGGCCTTAGAGAGAGGGTGTAGGAAATTCATGGCCTGGCAGTGAAAAGGCACCAAGGCCAGTGCCAACACCACAACCATTGGCCAGTGCTGATAACGAATGGATGGCAACCTCTGAAGATGGCAGCCATAGCCATGAAGGAGTCCATCTCTGCACTCGTGCCTCTTGGGAAGGTGGATTCTCAGCTCCTCTCATCAGGATGCTGAGTCTGTTTCTCCAACCCTTCAGTCTGACTGTGCCATGTGACTTGCTTTGGATCATAGGATCATGGAAACATGGTTATGCAGAGAATCCAAAAGCACTGACACATTGTGGTTTGCCTTCTCTCTGATTTTTGGAACCCTACACCTGCCCTGGACTAGCCTACTTGATGAGGGACACAAGGCCCTGTTACCCTGTCTGCCTGGCCAACCCAGAGCTTGCTGATCACCAGACACATCTGTGAGGCTATCCAAGATTCTTGTGTTGCATCCTGAACCACCAGCTGAGCACCCACACATGAGTCAGTCTGGCTGAGATTAGCCAGGTTGGTCCAGACCCAAGCACAGCCCAAATGAGTGACCCTCAAAATTAAGAGTCAAGTAAATTGTTGCTGTTTTAGGTTCCTAAATTGCAGAGTGATTTGCTGAACCAGCAAAAGCTCAAATGATAGAATCTATTCCTAGGACAAAGGGGTAGAGGGAGGGTTATATGAGAAAGGGAGTGATCAGTCTGTTAAGTTTGTTGCTTAGAGTGAGGCCACTGGGAACAAGGAAATTAGGGGCCTGAATGAGGCATTGATCACCCCCATGTTCCTTCTTCCCAGTCCTCTCGGGCCGAAGAGAGGGGCAGAGAAACCACCTGGGAGGCCACAACCCCTGATTCGTGTGCCCACATGGCAGGAAGTAGCAAGTAAGAAACCTGATCAAGCCCGGGAGCAGTCAGGGTACTGGAACTCTTCTCCTGCTCGCTGTTAAGCTACATCACAAGGAAGATGCAGAGAGGGTGGAGAGAATGAGAGAGCAGAGCAAATGAAGGGAAACTGAGAAATGTGGTTGAAGATGTTTTGCTCTTATACAGGTTGGCTGGATGACAGGGCAGGAGAGTCCCAGCTCTCCCCACCAAGCCTGGCTGCCCTTCCCAAGCAGCGTCTCACCGTGGCTGGTCCTGGGGTCACTGAGGTACTGGGATGCCATTGTGGTTTGGATTCCTGGGAATAAAGAGACAGAACTGTTATGTCAGGGACATGCAGAACAAATGGGAAACATCGACCTCCTGTAAACAACATCTTCTGTTTATTCATAAACTTGCTAGTTGATCTCTCTTCTATTTCTCAATACTTAATTCTGCTCTCAGTCTCATTTTCAGACTGCCAAACTTCTTTACACAGATGTTAGTGCTTCAGGTGCTTCCTTGGCACTGGTTCTGGGTGCCCTTCCCTCCTCTATTCAATTATTGCTCTGAATGCCGTTTATATGTAGTCTGCAGCCTGGACCCTTCCCAGTGTTACAACCTTTTCTATCCCAGTCAAATTCTCCATTTGGCAATTTTGTGGGCATCTCAAACCGATTTGGACAAAATGAAACCCTGACTTCCACCCCCAGCCTGGTTCGAATTTCAGTAAGTGGCATCACAAAATGGCTCATGAAGAACCTCGGGGTCATCTCTCAAACACTTCTTTCCTCACTTGCTCACAGTCCATCACCAAATCCTATAGGTTTTAGTTCCCCAAATGAAAAATTATCCATTTCTCCCCATCTCCATGTGAATCCAATCCTATCATTTGATTGCAATGTAGTAGGCTCCCAAATGATACTGTATCTTCAATTCCTCCTCTACTCAATAGTCAGATGCCTTTTTAAAATTTATAATCAAAGGATAATTGCTTTACAGCATTGGGTTGGTTTCTACCAAACATCAACATGAATCAGTCATAGGTTTACCATGTTCGCTCCAACTTGAACATCCCTCCCACCTCCCTCCACATCCTGCCCCTCTAGGTTGTTACTGAGCCCCATTTTCAGGTCCCTGAGTCATACAGCAAATTCCCATTGGCTACCTATTTTATATATGGTAATTATATTTCCATGTTACTCTCTCTATACATAGTCAGATGCCTTTTTGATATTTGGCTTTTTTTCCCATTAGATTTTCTAATGGATTGCTTTTGTTTTTTTTATTTTTCAAATAGTTGAAAGCCCTTGGAATGATCCCAAAGGCCTTGCACGATCAATTTCTCTCTCAAAAAGCTTTAATCATACTGGCCTCCTCAGTGTCCCCTGAGTCCTCTAAGCTCCCCTCAGCTCCTAGGTCTTTGAGGAGCACTTGCCCCTCCCCAGAGCACTCCCACCCCCATCCAATGGCCAACTGGTTTCTGCTCAGCGCTTAGGCGTCAGTGTTTTGTTATTTCTCCAGAGGGGTCTCTCCACCCACATCATCAACCAACAAGACAGGTTTTGTTCTAACTACACCCAAGAGTTTCTATAGAATACATACCACGATAGGAAGTGGTTTGATTTTTTTTACTGTCTCCTTGTAGACTGCTAGCTTTGTGATGGTGAACCGTCTGTGTCTTGCATACCCCCTTGTTCCTGAGGAAAAAAGCACAGTATTGGACAAAGCATGGATCTCAAAAAATGTTTGTTTAATAAATTAATTGATTAAAAAATATCCCACTGTTTCTTGCCTCCTCTGTGACTGAGCTTTATATCTTGCTTGCATCTGACTGTGAAAAAAACTTATCTTTTCTTTATTAAAAACACATTGCTCTTGAAACATGGCATTACATTTTAGATGTTTTATTTTCTCACTACCTTCTAAGGTTGGACAATGGAGAAAGCCATGTGAAGAATTCTTAGCACAGCAGATTTTAACTAGAACAGGCTGAAAATGCTATTTGCTAAAGATAGAGTCATCTGGTAGAAATGCATCAAATACAAATCTGAAACACTTTCTTTTGAAAGTTGATTAGGAATAAGAGTAGGAAACAGCTTCTTACAAACTGGGAGGTGAAATCACAGAATTTTAAAGAATAAGCTTTGTTCATAAAGCTGATATTGGTTGTGGGCGTTAGGAGAAGGAGTAAGATACCAGAAATAGGAACACACAAGGTTTTGGTTATTTCTTAAAGTCTGCTGTCCAGTCTGTGGACTCTGTCTTCAGCATTCTTTAATGCTGTTCTGTTTATCCTAGTTCAGATATTAAACCAGAGAACTGACCTTGTCTACACACTGACACTGGATGGCTGAATTCTCCTCCTACTGTTTAAGGAACAGGGATCAGTTGGTTCCCTGTTTCTCCTGAATGGTAGACAGTAATATGGGTTGGTGTCTCCCTCCTCCTGTCTTCCAGAAGCTTCTCTTCCCCAACTCGGGGTGAGGCCCAGGAAGAGGCTGTCCCTGAGGAGGCAGGTCCAAAGGGGCAGCTCTGAGCAGAGAGTTAACTGGGTAACAGACTCACTGGTCCTGCTCTGTGTGCTGGTTTTGCAACAGGGGAAGTGCTGAGCTGTGCCTCTTACATCTCCTCGAGCTCTTCTCACCACCAGCTTCCCACAGAATGAATTCTGTCTGCTTGGTCAATGCTAATCCTGAAAACTTCAAGTTTTCTTATAAATTCTATGAATGGTGAGAGGAACCATTTGTTTGTACAAGAATCCTCTGAGCCATCACCATGGAAAGAGGCATCAATTTGTAGGGCTCGGCCTTCAAAACAGATAACAGCCTAAAATCATCAAAAACAGCAAAGAGAAACCCAATGAGACATATATTTCGAGAGCAAGTTTGCAAGGAGGTTTAAGATATAGATCCAGGGGAGGAGTCCACGTCCATCAGATCACACATTTCCCTCCCTCCCTCTCACCCTCACAAACACACTTCTTCCCTTACCTAGAAAATCTGGGGCCGGCTCCCTTCTCTTACTTTGAAGACAAGGCTGAACCAGGAGGTGCTGCAAAGCTATTAAAAGGAGGAGGCAGGAGGAGACAGGAAGTGAGGGCGGAGCCATCCAAACTCTCGCAAAAGACCTGCTGCCCCTGTGATCATCTAGGAGAGTTAGAACTCTTTGCAAAGATGAAACTGTTTTCTGTGGTTCCGTAAGGTTGCCCTGAGCCACATGGGTTACTGAGCTCATGAAATGTAAGGAGTGTAATTGAAGAACTGAATTTTACATTTTATTCCAAATTGTTTAATTGAAAGTTACAGTTGAATGGCCACACCTGCCTAGTCACTACCATATTAGACCATGCAGAGAGTACAAAAGGGAGGTAAACAAGATGGGGCATGCTGTGAAAGTTGAGAAAAAACTACTGGGTCAAAACCAGAGTGCTGATGCTCAGAGTCTGGCCAAGATGGCCGGGCAGGAAGACCCTGAGCGCAACTCCTCCTATGGCCACGCCAGAATTATAAGCATCTAGAAAATAACTATGATCTAAGAACTAGTAGAAAAGATTTTCCACAGCTAAAGGTAAAAAGAAGAAACCACAACAAGACAGATAGGAGCGAGTAAGGTCAAGACCCACATCCCTAGGTAGGCGACTTGCAAATGGGAAGATAATCAGAACAGAGGTTTTCCCCAAGGAGCAAGGGATTGGGCCCCACTTCAGGCTCCCCAGAGAGGGGGGGTCCTGTAGAAGAAAGGTGACCCACCAAAATATCTGACTTTGTTATGTCATTGCTATGTTGTGTCTGGCTCTTTGTGACCCCATGGACTGTAGTCCGCCAGGCTCCTCTGTCCATGGGATTCTGCAGGCAAGAATCCTGGAGTGGGCAACCATTCCCTGCTCTGGGGGACCTTCCTGACCCAGGGATCGAATGCACGTGTTCTGCATTGTGGGCAGATTCTTTACAACTGAGCCACCTGAGAAGCCCCAAAACATGCAACTTTGCAGGCTACAGGGCTTACACATGGGAGAGCGAGAAGGCATGGAAAGCTGACAGCCCACTCTCAAAGGGCGTGGACAAAAATCTCTCATGCTCTGAGACCCAGTGCAGAAGCAGTAATATGACAGGTGCCTGAGGGAGACCCATTGCTGATCTTGGAGAGCCGCCCAGAGAGGCAGGAGGCAACTGTATATATATATATATGTTCATGGTTTGGAAGAATCAGTATTGTGAAAATGTCTGTCATGATACTGTTCTATACTATCCAAAGTTATCTACAGACTCAATGCAATTTCTATCAAGTAACCAATGGAATTTTCACAGAATTAGAACACAAAATTTTACTATTTGTATGGGAACACAAATGACCCTGGATAGCTAAAACAATCTTGCCAATAAAATGAACAACATGGAAGAAGTGGACAAATTCTAGGAAAGGTACAATCTCCCAACAGTGAACCAGGAAAAGATCAAATATATGAATACACCAATAACCAGTTCTATAGTCTCTCTATTGTGAAATCTAACCCAGTCTCCCACTTGACAGGTGGCGATACTGGTAACAATCCACCTGCAATGCAGGAGACCCAGGTTGAGAAGACCCCCTGGAGAAGGAAATGGCTACCTACTACAGTATTCTGGCCTGGAGAATTCCATGGACTGTATAGTCCATGGGTTCACAAAGACTCGGATACAACCGAGGGACTTTCACTTTCACAATAACTAATCATGAAACTGAATGTGTTATTCAGACCAAGAAACAAAGTCCAGGACCAGATGGCTTCACAAGTGAATTCTACCAAACATTTATGAAAATGTTAACAGCTATCTTTCTCAAATGATTTAAAAAAATTGCAGAGGAAGAAATACTTCTGAACTCATTGTATGAGGCCAGCATCACTCTGATATCAAAATCAGAAAAGATAACACACAAAAAGAAAAGTATAGGCCAATATCACTGATGAATATATATGCAAATGTCCTCAACAAAATATTAACAAACCATGCCGGGCTTTCACTCTTGAGTCACCTTCTGCATCTCTTAGATGGTGCCTGCATGCCACTCCCCTGCCCTGCCTGGCTGGGCCCTCCTCTTCCAGGGACCAGGCAATGGGTGGGCAAGGGGTCGATGGGTTAAAGGGACGCTGGCCTGGAGGTAGGCTGCCTCTGCCCACAGCACCTTATCCCCTCAGTCCCGCCATGGTGGAAGATGCTCCTTGAAGGCAGGTTGTGTGTGGGTGGCCCAGAATCAAGCGGTTGGGAAAAGTTTCTTGACCCAGAAATCACAGAGAGCTATTCCAAAGTAGAAGGAATGCACTCAAACTAGCTTGGCCTGAAGGTAGAAAGTGAGATGAGAGTCCTTCACCAGTTGCATTGAGAAATATAGAGCTCCTGTGTGAATTCGCCAATCTGATTTCTTGCTCAGGGAGGCTGGAACATCTATCTCCAGAAATGTCTTTGAAAAATAAAAACCAAGATAACCTTTCATCTGAGGACTCCGTTAAAGGAAATAACCAATGCAGGTCTCCATGTAGGATCCCCCTGGAGCATGAAGAGGAATAAAATAACAACTTTCAGCAATTTGAGACCAATGATCAATGCAGACCTCATCCTAGGGCCCACTTGAAGCCTTAAGAGAAACCAGATACTAACTTCAGGCAATTTGCCACAAAACCTACAGTTTCCAGTGCAATCCAACCAAACCCCAAAATATCATTTTTGGTTTCCTTCCTGTTTTGCAGTGGCTCCCAAAATGCACTCTGGAGGAAAACATTTTAGGGGATGTGATGTCTGTCTTGATTGTGGGCATCTTGTTGGTGCCCCAGCCCACTGCTTATTCTCTCTTGCCTGGCCAGGAACATATTGATGGTCTACACACATCTTTTGTCGGCTTCATTTACTTCCTACTGGGGACCTCCATCACATCTCTGTGGGCATTTTGCAGTGTTGTGCCTTATGATCAGTCAGCTGTAGTTGACTGAGAACTGTACGGAGCTGTCTATGATGCTGCCCATGTTGCTCCTTCTTTGGGAATAGTTTCAGGTGGGAGCACATTATTAAGCCAGACATCAGGCAAGATATGTAACACAAGTAGCTATGACATTATAGTTGACAGTACGGTAACCTTGAAGGTTGGAGTGTATCAGGCAGCCATGGGCTCTATCAAGCAGGCTTTGTTTCAGTCTATCCTCAAATGCCTTGCTGAGGGGATTTGTCACCTGTGCCTCCTTCACAGCTGTTACATCTCAGGCCAAGTATCTCCCTGGACTCAGGCTCCTTTGGAGTAATGGCAGGGATCATTCATTACTGAAAGTGAAAGTGTCAGAAGCTCAGTCATGTCTGATTCTTTGTGACCCCATGGACTGTAGCCCACCAGGCTCCTCTGTCCATGAAACTTCTTCAGGCAAGAATACTGGAGTGGGTTGCCATGCCCTCCTCCAGGGGATCTTCCTGACCCAGGGATACAGCCCATGTCTCTTAAGTCTCCTGCATTGGCAGGCACATTCTTTACCACTAGTGCCACCTGGAAAGCCAGATCTCTGGAGAGCCCTATGTAAATTTAAGAATCTGCCCAAGATGTGGGGCTTTCCTGGAAGCTCAGCTGGTAAAGAATCTGCCTGTGATGCAGGAGACTCCTGTTCGATCCCTGGGTTGGAAGATCCCCTGGAGAAGGGAACGGCTACCCACTCTAGTAACATGGCCTAGAGAATTCCATGGATGATGTGGAGAATAAGCTGAATGGATACAGTTATCTCATTTGATACTGTGTTGTCCTCTGAACTGAGTACTGAAATAGGCCTGCTTGTTGGGGTTGGTTTTTCTATGTTTTGGCTCATCCTCTACACTCAGAAGTAAAGACTTCATTGCTTGGCCCAACAAAAGAGCCTGAAATCTTTGAATCCATGTCTGCCTACAAGACCTATCAGGCTAAGTCAGCCATCAAGGTTGTCCACTTTGATTCTGCTTTCTACTACATGAACAGAGAATATTTTAAATGTTCTTTATAAACCTCCCCATTCCCCAATCCAGTCTTAGTAACTTCAGTTCAGTTCAGTCGCTCAGTTACGTCCTACTCTTTGCAACCCCATGGACTGCAGCTCTCCAGGCCTCCCTGTCCATCACCAAATCCCAGAGCTTGCTGAAACTCATGTCCGTTGAGCTGGTGATGCCATCCAATCATTTCATAGGCAGCTCAGAAGAAGGTAGCAAAGAAAAAGATCAAAAGGGAAATAGCCGCTCTCACTGGAATCCAGGATGAAGTTTCAGTGCGACTTTCCCATGATTCCTTAGAGTTCCACACCATTGTGACTGACTGCTGTGCAGCACAGCTTTTAGATCCAGCAGGGATCCACATGATGAAAGAAGTTCTCAGGGTTCATGAGGCCATTGGCATCCAGGTTCTGCTGGCTAAGTGCAATCCCTCTGTGAGGGACTCCCTGGCCCAGGGAGAGTACTGGAGAGATGAAGAGGAAAATCTCTTTTACAGTGCATGTGAGGCATGACTTTTGTAGAAGACTCTCAAAATTTGAAAGATGTGCATGTTCCTAATGGTCTCAGCTTTTCCAGTGATTGAGAGTAGATGGAAGGGAGGAGTACTGTCTAGCCAGTTGTTTAAAATTTCAGGTGTGCAGCATTTTGTACCGTGGACCTGGAAATTGCCATACCCCCCTGCCCCCCCAGGAGATTTTGGCCTTTTGGCTGGACAGAACTGTTCCTTTGAAGCTGATGGCCATCGTCAGTACATAAATGCAGCAGAGCTTTTAGTTAGGCAGAATCAAAAAGAAGAAACTACCGAGGTTTTCAGCTTTCTTGCACATATGGAATTAAATGAGTATCTGTTGAATGGAACTGTAGTTCAGTGCAGTGGCTCAGTCGTGTCTGACTCTTTGCCACCCCGTGAACTGCAGCATGCCAGCCTCCCTGTCCATCACCAACTCCCGGAGTTCACTCAAACTCACATCCATCAAGTCGGTGATGCCATCCAGCCATCTCATCCTCTGTCATCCCCTTTTCCTCCTGCCCCCAAATCCCTCCCAGCATCAGAGTCTTTTCCAATGAGTCAACTCTTCGCATGACCGAAGTACTGGAGTTTTAGCTTTAGCATCAGTCCTTCCATAGAACATCTAGGACTGATCTCCTTTAGGATGGACTGGTTGGATCTCGTTGCAGTCCAAGGGACTCTTAAGAGTCTTCTCCAACTGTAGAGTAGCTCCCAAATTTAATGACCATCTTGTTTTAGGAGATAAGCGTCTGGACTCTTCCTTCCTCGGGAGGTGAAGGGGTAGAGATGGCATTTACATGAGAAGTACTGAAGCCTGTCCCAGGGCTCCCTAGAGAGGGAGTAGAAAGGAAATAGGGAAAGAATACTGTGTCTGCTCCTGTAAGAGCAGGTCAAGAGGCTTCCTGAGTGCAGTTTAGTAATTAGACAAGCTTGTGGGAGAAGGCAATGGCACTCTTGCCTGGAAAATCCCACGGACGGAGGAGCCTGGTGGGCTGCAGTCTATGGGGTCGCTAACAGTCGGATACAACTGAGCGACTTCACTTTCACTTTTCATTTTCATCCATTGGTGAAGGAAATGGTAACCCACTCCAGTATTCTTGCCTGGAGAATCCCAGGGACAGGGGAACCTGATGGGCTGCCATCTATGGGGTTGCACAGAGTCAGACATGACTGAAACGACTTAGCAGTAGCAGTGGTCACTTTGGGCTTCCCTAGTCCTTGTCTCTCTGCCCACCCCACCCCTCCTCCCCACCCCCAGATGGCACTCAGGTCTCTGACAATTCCTTTCAGACAAAGTCTTACCAAGAGTCTAATGGCTGAGCAGGTTTGCAAAATCCTACCAGCCAGCCCCACTTTATACAGAACACTCTTGATGATATATTTGATGCTTTTAGTCAGGCTTTTTGTTTAGGGTAAGTAGGTAAGAAAAGAACTCCTCAAAATCAGCCAGCACAATGAGAATCCTCCCTGTCTCTTCTGTGATCCCTACCTGTCCCTGTTTCTGAGGTCTTCCCATTAAGTGCCATGTGCTTCCCATGGAATCTGTCCTAAACTGCTCTATCTGATGAGCAGTGAGTAACGAGTTGGCCAGGCAAAAGGAAAAATGGTGGCTGGGTAATTTTGTGTAGCCTTTACTTTTTTTTTTTTGGCTGCACTTGGTCTTTGCTGCTGCACCTGGGCTTTTCTCTAGTTGCAGAGACTGGGGCTAATCTCCAGTTGCAGGGAGTGTGGGTTTCTCTTGCTGGGAAGCATGGGCTCTAGGGCATGTGGGCTTCAGTAGTTGTGACACGTGGACTCTAGAGCACAAGCTCAGTACTTGTGGCACACAGGCTTAGTTGCTCTGCAGTATGTGAGATCCTCTCAGACTAGGGATGGAACCTGTGTCTCTTGCATTGGCAGGAGGATTCTTTACCGCTGAGCCACCAGGGAAGCCCATAGGTAGCCTTTTAAATGACCCTGAAGCAAATTGTTCAGGATAGATTGCAAAAAAGCATGATTGACAGCTTCCCTCAAGAATTTATTTATTTAGCAGTGAATTGTTTTTTCCTTCCCATGATATTTTAGCAAGGATCAACTGGAAATTGACAGTCTTTTGCATATTGAGAAGCTGCTGGTCATCTTTATTTACTCCGCAAGAAAAATTTATTGTAACCAATGGAAAAAAATGCACATAAGTGATAGTCTGCTTCCCAAAGAACATCAATATTTAGTCTGTAGATGTTTTTAGTGAAAATAGAGTGAAAGCTTACTGCCATGCACCCTGTTGATGTACAAAGAATACTGATGACACTGACAGCTTTTAACTCTGTGAAACAAGGTGAAAATGAAAGTCACTTAGTCATGTCCAACTTTTTGCGACAGGAATTCTCCAGGCAAGAACACTGGTGTGAGTTGCCATGCCCTTCTCTAGGATGTTTTCCCAACCTAGGGATTGAACTCAAGTCTCCTGTATTGCAGGCTCTTTGGATCATCTAAACCTATTATGTAAGAGGATTTAGAAGCATCACGTTCATACAACCCAGATTCTGTGGGTGGATTATTTATGATAGCTGATCACAGGTTGTGGCATAGCAATATTTCCTTTTCAAAAGCAAGTACATCCAACATTGAAAGCTTACAGTTCTGTATCTGGACTTTCGTGGGTGAAGAAAATAAACAGATTTTCCAAAGTTAGGACTAGGAGACTAGTTTATGCGAAAATGAATAGCACATAATTTTAAACAAATGAGATAAAAATAGAAAAAATGCAACATCATTTTTAACCCACTCCTACATTCTAAAATGACTACTAGTTTTTCCAGTAGTCATGTATGGATGTGAGAGTTGGACCATATAGAAGGCTGAGTGCCAAAGAACTGATGTTTTCGAACTGTGGTGTTACAGAAGACTCTTGAGAGTTCCTTGGACTGCAAGGAGATCAAACAAGTCAATCCTAAAGGAAATCAATTCTGAATAGTCATGAGAGGGACTGATACTGAGGCTGAAGTTCCAATACTTTGGCTACCTGATGCAAAGAGCTATCTCATTGAGAAGACCCTGATGCTGGGAAAGATTGAAAGCAGGAGGAGAAGGGGAAGAGGATGAGATGGTTGAGGGTATCACCAACTCGATGGACACGAGTTTGAGCAAGCTCTGGGAGTTGGTGATGGACAGGGAAGCCTGGCATGCTGCAGTCCATAGGGTTGCAAAGGGTCAGACAGCACTTAGTGACTGAACAACAACAACATTCTAAAACGTTAAAGTATTTAGGAAAAGCAAAACTGATGAGTAGAGCAGCTATTAGAGGGGGAGACTTAAAAATTGTTTTTATATTTTGTTTTGGAGTATAGCTGATTAAGGAGTGGGACACTTTAAAAATATCTTTTTTGTTGGCTCCATAAATTGCAAGTGTTGCTTTTCTTTGTGGAAAGCTCTGCCCATCATGAAAAATGCCTTTCTGTTATTAAAACAAAGCATGAGCTAGATTTCTGTTTTGAGGTGATTGACATCATGATTACATGTCATAGGGTCCTGAGTGTTGACATCCTTTTAGAGCTTAAGTCTAGAAATTCAGAAATGTTAGCTGCTGTTTGTATTTGCTTTTTGTTCATAGTTTGTAGCCAATATTTGCTTTTTCTCTTCAGTCTTATGAATAGTAAAATTTTAAAAATTAGCAAACCAAATCAAATAATACATTAAAAGTGTCATATACCGGGATCAAGTGGAATTTATCCTAGGGATATTAGGATTTTTCGATTTCTGCAAACCAATCAGTGTGATACACCATGTTAACAAATTGAAGAATAAAAAAAATCCAATTATCTCAATAGATATAGAGAAAGTTTTTGATAAAATTCAGCATCCATTTATAATTTAAAAATCTCCAGGAATTGGACATAAAGGGAACATCAGTACAGTTCAGTCCAGTCACTCAATCGTGTCCGACTCTTTGCCATCCACATGCCAGGCCTCCCTGCCCAGCACCAACTCCCAGAGTTCACCCAAACCCATGTCCACTGAGTCGGTGATGCCATCCAACCATCTCATCCTCTGTCGCCCCCCTCTCCTCCCACCTTCAATCTTTCCCAGCATCAGGGTCTTTTCAAATGAGTCAGCTCTTTGCATCAGGTGGCCAAAATATTGGAGTTTCAGTTTCAACATCAGTCCTTCCAATGAATATTCAGGACTGATTTCCTTTAGGATGGACTGGTTGGATCTCCTTGCAGTCCAAGGGACTCTCAAGAGTCTTCTCCAACAATACTGTTCAAAAGCATCAATTCTTTGGTGCTCAGCCTTCTTCACAGTCCAACTCTCACATCCATGCGTGACCACTGGAAAAACCATAGCCTTGACTAGACGGACCTTAGTTGGCAAAGTAATGTCTCTGCTTTTGAATATGCTATCTAGGTTGCTCATAACTTTTCTTCCAAGGAGTAAGTGTCTTTTAATTTCATGGCTTCAGTCACCATCTGCAGTGATTTTGGAGCCCCCCAAAATAAAGTCTGACACTGTTTCTACTGTTTCCCCATCTATTTCCCATGAAGTGATGGGACCAGATGCCATGATCTTCGTTTTCTGAATGTTGAGCTTTAAGCCAACTTTTTCGCTCTCCTCTTTCACTTTCATCAAGCGGCTTTTTAGTTCCTCTTCCCTTTCTGCCATAAGGATGGTGTCATCTGCATATCTGAGGTTAGTGATATTTTTCCCGGCAATCTTGATTCCAACTTGTGTTTTTTCCAGTCCAGCGTTTCTCATGATGTACTCTGAATATAAGTTAAATAAGCAGGGTGACAATATACAGCCTTGACATACTCCTTTTCCTATTTGGAACCAGTCTGTTGTTCCATGTCCAGTTCTCACTGTTGCTTCTGACCTGCATACAGATTTCTCAAGAGGCAGGTCAGGTGGTCTGGTATTCCCATCTCTTGAAGAATTGTCCACAGTTTATTGTGATCCACACAGTCAAAGGCTTTGGCATAATCAATAAAGCAGAAATAGTTGTTTTTCTGGAACTCTCTTGCTTTTTCCATGATCCAGCAGATGTTGGCAATTTAATCTCTGGTTCCTCTGCCTTTTCTAAAACCAGCTTGAACATCAGGAAGTTCACGGTTCACATATTGTTGAAGCCTGGCTTGGAGAATTTTGAGCATTACTTTACTAGCATGTGAGATGAGTGCAATTGTGTGGTAGTTTGAGCATTCTTTGGCATTGCCTTTCTTTGGAATTGGAATGAAAACTGATCTTTTCCAGTCTAGTGGCCAGTGCTGAATTTTCCAAATTTGCTGGCATATTGAATGCAGCATTTTCACAGGATCATGTTTCAGGGTTTGAAACAGCTCAACTGAAATTCCATCACCTCCACTAGCTTTGTTCATAGTGATGCTTTCTAAGGCCCACTTGACTTCACATTCCAGCATGTCTGGCTCTAGATGAGTGATCACACCATCGTGATTATCTGGGTCATGATCTTTTTTGTACAGTTCTTCTGTGTATTCTTGCCACCTCTTCTTCATATCTTCTGCTTCTGTTAGGTCCATATCATTTCTGTCCTTTATTGTGCCCATATTTGCATGAAATGTTCCCTCAGTATCTCTCATTTTCTTGAAGAGATCTCTAGTCTTTCCCATTCTGTTGTTTTCCTCTATTTCTTTGCATTGATCGCTGAAGAAGGCTTTCTTATCTCTTCTTGCTATCCTTTGGAACTCTGCATTCAGATGCTTATATCTTTCCTTTTCTCCTTTGCTTTTTACTTTTCTTCTTTTCACAGCTATTGTAAGGCCTCCCCAGACAAGCAAATCCTAAATGAAACTCTGACCAAATTAACAATCAAACTCCATCAAGATTGGATTAAACTCCTCCCTTTAGACCTCTTAAAGGTCTGGGCCTTACCAAGAAACCCTCTAAATATCAGTCCATTCGAGGCCATGTATTGGTGGCCCATAGTACCTTTAAGACCCTCCCCTCCCAGGACAGTCCCAAACTGCCATCCCACCTTCCTTTTCCCTTACTTGCCCAGAAACACGATGCCCTTTGGCAACATATAGATAACCTCGACCACTCTCCAATCTCCATACGCATCCCTCCAAATAAGAGACAAATTCTCTATGACAGTTCAGTCCCACTCAGATCTAACCCCTAAATGGCAAGGATGCTACAAGGTATTCTGCTGGCCCCTACCGCTGCAAAATTAAAAGAATACCTGTGGTGGATTCATGTTGATGTATGGCAAAACCAATACAATATTGTAAAGTAATTAATCTCCAATTAAAATAAATAAATTTATATTTGAAATAAAAAAGAAACCACCCCTTGGGAGCACATCACTCAGCTTAAAAAGGTTATGCAGCCCAAGGATGAGAATGCTTACCAGACTAATACTTATCAAGTTTCTCACACAGACCCTACAACTCTAAAGTTCTCATGGCTTCCACCGGCCCCAACTGGTGATGGATGAGCCTGTTGATTTCACGGTTACAATTATTTCTGGAACAACTCCCAGCAGATATCTGGGTCTCGAGTCATCAAGGATCCACATTTGAACACGTTGAAGATTATATCTTCACCCTGTGGCTGCAGGGAACCATTTATAACTTGTACCCTTCTGAAATCCAATTTTTATCCATAGTCAGTTCAGCTCAGTTAAGCTTTTTCACTCTCCTCGTTCATGTTCATCAAGAGGCTCTTTTGTTCTTCATTTTCTGCCATAAGTGTGGTGTCACCTGCATATCTGAGGTTATTGATATTTCTCCCGGCAATTTTGATTCCAGCTTGTGCTTCTTCCAGCCCAGCATTTCTCATGATGTACTCTGCATAGAAGTTAAATAAGCAGGGTGACAATATACAGCTTGATGTACTCCTTTTCTTATTTGGAACCAGTCTGTTGTTCCATGTCCAGTTCTAACTGTTGCTTCCTGACCTGCACACAGGTTTCTCAAGAGGCAAGTCAGATGGTCTGGTATTCCCATCTCTTTCAGAATTGTCCACAGTTTATTGTGATCCACACAGTCAAAGGCTTTGGCATAGTCAATAAAGCAGAAATAGTTGTTTTTTTGGAACTCTTGCTTTTCCCACGATCCGGCGGATGTTGGCAATTTGATTTCTGCTTCCTCTGCCTTTTGTAAACCACCTTGAACATCTGGAAGTTCACGTATTGCTGAAGCCTGGCTTGGAGAATTTTGAGCGTTACTTTGCTAGGGAGTGAGGTGAGTGCCATTGTGCATAGTCGTCTATCTTATATTCACTTACCCAAATGCTGGTTAGCATCTTCTTACCTTTTTCCTTTCCTCTACCCCAAGAACTCTTTCAAAACCCTGACCACAACTATCTACTCCAGATCCTTAATGTAACCCATACTCTCAATGCTGCTAACCCATGATTGGCTAAAGACTGCTGGATATGTCTATCCATAACTCCTCTGGGAGATTCAGCCCTCCCCATATCCATCCTCGACTGGACACTGGTAACATATCCTTACAATACTCATATCATGGGGAGCCTTTATTCATCTCATATCTTAAACATCTTCACACAAGTGATCAAATCTGGATTCAGACAAAGTCTTAGAATCTTTACTCACTGACCTTCCCTCCTACAACAGTAAATCTCCTATGAGGCCCTATCACCTAGAAAGTAAGACTATTACAACCAGCTCCTTTTTGCATATTTAGACATTCCCAAAACAGTTCATATGACCAATCCCTGGGCATAATCCCTAAACCCATGTGTAACCATACCTTCACTTTACTCTTTGCCACTGGAAAGGCTATATATATTTCTGGTCCTACAGGACAATCTTTAAGCTTTATAGGACGATTTCCCTCAGCATAGTCCTCCACTTCTCCCATCGTTGGGGCTACTTTAGCAGGGGCCCTGACCATTCTTGAACGAAAGATCAAACCCCCTTCCCGTTGACTCCTCTTCGCCTTCGACTTCAGCTGTTGTGTTGAGACACCTGGCCTGTTTTTCTTGTGTGCGGCATCTACATATCTCTGTTTACCTACTGATTGGACTGGAACCTGCACCCTGATATATTCCAGTCCTAACATTTTTATAGCCCCCAATGATCAACCCCTACCTATTCCTTTCATTCACAAGCAAATGAAACAAGCCGTTCATTTCATTCCCCTTTTAGTGGGACTAGGAATAGTGGCTGGAAATGGAACAGGAATGGCCAGCCTAACCACCTCCATCCAAAACTACAGGCACTATCTAACAATCTATCAGACAGCCTCCAGGAAATGTCCCAAGGTCTAATAATTATTCAAAATCAACTCAATTCCTTGGCAGCTCTAGTGTTACAAAATAGAAGGGGATTAGATCTACTAACTGTAGAAAAGGAGGGGGGGGGTTGTGCCTTTTTCTGGATGAATCCTGCTGCTTCTATGCCAACCAGTTGGGTGTTGTCCAGGAAGCTGCAAAAAACCTTACAGATTGAGCCTATCAAATTGGCCAGAAATTAAGCAACTCCTGGCAGTCATGGTTGACAGACTGGAACTGGATGCCTTGGGTTTTGCCCCTTCTCGGACCATTCATATTCATTATCCTCCTATTCATATTTGGACCTTGTTTGTTTAATCTTTTCCAGGGATTCCTCCAGGACTGAATTTGAGCCATTTCTCGACATCAAGTCAGCACTGTTCTTCTGCTCAAGACCCTGGCAGCTAGGATGGAAAATCAACATTACGGGCCTTAGACTTCCTTCCTCCCAGACCACAAGCCCCCACCCCTCATTTACCAGCACAAAGAAGCCAAAACATTGACAACGCCCATCTCTCTTTCTCTTTCTATATATTCCTTAGGGCCAGGAATGAAGGAAAGCTACCTGGCTCAAAATAGCCTGGAGTTAAAACTCCCCTCTAGGTCCTCCCCACCATTTTATACAGAATAAAGAACTTTCTACCTGAAGAAAGGAATGAACATGAAGCTTGGTTACGTTCAGTTCCCAGCCGATCCCAGTCTCCGGCCCGTCTCAGGAATTTTTTGCCCCAGTGGTTGAAAGTGAACTAATCAAAAGTAATCTTGAGGAAAAACAGACCCCCTCAAAACAATATATCTCTGCATACATATGTTTTCCATATATACCGCTCTCTTCTTGACTTAGTTCAGCAGTTCCGTGGTCTGACTGCTGCCCCTTCTCGCCTTATTAAAGGTGATCTGTTTCTGTAGAGTATTGGTCTCATTCTTTCTCCGAACCTTGCCTTCTCTAGTTCCTTTACCTTACGATGACTACATCAAAAAGTCAAGAAACAACAAGTTTTGTGAGGATGTGGAGAAAAGGGAACCTCATGCACTATTGATAGTGTTAGGTAGTTAGAATAGGAAACAGGTGTCCAAAATGGCAGTGGCTAAAAGACAAGGAAGGGAAAAGCCCATGAAAATAGAACAAACCAAGGTCAAAGGAAGGTCCGAGGACCTGAGTGAGGACCTCAGGTAGTACAAACAGCACTCCTGGCTAGCCCAGTTTACATAGGGCAGGCCCATGGGCAGGAAAAAACATAAAAAGAGGAGCCAAAGGAGGAGCCAAGAGCCTCTCTCACTCTCTCTCTCTGTATCTTTCTCTCGGCTCTGGTTCACGTCTTTGGGCCAGCATGCCCTCACACCTGGAGGACGGATTCTCCTGCTATTTTCTAAATAAAATAGAGCTGTAACACAGAGCTGTAAAACTGATTTGTCTAAGAGCTACAACACGGTCTGTTCGAGACCTTAGAGCTGTGACACGCCAAGGACTTTAATGTCTGTCACTTCAAATCATTTTTGTGATGAGAGAGAACTGAGGAGCATACACTCGCCTGACATCTATGGTGCTGTGACTCGGATTTTACCTGGCTGAAAGAACCTCCACGTGGCCCCTGAGAGGTGGAGGCCAACTACAGCAGGAGCCCAACTCAGCAAAAGCTCCCACAGTAGAAGCAGAACAAGAAGAAACCTCAGCTCAAGGAAACTGACAAGAGGCCCATCGTGCTGGAAACTGGGACAGCGAAAAATGAACTCAGCAGAAAGCTCACACAGCTCAGTCTCAGACTCCAGAAGACCTCCGGTTAGGGTAGGAGGTCCTCGCTCCTATGGCTGTAGGGACAGATGCCTAACGAAATCTCAGTTCCTTTACAATCTCTCATTCCATGTTTCCTTGAACCCCCCATGAACAGATGGGCAGAGTGGGCACAGTTGAGGGACTCTCGAGAGGCTAGTCTTTGATATGTCCCAAAGGCACTATCTGCTGAGCCCCAGTAGCTGTTACCCAAGCCGGTGGGGGTTCAGCTGTCCTTAGTCTTCTTTGTGCCAAGGATCAGGCCAATGAAAACTGTGAGCACCGGTCAGATTTTGGATATTTAGCAGATTTTTAGCAGATATTTAGCAGATTTTCCGGCAGGCTATGAAGGGGATTCCTTGGCACGTTTTCCCCACTGCTTTTTCCTTCTTTCCTTCATATCTCTCCTGAGACTCGAGCCCAGCCAAAACCCAGGATGCCTGGCTTCAGGACCTAATGAAGCTCAGGCTCTGATGTCTCATTGCAAAAATTCAGTGAGAGACAAAGCGATAAGTAAGAGGTGGATTTGTTAGGATTCAGAGAGAAGTGCACTCTTTAGGGTGTGGGCCATTGCTAAAGACAAGGGCTTGGGCCATGGAATGCTGGCTGTCTAGGTTTTGCTAGCCAAAATGAATTCATATGCTGATGAGGGGGAGGATCATCTCAACCATTGGGGAATCACCCACTCCTCCATCTTTTGATAGTGCCTTAGAGCTGTCCTGCCACCTCTGGGTGTGTCTTTGGCTTACAGATTGGAGATTAAGGTTTACTTGAATTTGACTTGTCATCTTGGACACAACTGATTTCAATCGGTGTACGTTATGCCCTTGAGCTATGTGATTCTTTCAAAGGTTGTGCCCTGCCTCCTTCCCTCTTGTTTCATGCTCTTTTCCTGAGTCCCGTCCAGGCCCACAAGGTTACCTCTACAATCTTCTGGAGGGACAACCAGAAAACGGCTGGCCCTTGGGAGGGAAATACTGTATAATATCCAGTCCATCTAGATATTCAGGCCTTCATCTTCCATGTTTCCTACAACGTATGCAACATCAGCATCTCTCAGTGACCCCCATAGAGTGGGAGATAGGCACACAATACCTGCTAGAAGTCCATCAGTTGGCATCCCTTCAAAGGCAATTGGACTTCCAGGGATAATGTTTGCCACTTTGGGAGTTAGCCCTGCAGGCTGTTTGGGCTCAAACCTTTACCACCCTTCTCCTAAAGTTACAAACATATCCCTGGATCGAATCTCCACTCCAGTTTTATGGAACATTTGGTCTGTTGCCTCTTGACAAATTTGTTCTTAAGCCATTACTAACTCCTACAATCAGGACCCTGTCCCCGTGTAGGCAATGTTGCTCCACCCAGCCTATTATTAAAATACCTTAATGTCCGTAACAGGGCCACATAGCCCACTTCTTTGTCACTACTTCTGTTATTACCTAAAGTGGGTCTATGACAATGAAATGTTTACCTGTGGAGACACCCTGCTCTTAAGGAGGACTAGGGGAAGAAATCAATGACTTAAATCTCTTAGAATAGTAAGAGGACAAGGCTTGTGACTGTTTCACTGTTTCCCAGTCCCAGGGCTCAGGCTTGGATTGCTTTACATCATGATATCTCTTCCCATCTGTGGTGAACAAACTGGCAATGAGTTAAAATTACAACCCCTTAATCTTCCCCAGCACTGGTCACGCTGGAGACTTGGAGATGCCCAACTCCAGTCCGGAGGTCCCAGGAGGTTAACCTGCCTTGACCTGCCTAGGGGTCTGGTCCTTGAAAGGTTGTCACACCTCAACCTGCTAGGGGATCTGCCAGTCTGGGGTCCCAGGAGGTCGTCATGCCTCGACCTACCCAGGGACCCAATTCTTGGGAGGCATTGACGCCTTGACCTGCCAGGGGATTCCATATCCAGGAGGCTGTCACCCCTCAGCCTGCCTGGGGATCTACACCCTGACCTGGCTCTCAGGTTGCAGTAGTACTGGGTAGGATAAGCCTCAGAAAGACTCACCCCTAAGAAAGTCCACCCATGGAAATAGAAGGAAGCCTATTACTTGTTGGAGTATGCCCAGTCTCAGCAGTAACTCGGGAGCCCAATGAGAACCCCATTGCCTTTCTGGAAAGGCTAAAAGAGGCCCTCCTAAAGTTTACCAATCTGGACTTAGACTCTTACGAGGGACAGGTGATTTTTTTTTTTAACTTTATTTTACTTTATAATACTCTATTGGTTTTGCCATACATTGACATGAATCCACCACGGGTGTACATGCGATCCCAAACATGAACCCCCCTCCCACCTCCATCCCCACAACATCCCTCCAGGTCATCCCTGTGCACCAGCCCCAAGCATGCTGTATCCTGCATCAGACATAGACTGGTGATTCGATTCTTACATGATAGTATACAGGTTTCAATGCCATTCTCCCAAATGATCCCACCCTCTCCCTCTGAGTCCAAAAGTCTGCTATACACATCTGTATCTTTTTTGCTGTCTTGCATACAGGGTCATCATTGCCATCTTTCTAAATTCCATATATATGTGTTAGTATACTGTATTGGTGTTTTTCTTTCTGGCTTACTTCATTCTGTATAATCGGCTCCAGTTTCATCCATCTCATCAGAACTGATTCAAATGCATTCTTTTTAATGGCTGAGTAATACTCTATTGTGTATATGTACCACAGCTTTCTTATCCATTCATCTGCTGATGGACATCTAGGTTGTTTCCATGTCCTGGCTATTATAAACAGTGCTGCGGTGAACATTGGGGTACAGGGACAGGTGATTATAAAGGACAAATTCCTGTCCTAATGTGCATCAGACATCAAAATTAAGTTACAACAGCTACAGCAGCAGGACCCTGCTTCCTCTTTAGATGAGATGGTCCAGACAGCCACTTTTATAACAGAGAACAGGAGAAAGAGGCCAAGGCCCAGGAAAGGGAGAGAAGGAAAGAGGCAAGACATGCCCAGATGCTGGCTACCCTCCAGGGAAGCCCGGTTTCAAACCCTGAGTCCTTAAAGGACAAGGCATGAGGCAAATGCCTAATCTGTAAGCAGGTGGGGCATTGGGACAAAGAGAGTCTAAACTGTGACAAGTCTCCTAAAATGGCTTGCTACAAATGCCATCAACTGGGACATTGGGTGGCACTCTGCCCTGGGGACCCAAGAGCCTCAAGGTCAAGCACCAAGCCTTCCCTCACGATGGTTCAACAGGACTGAAGCTGTTCACCCCAGCCAGCCCACCTGTCACAGATAACCACCATGGGGATGGAGCCAAGGGCACAATTGGATGAGGCAGATAGGTCTGAGAATTTCTTGGTTGACACAGGGGCTGCCTACTCTACCTGACTACTCCAGAGCCTTCTCCTCCCAAATCTGTACTAGTTTGGGTGCTCCAGGAAGAACAATTACAAAAAGATTCACTTGAGCACTTCTTTGTTGCTGGGATGGACAAATATTTTCCCGCCAGTTTCTGGCAGTCCCTGAGTGTCCTACTCCCTTATTGGAAAGAGATATACTCACTAAACTGGAGTGCACCCTTGTGATGGGAAGCTTTTCAGCCCCTAGAGCCCTACAGCTCCTGGTTACTACTGAAGAACCCATTACATCTTCTCCAATAGAGGGGCCAAAAACTATGGGAGGACAAAATTAACCCGCACGTGTGGGACGAGGGGATTCTTGGACGAGCCCACCAAGCTGAACCGGTCACCATTGTCCTCCGAGATCCCACTCGGTTTTCTAACTGGAAACAATATACCCTCAGAAGAGAGGCTCGGGGGAGGGACTACAGCCTTTAATAAATAAATTCCTTGCTTGTGGGCTATTGGTCCCCACCAGTTCACCATGTAATACCCCAGTCCTCTCAGTAAAGAAAAAGGATGGAACCCGGCAAATGGTTCAAGATCTCTGGATCATAAATGAAGCTGTAGTCCCCTCCATCCCACAGTACCCAATCCCTATGTAATCTTGGGAGAAATCCCACCCAACGACAAGTGGTTTACAGTCTTGGATCTCAAAGATGCTTTTTTTTTTTTTTTTGCATCAGTTCAGTTCAGTTCAGTCGCTCAGTTGTGTCTGACTCTTTGCGGCCCCATGAATCTCAGCACGCCAGGTTTCCCTGTCCATCACCAACTCCTGGACTTCACTCAGACTCACCACCATCCAGTCAGTGATGCCATCCAGCCATCTCATCCTCGGTCGTCCCCTTCTCCTCCTGCCCTCAATCCCTCCCAGCATCAGAGTCTTTTCTAATGAGTCAAATCTTCTCATGAGGTGGCCAAAGTACGGGAGCCTCAGCTTTAGCATCATTCCTTCCAAAGAAATCCCAGGGCTGATCTCCTTCAGAATGGACTAGTTTGATCTCCTTGCAGTCCAAGGGACTCTCAAGAGTCTTCTCCAACACCACAGTTCAAAGGCATTAATTCTTCGGTGCTCAGCCTTCTTCACAGTCCAACTCTCACATCCATATATTACCACAGGAAAAACCATAGCCTTGACTAGACGGACCTTAGTCGGCAAAGTAATGTGTCTGCTTTTGAATATACTATCTAGGTTGGTCATAACTTTCCTTCCAAGGACTAAGTATCTTTTAATTTCATGGCTGCAGTCACCATCTGCAGTGATTTTGGAGCCCAGAAGAAAAATAAAGTCTGACATGGTTTCCACTGTTTCCCCATCTATTTGCCATGAAGTGATGGACCGGATGCCATGATCTTCATTTTCTGAATGTTGAGCTTTAAGCCAACTTTTTCGCTCTCCTCTTTCTCTTTCCTCAAGAGGCTTTTTAGTTCCTCTTCACTTCACCCCGAAGAATTGATGCTTTTGAACTGTGGTGTTGGAGAAGACTCTTGAGAGTCCCTTGGACTGCAAGGAGATCCAACCAGTCCATTCTGAAGGAGATCAACCCTGGGATTTCTTTGGAAGGAATGATGTTAAAGCTGAAACTCCAATACTTTGGCCAGCTGATGCGAAGAGTTGACTCATTGGAAAAGACTCTGATGCTGGGAGGGATTGAGGGCAGGAGGAGAAGGGGACGACCGAGAATGAGATGGCTGGATGGCATCACGGACTCAATGGACATGAGTCTGAGTGACCTCTGGGAGATGGTGATGGACAGGGAGGCCCGGTGTGCTGAGATTCATGGGGTCGCAAAGAGTCGGACATGACTGAGCGACTGAACTGAACTGAACTGAACCTGTTTTGCCTCTGACCAGGTCAAGCTGCAACATGCACTGCCAGTTCAACAAATATATAAAACTAAAGCTGACCAACAGAATATATTACTCACCCTTAGGTGGACACTGCTTTAAGGAGTCTGAGGCCTGCGACTAGCAAGAGGGGGAGGCCCAATTCCCCTCACCAACCCAGTTCAGGGGTAAGTAGCCAGAAAGACCTTGGCATCCCTGTTCTGAAAGAATTGGGCCTTCCCTTTCTTGAGGGGCTGAATGTTAGGTAGTTAGGATAGGAAACAGGAGTCCAAAATGGCGGTGGCTAAAAGACAAGGAAGGGGAAAGCCTGTGAAAGTAGAAAAAAAGAAGGTCAAAGGAAGGTCCGAGGACCTGAGTGAAGACCTCAGGTAGAACAAACAGCACTCCTGGCTAGCCCGATATACATAGGGCAGGCCCAGAGGGAGGAAAAAACATATAAAAAGAGGAGACAAAGGAGAAGCCAAAGGGCTCTCTCTCACTCTCTCTCTCTCTTTCTCCTGTGCACTTGTTTGCATCTTTGCGTTGACATGCAGGCGTTGCCTCACGCCTGGAGGATGGATTCTCTTGCTATTTTCTAAATAAAATAGAGGTGTAACACGGATCTGTAACACTGATTTGTCTAAGAGCTACAACACAGTCTGTTCGAGACCTGAGAGCTATAACAAGGTCTGTCCAAGACCCGAGAGCTGTTGCCGAGGACTTTAATGTCCGTCACTTCAAATCTTTGTTGTGATGAGACAGAACCGAGGAACAGACACTCACCTGACAATAGGAATACAAAAAAGTGCAGCCACTGCAAAAAACACTATGGAATCTCAAAAATCTAAGATAGAACTCCATATGATCCAGCAATCTCAGCTCTGAGTATTTATCTAGAGAAGATGAAAACACTGACAAGGAAAGATGTTTGTGCCCCCACGTTCATTGCAGCATTATTTACAATAGTCAAGATATGGAGACAATTTCCGTGTCATTGATGAATGAATGGATAAAGGAATTTTGGTATATACACACACATACACACATGAATAGTATTCAGCCATAACAGAGAAGGAAATCTTTCCCCTTTGACAACATGGATAGACGGGAAGGCATTATGGTAAGTGAAATAAGTCTAACAGAAAAACAAATACGGTGCAAACCAATTGATATGTGGAATCTAAACAAAACAAACGCCAAACTCATAGATGCAGAGAACATATTGGTGGTTGCCAGAGGTCGGGACTGACAGTGGAAATGGGAGAAATGGGTGAATGGGATCAAAAGGCAAAAATAATAAAATAAAATGCATACTCATTGCAACATGTATACACATATTTGCTAATGGGAAATACCAAGACTTAGAAATATTTTTGATTGATGTTTGAATCTCCTGGAAAATGCACGAATTTTTATTTCATGCAAACTGAAATTCAATAAAGTTGAAAAACTGCAGTCATTTAGGTACAATTGGATGTGAGCAGCATAGTCAAATGTAAGAGCTTGATAGTAAAATTGGTCTAAGTTGTCAAACTACCTTGTCTCCAGGCCCTTTTATGATGTTAATTTGGATCTCTTCTAATGCTGAGTTAGGACCTATTTTTGCACTTCTTTAAGCTCAAAGACTCAAAGGCTTTGCAGTTTCACTTTCAATAGTTTTTGGTCTTTTAAGCATTTGCTGGTTTTTTATTTTTCATTTCCTGTTTTTTTCAACCCACAGACAACCTTCTCATGCATGTAAAAATATCTGTACCTATTTGTTAGAAATTCTATGATAAAGAGACCAGAGGATGATTTTCACAGTCTGCAAGAAGTTTGTGGTTGGCCCATTTCTCAGAATCTTCTCACAATAACAAGAGTGGCTGTTATAAATTCACATGTACACAGGCACAACCATTTCCTTCCTGCCTCATCTTCTTCACCTTTGGCGTGACCAAGGTCCCCTTCCCCTCCTCTACGTGCAGTGATGTTCATCAGACTTGCTGAGGAGGCCTGACTGAGGGCAGTCGCAGCTCTGTTGTGAGCTGAGTGAAAGAACCAGTGCAATTAGTGGATGCAGGTTCTTCTGCCTTCCTGACAATGGAGTTTTAAAAGCCTGAACATAATAGAAAACTTAAGAAGCCATTTTTCTCTCTCTTTGCCTATTTTGAAGTAATAAAAAATTGAAATTAGCATTAGAAAGTCTTTATCTCCAAGTTGTAGATGACCACAAATAATTCTGTGTATTAATATGTAAGAGTAGTTTGCACATTCTCTCTTATTGCCCTTTATTTCTATGTAACAGGAGATCAGAGATTTCAGCATCAATTTAGCAAACTAGTCATATGCCAACCATTCTGAAAATGGATTGAGATCAATTATAGACCACAGACATTTCATTTTTGAAATCCCTAATAAAACTGGGATGTCAGAGTGAACTTAGGAGCATACATATGAGATACAAGAGGATGCAACAATTTCTGGAAGGAGCACTGGGGCCAAACATTCACAGTCAGCATGGGCCCAGAAAGGCTATAGCTGAGGCGTCCACAGAGGAGGCAGAAGCACCGTGGGGAGGTTGGCCTCAGACATTTCAGCTGCGAAGGGATGGGGCTGCGGATTCGTTGAGGATGTGACCATGAGATGGCTGGCCTAATTGTCTCTTCACATCCCCCTGTTCAGAGGCTCATACTTCAAGGTCTCTCTTCCCAAGTGCATAACTGAAGGATTCTGCCCTTTGATTAGAGCATCTCCAGAGAAAATCTTCCATATTTGGGCATTTTGTGTTTCGTCTCCATAACAGCCTGTCCCACAGTCACCGCAGGTGAGACCTGCACTTAGGACCCTTGCTCACAGGTGAAACTTGCAGCTTTTCGAATGATTTATTCCAAAATTTGAAAAGGTAAACAGGGAGAACTGCCATTTGAGGACAAACTGCAATATGATGGAGAGATGCAAGAGACAAAGATAAACAGAAAAAATAACCTAAAGGGGCCATTAACTCAGCAAACAAAACCATGAAAAAAACTAACCAAGGGAAAATGAATTTCTCTTTCAGATATCTAGATTAATCATCCTCCCACTGAAATCAACTAAAAACGCTGAAAATGTATTAGATACATTTTCTTAAAAGCACATATGAGTAGGCAAGTAATAAGTAATCTCAGAACTAAGTGGGTGACAAGTGGAGTGCAGCAGCAGGCTGTCTTTCTGAGGATGCTTTACCAGCTCTGGAGAATTTAAACTTTACTTCTGGAAGCCACTTTGACATGAAAATCATAGTCAAGGCAAAGGGGGAATTCAAGGTGGGTAGCTAATAGAGGAACTTGTATCTCTAAGTCCAAAGGGATACTCCCTCAGTGAAGAGTGACATAGGGGTCCGTGACTTCTAGTCAGTGAAATGGATGAGAGATTTGAAAAAGAAAAGATCAGAATGAAGTTTAAGGAGCAAAAGATGCTTATAGAAAAAGAGAGAGAGAGAATAGGCTAGAGGAAGACTTTAAAGTAATAATGGTTGGAATTTTTTCCTTTTTTCCTGAGCTGACAAATTCAGCAATCAACACATTCACAAAATCTGATACAAAAGAAATTCATTAGGAAAGAATTCACACCGTAATGTGTAGTAGTGAAACTGTGGGGAAAGAAATGGACCAGAATGAACAGACACATGACCTTTGAAAAAAGAAAGTAGGAACTGGGCTGATTTCTTGACAAGCTGCTGCTACTGCTGCTAAGTCGCTTCAGTAGTGTCCGACTCTGTGCGACCCCATAGATGGCAGCCTACCAGGCTCCACCGTCCTGGGATTCTGCAGGCAAGAACACTGGAGTGGGTTGCCAAATGACAAAGGAAGCCACAAAACAGTGGATCAGGCTTTCGGTGTGCTCAAAGAAAATAACTGTCAACTTAAAATTCTACACCCAGGGAAAATAGCTATCAAAAATAAGGCAAAAGAAACACATTTCAGACAATACAGACTGAGCATCTTGCCACCAGCAAAACTTAACTAGGATTTGTAAGAGTGTACTTGAGCAAGAGAAAAGTAATCCCAGATGAAAAAGAAGAAAGAAAGAAACAAAGAAGAGATACTATTAATAATTCCTAGGGCTTTGCTGGTGGCTCCGTTGGTAAAGAATCCGCCTACAATGTAGGAGTCCAAGTTTCAATTCTTAGGTCGGGTAGATTCCCTGGAGAAGGAAATGACAATCCATTCCAATATTCTTGCCTGGGAAAACTTATGGACAGAGGATCCTGGTGGGCTACAGTTCATGGGATCATAAGAGTTGGACTTGACTTACAGACTAAATCACCAGAGCTTAAAAAGGAAAAAAATAAGAAAATTAAAATACACAACAACAATACTGTAGATATAGGGGTGGCAAGTAGGAATAAAAACTAAAATATTCTAAAGTATTTGTTGTATAACAGAAAGATGAAAACATAGAATTCCTTTTAAACTTTGACAAATTAAAAATATGTTATATAGGGAATAAAGCCAAAATTTTGTTCTAACTGTAAAAGATATGTAACCTTTAAAAATTGAAGGAACATTAAAAATTTCCATACAAGTAAAGGAAAAAATTAGAAAGTGAAAAAAATAACCAGATAATCCAAATTAAGATGCAAAGAAGAAAGAAAACACAAATCATGAAACAGGTTGGTCATGTAGTCAGCAGAAAATAAAATTATGAATGCATCCAAATAGATTACAGATTATAATTATGATAAATACAGCACAGACTTCAGTTACAAAAATAAATGTGTTTTGAAGTGGACTGCAAAAGTAATCTGAATCTAAAACATGAAACTAGAGATAGATTGAAAGCAGAAGTAAAGGCAAAATACAGCAATACAATTCTAAACAAACACAAACAATATATCAAATGAAATAGACTTTTCATTCAGTGTCTAGTGAGAGCCTATTTCATGCCAAGTGCTGTTCTAGGCAACTGGCTATATTAGCACATGATAGCAGGTAAAGATCCCTGCCTCTCCAGACCTATCAGTGTTCCTTGAGGGGACAAACAATGAACAAAAAAGGAATAATTGATAAAATAAAGAATCATTATAGAAGATATTCCCCTATGTAAGAATAAGAACTCAGGGAGCATGGTAGAGAGGACCCAGGGTGGGAAGGCAGGGGAAACTTCAACAGTGTGGAAAGGGAATGCCTAGCAAGTCCTATTCTGCAACATGGTACCACTTGTTAATTCCAAATCCCAGAGAATGCAGCCCAGGTTAGGAAGGGATTTAGATAATTAGGATGCTGTTTCACAAGAATAAAGAACTTTGAGATTGGTTGCCCTGGATATTCCAACAAATATATGTTTATAAATATAGATGAGACTGATTTTTTAAAAATGTACGTTGGTTTGCAGCTTCCTTGGGATCTATCCAGGCTTCATCTGAAACCTGATGGTGAGGCAGACCACTCCAGGCTGCAAGCTGGCAGGTTTAATATACAGGGAACTGACTCAAGATGCTTGTCTTGGGCAGCCCCAAGAAAAGCAGTTCTTCACACCTGTCTGTCAGAATCTGAAATGCTTATAGAGAGGCCTTAAGTGGGTTCTATCGCATATACCATCCAGACAGTATCAGTTTCTTCTCGAGGCTGTATCCTTGGAAGGACTTCTGGAAGTGGGAAAGGCAAGCAGAAAGCACATTTCTAGGACAAGGAGTGGCTGGGGAGCCCTTGATTGCATGGGTGCAGTTTGCTGGTCCACCTCTCAACCCCGTGACCAGCTCTCGCGATCTCACGGGCTCCCCTCTCCCTGGGCTTTCACCAGCATGGAGGTGGCTGCTCTGGTGGCTCCCTGGCTGCAGTGCAGGCAGAGGCCACAGCAAGAATAGAGTCACATGTGAGAGAACATGGGTGAAGTCACAGTGATTCCCGACGGAATGACAACTTTTTCTGCCGAAAATCGTAGGACCTGAATCTTGGATTTACAACGTCCCCCATGTAGGGCGTGGGATCCCTCAGGTTGTTCACTTGTGCCCTCGTGTGACTTAATAAAGAGGACACATTAACAGTTTCATCAGTAGGAACACACTACATTCTGTTTGGATAATGGTTCTGATACTTCCTAGGGAGGAAGTGACCATGTCCAAGGCCACTTTTTCAGTTCAGTTCAGTTCACTCACTCAGTCATCTCTGATTCTTTGCAATCCCACGAACTGCAGCATGCTAGGCTTCCCTGTCCTTCGCTATCTCCTGGAGCTTGCTCAGACTCATGTCCATCAAGTCGGTGATGCCTTCCAACCATCTCATCCTCTGTTGTCCCCTTCTCGTCCTGCCCTCAATCTTTCCCAGCATCACAGTCTTTTCTAGTCAGCCAGTTCTTCTCATCAGGTGGTAATATTTGAGCTTCAACTTCAGCATCAATTCTTCCAATGAATATGCAGGATTGATTGCCTTTAGGATTGACTGGTTTGATCTCCTTGCAATCCAAGGGACTCTCAAGAGTCTTCTCCAACACCACGGTTCAAAAGCATACATTCTTTGGTGCTCAGCCTTCTTTATGGTCCAACTCTCACATCCATACAGGACTACTAGAAAAACCATAGCTTTGACTAGACAGACTTTTGTAGGCCAAGTGATGTCTCTCTGATTTTCAATATTTTGTCTAGATTGGTCATAGCTTTTCTTCCAAGGAGCAAGTGTCTTTTAATTTCACGGCTGCTGTCACTATCTGCATTGACTTTGGAGTCCAAGAAAAGAAAGACTGTCACTGTCTCCATTGTTTTCACATCTATTTGCCATGAAGTGATGGGACTGGATGACATGAGCTTCATTTTTTGAATGTTGAGGTTTGACCCAGCTTTCTCACTCTCCTCTTTCACTTTCATGAAGAGACTCCATAGTTCTTATTTACTTTCTGGCATTTGGGTAGTGTTTTCTGCATACCTGAGATTATTGATATTTCTCCCTGCAATCTTGACTCCAGCTTGTAATTCATCCAACCTGGCATTTCGCATGATGTATTCTGCACAGAAGTTAAATAAGCAGCGTGACAACATACAGTCTTGACATGTTCCTTTCCCAATTTGAAACCAGTCCATTGTTCCATGTCCAGTTCTACCTGATACTTCTTGATCTGCAAACAGATTCCTCAGGAGGCAAGTAGGGTGGTCTGGTATTCCCATCTCTTGAAGAATTAGCCATGGTTTGCTGTGATCCACACAGTCAAAGTCTTTAGCGTAGTCAATGAAGCAGATGTTTCTCAGGAATTCTCTTGCTTTTTCTATGATCCAATGGAAGTTGGCAATTTGATCTCTGGTTCCTCTGGCTTCTCTAAATCCAACTTGAACATCTAGAAGCTCTCAGCTGATGAACTGTTGAAGCCTAGCTTGGAGAATCTTGAGCATTACTTTGCTAGCATGTGAGGTGAGTGCAATTGTGCAGTAGTTTGAACATCTTTGGCATTGCCTTTCTTTGGTATTGAATGAAAACTGACCTTTTCTGGTCCTATGGCACTGCTGAGTTTTCCAAATTTGTTGGCATATTGAGTGCAGCACTTTGACAGAATCATTTTTTAGAATTTAAAATAACTCAGCTGGAATTTCATCACCTCCACTAGCTTTGTTCTTAGCGATGTTTCCTAAGGCCCACTTGACTTCACATTCCAGGATGTCTGGCTTTAGGTGATTGATTACTCCATTGTGGTTATTTGGGTCATGAAGATTTTTTTTTTTTTTTGTATAGTTCTTCTATGTATTATTGCCACCTCTTCTTAAAACCTTCTGCTTTTGTTAGGTCCATATTATCCCTGTCTTTTATTGTGCCCATCTTTGTATGAAATATTCCCTTGGTATCTCTAGTTTTCTTAAGGAGATTTCTAGACTTTCCTATCCTATTAGCTTCCTCTCTTTCTTTGCACTGATGGCTTAGAAAGGTTTTCTTATCACTCCTTGCTATTCTTTGGAACTCTGCTTTCAGATGGATATATCTTTCCTTTTCTCCTTTGCCTTTAGTTTCTCTTATTTTCTTAGTTATTTGTAAGGCTTCCTCAGACAACCATTTTGCCTTTTTGCTTTTCTTTTTCTTTGGGATAGTCTTGATCACAGCCTCCTGTACAAATGTTATGAACCTCCGTCCATAGTTCTTCAGGCACTCTCTCTGTCAGATCTAATCCCTTGAATCTATTTGTCACTTCCACTGTATAATCATAAGGAATTTGATTTAGTTCATACTCAAATGGTCTAGTGATTTTCCCTACTTTCTTCAACTTAAATCTGAATTTGGCAATAAGGAGTTCATGATCTGAGCCACAGTCACCTCCCAGTCTTGTTTTTGGTGATTGTATAGAGCTTCTCCATCTTTGGCGGCAAAGAATATAACAATCTGATTTTGGTGTTGACCATCTGGTGATGTCCATGTGAAGAGTCATCTCTTGTGTTGTTGGAAGATGGTTGTTGCTATGACCAGTGCATTCTCTTGGCAAAACTGCTAGGCTTTGCTCTGCTTCATTGTGTATTCTAAGGCCAAACTTGCCCGTTATTCCAGGTCTCTCTTGACTTCTTACTTTTTCATTCCAGTCCCCTATAAAAAGGACATCTTTTTTTTTTTTTTTTTTTTTTGCTGTTAGCTCTAGAAGGTCTTGTAGGTCTTCATAGAACCATTCAACTTCAGCTTCTTCAGCATTAGTGGTTTGGGCATAGACTTGGATTACTGTGATACTGAAAGGTTTGTCTTGGAAACAAACAGAGATTATTGTGTCATTTTTGAGACTGCACCCGTGTACTGCATCTCGGACTCTTTTGTTGACTATGAGGGCAAGTCCATTTCTTCTAAGGCATTTTTGCCCACGTAGTAGATGCAAAGGCTATCTGAATTAGATCTGCCCATTCCAGTCCATATGAGTTCACCAATTCCTAAAATGTAGATGTTCACTCTTGCCATCTCCTGTTTGAGCACTTCTAATTTACCTTGATTCATGAACCTAACATTACAGGTTCCTATGCAATATTGTACTTCACAGCATTGAACTTTACTTCCATCACCAGTCACATCTACACCTGGGTGCTCTTTTTGCTTTGGCTCAGCTTCTTCATTCTTTTCTGAGGTATTTCTCCACTCTTCTCCAGTAGCATATTGGGTTTCTACCGAATGTTCAGTGTCATATCATTTTGCCTTTTCATACTGTTCATAGGATTCTCAAGGCAATATTGAAATGGTTTGCCATTCATTTCTCCAGTGAACTAGCTGATTCACAAGGGAAGCCCAAGAATACTGGAGTGGGTATTCTCCAGTGGATCTTCCTGACCCAGGAATAGAACAGGGGTCTCCTGCATTGCAGGCAGATTCTTTACCAACTGAGCTATCAAGAAAGCCCCTCCAGTGGACCACACTTTGTCAAAATTCTCCGCCATGACCCATTCCTCTTGGGTGTTCCTACACGGCATGGCTCATAGTTTCATTGCATTAGACAAGGCTTGGATCCATGTGATCAGTTTGATTAGTTTTCTGTGATTGTGGTTTTCATTCTGTCTGCACTAACAGATATGGTTATTTTGAGGACAGCTTTTCTCATTAGAGGTATGTCAATGTTTATAAGGACAGGCTTTGTTGGCCACCATTCAAGACTTGCTGGGTGTAGTCATCAGGAGCTTCTATGTGTGCTATCTTCCAGGAATATATAATTTTGAGTCTACATTCAACAGATTGATTGTGACAAACGTTTGTTCATGGGTTCTGTACACAGCATTGTACAAATGACTGCTGCATTTCAGACATGCTTCCTTGACCTTGAGGACTCATTACTCAACATCTCTAGAACCCTTCTGGTGAAGTCATCTTTGAACTTAAATGCACAGTGGAAAGAAAACAAGTCTGTGATTTGTAGCTTCTTTTTATTTTCAACCAAAGCATGTATTCAAGCTTGGTCATTGACTTTATTCACCAGATTGAGACTCTGTCAAAAACTAAAGTCATTCTCATCAGGTCAAGTCATGATCTCTAAGACCAGTCAAAGCGTTTGCCAGAGTTATCCCCTACACTTGTTGTGAGAGTCTCCATTCACCTGCTTTCTCTTCAGTCACAAGGACCTGGAGACTCCACCACACAGATGCTTAACTGGTCAAGGCTGGTCTTTGGCTGATCTTGAGTACATAAGGATCAGGGAGGGACACTTCTACCATTTCACATATGCACATTCTACTTCTGACTGTGGGATTTATATATAAATACCAGTCTGAGAGGGATGTGGCCACCTCAAACTTCTTCCCATAATCTGAATGAGCACAGTGCTTCTCTGGACTCCTGCTACACCACTCAGAGCATCCAATGCTGCTATTTCAGGAATAGAAGGGGAAGATCTTGGGGTTCTTCTGTAGAGTGCTCTCCTCCACGGCAAACAAGGTGATCTATATCTAAGCCTTGCATTAAGTAAGAAAGACATCACAAAGAAGGAAGACATTTATTCTTGTCTCCTACAGACCCGTCATGCTGGCTCCATTTGTGTCTCATGAAGGAAATCTTGGATAGCTGCTACCCTAAGCAGAAACTCTCTCCAACCACTGCTCACCCCATTTGTGTAATTAAAGCATCCAACCCAATAATCAAGCTGAATTTCATTGAAGGGTAAAGCCTCTCCTTCCCATGGCTTGTGCCGGCTTCTGCTGAAGGTTGAGCACTGTGTACAGGGCTGCTTCCATCGTTGTACCCCTGCCCTCACCTTCTCCTCCTCCAGCCACGGGCCTTGCTTCTGACTCCTCTTTGGTTGGAGGAGAGAGAAGAAACCACTGAAGACAAGTCTGGCACAGTCTGGTCTTTGCCGAATGGAGACACACTTAGTGTCTCTTTTTCTCATGGGGCTCCATTAATGACTCTGCAGATAGCCTCCCCTGGAAATCTACCATTACATGTCCAACTGCTGACTGCTGTCTGCCCTCCAGATGGTCCTTTCAACTCCAGTTCTTGGCAGAGTTGGGATCCATGGTAAACTTCCAGTCAAGTCCCCTTTAAGCTGGCTTTGGCTGGCTCCCTCCTGTGTGGCCTATAGCTGATTAGCGGGAAGAACACACTTGGGTCCCACAGTCAGTGAAAGCTAAAGTTGCTTCAAATCAGGCTCCTCAGTTATTATCCTCTGGCACATGGAAACATCTTTTATATTTCCCCCAAGAGCATCTGGCTCTAAAGTTTCACTCCAGAAGACACTGGTCTTGTCCCCCCAGGAATCTCTTACCATGCAGCACTCATGTCCTCAGGCAGCACCAAGACCCAGGGGGCCACCTTATTGGTGTGAGGTAAGAGAGAACTCTTGTCCTGTTGGGTAGATCACAAGAGGATTCCCCGTGGAGCCTCCCTTATGAAATGCCATGGTTACAGAGAGATTACCCTCTTGACTAGGGGAGCCACTACTCTAGGCATAAACCCCCCAAATTTGCCAGTCCTGAAGGTTGTTGTCCTTCTAATCAAACTGTCCTCTTTTACAAAGCCCTTTCTTCATAGCTCAATTGGTAAAGAATCTGCCTGCTATGCAAGGAGACCCCTGTTCGATTCCTGGGTCAGGAAGATCCCCTAGGGAAGGGAAAGGCCACCCACTCCAGTACTGTGGCCTGGAGAATTCCATGGACTACAGTCCATGAGGTCGCAAAGAGTTGGACACAACTGAGCCACTTTCACTTTCACTTTCCTCTTAAACTCTTCAAATACCTACTGAATTATTTGAACAACTACACCTCACAGAACTGGTCACCACCTGCTTCCTTTCAAGTTCTACACAAATTTTTTAGTACGTAAGACTGGAATGTGGGGATGTTGTCAGTAGTGAGTCAGTCAAAATCAATATTTATTGTTAATATCCTGCCACATTCACCCTAGGCCTCTCACATAACCTTTGGGATACTCAGCTTGTCATGAACCTAATTGAAGGCTGTCACTTCTGAGTCTACCTTGATGGTCTCACCTGCAGACTCTAACTTTCCTCTTTCTGCAAAGTAAGGGGCTTATCATCCCATCATCCACATGCACACATTGTATACATCCTTCAGAGTAGACCTCAAGCCCGGAATTCTTCCTCAAGTCTTCTCCTATCAATCCTACTTTCCCCAACTATGGATCATGGCTATGCATATTTCAACCATAGGAATAGTACACACAGTGAGTGCAGGAACTTCCTGAGACCTCAGGATTCAGAACCACCTTCAGAGAAAACTGGGATAAAATGAAAGTGAAGATACTCTAATGGTCAAGAATTCACACATCAAGGAAAAGATGATACCTATATGATTCACTTGAATTACTCATTTTTCTTCTGAGTATGTTTTACCTTCAATAATAAAACATAGTTCTGGGAGAAAAGAAACCAACTCCTTTAAGTTGCATCTTCATTAGGTCCTAACACAAGCCTGGAAACACACAAGCTGACTTACTTCATAATGCTTCTGCAAATCCTGAGAGAAAATATCCAAATGGTTCATAAAGGAAATATGTCTGGGCAGTGCACGATTGTTTGCTCTCTAGAGATAATGTTGCACTGACGAATCACTCACCGGGAACTAACTAGAAACATAAGACTGTGTTATAGCAAATAGCAGTTGGGGCCCACAGTGTTATTTCACATATACTATGAATGTTTCTCACAACAGACTTTTCTTCCACGTTGTCTTACTCCATTCAAAGTATTTGTGATGAACCTTAGAATGAGCAGGTATTTGAGATGTTATTTTCTTGAGATTTAATCTCCAATCTCTATGTCGTTAAGTTTCACGGATGCAGTAAACACTCTGTCACTTTCACAGACAAAACAAAGAACAGCTGTAAAAATTCCAGATATTTGAGTTTGAGTTACCTGCCATATTTATTTTAGTATAAACTCATCTCTGTATCACTGAAGCTTTGTAATTATTTTAGCAAGAGAGAAGGTTTAATGTGCTCAGTGTCTATGTGGGTAAAATTTTGCCAAGGATTTCAACAGTCACGTGAGACTTTCCTGCTATGAGGGGACTGAAAAAAAAAAACAAAAAACCCAACAACAAAAAAACAATAAAAATCAGGGAATGCTTTCAAAAGAAAAAGAAGAAAGCATCATAAGATGTATCCATCAGGATTCTAGCAGGAAAAATATGGTCTATAGTGATATACTTGAAGCTGAGTCTAGTGAAGAGGCTTCCTATGAGCTACAGATACAAGGTTTGGAAATGAAAAGGGACAGGTCCAGTAACAGTGAGGAAATTGTATCAGTACCCTAAGTGGTAAACAAAAGGTGGAATCCAGAAGGAGATTCAGATGGAGAGATCTCAAAGAGAGGAGCTATGACCTCCAACTTAGGGGTAGCAACTACTCAGAGATGACCTTGCAGGGAGAGAAGCAGGAGAACAAGTATACTGATCTTGCTTTTCTACCTTCAAGAGATCTCCTGCTTGGATTTCCTTTGGCAGAAACCAAGCAGAGGACCGACAGCAAGAGACCCACTGATGTAGTCCATGCAGATCAGTCTCCCAGGCAACAAGTTAGATTGAGGGGGAGACGGGGGTGAAGTTTGAATGTGCAGGGGCAAAAGAAAACTATTTGATAGAGAAGAGGTTTTTATATTACAGTTAGGTGCATTTGACATTAGGGCAGTATGTTAAAAGAGGGAGAGAGCCCACTGGTGGGGTTGGACCCATGTCTTCTGAAAGTTTCCTAGCTGGGAGGACTTGTGCCTCTGCTCTGGTGGATAGAACTGGATTTTTGTCTCTCTGAAGGGTAGTGCTGTGTCTAGCAGTGTGTGCTTGGGTGTCTATGGGCTTGATATGGCTTTGGGCAGTCCTTCTGCTAATGGTCAGGGTTGTGTTTCTGTTTTGCAAATGGTTAGGCATGAAGTGTCTAGGACTGAGGTTTTGGGTCTTTGGGTGGGGCTTCGGCTTAGTGTTTATATGGAGCCCTTTGGGAGAGCTCCTGTCAATTAACATTCCATTAGCAAATGTGCTGTTTGATGCAGAGATCTTGAATCCCTAGGTTGTGCCCTGTAGGGTTCAAGAGGGAGGGGACATATGTGTAACTATCACTGATTCATGTTGATATATGGCAAGAACCAACATAATACTGGAAAGCAGTTTCTTCCAATTAAAAAAATTAAGATGTCTAAAAAGATCAAACTAGTTCCTTTGAAAGAGCTTTAACTTTAAAAGCAAGCAGATATGAATTAAAATTCAGCTCTATTGATCACTAGGCAAGAATTCAGATGGCTCTAGTCAAATTACTTATAGTCCTGAGACTCACCGTCATCTTTTCTATAAGGTTGTTATCATAATTAATTTAAATAAAATGACATACAAAATAGTTTTGTATAGAATAACAGTCATGTTAATCTGTACTATACTTAAATAAATGGCATTGATAGCAAAAAAAGAGACACCTTTAATAGCAAAAAGAGGAGAGAAATAAACAAGAGAATTTGCCAACCTCCACATCTCCATGAACCACAGAATAATGGTGCCAGAGCAGCCCATGCTTCATAAACAAAGTTCTCCTAGATGTGGATTGAAATAACACACCAGTTATTACATCAGTGAGCCTGCACTTAACATAGGCAAGGTTTCTTATTTGAATTTTCCCAAATTGAATCTTTGAACTCTTCAAAGTGGATCATTATCTGGTTATGTCAATTTCATAAACTCTTAAATTTGTTGGCATTGTGTGGAAGGACAGGTAGGAGCTAGGAGTGTTGGGGAATGAGCTGGGAAGATATGTAATTCTAGTTAATTCTCACTGCATGGATTTCCTGGATGATGCTAGTGGTAAAGAACCCCCTTACCAATATATGAGAAGTAAGTGATGTGGGTTTGACCCCTGGTTCAGGAAGATCCCCTGGAGGGTGGCATGGAAACCGACTCCAATATTCTTGCCTGGAGAATCCCATGGACAGAGGAGCCTGGTGGGCTACAGTCCATAGGGTCGCAAAGAGTCGGACAGGATTGAAACAACAGCCTGCTTGCATGCAGCCCTCAGTCAGTTCAGTTCAGTTCAGTTCATTTCAGTTCAGTCACTCAGTCGTGCCCGACTCTTTGTGACCCCATGAGTCACAGCACGCCAGGCTTCCCTGTCCATCACCAGCTCCCGGAGTTCACTCAGACTCACGTCCATCAAGTCAGTGATGCCATCCAGCCATCTCATCTTCTGTCGTCGTCCCCTTCTCCTCTTGCCTCCAATGCCTCCCAGCCCTCACTGCATAACAAATCATCCCAAAACGTAGTGGTTTAAAACGACAGCAATCATTTATTTTTCTCATGAATCTGTAATTTGGGCAGGACCCCATGGGGATGACTCATCTTTGCTCTTTGCAGTTTCATCAGTTGGCAGCTGCAGAATCCACTCTGTGTTGCCTCACTTGCAAGGCCAGCAAGCTGATTCTGGATGCAGATGAAATATCAGCTAGGGGAGTGGACCAGTGACTTCAGGTTCTCTTCATAAGAGCGACTTGATCTTCTACTCAGGCTTTCTCAAGGGAAGGAAGGGTGGGCAAATTCCAAGGGTAACCAATGTGGAAGAGCAGGAGGCATTTTCCCTATCTAATCTTAGAAGTCACATGGTGTTGCTTCAACCACACACTGTTTCTCAAAGCAGTCACAAAGTCCCTCCAATTTCAAGGTAGGGGACATAGACCCATAGTGCAAGAAAGAGAGATCATAAGAGGAAGTCAGAATGTAAGAAGTCAGAAAATATGGTTTTAACCATCTTTGGAAACTATAAACTACAGTATTAACAAGTTATAGTAAAATGAGGAGTAAAAATAAAGTTTATACTACCAGAACATGTGCCATATTCTTGAAAGAAGATTTTTAATCATGTTGAATGCAACTTGAAATATATTCATCTCAGCTTCTCCCCTTATATTTTTCATTCGTTCCTCATGCTTCTGCTTTAGCAACTTTATTTGTTTCTCCTTTTCTTCTGGGTTATGTGCATATTCCTTTTCTACTAGTTTAATTTTGCTTTGTAATTCATCAGCATAGACTTTCTTCAAGTGTTCCTCCTGCTGTCTCAGCTTTTGGTCTATGTTCTTGTAAATGGGGTCAGAAAAGAAAGCCCCTTGGTTGTTCTGCACCATATTGTCTATCATCTCCATCAGCTCCTGCACCTGAGCTTCCTTCTCAGCCTGCTCTGTGTTTCTGCTGTTACTGATGGCACAGCGGCGGTCTCCACACTCCTCTAGGAGGCTTCGTAGGTTTACATCTGCATCCTTCAAAAAGTCGCTCAGGCTCTGGCTGCCCAGTTCATCTCTGCAAGTGAATAAGATGATCATATACTTCATGGCTGCTTTCCCAAACAGATTCTTAACCAACGCCACAGTTTGCTGCTCTTCCTGTGTGTAGCGGCCCAGCCTCATGACCAAGACGATGGCGTGAGGCCCGGGACAGGAGGTGAGGACACACAGGCTGATTTCCCTGCAGGTGGTTTGCAGAGTCTCCTTGGTGTCAAAGAGCCCTGGGGTGTCAACAACGAGAAGATCTCTCCCCTTCCATTTCCGGGATGCTTTCTGACAAGTTTTGGTAACAGCTTGCGCAGCAATCTTAGAGTCGAATACTTTGTCCCCGAGGATGGTGTTTGCAGTCGCACTTTTCCCACTTCCGGTCTTCCCGACCAGCACGATCCTCAGAGTGTTGTTTGGTGTGGCAGCCATGTTTATATCACGAGATTCTGGCGCGCAGGCACCCACACCACTAGGGAGAGGGGGAAAGGATCAATTTAGGTAAGTAGGAACCATTTCCAATTCTCTCTCTCTCTCTCTCTTTTTTTTTTTTCTTCTTTTCCTCACTGAAAGTTCTAATATTCGCTTATGCATATTGACCCCGGTTAGAGACAGAAAATTTAAACAGTTCAATTGTTATTGAAGAAATAACCAACTAGTTAGAGTATCTCCACAAAAATGGCAGGTCCTGATGGTTTCATAGGGAACTCACTGAAACCTTTAAAGACCTGATAATCTCAGTGTTACTCAAACTATTCCTGATCACATAGCAATAAAGGAAAATGTTCAGTTTTTTCTCTGAAGCAAGTGTAATGTTGATTCCAAAGCTAACAAAGATTTCACAATAAATAAAGCTATAGACATGGCTCGTGTGTAAATATTGATACAAAAGTCCTAAGTAAATTATTGCATGCAAAAAGCAGTATCACATGAGTAAGTACGATTGTCAGATATACTAGGGTGATTCAACAAGAGGATTTTGATTGTTACAATATATCCCATCAAGAGATTAAGAAGAAAAGTAACTAGGTGCAGAAAAGTCATTTGGCCAAATTCAATCCTGATTCATGTTTAAAGCAGTTCATCAAATTTAAATTAATTGATTCTTCTTTAACATGATTGTATGTATATATAAAATAAAAAATTTTATCCCTTTTTTTTCATCCAACTAAAATTGTTGTTCAGCCACTAAGTTGTATCGAACTCTTTTGTGACCCCATTTATTGTAGCCTGCCTGGCTCCTCTGTCCATGGCATTACACAGGCAAGAATACTAGAGTGGTTTGCTATTTCCTTCTCGAGAGGATCTTACAGACCCAAGGATCAAACCGGAGCCTCCTGCATTGGCAGGTGGATTCTTTGCCATTGAGCCACCTGGGAAACTCAGCAACTAAAGCAGTTGATTATAAAATTTATTTGGATGAAGGAAAAAAAATTAGCCTGGGCAATCAAGCAAAAAAAAAAAAAAAATGAGATAAGACTAGCTTTGCCAGATAGTAGAATATAAGTTTCTATAATTAAAGCAGTATAATATTGGTGCATGGGTAGACAGAACAGTGAAACAAAAACAGAAAATTCAAATATAGGCCAAGTTGATCCACAATATTCATTTATATTCAAATCATTTACATTATGCTACATTTATATTCAGTAAGGTAGCATCTCACATCAATGCAAAGAAAGATGGACTAATAAGGAACATTGAGATAACCATATAGAAAAAATAAAACTGCATCTGTTTCTTCTTGCCAGTCAACTTCCAAATAGATTAGAAATATAAATGTAGAAAAAGTTAATCCATATAAAGAATAGAAGAAACATGAGTAAATCTTTGTAACCTAGGTATAGGTAAAATATTTATAAGATTTGGAATAGAGTAAGGTTGTGTGAAAATCACTTAGTCACTCTTTGTGATCCCATGGACCGTACCATCCATGGTATTCTCCAGGTCAGAATACTGGAGTGGGTAGCCTTTCCCTTCTCCAGGTTATCCTCCAAACCCAGGGATTGAACCCGGGTCTCCTGCATTGGGGGTGGATTCTTTACAGGCTGAGCCACAGGGAAGCCCAGAGTAAGGAAAGAGACTCCTAAATTTGATTACATAAAAATCAAACAGATATTGTGGGGATATACAAATTAAAACACAAATGTCAAACCAGGGGAAAAATTTTTCCTGCTTATATAAAAGAAAGGCCATTTCCCTTTTATACAAATAATATCTCTACAAATGGTCAATAAGCACATGAAAAGATGCTCAGCATCACTAACTACTCAAGAAATGCAATCAAAAATACCTTGATATGTCACCTCACAGCAGTCAGAATTGCCACCATCAAAAAGTCTACAGATAATGCTGGAGAGAGTGTGGAGAAAAGGGAACCCTCCTCCACTGTTGGTGGAAACATAAATTGGTATAGCCTCTATGAAGAACAGAATGGAAGATCCTCAAGAAACTAGAAATAGAGTTGCCATATGATCCAGCAATCCAACTCCTGAGCATATTAGCCAGATAAAACTCTAATTTGAAAAGATACATGCAGCCCTATGTTCATAGTAGCACTATTTACCATAGCCCAGACGTGGAAACAACCTAATTGTCCATCTACAGATGAATGTGTAAAGAACTGTGATTTGCATATACAATGGGATATTACTCAGCAGTAAAAGAGAAGGAAATAATGTCATTTGCAGCAACATGGATGAAATGAGAAGCTTTCACAGTGAGTGAAGTAAGTCAGATAGAAAAAAATATATTATATGGTACAATTTATATGTGGCATCTAAAAAAAAATAATAAATGACCTTATTTACAAAACAGGAACAGACTCACTGACACAGAAAACACACTTATGATTACCAAATAGGAAAGTCAGCTGCTGCTTCTGCTGCTGCTAAGTCGCTTCAGTCGTGTCTGACTCTGTGCGACCCCATAGACGGCAGCCCACCAGGCTCCCCCATCCCTGGGAGCCTCCAGGCAAGAACACTGGAGCGGGTTGCCATGTCCTTCTCCAATGCATGAAAGTGAAAAGTGAAGTGAAGTCGCTCAATCATGTCCGACTCTCAGCGACCCCATGGACTGAAGCCTACCAGGCTCCTCCGTCCATGGGATTCCCCAGACAAGAATACTGGGAAAGGGATAAATTAGGAGTATCAGATTTATGGATACATACCACCATATATTCCTTGTGGCTCAGCAGATAAAGAATCCACCTGCAATGTGCGAGACCTGGGTTCGATCCCTGGCTTAGGAAGATCCCCTGGAGAAGGGAAAGGCTACCCACTCGTATTCTGGCCTGGAGAATTCCATGGACTACAGAAGAACTGCACAAAAAAGTTCTTCATGACTCAGATAATCACGATGGTGTGATCACTCATCTAGAGCCAGACATCCTGGAATGTGAAGTCAAGTAGGCCTTAGGAAGCATCACTATGAACAAAGCTAGTGGAGGTGATGGAATTCCAGTTGAGCTATTTCAAATCCTGAAAGATGATGCTGTGAAAGTGCTGCACTCAATATGCCAGCAAATTTGGGAAACTCAGCAGTGGCCATAGGACTGGAAAAGGTCAGTTTTCATTCCAACTCCAAAGAAAGGCAATGCCAAAGAATGCTCAAACTACCGCACAATTGCACTCATCTCACACGCTAGGAAAGTAATGCATAAAATTCTCAAAGCCAGGCTTCAGCAATACGTGAACCGTGAACTTCCAAATGTTCAAGCTGGTTTTAGAAAAACCAGAGGAACCAGAGATTAAATTGTCAACATCTGCTGGATCATTGAAAAAGCAAGAGAGTTTCAGAAAAACATCTATTTCTGCTTTATTGACTATGCCAAAACCCTTGACGATGTGGATCACAACAAACCATGGAAAATTCTTCAAGAGATAGGAATCCCAGATCACCTTACCTGTCTCCTGAGAATTCTGTATGCTGGTCAAGAAGCAACAGTTAGAACTGGACATGGAACAACAGACTGGTTCCAAATAGGAGAAGGAGTACGTCAAGACTGTATATTTAACTTGCTTATTTAACTTCTATGCAGAGTACATCATGAGAAACGCTGGGCTGGAAGAAGCATAAGCTGGCATCAAGATTGCCGGGAGAAATATCAAGAACCTCAGATATGCAGATGACACCACCATTATGGCAGAAAATGAGGAACTAAGCCTCTTGATGAAAGTGAAAGTGGAGAGTGAAAAAGTTGGCTTAAAGCTCAACATTCAGAAAACTAAGATCAAGGCATCTCCCATCACTTCATGGCAAATAGATGGGGAAACAGTGGAAAGAATGATTGAATTTATCTTTCTGGGCTCCAAAATCACTGCAGATGGTGATTGCAGGCATGAAATTAAAAGACACTTACTCCTTGGAAGGAAAGTTATCACCAACCTAGAGAGCATATTAAAAAGCAGAGACATTACTTTGCTGACAAAGGTCCATCTAGTCAAGGCTATGGTTTTTCCAGTGGTCATGTATGGATGTGAGAGTTGGACAATAAAGAAAGCTGAGCACCGAAGAATTGATGCTTTTGAACTGTAGTGTTGGAGAAGACTCTTGAGAGTCCCTTGGACTGCAAGGAGATCCAACCAGTCCATCCTAAAGGAGATCAATCCTGGGTGTTCGCTGGAAGGACTGATGTTAAAGCTGAAACTCCAATACTTTGCCACCTGTTGCGAAGAGCTGACTCATTGGAAAAGACCCTGATGCTGGGAAAGATTGAGGGCGTAAGGAGAAGGGGATGACAGAGGATGAGATGGTTGGATGGCATCACCGACTCGATGGACATGGGTTTGGGTAGACTCCGAGAGTTGGTGATGGACAGGGAAGCCTGGTGTGCTGCAGTTCATGGGGTCGCAAACAGTCAAACACGACAGACTGACTTTCACTCACCACTGTATATAAAATACATAAGCAACAAAGATTTACTGTATAGTAAAAAGGAACTATCCAATCAGTCCATTCTAAAGGAGATCAGTCTTGGGTGTTCTTTGGAAGGACTGATGCTAAAGCTGAAACTCCAATACTTTGGCCACCTCGTGGGAAGAGTTGACTCGTTGGAAAGGACTCTGATGCTGGGAGGGATTGAGGGCAGGAGGAGAAGGGGACGACAGAGGATGAGATGGCTGGATGGCATCACCAACTCGATGGACATGAGTTTGAGTGAATTCTGGGAGTTGGTGATGGACAGGGAGGCCTGGCGTGTGTGCTGCAATTCATGAGGTCACAAAGAGTCAGACATGACTGAGTGACTGGTCTGAACTGAAAAAGGAACTATATTCAAAATCTTGTAGTAACTATAATGGAAAAGAATCAGAAATGTATACATATATATAAAACTAAATCTCTTTGCTGCAATTATAATAAATTGACTATACTTCAATAAAAATATTTTAGAAAACAAACAATATCTAAAAGTAGATAAACAGAAGGCCAATAACTCAATAGAAAATGTTATAAGAGATATGAATGAACAAGTTCATGAAAAAATGTAAATATCCTTTGAACATATAAAAAGATATTAACATTTGCTCATAGAAAAATATATTAAAACATAAAAAACCATAAAATTAATTAATTAAAGTTATACAATGATGTTATTTCTCAAGTACAGGTTTGGCAAAATTCAAGTTTGTTGGCATAATCTATTGGTAAACAGTATAGGGGAGGGACTCCTTGGTGGCCCAGTAGTTAAGAATCTGCCTTGCAATACTGGGGATGCAGGTTCTACTCCTGGTTGAGGAACTAAGATCCCATATGCCATGGAGCAACCAATCCCACCACAACCAGAGAGTCCATGTGTCCCAAGGAAAGATCCCACATGAGGCAACAAAGATCCTGCGTGCTGCAACTAAGACCCAATGCAGGCAAATAGATAGAAAACTATTTAAAAAGAAAAGGTTTAGGGAAGACAGGTCCTCTCCTGCATGACTACTGGGAAGAGAAAAACAGTCTAAAAGAACCAGAGAAGAAGTTAGCAAGAACTTGCAACCGTACATATTCATTTACTCTTTGATTATCCATCACAATTTTAGGACTTATCCCAAAGATACACTGACAAAAAAAAAAAAAAAAAAAAAAAAGGAGAAGAAAATTATGCAGAAGGCTGTTAACTGCACCACTGTTTGAAACCTCAAAAGACCAAACATTTATCAAATGACTATCATTAGGGACCTGATCAGAGAAAGCAATGGCACCCCGCTCCAGTACTCTTGCCTGGAAAATCCCATGGATGGAGGAGCCTGGTGGGCTGCAGTCCACGGGGTCGCTAAGAGTCGGACATGACTGAGCGACTTCACTTTCACTTTTGACTTTCATGCATTGGAGAAGGACATGGCAACCCACTCCAGTGTTCTTGCCTGGAGAATCCCAGGGACGGAGGAGGCTGGTGGGCTGACGTCTATGGGGTCTCACGGAGTTGGACATGACTGAAGTGGCTTTGCAGCAGCGGCACCAGCAGGAACCTGATTGAATTAACTAAAGTATATTCACACAGTGAAGTACTAGCCAACTGTAAAAAGGAATGAAGTATATCTCTATATCCCAGTATGGAGACATCTGTAGAATACATCATTAAGCAAAAAAAAAAGCAAAGTGAAGAAAATAATGCACAGTATACTAGCATTTCTCTAATACGGAGGAATGTGACTGACATGTATAAATGTAATATATGCGTTTTTCATTCATCTGTAGAAGCAATGGAAGAATAATCTGAAAACTAAACAAATAATAAGTTACTTAGATGGGGACGGGAAAAAGAGGAAGGAGAACACAGGGATAGACGTTGGGAACTAGACTTGTTGGGATATACTTACATTTCATAGATTTAATCTTAAAGCCACATAAATAGTTTAAACAATTATACAGTAAAAGTTGTGTTTCAAAATACTAGTAAAAATCAAAAGCAAATGAAGCAAACGAGCCTAATTGTATTTTGTGTTGTGAATGAACCACACAAAAAATCATTCCAAGAGACCTGACAAAGCAGTCATTTCTTTGTCCATCCCCAGTGGGATATATTTAACTTCTCCCACTACTCTCCCCCGAGAAAGACCTGCAAAATATTATTTTCAGGAATCCTATTCTTGGTTGTGTATGTTTGTATAGTTTTGAACTTCATTGAAAAGGCATAAAAACAATGAGCCAAGTATCAACAAGCACCCTTAGGGCCAGATTTCAGTCTTCAAATACCATTTACCACCAAAAAAGTAGTTGATTTACAATCAACTATACTGCAATATAAAATAGGAACTAAATTTTAAAAAAGAGAGATTTAGACTAGGTGGCCTCTATTTGCATTCCAACTCTAAAGACCTGCCTTGGGAACGGATTTCTTCTTAAGAGAAATGTCTGGGTTATCAAGTGTAATCAATGTCTACCCCAACAACAACTGGATGGAAGGTGTAGTATTCAGCAAAAGATCGTCATGTTAAAATGAGATGCATGGATATTATGCTAACAAACACCATTACTCCCCTCCCTACCCCACCACTCCCGCTCTGGCAGCATCCTCTTGGTGGAGTTGCTTGCACTGCACGTGGTCCCTTCCCAGGTTGGAATCCACGCCCTCTCCAACTCCAGGTATCCTACTGCCCCTACAGCTCTGTGCTCTGGAGCCTCTTCTCAGCCAGGCTCACCTTGTTTTGAAGGATTTGATGAGCTGTCCGGTTTCTTCCAGAGAGCTGTTTGAGCCCGTTTTTGCTTTAACTGCTGCACCTCTGAGACCTCAGAGCCAGGAAGCAAAGTTGGGTGTGGTTAGTGAAGACATTATTTTTTTTTTTAAAGAGACAGAAGTATTGCCCATAAATGTTTAGGTTTGCCCGGTTGGAAGATTTTTCTCCATGTGCCTGCAGTCACACCAAAATTTCCAAAAATTACACTTGTTGTTTGGGGTTATAGTAAATGACCTAAATCTTACCCAGAAAGCCAAACACAGTGTCTGATCATCTCTCCTGGGAGCTGTGAGAGACCACAGGGTGCTTCAGGAAAGAAGTAAGTCAGACACATGGCTCACTGTTTCCTGGGGATACTGCCTGTTCTACTGTTGGGTGGAAAGTAGAACTTGTAAGTGATGAACCTGACCATTTAGCTGAAGTGATTTCCAAGCAAAGTGTGGAAGGTGCAGCCTGGTTCCTCCTTCTGCTTATAGTGAAATGCAAGAGGAAAGAGGTTGCAGTGATACATCTAGAAGCTGAGGGTTGCACCAGCCCCAGAAGCCCAGAAGAGGCCAGAAAGCAGCCTCCTTGAGAGCCTTCAGAGAGCACGGCTCTGCCAGCATCTTGAGTTTGAACTCCCAGAACTAGGAGGTAATAAATGTCTTTCTTTTAAGCTCCATAGTGAAAGTGAAAGTTGCTCAGTCATATCCTACTCTTTGGGACCACATGGACTATACAGTCCATGGAATTCTCCAGGCCAGAATACTGGAGTGGGTAGGCTTTCCTTTCTCCAGCAGATCTTCCCAACCCTGGGATCGAACCCATGTCTCCCGGATTGCAGGTGGATTCTTTACCAGGGTGGCTCAGATGGTAAAGCATCTGTCTACAATGCCGGAGACCTGGGTTCGATCCCTGGGTCAGGAAGATCCCCTGGAGAAGGAAATGACAATCCACTCCAGTACTAGTGCCTGGAAAATCCCATGGACAGAGGAGCCTAGTAGGCTACAGTCCATGGGGTCGCAAAGAGTCGGACACGACTGAGCGACTTCACTTTCACTTTCTTTGCCAGCTGAGCCACCAGGGAAACCCAGGAATGCTGGAGTAGGTAGCCTATCCCTTCTCCAGTGGATCTTCCCAACCTAGGAATTGAACTGGAGTCTCCTGCATTGCAGGTGGATTCTACCAACTGAACTATCAGGGAAGCCCTTTCATGCTCCATTCAGTTCAGTTCAGTTCAGACACTCAGTCGCGTCTGACTCTCTGTGACCCCATGGACTGCAGCACGCCAGGCTTCTCTGCCCATCAGCAACTCCCAGAGCTTACTCAAACTCATGTCCATGAGTTGGTGATGCCATCCAACCATCTCATCCTCTGTCGTCCCCTTCTCCTCCCACCTTCAATCTTTCCCAGCATCAGGGTCTGTTCCAATGAGTCAGTTCTTCACAACAGGTGGCCAAAGGATTGGAGTTTCAGCTTCAGCATCAGTCTTTCCAATGAATATTCAGGACTTTTTCCTTTAGGGCTGACTGGTTTGATCACCTTGCAGTCCAAGGGACTCTCAAGAGTCTTGTCCAACACAACAGTTCAAAAATATCAATTCTTCAGCTCTCGGTTTTGTTTACAGTCCAACTCTCACATCCATACATGACTACTAGAAAAACCATAGCTTTGACTAGACAGACCTTTTTCGGCAAAGTAATGGCTCTGCTTTTTAATATACTATCTAGGTTGCTCATAGCTTTTCTTTCAAGGAGCAAGCATCTTTTAATTTCATGGCTTAAGTCACCATCTGCAGTGACTTTGGAGCCCAAGAAAAGAAAGTATGTCACTGTTTCCATTGTTTCCCCATCTATTTGCCATGAAGTGATGGGACTGGATGCCATGACCTTTGTATTTTGAATGGTGAGGTTTAACCCAGCTTTCTCACTCTCTTCTTTCACTTTCATCAAGAGGCTCTTTAGTTCCTCTTCGCTTTCTGCCATGAAGGTTGTGTCCTTTGAATATCTAAGGTTACTGATATTTCTCCCAGAAATCTTGATTCCAGCTTGTGATTCTTCCAGCCCAGCATTTTGTGTGATAAACTCTGCATATAAGTTAAATAAGCAGGGTGAAAACACACAGCCTTGATGTACTCCTTTCTCAATTTGGAACCAGTCTGTTGTTCCATGTCTGGTTCTAACTGTTGCTTCTTGACCAGCATACAGAGTTCTCAGGAGACAGGTAAGGTGATCTGGGATTCCCATCTCTTGAAGAATTTTCAATGGTTTGTTGTGATCTACACAGTCAAGGATTTAGTGTAATCAATGAAGCAGAAGTAGATGCTTTTCTGGAATTCTCTTGCTTTTTCTATGACCCAGCAGATGTAGGCAATTTGATCTCTGGTTCCTCTGCCTTTTCTAAAACCAGCTTGAACATCTGGAAGTTCATGGTTCATGTACTGTTGAAGGCTGGCTTGGAGAATCTTGAGCATTACTTTGCTAGCGTGTGAGATGAGTGCAATTGTACGGTAGTTTGAGCATTTTTTGGCATTGCCCTTCTTTGGGATTGGAATCAAAACTGACCTTTTCCAGTCCTGTGGCCACTGCTGAGTTTTCCAAATTTGCTGGCATATTGAGTGCAGCACTTTCACAGCATCATCTTTTAGAATTTGAAATAGCTCAATGGGAATTCCATCACCTCCACTAGCTTTGTTCGTAGTGATGCTTCCTAAGGCCCACTTGACTTCACATTCCAGGATGTCTGGCTCTAGGTGAGTAATCACACCATTGTGGCTATCTGGGTCATGAAGATCTTTTTTATATAGTTCTCCTGAAAGATACTTACTCCTTGGAAGAAAAGTTATGACCAACCTAGATAGTATATTCAAAAGCAGAGACATTGCCAACTAAGGTCCGTCTAGTCAAGGCTATGGTTTTTCCTGTGGTCATGTATGGATGTGAGTGTTGGACTGTGAAGAAGGCTGAGCACCGAAGAATTGATACTTTTGAACTGTGGTGTTGGAGAAGACTCTTGAGAGTCCCTTGGACTGCAAGGAGATCCAATCAGTCCATTCTGAAGGAGATCAACCCTGGGATTTCTTTGGAAGGAATGATGCTAAAGCTGAAACTCCAGTACTTTGGCCACCTCATGCGAAGAGTTGACTCATTGGAAAAGACTCTGATGCTGGGAGGGATTGGGGGCAGGAGGAGAAGGGGACGACCAAGGATGAGATGGCTGGATGGCATCACGGACTTGATGGACATGAGTCTGAGTGAACTCCGGAAGATGGTGATGAACAGGGAGGCCTGGTGTGCTGCGATTCATGGGGTTGCAAAGAGTTGGACACGACTGAGCAAATGAACTGAACTGAACTGAAATGTGTATTCTTGCCACCTCTTCTTAATATCTTCTGCTTCTGTTAGGTCCATACCATATCTGTTCTTTATCAAGCCCATCTTTGCATGAAATGTTCCCTTGGTATCTCTAATTTTCTTGAAGATATTTCTAGTCTTTCCCATTCTACTCTTTTCCTCTGTTTCTTAGCATTGATCGCTGAGGAAGACTTTCTTATCTCTCTTTGCTATTCTTTAGAACTCTGCATTCAAATAGGTATATCTTTCTTTTTCTCCTTTGCCTTTCACTTTTCTTTTCTCAGCTATTTGTAAAGCCTCCTCAGACGACCATTTTGCCTTTTTGCATTTCTTTTTCTTGGGGATGGTCTTGGTCACTGTCTCCTTTATAATGTCATGAAACTTCATCCATACTTCTATTAAATCTAATCCCTTGAATCTATTTGTCACTTCCACTGTATAATCATAAGGAATTTGATTTAGGTCATACCTGAATGGTCTAGTGGTTTTCTCCACTTTCTTCAATTTAAGTCAAAATTTTGCAATAAGGAGTTCATGATCTGAGCCACAGTCAGCTCCAAGTCTTGTTTTTGCTGTTTATATAGAGCTTCTCCATCTTTGGCTGCAAAAAATATAATCCAACTGATTTTGATATTGATCATCTGGTGATGTCCATGTGTAGCGTCTTCTCTTGTGTTGTTGAAAGATGGTGTTTGCTATGATCCATGCATTCTCTTGTCAAAATTCTGTTAGCCTTTTCCCTGCTTTGTTCTGTACTCCAAGACTAAATTTGCCTGTTACTCCAGGTTTTTCTTGACTTCCTACTTTTGCATTTCAGTTCCCTATGACGAAAAGGACATCTTTTTTGTGTGTTGGTGGTAAAAGGTCTTGTAGGTCTTCGTAGAACAGTTCAACTTCAGCTTTTTCAGCATTAGCGGTTGGGGCATAAACTTGGATTGCTGTGATACTGAATGGTTTGCCTTGGAAACAGTCAGAGATCATTCCGTCATTTTTGAGAATGCACCCAAGCACTGCATTTCAGACTCTTTTGTCGACTATGAGGGCTACTCCATTTCTTCTAAGAGATTCTTGCCCACAGTAGTAGATATAATGGTCATCTGAGTTAAATTCACCTACTACAGTCCATTTTAGTTCACTGATTCCTAAAATGTCGATGTTCACTCTTGCCATCCCCTATTTGACCACTTCTAATTTACCTGGATTCATACACCTAATATTCCAGGCTCCTATGCAATATTGCTCTTTACGACATTGGACTTTACTTCCACTATCAGTCACATCCACAGCTGGGCATTGTTTTCTCTTTGGCTCCATCTCTTCATTTTTTCTGGAATTATTTCTCCACTCTTCTCCAGTAGGATATTGGGTGTCTACTGACCTGGGGAATTCATCTTTCAGTGTCATATCTTTTTGCTTTTTCATACTGTTCATAAGGTTCTCAAGTCATGAATATGGAAGTGGTTTGCCATTCCATTCTCCAGTGGACCACGTTTTGTCAGATGTGTCCACCATGACCTGTCTATCTTGAGTGGCCTTACATGGCATGGTTCATAGTTTCATTGAGTTTGACAAGGCTGTGGTCCATGTGATCAGTTTATTTAGTTTTCTGTGATTGTGGTTTTCATTCTCTCTGCCCTCTGAGGGATAAGGATAAGAGGTTTATAGAAGCTTCCTGATGAGGGAGACTGACTGTGGGGGCTGGAAGCTGGGTCTTGTTCTGATGGGCAGGCCCATGCTCAGTAAATCTTTAATCCAATTTTCTGTTGATGGGTGGGGCTGTGTTCCCTCCCTGTATTTGACTTGAGAACAAACTATGGTGGAGGTAGTGAAGATAATGGTGACCTACTTCAAAAGGTCTAATGCACACACTGATGCACCCAGTGCCCCTGACCCTGCAGCAGGCCACCACGGACCCACACCTCTGCCAGAGATTCCTGGACACTCACAGGCAAGTTTGGGTCAGTATCTTGTGGAGTCACTGCTCCTTTCTCCTGGATCCTGGTGCACACAAGGTTTTGTTTGCGCCCTCCAAGAGTCTGTTTCCCCAGTCCTGTGTAAGTTCTGTAATCAAATCCCACTGGCCTCCAAAGTCAACTTCTCTGTGAGTTCTCAGTCCCTTTGCCAGGTCCCCAGGTTGAGAAATCTGTTGTGGGCCCTAGAACTTTCTTAACAGCATGAGAATTTCTTTGGTATAATTGTTCTGCAGTTTGTGGGTCATCTACTCTGTGGCTCTATGGCAGGATTAATGGCGATCTCCTCCAAGAGGACTTAAGCTACAGGCTGTGTGGGCAGGTAGCTTCACTCAGAACCCCTGCCCCTGTGACAGGCCATTTCTGTTCTGTACTTCCACAAGAGACTCAAACAGAGGTCTGGCTCAGTCTTTGTGGGATCTCTGGATCCTGGTGTGCATGAGGTTTTGTTTGAGCCCTCCAAGCATCTCTGGTGGGTATGAGATTTGATTCTAAACACAATTTTGCCCCTCCTACCATCTTGCCATGGCTTTTCCTTTGTTGTGGAATATCTTTTTTTCTGGTGGGATCCAGTATTCTCCTGTCAATGGTTGTTCAGCTATGGGTTCAATTCTTGGGTCAAGAGGATCCCCTGGAGGAGGGCATAGCAACCCACTCCAGTATTCTTGCCTGGAGAATCCCACAAACAGAGGAGCCTGGCAGGCTACAGTCTATAGGGTTGCACAGAGTTGGACATGACTGAAGCGACTTAGCATGCACACCCACAGAACAGTAACTAACATAATATTGTAAAGCAACTATGCTCCAATAAAAATTAATTAAAAAAAGAACTTCCAGTGTGAAGTTTTATAATATTCTCTGAAGGTAGGATGTGATAAGTTAAAGGTGCATATTGCAATTGTGGAACAACCAATAAAATAAGAAAATGAGGTATAGCTAATAAAGCAATAGTGGAAATAAAAATTTAAAAATTACCCAGAGAAAAAGTAGAGAAAAGTGGGGGAAGAAAAGGAACAATTTAGATGGGACAAACAGAAACAAACAGCAAGACAATGAATTTAAACACAACTGTTGTTGCTGTTGTTTAGTTGCTGAGTTGTGTCCAACTTTTCTGTGACCCCATGGACTGTAGCCCACTAGGCTCCTCTATCCAAGAGATTCTCCAGGCAAGAACACGACACTGTGTTGCCATTTCCTTCTCCAGGGGATCTTCCCAACCCAGGAATCAAACCCATGTCTCCTGCATTGGCAGGCAGATTCTTTACCTGCTGAGCCATCAGGGAAGCCCCAAACACAACCATGAAAGTGAAAGTGAAGTCGCTCAGTCGTGTCTGACTCTTTGCAACCCCATGGACTGTAGCCCACCTGGCTTCTCCACCCATGGGATTCTCCAGGCAAGAATACCAGAGTGGGTTGCCATTTCCTTCTCCAGGGGATCTTCCCGACCCAGGGATCTAACCCAGGTCTCCTGCATTGCAGGCAGATGCTTTAACCTCTGAGCCACCAGGGAAGCCCAAACACAGCCATAGAAGTAATCATATTAGATGTAAATGATCTAAATTATTCAAGTATAAGACAGATGGAATAAAAAAGCAAGGTCTACCTTCATGCTGTCTAAAGGAAATCCCAGGTTGAATATAAAGATACAGAGAGGCTAACGTTCAGTTCAGTTCAGTTCAGTTCAATCGCTCAGTCATGTCTGAATCTTTGGGACCCCATGGAATGCAGCACGCCAGGCCTCCCTGTCCATCACCCACTCCTGGAGTTTCCTCAAACTCATGTCCATTGAGTCAGTGATGCCTTCCAATCATCTCATCCTCTATTGTCCCCTTCTCCTCCTGCCTTCAATCTTTCCCAGCATCAGGGTCTTTTCCAATGAGTCAGCTCTTCGCATCAGGTGGCCAAGTATTGGAGTTTCAGCTTCAACATCAGTCCTTTCAATGAACATTCAGGACTGATTTCCTCTAGGATGGATTGGTTGGATCTCCTTGCAGTCCAAGGGACTCTCAAGAGTCTTCTCCAACACCACAGTTCAAAAGCATCAATTCTTCAGCACTCAGCTTTCTTTGTAGTCCAATTCTCACATTCATACATGACTACTGGGAAAACCATAGCCTTGATTAGACGGACCTTTGTTGGAAAAATAATGTCTCTGCTTTTCAATATGCTATCTAGGTTGGTCATAACTTTTCTTCCAAGGAGTAAGCATCTTTTAGTTTCATGGCTGCAGTCACCACCTGCAGTGATTTTGGAGGCCAAAAAAATAAAGTCTGACACTGTTTCCACTTTTTCTCCATCTATTTCCCATGAAGTGATGGGACCAGATGCCGTGATCTTCGTTATCTGAATGTTGAACTTTAAGCCAACTTTTTCTCTCCTCTTTCACTTTCATCAAGAAGATTTTTAGTTCCTCTTCACTTTCTGCCATAAGGGTGGTGTTAATGTCTCTGCTTTTTATTATGCTTTCTAGGTTTGTCATAACTTTTCTTCCAAGGAGTAAGCGTCTTTTTATTTCATGACTGCAATCACCATCTTCAGTGAATTTGGAGCCCGAAAGGATAAAGTCTGCCACTGTTTCCACTTTTTCTCCATGTATTTGCCATGAAGTGATGGGACTGGAAACTACTAGCCAATCTGATCACATGGACGACAGCCTTGTCTAACTCAATGAAACCAAGCCATGCCCGCAGGGCCACCCAAGATGGACAGGTTATGGTGGAGAGGTCTGACAGAATGTGGTCCACTGGAAAAAGGAATGGCAGAACACTTCAGTATTCTTGCCTTGAGAACCCCATGAACAGTATGAAAAGGCAAAATGATAGGATACTGAAAGGGAAAGTTCCCAGGTCAGTAGGTGCCCAATATACTACTGGAGATCAGTGGAGAAATAACTCCATAAAGAATGAAGGGATGGAGCCAAAGCAAAAACAATACCCAGCTGTGGATGTGACTGGTGATAGAAGCAAGGTCTGATGCTGTAAAGAGCAATATTGCATAGGAACCTGGAATGTCAGGTCCATGAATCAAGGCAAATTGGAAGTGGTCAAACAGGAGATGGCAAGAGCAAACATCACATTCTAGGAATCAGTGAACTAAACGGGACTAGAATGGGTGAATTTAACTCAGATGACCATTATATCTACTACTGTGGGCAGGATTCCCTTAAAAGAAATGGAGTAGTCATCATAGTCAACAAAAGAGTCTGACATGCAGTACTTGGATGCAATCTCAAAAACGATAGAATGATCTCTGTTCATTTCCAAGGCAAACCATTCAATATCATAGTAATCCAAGCCTATGTCCCAACCAGTAACGCTGAAGAAGCTGAAGTTGAACCATTCTATGAAGATCTACAAGACCTTTGAGCACCAACACCCCAAAAAGATGTCCTTTTCATTATAGGGGACTGGAATGCAAAAGTAAGATGTCAAGAAACACCTGGAGTAACAGGCAAATTTGGCCTTGAAGTACAGAATGAAACAGGGCAAAGACTAATAGAATTTTGTCATGAGAATGCACTGGTCATAGCAAACACCCTCTTCCAACAACACAAGAGAAGACTCTACACATGGACATCACCAGATGGTCAACACCAAAATCAGATTGATTATATTCTTTGTAGCCAAAGAAGGAGAAGCTCTATACAGTCAGCAAAAACAAGACTGGGAGCTGACTGTGGCTCAGATCATGAAATCCTTATTGCCAAATTCAGACTTAAATTGAAGAAAATGGGGAAAACCACTAGACCATTCAGATATGACCTAAATCAAGTCCCTTATGATTATACAGTGGAAGTGAGAAATAGATTGAAGTTACTAGATCTGATAGAATGCCTGATGAACTAGGATGGAGGTTTGTGACATTTTACAGGAGACAGGGATCAAGACCATCCCCATGGAAAAGAAATGCAAAAAACAAAATGGCTGTCTGAGGAGGCCTTACAAATAGCTGTGAAAAGAGAAGTGAAAAGCAAAGGAGAAAAGGAAAGATATAAGAATCTGAATGCAGGAGTTCCAAAGAATAGCAAGAAGAGATAAGAAAGTCTTCCTCAGAGATCAATGCAAAGGAACAGAGGAAAACAACAGAATGGGAAAGACTAGAAATCTCTTCAAGAAAATTAGAGATACCAAGGGAAAGTTTTATGCAAAGATGGGCTCGATATGGACAGAAATGGTATGGACCTAACAGAAGCAGAAGATATTAAGAAGAGGTGGCAAGAATACACGGAAGAAATGTACAAAAAAGAGCTTCACGACCAAGATAATCACGATGGTGTGATCAGTCACATAGAGCCAGACATCCTGGAATGTGAAGTCAAGTGGGCCTTAGAAAGCATCACTATGAACAAAGCTAGTGGAGGTGATGGAATTCCAGGTGAGCTATTTCAACCTGAAAGATGATGCTGTGAAAGTGCAGCACTCAATATGCCAGCAAATTTGGAAAACTCAGCAGTGGCCACAGGACTGGAAAAGGCCAGTTTTCATTCCAGTTCTAAAGAAAGGCAATGCCAAAGAATGCTCAAACTACCGCACAATTGCACTCATCTCACACGCTAGCAAAATAATGCTCAAATTTCTCCAAGCCAGGCTTCAGTGATATGTTCACTGCGAACTTCCAGATGTTCAAGCTGGTTTTAGAAAAGGCAGAGGAACCAGAGATCAGATTGTCAACATCTGCTGGATCATTGAAAAAGCAAGAGAGTTCCAGAAAAAAAACAGCTATTTCTGCTTTACTGACTATGCCAAATCCTTTGAATGTGTAGACCACAATAAATTGTGGAAAATTCTGAAAGAGAAGGGAATACCAGACCACTTGACCTGCCTCCTGAGAAACTTATATGCAGGTCAAGAAGCAACAGTTAGCACTGGACATGGAACAACAGACTGGTTCCAAATAGGAAAAGTGCTGGGAGCTGGCATGGGGAATCCTGCCCATGGCAAAAGTCATGAGGAAGGAGGCTCAGCATACGCAAAGGCAGGATTGAGCCTCAGGGGTCCCTCTGGAAATTCTCGAGCATCTACTCCCCAAACCAGAGTCTGCGTACTTTACTGCTTTATGCCTTCACTTACACTTCTGACATTAACAGGGGCTATTCCCGACCACCTTTCTCTGGAAAAAGTTAACTTAGAGCTCCAGTTAACAGTCTCCTGCATATAAAAGGAATGTCTCAGATCAAACCCCCTCTGTTAGCATTCTAGCTTGCTTGGCAGGTCTATCCAGACTTTTACCGCTATGCCTCCCAACTGTGAGAGGCATGAGAAGCCTGAAACATAGAGCCTTTCAAAGAGTTAAAAGTTATTAGAGTAGTGCTGGTGTAGGAGTTCATTATTGGGCCAATGCTTGTTGCTAAGTTCCCATATCTCTTATCCACTGTGCACCTGGGAGTGCGTTAGCTAACATAGTTGGAATGTAAGAAAACAAAATAGTAGCCTTGAAACTAACCACACCAAACTTTTGAGCTAATTGGTTCTTTCTTTGTTGTAACTTAGTGCACCTTTGCTCCGTGAGAAATGTAACTTTGTTTCATACTTTCTGAGGCTGACATAGATTAGAAATAAAAAGAAAAAACACTTCAAGGGAAAATAAGTTTTCTGGTTGAGCAGCCTTTATCAAAAGAGGGTCTTAAAATGTTCACAGGCCTCCAAGGCCAGAAGATAATGTACACATCATTTGTGGGAAAAGGCATAAAAGTCCTTTTGAAAATAAAGTTATTGGGCCTCGCTCACTGAAGCAACTTGGTCTCCCCGTGTCAATCGTTTTCTCTCCCTCTCTCTCTTTTTTTCAGGCCATCCCTTGGAGCATAGAGGCTTCCTGTGTTCACTTATCTGCCCGGTTTCTAAGACCTGAAAGGGAAGACGTTCTACGTCTTCACTCCCTTGGGAGACCAGGAGGGCACCTGTGGCCTCCGTGAACATGGCAAACTTCTTGTCTTGAAGTTTTATTGGTTCTCTATGTAAACCAAGGAATATCAGCCTCTTTCTCTCCTCTATTTTCTTATCTACAACATTCTTTCCTTATCTCTCACTAAATCTCCTCGCCGACTCCATCTCCCCTTCGAATTCCCTGGATCCACCAGGGTCCATGGTGGATCAGTCAGTTAGTTTAGTTGCTCAGTCGTGTCTGACTCTTTGCGACCCCATGAATCGCAGCACCGCCAGGCCTCCCTGTCCATCACCAACTTCTGGAGTTCACTCAGACTCATGTCCATTGAGTCAGTTACGCCATCCAGCCATCTCATCCTCTGTCATCCCCTTCTCCTCCTGCCCCCAATTCCTCTCAGCATCAGGGTCTTTTCCAATGAGCCAAATATTGGAGTTTCAGATTCAGCATCAGTCCTTCCAATGAACACCCAGGACTGATCTCCTTTAGGATGGACTGGTTGGATCTCGTTGCAGGCCAAGGGACTCTCAAGAGTCTTTGGCAACACTACAGTTCAAAAGCATCTACTCTTTGGCGCTCAGCTTTCTTCACAGTCCAACTCTCACATCCATACATGACCACTGGAAAAACCACAGCCTTGACTAGATGGACCTTTGTTGGCAAAGAAATATCTCTGCTTTTCAATATGCTATCTAGGTTGGTCATAACTTTCCTTCCAAGGAGTAAGTGTCTTTTAATTTCATGGCTGAAATCATCACCTGCAGTGATTTTGGAACTCAAAAAAGTAAAGTCTGACACTGTTTCCACTGTTCCCCCATCTATTTCCCATGAAGTGATGGGACCAGATGCCATGATCTTAGTTTTCTGAATGTTGAGCTTTAAGCCAACTTGTTCACTCTCCGCTTTCACTTTCATCAAGAGGCTCTTTAGTTCTTCTTCACTTTCTGCCCTAAAGGTGGTGTAATCTGCATATCTGACGTTATTGATATTTCTCCTGGCAATCTTGATGCCAGCTTGTGCTTCATCCAGCCCAGAGTTTCTCATGATGTACTCTGCATAGAAGTTAAATAAGCAGGGTGACAATATACAGCCTTGACGTACTCCTTTTCCTATTTGGAACTAGTCTGTTGTTCCATGTCCAGTTCTAACTGTTGCTTCCTGACCTGCATACAGATTTCTCAAAAGGCAGGTCAGGTGGTCTGGTATTCCCATCTCTTTCAGAATTTTCCACATTTTATTGTGATCCACCCAGTCAAAGGCTTTGGTGTAGTCAATAAAGCAGAAATAGATGTTTTTGTGGAACTCTCTTGCTTTTTCGATGATCCAGTGTATGTTGGCAATTTGATCTCTGGTTCTTCTGCCTTTTCTAAATTCAGCTTGATTTAGAAAGCTTGAACATCTGGAAGTTGATGGTTAATGTAGGCTAATGTAGCAAAGTTGGAAAAGATATATCATACATCAATTAAGTATATGAAACCTACAGCAACTATAATATCACACAAAGTGGCTGAGAAGGATCCTATCTTTTTTATCAGGGCTAAAGGAGGACCCTTCATCTTGGTAAACAGGTTAGTTCATCAACAAGACACAGTAATGCTGAGTGTGATGCTCCTCATAAGTAACTGAGCTTCAAAAAATCCCGGAGAACTTCAAAATTCAAGAAGTAAAAGCTGACAGAAATAAATGGAGAAACAGGCAAATCCATAGAGTTGGTGTTTTCACCACTTCTTTATCAGTAATGTTTATTATTTCCTTTTATTCCCCCTAAACTGAGCACAAACAAGGGAAGAGAAATTGTATTTCATATTCCAGATTTCTTCCCATCAAACTGTGGCTTGTGGTTTCATTTCCCCATTTCCCACAACCTATCCTTGAGGTGATAGGTTGGAGCTGAAAATATGCATGAAGGAACAGAAGGAGAATGAATTAAAAGACTTAAACTGTAGTTATAGATACTGCATGGGGAGGAGGGGTGCTTTGTGTGTGTCATCTAAGATTTCTGAGCCTCAGTTTCCTCCTTTTTTTCTAAAAAGGATTGTAATCTCTCTTATGCCTCGAGAAAAGAGCCAGAGCCCCTGAAATCACTCCAGGCTGATGGAGGCTGATGCTACTCCTGGTGCTTCAGAGATGGGACCCATGGTGCTTTCAGTGTTCTGTGAGGCTGATTCTTGACATGGCCCTAGATGTGCACCGCTGACCAGGCAGCCGCCCTCAGAATTTTCACCAACATTAATGACAACCAGTGATGCCTACAGTGTCAGCTATGCTGTGAGAGGTGGTCAGAGGCTGGTAAGTAGAGACTGAATTGGCTCATTCTTGACCGAAGTCATCTACATGCACTCAAAGTGGAAAAGGAGTGGGTGAGTGGTGAAATTAAGGGATAGATGTAGAGTGGAGAAAATCTTATCCTCTCTTCTCTTCAACAACAAAGGAGATTAGCTTCAGCAATGGGTAGGAAAAAGGGGATATGATCATTTACCCCTTACTCTTCCATCCTTCACCACAGTGTCATGAGTGTTTTCCAAGGCCAGAAAAGTCCCTTGGAGTTTAAGGGAAACTTAAGCGTTTGACTTGGAGGGCCACCACAAGCCCTCTTCTCAGTTCTGATGATCCTTCTGTTGTTCAGTTGCTCAGTCGTGTCTGACTCTTTGCGACCCCATGGACTGCAGCATGCCAGGCCTCCCTGTCGTTCACCAACTCCTGGAGCTGCTCAAACTCATGTCCATCGAGTCAGTGATACCACCCAACTCCCTCATCCTCTGTCGTCCCCTTTTCCTCTTGCCCTCAGTCTTTCCCAGCATGAGGGTCTTTTCCAGCGAGCCAGCTCTTTGGATCCCAGGTGATCCTTTAGGGAATCATAATGCTGCTGATAGGGTGCTGAAGAATTTCTGTTGTCTTTCTGTTATTGGTTTCTAGCCTGATAACACTGTGGGAAGGGAGCAAGAATGGTTTAAGTTTGTTGACGTTTGTTTTATAGCCCAGGATATTGTCTATATTAGTGCACTTTCAATGTGCACTTGAAACAAGTGTGGTAGAATGTTCTCTAAATATCAGTTTGATCCTCTTTCTTGATGGTGTCACTGAACTCTTCTATATCCTTGCTCATTTTCACTGTAGTTATTCTATCAATTGTGGAGAGAGAGGAGTGGGAAGTCTCTAAATGTAGTTCTGTATTTGTCTATTTCTTCTTTCAGTTCTGTCAGCTTTTGCTTCACAAATTTTACATCTCTATTTTTGGGAATACATATTTAGGATTGCTTTGTCTTCTTGGTGGATTGACCTTTTTATCACTATATAATGTCTCTCTGTATCTATTAATAGTAATTTTCTATGTTCTATAGTCTATTTTGTGTGCGTGCATGCTAAGTCACTTCAGTCATGTCCAGCTCTTTGCAACCTTATGGACTGTAGCCTGCCAGGCTCCTCTACCCATGGGATTCTCCAGGCAAGAATATTGGAGAGGGTTTCCGTGTCTTTCTCTGGGGGATTTTGCTGAACCATAGGTTGAACCCATGTCTCTCATGTCTCCTGCATTGGCAAGCAGGTTCTTTACTACTAGCTCCACCTGGGAAGTCCAAAGTCTATTTTATTTGATGTTAATTTAGTCATTTCTTCTGTCTTCTGTATGATTAATATTTGTAGATTGAACTTTTCCACCCTTTTATTTTCAACCTATTTCTACCATATTCGAAACAATTTTCTTGTAAGAAGTACATAGTTGGAGTGTGTTTTAATATACTCTGCCAATCTCTGCTTTTAATTGGTGTATTCAGATATCTTACATTTAGTATAATTACCAAGATGTTAGGACACAAGTCTGCCATTTTATTTTATTATTCTTTATGTTTTCTCCATTTTTCATTTCTCTATTATCCCGTTACATTCCTGTGGGGTAGTTGACCATTTTTAGATTGCTATTTTGACTTATGGGCTTCCTTGGTGGCTCAGTGTTAAAGAACCCACACCTGCCAATTCAGGAAAATCAAGTTTGAATCCTGGGTTGGGAAGATCCCCTGGAGAAGGAAGTGGGAACCCATTACAATATTCTTGCCTGGGAAATCCCATGGACAAAGGAGCCTGGTGGTCCTACAGTCCATAGGGTTGCAAAGAATTGGACACAACTGAAGCAACTTAGCATACAGCATAACTTTTTAAATGGCAGTTTTGGGTATTGTAATATGTATATTTAACTTATCACAGTCCACCTATATTATTATTTTACCAGTTAGAGAGAACTTTACTTCCCCTCCATCCTTTAACTTCCCCTGTTTACAATAAAATTATCTAAAATTTCCTTCCTCTACATAAATTTAGAACCACATCCATCAGTGTTATAATATTTTCTTCAACCATTAAACATAATTTAGAAAACTCAAGAGGAAAAGGAAAGTCTACTTATCCTCTTTTTTTTTTTTTTGCTACTTTCTTCCTTCTTGGTACTCCAAGTCTTCTTTTACTCTTTCCTTCTGCTTCAGAACATCCCGTTGGTCATTCTTTTAGTTAGATCTGCTGGTTGCAAATTCCCTTGGTTAATGTTCCTTTACCTGAGAATGCACTAATTGTCCTCTCATTATTGAAGGATGTTTCCCTGGTTATAGATTCTGGGTTGACAGCTCTTTTCTTTCAGTTCAGTCGTTCAGTTGTGTCTGACTCTTTGCGACCCCATGGATGGCACGCCAGGCTTCCCTGTCCTTCACCAACTCCCGGAGCTTGCTCAAACTCATGTCCAAGAGTCGGTGATGCCATACAAACATCTCATCTTCTGTCATCCCCTTCTCCTCTAGCCTTCAATCTTTCCCAGCATCAGGATCTTTTCCAATTAGTCAGTTCTTCACATCACATGGCCAAAGTGTTGGAGTTTCAGCTTCAGCATCAGTCCTTCCAATAAATATTCAAGACTGATTTCCTTTTAGGATGGACTGGCTTGATCTCCTGGCAGTCTAAGAGACTCTTCAGAGTCTTCTCCAACACCACAGTGCAAATGTATCAATTGTTTGATGCTCAGCCTTCTTTATGGTCCAACTCTCACATCCATACATGACTACTGGAAAAACTATAGCTTCGACTAGACAGACTTTTGTTGGCAATGTAGTCTCTGCTTTTTAATATGTTATCTGGGTTGGTCATAGCTTTTCTTCCAAGGAGCAAACATCTTTTAATTTCATGGCTGCAGTCACCATCTGCAGTGATTTTGGAGACCACAAAAAGAAAGTCTCTCATTGTTTCCATTGTTTCTCCATCTATTTGCCATGGAGTGATGGGACTGGAAGCCAAGATCTTAGTTTTCTGAATGTTGAGCTTTAAGCCAGCTTTTTCGCTTCCTCTTTCACCCTCACCAATGGGCTTTTTAGTTCCTCTTCACTTTCTGCCATAATGGTGGTATCATCTGCATATCTGAGGTTATTGATATTTCTCCCAGCAATCTTGATTCCAGCTTGTGCTTCATCCAGCCCAGCATTTTGCTTGATGTACTCTGTGTATAAGTTAAATAAGCAGGGTGACAATATGCAGCCTCAATGTACTCCTTTCCAATTTGGAGCCAATCTGTTGTTCCACATCCAGTTCTAACTGTTGCTTTTTGACTGGCATACAGATTTCTTAGGAGGCAGGTAAGGTAAGGTGATCTGGTATTCCCATCTCTTGAAGAATTTTCCATGGTTTGTTGTGATCTACACAGTCAAAGGCTCTGGCATAATCAGTAAAGCAGAAGTAGATGTTATCTGGAGTTTTGCTTTTCCCATGACCCGATGGATGTAGGCAATTTGATCTCTGGTTCCTCTGCCTTTTCTAAATCCAGCTAGAACATCTTGAAGTTCACGGTTCATGTACTATTGAAGCCTGGCTTGGAGAATTTTGAGTATTACTTTATTAGCATGTGAGATGAGTGCAATTGTGCAGTAGTTTGAACATTCTTTGACATTAGCCTTCTTTGGGATGGAAGGAATACTGACATTTTCTAGTCCTGTAGCTACTGCTGAGTTTTCCAAATTTGCTGGCATATTGAGTGCCGCACTTTCACAGCATCATTTTTTAGAATTTGAAATAGCTCAGTTGGAATTCTATCACCTCCACTAGCTTTATTCATAGTGATGCTTCCTAAGGCCCACTTGACTTCACATTCCAAGATGTCTGGCTCTGGGTGAGTGATCACACCATCGTGATTATCTGGGTCATGAAGATCTTTTTGTACAGTTCTCCTGTGTATTCCTGCCATGTCTTCTTAAAATCTTCTGCTTCTGTTAGGTCCATACCATTTCTGTCCTTTATTGTGCCCATCTTTGCATGAAATATTCCCTTTGTATCTCTCATTTTCTTGAAGAGATCTCTAGTCTTTCCCATTCTGTCTTTTCTTTCAACACTTGGAAAATATTGTGTCCCTTCCTCCTGGCCTCTGATTTCTGATGAACAGTCTGGAGATGGTTCTGAACCACCGTGGAGGCAGAGCATGACATGCTCTCAAGCATCTGCCATTTCTGTCTCCCTGTCTAGAGAATAGGATCCAGACACTACTCCCTTTTCGAGTATGTAAGTAGGGTTGGAGGTAAAGGTCTCCTGTTGTTTCCGAGTTTGTCCTTGCACATCAGCTACTTCATGATCACGGTTTACTTGAATGTCACTCAGCTCTGTAGTGAGTCTCAGCTTGATTTAGTTTTGGTCAGCAGCTGACCTCCAGGATCCATGTCCTCCCTAGGTCATTGCTGCCACCACCATGCCGTTCTCAAAGGAGACTAATGTGGAGGCAGCCTGCATTCCACTCTAGTGTCCTGCTGACCCACACCTATGTAAGACCTGCCATTTCATCTACCTGAATGGCAACAAGAAGTAATCGTCGTGTGTTGACCACAGATAACTAGAGAAAATCACCACAGGGAAGACATGTTCATTTCCTAGGACTGTTGTAACAAAGCAGCACAAATGAAGTGGCTTATAATAACAGAAATTTATTCTCTCACAGGTCTAGAGGCCAGAAGTCCAGAATAAATGTGCTGGCAGGGCCATGCTCCTCCTGAAGGCTGTTAGGAAGGCTCCTTCCTTGCCTACTCTAGCTTCTAGTGGCCCCAGGCAGCATTATTCCAACCTCTGTTTCTGTCTTCATATGACTGTCTTTCCAATGCATGTGTCTGTGTCCAATCCCCCTCTTGTAATAAGGACCACTTGTATGGATTACAGCTCATCCCAATGGCCTTACCTTAACAATCAAATCTACAAGGATCTTATTTGCAAGTAAGATCACATTCATAGTGTTAGGGTTTCAGTATCCTTTTGGGGACCACAGAGGAAAAAGGCTTAAAAACTGAAGCTGAATATAAATGTTAACAGAGTACAAGCAACTAAAGCTAAAACCTTGTTGACAACACTCTCATGAGCCCATTCTTGCTTTTGGATGTTTCATGTAAATGCAATCATATCTTCATGTGATCTTTCCCCTGGCTTCTTTCACTTAGCATAATGCTTTCAAAGCTTATTCATATTGTTGCATGTAACTGTACTCCATTCCTTTTTAAAAATATTTGTTTATTTATTCACTGTATCAGGTCTTAGTTGCAGCACATGGAATCTTCATTGTGTGCCCGATCTCCCTAGTTGTGGCATGCAGCTTCAGTCGTTGTGGCACACAGGCTCTCTAGTTGTGGCACATGGGCTGTGGACAGGAAGGCTCAGTAATTGTCGAGCCCAGTCTTAGCTGTTCCATGGCCTGTGAAATCTTAGTTTGAAAACTAGAGATCATACCTGTGTCCCCTGCTTTGGAGTGGATTCTTAACCACTGGACCACCATGGAAGTCCCTACTCCATCCCTTTTTATGGCTAAGTAATACTCCATTATATGTATATATACATTGTGTGTGTGTGTGTCCATTCATTAGTTGTCCATTTGGGTTGTTTCCGTTTTATTTTACTATTATGAATAATGATACTTTACCATTCATGTAGAATTTTTTTGGCCTGAACATGCATTGTCAGTCCTTTGGATATATATCTAGGAAGTACAAGCTGGAATCAAGACTGCTGGGAGAAATATCACTAACCTCAGATATGCAGATGACACCACCCTTATGGCAGAAAGTGAAGAGGAACTAAAAAGCCTCTTGATGAAAGTGAAAGTGGAGAGTGAAAAAGTTGACTTAAAGCCCAACATTCAGAAAATGAAGATTATGGCATCTGGTCCCATCACTTCATGGCAAATAGATGGGGAAACAGTGGAAACAGTGACAGATTTTATTTTTTTGGCCTCCAAAATCACTGCAGATGGTGACTGCAGCCATGAAATTAAAAGATGCTTACTCCTTGGAAGAAAAGTTATGACCAAACTAGATAGCCTATTGAAAAGCAGAGACATTACTTTTCCAACAAAGGTCCGTCTAGTCAAGGCTATGGTTTATCCAGTGGTCATGTATCAATGTGAGAGTTGGACTGTGAAGAAAGCTGAGCGCTAAGAATTGATGCTTTTGAGCTGTGGCATTGGAGAAGACTGGAGATCCAACCAATCCATTCTAAAGGAGATCAGCCCTGGGATTTCTTTGGAAGGAATGATGCTAAAGCTGAAACTCCAGGACTTTGGCCACCTGATGTGAAGAGTTGGCTCATTGGAAAAGACTCTGATGCTGGGAGGGATTAGGGGCAGGAGGAGAAGGGGACGACAGTGGATGAGATGGCTGGTTGGCGTCACTGACTCGATGGGCATGAGTCTGAGTGAACTCCGGGAATTTGTGACGGACAGGGAGGCCTTGTGTGCTGCGATTCATGGGGTTGCAAACAGTTGGACACGACTGAGCGACTGAACTGAACTGAATTGAATGACAAATGATGTTCATTTTTAAAAAATTTGTTTATTGGCCATTTGTCTATCTTATCTGAAGAAACTGCTAATCAAATCTTTCACTCATTTAAAAATTGTATTATTTGTCTTCTTGTTGTAGAATTGTAAGAGTTCATTATATATTCTGGATATGAGATCTTTATCAGGTTGGCAAATATCTTCTCCCATTCTTTAGGCTGTCTTTTCACTTTCTAGATAGTGTTATTTAATGGGAAAATGTTTTAAATTTTGATTAAATATAACACCTGTTTTTCTTTGGTGCTTTTGATGTCATATACTAGAAACTGTTGTCTGATACATGGTCATGAAGATTTGCACTTGTTTTCTTCTAAGAGTTTTATAGTTTTAACTCTTATATTTAGGTCTTTGATCCATTTTGAGTTAATGGTTTTATATCGTGCAAGATAAACATACAAATTTACTATTTTGCCTGTGAATATCCAGTGGTCCCAGCACTATATGTTGTTTCTATCCATCAATCTGTTACAGACACTCTTCATGGCATTCTTTATCCTCTTGTGTATATCCCACATATATACAGACAACTCTCTAGTGTTGAACTAGGCGATTGCCTGCCTTCTGGGATCCCTGGCATGTTCCTCCCCACATGCCCATCAGCTCAACCAGGATCACTTAGGAACTGCCTAGCCTTCATTCCTTCCCAACGTAAGAGCAAGAATCAGATGTTTCTCATTATTTGACTCATAGATTAAAACTATCCATTGTTCACATTGAGCACTTTGTCATTCTATTTTCATTCTTTTTTCACATTTATTTTCACCAATCACCATCCCTGGTGATATTTCTTCGGAGTGACAATGGCAGGATATTTCTCTGTTTACTCTAAGAGTGTATCGAAAAGTGAACAAGAAAAAAAGCAAGATCCCCTATCAGGACCTCTGCTGAGATCTGCACACAACTCCTTAAACCAAAATGGCCTTTGCAGCTGAGGAAATTTCAAGCCTCAGCATTGGGCATTGGTGTTCCTGTTAGTGTTTGCAGTGGCATCCGTGCAGGGTTTGTGGACCTCACAAACCCTCACAGGGTTTGAAGGCCTCACAGGGTTTGTGGGCCCAGTTGTTGCAGATCATTTTTTCCTTTTCACACGTCTCTTTAGTGATCTCAGGGCTTCCCTGGTGGTTCAGCTGGTAAAGAATCTGCCTGTAATGTGGGAGACCTGGGTTTGATCCCTGGTTGGGAGGGTGCCCTGGAAAAGAGAAAGGCTACCCACTCCGGTATTGTGGCCTAAAGAATTGCATGGACTGTATAGTCCATAGGGTCACAAAGAGTTGGACACAACTGAGCGACTTTCACTTAGTGATCTGAGGTCATCAGTAACCTTGAGAATCTCTGGCTGGGTAGGCAAGAGGCAGAGGATACTGTAGGGAGAAATCTGGAAGTGCATAGCTGTATTAGAGATGGGCTTCTGTTGGTGTGTGAAGACGGTGGTGTTGGGGATAAAGCAAATGTGAATAAAGAGATAGGGAGTCACACCTAGGACTGATGATACAGGCTAACCTGGCTCACTTGTCTGCACCAGACAGCTGATTTTCCCAGGCATGCCTGGCACAGGGGTGACTCTCTACCCCACAATCGTATCACCAGCTCTCAGCCCACAAAGACCTATTTCCCTTTTGAGATTCACATAAAGTAAGAATCTCCAATCCACTTAAATCTTTAAATTTATCCCTGAATTGAAAAGCCATACCCTTGCTTTCCCTGTGAGTTGGTCAGCTAGTGGGAAAACTCCTTCTTGGGAGGAGACTTTCTGGAGGACCTCCATGGGCCCTAGGGAACCAAGTCTCCAATGACAGTCTCTTTGAATGTGCAGAAACATCTGCATTCAAGCTGCTGGGGGGCGACAATCCCCTGCCGGTACAGAGGGCCAGGTCTGCACTAATGTCTTCTCTCCTTGCCATCACACACCTGAGTGATTCAACCTGCATGGTTGTTTGTTGGTGGGGTCAGGAATGAGGCAGCAGCATTTGTGTTCAATGTGTATATAAAGTGGATGAAGAAACATCTGCAAATACTGATTTATTTGAACACAATGTGACTGTACAGTACATTTATTTCTTCCATTCAGTTCAGTTCAGGCAAATCAATATGTACTCAGACCCTGCCTCAGTTCTGCCCTTGGTTCACCGGGGAGTCCAGGGGGTAAGAGGGCAAATGGTCCTCATCTCCTTTCAGGATTAAAAACAGTTCAGTGGGATTGAAGTAAAGATGGCGGAGGAATAGGACGGGAAGACCACTTTGTCCCTCACAAATTCCTCAAAAGAACATTTCAACGCCGAGCAAACTCCACAAAACAACTTCTGTAGGCTGGCAGAGGACATCAGGCAACCAGAAAAGCAGACCATTGTCTTCAAAAACAGGTAGGAAAAAATATAAAAGGCGAAAAAGGAGACAAAGGAGGTGGGGAGGGAGCTCCGTCCCGGGAAGGGAAGCCCGTCCCGGGAAGGGAAATTTAAGAAGAGAGGTTTCCAAACACCAGGAAACACTCTCCCTGCCGAGTCTGTGGCGAGCCTTGGAAACACAGAGGGCAACATAACAGGAAAGGAAAAATAAATAAATAATTAAAACCAAGAGATTACAAGCCCAACAGTAACTCCCCCAGCGGAAAAGCAGCACAGACGCCTGCATCCGCCACAAGCTAGTGGGGGCAGGGCAGGGAAGCGCAGGAGGCGCGGGCTGCAGTGCTTTGTAAGAATCAGGCAGGAACGCCCCACGCGCAACCAGAACGATCTAACTTGGGCTAGCAAACCAGACTGTGGGATAGCTACCACGCGAAAAGCTCGAACATAAGACACTGCCAGGACTGCGCACAGAACAAAGGACGGAACAGAAAAAGCCGGCTGCAGAACATCCCCACTGGACACAGGCAGCCAGAGCCATAAGGACTGGAAAGGGGCAATTGCAGACCCGGAGAGACTTTACTTACCTAACTGCAAGCAGGCTTCTTTGCTAAGACTTCTGGGGGTGCTGGACAGTCACCATCTGCCTCACGGGGGACGCCAGCAGTCCACCCAGAAAGCTGAGCAGCAGCCGCAGAAAAGGTGACAAGCCACGGCGATCGTGCTCGCCAAACTCCTGAGCTACTCGGACCTGGGAAGGGCACAAAGTGCAGTCCCAGCCGAATCTGTGCCTCTGAGGGCTGCCTGAGCGCCGAACCTGAGCGGCTTGGACCGGGGAAGTGCACACAGCCTAGGGCCGGCCCCAGACGGTTCCTGGCTGAGCATCGTAGAGCCGGAGCGTTTTATACGCTGCGAGAAGGGACAGGTCAAGCGGGGCTGAGACACGGTGTGCACACGACAGTGCTATTTGTTTGCAGCATCCCCCCTCCCCACAGCGCGACTGAACTAGTGAGCCTAAAAAACCAGCAAACAGAAGAAGTTAAACAGAGGGAACCACCTTGGAAGTGATCCCACACGGCCCACAACATCAGAGAAGGGCCAGATATATTTTTACTATTTTTAAAATCATTCCTTTTTGTTGTTGTTGTTGTTGTTGTTTTTTTTCTAACTTTTTTAAATTGTTAAGTCTTCTATTTCTCCTCTAATTTTTATTTCTATAACCTACTATTACTATTTAAAAAAAAAAGTTTTGTTTTTTTTTTTAAGGCAAACACCATATATAGTCTTTGGATGGTTGTTGGTTTTTTTTTTTTTTTTTTTTAATAATTCTTGTTTTTTTTTTTTTTTTTCCTTTCTTCCTTTTTCCTTCTGCTTCTTTTCTTTAATATTGTATTTTTGAAAATCCAACCTCTACTCTAGATTTTTAATCTTTGCTCTTAGGTTTTTCTTGTCAATTTTATACATTTAAAAACCCAATCTTCACTACCCAAGTTTACCTGAGAGCGAGATTACTGGCTTGACCACTCTCTCCTCCTTTGGACTCTCCTTTTTCTCCACCAGGTGGCCTCTGTCTCTTTTCTCCCCCATCTCTTCTCTATCCAACTCTGAATCTCTGTGTGTTCCAGACAGTGGAGAACACCTAAGGAACTGGTTACTGGCAGGATTTGTCTCTCTCCTTCTCATTCCTCTCTCTTATCTTCCTGGCCACCTCTGTCTACTTCCTCCCTCTCCTCTTCCCTGTATAACTCCGTAAATACCTCTGAGCGGTCCAGACTATAGAGCACACATAAGGAAGTGACTACTGGCTAGCTTGCTCTCTCCTCTTTTGATCTCACCGCATCTCATTCCAGTTACCTCTAAATACCCCCTCCATCTTCTCTTCTCCTTGTAACTCAGTGAACCTCTCTGAGTGTCCCTCAATGTGGAGAAACTTTTCATCTTTAACCTAGATGTTTTATCATCAGTGCTGTATAGATGGAGAAGTCTAGAGGCTACTGTAAAAATAAAACTGAAAACCAGAAGCAGGAGGCTTAAATCCAAAGCCTGAAAACATTAGAGAACTCTTGAATTCAGGGAACATTAAGCAATAGGAGCTCATCAAATGCCTTCATACCTACACCAAAACCAAGCTCTACCCAAGGGCCAACAAGTTCCAAAACAAGACATACCACTCAAATTCTCCAGCAACATAGGAACACTCCCCTGAGCTTCAATATACAGGCATCTCAAAATTATTCCAAAACCTTTGATGTCTCATAACCCATTACTGGTCACTCCACTGCACTCCAGAGAGAAGAAACCCAGCTCCACCCACCAGAACTCCAACACAAGCCTCCCTAACCAGGAAACCTTGACAAGCCACTGATACAACCCCACCCACAGTGAGGAAGCTCCATAATAAAGAGAACTCCACAAATTACCAGAATATAAAAAGGCCACCCCAAACGCAGCAATATAACCAAGATGAAGAGACAGAGGAATACTCAGCAGGTAAAGGAACAGGAGAGTTGCCCACCAAACCAAACAAAAGAGGAAGAAATAGGGAATCTACCTGAGAAGGAATTCTGAATATTGATAGTGAAAATGATCCAAAATCTTGAAATCAAAATGGAATCACAGATAAATAGCCTAGAGACAAGGATTGAGAAGATGCAAGAAAGGTTTAACAAGGACCTAGAAGAAATAAAAAAGAGTCAAAATATAATGAATAACGCAATAAATGAGATCAGAAACACTCTGGAGGCAACAAATAGTAGAATAATGGAGGCAGAAGATAGGATTAGTGAAATAGAAGATAGAATGGTAGAAATAAATGAATCAGAGAGGAAACAAGAAAAACGAATTAAAAGAAACGAGGACAATCTCAGAGACCTCCAGGACAGTATGAAACGCTCCAACATTCTAATTATAGGAGTCCCAGAAGAAGAAGACAAAAAGAAAGATCATGAGAAAATCCTTGAGGAGATAATAGTTGAAAACTTCCCTAAATTGGGGAAGGAAATAATCACCCAAGTCCAAGAAACATAGAGAGTTCCAAATAGGATAAACCCAAGGTGAAACACCCCAAGACACATATTAATCAAATTAACAAAGATCAAACACAAAGAACAAATATTAAAAGCAGCAAGGGAAAAACAACAAATAACACACAAGGGGATTCCCATAAGGATAACAGCTGATCTTTCAATAGAAACTCTTCAGGCCAGGAGGGAATGGCAAGACATACTTAAAGTGATGAAAGACAATAACCTACAGCCCAGATTACTGTACTCAGCAAGGATCTCATTCAAATACGAAGGAGAAATCAAAAGCTTTACAGACAAGCAAAAGCTGAGGGAATTCAGCACCACCAAACCAGCTCTCCAACAAATTCTAAAGGATATTCTCTAGACAGGAAACACGAAAAGGGTGTATAAACCCGAACCCAAAACAATAAAGTAAATGGTAACAGGATCATACTTATCAATAATTACCTTAAACGTAAATGGATTGAATGCCCCAACCAAAAGGCAAAGACTGGCCGATTGGATACAAAAACAAGACCCCTCTATATGCTGCTTACAAGAGACCCACCTCAAAACAAGGGACACATACAGACTGAAAGTGAAGGGCTGGAAAAAGATATACCACGCAAATAGAGACCAAAAGAAAGCAGGAGTGGCAATACTCATATCCGATAAAATAGACTTTAAAACAAAGGCTGTGAAAAGAGACAAAGAAGGCCACTATATAATGATCAAAGGATCAATCCAAGAAGAAGATATAACAATTATAAATATATATGCACCCAATATAGGAGCACCACAATATGTAAGACAAATGCTAACAAGTATGAAAGGGGAAATCAACAATAACACAATAGTAGTGGGAGACTTTAATACCCCACTCACACCTATGGACAGATCAACTAAACAGAAAATTAACAAAGAAACGCAAACTTTAAATGATACATTAGATCAGTTAGACCTAATTGATATCTATAGGACATTTCACCCCAAAACAATGAATTTCACCTTTTTTTCAAGTGCTCATGGAACCTTCTCCAGGATAGATCACATCCTGGGCCATAAATCTAAACTTGATAAATTCAAAAAAATCGAAATCATTCCAAGCATCTTTTCTGACCATAATGCATTAAGATTAGATCTCAATTACAGGAGAAAAACTATTAAAAATTCCAACATATGGAGGTTGAACAACACACTTCTGAATAACCAACAAATCACAGAAGAAATCAAAAAAGAAATCAAAATATGCATAGAAACTAATGAAAATGAAAACACAACAACCCAAAACCTGTGGGACACTATAAAAGCAGTGCTAAGAGGAAAGTTCATAGCAATACAGGCATACCTCAAGAAACAAGAAAAAAGTCAAATAAATAACCTAACTCTACACCTAAAGCAACTAGAAAAGGAAGAATTGGAGAACCCCAGAGTTAGTAGAAGGAAAGAAATCTTAAAAATTAGGGCAGAAATAAATGCTAAAGAAACAAAAGAGACCATAGCAAAAATCAACAAGACCAAAAGCTGGTTCTTTGAAAGGATAAATAAAATTGACAAACCACTAGCCAGACTCATCAAGAAGCAAAGAGAGAAAAATCAAATCAATAAAATTAGAAATGAAAATGGACAGATCACAACAGACAACACAGAAATACAAAGGATCATAAGAGACTACTATCAGCAGTTGTATGCCAATAAAATGGACAACGTGGAAGAAATGGACAAATTCTTAGAAAAGTACAATTTTCCAAAACTGAACCAGGAAGAAATAGAAAATCTTAACAGACCCATCACAAGCATGGAAATTGAAACTGTAATCAGAAATCTTCCAGCAAACAAAAGCCCAGGTCCAGACGGCTTCACAGCTGAATTCTACCAAAAGTTTCAAGAAGAGCTAACACCTATCCTACTGAAACTCTTCCAGAAAATTGCAGAGGAAGGTAAACTTCCAAACTCATTCTATGAGGCCACCATCACCCTAATACCAAAACCTGACAAAGATGTCACAAAAAAAGAAAACTACAGGCCAATATCACTGATGAACATAGATGCAAAAATCCTCAACAAAATTCTAGCAATCAGAATCCAACAACACATTAAAAAGATCATACACCATGACCAAGTGGGCTTTATCCCAGGGATGCAAGGATTCTTCAATATCCGCAAATCAATCAATGTAATTCACCACATTAACAAATTGAAAAATAAAAACCATATGATTATCTCAGTAGATGTAGAGAAGGCCTTTGACAAAATTCAGCATCCATTTATGATAAAAACTCTCCAGAAAGCAGGAATAGAAGGAACATACCTCAACATAATAAAAGCTATATATGACAAACCCACAGCAAACATTATCCTCAATGGTGAAAAATTGAAAGCATTTCCCCTAAAGTCAGGAACAAGACAAGGGTGCCCACTTTCACCGCTACTATTCAACATAGTTCTGGAAGTTTTGGCCACAGCAATCAGAGCAGAAAAAGAAATAAAAGGAATCCAAATTGGAAAAGAAGAAGTAAAACTCTCACTGTTTGCAGATGACATGGTCCTCTACATGGAAAACCCTAAAGACTCCACCAGAAAATTACTAGAGCTCATCAATGAATATAGTAAACTTGCAGGATATAAAATCAACACACAGAAATCCCTTGCATTCCTATACACTAATAATGAGAAAGTAGAAAAAGAAATTAAGGAAACAATTCCATTCACCATTGCAACGAAAAGAATAAAATACTTAGGAATATATCTACCTAAAGAAACTAAAGACCTATATATAGAAAACTATAAAACACTGATGAAAGAAATCAAAGAGGACACTAATAGATGGAGAAATATACCATGTTCATGGATCGGAAGAATCAATATAGTGAAAATGATTATACTACCCAAAGCAATTTACAAATTCAATGCAATCCCTATCAAGCTCCCAGCCATATTTTTCACAGAACTAGAACAAATAATTTCAAGATTTGTATGGAAATACAAAAAACCTCGAATAGCCAAAGCAATCTTGAGAAAGAAGAATGGAACTGGAGGAATCAACTTGCCTGACTTCAGGCTCTACTACAAAGACACAGTCATCAAGAGAGTATGGTACTGGCACAAAGACAGACATATAGATCAATGGAACAAAATAGAAAGCCCAGAGATAAATCCACACACATATGGACACCTTATCTTTGACAAAGGAGGCAAGAATATACAATGGAGTAAAGACAATCTCTTTAACAAGTGGTGCTGGGAAAACTGGTCAACCACTTGTAAAAGAATGAAACTAGATCACTTTCTAACACCGCACACAAAAATAAACTCAAAATGGATTAAAGATCTAAATGTAAGACCAGAAACTATAAAACTCCTAGAGGAGAACATTGGCAAAACACTCTCAGATATAAAGCACAGCAGGATCCTCTATGATCCACCTCCCAGAATTCTGGAAATAAAAGCAAAAATAAACAAATGGGATCTAATTAAAATTAAAAGCTTCCCTGCACAACAAAGGAAAATATAAGCAAGGTGAAAAGACAACCTTCTGAATGGGAGAAAATAATAGCAAATGAAGCAACTGACAAACAACTAAACTCAAAAATATACAAGCAATTCCTGCAGCTCAATTCCAGGAAAATAAACAACCCAATCAAAAAATGGGCCAAAGAACTAAATAGACATTTCTCCAAAGACATACGGATGGCTAACAAACACATGAAAAGATGCTCAACATCACTCATTATTAGAGAAATGCAAATCAAAACCACAATGAGGTACCACTTCACACCAGTCAGAATGGCTGCGATCCAAAAATCTGCAAGCAATGAATGCTGGAGAGGGTGTGGAGAAAAGGGAACCCTCCTACACTGTTGGTGGGAATGCAAACTAGTACAGCCACTATGGAGAACAGTGTAGAGATTCCTTAAAAAATTGCAAATAGAACTACCTTATGACTCAGCAATCCCACTGCTGGGCATACACACTGAGGAAACCAGAATTGAAAGAGACACATGTACCCCAATGTTCATCGCAGCACTGTTTATAATAGCCAGGACATGGAAACAACCTAGATGTCCATCAGCAGATGAATGGATAAGAAAGCTGTGGTACATATACACAATGGAGTATTACTCAGCCGTTAAAAAGAATTCATTTGAATCAGTTCTGATGAGATGGATGAAACTGGAGCCGATTATACAGAGTGAAGTAAGCCAGAAAGAAAAACACCAATACAGTATACTAACACATATATATGGAATTTAGAAAGATGGCAATGATGACCCTGTACGCAAGACAGCGAAAAAGACACAGATGTGTATAACGGACTTTTGGACTCAGAGGGAGAGGGAGAGGGTGGGATGATTTGGGAGAATGGCATTCTAACATGTATACTATCATGTAAGAATCGAATCGCCAGTCTACTTCTGACGCAGGATACAGCATGTTTGGGGCTGGTGCATGGGGATGACCCAGAGAGATGTTATGGGGAGGGAGGTGGGAGGGGGGGTTCATGTTTGGGAATGCATGTAAGAATTAAAGATTTTAAAATTAAAAAAAAAAAAAGAAAAAAAAAAGATGTGAAAGACCAAGACTTAAAAAAAAAACAACAAAACAAAACAGTTCAGTGACAGGACGGAGTCAAAGGCAGTCTGAGGCAAGGTGGAAAACACCTAAAATTAACAGTGGCTTTTAGGTTCTGCAAAGTGGGGAGTTCAGGGACCACCAGTTAACAGAGGAAGGTTTCAGGTGGGAGATTTGCCTGGCACGCCTCTGAGGTTGGTAGATTAGGAGAGGTGAGGGAGAAAAGAAGGGAATACATGCCCTGAAGCAGCAGCACACCTGAGATGTCGTGATATCACTGCAAGGGACGAAGTGTTATTTACAATGTGTTGGGAATGACCTCACCAAAGGCATCAGGCAGCTACCTGCAGAGCAGGTACAGCAGGAACAGGGCGCCCAGCAGGGCGGCCAGGCCCAGCTTACACCAGGTCCCTGGTGCTGCCGTGGGCCACCGCCACAGCCCGGCCAGCGGCCAGTCGCTTGGAGACCCTGCGCAGCTTCTCCTCGGGGCTCAGCCCGCCCAGGGTCTGCGCCAGGCGGTACACGTCGTTGGTGTAGGGGGCGCTGCCGTGGTCCCTCACCAGCTCCTCCACCAGCCCCATCAGCTCCCCGACCTGCGCCTCCCGCTCCCCGTCGGCCACTTGGTTGTCAAAGGTGCAGCAGCGGCCCCCGCACTCGGCCACCAGCTCCCGGAGCGCGCGGTTGTCGGTGTTGCGCACGTACCGCTGCAGCGAGCCCCCCTCCAGGTCCTCCCTGCGGGTGAAGACCATGACGGCGTGCGCCGCGATGCCCGCCCCGAAGAGCGCCTTCACCCCTTGCCAGGCCCGCAGGTCCTGGGAGGTGAAGCAGCCGAGCTGGGTCACCAGGAGCACGGCATGGGGCCCCGGGGCCGACAGCAGGTAGCAGCGGCCTCTCTCCTCGAAGCCCGGGTCTGCCTGGGTGACCTCAGGGCTGAAGAGGTCGGGGGTGTCGAGGACTTCCACATCCCACGAGGCCCAGCGGCAGCTCCCCGTGGCGCAGGTCCTGGTCACCGCCGTGGCCGCGAGCCTGGAGAGGAAGTGCTTCCGCTGGAGGATGGTGTTGCCCGTGGCGCTCTTCCCAGTACCCAACCTCCCAGCCAGGAGGAGGCACAGCCTGCGCTCCTGCAGGGCAGACCTGAACTCCTGGAAACCTGTGGGCACCGGTGGTCTGTAAGCTTTGGAACCTGAGAGCAACATGTCCTGGTCCCAGGGTCTCCTGGATGCCTTGCAAGCAAAGAACAGAGCGCTTCCACGGTTGTGTTTGGGACCAAACCTTTACTGGTTTCCCTTGTGGCTCAGCTGGTAAAGAATCTTCCTGCACTGCGGCAGACCTGGGTTGGATCTCTGGGTTGGGAAGATCCCCTGGAGGAGGAGGTGGGCTACCCGCTCCAGTATTCTTGGGCTTCCCTGGTGGCTCAGCTGGTAAAGAATCTGCCTGTAATGGGGGAGACCTGGATTGAATCCTTGGGTTGGAAAGATCCCCTGGAGAAGGGAAAGGCTACCCACTCCAGTATTCTGGCCTGGAGAATCCCAAGGACTGTCTAGTCCATGGGGTTGCAAACAGTTGGACAGGACTGAGTGACTTTCAGTGTCACCTGGAATTAAACATTAACATGTATGACTGTGACTTCTCTTTCCTTGATGATAATAAAAATCTGCAAGGGTCACTGAAGGGAGATAACTACCTGTAAGAACTAGAAAATATCAAGAAGAGTCTGTGTAGGCTATGGTCTGAATGTTTATGTCCGCCCCCTCCCCCCCTCAACATTCACAGGTTGAAAACCTAGTCTGGAGAGGAGGGTGTTAGGAGGTGGTGTTATTGGGAGGGTCTTAGGTCAGGAGGGTAGATTCCTCATGATTGCACTTAGTGCCTTGTTCTAAATGAGTGTGAGGGCACAGTCAGAAGTTGGCATTCTGCAATCTCAGAGAGGACTCTCCCCCAAACCCGACCATGATCGTGGACTTCCAGCCTCCAGAACTGTGAGGAATAAATGTCTGTTGTTTTTAAGCCACTCAGACTCTCTCTGTTTAAAATAGCAGTCCAAAGAGAGGAAGGCACTGTCTAAACAAACCAGCAAACAGACACACACAAGCTCAAAATAGAGAGTGGGTTTTCCCTTTGCTATGAATCCATCTTCTACTGAAAACTGCCAGTCATTTTACAATTCTCGCAGATGACCAATACATCAAGATAACTAAACACATTTTTAAGGATGTTTTAAAGTGGTACAACTTTATTTAAACTATGTGCTGGAGTAAACATGAAATTTCTGAAAACTGATTCCTTTGAAATACCCCTTCAGATCCAAGTGTCCAGGTCCTTTTTTGCCAGGTGACCTGCAAGAAGGTCATGCAGTTACCGCCTCGGGCCAGCGCCTGCAGAGTAGGTACAGCAGGAACAGGGAACCCAGCAGGGCCGCCAGGCCCAGCTTATACCGGATTCCCGGCGCTGGCTTGGGCCACCACCACAGCCCAGCCAGGGGCCACGTCGGCGCACGGGTGGCCAGTCGCTCTGCCACCCTGCGCAGCCTCTCCTCGGGGCTCAGCCCGCCCAGGGTCTGCGCCAGGTGGTACATGTCGTTGGTGTAGGGGGCGCCGCCATGGTCCCTCACCAGCTCCTCCACCAGCCCCATCAGCTCCCCAACCTGCGCCTCCCGCTCCCCGTCGGCCACTCGGTTGTCGAAGGCGCAGCAGCGGCCCCCGCACTCGGCCACCAGCTCCCGGAGCGCGCGGTTGTCAGTGTTGCGCACGTACTGCTGCAGCGAGCCCCCCTCCAGGTCCTCCCTGCGGGTGAAGACCACGACGGCGCGTTCCGCGATGCCCGCCCCGAAGAGCGCCTTCACCCCTTGCCAGGCCCGCAGGTCCTGGGAGGTGAAGCGGCCGAGCTGGGTCACCAGGAGCACGGCGTGGGGCCCAGGGGCCGACAGCAGGTAGCAGCGGCCTCTCTCCTCGAAGCCCGGGTCTGCCTGGGCGACCTCGGGGCTGAAGAGGTCGGGGGTGTCGAGGACTTCCACGTCCCACGAGGCCCAGCGGCAGCTCCCCGTGGCGCAGGCCCTGGTCACCGCTGTGGCCGCGAGCCTGGAGAGGAAGTGCTTCCGCTGGAGGATGGTGTTGCCCGTGGCGCTCTTCCCAGTACCCGACCTCCCGGCCAGGAGGAGGCGCAGCCTGCGCTCCTGCAGGGCAGACCTGAACTCCTGGAAACCTGTGGGCACCGGTGGTCTGTAAGCTTTGGAACCTGAGAGCAACATGTCCTGGTCCCAGGGTCTCCTGGATGCCTTGCGAGCAAAGGAGAACAGAGCGCTTCCATGGTTGTGTTTGGGGCCAGACCTTTACTGAGTGATCTGGTGTGAGATTTGGGCACTCCAAGGGGTCTCTACCCGTCTGTTTCTCTGGTCTTTGGTGTCACACGTGCACCTGTCCAGCAGCTGCTGAACGTCTCTCTAGAGGATGCGCCTTTGTAATACAGGCCATTACTTTGATATGATCTGTCATCCAGGCTGTGCAGAGCTGGTCCCCAATGTCAATTTCTGTCTTATTTTCCCTGATACTGTCCCACTGGAGAAAGAGGTGGGGCAGTGGGCCCAGCCAGGAGGGCTATCTAGAGTCCCAAGGCCGGGGTTTGAATCATAGACCTGTCCTCTACCAGCCTTGTAACCCTGGGGAGCTGCTTAATCTAAGTGGTAAACACAAACGCAATCAATACTGTAGCACTGTCCTCATAGGACACTGTCAGAAAATAAGATGAGATCAACTCTCTTCCTTCCCTTCCTGCCTCCCTCCTCCTCTCTTGTCTCTTAAACCTGCGGCCTAATAAGACACTTGTGTAGCCCTCCATCCTTGTTCCCTAACACCTTCTACCTGGTGAACCATGTTCCCTCTAATACATGACTTGATGCCCTCTACATCCACTTCTGTTTATTCATTTTATTTTGGAAACAGAGATACAGGTTAGTCAAAGAAGTTGATATCTCACAGCAGGGCGGGGACAAAGATCCAGGTGAAGTGCCAGCCCCAGGGCTCTTGCTGCTTCACACCAACATCGAGTCACCTCTCGGCTTCTCTTGTTCAGTCTTGAATTAGCCCATCCCCCTACCATCCAGGGTTCACACTTGGGGGCAAATACACATTGTGAGATTGTTCTTACCATATGCATTTTCTTCATCTCTTGCCACCTTCCGTCCTCCCATGATTACCTGAAAGAGTCCCAGACACAATTTGTTCATTCACTCTTTCATCAAATAGGTGTATCTGCCTACAGTCTGTCAGGCCAGGTCTAAAATGCTGGTGACCCTACAGTGAGAAGGTCGTAGTTCCTGCCTTCCCTGGGGGCATTGGAAAGAGATTGGAGGAAATGTTCAGCAAAGACATTTGGAGGATCCTAGTCTGGGGTTGGGATGATGCTGGGAGAACACCTGGTAAGCTTGGCTTTGTCTTCTGAGGGCCCCCAAATGCAAAGATCAGAGGGGAGATGATAACATTTACTCCATGTCAAGATGAGCCCCTTAGCTGGTCTGGAAATCAGTAGGGCTTATTGTAGGGGCTGTAAGATACTGAGACCCTGGTCTTGAAGAGCATGTACAGCTTGCTTGCCCCCAGTCCCAGTGCAGAGGCAGTAGGTTGAATACTGCCTGGTGCTCTGGCCAGCCTGCCAGGACTGCCCCCAGAGCACCTCCCAGCGCCCAGGATCCTACTCCATCTGCTACTGCTCCCCTCAAAGGCAGAGGCCACCACTGCCAGTGGGTAGGTGAGCCCCAGGGAAGGAGCAGAGAAAGCTCTGTGGTCTGGCTCCAACCCTTTGGTTCCCCATCCTGCCTTGATGTGTACCCCTTGGTACTGAAAAAATAAAACCAGCTCAGAAGTGAGGCCCCAAGCCCTCAGGCCCTGGCTATGCCCCCAGCCAAGGTGAAGACAGTCATCAATCTGGGGGAAGATTAAGCACCCTTAAGACTCCCACTCCTGCCACTTGGCTTTCGACTCCTCCCACAATAGGGTGGCAACTGGTATGGAGCCTAGGAGAAGCCCTGGCTGGCACCTGGCTCTGGCTGTCGCCCCTCCGACTCCAGCCCTGCCTCCCACCACTGTGGTGGCTGCCAGCACACCCTGGGAGAAGATGCAGTCACCACTCACTTCTGGTCCAGCTCTTCCACCAAAGCCACCAGGCACATGCACACTGCAAAGGGACACTTCCACGAAGGACATGCCTTCAAGACAGGATAGGTGACCGTTCACCTAACTCCATAGCAGCAGACTGAGAAAGTTAAAGAAAATGAGAAAACAGAGGCATACATTTTAAATGAAAGAACGAGAAAACAGAGACAGATAATTTGCTTGCCAAAGAGTCCAAGGCAACAGTAGTAAAAATTCTAACTGAACTTGAGGAAACAACAGCTGAACACAGTGGAAACTTCAGCAAAGAACTAGAAAATATAAAAACCAGTCAGAGCTGACAATTATGATAACGGAAATGAAAAATGTGCTAGAAGGAATTCAAGCCAGCTGAGGTGACAGAGAAGAACACGTAAGACAGAAGAATGGAAATCACCTAACCAGAACAGCAAAAAGAAAAACACATTTAAAAAATGGATGATAGTTTATTGGTTCTCTGGGACAACATCAAGTGTACTAACATTCACGTTATAGGAAGAGACGAGAGAGAAGTGGGTCAAAAATGTGTTTGGTGAAATTATAATTGAATAATTTCCTAATTTGAGGAAGAAAACAGATATTCTGGTACAAGAGGCATGGGGCACCGCTGTCAGAATGGCTGTCATCAGAAAACAAGAAATAACACGTGTTGGCGAGGATGTAGAGAAAAGGGAGCCCTAGTGCCCTGAGTGGGAATGTCAGTTGCTACAGTAATGGCAGAAAACAGTATGGTGGGTCCTTGAAAAATTTAAAATAGAACTTGCATATGATCTAGCAGTTTTACCTCTGGGTATATATCCAAAGGAAACGAAAACACTAATTCAGAAAGGTGTATGCTCTCCAATATTCATAGCAGCATTATTGATAATAACCAAGATAGGAAAGCAACCTAAATGTCCGTCAATAGATGATTGGGTAAAGTAGGTGTTTTATATATACACATATACAGGACTCAGGTTAGCTTTACCGCCCGTTTCAAAGTCTGCCTCTTCACGTCACCACCTGGTTCTTACAGATAACAGTGTTCTCCCCCATTGGCTCCAACAACAAAGGAAAAGCAAAGAGAGAGGCTGGCTCAATAACCCGTCTCAAAGAACTCAGAGGGCAGTTTTGTCCAGAACTCAAGCCAAAACTCCTTGCATTTCTGCAGTATCTCTCCTGCACCCCCCCCACCCCCCAAAGCTTTCAGTAATGTTTGTCCCAGGGGCAAATCCCTTGATGTGATTAGTTATTTTGTGTCTAGAAATCAACAGGCCCCCTTAATTGACACCAGAGGTGACATGAAGAAAGAGCTACAAGATTCACAACCAAGAGAAAGACTTTACCTGAAGCAAGATGTCCCCGTCAAAGGTGGAAATGAGAAAGTGTGCTACAGGGAATCCACAAAACTCTTGGGTATGCCCTTTGGAACTTCCTGCAAAGTTTGGAATGGAATTTGGAAAGTTCTTCTGAGGTTCTTAACAGCTAAAATCGGGTTACAAAGGTATGCAGTTACTGGAAAAAGTAAAACTTGTACAATCCTTTCTTTTAAAACTTCAAGGGGTTGAGATTTATTTAGCTAGTCCAGTACTCATCGAACCTGGCATCTTTTGGAATTATTTAGGAGATTGTTAAACATGTATGTATTTTTATCTTTTGCAATAGTTTTTATTTTCTATAGTTCCTTTGATGTTATTGTCCATGTGCAATGCACATTTTTATGTAGCTGCAATGCTATCACATACACTATTCACAGTCTGTGTTTTTTCTTAATATTATCCACACCTGCCATATTGCTCCAATCTTTATTTTATGGCTGCAGAAATGCCATTGTGGTGATTCACAATATATAAAAATGTGTATTTCTTAGATTTATATTCCTATATCTGTACTTAAAAATAGTAAGTTCCCCTCCATGCCAAATTATTTTTAATCATTCAGCCCATGACTTGTTTTTGAATCAGTTATCCTAGTCCCACCCCTTCAGTACACAGTTGCGATGAGGAAATTAACATGGTACAGCAGCCCACGAAGCCCAGCTTGACTTGGGGAGAAGATATTCAAGAGTCCCTGTAGGGCAAGGGGTGAGGACCAAGTTCATAACCTTAGTTGTTTCCTGCACTATTGTGGATAGTGCTAAGGAGAGTGGAGGTTTTAGGAGAATTACAGAATTTTCACTTTGTAACTTGTTCTGAGGTTAGCTTTCCTTATAAGTCCCCAGGATTACCTTTTGCCTTTGCTGAACATGCTTTTGGGGGGTGTTTGTTGACTTTGAAAATGTGTTTTGGTGTCTGCAGTAGTCCTAGCAATCGCCTTTCTTATTTACTAGGGGACTAGGGAAGGAGAGGGGCTTCCCAGGTGGCTCAGTGGTAAGAATCTTGCTGCAAATGCAGGAGACACAAAAGATGTGGGCTTGATTCCTGGGTCAGGAGGATCCCCTGAAGTAGGAAATGGCAACCCACTCCAGTACTCCTGCCTGGAAAATTTCATGGATGGAGAAGCCTGGTGGGCTACAGTCCATGGGGTTGCAAAGAGTCGGACATGACTGTGTGACTTCACTTTCACTTTCAAGAGTATGTGCATCACGTAGCATCACTGATTCAAGGGACGTGAATTTTGAGCAAACTCCGGGAGATAGTGGAGGACAGAGGAGACTGGTGGGATACAGTCCAGGGGTTGCAAAGAGTTAGACACGACTGAATGACTAAACAACAACAGGAGCATGTGCAACAAGAGCTGGAGAGTGATGCTTACCACTTCTGAACTTACTCTATTTGACACTCAAAACATCCTTACTAACCTACACATGCGAAGTTACTGTCTCTAGGTCTTGCTTCCCTTTCTCATACTTACTAGAATGCACATGCTCGCTAGTCAGTTTCACACGGGCTCTTCCTGTTACCCACAGGTCCTACTCCCGGACTGACTCCCTTCCCCTTACACTCACCTTTCCTGCAGAATTGGTGACAGGCTCTAACGTTAGATCCAAGAAGCTCCTGATCTGCTGCCTGCCCTTGGCTGTGGGTGCAGTGACTGGTTTCCTCCCCACCAACGAGGAAGTCTCTGTGCCACTCCAAGCTCAAGAAGCTCAGGGAGGGGAGGGCCCAGTGGTGATGACTTAAAGAGACAGCAGCATTAACCAGTGAACTGATGGGTATGCAGTCACTGCATATCCTATCCTATGCTGATTCCCTGGTAGCTCAGCTGGTAAAGAATCTGCCTGCAATGCAGGAGATCCTGGGTCAGGAAGATACCCTGGAGAAGAGATAAGCTACCCACTACAGTCTTCTTGAGTGTCCCTGGTTAGCACAGTCAGTAAAGAATCTGCCTGCAATGCAGGAGATCTGGGTTCAATCCTTGGGATGGGGAGGTTCCCTGGAGGAGGGCATGGCAACCTACTCCAGTATTCTTACCTGGAGAATCCTCATGGACAGAGGAACCTGGAGGGCTGCAGTCCATGGGGTCACAAAGAGTTAGACACGACTGAGCAACTGAACACATCCTATCCCATAGCTCTGGGCTATGGTAAAGTTTTCCAAAGGTTTCTGTGACACCAGCATCTTGTCCCCAACAAGGGCTATAACATCAGTGAGGAAGAGGATTTTAGGTTTCTGAGATCTCTTTTTATTTCCAACTTTTGACCAATAATCTTATCTCCAGTTGTCTCTTGCTTTTTAGGCATTTTTAAATAAAATGGCCTTTTGAGTGTCTCCTTTCCCAGGATAGAAATTTTTGACTGAACATCAGCGTGGACAATGCCACAAAAGTGATTCTACCTGCCAGGAACATCACCCTAAAGGTTTATTGAGATATAATTGAATATAATATCATATACATTTAAGATTCTGATGTATTGATTTGATATACTTATATATTACAAAATGATTACCATCACAACATTAGCTAACGTTTGTATCACTTCACATAATTATCATTTCTTTTTGGTGGTGAGATCTACTATCTTGGCAACTTTCAAGTAGGTAATACCAAATCGCACTATAATCACTGTACGTGTACATACTCATCTTCTCCCTGGAGGTTTGTACTCTTTGACCAACATCTTCAAATTTCTCCCACCCCTCAGCCCTTAGTAACAACCATTCTACTCTCCATTTCAAGGAATTTGATTTTTTTAAATTCCACATTAAAAAGTGATACCATATAGTATTTGTTATTCTCTGTCTGACTTATTTCACTTAGTAAATGCCCTCAACTGCACACAATTGCACTCATCCCACATGCTAGGAAAGTAATGCTGAAAATTCTCCAAGCGAGGCTTCAACCATACATGAACTGTGAACTTCCGCATGTTGAAGCTGGATTTAGAAAAGGCAGAGGAACCAGAGATCAAGTTGCCAACATCCGTTGGATCATAGATAAAACAACAGAATTCCAGAAAAACATCTACTTCTGCTTCATTGATGACACTAAAGCCCTTGACTGTGTGGATCACAAACAACTGTGGAAAATTCTGAAAGAGATGGGACTACCAGACCACCATACATGCCTCCTGAGAAAGCAAGGAGCAACAGTTAGAACTGGATGTGGAACAACGGACTGGTTTCAAATTGGGAAAGGAGTATGTCAAGGCTGTATATTGTTACCCTGCTTATTTGACTTATATGCAGAGTACATCTTGTGAAGTGCAGGGCTGGATGAATCACAAGCTGGAATCTAGATTGCTGGGAGAACTATCAATAACTTCAGATATACAGATGACACCACCCTTATGGCAGAAAGTGAAGAGGAACTAAAGAGCCCCTTGTTGAGGGTGAAAGAGGAAAGTGAAAAAGCTGACTTAAAACTCAACATTCAAAAAGTGAAGATTATGGCACCTGGTCCCATCACTTCATGGCAAATAGATGGGGAAACAATGGAAACAGTGACAGACTTCATTTTCTTGAGCTCCCAAATCACTGCAGATGGTGACTGCAGCCATGAAATTAAAAGACAGTTGCTCCTTGGAAGAAAATCTATGACCAACCTAGACAGTATATTAAAAAACAGGGACATTACTCTGCCAACAAAGATCCATCTAGTCAAAGCTATGGTTTGTTCAATAGTCATGTATGGATGGGAGAGTTGGACCATAAAGAAGGCTGAGCACTGGTGAATTGATACTTTTGAACTGTGATGTTGGAGAAGACTCTTGAGAGTCCCTTGGACTGCAAGGAGATCCAACCAGTCCATCCTATAGGAAATCAGTCCTGAACATTCACTGGAAGGACCAATGCTGAAACTGAAGCTCCAATACTTTGGCCACCTGATGTGAAGAACTAACTCATTGGAAAAGACCCTGGTGCTGGGAAATACTGAAGGCAGGAGGAGAAGGGGACAACAGAGGATGAGATGTTTGAATGGCATCACTGACTCAGTGGACATGAGTTTGAACAAGCTCCAGGAGTTTGTGATGGGCAGGGAAGCCTGGCATGCTGCAGTCCATGGGATTGCAAAGAATCATACATAACTGAGTTACTGAACCAAACTGGACTGAAATACCCTCAAGTTCCATCCATGTTATTGTAAACAGCAAGATGGCTTTCTCTCTTGTGGCTGAATAATATTCTACTGTGTGTGTGTGTATATATATATATACATATACATGTGTATGTGTGTGTGTGTGTGTCTTTTGCACTGCAGGAGCTGCAAAAGACATGTGTTTGATCCCTGGGTTGGAAAGACTCCCTTGAGGAGGAAATGAGAAATGACTCCAGTATTCCTGTCTGGAAAATTCCATGGACAGAAGATCCTGGCAGGCTGCAGTTCATGGGGTCACAAAGAGTCAGACCCTACTGAGCACATGTATATATATGCATACACTCTACATCACCTTTATCCATTCATCCATAGACAGAACCTTAGGTTGTTTACATATCTTGGCTACGTGAATAATACTGCAGTGAAGATGGGAGTGCAAATACCACATCAAGATTCTGTTTTCCTGTCCTTTGGATAGATATCCAGAAGTAGAATTGTTCAACATATAGTGAACGTGAAGTCGCTCAGTCGTGTCCAACTCTTTGCGACCCCATGGACTGTAGCCTACCAGGCTCCTCTGTCCATGGGATTTTCCAGGCAATAGTACTGGAGTGGATTGCCATTTCCTTCTCCAAAGGATCTTCCCAACCCAGGGATTGAACCCGGGTCTCCCGCATTGTAGACAGATGCTTTATCATCTGAACCACCAGGGAAGTCCAGTCTGTATGGTACTGTATATCAACATATAGTAGTTATTGAAAAAAAAAAAAAGACAAGCAATAGCAAGTGTTGGCGAGGATATGGAGAAAAGGGAAACTTTGTGCACTGTTGATAAGAAAGTAAATTAGTGCAGTCACTATGGGAAACAGTATGGAAGTTCCTCAAAAAATTAAATATCTCCATATCCTCATCAACACTTGCTATTGCTTGTCTTTTTTTTAAAAATTTATTTTTAATTGAAAGACAATTGCTGTATATTGTCATCCTGCTTATTTAACTTATATGCAGAGTATATCAAGAGAAATGCTGGATGAAACACAAGCTGGAATCAAGATAGGTGGGAGAAATATCAATCCCTTCTGATATGCAGATGACACCACCCGTATGGCAGAAAGCAAAGAAGAACTAAAGAGCCTCTTGATGAAAGTGAAAGATGATAGTGAAAAAGCTGACTTAAAACTCAACATTCAGAAAACTAAGATCATGGCATCTAGTCCCATCCCTTCATGGCAAATAGGTGGGGAAACAGTGGAAACAGTGACAGCCTTTATTTTTGGGGGCTCCAAAATCACTGCAGATGGTGACTGCAGCCATGAAATTAAAAGACACTTGCTCCTTGGAAGAAAAGTTATGACTGACATAGACAGCATAATAAAAAGCAGAGACATCACTTTGCCAACAAAGGTCCATCTAGTCAAAGCTATGGTTTTTCCAGTAGTCATGTATGGAGACTTGGACCATATAGAAAGCTGAGCATCAAAGAATTGATCCTTTTGAACTGTGGTCTTGGAGAAGACTCTTGAGAGTCAGTTGGACTATGAGGAGATCCAACCAGTCCATCCTAAAGGAAAGCAGTCCTGAATATTCATTGGAAAGACTGATACTGAAGCTAAAACTCCAATACTTTGGCCACCTGATACAAAGAACTGACTCATTTGAAAAGACCCTGATGCTGGGAAAGATTGAAGGTGGGAGGAGAAGGGGATGACAGAGGATGAGATTGTTGGATGGCATCACCGACTCAATGGACATGAGCTTGGGTAGACTCCGGGAGTTGGTGATGGACAGGGAGGCCTGCTGTGCTGCAGTTCATGGGGTCGCCAAGATTCTGACACGACTGAGTGACTGAAATGAACTGACTGACTTGCTTTACAGTATTGTGTTGGTTTCTGCCTAACATCAACATGAATCAGCCATAGGTTTACCTTATTATTGATTGTCTTGTTGATGATGGCCATTCTAACAGGTATGAAATGATATCTCATTCTGGTTTTGATTTGCATTTCCTGGATGATTAGCAGTGTTGAGAATTTTTTTGGTTATCTCTTGGCCATGTGCATGTCTTCTTTGGGAAAATGTCTATTAAGTTTGTCTGCTCATTTTTAAATTGAATTTCTTATTTCTTTTGCTAGAGAGCTGTATGAATTCCTGGTATACTTTTTAATTTTTACACCTTATCAGATATTTGATTTAACAAATATTTTCTCCCATTTCATAAGTTGCTTTTACATTTTGTTGTTTCTTTTGTTGTGCAGAAATTTTTTACATTGATATAATCTCACTTATTAATTTTTGTGCTTTTTTAAAAGATTTTTTCCCCAGTATTTATTTATTTGACTGCACGAGGTCTAAGATTTTTGCTTTTGTCACTTGTGCTTTTGGTGTCAAATCCAAAAAATAATTGCCGACTTGATGTCAAGGACCTTAACCACTATGTTTTCTTCTAGGAGTTTTGTGGTTTTAAGTCATATGTTCAAATCTCAGTCCATTTGAATTGATGTTTGTTTTTGGTGAATGATATGGCAATCCACTCCAGTGTTCTTGCCTGGAGAGTCCCAGGGAAGGGGAAGCCTGGTGGGCTGCTGTCTATGGGGTCGTGCAGAGTCAGACATGACTGAAACGACTTAGCAGCAGCAGCAGCAGAGGCATCCAATTTCACTCTTTTGCATGTGGCTGTCTAGTTTTTCCAAAACTATTTATTGAAAAGATACTTATTTCCCCACTGTATACTCTTGGCTCATTTGTAGTAAACTGATTCACCATATATACATGGGTTTATTTCTGAGGTCTGTGTTCTGTTCCATGTGTCTGTTTTTGTGCCAATACTATACCATTTTGATTAGTATAGCTTTGTAATATGGTTTGAAATCAGAAAGTGCGATGCCTCTAGTTTTGCTCTTCTTTCTTAAAACTGCTTTTCCTATTTGAGATCTTTTGTGTTTCCTACAGGTTTTAGCATTGTTTTTTCTATTTCTGTGAAAAGCACCATTGGAATTCTGATAGGAATTGCATTGAATCTGTAGATCTCTCTGGGGAGAATGGACATGTTTACAATATTAATTCTTTCAATTCATGAACACAGAATACCTTTTCATTTATTTGTGGCTTTTAATTTCTTTCATCAATGTCTTGTTTTCAGTGTACAGGTCTTTCACCTCTTTGGTTAAATTTATTCCCAGGTGAGTTATTCCTTCTGATGCTATTGTAAATGAGATTGTTTCCTCTTTCTGATAAATCATTATCAGTGTACAGAAATGCAACTGATTTTTGTATATGTTTTTTTTTTAATTTTCAATTTTACTTAATGTGCTTATTATCACATATTTGGTGGGGATCTTAAAATTTTCTGTATATAAGATCATTTCATTTGAAAATAGAGACATTTTTACCTCCTTCTGACTTAGATGTCTTTATTTCTCTCTCTTACTTAATTGCTCTGCCTAGGACTCCCAGTACTATATTGAATAAAAGTGGCAAGAGTGAGCATCCTTGTAATTTTCCTGATTTTAGAGGAAAAGCTTTTCACCGTTGAGTATGACAGCTGTAGTCTTGTTGTATAAGGCCTTTGCTATGAGAGGTATGTTCCCTTTGTATCCAGTTTTTTCAGAGTTTGTATCATGAAAGGACATTGAATTTTGTCAAATCCTTTTTCTGTGTCTATTGAGATGATCACATGGTTTTTATTCTTCACTGTGCTAGTGTAGTGAATCACATTGTGGATGTTGAACCATCTTTGTAGCCCTCATTTCCTTGTTTTTGAATAGTGTATTTTCTTACCTAATTGCTCTAGTTAGAACCTCTGGTAAAAAGTTGAAATGAAGTGATGAGAGCAGATATCCTTGTCTTTTACCTAATCTTGGCAGGAAAATTTCAGTCTTTTGTCATTAAGTATGGTACTAGTTAGAATTTTCACAGATGACTTTTTACCAGGTTGGAAATTTCTTTCTCTTTCTAGTTTGAGTGTTTTTATTATACTATGAAATGGCATTCATTTTTCTCAAATGCTTTTCTAAATCTATTGAAATAATCTTTCTTTATACTATTGATATGGCTTACTAAATTAATTATTATATCAATTGATATTAAGCCAATATTTCTTCCTAAGGTAAATTTCACTTGTTCTTGGTGTATACTTTTCATATAATTGCTGGGTTCACTTTGCTTTTATTCTGTGGATGATTTTTGCATCTATACTCATAAGATATATTGGCATGTAATTTTCTTATATTTTTGTGTCTTTTTCTGACTTGGTATCAGAATAATACTGGCATCATGGAATGAATTTAAAAGTGTATTTTTCTGTTTTTAGAAGAGTTTGTGAAGAATTGGTATTAATTATTAAACACCTGGCAGGATTTATCAGTGAAGTCATTTGGGTCTGCATGTTTTTTTGCTTTGGGGTTTTTTTGGTAGATATTTTTTTTTTGGTACTTGAATTTCTTTATGAATTATAGATCTATTCAGACTTTCTATTTCTTCCTGATTCAATTTTGATAGCTTATTAATTTGTTCATTTTATCTAAGTTATCTAATCTTGGGAGCATAAAATTGTTCATGATATTTCCATGTAATTGTTTCATTTGTGAAAGCTCAGTAATAATGTTTCCTCTTTCATTTATGATTTTACTTATTTAATTCTCCTCCATATATTTTTGGACAAGCTATCTAGAAATTTATCAATTTGTTCATTTTTTTTTAGAAAAAAAGTTTTTGTTTTGTTAATTTTCTATTTTCTAGATCAATAATTTCCATTCTAATCTTTACTATATCCCTCTTCTGGTTGCTTTAGGTTTAGTTTGCTTTTAATTTATTACTATTTCAATGTGAAATATCATGTTACTGGTTTGAAATCTTTAATATAGGTATTTCCAACTATGAAATGTCCTCCAAGCATTGTTTCAGCTGCACTCTCTAAGTTCTGCCATGTTGGTTTTTCATTTTCATTCATCTCAAAGTATTTATAATTTCCTGTTTGATCTCTTTTTTGACTCTTTGTATTTAAGATTGTGTAGTTTAATATCCACGTATTATTGAATTCCTCATTTTTTCTGTTATTTTACTCTATTTTGGCTGGAAAACTTCCTATGTATGATTTCAAGCCTCTTGGGCTTCCCTGGTGACTCAGTGGTAAAGACTTTACCTGCCAATGCATAGGTTTGATCCCTGGGTTGGGAAGATCCCCTGGAGAGGGAAATGGCAACCCATTCCAGTATTCTTGCCTGGGAAATCCCATGGAAAGAGGAGCCTAGTGGGCTACAGTCCATGGAGTCACAAAAGAGTCAGACATGACTTAGCAACTAAACAACACTGACAACAATGCAAACTTATTGAAGTTTGTTTCATGTCCTTATAGATTATCTAATTAGGAGAATATTCCTTGTGCATTTAAAAAAATGTGTAATCTGCTGCAGGTGGTGGAGTATTCTTATATTAGACCTCATTGATTTATAGTGTTTGTCACATCTTTTATTTCTTTCTTGACCTTTTGATTAATTGATGGATGCATTATTCATAGTGGAGTATTGGAGTTTACAGCCATTATTGTGGAATAGTCTATATCCCCTTGATTTTGGGTACTTTCTGCTTCATGTGTTTCAGGGCTCAGTTGTTACATTCATATGTTTGTAATTGTTATATTTTCAAATTCATTGAATCATTCCTCTGTTGGTTCAAATCTGTCATTAAGCCCCTAGAAATAAAAATTTTAAATTTCAGTTCTATTTTCAAATATCAGAATGTTTATTTTTTTCTTTATTAAAATATAATTTCTATCTCTTTATTGACATTCTCTACTTGATGAGATATTATCATCATAACTTCCTTTATTTCTTTAGGTGTGATTCTTTCTGTTCTTTAAATATATTTTTATTTGCTGCTTTGATGCCTTGTCTTCAAATCCAATGTCTGGTTCCTCTAACAGGCAGTTTCTGTTGCCTGATATTTTCCAGTATATGGATCATAGTTTTCTGTATCTTGTAGTTTTTAAAAACTTAACATTTTAGGTAATATAGTGTAGCAACTCTGGATACTGATTCACCTTCTCTTCTTTTGGGGCTTGATTTGCTGCTCTTCTCTATTTGCTTGATGACTTCACTAGGCTCTAGTCTACATGTCTCTGTAGCTCAGTTGGTAAAGAATCTAAGGAGCCTCTTGATGAAAGTGAAAGAGGAGAGTGGAAAAGTTGGCTTAAAACTCAACATTCAGTAAACTAAGATCATGGCATCTGGTCCCATCACTTCATGGCAAAAAGATGGGGAAACAGTGGAAACAGTGAGGGACTTGATTTTATGGGCTCCAAAATCACTGCAAAATGGTGACTGCAGCCATGAAATTAAAAGACCCTTTCTCCTTGGAAGTAAAGTTATGACCAACCTAGACAGTATTAAAAAGCAGAGACATTACTTTACCAACAAAGGTCCGTCTAATCAAAGCGATGGTTTTTCCAGTAGTCATGTATAGATGTGAGAGTTGGACTGTGAAGAAAGCTGAGTGCCAAAGAATTTATTCTTTTGAACTGTGGTGTTGGAGAAGACTCTTGAGAGTCCCTTGGACTGCAAGGAGATCCAACCAGTCCATCCTAAAGGAAATCAGTCCTGAACATTCATTGGAAGGACTGATGTTGATGCTGAAACTCCAATACTTTCATCACCTGATACAAAGAACTGACTCATTTGAAAAGACTCTGATGCTGGGAAAGATTGAAGGTGGGAGGAGAAGGGAACAACAGAGGATAAGATGGTTGGATGGCATCATCGACTCAATGGACATGAGTGTGAGTAAACTCCAGGGGTGGGTGATGGACAGGGAGGCCTGGCATACTGCAGTCCATGGGGTCACAAAGAGTTGGACACAACTGAGTGACTGAACTGAACTGAACTGCCTGCAGTGCAGGAGTCCCCAGGTTGATCCCTGGGTCAGGAACATCCCCTGGAGAGGGAAATGGCAGCCCACTCCAATATTCTTGCTTGGAAAATCCCATGGACAGAGGAACCTAGTGGGATCATTCCATGAGATCACAAGAGTTGGACTAGTTGCTAAACTAAACCACCACCAGGCTCTTTTGGTGACATATGTTTCTCCCACCCATTCCTGTCCATTTTGCTGTTGGGAGAAATACCAACGACCTGAGATATGTAGATGATACCACTCTAATGGCAGAAAGTGAAGAGGAACTAAAGAGCCTCTTGATGAGGGAGAAAGAGTAGAGTGGAAAAGTTGGCTTAAAATTCAATTCAACAAAGGTCCAAACAGTCAAAGCGATGTTTTTTTTCACTAGTCATATATGGATGGATATAAGAAGTCATATATGGGTGGATAAAGAAGACTGAGCACCAAAGAATTGATGTTTTAGAATTGTGGTGCTGAATAAGATTCTTGAGAGTCCCTTGGACTGCAAGAAGATCAAACCAGTCAATCCTGAAGAAAATCAACCCTGAATATTCATTTAAAGGACTGATCCCAAAGCTCCAATACTTTGGCTACCAGATGCAAAGAGCTGACTCACTGGAAAAGATCTTGATGCTGGGAAAGATTGAAGGCAAGAAGAGAAGGGGGTCACAGAGGATGAAATGATTAGATAGCATCACCAACTCAAAGGGCACGAAGTAAGCAAACTCTCGGAGATAGTGGAGAACAGGGGAGCCTGGCATGCTACAGTCCATGGGGTTGCAAAGAGTTGGGCATGACTTAGCAACTGAATAACAATAACAACAATAACAATAACAAAAGCTTCCCCTGCAGTGTGAAATCTCTGATGTTGCTCCTCAGAAGGTGCAGTCACTAGCATTCACACAGTTACCTGGGATGACAATAGTTTTAGCGGTGCTCTCTCTGAAAGTTTCTTTCCCTAATCTCTCTGCTTATCTGTGTGTCTCTATTGGTATTATACCCAGCTGTTAGGCTTACTAGTAGCCAGTTGATTGCACTCTAATTTTTAACAATGCCTATGGACATAAATTGGTCCACAGTCTTATCTAATTAAATTTGCTTTACTTTGCAGGGATAATTTTCTTGGCCAGCTTTTCAGGTTTCTCTGATCCTAGAAGGACTCTTCTTACCTTTTTTTCTGCTTCTTGCTGGTAAACTTGCTGGCCTATGGTTTCTCTTATGGCTCTCAAAGGATTACCAGTCCCCTTTAAATTGCTTACCATTAAAATCTGTATCATTTGCAAGAGAATACTTTGACCTGAGCTTACTACCCTATGTTTCAAATTTCCGTTGGGGAGGGCTTTGGAGTTTTCAGTTATTATGAACTTCTTTTCTTCCTGAACAAAATCTTTTCAGTCACAGCTCTAGGCCATGAGCAGGGGATTGTAGCCTTTGGTCTTTTCAACTTGCCTCTCCTAGCATAAAATCTCCATCTTATGAAGGAGCTGGACCTGTAATGCCTGGAGTAGAGCCTCTGCTCTACCAATAGAGAAGCTGAAGTGTACTGCTAGCTGCACTCACCATGAATTTAGTCTCTGAAACTCAGAGTCGGAGGGAATGCTGTTCCTATTGGTAAGATACTACACTCTTGATGAGTAGCTATGGGGAGAGGAAGCCTCATCTTCTCGGTCACCCTTGCCCAGAATTCCTTCAAGCTTAGCTGATGGTGATTTGGGGAAGGAGGAATTTGGTCATGGCTCAAGTATAATGCAGACTCTCACTGTTGTAAGATTCAGTAGACTTTTTTTTTTGAATAAATGTTTCTTCTTCATTATATGATCATAGGACAAAGTTTAGAGATTTCATTATTTTTTTAAAAAATAATGTTCACCAGTTATGGTAGTTCATCAGTAATAAGTTTGCAAGGCTTCTCACAATGTGTTGTGGAGCTGGAAACTGTCAGTAGTTTTAAATTAAATTTTGGTCACACTGCTAGCTCCCCTCTTCTTCCTTCCTGCCATGTGCATGGGTTTTACATAGTTTACTTTCCCCTTCGTGCTGTTCTTTATTGTAGTTGAATAAAATATAGCTAACAGGGACCTATGTGATGGCTGCCATTGTCTCCCAGGTTGCTATTTTATTTGGAACTCTTGGTTCTCCACTAAATGCAACTCATAGAGGATCAGATAAATTCTAGTGTCTCCTTATATTTCCAAATAGTCATGTGTGACCTCCCAAGGTTTAGAAATGAGTCATTTAAGTACCACTTTCAAGTTACTTATTTCATTATAAACAATAATCAAAAGCAATAAGACTGTTCAGCTATTTACTAGCTACCTAGGCTTTGAAAACGTCATTGTTAGGATTTTGAAAGAAGTTTGTGGTGTGATATACTGAGGTGTTCATTACAGTTGTTCCTGCACCCCTTGTTAAAACTTTATTTATAGCATCCATCTTCAATAAGAAAGCACTGAAGAATATTCTCTTTAGGGAAGGATTGAAGTGAAGCAACAAAAGCTGTGAAATTGAAACCAAAAAGAAATAAAAATAGTGACAGAAATTGTGCAAACTAAATGACAAATCCCAGAAAGAGGGAACGTTATTGAATGCTGTCAGATGATTTATTGCAGCCTCTAAATTCTTTTCCCAATTCCTGTTCTCCTAATCAGCCTCTTCTTCCATTATTAGGATCATGGAATGGCTAAGAATCCAGGGGATATAAAAGTAAACATTGTGAATTTTGGAGGTGTGGGACTAAGAAACCTAGTTAGGTAAATAAGGAAGGGAACAGTGGATGTCTTGAGAGTAACTGAAAAATGTGAAAGAAAAATCTATTTCCTTGCTTCTTGGTCTTTTTGGCTGTTGGAGCCAAGCAGTAAATACAGCCAATATCTGTAACTGTCTGTAACCATCCAAAGCTCTGATGACCCTTGGGACTAAGGAACACTGGGAGAAGAGGGCCTGGACTAACAGTGGTTCCTCATCCCAGGCCCATAAATACAAGAGCCCAAGAAATTGTCTGCACATGGTGGTTGCCCTTTTAGGACCTCTGTACTCTGTACCTCTCTCTACTGGAGGTTTATAATTATAACCAACCAACATATGAGAAGCAATGTTGGTAAGCAGGCCAAGGTTCATGATTCCTACCAGTGGAGACTCTGAGAGTTCATTCTGATTGGCTGAAGCCAAAATATTAGAGTCGATACCATTCCATAAGTGTTAGTTGCTCAGTTGATCCCATGGACTATAGCCTGCCAGCCTCCTCTGTCCATGAGATTCTCTAGGCAAGAATACTGGAGTGGGTTGCCATTCCCTTCTCCAGGGAAACTTCCAGACCAAAGGATAGAACCTGGGTTTCACGCATTATAGGCATTACCATCTGAGCCACTGGGGAAGCCCATTAACATTACATCAGTTCAGTTCACTTCAGTCACTCAGGCATGTCCAACTCTTTGTGACCCCATGGATTGCAACAAACAGGCCTCCCTGTCCATCACCAACTCCCAGAGTTTACGCAAACTCATGTCCTTTGAATCGGTAATGCCATCCAACCATCTCATCCTCTGTCATCCCCTTCTCCTCCTGCCCCCAATCCCTCCCAGCATCAGGGTCTTTTCAAATGAGTCAGCTCTTCGCATCAGGTGACCAAAGTATTGGAGTTTCAGCTTCAGCATTAGTCCCTCCAATGAACATTCAGGACTGATCTCCTTTAGGATGGACTGGTTGGATGTTCCAGCATCAGGGTCTTTTCAAATGAGTCAGCTCTTCGCATCAGATGGCCAAAGTATTGGAGTTTCAGCTTCAGCATTAGTCCCTCCCATGAACATTCAGGACTGATCTCCTTTAGGATGAACTGGTTGGATCTCCTTGCAGTCCAAGGGACTCTCAAGAGTCTTCTCCAACACCACAGTTCAAAAGCATTAGTTCTTCAGTGCTCAGCTTTCTTCACAGTCCAACTCTCACATCCATACATGACCACTGGAAAAACCATAGCCTTGATGAGACAGACCTTTGTTGGCAAAGTAATGTCTCTGCTTTTTAATATGCTCTCTAGGCTGGTCATAACTGTCCTTCCAAGGAGCAAGCGTCTTTCGATTTCATAGCTGCAATCACCATCTGCAGTGATTTTGGAACCCCAAAAAATAAAGTCCGTCACTGTCTCCCCATCCATTTGCCACGAAGTGATGGGACTGGATGCCATGATCTTAGTTTTCTGAATGTTGAGCTTTAAGCCAACTTTTTCACTCTCCTCCTTCACTTTCATCAACAGGCTCTTTAGTTCTTCTTCACTTTCTGCCATAAAGGTGGTGTTATCTGCATATCTGAGGTTATTGATATTTCTCCCAGCAATCTTGATTCCAGCTTGTGCTTCTTCCAGCCTAGCATTTCTCATGATGTACTCTGCATAGAAGTTAAATAAGCACGGTGACAATATGCAGCCTTGACATATTCCTTTTCCTATTTGGAACCAGTCTGTTTCTCCATGTCCAGTTCTAACTGTTGCTTCCTGACCTGCATACAGGTTTCTCAAGAGGGAGATCAGGTGGTCTGGTATTCCCATCTCTTTCAGAATTTTCCACAGGTTATTTCCACACAGTCAAAGGCTTTGGCATAGTCAATAAAGCAGAAATAGATGTTTTTCTGGAACTCTCTTGCTTTTTCAATGATCCAACAGATGTTGGCAATTTGATTTCTGGTTCCTCTGCCTTTCTGGAGAAGGCAATGGCACCCCACTCCAGTACTCTTGCCTGGAAAATCCCATGGTTGAAGGAGTCTGGTAGGCTTCAGTCCATGGAGTCGCTAAGAGTCAGACATGACTGAGCGACTTTGCTTTCACTTTTCACTTTCATGCATTGGAGAAGGAAATGGCAACCCACTCCAGTGTTCTTGCCTGGAGAATCCCCAGGGACAGGGGAGCCTGATGGGCTGCCATCTATGGGGTCGCACAGAGTCGGACACGACTGAAGTGACTTAGCAACTGCCTTTTCTAAAACCAGCTTGAACATCTGGAAGTTCATGGTTCCCGTATTGCTGAAGCCTGGCTTGGAGAATTTTGAGCATTATTTTACTAGCATGTGCTGCTGCTGCTGCTGCTGCTGCTAAGTCGCTTCAGTCGTGTCCAACTCTGTGCGACCCCATAGACGGCAGCCCACCAGGGTCCCCCATCCCTGGGATTCTCCAGGCAAGAACATTGGAGTGGGTTGCCATTTCCTTCTCCAATGCATGAAAGTGAAAAGTGAAAGTAAAGTCGCTCAATCATGTCTGTCTCTTAGCGACTCCATGGACTGCAGCCTACCAGATTCCTCCATCCATGGGATTTGCCAGGCAAGAGTACTGGAGTGGGGTGCCATTGCCTTCTCCTACTAGCATGTGAGATGAGTGCAATTGTGTGGTAGTTTGAGCATTCTTTGGCATTGCCTTTCTTTGGGATTGGAATGAAAACTGACCTTTTCCCGTCCTGTGGCACTGCTGAGTTTTCCAAATTTGCTGGCATATTGAATCCGCTACATAGAAAAGCACTAAATTCATTAAGCTGAGATGCCTGGTTTTCTTTAATTAACAGTAATCTTTTGTTGTTCCTGACCACCTGGTTTTTGTTGCAAAATCCTACACATCCTGGCCCTTCCTTTGAGTCTTGGGAGCAGTCCCTCAGAGCTACCTGAGAGGCTGCCTTCTGGACTGAAGTCCTCAGGAACCCCATTAAATGAAACATTACCCTCAACTTTTAGGTTGTGCACTTTTCCCAGTTGATTTGTTGTATGAACTGTTGACAAAAGCTAAATTCTCCTGAGAATTTGAAAGTTAAACTCTCCTGAGAAAACCACAACTTCTCAAATCACTAAGACTTCCACAGCCCATCCTGGCCAGATGTGTGGGTAGGGAATGGGGAAGAACATATTCTAGTAATCTTACACCAGTCAGACCCTGTAAAGCAGGAGGGGAATGTGTGGGTCTGTAACAGAAACAAAAAGCAGACAGGAGAAAACATAGAGGAAAAGAGAATGGTGATCGATTAGATTCCTAGAGCTGCTCCATCAGATTACTGCAAACTGAAAGCAGAGACATTTATTGGGTAATAGTTTGGGAGTTCAAACTCGAAATGTTGACAGAGCCGTACTCTCTGAAGGCTCTCAGATCCTTCTTGGCCTCTTCTGGGCTTCTGGGGTTGCTGGCAATCCTCAGCTTCTAGACATATCACTGCAACCTCTTTCCTCTTGCATTTCACTATAAGCAGAAGGAGGAACCAGGCTGCACCTTCCAGACTTTGCTTGGAAATCTCTTCAGCTAAATGGTCTACTTTCCACCTAAATAGTAGAACAGGCAGTATCCCCAGGATACAGCAAGCCATGTGTCTGACTTCCTTCTTCCCTGAAGGGCCCTGTGGTCTCTTCCAGCTCCCAGGAGAGATGATCAGACACTGAGTCTGACTTTCTGGACAAGATTTAGGTCATTTAACAAGGGTCTTTTGGATCCACCATGATAACTCCAAACAATGAATATAATTTAAGAAATCATGTGCTATAGCAAGCACATGAAGAAAAAGCTTTCCACTTCACAAAATTGAAGCACCCTCCATATTATAAGGCAACATTTCTGTCTCTTTTTAAAACAGTTTCTTCACTGGCCCCACCCAATCTGCTTTCTGGCTCCGAGGTCTCAGAGGTGCAGCAGTTAGAGCAAAAGCAGGGGCTCAAACAGTTTCTCTGGAGGAAACCAGACAGCTCATCAAGTCCTTAAATCAGGTGAGCCTGGCTGAGAACAGATCCCAGGGAGACAGAGCTGTAGGGACAGTAGGATAGGGGACTCTGGGAAGGGCGTGGATTCTGGCCTGAGAAGGGACCAGGTGCTGTGCAAACAAGTCAGGAGGATGCTGCCAGAGAGGGGGAGGTGGCGGTAGGGAGGGGAGTAAGGATGTCTGTTAACACATTGTCCATGCATCTCATTTTAACAAGACAACCTTTTGCTGAATATTGCAACTTTCCTCCAGGAATCCCCAGAGGCTCAGTGGTAAAGAATCCACCTGCAATGCAGAGATGCAGGAGATATGGGTTCACTCTCTGGGCTGGGAAGATCCCCTGGATGAGGAAATGGCAACCCACTCCAGTTATTCTTGCCTGGGAAATCCCATGGACAGTGGAGCCTGGCAGGCTGTAGTCCATGGGATCACAAAGAGTCAAACACCACTCAGAATACATGCAGGCACCTTCTATCCAGTAGCTGTTGGGACAAACATTGAGTACCACTTGATAACCCAGAGTTTTCTCTTAGTGTCTTCAAGGCAGGTCTTTAGAACTACAAGGCAATTTAGGCCATTTGGTCTAAATCCCTTGTTAAATTTAATTTTATATTGCAATACCATTTTTTTTAATGTATTAGTTTCTGGTGTACAGGTAAGCGACTTAGTTATACATACACATATACCCATTCTTTTTCAGATTCTTCACCATATAGTTTATTACAGACTATTGAGTGGAGAAGGAAATGGCAATCCTCTCCAATATTCTTGCCTGGAGAATCCCAGGGATGGGGAGCCTGGTGGGCTGCCGTCTATGGGGTCGCACAGAGTCAGACACGACTGAAGCAATGTAGCAGCAGCAGAGTATTGAGTAGAGTTCAATATGCAACATGCTTTACAGTAAGTCCTTGTTGATTTTATGGAAACAGAATCCCTGAGAGCATGGTGACTCCATGAGACCTTGGTGAATTCATGAGACAATGGATTACCCAGGTTACTTATGGCAGAGGAAACCTAGAACTCAGTTTGAATTCTTTTCAATATTTAACAGAGAGAAGTTGTGTCCCTAGTAGGATGACAGATAAGTTGAGGGGCAGATGCTCTGTGGACAGGGTTAGCTATTCTAAAGAAACAATATTTGTGAAACCCTCCCCTTGCCTTCTCTAATTACAGACCTGCTACCTGTTCACCATTTGGGAAAGAGAGTGAACTATTTCCCCCTGATCTACTCTGATCTGATGTCATCTATGAAATGATGAAACAGAGAAGGAACCTAGAAGAGGCTGGAGTATGCAGTGGTTAAGAGTGACCATGGTAGTCAGACAGACTTTGAATTGGATCTTTCCCTGCTCAATACCAATTGGCACCATGATTGTGGGCCAGTGTCTCAGAATTCTTACGCCACACCAGTTTCTTCATTTAAACAATTCTGATAATAAAATTAGCTTCCCTGCAGGTCTTTTGGGGAGTGAGACACAATTATCTCTTGAATAACACAGGTTTGATTTGTGTGTACTTTATATATTGTGCATTATTTTTACATCACATTATCATCTTGATTTTTATGAAATCAAATTGATATTCTCTTTCCTTACTCTTTTTCAAATCTTGGACATATTTTCCCCCATCCCCACATTACAAGGATTTACCTATGCTTCTTCTGTTATTTATATGGATTAATTTTTTTACATTTAAATATCTAATTTATTTGGAATTTGAATGGCATCAGGAAATGGATGTAGTTTTATCTTTTTCTATATCATTATTTCAATATTGCTTTTTCAGTTCAGTTCAGTCACTCAGTTGTGTCTGACTCTTTGCGACCCCAGTAAGTGATGAACCTGACCATTTAGCTGAAGAGATTTCCAAGCAAAGTGTGGAAGGTGCAGCCTGGTTCCTCCTTCTGCTTATAGTGAAATGCAAGAGGAAAGAGGTTGCAGTGATGCGCCTAGAAGTTGAGGATTGCCAGCAGCCCCAGAAGCCCGGAAGTGGCCAGGAAGGATCTAAGAGCCTTTAGAGAGCACGGCTCTGCCGCCATCTTGAGTTTGAACTAGAACTGTGAGGCAATAAACGTCTTCCTTTCAAGCTCCATAGTTTGTAGTGATCTGTTGGAGCAGCTCTAGGGATCTAATCTATCACCTTTCTCTTTTGTTCTGCCTGTGTTCTGTTCCTTTTACTGACCCACACATTCCCCTCCTGCTTTACGGGGTCTGACAGTGGACGGTTACTAGCTTGTGTCCTTCTTCATTCCCTACCTACACCTCTGGCCAGGATGGGCCATGGAAGTCTCAGTGATGAGAGAGTTGTGGCTTTCTCAGGAGAATTTAGCTTTCAAATTCTCAGGAGAATCTGTCTTCTTCAACAGTTTAAACAAGAAATTGAAAAAAGTGTATAACCTAAAAGCTGAGAATTAATTTTATTTGAGAATTTGGCCCAGGAGGCAGCCTCTCGGATAGCTCTGAGAATCCACTCCCAAGAGACAAGGGAAGAGTCACTATGTATAGGATTTTGCAACAAACACCAGGTGGTTGGAAATATAAAAAACTATGGTAAATTACAGAAACTCAGATATCTCCAGTTAGTGAATTTAGTAGTTTTCTATGTAGGAAAGGTGCAATGAAAGAAGAATTGATGCTTTTGAACTGTGGAGCTGGAGAAGACTCTTGAGAGTCCCTTGGACATCAAGGAGATTCAACCAGGCAATCCTCAAGAAAATCAATCCTGAATATTCATTGAAAGGACTGACGCTGAAGCAGACACTCCAATATTTTGGCCACCTGATGCAAAGTGGTGACTCATTGGAAAAGACCCTGATGCTGGGAAAGACTAAAGGCAGGAGTAGAGGGGATGACAGAGGATGGGATAGTTGGATGGCATCATCGACTCAATGGACATGGGAGTTTGAGCAAACTCTGACAGATGGTGAAGGACAGGGAAGTCTGCTGTGATGCAGTCCATGGTGTCACAAAGAGTTGGACACGACTGAGTGACTGAACAACAAAGGCAACAGCAATAATGAGAACATATACCCACACTTCCACTGGCAGGAATTGCGAACCCTGGTCTGCTTACCCACACTGCTTCTCAGAGACTGGTGGTTATAGTTATAAACCTCCCGCAGTGGTGAAGAGAACAGTGGTCGTAAAAGGGAGGCTACATGATGGGGACTGTTCTTGGTGCCCTTGGCTTCAGGGGCCTTGGAGTGAGAGACCACTTCTAGTCCAGGCCTTTTCATCCCAGTGTTCCTGAACCTCAGCAGTTATGAGAGTGATGGATGGCTACAGACAGTTATAGATATCAGCTTTATTTACTACTTGTTTCCAACAGTAAGAAAATAAAAAACAAGGAAACGTGTTTTTCTCCCACATTTTTCTATTACTCTCAGAAAAGACAATTCCCCTCTCTATTTTCCTAGAAATGTTTCTTAGTCCCATAACCCAAAACCCATATTTGCTTTGATAATCCCTGAATTCTTAGCCATTCCATGATCCTGATGGTGGAAGAAGAGGCCATTATTAGACACTAAAAAGGAATACATCATGATAGTATGATCATTTCAGAAACACTAGGGTGGCCCAACATGAAAAAATTGATTCTTACAACCCATTCTAGTTATAGACTAAGAAGAAAACTAACTAGGTGCAGAAGAGTCATTTGGCCAAATTCAACACTGATTCGTGTTTAAGGCAGTTTATAAAATTTACATTAGATACTTCTTTAACATGTCTTTACAAAAATATAAACATAAAACATTTTTGTCACCACTTTTTTTATGCAACTAATATAGTTGATTATGAAGTTCATTTGAATGAAGAAAATAGAAAAGGTAGCCTTGACAATAAAGGAAAATCATCAATGAAGGACGACCAGAAAGACCAGAAGCTTTACCAGATAGTAGAATATTATCATTTCTATAATTAAAACAGTATGTGCATGAATAGATAGAACAGTGAAACACAAACAAAATTCAGAAATCGACTAAATTGATCACACTATACTCATTTATATTCAGTTTAGTTATATTATGTTATATTTATATTCACTAAAGTATCATCTTACATCAGTGAGAAAAAAGGTGGAATAATAAGAAAATTGTGGAAAATTCTGAAAGAGATGGGAATACCAGACCACCTGACCTGCCTCTTGAGAAACCTATATGCAGGTCAGGAAGCAACAGTTGGAACTGGACATGGAACAACAGCCTGGTGCCAAATAGGAAAAGGAGTACGTCAAGGCTGTATATTGTCACCCTGCTTATTTAACTTATGTGCACAGTACATCGTGAGAAATGCTAGGCTGGAAGAAGCACAAGCTGGAATCAAGATTGCCAGGAGAAATATGAATAACCTCAGATATGCAGATGACACCACCCTTATGGCAGAAATTGAAGAGGAACTAAAGAGCCTCTTGATGAAAGTGAAAGAGGAGAGTGAAAAAGTTGGCTTAAAGTTCAACATTCAGAAAACAAAGATCATGGCATCTGGTCCCAACACTTCATGGGAAATAGATGGGGAAACAGTGGAAATAGCGTCAGACTTTATTTGGGCGGGGCTCCAAAATCACTGCAGCCATAACATTAAAAGACGCTTACTCCTTGGAAGGAAAGTTATGACCAACCTAGATGGCATATTCAAAAGCAGAGATATTACTTTGCCAACAAAAGTCCATCTAGTCGAGGCTATTGTTTTCCAGTGGTCATGTATGGATGTGAGAGTTGTACTGTGAAGAAAGCTGAGCACTGAAGAATTGATGCTTTTGAACTGTGGTGTTGGAGAAGACTCTTGAGAGTCCCTTGGACTGCACGGAGATCCAACCAGTCCATTCTGAAGCAGATCAGTCCTGGGTGTTCTTTGGAAGGAATGATGCTAAAGCTGAAACTCCAATACTTTGGCCACATCATGTGAAGAGTTGACTCGTTGGAAAAGACCCTGATTCTGGGAGAGATTGGGGGCAGGAGGAGAAGGGGACGACCGAGGATGAGATGGCTGAATGGCATCACCGACTCGATGGACGTGAGTTTGAGTGAACTCCGGGAGTTGGTGATGGACAGGGAGGCCTGGTGTGCTGCAATTCATGGGGTCCCAAAGAATCGAACATGACTGAGCAACTGAACTGAACTGAAAGCTAATCTTACCTCTTTTTTTTTCTTTTTTTTTTTTCTTCATTGCCCAGGGTAATTTTTTTTTTCTTCTTCATTCAAATAAATTTCATAATCAACTGCTTTAGCTGCTGGGTCTCCCAGCTGTGAAAAGTGAAAGTCACTCAATCATGTCCAACTCAGCAAACACATGGACTATACAGTCCATGGAATTCTGCAGGCCAGAATACTGGAGTGGGTAGCCTTTCCCTTCTCCAAGGTATCTTCCCGACCCAGGAATCAAATAGGCATAGCAGGCAGATTCTTTACCAACTGAGCTATGAAGAAAGGGCTTCGTAAAAGAGGACAGTTTGGTTGGAAGGACAACAACCTTCAGGATTGGCAAATTTATTCAACTTATATGCAGAGTACATCATGAGAAATGCTGGGCTGGAAGAAGCACAAGCTGGAGTCAAGATTGCTGGGAGAAATATCAATAACCTCAGATATGCAGATGACACCACCCTTATGGCAGAAAATGAAGAGGAACTAAAAGTCCTCTTGATGAAAGTGAAAGAGGAGAGTGAAAAAGTTGGCTTAAAGCTCAGCATTCAAAAAACGAAGATCATGGCATCTGATCCCATCACTTCATGGGAAATAGATGGGGAAACAGTGGAAACAGTGTCAGACTTTATTTTGGGGGGCTCCAAAATCACTGTTGATGGTGATTGCAGTCATGAAATTAAAAGATGCTTACTCCTTGGAAGGAAAGTTAGGACCAACCTAGATAGCATGTTGAAAAGCAGAGACCTTACTTTTCCAACAAAGGTCCATCTAGTCAAGGCTATGGTTTTTCCAGTGGTCATGTATCGATGTGAGAGTTGGACTGTGAAGAAGGCTGAGCACCGAAGAATTGATGCGTTTGAACTGTAGTGTTGGAGAAGACTCTTGAGAGTCCATTGGACTGCAAGGAGATCCAACCAGTCCATTCTAAAGGAGATCAGCCCTGAGTGTTCTTTGGATGGAATGATGCTAAAGCTGAAACTCCAGTACTTTGGCCACCTGATGCAAAGAGTTGACTCATTGGAAAAGACTCTGATACTGGGAGTGATTGGGGGCAGGAGGAGAAGGGGACGACCAAGGATGAGATGGCTGGATGGCATCACTGACTCGATGGACGTGAGTCTGAGTGAACTCCGGAAGTTGGTGATGGACAGGGAGGCCTGGCGTGCTGCAATTCATGGGGTCTCAAAGAGTTGGACACGATTGAGTGACTGAATTGAACTGAACTGAACTGATGCCTAGAATAGTGGCTCCCCTAGTCAAGAGGCTAATCTCTCTGTAACCATGGCATTTCATAAGGGAGGCTCCATGGGGAATTCTCTTGTGCTCTACCCAACAAGACAAGAGTTCTCTCTTACCTCACACCAATAAGGTGGCTCCCTGTGTCATCGTGCTGCCTGAGGACATGAGTGCTGCATGGTAAGAGATTGCTGGGGGCGGGGTGGGGGGGTGCGGCAAGACCAGTATCCTCTGGAGTGAAACTTTACAGTCAGATTCTCTTGAGGGAAATATAAAAGATGTTACCATGTGCCAGAGGATAATGATTGATGAGGCTGATTTGAAGCAACTATAGCTTTCACTGACTGTGGGACCCAAGTGTGTTCTTCCCACTAATCAGCTATAGGCCACACAGGAGGCAGCCAGCCAAAGTCGGCTTAAAGGGGACTTGACTGGAAGTCTACCATGGATCCCAACTCTGCCAAGAACTGGAGTTGAAAGGACCATCTGGAGGGCAGACAGCAGTCAGCAGTTGGACATGTAATGGTAGATTTCCAGGGGAGGCTATCTGCAGAGTCATTAATGGAGCCCCATGAGAAAAAGAGACACTAAGTGTGTCTCCATTCGGCAAAGATCAGACTGCGCCAGACTTGTCTTCAGTGGTTTCTTCTCTCTCCTCCAACCAAGGAGGAGTCAGAAGCAAGGCCCGCGGCTGGAGGAGGAGAAGGTGAGGGCAGAGGTGCAGATGGAAGCAGCCCCGTCCACACTGCTCAACCTTCAGCAGAAGTCGGCACATGCCATGGGAAGAAGAGGCTTTACCCTTCAATGAAATTCAGCTTGATTATTGGGTTGAATGCCTTAATTGAACAAATGGGATGAGCAGTGGTTGGAGAGAGTTTCTGCTTAGGGTAGCAGCTATCCAAGATTTCCTTCATGAGACACAAATGGAGCCAGCATGACGGGTCTGTAGGAGACAAGAATAAATGTCTTCCTCCTTTGTGACGTCTTTCTTACTTAATGCAAGGCTTAGATATAGATGACCTCGTTTGCTGTGGAGGAGAGCACTCTACAGAAGAACCCCAAGATCTTCCCCTTCTATTCCTGAAATAGCAGCATTGGATGCTCTGAGTGGTGTAGCAGGAGTCCAGAGAAGCACTGTGCGTGTTCAGATTATGGGAAGAAGTTTGAGGTGGCCACATCCCTCTCACAGACTGGTATTTATATGTAAATCCCACAGTCAGACGAGTCATAGAGGTGGAGAGGAATCTGCATATGTGAAATGGTAGAAGTGTCCCTCAGAGCCCTGATCCTTATGTACTCAAGATCAGTCAAAGACCAGCCTTGACCAGTTAAGCATCTGTGTGGTGGAGTCTCCATGTCCTTGTGACTGAAGAGAAAGCAGGTGAATGGAGACTCTCACAACAAGTGTAGGGAATAACTCTGGCAAACGCTTTCATTGGTCTTAGAGATCATGACTTAACCTCATGAGAATGACTTCAGTTTTTGACAGAGTCTCAATCTGGTGAATAAAGTCAATGACCAAGCTTGAATACATGCTTTGGTTGAAAATAAAAAAAAGCTACATATCACAGACTTGTTTTCTTTCCACTATGCATTTAAGTTCAAAGATGACTCCACCAGAAGGGTTCCAGAGATGTTGAGTAATGAATCTTCAAGGTCAAGGAAGCATGTCTGAAATGCAGCAGTCATTTGTAAAATGCTTTGTACAGAACACATGAACAACCAAACATTTGTCACAATCAATCTGTTGAATGTAGACTCAAAATTATATATTCCTGGAAGACAGCACACATAGAAGCCCCTGATGACTTCACCCAGCAAGTCTTGAATGGTAACTAACAAAGCCTGTCCTTACTAAACATTGACATATCTCTAATGAGAAAAACTGGCCTCAAAATTACCACGTCTGTTACTGCAGACAGAATGAAAACCACAATCACAGAAAACTAATCAAACTGATCACATGGATCCAAGCCTTGTCTAATGCAATGAAACTATGAGCCATGCCGTGTAGGAACACCCAAGAGGAATGGGTCATGGTGGAGAATTTTGACAAAGTGTGGTCCACTGGAGAGGCTTTCTTGATAGCTCAGTTGGTAAAGAATCTGCCTGCAATGCAGGAGACCCCTGTTCTATTCCTGGGTCAGGAAGATCCACTGGAAAATACCCACTCCAGTATTCTTGGGCTTCTTGTGAATCAGCTAGTTCACTGGAGAAATGAATGGCAAACCATTTCGGTATTGCCTTGAGAATCCTATGAACAGTATGAAAAGGCAAAATGATATGACACTGAACATTCGGTAGAAACCCAATATGCTACTGGAGAAGAGTGGAGAAATACCTCAGAAAAGAATGAAGAAGCTGAGCCAAAGCAAAAAGAGCACCCAGGTGTGGGTGTGACTGGTGACGGAAGTAAAGTCTGATGCTGTGAAGTACAATATTGCATAGGAACCTGTAATGTTAGGTCCATGAATCAAGGTAAATTAGAAGTGATCAAACAGGAGATGGCAAGAGTGAACATCGCCGTTTTAGGTATTGGTGAACTAATATGGACTGTAATGGGCAGGTTTAATTCAGATAGCCTTTGCACCCACTACTGTGGGCAAGAAATGGGTTAATCCTCATAGTCGACAAAAGAGTCTGAGATGCAGTACATGGTTGCAGTCTCAAAAATGACACAATGATCTCTGTTTGTTTCCAAGGCAAACCATTCAGTGTCACAGTAATCCAAGTCTATACTCAAACCACTAATGCTGAAGAAGCTGAAGTTGAATGGTTCTATGAAGACCTAGAAGACCTTCTAGAACTAACAGAAAAAAAAGATATCCTTTTCATTGTAGGGGACTGGAGTGAAAAAGTAGGAAGTCAAGAGATATCTGGAGTAACAGACAAGTTTGGCCTTAGAGTACAAAATGAAGCAGGGCAAAGCCTAGCAGAGTATTTCCAAGAGAATGCACTGGTCATAGCAACAACCATCTTCCAACAATACAAGAGAAGATGCTTCACATGGACATAACCAGATGTCAACACCAAAATCAAATTGTTATATTTTTTTGCTGCCAAAGATGGAGAAGCTTTATACAATCAGCAAAAACAAGACTGGGAGGTGACTGTGGCTCAGATCATGAACTCCTTATTGCCAAATTCAGATTTAAATTGAAGAAAGTAGGGAAAACCACTAGACCATTTAGGTATGACCTAAATCAAATCTCTCATGGTTATACAGTGTAAGTGACAAATAGATTCAAGGGATTAGATCTGACAGAGAGAGTGCCTGAAGAACTATGGATGGAGGTTCATAACATTTGTACAGGAGGCTGTGATCAAGACCATCCCCAAGAAAAACAAAAGCAAAAAGGCAAAATGGTTGTCTGAGGAATCCTTACAAATAGCTAAGAAAATAAGAGAAACTAAAGGCAAAGGAGAAAAGGAAAGATATATCCATCTGAAAGCAGAGTTCCAAAGAATAGCAAAGAGTGATAAGAAAGCCTTTCTAAGCTGTCAGTGCAAAGAAAGAGAGGAAGCTAATAGAATGGGAAAGTCTAGAAATCTCTTCAAGAAAACTAGAGATACCAAGGGAATATTTCATACAAAGATGGGCACAATAAAAGACAGGGATGGTATGGACCTAACAGAAGCAGAAGATTTTAAGAAGAGGTGGCAAGAATACATAGAAGAACTATACAAAAAAAAATCTTCATGACCCAAATAACCACAATGGAGTAATCAATCACCTAAAGCCAGACATCCTGGAATGTGAAGTCAAGTGGGCCTTAGGAAGCATCACTTATAACAAAGCTAGTGGAGGTGATGAAATTCCAGCTGAGTTAAATTCTAAAAAATTATTCCATCAAAGTGCTGCACTCCAACAAATTTGGAAAACTCAGCAGTGCCATAGGACCAGAAAAGGTCAGTTTTCTTTCCAATCCAAAAGAAAGGCAATGCCAAAGATGTTTAAACTACCACACAATTGCACTCACCTCACATGCTAGCAAAGTAATGCTCAAGATTCTCCAAGCTAGGCTTCAACAGTTCATCAGCTGAGAGCTTCTAGATGTTCAAGTTGGATTTAGAGAAACCAGAGGAACCAGAGATCAAATTGCCAACTTCCATTGGATCATAGAAAAAGCAAGAGAATTCCTGAGAAACATCTGCTTCATTGACTACGCTAAAGACTTTGACTGTGTGGATCACAACAAACCATGGCAAATTCCACAAGAGATGGGAATACCAGACCACCCTACTTGCCTCCTGAGGAATCTGTTTGCAGATCAAGAAGTATCAGGTAGAACCGGACATGGAACAATGGACTGGTTTCAAATTGGGAAAGGAACATGTCAAGACTGTATGTTGTCACGCTGCTTATTTACCTTCTATGCAGAATACATCATGCGAAATGCCAGGTTGGATGAATTACAAGCTGGAGTCAAGATTGCAGGGAGAAATATCAATAACCTCAGGTATGCAGAAAACACTATCCAAATGCCAGAAAGTAAAGAAGAACTATGGAGTCTCTTCATGAAAGTGAAAGAGGAGAGTGAGAAAGCTGGGTCAAACCTCAACATTCAAAAAATGAAGCTCATGTCATCCAGTCCCATCACTTCATGGCAAATAGATGTGGAAACAATGGAGACAGTGACAGGTTTTCTTTTTTTGGACTCCAAAGTCAATGCAGATAGTGACAGCAGCCATGAAATTAAAAGATGCTTGCTCCTTGGAAGAAAAGCTATGACCAACCTAGACAAAATATTGAAAATCAGAGAGACATCACTTGGCCTACAAAAGTCTATCTAGTCAAAGCTATGGTTTTTCTAGTAGTCCTGTATGGATGTGAGAGTTGGACCATAAAGAAGACTGAGCACCAAAGAATGTATGCTTTTGAACCGTGGTGTTGGAAAATACTCTTGAGAGTCCCTTGGATTGCAAGGAGATCAAACCAGTCAATCCTAAAGGCAATCAATCCTGTATATTCATTGGAAGAATTGATGCTGAAGTTGAAGCTCAAATATTACCATCTGATGAGAAGAATTGGCTGACTAGAAAAGACTGTGATGCTGGGAAAGATTGAGGGCAGGACGAGAAGGGGACAACAGAGGATGAGATGGTTGGAAGGCATCACCGACTTGATGGACATGAGTTTGAGCAAGCTCCAGGAGATAGCGAAGGACAGGGAAGCCTGGCGTGCTGCAGTTCGTGGGATCGCAAAGAGTCAGAGACGACTGAGTGAGTGAACTGAACTGAACTGAAAAAGTGGCCTTGGACATGGTCACTTCCTCCCTAGGAAGTATCAGAACCATTATCCAAACAGAATGTAGTGTGTTCCTACTGATGAAACTGTTAATGTGTCCTCTTTATTAAGTCACACGAGGGCACAAGTGAATACCCTGAGGGATCCCACCACCTATGTAGGGGGCATTGTAAATCCAAGATTCAGGTCCTACAATTTTCAGCAGAAAAAGTTGTCATTCCGTCGGGAATCACTGACTTTGCCTGTGTTCTCTCACATGTGACTCTATTGTTGTGGGATCTGCTTGCACTGCAGCCAGGGAGCCACCAGAGCAGCCGCCTCCATGCTGGTGAAAGCCCAGGGAGAGGGGAGCCCGTGAGATCATGAGAGCTGGTCACGGGGTTGAGAGATGGACCAGCAAACTGCACCCATGCAATCAAGGGCTCCCCAGCCACTCCTTGTGCTAGAAATGTGCCTTCTGCTTGCCTTCCCCACATCCAGAAGCCCCTCCAAGGATGCAGCCTCGAGTAGAAACTGATACTGTCTGGATGGTATATATGACAGAACCCACTTAAGGCCTCTCTATAAGCGTTTCAGATTCTGACAGACAGGTGTGAAGAACTGCTTTTCTTGGGGCTGCCCAAGACAAGCATCTTGAGTCAGTTTTCTGTGTATTAAACCTGCCAGCTTGCAGCCTGGAGTGGTCTGCCTCACCATCAGGTTTCAGATGAAGCCTGGATAGATCCCAAGGAAGCTGCAAACCAACATACATTTTTAAAAATCATTCTCATCTATATTTATAAACAATATTTTTTGGATTATCCAGGGAATCATTCTCAATTTTTTTTGCTTGTGAAACAGCATCCTAATTATCTAAATCCCTTCCTAACCTGGGCTGCATTCTCTGGGATGGTTCAGTTCAGTTCAGTTCAGTCACTCAGTCATGTCTGACTCTTTGTGATCCCATGAATCGCAGCACGCCAGGCCTCCCTGTTCATCACCAACTCCCGGAGTTCACTCAGACTCACCACCATCGAGTCAGTGATGCCATCCAGCCATCTCATCCTCTGTTATCCCCTTCTCTTCCTGCCCCCAATCACTCCCAGCATCAGGGTCTTTTCCAGTGAGTCAACTCTTTGCATCAGGTGGCCAGGGTACTGGAGTTTCAGCTTTAGCATCATTCCTTCCAAAGAACACCCAGGGTTGATCTCCTTCAGAATGGACTGGTTGGATCTCCTTGCAGTCCAAGGGACTCTCAAGAGTCTTCTCCAACACCACAGTTCAAAAGCATCAATTCTTCAGCGCTCAGCCTTCTTCACAGTCCAACTCTCACTTCCATACATGATGTAATCAACAAGTTGCCACCTTGCAGAATAGGACTTGATAGGTGTTTGCTTTCCACATTGTTGAAGTTTCACCTGCCTTCCCACCCTGGGTCATTTTTTTTTTTGTTGTTTATCCCTTCAAGGAGCACTGATAGGTCTGGAGAGGCAAGTATCTTTACCTGCTATCATGTGCTAATATATCCAGTTGGCTAGAACAGTGCTTGGCACAAAATAGGCTCTCACTAGACACTGAATGAAAAGCCTATTTCATTTGATATATAGTTTGTGTTTGTTTAGAATTGTATTGCTGTATTTTGCCTTTACTTCTGCTTTCAATCTATCTCTAGTTTCATGTTTTAGATTCAGATTACTTTTGCAATCCACTTCAAAACACATTTATTTTTGTAACTGAAGTCTGTGCTGTATTTATCATAATTATAATCTGTTATCAATTTGGATGCATTCATAATTTTATTTTCTGCTGACTAAATGACCAACCTGTTTCATAATTTGTGTTTTCTTTCTTCTTTGTATCTTAATTTGGATTATCTGGCTATTTTTTTCACTTTCTAATTTTTTCCTTTACCGGTATGGAAATTTTTAATGTTCCTTCAATTTTTAAAGGTTACATATCTTTTACAGTTAAAACAAAATATTGGCTTTATTCCCTATATAACATATATTCTTAATTTGTCAAAGTTTAAAAGGAATTCTATGTTTTCATCTTTCTGTTATACAACAAATACTTTAGAATATTTTAGTTTTTATTCCCACCTGCCACCCCTATCTCTACATTATTGTTGTTGTGTATTTTAATTTTCTTATTTTTTTCCTTTTAAAGCTCTGGTGATTTAGTCTGTAAGTCGAGTCGTACTTTTATGATCCCATGAACTGTAGCCCACCAGGATCCTCTGTCCATAAGGTTTCCCAGGCAAGAATATTGGAATGGATTGTCATTTCCTTCTCCAGGGGATCTACCCGACCCAAGGATTGAACCTGGGACTCCTGCATTGCAGGCGGATTCTTTACCAACAGAGCCACCAGGAAAGCCCTAGGAATTAAAGAATCTCTTCTTTGTTTCTTTCTTTCTTCTTCTTTTTCACCTGTGATTTACCATCTGGGATTACTTTTCTCTTGCTCAAGTACACTCTTACAAATTCTACTTAAGTTTTGCTGGTGGTAAGGTGCTCAGTCTGTATTGTCTGAAATGTGTTTCTTTTGCCTTATTTTTGATAGCTATTTTCCCTGAGTGTGGAATTTTAAGTTGACTGTTATTTTCTTTGAGAACACTGAAAGCCTGCATCTACTGTTTTGTGGCTTCCTTTGTCATTACTAAGAAATCAGCCCAGTTCCTTTCTGTTTTCAGAGGTCTGTTCATTCTGGTCCATTTCTTTCCCCACAGTTTCACTGCTACACATTAAGGTGTGAATTCTTTCCTAACGAACTTCTTTGATATTAGATTTCTTGAATGTGTTAATTGCTGAATTTTGTCAGCTCAGGGGAAAAAATAATTCCAACCATTATTACTTTAAAGTCTTTCTCTAGACTATTCTCTCTCTCTCTTTTTCTATAAGCATCTTTTGCTCCTTAAACTTTATTCTGATCTTTTCTTTTTCAAATCTCATCAATTTCACTGACTAGAAGTCACTGACCCCTTTGTCATCCTTCACTGAGGGCGCATCCCTTTGGACTTAGTGATACAGTTCACTTCAGTTCATTTCAGTTCAGTCGCTCAGTCGTGTCCGACTCTTTGTGACCCCATGAATCGCAGCACGCCAGGCCTCCCTGTCCATCACCAACTCCCGGAGTTCACTCAGACTCACCACCATTGAGTCAGTGATGCCATCCAGCCATCTCATCCTCTGTCGTCCCTTTCTCCTCCTGCCCCCAATCCCTCCCAGCATCAGGGTCTTTTCCAATGAGTCAACTCTTCACATGAGGTGGCCAAAGTACTGGAGTTTCAGCTTTAGCATCATTCCTTCCAAAGAAATCCCAGGGCTGATCTCCTTCAGAATAGACTGGTTGGATCTCCTTGCAGTCCAAGGGACTCTCAAGAGTCTTCTCCAACACCACAGTTCAAAGGCATCAATTCTTTGGTGCTCAGCTTTCTTCACAGTCCAACTCTCACATCGATACATGACCACTGGAAAAACCATAGCCTTGACTAGATGGACCTTAGTTGGCAAAGTAATGTCTCTGCTTTTGAATGTGCTATCTAGGTTGGTCATAACTTTTCTTCCAAGAAGTAAGTGTCTTTTAATTTCATGGCTGCAGTCACCATCTGCAGTGATTTTGGAGCCCCCCAAAATAAAGTCTGACACTGTTTCCACTGTTTCCCCATCTATTTCCCATGAAGTGGTGGGACCGGATGCCATAATCTTCGTTTTCTGAATGTTGAACTTTAAGCCAACTTTTTCACTCTCCTCTTTCACTTTCATCAAGAGGCCTTTTAGTTCCTCCTCACTTTCTGCCATAAGGGTGGTATTAGCTACCCGCCTCTTCCCACCTTGAATCCTCCTTTGCCTTGATGCTGATTTTCATGTCAATGTGGCTTCCAGAAGTAAAGTTTAAATTCTCCAGAACTGGTAAAATATCCTCAGAGAGACAGCCTGCTGTTGCACTCCGCTTGTCACCCACTTAGTTCTGTTCTAAGAATGCTTATTACTTGCCTACTCACATATGCTTTTAAGAAAAGGTATCTAATATGTTTTCAGCATTTTTAGTTGATTTTAGTGGGAGGATGATTAATCTAGATATCTGAAAGAGAAATTTATTTTCCCTTGGTTAGTTTTTTTCATGGTTTTGTTTGCTGAGTTAATGGCTCTCTTAGGGTTATTTTTTCTGTTTATCTTTGTCTTTTGCATCTCTCCATCATATTGCAGTTTGTCCCCAAATGGCAGTTCTCCCTGTTTACCTTTTCGAATTTTGGAATAAATCATTAGAAAAGCTGAAAGTTTCACCTGTGAATAAGGGTCCTGAGTGCAGGTCTCACCTGCGGTGACTGTGGGACAGGCTGTTATGGAGATGGAACGCAAAATGCCCGAATGTGGAGGATTTTCTCTGGAGATGCTCTAATCAAAGGGCAGAATCCTTCAGCTATGCACTCGAGAAGACAGACCTTGAGGTGTGAGCCTCTGAACAGGGGGACATGAAGAGATAGTTGGGCCAGCTGTCTCATGGTCACATCCTCAACGAATGCTCAGCCCTATCCCTTTGCAGCTGAAATGTCTGAAGCCCACCTCCCCACAGTGCTTCTGTCTCTTCCATGGATGCCTCAGTGATAGCCTCTCTGGGCCCACGCTGACTGTGAAAGGTTGGCCCCAGTGCTCCTTCCAGAAATTGTTGCATCCTCTTGTATCTCATATGTATGCTCCTAAGTTCACTCTGACATCCCAGTTTTATTAGGGATTTCAAAAATAAAATGTCTGTGGTCTATAATTGATCTCATTCCATTTTCCAGAATGGTTGGCATATGACTAGTTTGCTAAATTGATGCTGAAATCTCTGATCTCCTGTTACATAGAAATAAAGGGCAATAAGAGACTACTCTTACATATTTATACACAGAATTATTTGTGGTCATCTACAACCTGGAGATAAAGACTTTTTAATACTAATTTCAAATTTTTATTACTTCAAAATAGGTAAAGAGAAAGAAAACTGGCTTCTTAAGTTTTCTATTATGTTCAGGCTTTTAAAACTCCATTGTCAGGAAGGCAGAAGAACCTGCATCCACTAATTGCACTGGTTCTTTCACTCAGCTCACGACAGAGCTGTGACTGCCCTCAGTCAGGCCTCCTAAGCAAGTCTGAGTCCACTGTGAGCATTACCCCACGTAGAGGAGGGGAAAGGGACCTTGGTTAGGCCAAAGGTGAAGGAGATGAGGCAGGTAGGAAGTGGTTCTGCCTGTGTAGATGTGAATTTATAATAACCACTCTTGTTATTGTGAGAAGATTCTGAGAAATGGGCCAACCACAAACTTCTTGGGGACTGTGCTGTAATGTGTGTGAAAATCATCCTCTGGTCTCTTTATCATAGAATTTCTAGCAAATAGGTAAAGATATTTTTACATGCATGAGAAGGTTGTCTGTGGGTTGAAAAAAACAGGAAATGAAAAATGCAAAATCAGCAAATGCTTAAAAGAGCAGAAACTATTGAAAGTAAAACTGCAAAGCCTTTGAGGCTTTGAGCTTCAAGAAGTGCAAAAATAGATCCTAAGTCTGCATTAGAAGAGATCCAAATTAACATCGTAAAAGGGCCCGGAGACAAGGTAGTTTGACAACTTAGACCAATTTTACCATCAATCTCTTACATTTGACTATGCTGCTCACATCCAATTGTACCTAAGTGACTGCAGTTTTTCAACTTTATTGAATTTCAGTTTGCATGAAATAAAAATTCGTGCATTTCTCAGGAGATTCAAACATCAATCAAAAATATTCTAAGTCTTGGTATTTCCCATTAGCTTATATATGTGTATACATGTTGCAATGAGTATGCATTTTATTTTATTATTTTTGCCTTTTGATCCCATTCATCCATTTCTCCCATTTCCACTGTCAGTCCCGACCTCTGGGAACCACCAATATGTTCTCTGCATCTATGAGTTTGGCGTTTGTTTTGGTTAGATTCCACATATCAAGTGGTTTGCACCGTATTTGTTTTTCTGTTAGACGTATTTCACTTACCATAATGCCCTCCCATCTATTCATGTTGTCAAAGGGGCAAGATTTCCTTCTCTGTTATGGCTGAATACTATTCGTGTGTGTATGTGTGTGTATATACCAAAATTACTTTATCCATTCATCCATCAATGACACGGAAATTGTCTCCATATCTTGACTATTGTAAATAATGCTGCAATGAACGTGGGGGCACAAACATCTTTACTTGTCAGTGTTTTTATCTTCTCTAGATAAATACGCAGAGCTGAGATTGCTGGATCATATGGAGTTCTATTTTAGATTTTTGAGGAGACTCCATAGTGTTTTTTGCAGTGGCTGCACTTTTTTGTATTCCTATTGTCAGGTGAGTGTCTGTTCCTCGGTTCTGTCTCGTCACAACAAAGATTTGAAGTGACGGACATTAAAGCCCTCTGTGTGTCACAGCTCTTGGGTTTTGGACAGACGTTGTTATAGCTCTCAGGTCTCAAACAGACCATGTTGTAGCTCTTAGACAAATCAGTGTTACAGATCCGTGCTACACCTCTATTTTAGTTAGAAAATAGCAAGAGAATCCATCCTCCAGGTGTGAGGGCACACCAACCCAAAGATGTGAACCAGTATGCAGGAAAAAGAAGGAGAGAGAGAGAGAGGCCTTCGGCTCCTCCTTTGGCTCCTCTTTTTATATGATTTTTTCCTCCCTCTGGGCCTGCCCTATGTAAATTGGGCTAGCCAGGAGTGCTGTTTGTTCTACCTGAGGTCTTCACTCAGGTCCTTGGGCCTTCCTTTGACCTTCCTTTGTTCTATTTTCGCAGGTTTTTCCCTTCCTTGTGTTTTAGCTACCACCATTTTGGACTCCTGTTTCCTATCCTAACTACCTAACATACCCCCCCTCAAGAAAGGGAAGGCCCAATTCTTTGGGAATAGGGACTCCGAGGTCTTTCTGGCTACTTCCCCCTGAACTGGGTTGGCGAGGGGCATTGTGCCTCCCCCTCTTGCCAGTCTCAGCCCTCAGAGTCCTTATAGCAGTGTCCATCTAAGGGTTAGTGATATTTTCCGTTGGTCGGCTCTAGCTTTACATCTTTGTTGAACTCACACAGCATGTTGTAGATTGTTGACCTGGTCAGAGACAAAACAGGTTAGACAATTGATAATACTTGGAACAATCATAACCAGCATCATTATGGCATAACAAGGACTAATAGGGGCATTAGCCAATTTCAAATTCCCTTCACCAGGATGGCTCAAGTCCCTCCTGTTCAGGGATCAGAAGATTTATCTCCTGCCTGTTTTGGAGTACAGTCTCTACCAAGCTGTGTTGGCTCTTTGGAGCTGTCCTGAGAAATCTTATGTCCAGAAACTAGATTTTGGGGTGTTTATTAGAATGGCACTCATTGGTAGTCCTGAATAGGTATCTGAGATCTCCCAGGGGCTCACAGGTGTATTGAGTGTCTTCTTCTGTCTTCTTCCATGGCTCAACTCATGAGTAGTGAATCCAGGAGTCATGTCCTGGTACCTTGACTGCTGTGGGGGTAGAAAGTATTATAGGGTAGGGGCCCTTCCATGTGGGCTGGAGCTGAGCCTTTGGGGACCCATCGTTCTAGACTTTAATTAGGATTTGAGTCCCTGGAGCATATAGTGGTGACTCTTTAGAATCTTTTGGGTCTTGGTTCATACCCCACAAGTGTATATCTTGTTGGAATTGCCCAATGGCCATGGTATAAGACTGGAGGGTCTGAACCTCTGGATCTAGGAAGAGGTCATTGACATAAACAAAAGGTCTCCCATATAGCATCTCATAAGGACTAAGACCAACCTGTTCTTTAGGGGCAATATGGGTGCAGAGGAGAGCTATTGGTAAAGCCTCTTTCCATCCCAGGGAGGTCTCCTGGGTTATCTTTTTTATCACTGATTTTAAGAATTGGTTGGCTCTTTCTACTTTTCCTGAAGACTGAGGCCTCCAGGCCCAGTGCTTTAGAGACTCCTTGGGTGACCTTAGAAGTAAATGATGTCCCATTGTCACTTTGTAATGACCTGGGCAGACCAAATCTTGGAATGATTTCATGGAGCAGTTTTTTTTTTTTTTTTTTTTTTTACCATCTCCTCAGCGTTTTCAGTCCAGGTGGGAAAGCCTCAATACATCCTGTGAATGTATCTATCATGACTAATAGGTATTTATATCCTTGCGAAACTGGCATCTGGGTGAAGTCCATCTGTCAGTTCTCTCCTGGGTAGGTCCCATGTCATTGGATGGGCTGGGCCAGCTGGGGTCTTCGAGCTCCTTGGGGTTGTTTAATTAGCAAGTGAGACAAAAGAAGGCCCCTTGCCTTATAGTTGTTTGGAGGCCTGTTCCTCTGAAAGACCTTTCTAGTAATTTTTGGGGGGCCTTTTCTCCTAAATGAGTGATGGCATGTAAGGAGTTAACCAACTTCCATTGGAGGTTCCCAGGCAGAAAAAGAAGTCCCTCCTTTTGGAACCACCCCATATGATCTTGAAAGCCCTCACTCTTAGCTTTAAGAGTCTCACCTTCAGGATATGAGGGAGTTCCTGGCAAATTAGTCTGTGGAACTAGGGTGGCAACCCCTATTAGGTCATTGTTCTGTAATGTTGCTCTCTTAGCTGCCTGATCAGCTGCTTGGTTCCTTCATGCCACCTCCGTGCTCCCTTTTTTGTGTCCTTTGCAGTGGGAGACTGAAACCTCAGTGGGCAGATGGACTGCCTCCAAGAGTCTAAGAATTTGATCACCATATTTGATTGGGGACCCTCGGGTAGTCAAGTGGCCCCTTTTTTTCCAAATAGCAGCATGTGCATGTAGCACCAGAAAGGCATATTTGGAGTCAGTGTAAATGGCTGTTCTTTTTCCTTTTTCCAGCTCTAAAGCTCGAGTCAGGGCTATGAGCTGAGCTAATTGGGCTGAAGTACCTGGTGGCAGAGGCTTAGCCTCTATGATCTCAAAATTGGAGACTACTGCATATCTAGCTCTTCTTTTTCCATCTAAGATAAAGCTGTTTCCATCAGCGTACCAGATTTCCTCAGGATTGGTCAGAGGATCTTCCGACAATCCCTCTCGGGGTTTTGTCCAGTGGTCCAAGGTTTCTAGACAAGAGTGAAAGGGGAGAGAGCCCTCGGGGGTAGACAGGAGGGTGGCTGGGTTAAGAACCTCACAAGGGGATAAAGTGAGGCCTGGATTTTCCATCAGCATTACTTGATATCTGAGGATTCTTTGATCAGACATCCATAAATGGCCTCTCCCATTTAGGAATTGTTTTACTTGGTGGCTGGTAAAAATTGTTAGTTTGCCCCCAAAGGAGAGTTTTAAAGCATCTTCTATCATGACTGCAATAGTTGCAAGATAGTGAAGGCAGCTGCCAACCTCAGGTGGTTGGAGCAAGCCTCTTGGATAAGTAAGCTACAAGTTGGCGCTCAGATTCCAACATTTGAATTGACACTCCCAAGGCTATTCCCTCTCTTTTGTGGACATAAAGTTGGAGTGCTTTTTCTGGGTCTGGCAACCTTAAGGCAGGTGCCTGAGTTAAGGCTTGTTTTAGTGTAGCCTCTGCCCTCTTTTGAAGAGTTCCTCACATCAGTGGGATTGAATCATCTCATCCCTTTAAGCTTTCATATGAGGGCTGGGCAATTAGACCATAGTTGGGTATCCAGATTCTACAATATGCAGTTAGCCCCAGAAAGCTCACAACTGTTTTCGAGTCATGGAGGAGGGCAACTGTACCCAATCAGAGGACAGCCTCCTGGACCCGTGTGTAATCTAAACCCCCAGGTAAGTGACCTTTGTCTCGACCATCTATGCCTTAGCACAGGAAACTTTATATCCCCTTTCTGGCAAAAAGTTTAGAACCAGAATTGCATGTTGTTGGGCATTTTTCTCATCTGGAGAGCAGATAAGTAGGTCATCTACATATTGTAATATTTTCCCATTAGTTCCCAGGTCCAGATGTAGGAGATCCTAGCTAAGAGCCTGTCCAAACAATTGGGGGCTATCTCTGAACCCCTGAGGTAATACTGTCCAAGTCATCTGTTGGTGTTTTTCTCCTGGGGCCTCCCACACAATGGCAAAAAGATATTGGGACTTTTTAGCCAGTAGTAAGCAAAAGAAAAAAAAAGTATGCATTTTTGAGATCCAAGACTGTAAACCACTTGGCTCTGGGTGGGATTTCTCCCAAGATTACATAGGGATTGGGTAATGTGTGATGCAGGGGGAGTACAGCTTCATTTATGATCTGGATATCTTGAACCATTTACCAGTTTCCATCCTTTTTCTTTACTGAGAGGATTGGTGGGGTGTTACATGGTGAATCAGTGGGGACCAATAGCCCATAAGCAAGGAATTTATTTATTAAAGGCTATAGTCCCTCCCGAGTCTCTCTTCTGAGGGGATATTGTTTCCAGTTAGGAAACCGAGTGGGATCTCAGAGGACAATGGTGACCGGTTCAGCTTGGTGGGCTCGTCCAAGAATCCCCTCGTCCCACACGTGCGGGTTAATTTTGTCCTCCCATAGTTTTTGGCCCCTCTCTATTGGAGAAGATGTAATGGGTTTTTCAGTAGTAACCAGGAGCTGTAGGGCTCTAGGGGCTGAAAAGCTTCCCATCACAAGGGTGCACTCCAGTTTAGTGAGTATATCTCTTTCCAATAAGGGAGTAGGGCACTCAGGGACTGCCAGAAACTGGCGGGAAAATATTTGTCCATCCCAGCAACAAAGAAGTGCTCAAGTGAATCTTTTTGTAATTGTTCTTCCTGGAGCACCCAAACTAGTACAGATTTGGGAGGAGAAGGCTCCGGAGTAGGAAGTCAGGTAGAGTAGGCAGCCCCTGTGTCAACCAAGAAATTCTCGGACCTATCTGCCTCATCCCATGCCCTTGGCTTCATCCCCATGGTGGTTATCTACGACAAGTGGGCTGGCTGGAGTGGACTGCTTCAGTCCTGTTGAACCATGGTGAGGTGCTGGGAGCCAGCATGAGGAACTCCGCCCGTGGCAAAGGTCAGGAGGAAGGAGGCTTGGCATATACAAAGGCGGGATTGAGCCTCAGGAGACCCCCTGTTCCCAAGCATCTACCCCCCAAAACCAGAGTCTGCCTACTTTACTGCTTTATGACTTTATGGGGGGCTGTCCCCCACTACCTCTCTTGGAGAAGGAGTTAACTTACAGCTCCAGTTAATAAAAATTCCTGGGTGTGACAAGAGTGTTTCAACTTACAAACTCCTCTGATGGTTCTCTAGCCTGCCTGAGCAGGTTCGTCCGGCCACATGTGATTGTTCACAGCCTCCCAACTGTGAGAGGCACGAGATGCTTTAAACTTTCTAAATACAGATTCTTTTGAGAAGTTAGAAAATTATTAGTATAGTATAGTGAGTTGATTAGAAATTATATTGGTGATAGGTTTTTCATTTGTTGAGCCAATATTTGCTGCTAAATCTCCATATTCCCTGCCCTTATAATTAATATAACTAGCATATAGGAGAAATAAGTATTAACCTTTAAGATTAATCATGTTAAACCTTAAGCTAAGTAAATTCCTTTCTTAATTGTAACCCACTACACCCTCACCCTATAGGAATGCAACTTTATCTGGTGCCTTCGGAGGGTGGCGCCTGGTTTAAGAAAAATCACCCCTGGAAAATAAGTTTTCTGGTTGACTGACCATTATCAGAAAGAAAGGGTCATAAAATGTTAGCAGGCACCCTGGCCAGAAGATGATGTAAAACCCCTAAGACCTTTCTATACATTTATATGAAGCAGGTGATGGCATTTGTAGCAAGCCGTTTTAGGAGACTTGTCACGGTTTGCACACTCTTTGGCTCAATGCCCCACCTGTCTACAGATTAGGCATTTGCCTCATGCTTTGTCCTTTAAGGACTCAGGGTTTGAAATAGGGCTCTCTGGAAGGCTGCCAGCATCTGGGCATGCCTTGTCTCTTTCCTTCTCTCCCTCTCCTGGGCCTTGGCCTCCTTCTCCTGTTCTCTGTTATAAAAGGTATTGGTGGCTGTCTGGACCATCTCATCTAAAGAGGAAGCAGGGTCCTGCTGCTGTAGTTGTTGTAACTTAATTTTGACATCTGATGCACACTGTCCTTTAAAATCACCTGTCCCTCATAAGAGTCTAAGTCCAGATTGGTAAACTTTTGGAGGGCCTCTTTTAGCCTTTCCAGAAAGTCAATGGGGTTCTCATTGGGCTCCCAAGTTATTGCTGAGACTGGGCATGGCATAGTCCTGCAAGTAATAAGCTTCCTTCTATTTCCATGGGTGGACTTTCTTAGGGGTGAGTCTTTCTGAAGCTTATCCTACCCAGTACTGTTGCAACCTGAGAGACAGGCATCCCTGAGTCAAGGTGCAGATCCCCAGGCAGGCCAAGGCGTGACAGCCTCCTGGAGATCGAATCCCCGGGCAGGTCAAGATGTGACAGCCTCCCAAGAATTGGGTCTTTGGGTAGGTCGAGGCCTGATGACCTCCTGGGACCACTGGACTGGCAGATCTCCTAGTAGGTTGAGGAGTGACAACCTTTTGAGGACCAGATCCCTAGTCAGATCAAAGCAGGTTGATCTCCTGGGACCCCCAGACTGGAGTTGGGTGTCTCCAAGGTCTCCAGTGTGACCAGTGCTGGGTAGGATTAAGGGGTTGTAATTTTAACTCATTGCCAGTTTGTTCACCGCAGATGGGAATAGATATCATGATGTAAAGCAATCCAAGCCTGTGCCCTGAGACTGGGAAACAGTGAAACAGTCACAAGCCTTGTCCTCTTACTGTTCTAAGGGATTTAAGTCATTGATTTCTTCCCCTAATCCTCTTTAAGAGCAGGGTGTCTCCACAGGTAAACATTTCATTGTCATAGACCCACTTTAGGTAATAACAGAAATAGTGACAAAGGAGTGGGCTATCTGGCCCTGTTAGGGACATTAAGGTATTTTAATAATAGGCTGGGTGGAGCAACATTGCCTACACGGGGACAGGGTCCTGATTGTAGGAGTTAGTAATGGCTTAAGAACAAATTTGTCAAGAGGCAACAGACCAAATGTTCCATAAAACTGGAGTGGAGATTTGATCCAGGGGTATGTTTGTAACTTTAGGAGAAGGGTGGTAAGGGTTTGAGCCCAAACAGCCTGCAGGGCTAACTCCCAAAGTGGCAAACATTATCCCTGGAAGTCCAATTGCCTTTGAAGGGATGCCAACTGATGGACTTCTAGCAGGTATTGTGTGCCTGTCTCCCACTCTATGGGGTTCACTGAGAGATGCTGATGTTGCACACGTTGTAGGAAACATGGAAGATGAAGGCCTGAATATCTAGATGGACTGGATATTATACAGTATTTCCCTCCCAAGGGCCAGCTATTTTCTGGTTGTCCCTCCAGAAGATTGTAGAGGTGACATTGTGGCCCTGGACGGGGCTCAGGAAAAGAGCATGAAACAGGAGGGAAGGGGGCAGGGCACAACCTTTGAAAGAATCACATAGCACAAGGGCATAACGTACATTGATTGAAATCAGTTGTGTCCAAGATGACAAGTCAAATTCAAGTAAACCTTAATCCCCAATCTTTAAGCCAAAAGACACACTCAGAGGTGGCAGGACAGCTCTAAGGCACTGTCAAAAGATGGAGGAGTGAGTGATTCCCCCGTGGTTGGGATGATCCTCCCCCTCATCAGCATATGAATTCATTTTGGCTAGCAAAACCTAGACAGCCAGCATTCCATGGCCTGAGCCCTTCTCCTCAGCAATGGCCCACACCCTGAAGAGTGTGCTTCTCTCTGAATCCTAACAAATTCACCTCTTACTTATCGCTTTGTCTCTCACTGAATTTTTGCAATGAGACATCAGAGCCTGAGCTTCATTAGGTCCTGAAGCCAGGCATCCTGGGTTTTGGCCTGGCTTGAGTCCCAGGAGAGAGCTGAAGGACAGGAGGAAAAAGCAGTGGGAAAAACATGCCAAGGGATCCCTTTCATAGCCTGCCAGAAAATCTTCTAAATATCTGACCAGTGCTCACAGTTTTCATTGGCCTGATCCTTGGCACAAAGAAGAGTAAGGACAGAAGAACCCCCCACTGACTTGGGTAACAGCTACTGGGCCTCAGCAGATAGTGCCTTTGGGACATACCAAAGAGTAGCCTCTCGAGAGTCCCTTAATTTTGCCCACTGCTGCCCATCTGTTCGTGGGGGGTTCGAGGAAACAAGAAATGAGAGATTGTAAAAGAATTGAGATTTCGTTAGGCATATGTCCCTCCAGCCATAGGAGCGAGATCTTCCTACCTTAACCGGAGGTCTTCTGGAATCTGAGACTGAGCTGTGTGAGCTTTCTGCTGAGTTCATTTTTCGCTGTCCCAGTTTCCAGCACGATGGGCCTCTTGTCAGTTCCCTTGAGCTGAGGTTTCTTCATGCTCTGCTTCTACTGTGGGAGATTTCACTGATTTGGGCTCCTGCTGTAGTTGGCCTCCACCTTGCAGGGGCCGCATGGAGGTTCTTTCAGCCAGGTTAAATCTGAGTCATGGCACCATAGATGTCAGGTGAGTGTATGCTCCTCAGTTTTGTCTCATCACAACAAAGATTTGAAGTGACTGACATTAAAGCCCTCAGCGTGTCACAGCTCTCGGATCTTGGACAGACCACGTTATAGCTCTCAGGTCTCGAACAGACCATGTTGTAGCTCTTAGATATATCAGTGTTACAGCTCCGTGTTACAGCTCTATTTTATTTAGAAAATAGCAGGAGAATCCATCCTCCAAGCGTGAGGGCATGCCGACCCAAGGACGTGAACCAGAGCTCAGGAGAGAGAGAGAGAGAGAGAGAGAGAGAGAGAGAGAGCCAGCCCTTTGGCTCCTCCTTTGGCTCCTCTTTTTATATGTTTTTTTCCTGCCCCTGGGCCTGCCTTATGTAAATTGGGCTAGCCAAGACTGCTGTTTTTTCTACCTGTGGTCCTCACTCAGGTCCTCGGAACTTCCTTTGTTCTATTTTTGTGGGCTTTTCCCTTCCTTGTCTTTTAGCTACTGCCATTTTGGACTCTTGTTTCTATTCTAACTACCTAATACTATCAACAGTGCATGAGGTTTCCCTTTCTCCTCATCCTCACAACACTTGTTATTTCTTGGCTTTTTGATGTAGTCATTGTAAGGTAAAAGAACTAGATAAGGCAAGGTTTGGAGAAAGAACAAGACCGATACTCTACAGAAACAGATCACTTTTAATAAGGCAAAAAGGGGCAGCAGTCAGACCAGGGAACTGGTGCACTAAGTCAAGAAGAGAGCGGTGTATATGGAAAACATACGTATGCAGAGATACATTGTTTTGAGGGGGTCTGTTTGATTAGTTAACTTTAAACCACTGGGACAAGGAATTCCAGAGACAGGCCAGAGACTGGGATTGACTGGGAGCTGAATGTAACCAATCTTCATGTTCATTCCTTTCTTCAGGTAGAAAGTTCTTTATTCTGTATAAAATGGTGGGGAGGACCTAGAGGGGAGTTTTAACTCCAGGCTATTTTGAGCCAGGTAGCTTTCCTTCATTCCAGACCCTAAGGAATATATAGAAAGAGAAAGAGAGATGGGCGTTGTCAATGTTTTGGGCTTCTTCGTGCTGGTAAATGAGGGGCGGGGGCTTGTGGTCTGGGAGGAAGGAAGTCTAAGGCCCATAATGTTGATTTTCTATCCTAGCTGCCAGGGTCTCGAGCAGAAGAACAGTGTTGACTTGATGTCGAGAAATGGCTCAAATTCAGTCCTGGAGGAATCCCTGGAAAAGATTAAACAAACAAGGTCCATCCAAAGGTGAATAGGAGGATAATGAATATGAATGGTCCAAGAAGGTGCAAAACCCAAGACATCCATTCCAATCTGTCAACCATGACTGCCAGGAGTTGCTTGATCTCTGACCGATTTGATAGGCTCTATCTATAAGGTTTTTTTTGCAGCTTCCTGGACAACACCCAACTGGTTGGCATAGAAGCAGCAGGATTCATCCAGAAAAAGGCACAACCCCTCCCTCCTTTTCTACAGTTAGTAGATCTAATCCCCTTCTATTTTGTAACACTAGAGATGCCAAGGAATTGAGTTGATTTTGAATAGTTATTAGACCTTGGGATATTTCCTGAAGGTTTTCTGATAGGTCTTTAGATAGTGCCTGGTAGTTTTGGATGGAGGTGGTTAGGCCGGCAGTTCCTGTTCCAATTCCAGCCGCTATTCCTAGTCCCACTAAGAGGGAAATGAAATGAATGGCTCATTTCATTTGCTTGCGAATGAAAGGAATAGGTAGGGGTTGATCATTGGGGGCTATAAAAATGTTAGGACTGGAATATATCAGGGTGCAGGTTCCAGTCCAATCAGTAGGTAAACAGAGGTATGTAGATGCCACACAAAAGAAAAACAGGCCAGGTATCTCAACACAACAGCTGAAGTCGATGGCGAAGAGGAGTCGACGGGGAGGGGGTTTGATCTTTCGTTCAAGAATGGTCAGGGCCCCTGCTAAGGTGGCCCCAACGATGGGAGAAGTGGAGGACTATGCTTAGGGAAATCGTCCTATAAAGCTTAAAGATTGTCCTGTAGGACCAGAAATATATATAGCCTTTCCAGTGGCAAAGAGTAAAGTGAAGGTATGGTTACACATGGGTTTAGGGATTATGCCCAGGGATTGGTCATATGAACTGTTTTGGGAATGTCTAAATATGCAAAAAGGAGCTGGTTGTAATAGTCTTACTTTCTAGGTGATAGGGCCTCATACTGAAGGTTTTCTATTGTAGGAGGGAAGGTCAGTGAATAAAGATTCTAAGAGATTGTCCAAATTCCAGATTTGATCACTCGTGTGAAGATGTTTAAGATATGAGACGAATAAAGGCTCCCCACGATATGAGTATTGTAAGGATATGTTACCAGTGGTCCAGTCGAGGATGGATATGGGGAGGGCTGAATCTCCCAGAGGAGTTATGGATAGACATATCCAGCAGTCTTTAGCCAATCGTGGGTTAGCAGCATTGAGAGTATGGGTTACATTAAGGATCTGGAGTAGATAGTTGTGGTCAGGGTTTTGAAAGAGTTCTTGGGGCAGAGGAAAGGAAAAAGATAAGAAGATGCTAACCAGCATTTGGGTAAGTGAATGTAAGATAGACTATGATGCACAATGGCACTCCCCTCACTCCCTAGCAAAGTAACGCTCAAAATTCTCCAAGCCAGGCCTCAGCAATACGTGAACTTCCAGATGTTCAAGGTGGTTTTACAAAAGGCAGAGGAAGCAGAGATCAAATTGCCAACATCTGCTGGATCATGGAAAAAGCAAGAGAGTTCCAAAAAAACATCTATTTCTGCTTTCTTGACTATGCCAAAGCCTTTGACTGTGTGGGTCACAATAAACTGTGGAAAATTTTGAAAGAGATGGGAATACCAGACCACCTGACCAGCCTCTTGAGAAACCTGTATGCAGGTCAGGAAGCAACAGTTAGAACTGGACATGGAACAACGGGCTGGTTCCAAATAGGAAAAGGAGTATGTCAAGGATGTATATTTTCACCCTGCTTATTTAACTTCTATGCAGAGTACATCACGAGAAATGCTGGGCTGGAAGAAGCACAAGCTGGAATCAAGATTGCTGAGAGAAACATCAATAACCTCAGATATGCAGATGACACCACCCTTATGGCAGAAAATGAAGAAAAACAAAAGAGCCTCTTGATGAAAGTGAACGAGGAGAGTGAAAAAGCTTAACTGAGCTGAACTAACTATGGAGAAAAATTGGATTTCAAAAGAGTAAAAGTTATAAACGGTTCCCTGCAGCCACAGGATGAAGATGTAATCTTCAACATGGTCAAATGTGGATCCTTGAGGACTCGAGACCCAGACATCTGCCGGGAGTTGTTCCAGAAATAATTGTGATGGTTAAACCGACAGGCTCATCTGTCGCCAATTGGGGCCCGTGGAAGCCATGAGATCTTTAGAGTTGTAGGGTCTATGTAAGAAACTGGATAAGTATTAATCTGGTAAGCATTCTCATCATTGGGCTGCATAACCTTTTTTAGCTGAGTGATGTGCACCCAAGGGGTGATTTCTTTTAATTTTGCAGTGGTAGGGGTTAGCAGAATTACAGTGTAGGGTCCTTGCCATTTAGCAGTTAGATCTGAGTGGGACTGAACTGTCATAGAGACTTTGTCTCCTATTTGGAGGGATACGGATGGAAGATTGGAGAGTGGTCGAGGTTATCCATATGTTGCCAAAGGGCATCTCGTATATGGGCAAGTAAGGGAAAAGGAAGATGGGATAGCAGTTTGGGACCGTCCTGGGAGGGGAGGGTCCTAAAGGTACTATCGGCCACCAATACATGGCTTCGAATGGACTGATATTTAGAGAGTTTTTTGGTAATGCCAGGACCTTTAAGAGGGCTAAAGGGAGGAGTTTAGTCCAATCTTGATGAAGTTTAATTGTTAATTTGGTCAGAGTTTCATTTATGACTCGCTTGGCTCTCTCAACTTTACCGGAGAATTGGGGTGATAAGGAATGTGAAACCTCCAAGGAATTAGAAGGCTTCGTAAAATATTTTGGCTGATTTGGGTCATTTCATTAATCTTTGTGTCTCTTTTTGCTCCAATACGATACTGTCTTGATTACTGTTGATATTGTTTTGATTACAGAGAGCATAATTCTTCCCACTTTGTTCTTCTTTCTCAAAATCTTTTGTGTTTCCCTACAAAATTTAAAAATTATTTATTCTAGTTCTTAAAAAATGCCATTGGTAATTTGATAGGGATTGCACTGAATCTGTAAATCACCTTGGGTAGTATGGTCATTTTATCAGTATTAATCCTTCCAATTCAAGAACGTGATATATCTTTCTATCTGTTTGTGTTGTCTTCAATTTCTTTCATCAGTGTGGTATAGTTTTTGGAGTCCAGGTCTTTCATCTCCTTTAGGTAGGCTTACCCCTAGGTATTTCTTTCTTTTATGAAAAGATAAATGGGATTGTTTCCTTAATTTCTCTTTTTGATAGTTTGTTAGTGTATAAATGCAACAAACTTCTCTGTATTAATTTTGTGTCCTGCACTTCACTGACCTCCCTGATGAGCTCTAGTAGTTTTCTTTAGTATTTCCTATATGTAGCATCATGTCATTTACAAACAGTGACACTTTTACTTCTCCCTTTCTTGTGGGATTTCTTTTATTTCTTTTTCTTTTCTGATTACTGTGGCTAGGACTTCCAAAACTATATTCAGTCAAAGTGGCAAGAGTGGGCATTATCAACTTGCTCCTGATCCTAGACTGAGTGCTTTCAGCTTTTCACTGTTGACTATGATGCTTGCCATGGGTTTGTCATGGTTGTCATTTAGTCACTAAGTCATATCTAACTCTTTTGGGATCCTGTGGACTGTAGCTGCCAGGCTCTTCTGTCCGTGGGACTTCCCAGGCAAGAACACCTGGAGTGGGTAGCCATTCCCTTCTCCAAGGGATCTTTCCCACCCAGAGATTGAACCCATATCTCTTGCATTGGCAGGTGACTTCTTTCCCACTGAGCCACCAGGAAAGCCCATGGGTTTTTCATATATGGCCTTTATTGTGTTGAGGTAGACATTACTTTGTCAACAAAGGTCCATCTAGTCAAGGTTATGGTTTTGTCAGTGGTCATGTATGGATGTGAGAGTTGGACTATAAAGAAAGCTGAGGCCCATTGAATTGATGCTTTTGAACTGTGGTGTTGGAGAAGCTCTTGAGAGTCCCTTGGACTGCAAGGAGATCCAACCAGTCCATCCTAAAGGAAATCAGTCCTGAATATTCATTGGAAGGATTGATGTTGAAGCTGAAACTCCAATACTTTGGCCACCTGATGCAAAGAATTGACTCATTTGAAAAGACCCTGATGCTGGGAAAGATTGAAGGTGGGAGGAGAAGGGGATGACAGAGGATGAGATGGTTGGATGGCATCACCGACTCAATGGACATGGGTTTGGATGGACTCCAGGAGTTGGCGCTGGGCAGGGAGGTCTGGCGTGCTGAGGTCATGGGGTCCCAAAGATTAGGACACGATTGAGTGGCTGAACTGAACTGAACTGATGTTCCCTTTATGTCCACTTCCTGGAGAGTTTTTATTATAAATGGATACTGCATTTTATCAAACTTTTTCTACATCTATTGAGATAATTACATGTTTTTTTATTCTTCAATTTATTAACATGGTATGTCACACTGATTGGTTTGCAGAAATCGAAAAATCCTCATATCCCTAGGATAAATCCCACTTGATCCTGATATATGACCCTTTTCAGTTAGTTCAGTTCAGTCGTTCAGTCATGTCCGACTCTTTGTGACCCCATGAATTGCAGCACACCAGGCCTCCCTGTCCATCACCAACTCCCGGAGTTCACCCAGACTCACGCCCATCGAGTCAGTGATGCCATCCAGCCATCTCATCCTCTGTCGTCCCCTTCTTTTCCTGCCCCAATCCCTCCTAGCATCAAAGTCTTTTCCAATGAGTCAACTCTTTGCACGAGGTGGCCAAAGTACTGGAGTTTCAGCTTTAGCATCATTCCTTCCAAAGAAATCCCAGGGCTGATCTCCTTTAGAATGGACTGGTTGGATCTCCTTGCAATCCAAGGGACTCTCAAGAGTCTTCTCCAACACCACAGTTCAAAGGCATCGATTTTTTGGCACTCAGCTTTCTGCACAGTCCAACTCTCACATCCACACATGACTACTGGAAAAACCATAGCCTTGACTAGACGGACGTTAATCAGCAAAGTAATGTCTCTCTTTTGAATATGCTATCTAGGTTGGTCATAACTTTTCTTCCAAGGAGTAAGCGTCTTTTAATCTCATGGCTGCAATCACCATCTACAGTGATTTTGGAGCCCCCGAAAATAAAGTCTGACACTGTTGATTTGGTTTGCTAATTTTTTAAATTTTATTATTCATAAGACTGAAGAGAAAGAGCAAATATTGGCTGCAAACAATAAACAAAAGACAAATACAAACAGCAGCTAACATTTCTGAATTTCTAGACTTAAGTTCTAAAAGGATGTCAACACTCAGGACCCTATGACATGTAATCATAATGTCAATCACCTCAAAACAGAAATCTAGCTCATGATAAACTGCTTTGTTTTAATAACAGAAAGGCATTTTTCATGATGGACAGAGCTCTCCCCAAAGAAAAGCAACACTTGCAATTTATGGAGCCAACAAAAATGATATTTTAAAGTATAAAATGATATTTAAAGGGAAAAATGATATTTTAAGTATAGCTCCTTAATCAGCTATACTCCAACACAAAATATAAAAAAAAATTTAAATCTCTCCCTTTAATAGCTGCTCTTCTCATCAGTTTTGCTTTTCATAAATATTTTACCATTTTAGAATGTTGTTGTTTTTCAGTCACTAAGTGGTGTCTGACCCTTTCCAACCTTATGGACTGCAGCATGCCAGGCTTCCCTGTCAATCACCAACTCCTGAAGTTTGTTCAAACTCATGTCCATCGAGTTGGTGATGCCATCCAACCATCTCATCCTCTTCCCCTTCTCCTCCTGCTTTCAATCTTTCCCAGCATCAGGGTCTTTCTCAATGAGTTAGTTCTTTGCATCAGGTGGCCAAAGTACTGGAACTTCAGCCTCAGTATCAGTCCTTCTCATGACTATTCAGAATTGATTTCCTTTAGGACTGACTTGTTTGATCTCCTTGCAGTCCACGATTTCTCGAGAGTCTTCTCTAACACCAAGTTTAAAAACATCAACTCTTTTGCACTCAGCCTTCTTTATGGTCCAACTCTCACATCCATACATGACTATTGGAAAAAGCAGTAGTCATTTTAGAATGTAGGAGTGGGTTAAAAATGATGTTGCATTTTTGCTATTTTTATCTCATTTGTTTAAAATAGTGTGCTATTAATTTTCGCATAAACTAGTCTCCTAGTCCTAGCTTTGGAAAATCTGTCTATTTTCTTCACCCATGAAAGTCCAGATACAGAACTGTAAGCTTTCAATGTTGGATGTACTTGCTTTTGAAAAGGAAATATTGCTATGCCACAACCTGTGATCAGCTATCATAAATAATTCACCCACAGAATCTGGGTTGTATGAATGTGATGCTTCTAAATCCTCTTGCATAATAGTTTCAGATGATCCAAAAAGCCTGCAATGCAGGAGACCCGAGTTCAATCCCTGGGTTGGGAAGACATCCTAGAGAAGGGCATGGCAACCCACTCTAGTATTCTTGCCTGGAGAATTCCATGGACAGAGGAGCCTCACAGGCTACAGTCCATGGGGTCGCAAAAAGTTGGACATGACTGAGTGACTTTCATTTTCACTTTGTTTCACAGAGTTAAAAGCTGTCACTGTCATCAGTATTCTTTGTACCTCAATAGGGGGCATGACAGTAAGTTTTCACTCTATTTTCACTAAAAATATCTACAGATTAATTATTGATGTTCTTTGGGAACCAGACTATCACTTATATGCATTCTTTTCCATTGGTTACAATAAATTTTTCTTGCAGAGTAAATAAAGATGACCAGGAGCTTCTTAATATGCAAAAGACTGTCAATTTCCAGTTGACCCTTGCTAAAATACCATGGGAAGGAAAAAACAATTCACTGCTAAATAAATAAATTCTTAAGAGAAGCTGTCAATCATGCCTTTCTGCAATCTATCCTGAACAATTTGCTTCAGGCTCATTTAAAAGGCTACATATGGGCTTTCCTGGTGGCTCCATGGTAAAGAATCCTTCTGCCAATACAAGAGACACAGGTTCCATCCCTAGTCTGGGAGGATCTCACATACTGCAGAGCAACTAAGCCTGTGTGCCACAAGTACTGACCTTGCGCTCTAGAGCCCATGTGTCACAAATACTGAAGCCCACATGCCCTAGAGGCCATACTTCCTAGCAAGAGAAACCCACATTCTCTGCAACTAGAGATTAGCCTCAATCTCTGCAACTAGAGAAAAGCCCAGGTGCAGCAAAGTCCGAGTGCAGCCAAAAGAAAAAAAAAAAAAAAACAAGTAAAGGCTACACAAAATTACCCAGCCACCATTTTTCCTTTTGCCTGGCCAACTCACTCGTTACTCACTGCTCATCAGATAGAGCAGTTTAGGACAGATTCCATGGGAAGCATATGGTGCTTAATGTGAAGAAGTCCTCAGAAACAGGGACAGATAGGGATCACAGAAGAGACAGGGAGGATTCTCATTGTGCTGGCTGATTTTGAGGAGTTCTTTTCTTACCTACTTACCCTAAACAAAATTCTGACTAAAAGCATCAAATATATCATCAAGAGTGTTCTGTATAAAGTGGGGCTGGCTGGTAGGATTTTGTAAACCTGCTCAGCCATTAGACTCTTGGTAAGACTTTGCCTGAGAGGAATTGTCAGAGACCTGAGTGCCATCTGGGGGTGGGGAGGTGGGGGTGGGGTGGGCAGAGAGACAAGGACTAGGGAAGCCCAAAGTGACCACAAGCTTGTCTAATTGCTAACCTGCACTCAGGAAGCCTCTTGACATGCTCTTGCAGGAGCAGACACAGTATTCTTTCCCTACTTCTGTTCTACTCCCTCTCTAGGGAGCCTTGCCAAACAGGCTCCAGGACTTCTCATGTAAATGCCATCTTTACCCCTTTACCTCCTGAGAAAGGAAGAGTCCCAACACTTATCTCCTAAAACAAGATTGTCATTAAATTTGGGGGCTACTCTACAGTTGGAGAAGACTCTTGAGAGTCCCTTGGACTGCAAGGAGATCCAACCAGTCCATTCTAAAGGAGATCAGTCCTGGGTGTTCTTTGGAAGGAATGATGCTAAAGCTAAAACTCCAATACTTTGGCCACCTCATGAGAAGAGTTGACTTATTGGAAAAGACTCTGATTCTGGGGGGGATTGGGGGCAGGAGGAAAAGGGGATGACAGAGGATGAGATGGCTGGATGGCATCACTGACCCGATGGACATGTGATGAACTCCGGGAGTTGGTGATGGACAGGGAGGCCTGGCGTGCTGCAATTCATGGGGTCACAAAAAGTTGGACACGACTGAGCCACTGCACTGAACTACAGTTCAATTCAACAGATATTCATTTAATTCCATACATGTGAGAAAGCTGAAAACCTCGGTAGTTTCTTTTTTTGGTTCTGCCTAATTAAAAGCTCTACTGCATTTATGTATCGACGACAGCCATCAGCTTCAAAGGAACAGTTCTGTCCAGCCAAAAGGCCAACATCTCCGGGGGGGGAACAATTTCCAGGTCCAAGGTACAAAATGCTACACACCTGAAATTTTAAACAACTGGCTAGACAGTATTCCTTCCTTCCATCTACTTTCTCAATCACTGAAAAAGCTCAGACCATTAGGAACATACATATCTTTCAAATTTTGAGAGTCTTCTGCAAAAGTCATTCTTCACATACACTGTAAAAGAGATTTTCCTCTTCATTTCTCCAGTACTCTCCCTGGGTCAGGGAGTCCCTCACAGAGGGATTGCACTTAGCCAGCATAACCTGGATGCCAATGGCCTCATGAACCCTGAGAACTTCTTTCATCATGTGGATCCCTGCTGGATCTAAAAGCTGTGCTGCATAGCAGTCAGTCACGATGGTGTGGAACTCTAAGAAATCATGGGAAAGTCGCACTGAAGCTTCATCCTGGATTCCAGTGAGAGCGGCTATTTCCCTTTTGATCTTTTTCTTTGCTACCTTCTTCTGAGCTGCCTATGAAATGATTGGATGGCATCACCGGCTCAATGGATATGAGTTTCAGCAAGCTCTGTGATTTGGTGATGGACAGGGAGGCCTGATGGGCTGCAGTCCATGGGGTCACAAAGAGTTGGACACGACTGAGCGACTGAACTGAACTGAAGTTACTAAGACTGGATTGGGGGGGAGGTTTATAAAGAAGATTTAAAATATTCTCTGTTCATGTAGTAGGGAGTGGATTCAAAGTGGACAAACTTGATGGCTGACTTAGCCTGATAGGTCTTGTAGGCAGACATGGATTCAAAGATTTCAGGCTCTTTTGTTGGGCCAAGCAATGAATTCTTTACTTCTGAGTATGGAGGATGAGCCAAAACATAGAAAAAACAACCCCAATAAGCAGGCCTATTTCAGTACTCAGTTCAGAGGACAACACAGTATCAAATGAGATAACTGTATCCATTCAGCTAATTCTCCACATTGTCCATGGAATTCTCTAGGCCAGGATACTAGAGTGGGTAGCCATTCCCTTCTTCAGGGGATCTTCCCAACCCAGGGATCAAACAGGAGTCTCCTGAATCACAGGTGGATCCTTTACCAGCTGAGCTTCCAGGAAAGCCCCACATCTTGGGCAGATTCTTAAATTTACATAGGGCTCTCCAGAGATTTGGCTTTCCAGGTGGCACTAGTGGTAAAGAATGTGCCTGCCAATGCAGGAGACTTAAGAGACATGGGCTGTATCCCTGGGTCAGGAAGATCCCCTGGAGGTGGGCATGGCAACCCACTCCAATATTCTTGCCTGGAGAAGTCTCATGGACAGAGAAGCCTGGTGGGCTACAGTCCATGGGGTCACAAAGAGTTGGACATGACTCAGCTTCTAACACTTTCACTTTCAATAATTAATAATCCCTGCCATTACTCCAACGGAGCCTGAGTCCAGGGAGATACTTGGCCTGAGATGTAACAGCTGTGAAGGAGGCACAGGTGACAAATCCCCTCAGCAAGGCATTTGAGGATAGACTGAAACAAAGCCTGCTTGATAGAGCCCATGGCTGCCTGATACACTCCAACCTTAAAGGTTACCGTACTGTCAACTATAATGTCATAGTTACTTGTGTTACATATCTTGCCTGATGTCTGGCTTAATAATGTGCTCCCATCTGAAACCACTCCCAAAGAAGGAGCAACATGGGCAGCATCACAGACAGCTCCGTACAGTTCTCAGTCAACTACAGCTGACTGATCATAAGGCACAACACTGCAAAATGCCCACAGAGATGTGATGGAGGTCCCCAATAGGAAGTAAATGAAGCCGACAATAAAAGCTGTGTGTAGACCATCGATATGTTCCTGGCCAGGCAAGAGAGAATAAGCAATGGGCTAGGGCACCAACAAGATGCCCACAATCAAGACAGACATCACATCTCCTAAAATGTTTTCCTCCAGATTACATTTTGGGAGCCACTGCAAAACAGGAAGGAAACCAAAAATGATATTTTGGGGTTTGGTTGGATTGCACTGGAAACTGTAGGTTTTTGTGGCAAATTGCCTGAAGTTAGTATCTAGTTTCTCTTAAGGCTCCAAGTGGACCATAGGATACGGTCTGCATTGATCATTGGTCTCAAATGGCTGAAAGTTCTTACGTGATTCCTCTTCATGCTCCAGGGGGATCCTACCTGGAGACCTGTATTGGTTATTTCCTTAAACGGAGTCCTCAGATGAAAGGTTATCTTGGTTTTTATTTTTCAAAGACATTTTTGGAGATAGATGTTCCAGCCTCCCTGAGCAAGAAATCAGATTGGCGAATTCACACAGGAGCTCTACATTTCTCAATGCAACTGGTGCAGGACTCTCGTCTCACTTTATACCTTCAGGCCAAGCTAGTTTGAGTGCATTCCTTCTACTTTGGAATAGCTCTTTGTGATTTCTGGGTCAAGCGACTTTTCCAAACTGCTTGATTCTGGGCCACCCACACACAACCTGCCTTCAAGGAGCATCTTCCACCCTGGCGGGACTGAGGGGATAAGGTGGTGTGGGCGGAGGCAGCCCACCTCCAGGCCAGCATTCCTTTAATCCATCAACCCCTTGCCCACCCATTGCCTGGTCCCTGGAAGAGGAGGGCCCAGCCAGACAGGGCAGGGGAGTGGCACGCAGGCACCATCTGAGAGGTGCAGAAGGTGACTCTAGAGTGAAAGCCCAGCACGATTTGTCAATATTTTGTTGAGGACGTTTGCATATATGTTCATCAGTGATATTGGCCTATACTTTTCTTTTTGTGTGTTATCTTTTCTGATTTTGATATCAGAGTGATGCTGGCCTCACACAATGAGTTTGGAAGTATTTCTTCCTCTGCAGTTTTTAAAAATCATTTGAGAAGGATAGCTGTTAACATTTTCATAAATGTTTGGTAGAATTCACTTGTGAAGCCATCTGGTCCTGGACTTTGTTTCTTGGTCTAAATAACACATTCAGTTTCATGATTAGTTATTGTGAAAGTGAAAGTCACTTGGTTGTGTCCGAGTCTTTGTGAACCCATGGACTATATAGAATTCTCCAGGCCAGAATACTGTAGGTAGCCATTTCCTTTTCCAGGGGATCTCCTCGACCTGGGTCTCTTGCATTGCAGGTGGATTCTTTACCAGTATCCCCATCTGTCAAGTGGGAGACTGCATTAGATTCCCCAATAGGGAGACTATAGAACTGATTATTGGTCTATTCATATATTTGATTTTTTCCTGGTTCACTGTTGGGAGATTGTACTTTTCTAAGAATTTGTCCACTTCTTTCTTGTTGTTCATTTTATTGGCAAGATTGTTTTAGCTATCCAGGTGCCAGGGTCCAGCCCTGCTGGATCCAGGGTGATTCGAAGGTGGGGATGGAGTTGGAAATTATTTCCTTGGAAATAACTTATTTAATTACAGATAGAGAGGGATTAGAAAATTAGTAGAGAAAAAGAGGCTTAATAACTTGATTTACATGGAATATCAATCACCACCTACGTAGGCCACAGGCGTCTTCCCATTCTCCCGAAGGAGGGGAGGCACTGAGGCCTCCATGGTCCGATCTTAGAAGCCCAGGCAAAATTAGCAGGCTTGGTGGGTACCCATGCACCAGATGGGAATTTGGCCAGAAAATAATAGAGAAAAGGAGGCTGAATAACTTGATTTACATGGGATACCAATAAAATTCCAAGACAAGGAATTTGCACCATCTATGTTGGGCCACCGGTGCCACTTGAATATCGGAAGGTGCCCCTCCTCAGGCTCCTTCTTGTGTGGGCTTGAAAACCGGGGCAAGTAAGCAGACATGGTGAGCACCCACGCTCCAGATGGGAATTCAGCCAGAAAAACAGGGAGCAGGAAAGAACGACATGAGGGAATCAGTCTTTCCGGAAACTGATCCGATTTCTTTATTTTTGGGTTGGCTTATATACCTTTTGTTACACATAGGGATGAATACAGAGTCACGCGGGGGTCAGCAGTCCTGACCTTTATCAAAATCAGGTGCTTCACATAAATGTATAAGAAAAGTCTTAGGGGTTTTACATCATCTTCTGGCCATGAGACCTGCTGACATTTTATGATCCTTTCTTTCTGATAACCAAAAAACTTATTTCTTCCAAGGGTGTTTTTTCTTAAACCAGGCACCACCCTCCAAATAAAGTTGCATTCCTATAGGGTGAGGGTGTAGTGAGTTACAATCAAGAAAGAAATTTATTTAACCTAAGGTTAACATGATTAATCTTAAAGGTTAATGCTTATTTCTCCTATATGCTAGTTATATTCATTATAAGGACAGGGAATATGGAGATTTAGCAGCAAACATCACCCCAACAAATGAAAATCCTTTTACCAATGTTCCCCTTAAGATCTATTTAGTCTTAAGATAGTGATAAAGTTACATTTTTATATAGCAAGGACACTGTGACTTATAACAAAGTACAGTGATCTATTACAAAAGAGAAAATTCATTAACTCAAAAAGTCTAGTATTGCTAACCTTAAAAACTACCATATTTCCTTTTCTATATCCCAAATACATTAATTAATATATTCCCAGGTGCCTAAGGATATGGAGGCCTGGAGGCAATCATTGACTCAACAATGAGAAAAGCCCTATGCTAATTAAGACTCTCAAAATACTCCAAACTCTCTGTGCTGTTTATGGTTGAGAGGTAGTAAACAATCATGTGGCAGGAGTATGGATAATCCTGTCACACAAGCTAGTCTGTCAGCAGAGAGATTTGACCTGAGACACCCTTGTCACACCCAGGGCCACACCCTTCACCAATATAATTCCTAACCAACCCACTATACTGACAATTTCCCAAAAGAATTTGCCTTTAGTAAGTCTAAAACATCTCGTGCCTTTCAGGTTGGGAGGCTGTAAACAATCACATGCGGCCAGACGAACCTATACAGGTGGGCTAGATAACCTTCAGAGTCCGTAAGCTGAAACACTCTTGTTATGCCCAGGAATTTTTATTGACTTGGAGCTGCAAGTTAACTCCTTCTCCGAGAGAACCGGTGGGGAACAGCCCCCCATGAAGTCAGAGATGTAGGCGAGAGCATGAAACAGTAAAGTAGATAGACTCAGGTTTTAGGGGTAGATGCTCGGGAACAGGGGGTTTCCTGAGGCTTGATCACACCTTTGAGTATGCCAAGCCTCCTTCCTCATGACCTTTGCCATGGGTGGAGGTCCTCACGCTGGCCCCCGGCATCCAGGGTCATTTGTGTTCCATACAAATAGTAAAATTTTGTGTTGTAATTCTGTGAGAAATGCCGTTGGTTATTTGATAGAAATTACATCGAGTCTGTAGATTACAATGGATAGTATAGGACAGTATCATGACAGACATTTTCACAATATAGATTCTTCCAATCCATGAACATATATATATATATATATATATATATATATATATATATATACAGTTGCCTCCTGCCTCTCTGGGTGGCTCTCCAAGATCAGCAAGTGGGCCTCCCTCAGGCTCCTGTCATATCACTGCTTCTGCACTGGGTCTCAGAGCATGAGAGATTTTGTCCATGCCCTTTGAGAGTGGGCTCTCTGCTTTCTATGCCTTCTCACTCTCCCATGTGTAAGCCCTGTAGCCTTCAAAGTTGCATATTTTGGGGCTTCTCAGGTGGCTCAGTTGTAAAGAATCTGCCTGCAATGCAGAACACGTGCATTCGATCCCTGGGTCAGGAAGATCCCCCAGAGCAGGGAATGGTTACCCACTCCAGGATTCTTGCCTGGAGAACCCCATGGACAGAGGAGCCTGGCAGACTACAGTCCATGGGGTCACAAAGAGCCAGACACAACTTAGCAATGACATAACAAAGTCAGATATTTTGGTGGCTCACCTTTCTTCTACAGGACCCCCCCTCTCTGGGGAGCCAGAAGTGGGGCCCAATCCCTTGCTCCTTGGGGAAAACCTCTGTTGTTCTGGTTATCTTCCCATTTGCAAGTCGCCTACCTAGGGATGTGGGTCTTGACCTTACTCCCTCCTATGTGTCTTGTTGTGGTTCCTTCTTTTTACCTTTAGCTGTGGAAAATCTTTTCTACTAGTTCTTAGATCATAGTTATTTTCTAGATGCTTATAATTCTGGCATGCCCATAGGAGGAGTTGCGCTCAGGGTCTTCCTGCCTGGCCATCTTGGCCAGACTCTGAGCATCAGCACTCTGGTTTTGACCCAGTAGTTTTTTCTCAACTTTGACAGCATGACCCATCTTGTTTCCCTCCCTTTTGTACTCTCTGCATGGCCTAGTATGGTAGTGACTAGGCAGGTGTGGCCATTCAACTGTAACTTTCAATTAAACAATTTGGAATAAAATGCAAAATTCAGTTCTTCAATTACACTTCTTACATTTCATGAGCTCAATAACCCATGTGGCTCAGGGCAACCTTACGGAACCACACAAAACAGTTTCATCTTTGCAAAGAGTTCTAACTCTCCTAGATGATCACAGGGGCAGCAGGTCTTTTGCAAGAGTTTGGATGGTTCCGCCCTCACTTCCTGTCTCCTCCTGCCTCCTCCTTTTAATAGCTTTGCAGCACCTCCTGGTTCAGGCTTGTCTTCAAAGTAAGAGAAGGGAGCAGGCCCCAGATTTTCTAGGTAAGGGAAGAGGTGTGTTTGTGGGGGTGAGAGGGAGGGAGGGAAATGTGTGACTTGATGGACGGGGACTCCTCCCCTGGATCTATATCTTAAACCTCCTTGCAAACTTGCTTTCAGAATATATTTCTCATTGGGTTTCTGTTTGCTGTTTTTGATGATTTTAGGCTGTAATCTGTTTTGAAGGCTGAGCCCTACAAACTGATGCCTCTTTCCATGGTGATGGTTCAGAGGATACTTGTACAAACAAATGATTCCTCTCACCATTCATAGAATTTATAAGAAAACTTGAAGTTTTCAGGATTAGCATTGACCAAGCAGACAGAATTCATTCTGTGGGAAGCTGGTGGTGAGAAGAGCTCGAGGAAATGTAAGAGGCACAGCTCAGCACTTCCCCTGTTGCAAAACCAGCACACAGAGCAGGACCAGTGAGTCTGTTACCCAGTTAACTCTCTGCTCAGAGCTGCCCCTTTGGACCTGCCTCCTCAGGGACAGTAACTTCCTGGGCCTCACCCCGAGTTGGGGAAGAGAAGCTTCTGGAAGACAGGAGGAGGGAGACACCAACCCATATTACTGTCTACCATTCAGGAGAAGCAGGGGACCAACTGATGCCTGTTCCTTAAACAACAGGAGGAGAATTCAGCCATCCAGTGTCAGTGTGTAGACAAGGTCAGTGTGTAGACAAGGTCAGTCCTCTGGTTTAGTATCTGAACTAGGATAAACAGAACAGCATTAAAGAATGCTGAAAGCAGAGTCCACAGACTGGACAGCAGACTTTAAGAAATAACCCAAACCTTGTGTGTTCCTATTTCTGGTATCTTACTCCTTCTCCTAACGCCCACAACCAACATCAGCTTTATGAACAAACCTATTCTTTAAAATTTGGTGATTTCAGTTCCCAGTTTATAAGAAGCTGTTTCCTACTCTTACTCCTAATCGACTTTCAAAAGGAAGTGTTTCAGATTTGTATTTGATGCATTCCTATCAGATGACTTTATCTTTAGCAAATAGCATTTTCAGCTAGCTTTAGTTAAAATCTGCTCTGCTAAGAATTCTTCACATGGCTTTCTCCATTGTCCAACCTTAGAAGGTAGTGAGAAAATAAAACATCTAAAATGTAATGCCATGTTTCAAGAGCAATGTGTTTTTAATAAGGAAAAAATAAGTTTTTTCACAGCCAGATGCAAGTAAGATATAAAGCTCAGTCACAGAGGAGGCAAGAAACAGTGGGGTATTTTTTAAATCAATTAATTTATTAAACAAATATTTTTTGAGATCCATGCTTTGTCCAATACTGTGCTTTTTTCCCCAGGAATAAGGGGGTATACAAGACATAGACAGTTCACCATCACAAACTAGCAGTCTACAAGGAGACAGTAAAAAAAAATCAAACCACATTCTATCATGGTGTGTATTCTATAGAAATTCTTGGGTGTAGTTAGAACAAACTCCACACCAAATCTGTCTTGTTGGTTGATGATGTGGGTGGAGAGGCCCCTCTGCAGAAATAACAAAACATTGAAGCCTCAGGGCTGAACAGAAACCAGTTGGCCATTGGGTGGGGGTGGGAGTGCTCCGGGGAGGGGCAAGTGCTCCTCAAAGATCTAGGAGCTGGGGGGAGCTTAGAGGATTCAGGGGACACTGAGGAGGCCAGTATGATGAAAACATTTTGTGAGAGAAGTTGATCGTGCAAGGCCTTCGGGATCATTCCAAGGGCTTTCAACTATTTGAAAAATAAAAAACAAAAGCAATCCATTAGAAAATCTAAATGAAAAAAAAGAAAACAAATATCAAAAAGGCATCTGACTATGTATAGAGAGAGTAACATGGAAATATACATTACCATATATAAAATAGGTAGCCAATGGGAATTTGCTGTATGACTCAGGGACCTGAAAACGGGGCTCAGTAACAACCTAGAGGGGCAGGATGTGGAGGGAGGTGGGAGGGATGTTCAAGTGGAAGTGAACATGGTAAATCTATGACTGATTCATGTTGATGTTTGGTAGAAACCAACCCAATGCTGTAAAGCAATTATCCTTTGATTATAAATTTTAAAAAGGCATCTAACTATTGAGTAGAGGAGGGATTGAAGATACAGTATCATTTGGGAGCCTACTACATTGCAATCAAATGATAGGATTGGATTCACATGGAGATGGGGAGATGTGGATAATTTTTCATTTGGGGAATTAAAATCTATAGGATTTGGTGATGGACTGTAAGCAAGTGAGGAAAGAAGTGTTTTAGAGATGACCCCAAGGTTCTTCATGAGCCATTTTGTGATGCCACTTACTGAAATTCGAACCAGGCTGGGGATGAAAGTCAGGATTTCATTTTGTCCAAATAGGTTTGAGATGCCCACAAAATTGCCAAATGGAGAATTTGACTGGGATAGAAAAGATTTTAACACTGGGAAAGGTCCAGGCTGCAGACTACATATAAATGGCACTCAGAGTAGTAATTGAATAGAGGAGGGAAAGGCATCCAGAACCAGTGCCAAGGAAGCACTTGAAGCACTAACATCTGTGTAAAGAATTTTGACAGTCTGAAAATGAGACTGAGAGCAGAATTAAGAAGTATTGAGAAATAGAGGAGAGACCGAGTAACAAGTTTATGAGGAAAGAGAAGGTGTTGCTTACAGGAGGTTGGTGTTTCTGGTTTGTTCTGCATGTCCCTGACATAACATAGTTCTGTCTCTTTATTCTCAGGAATCCAAACCACAATGGCCGCCCAGTACCTCAGCGAACCCAGGAGCAGCCACGGTGAGATGCTGCTTGGGGAGGGCAGCCAGGCTTGGTGGGGAGGGCTGGGACTCTCCTGCCCTGTCATCCAGCCAACATGTACAAGAGCAAAACATCTTCAACCACATTTCTCAGTTTCCCCTCATTTGCTCTGCTCCCTCATTCTCTCCACCCTCTCTGCATCCTCCTTGTGATGTGATGTAGCTTAACAGCGAGCAGGAGGAGAGTTCCAATACCCTGACTGCTCCCGGGCTTGATGAGGTTTCTTACTTGCTACTTACTGCCAGGTGGTCACAGTGGATCAGGGGTTGTGGACTCCCAGGTGGTTTCTCTGCCCCTCTCTTCAGCCTGAGAGGACTGGGAAGGAGGAATGTGGGGGTGATCAATGCCTCATTCAGGCCCCTAATTTCCTTGCTCCCAGTGGCCTCACTCTAAGCAACAAACTCAACAGACTGATCACTCCCTTTCTCATATAACCCTCCCTCTACCCCTTTGTCCTAGGAATAGATTCTACCATTTGAGCTTTTGCTGGTTCAGCAAATCACCCTGCAATTTAGGAACCTAAAACAGCAACAATTTTCTTGACTCTTAATTTTGAGGGTCACTTGGGCTGTGCTTGGGTCTGGACCAACCTGGCTAATCTCAGCCAGACTGACTCATGTGTGGGTGCTTGGCTGGTGGTTCAGGATGCAACACAATAATCTTGGGTAGACTCACAGACATGTCTGGTGGTCAGCAAGCTCTGGGTTGGCCAGGCAGACAGGGATAACAGGGCCTTGTGTCCCTCATCAAGTAGGATAGTCCTGGGTTCCAAAAACCAGAAAGAGAAGGCCAAGCACAATGTGTCAGTGCTTTTGGATTCCCTGCTTAACCATGTTTCCATGATTCTATGACCCAAAGCAAGTCACAAGGCCCAGTCATACTGAAGGGTTGGAGAAACAGACTCAGCATCCTGATGAGAGGAGCTGAGAATCCACCCTCCCAAGAGGCACAAGTGCAGAGATGGACTCCTTCGTGGCTATGGCTGCCATCTTCAGAGGTAGCCATCCATTTGTTATCAGCATTGGCCAATGGTTGCAGTGTTGGCACTGGGCTTCGTGCCTTTTCACTGCCAGGCCATGAATTTCCTGCACCCTCTCTCTAAGGCCAACCAATGCCCTGGGATCTCCTTAGGTTGGAGCTTCTATTGTGAGGCTATTAAGAATACTCTGAATTCTTATGTACATTTTGTCTTAGATAAATCTTAGCCATCCCATATCCACTGTTTGCAGGATTGGGAAATTTACTTCTTTTATCCCAGGGTTCTGGTTCTGAAATGGGGAAAACTCTGCCTTAGGGATTCAGGGAGCAGCAAACACTTCATCAGAAAGTGTGTGGGAGATGGAGATTAACTACAGATTTTTGTGGACATCACAGGAGGGGTTTCTGCAAGTTCCCTCTTCTCTTCGACTGAAATTTTTTCAAGGTTAGCCCACATCACAGAATAGACTGAAAGGGACAAAGTGGAAGTGGAAGCACCTGTTAGGAGACTGCTGAGGCAGGGGTGGTGATGAAATCTGGACTGGAATGATGATCTTCAAAACAGAGACAGGTGAACAGATTTGGAGCCAAGAGAACATGCTGATGGGTTGGGTCTGGAAAGTGGGGGAAAGAGGGGAGTCAAGGGCGACTCCTAGCTTTCCAGTATGAGGACCTGGGTGAATGGTGATGGCTCTGAAAATAACCTGGAGTTGGTAACAGTGTCTATGATGTTGTGCATGGTATAATGTAGGCATTGTCTCAAAGCAGAAATGAGTAGATATAACATAGGATTCCTCATGCAGGAATCAGACCCTTAAGTTCAAGGGCCAGCCGGCAAAGTCTGCCTTCTCGGAAAAACAGGCTTTCACATGTGATTGTCAATTGCCTTCCCTCTGGTCCTGGGTCTATGCCTGAAAAATCCAGAGGACTTTGACTTTATAGACACATTGCAGAGATATGCAGAGACTTGCTGAATACAAGCAGAGAAAGAGCTGGTAGATGATTTGATGTTTAAATTCAGGTTTCAATTGCTGTGCTCTACTGCTCTGATATTAACTTTCAGCTTTCCTAGGAAGTCGAATATGCACAGTCAATTTTGTGTTATCTGCTTCCACAAGGTCAGAGTAAGAGCTGAAAGGGATCCTGAAAAATATCTGTTGTTACTGTTGTTCAGTTGCTAAGTCATGCCCATGGAGTGCAGCATGCCAGGTTCCTCTGTCCTCCACTCTCTCCTGGAGTTTGCTCAAATTCATTGATTTGGTGATGCTGTCTAACCATTTTATCCTCTGCCACCCCCTTCTCCTTTTGCCTTCAACCTTTCCCAGCATCAGAATCTTTTCCAGTGAGTCGGCTCTTTGCATCAGGTGGCCAAACTATTGGAGCTTCAGCTACAGCATCAGTCCTTCCAATGAATATTCAGAGTTGAATATTTATTCAGTGGGTGGGAGACTTGCAGGGGAGACACTTGAAGTTCATTCTAACACTGGGTCTTCTGTTTCCTTATGTTCCAGGGCTTGCAAACTCCGGAGATTCCCAGCTGAGACTTGTCTTAGTGGGTAAGACTGGGGCAGGAAAAAGCGCAACAGGAAACAGCATCCTCGGAGAGAAAGTGTTTCCGTCTATCTTTTCGGCTATATCCATCACCAAGCACTGTAAGAAAGGAAGCAGCACCTGGAAGGGGAGAGAGGTTGTCGTCGTGGACACACCTGGCCTCTTTGACACAGAGGTCTCAGATGCTGAGACTGTCAAGGAGATTACCCGCTGCATGGTGCTGACCTCCCCGGGGCCTCATGCTCTGCTTCTGGTCATCCCACTGGGCCGTTACACACTGGAAGACCAGAAAGCCACAGAGAAGATCCTGACGATGTTTGGAGAGAGAGCTAGGGAACACATGATTCTCTTATTCACCCGGAAAGATGACTTAGAAGGCATGGATTTCCGTGATTACTTGAAGCATGCTCCTAGAGCCATCCAAGAGCTGATTCACAAGTTCAGAGATCACTACTGTGTTTTCAACAACAAGGCCACAGGAGCCGAGCAGGAGGACCAGAGGGAGCAGCTGCTGGCCCTGGTTCAGGATGTGGTGGACAAGTGCAAGGGGAGATACTACACGAATAGCCTGTATCAGAAGACCGAGGAGGAGATTCAGAAAGAAACCCAAGTGTTACAAGAAAATTACAGAGAAGAGCTCGAGAGAGTGAAAGCTCAGGTAAAACAGGAGTTCGAAGAGGAAATCAGAAAGCTGAAGGATGAACTAGAACAGCAAAAGCGGAAGGTGGAAATGGAAAGGCAATTGGCAGAAAGGGAAGCTTACTGGATTTCAAGGCAGCAAACAGCCAGAGAAGATGTTTTGAGTCAGAATAAGATACTTGAAATCATCTATACCTTGTCACAGGTTGCTTCATTTGTCTTCTCTCTCTTTAAGCATTAAACTTCATGAAAATATGTCTATATTTCCTGCATATTTTTGGGTGGTCCTGCCCCACGTAACTCAGAGCATTCTCCTTTTTCTGAGACTCTCAGGGCTAAGGAGAGTAAGTTCACTATTGATAATTGATATATGTTTGATTGATTTACCAGGAAAGGGATAAATTCTCAACTTGTGAAACTCCAAAGCAGAAAGTATTGATGCGCCCTAATTTGTGAAATCTTTCTCAGAGACACCAAGACAGGGAATGCAGGAGACCAAAGAAGATGATCCCGAGGTTTCTATCTTTATCCCTGGAAAAGATTTCTCCTCTAGATTCTTTCCATATTGGTAGGTGATCTTCCCTTATGCTTTTTCTCACTTATTTTGTCTTTAGACAGTGCTGATCATCTTACCCTTATAGTTTATTAGAAAGATCGATTCTTTTCATTAGTTAAGCTTACAGAAGGAGATACTGATAGAAATCTTTCTAGATGAGTGGAAATTTGTTCACTTATAATTTTACTGAAGGCCTCAAATTGTTCCTTATCAACTGACCATTATGAACAGAGAGTTCTGTGACAAATAGATCTTTCAGAACTCAACTACCTGAAATGCCAAAAGGCACAAAAGATATTCAACAGATAAGGGAATAGTGCTTGGTGTATTCAGATGTATCTGTAGGAAATCTTTGACCAACAACAACCAGTTTGCTGAATAACCAGTTCTCTCCTTTTCCTGTGAAACTAACAGCTGCTGCATGCAGATGAATTGTTTGCTTATTGTTATTTTAATAAAACGTTTCTGTTCTCTCATACTTGTACAAATTGGAATCTTTTTTTTTTTTTTCTTGGAAAGCACCACTATTCCTTCTAAGAACAGGGATGAATTTCAGTTTTTTTTTGTAAAAGTTCAAGATGATTTTGGTGTAGACTTGGTCCACGCTCCAGACATCTCCCCTCACCTTTCCCCCCAACTCTGGAAGGTTTGAGCCACATTCTCAACCCCTCTGTCAGTCAAAGTCTACATTCTCCTTGGATTCATCCATTATGTATTGGTAGAATGTGTAATCGAGGTTTCTGAGACCTTTGTGGCTTTCCTGCTGCAAAGATTCTTTTAAATCTGTGGATAGAATAGAAACATTCCTGTCCCTTTTCTCCTCTTCCAATGGGTCCTCTTCACCTAGTAATTGTAGGCTTTCCCCAAGCACATTCCCATGTTCTTCCAACATGGTCTGGAGGTCACATGTGACCTATGCCAACTCTCCTTGCTTGATCATCTTAAAATCATCTTCTCCATGCCCTAACCCATTCTGTCCAAAAGAGGACATATGCCTTGCCCTGACTTCCCCCAAACAAACAGGACTGTACCTTTAACACAGCTGCTATCTATCTATAGCTGCCTCACTTTGCTGAACAGTAGAAGCTAACATACTATTGGAAAGAAACTATTGGTCTTGTTGTTCAGTCACTAAAATGAAGTGAAGTCACTCAGTCATGTCCAACTCTTTGTGACCCCATGAACTGCAGCCTACCATGCTCGTCTGTCCATGGGATTTTCCAGGCAAGAGTACTGGAATGGGTTGCCATTTCCTTCTCCAGAGGATCTTCTTGACCCAGGTATTGAACCCAGGTCTCCCCCATTATAGGCAGACACTTTACTGTCTGAGCCACCAGAGAAGTTAGCAAAGGCTCAAGGATATGAGAAGCACCTGGCAAAGAAGCACAGGACTCCAGTAGAGGTGGTCACTCTGAGTGGACAGATTCCACTTCACTCTGCAGAATGTGGAAGAACTTGGTCTCTATAGTTTTAATCATTGGTGTTTCAGTCAAAATTCTTGGGTGTGAATTTAACATGCTATTGTATTACAACTTTCCACAAGCAAATATTATAACAAAAGAACAACACATACCCCTAAAGAAAATTAAATTCAGGTTTAAGATGAAAAAAAAAAAAAAGCTAGCTGCAGTGGTAATTTTCAGTATAAATACATTCAATTATTCTTATTTTTGCATCCCAGGTTAATGCTGTAGATGAGACAAAGAAAATTGTTCTGCTATTTATTTCCCATCTCATTCCTTTAATCATTTCATCCAAATAATCTGAACATGGGCATATGAATACTTGTTTTGTTATAAGAATGTGCAGTTTAAAAGTCCCTGAGACACATCCAAGAATGGATTGAAATGTATTCAATGTAATTCCATCTATGGGGTTGCACAGAGTTGGCCACGACTGAAGTGACTTAGCAGCAACAGCAGCAATGTAATTATTCACCATATTTTGACACTGGCTTTCTTTGGGATTGAAATGAAAACTGACCTTTCCCAATCCTGTGGCAATTGCTTAGTTTTCCCGATTTGCTGGCACACTGAGTGCAGCACTTTAACAGCATCATCTTTCAGGATTTTAAAGAGGTTGGGTAGAATTCCATCACCTCCCCTAGCTTTACTAATTACCAAGGACTTGGCTCCCTACCCTGATACTTAAGGAATATGACTTTAAAATAAGATATGCATTATATATATATATATATATATATATATATATATATATATATACACACATATATAATATATATATAAAATAATATTTTAAATTTTCCATGCTGGGTTTACAAAAAGCAGAGGAACCAGATATCAAATTGCTAACATCCATTAGATCATAGAGAAAGCAAGGGAATTCAAGGAAAACATCTAATTCTGCTTCATTGACTAAGCTAAAGCCTTTGACCGTGTGGATCACAACAAACTGTGATCTTCAAGAGATGGGAATATCAGACCTCTTCATCTGTCTTCTGAGAAATCTGTTTGTGGGTCAAAAAGCAGCAGTTAGAACCTTGCATGTAACAACATACTGGCTCAAAATTGGGAAACGAGTACGACAAGGCTCAGCCTATTTACTTAACTTATATGCAGAGAACATCATAAGAAATGCTGGGCTGGATGAAGCACAAGCTGGAATCAAGATTGCCAGGAAAATATCAATCACCTCAGATACGGAGATGGTGCTACCCTTATGCCAGAAATCAAAGAGGAACTGAAGAACCTCTTGATGAGGGTAAAAGAGGAGAGTGAAAAAGCTGGCTTAAAACTCAGCATTCAAAAAACAAAGATCATGACATCTGGTTCCATCACTTCATCGCAAGTAGAAAGGGGAAAAAGGAGAAACAATGACAGATTTTCTTTTCTTGGGCTCCAAAGTTACTGTGAATGATGACTGCAGCCATGAAATTAGAAGATGCTTGCTCCATGGAAGGAAAGGTATGACAAATCTAGACAGTGTATTAAACAGCAAAGCTATCACTTTGCCAACAAAGGTCTATATAGTGAAAGCTATGGGTTTTCCAATAGTCATGTGAGAGTTGGACTATAAAGAAAGCTGATTGCTGAAGAATTGGTGCTTTTGAACCGTGATGTTGGAGAATACTCTTGAGAGACCCTTGAGCTGCATGGAGATCAGTCAAACATAAATGAAAACAGACTGAATATTTCTTGGAAGACAGATGTTGAAGCTGAAGGTCCAATAATTTGGCCACCAGTTGTGAAGCACTGACTCATTAGAAAAGACCCTGATGCTGTGAAAGATTGAAGGCAGAAGGAGAAGGGAACAACAACGGATGAGATGGTTGCATAGCATCACCGACTCAATGGACATGAGTTTGAGTAAACTTCAGAGGTTGATGATGGACAGGGAAACCTGGCATGCTGCAGTCCATGGAGTGGCAAACAGTTGGACATGACTAAGCGACTGAACAACCATATATATATATACACATATATATGAACACACACACACACACATAGGTGCTTAGTTACTCAGTCATGTCCAACTCTTTGTGACCCCATGGACTGTAGCCCACCAGGCTCCTTTGTCAATGAGGATTCTCCAGGCAAGAATACTGGAATGTGTGGCCATGCCCCTCTCCAATATACACAAACACACACACACACTCTATATATATGTGTATATATATGTGTGTGTGTGTGTGTGTGTGTGTGTGTGTATTATTAATACTGCATAAGAGTCTTCCTCTTTGATGTTTGGCTTTTTTTTTTTAACCAATTTACTGGGGCTGTGTAGTGAGTCATTTCCAGACTATAAAGAAGGCATTCAGCCTGGTAAGTTCAGTTCAGTTGCTCAGTTGTCTCCAACTCTTTGTGATCCCATGGACTACAGCATATCAGGCTTCCCTGTCTATCACCAACTTCTGAAGTTTGCTCAAACTCATGTCCATCGAGTCGATGATGCCATCCAAACATCTCATCCTCTGTCGTCTCCTTCTCCTCCTGCCTTCAATCTTTTGCAGCAACAGAGTCTTTTCCAATGAGTCAGTTCTTTGCATCAGGTGGCCAAAGTATTGGAGTTTCAGCTTCAACATCAGGCCTTCCAATGAATATTCAGGACTGATTCCTTTTAGAATGGACTTGTTGGATCTCCTTGCAGTCCAAGGGACTCTCAAGAATTTTCTCCAACACCACAGTTAAAAAGCATCAATTCTTCAGCACTTAGCTTTCTTTACAGTCCAACTCTCACATCCATTCATGACTACAGGGAAAACCATAGCTTTGACTAGATGGACCTAGTCAGCAAAGTAATGTCTCTGCTTTTTAATATGCTGTCCAGGTTGGTCATAGCTTTTCTTCCAAGGAACAGCATCTCTTAATATCCTGGCTGCAGTCACCATCTGTAGTGATTTTGGAGCCCAGAATAATGAAGTCTCTCACTGTTTCCACTGTTTTCCCATCTATTTGCCATGAAGTGATGGAACCATAGGCCAGGATATTAGTTTTCTGAATGTTAAGTTTTAGGCCAACTTTTTCACTCCTCTTTCACTTTCATCAAGAGGCTCCTAGTTCTTCTTCACCTTCTGCCATAAGGGTGGTGTCATCTGCATATCTAAGGTTATTGATATTCTTCCAGCAATCTTGATTCCAGCTTGTGCTTCATCCAGCCCAGCATTTTTCATGATGTACCCTGCATATAAGTTAAATAAGCAGGGTGACAATATACAGCCTTGACCTACTCCTCTTCCTATTTGGAACCAGTCTGTTGTTCCATGTCCAGTTCTAACTGTTGTTTCCTGACCTGCATACAGATTTCTCAAGAAGCAGGTCCAGTGGTCTGGTATTCCTATCTCTTGAAGAATTTTCCACAGTTTATTGTGACCCACACAGTCAAAGGCTTTGGCATAGTCAATAGGGTAGAAGTAGATGTTTTTCTGGAACTCTCTTGCTTTTTTGATGATCTGATGGATGTTGGTAATTCGATTTCTGCTTACTCTGCCTTTTCTAAAACCAGCTTGAACATCTGGAGCTTCATGGTTCACATACCATGGAAGCCTGGCTTGGAAGATTTTGAGCATTACTTTACTAGCCTGTGAGATGAGTGCAATTGCTCAGTAGTTTGAACATTCTTTGGCATTGCCTCCCTTATATACAGAGTACATCATGAGAAACTCTGGACTGGAAGAAGCACAAGCTGGAATCAAGATTGCTGGGAGAAATATCAATAACCTCAGATATGCAGATGACACCACCCTTATGGCAGAAAGTGAAGAGGAACTTAAAAGCCTCTTGATGAAAGTGAAAGAGGAGAGTGAAAAGTTGGTTTAAAGCTCAACATTCAGAAAACTAAGATCATTGCATCCGATCCCATCACTTCATGGCAGATAGATGGGGAAACTGGAAACCGTGTCAGACTATTTTTTTGGGTTCCAAAATCACTACAAATGGTGATTGCAGCCATGAAATTAAAAGACGCTTACTCCTTGGAAGGAAAGTTATGACCAACCTAGATAGCATATTCAAAAGCAGAGACATTACTTTGCCAACAAAGGTCCGTCTAGTCAAGGATATGGTTTTTCCAGTGGTCATGTATGGATGTGAGAGTTGGACTGTGAAGAAAGCTGAGTGCCGAAAAATTGATGCTTGTGAACTGTGGTGTTGGAGAAGACTCTTGAGAGTCCCTTGGACTGCAAGGAGATCCAACCAGTCCATCCTAAAGGAGATCAGTCCTGGGTGTTCATTGGAAGGACTGATGCTAAAGTTGAAACTCCAATACTTTGGCCACCACATGCAAGGAGTCAACTCATTGGAAAAGACCCTAATGCTTGGAGGGATTGTGGGCAGGAGGAGAGGGGATGACAGAGGATGAGATGGCTAGAGGCATCACTGCCTTGATGGATGTGGGTTTCAGTGAACTCCAGGAATTGGTAATGGACAGGGAGTCCTGGAGTGCTGCGATTCATGGTGTTGCAAAGAGTTGGACACGACTGAGTGACTGAACTAACTAACTAACTCTTTCGGATTGGGATGAAAATTGACCTTTTCCAGTCCTGTGGCCAATGCTAAGTTTTCAAAATTTGCTGGCATATTGAGTGCAGTACTTTCAAAGCATCATCTTTTAGGATTTGAAATAGCTCAACTGGAATCCCATTGTCTCCAAAGCAAAAACAGGCAATTGTGGATATGACTAGTGATGGAAGTAAAGTCTGATGCTGTAAAGAGTAATATTGCATCAGAACGTGGAATGTTAGATCCATTAATCAAGGCAAATTAGAAGTGGTCAAACAGGAGATAGCAGCAGTGAACATCGATATTTTACGAATCAGTGAACTAAAATGAACTGGAATAGGTGAATTTAACTCAGATGACCATTATATCTACTACTCTGGGCAAGAGTCCCTTAGAAGAAACGGAGTAGCCATCATAGTAAAAAAAAGAGTCCGAAAGGCAGTACTTGGATGCCATTTCAAAAATGACAGAATGATCTCTGTCTGTTTCGAAGGCAAACCATTCAATATCACAGTAATCCAAGTCTATGCCCTGACCAGGAACACCGAAGAAGCTGAAGTTGAACAGTTCTATGAAGACCTACAAGACCTTTTAGAATTAACACCCAAAAAAATGTTCTTTTCATTATAGGGGACTGGAATGCAAAAGTAGGAAGTCAAAAGATACCTGGAGTAACAGGCAAATTTGGCCTTGGAGTACAAAACGAAGCAGGTCAAAGGCTAACAGAGTCTTTCCAATGTACACACTGGTCATAACAAACACCCTTTTCCAACAACACAAGAGAAGACTCTACACATGGACATCACCAGATGGTCAATACTGAAATCAGATTGATTATATTCTTTGCAGCCGAAGATGGAAAAACTGTATACAGTCAGCAAAAGCAAGACCAGGAGCTGACTCTGGCTCAGATCATGAACTCCTTATTGCCAAATTCAGGTTCAAATTGAAGAAAGTAGGGGAAATCGCTAGACCATTCAGGCACGTAGATTAGTTCTTTAAGTCCCAGGGTACCAATTAGTAGAATGAGAACTGTTCAACTGGAAGCTCTCTAGAGATCTTGTCCAACCCCCTATTTTGCAGCTTGAATGACAGAGGCTTAAAGCAGTCGTGACTTGCACAAGCATGGTTGGTTTTGCCACTCTTACTGTAACCTCTGGCAAGTCCTTAACCACATCTGGATTTCTGCTCCCTCCTCTGTAAAATGAACTGGTGATCATCACAGCTAACAACTTCCAGGTGCTTCCTGTGTGCCTGACACTGTCTTGAGTACTTTAAGTTCCTTTTCTAATTCTCCCAACTTTCCAGAAATTATTTATGATAGTCTATCTTCTATTATTAAGGGGAATATTAAAACATAGTAAGCTTAAATAGCTTGCCCAAGATAAGACAATTAGAAAATTCTGCAAAATGATCTAGTAACCCAGGAAGAACTGCCTCCAAAATCCTCAAATTCCAATTCTTAAATTTCTTCTAAGAAAACTGGTTCTGCTCTTGATCATCACGGAGAAGAGGAGCCCATGTGACATATCCTGACAGCAAAGTGAAGTGAAGTCGCTCAGTTGTGTCCAACTCTTTGCGACGCTATGGACTGTAGCCTACCAGGATTCTCCTTCCATGGGATTTTCCAGGCAAGAACACTGGAGTGGGTTGCCATTTCCTTCTCTAGGGGATCTTCCCTACCCAGGGATCGAACCCAGGTCTCCTGCAATGCAAGCAGACGCTTTACCCTCTGAGCCACCCGGGAAGCCCCTGACAGCAGTATTGCCCATTGCTTCCCAGGGTAGAAGGCAGACAGATTAATACTATGCACTGTGATTAATACAATAGAAGAATGAAGTTTATTTCCTTCTCTCAAGAGTTTTGAAAGTTTGTGCATATTCATCTGTTTATTAACATTGATTGGTTGTTTGCACTGGCTGGTAGGTTTTATACTAGACACTGAAAATCTAGAGATAAGGGAAACCAAGTCCCTTTGGAGGCTGACTTCATTCACTTAGCATAATGATTTGGAGAATCAATCAAGTTGTATGTGCCAAGAGCTTGTTCCCCTTTATTGCTGCGTAGTGTTCCATCTTACGGATGTATCCCAGCTTCTCACTTCTCCTTCACTTATGATGCAGAAGGTGCCATGGTCCAGGCGCAGGTTGGAAAAGAATTTCCAGACATGAGACAGAATGAGAAGGAAGTAAAGTTTATTAGAGTGGGAGATGCTGTTAGAACAGTGGGCCAGCTCGAGGGAGAACTGATGCTAAGCAGGGGTCCTTAGTTGTCTAAGGTAAGAGAAACCCAAGTAAGATGATAGGTGTTGCAAGAGGGCATCAGAGGGCAGACATACTGAAACCATAACCACAGAAAACTAGTCAATCTAATCACACTAGGACCACAGCCTTGTCTAACTCAATGAAACCAAGCCATGCCCTGTGGGGCCACCCAAGATGGGCGGGTCATGATGGACAGGTCTGACAGAATGTGGTCCACTGGAGAAGGGAATGGAAACCACTTCAGTATTCTTGCCTTGAGAACCCCATGAACAGTATGAAAAGGCAAAATGATAGGATAATGAAAGAGGAACTTCCCAGGTCAGTAGGTGCCCAATATGCTACTGGAGATCAGTGGAGAAATAACTCCAGGAAGAATGAAGGGATGGAGCCAAAGCAAAAACAATACCCTGCTGCGGATGTGACTGGTGATAGAAGCAAAGTCTGATGCTGTAAAGAGCAATATTGCATAGGAGCCTGGAATGTTAGGTCCATGAATCAAGGCAAATTGGAAGTGGTCAAACAGGAGATGGCAAGAGTGAATGCCGACATTCTAGGAATCAGTGAACTAAAATGGACTGGAATGGGTGAAATTAACTCAGAAGACCATTATATCTACTACTGTGGGCAGCAATCCCTTAGAAGAAATGGAGTAGCCATCATGGTCAACAATTGAGTCTGAAATGCAGTACTTGGTTGCAGTCTCAAAAATGACAGAATGATCTCTGTTCGTTTCCAAGGTAAACCATTCAATATCACAGTAATCCAAGTCTATGTTTAACCAGTAATGCTGAAGAAGTGGAGGTTGGACGGTTCTCTGAAGACTTACAAAATCTTTTAGAACTAACACCCCAAAAATATGTCCTTTTCATTATAGGGGACTAGAATTCAAAAGTAGGAAATCAAGAAACACCTGGACTAACAGGCAAATTAGGCCTTGGAATACAGAATAGAGCAGGGAAAAAGCTAACAGAGTTTGGTCAAGAGAATGCAGTGGTCATAGCAAACACTCTCTTCCAACAACACAATGGAAGACTCTACACATGGACATCAGCAGATGGTCAACACTAAAATCAGATTGATTATATTCTTTGCAGCCAAAGATGGAGAAGCTCTAGATCAGCAAAAACAAGACCAGGAGTTGACTGTGGCTCAGATCATGAACTCCTTATTGCCAAATCCAGACTGAAATTGAACAAAGTAGGGAAAACCATAGACCATTCAGGTATGACCTAAATCAAACCCCTTATGATTATACAGTGGAAGTGAGAAATAGATTTAAGGTCCTAGATCTGATAGATAGAGTGCCTGATGAACTATGGACTAAGGTTTGTGATATTGTAAAGGAGACAGGGATCAAGACCATGCCCATAGAAAAGAAATGGAAAAAAGCAAAATGGCTGTCTGCAGAGGCCTTACAAATAGCTGTGAAAAGGAGAGAAGTGAAAAGCAAAGGAGAAAAGGAAAGATATAAGCATCTGAATGCAGAGTTCCAAAGAATAGCAAGAAGAGATAAGAAAGCCTTCCTCAGTGATCAGTGCAAAGAAATAGAGGAAAACAACAGAATGGGAAAGACTAGAGATCTCTTCAAGAAAATGAGAGATACCAAGGGAACATTTCATGCAAATATGGGCTCGATAAAGGACAGAAATGGTATGGACCTAACAGAAGCAGAAGATATTAAGAAGAGGTGGCAAGAATACACAGAAGAACTATACAAAAAAGATCTTCACGACCCAGATAATCACGATGGTGTGATCACTCACCTAGAGCCAGACATCCTGGAATGTGAAGTCAAGTGGGCCTTAGAAATCATCACTATGAACAAAGCTAGTGGAGGTGATGAAATTCCCATTAGCTATTTCAAATCCTGAAAGATGATGCTGTGAAAGTGCTGCACTCAATATGCCAGCAAATTTGGAAAACTCAGCAGTGGCCACAGGACAGGAAAAGGTCAGTTTTCATTCCAATTCCAAAGAAAGGCAATGCCAAAGAATACTCAAACTAGCACACAATTGCACTCATCTCACACACCAGTAAATAATGCTCAAAATTCTCCAAGCCAGGCTTCAGGAACATGGACTATGAACTTCCAGATATTCAAGCTGGTTTTAGAAAAGGCAGAGGAACCAGAGATCGAATTGCCAACATCTGCTGGATCATGGAAAAAGCAAGAAAGTTCCAGAAACACATCTATTTCTGCTTTATTGACTACACCAAAGCCTTTGACTGTGTGGATCACAATCGATGTGGAAAATTCTGAGAGAGATGGGAATACCAGACCACCTGACCTGCCTCTTGAGAAATCTGTATGCAGGTCGGGAAACAACAGTTAGAACTGGACATGGAACAACAGACTGGTTCCAAATAGGAAAAGGAGTAAGTCAAGGCTGTATATTGTCACCTTGCTTATTTAACTTATATGTAGAGTACATCATGAGAAATGCTGGGCTGGTAGAAGCACAAGGTGGAATCAAGATTGCCAGGAGAAGTATCAAAACCTCAGATATGCAGATGACACCACCCTTATGGCAGAAAGTTAAGAGGAACTAAAAAGCCTCTTGATGAAAGTAAAAGAGGAGAGTGAAGAAGTTGGCTTGAAGCTCAATATTCAGAAAATGAAGATCATGGCATCTGGTCCTAACACTTCATGGGAAATAGATGGGGAAACAGTGGAAATAGTGTCAGACTTTATTTTTGGGGGCTCCAAAATCACTGCAGATGGTGGTTGCAGCCATGAAATTAAAAAACCCTTACTCCTTGGAAGGAAAGTTATGACCAACCTAGATAGTGTATTGAAAAGCAGAGACATTACTTTGCCAACAAAGATCCGTCTAGTCAAGGCTCTGATTTTTCCTGTGGTCATGTATGGATGTGAAAGTTGGACTATGAAGAAAGCTGAGCACCGAAGAATTGATGCTTTTGAACTGTGGTGTTGGAGAAGACTCTTGAGAGTCCCTTGGACTGCAAGGAGATCCAACCAGTTCACCCTAAAGGAGATCAGCCCTGGGATTTCTTTGGAAGGAATGATGCTAAAGCTGAAACTCCAGTACTTTGGCCACCTCATGAGAAGAGTTAACTCTTTGGAAAAGACTCTGATGCTGGGAGGGAGTGGGGGCAGGTGGAAAAGGGGATGACAGAGGATGAGATGGCTGGATGGCATCACCGACGTGATGGACGTGAGTTTGGGTGAACTCTGGGAGTTGATGATGGACAGGGAGGCCTGGCGTGCTGCAATTCATGGGGTCGCAAAGAGTCGGACACGACTGAGTGACTGAACTGAACTGAAGTGAAGTCTACTTTTATACCCAGAGTGCAAGAAGTGGGATAGTGGTCTTGCGGGTCATTTGCTGACTGGATGAATCACAAATACTGGGTTGGGGGGAAAAGTAAGGCCAATGCCTTCTCCCTACGGGGTAGAAGGGGAGACAGGTTATACTGCTCAGGGGAAACCAAAATCCATTAATAGTTAAAACATGGGAGAAAGAAGGATGATAAAGGTCTGGTTTTTCTGTTCCTGCATTCCAAGACCCGCCTTGGTTTTATCTGCTCTGTTGTCCTTGGGTCACCAGAGAAAACTCAACTTCTCTGTCCACCAATGCTGAGTCAAATCTTGGAGACAGAGTTTTGGGTAAAAAAGGGGAGTTTCATTGCTTTGCCAGGCAAAAGGGGACACAGTGGGCTCATGCCTTCAAAGCCCTCTATCCCCATTTGGGGAAGACAGTGAGAAGAGTTATTGTCCAAAGAGGGCATGATCAGCTCTTGGACAATCTTCTGATGGGCTGGTGGTGAGGTAAGCAGGAGTCAGCATCATTGTCCTTCAGGTCCAACTGGTCTAGGATCTACACTCTGTGGGCAGCATACCATGGTTAATCATTAACTTCTGCCACCAGGAGGGGCTTCAGTATCTGTAAACAAGCATAAAGGCATTATTGTGTGTATCCTTTGATGGGGAAGCAAGACCTTACCCCAAGGCTCCTCTTGACTGTTTCTCTGGTTTCCCAATTCCTTCCTTCCCTAATTAACAATTGGATGAATCTGCCCTTTGGAGCTCAGGGAAGGTCATGGAGGCTGAGTGAAGGCTGTTTCCTGTGATCAGAGAAAGAGGGGACACAAGGGCCTTGTGCCCAGGAACCCCACAGGGCCACGCATGCCTCCATGTATTCTTATGCCCCTAACTTATTGCTCTTTGTTTGCTAAAACCTCCATTATACCGTTGAATAGTTGTGGGTGGGAACACTTGCTTTCTTCCTGGAAATGTCTTCATTTGTGCATGCATGCATGTCTGCTCAGTTGAGTCAGACTCTTGAAACCCTATGGACTGCAGCCCACCAGGCTCCTCTGTCCATGGAATTTTCCAGGCAAGCACACTTGGTTGGGTTATCATTTCCTACTCCAAAGGATCTTCCAGACCCAGGAATTGAACCCACTCTGAGTGTTTCCCAATTGAGCAAGTGAGACAGCGGCTGAACCACAGCAGGGTATTACAAGTATTTGTGTGTGTGTGTGTAATCAAATTAAGCAAGTATCCCCCAATCACTATTTTCTTGGGGGGTTTTATCATGAATGGCTATTGAATTTTATTAAAGACTTAAAAAATTATCTGTGAAAATAATTGAGTGAAGGACATTAACAGATTTCCCAATATTCAACCAGCCTCTTTGTTTTCTATCCTTCTTGGTCATGAGGTATCACATTCTTAATGGTGGTGTTGGCACCTATTTGCTTATACATTAAGTTTTCTCTTTTGTACTTCTACTTATTTTTAATTTACCTTACTTCACTTTTTCAGTTTTTTTTTTAAAGTGAGAATTTATTTTCTTTCTTTTGAAAGTGAAAGTAGCTCACTTGTGTCCGACTCTTTGCAACCCAATGGACTGTATTGTCCCTGGAATTGTTCAGGCCAGATTATTGAAGTGGGTAGCCTTTTCCTTCTCCAGGGCATCTTCTCAATCCAGGGATTGAAGCCAGGTCTATCACATTGTAGGCAGATCCTTTACTAGCTGAGCCACCAGGGAAGCCCTTTCTTTCTTCTATATTTTATTGAAAACGTTTTTAGTGCAATGCATTTTACTCTGATCACTTCTTCTAATGAAGCCTACAGCTTCTGATATTTAATGTTTTCATTAGTGTGATCTTTAAGAAATTCTAAAGGCTTAGTTTGTATTTTTGTTTTTAACAAGAGTTGTTTAATACAATGTGTTTCAGTTTCCAGATGGAAGCACGTTTTCCCAGAAGTAATTTCTGGTTTTATCTCATTATGATCAGAAAATATTGTTTATCATATTTTTACTTTATGAAACTCACTGATGTTTGCTGATATTTATTAATATATGATCAATATTTGTTAATGTTCTATGTGCATCTATCTCCAAAAGGTGTTATCTCCACTATTATGCAAAAAAGAATGTATTCTCTGTAAATTCAAGAGAGCTACTTTCTTCATTATATTTATTCTTCTGTCTCCTTACTTTATTTTTTGTATACTTGATTTGTCTTTTCCGACAATGGTATATTAAAGTCTTATTTTTTTAGGACTGTTAATCCATATCCCCTTATCTTTTTGTAGATTTTCCTTCAAAAACACAATGCTATGCTATGCGGTGCATACACTTTCTTGATTTCTGGGAGAAATCTCAATAACCTCAGATATGCAGATGACACCACCCTTATGGCAGAAAGCAAAGAGGAACTAAATAGCGTCTAGATGCAAGTGAAAGAGGAGAGTGAAAAACTTGGCTTAAAACTTAACAGAAGGTGTGGAGAAACGGGAACCCTCTTACACTGTTGGTGGGAATGCATAGTACAGCCACCATGGAGACCAGTGTGAAGATTCCTTAAAAAACTGGAAATAGAACTGCCATATGACCCAGCAGTCCCACTGCTGGGCATACACACCAAGGAAAGCAGAACTGAAAGAGACACGTGTACCCCAATGTTCATCACAGCACTGTATATAATAGCCAGGACATGGAAGCAATCTAGATGTTCACTGGTGGATAAGAAAGCAGTGGTACATATACACAATGGAATATTACTCAGCTATTAAAAAGAATACATTTGAATCACTTCTACTGAGGTGGATGAAACTGGAGCCTATTATGCAGAGTGAAGTAAGTCAGAAAGAAAAACACCAATACAGTATACTCACACATATATACAGAATTTAGAAATGGTAACAATAACCCTATATGTGAGACAGCAAAAGAGACACAGATGTATAGAACGACCTTTTTGACTCTGTGGGAGAAGTCAAGGGTGGGATGATTTGAGAGAATAGCATTGAAGCATGTATATTATCATATGTGAAACAGATCACCAGTCCAGGTTTAATGCATAAGACAGGGTACTCAGGGCTGGTGCACTGGGATGACCCTGAGGGATGGGATGGGGAGGGAGGTGGGAGGGGGGTTCAGGATGAGGAACATATGTACACCTATGGCTGATTCATGTCAATGTATGGCAAAAACCACCACAATATTGTAAAGTAATTATCCTCCAATTAAAATAAATAAATTTTTAAAAAAGAATATGAGGACCAAAAAAAAATAATAGGAAAATTGAGATCATGGCATCTGGTCCCATTACTTCAAGGCAAATAGATGAGGAAACAATGGAAAGAGTGATAGACATTATTTTAGGGGGCTTCAAAATCACTGCAGATGGTGACTGCAGCCATGAAATTAAAAGATGCTGGCTCCTTGGAAGAAAAGTTATAACCAACCTAGACAGCATATTAAAAAGCAGAGACATTATTTTGCCAACAAAGGTCCATCTAGTCAAAGGTACGGTTTTTCCAGTAGTCATATACATATGTGAGATTTGGACTATAAAGAAAGCTGAGCGTAGAAGAATTGATGGTATTGAACTGTGGTGTTGGAGAAGACTCTTGAGAGTCCCTTGGATTGCAAGGAGATCAAACCAGTCAATCCTAAAGGAAATCAGTCCTGAATATTCATTGGAAGGCCTGATGCTGAAGCTGAAACTCCAATACTTTGGAGTTGATGTGAAGAACTGACTCATTGGTAAAGACCCTGTTGCTGGGAAAGAGTGAAGGCAGGAGGAGAAGGAGATGACAGAGGGTGAGATGGTTGGATGGCATCACCAACTTGATGGACACAAGTTTGAGCAAACTTCAAGAGTTGGTAATGGACAGGGAAGCCTGGTGTGCTACAGTCCATGGGGTCACAAAAATCGGACATGCCTGAGCAACTGATTTGAACTGAACTTTTCTTAAGGTTTGTATTGTAGGTATAGGATTTGTGAGAAAGGATAATGAGATGGGAAAATGTTGTTTATATTTAATTCCTCTTGAGGTAATAGTTACCTTTACAGACCTAAAGTTTTGAACAAGTGTATGGAAAGGAGTCCTCTGAGACTATAAGTCAGTCACTCCCTTTGAACCACTTCAGATCCACTGGAAACGGCCTCTGTGGCAAAATTAAACATATACTACATTTAGGGAATACAGAGAAAAGGTACATGTTCACATTGTCTATAATTTCATTGTCTTTCCTAGGTCCTATCCATTATTTCCAGAGAAAACACAGAATTAAATGTCTGCTCTCGTGTAAAAACCAGTCCAATCTGATGTGTAGAAGAGCCCCTTTAGGGACTTCCCTAGTAGTCCAGTGGTTAAGACCTTGCGTTCCAATGCAGGTGGTGGGGATTTGATCCCTGGCTGGGGAACTAAAGATCCCACATGCCTTGCAGCCAAAAAACCAAAACATAAAAGAGAAACAATACTGTAACAAATTCAGTAAAAACTTAGGGGGAAAAAAAGAGAAATGGCCCCTTTGGATAGTGTTCAGTCTCCACGTAGGTGACTCAGACACTTTCTGCAACCATTGTATTTATTTCTTCCATGGACTTTAGATGCCTTACATGACACTGGTTTGTGGAGAAAGATGGAGTTCTCCAGGCTTCCCAGGTGGTGCCAGTGGTAAAGAATCTGCCTGTCAATGCAGGAGATACAAATTCACTCCCTGGGTTGGGACGATCCCCTGGAGAAGGAAATGGAAACCCACTTCAGTACTCTCGTCTGGGAAATTCCATGGACGGAGGGCTACAGTCCATAGAATCACAAAGAGTCAGACACAACTGAACACACACACATGCACGTACATATGGGGTCTCCAGCCTCAGCCTCTGTCTCCCATACTTGCTGGGTGATGTCTCATGTCTGTCAAGCCTCTGAAGGCCTGCTGGTCCCCAACAAGAAAGTCCAGAAGCTGGTGTAAAGGCACCAAGTGAGTTGATTTCCCACTCCAGGCACAGGAACCAGGGATCAAATTGCCAACCTCTGCTGGATCATCGAAAAAGCAAGAGCGTTCCAGAAAAATATCTATTTCTGCTTTATTGACTATGCCAAAGCCATTGACTGTGTGGATCACAAAAACTGTGGAAAATTCCGAAAGAGATGGGAATACAAGACCACATTACCTGCCTCTTGAGAAATCTGTATGCAAGCCAGGAAGCAACAGTTAGAACTGGACATGGAACAACAGACTGGTTGCAAATAGGAAAAGGAGTACGTCAAGGCTGTATATTGTCACCCTGCTTATTTAACTTATATGCAGAGTACATCAAAAGAAATGCTGGGCTAGATGAAGCACAAGCTGGAATCAAGCTTGTCGGGAGAAATATCAATAACCTCAGATATGCAGATGACACCACCCTTATGGCAGAAAGTGAAGAGGAACTCAAAAGCCTCTTGATGAAAGTGAAACAGGAGAGTGAAAAAGTTGGCTTAAAGCTCAACATTCAGAAAAGTAAGATCATGGCATCTAGTCCCATCACTTCATGGGAAATAGATGGAGAAACAGTGGAAACAGTGTCAGACTTTATTTTTCTGGGCTCAAAAAAACCTGCAGATGGTGACTGCAGCCATGAAATTAAAAGACACTTGCTGTTTGGAAGGAAAGTTATGACCAACCTAGAGAGCATATTAAAAAGCAGAGACATTACTTTGCCGACAAAGGTCCATCTAGTCAAGGTTATGGTTTTTCCAGTACTCATGCATTGATGTGAGAATTGGACTGTAAAGAAAGCTGAGCACAGAAGAATTGATGCTTTTGAACTGTAGTGTTGGAGGAGACTCTTGAGTCCCTTGGACTGCAAGAAGATCCAACCAGTCCATCCTAAAGGAATCAGTCCTGGGTGTTCACTAGAAGCACTGATGTTGAAGCTGAAACTCCAATACTTTGGCCATCTGATGTGAAGAGCTGACTCATTTGAAAAGACCCTGAGGCTGGGAAAGATTGAGGGCAGGAGGAGAAGGGGACGACAGAGGATGAGATGGTTGGATGGCATCACCAACTCAGTGGACATGAGTTTGGGTAAACTCTGGGAGTTGGTGATGGACATGGAGGCCTGGCATGCTGCAGTCCGTGGGGTCATAAAGAGTCGGACATGACTAAGTGACTGAACTGAAATCAACTGAAGTGAACAAAGGACAAGTAATAGAAAGTACTGAAGAGCCACCAAAGTAAATAGAAAGGGAAAGTATTTCCATCCTTGAAACAAGGACCACATAAGGGACATCCATGTTTGAAAAATTTTTTCCAGACGGCACTACCCAGAGCACAATGCAAGAAGTGACCAGAACTTCGCTATCTAATATATATACCTCTTGTTTCCTGAAGCTGGAGAGAAAAGTTGAGGACCATATGTGATTGCTTTATTCCTCTGCCTTCCTCTTTCCTTTCCCCTAGAAGAGGAGTGACCGTTCTCAACTCTAATTAGCTGGACTTCTACTGTGTAAAATGTTAGTGTCTAGTGACTAAACCTTTTTTGGAAAATTGGAGAAGTGATAGGATATGGACAATCCATTGGTTGACAAGGCTGTCATCTTTTGAAAAAAATTTATTAATATTTTTTAAAATATTGCAATCTGATCATTCAGATTTTTCCATATTTGTGAAGCATTAGCATGCAACTGAGTCACCTGGAATACTTGTTAACATACAAAGTTACTGAGTGAGTAGACCTGAGAATTTGCACTCTGAACAGTTGGATGTGAATTTGAGTGAACTCTGGGAGTTGGTGATGGACAGGGAGGCCTGGCGTGCTGCGATTCACGGGGTCACAAAGAGTCGGACACGACTGAGTGACTGAACTGAACTGAACTGAACAGTTCCCTGGTATTGCCAATGTGGCTGGTCCTCAACAGTGATTTCAGAGTGATTACACTGTAGCAAATACCTCATGTTTGATCAAGAAAGGGATAGTGGCTTCAAATTTTTTCAAAGCATTTCCTCTGCTCCAAGTATTACCAGCTAGATCCAGGGTGCCAAAGACCCTTCTCCTCTTTAGGATTCTGAAGGAAAAGTATACACGCAAAGAATTGAATCTAATAAAGCAAAACACCATATTGTTACCAATATCCTAGGACTCCCTAGTAAAGATGAAGTGGAGACATAACAGAAACCACAGTTAGGAGTCCTCCTTCTCCTGGAAATGGAAGAGAGCCCAGTCCAATTCTGTTCATTTGCTCAGTTGTGTCCAACTCTTTGCAACCCCATGGACTGTAGCACACCAGGTATCCCTGTCACCAACATCCAGAGCTTGCTCAAGTTCATGTCCATTGAGTCAGTGATGCCATCCAACCATCTCATCCTCTGTCATCCACTTCTCCTCCTGCCTTAAACCTTTCCCAGTATCAGGGTCTTTTCCAATGAGTCAGTTCTTCCCATCAGGTGGCCAAAGTATTAGAGTGTCTGCTTCAGCATCAGTCCTTCCAATGAATATTCAGGACTGATTTCCTTTAGGATTGACTGGATCTCCTTGCAGTCCAAGTGACTCTCAAGAGTCTTCTCCAACACCACAGTTCAAAAGCATCAATTCTTTAGCACTCAGCTTTCTTTATAGTCCAACTCTCACATCCATACATGACTTCTGGATAAACCATAGCTTTGACTACACGGACCTTTTTCAGCAAAGTAATGTCTCTGCTTTTTAATATGCTGTCTAGGTTACTTTGCCTACATAGTCAAGGATATGGTTTTTCCAGTGGTCATGTATGGATGTGAGAGTTGGACTGTGAAGAAGGCTGAGTGCCGAAGAATTGATGTTTTTCAACTGTGTTGTTGGAGAAGACTCTTGAGAGTCCCTTGGACTGCAAGGAGATCCAACCTGTCCATTCTGAAGGAGATCAACCCTGGGATTTCTTTGGAAGGAATGATGCTAAAGCTGAAGCTCCTGTACTTTGGCCACCTCATGAGAAGAGTTGACTCATTGAAAAAGATTTTGATGCTGGGAGGGATTGGGGACAGGAGGAGAAGGGGACGACAGAGGATGAGATGGCTGGATGGCATCACTGACTCGATGGACGTGAATCTGAGTGAACTCTGGGAGTTGATGATGGACAGAGAGGCCTGGCGTGCTGCAGTTCATGGGGTCGCAAAGAGTCGGACATGAGTGAGCGACTGAACTGAACTGAGGTTGGTTATAGCTTTTCTTTCAAGGGGCAAGCGTCTTTTAATTTCATGGCTTCAGGCACCATCTGCAGTGATTTTGGCGCCCAAGAAAATAATGTCTGTCACTGTTTCCATTGTTTCCCCATCTATTTGCCATGAAGTGATGGAACTGGGTACCATGATCTTTGTTTTCTGAATGTTGAGTTTAAACCAGTTTTTTCACTTTCTTTTACTTTCATCAAGAGGCTCTTTAGTTTCTCTTCACTTTCTGCTCTAAGGGTGGAGTCATCTGCATATCTGTGGTTATTGATATTTCTCCCGGCAATCTTGAAGCAACAGTTAGAACTGGATATGGAACAACAGACTTGTTCCAAATTTGGAAAGGAGTACGTCAAGGCTGTATATTGTCACCCTGCTTATTTAACTTATATGCAGGGTACATCATGCGAAATGCTGGGCGACTAAGCACAGCTAAAAGAAGAGCTCGTTGATGCAATCAGGCAAGAACTGAGCAAGTCAAATACTGCATAGAGAAGCAAACAAAGGAGAGACAGGACTTTCAACTGGAGAGAGAAAAAAAGAAAAAAAAAACCTACGAAGAACGACTGATAACAACAATAAGACCCTTATATTTTGTGAGCTGTAAGAAGAAAATGGAGACACACAGTTGGAAGGAGGGGAAAACCAACGTACTTTGAAAGCCTTCAAACATTACTACTCTGGGGATAAGCTATTTCCTTCCCAGTTTGCTGCCTTTTTCTGACTTTTAAAGCAGGATGAAGGAGAGTTGTATAGGAGTTCCTGTATCAGTTAAGCAGAAAATACTAAACCCATCAGGCAAGATCACCATGCATTGAAAATATTTTCAAGTCAAGAGAAAATCACACATTTCCATCCATTGCTAAAATAAAGAGGAGAAAGGGTTAAAAAAATCAAGACACACACAAGGTGTTACATCGATCTTGTCTAAAGTCACACTTCTCATGTAGCTCTAAAGAAAAAGACTTGCAATTTTTAAAACTTTAACTCCATTGATCTTTGATATTATCGTAAAGGTCTTCTCTGGGCAATTATTTGGTAAAAGGTCTTTCATGTTTTGTATACATTAGTTCTTTTAGTTTTTTCTTTAAACATTTGCAAGAAAACTTTGCATAACCAAGGTAATAATATTTTTCATCATCTCTCCAATTGAAATTCTTTTTTATTCGCCCAATAATCCAAGGTGTTTTATAGCTGGCCCAAGTTCCAAGTCCTGAGTCTGGTAAAAGCCATCCAGAGTGTTTTTTGTTGGCCATTCAATTCTGGCTTCCGTTACTAGTTTTGTCAAGTCTGTTTTTGATGGCTAAGAGGAAACCTTTTATCAAACCCTGTATATATTTACTGAAAAGATCTCTAACACCTTTTTTTTGTTTCTTTTTTCTTGATTTCACAGCACACTGCAATTACCATTTATGGTGAATGTTGTAAAACATCTTCCCGGCTCTTTTTCTCTCTCCTGTTCCAGTTTAGTACCTGCTTTGTCATCTCCATTCATTCTGCATCAATATCATGCCTTCATTTTGAAGCTTAAATTTTCTCCATGCTTACTTTTAACTAAAACTTAATCGGAATCTATTATAAGTAAAATAATCATCAGGATTTAAATTTAATAACCAACTAAATGTAGCTCTGTATCACTGTAACCCATGTTGTCTACACAAAGTGTTCATAAAAGTACCACAACACTCATTAGGAAGATTGTTCAAAGGGAAACAATCTTCAGACATCGACTAAATTGGTGATGATGTACTTATTATGTTCTGACACTAGAAATGGTAAATGTGCCCAAGGTTTACATTGCAATACAACAATGATATGTGATACAACAGTTAGAGTGAAGTGTATTTCTGCCCAAACAACAGAACTGTGTTGAATAGTAAAAAATTTTACGGTGCTTCAGTGTTTAAAACAAATTATCATGAAATAAAAGTTCAGTTTCCCAGGTATAGCTATATTTCAAATACCCAGTAACCACATATGGCTAGTGTCTACCATACTGGATACTGCAATTTCTAGAAAATACTCGAATATTTGGAAATTAAATACATTCTCCTTAATAATCCATGAATGATAAAAGATATCACAAAGAATTTGCAAAATATCATAAACTGAGTGGTAGTTAAAAGAGAACACACAAAGCATTATGAGATGCAGATAAACATGTGTAGAGGGAAGTTTTAAAACTTCCTACCTTCGTGTTAGAAAATAAGAACTTTTAATAGTTTACAGGATATTGTCCATAGCATGTTGTAGAGACTCGGGATATTATTATGCTCTTCGGAAGGATCCTGGGTTTGCTCCAGCAGGCACTTAAATTACTGACGATGCCTTTGTGTCAAGTTCCCCATAGCCTCTCCCTGTAGTTGGTCACTCTCAGTGTCTTCCAATAGTTGTTTAAAAACTCATTATTTTGAATTTTCTACAGAGCATATGAAAGTTATTACAGGAGAATTCAGAGCTGGAAAACTTCCCTGAGATTTTTAGCCACTGCTTTGACCCACCAAGAAGGAAGCAGCCCATGGACTCAATGGTCACTTCGGACTGTCCAGATCTCTCTCTTTCATGCTTTGCTCCAGTGTAGGGTTTTTTTGTTTTTTTTTGAGAATAATGAATTCCAAAGGTCACTATTTTCACAGCTTTGGCCAAGACAACCTCCTCTTCTCTCCCTACCCATGACCTCATCCTCAGCACCTCTTTCTGGTACACAGACCATGGGATTTCCAGAATAAATGGACCATGCCTTCCTTGTTCTTTGATGCTCAGGGAGTGATGGTGTGAAGCAACAGCTCCCCTTCCTTCTGAAATGTTGTGGGAGGGATTTTCCTTGATTTTTAGTAATAAAGAAGAGAAAACCCCATATTCTGTAAAATTTTAAGCAATTCCTTTAGAATTTTTAATGAATGACATGTTTTGAGTGACTTGCCATTTGCCATTTAGTGACTTGACATTTTATGAGTGACAGTGCCTGTCATTTGGTCAATACTTGTATTTTTTAGGATGAGATCCATTAAGCCAACAGGGTTAAAATGAAAGTACCTAAGTTAAAGATATTTATCTTCTTATCTTAAAAGAAATGCAAATGACTTTAGCTGTTAGTTTAGTGGCTATGAAGTAATGGGGCTATTCACTTAGAAACAAAATGACTTTATTTCACTTATCCTTGAAGAATTTACAGATTCTCCCAGTTTGTTTCTTTTTTAATGTTTCAGATATTTAATGTGACTTTAAATTTTTTCTTTTTTTATTGTGTAAATTTAAGGTGTGCTGAGTGTTACTTTGGTAGACTGGTGTATCATAGTTGGTTATCATTTTAACAATTTTTAGCACATCACATACTTATACTAAAATATTATTGTCTACATTCAATCTACTGCACTATAGACCTCTGTGGCTTTTTAGTACTTGTGACAAGTTTGTGCCTGGAACACCATCAATCTTATCCCCTGTGCCTCCACTTCTTGGTAACCACCATTCTCTTCCTTTTTTGAACAGGTTTGACTTTTTAGATTCCACATATTACACAGTACTTGTCCTTCTTTGTCTAACTTATCTTGCTTCCAATTCTCCCAAATTCAATACATAAACATAGGACAACTCTAACTGGAATAACAACAATGTTCTTTTTATAAAATTCAACAAGTAATTTTAATTTTCACACAGAAAAAGAAATGCCTGAAAATAACAAAAGAAATAAAAAACTGGTGAGTGGGGAGGAAATCTGGGGTGGGGAAGGAGAGTTCACATTACAATCAAAGCCACAGGAATCAAGTCAATATTTTATTCATATAAGAGTTGAGAAGATGGAAGACAAGAAGAGAGGCAAAAATTCTCACAGAAATCATAGGGAATATGAAAATTCACCATAGGATAACTGCTGTTTCAGTTCAGCAGGAGATGATCACCTACTTAGTAAATGGTCTGGCACAAAGGCAATCTTAAGCATACTCTAATGTGTCTCTGTTCTGACTCCAGACCCTTTTAGCTAAAGACCTGCTCCAGCTTTCTCAGGGGTCCTCTGGGTGAGCATATGACACCCCGAGTTGCAGGACTCTCCGAGACCTGTAGGCTGCTCCTGAGGATGTTCACATGGTCTCCTGCTTCTTTCTTTGCAACTTCCCTTTCTTCCTTCCTCCCTCCCTCCACTCTACACCCCCAAACACCTGGCTGGGGAACCTGCTTACACACCCAAACACCCCTCACTTTCTCCCCTCTCTCAGTGGGAGAAGGGACTGGGCTGCAGGTCAGGCAGAGGCAGGGCTGGAAGTCTCCTCTGCTCTCCATGCAGAAGGGTGGGCATCACGAGGGGTGGTGACAGGTGTGTGACCTCCCTTGTCCAAGCCTCCCTGGGAAGAGCTCCTCCGCTATCCAAGTCCACTTGGACCTCCGGGGGTCGTGTGTCCTGCAGCCAAGTCTATGCCCCATTTCCTGAGCAGACCTGGCCCCTGGATACGCCTGCCCTGCTCCGTTCCTTCCCATGGGGCCCCTTTGCTGCCGGTGATGGCCTCTTTCAAGAGCGAATCAAGAGCAGCTCCTTGTGGCCCTCCCCCGTTTCTAGTTGCCCTCTCCTCCCCAGCCCAGAGCCTGGCCTGCCCCACTGGCACAGGGCTTTAAAAGCCATCGTGCCTGCCCTCTTAAGGGGCAAGGACACAGCCCAAGAAATGCAGAGTTGCCTGGTCCACGTTCCACGCTGACCTGCTGCATCAAGTTTTAAGCCGAGACTCCAGTGGCCCGGATGCTGCCGGGTTCCACGGCAGAAGGGAGCACAGGCCCACATCAGGAGGCTTGGCTTCTCTCAGAGTTCTGTTGCAGAGAGGGAACGCCAGCGACACGCGAGGAATGGCTGGGGGCGCAGAGCAGGAGGGCCCCTGTGTTCTGGACGGTGTGATGAAGGACCTGAGAACTCAGGAGCCCACCCACCTCCTCTTGCCTGACCAGAGGCTGCCCTGGAGACAGGAGGGGACAGGGACCCTGGGATGGAGCAGCCAAGTGAGGAGTCTGGGAGCCAGACTCTGGCCAAGGGAGGCAGGCAGGAAGCCACGGAGGCCTGTGCCTCAGATGGGCGCACTGGGCGGGAGCTGGCGTCCAGTTTGCTCGGGCTCCTTCAGGATGCAGCAAAGGCCCCGCAGCCAGGCCTGGTCCCTGCGCCCCTCATTGGCGCCAGGCAGCCAGAGGCCCCAGCTCTCACAGGGCGTGGCGCGGGGCTGGGGGGTGGCCCGGGGGCTGTAGGTGCGGCCCTCGTGCTCCCACAGGACCCCTTCGACGTGCCGCATGAGCTCCCTCAGCTGGGCCTCCTGCTCGGCTCCGTGCCCCTTGTTGTTGAAGCCGCAGTGTCGCCTTGAGCAGACCACATCCAGCTCGGCCAGCCCCCGGTTGTCTGTCTCCTGCAGGTATGTCTCCAGAGAGCTGCCGTCCAGGTCCTCGTTCCGCGTGAACACCAGGACTGTGTGGCCCAGGCCGCCGGCCCCAGCACACCTCCTTGAGGCTCCTGGCCACCAGCTGGTTCTCCTCGGTGAAGCGGCCGAGCTGTGTCACCAGGAGCACCGCGTGTGGCCATGGCGGGGAGTGGGCGCCGGCCTCACTGCCGACTCGAGTGGTCCCCCGGGACGCCGCCCAGCGGGACAGGGTGTCGGGGGTGTCGATGACCTGCCGCTCCCTCCCCTCCTAAGCGCAGCGCTCCTGCTGGAAGGCCTGGGTCGCCGGGCGAGCACTGAGCTTGCACTCCAGCACTCTCCTCCAGAGGATGCTGTTTCCCGTGGTGCTTTTCCCGCTCCCGGATTTTCCCACCAGGATGAACCTCAGCGTCTGCGGGGTCCCTTCATCCCCCCGCAGCCCTGGAAGCATCAAGAGAAGGTGGGGGGCCGCGGTTAGAGCCCATCCCCCACTTTAGCCTCCCTGGGGCCAGATGGTCCAGGTGTGGGCAGGACAAAGGAAGCCCAGCGTCTGCATCCGAGATATGCCCTAGGTTCACATGCTTTCCTTCCTTTTCTTTTTTCTGAATTTTTTTTTGGAAATAAGATAGAAAACACATAACATAAAATGTACTGTTTGCACCATATTTAGGTGTAGCCTTCGGTACTTTCGCATTGCTGGGCAGTTGTCACTTGAGCATCTCAAGAACTTTCCATCTTCCCAAATGACACCCTGTCCCCATTAAACACTAACTCCCCATTCTTCCTCCCCACCACCTGACATCCACTGCTCTTTCTGTCTCCATGGAAGGAGAAAGTTTGACTGTCTAAGGACCTCACATTACTGGGATCAGGCAATTTTTTCCCTGCTGTGTCTGGCTTATTCACTTTGCATAATGTGTTCAAGTTTCATCCATGTTGGAGCAAGTGTCAAAATTGCCTTCCTTTTTAAGCCTGAATAATATTCCACTGTAGGTGTAGGTGTATATATGAATGTAGGTATATATATGAATCCATATTCAGATGTATATGGAGTTGGGGGGTTGTTTCCACTTTTTGCTATTGTGAATAGTGCTGCCATGCACCTCAGTGAACATATATTCACCATCTGTTTCAACTCTATGGGGTATGTTCCCCAGAAGTGGAATTGTGGGATCATATGGCAGATCGCCACATTTTATGCTTCTGTTTTGAAGCTTCTTCTTGGGCCACCTATTCCCACCAGGTGGGATCATTCCCTCATGAACTGGGAGCCTGAGCTTCCTCAAGCACCTCTGGTTGAAGACCCTCTCCAGGAAGATGGTGAAGTTGGAAGCAGACAGCCTCTGTGCCTGTCCTTTCCCTGCCATGATGGAACACACCACATTACCTTCACTTTTCCCAACAAGGAGTGTTGTGAGGATGGGGTCCTTTCAGCCAGACCCCTAGCTCCACAGCACTGCTCACACTCAGGTCACAGTCCTAAGCTCCACCGGTGAAGCTTGGGCTGGAAACCCTCACCCAGGAGAATATCAGAACCATCAGGTGCAAGTAGGTGTTTCATGCCCATCTAATACTGAGGACCCTGAGAGGGTAACAGGCAGGAAGGCCAGGGGTCTCCAAACGGAGGAAATAGCCTGCAAGTGTCAGACATTTTTCTCTCTCTTAAGCGGCAGGAGGAAACAAACTAGCGATATTTTTTCCTTCTCTATACAAATTTAAAAGGAGGTTTCTCTTAAAATACTGTGTTACCATAATGACACCTCCTTTCACCTAAAGTTAACTATTCTCAAACCTAGAGATAACCAATGCCTTTTTCTTACGGAAATGTTTTTCTTAAGCTATGCTAATGTACTATGCATTTACCCCAAACTCTGTCTTCAAGTTGGTTCCGCCTTTTGGCTCAGAACCTAATTGACAAACCAGTATGTTATGCTCAGATATTGTTCCTTGAATCTATGTAAATGAAACTATTTGTATGGTGATCTGCCCCTCTTCAAGATTCAAATTAATAATTTTTGGCCCAGGATGAACCATTTAGTGCCAAGATTATCCCAAAATGCATCTTATAGGTGAGGGGCCTGGTGCCATTCTGTGTTTTAAGACATTCAAATCAGATTGATTATATTCTTTGCAGCCAAAGATGGAGAAGCTCTATACAGTCAACAAAAACAAGACCAGGAGGTGACTGTGGCTCAGATCATGAACTCCTTATTGCCAAATGCAGACTGAAATTGAAGAAAGTAGGGAAAACTTCTAGACCATTCAGGTATGATAAAATCAAATCCCTTATGATTACACAGTGGAAGTGAGAAATAGATTTAAGGGCCTAGATCTGATAGATAGAGTGCCTGATGAACTATGGAATGAGGTTCGTGACACTGTACAGGAGACGGGGATCAAGACCATGCCCATGGAAAAGAAATGGAAAAAAACAAAATGGCTGCCTAGGGAGGCCTTACAAATAGCTGTGAAAAGGAGAGAAGTGAAAAGCAAAGGATAAAAGGAAAGATATAAGCATCTGAATGCAGAGTTCCAAAAGAATAGCAAGAAGAGATAAGAAAGCCTTCCTCAGTGATCAGTGCAAAGAAATAGAGGAAAACAACAGAATGGGAAAGACTAGAGATCTCTTCAAGAAAATGAGAGATACCAAGGGAACATTTCATGCAAATATGGGCTCGATAAAGGACAGAAATGGTATGGACCTAACAGAAGCAGAAGATATTAAGAAGAGGTGGCAAGAATACACAGAAGAACTATACAAAAAAGATCTTCATGACCCAGATAATCACGATGGTGTGATCACTCACCTAGAGCCAGACATCCTGGAATGTGAAGTCAAGTGGGCCTTAGAAATCATCACTATGAACAAAGCTAGTGGAGGTGATGAAATTCCCATTAGCTATTTCAAATCCTGAAAGATGATGCTGTGAAAGGGCTGCACTCAATATGCCAGCAAATTTGGAAAACTCAGCAGTGGCCACAGGACTGGAAAAGGTCAGTTTTCATTCCAGTTCCAAAGAAAGGCAATGCCAAAGAATGCTCAAACTACCGCACAATTGCACTCATCTCACATGCTAGTAAAGTTATGCTCAAAATTCTCCAAGCCAATCTTCAGCAATACATGAACCGTGAACTCCCTGATGTTCAAGCTGGTTTTAGAAAAAGGCAGAGGAACCAGAGATTAAATTGCCAACATCTGCTGGATCATGGAAAAAGCAAGAGAGTTCCAGAAAAACATCTATTTGTGCTTTATTGACTATGCCAAAGCCTTTGACTGTGTGGATCACAATAAACTGGAAAATTCTGAAAGAGGTGGGAGTACAAGACCACCTGACCTGCCTCTTGAGAAACCTATGTGCAGGTCAAGAAGCAACAGTTAGAACTGGACATGGAACAACAGACTGATTCCAAATAGGAAAAGGAATAGGTCAAGGCTGTATATTGTCACCCTGCTTATTTAACTTCTATGCAGAGTATATCATGAGAAACACTGGACTGGAAGAAATACAAGCTGGAATCAAGCTTGTTGAGAGAAATATCAATAACCTCAGATATGCAGATGACACCACCTTTATGGCAGAAAGTGAAGAGGAACTAAAAAGCCTCTTGATGAAAATGAAAGAGGAGAGTGAACAAGTTGGCTTAAAGCTCAACATTCAGAAAACGAAGATCATGGCATCCGGTCCCATCCCTTCATGGGAAATAGATGGGGAAACAGTGGAAACAGTTATTTTTTGGGGCTCCAAAATCACTGCAGATGGTAATTGCAGCCATGAAATTAAAAGACACTTACTCCTTGGAAGAAAATTTATGACCAACCTAGATAGCATATTCAAAAGCACAGACATTACTTTGCCGACTAAGGTCCGTCTAATCAAGGCTGTAGTTTTTCCAGTGGTCATGTATGGATGTGAGAGTTGGACTGTGAAGAAGGCTGAGCACTGAAGAATTGATGTTTTGAACTGTGGTGTTGGAGAAGACTCTTGAGAGTCTCTTGGACTGCAAGGAGATCCAACCAGTCCATTCTGAAGGAGATCAGCCCTGGGTGTTCTTTGGAAGGAATGATGCTAAAGCTGAAGCTCCAGTACTTTGGCCACCTCATGAGAAGAGTTGACTGATTGGAAAAGACTCTGATGATGGGAGGGATTGGGGGCAGGAGGAGAAGGGGACGACAGAGGATGAGATGGCTGGATGGCATCACTGGCTCAATGGGCATGAGTCTGAGTGAACTCAGGGAGTTGGTGGTGGACAGGCAGGCCTGGCATGCTGCGACTCATGGGCTCACAAAGAGTCGGACACGACTGTGCGACTGAACTAAAATGAACTGAACTGAAGTTTCTTTCATGAACAGACTGCTAGTGACTAAATAACACCTAGCTGAAGACTAGCAGGGGGTACTCTTTCTACCTCCCTCTGATCCCTATATCAGAAGCTTTCTCTATCTCCTTTATACTTTAATAAAACTTTATTACACAAAAGCTCTGAGTGATCAAGTCTCGTCTCTGGCCCCGGATTGAATTCTTCTCCTCCAGGGGCCAAGAATCTTGGCGTCTTTGCGTGATTCAACAACAACCTTTCCATCCCACGTCCAGATTTTAGAAATGACTGAGGCTGGAGGGCACAAAGGGAATTCCCTTCTCCTGGCCTTGCAGGTCCCAGGACCCACAGCACATAGAGAAGCATCAAACCCTAACTGATTCCCAGTCTGTTCCCAGGGAAGACACTGCTGTGTCTCAGTGCAGAGCCCTCAGCCTCTTGAGGTCAGGACTGGCACAGTCTTCTTCCAGCTCTCCCCAGCAGGGATATGTTTCTTCTGCCTTTCTGCCTTGGTGGGCTGACCCACCCACCAACTCCGACTGGAAGATATGGGCTCCCCCTAGCTTCTGCAGGTGACCTGAGTGAATGACTGGGAGTTCCACAGAAGCAGGGAAGGGCAAGCTCCATCTGTACTCTCAGATGCAAAGCTTGAGGAAGACAGTGGTATCCTGTCTGGGCAGGCTTGGAGACACTCATGCCATGCCTTTGGACTTAAAATCCAAATACATTGAGCATGGAAGAGGAATTTTAAAGTAATACTTAACCCCAATTGCTGCAAAAAGGGTAAATCAGGTGTGAACACTGAGACTGTCACTTTCCTGTGCAGCTTAATATTATGGGTTTTCCCCAATGGCTCAGGCCACTGAAGTTCTTCTAATAAAAACATAGGTGCATGGAACTGCATAATAAATTGCCAATCAATTCCTTCGTCCAGGAAAGTGATGGATTTCCAGCATTCTGAAATTCCTAAGTTCTGTCTCTCCAGGTTAGATGTCAAGTTGAGCCCATGAAAGTGAAGCCCCTAACTCTGATGAAACAGCTTTTGGGGGGAGGGAGCCCCTTGGGAAGACAGAGCCCAGACCTGTGGGCCCTTGATTGCATCCTATGTGTTCACTAGTGCTTTGCAGCCCCCGTGGTCCTGAGAGTCTCATAGCAGAGCCAGTGCGACACCCACCAGGGGCCGGGGGCGAGTCGTCTGTCACACCCACGAACACATCCTTCCTGACACTCAGTGAAGGGGCAGTGACTGTGGTCTGTCACCCCCTTTGACCCATGGCACCATCAGGGGCCCTCTCCTTCTGTCTGGCTGCAGTGAAGGGTTGCTCAACCCAAATGCCCAGTGATGGCCACTCCGGTGGGCAAATCTCTGACAGGGGGGACTCCCGCTGCCCCTCCCAGCACGTCACCTGCCCCTCAGGCCCTACCCGCCCCCCTCAAGTTCATGTCTGCTAGAAAGTTGTTTTACCTCCTGACCCGTCTGGAGAAGGATCCTGAGATGCACCTTCTTCAGGTTCCTCCAGGAAAAGGATTTCGAATTCTTCTTCCTCCATCTAGAAAAAAACCATAATGTGTCTTACTGATGTTTCCTCTGAGCTTTCAGGGGCTCCTGACTTTTGCCTTTCTCTTGCCCATGGAAGCTGTTTGCATTGGTTCGTTGGCATGGGACTGGGTGAGGGGATGTCTGAGATACCCTCTATCTCCTTTAAGGACCCTGTTTCCGCCTTCCTTCCCCTGCACTTGTTCTCCACTTGGGGAGCAGGGGGATTCTGTGATGGGGAGAAATGACCAGAGACGTGTCATGACAGACACTGTCCTGGAAGCAGTGGCCAGTGTGCCGGGTGACATGAGCAGGACATTGCTGGAGAGGCTGGTGAGGGGCTCATGGGGTCAGAACAATCTGTGGGGTGAGCCTGGGAGTGAGGGCCACAGAGGCCGAGCGCTGGGCGGTGAGGAGGGCGGCAGACAAGCACAGGCTTCCTCTCCCTGTGGGGTCCATTCCTGCCAGGAGCCTCGGGTCCTAGGCACTCAGCTCCAGGCCACCGACTCAGGTGGTCGTGCTGCCGGGGCCTCTGTGTCCCTGGAGATGTGGATGCTGAGCCCAAACTACATATTCTTGAGATCTTGTCCCCCTGGAAGTTTCCAGGATATTTTACGATGTTTTCTAGAGCAATTCCCAGTCCTCTTTGCCAAGGAGGGCATTGTCGCCCACCAGGAACTCCTGTCATCCACTCTCAAGCCAAGAGAGCTGTCTGCCCAGCCCCGGCTGCCTCACCCCAGACCCTGTCCGATGGGGCATCACCACACGTGGGCCACGTGCCAGTGTTTGTCTCCAACATGGAGCAGATCTGTCACCTTGTGAGGTTTCTCAGGAGAAAAGTGAGACTCACAGAGTGTCCTGCCCAAGGTTAAGCGGGGAGTGCCAGGCAGAGCCCAAAGGCTGCAAGGTCCCCCTGATTCCCCTGGCTCCTCCCATTGCTCCTGAAACAGGCACACACACAGACACTCTCACAAACACACACTCACAAACATACAAGCAAAAGATACACACAAACACAGCACATACACTACTTACACACATACACATACAAAAGTACAAACATAACACACACATACGACACACATGAACACACATTTACTCACAAACATATGAACATACATACACAGCACACAAACACAAACATAAGACACAGAGACCACTCACACACACCTATTCACAACAACCCATACATAGAAACACAACACACACCATTCATGCATATGCTTACAAACATACAAACACATGTATAAACATACATACAACACAAACATAACACACAGAAAACACACATATATTCATCTATACACAAATAGACACAAACAACACTCACATACACACAAACATAACACACACACATATTCATACACATATACAAACAAACATACTATGCACAGCATCCCCACAACACATTGTCAAGCATAATACACACACACACATACTCACACACAGGCATGGTCACCATGGCCTTGGACTTACTGCCCTGCTATCTGTGGGGCAGGAGGAATGCCCATGTCTTGCATCTCCTGGGGCCGTGTGCTCTCCTAAACTCTCTGTTTCTCCTTTGAGAGCTAACACACTGTAGGCTGAATGGAGATCAGTGACAGTTCCCCAGACATACACACACATAGAGGACATGGCGGATATTTTTTTCAGTAATACATGGTCCAGAAGCTCAGCTCAAGAACTGCCCTTGAGAGTGCAACCATCAGCCATGAGAAGAGGGAAGAGGAAGTGGGGAAGCCCCCCAGCAAGGTCCCCCAGGCAGAATGCTCTGCAGGCTGCACTTGTCTGCAGCCTTGGTGGCAACTCCCTCCAGTGTTTTCACCTGGAAAACCCCATGGACAGAGGAGCCTGGCAGGCTGCAGTCCATGGGGTCACAGAGAGTGGGACATGACTGAGTGACTTCACTGGTAACATCAACAGGGCAAACAGGAACACGAATGTTGTTATAACTTTTATCCTGAATTAGGACAAGTGGAACTCAGAGGCTTAAACCAAAGCAGCAGATCTTTCAGAAAACGTGCTGCCAGCAGAGTACTTTTTTCCTGATTTCCTCCCTTTTTGAGAATTCTCCTTCCTGCAGACGTCCTCTGTCTTCTCCATCATGATGCATACTCCCTGACTCTCTTCCTCCCCCAGCTCCTCCTTCAGCTGCTCCATTGGCTCCAGGGTCACCAGTTTGCTGACCCTAGATCTTGAGACTCGTCACCTCCATAGTCCCATGAGCCTCACTGGTCAATGCTTTACAATAAGTGTCTCTCTATGCTTGGGTATATCCACACACATTCTGTGCCTGAACATTCCAAGATCTGTGTCACATCAGAGTCTGGGTCTAAGGTTTGCTTTCTGTGTTTTCCCCTGCCTTTAGCACATCCTGTAATGTTGCTGAAAGTCGGACATGATAATATCAGATACGAGGAATTAAGGTGAATAGGCCTGCGGTGTGAGATTTTATGTTGACCTGGCTGGGAGCTGGGCTGTGTTTAACGTTTGCTGGAGCTTCATTCTCCTCTGGTGCCCTTGTTTGTCTCCCCAGTTGTCTGTGGGTTTCCCTAAAACCCCTTCTTAAATAGAACTTGTATCTTGCTGTTCACTCCTCTTTATTCACTGTTTTCATCCTGTGTCCTGTGATGTGGGGAGGAGCGAGGAGGGAAGCATTACTTAGGGACTGAGTCTTACTCTCTCAGTGGGTCTGTGTTCCTGGGCTGTGGGTGTCACAGTGTTTTGTTTTGTTTTGCTTTTCCTCCTCTTTTCCCCTTTAAGTGTTACTGGCCATGTGTGGTCACTTCTGACTTTTTCCACCTTATTTTATCCTAAGATTTTCTTTTCTTTGATGCTCTGGCCTTCAAGAACATCTTTGGTTACTTGAATGCTTCATTCCCACCTTTATTCTCTGGAACTGCTGCAAAGAGCTGGTACTAATAGATTTTTCAGGGAGTGTATTCTATTAATAAAAATATTTCAGTAAAGATTTTGGAGGTGTAGTGGTGTTTTGGAGGATTCAAATGTTCACTATTAACACTATTCCAAACTTTCTTTTAGAGGAAATATATACTGAAACCATAAAAGACAAAGAAGCTGCATGTATAGAGATGTAAAGAAGGATGTGAAATTATCATTATTTGTAGATGCTTTGTGGTCACGTATGGATGTGAGAGTTGGACTGTGAAGAAAGGTGAATGCCAAAGAATTGATGCTTTGAACTGCGGTGTTGGAGAAGACTCTTGAGAGTCCCTTGGACTGCAAGGAGATCCAAACAGTCCATTCTGAAGGAGATCAGCCCTGGGATTTCTTAGGAAGGAATGATGCTAAAGCTGAAACTCCAGTACTTTGACCACCTCATGCGAAGAGTTGACTCATTGGAAAAGACCCTGATGATGGGAGGGATTGGGGGCAGGAGGAGAAGGGGATGACAGAGGATGAGATGGCTGGATGGCACCACTGACTTGATGGATGTGAGTCTGAGTGAACTCCGGGAGTTGGTGATGGACAGGGAGGCCTGGCATGCTGTGCTGATTGTATATCTGGGAAAAATCAAGAGAATAAACTAATAAACTATGCAAACAATAGAATTTAGTAAACTAATGGATGCAAAATTTTATAAAAATCATAAAAAGTGTCTTACAAACAGTAGCCAAGTACACATAACTTGTGATTTTTAATCATGTAAGAATCAAATTGCCAGTCTATGTCTGACGCAGGATACAGGATGCTTGGGGCTGGTGCATGGGGATGACCCAGAGAGATGTTATGGGGAAGGAGGTGGGAGGGGGGCTCATGTTTGGGAATGCATGTAAGAAATAAAGATTTTAAAATTAAAAAAAATTAAAAAAAAAAAACAACTGCAATACAAAATAAAATTAAAAGCCCAAGAATAATTTTAAAATTGTGTTAAAAATATAATAGAGAAAACACTGAGAAACTTCTGAGACTATGAAGCAAACTGAACTCTTCCATGTTTAGTGAAAATATACATTAACTAGAGAACTTTCAAATGTTCAAACTGGATTTAGAAAAGGCAGCGGAACCAGAGATCAAATTGCCAACATCTGTTGTATCACAGAAAAAGCAAGAGAATTCCAGAAAAACATCTACTTCTGCTTCATTGACTATGCTAAAGCCTTTGATTGTTGTGTGGATTACAACAAACTATGGGAAATTCTTAAAGAGATGGGGATACCAGACCACCTTACCTGCTACCTAAGAAATTAGTATGCAGGTCAAGAAGCAACAGTTAGAACCGGACATGAAACAACAGATTGGTTCCAAATTGGGAAAGGAGTATGTCAAGGCTGTATATTGTCACCTTGTTTATATAACTTATTTTCAGAGTACATCATGTGAAATGCCAGGCTGGAGGTAGCACAAGCTGGAATCAAGATTGCTGGGAAAGTATTTGGTTCTCCCCAGAGATGCCCAGCCGGGGTGAGCGACCTGAGGACCTCACTGGGCTGGCCCCTGCTGAGAGCTCAACCTTGCACAAGGAAGAGTTAAACAAAGATTAAAGAACAAAAAGTCGTTGTGGATGAACTTTCTAACCTGAAGAAGAACAGGAAAGTATATAGGCAGCAACAGAACAGCAACATATTCTTTCTTGTAGGCTGATCAGAAATGCTGTTTGAAAGCAAAAATATATTCAATGAGCTAAGGAAAGAATATCAAGAAATAGAAAACTCAGAGAAGACCAAAATCAAGAAATAGCCAACTTGATTTTACATGGCAGTGTGTGGCATTTGTTGTGCAGTAAGATTTTCTGTTGTCAGTTCAGTCAGTTCAGTCGCAAAGAGTCAGACACGACTGAGCGACTGAACTGAACTGAACTGAATATCACACTTAATCCAGCCCTTGGATACAGTCCTGGATGATAGCATTGGCTGTGCAGTTTCATTTGCTTCCAGAGGAGCTGGCTGGTTAGTGACCCAAGATGGAGCAAAACATCAGAGCAGTGCAAAGGTAGTTCTTACTGGAACTGATGCTGATGAGCAGCTTGCATGTTATTCTTGTCATTGTGCCCACTTCCTGACACATGGGCTGGAAGGACTGAATAAGGAAATTGAAATGGAACTGGGTCAAATTTCTTCTAGAAATCTTGGTCATGATGATAGAGGTATTAGTGATCATGGAAAAGAAGCAAGATTTCCTTTCCTGGATGAAAATGTTGTCTCCTTTCTAAATTCCCTACCAGTCTGGGAAAAGACAAACTTGACTTCACCCTGTGGAATTGGTGAAAAATTAATTTTGCATCTTGCAGTAGTGGAACTTGGTCGAAAACAGCCTCTCTTCTTCTGCCAAAGTGGGCCATGCAATTTGGATCCAGAATTGCAAAAATGGAAAAGACTAATGAAAAGGCATATGATAAATGTGGAAGGCTCCAAATCATCTCCTTAGAAAATCTTTCAGTTGAAAACTAGATGTTTCATAGTGTAACAACATTTACTGAATGATGATTTTTAAAAAAATAAAATAAAATACTCTGCTGCTTTCAGTTAAAAAAAAAAAGATTGCTGCTAGAAATATTAGTAAACTCAGATATACAAATGATACCACACTCAAGGCAGTGAGCGAAGAGGAGCTAAAGAGCCTCTTGATGAAAGTGAAAGAGGAGAGTGAAAAAGCTGACTTAAACCTCAACATTCAAAAAGTGAAGATCATGACATCCGGTCCCATCACTTCATGGCAAATAGATGGGGAAACCATGGAAACAGTGACAGACTTTCTTTTCTTGGGCTCCAAAAGCCCTGCAGATGATGACTGCAGCCATGAAATTAAAAGATGCCTGGGTACTCTTTCTGTCCCCTTCTGATACCTATGTCAGAAGCTTTCTCTGTCTCCTTTATACTTGCAGTTCAGTCCAGTCGCTCAGTCGTGTCCGACTCTTTGCGACCCCACGAATCACAGCACGCCAGGCCTCCCTGTCCATCATCAACTCCCAGAGTTCACTCAGACTCATGTCCATCGAGTCAGTGATGCCATCCAGCCATCTCATCCTCTGTCGTCCCCTTCTCCTCCTGCCCCCAATCCCTCCCAGCATCAGAGTCTTTTCCAATGAGTCAACTCTTCGCATGAGGTGGCCAAAGTACTGGAGTTTCAGCTTTAGCATCATTCCTTCCAAAGAACACCCAGGGCTGATCTCCTTCAGAATGGACCTGTTGGATCTCCTTGCAGTCCAAGGGACTCTCAAGAGTACTCTCCAACACCACAGTTCAAAAGCATCAATTCTTCAGCACTCACCTTTCTTCACAGTCCAACTCTCACGTCCATACATGACTACTGGAAAAACCATGGCCTTGACTAGACGGATCTTTGTTGGCAAAGTAATGTCTCTGCTTTTGAATATGCTATCTAGGTTGGTCATAACTTTTCTTCCAAGGAGTAAGCATCTTTTAATTTCATGGCTGCAGTCACCATCTGCAGTGATTTTGGAGCCCAAAGAAATAAAGTCTGACACTGTTTCCACTGTTTCTCCATCTATTTCTCTTATAAAACTTTATTACACAAGAGCTCTGAGTGATCAAGCCTCATCTCTGGCCCCGGATTGAATTCTTCTCCTCCGGAGGCCAAGATCCCAGCGTCTTTGCATGGTTCTGCAACAACCTTTCATCTTGCGGGCTCGTCTGGGATTCTGCAAGACAAGGTCAGGATGCTTGGAGCTCTAGTTCTTTGTTTTCCTAGTGAACACCTTTTCTGCTGTACTTTACTAACTCTATGGTGTGCTTGGGTGAATGAATGAAACACCCTGCATGAAGCAAGTGAGGAGCCCTGCTCTGCGGTTCCGTGGTGACCTCGTACAGCTTATGGCAAAAATCTGTATGGGGTTTATACCTACCTGCCAATGCCAAGAGGCACCCGATGTCTCCTTTGGCCCGAGCAGAAATGGGCAAAGCATGTGGACTGAACTCTCCTTTTTCGGTCAAACTTTTCAGTCTCTTTGACCATTTCATAACTCCTTGGAAATTAGAAGTACTAACCTAATCTATCAGATCATAGACTTTCAAGGGACTTGTGATCTGTGCTGTTATTGTGTCCTGTGACTTAGGTCCCAAACTTGGACTGGTAGTCAGGAAGAGCCTAGCCTCACTAGGAATCAAACATTCAGAAGTTAGATGGAGCTTTAGCTACAAGAGCATTTCTGAGGTTAAAGGTTACTCAGATTGGAACTACAATGTCTCCCCCTCCCCCCCGCCCTTTGGAAACGCTGGCTCTTAGTGGACCAGAGGAGGCTCTTATACTGGTGTGGTGACCCTTGGAAGAAACATCTCAGTTTTATGTTCGTATCAGTCTTATTGTGGTCAGGAATATACTCAGGGTTGTGCACAGGCACTCAGGTGATGAATGTTTCCCCCAGCGGTCTTAGCCTGGGAGGCATTCCAGAAGGTTACTCTGATTGCACCCCGGGTGGCATCAGAGGCAAGCAAGGTTTTAATGGTGAGGAGCTGGACGTCAGTCAGGGATGCCATCAGGTCTACCCCTGGTGCATCTCCACCCCATCTCGGTGGTAGAACTGGGAGGGGCGAGTAGGTCGCCTGCATCAGTAAGGGACAGACTAAGTCCAACTGGGGAAGGAAAGCTTTGGTGTAAAATCTGTCTACACCCCCATCTAGGGCAGGGAAGGATGCCTCTGGTAGAAAGATGGCACTGGTCATTTTTTTTTTTCTCTCTTACAGATGGGAGCTAACAATTTCAGCCTCACTCCTTTGAACTGTATCCTGAAAAACTGGGATAGATTTGATCCCCAGGGTTTATAGAAGACACACCTGGTCTTCCTATGCGATACTGCATGGCCATGGTATCCATTGGAGGATGGCAAACGGCGGCTGGTTGGAGGGTCTCTTAAGTATAATAGTGTTTTACAATTAGACCAGTTCTGTAGAAAACAAGGGAAACGGGTAGAAGTAGCATATATGTTGCCCTTTTTCTCTGCAAAATATGCCAGACCTATGTCCTAAGGGTATGGATTTGGGTGTGCTCCTTCAGCTTCCTCTTGTCCTCCTACTTTGCTAGATGAGATGGAGGACAGGAGACAAAGAGATAAAGAAAAGCAAGTTTCTCCAATCTATCCCTGGAGTCATATGCACAGAGCAGCTAGAGAGACTGAGGAACAGCCACACAAGCTGTTGCCTCTTCATGAAGCACCCACCAGGAGAAATAATCAGTCTATGAGAGTTAATAAGCCTTTTTCTTATCAAGAAATACAAAGAATCAAGAAGGATCTTGGAGACTATTTAGAGGACCCAGAAAAATATATTAGAGCTTTTAAAGGTGTTACTCTGCTTTATGACCTTACTTGGAAGGATGTGATGTATATCTTGGGACAAACACTAACTCCCAACTCAAAAACTCATGTTTTGGGAAAAGCAATTGCTTATGGAGATGAATGGTTTGGTAATGAATCAGTAGGGAAGAGGGAGGATGAGATAACTGCCCTCCCCACTGGGAATCAGGTGGTCCCAATTAAAGAACCAGACTGGGACTATAACATAGCTAAAGGAAAATGGGATCAGAGTCATTTTGTCAGATGTATTCTTTTCTTTTTTCCCCCACCCTGAACTGCCCTCCCATTTCCCTCCCCATAAAATCCCTCTGGGTCATCCCAATGCACCATCCCTGAGCATCCTGTATCATGCATCAAACCTGGTGATTCGTTTCACATATGACAATATACATGCTTCAATGCCATTCTCCCAAATCATCCCTCTCCCTCTCCCACAGAGTCCAAAACACTGTTTTATACATCTGTGTCTCTTTTGCTTTCTCGCATACAGGGTTATCATTACCATCTTTCTAAATTCCATGTATATGCCTTAGTATACTGTATTGGTGTTTTTCTTTCTGGCTTACTTTACTCTGTATAATAGGCTCCAGTTTCATCCACCTCATTAGAACTGATTCAAATGTATTCTTTTTAATGGCTGAGTAATACTCCATTGTGTATATGTACCACAGCTTTCTTATCCATTCATCTGCTCATGGACATCTAGGTTGCTTCCATGTCATATGTGTTCTTGAAGGACTCAGGCAGGCATGTGCTAAGCCTGTAAACTATGGCAAATTGGCAAACACAGAACAGGAGGAGAAGGAAGCTCCTGGTAAATTCCTAGATAGACTGAGAGAAGCCCTTCACAGATTCACTGAGATTGATCCCGAAAGTGAAGAGAGAAAGATGATGTTAAAGGATAGATTTCTCACTCAGTCAGCTCCAGATATCTGCCGTAAGCTATTAAAGTGGGCGTATGGACCAAATCAGTCTTTAGATACTCTTACAACAGGCTCAGACAGTCTATTATGGTAGGGAATATGAGGAAAAGAAAGAAAGGCAGAAAAAGACAAAGGAACAGGCCGAAGCCCTCGCAATGGCTATGAGAAGTATTCTGAAACAGCCTGAGAAAAATGCCCACAGGGACCCAGGTGGAAAGGGATGGGTTTGCTATTATTGTGGAAAGGAGGGGCATTTCAAGCGGAATTGCCCTCAAACATCTAAGCCACCCCTGGCTCCATGGTCTGCAAAGGACCACACTGCAAGAGAGACTGCCCCTAAAGCCATAGGTTTCAGGGCTCGGACTCTCAAGACAATCAGGACTGAAGGTGCCTGGGGGGGCCCCACACAAGCTCTTGTCCTAATTACACCTGAGGAACCCCAGGTATCAATAACTGTGGGGGGCCAATGTGTTGATTTCCTTTTAGATACTGGGGCAACTTACTCCGTGCTTACTGTAGCCCCAGGCCCACCCTCTTCCTGATCTGCTTCCACAATGGGACTGTCTGGATTAGCCAAAAGATGGGCCTGATAACCTATGTGAGCCTACTTCTGCTGACTCCAAAAATCCTGAGTCTGCCGTTTGATCCTCAAGACAATGCCCTCCTGTCCTGGCCTCACTCCTACGCTGAATTCCACAATCAGTCTAACTGCTGGGTCTGTGGAGTGCTCTCCTCTTCGTCAGTGGAAGGCTTCCCCTGGTGGACATCTCCACTTCAAGGAAAAGACTCTCCAAGTCTGCAAATACCTTCAACAGCAATCGCATGTGATGCCTCTTCTTAAACTGATGACATCTAACAACCTTAAGATGGACTGATGTAACTATGGACATAATGTGACTTTTCATTTTGATTTTAACTTGGTTTAATGACTATTTTGCCTTACGTCTGTAACTGTATAATGGGGTTTTCTAACTGTCTAAAAGCTTTTAAGTTACAAATGATTGTCCAAGCTCCTATGAATGTCACCACCTCCTCCAACTATTACTTGGGGCCCCTGGATCAGAGACCCTCAATATGTATGTGGGTTAGGAGAATATGTTGTCTCAGCAACTTAGGGACTATGCCCCTAAACAGCAGGAAGTAGTTATGGAATGAAAAAGATGTCCCTTTCCCTTGGCAACATAATTCTCCTAAAAAAAGGGGGGGGGGGGCGGGGGGAATGAGAGAGTCATTTCCTAGGCAGGTTGATAAGAAGTCTAGGGGTCTCCAAAGAGAGAAGGGTCTGGAATTCTCAAGGAGGAAGAAAGAACAAACTTTTTTTCCCCTCTACATTCCTTAGGATTATATAACATAATGTATCCTGTCTGAGGACAGTCACTGGATTAAACCTTCTGGCTAATTCTGTTATCTTAAAATGTAAATTATGGGAGTAGGTCTGGTGAGGTCTTTACAACCTCCAGACATTCTTTGGATTCATTGGAGAGTATATAACTCCATTTCTAACATGAACAAGCAGGTACTCTTTCTGCCCCCTTCTGATGCCTGTGTCAGAAGCTTTCTCTATCTCCTTTATACTTTAATAAAACTTTATTACACACAAAAAAAATTAAAATAAATAAAATAAAAGATGCCTGCTCCTTGGGAGAAAAGCTTTGACAAACCTAGACAGTGTAATAAAAAGCAGAGATATTACTTTGCCAACAAAGGTCTGTCTAGTGAAAGCTATGGTTTTTCCAGTAGTCATGTATGGATGTGAGAGGTGGACCATAAAGAAGGCTGAGCGCCAAAGAGTTGATGCTTTTGAACTGTGGTGTTGGATAAGATTCTTGACAGTCCCCTGGGCAGCAAGGAGATCCAACCAGTCCATCCTAAAGGAAATCAACCCTGAATATTCATTAGAAGGACTGATGCTGAAGCTGAAGCTTTAATTCTTTGGCCACCTGATGAATAGAACTGACTCACTGGAAAAGACCCTGATGCTGAGAAGGATTGGAGGCAGCAGGAGAAGGGGACAACAGAAAATGAGATGGTTGGATGGCATCACTGACTCAATGGACATGAGTTTGAGCAAGCTCTGGGAGTTGGTGATGGACAGAGAAGCCTGGTGTGCTGCAGTCCATGGGTCGCAAAGAGTCAGACACAACCGAGGGACTAAACAACAATAAGTATTAATGGAACCACTTTGGAAAACACTGTGGAGTATCTCAGAAACCTGAATATTGCACACAGTCTACATTCACCATTCTACCACAAGGTGCATAGCCAACAGAAATGTGTGCTTGTCAACCAACAGTAATGTCCACAGTATTTATAGCAGGATACCCAGAATAGCAAACCACTGGACATAGTGTCAATGATCTCACCACAAGAAAAGAAAGGAAGGAAGGAAAATGGTAACTAGGTGAGGTGATAGATATGTTAATTAGCTTGTGGTGACTATTTCACAATGTACACATCAAACCATCAAACTGTGTATAAGTTAAAGATATACAATTATAGTTTGCCAAGTTTACCTCAATAAAACCTGAGAAGTAAAATATCTGGGGAAAAACGTTGATTTTTTAAATGAAAAAGCAAAACAGTATTGTCCAAATTAATGGGGTTAACAATATAAATATCTTCATATTACAAATTAAATATGTTGGGTTATAGTCATACAATGAAATAGTATTCAGTTCAGTTCAGTCACTCAGTCGTGTCCGACTCTTTGCGACCCCATGAATCACAGCACGCCAGGCCTCCCTGTCCATCACCATCTCCCAGAGTTCACCCAAACTCACGTCCATCATGTCGCTGATGCCATCCAGCCATCTCATCCTCTGTTGACCCCTTCTCCTCCTGCCCCCAATCCCTCCCAACATCAGAGTCTTTTCCAATGAGTCAACTCTTCACATGAGTTGCCCAAGTACTGGAGTTTCAGCTTTAGCATCATTCCTTCCAAAGAACACCCAGGGCTGATCTCCTTCAGAATGGACTGGTTGGATCTCCTTGCAGTCCAAGGGACTCTCAAGAGTCTTCTCCAACACCACAGTTCGAAAGCATCAATACTTCGGCACTCAGCTTTCTTCACAGTCCAACTCTCACATCCTTACATGACTACTGGAAAAACCATAGTCTTGACTAGATGGACCTTTGTTGGCAAAGTAATGTCTCTGCTTTTGAATATGCTATCTAGGTTGGTCATAACTTTTCTCCCAAGGAGTAAGTATCTTTTAATTTCATGGCTGCAGTCACCATCTGCAGTGATTTTGGAGCCCCTCCAAAATAAATTCTGACACTGTTTCCCCATCTATTTCCCATGAAGTGATGGGATGGATGCCATGATCTTCGCTTTCTGAGTGTTGAGCTTTAAGCCAACTTGTTCACTCTCCTCTTTCACTTTCATCAAAAGGCTTTTTAGTTTCTCTTCCCTTTCTGCCATAAGGGTGGTGTCATCTGCATATCTGAGGTTATTCATATTTCTCCCGGCAATCTTGATTCCAACTTGTGTTTCTTCCAGCCCAGCGTTTCTCATGATGTACTCTGCATATAAGTTAAATAAGCAGGGTGACAATATACAGCCTTGACATACTCCTTTTCCTATTTGGAACCAGTCTGTTGTTCCATGTCCAGTTCTAACTGTTGCTTCCTGACCTGCATACAGGTTTCTCAAGAGGGAGATCAGGTGGTCTGGTATTCCCATCTCTTTCAGAATTTTCCACAGTTTATTGTGGTCTACACAAAGGCTTTGGCATAGTGAATAAAGCAGAAATAGATGTTTTTCTGGAACTCTCTTGCTTTTGTGATGATCCAGCAGATGTTGGCAATTTGATCTTTGGTTCCTCTGCCTTTTCTAAAACCAGCTTGAACAGCTGGAAGTTCACGGTTCATGTATTGCTGAAGCCTGGCTTGGAGAATTTTAAGCATTACTTTACTAGCATGTGAGATGAGTGCAATTGTGCAGTAGTTTGAGCATTCTTTGTGAAAATACGCAGACTATTCCTACATATAACAATATGGATACATCTCTAAATACAGTGGTAAGCAAAAAAAAAGCCAGATACAACAGAATATCTCACGCATGATTTCATTGCTATAAAGTAGTAAAACAGCTAAAGTTAATCTATGTTGTCACAAGTTCAGTGAGAGGTCACCTGTAGAGGGCATAAGGGGTTTTGGTTTGCCAACAACATTCCGTGTCTTGAGTTAAGTGCTCGATACTTGAGTGTGTTCAGTTTGTGACAACTGAAAATTTAGTGTGCTGTAAACTTATATGAGCCCTTTCCTCTATTAATACTATATTTCACAAACAACTTAAGATTAAAAACAAAAAGAAGAAAGTGACTGATGAACACACATGAGCACAGAACCAAAAAAAAAAAAAAAAATTCCTGGAAAGAAAACTATCATGAAACTGTTGGTACACCTTCCTGGTATACTAATGCATTTAATTCAGTGCTGATTTTTTTTTTTTTAAGTCCCCTGTAACTTTGTTTTTTTATACTAGATAGGGACATTGGTTCTGAAGTACACTTATAAGCCAACTTTCAGAAGTACTAAAATAATCTCAAAGGATGCAGTCACCAGAAAATGCCCCGAGCCCTAGTTCCACCACAGAGTCCACAATAGGGTCTGCAGGATGTTAAGCCAGGCCCCACCTCCCCAGTTCTTCCCCGCTTCCTGCTCAACTTGGGGAGGAAGATCACACCGTGTGCTTGGCTAGGTGTCACTAGCTGAGTCCGCCAGGAGCGGATTCTGAGATAAAAATGCTGCAGGCGTGAACTTTCTTTAGGAGAGCTCTTGGGATGGAAACCTGTGAGACCCTGAAGGACATAGGACAGGGCAGAAGGAGACGCTGGGCTGTGATGAGTCACAACGAAGCTGCAGCTGCATCACCTGGTGCTGGAGATTGGAGGGCGGGGCAGACTTGTCCCAGCTGGGGTCCTTGTGCCTCTGCAGGGACCAGTCCTAAAATGTGAGTGCCCTGGGAGTGGTGGGGGGGGGGGGTGGGAACCATCTCGTAAAAGAGGAATCTCTTCATCTGAGAATAACCCTGAGGGGATGCCATAAGGCTGTGGGAGGGTGTCTGCAGGCCCATGAGAAAAAGACCCAGATTGCCCCACAGTCAGTCTCTCCCATCAGGGCGCTTCTACAAGCCCCTTAAGCTGTCTCCATCAGAGGGCAGACAGAATGAAAACCACAGTCACAGAAAACTAACCAAGCTCATCACATGAATCGCAGCCTTGTCTATCTCAATGAAACTATCAGCCATGCTGTGTAGGGCCATCAAAGAAGGACTGGTCATGTTGGAGAGTTCTGACAAAACATGGTCCACTGGAGAAGGGAATGGCAAACCGCTTCAGTATTTTTGCCTTGAGAATCCCATGAACAGTGTGAAAAGGCAAAGAGCGACTGAACTGAACACTCCTGTCAGCATGAAGATTGGAGGCTTCAGTCCTGAAACTGTGGTGGAGGTGGAGCTCATTGGCAGACCACAGCAGATACTATACTGAGCAAAATTTGGGCCATTTCACTATCTTCAAAAAGTCTACAAATGACAAATGCTGGAGAGAGTGTGGAGCAAAGGGAACCCTACACTGTTGTTGGGAATGTAAATTGGTACAGCCGCAATGGAAAATAGTATGGAGGTTCCTTAGAAAACTAAAAATAGATGTGTCATGTGATCCAGCAATCCCACTCCTGGGCATATATCTGGAAAAGATAAAAATGCTAAATCAAAAAGATACATGCATCCCTATGGTCATAGCAGCATTATTTACAATAGACAAGACATGGAAGCAACCTAAATGTTCATCAACAGATGAATGGTTAAAGAAAATGTGGTATATATATATATATATATATATGCACATACACGCAATGGAATATTACTCAGCAGTAGAAACGAATAATGCCATTTGCAGAAACATGGATGGAGCTAGAAATTATCATATGAAGTGAAATAAGTCAGAGAAAAATGAATGTTAACCAATATCACTTATATGTGAAATCTAAAATACAAATGAACTTACTTACAAAACATAAATAGACTCACAAACATAGAAAACAAACTTATGGTTACTAAAGGGGAGAGGAAGTGAGGAGGGATAAAATATGACTTTGGGATTAGCAGATACAAGCTATTGTATATGGAATAGATAAACAGCAAGGACCTACTCTATAGTACAATAAACTACATTCAATATTTTATAATAACCTATAATGGAAAAGAATCTGAATATATATATTCTGTGGTTTATCTGCTTAGTCATATTCAACTCTGTGCAACCCTATGGACTGTAGCCCTCCAGACTCCTCTGTCCATGGGATTCTCCAGGCAAGAACACTGCAGTGGGTTGCAGTGCCCTCCTCCAGTGTATCTTTCCAACGCAGGGATCAAACCCACATCCCTTACTTCTCCTGCACTGCCCGGCAGTTTCTTTACCACTGGAGTGGGTTTTTATTTCTTCTCCAGAGGATCTTCCCAACCCAGGGACTGAATCCATGTCTCCTGCATTGGCAGGTGGATTCTTTATCCCTGAGTCATCAGTTCAGTTCAGTTGCCCAATCATGTCCGACTCTTTGCGACTCCATGCGTGCAGCACGCCATGGCTTTCTTGTCCATCACCAACTCCTAGAGCTTGCTGAAACTCATGACCATTGAGCCAGTGATGCCATCCAACCATCTTGGAAGCCATATATATATATATATATATAAATTTGTTGTACACCTGAAAGTAACAAAAATTATAAATCCATGCTAATTGTGATAAAAAAAATATTGGGACCATTTCCCAGGGCTTTCTGGAGCCAGTGCTATAATCCAAAGCAATGGCTAAGATTTTGGAATCTTAGTGGTTCAGCAGGTGCATGGGGGTAAAGGTTTCAGAGAGCAACACTGAAGCACCAAGTGCCGGGGTCCAGCCCCGGTGGATCCAGGGTAATTCAAAGGGGAGACGGAGTAGGCGTCCTAGGAAAAAACTTATTTAATTACAGATATAAAGAGAGATTAGAAGAGGATAGTGTAGTAGGAAATATAGTGGAGAAAAAGAGGCTGAATAACTTGGTTTACGTGGAATACCAATCACCACCTATGTAGGCCACAGGTGTCTTTCCGTTCTCCCGAAGGAAAGGAGGCACTGAGGCCTCCCCGGTCCGATCTTAGAAGCCCAGGCAAAATTAGCAGGCTTGGTGAGTACCCACGCCCCAGATGGGAATTCAGCCAGAAAAACGGAGAACAAGAAAGAATGACACAGGGGAATCAGTCTTTCCAGAAACGGATCCATTTTCTTTATTTTTCAGGTTTGCTTATATACTTTTTGTTATACATAGGGATGAATACAGAGTCACGCGGTGGTCAGCAGACCTGACCCTTGTCACAATCAGGTGCTTCATATAAAATTATACAGGGTTTTACATCATCTTCTGGCCATGAGGCCTGCTGACATTTTAAGGCCCTTTCTGATAATGGTCACTCAACCAGAAAACTTATTTTTTCCAGGGGTGATTTTTTCTTAAACCAAGCGCCACCCTCCAAATAAAGTTGCATTGCTATAGGGTGAGGGTGTAGTGAGTTACAATCAAGAAAGGAATTCATTTAACCTAAGGTTTAACATGATTAATCTTAAAGGTTAATACTTATTTTTCCTATATGCTAGTTATATTCATTATAAGGGCAGGGAATATGGAGATTTAGCAGCAAATATTGGCTCAACAAATGAAAACCCTTCACCAGTATTCCCCTTAAGATCTATTTAGTCTTAAGATAGTGATAAAGTTACATTTTTACATAGTAAGGACACAGTGATTTATAACAAAGTACAGTGATCTATAACAAAAGAGAAAATTCATTAACTCAAAAAATCTAGTATTGCTAACATCAAAAACTACTATATTTCCTTTTCTATATTCCAAATACATTGATTAATATATTCCCAGGTGCCTAAGGATATGGAGGCCTGGCGGCAATCATTGACTCAACAATGAGAAAAGCCCTATGCTAATTAAGACTTTAATACTCCAAACTCTCTGTGCTATTTATGGCTGAGAAGTTGTCACACAAGCTAGTCTGTCAGCAGAGAGGTTTGACCTGAGACACCCTTGTCACACCCAGGGCAGGGAATTAGCAGTAATTATTGGCATGACAAATGAAAAAACCCTTCACCAATATAATTTCCAATCAACCCACTATACTATACTAATAATCTTCTAACTTCTCTAAAGAGTCTGTATTTAGAAAGTTTTAAAGCATCTCATGCCTTTCACAGTTGGGAGGCTGTAAACAATCACATGTGGCCAGACGAACCTGATCAGGCAGGCTAGAGGACCTTCAGAGGAGTTTGTAAGCTGAAACACTCTTGTCACGCCCAGGAATTTTTATTAACTGGAGCTGCAAGTTAACTCCTTCTCCGAGAGAAATGGTTATGGGGGAGAGCCCCTGTAAAGTCAGAGGTGTAGGTGAGAGCATAAAACAGACTCTGGTTTTAGGGGTAGATGCTCGGGAACAAGGGGTTTCCTGAGACTTGATCCCGCCTTTCCCTCCTTCCTCATGACCTTTGCCATGGGCAGAGCTCCTCATGCTGGCCCCCAGCAACCAAGCAAATTACTGGGAAATGCTTTCTGTTTCTATTTAACCACAAAATGTAGTCTTCACTCCACCCAGCCTCAGCTTCCTGTGGTCAGAGACTGCAGGAGTAGAAAACACAGTTTTCTTCAAATAAAGCAAATACCAGATCAGGTAGCTTTCCTGGAGAGGAGCTGAGATCTCACCAGTTCTGCAAGAGAAGGTGAGACTGGCCAAGACGAGGGCAATGGAGCTTGTGAGAGGGCTATAGGAGGGGGCTACAGGAGGGGGCAGAGGGAAGAAGAATAGACGGGGTGGCCCGCATGGGAGTGGAAAGGTTGTAGGAGGGGAAGCTGAGGGATTTATTCTTGTGATGCCCATACATCTCATATTTAACAGGACAGGCTTTTTTCATGCTTATAAAAGTTTTAGTTGTTCTCAGTATTCTCTATGATATGATATTAGGTATAAGAGTCAAGAAATAAAATTGTTAATATGTTACCACTGGAAAAACAAGACACACAAAAAGAAGGAAAGATTTTCATGTAAAATAGCCTCTAATTTGGGGGCGGACCTATATATAATTTTTATTCTCGTCACAAACTGGTCTCTATGTTACTTTCAACAATGTGCCCCTGTTTTCGCGATGAACATTTATCACAAAATGTAGACAAAAGGTTGTGTTTTTAGAACATTTAACACTTTTTTTTTTTTTTGATGGCACAATACACACAAAATTCTCCTCTGGAACAAGAGTGCACAAACTACCTACCTTCCATGGGTCCTATACAGCCTGCCACCTGTTTCAGTGTAACACAGTTATCTAATCCATTTACTAGTTTACTGTGATCTGAAGTTGCTTTTGTGCTCCAACCGGGGCTGAGAGGCTGTGACTGCAAAAGTCTAACTGCTGGCCCTTTTCAAATTTGCCAACTCCTGTTTAAGAGTAATAAATGCAACTCTAATAAATGATTTATACTAAGTGATAATCAACTTTTTCTTGAAAATATGTCCAGTTTCACATGCATATTCTGGAAGCAAATGTAACTCAAAAGCAACAGGGCAAGCTACAACTCATCCTTAGTTTGTACCACACACATGTTTATATTCAGAGCCAGACCTTGGTCCTTGGTAAGTTGATGATTTATTTATTCCAGAAAGAAGTTTCAAAGATTAAAAATTTATGCAAACCACTAAGTGGTTTCTGTTTAGACGTTAGACAAAGAAAAAGCTGCAGATATTTTTCCATCTCCTCTCTCCAACCTCCCACTTTTTGCTACGTATTATTTTGACTTTTTCCAGGTGTGGAATATTAACATTCTATTGTGAAACCGCCAGTGCTACTGTTTCTATGTTGATTACAGAAAATTGTGAAGCTAGCTTGACCCCCTTCCACAGTTCCTCATTTGCAATTTTCTTGGATAACTTAAGAAATTCTTCTTTGTGCTTGGAATGTGATCTGTTCCAATGAGAAAGAGAATTCAATATTGAATATTCTGTATCAAGTTTCCCAGGAATGAAATGTGCTCATTTTTTCTAGAGTTAGACTTTAGTTTGGGATATTTTTCCCATTTCAGAGAAGTTATTAGATTATGCTTCCTGGTTGTATGTATTGATTTGTTTACTCCGGCAACTCCAGTCCTTTTTAAGCAGAATTTATGGTCGGTTCTACTCATGTTTTAGTTTTCCTCTAACTGTTGTATCTTCTAGTCTTTCAGATTTGTATCTCTTGTGTTTCTTATTAAGCTTTTCCTATTAATAAGACATCCATTTTTGACTTATATGTTTTCTGACCCCTTTTCTTCTAACTCTTTGATGGATCCTGTAATGATAATACCTTTTGCCTTCACTTTGTTTCTTCAAGTTTGTAGTCTCTTCTCATTCTTTGTTCTACCATCTCCTCTTGGAACTTTGTGTTTTTGAGTTTGTGTTCTTTTTATAATGTTTCAAAGTCTAAAACACTATGGAAGTGTTCTCTACTTTTGTTTATGGCCTCTGTGATTTGGTTCCATTTTATGTATCATATACATGTATGTGTAGAGAGATGCATGTGTACACATGTGTAGGTGTACACATACATTTTGCTTAACTTCTTTCTTCCTTTTTCATTTTTTGAGTGGCGTTTGCCCAGTTGATGCATTGGGATTTTTTTTTTTTCATTATGATAACTTTCTGTTTTCTATTAGCCACAGAGTTCATTGGAGGGTTTCCATACTTACAGAAAAACCCAAACAAACTTCTTTGCCAACCCAATATTACATAGTATTGTGATCTCTTTGTCTCACAGACCTATGGTTTTATAGTCCTTCCTATAACTACTATATAAACCATCAAGGTTTTAAATTTTTTTAATTTTATTTTATTATGGTAAGAATACTCAAGATGAGATCTAACCACAAAATAGTCTGGAGGTGCCTCAAAAACTTAAAATTAGAAGTACTATATGATAAAACAGTTCCACTCCTGGGCATTTATCAAAAAAAATTGAAACCAGGATCTTAAAGAAATATTAGCACTTCCATGTTCATTGCAGCACTATTCCAAGTGGTGGCTTGGAATACTAGCCAAGAACTAGCCAATACTAGCCAATAGGTGGAAACAACCTGAATGTCCATTGACAGGTGAGTGGATTAAAGTGTGGTATTGACAGGCTGTGGAGTATTATTCAGCCTTAAAAAAGAAGAAAATCATGCCATTATGAGACAATATGGATGAAATGTGAGACCACTATTCTTTAGTTGAATAAACCAGTCACAGAAATACAAATACTGTATGATTCCACTTATATACAAAATAGGCAAAGTCACAGAATCAGTGAGTGGAATGGTGGTTGGCAGAGGCTGGGGGATGGGTAATGTACTGAACCCTTACTCTTTTTGTTAGGAGGGGCTGACCTTGTCTTAACAGTGAACTTTCTAGCCAGTGTCTGTTGTGATAACGTTACCTAAAAACCTGTTGTTTTCCTTTAAGACATGTTAGTGACCCCACAGCAGACCCTCAGAACTGGAAGACAATTTAAACAACATTCCATTAAACCTATTCTAACCCCCTTTACACGGAAAAATAACCAAATTCCAGAGAACAACTGACTCTCCAAGGCTCATAGAGATTGACAAGAAAGGATTAGAACGTTCCCTACTGACTTCGTGTTTCGATTCACCCAACACTTCACAAGAAATGCTGTATCCCTCAAGGCGCATGGTATGCGATGAAGGAGGGGTGGCTATAGGGAGCAGATGAGCTACTCTGAAGAAAGAGTATAACCTGTAACTGCAGCTGGATCGTTAAACTACAATGTTTTCTAATCTATCACTGTTAGGTTTCAGTCCACAGTTTTCTTGTATCAGTATTTCAATGCATTTAGCAGCACTGCCTGCTTATTGAGTGGCTGCCATTCCCTAGAGATCTTTGTAGAAATCATTCTACAAAAGCCTCATGACAAGCCTGCAAGATTGGTATTATTGTCCCTTTTCATTGAAAAGGGAACTGAACCTTGGGGAGCTGAAGGAATTTTCTAGAAGTGATGGATCTGGGTTCATGGCGTAAGTCACTTCTTTTCTGAAGCACTGGGTTTTTTCACTTTACAGCCTTTCTTTCAGCTGGGGGTGCTTGACATCTTAAAGCTACTGGAGAAACTTTTTTTAACGATTTTTTTCCCCGACTATGTCTCCCATGTTTGGCTTCCCGATATTGGACAGAGACTAAAAAAGATCTGTGAAATCTGAAACCATCCTCCTTGCCTTCCCTAATTGTAGGCCTGCTACTCATCCACCATTTGGGAAAGAGAGTGAACTATTTTCCCCTCATCTACCTTTGACCTGGTATAAACTACAGAATGGATAGGGCTGAGAAGGAACCTAGGAGAGGCTTTAGTGTTGTAGTGGTTAAGAATGAGCATGGTAGTCAGACGTACTTTGAACTGCATCACTGTTGGGCCCAATACGATGAACTTGGGCATGTTTCTCAGTATTTGAACCACAGTTTTCTTGCTTATAACATCAGAATAATAGTACCTTCATTATAGAGTATTTATAAGGAATAAATATTCCTGTGAAAAATGCATAACAGAGTATCTGGAATATAATATATATTAATAGTAGTTACAAAGGCATACATACATGTTAAATCTTTTACTGAAGACCATTTCAGACATTTACAAAGGAACAGTATAAAACCCCCCATATATCCATCATCAAGCTTTGACAGTTATCAACTCCTGACCATTCATGTTTCATGTTTATTTCAACATACTTCCCATTCCAACCCTGGGTTATTTTGAGGTAAATAATAGATATTGTATCATTTTACCTGTAAATATTTTAGGGTGCATATTTAAAACAAAAAGATTTAAAAATATAACTACAAATTCAAAGGTAGTATAAATTTTTTATTTTGTCAACTATCCCTTCATTAAATTTCATGGGTTATCTCATGATTTATTTACAGTTTAGTTTGTTTGCATCAAGATGCAAATAAAAGTTGAATAAGATGACCCCAGGTCACTTTATGTATTTCCTGCCTCAGACTTTGAATCAGTCATTTCTTCAACCAGTCATTTTGGCTTGTTTTTTTTCAGCAATAACTGGTCCTGAAGACTATAATCTGGACTGGTCTAACTAGAACATCAAAGGTATTCTTTCCTGTTGTATTACTTTTAATTGCAAGCATTTATTTTTGGTTTTTTCTTAGGATTTCTTGTCTCTGCCTATATGGCCCATCTGTTCTTACATTAGAGCCCTAGAATATTCATCTTGAAAGTGAAGTCACTCAGTCGTATTGGACTCTTCGTGACCCCATGGACTGTAGCCTACCAGGCTGCTCTGTCCATGAGATTTTCCAGGCAAGGGTACTGGAGTTGGTGGCCATTTCCTTCTCCAAAAAGTGAAAGTAAAGTCACTCAGTCGTGTGGGACAATATTCATCTTAGTTGTTTTAAATTCCTGATCTAATCATTCCAAGATCCCTTTGTGGACAAAGAAATCTTGCCTGCCATCTCAATAAGCAACGAATGTTGTCCACCATCAGGTCATCAGCATTGCAGCCTCTGATAGTGTGCCCTGAGGGGAATTCAGAATGGAGAAAAGATAGCTAACATGCATATCAAAGGTGTAGTTTCAATGAGCCCAGACTCTTGCATCTTCCCATATGTACAAAAGCACTACAATCATTAACTTGAGTGTCTGGTTTTTTTGTGATGAGAAGTGATATTTTGATGTTTGACCATGCATTTTATTTTCTTGTTTTGTTTTCAAAAAGACTCCTGTATATCCTGTCTCCTCCACTACCTCTTTGGAACAGTTCCTCAGAGTCATCTGAGAGAGTGTCTCCCAAGCGATTAGTCCTCAGTAATTCCTCAAATACAACATATTTTCTCAACTTTTAGGTTGTACGTTTTTGTTGAGTCGATGCCTACCATGTCTGGTTCTAATGCTTGCTTTGTCTTCTCAAATTATTATTGTTATTTTTTTGCTCTTTAGTATGTCTGTTGGTTTTTCTCATTAGCTGGACATGATGTACTGGGTAAACAGAACTGCTGCTGTAAGAAGACTTTAGTAATGTGGTGACAGGGTTGGGGAGGGGACATAGTCTTTTGTACTACGAGCACATTTCTGTTCTAGTGAGCCTTTGCCTCTGGACTGTGAGCTTCACAAATGTTTTTCTCCCCCACCCCAGGTGGGACAGGAAAGTTCAGGTGGACTGGAAGTGGGTATTTCCCTTTTCCTATGTGAATGGCTTAGAGCTGACTGTAGTTGTATATTTTTCTTCCTCCAAGTGAGTTCAGTTTTGTTCAGTTCAGTCGCTCAGTGGTGTCCATCTCTTTGCGACCCCATGGATTGCAGCATGCCAGGCTTCCCTATCCATCACCAACTCCCAGAGATTATGAAAACTCATGTCCATTGAGTCGGTGAAGCCATCCAACCATCTCATCCTCTGTCATCCACTTCTCCTCCCACCTTCAATCTTTCCCAGAATCAGGGTCTTTACAAATGAGTCAGCTCTTTGAATCAGGTGGCCAACGTATTGGAGTTTCAGCTTCAACATTAGGCTTTCCAATGAATATTCAGGACTGATTTCTTTCAGGATGGACTGGTTGGATCTCCTTGCTGTCCAAGGGACTCTGAAGAGTCTTCTCCAACACCACAGTTCAAAAGCATCAATTCTTCGGTGCTAAGCCTTCATTATGGTTCAGCTCTCACATCCATACATAACTACTGGAAAAACCATAGCCTTGACTAGACGGAATATTTTTGGCAAAGTAATGTTTCTGCTTTTCAATATGCCATCTAGGCTGGTCATAACTTTTCTTCCAAGGAGTTACTGTCTTTTAATTTCATGACTGCAATCACTATCTGCAATAATTTCAGGGCCCCCCAAAATAAAGTCTCTCACTGTTTCCACTGTTTCCCAATGTATTTGCCATGAAGTGATGGGACCAGATGCCATGATCTTAGTCTTCTGAATGATGAGTTTTAAGTCAACTTTTTCACTCTCTTCTTTCACTTTCATCAAGAGGCTTTTTAGTTCTTCTTCACTTTCTGCCATAGGGTGGTGTCATGTCCATACCTGAGGTTATCGATATTTCTCCCAGCAACCTTGATTCCAGCCTGTGTTCCATCCAGCCAGTGTTTCTCATGATGTATTCTGCATAGAAGTTAAGTGAGCAGGGTGACAATATATAGCCCTCACATACTCCTTTCCCAATCTGGAAAGAGTTTGTTGTTTCATGTGCAGTTCTAATTGCTGCTTCCTGACCTGCATACAGATTTCTCAAGAGGCAGGTCAGGTGGTCTGGCATTCCCATCTCTTGAAGAATTGTCCACAGTATGTTGTGATCCACACAGTCAAAGGCTTTGGCATAGTCAATAAAGCAGAAATAGATATTTTTCTGGAACTCTCTTGCTTTATCTGTGATACAAAAGATGTTTGTAATTTGATCTCTGGTTCCTCTGCCTTTTATAAATCCAGCTTGAACATCTAGAAGTTCATGGTTCATGTACTATTGAAGCATGGCTTGAAGAATTTTGAGCATAATTTTTCTAGCATGTGAGATGAGTGCAATTGTGTGGTACTTTGAGCATTCTTTGGCATTGCCTTTCTTTGGAACTGGAATGAAAACTGACCTTTTCCAGTCCTGTGGCCACTGCTGAGTTTTCCAAATTTGCTGGCATATTGAATGCAGCACTTTCACAGCATCATCTTTCAGGATTTGAAAGAACTCAACTGAAATTCCATCACCTCCACTAGCTTTGTTCATAGTGATGCTTTCTGAGGCCCATTTGACTTCACATTCCAGGATGTCTGGCTCTAGGTGACTGATTACACCATCGTGATTATCTGGGTCATGGAGATATTTTTTGTACAGTTCTTCTGTGTATTCTTGCCACCTCTTCTTAATATCTTCTGCTTCTGTTAGGTCCATACCATTTCTGTCCTTTATCAAGCCCATCTTTGCATGAAATGTTCCCTTGGTATCTCTCATTTTCTTGAAGAGATCTCTAGTCTTTCCCATTCTGTTGTTTTCCTCTATTTCTTTGTGCTGATGACTGAAGAAGGCTTTTTTTTTAATCTCTTCTTGCTATTCTTAGGAACTCTGCATTCAAATGGGATATCTTTCCTTTCCTCCTTTGCTTTTCACTTCTCTTCTTTTTCACAGCTATTTGTAAGGCCCCCTCAGACAACCATTTTGTTTTTTTGAATTTCTTTTTCTTGGCGATAGTCTTGATACCTGTCTCCTATAAAATGTCATGAACCTCCATCCATAGTTCTTCAGGCACTCTGTTTATGGAAGTTTCCTGATGGGATAGACTGACTATGGGGGTGGGAACTGGGTCTTGCTCTTATGGGCAGGGCCATGCTCAGTAAATCTTTAATACAATATTCTGTTGATGGGTGGAGCTGTGTTCCCTCCCCGCTTTTTACCTGGAGCCAAACTATGGTGCAGCCATGAAGAGATACCCCACGCACAAGGTAAGAGAAACCCAAGTAAGATGGTAGGTGTTGCAAGAGGGCATCAAAGGGCAGACACACTGAAGCCATACTCACAGAAAACTAGTCAATCTAATCACACTAGGACCACAGCCTTGTCTAACTCAATGAAGCTAAGCCATGCCTCCGGGGCAACCCAAAATAGGCGGGTCATGGTGGAGAGGTCTGACAGAATGTGGTCCACTGGAGAAGGGAATGGCAAACCACTTCAGTATTCTTGCCTTGAGAATCCCATGAACAGTATGAAAAGGCAAAATGATAAGATACTGAAAGAGGTACTCCCCAGTTCAGTAGGTGCCCAATATGCTACTGGAGGTCAGTGGAGAAATAACTCCAGAAAGAATGAAGGGTTGGAGCCAAACCAAAAACAATACCCAGCTATGGATGTGACTGGTGATAGAAGCAAGGTCCGATGTTGTAAAGAGCAATACTGTATAGGAACTTGGAATGTCAGGTCCATGAATCAAGGCAAATTGAAAGTGGTCAAACAAGAGATGGCAAGGGTGAACGTCAACATTCTAGGAATCAGCGAACTAAAATGGACTGGAATGGGTAAGTTTAACTCAGATGACCATTACATCTACTACTGCGGGCAGGAATCCCTCAGAAGAAATGGAGTAGCCATCATGGTCAACAAAAGAGTCTGAAATGCAGTACTTGGATGCAATCTCAAAAACGACAGAATGACTCTGTTCGTTTCGAAGGCAAACCATTCAATATCACAGTAATCCAAGTCTATGCCCCGACCAGTAACACTGAAGAAGCTGAAGTTGAATGGTTCTATGAAGACCTACAATACCTTTTATAACTAACACCCGAAAAAGATGTCCTTTTCATTATAGGGGACTGGAATGCAAAAGTAGGAAGTCAAGAAACACCTGGAGTAACAGGCAAATTTGGCCTTGGAATGCAGAATGAAGCAGGACAAAGACTAATAGAGTCTTGCCAAGATAATGCACTGGTCATAGCAAACACCCTCTTCCAACAACACAAGAGAAGACTCTACACATGGACATCACCAGATGGTCAACATTGAAATCAGATTGATTATATTCTCTGCAGCAAAAGATGGAGAAGCTCTATACAGTCAACAAAAACAAGACCAGGAGCTGACTGTGGCTCAGATCATGAACTCCTTATTACCCAATTCAGACTCAAATTGAAGAAAGCAGGGAAAACTGCTAGACCATTCAGGTGTGAACTAAATCATATCCCTTATGATTATACAGTGGATGTGAGAAATAAATTTAAGGGCCTAGATTTGATAGATAGAGTGCCTGATGAACTATGGAATGAGGTTTGTGCCACTGTACAGGAGACAGGGATCAAGACCATCCCCATGGAAAAGAAATGGAAAAAAGCAAAATGGCTGCTGGGGGAAGCCTTACAAATAGCTGTGAAAAGAAGAGAAGCAAAAAGCCAAGGAGAAAAGGAAAGATATAAGCATCTGAATGCCGAGTTTCAAAGAATAGCAAGAAGAGATAAGAAAGCCTTCTTCAGTGATCAATGCAAAGAAATAGAGGAAAACAACAGAATGGGAAAGACTAGAGATCTCTTCAAGAAAATTAGATACCAAAGGAACATTTCATGCAAAAATGGGCTCGATAAAGGACAGAAATGGTATGGATCTAACAGAAGCAGAAGATATTAAGAAGAGCTGGCAAGAATACACAGAAGAACTGTACAAAATAGATCTTCATGACCCAGATAATCACAATGGTATGATCACTCACCTAGAGCCAGACATCCTGGAACGTGAAGTCAAGTGGGCCTTAGAAAGCATCACTACAAACAAAGCTGTAGAGGTGATGGAATTCCAGTTGAGCTATTTCAAATCCTGAAAGATGATGCTGTGAAAGTGCTGCACTCAATATGCCAGCAAATTTGGAAAACTCAGCAGTGGCCACAGGACTGGGAAAGGTCAGTTTTCATTCCAATCCCAAAGAAAGGCAATGCCAAAGAGGGCTCAAACTACTGCACAATTGCACTCATCTCACATGCTAGCAAAGTAATGCTCAAAATTCTCCAAGCCAGGCTTCAGCAATACGTGAACCATGAACTTCCTGATGTTCAAGCTGGTTTTAGAAAAGGCAGAGGAACCAGAGATCAAATTGCCAACATCTGCTGGATCATGGTAAAAGCAAGAGAGTTCCAGAAAAACATCTATTTCTGCTTTATTGACTATGCCAAAGCCTTTGACTGTGTGGATCACAACATACTGTGGACAATTCTGAAAGAGGTGGGAATGCCAGACCACCTGACCTGCCTCTTGAGAAATCTGTGTGCAGGCCAGGAAGCAACAATTAGAACTGGACATGGAACAACAGACTGGTTCCAAATAGGAAAAGGAGTACGTCAAGGCTGTATATTGTCACCCTGCTTATTTAAGTTCTATGCAGAATACATCATGAGAAACGCTGGACTGGAAGAAACACAAGCTGGAATCAAGCTTTCCGGGATAAATATCAATAACCTCAGATATGCAGATGACACCACCTTTATGGCAGAAAGTGAAGAGGAACTAAAAAGCCTATTGATGAAAGTAAAAGAGGAGAGTGAAAAAATTGGCTTAAAGCTCAACATTCAGAAAATGAAGATCATGGCATCCGGTCCCATCACTTCATGGGAAATAGATGAGGAAACAGTGGAAACAGTGTCAGACTTTATTTTGGGGGGCTCCAAAATCACTGCAGATGGTGACTGCAGCCATGAAATTAAACGACGCTTACTCCTTTGAAGAAAAGTTATGAGCAACCTAGATAGAATATTCAAAAGCAGAGACATTACTTTGCTGACTAAGCTCCATCTAGTCAAGGCTATGGTTTTTCCCGTAGTCAAGGCTATGGTTTTTACAATAGTCATGTATGGATTTGAGAGTTGGACTGTGAAGAAGGCTGAGGGCCGAAGAATTGGTGCTTTTGAACTGTGGTGTTGGAGAGTACTCTTGAGAGTCCCTTGGACTGCAAGGAGATCCAACCAGTCCATTCTGAAGGAGATCAGCCCTGGGATTTCTTTGGAAGGAATGATGCTGAAGCTGAAACTCCAGTACTTTGGCCACCTCATGAGAAGAGTTGACTCATTGGAAAAGACTCTGATGCTGGGAGGGATTGGGGGCAGGAGGAGAAGGGGACGACAGAGGATGAGATGGCTGGATGGCATCACTGACTCTATGGACATGAGTCTGAGTGAAGTCCGGGAGTTGGTGATGGACAGGGAGGCCTGGCATGCTGTGATTCATGGGGTTGCAAAGATTCGGACACAACTGAGCGACTGAACTGAACTGAATTGAAACTATGGTGGAGGTAACAAAGATAATGGCGACCTCCTTTAAAAGATGCTATTCATTTACGTACAGGACAGTGCCCCCAACCCTGCAGCAGGCCACCACTGACCCACACCTCAGCTGGAGACTCCTGGACACGTCTTGGTCAGTTTTTTTGTGGGGTCACTGCTCATTTCTCTGGCATCCTGGTGCATATAAGTTTCTGTTTGTACCCTCCAAGTGTTTATTTCTCAGTCCTGAGTAAGTTCTGGCAGCTCTGTATTGTGGTTAGTAGTGAGTTAGGCTCTGATAAAACCCCAGAAGGTCAGACTCTGGTTAACTGCTTTCCTCTGAAGGCAGGCCTTTTGAGAAGAACAAGATACCCTGTCCAGTATCAAAATGGTTTCTTTTCCCCTCCCCTGCAGGAAGCACCAGGGAATTTTTTGGATATGTACTATAAGAACCTGGTGGCACTTCCAGGATTAAAACACACAAAAGTGTGGGGTCACTCTATGAATGGGTCATCCTGACTGTCAAGCAATGTCAATCACACCCTAGGTTTTCCTGCCCCAGCATGGTGTCCATGGTGAGTCAGTCTCTGCTCAACTTAGCCATGACTCCCTGTATTCACCTGTCTGTTCTCCAGTCTAGGGGGCATCACTTTGCCCTGTGTCTTTATAGAAATCTGTTAAGGATTTAAGAAGAGTTGATTTTTCAGTCTGTTCAGCTTTTGACTTATTCTTTGGATGGAGTAGTGACTTCCAAGCTCTGGACCTGTAACTGGATATTTGAGGTCAACTTTGTCACTTGGATTCCATATTCCATCTGTGCTTTCAGTAAGTTAAAAAATTTTCCTCACTCTCAGGTTTTGAAAGAATTTGTCTGTTTTCTTCCAGTAGTACATAGTTCAATTTTTTAACAAATATCTGATGCATTTGGTATATTTCTTTGGTTGACACAAGGGATGAATCCACTTTTGTATGCTTTAAAATGATTATTCAATAACAATGTCCATCTTCTCTCCACTGATATAGGATATTGCCTTTATTATATACTAAATTTTCCTAGGCAAATGAGTGTTTTTCTAGATTTTCTGTTTTCTTCCATTGATTTTTCTATTTGCATGCCAGAACTCTAAGGGGATTTTCCATATTATTTACATTCTGGCTTCCCTCTTTTTTCTTTTTCTTATTCTCATTCCTATAATTACTTCTTCTTCTCTTTGCATTGGCAGATTTCTCAAATACCATGGGAAAGTGAGGTGGAGATGGTTTTAGTTTTAGTAATGAAATATTTCCCCATTAAATAAGTAGGTGAGTAGAGAAATAGATTAAAAAGTATAAGCCAATTCATATTTTATAGAATGTTTTTACCATAAATGACTATTGGTAGATTATATTAATGATTTTCCTCTTATTGAAACTTCTCCCTTGCTCTAGTTTTCTAGAATAAATCCCACTTGGTAAAGATTGAACTCTTTTAAAAATTTCAGATTCTGCTAATATTTTATTAGGATTTTTGAACTGACATTCATAAATGAGATATATAATTAGATTTTTTATATACAGACTTTGTCAGCTTTGCAGCTCAAAGTTACATTTACTTTTTAGAATTTGAAGGTTTCCCTTATTTCCTTATATTCTGGGATACCTTAGGTAAAAATGGGATTCTTTGATTGCTGAGTGTTTAGCAGAATTCTCCTGTGAAACCATATGAGACTGATGCTGTTTCATGAGGGGCTCTTCAACCACAAAACCCTTTGACTGTGTGGGTCACAAAAAAAGTGTCAAAAATTCTTAAAAAGATGGGAGTACTAGATCACTTTACCTATCTCTTGAGAAACCTGTATGCAGCTCAAGAAGCAACAGAACTGGACATGGAACAACTGACTGGTCCAAAATCGGGAAAGGAGTACAAAGCTAAATATTGTCACCCTTTTTGTTTAACTTACACACAGAGTACATCATGAGAAATGTTGGGTTGGATGAATCACAAGCTGGAATCAAGACTGTGGGGAGAAATATCAATAACCTCAAATATGCAGAGACACCACCCTTATGGCAGAAAGTGAAGAGGAACTAAAGAGCCTCTTGATGAGGGTGAAAGAGGAGAGTGAAAAAGTTGATTTGAAACTCAGCATTCAAAATACTAAGATCATGGCATCAGGTCCCATCACTTCCTGGAAAATAGAAGGGGAAAAAGTCGAAGCACTGACAGATTTTCTTTTCTTGGGCTCCAAAATCACTGCAGTGACTGCAGTCATGAAATTAAAAGACACTAGCTCCTAAGAAGGAAAGCTATGACAAACCTAGACAGCATATTAAAAAAAAGAGACATCACTTGCCAACAAAGGTCCATATAGTCAAAGCTATGGTTTTTCCAATAGTCAGGTATGAATGTGAGAGTTGGGCCATAAAGAAGGCTGAGCACTGAAGAATTGATGCTTTCAAATTGTGGTGCTGGAGAAGACTCTTGAGAGTCCCTTGGACAATAAGGCAATCAAACCAGTCAGTCCTAAAGAAAATCAACCCTTAATATTCATTGGAAGGGCTGATACTGAAGCTGAAGCTCCAATACTTGGGCCACCTGATGTTGAAGAGCCAATCCATTGGAAAAGACCCTGGTGCTGGGAAAGATTGAACAAAAGGAAAAGGGACCAACAGAGGATCAGATGGTTAGATAGCATCACGGGACTCAGTGGACATGAATTTAAGCAAACTCCAGGAGGTAATGGAGGATAGAGGAGCATGGCATGCTACAGTCCACAGGGTCGCAAAGAGTTGGACTTGACTTGGTGATTGAATGACAACAATTTTGACTACTTTATCATTTCTTCTATGATCACTTCATGATTTACTTCAATTTTATGTCTCTAATGAGGTCAATATTGATAATTTCTCATTACCTACAAAATATGTGCACAGTTTAAAATTTAGACCTTAAGACAATCTCTTTAACAAGTGGTGCTGGGAAAACTGGTCAACCACTTGTAAAAGAATGAAACTAGATCACTTTCTAACACCGCACACAAAAATAAACTCAAAATGGATTAAAGATCTAAATGTAAGACCAGAAACTATAAAACTCCTAGAGGAGAATATAGGCAAAACACTCTCAGACATAAATCACAGCAGGATCCTCTATGATCCACCTCCCAGAATTCTGGAAATAAAAGCAAAAATAAACAAATGGGATCTAATTAAAATTAAAAGCTTCTGCACAACAAAGGAAAATATAAGCAAGGTGAAAAGACAGCCTTCTGAATGGGAGAAAATAATAGCAAATGAAGCAACTGACAAACAACTAATCTCAAAAATATACAAGCAACTTATGCAGCTCAATTCCAGAAAAATAAACGACCCAATCAAAAAATGGGCCAAAGAACTAAATAGACATTTCTCCAAAGAAGACATACGGATGGCTAACAAACACATGAAAAAATGCTCAACATCACTCATTATCAGAGAAATGCAAATCAAAACCACAATGAGGTACCACTTCACACCAGTCAGAATGGCTGCGATCCAAAAATCTGCAAGCAATAAATGCTGGAGAGGGTGTGGAGAAAAGGGAACCCTCCTACACTGTTGGTGGGAATGCAAACTAGTACAGCCACTATGGAGAACAGTGTGGAGATTCCTTAAAAAATTGCAAATAGAACTACCTTATGACCCAGCAATCCCACTGCTGGGTATACACACCGAGGAAACCAGAATTGAAAGAGACACATGTACCCCAATGTTCATCGCAGCACTGTTTATAATAGCCAGGACATGGAAACAACCTAGATGTCCATCAGCAGATGAATGGATAAGAAAGCTTTGGTACATGTACACAATGGAGTATTACTCAGCTGTTAAAAAGAATTCATTTGAATCAGTTCTGATGAGATGGATGAAACTGGAGCCGATTATACAGAGTGAAGTAAGCCAGAAAGAAAAACACCAATACAGTATACTAACACATATATATGGAATTTAGAAAGATGGCAATGACGACCCTGTATGCAAGACAGGAAAAAAGACACGGCTGTGTATAACGGACTTTTGGACTCAGAGGGAGAGGGAGAGGGCGGGATGGTTTGGGAGAATGGCATTCTATCATGTATACTATCATGTAAGAATTGAATCGCCAGTCTATGTCTGACGCAGGATACAGCATGCTTGGGGCTGGTGCATGGGGATCACCCACAGAGATGTTATGGGGAGGGAGGTGGGAGGGGGTTTCATGTTTGGGAACACATGTAAGAATTAAAGATTTTAAAATTTAATAAAAAAAAATAAAAATAAAATTTAGACCTTATTGGATCTATTTTTTCAACTGATGAAGGATTATTGTTTAAAATACCAAGCCAGATGGCCATCAATCCCACTTCAAACACTTTTTATTGCTATATATCATAAGCAATCAATTATTGTTTGCAAACACTAGTGTATTTTTTAGAACAAGAATATCAAATTTATCTTCCTTTCTCTGTGAAGTATGAGAAATTAGGATTACTTTAGCTCTGTGTGGCATACACAAACTTCAGGACAATTTTCACACATCTCACCAAATGGTAGTTTTTCTTTGTGTTGAGAGTCACTGTAGGGGACTGTTGAACTCTCTCCTCCATCCACACTTTCTTTCCCTTGGTGTCCAGATTGTTAGTGCTTTTAATAAACAACTTTTCATAGAATAGGAGGTTAACTGCTTCACCAGGATTCCTTGAGCAAAATGGAACCTGCTCTGCAACAAAATGTATAGGATTTTGTTACTTGAAAATGAAAATAGTTAAAAAGAAAAAAAAACAAATATTTTAAAATGAAAAGCACTGCTTTCATCACAGCAACACAAGAACAGGATGCAATGGGAACTAGAATGATAAGTAGAAGTTATCAGGGAGGGAATCCTACTAGAAATACAACTTCACCCAGCTTAGAAAGCTTGGAATGAGGTATATATTCAGGACAATAACAAATAAGGAAGGGTTGGGAATGATTTCAACTTTAACTAAATACATATTTTTCTTTTCTTTGTAAACCATAGTTGGCTTGCCTACACGCCACAGCCTCTGATGTGAGCATGGCTGGTGCCAAGGACAATGCCCTGAGGATCATGCTGGTTGGGAGGAAGGAAAGTGGAAAAAGTGTGACTGCAAACACCATCCTTGGGGAACAAGCATTCGACTCTAAGATTCCTGCCCAATTTATTACCAAAAGTTGTCAGGAAGCATCCCAGAAATGGAAGGGGAGAGACCTTCTCATTATTGATACCCCAGGGCTCTTCTACACAAAGGAGAGCCAGAAAGCTATCTTAAATGAAATTAAAGAATATCTCTTTACCTCCCACCACGGACTCCACGCCATCATTTTGGTCATACAGCTGGGCTGCTACACACAGGAAGAGCAGCAAACCGTGGCATTGATCAAGAATCTGTTTGGGGAAGCAGCCATGAAGTACATGATCATCTTGTTCACTCACAAAGAGGACAAGAGCCTGAGGGACTATGTGAGGGAGCTGAAAAAGCTACAAAGCCTCATCAAGGAGTGTGGAGACCGATACTGTGTCTTCAGTAACAGGACAGACCAGGCTGAGAAGGAAGCTCAGGTGCAGGAGCTGGTGGAGCTGATAGACAAGATGGTACAGGACAACCAAGGAGCTTACTTTACCAACCCTGCACACAAGGGCACGGAGGTAAGAAAGAGAAAGGAGGAAGTCTTGAAGAAAATCTACCCTGATCACTTAGAAATACAGATTCTAAGAGTGGAAGAGGAGTGTGCTCAGGAATGCAAGAACAGTATGTGGGAAAAAGTGAGAAAAATTTAATTACTAAAGATGGACTACGAAGAAAAACTAAGAAATGTTAGGGAGGAGGTCCAAATAATGTCTTCAGTCATATATTTGAGGAAGTTATGAAGTTGCATTTAAAAACATTTCATTTCTAGCAGTATATAGTTTAATTTTTTAACAAAAATTTGATGCATTTGGCACATTTCTTGGGTTGATGTGAGGAATGAACCCAATTTTATACTTTTTAAAATATTCAAACCGATTCTTCACTGGTGTGGAATGTTGGGTTTGTTATACATTAAATTTCCCTAAACTAACAAGTGTTTGTCTAGATTTCCTATGTTTTCCTTTGGTCTGTCTATTTGTGTGCCAATACTCTAAGGGGTTTTCCATATTATTTATATTCTGACCTCCTCTTTTGTTCTATTTCTAATTCTCAATACTGTAATTACATTCCTATAACAAATATATTTTCTTTGTATTGACAGATTTCTCAAATATCATGTGAAAGTTAGGTGGAGATGGTTTTAGTTTTAGAGACAAAGTATTTCCCCATTAAGTAAGTTTCTGCCTCTCAAGAGGAGTAGAGAGATAAGAAAGTTATGTGTCAATTCATATTTTATAGAACATTTTTTTTTTTACAGTGAATGGCTATTGATGGGTTGTATTAATGATTTTCCTCTCATTGACCCTCCCCGCCACTCTAGTTTTCTAGAGTAAATCCCGCTTGGTCAGAATTGAACCCTTTTTCAAATGTTGTCTGATTCTATTTTTGCTAATGTTTTATTAGGATTTTCTGTTGGTATTCATAGAGCTTCCCAGGTAGCACAGTGGTAAAGAATCTGCCTGCCAATGCAGGAGATGCAAGAGACTCCATTTTGGTCCCTGGGTGGGGAAGATCTCCAACTGAATTTTGGAGTAGGAAATAGCAACCTGCTCCAGTATTTTTGTCCGGAGAATTCCATGAGCTAGGTGCCTGGTGGGCTACAGTCCATGAGGTAGCAAATCATCAGATACAACTAGGCAACTGAGTATAATAACAACATTGGTATTCATAAATGAGATTCATAAGTAGTTTTCTTTTCTGGTACAATCTTTGTCAGCTTGGCAGCTCACAGTTACGTTTACTTCTTAGAAAGGATTTGAAGGTTTACCTTTTCCCCTTATATTCTGAAATAATTTAAGTAAAATTGGGATTCTCTGGTCACCGAGAGTTTAATAGAATTCTCCTGTGAAACTGTCTGGGACTTACCCTATTTGGTGGGGAGCCCTTCCACTACTTTCTCTATAATTTCTTCCATTACCCGTGGTTTCCTTCAATTTTATGCTTTTAATGAGGTCAATATTAATAAGCTTTTCCTTTGTGTTGGAGTCCCCATAGGGGACTGCTGTGCTCTCTCTTCCATCCACCCTTTCTTTCCATTTGTGTCCAGATTGTTAGAACTTTTTAATGAACAGTCTTTCTCATAGGATAAGATGCTAACTTCTTCCACCAGGATTCCTCAGATTTGGTATCGTAAACAAAATCAGACTTCCTCCAGATCAACATGTATAGTATTTTGTTGTTGTTTAGTTGCTACATCATGTCTGATTCTTTGCAACACCATGGACTGCAGCCCACCAGGCTCCTGTGTCCCTGGGATTTTCCAGGCAAGGATACTGGAGTGGGTTGCCATTTCCATCTCCATTTTAGACATAAAGACAGTGAGGAAAAAAACAAGATAAAAGCAGATTTTAAAATGGAAATCACTGCTTTTATCACAGCAACACAAGAAAGCGATGCAATGGGAACTAGAATAATATGTAGAAGATATTTGGGAGGGAATTCTACAAGAAATACAGCTTTGCCCGGTTTAGAAAACTTGGAATGATTTATAGGTTCAGGAGAGTAAGAAAGGGTTGGGAATGGTTTCAACTTTATCTAAATATATATTTTTTCTTTTCCTGGAAAACCATAGCTGACTTGCCCACACTGTACAGCTAATGTCCAGTACAAAACTCTGAGGATCGTGCTGGTTGGAAAGACCGGAAGTGGGAAAAGTGCGACTGCAAACACCATCCTCGGGGAAAAGGTATTCGAGTCTAAGATTGCTGCCGAAGCTGTTACTAAAGATTGTCAGAAAGCATCCCGGAAATGGAAGGGGAGAGAACTAATTGTTGTTGACACCCCAGGGCTCTTCGACACCAAGAAGAGCCTGAACACGACCTGCAGGGAAATCTGCCGATGTGTCCTCGCCTCCTGTCCCGGGCCTCATGCCATCGTCTTGGTCCTGAGGCTGGGCCGCTACACACAGGAAGAGCAGCAAACCGTGGAGTTGGTCAAGGCTTTGTTTGGGGAAGCAGCCCTGAAGTATATGATCATCTTATTCACTCGCAAAGAGGAGCTGGAGGAGCAGAGCCTGAGCGACTTTTTGGAAAATGCGGATGTAAACCTACGAAGCCTCATCAAGGATTGTGGAGAGCGCTGCTGTGCCATCAGTAACAGCAAAAACACAGACCAGGCTGAGAACGAAGCTCAGGTGCAGGAGCTGGTGGAGCTGATAGAGAACATGGTGCAGAACAACCAAGGGGCTTACTTTTCTGATGCCATATACAAGAACACAGTGGAAAGACTGAGGAGGCGGGAAGAAGTCTTGAAGGAAATCTATCATGATCAATTAGAAACAGATATCCAAAAAGAAGAAATGAAGTGTGCTCAGGCATGCCAAAATAGGATGCAGGAAAAAGAGAGAAAAATTACGTTACTAAAGATGGAATATGAAGAAAAAGTAAGACATGCTAGGGAGGAGGCCCGAAACAGTATCTTCAGAGATAAACAAGATGGAAATATGAATTTCCCTTCAAGAATAAGTAATTGGTTTAAGAAGTAACTATTTTCTCACAGTTTACTATGGTTAGCAAAGCATCTTTCCAGCTCACTCCCTACCCTCTCCACGTCTGCCTCCCCACCAACAGACATCAGCTAATTTAAGAAATTACAAAATTGCCAAATTTGAGTGCTAGCTCATTACACATGGTAAAGACTTAAATGAAAGGAATTTGAAGGCTGAAATGCATCCTGCATTGAGCCTTACCACTACCTGTGAAACACAGTACACAGGCCCCTTGTGAACATTGTGTGACTGTCAGCAAAACTTCCGGTCCCCTCAGCAACATTGTTCTCTGGTTCATGAGAGATGAGATAATAAATATTTGTTTTTTTTAGCCGCTAAACTTTGGGGTAATTTGTTACACAGCAGTAGATAACTAGTACAAGATGTATGTTAATACATATATATATATAAATATTTCTTGAAATACTGGCCACTTGCTGCTGGGGAAGGGAACTTCAGTTTCTAGGAATCAGGGGTGGACGGAAACTTACTTTTTACTATAAGCTCTTTGATCTATTTAAGCATATTGTTTATTCAACAAATGAACAAAGATAATAAAATTTATTACAAATAATAAAATTTGTAATATTCTCCAACAAACAATAATTCCAAAGGACCATTTCAAAAACAATTGTCTTATTTGTCTCCACTTTCCTTTTCTAGGTGCTGGCTTAAAGTTCTTCTGCCTATAAATTCAGATAGCTCTGTGCCAGAATGTTCCATTTCCCCCTGAAGATCCACTGTCTTCCATTTTTGGTTCTTTGGCCCTGCCAGGGACCACATCCTGGGGTACAATGTTCTCTGACTCTCTCTTAGACACTACCAGTGAGAAGGCCAACAAAGGATCTGTGGGAGCCAGAGAATTAGATGAGGACATTTGTCTCCTGGATCCCTCTCTGCCCAGTCCTATCTATCCAGATGTCACCTCCAACCAAAGGTCCAGCCACAGGCACTGGGGACTCTCAGAGCTGACCAGTAGAATACACCTATATAGGAATCCTGTCATACTTGTAGTGTGGCTAAAACAAAACTTTTGACTGTTTCCAGAGATCACAGCTTGACCCGAGAGTGAATTTTAATTTTCAAAAATGCCCAATCTGGTGATTAGGGTAAATGGTAAAGTTGTAAGAGGTAGTCATAAAATAAAGAGACTAATTCTCTTTTAGGATCCTTAAGTCTAAAGTCAATGCTTCTGGAAAGGTTTCAGTTGAGTTGTGAAATGTGGAAACAGGGTTAGAATATGTGACTTAGCCCAAAGGGGGGTGAATTTGAGTGATGGCAATAATTTGACAATACAAAACAAAGCTTTGTTAAAATAAAGTAATTGTTGAGAATTTATGCCTAGTTTCTTGTATGTTTCTTTTTTAAATATTTTTTTTAATGTGGACAATTTTTAAAGTCTTTATTAAATTTGTTACTGTATTGCTTCTGTTTTATGTTTTGCCTTTTGGCCAGGAGGTATGTGGAGCCTTAGCTCCCCAATCAGAGAGCAAACCCACATCCCCTGCATTAGAAGGCAAAGTCCTAACCACTGGACCACCAGGAAAGTACCTCTGGTATGTTTCTTAACACAGTGGTCTAGGTCTGCATAGATTTCTAGAAAAATATAAAGGGGTCAGATATTTAAAGGATAAAATTTGGGAAATAATGAGAAAGTATTTTTTCTTATGGGATTAATAATGCCATTGGTTTCCTTGTTACCTAAAATTGTATAGTTTATTTTTTTTATTATCTACTATCTGTATTTTCTTATTGACATAAATTTATTCATAAAATTCTTTAAAAAAATTTAAATCTCCTTTGAATATATAGTTATAATCCTTTTATAATGTTTAGTATTTTCATTATATTCACTCTCTTTTTATTTCAATTGAATCATAATGATTCATTCCAAAGAATCAGCTTTAGTTTTTAAATTTTGATATGCTTATTTGTGCTGTCTTATAGTTCATTAATTTCTGTTCCTTTATTATTTCATTTTTTTTTGAATTCTTTGGTTTTATTCAGCTCTTCTTTTTTAAATTGGCTTCTTATATTCGAGTATACATATTTAAGATTATTAAGTTCCCTCTAAATACTGCTGTAGCTTAATCCAAAAGTTTTATTTTGTTGTTATTCAGTTCTCCATGTAGTTTCATTCATTAAGGGAATTACAAACTGCTCTGATTTCTAATAAAACATGCACTCCCTCTACTCCATTTTCACTTATATCTTTGAAATTTCAGTGAGAATGTATCAGTGAGCAGGAGATATAAAGGTAGTTTAAGGACATACACAGGGGATGAAGGCGGCAGGCAGAGAGTGGGGTGGGAGCCCTGGTTTATCCACACACGGCACTGACTTGAACTTCACACCTGTTCTAACTGGGTGGTCTTCCTTCAGCCTTCCCTGCAGGACCAGGGCAGGGTGATGTGCAGAGAAGCAGAAAAGAGGGGTGGGGTGGGATTCAAGTCTGAGATTCTCAGAACCCCCAGCAGGGCCCTACTCCCTGAAGAACTATCAGCTGCCTTTTCACCTGGCCAGTCCCTGTAACACAGGCCGGCTTCCTGCTGCTCTCCTCCCCTAGCCCCTGACTTCTGTTTCATGCATTCTGGGTCCCACACAAATCACTGCTTTGTTTTACCCTCTATGTCCTGTGCTGAGACTCTACCCTCGACTAGGCTGAGATCTCCTCTTATAAACACCAGTGCCCAGAGCTGACCACATAGAAGGTGTGCAGTGAATACTGGTGTGAAGGAATGTGATAAAATGGAACAAAATGGAAAGAGGAGGGAAGGGTGGAATGGACAGAGCCTGTCCAGTCCATGAGCAGAGGCAGGACTTTCCATCGACTCCTGCAGGGAACCCCTTGCTCATGAAGACTCTGGTGTGGACACCATGCCCTCCGTGTCCCTTATGAGATATAAACTTGCTGACAAAGAATAGCCACGGGCAAAAAAATGTGTGAAATGTTCGTCTTGTGTGTGGATCCTGTTCTTTGGGCTGCCCCCACTGCACCCACACCCCATCCCTCCTTACAGTCTAACCAGGACCCCTTCCCTGACAGACATCCCCCGGGCCTCCTCTCCTCTCACTGCTTCAGGTCCCCAGGGCTTCTTGAGCTGAGGTTTGAGTGATGCATTAAGGTCCCTTCTTGTCCTAGACATCCAGGTTTTTCTGGCCAAAGCCTCAGGACCTCCTGACCAGGCTCCCTCTGTCTTCCAGAGCCAGATCATCTAGAAGGGCTACCTGAGGTGTGCCAAGAAGACACCTGCAATGGTTTCCACACCCTCTCTCTTTGGGAACCAAGACACCAAAAGGGAGCTTGTGAGCTCTGGGTTTGCAGGGGTGAAGACTGGGAGATGAGGCCTTGCCCTAGGGAATAGAGTCTCACACATGAGGATGAGAAGATAAGTCAGATGTTCTAGAGAATTCACCCACGGCTTTTCCTAGTCACAGATCAAGATACGGGTGTTCTCATCACAGAGTGATAGCAGGCAGTTTGCAATGCCCTATCCTGAAAGCTAGTGCCTCTGCTCGACTCTTTGGGACCCTCAGACTCATCAGTTCTGGAATCAGTTGGGACCCAAAACCAGAACCGAAGGAAACAGTATTCTCGTAGGGTTGGGCATTTCAGACTCCCTGATGTAGTGAGGCAAGGAACTGGAGTCAAGAGTGTTAAAAAAGGCATCGTGTGAATCTAAATGTCCATCAACAGGTGAGTGGATAAATCTGTCAATTCCAGCCAAGAAGTATGATCTGTGACATATAGGGGGAGTCTCTTGAGCAACAGACATGGAATAAAGCTAGGCTGCATAATCTTGATTTGGTAAGTGGTGATTAAAGAAGCAAAACAGGGACAAGTGGAAAGTTACCATGTATCCACAAAAACTCCTGTTTTTCTCTCACTTCCCCATTATTTTTCCTTACTCTGCCCACTCCACTTCCCTTGTTCAGTAAAGATTTACTGAGCAAGGCCCTGACCATCAGAACAAGACTCAGTTTCCCCCAAAGTCAGTATCTCCCATTAGGAAGCTTCCATAAGCTCTTATCCTTATCCTTCAGAGGGAAGACAGAATGAAAGCCACAATCACAGAAAACTAATCAAACTGATCACATGGACCACAGCCTTGTCTAACTCAATGAAACTATGAGCCATGCCGTGTAGGGCCACCCAAGATGGACGGGTCATGGTGGAGAGTTCTGATAAAATGTGATCCACTGGAGAAGGGAATGGCAACCACTTCAGTATTCTTGCTTTGAGAACCACAGGAACAGTAAGAAAAGGCAAAATGATAGGATACTGAAAGAGGAACTCCCCAGGTCAGTAGGTGCCCAATATGCTACTGGAGATTAGTGGGGAAATAACTCTGGAAAGAATGAAGGGATGGAGCCAAAGCAAAAACAACACCCCGCTGTGGATGTGACGTAATAGAAGCAAGGTCTGATGCTGTAAAGAGCAATATTGCATAGGAACCTGGAATGTCAGGTCCATGAATCAAGGCAAATTGGAAGTGGTCAAAGAGGAGATGGCAAGAGTGAACGTTGCCATTATAGGAATCAGCGAACTAAAATGGACTAGAATGGGTAAATTTAACTCAGATGACAATTATATATACTACTATGGGCAGCAATCCCTTAGAAGAAATGGAATAGCCACCATGGTCAACAAAAGAGTCCAAAATGCAGTACTTGGATGCAATCTAACAAACAACAGAATGATCTCTGTTCATTTCCAAGGCAAACCATTCAGTATCATAGTAATCCAAGTCTATGCCCCAACCAGTAATGCTGAAGAAGCTGAAGTTGAACGGTTCTATGAAGACCTACAAAACCTTTTAGCATTAACACCCTCCCGACAAAGATTTCATACATAGTAGTGTGTATATTTCAATCCCATTTCCCAATTCATCCTACTCCCCCATCCCCCCTTGGTATCCATAAGTTTGTTCTCTATATCTGTGTCCCTATTTCTGCTTTGCTAATAAATTCATCTGCATGACTTTTCTAGATTCCACATATTGATATTATACAATATTTGTTTCCTGACTTACTTCACTCTATGTGACAGTCTCTAGGTCTATCCACGTCTCTGCAAATGGCACTATTTCATTTCTTTCTGTGGCTGAGTAACATCCCAGTGTATCTATGTACCACATCTTCTTTATCCATTCCTTTGCTGATGAACATGTAGATTGCCTCCCTGTCCTGCTTATTGTAAACAGTGTGGCAAGGAACATTGGGGTGTATGTATCTTTTTGAATTACAGCTTTGCCCGAATCAGTCACAGGGGTGGGATTTCTCGGTCATATGATAGTTCTATTTTTAGTTTTGTGAGGCACCTCCATACTCTTCTCCATAGTGACTGTACCAGTTTACATTCCCACCAACAGTGTAGGAAGATTCCCTTTTCTCCACACCCTCTTTAGCACTTATTGTTTGTAGATTTTTTTGATGATAGCCATTCTGTTCAGTGTGAGGTGATACCTGATTACAGTTTTGACTTGCATTTCCTGAATAATTAGTGATGCTGAACACGTTTCCTGGCCATCTGTATGTCTTCTTTGCAGAAATGTCTGTTTAGGTCTTCTGCTCATTTTTTTGATTGAGTTACTTGGTTTTTGATATGAAGTTGCATGAGCTGTTTGTATATCTTGGAGTTTAATCTTTTGTCAGTTGCTTCATTTGCAAATGTTTTCTTCCATTCTGAGGGTTGCCCTTTCATTTCATTTATGGATTCCTTTGCTATGCAAAAGCTTTTGCATTTAATTAGGTCCCATTTGCTTATCTTTGTTTTTATTTTCATTACTCTAGGGGGTGTGTCAAAAAAGATCTTGCTGAGATTTATGTCAAATAGTGTTCTGTCTATGTTTTTCTCTAAGAGTTTTATACTTCTGGGCCTTACAGTTAGGTCTTTGGTCCGTTTTGATTTTACTGTTGTGTAAGACGTTAGGTCAATTTTTTTTTTTTTTTTTTTTTTGCTCTGGGAACCTTAATGTGATAGTGACAATGTTGCCTTTTCTATACAAGTGAGTAAGTATTTGCTTATTCCAGCAATCAAATATTTTGAGATTTTTTTCTCTAAATTTGTCATTAACCTCTTTTTTGTTTTAATTATTATTTTGGGTCATAATGATTTTTACACCTTACACTCAGTCTCCTTCTTGGTCCAATTCTTGTTTACTTTGTATTTCCTGTCACACTTTATCCCATGAAGTTTAAGCACTCCTTTTTACTTCAAAAATAGACTTAAATCGTGTATATCCCTTGACTTTCGACGTCTGAAAACACCTAACATCTGTTCTTCCACGCGCTGGTGAAATGGCTCAAGGATACACTGAAGAGAACAGCGTATCACTCCTCAGAAATCACACACGTACACGCCTTCTAAGAACAGACTTCCCAACCCCAAGAAACAAAAGGCAAAGAACAGTGGCTCTGTGGCTCCTAGCTCTGCGGAGTTTCTGGAAAGGAGGACGGCTCCACTCTAATCTGCTCCACACCTGGCTCCAGCTTTGCACGAAGGTAGAGAAGTCCTCCGCGAAAAGTCTGTGATTCTTTCTTGCGCCAAAGAAAATAACTAGCTTTCTAAGTTGGTCTCTTTGGAGGTGCTTTCAAGGGGAGACTCGGATCAGAGTGGTCTCTTTTCACCCATCTTAAAGAGGAAATGGGAGGGGGCGAGGCGCTCGCGGTCTTAGAGGGCAAGCATCCCTTGGGGGTGCACACGCTGCGAACCCGGTTGTCCGGTTTCCGCGGCAGTAGTTTCGCCCCGCCCGGAGGACAGGAGGCGCGCGCGCTCCGTCAGCCCTGCTTTCCTTCTTGCCCTGCAGTCGTGCCCTGCAGCCTTCGGCCGCGCGCTCCCGCCGACCCGCTGGCACCCAGCCCACAGAGCCGAGCCTGGTAAGGGGACGCTGCGGGGGTCCCTGCGTCCTGGAGGATTGGGAGCGGGGAGAAGAAGGAGGGTTCTGGAGGCCGCGGTTGAGTCAGGGCTACTGATTTCTGGTGGGACCTCGAACCGGTTCCATGCTTCTGGGGTCTCCTGTCAGTGAAACCGGGCGCCGGTGGAAAGGGTTAGGGACACCAGCAGGCTCCCAGTGGGAACCAACCGGATTTGGGAACCGCTCACCCCGCGTTCCCGCCCATCGCTTTCCACAGCCCTGCAGTCTTTTATGTCTAGTTGCCTACTTCTTAGCTCTTTTGATTTTCATTAAGCTTCACAGCGTTTCATAAAGCTTCGCTAATATTCTCAGATGCTGGGAAAGATTGAAGGCAAAAGGAGATGAGGGAGGCAGGAGATGAGATGGTTAGATAGCATCTCGGACTCATTGGTCATGAACTGAACAAACTTCGGGAGATAGTGGAGGACAGGAAAGCCTGGCGTGCTGCAGCCCATGGGGTCGCAAAGAACTGGACAGGACTGAGCGACTGAACAATAATTTGACAGATTGAGAAAACTGAAACTCACAAGGTGCTCTAACTAGGTAGAGCGAACATCTTAAGTTTTACCTTCGTAACTTCACCCATACCACCCCCGCCCCGTCCCTGACAAGTACCACCTCCCAGAGAAGCCTGCTGCAGGAATCCATTCCTAGGGCTCCACAGGACGAGAACCCTCACTGAGCCACGTTCCCAACGAAACCTCTCAGTAGACATTGTTCCAAGACCTTGATCTGCAAGCCACCGCATTCTTCCCCAGATAGCCACGTTTCCTACCACACGATGTAGAATTCGACGCTATGGCATAGAGACCCCAGCGTGTACAGGAACCATCCCTTGGTCTACTGTCAACCCCTTGTGAAAGTCGTGTGATGAAATCCTGATGCTAAACTGTGAAACCAGTGATGCTGGGAAATAGAGGGACTCAAGCAGATGGGGAAGGAGAGACTCATGAATAAGGCAGACGAAAAATATTTTTACCTTTCCTAAAACAGCAGGAGAGAGCCTACTTTCTAGTGGTTTGATAAAATGAGATAGCATCAAGATAACATCAGGTTCATCCAATTTAAAGATCAGAAGGTATATGATGTTCATTTGCTTCAACCTCCTCCCTAAGCTAGATCCCCCTGCTGTTCCTGTCAGATATCTGTATAATCTCTGTTCCCACACCAGCTCTCTCTTGATTCCTGATCCCATGTCAGGAAGATTAGGGTTTTCTTTGTGGAGAAGAAATCTGCCTCCACTCTTCATTCCCCAACTTTTGTCTGTTCTGCAATTGACACGTGTCATGTCTCTTCAGGTTTACTATGCTTCCGGATGTCTTCCTAGGCTTGATTCAGTTCTTTTAATATCCTGTCGTTTCAGCATTTCCATCAATATCCTTTCTAACTAGCCTCTGGACACTTTGGTATTTGTTAATATCTGCCCCCAAAAATCTATTCCTCAGAGAGACGTGTTTCCCCTCGGCAACCTGACCCACTCAGAAGATGCTTCAGGGGACGGTGCTGCACCTCTGCTCCCCAATTCGGGACTTTGATGGTGTTTTGTGGCAGCCACAGAGCCCCATTTGGGTCACACTGATCATCAAGTCATGTAAAAACACCAGATTGTTTAAACTGAAATCTTTCCATTCTGAGCAACTTCTGTCCCTGATGATTTTATGTTTGAATAGTCTTTTTTTAAAAAAGGGGGCACACAAGATTTTGCAATACAGTTCTCTTTGTTGGTTTTAGGGCAAGCTTCCAGCCTAACTGCTTCAGTTTATGTCCTGACCATGGATGGCAACATGGTATGTGGTGTTCCAAGAGGCTCAATGACTTTATCTTCACTTCTCCTCCCTGATGAATCTAGGAGAATATATGCAGGCAAAATGAGCCAGTTTTTGTTCTTAGCTCCATGACAGTTGTGTGAACACGGGCATGTTAGTTGAGACTCAGTTTCTTAATATTTTAATAGAAACTTTAATACCTATCTCAATCACTTCATAGGGAATTAGGGCAAACAATTAAAATAATGGATATGAAAGAAAAATTGAAAATTACAAATGATGGTGAAGTTCATTATCAACATTGTCACGACTGTCATCATTGTCTTTACTACTTCAATATACTGGTTCCAATAGAAAATGTCATCTGAGATAGAAAAGATGTCAGAGAATTTGAACAATTTAGCAAAAGCTGGAGTATAATTTACTAGAGGTAAGGACACCAAGTGAGAGAAGGTGGTAAGGAAAATGGTCTTCTCGGGGGTTAAGGAAAGGAAAGGGGTGCAGGAGGAAAAGGAAAGGAAAGAATTTATTTTAGTATATTCTGATAGTGTGACAGGGGATGGTTTCCTTAATGAGGACCATTGCTATGCATCCTGACTGAGTGAATAGAAAAATGTATAAAGGTAGAAATAAGAAATTTGCTGAATAGCAAATCAACTATGAAAATCATTTTTGATTCAATGTTAATCAATAAAACGCAAGTTTAAACCAATTAAGACATCCTACTGTATGCCCAACAGGGTGAACAAAAAATTAAAAATCTAGTATTACCAAGTGTAGGCAAAGATTTGTGGGATGCTGGAACGTGGCTGCTGCCAGCATGACTCAACACAAGTTTCCTGGAGTCAGATTTGGCAACATCTAGTCAGGTGGAGCGACTACACTTTCACTTTTCACTTTCATGCATTGGAGAAGGAAATGGCAACCCACTCCAGTGTTCTTGCCTGGAGAATCCCAGGGACGGCGAAGCCTGGTGAGCTGCCATCTATGGGGTCGCACAGAGTCGGACACGACTGACGCGACTTAGCAGCAGCAGCAGAAGCAGCAGTCAGGCGGAAGTTGGACATTCCAGAGAGATTGTCATGTTGGTAGTAGCACTACTGTTGGTAGTAACAAAGATGCATTTGGAACACCAAATGTTTGTTAAGAAAGAACAGGATAAAATGTTGCATAAATAATGTCACTTCTGTAAAAAAGTAAAATACCAAAAAGTACTGTATCTTAACTTAGATAGATGTGTATGTACAAGTGTAAATACACAAATGAGATAGACACATAAACCTCTCAGAATATTGTTTGCGTCTAAAAGGAGAGGGAGAATGAGACTCAGGGTTGGAGTCAAAAAGTAAATAAATGAAACTATATGTGTAAAGTTTTAACTTTCTCAATCAAACTGAACAGCAGTAATAAAAATGCCAAAATTCTGAGGTTTGTTCATTGCACATCGTGGAATTTGTTTTATTCCTCAGTGTATTTATTTCTCTTCTTAAAATATTTGTTTCATAACTGCATAATCTTTAAAACTGAATAAATAAAATATAGGCTCAGTGATGGTGGTTTAGTTGCTAAGTTGTGTCTGACTCTTGTGACCCCATGGACTATATATAGCCTGCCAGGCTTCTCTGCCCATGGGATTCTCCAGGCAAGAATACTGGAGTGGGTAACCATTCCCTTCTCCAGGGGATCTTCCCAACCCAGGAATTGAACTCAGTTCTCCTGCATTGCAAGCCCATTCTTTACCAACTGAACTATGAGGGAAGCCCATAGGCTCAGAGTTCACCTTAATTATAATTCAAGATTGCATGCTTGCCTTTTCCAATGCATGCTTACCTTTTCTAGCACCAAGAATGACACAATAGTATGCTTCATCTGAATGAAACATTTATCTCCATGGTTTTGCCAATTTCTGCTCATGTCTACTGGGATTTTTAAGTTGTTATTGGGAGACCCACAAGGAAAGACATTTGATTTAAAACAGAGAAGGCAATGACTTTATCCTGAATTTGTCCCGAATGTTGCTGCTGTCCCTCAGTCAGGGCACCAGTTTCTCTCCCCCCAGCTGCTCAGAGGGAAGGAGGTGGTGACCATGTTCGGGCCTTTTCCCCTTCTCCCTCTCATGTCCATCCTCAAAGGAGCCCTGGACCCCAATTCCACACTCCCACTGGAAGGTGATTTGTACATTCCCCTTTGCCACTGGGCTATCCATCTGATACAAACAGTTTCTGGGACTGGAAATGCCCAGTACTTCAAACAAACCACTATTCATTTACATCAAGGCAACATTTATTCTCTAGTCTAGCAAATTTGCTTTGATTCCAGTAATAATAACAAATAATTTTAAAGTCTTGTTTCTTATTCCATAGAAGAAGGCTTTCTTTATTTCATGCCTTTTCAGCTTGAAGGGGGATAATCAACTGATGTGTATTCAAACATTTCTTGCTTTCCTGTAGAATGAGGAAGAAAAGCAAGAGTTCACTGTGTTAATAACCTAGCATCACCTGGCTTGCTTAAAGCTCTATATGGATATTTGAAAATAAAACATGTTAGAAAATTAGCAATGCAAATGGTTCATCTGAGGATAATTGTTCTCGGCTATCTGAATTGGAGGTGTTCTCAGGTCTTACCAGCTCCTATAAGGACACTTGCTTTTATTCCTTTCCTCTTTTTATTCTAGAAGTGAATGGAAGGGCTGCAGAGGAGCAGATATGGAACCATGGCTGAAGGTAAGAAACCCTCCAAATTCTCAAGCACTCTGGACACCTGGAGACAGTTACTGTCTTCCCTCTTCCATTCCCTGACCTCAAACACTGAGACAGAAGAGAAACCCAGTTACTTTAAACTGCAGGAGAAAAAGGCAGCTATCACGTTCTTTATCTTCCCTACTGTCATCACACCCTACACACCTGAGCATGACACTCTGACCCTTGTGGTGATGTATGGGAAATGTGGAAATAAAACTTCAAGTCAGAAGTCAGTGGATTTGGAACCAAATTGTGGAAATGATATCTTCCCCTGCCTGTGCTCAGCTTGAAAAGAGGAAAAGTTCCCCATAGAGATTTAGTAATCCTGTTTGAAAAATAAAATTTCAGAATACTTTAGTAAGGGAAGAACTGACACAGTAAAAGGAACAAAATAACAGATCTTAGGCGCCTAGAATGAACCTAATTCATATGGGCTCATAAGAACTCCAGAAGTCCTTGGATTCTCACTCTTCATCTCTTGAAAATTTTAGCTCTTGGCACAACGTCACCCTTGCCGACTCTTGTTGTTGTTTGTTGTTGTTTAGTCACTATGTCATATCCAACTCTTTGCAACCCCTTGGACAGCAGCCCACCAAGCTCCTCTGTCCATGGGCTTTTCCAGGCAAGAACACTGCAGCAGCTTGCCATGTCCTCCTGCAGGGAGCCTTCCCAACCCAGGGATCAAACCTGTGTTCCGTGTCTCCTGCATTGGCAGGCGGGTTCTTTCCCACTAGCACCACCTGGGAAGCCCATCGCCAACTATACCCCAAGACAAAATACAAGCTTTAAAAAAGAATCACAAACTTAGTAAAACAGGGGAAATCCTTTTTTTTTTTTTTTTACAGGCGGGATAGAACATCAGGGCTTTGAACCTTCCTCCTCCTTGAGGATCATCCTGGTAGGCAAAACAGGCAGCGGGAAAAGTGCGACCGGGAACAGCATCCTCTGCCAGCCCGTGTTTGAGTCCAAGCTGGGGGCCCAGTCGGTGACCAGGAAATGTCAGAGGGCAACAGGCACGTGGAATGGGAGGAGCATCCTGGTGGTGGACACGCCCCCCATCTTCGAGTCCAGGGCCCAGGATCAAGAGGTGTATGAGAATATCGGAGCCTGTTATCTGCTGTCGGTGCCAGGGCCCCACGTGTTGCTGCTGGTGACCCAGCTGGGGCGCTTCACCGAGCAGGACGTGGTGGCTGCGACCAGGGTGAAGGAGGTCTTTGGGGCAGGAGCCGAGAGACACATGGTCATCCTCTTCACTCACAAGGAGGATTTGGCGGGTGGATCCTTGGATGAGTACGTGGCAAACACAGACAACCTCAGGCTGAGGAGCCTGGTCCGGAAGTGCGGGCGGAGGTACTGTGCCTTCAACAACCGGGCCTCCGGGGACGAGCAGAGAGAGCAGCTGGCCCAGCTGATGGCAGTGATCGAGGGGCTGGAGCGGGAGCACCAGGGTGCCTTCCTCACCAACGAGCTCTTCTTTGATGCACAGATGCTGCGACAGATAGGGGATGGAACCCATGGAGAAGGTCAGAGGCGCTACCTGGAAAAGGTACAGCTGCAGGTTGCAAAACAAAAGCAAGACCTGAAAGAGGGTGAGAGAAACGGTGCCTTGAAGGTGCTCCTCCGACTCAAAGCCTGGATCGTTTCTCATGCCAAAATATTTGTTCTTTTCCTATGCCTTTTGATTTTTCTTGCCATTGTAATTAGCTTGTATAGTACACATCAACGTTGAGCATTTTCAGATGACAGCTGCCCTCGGCTTCCACCTTTTCAGAGTTGGCATACCTATCTGTGTTGATCAGAAACTTTGTTTGCTTTTTACATAATTTCATTTTCAATTTTGCTTCCTTGCATCAGACACACCATCCCTTTCCTTCGGTTCCTTTTTAGGTAAATAAAATCCAAAAGGAAAGAAATTTCCCCTTTCTGTTGTGTTAAAAATGGTGAAGGTGGAAACTTCCCTGGCAGTCCAGTGGTTAAGACTGCTTTCAATGCAAAGGGTGCAGGTTCAATCCCTGGCTGAGAAACTAAGATCCTATGTGCTGTGCAGCCAAAAATTAAAGCAAATAAATAAATTTAAGAGCAAAATCTTTTCAAAAATATGATGAAGACAAGTAATAAACTAACTGCACACCATCAAGAAATATTGGGGAGCTTGAGGAGAGGAAAGTGAGTGGACTGACATACTGTGTGAGTGAACGTCTCACCGGGGACCTCCTTTTTACAGTTGGAATTCCTTATTTTATTCAGAAACATACTCTGACTTCCTTGTAGGTTAAAAAAAAGATAGTAATAATAAGACACCACACAAGAGAGAAAGACTAGGGTGTTCTGGGATGTCTCTGGGGTGTGAAGAGGCTGGGGGAGAAAGGAGGGAGGCCGTAGAGACAGGGTGGGGAGGAAGATCTCCACATAGTCAGCCACTGGGAAATTAAAGAACCAGAAATCCTTAGAGCAGGGCTAGACAAGAGCCAGATGGTGAGTGTAGGAATTCAGGCTTAGCCGACCATCTGGTCTCCTTCAACACTCAACCATCTCCATGTAGCATGAGAGCCACCCTGGAGAAGAAGGAAGTGACCTGCAAGACTGCATTCCCTACAAGTTTAGAAATTTGAATTGCATGGACTTTTCATATGTGGTGATGAAACATTATGCTTCTCTTGATTTTTTGACCCACTGTTGTTGTTCAGTCGCTCAGCCCTGTCTGGCTATTTGCAACCCCATGGACTCCAGCACGCCAGATTTCCCTGTCATTCACCATCTCCAAGAGCTTGCTCAAACTCATGTCCATTGAGTTGGTGATGACATCCAACCATCTCATTCTCTGACATTCCTGAATCCTCCTGTCTTCAATCTTTCGCAGCAAAGATTTTTTTGAAAATTTTTTTCTGTTTCTTCTAATGAGTGAGCTCTTAGGTAGCCAAAGTATTGGAGCTTCAGCTTCAGCATCAGTCCTTCCAAAGACTATTCAGGCATGCTTTCCTTTAGGATTGACTGGTTTGATCTCCTTGTAGTCCAAGGGACTCTCAAGAGTCTTCTCCAACACCACAGTTCAAAAGTATCAATTCTTTGGTGCTCAGCCTTGTTTATAGTCCAACTCTCACATCAATACATGACTACTGGAAAAACCATAGCTTTGACCTTTGTCAGCAAAGTAATATCTCTGCTTTTTAATACACTGTCTAGGATTGTCATAACTTTTCCTCCAAGGAGCAAGTGTCTTTTAATTTCATGGCTACAGTCACCATCTACAGTGATTTTGGAGCCCAAGAAAAGAAAATTTGTCTTTGTTATCATTGTTTCCTCATCTTTTTGCTGTGAAGTGATGGGACCAGATGCCATGATCTTTGTTTTTAGAATGCTGAATTTTAAGCCAGCTTTTTAACTCTCCTCTTTCACCTTCAATAGGAGGCTCTTTAGTTCCTCTTCACTTTCTGCCATAAGGGTGGTGTCATCTGCATATCTGAGGTTATTGATATTTCCCCTGGCAATCTTGATTCTAGCTTGTGCTTCATCCAGACTGGCATTTTGCATAATGTACTCCACATATACATTAAATAAGCATGGTAACAATATACAGCCTTGATGTACTCCTTTCCCAATTTGAAACCAGTCCATTTTTCCCTGTCCAGTTCTGAATGTTCCTTCTTGACCTGCATACAGGTTTCTCAGGAGGCAGGTAAAGTGGTCTGGTATTCCCATCTGTTTAAGAATGTTCCACAGTTTGTTGTGATCCACACAGTCAAAGGCTTTAATGTAGTCAATGAAGCAGAAGTAGATGTTTTTCTAGAATTCTCTTGCTTCTTCTATTATTCAAAAATGTAAAAATGCTCCTCAATTCACAGAACTGGCCTCAGCCTGGATTTGCTCTGCAGGCTGTCGTTTGCCCACCCCTGTCTTAGAGGAAGTTTTCCATCATGGGTTGAGCTTGGATGTAGTGAAACATCTTGAACCCCAAAGTCAGCACAATTGTGTGTGATACCTGTAGAAATTTTGGGGAAGGGTGGCATTGCACATTTCAGTGGTAGAAAAGAGAAGCGGGAAGACACTGGGGTGAAGTTTGAGTGGTGGTCACCACCAAGTCAGTGGAAAGAGGAAACCAGATGAGGAAGGGTCTGGGTGACCCCTTCCCAACTTCTCCTCCTATGGGATAGCTGTCCATCCCTTCATACCCTGTAGGGGAGACCCACGGTCACACAAGCATTCTGTGACTGGGTGGGTAAGTGATGAGCTCTCTGTGATGCCCAACTCATTGTCCATGTTCCCACTGGTGATAAAGGTGCAGTTTATCTCAACAGTGCTATCCTATAACCGATTCCAATCTTGTGCAAGGAGTGTTATGTGTGAGATCCTCAAACCCTTGAAACACCAAGCAACTCAGAGTTCTCAGATCAAGGACCTCCTCCTCAGTGTGGTCTTCCCAAACTGTCTGACCCAAGTTGGCCTCTCCCTTCCTTGACTTCATCCAGTCCCACTCCACCCACACGTAGCTGAGTGCTGAGGGGCAGGGTCTCTGCTGGTCACCAGGGATCTGAGAGAAGTAAGGCCAAGGACACCTGTGTAGTAGAGGGAGGAAGGCATGTAAAAACGAGGATGAGCCGGAAGTGAGAGTCCACACAGGAAAGCAAGAGTAGCCCTCGCTGGTCATGACTAGAGAAAGCCCGGGTAGCAATGAAAACCCAGTGTGGCCAATGAATAAATTAAACTAAAAATGGGTGTGAGAGAAATTTGTCCATGGTGGGATGTCAACCAGAAGGAGAGTACAGGCTTGGGGGGCAGAGGAGCCTTGGCCAGGTTGGGGCCGAGGCTTCTAGAAACGTGCTGGCCCCTCCTTCCAGGACTGACTTCAGGCAGAGGGAGCAGGCAAGGCATTCAGAATCACAGTAATCCAAATCTGTGCCCCAACTGGTAATGCTGGGTCAGGCAGGAGATTGAGAATCACTGGAGGAGGCAGGGAGGGACCTGGCTGGGTGGGTTCAAGGGCTTTCTCCCCGAGGTTTTTAACCAGGTTAGGAATTTTAGGAAGATCACGCTGCAGCAATGTGGTGGTTGGACTAAATAAGTGTGAGCCTAGGAACATGGCATCACACTCAGAATAAAAGAATTCCACCTCAGCCATCCATCGGGGCCTGAGCCGTAACGGGAGGTGTGGGGATGGAGAGGACACCACAGGAATGGGGCACCGAGGGGGTAAATTGACACTGATATCAGAGTGGCACTGATATCAAGGTCAGGAGGGAGCCAGCTTTCTGTTGGCCTCCTGGGGACCCTGGCTCCCCTCACTGCCTCGGCCCTCAGAGGAGACTGGGCTGAGCAGAGGAAGGCCGAGACTTCAGATCTGGTGGAGTCAACATTGAAGCCCTCTGGGCTGGGCAGTCTCCTCCTCCCTCCAGGGAAGGCACTGAACCAGGGAAACTCACTAAAGAAAGCTGGAGGGAGAACCCAGGAATATTTTGCAATAGAGGAAGAGACAGGGTCATGCTCCACCTTGGTTGTTCGCCAAAGTAATTCCTTTGAAAGTGTTCAAATATGAGCTCTGATTCTCCCTCAAACTGTTACAGAAAGGGGATCCCTTCCAGGGCCCTAAAGGGGGCTCTTGTCTAACACTCGGAAATGAATTGTCTGAGGAGACACAGGAGCTGATAAAGCAAGAGAATATTGGGAAAGGCCCACCCGAGGGGAGAGCAGTAGGGTAAGGGAACCCAGGGGAACTGCTCTGCCATGTGGCTCAAAGTCTCAGGTTTCATGGTGATGGGATTAGTTTCCGAGTTGTCTTTGGCCAATCATTCTGGCTCAGGGTCCTTCCTAGTGGTGCATGCCTTTCTTGGTCAAGATGGATGCAAGCAAGAAGGATTCTCGGAAGTGCTAGAACATGTGGCTTCTCCTTTTGACCTTTCCCAAACTCTTCCAGTTGGTGGTGGCTTATTAGTTTGTGTTCCTTACCAGGACTTTCTATGATAAAGTAACTCAAGCAAGTGGTTATTGTGGTGCCTGGCCAGGGTGGGCAGTTTCAGTCAGTGTGCAGTCAGGCAGTTTGACCCTAACAAAAGGGTGAAAGAAGCACAGAAAAGACTCGCCCAGGGGCCATCCCATTTCCTCTGCTTCTCCCTTTGTCATTGTCAGGATAGTCCAGCTCCACGGATTTTTCACATTCTTCAAGATTCCAGGGAAGCCCCTTCAGCATTCAGTGGATGTTGACTCTCTACGCAGGAGCTTTAGCTGTATATGAAGGTCCTTCCTGATACTAGGAAAAGAGAAGTTTGTTTGCTTATTTATTCTTTGCATCTTTGAAAGTTCACAACTTAAAGATTCCCATGTAGGGGACGTACTGTATTTATTATGCTGGTCTGTGGTCAGTGACCTTAGATGTTGCTACTAGGACTTGCTGAAGCCTCAGATGATGGTTAGCACTTTTCAGCAATAAAGTATTTTTAAAGTTATGTACATTTTTTTTTAGGGGGCTTCCCTAGTGGCTCAGTGGTAAAGAATCCACCTGCCAATGCAAGAGATACAGGATCAATTCCTGGATGGGGAAGATCCCCAGGAGGAAAAAATGACAACCCACTCCAGTATTCTCGCTTTGGAAATCTCAGGGACAGAGGAGCCTATGGGCTTCAGTCCATGGGGCCACAAAAGACTTGGAGAGGACTTAGCGACTGAACAATAACAACAACAATAAAGAAAAGGAAGAAACTAGATCTCTCTCTCCACCAGATAGGACACAGCAACCAAAAGGGGGGTTCTCCCCAGACACCAAATCCCCCACACTTTGATCTTGGACCTCCCAGCCTCCAGAGCAGTGAAGAATAAATATTTCTTGGTTACCACCTAGTCTTTGCTATTTATTTTAGCAACCTTAACTGACAAAAAGAATAATAAATGCCTCTTGAGGAGGAAGATAAGAAAAGATAAAAAGGAAAAGACCTAGAAGCACTAGCACCCCTGAGTCGATTCAGCCATCACACCCTCTATTCCCACCTCATGCCTGGGCTCAGAGGAGATATTCTTACATCGAGAATAGAGGGAGCTCACACAGGGCTGGTGGAATAAATCCCAGATGGACCAAAGTTTTTAGGATCACTCCTTTGGGGTTACTGGATTTTTCCAACCTTTCCAGAACCTTCTCCCTATTCTGCCTCCACCCAGAAGCCTCAGTTCAGTCACTCAGTTGTGTCCGACTCTTTGGGACCCCATGAATCGCAACACGCCAGGCCTCCCTGTCCATCACCAACTCCCGGACTTCACTCAGACTCATGTCCATAGAGTCGGTGATGCCATCCAGCCATCTCATCCTCGGTCATCACCTTCTCCTCCTGCCCTCAATCCCTTCCAGCATCAGAGTCTTTTCCAGTGAGTCAACTTTTCGCATGAGGTGGCCAAAGTACTGGAGTTTCAGCTTTAGCATCATTCCTTCCAAAGAAATCCCAGGGCTGATCTCCTCCAGAATGGACTGGTTGGATCTCCTTGCAGTCCAAGGGACTCTCAAGAGTCTTCTCCAACACCACAGTTCGAAGCATCAATTCTTTGGTGCTCAGCTTTCTTCACAGTCCAACTCTCACATCCATACATGACCACAGGAAAAACCATAGCCTTTACTAGACGGACCTTAGTCGGCAAAGTAATGTCTCTGCTTTTGAATATGCTATCTAGGTTGGTCATAACTTTCTTTCCAAGGAGTAAGCGTCTCTTAATTTCATGGCTACAGTCACCATCTGCAGTGATTTTGGAGCCCCCCAAAATAAAGTCTGACACTGTTTCTACTGTTTCCCCATCTATTTCCCATGAAGTGATGGGACCAGATGCCATGATCTTCGTTTTCTGAATGCTGAGCTTTAAGCTAACTTGTTCACTCTCCACTTTCACTTTCTTCAAGAGGCTTTTTAGCTCCTCTTCTCTTTCTGCCATAAGGGTGGTGTTATCTGCATATCTGAGCTTATTGATATTTCTCCTGGGAATCTTGATTCCAGCTTGTGCTTCTTCCAGTCCAGCGTTTCTCATGATGTACTCTGCATAGAAGTTAAATAAGCAGGGTGACAATATACAGCTTTGACCTACTCCTTTTCCTATTTGGAACCAGTCTGTTGTTCCATGTCCAGTTCTAACTGTTGCTTCCTGACCTGCATATAGGTTTCTCAAGAGGCAGGTCAGGTGGTCTGGTATTCCCATCTCTTTCAGAATTTCCCACAGTTTGTGGTAATCCACACAGTCAAAGGCTTTGGCATAGTCAATAAAGCAGAAATAGATGTTTTTCTGGAACTGTCTTGCTTTTTGCATGATCCAGCGGATGTTGGCAATTTGATCTCTAGTTCCTCTGCCTTTTCTAAAACCAGCTTGAACATCTGGAAGTTCACGCTTCACGTATTGCTGAAGCCTGGCTTGGAGAATTCTGAGCATTACTTTACTAGCATGTGAGATGAGTGCAACTGTGTGGTAATTTGAGCATTCTTTGGCATTGCCTTTCTTTGGAATTGGAATGAAAACACCTTTCCCAGTCCTGTGGCCACTGCTGAGTTTTCCAAATGTGCTGGCATATTGAGTGCAGCACTTTCACAGCATCATCTTTCAGGATTTGAAATAGCTCAACTGGAATCCCATCACCTCCACTAGCTTTGACCTCCAGCCACAGTCTAAGTCTTTGAATTCATTCTCCTTCTGTTCCTCCATGCATCTCTTCATCCCAACACACCCACTCAAGGATAGGGTTGTGGGAAATGGGGAAATGAAACCATAAGTCTTTGTTGGGAAGAAATCTGAATCACGAAACACAATTTCCTCCCCTTGTTTGTGTTCAATCTTAAAGGAAAAAGGACATAATAAATATTATTGGTACATGAGTGTTTAAATCTCCAACTCTTAACTGTGGACTTGTCTATTTTTCCCCATTTATTTCTGTCTGTTTTTACTTGTTGGATTTTGAAGTTCTCTGGGATTTTTCTGAATCTCTGTTACATATGAGGAGCATCACATTCAACATTACTGTGTCTTGTTGATGAATTAGCCTTTTTACCAAGATGAAGTGTCTTCCTTTAGCCCTGGGATAGAGATAGTATTGTCCTGAAACCGCTGATATTATAGCCACTGTAGGTTTCATGTTCTCAATCTATGCATCATGTATCTTTTTCATCTCTACTACTTTCATCTCTCTGTGTCTTGATATTTAGGGTGAGATTTCCTTAGACAGTTTGCGGGTAGGTCTTGCTTTTTTACCCTGTCTGTCTTATACTCGAAGAGTTGAGATAAGTTGCATCTAATATGATTATTGATATAGTTGTGTTTAAATTCATCATCTTGCTATTTGTTTTTTATGTTTATCCCACCTATCTTTTTTTTTCTTTTTCTCTGCTTTCTTTATGATGATTTTTTAAGTTTTCATTTTATTTCCACTATCACTTTGTTAGCTATACCTGACTTTATTTTTCTTAGTGATTGCTTCACAATTTACAATCAGCACACTTCAGTCACTCAGTCGTGTCCAACTCTTTGCAACCCTATGGACTACAGCATGATAGGCCTCCCTGTCCATCAACAACTCCCGGAGTTTGCTCAAACTCATGTCCATTGAGGTGATGCCATCCAACCATCTCATCCTCTGTCGTCCCCTTCTCCTCTCACCTTCAATCCTTCCCTGCATCAGGGTCTTTTCCAATGAGTCAGCTCTTTGAATCAGGTGGCCAAAGTACTGGAGTTTCAGCTTCATCATCAGTCCTTCCAATGAACATTCAGGACTGATTTCCTTTAGGATGCACTGGTTGGATCTCCTTGCAGTTCAAGGTACTCTCAAGAATATGCACATTTAATTTCTCATCCTCTCTTCAGAGAGGGTTATATCACTTCACATATACTGGAAGTTCTTTAGAACACTATCTTTTATTTCTTCCCTCCCATCTTCTGCATTATTTATATTATACCTTTTACATTTAATTGAAATACAAACAGGCTTCCCAGTTGACTCAGTGATAAAAAACCCACCTTCCAATGCAGGAGACTAGGGCTCAATCCCTGGGTCAGGAAGATCCTCTGGAGAAAAAAATGGCAACACACTCCCGTATTCTTGCCTAGGAAATCCCATGGACAGAGAAGCCTGGCAGGCTACAGTCCATGGGGACACAAAAGTGTCAGGCATAACTTAGTGACTAAAGAACAACAGAATATAAACTCAGTGATATATTCTTCTAGCTTTGTCTTTAAAAGCCAACTATCTTTAGGATAAATTTAGATGATGAAAATAATCTCTTTTTAAAATTTATCCAGTTATTTTCTATGGTCTGTCATTCTTTTGTGTTGATCCCACTTGTCATCCACTTCCACTTTCCATCCATCTGACCCATCTATGGATCAGTCCAGAGCAGCCTGTTGCTCAGTGTCTAGAAACAGTCCTCTTAGACAGGCATACCTTAGAAACATTGTTGAATTGGTTCCAGATCACTGCAACCAAGTTAATATCACACCAAGTTTTTAGCTTCCCAGTGCACATAAAAGCTATGTTCACACTACACTGTAGTCTATTAAGTGTACAATAGAGTTTTGTCTAAAAAATAATGTACATACCTGAATTTAAAATCACTGACAACCATCATCTAAGCCTTTGGTGAGTCATAATCTTTTTGCTGGTGGAGAGTCTTGCCTCCATGTTGAGGACTGCTGACAAATCAAGGTGAATGTGGTGGCTGCTTAAGGCTGGCATGGCTGAAGCAATTCCTTAAGATAAGACAACAATGAGTTTGTCACGTCAATTAACTTTTCCTTTCATAAATTATTTCCCTGTAACATGCATTGCTATTTCTCATAATTTTACCCACTGTAGAGCTTCTTTCAGAATAGGAATCAATTTTCTCAAACTCTGCTGCTGCTTTATCAATTGTTGTAATTGTTCAGTCACTTAGTTGTGTCTGACTCTTTGCAACCACATGGACTGCAGCACTCTGGGCTTCCCTGTCCTTCACTATCTCCCAGAGTTGCTCAAACTCATTTCCATTGAATCAGTGATGTCATCCACCATCTCATCCTCTGTCTCTCCCTCTTCCTCCTGCCTTCAATCTTTCCCAGCATCAGGGTCTTTTCCAATGAGTCAACTCTTTGCATCAGGCGGCCAAAGTACTGTAGCTTCAGCTACAGCATGTGCTGTGATTAGTCACTCAGTCATGTCCGACTCTTTGGCACCCCATGGACTACAGTCTGCCAGACTCCTTTGTCTATGGGGATTCTCAAGACAAGAACACTGGAGTGGGTTGCCATGCCCTCCTCCAGGGGATCTTCCCAACCCAGGGATTGAAGCCAGGTCTCCTGGATTGCAGGCGGATTCTTTACTGTCTGAGCCACCAGGGAAGTCATCAGTTCTTCCAAAGAATATTCAGGATTGATTTCCTTTAGAATTGACTGGTTTTCTCTCCTTGCTGTCAAAGGGACTCTCAAGAGTCTTCTCCTAGCACCACAGTTTCAAAGCATCAATGCTTCGGTGCTAAGCTTTGTTTTACATGACTACTGGAAAAACCATAGCTTTGACTATATGGACTTTTGTTGGCAAAGTGATGTCTCTGCTTTTTAATATGCTGTCTAGGTTTGTCATTGCTTTTCTCCCAAGGAGCAAGCATCTTTTAATTTCATGTGTTGAGTCCTTTAAAATCATCTATGAGGACTAGAATCAGCTTCTTTCAAACTCCTGTTAATGTTGATATTTTGACCTCTTCCTGTGAATCATGAATATTCTTAATGGCATCTAGATTAATGAGGTCTTTCCAGATGGTTTACTACTACTTTGCCCAGATGCATCAAGGGAATCACTATATATGGTAGCTATAGCCTTATGAAGTGTATTCCCTAAATAATAAGATCCAAAATTCAAAATTACTCCTTGATACAAGGGCTATGAATGGATGTGTTCACAGGCATGAAAACAACATTAATCTCACAGTACATTTCCACCAGAGCTCTTGTGTGACCAAGGGCATTGTCAATTAGCAGTAATATTTTAAAAGGAATCTTTTTCCCTGAGCAGTAGGTCTCAACAGTGGGCTTAACATCTTTAGCAAACCATGTTGCAAACAGATGGGTTGTCATCCAAAGTTTGTTGTTCCATGTGTAAGGTACAGGCAGAGTATATTTAGCATAATTCTTAAGGACCCTAGGATTTTCACAATGGTCAATGAGCATTGGCTTCAACTTAAAGTCACTAGCTATGTTAATCTCTAAAAAGAGAGTCAGCGTGTCCTTTGAAGATTTGAGGTCAGGCATTGACTTCTCTGGGCTTCCCAGGTGGTGCTAGTGGTCAAGAATCCTCCTGCCAATGCAGGAGCTGCAGGAGACACAGGTTCAATCCCTGGGTCAGAAAGATCTTCTGGAGGAGGAAATGATAACCCACTCCAATATTCTTGCTTGGAGAATCCCATGGACATAGGAGCCTAGTGGGCAACAGTCCATGGGATTGTAAAGAGTCAGATATGACTTAGCAACTAAGCATGCATACATGATTGACTTCTCCTCTGTAGCTATGAAAGTTCTAGACAGCATTTTTTTTTCCCCCAAGATAAAGCTGTTACACTTACACTGGAAATCTGTTGTTTATCTTAGCTAGATCTTCTGAATAACTTACATGCATTTCTACATCAGCTCTGGCTGCTTCACTGTGCACATTTATGTTATGGAGATGGCTTCTTTCCTCAAACTTCATTAACCAACCTCTGCTAGTTTCAAACTTTTCTTCTGCAGCTTCTTCACCTCTCCTTATCTTTAGAGAATTGAAGAGAGTTTGGACATTTCTCTGGATTAGGCTTTAGCATAATGGAATGCTGTGGCTACTAAAACTCTCTCCATATCAGAATAGCTATTTCATTTTCTTATCATTCTAAGTTCACTGGAGTAGTACCTTTAGTTTTCCTCAAGAACTTTTCCTTTGCATTCTTAATTCAGCTAAATGTTTGGCAAAAGAAACCTAGCTTTCAGCTTGTCTTGGATTTTTACATGCCTTCCTCACTAAGTTTCACCAGTTCTAGCTTTTGATTCAAACTGAGTGATGTGTGAACCCTTCCCTTCGCTTGAACAGTTAGAGGCAAGCATTGGGTTATTAATTGCTAATTTCAATATTGTTGTTTCTTGGGCATAGGGAGACACAAAGAGAGAAAGAGAGACAGGTGAAGGTCTACTTAGAGGAGCAATCAGAACACACACATTTCCCAGTCAAGTTCACTGTCCTATATGGATGTGGTGTATGGCACACCAGGACACTTACAAGAGTAGCTTCAAAGACCAATTATCACAGATCATCATGATGGAAGAGGGGCATGGGAAATTCACACTGGTTTATACATGATTTAACTTGAACTTTAACTAAAACAGCCCATTTTGTGGTCTATTAGACATATATGGTTCATCTGCTTTAATCACTGAAGAAAGTAATGCATTTAAACATCACAATGGAGGGTCCAGTGGTTAAGGATCTGCCTGCCAATACAGGGACACACATTCGATCTCTGGCCAGGGAGCTAATATTCCACATGCCTGGTGATCAAAAAACCAAAATGCAAAAAAGAAATAACATTGTAATAAGTTAAAGACTTTAAAAATGGTCCGCATCAAAAATAATCTTTTTAAAAAAATCACAATGGAAGGAATTATCTGGCAGTACAACAGTTAGGGTTTCTCATTTTCACTGCAGTGGGCACAGAGTTTGATCCCTGGTCTAGGAACTAAGATTCCACTGTGCTGAATGAAAAATAAATCTTTTTAAAAATTCAATAAAGCTGAAAAATTGCAGCCATCTAGGTACATTTTTTTCAATAGAAAGGATCAACAAAATTAAGAGATGGATTTTTTTTTTAAAGAAAAATGGATAAACTGGAAGAACTAGATAAATTCCTAAAAATATGCAACCTGCAAAGACTTGATCATAAAGAAACAGAAAATTTGAACAGACTAATAATGAGTACAGAGATTGAAACTGTAATGAAAACCTCCCAACAAGGAAAAGCCTATACCATATGGCTTCACTGGTGAATTCAACCAAACGTTTTGAGAATTAATACCAAGCCTTCTTAAATTCTTCCAAAATGCTGAAGAGAAAGGGACACTTCCAAACACATTTTGAGGCCAAATAGATCAATACTATTTTTTTTAAATACAAGGCCATTACAAAAAATACATGTCATTACCCCTAACAAATATAGATTCAAAAAATTAATAGCAAGCCAAATTTAACATACATTAGGACCATCATGCGCCATGATCAACTGAGACTTATCCAAGGATTCAAGGATCGTGCCACACTCACAAATCAATAGATGAAACAAATGACATTAATAGAATGACAAATAAAGTAAAATGAATTTTCATTTCAACATGTAAACACATATATAAGCTAATAAGATATACCAAGACTTAGAAATATTTTAATTAATTATTGAATCTACTACAAAAAAATCCATAAATTTTATTTTATGTAAATTAAAATTCAATAAAGAAGAAAAATACACAATTTTGGATGTGAGCAGGATAGTCAATTGTGGGAGACTGATTGTAAAACTGGCCCAAGTTGTCACACTACCTTGTCTCCTGGCCCTTTTACAATGTAAATTTCAATTTCTACCCAGGCAGAGTTGGGATCTATTTTTCCACCTCTTGAAGCTCAAAGCCACAAAGGCCTTGCAGTTTTACTTTCAATAGTTTCTGCTCTTTTAAGCACTTCCTGTTTGTGTTTCATAATTTGACACCCCTGTTTCTTTCTTTTTTTTTTTTGACACCCCTGTTTCAACCCACATACTATCTTCTCAATATCAGTAACCTCAGATATGCAGATGACAGGACCCTTAATGGCAGAAAGCAAAGAAGAATTTTTAAAATTTTTATTTATTTTAGTTGGAGGCTAATTACTTTACAATATTGTAGTGGTTTTTGCCATACATTGATATGAATCAGCCATGGGTTTACAAGTGTTCCCCATCCTGAACACCCCTCCCACCTCCTTCCCCATCCCATCCCTCAGGGTATTCCTAGTGCACCAGCCCTAAGCAGCCTGTCTCATGCATCAAACCTGGACTGGAGATCTGTTTCACATATTATAATATACATGTTTCAATGCTATTCTCTCAGATCATCCCACGCTCGCCTTCTCCCACAGAGACCAAAGGAGTGTTCTATATATCTGTGTCTCTTTTCTGTCTCACATGTAGGGTTATTGTTACCATCTTTCTAAATCCCATATATATGTGTTAGTATACTGTATTGGTGTTTTTCTTTCTGGCTTACTTTACTCTGTATAATAGGCTCCAGTTTCATCCATCTCATTGGAACTGATTCAAATGCATTCTTTTTAATGGCAGAGTAATATTCCATTCTGTATATGTACAACAGCTTTCTTATCCATTCATCTGCTGATGGACATCTAGGTTGCCTCCATGTCCTGGCTATTATAAACAGTGCTGTGATGAACATTGTGGTATATGTGTTTCTTTCAATTCTGGTTTCCTTGGTGGGTATGCCCAGCAGTGGGATTGCTGGGTCATATGGCAGCTCTATTTCCAGTTTTTTAAGGAATCTCCACACTGTTCTCCATAGTGGCTGTACTAATTTTCATCCCACCAACAGTGTAAGAGGGTTCCCTTTTCTCCACACCCTGTCCAGCATTTATTGCTTGTAGACTTTTGGATCAGAGCCATTCTGACTGGTGTAAAATGGTACCTCATTGTGGTTTTGATTTGCATTTCTCTGATAATGAGTGATATTGAGCATCTTTTCATGTGTTTGTTAGCCATCTGTGTGTCTTTGAAGAAATTATTGTTTAGTTCTTTAGCCCATTTTTTGATTGGGTCATTTACTTTTCTGGAATTGAGCTGCAGGAGCTGCTTATATATTTTTGAGATTAATTCTTTGTCAGTTGGTTCATTTGCTATTATTTTCTCCCATTCTGAAGGCTGTCTTTTCACCTTGCTTATAGTTTCCTTCGTTGTGCAAAAGCTTTTAAGTTTAATTAGGTGCCATTGGTTTATTTTTGCTTTTATTTCCAATATTCTAGGAGGTGGGTCATAGAGAATCCTGCTGTGATTTATGTCGGAGAGTGTTTTGCCTATGTTCTCCTCTAGGAGTTTTATAGTTTCTGGTCTTGCATTTAGATCTTTAATCCATTTTGAGTTTATTTTGTGTATGGTGTTAGAAAGTGTTCTAGTTTCATTCTTTTACAAGTGGTTGACCACTTGTTAAAGAGATTGTCTTTTCTCCATTGTATGTTCTTGCTTTGTTTGTCAAAGATAAGGTGTCCATAGGTGCGTGGATTTATCTCTGGGCTTTCTATTTTGTTCCATTGATCTATATTTCTGCCTTTGTGCCAGTACCATACTGTCTTGCTGACTGTGGCTTTGTAGTAGAGCCTGAAGTCAGGCAGGTTGATTCCTCCAGTTCCATTCTTCTTTCTCAAGATTGCTTTGGCTATTCGAGGTTTTTTGTATTTCCATACAAATTGTGAAATTATTTGTTCTAGTTCTGTGAAAAATATCGCTGGCAGCTTGATAGGGATTGCATTGAATCTATAGATTGCTTTGGGTAATATACTCATTTTCACTATATTGATTCTTCTGATCCATGAACATGGTATATTTCTCCATCTATTAGTGTCCTCTTTGATTTCTTTCACCAGTGTTTTATAGTTTTATATATATGTCTTTTGTTTCTTTAGGTATATATATTCCTAAGTATTTTATTCTTTTCATTGCAATGGTGAATGGAATTGTTTCCTTAATTTTTCTCTCTGTTTTCTCATTGTTAGTATATAGGAATGCAAGGGATTTCTGTGTGTTAATTGTATATCTTTCAACTTTACTATATTCATTGATTAGCTCTAATAATTTTCTGGTAGAGTCTTTAGGGTTTTCTATGTAAAGGATCATGTCATCTGCAAACAGTGAGAATTTTACTTCTTCTTTTCCAATTTGGATTCCTTTTATTTCTTTTTCTGCTCTGATTGCTGTGGCCAAAACTTCCAAAACTATGCTGAATAGTAGTGGTGAGAGTGGGGACCCTTGCCTTGTTCCTGACTTTACGGGAAATGCTCTCAGTTTTTCACCATTGAGGGTAACATTTGCTGTGGGTTTGTCATATATAGCTTTTATTATGTTGAGGTGTGTTCCTTCTATTCTTGCTTTCTGGAGAGTTTTTTTTTTTTTATCATAAATGGGTGTTGAATTTTGTCAAAAGTTTTTTCTGCATCTATTGAGATAATCATATGGTTTTTATCTTTCAATTTGTTAATGTGGTGTATTACATTGATTGATTTGTGGATATTAAAGAATCCTTCCATTCCTGGGATAAAGCCCACTTGGTCATGATGTAAGATCTTTTTAATATGTTGTTGGATTCTGTTTGCTAGAATTTTGTTAAGGATTTTTGCATCTGTGTTCATCAGTGCAAAGAAGAATTAAAGAGCCTCTTGATGAAAGTGAAAGAGGAGACTGAAAAAGTTGGCTTAAAACTCAACATTCAGAAAACTAAGATCATGACATCTGGTCCCATCACTTCATGGCAAATATAGGGGGAAACAGTGGAAGCAGTGACAGACTTTATTTTGGGGGGCTCCAAAATCTCTGCAGATGGCAAACTAGCCATATGCCAGCCATTCTAGAAAATGAACTGAGAACAAGCATCATGAAATCAAAAGATGCTTGCTCCTTGGAAGAAAAATTATGACCAATCTAGACATCATATTAAAAAGTAGAGACATTACTTTGCCAACAGAGGTCTTTCTAGTTAAAGGTATGGTTTTTCCAGTTGTCATGTACAGATGTGAGATTTGGACTAAAAGGAAAGCTGAACGCTGAAGAATTGATGTTTTTGTACTGTGGTATTGGAGAAGACTCTTGAGAGTCCCTTGGACAGCAAGGAGATCCAACCAGCCAATCCTAAAGGAAATCAGTCCTGAATATTCATTGGAAGGACTGATGCTGAAGCTGAAACTCTAGTACTTTGGCCTGATGCAAAGAACTGACTCTAGTACCTGATGCAAAGAACTGACTCATTGGAAAAGACCCTGATCCTGGGAAAGGCTGAAGGCAGGAAGGGAAGACGAAGACAGGGGATGAGAGGGTTGGATGGCAGCACTGACCCAATGGACATGAGTTTGGGTAAACTCTGGGAGTTGGTGATGGACAGGGAGGCCTGACGTGCTGCAATCCATGGGGTTGCAAAGAGTCAGACACGACTGAGTGACTGAACTGAACTGAGCTACCTTCTCATGCATGTAAAAATATCTGTACCTATTCACTAGAAATTCTATGGTAAAGAGGATGATTTTCACACATATAAGAGCACAGTCCACAGGAAGTCTGTGGTTTACCCCTTTCTCAGAATCTTCTCATAATAACAAGAATGGCTGTCATAAAATTTCCAGTAAACAGCCCAAACCATTTCCTGCCTCATCTCCTTCACCTTTGACCTTACCTATCACTCATAGCTGTGGTCACTTCACAAGATAGAAAGCTTAAGATGCAAGGTCCACTTCCCCACTACATGGTGTGATGTTTACAATGGATTCAGACATGTTGAGGAGGCCTGATTGAGGACAGTCACAGCTCTGTTGTGAGCTGAGTGGAGAATCAGTGCAATCAGTGCACACAGGTTGCTCTGCTTTCCTATGCCTTTTAGAATCCTGACAATGGAGTTTTAAAAGTTTAAACTGCTTACAGAAAACTTAACAACTCAATTATTTTTTATTATTGCCTATTTTGAAGCAACATGAAATTTGCATTAAAATTTCTCTATTTCCAAGCTTTAAAAGGCTACCAAAAAAAAAAAAAATCTGTGTATAAACATGTAAAATAGTTTGCTCGTTTTCTTTTATTATGTTTTATCTCTTTGTAACAGGAGATCAGGGATTTCAGCATTGAGATGGCAAACTTGCCATATGCCAGCCATTCTAGATGAACTGAGATCAATTACAGACCACAGACACTCTATTTTCGAAAACCCTCATAAAATCAGGATGTCATAGAGAACTTGTTGTTCAGTTACATCCTGTCCTACTCTTTGCGACTCCATTGATGGCAGCTGGCCAAGCCTACCTATCCATCACCAACTCCCGGAGCTTGCTCAAACTCATGCCATCGAGTCAGTGATGCTATCGAACCATCTCATCTTCTGTTGTCCTCTTGTCCTCCTGCCTTCGATCTTTCCCAGCATCAGAGTCTTTTCCAATGAGTCAGTTCTTCACATCAGGTGGCCAAAGGACTGGAGTTTCAGCTTCAGCATCAGTGCTTCCAATGAATATTCAGGACTGATTTCCTTTAGGATGGACTGGTTGGATCTCCTTGCAGTCCAAGGGTCTCTCAAGAGTAGTCTCCAAAACCATGGTCAGTTCTTCAGTGCTCAGCCTTCTTTATGGTCCAACTCTCACATTCATATATGACTACTGAAAAAATCATAACTTTGATTAGATGGACCTTTGTTGGCAAAGTTATGTCTATGCTTTTTATATGCTGTCTAGATTTGTCAAAGCTTTTCTTGCAGGGAGCAAGTGTCTTTTAATTTCATGGCTGCAGTCACAATCCACAGTGATTTTGGAGACCATGAAAATAAAGTCTTTCACTTCTCATTGTTTCCCCATCTGTTGGCCATGAAATGATGGGACTGGATGCCATGATCTTCGTTTTTTGAATGTTGAGTTTTAAGCCAGCTTTTTCACTCTCCTGTTTCACTTTCATCAAGAAGCTTTTTAGTTGCTCTTCACTTTCTGCCATAAGGGTGGTGTCATCTGCATATCTGAAGTTATTGATATTTCTCCCAAAACCTTGATTCCGTGCTTCATCCAGCCCAGCATGTCACGTGATGTTCTTTGCATATAAGTTAAATGAGCAAGGTGACAGTATACAGCCATGATGTAATCCTTTCCTAAATTGGAGCCAGCCCAATGTTCCAATGGTTCTAACTATGGCTTCTTAACTTAACGTGCATACACGTCTCTCAGGAGGCAGGTAAGATAGTCTGGTATTCCTATCTCTAAGAATTTTCCACAATTTGTTGTGACCCACACAGTCAAAGGCTTAATGAAGCAGAAGTAGATGCTTTTCTGGAATTCTCTTGCTTCTTCTATGATCCAATGAATGTTGGTGATTTGATCTCTGGTCCCTCTGCCTTTTCTAAATCCAGATTTTACTTCTGAATTTCTCAGTTCATGTACTGCTGAAGTCTAGATTGGAGAATTTTGAGCATTGCTTTGCTAGCATGTGAAATGAATGCAATTGTGCAGTAGTTTGAACATTCTTTGGCATTGCCTTTCTTTAGGATTGGAATGAAAACTGACCTTTCCCAGTCCTGTGGCCACTGCTGAGTTTTCCAAATTTGTTGGCATATTGAGTACAGCACTTTAACAGCATCATCTTTTAGAATTTGAAATAGCTCAGTTGGAACTCCATCACCTCCACTAGCTTTGTTCATAGTGATGCTTTCTAAGGCCCACTTGACTTTGCACTCTGATATATCTGGCTCTAGGTGAGTGATCACACCATCATGGTTATCTGATTTCATTATCCGTATTCATTAAGATCTCTTTTGTATAGCTCTTCTTTGTATTCCTGCCACCTCTTCTTAATATCTTCTGCTTCTATTAGGTCCATACCATTTCTGTCCTTTATCAAGCCCATCTTTGCATGAAATGTTCCCTTGGTATCTCTAATTTTCTTGAAGAGATCTCTAGTCTTTCCCACTCTGTTGTTTTCCTCTATTTTTTTGCATAGAGAACTTAGGAGCATACATATCAGATACAAGAGGATGCAACAATTTCTGAAGGGAGCACTGGGGCAGAACATCCACAGTTAGCATGGCCCCAGAGAGGCTAGGGCTGAGGCATCCGCGAAGGAGACAGAAGCACCATGGAGAGGTGGGCTTCAGACACTTCAGCTGCGATGGGATGGGGCTGCAGATCCGTTGAGGATGTGACCATAAGATAGTGGGCCCAACTGTCTCCTCACTTGCCCCTGTTCAGAGGCTCACACTTCAAGGTCACTCTTCCCGAGTCATAACTGAAGGATTCTGCCCATTTGATTAGAGCATCTCCAGAGAAAATCCTCCACATTCAGGCATTTTGGGCTCCCTCTCTATAACATCCTGTCCTGCAGTAACCTCAGGTAAGGCCTGCACTCAGAACTCTCACTCACAGGTGAAACTTCCAGCTTTTCCAATTATTTATTCCAAAATATGAAAAGGCAATTGGGGGAATGGCCACTTGAGGACAAACTGCAATATGATGGAGAGATGAAAGAGACAAAGATAAACATTAAAAAAAAAAAATCCTAGGGGTGCTATTAACTCAACAAACAAAAGCAGAAAAAAAAAACTAACCAAATGAAAATAAATTTCTCTTTCAGATATCTACATTATTAATCCATCCACTGAAATTAACTAAAAATGCTGAAAGCATATTTCACACCTTTTCTTAAAAGCATAGGAGAGAGGCAAATAATAAGCTTTCTCAGAACAGAACAAAGTGAAGGTGGCAAGTGGAGTACAGCAGCAGGCTGTCTCTCTGAGGATACTTTACCAGTCCTGGGTGATTGACGCTTTGCTTCTCTTAGCCATATGAAAATCAGCGTCAAAGGCAATGGGAGATTCAAGGTGGTATCTAATAGAGGAACTATTACCGCTGACTCCAAGGGGCCACTCCCTCAATGAAAGGTTATACAAACTCAGTGGTTTCTAGTTAGTGAAGGAGATGATAGATTTGAAACAGAAATGACCAGAAGGCAATTTAAAGAGGCAAAAGATGCTTATAGAAAAAAGAAGAGAGAGAAGAGTGTAGAAGAAGTCATTTAATTTTTTTTAAGATTATTTTGATGTGGACCATTTTAAAAGTCTTTATTGAATTTGTTACATATTGCTTCTGTTTTTGGTTTTTTGGTCTGAGGCATGTGAGATCATAGCTCCCAGACTAGGGATTGAACCCACACCCTCTTCATTGGAAAGCAAAGTCTTAATCACTGGGCCACTAGGGAAGACCCAGGTAGACTTTAAAGTGATAATGTTTGAATTTTTTCTGAGTTTATGAAATTCAACAGTCAAAACATTCCAGAAAGCTAATACCAAAGACTGTTGTGACACAGTCTGGATCACAACAGACGGTGAAAAATTCTTAAAGAGATGGGAATACCTGACCACCTTATCTTCCCCCCTGAGAAATCTGTAAGCAGACCAAGAAGGAACAGTTAGAACTGGACATGAAACAACAGACTAGATCCAAAATGGGAAAGGAGTATATCAATGCTATGTATTGTCACCCTGCTTATTTAACTTATATGCAAAGTACATCATGTGAAAAGCTTTGCTGGGTGAAGCACGCTGGAATCAAAATTGTTGGGAGAAATATCAATAACCTCAGATACACAGATGACACCACCCTTACGGAGGAAAAGTAAGAAGAACTAAAGCCTCTTGATGAAAGTGAAAGAGGAGAGTGAAAAAGCCGGCTTAAAACTCAACATTTGAAAAGCAAAGATCATGGCATCTGGTCCTATCACTTCATGGCAAATAGATGGGGAAACAATGGAAATTGTGAGAGACTTTATTCTTTGGGCTGCAAAATCACTGCAGATGGTGACTGCAGCCATTAAATTAAAAGACACTTGCTCCTTGGAAGAAAAGCTATGTCTAGCCTAGACAGCATATTAAAAAGCAAAGACATTACTCTGCCAACAAAAGTCCATCTAATCAAGGCTATGGTGGTTCCAGTAGTCATGTATGGGTGTGAGAGTTGGACCATAAAGAAGGCTGAGCACTGAAGAACTTTTGCTTTTGAGCTGTGGTGTTGGAGAAGACTCTTGAGAGTCCTTTGGACTGCAAGGAGATCCAACTAGTCAATCATAAAGGAAATCAGTCCTGAATATTCATTGAAAGGATTGATGCTGAAGCTGAAATTGCAAACTTTGGCCCCCTGATGTGAAGAACTGACTCACTGGAGAAGACCCTGATGCTGGGAAAGATTGAAGGCAGAAGGAGAAGGGGACGACAGAGGATGAGATATTTGGATGGCACTACCATCTCAATGGACATGAGTTTGAGTAGACTCTGGGAGCTTGCTGATGGACAGAGAAGCCTGGTGTGCTGCAGTCCATGGGGTCACAGAGTCAGACATGACTGAACGATTAAACTGAACTGAATGTCAAAGAAGATCATTAAGAAAGATATCAAACCATAACATGCAATAGTGAAACTGTGGGACATGAAAACAAAGAGAATGTCTAAAAAAGTAATCAGAAAGAACACACCAGTGACCTTTGAAGAAGAGAAGATAGGAACTATGCTGATTTCTTAGTAACAACAAAGGAAGCCATAAAACAGTGGAAGCAGGTTTCCAATGTGCTGAAAGAAAATAACAGTCAACTTAAAATTCTACACTCGGGAAAATAGCTGTCAAAAATAAGTGCAAAAGAAACAGATTTCAGACAACACAGACAGTTTTGCCACCAGCACAGCCTCACTAAGAGAATTTGTCAAGAGTGCACTTGAGGAAGAGGAAAGTAATCCCAGATATTAAGTGAGAGGTGAAAAAGGTTCTTGAAAGAAGGAAGAAAGGAAAGATAATAGTAATAACTTTTATGGTTTAAAAGGGGAAAAACAAGAAAATTAAAATACACAATACCGACATTGTGTACATAGGAATACAAGGTGGGCTTCCCAGGTGGTACTAGTGGTCAAGAATCCACCTGCCAATGCGGGAGACGTAAAAGACTCAGATTTGATCTCTGGGTGGGGAAAATCCCCTGGAGGAGGAAATGGCAACCCACTGCAGTATTCTTGCCTGGAGAATCCCATGGACAGAGGAGCCTGGCAGGCTACAGTGCATGGGGTCACAAACAGTCAGGAAGAGACTTAGCACACATACATGAGTGTGAGGCAAGAATGGAAATTAAATGTTCTAAACTATTTGTTGTATAACAGGAAGATAAAAGTATAGATTGTTTTAAAATTTTGATATGAATATGTGTTTTACAGGGAGTACAACAAAATATTTTGTAATAACTATGAATGATGTGTAAACTTTCAAATTTAAAACCTTTAAAAAAATTAAAACTTTCCATACAAGTAGAGGAAAAAATACAATGTGAAAAATAATCAAATAATCCAAATTAAGGTATAAGGAAGAAAGAAAACAGAAATTATGAAACGGATTGGACAAGTAGACAGCAAAAAATAAAATTATGAATGCATCCAGCTAGATCATAAAATATCAAGCTACCAGAGGCATTTTTCACAGAGCTAGAACACATAATTTCACAATTTGTATTGAAATACAAAAAACCTCGAATAGCCAAAGCAATCTTGAGAAAGAAGAATGGAACTGGAGGAATCAACCTGCCTGACTTCAGGCTCTACTACAAAGCCACAGTCAGCAAGACAGTATGGTACTGACACAAAGACAGAAATATAGATCAATGGAACAAAATAGAAAGCCCAGAGATAAATCCACACACCTATGGACACTTTGACAAAGGAGCCAAGAATATACAATGGATTAAACAATCTCTTTAACAAGTGGTGCTGGGAAAACTGATCAGCTACTTGTAAAAGAATGAATCTGGATCACTTTCTAACACCATACACAAAAATAAACTCAAAATGGATTAAAGATCTAAATGTAAGACCAGAAACTATAAAACTCCTAGAGGAGAACATAGGCAAAACACTCTCCGACATAAATCACAGCAGGATTCTCTATGACCCACCTCCCAGAATATTGGAAATAAAAGCAAAAATAAACAAATGGGAACTAATTAAAATTAAAAGCTTCTGGACAACAAAGGAAACTATAAACAAGATGAAAAGACAGCCTTCGGAATGAGAGAAAATAATAGCAAATGAACCAACGGACAAACAACTAATCTCAAAAATATACAAGCAACTCCTGCAGCTCAATTCCAGAAAAATAAACGACCCAATCAAAAAATGGGCCAAAGAACTAAACAGATATTTCTCCAAAGAAGATATACAGATGGCTAACAAACACATGAAAAGGTGCTCAATATCACTCATTATCAGAGAAATGCAAATCAAAACCACAATGAGGTACCATTTTACACCAGTCAGAATGGCTCTGATCCAAAAGTCTACAAGCAATAAATGCTGGACAGGGTGTGGAGAAAAGGGAACCCTCTTACACTGTTGGTGGGATGAAAATTAGTACAGCCACTATGGAGAACAGTGTGGAGATTCCTTAAAAAACTGGAAATAGAACTGCCTTATGACCCAGCAATCCCACTGCTGGGCATACACACCAAAGAAACCAGAATTGAAAGAGACACGTGTACCCCAATGTTCATCGCAGCACTGTTTATAATAGCCAGGACATGAAAGCAACCTAGATGTCCATCAGCAGATAAATGGATAAGAAAGCTGTGGTACATATACACAATGGAGTATTACTCAACCATTAAAAATAATACATTTGAATCAGTTCTAATGAGATGGATGAAACTGGAGCCTATTATGCAGAGTGAAGTAAGCCAGAAAGAAAAGGTACTAATACAGTATACTAACACATATATATGGAATTTAGAAAGATGGTAATGATAACCCTGTATGCAAGACAGCAAAAGAGACACAGATATATAGAACACTCCTTTGGTCTCTGTGGGAGAAGGCGAGCGTGGGATGATCTGAGAGAACAGTCTTTTGGATTCTGTGGGAGAGAGAGAAGGGGGGATGCTTTGGGAGAATGGCATTGAAACATATATAATAGCATATAAGAAACGAATCACCAGTCTAGGTTTGATGCAGGGTGCAGGATGCTTGGGGCTGGTGCACTGGGATGACCCGGAGGGATGGTGTGTGTGAGGGGTGAAGGTGGGAGAGGGGTTCGGGATTGGGAACACATGTACACCCATGGTGGATTCATGCTGATGTGTGGCAAAACCAATACAATATTGTAAAGTAAATAATAATAATAATATATAGTTATGATAAACACACCAAAGATTTTAGTTATTAAAAAATAGTTTTTGGAGTGGATTGCAAAAGAAATCCAAATCTAAAACATGAAACTAGAGATAGGTTGAAATCAGAATATAGGCACATACAGCAATCTAATTCTAAACAAACATGAACAAAATATCAAATGAAATAGAATTTTCATTCAGTGTCTATTGAGAGCCTATTACATGCCATGTGCTATTCTAGGCAACTGGATGTATTAGCACATGATAGCAGGTAAAGATCCCTGCCTTGCCAGAGCTCTCAGTGTTCCTTGAAGAGACAGACAATAAACAAAAAAGGAATAATTTGTAAATTATGGAATAATTATAGAAAATGGCATTCTATCATGTATACTATCATGTAAGAATTGAATCGCCAGTCCATGTCTGATGCAGGATACAGCTTGCTTGGGGTTGGTGCATGGGGATGACCCACTGAGATGTTATGGGGAGGGAGGGGAGGGGTTTCATGTTTGGGAACACATGTAAGAATTAAAGATTTTAAAATTAAAAAAAAAATAAAAAAATAAAAAAGAAAATGTTCACTTTTAAAAGGAAAAAAAAAAAAAGACCTAGAGCAAGAAGGCAAGTTAAACTTTAACAGTGTGGAAATGGAATACCTACCAAGAACAATTCTTCAGTACGGCAATTTGTAGATTTCAAATTCCAGAAAATGTAATCCAATTTAGGAAGAAATTTAGATAATCAGGATGCTTTTTCACAAGAAGAAATAACTTTGAGAACTATTGCCTTGGATATTCCACTTTTGCATTTGTTTATAAATATAGATGACACTTAAAACATAAATTGGTCTGCAGCTTCCTCCGGATTTATCCAGGTTTAATCTGAAACCTGATGGTGAGGCCAACTACTCCAGGCTGGAAGCTGGCAGGTTTAATACACAAGGGGACTGACTCACAATGCTTGTCTTGGGTGACCACAAGGAGAAGGGTCTCGACACCTGTCTGTCAGAACCTAAAACACTTACATAGAGTCCTTAAATGGGTTCGGTCACTTATACCGTCCAGATAGTGTGAGTTTCTACTCAAGGTTCTATCTTTGGGGTGGGGCTTCTGAGAGTGGTTCATAACATTGTACAGGAGACAGTGATCAAGACCATCCTCTAGAAAAAGAAGTGCAAAAAGGCACAGTGTTTCTCTGAGGAGGTCTTACAAATAGCTGAGAAAAGAAGAGAAGCAAAAGGCAAGGGAGTAAACAGAAAATATGCTCATCTGAAAGTAAAGTCCCAAGAACAGAAAGAAGAGATAAGAAAACCTTCCTCAGTGAACACTGCAAAGAAGCAGAGGAAAAGAATAGAATGGGAAAGACTAGAGATCTCTTCAAGAAAATTGGAGATACTAAGGGAAAGTTTCATGGAAAGATGGGCTCAATAAAAGACAGAAATGGTATGGACCTAACAGAAGCAGAAGATATTAAGAAGAGGTGGCAAGAATACACAGAAGAGCTCTACAAAAGATATCTTAATGACCTGGATAACCACGACGGTGTGATCACTCACCTAGAGCCAGACATCCTGGAATGCAAAGTCAAGTGGGCCTTAGAAAGCATCACTATGAACAAAGCTAGTGGAGGTGATGGAATTCCAACTGAGCTATATCAAATTCTAAAAGATGATGCTGTGAAAGTGCTGCACTCAATATGCCAGGAAATTTGGAAAACTCAGCAGTGGCCACCAGACAGGAAAAGGTCAGTTTTCATTCCAATTCCAAAGAAAGGCAATGCCAAAGAATGCTCAAACTACCGCACAATTGCACTCATCTCACACACTAGCAAAGTAATGCTCAAAATTCTCCAAGCTACTTCAACAGTACACGAATCAAAAACTTCCAGAAGTAAAAGCTGGATTCAGAGGACCCAAAGATCAAATCACCAACATTCGTTGGATTATAGAAAACAGAAAAGAATCCCAGAAAAACATCAATTTCTGCTTCATTAACTACACTAAAGCCTTTGACTGTGTGGATCACAACAAACTGTGGAACATTCTTAGAGATGGGAATAACAACCCAGCTTACCTGTGTCCTGAGAAGTCTGGATGCAGGTCAAGAAGCCACAGTTAGAACCAGACATGGAACAGTGAACTAGTTCCAGATTGGGAAAGGAGTATGTCAAGGCTGTATATTGTCACCCTGTTTATTTAATTTATATGCAAAGTACATCATGAGAAATGCCAGGCTGGATGAAGCAGAAGCTGGAATCAAGATTGCCAGGAGAGACATCAATAACCTCTGATTAGCAGATGACAGCACCGTTGTGACAAAAAGGGAAGAGGAAATAAAGAGCCTCTTGATGAAAGTGAAAGAGGAGAGTGAAAGAGCTGGCTTAAAGCTCAAGATTCAAAAAATGAAGATCATGGCATCTGGTCCCATCACTTCATGGCAAATAGATGGGGAAACAATGGAAACAGTGACAGACATTATTTTCTTGGGCTCCAAAATCACTGCAAATAGTGACTGCAGCCATGAAATTAAAAGACACTTGCTCCTTGGAAGAAAAGCTATGATAAACCTAGACAGCATATTAAAAAGCAGAAACATTACTTTGCCAATACAGGTTTGTATAGTGAAAGGTATGTTTATTCCTGTAGTCAGTACGGATGTGAGAGTTGGACCATAAAGAAGGTTGAATTGATGTTTTGAAGTGTGGTGTTGGAAAAGGCTCTTGAGAGTCCCTTTTACTGCACAGAGATCAAACCAGTCAATCCTAAAGGAAATCAACCCTGAATATTCATTGGAAGGACTGATGATGAAGCTCCAATACTTTGGCCACCTGATGCACATAGCCGACTCATTAGAAATACCCTGATGCTGTGAAAGATTGAAGGCAGGAGAAGGGGATGACAGAGGATGAGATGGTTGAATGGTGTCACTGACTCAATGGACATGAGTTTGAGAAGCTCCTGGAGATGGTGAAGGACAGGAAAGCCTGTTATACTGCAGTCCATGGGTTGCAAGGAGTCAGACATGACTGAAGGACTGAACATAAATAACATAAATAACTGGGAGCTGGAGAGGTAAGCAGAAGGCACATTTCTAGGACAGGGGAGCCCTCAATTGCATGGGTCCAGTTTGCTGGTTCACCTCTCTAACCAGTGACCAACTCTCACGATCTCAGAGGCTCCCCTCTCCCTGGGCTCTCACCAGCATGGAGGTGGCTCCTCTGGTGGCTCCCTGGCTGCACTGGAGGCATATGCCACAGCAACAATAGAGTCATTTGCAAAAGAGAACACAGGTAAAGACAGTGATTCCCCAAATCAACGACAACTTTTCTGCCAAGAATCTTGTCGTCCAAATCATTGACCTACTACTTCCCCCACGTAGGAAGTGGGATCACTCATGGTGTTAACTTGTGCCCTTTTGTAACTTAATAAAGATGACACATTAACAGCCTCATCAGTAGGAACACACTATATTCAATTTGGATAATGACACCAATGTTTCCTTACAAGGCAGTGATCATGTCCAAGGCCAGTGTACTTTGGAGGTCAGCTTTTCTCATTAGAGGCATGTCAGCATCCCATCACCTCATGGCCAATGGAAGAGGGAAAAGTGGAAGCAGTGACAGATTTTATTTTCTTGGACTGCAAAACCACTGTGGACAGAGACTGCAGCAATGAAATTAGAAGATACTTGCTCCTTGGAAAGAAAGCTATGATAAACCTAGACAGCATATTAAAATATTGAAAAGCAAAGATATCACTTTGCTAACAAAGGGCCATATAGTCAAAGCTATGATTTGTCTGGTAGTTATCTATGGATGTGAGAGTTGGACCATAAAGAAATCTGAGTGCCAGAGAATTGATGCTTTTGAACTGTGGTGTTGGAGAAAACTCTTGAGAGTCCCTTGGACTGCAAGGAGATCAAACCAGTCAATCCTAAAGGAAGTCAATCCTGAATATTCATTGGAAGGACTGATGCTGAAGCTTCAATACTATGGCCACCTGATGCAAAGAGCTGATTCATTGGAAAAGATCCTGATGCTTGGAAAGATTGAAATCAAAAGGAGAAGGGGAGAGCAGAGGATGAGATGGTTAGATAGCATCATCAACTCAATGCACATGAATCTGAGCAAAATCTGGGAGATAGCGAAGGACAGGGAGCCTGGCATGCTGCAGTCTATGGGTTGCAAAGATTTGAATAAGACTTAGCAACTGAACAACAAGCACATAGTAAGAACAGGCTTTGTTGGCCTCCATTCCAGACTTGTTAGGTGAATTTATGAAAGACTTCTATGTGTTCTATACCTTCTAGAAATTAAGTAGTTTTGCATCTGTATTCAACAAATTATGATTGAAATGAACTTTTGGTTCTTCATGGATTATGTACGCATAACTTTACAACTGACTGCTGTGTCAGGAACATGACTCCTTTGACCTTGAGGGCTCATTACTCAACACTTCTGGAACACCTCTGATGGAGTCATCTTTGAACTTAAATGCCACAGTGGAAAACGTGTCTCTGATTTGTAGATTCTTTTTATTTTCATCCAGAAGCATGCTTCCAAATTTGATCATTGACCCTATTCACCAGGTTTAGACGCTGTCAAAATCCATTCTCAGCAGGTCAAGTAGTGATCTCCAAGAACAGTCAGGTGAGAGGCAACCGTCACCCTATTGGGTGGGGCACACAGTGGAGTCCATGTGGAGCCTCCCTTGTTAAATCACATGGTTACATACAGATCACCCTCTTGACTAAGGAGGCCATTGCTCTAGAGAAGAACCCCAAGAATTTCTCAGTCCTAGAAGTTGTCCTTATCATCAAAATGTCCTCTTTTTTTAAAAAGCACTTTTCTCTTGAACCCTTCAAATACCTACTGAATTAGTTGAAGAACTAAACTTCAGAGAACCAGTTTCTAGATCCTTCCTTCAGCGGCTGCACTGTGCAGTAGCAGCTGAGAGGAGACACCCCACGTCCAAGGTCAGGAGTGGCGGCCAAGAGGAGATACCCCATGTCTACCCCACGTCCAAGGTAAGGGAAATCCCAGTAAGACAGAAGGCACTGGGAGAGGGCATCAGAGGGCAGACAGACTGGAACCACAATGACAGACAACTAGCCAAACTGATCACACAGACCACAGCCTTGTCCAACTCAATGAAACTAAGCCATGCCGTGTGGGGCCACTCAAGATGGACGGGTCATGGTGGAGAGGTCTGACAGAATGTGGTTCACTGGAGAAGGGAATGGCAAACTACTTCAGTATTCTTGTCTTGCGAACCCCATGAACAGTATGAAAAGGCAAAAAGATAGGACACTGAAAGATGAACTTCCCAGGTCGGTAGATGCCCAATATGCTACTGGAGATCAGTGATGAAGTAACTCCAGAAAGAATGACAACACCCAGTTGTGGATGTGACTGGTGATAGAAGCAAGGTCCGATGCTGTAAAGAGCAATATTGCATAGGAATTTGGAATGTCAGGTCCATGAATCAAGGCAAATTGGAAGTAGTCAAACAGGAGATGACAAGAGTGAACATTGACATTCAAGGAATCAGAGAACTAAGATGGACTGGAATGGGTGAATTTAACTCAGATGACCATTATATCTGCTACTGCGGGCAGGAATCCCTTAGAAGAAATGGAATAGCCTATATACTCAACAAAGCAGTCCAAAATGCAGTACTTGGGTGCAATCTCAAAAACGACAGAATGATCTCTGTTCATTTCCAAGGCAAACCATTCAATATCATGGTAATCCAAGTCTATGCCCCGACCAGTAACGCTGAAGAACCTGAAGTTGAATGGTTCTATGAAGATGTACAAGACCTTCTAGAACTAACATCCAAAAAAGATGTCCTTTTCATTATAGGGGACTGGAATGCAAAAGTAGGAAGTCAAGAAACACCTGGAGTAACAGGCAAATTTGGCCTTGAAGTACAGAATAAAGCAGGGCAAAGCCTAACAGAGTTTTGCCATGAAAATGCACTGGTCATAGCAAACACCCTCTTCCAACAACACAAGAGAAGACTCTACACATGGACATCACCAGATGGTCAGCACTGAAGTCAGATTGATTATATTCTTTGCAGTCAAAGATGGAAAAGCTCTAGACAGTCAGCAAAAACAAGACTGGGAGCTGACTGTGGCTCAGATCATGAGTTCCTTCTTGCCAAATTCAGACTTAAATTGAAGAAAGTAGGGAAAACCACTAGACCATTCAGCTATGACCTAAATCAAATCCCTTAGGATTATACACAGGAAGTGAGAAATAGATTTAAGGGACTGGATCTGATAGACAGAGTACCATGATATTGTAGAGGAAACAGGAATCAAGACCATCCCAAAGAAAAAGAAATCCTAAAAAGCAAAATGGCTGTCTGGGGAGGCCTTACAAATAGTTGTGCAAAGAAGGGAAGCGAAAAGGAAAGGAGAAAAGGAAAGACATACCCATTTGAATGCAGAGTTCCAAAGAATAGCAAGGAGAGATCAGAAAGACTTCCTCAGAGATCAATGCAAAGAAATAGAGGAAAACAATAGAATGGAAAAGACTAGAGACTCTTCAAGAAAATTAAAGATACCAAGGGAACATTTCATGCAAAGATGGGTTCAATAAAGGACAGAAATGGTATGGACCTAACAGAAGCAGAAGATATTAAGAAGAAGTGGCAAGAATACACAGAAGAACTGTACAAAGAAGATCTTCACAACCCAGACAATCATGATGGTGTGATCACTTGCTTGGAGTCAGACATACTGGAATGTGAAGTCAAATGGGCCATAGGATATATCACTAGGAACAAAGCTAGTGGAGGTGATGGAATTCCAGTTGAGCTATTTCAAATACTGAAGGATAATGCTGTGAAAGTGCTGCACTCAGTATGCCAGCACATTTGGAAAACTCAGCAGTGGCCACAGGACTGGAAAGGTCAGTTTTCATTCCAATCCCAAAGAAAGGCAATGCCAAAGAATGCTCAGACTACCTCACAATTGCACTCATCTCACACACTAGTAAAGTAATGCTTAAAATTCTCCAAGCCAGGCTTCAGCAATACATGAACTGCGAACTTCCTGATGTTCAAGCTGGTTTTAGAAAAGGCAGAGGAACCAGAGATCAAATTGTCAACATCTGCTGGATCATGGAAAAAGCAAGAGAGTTCCAGAAAAACATCTATTTCTGCTTTATTGCATAGGCCAAAGTCTTTGACTGTGTAGATCACAATAAATTGTGGAAAATTCTAAAGAGATGGGAATACCAGACCACCTAACCTGCCTCTTGAGAAACTTGTATGCAGGTCAGGAAGCAACAGTTAGAATTGGACATGGAACAACAGACTGTTTCCAAATAGGAAAAGGAGTACGTCAAGGCTGTATATTGTCATCCTGCTTATTTAACCTCTATGCAGAGTACATCATGAGAAATGCTGGGCTGGAGGAAGCACAGGCTGGAATGAAGATTGCCAGGAGAAATATCAATAACCTCAGATATGCAGATGACACCACCTTTATGGCAGAAAGTGAAGAACTAAAGAGCCTCTTGAAGAAGGTGAAAGAGGAGAGTGAACAAGTTGGCTTAAAGCTCAACATTCAGAAAACGAAGATCATGGCATCTGGTCCCATCACTTCATGGGAAATAGATGGGGAAACAGTGGAAACAGTGGGTGACTTTATTTTCCCTGGCTCCAAAATCACTGCAGATGTTGATTGCAGCCATGAAATTAAAAGACACTTACTCCTTGGAAGGAAAGTTATGACCAACCTAGACAGCATATTCAAAAGCAGAGACATTACTTTGCCAACAAAGGTCCATCTAGTCAAGGCTATGATTTTTCCAGTGGTCGTGTATGGATGTGAGAGTTGGACTATAAAGAAAGCTGAGCGCCAATGAATTGATGCTTTTGAATTGTGGTGTTGGAGAAGACTCTTGAGAGTCCCTTGGACTGCAAGGAGATCCAACCAGTACATCCTAAAGGAGATCAGTCCTAGGTATTCATTGGAAGGACTGATGCTTAAACTGAAACTCCAATACTTTGGCCACCTGTTGCAAAGAACTGACTCATTTGAAAAGACGCTGATGCTGAGAAAGATTGAAGGCAGGAAGAGAAGGGGATGACAGAGGATGAGATGTTTGGATGGCATCACCGACTCAATGGACATGGATTTGGGTGGACTCTGGGAGTTTTTGATGGACAGGGAGGCCTGCTGTGCTGCTGTTCATGGGGTCACAAAGAGTTGGATACGACTGAGTGACTGAACTGAACTGACTGAATGAATCAGTCACAAGGAACTTTCTGTAAGAATTGTGTTATAGCAAATAGCAGTTGGGGCCTGCAGTGTTATTTCACATATACTATGAATGTTTTCTCACAATGGACTTCCCTTCCATGTTGCCTTTACTTCATTCATAATATTTATTATGAACCTTAGAAAAAGCATGTATTTGAGATGTTATTTCCTCCAGATTTAATCTCCAATCCCTTTCTCCCTAAATTTCACCAATGCAATACTCTCAGTCCCTTTCAGAGACAAAACAAAGGACAACTGTAAAAATTCCAGATATTTGAGTTTGAGTTATCTTCCATAATTACTTATAATATAAAATCATCCCTCTATCACTGAAATTTTGCAATTTGAGTTTGAGTTATCTGCCATAATTATAAATACTGTAAAGTCATCCCTCTATTTTTGAATCTTTGCAATTATTTTAGCAGGTCAGAAACTTTTATCTGCTCACTGTCAATGTCACAGTGTATGTGGGTAAACTTTTCCGAGATTTCAACAGTCAAGTGAGACTTTCCTCCTGGCAGGGGATGAAAAGAATAAACAAATGAAACAATAATCAGGAAATTCTTTGAAATAGAAAAAGAAGTCGGTATCATAGGCTCAGCTGGTAAAGAATCCACCTGCAATGCAGGAGACCTGGGTTCAATCCCTGGGTTGGGAAGACCCCCTGGAGAAGGGAAAGGCTACCCACTCTAGTATTCTGGCCTGGAGAATTCCATGGATTATAAAGGTCATGAGGTTGCAAAGAATTGGACATGACTAAGTGACTTTCACACACACACACACATCATAAGATGTATCTGTCAGGACTCTAGCAGAAAAGAGATGACCTAGTATAATGAAGTACCTGGAGTAGATGCTAGTGAAGGGGCTGCCTACAAGCTGTGGCTACAAGGTTTACAAATGACAAGGGAGAGAGCTAGTAACAGTGAAGAAAAAACATCCATACCCTAAGAGGTGAACAAAGCTGGAATGCAGAGAGTTGGGTAGTAAGGCCTACAGGAGAGGAGCTATGACCTTTGACAACTAGTCAGAGATGACCTGCAGGTAGGGAGAATGGAGAACAGATACCCTGACATTGCTTTTCTGCCCTCAAGAGATCTCCTGCTTGAGATCTCTGCCAAAGGTGTTTGGCAGAAACCAAGCAGAGGTCAGAGAGCAAGAGATCCCATTGATGCTGTCCATGTAGATCAGCCTCCCATGCAAGAAGTTAGAGTGAAGAGGGGTGAAGTGTTGGTGTGCAGAAGCAAATGAAAAATATTTGGCACAGAAGAGATTTTTTTTAAGTTACAGTCAGGAACACTTTAAGTTAGGATGGTACCTTAAAAAAGGAGAGAGAAAAACACTAAGAGAATTTACTTCCACATCTCCACCAACCACAGAATAATGGTGCCAGAGAAGCCCATGCTGCATTGGCGTGGTTCTCTTAACAAAGTTCTCATAGGTGTGGATTGAAATAACACACCAGTGGGGCCTACACTTAATGTATGCAGGGTTTCTCATTTGAATTTTCCTAAACTGAATCTCTGAACTCTACAAAATGAATCATTACCTGGTTATGTCAATTTCACAAACTCTTAAATTCACTGGCATTGTGTGTGAGGACAAGTGGGAGCCAGGAGTGCTGGGCAATGAGCTACACAGACATTTAATTGCGGTTGACGCTCACTCCTTAACAAACGATCCCCAAACTTAGTGGTTTAAAACAATAGCAATCATTTATTCTTCTCATGAATTTGCAGTTTGGATAGGGCCCCGTGGGAATGGCTCATCTTTGCTCTTTGCAGTTTCATCAGTTGGCAGCTAGAGAATTCACTCTGTGTTGCCACTTGCCTGGCCAGCAAGTGGTTCTGGCTGGCAGATGAAATATCAGCCAGGGAGTGGGCCAGTGACTTCAGGTCCTCTTCCTGGGGGTTACTTGGCTTCTACTTGGGCTTCCTAACAAGATGGTGGGCAAATTCCAAGGGTAACCACCATGGGAGAGCACGGAGGCATTTTTACCTATCTAACCTTAGAAGTCTTTTCCAATGTGTCACCTCTTCACATTAGGTGGCCGAAGTACTGGAGTTTCAGCTTTAGCATCATTCTTTCCAAAGAACACCCAGGACTGATCTCCTTCAGAATGGACTGGTTGGATCTCCTTGAACCTTAGAAGTCACATGGTGTTGCTTCAGCCACCCACTATTTCTCAAAGCAGTCACAAAGTCCATTCAATTTCAAGGTAGGGGACATAGACCCATAACTCAGTGGAGAGAGTAAGGTTAGACTGTAAGAAGAAATCAGAAATAAGACATGGTTTTAACCATTTTAGGAAAACACAAAGTACCATATTAACAAGAAAGGGATTCCCTGGTGCCTTAGATGGTGAAGAGTCTGCCTGCAATGTGGGAGACCCAAGTTCCATCCCTGGGTTGGGAAGATCCCCTGGAGAAGGAAAGGGCAACCCACTCCAGTCTTTCTGCCTGGAAAGTCCCATGGACAGAGAAGCCTGGCAGGCTACAGTCCATAGGGTTGAAAAGAGATGGACACGACTAAGTGACTTCACTTTTACTTTCATATTAACAAGCTATAGTAAATTGAGAAGTAAAAATAAAATTACAGTACATTACTTCCACAACATTCGCCATATTTTTGAAAGCATGTTTTTAATCTTGTTGAAAACGTCTTGCAATATACTCTTCTCAGCTTCTTCCCTTACATTTTTCATTTGTTCATTATACTTGTCTGTTATCGACTTTATTTTTTTCATCTTTTCTTCTGGTGGTTCATGGGCACATTCCACTTCTACTTGTTCAATTTGCATGTTAAATGTATCAGCATAGTTTTTCATCAAGTATTCCTCCTGTTGTCTCAGCTTTTGGTCTATGTCCTTATAAATGGGGTCAGAAAAGTAAGCCCCTTGGTTATTCTGCACCATCTTGTCTATCAGCTCCACCAGCTCCTGCACCTGAGCTTCCTTCTCAGCCTGTTCTGTGTTTTTGCTGTTACTAAAAGCACAGCAGCGGTCTCCACACTCCTGCAGGAGGCTTCGTAGGTTTCCATCCGAACCCTCCAGAAAATTGCTCAGGCTCTGGTCCTCCAGCTCCTCTTTGCGAGTGAATAAGATGATCATATACTTCATGGCTGCTTCCCCAAACAAAGCCTTGACCAACGCCACGGTTTGCTGCTCTTCCTGTGTGTGGCGGCCCAGCTGCAGGACCAAGACGATGGCGTGAGGCCCGGGACAGGAGGCGAGGACACATCGGCTGATTTCCCTGCAGGTGGTGTTCAGGCTCTTCTCGGTGTCGAAGAGGCCTGGGGTGTCAACAACAAGAAGCTCTCTCCCCTTCCATTCCCGGGATGCTTTCTGACAATTTTTGGTAACAGCTTGGGCAGCAACCCTAGAGTCGAATACTTTTCCCCCGAGGATAGTGTTTGCAGTTGCACTTTTCCCACATCCGGTCTTCCCTACCAACACGATCCTCAGAGCGTTGTTAGGGGCGGTAGCCATGTTTACATCAAGAGGCTCTGCGGTACTTAGACACCACCTTAAAAAAAGGAAGGAGAGGGGAAAAGAGTCAATTGAGATAAGTAGGAACCATTCTCAAGTCTTTTTTTTAACTTCTTTTGCCTCCCCGAACAGAGGAGGCAATGGCACCCCACTCCAGTGTTCTTGCCTGAAGAATCCCGGGGACTGGGGAGCCTAGTGGGCTGCCATCTATGGGGTTGCACAGAGTTGGACACAACTGAAGCGACTCAGCAGCAGCAGCAGCAGCCTCCCTGAAATTTGTAATATTCTGTTATCCGCACTGTTCGCAAAAGAAACAGAAAAATTAAACAGTTTAATTGCTGTGGATAAAACAGCAAAGTAGTTCCAGTATCCCCACAAAGGAGTGTCAGGTCTGTTACCAAGCCCAAGCTGTTCTGCTCACTGCACAACAGGCCAATAAATCTGGATACGAGTTGTTGGAGCCAGGAATGATGACTTTAATCAGGCCAGCAGACCAAGTGAATGGCAGTCTAGCGTCTCTAAGAACCCTCTCATCTTGGTCAGGATTCAGGGTCCTTTTATATACAATAGAGAGTGGGAAGGGACTTTCAGTGGCCTCACCAATGGCAGAAGGAGTCTGTTAACTGGTCGCTGGTTAACAGTTGCTCACGTGCTTGGGTGGAGGGGCCCACTCGGATGCCTGACCAATGGCTGAATACGCCTATTATAGCTGGTGTCTGTCTGAATGAAGTGTGCATGGGGAGCCAGGGAGGGAAAGCCCCTTATGACTTACCATCACAGAACAGCAAAGCAAAAACAGAAAATTTGGAAATAGACCAAATTAACCACATTATATTTATTTATATTCAATTCATTTACGTTATGCAACGTTTATATTCAATAAGGTAGTATCTCACATCAAGAGGAAGAAAGATAGACTAATAAGCAACATGGAGACAATCATATACAAAAAGATAAAACTGCATCCATTTCCTGATGCCTTTCAAACTCCAGATAGGTTAGAATTTCCAATGTTGAAAATTCCGTATAAATAATAGAAGAAACATGGATAAATCTTTGTAACCTAGAGGTCAGGAAAATATTTCTAAAATTTGAAATAGAGTAAGGAAAGAGACAGGCTTCCCTGTTGATTCAGTCTGTGAAGAATCTGCCAGCAATGCAGGAGACCTGGGGTTCAATCCCTGGGTCAGGAATATCCCCTGGAGAAGGAAATGGCAACCCACTTCAGTATTCTTGCCTCAGAACCCCAATGGACAGAGGAGCGTGGTGGGCTACAGTCCATGAGGTCACAAAAGAGTCAGACAACTTAGCTACTAAACTGCCACAAGGAAAGAGACTCCTAAATTTGACTATATAAAAATCAAAATGATAATGTGGGAGGATAATGCCACCATACACAAATTAAAATACAATTGTCAAACTAGAGGAAAATTTTTTCCTACTTATATAAAAGAGGGGTCATTTCACTTGTATACAAAGAATATCTGTACAGATGGCCAATAAGCACATGAAAAGATGCTCAGTATCACTAACTATTCAAGAAATGCAAATGAAAACTATAATGATGTATCACCTCACAGTGATGATTTGATGGCCATGATCAAAAAATCTACAATAAAATAAATGCTGGAGAGAGTGTGGAGAAAAGGGAACCCTCCTGCACTGTTGGTGGGAACGTGATTGGTAGAGCCTCAGTGGAGAACAGTGTGGAAGATCCTCAAAAAATTAAAAATAGAGTTGCCATATGATCCAACAATCCTACTCCTGGACATATATCCAGACAAAATTCTAATTTGAAAAGATGCATGCACCTCTATGTTCATAGCTGCTGCTGCTGCTAAGTTGCTTCAGTCATGTCCGACTCTGTGTGACCCCATAGACAGCAGCCCACCAGGCTCCTCTGTCCCTGGCATTCTCCAGGCAAGAATACCAGAGTGGGTTGCCATTTCCTTCTCCTCTATGTTAATCAGTTCAGTTCAGTTCAGTTCAGTCACTCAGTCGTGTCTGACTCTTTGCGACCTCATAAATTGCAGCACACCAGGCCTCCCTGTCTGCCAGGAGCCAGCATGGGAGATCCCACCCATGGCAAGGGTCATAAGGAAGAGCCCTGATGGGCAAAGGCGGGTCAGGACTCAAGGGACTCCTCGACTCCACCCATGACAAGGCCATGCAGATGAGGCGGATCAAGACTGAAGATATCCCCTAGATCTGCTCGAGCATCTACCCCCAAAACCAAAATCTGTTATACTACACTCTTCTGACATTAACAGGGGCTATCCCCGACCACCTTTCTCTGGCAAATTAACTTAGAGCTCCAGTTAATAGTCTCCTGCCTATAAAAGGAGTGTCTCAGGTCAAACCTCTCTGCTGGCAGACTAGCTTGTGTGACAGGATTATCCACAGTTTTGCTACTATGCACATGATTGTTTACAACATCTCAACCATAAACAGCCCAGAGAGTTTGGAGTATTTTGAAAGTCTTAGTTAGCATAGGGTTTTTCGAAAGATAAAAATCATGTTGGTGAAGGGTTTCATTGCTGAGTTAATGATTGCCTCCAGGCCTCCATATCCTTAGGCACCTGGGAGTATGTTAATCAATGTAATTGGAATGTAGAAAAAGAAATATAGTAGTTTTGATGTTAGCAATACTAGAGTTTTGAGTTAATGAATTTTCTCTTTGTTATAATCTCTGTACTCCTCTTTCTTTGTTATAAACCATTGTATCCTTGCTGTGTAAGAATGTAACTTTATCACTATCTTAAGACTAAGTAAATCTTAAGAGAAAACAAGTTTTCTGACTGATTAACCTTTATCAATAGAAAGAAAGATGGGGCCATAAAATGTTAATCGGTCTCCAGACCAGAAGATACTCTAAACAAACGTAAGACCCTTGTAAGAACAAAGGTATGCAAAGAACACTCTGTCTTTAGATAAGGGTCAGAGCAGCTGACCCTGCTTGACTCTGTTTCTTACATTTATCTCTATGTACAACTTAAAGTATAAAAGCTTCCCTGAAAAATAAAGAGATGGACCAGGACCAAGACCAGTTCCACGAAAGCCTGGTTTCCCCGTGTCGTCGTCTTTTCTTTCTTACTCTCCTTTTCAGGCTAATTTCCATCTGGAGCACAGAGGTCCCCCATGTTTACTTATTTGCCTGGGCTTCTAAGACCTGAACGGGAAGGCGCCCTGCGTCTTCACTCCCTCAGGAGACCGGGAGGGAGTCTGCAGCCTTTGTAAATGGTGCAAGTCTCTTGTCTCGAGACTTTATTAATTTTCTGTGTAAACCAAGGAACATAAGCATCTTTCTCTCCTCTGTTTTCCTAACTGCTATATTCCTTCTTTATCTCTTTCTATATCTCTAAATAAATTATCCGTCTAGGTCACTGATGCCATCCCCCTGAGGATACCCTGGATCCAACCAAGGCTGGACCCCAGTACCTGTCCATCACCAACTCCCGGAGTTCACTCAGACTCATGTCCATCGAGTCAATGATGCCATCCAGCCATCTCATCCTCTGTTTTCCCCTTCTCCTCCTGTCCCCAATCCCTCCCAGCATCAGAGTCTTTTCCAATGAGTCAACTCTTCGCATGAGGTGGCCAAAGTATTGGAGTTTCAGCTTTATAGCAGTTCTGTTATAATAGCCAAGACACAGAAACAAACTAAATGTCCATTGACAGATGAATGTATAAAGAAGATGCAGTTCATATATACAATGGGATTTTATTCAGCTGTAAAACAAAATGAAATAATGCCATTTGTAACTACATGTATGAACTGAGGTGTTATCATATTGAGGGAAGTTAGAGAAAAACAAATATCACATGATATCATTTGTACGTGGAATCAAAAATAAATAAAATAAACTTACTTACAAAACAGAAACAGACTAACTGACACAGAAAACAAACTTATGATTACTAAAGAGGAAAATCAGGAAAGAGGGATAAATTAGGTGTGTGGGGTTTATGGATACATAGTAGCTGTTCAGTCCTTCAGTCCTGTCAGATTCTTTCTGGCCCCAGGGACTGCAGCATGCCAGACTTCCCTGTCCTTCACCATCTCCCAAAGCTTGCTCAAACTCATGTCCATTGAGTCTGTGATGTCATTCAACTATCTCGACCTTTGTTGTCCCCTTCTCTTCCTGCCTTCTATCTTTCCCAGCATCAGGGTCTTTTCCAATGAGTTGGCTCTTCCCATCAGGTGGCCAAAGTATTGGAACTTCAGCTTCAGCCTCAGTCCTTCCAGTGCATATTCACGGTTGATTTCCTTCGGGATTGATTGACTAGTTTGACTTCTTTGCAGTCCAAGGGACTCTCAAGAGTTTTCTCCAACACCACAGTTCAAAAGCATCAACTTTTTGGTGCTCACCCTTCTTTATGGTCCAATTCTCACATCCATACATGATTACTGGAAAAAACATAGCTTTGACTATACAGACCTTTGTCAGCAAAGTAATATCTCTGCTTTTTAATATGCTATCTAGGTTGCTCATAGCTTTTCTTCCAAAGGGCAAGCATCTTTTAATTTCATGACTGCGGTCACCATCTGCAGTGATTTTGGTGCCCAAGAAAATAATGTCTGTCACTGTTTCCATTGTTTCCCCATCTATTTGCCATGAAGTGATGGGACTGGATGCCATTATCTTCGTTTTTTGAACGTTGAGTTTTAAGCCAGCTATTTCACTCTCCTCTTTCACTTTCATCAAGAGGCTCTATAGTTCCTCTTCATTTTCTGCCATAAGGGTGTTATCATCTGCATATCTGTTATTGATATTTCTCCCAACAATCTTGATTCCAGCTTGTGCTTCATCCAGCCCAGCATTTTGTGTGATGTACTCTGCATATAAGTTAAATAAGCAGGGTGACAATATTGACATACTCCTTTCTCAATTTTGAACCAGTCTGCTTACATGTCCGGCTCTAACTGTTGCTTCTTGACCTGCGTACAGGTTTCTAAGAAGGTAGGTAAGCTAGTCTTGTATTCCCATCTCTTGAAGAATTTTCCACAGTTTGTTGTGATCCACACAATCAAAAGCTTTAGCATGGTCAATGAAACAGACATAGATGTTTTTCTGGAATCCTCTTGCTTTTTCTTTGATACAATGGATGTTGGCAATTTGATCTCTGGTTTCTCTGCCTTTTCTAAATTCAGCTTGTACATCTGGAAGTTTTTGGTTCAAGCCTAGCTTGGAAGATTGAGAGCATTACCTTGCTAGCATGTGAAATGAATGCAATTGTGCAGTAGTTTGAACATTCTTTGGCATTACCCTTATTTGGTATTAGAATGAAAGCTGACCTTTTGTTATATATACTGGTATGTTACATATACATATACATTACATATACATACCACTATATATAACATACATAAGCAACAAGAATTTACTGTATAGTAAAAAGGAACTATATTCAATATCTTGTATTAACCTATAATGGAAAAAAAAAATATATATATATAGGCTTCACCAGTGACTTAGCAGTAAAGAATCTGCCTGCAATGCAGGGGACACAGGAAATGCAGGTTTGATCTCTGGGTTAGGAAGATCACCTTGAGGAAGGCATGGCAACCTACTCTAGTATTCTTGCCTGGAGAATTCCATGGACAGAGGAGACTGGAGGGTTACAGTTCATGGGGTCGCAGAGAGTTGGCTATGATTGAAGTGACTGAGCATGCACACACACACAAAAACACATACGTATAAAACTGAATTGCTTGTCTATAATTATAGTAAATCAACTATACTTCAATAAAAATATTTTAGCAAACAAACAATATCCAAAAGTAGAGAAACAAAGGACCAACGACTTGATAGAAGATGGAGTAAGAGAAGAATAATCAGTTCAAATTAAAATGTAAATATCCCTTGAATATATAAAAAGATACCAACATCCACTCATAATAGAAAAAAACATATCAAAACATAAAAAAACTAAAATTAATTATTTGATATCACACTAGAATACTATTTCTCACCTACAGGTTTGAAAAATCCCAGAAATTAGTTGGCATAATCTGTTGAAAAAAGGTATAGGGGAGGAACTCCCTGGTGGCCCAGTGGTTAAGAATCCACCTTGCAATGCAGAAGATGTGGGTTCAATCCCTGGTCAGGGAACTAAGATACGACATGCCATGGAGCAACTAATCCCTCCACAACTGCAGAGTCTGTGTGTCACAGTGAAAGACCCCACATACGACAAGGAAGATCCCACATGCTGCAACTAAGATGCAATGCAGCCAAATAGATAAATACATTTTTTTTTAATAAATAAAAGATGTAGGGGAAACAGATCTTCTCCTGCATGGCTGTTGGGAATAAAAGAATAGTCTAAAACAACTAGAGAAGTTAGCAAGGTCTTGTATATATGCATTTAGATATGCATTTACCCTTTTATTATCAATCTCAATTTCAGGATTTATTCCAAAGGTACTCAACAAGAATATGGAAGAAAATTATGCAGAAAGCTCTGTGTGTGTGTGTGTGTGTGTATGCCTGCATGCACTCAGTCATGTTCAACTCTTTGTGACCCTATGGACTGTAGCCTCCCAGGCGCCTCTCTCCTTGGGATTTTCCCAGCAAAAATACTGGAGTGGGTTGCCATTTCCAAGGGTCTTCATGACCCAGGGATTGAACCCACATCTCCTGCATCTCCTGCATTGGCAGGCAGATTCTCTACCATTGAGCCACCTGGGAAGCCCACAGAAGTCTGTTAACTGTGCCACTATTTGAATCTCAGAATACCAAAAACGTATCAAATGCCCATCATTAGGATAGGGACCGAGTTGAATTAACTAAGGTATATTCACACAGTGAAGCACTGGTCAACTGTAGAAAAAATGAGGTATATCTTTATATCTTAGTGTGGAGACATCTCCAGGATATAGCATTAAGCAGAAAAAGCAAAGAAGAAAATAATGTATAGTTTACTAGCATTTCTCTAACAAGGAAGAATGTGATCTACATATATAAAATGTAATACATATATTTTTCATTCATCTGTAAAAACAATGGCCGAATAATCTGAAAGCTAAACAAACAAAAAAGTTACTTATATGGGTATGGGAAAAAGAGGAGGGAGAGGACAGGGAGTCAGACTTGTTTGGATATAGGTATATTTCATTGATTTGATCTTAAAACCATATAAATAGTTTAAATAATCATACAGCAAAAAGTATATTTAAAATCCTAGTAAAAATCAAAAGCAAATGAAACAAACAACCCTAATTGTATTTTGTGCGATAAATGAACCACACAAAAAATTGTTCCAAGAGACTTGATAATGCAGTCATTTCTCTGTCCATCTCCAGTGGGATATACTTTAAGTCCCCTCAACCCTTGCCCCAGAATATCTGCAAAAAAATTTCAAGAATCCTATTCTTCATTGTGTGTATGTGTGTGTGTGTGTGTGTGTGTGTGTGTTTGTATAGTTTTGAAGTCCATTGGAAAGACATCAAATCTATGATAAGCCCAGTAGAAATGAGTACACTTAGTGCCAGACTGCAGTCTTCAAATGCTCATTTCCTGCCAAAAAATAAGTTGATTTACAGATACTGAGATATGAGCTTCCCTGGTGGCTCAACAGCAAAGAATCTGCCTGCAATGCTGGAGACCCAGGTTTGGTCCCTGAGTCAGGAAGATTCCCTGAGAAAACAGCAACACACTCCAGTATTGTGGCCTGGGAAATCCCATGAACAGAGAAGCCTGGGAGCTATAGTCCATGGGGTCGTAAAGAGTTAGACACAGCTTAGTGACTAAACAACAGCTGTACTGCAATATAAAATGACAATTGAATCGCCAGTGTATGTCTGACGCAGGATACAGCATGCTTGGGGCTGGTGCATGGGGATGACCCACAGAGATGTTATGGGGAGGGAGGTGGGAGGGGGGTTCATGTTTGGGAACACTTGTAAGAATTAAAGATTTTAAAATTAAAGAAAAAAAAGTACTGAAAAAAAATTAAAAAATAAAATAAATAAAATAAATAAAAAATAAAATAAATAAAACTCAATAGCAACAAAATTAGATAACCTGATTTAAAAATGGTATGGGGAGGGAGGTAGGAGGGGGGTTCAGGATTGGGAACTCATGTACACCCTTGACGGATTCATGTTGATGTATGGCAAAACCAATATAGCATTGTAAACTAAAATAAAGTAAAATAAAAATAAATAAATAAATAAATAAAGATTTAGACTGAGTGATCTCTAAATTGCCTTCCAACTCTTAAGACCTTGGGGACACATTTCCTATTAAAAGAAACATCTGGGTTATCAAGTGTACTTAATGTCTATCCCAACAACTGGATGGAAGGTGCAGTATTCAGCAAAATGTTGTCTTGTTAAAATGAGATGCATGGACAATGTGTTAACAGACATCCTTACTCCCCTCCCTACCACCACCTCCCCCACTCTACAGCATCCTCCTGACTTGTTTGCACAGCACCTGGTCCCTTCTTAGGCCAGAATCCACACCCTCCCAGACTCCCCTACCTTACTCTCCCTGCAGCTCTGTCTCCCTGTGATCTGTTCTCAACCAGGCTCACCTGATTTAAGGGCTTGATGAGCTGTCTCGTTTCCTCCAGAGAAGCTGTTTGAGCCTCGACGTTTGCTCTAACTGCTGCACCTCTGAGACCTCGGAGCCAGGAAGCAGATTGGGTGGGGCCAGTGAAAAAAGTGTTTTGTTTTTAAAAAGACAGAAAGGTTGCCTCATAATTTGGTGGGTGCTTCACTTTTGCCTGGTGGCTCAGACAGTAATGCAGGAGACCTGGGTTCGATCCCTGCATCGGGAAGCTCCCTGGAGAAGGCAACCCACTCCAGTACTCTTGCCTGGAAAATCCCAGGGAGGAGCGTGGTAGCTTCTTTCATCAAGAGGCTTTTTAGTTCCTCTTCACTTTCTGCCATAAAGGTGGTGTCATCTGCATATCTGAGGTTATTGATATTCCTCCTGGCAATCTTGATTCCAGCTTGTGTTTCTTCCAGCCCAGCGTTTCTCATTATGTACTCTGCATATGTTAAATAAACAGGGTGACAATATACAGCCTTAACGTACTCCTTTTCCTGTTTGGAACCAGTCTGTTGTTCCATGTCCAGTCCTAACTGTTGCTTCCTGACCTGCATATAGGTTTCTCAAGAGGCAGGTCAGGTGGTCTGGTACTGGCAAATGCAAATCTACATCAAATAAGATACCACTTTGTACACAGTGGGATGGTTATAATCTTTTAAAAAGAAAAAATAATAAATACTGATAAGTATGTGGATAAATTTAATCTTTATACCCTGCTGGGGAGGATATAACATGGCATAGCTGCTTGTGGAAAGCACTTTGGTGTTTCCTCAAACACTTAAAACATAGATTACCATTATCATTAAAACATGATGTAGTAATTCCACTTCTTAAGTGTCCATCCAAGAGGACTGCCAAGACATATTCATACCAAAAATTCTACATAAATGGTTAAGCAGCATTATTCATAATAGTCCAAAAGAAGTGGAAACAACCCAAATGCACACAACAGATGAATGGATATATTCATACAATGGAATATTATTTAGCCATAAAAAGGAATGGGGTATGGTTACATGCTACAATGTGAATGAACCTTGACAACATTATACTAAGTGAAAGAAACCAGGGAAAAGATACATAAAGATATGATTATATTTACATGAATGTCCAGAAATGACAGTGAGCTCATGAGTATGTCCTTGGGAAGGTTTTAGCTTTAGTCTCTTGTACTCTATTAACATTTGTATTCAGCTTCACTTTTTAAGCCTTTCTTCTCTCTTATGGTTTGAATTGTGTTCCCCTCAAAAGATACTGAAGCCCTAACCCTAAAAATGTGACCTTGCTCGGAAATAAGGTCTCTGTAGATTTGATCGTTAAGGTAAAGCCACTGAGATGAGCCTTAATCCGTACAATTGGTATCCTTATTAGAAGGGAGGTATTGGACACAGACACATGCATTGGGAAGACAGTCATATGAAGGCAGAAGCAGAGGTTGAAGTAAGGCTGCCTGGGGCCAGTAGAAGCTAGAAGAGGCAAGGAAGGTTGTCACTATGAGCCATGAATGACACCAGGATTCTTGTCCTCTGGAGGAGAAGAATATGATCCAGGGCCAGTGACGAGGCTTGGTCACTTGGTCAGAGCTTTTGTGTGATAAAATTTTATTAAAGTATAAAAAAGATAGAGAGAGCTTCTGACATAGACATCAGAAGGGGGAAGAAAGAGTGCCCCCTTGCTAGTTTATAGTAAGGGGTTATATACCTATTCAGTTCAGTTCAGTCACTCAGTCGTGTCTGACTCTTTGCGACCCCATGAATCACAGCACGCCAGGCCTCCCTGTCCATCACCAACTCCTGGAGTTCACTCAGATTCACGTCCATCGAGTCAGTGATGCCATCCAGCCATCTCATCCTCGGTCATCCCCTTCTCCTCCTGCCCCCAATCCCTCCCAGCATCAGAGCCTTTTCCAAGGAGTCAACTCTTCGCATGAGGTGGCCAAAGTACTGGAGTTTCAGCTTTAGCATCATTCCTTCCAAAGAAATCCCAGGGCTGATCTCCTTCAGAATGGACTGGTTGGATCTCCTTGCAGTCCAAGGGACTCTCAAGAGTCTTCTCCAACACCACAGTTCAAAAGCATCCATTCTTCAGCACTCAGCCTTCTTCACAGTCCAACTCTCACATCCATACATGACTACTGGAAAAACCATAGCCTTGACTAGACGGACCTTAGTTGGCAAAGTAATGTCTCTGCTTTTGAATATATACCTATCAGCAAGATGTTAATTAGAGAAAGGAAATACCTCAAAACTGAAAAAGTTGCACCAGGTCCCTTACCCATAACATGCGTTTTGAGATAGGAAACAATTGACATAAATCTTGAAGAAAGGCAGATTCTAAGGTAAATACATAGTTCATTAACACAGCTTAAGAAAAACATTTCCACAAGAAAAATGCGTTGGTTATCTCAAGGTTTGAGAAAAGTTCAGGGGGAACCAGGTGGACAAGGCAACACAGAATTTTAAAAGAAAACTCCTTTTAATTTTGTTAAAATTAAAACTCCTTTTAATTAATAGAGAAGGAATAAAAATCTGACATTTGTGGTTTGTTACCTCCTGTCTCTTAAGAGAGAGGGGAAAAGCGTCTGACACTTGCAGTCTATTCCCTCCCTTTGGAATGACCCCTAGCCTTCCTGCCTGTTATCCTTTCAGAAGGATCCTCCCTGACAACCTTCAGGAGGAGCATGGCCCTGCCAACACCTTTATTTTGGACTTCTTGCCCCCAGACTTGTGAGAGAATAAATTATTATAAAAATGATTTATCTGTTATTATAAGCCACTTTATTTGTGCTACTTTGTTATGACAGCCCTGGGAAATGAACATGTCCCTCTATGGTGATTTTCTCTAGTTATCCCTGGTCAACACACAACAATTACATCTTGTTGCCATTCAGGGAGATGAAATGGCAGGTCTTACATAGGTGTGGGTCAGCAGAGCACTAAAGGGCAATGCAGGCTGCCTCCACATTAGTCTCCTCTGAGAATGGCATGCTGGTGGTAGCAATCACCTAGAAAGGACATGGATCCTGGGGGTCAGCTGCTGACCAAAACCAAATCAAGCTGACTCACTACAGAGCTGAGTGACATTCAAGTAAACTGATTATGAAGTAGCTAATGTGCAAGGCCAAACTCAGAAACAACAGGAGACTTTTACCCCCAACCCTACTTACACAGTGGGATGGAGAGTAGTGCCTGGATCATGCTGTTCTTTAGATAGGGAGACAGAAATGGCAGATGCTTGAGAGACATGTCATGTTCTGCCTCTATGGTGGTTCAGAAATCTCCAAACTGTTCATCAGAAATCATGGAGGCCAGAAGGAAGTGACACAATATTTTCCAAGTGTTGAAAGAATAAACTGTCAACCCAGAATTCTATAACCAGAGAAAACATCCTTCAAGAATGGAAGGACAGAAGCCATCTGGGATACTCCAATCTCAGTCACCATCTTACTTCAACCTCATGAGAGACTTCAGCTGATGCCAACATGAAGCAGAAGAGCTATCCAGTCAAGTCCTGTTCAAATTTCTGATGCACAGGATTGTGAGCAAAGAAAACACTTGTTTTGGAAAACAAAAAATGGATGAAAGGACAGAGACTTCCCTGGTGGTCCACTGGTTAAGAATCTACCTTCAAATTCAGGGGATTGCTGGTTGGGGAACTAAGATCCCACATGCCTCAGGGCAACTAAGCCCACCCACCACAATTAGAAGCCCACATGCTTAGGGGTTTCCCTGGTGGCTCGGACAGTAAAGAATCTGCCTACAATGCAGGAGACCTGGGTTCAATCCCTGAGTCATGAAGATCTCCTGGAGAGGGAAATGGCAACCCACTCCATTGAAAATTCTTGCCTGGAGAATTCCACGGACAGAGGAGCCTGTCAGATTACAGTCCATGGGGTTGCAAAGAATTGGACACAACTGAGCAACTAACATATAACATTACATTATGCAACTAAGACCTGATGCAGCCAAATAAATGAATAAAATAAAAATAACTGCATGCATGTGCAGTCAAAGTTGGGCAATTATGAACAAAAAGATACATTTCTGAGTAAAGTACTGCTCGTGATCACTGTGCCCAGCACCACCAAGAAGGTGGGCAGACCACCTAAGCTGCCCCTACAGTCAACCCACTGATCTGCCCCCACCCTCACTCCTTTTAGGAACCAGCCTGTCCTCCTCAGAGAGTGAGCCAGGGCACCTGTTTTCTCTTATCACTGCCCCCTGCTATAGCATAGGTCCCAGTAAATCTGTGCCTGAATTTCTCATCTGACTTCTTACCAGTTTCTAAAGTGTCCAAGGACCTGAGTCGGTAATTGTGTCATCTTTGTTTTGTTTCCATTTTTTAGTTTTAGTCTCTGGTTGAGCCCTTGTGATGAATAATTTAAATAAGTACATTTTGGATGAGAGGGGGAAAAAAAGAACAGAGTCAATTTGCAAAGTTTCAATTAAAAAAAAAAAGAGCATCAATTTGCAAGTTTTCATCCAAAGAACAGAGCTCCCTAATGCTGGGGTGAAGAAATGCAGCAGGAATCAAAGGTCAAAATGGCATTTTCCAAACCTCCCTTAACAGAAAGGGATTCCCTGGTGGCTCAGACAGTAAAGAGTCTGCCCAAAATGTGGGAGACCCAGTTTTGATCCCTGGGGTGGGAAGATCGCCTGGAGAAGGAAATGGCAACCCACTCCAGTATTCTTGCCTGGAAATTCCCATGGACAGAGGAGCCTGGCAGGCTACAGTCTATAAGGTCGCAAAGAGTCAGACCCGACTGAACGACTTCACTTTAACTTTTCAGTTGTTCAGTTATGTCTGACTCTTTGTGGCCCCATGGACTGTAGTCCACCAGGCTCCTCTGTCCATGGAATTTTCCAGGCAAGAAAACTGGAATGGGTTGCCATTTCCTTCTCCAGGGGATCTTCCCAACCCAGGGATCAAACCTGCGACTCTTGGGTCTCCTGCATTGGCAGGAGGATTCTTTACCACTAAAACTATCTGGGAAGCCATATTAGATTATATTTTACACATAAATTTTAATGGCAAAAAAGATCAATGCTTTTGTATTATTCCCAGGACCTCAACCATACAGTTAAATGTGTATGTTCCTAAAAATAAGGCCACACCTTATTTTATTAGAGTAAATCTGTACCTTACTGTGATAGGTATCATGAAACTTTAGCCACAAATCTGTCTATAGACAATAAAAATTCAGACATATAGAATGTAAAGCTACTACTGTGCTGATAATAGCTGGTACAGATGTCAGCAAAACAATAGTTTCCAACTGTGGACAAGAAACATCCTTCTACATTGGAACAAGTGAAGAAAGTGCCTTGGGGCAGCTACCAAAAATGACACCATTGGCGGTCCTAAGATGGCAGAGGAATAGGACGGGGAAACCACTTTCTCCCCCAGAAATTCATCAAAAGAACATTTAAATGCTGAGTAAATTCCACAAAATAACTTCTGAATGCCAGCAGAGGACATCAGGCACTCAGAAAAGCAGCCCGTTGTCTTCAAAAGGAGGTAGGAAAAAAATATAAAAGACAAAAAGAGAGAGAAAAGAGGTAGGGATGAAGCTCCACCCTGGGAAGGGAGTCTTAAAAAGAGAGAAGTTTCCAAACACCAGGAAACACTCTCACTGCCAAGTCTGTGGCAAGCCTTGGAACCACAGAGGCAACATAACTGGGAGGAAAAATAAATAAATAATTAAACTCACAGAGCACATGCCCAACAGCAGGGAAGAAGCACAGATGCCTGCACCTTCCGCTAGCAAGCGGGGGCTGCATTGCTCAGAGTAAGGATGGGACCTGAATGCCCCAAGGGCAATCTGAGGGAACTAACTTGGGCTAGCAAACCAGACTGTGGGAGAGCTACCACACGAAAAGCCCTAACCTAAGACACTGCCAGGCCCACTCACAGAACAAAGGACTGAGCAGAGCTAACCGGCTTCAGATCATCCCCCTCCCTGGTGATAGGCAGCCAGAACCAGGAGGGGGCAATCACAGCCCCAGAGAGGCATTATCTACCAAACTCCAAGCAAGCTTCTTTGCTAACTAAGACTTCTTGGGGTTCTGTGCCGGGGTCCAGCCGGTGGACCCCGAATTCCCGGGGATCCAGGGAATTCAAAGGGTGGATGGCGTTGGCGTGAGAAAAACTTACTTATTGATTGATATGATTAGATTAAGAAACAATAGTGTAGTAGGAAAATTAAGTGGAGGAAGAGGGCTGAATAGCTTGGATCACGCGGAAGACCAATAAAATTCCAGACAAGGAATTTGCACCATCTATGTTGGCCACCGGTGCTCGCTTGAATATCTAAGGGTGCCTCGCCTTAGGCTCCCTTTCGTGCGGGTCTTAACAGCCAGGGCAAGTAAGTAGACTTGGCGAGCCTCCACAACCCAGGTGGAAATTCAGCCTGAAATTAGAGTGAAGAGGAGAGGAAAGAGAGAGAGACACGGGGGAAACCAGTCCAGCGACTTGCTCCGGCTCCCATTGTTTAGAAGGCCTTATATACCTTTTAGATTGTACATAGAGATCAACGGGTAATACAAAATTATGCAGCGTTAGCAGCCCAGACTCTTATCAAAACCAGGCTTTTCTCTCTGCATACCTAGTTGTATACACAAGTCTTAGGTAATTTACATCATCTTCTGGCCAAAAAGGGCCAATTAACATTTTACAGCCTTTTTTCTGATAAGGGTTTGTCAACCAGAAGACTTATTTGTGTTGATCTTTCCAAGGTCTGGTGCCACTCTCAGAAAGCACTAAATAAAGTTACATTCTTACATAGCAAGGACACAAGAGGAGTGCAGTGATATATAACAAAAGAAGTAATTAACTCAAAAGTCTAGTGTTGCTAACATCAAAACTATTATATATCTTTTTCCGTATCCCATTTACTTTGATTAACATCCTCCCAGGTGCCTAAAAGATAAAGAATATGGAGGCCTGGCAGCAATCATTGAGTCAACAGTGAAAACCCGTCACCAGTATGATTTTTAACTCTTTAGAAAAGGCTCTATATCTTTAAGATGCTTTAAGCTTTGTGCCTCTCGCAGCTGGGGGGCTGCAAGCAATTCACAAGCTATAAGAGGTCCGGGGGAACCTGTTAGGCAAGCTAGAGAGCTATCAGAGGGGGTTTAACTGAAACATCCCTTTCAAATGCAGAAGACTAAAGCCCTGAACTGACTTTTTTCCAGAGAATATCAGAAGAGTGGAAAAGCAGGCAGATTCTTATTTTTTGGAGGGTGGATGCTCAGGAAATTCCAGGGGAAAACCTGAGGTCTGATTAGCCTTGGCATCAGAGCTCTTGCCGCATGACCTTGTCACGGGTGGAATTCCTCACACTGGCTCCCAGCAGTTCTGGACGGTCAATATCTGCCTGAGAAGGTGCACCGGTTGTACACCCAGAAAATGGAGCAGCAGGGACAGGGGAGACGATAGGTCACAGTGATCACGCTCACCAAACACTTCATCACCTGAGCTGCTCAGACCTGGGAAGGGCACAAAACACAGGCCCAACCGAGTCTGCACCTCTGAGGACTACCTGAGTGCCTGAACCTGAGTGGCTTAGACCTGGGAGGGGCATGCAGCCCAGGGCTGGCCTGGAAATGTTCCCAGCAGAGCAACCTAGAGCCTGAGCAGTGTGGGCAGGGAGGACACATGCGCCGTGAGTGGAGGCAGGCCTAGTGTGGCTGAGACACTGAGAGCACACACCAGTATTATTTGTTTGCAGCATCCCTCCCTCCCCACAGCGTGACTGAACAAGTGAACCTTAAAAAAGTGTCCACCACCACTTGCCTTGTGCCAGGGCAGGAATCAGACACTGAAGAGACCAGCAAACAGAAGAAGCTAAAAAAGAGAGAACTGCCTTGGAAGTGACAGGTGCAATAGATTAAAATCCTGAAGTTAGTACTGACTACATAGGAAGGGGCCTATAGATCTTGAGAAACATAAGCCAGATCAAGGAACTATCCAAAAATGAACTGACCCCACACTGCCCATAACAACACCAGAGAAAGTCCTAGATATATATTTACTATTTTTACTATCATTCTTTTTTAAATTAAAAAAAAATTTAAGTCCTCTATTACTCCTTTAATTTTCATTTTTATAACCTACTATTAATTTGCAAAAAAAAAGAGATCCTATTTTTTAAAGCAAACTTCATATATATATTTTTATAATTTTAGTGACTTTTTCCCCTTTCTTTTCTTTAATATTGTATTTTTGAAAATCCAACCTCTACTCTAGATTTTTAATCTTTGCTTTTTGGTGTTTATTATCAATTTTGTACCTTTAAGAACCCAATCTTCAGTACCCATTTTTACTTGGGAGTGAAATTACTGGCTTGACTCCTCTCTCCCCCTTTGGACTCTCCTTTTTCTCCACCAGGTCACCTCTATCTCCTCCCTCCCCCTTCTCTTCTCTACCCAACTCTGTGAATCTCTTTGTGTGTTCCAGATGGTGGAGAACACTTAGGGAACTGATTACTGGCTGGATCTCTCTCTCTTCTTTTGATTCCCCCCTTTATCCTCCTGGCCACCTCTGTCTTCTCCCTCCCTCTTCTTTCTCTGTATAACTCTGTGAACATCTCTGAGTGGTCCTGACTGTGGAGCACACATAAGGAAGTGATTTCTGGCTAGCTTGCTCTCTCCTCTTTTGATTCCCCCTCATCTCATTCAGGTCACCTCTAACTCCCTCCCCTCTTCTCTTCTCCATGTAACTCTGTGAACCTCTCTGGGTGTCCCTCACTGTGGAGAAACATTTAATCTTTAACCTAGATGCTTTATCAGTGGTGCTGTATAGATGGAGAAGTCTTGAGGCTTCTTCCGTAAAAATAAGACTGAAAACCAGAAGCAGGAGGCTTAAGTCCAAATCCTGAGAACACCAGAGAACTCCTGACTCCAGGGAACATTAATCAACAGGAGCTCACCAAACGCCTCCATACCTACAATGAAACCAAGCACCACCAAAGAGCCAACAAATTCCAGAGGAAGACATACCATGCAAATTCTCCAGCAACACAGGAACACAGCCCTGAGCTTCAATATACAGGCTGCCCAAAGAAAACTACAGGCCAATATCACTGATGAACATAGCTGCAAAATTCCTTAACAAAATTCTAGCAATCAGAATTCAACAACACATTAAAAAGATCATACATCATGACCTAGTGGGCTTTACCCCAGGAATGCAAAGATTCTTCAGTATCCTCAAACCAATCAATGTAATACACCACATTAACAAATTGAAAAATAAAAGCCATATGATCATGTCAATAGACGCAGAGAAAGCCTTTGACAAAATCCAATATCCATTTATGATAAAAACCCTACAGAAAGCAGGAATAGAAGGAACATACCTCAACATAATAAAAGCTATATATGCGAAACATACAGCAAACATTATCCTCAATGGTGAAAAATTGAGAGCATTTCTCCTAAAGTCAGGAACAAGACAAGGGTGCCCACTTTCACCACTACTAATCAACATAGTTTTGGAAGTTTTGGCCACAGCAATCAGAGCAGAAAAAGAAATAAAAGGAATCCAAATTGGAAAAGAAGAAGTAAAACTCTCACTGTTTGCAGATAACATGATCCTCTACATAGAAAACCCTAAAGACTCCACCAGAAAACTACTAGAGCTAATCAATTAATATAGTAAAGTTGCAGGATATAAAATCAACACACAGAAATCCCTTGCATTCCTATACACTAATAATGAGAAAGCAGAGAAATTAAGGAAACAATTCCATTCACCATTGCAATGAAAAGAATAAAATACTTAGGAATATATCTACCAAAAGAAACTAAAGAGCTATATATAATATATAATATAATATATATATATAGTTATAACTAGTTTATATAATTATAACTAGTTATATTTATAACTAGTTTATATAACTATATATATAAACTATAAAACACTGATGAAAGAAATCAAAGAGGACTCTAATAGATGGAGAAATATACCATGTTCATGGATCAGAAGAATCAATATAGTGAAAATGAGTATACTACCCAAAGCAATATATAGATTCAATGTGATCTCTATCAAGCTACGAACGGTATTTTTCACAGAACTAGAACAAATAATTTCACAATTTGTGTGGAAATACAAAAAACCTCTAATAGCCAAAGCAATCTTGAGAAAGAAGAATGGAACTGGAGGAATCAACCTGCCTGACTTCAGGCTCTACTACAAAGCCACAGTCAGCAACACAGTACAGTACTGGCACAAAGACAGAAATATAGATCAATGGAACAAAATAGAAAGCCCAGAGATAAATCCACGCACCTATGGACACCTTATCTTTGACAAACGAAGCAAGAACATACAATGGAGAAAAGACAATCTCTTTAACAAGTGGTGCTGGGAAAACTGGTCAACCACTTGTAAAAGAATGAAACTAGAACACTTTCTAACACCATACACAAAAATAAACTCAAAATGGATTAAAGATCTAAATGTAAGACCAGAAACTATAAAACTCCTAGAGGAGAACATAGGCAAAACACTCTCTGACATACATCACAGCAGGATTCTCTATGACCCACCTCCTAGAATATTGGAAATAAAAGCAAAAACAAACAAATAAGACCTAATTAAAATTAAAAGCTTCTGCACAACAAAGGAAACTCTAAGCAAGGTGAAAAGACAGCCTTCAGAATGGGAGAAAATAATAGCAAATGAAGCAACTGACAAACAACTAATCTCAAAAATATACAAGCAACTCCTGCAGCTCAATTCCAGAAAAATAAACGACCCAATTAAAAAATGGGCCAAAGAACTAAACAGACATTTCTCCAAAGAAGATATACAGATGGCTAACAAACACATGAAAAGATGCTCAACATCACTCATTATCAGAGAAATGCAAATCAAAACCATAATGAAGTACCATTTCACACCAGTCAGAATGACTGCTATCCAAAAGTCTACAAGCAATAAATGCTGGAGAGGGTGCGGAGAAAAGGGAACCCTCTTACACTGTTGATGGGAATGCAAACTAGTACAGCCACTATGGAGAACAGTGTGGAGATTCCTTAAAAAACTGGAAATAGAACTGCCTTATGACCCAGCAATCCCACTGCTGGGCATACACACCAAAGAAACCAGAACTGAAAGAGACACATGTACCCCAGTGTTCACCGCAGCACTGTTTATAATAGCCAAGACATGGAAGTAACCTAGATGTCCATCAGTAGATGAATGGATAAGAAAGCTGTGGTACATATACACCATGGAGTATTACTCAGGTATTAGAAAGAATACATTTGAATCAGTTCTAATGAGGTGGATGAAACTGGAGCCTATTATACTTACTTCTGAAGTAAGCCAGAAACAATAACACCAATGCAGTATACTAACACATATATATGGAATTTAGAAAGATGGTAATGATAACCCTGTATATGAGACAGCAAAAGAGACACAGATATATAGAACAGTCTTTTGGACTCTGTGGGAGAGGGAGAGGGTGGGATGATTTGGGAGAATGGCATTGAAACATGTATAACATCATATAAGAAACAAATCGCTAGTCCAGGTTCGATGCAGGATACAGGATGCTTGGGGCTGGTGCACTGGGATGACCCAGAGGGATGGTATGGGGAGGGAGGTGGGAGGGGGGTTCAGGATGGGGAACATGTGTACACCCATGGCAGATTCATGTTGATGTATGGCAAAACCAATACAATATTGTAAAGTAAAATAAATAAATAAATCAAAAAAAAAAAAAAGAAATGCCAACGGCTTTACTGTCTGACTGTCTTGGTGCAGTGAGGGGTGACTGGGTTTGTTGAAGTCCCAACCTTTGTTCTTTCTCCTTTTTCAGCCTTTGTGTCTACTTTCCCATCAGTTCATTGCTCAGACCAATACTTGCCAACACAACCATGAGCAAATCTGGCAAATGGACTGTCTTGGTCAAACTGGAAGCACAGGTTCTGGAATATTTTGAGCAACATTGGTGGGGCCAATTGTCATCAACTCCAGAGGCAAGCAAAGAGCTCTCTGCCTACTTCTTCCTTCCTATCAGATTACACCTTTGAAATAGGCCCTGGCTGTTAAAACTCCATGAGCTTGTCAGTATACCCAAGGTTCTCTAATTTAAAAAATAAACTCTGCAACAACAGCAACAACAACAACAACAAAAGACACCATGATGATGAGCTTGGCCTTCTAGCCAAACTCTTGTCAAAGCAAAAATTTGCTTGTTGCCACTTGTTATGTGGTTGTAAATTTCACTTTGGACCTGGTTCTTGAAATGCAGTCTATTGAAACTTTCATACAGCCGTATTAGTACTGTTTGGGTTTGGAAATCAAGGAGACAAAGGGAGGCAAGGGGTGTTAAAAACAGATATTTCCAAACCTTGGCCTCTACTTATACAGACTTTCCTTGGTACCCAAATGCAGAGGAGCACCGTGTAAACAGCTACGTGTGCTGCCAGGTTACATGTCAATGACTACACAGTTGGATTCTACCAGCTTTGTTCTTCACAGACACAACCTGTCATCAAATACAGAAACATGGCCACAGTATTAGTAGAAATTTCGGGGAATAGAATTTCCTGTGAAATCCGTAATTTACAAAGCAGTTCTAAGTGAAATGCCCAGTGAGGAACCAAGATTGGAAAGACTTTTAGAAATCCAGCATTAAGAAACAAACAAGTACTGTTCTCAAGCTGTATGAGAAACCATCCCAGAATATGAAACCACAAGGGAGAAATAGTAAGCCGTTATCATAAACAGCCCCTACAAAATAAAGGGCAAAGGAGGCCAAAATCTGCAAAACAGGAAGTGCATCATCAAGTATCTTCACTCAGTCAACAGCTGGAGACCCTAAGATAGAGGGGAAAATCAGGAACCTAGAGAAGACAATTTCCGTGCTTTCAGTACTCAAACAACCTGAATTAACAGGCAGCAAATGGCTGGAGGGGTAAAAAATGGACAAAATTTAAAAAGAGACAGATCTTCTCCAGGAGCTAAAGTATTTAGAATCGAGTCTTTTAAATATTCATAGAAAACGTTGCATACCAGAAATCAGTACAAATATTTCTTCTTGTTAAACCTGATGGAGTGTTCTGAATATTCTTTGGCCCACATTTGTTGTTCACCTGTTATTTATTTAATATTCTGAATACATATGAAAGGTTTTAATATTTGTTCAATTGATTTTTTTTTCAATGTGGGGAGGATGAGGAGTAAGATGTGTTGTTTTTTCAACCAAAACTTGTTGAACTAAAAGAGAGATATTGCTATCTACTCAAGGACAGGATCTCATACATGAGTTAAAACATCTTAAAAAGATTTTGTAAATATTTGCTTATTTAGCTGTGTCGAGTCTTATCTTTGGTACGCAGGATCTTTGCTGTAGCTCATGGGTTTAATTGCCTCATGAAACATGGGATCTTTGTTACCTGATCAAGGATTGAAACCACATCCCCTGCATTGGAAGGAGGCTTCCTAACCACTGGACCACCAAGGAATTCCCTTTATTTGCCCTTTTTTTTTTTTTTTAAAGAGAGGAGAGCAAAGAAAAGTGAGTGACCAAAAAGGGAGAGGAATCCTGTGTGCTGACTCTTGTACACTGCAGAGTCTCTGGTAAATTGTCTAAAACTGAAAAAAGAAAGAAAAGCCTGAATATGAATAAATGTGTGTGAATGCTGGGTTTTTAAAAAAACAGTGAAAACTCTGCGTTAGAGTCATAGGCTGAAATAGAAACAATGCATAATTTCATGAGAATGAGGAAACAGAAAAAGCTGAGGAAGAAGTAAAAAGAACTCATAAATTGTGGGAAGGACTTTGAACTCTTACATTTGTGGTAATTACAGCCTGGACCAAATTTCACCAATTCATCAAAGAGTAGGGGATCTCAAGTGACATCTGAGTGATGAATCATAAATTGAGGGTCTTGGACATATTAAATATCAGGATATAACTCAAAACGGAGTCTTCTGTCACCAAGGATTTTACAATATACTTGGGGATACAGACAAGAAATATTCATAGCAAGCCTGATCTGGGTGTGCAATAAACATGATAGAATCAAATAGGGGCACTTCAGTCAGTCTTGGGTGAGTCAGAAAACTTTCCTTTAGAATATGAGATTTAAGGGACTTCCCTGGTGGTCCAGGAGTTAAGACTCTGTGCTTCCATTGCAGGGAGCATGGGGTCAATCCCTGGTTGAGGAACTAAGATCTCATGTGACACATGGCAAGGACCAAAAAAAAAAAAAAATAATAAGTGAGATTTAAGATGAATATTCCATGATGAACTGGGGTCGTAGTCATCCACAGCATGTATGTGTATGCCTGGGAAGGTGGTGGTGGTGGTGGGCGGTCTGGGAGAAGTGTGAGAGCTGCTGTAGGAAGCAATGCAGGCAGAAGGGCAGGAGTCTCGGGTATGATTGCAGGAGTAAGAATAGTGGAGATCTGAATGGATGCCCCACCATGAAGAGCTTTGCTTAAAATACCAAGGAGTCTAGAATTTGTAAAACAGTTGAGAAACATACAAGGATAATAAGTGAAAGGATATCGTGACTCTATTTCTTCCTAGTTTATAGTGTTTTTATCATTAAATGGGTCTTGGATTTTGTCAAACTTATTTCTGTATCTATTGAGATGATCATGTGATTTTTGCCCTTCATTCTACTGATATGGTGGAACACATTGACTGACATTCATATATTGAATCAATCTGGCTTTCCTGGGGTAAATCCAGGAATATACTTGCTCTTATAAGTTGCTGTACTCTATTAGTATTTTGTTGAGGGTTTTATGTCTATATTCATAAGTCTGTAGTTTCCTTTTCTTGTAATATCTTTGTCTGGATAATACTGAGCTCATACAACAGTTGTGAAGTACTTTCTCCTCTCTTATTTTTTGTTTGAGAAGTACTAGTGTTCAGTCAGTTCAGTTCAGTCACTCACTCATGTCTGACTCTTTGCGACCCCATGGACTGTAGCACATTAGGCCTCCCTGTCCATCACCAGCTCCCAGAGCTTGCTCAAACTCATGTCCATCGAGTCGGTGATGCCATCCAATCATCTCATCCTCTGTCGTCCCTTTCTCCTCCCACCATCAATCTTTCCCAGCATCAGGGTCTTTTCCAAGGAGTCAGTTCTTTGCATCAGGTGGCCAAAGTATTGGAGTTTCAGCTTCAGCATCAGTCCTTCCAATGAATATTCAGAACTGATTTCCTTTTGGATTGACTGGTTGAATCTTCTTGCAGTCCAAGGGACTCAAGAGTCTTCTCCAACACCACAGTTCAAAAGCATCAATTATTAGGCACTCAGCTTTCTTTATAGTCCAACTCTCACATCCATACATGACTACTGGAAAAAAGTATTGGTGTTAATTCTCCCTTTAAATGTTTAGTGGAATTCATCAGTGAAACCATCTGGCTTTCCTTTGGGGGTAGTTATTTTAATTGATATTTAATCTCTTACATGCAGGTTATAGATATGTTCAGATTTTATTTCAACTTGAGTCACATTCAGTAGCTTGTGTCTTTCTAGGAATTGGTCCATTTCACCCAAGTTATCTAATATGTCAACATACATTTGTCTTTGTTTTTCTTTATATCCTTTTTATTTCTGTAAGGTCAATAACACTGTATTTTCTTTCACTTCTAATTTTAGTAATCTTAGCCTTCTATTTCTTGGTCAGACTAGCCACAAAAGTTTTGCTGATTTTTTTTTCCTAAGGACCAAGTTGTAGTTTCATTCATTTTCTTTATTGCTTTTCTATTGCCTGTTTCATTTATTTCTACTCTGAGCTTTATTGTTTTCTTTCTTCCACTTGCTTTATGTTTAGTGGGTCTTCTTTCTCTGATTTCTTAAGGTGGAAGATTATATTATTAATTTTTTAATAAAGGCATTTACAGCTTTATATTTCCCTCTAAACATCCTTGTGTTAACTGCATCTCGTAAGTTTTGGTATGTCTTCATTCATCTCAAAATATTTTCTAAATTTCCTTGTGATTTCTTCTTTGGCCCATTGGTTGTTGGGGAATGTGCTGTTTAATTTCCACATATTCCTGTCAATAACAATTCAACCCATTTTTTAATCAGATGGTTTGGTTGTGTTTTTTTCATATTAAGTTGTATGAGTTCTTTATATATTTTGGGTAATAACCCCTTATCAAGCACATCATTTACAAATATCTTTTTCCATTTTGTATGTTGCTTTTTTGTTTTGTTGATTGTTCCTTAGCTGTGCAAAAGCTTTCAAACTTAATTAGGTCCTATTTGTTTATTTTTGCATCTGTTACCCTTGCCTGTGGAGACAGATCCAAAAAGATATTACTAAGACATGTCAGAATGTTCTAACTATGTTTTCTTCTAGAATTTTTATAGTTTCCATCCCTACATTTAGGGCTAGGCTTCTCTGGTGGCTTAGATGGTAAATAGTGGCTTAGATGGTAAATGGTGGCTTAGATGGTAAAGAATCTGCCTGCAATGCAAAAGATCCAGGTTCAGGTGAGGAAGAACCCCTGGAGAAGGAATGGCTACCCACTTCAGTATTCTTGCCTGGAGAATTCCATGTACAGAGGAGCCTGGTGGGCTACAGTCCACGGGGTCACAAAGAGTCAGACATGACTGAATAACTAACACTTCACTCACTTCAAGACATGTCAAAGAGTGCTATAACTATGTTTTCTTCTAGAATTTTTATGGTTTCCAGTCCTACATTTAGATACTTAATCCATTGTGAGTTCATTTTCATGTATCTTTTTTTGTGCCAGTACCATACTGTTTTGGTTACTAAAGCTTTGTAGTATAATCTGAAGTCAAGGAACATGATACTTCCAGCTTTGTTTTTTTTTTTTTCCCCAGGATCTTATCTTGTAGGGTAGTTCTAAAGTCAATAAATTCTTTCCACTTCTATTTGGGGATATTTTAAATCTTAATTTTTGAAGAACAGTTTTTCTGGATAAATACTGTGGGGTTGACAGTCTTTTCTTTCAGTACTTTGAATGTGCCATCCTATGGACCACTGGCTTCTATGGTTTCTGATGAGAAATTAGCTGTTAATCTTGTTGAGGATTCCTTGAATGCAATGTCACTTCTTTCTTGCTGCCTTCAAGATTCTTTCTTTGTCTTTGTCTTTTGTAATTTATAGTGGATATAAGTCTCTTTGAATTTATCATCCTACATGAAGTTCATTGAGTTTCTTAAAAGTGTAGATTAATGTTTTTCATCAAATTTTGGAAGCTTACAGCCATTATTTCTTCAAATATTCTTCCTGCCTCTTTTTCCTCTCCTCTGGCAATGTACATCATGTTGTTCAGCCCACACATTACCCACCTCATGTGGGTCCCCGATGTCACCTGCTCAATCATGGGTAGCACCTTGGGATTTGTTCCCACATTTGAGCCAAAGGGAAGCTGTGGCAAGAGGCACATAATGGCTTCTAGACTTTATTCCTCCTATGTACCTGCCTCTAATACCAGTTACTTTTGTTTGTCCTTGCTGTTGTGAAATGCTCAGAGTACAAGATTCTTGAGTTGGCAGAGGTGAGTAAAGTGACTGTCACCCAGTTTAAAGGTCTTCATGCATCAAAGATGCAAAAACTTCATCACAGTCAAGATATCTAAACATCTTCATTTCCTCTCTATGGAAGCATGATCTTCCCTCAAGTCAGAAAAATAGGAATCATGAGCAGGACATGAATTCATAATAAATTTTATCTTTATTATTTCACTCAACTGAATATATTTACACACATTCCAGAATTTATTAAGGGCTATACAGAGTACAAAAGTATTAATGATGACAGTCCATGCTCTTATAAATGGGTTATTCTTGAGATAACCTGATATTTTGAAATTTTAAAAAAGCAGATGACATATAAAGTGGTTAGTATTGAAAACATCTGACCTTACACCTAACTGGGAGATTTCATAGTTCTCATTTATCACCTGCACTAGGTAGCTCTCAACATAATCTGCCTAGCCGTGAGTAGGAACCAAGAAGCAACCTTAAGTATGGAGACACCCATGCCAATGACTAGGGGCAGAAAGGCAGAAAGACACTGGAATGTCAGTGCTACACTGGCTCCAAACTGCTTACTCCTGGATTTCTTGACATAAGACACACAATAAACCCTTAATGTGTTTAAGTCATTATTATTTGAGTTCCTAAGCCTTGGGGAGGGAATTCCCAGTTGGCTCAGTGGTAAAGAATCTATCTGCCATTGCAGGAGACACAGGAGACTTGGTTTCATTCTCTGGTTTGTGAAGATCCCTTGCAGGAAGAAATGGCAACCCACCCAAGTATTCTTGCCTGGAAAATCCCATGGACAGAGGAGCCTGTCCACAGTGAGCTACAGTCCATGGGGTCATAAAGAGTTGGACATGACTGAGCATGGATGCACAAGCCTCAGGGAATGGGATGGGGGTGGAGAGAAAGAGAAAGGGAGATGAAGAGAGAAAGGAATACAAAGGAGTTTTCAGTAACTTTTTCTGAAAATTCTAGAGGAAATCTAGAATTTTACTTAGAATTTAAAATTTTGCAAGATTATCTAATTAGCAATTTTACCATGCTTCTAATTTTTGTTCTAGTCTGTGTCACCATGAATGATTAGCAATAAAATCTTTTGATACTTCACAGATTCATGTCCATTTCCTCAGGGAGAGCAAAGGAGGGTAGACTGGGTCCCACTTTCCACTCCAGCTTGGAACAAAGAAAGGAGTAAGGAGTAACCACATGAGGAAAAGAAGGTCCTGAGAGCGCCCCTGGGGGAGCTGGGGAGCTGGGAGAACCTGGCAAGCAGTGCCCAGCAACAGCAACTTCTCCATTCTGCCATGCCCAGGAGTTGGCAGGACATTGTCTTACTCCCATGTAGCTGAATGCCCTGGTTCTCATGTGACTATCTGAATTCTGACCCCAGGCTCGCCTTGGCCTTAGTCCCAGTGTCTGTCCTGACTCCTGTCTACCTACACAGGTGAAGTGATTCTTGTGACTTGACTCTGATCCTTAATATCAGCCTAATATCTCAAGCCCTTTTGCAGATTTCCCTACCTTATTTCTTCTTTCTCCTTTATTATCCCCTACTACATGACTTGTCTGACTATTTATTTACCTACAAAGAGCTGAAGCATCACAAGCTGAGATGCATTCATCTCTCAAGCTCTCAAAGTCATGGTCCCTCTTCCTATCCCCCTGCCATGCCTCCCCCATTCTTTAGCCTGAGGGTATCTTCAACTTAAAGAGACCCCAGGCATTTCATTTTCCTAGAATATTCCCTTTAAATTATTTAGTAATTTGGAGGGCTTTTCCTGAATATTTTTCATTATTTTGCCTACATCCCATGTACGGGGATGTTTATGCTGTCCCCCGCCCTTTATCACATTACTAGCCATTGTCAAAAGCTCTTCTGCCTGGTCTTCCTTGGCTTGGCCAGTTTCTTTGTTATTAAAAGCACAATATCTCCCCTCACATTTTTTAATTATGCTCTTAAGATGCTTGTTATCTGTGTTATTGACATAATCATCAAGGTTCCCAGTCTCTAGGTCTTCCTTCCTGGTGAACAGCACGATCGTGTATTTCATAACTTCTGCTCCAAAGATGCGCTCTAGGTCCACCACTGCCTTTTTGTCCCCTGTAGTGATCCGTCCCAGCTGTAACACCACAACCAGAACTGTACTCCCTTCTTTATAGTAGGACCTACAGTCCTCGACTGCCTTCTCGAGCTGGGATAGGTCCCCTTCAGCTCTGGACTCCTGACAGAGTGGTGGAGTGTCCACAACCACAACATCCTGCCCGTTCCATGTCCTCCTGCCGACGTGGCAACTCGTGGTGACCGGCTGTGCTTTCAGCTGAGAGTGGAACTCCGGGCTCCCGAGGATGGTGTTCCCACTGGCACTCTTCCCAGTCCCGCTCTTCCCCACGAGGATAATATGCAGGGGCTCTGTTGAAAGGAAAGCAGGAGACATTACCCTATAAATGAGATCAGAGATGCACAGAGCTCTTACAATACGTATTATTGGGGTTTTCCTTATGACTTTGTACTCGTACTATGATCTCACTCTTCGGTTCAGTCCTCATAGTTCTCAGTTGTGAATTTTTACCAAGTTACTAATATCCACCTCAAAACAAAGAGAGAAAGAAGCCTCTCTTATGCTCTTCTCTCCAGGAGAAATTATTAAATTATTTATCCTGAACCTACAATCTCATGGTTATACTTACAGGATAAAATATGTATATATATATATATCTTAAGTCCCTCTCTCATACCCTGAGAGAGTGTGGTTACCACCTACCTCTACAATCTGGTCTCATGTCCCCATTCCACATCTAGAGGTATGAGCCCTTCATCTCCATCAAGACCATGCCCCTTGGTTTCCTCACAAGTAGATGCTCAGTTCTACATCCTTCCTTCAAGTTGCTAGTGTACCCTCTGGAGCTTTCTGCTCAGGCACCTAAACTCTATCCATTTTCCAAAGCCTGTTTCAAGTCAGGCTTCCTCCACGCAGCCCCTCTGACTTTCCCACGTGCCTGTGCTTTTAGGATCTCCATTAAGAATGTGAAAGGGCACACCGAACAGATATGCTCCTTTTGGTCTGATGTTCTTTTCAAGTGAGGATCTTTGAAGTATAAGAGAACGGGATGAATAGAACTAGGCTGGAAGAATCTCAGCTCAGGTCAATAGAACTTGTAGCACTGAGTAGATGGGGACTTCTGCTTAAGCTGTGGGTAGGGTAGTTTGGCTGAATTAATCAAACCCACGAAGGGCCATGTAGGGCATGACCCTCAGAAGCATCCAGGCTCCCTGTGCTTGTCCAGTAAAATGGCCCCCCTTCTCCAACAGAGGGAAGAGTAAAGAGCCAGGAGGCAGTCCTGGATCGTTGGTTCTACTCTTCTCTTCTTCCTCCCCTCTCCTCTCCTTCCCTCTGTCTGCCTCTACCTTTCCCCCGCCTTGACCTCTTTATCCACTCTCTTGGTTCTTTACTGTCTCATCACCAGCACTAAGTGCTAAGCTCTGGGCAACAGATACACTGCAGGGAAGACAACAGACTGGAGAAGGTCAATCTTTTCCCTCAAGATGCTCTCCATCCAGTTGAAGAAACATGAGAAGAGTCAGGAAAGAATTAGAGACCAAATCAGGACTTCCAGGTGGCTCAGATGGTAAAAATCTGCCTGCAATGCAGGAGACCCAGGTTTGATCCCTGGGTAGGGAAGATCCCCTGGAGAAGGGATTGGTAACCCTCTCCAGTATTGTTGCCTGGAGAATCCCATCCATGGGGTTACAGAGTTAGACACGACTGAGTGACTAACACTTGCTTACTTACTTACAGGACACTGCATGGAAAGGAACATAAATTTAGTAAAATGTGGGCTTCCCTAGAGGCTCAGTGGTAAAGAATCTGCCTGCCAATGCAGGAGACATGGGTTTGATCCCTGATCTGGGAAGATCCCACATGCCACAATTACTGAGCTTGTGCTCTAGAGCCCAGGAGCTGAAACTACTGAGCCTACCACAACAAGAGAGTAGCCCCTGATCTCATTGGGGCTACTCCCTGCAACTAGAGAAAAGCCCTGGCAGCAACAAAGACCAAGCAGAGCCATAAATAAATAGTTTAGAAAATAATTTAGTAAAATTTGAGAAGAAAGGAGAAAGAAGAGCTGGTCAATAGACGATACCTGTCATTTTGATCTCCCCTCTGCCCTTCAGAAAATAACATTCTTGGACATTTAGGTCTACTTTTTAAGTATGCATAAAAGGTTTTCTAGACCTCACTTACCTTTCTCTCTGAAAGTACAAGGCTTGTCCCCATTCTGCTGCACCATGCTTACAATTTCCTGCAGGAGTTTATCCACCTGGCATTGCTTCTCTTCCTCCCTAGCTCTGTAGTTGAAGATACTGTATCGGTTTTTACATTTGTTGATGAGCTCGTTGAGCCTTTTACTTCTGGCTAAGAACTTTTCTAGGTCTTGATTCTCTAGATCTTCTTTCCTGGTGAGGAGAACGATCATATACTCAATGAATTTGTCCCCAAAAATGCGTCGGATGGTGCTTAGCACCATGTCATCTTTCTCATTGAAGGAGCCCAGGGGAGTCACCAGCAGGAAAGCATGAGGACCCAGGCAGGTGTTGTTCACAAGGTCTTGTTCAATGTCCTTTGAAGATGAGAAGTCTGGAGTATCAATGATCAAAACTTGCCTCTCTCTCCAGATTCTGCTCTCAGACATGCACCTCCAGGTTACTGGCTCTTCACTGTATCGAGTCTCAAAGACCCGCTTCCCCAGAAGGCTGTTCCCAACTGCACTTTTCCCCACACCACGCTTCCCCACAAGCAGGACCTTGAGGGCTGGCAGCCCGGGGCTCGGTTCCCATCCTATCATCTGCTGATGCTGCTCCCCTGACCCTGGGACAAAAGGACAGATTCAGAGTCAATTCTCACAGTAGAATACAGAGATGTGGACAGCTTTTAGAATAGCTCATAAATCTCTTTTGCATTTTTTAAAATCTCATGTTGCCAGTTTTTGTAGAGAATGGCCGTGATGCCTCTGAACCAGGAGACCTCTAGTCCCAGCCAGAAGCTACCCAGCGAAGTGAAAGCCATGAAAAGGGCCATGACCAACTTAAGAGCGGTGTAAAGGGCTTGAGATTTCTCAGGAACGTGAAAACGTTAAACGTGGCCTTCACTGGTCTTGAGCCTCAGAATTCCTCTTATTTTGCTACCAAAGTTAACTACTGGGGCATGAAGTTCATGGGCTAAGGCAGAACAATGGAGAGTGAGTTTAAAATGCATCTTAGTGATATATTCATAAAATAGAACACAACTCAGGAATTTAACAAAAAGTGATGGACTGATATGCAGCCTAGATCGGTCTCCAAAACACACTAAGTGAAGAAAGCCAAACACAAAGCCACATGCTATGTGATGTCATTATCTGAAGTTCAAGAACACACAAAATTAGCTCATATCAACAGAAGTCTAGAGAGAGGCTCCTTTCAAGAAGGGAGAGTAAGAACTTCTAAGGTGATGGAAATACCCCATATTTTTAGCTGCTTCTGCTGCTGCTAAGTCACTTCAGTCATGTCTGACTCTGTGCAACCCCATGGACTGTAGCCCACCAGGCTCCTCCATCCATGGGACTTCCAAGACAAGAATACTAGAGTGAGTTGTCATTCCCTTTTCCAGGGAATCTTCTTGACTCAGGGATCGAACCTGGGTCTCCTGCATTGCAGGCAAATTCAGTGCTGAGCCAGCAAGGAAGCCTGGGAGAGTTACTACCTTCCCCAAAATCACCTCACTCAAGCCAGCATCCTATGGAGAGTCTTCCCCAACCCCATCATTTCTAAGGTGCTTCTTGGTCCCCATCATGTGTGATACTCCCTTACTGTCTCGAATCATTCAACCCAATTTTGTTCAATAACAGAAATATTTCTGGGGGTCTTGGCTGAAGGCCATTGACAGAATTTTAACTCCCTACCGCTAAGTTCACGTATTTCTGTCTAATTTCACTCATCTGTAGAATGAGAATAATGAAAATAGCACCTTCTTTATAAGATTGTTATGAGGACTATATTGTTGGGTTATTGTGAGAATTATATATTATATGCTATGAAGATTAATTTATGGGATATATATATCCCATAAATTATTTAATAATTATATATATAATAATATATTATATATAATACATAATAATATATAATACATAATAATATATAATACATAATAATATATAATATATTATTATATATAATTTTATATAATAATATAATATATTATATATTATTATATATAATTTTATATAATAATATAATATATAATATATTATTATATATAATTTTATATAACAATATAATATATTATATAATAATTATATTATTATATATATTTAATTATATAATTATAATTATATAGAATATATAATAATATATATTAGTATTTAATAATAATCTTTCAGATTTTTATAATTAAATATATATAATTATATGTAATATATAATAATATATTATTTAATTATATATAGATATAGATATAGATATATATTTGGTCCAAAAGTTCTTTCAGATTTTTCCACAGAATGTGATGAAAAAATATGAACAAACTTTTTGGCCAATTGGTGACTCGAGACAGTAAAGAGTCTGCCTGCAATGTGGGTGACCCGAGTTTGATTCCTGGGTTGGGAAGACTCCCTGAAGAAGGAAATGGCAACCCACTCCAGTATTCTTGCCTGGAAAATCCCATGGACAGAGGAGCCTGGTGGGCTACAGTCCATTGGGTTGCAGAGAGTCAGATACGACTGAGTGACTTCACTTTCATTTTCAGTGTTGATCCTGCATTGCAGGCAGATTCTTTACTCTCTGAGCCACCGGGGAAGCCCTCAGCTGTAATAATTGTCATTATTAAAATTGTAAATTTAATTATTATTTTGAGAAGTCCTGCAAGAACACAGATCTCATTATCTTAGTGTGAAATATTCAGTTCTTGCACATAACTAGTCTGGAAATAACCCAGGAGTCCATCAACAACAACAAAAAAATGACTGAATTAGTTGTGTATGCCCATACCATGAACCAGTTACATCCACTGAACAGAATGAGGCAGATCTGTGCATACTGACTCATGCTCTGTGCACAATACACCATTAAAGGCAATCACCACATGGATACTGTGGTATCCTCAATTCCATCACTGGTATCAATTGGTATCCTCAATTCCATCATTGAATTCTGCAGACGTTATTCTGTTTAGTGTTATCCATGGAGTTATTTTGGGCTTCCTAGGTGGCACAGCTTTCTTTAGAAAGTTTTCTTTAAAGAAAGCTGAGTGCTGAAGAATTGATGCTTTTGAACTGTGGTGTTGGAGAAGACGCTTGAGAGACCCTTGGACTGCAAGGAGATCCAACCAGTCCGTCCTAAAGGAGATCGAGATCCAACCAGTCCATCCTAAAGGAGATCCTGAATATTCATTGGAAGGACTGATGCTGAAGCTGAAACTCCAATACTTTGGCCACCTGATGTGAAGAACTGACTCACTGGAAAAGACCCTGATGCTGGGAAAGATTGAAGTCAGGCAGAGAAGAGGATGACCGAAGATGAGATGGTTGGACGGCATTACTGACTCGATGGACATGAAATTTGAGCAAACTCCAGGAGTTGCTCAGCTTCCTTCATAGCTCAGTTGGTAAATCATCTGCCTGCAATGCAGGAGACCCTGGTTTGATCCCTGGGTCGGGAAGATCCCCTGGAGAAGGAAATGGCAACCCACTCCAGTATTCTTGCCTGGAGAATCCAATGGACAGAGGAGCCTGACAGGCTATAGTCCATGGGATCATAAGAGTTGGACACAACTTAGCAACTAAACCACCACCACCACCACTAGCAGTTGGTGATGGACAGAGAAGCCTGGCATGCTACAGTCCACGTGGTCAAAAAGAATCAGACACAACTGAGCAACTGAACTGAACTGAACTGAGGTGGCCCAGTGCTAAAGAATGTGCCTGCCAATTAAGGAGATGCAGACTGGGGTTTGATCCCTGGGTCAGGAAGATCCTCTGCAGGAGGGCATGGCAACCCACTCTAGTATTCTTGCCTGGAGAATCCCATGGACAGAGGAGCCTGCTGGGCTACAGTCCATGGGGTCGCAAAGAGTCAGGCACCACTGAGGAGGCATACAATTGGAGTTATTTCTGCTTCCCAGCAGGAGTCCAACATTGGGCTCCCAGGCTGGAAGAAGAGGCTGAGTCAGGAAAGAAGCTGCAAGAGGCAAGCCTAGCTCTGAAACATTTGCAAGAAGGCTGGGGGCACCCATGCCATGTCCAGAGTCTCTGCTGGTGCTGCACTCACAAATGTTTGAGACTCTCTCGGGGACAAACTGTGGGCCCCAGCCTCAGCTAGGGCTCCAGGATGCATTATTTTTTTCCAGCTTTTTCCAAAAAAAATATTTATTTTTAATTGGAGGATAATTGCTTTACAACATTGTGTCGATTTCCACCATACATCAACATGAATCAGCCATAGGTATATATGTATATGGCCTTTCCCTCTTGAATCTCCCACCCCATCCTACCCCTCTAGATTGCCACAGAGCCCCGGGTTGAATTCCCTGAGTCATACAGCAAATTCCCACTAGCTATCTATCTTACCTAGGGTAATGTATATGTTTCCATGCTACCATCTCTCCATTCGTCCCACCCTTTCCTCCCCACCCCCGCCATGTTCACAGGTCTATTCTCTGTGTCTGCGTCTCCATTGCTGCCCTGCAAATAGGTTCATCAGCACCATCTTTCTAGATTCCGTATATATGCATTAATAAACAATAATTGTTTTTCTCTTTTTGACTTACTTCACTTTGTATTCTAGGTTCATCTACCTGTATTCTAGGTTCAGCCACCTCATTAAAATGGATTCTAATGTTTCCCTTTCCATGGCTGAGTATATTCCATTGTATATTTGTACCGCAGCTTCTTTATCCATTCATCTGTTGATGGACATCTAGATTGCTTCCATGTCCTAGCTATTGCAAATAGTGCTGCAACTCAATACCAGAAAAACAAATGACTCAATCAAAAAGTGGACAGAAGACCTAAGCTGGCATTTCTCCAAAGAAGACATACAGATAGCTAATAGACTCATGAAAAGATGCTCAACATTGCTCATTATTACAGGATGAGTTTTTGTTCTAACTTATCTAGATAATTTTCCACTTTATTTTGATGCATGCTGCATTCAAAAGAATACAGATATGAGCTTAACAGTTTTTAAGGATTATCTTACCATGTGGATAGTTCTTCCTCTGAGATGTGTCTTCATTCATACTATGCTGAGATGTGTCTTCATTCACAGAATCCTAGAAAGAAAACAAAAAGGGGAAATGAGACACACAGATCTAAAATCTCAGTTTTTCACAAAGTAAAGGAATGGAGACACAAGTATATAATTCAGAGTAATTTGATAATTAGGATCTGATCAAATCACAGTCATGGTCACGGGTCATGGTCCCTGCTGGCCTGTGTAGTTTTGTCCATGATGAAACTGATCTTGGGACCCCACTGTTGCTACTGCTGCAATAGGCTTCCCAGAAGTAAGAAAGTTCAGTTTCTCTTTGTTTATCTCTTTCTGACTTAATTCACTCTGTATCTAGGTTCATCTACCTGTATTCTAGGTTCATCCACCTCATTAAAACTGACTCAAAGGTGTTCCTTTCTATGGCTGAGTAATATTCCATTGTATATATGTACCACAGCTTCTTTATCCATTCATCTTTTGATGGACATCTAGATCGCTTCCATATCTAGGTGGGTTTGTGGGGCTCAAAAGAGCCCCACAAATGCCATCTCACCCAGGGATTGTTCCTAAATCACTTTCTAACTTTACTTCCCTGCAGAACCCACTATGAGCCATCAGGGAAGCCCATACTATTACTCCACTAGTAAGGTAATTCTTTCCAAACTCTCCCAGGGTTCTTGCTATTCCTGGAGAAAATCCAGAAGCTTAAGGAGAGCTTCTGGACTCCCTGGAAGAAGAAACTAGTCAAGTGAGGCCTGTGTAGTGCCTTTGAAGGACAGGGGAGGGAAGAGATTGGAAATCAAGCTTCCCATGTTATCTCCAAGGTCTTCTTCCTTCACTGCACCCCCAGGAGAGAGATGACTCTTCTAGCGTGAGATCCAGCAGTTTGGATCCTTCCCCATCCAGATAGGCAACTGGAGATAATGAAGGATGGACAACCAAACACATAATTATCCCCTTCACCTGCCTGGAGAAGCCTTACTCCCCACAGTTAAACTGGCATGAAATCATGGGACTTCCATAGTGGTCCAGTGGTTAAGAATCTGCCTGAAAATGCAAAGGACATGGGCTTAATCCCTGGCTCAGGATGATTCCATATGCTGCGGGGCGACTAAGCCCAGGTGCCACAGTTACTAAGCCTGTGCTCCAGAGTTCAAGTCCGAAAGCTACTGAAGCCCAAATACTCTAGAGTCCGTGATCCATAAAAAGAGAAGCCACTGAAATGAGATGCCCGTGCACTGCAACTAGAGTGGCCCCCACTTGTCACAACTAGAAAAAGCCCACGGGAGACAATGAAGACCCAGCACAGCCAAAAATGAAAAATAATAAATAAAATGTTTCTTAAATTGGCATGAAATCAGAAGTCTTAAAATCAACTAAAATAGCACTCCACCTATTTGTGTGAAGTGGATGGGCGCAGGAAGGGTAAGGCCCAAGAATGAATGAGGGGGGAAATTGTTAGTAGAGTAATTGTAAAATAGTACAGGCAAGACTCCTTAAGAGTCCCTTGGAGAGCAAGGAGATCCAACCAGTCCATCCTAAAGGAAATCAGTCCTGAATAGTCATTGGAAGGACTGATGCTGAAGCTGAAACTCCAATACTTTGGCCACCTGATGTGAAGAACTGACTCATTTGAAAAGATCCTGATGCTGGGAAAGATTCAAGGTGGGAGGAGAAGGGGACAACAGAGGATGAGATGGTTGGATGGCCTCACCGACTCGATGGACATGAGTTTGAGTAAACTTCGAGAGTTGGTGTTGGACAGGGAGGGCTGGCATGCTGCAGTCCATGGGGTCACAAAGAGTCAGACATGACTGAGCGACTAAACTGAACAGGCAAGAGAAGAGGCTGACCTGGATTAGATGGTAGTCATGGTGACAGAGAGAAGCAGGTGGTTTCCAGGTGCCTCAGTCACACAAGATGATGACGCCCTGGAAGCCAAATGCCAGCTGGCAGTGGTATCAAAGCTGACATCTGAGCTTAGGTTTGAAGAGAATGGTGAGCAGGATAGTCATTGGCGGGATTGAGAAGAGAACTGAACTCGTACAGATTTCAGAGGGAACAACAAAAGTCTGGACATATTAATTTTGAGATCTGTCAAGAGGGCAACGTCAAATACCAATCGGATGGATAAAGGAATCAGAACTCAGAGGAAGGACCTAGACAGAAGGGATTAATTTGGAAACTATTAGCCATAGCTAAAGCTCAAAGCTGTAAAAATGTGGAATCACCTGAGGGAGAAAAAAGTGTCAAGAATGGAGGAAGGGCTTGAACCAAGCCCTGAAAATGTCAGCTGTTAGAGGTCGCCTGAGCAACTTCACTTTCACTTTTCACTTTTATGCATTGGAGAAGGCAATGGCAACCCACTCCAGTGTTCTTGCCTGGAGAATCCCAGGGACAGAGGAGCCTAGTGGGCTGCTGTCTATGGGGTCGCACAGAGTCAGACATGACTGAAGTGGCTTAGCAGCAGCAGCAGAGGTCGTAGAGGTGGACTCATCAACCTCTTCGGTAGCAAGAGAGGAGAAGAAAACAAGGAGAGTGTGGTTTTACTGAAGCCAAGGGAAGAGGGTCTAATGAGTCATTTGTGTGTCCAGTACTATGAAGGGTAAAGTCAGAAAAGGACTTAAATGTATCTATTAATTTGCCTCATCTTTCCAGTTTATGGATAAATGTCCCCTTGTTGCTGTCATTGTTTAGTCGATAAGTCGTGCCTGCCATTTTCGTGACCCCATGGACTGTAGCCTGCCAGACTCCTCTGTCCATGGGATTTCCCAGGCAAGAGTACTGGAGTGGGTTGCCGTGTCCTTAAAAAACAAAATCCTATGCAACATTTCACTTATTTGTGCCTTTATCTCACCAGCTCTAACAACAGAGATCCTTGGAGACCTTAACAAGAATTCTCACCTGGGATCTACTGTCTTCATCCCTTAAGTTCACTGCGTATGGTCCTTTGTTTTTCACCAAATCCTCGACCTTGCAGAGGAGCTCCTTCACCTGGGCATCCTGCTCATCCTTACTTGCCTTGTTGTTGAAACCGCAGTATTGACCACTAGAGCGCTGAACCAAGTCCCAAATAGATGTGTTGTTTTTAACATAGTCCTCCAGCGAGCCCTCCTCGTCCTTCCGAGTGAAGATGATAATGGTGTGCCTCCCGGCTTTCTCATCAAACACATTCTGAATGTGCTCGGCTGTTTGTCTGTCCTCCACCGTATAGTTGCCAAGGGGAATTACCAGAAGCAGGGCGTGGAGGCTGGGAGCTGAGAGCTCCAAGCAGTGCTTAATGTTATCCGAAGAGAAAATGTCGGGGGTGTCGATGACCACAACCTCCCTCCCCTGCGTGACCCCACTCTCTCTCTGGCAGCTTCTAGTCACCGGCTGCTCACTGAACCTGGACTCGAACACGGCTTTGCCCAGAATGCTGTTTCCTGTGGCACTTTTCCCTGCACCCCGCTTCCCTAAGAGAAGAAGCCTCACTTCCATCCTGGAGGAGCCCCGCTCTGACTCGCTCTCCTGACTTGGGCTTCGAGTGCTTCTGTTGGGACAAAAAAGCAACACATCAGTAATCAAAGCTCAGCTGGTAAAGAATCTGCTTGCAATGCGGGAGACCTGGGTTAGATCCCTGGGTTGGGAAGATCCCCTGGAAAAGGGAAAGGCTACCCACTCCAGTATTCTGGCCTGGAGAATTCCATGGACTACAGTCCTTGGGGTCGCAAAGAGTCGGACACGACTGAGCCACTTTCACTTTCAGTAATCAACTCACAGAATGAATAGAGGAACAGCATGAAAGTACCTTCTCTTTCTGACTCTTTTCTCTGAGCATTTGGACAACAGAAGCCCTAGACTCAGACTAGACGGGGACAAGAAATCCTGTTTCCAGATTTTTCTCTGTGCTCCTGTCTCTAAAACAAACCCATGCTCTCACTAGACCTCAACTCAGAGCTGGGTATTTCACCACTCTCCAGTGTCCTTTTTGAAAAGCAGACTGGGAGGAGTGAGGTTTATGAAGTTAGAAGTGTTTGTTGTAAAATTTGGGAAAACCTCAAAAATACTGAAGGACAAAATAAAATTCATCTGTACTCCCAACACCAAAAAAAAAAAAAAACAAAAATAAAAGCAAAAACAAAATAAATTAAAAAAATAAACCCATATTGGTAAAAATGTCAAAATATTGTTGATTGCCTAAACAAACACCAACCCTTTCTCTATACACATCACCAACTCTACATGCTGGAGGGAATCTACACACTCTCTGAGATACACAGGACAAAGCTCCCCTTTTTAAAAAAAGGAGAGGGGGGACACAGATGACCATGTGCTAATTATCCATGGAATTTGTGACCAAGTGCATTATTTACCTGACACAGGGCTTAGCCAGTGTAACTAAGGACCTTGTGATGGGAAATATCCTTGGGTCACCATGGTGATGGTAGTTTAGTCATTAGGTTGTGTCCAACTCTTGGCAAACCCGTGGACTGTAGCCTGCCAGGCTCTTCTGTCATGGGTTTCTCCAGCCAAGAATACTGTACTGGGTTGCCATTTCCTTCTCCAGGGGATTTTCCCAACCCAGGAATCGAACCTGGGTCTCCTGCATTGCAGGCATATTATTTACCAACTTAGCTATGAGGGTCACCAAGGTGGGCCCAATATAATCACGTTATGAGAGGTTCTAGAGTGAGAAGAGATGGGAGAACAGAAGCAGAGATCACAGACAGAAGGCTCAAAAATGCTACTCTGTTGACTTTAAAGATGGAGGAAGAGGTCATGAGCCAAGCTGGAAAAAGCAAGAAAACAGATTCTCAGGATCACAGCCCTGTCCAGCACATTGATTTTAGGACTTTCAACTTCCAGAGCTGTCAAATAATAAATCTTTGGGTTTTGAGCAATTAGGTTTGTGTCAATTTGTAACAGCATCAGTAGGAAACTAATACACTGTCTCCCAACTTCCCTTCCAGCTAAGGGTGTCCATGGGACCACCTTCTCCCTGGTGAGAGCTCAGGGAATACTTGCTTGGGCCTTCTGGAAATGCTATTGTTTTCCTGATGGTAGGGGCAGACTCAAGTTGAGAGCTCCTGTTGTCACCCCTTGCCCCTTCTTCTTGCATGAAATTTTAATGTGATTGCAGGAATCACAGCAGATATTGTGGGCAATGAGGCAACAAATAAGAGGGACGAGAAGTCAACGTTCATCACCAAGCTAAAGGTGGCAGAGCAGAAAGATAAAGAGCATCCCTGATGATGTCACTGAGCTGCCGGAACACCCTCGAGACCCCTTGGTTAAATAAACAATTAATAGTCTTATATGTTAAGCTGCTGCTACCAAAATGGGATTTACAGACTAGCAATATTGCCACCAACTGAGTCCTTGTTAGAAACGCAGAGTCCTGGGCCCCATCCCAGCCCCTTGCATCAGCACCTGCAGTTTCACAAATTCCAGGTGATTCCCATGAACCTTCACGTTTGAGAAGCCCGGGTGGGAGTCACATTTAGTTCCTAACTGACTCAGAATCCACAGAAAGAACCAAGCTTCCTCGTCCATTCCTCCAGTAGTCCGTCTTTCCCAGATGACCCCTATTGTCCAAGTGTGCCCCAAGGTTCTCTGTTGTGTCCCCTGGATTTGGTCTATTTGTGAACGAGAAAGCCTTAATCACCAAAATCAATATGACTTCATTAGTATAATTTTAAAATAAAATTAAATAAGCTACTTTTCTGATCCAGCAAGTCCCAACCCCTTGCACATGTTCAAAGTTTTCTTGCTACTCTCAGCTTTTTTATCTTCTCTAGAACTTTTCAATCAGTTGTCACTTTCCTGATGAAATGCTGAACATTATTGCATTGAATTCACAGCTTTGGTTGAGAAGAACTGACATCTCAATGCTGCTGCTTTTTGTTGATCAGTTTTAAATATGTTCTAATTTCAACTGTGATTTCTTTCCAACCCATAAATTTTAAAAAGTGAGTATTAAAAAACATATTGGGAGACTATCTTTTCATTTATTTTTGAATGTTATTGCTTTATGGTCAGAGAACAACATCTGTATGAAATATCTGTCACTGGTAGAGGTTTACTTTTTGGCCAAATGAAATTTTTGTAAATGTCTCCTATGGGCCTGGAAGGAATGTGTGGCCTGTAATCATAGGTGCCTTTCACAATCAGGGACCCCACCTCACGTCTGCTCCCTTAGTTTCAGTCCCCTAGTATGCACCCCCACCTCCTGTCTGCCTGGAAACCCTCCATTTTCCACCACGAGATGGCAACCCACTCCAGTGTTCTTGCCTGGAGAATCCCAGGGGTGGGTGAGCCTGGTGGGCTGCCGTCTATGTGGTCGCACAGAGTCGGACACGACTGAAGTGACACAGCAGCAGCAGCAGCAGCATGTCACCTCCGTGTCAAGCCCCTCCTGGTTTTTCCAGATTGAACTGGACTTCCACAATAACTTAACTTCCTGCTTCTACCCTTCTCCTAGAATCTGTCATCCTTCTACACTCAGAGACAGATGGTATCACTCATCAGCCCCAAGTCCCCCAGTGGCCTCCTACCCATTCAAAGAACAGGTAAAGCCTTCACAGTGGCATCACCAACTCAATGGACATGAGTTTGAGCAAGCTCTGGGAGCTGGTGATGGACAGGGAAGCCTGGTGTGCTGTAGTCCATGGGGTTGCAAAGAGTCGGACACAACTGAGTGACTGAACTGAACAAGACCCTGCCCAATCTGGCCTCATCCACCACCTGTTTCCACCTTGCTTGTCTGCCTCCCTGATAGTCCTCAAATATGTGACCTTGGGGCTTCATGCTGGTGGCTCACCTGAGCTAGAACATTCTCCCCCCACACTTATGCCAGGCAGGTTCACTTCCTTTAGGTCTCCACCAGACCTGTCTGTGTGGTTCAAGAGGCCTTCAGTCATCCTATATTTAAAAGCTACTCTCCCCCCACACCCCGCAAACACACCCCATCTCCCTGCCCTGATTTATTTTTCTTAACAGCACCCACTTTCAATGAAAGGTGCATTCACTTGCTTATCGCTTTCTTGTTTTGTCTCCCCATTACTAGAAGGAACTTGTTCTGTTTCATTCACTAGCATATCTACAACGTCAAGAAGACATTCAATAAATACTCGCTATGACTGAGCAGATGGTTACTGACTTGAAGGACAGGGAATCACAGCTGAAGAAAGTGAAGGAGAAAAGCCCTTATTCTGTGCAGCTATTTTGAAAGTTCTCGCCTCTTATGAGAAGAGTATTGGTGGACTGTGAGGAAGGAATCAGAGAAGGTAGCAAAAGAAGGACATACACCTGCCCTCAAGAAGCTTCACCTTAGAGGAAATATAGGGCTGAGCTGAGGAGAAGCTCATCAGGGCCATGGATGGAGGCCTGGGCTCCTCCTACAGGCATCTGCTGGATCTCCACATGATGCAAGAGGCAAAGCCCATCTCAGCTCAAAACACGCACCTCCAAGGTTACGGCAAGGAGAGAAGCCCAGTCACTGTTGGGACTCTTGTTCTATGTCCCTGAGTCCTAATATTATGTCTGGCATATAGTATATGCTCAGTGAATGGTGTGAAATAAATGGTGAGAGTGACAGATGTGAGGAAAGGAAGAAAAATTGTTTCTAGAAGTGGAGAGGGAGACTGAAGTGATGTCCCTTTGAATAATAAATAACAAAAGAGTAATAATTTGAATAACCTTGAATAATAAAAGAGAAGTGACTTTACATTGTTTCCTGATCAAGTGAAGAAGTGGTATATTTTTGTACATTAAATTTTTTAAAAGATGAGTGAGTAAATAAGCTTGAGGAAGCAGAGACCTTCAGCAGGCCAAAGAAAAAAAGAATTTATTTCCCAAGTACACATCATTGTTTCATATGGTTCCTCATCATGGTGAACTGGATGAGTCTTTATTAGACTCCCTCCAGCCAATGATGCCATATTGAATCAAAAATAATTTTCTTTCCCTCTGTGTGTGTGTGTGTGTGTGTGTGTGTGTGTGTGTATATGTATATACAATTGCCCAATCTGTACCATTTTCTCCCAAGGGTACAGAAAATCCTTTTAAGGACAAAAGGGAACCAACCCACCCCTACTCTTTCCTTGATAACTCACATTTTTTCATCATCTCCCAGACCACTCTGGAGACACCAACAGAGCAACAGAGAGAAAAAGACATACAGACAGACTTTCTCTAGAACTCCTGTTGACATTCTGAGGCAGCCTCCACCTTCTTCTCAGGATATAGCCCAAGGAGGAATATGGCTTCAGGCATCCATCCAACTAAAGCTTCCTCCCATATCAAGGGCAGTCCACATGCACAGAAAAAGATTGTCAGAGAAGGTTCTGGAGCCCTTCTTGGAGAGATCTCAGTCCCAGCCCAGCAGGAGGAAGGATAAGAGTTCACAGGTGACAGCCTAGGAGGCTTAATTTTAGATAAAATCTGAAAATATGTTGGCTTTCTGACCAAACACTGACCACTTTCAATGCACAGTTAATGGAATCTGAATTGTGCAAGGGCTGGGAAATATTTTTTTTCTTTAATTTTTATTTTTTAGCTTTTGAACCGTGGTGTTGGAGAAGACTCTTGAGAGTCCCTTGGACTGCAAGGAGATCCAGCCAGCCCATCCTAAAGGAAATCAGTCCAGAATGCTCACTGGAAGGACTGATGCTGCAGCTCCAATAGTTTGGCCACCTGATTCAAAGAACTGACTCATTGGAAAAGACCCTGATGCTGGGAAAGATTGAGGGCGAGAGGAGAAGGGGAACCACAGAGGATGAGATGATTGGATGGCATCACCGACTCAAGGGATGTGAGTCTGAGTAGACTCTGGGAGTTAGTGATGCACAGGGAAGGCTGGCATGCTGCAGTCCATGGGGTCACAAAGAGTCGGACACGACTGAGAGATAGAACTGAACTGAACTGGGAAATAACAGGAAAGTGAATGTGGAAAATCAGTGTCCAAATGGCCAGGTTCCCTGCCCCCTGCTTCTCAAGGAGGCAGGCAGCTATCGCTGAATTCCCGAGGGAGGGGCTGGGGGATGGTACCCTGTGTCACAGTCGTGAAATTAGGTAATTCGAAGAGCGGGTCGCGACCCTTGTTTTTCTTCCGGGCCTTCATCTCAGCCTTAGGTGGGGAGAGTAGCCCCTCCCAGACCTGCCCCTTCCTGGGAAGGCTGCCCTCGGGCATGACTCCTGGGACGGCGGGAACCACTGGGTTCTTGGCCCCGCAGGCTGGAGCGGGAGGGACATCCCAGAGCCCCTGAAAACATGCCCTCCAGGTGGCCATGCCCAGCCCTGGGAGTCGGCAGCCTTCCCCTGTCCCATCCTCGCCCCCCGCCCCATGCCCAGGTACCCCGCCGCACACGCACCTCGGTCCAGTGCTCTGGTCTCTCACAGCCTCAGCGCCGCCGGGTCCCGCCGGCCGCTGGGCTGGGTGAGGCGGCCGCTCGGTCCGCTCAGGGGATGGTGGAGCCGCGCGGGGAGAGCAGGGCAGAGTCAGGAGCACTTCGGAGGAGGAAGAGGTTTCTACAGATAGGTTTCGAGGGCGGTGGGAGGGGAAGTTCAGTAAAGCGACGCCAGATCAGCAGGGTGAGGACGTCAGGGTCAGGGACAGCGCCCACCCAGCTCGGCGCGCCCACAGGCAGGGGTCCCTGCGGGACCGAGGGGCTGAGCCTCATCCGAGCTTCCGAAGGGGTCTTCGGAGGAGAAGGCTGGCTGTGCCCAGGTCCCAGGACGGGGTGCCTCTGGGGGCAGCGCCAGCGGTGGGGAGGGCCCGCAGGTCCCCGCCCCCAGCCTTCCTCTGGATCCGGGTGGAAACCCGCAAACACAGCTTACCTCCTTCTCCCACCGCCTCCCTGCCCTCCGACGGCCCTGCAGCAGCGCTCCCGGCTTGCTGTAACAGCGGCTCTCCTGCCTCCGAGGTGGGGGCTCTCCTTGAATCCCATCCCCGGAGAAACTGGGGCCTCGGACCTGCGCCGCTTCCCGGAGGAAGTCAAGTTCTTTGCCCAGAGCTAGTCAAACGTTTGAAATGCTAGACCTATTCCTGCTTTCTGGAGAGTTTTTATCATAAATGGATGTTGAATTTTGTCAAAGGCCTTCTCTGCATCTATTGAGACAATCATATGGCTTTTATTTTTCAATTTGTTAATGTGGTGGATTACATTGATTGATTTGTGGATGTTGAAGAATCCTTGCATCCCTGGGATAAAGCCCACTTGGTCATGGTGTATGATCTTTTTGATGTGTTGTTGGATTCTGATTGCTAGAATGTTGTTAAGGATTTTTGCATCTATGTTCATCAGTGATATTGGCCTGTAGTTTTCTTTTTTTGTGGCATCTTTGTCAGGTTTTGGGATTAGGGTGATGGTGGCCTCATAGAACGAGTTTGGAAGTTTACCTTCCTCTGCAATTTTCTGGAAGAGTTTGAGTAGGATAGGTGTTAGCTCTTCTCTAAATGTTTGGTAGAATTCAGCTGTGAAGTCGTCTGGACCTGGGCTTTTGTTTGCTGGAAGATTTCTGATTACAGTTTCAATTTCCATGCTTGTGATGGGTCTGTTAAGATTTTCTATTTCTTCCTGGTTCAGTTTTGGAAAGTTGTACTTTTCTAAGAATGTGTCTACTTCTTCCACGTTGTCCAATTTATTGGCATATAATTGCTGATAGTGGTCTCATAAGAGACTACTGTATTTCTGTGGTGTCTGTTGTGATCTCTCCATTTTCATTTCTAATTTTATTGATTTGATTTTTCTCTCTTTGTTTCTTGATGAGTCTGGCTAATGGTTTGTCAATTTTATTTATCCTCTAAAAGAACCAGCTTTTGGTTTTGTTGATTTTTGCTATGGTCTCTTTTGTTTCTTTTGCATTTATTTCTGCCCTAATTTTTAAGATTTCTTTCCTTCCACTAACCCTGGGATTCTTCCTTTTCTAGTTGCTTTAGGTGTAGAGTTAGGTTATTTATTTGACTTTTTTTTGTTTCTTGAGGTATGCCTGTATTGCTATGAACCTTCCCCTTAGCACTGCTTTTGCAGTGTCCCACAAGTTTTGGGTTGTGTTTTCATTTTCATTCATTTTTATGCATATTTTAATTTCTTTTTTGATTTCTTCTGTGATTTGTTGGTTATTCAGCAGCGTGTTGTTTAGCCTTCATATGTTGCCATTTTTAATAGTTTTTCTCCTGTAATTGAGATCTAATCTTACTGCATTGTGGTCAGAAAAGATGCTTGGAATGATTTCAATTTTTTTTGAATTTACCAAGGCTAGATTTATGGCCCAGGATGTGATCTATCCTGGAGAAGTTTCCGTGTACGCTTGAGAAAAAGGTGAAATTCGTTGTTTTGGGGTAAAATGTCCTATAGATATCAATTAGGTCTAACTGGTCTATTGCATCATTTAAAGTTTGTGTTTCCTCCGATTCTTTCCTAGAGTTCATAAAATGAAACACTTTTTCCTGAGACATAAGCGTTCAAAGCTTCTTACTAAAAGAGGAGGTCAAATGCAGAGGAAGACCTTATTTTATTTTATTGTGGTTAAAAAAAAACAACAACAAACCCTCACACTCTGTAACACTGGATCCACTATCTTGGCCATTTTGAAGTGTACAGCTCAGCAGCATCACATGTCTTCTCCACGTTCCACGTTGTGTAGAGTTCCAGAACTTTTCCATCAGAAAACCTGAAGCCCCAGGCCCATTCGATGAGAATGCCCCTCCTCCAGCCCTAGGTAACCAACTTCTACTTTCTGTGTCTATGATTTTGGACAACTTTGGATACTTCTTGATGGTGTTTGTCCTCTGTGACTGACTTTTTCCTCTTAGCTTAATGTCCTTGCAGTGAGAGGACTTTCAGTCACCGTGCAGAGACCCTTAAGCTCACATTGCTACACCAGGCTGCAGTCCTTGAAATGTCTGAGGTGGGTTGAGCCTCCAGTAACCAACCTGTGGAAGGAGAAGCAGTGGGAACTGCACTGGGTTTGAGGGGCTGCTCTGTCCCCATGGGGTCCCCCTCCCCTCTGGGCTTGTCTTCAAGTTCATTCTGCCACCAAGAGGGACTCACTTGGAGGGGAAACTGACAAAGGCTCGCCCATCCCCTATCCTACTTGTTGCTGTTCAGTTGCTCAGTGATGTCCGAGTCTTTGTGACCCGATGGACTGCAGCACACTAGGCCTCCCTGTCAATCACCAACTCCTGGAGTTCACTCACACTCATGTCCATTTATTCAGTGATGCCATCCAACCACCTCATCTTCTGTCATTCCCTTCTCCTCCTGCCCTCAATCTTTCCCAGCATCAGGGTCTTTTCCAATGAGTCAGTTTTTCACATCAGTTGGCCAAAGTGTCGGAGATTCAACTTCAGCATCAGTCCATCCAATGAATATTCAGGGTTAACTTCCTTTAGGAGTGATTGGTTGGATCTCCTTGCTGTCCAAGGGACTCTCAAGAGTCTTCTCCAGCACCACTCCTTAGTAAGGAGGACCCTCTTCCAAGAAGACTCTCTCCATCTCCATGGGGCACTGGGTCATTTCACATAAAATCAACTTATTAAAAACCATCAGGTAGAAGCTTGCCACTCGGTCAGTCAACATCCCAGCTGTGTCACTGTAGGAAGCGGCGGTCAGGTCATGGAGGGGTCACAGGCCTGATGGGATATCATGTCCCCCAAATTGAGAAGACGATGAACTGAGATGAAGAAAACTCCCTCCTTCTTAGATGAAACAGAAGCTGTGGAGAGCACTCCGAGGAAAACCAAAGCTTCAAATAACTCACCATGATTTAGCAAGTTGGTTATTTGCTGAGCTGACCAGTTTGCAAAATGATCTTCAACACATCACTTCCTGGGGAATGGACCTCTTCAGGGAAGGTTCCTGGCTGGGCCCTGATCCAGGGAAGAATGGGACTTCTCTGCCCCCTAGTGGCCTTGGGGGTAATGACAAGGGCAGCAAAATCACTCCCCAGAAGGCGGGAGGAGACTGGGACGACAGAGGATGAGATGATTGGGTGGCATCACCTACTGGATGGACATGAGTTTGAGCAAGCTCCGGAAGTTGGTGAAGGACAGGGGAGCCTGGCCTGCTGCAGTCCATGGGGTCACATAGAGTCGGACACCTCTTAGTGACTGAACAACAGTGATGAGGAGGCTGCCTTAGTGGGCGGGCAAAACCCTTCCACCCTCCATTTTCCTCTTAAAGGCGTGGCTGGGAAGAGTCGGGCAGTTGTAAATGGAGTCCTGTCTGTCTGCTAGGTTTTTTTGCATGGCTCTTGGATCCTGCTTCAAACTGGCTGTTCTGGGGCCTGTTGGAAGAAGTGTGATGGGAGACGGTCAACTGGAGGGCTTTTCTGGTGTCTTCTCTTCCTAGGCCATTGCAGCAGGCATTGGGGCTATTGTCCACGAGAAGCGCCGGGGCAAACTCTCGGTGAGTCAGGCATCCTCTGCCCCACCTTGTCCTCTGTCCCCCTATGATGTCTGTTTTCCTGCTCTATTTTTCTGTCTTTGCTCCTGTGGTTTCAAATATCCTAAGATCTTTCCTGGAAGGGTAGGAAGGGTTTTTATCCCGGGCCAGGAAGCTGGGGAAGAGGAGGTTGGTTTGAGGCTGGGACCCCAGGGCTCTGCCATCCATGGAGGGGGACCGCCTCTTGAACCTCTCTCTTCTAGGGCTGCGTATCAGGTCTGCTCACCCTGGCTGGCATCGCCACGGCCGTGGCCGCTGTCGTCTTCTGTGTGAATAGCTTCCTCTGGGAAGGTGATGGCTTCTATGACATCAGCTCCGTGTGTGATTCCTTAGTCCCTGTCACCCCTACCTCTTGGTACCAGAGAAGAAGTTCCTATTCATCGTGGGAGGAGGAGAACTGCAGAAGATACATGCAAATGCTGATGGTGAGAAAGGAGAGTCAATCTTCCAAGAACACATCATAGCTGTAAATTGGGGGACTGGGGCACCAGAGGGCAGACACGGAGGCCCTCTGAGTGTGGACCTCATCTGACGTTGTTGGTTCAGGAGGTTTTAACTTAAATTGAAGACACCGTTCAGATCTCCGGGCATGATCATTCCCTGAATCAAAGGGGATGAGGAGCAAAGAGGGGACAGGATATCATGAGCCACCCTTCTGTCTTTCCTGGTGTGTGACTGCTATCACTCATCCCCTGCCGGGTAACACACGGCCCCCAAATGCAGTGACTTAACACTGCAGTTGGTTAGTATGTCTCACATTCTGTGGGTTGACTAGGGTTACATGGGCAGTCCTCACTTGGGTTTTCTCAGGCAGTTGCAGTCATGGGTCAGTTGGGTGTGAAGTCATCCAGGAGTTTGATTGGCTGGACTGCCAAGATGGCACACTCACATGTCAGGGGGCTCAGCTGGGGAGTACCAGCCAGGGAGGCTACAATGGCTTCTCTGTGTGGCTTGGGCAACTGGGTTACAATAGGCAGCATCCCACTGTGAGCATTTTAAGATGTAGGCAATGGAAGCTGCCAGGCCCTAGTGTCACTTCCATTGTATGTTGTTGATCAAAGCATTCCCAGGCTTTGATTCCAGATTCCAGGGGGTTGAGCAATAGTCTCCACCTCTTCACAGGGTGTGGTAAGGTCACCCTGCAGACAAGCAAATAGGATGGAGACTGGCTGCCCCTGTGGTTGGAAAATGCAGTCTGCTTCTGGGTGAGAAGGAGTTAGTTGAACAGACTCTGATACCTCCTAGCAAGATGAGAGTAACAGAGGAATCACAGGAGCTGACTCCTGATGGTAACTGTTTTTTCCCCTTTATCTTTAGGATTTGTTCCTAGGAATCCATGCTCTGCTCCTGACTATCTGTGCTCTGCAGGTCATTGTGTCCTTGGCTTCCCTGGGCGTGGGTCTTCGAAGCTTCTGTGGCCAGAGCTCCTGGGCCCTGGTGAGCTGTTAGGGAGAAAGATCCCCTGGAGGAGGAAATGGCAGCCCACTCCAGTATTCTTGTCTGGAGAATCCCAGAGACAGGAGCCCGGCAGGCTACGGTCCACTGGGTCACAAAGGGTCAGACATGACTGAAGCGACTGAGCACACACATCACGCAGGGAAAGGGCGGGTCTGGCTGGTGTGGCTCTAGGGAACCACAGCAGGGCAGGAACACGGCTGAGCCAAGGTCATGCCCCCCTCACTCAGCCTTTGCCTGTGCTGGGCTCTGCCCTTCGCTGTCTGGGGAAGGTAACCCCATCACTTTGACCTGGGTTAACATCTGCCTCCCCAGCTTCTTTGCTCTCAGTTCCCCACTTTCTCTTTTCTGGCCTAGATCTTGTCTAGCTCCCCTTCTTCCATCAGCTTTTCCTTCCCTCCTTCTTTCCTTTGCCTGATTGCCAAATGGAGCTGACTCTGTCCCATCCTTTTCCTCCCGAGGATTGATTTTCTTCCTGGGTTTTTTTTTTTTTTTTCCAGCAGGATGAGGAAGGGTCAGAGAGGAATCTGCTGGGGGAGAATTCAGTGCCCCCCTCCCCCTCCAAGGAGAAGACCATGGCTGTCATTGTACTGTGAGCAGCCAGAGACCCTTGCCTGGGCTCTGCATGTCCCTCCCGAGTTGCCAGTGTCCCTCACCACCCTGTCCCACAGACTTGCTTCCACTGTTCTTCTCCCCACCCTCACCCACTGTGGCCACTCCAGGGTCTTCCATTCAGCAAACAGGTATTGTCATGTTTCCCCCAGTGCTGATTAAACAGAAGCAACCCAAATAAATGATTTTGTGCAGAAAAGATGTAGTCTTCTTTGGTTAATATACCTGGTGCATTGATACTCATGAAATTAAATGAGAATTACATATGAGATCCAACCAGTCTGTCCTAAAGGAAATCAGTCCTGAATGTTCATTGGAAGGAATGATGCTGAAGCTGAAACTGCAATACTTTGGCCACCTGATGAATAGAACTGACTCATTGGAAAAGACCCTGATGCTGAGAAAGACTGAAGGCAGGAGGAGAAGGGGGTGACAGAGGATGAGATGGCTGGATGGCATCGCCGACTCAATGGACATGAGTTTGAGTAAGCTCCAAGAGTTGGTGATGGACAGGGAGGCCTGGCATGCTGCAGTCCATGGGGTAGCAAAGAGTCAGACACGACTGAGTGACTGAACTGACTGACTGACATATCATATGGAAACTGGATCTGAATAAGACTAAATTTTCATTCTGCTCTATATCCCAAGTGCAAAAACTCCTTTTGACGATTTCCTTCTGTTCAAAGTAAAGCAAAAATAGCTATCATAGGCTTAGGATCTTTTTACCTATTGTCTTTAAGCATTTATAACGGATCTGTGGGCTCTACAGAGCCAGCGAGACATGGACCAAGATCATTGCCTCCCTCCCTCCCTTTCCTCCTGCCCTTCCTCTTCCTCCCCCTCCGTCTTTTTACTTTCTTTCCTTCCTCCCTCCCTCCCTTCCTTCTTGTCTTTCTTCTCTGTCTCCTCCATCTCTTTCTTACTCTCTTCTTTTTTTGCAGTAATTACTGTTGGTTCTCTCACTACACACACACACACACCACACACACATACACCTGTTATTCACCTCTCATGGTAAATGATATGACCGATAAGGTTTTTACTTTTAAAATTTTCTATGTACAATATAAATATATAGATATAAGCATTTCTGTTATGGAACCAGATTCATTTGTCCAATGCACAGCAAGCATCACCAAATGCCAAGATGCTGAGGTTTGCATCAGAGAAGGGGTTTATTTATGAGACAGCCAAGTGAGGAGACGGGATAATGAATCTCAAATATGCTTCCCGAAGGCAAGGGGCTTGAAGTCTTTGTGGGGAAGAGAAGCAGGGTGGTATTAGGTGTGGAGCAAGGTGACTGGAAGTGGGGAAAGATGAGGTAGCTGGCACTCTGTACCAGCATGTCTGATTTATGGGCTTCATCACGGGATGCATGTCCAAAAATGGAGGCACTAGCATGACCAGAGGGTGGAGTTTCCTGATATCAAAAGGTCATTCACTGGACCCCTGTGCAGGCTGAGTTTTAGGGTTGGTGGTCCCAATCTGTCTTAGCCAGCTTGAACTGGACAGGGGCTGACTCCAAGTCCTGGAAAACAACTTATGCCATTGTTACTACAAGCTTCCCTTGTGGCTCAGACGGTAAAGAATCTGCCTGCCATGTAGGAGACCTGGGTTCGATCTCTGGGTCAGGAAGATCCCCTGGAGAAGGAAATGACCACCCACTCCAGTATTCTTGCCTGGAGAATTCCATGGACAGAGGAACCTGGTGGGCTACAGTCTATGGGGTCACAAAGAGTCAGACACGACTGAAGCAACTTAGCAGCAGCAGCAGCATAGTTGATTTATAATGTATTAGATTCAGGGGTTTTTTGGTGTATTTTCAGTAAACTTGATTTTTAAAAAAGTTTAATTTTTATTTTATTTAAATTTTAAATTTTATCTTGGAGTATAGTTGATTTACTAAGTCTAATGATTTTGAGATTCATCCATGTTGTTGTGTATCAGTAGCTCATTTCTTTTTATTTAGAGGTTACATTCCCTTGTGTGGATATGCCACAGTTTCTTCATCTGATCACCTGTTGATGGATATTTGGGTTGTTCCTGGTTTTGGACCACCACAGGTAAAGCGTCTGTAAATAGTCAGGAGGTACAGGTCTCTATGGACACATTCTTTCTTTTCTCTTGGGAAATACCTAGGAATGAGATGGCTGAAAGATCACGGTCTATGGTTACTTTTAAAGAAAGCAACCAAGTGCTTTCCAAAGCCATGGCGCTATTTTATATCCCAACCATGTCCTCCACGTGCTCTCCAGCACTTGGTGCGGTCAGTGTATTTAGTCCCCAGCATTCCAGGAGTCCTCTTTAGTCCAGCATAGTGTTTCCACAAAATCGCTGTGCTATATGCTCAGTCACTCAGTTCTGTCCAACTCTGCGACCCCATGGACTGTGGGCTCCTCTGTCTGTGGAATTCTCCAGGCAAGAATACTGGAGTAGGTTGCCATTTCCTTCTCCAGGGGATCTTCCTGACCCAGGGATCAAACCCGAGTCTCCTGCATTGGCAGGTGGATTCTTAACCTCTGAGCCACCAGGGAAGAACCTACTGATGAACTTTTACCTCTCTTCCTGTGTTTTTGTCTCTAGAAACAAAGCTGCGATCCTGGGTTGTGTAACTGGAGCTCTTATTTCTGTGAGATGGAGTCTTTGGAATAGGATTTCTCACTGAACAGTATTAATATTTAAAAATGCAATAAATATTATCAGAGTGCTTTCCAAAAAAGGCTGGAATCGCTTACATTTTACCTGCAATGCATTAAAATGCCCTTTGTCCTTCTTAACCTCGCTACTAACTCTTCACAATAGCAGATACAAAACACATTTTAATTTGTGCAAATTGTTTTGATATTTATCTCCTTGACTATTTGTGAAGTTGAGTATCTTTTCATATAAGTATTGGTTATTTGTTGTTCTTCTTGAATAATCTACACATATATTGCACATTTTCCTTGATTTTGTGAGCTTTTTTTATAATATGGATTTTAAGATTTCATTTTTTTTTCAATTTTTTTTGGTCTTTAACTCTGATATCATAATAATATATTAAAGATATCTTTTTTTGGATAACTTCTGGGTTCATGTGTTGGTTGAGAAAGTATACCCAACTCTTGTCATTTTATTATTTACAGATAAGAATTTAATCTTCCTTGGACTTTTATATAGTGTGGTGTAGGAGCTCAGTTTTATTAGCTTCAAGTTAGAAACCCATTTGGGTAAGCACCACTTACTACATAAATCATTGTTTCTCTGTCTTTGTCTTAATAATCCCATTATTAACTGGGATTCTGCTTACTGGTTTGTGTTTTCTTTTTTTAAGGAAAATATTTATTATTTATATGGTTTCTCCGGGTTTTAGTTGCAGCATGCAAGATCTTTTAGTGTGGCATATGAACTCTTTGTTTTGGCCTGTGGGATCTAGTTCCCTGGCCAGAGATTGAATCCAGACCCCCTGCATTAGAAGTGTGTATCTTAGCCACTGGACCACCAGGGAAGCCCCTGATTTGTCTTTTATGTCAATACCAGACTGATTTGATTAGGCCAGGCATTTTTCATCCAAAGAAAATACTCAATAAATATTAATGTTGAGAAAGTATTAGTTAATTCTACATACAAAATGTTGGGATTTCAATTGAATTAAATTATATATATAGCAATTTTGGAAGAATGTGTGTTTTTATACTAGTATAATATTTTCATACAAGAACATAGTGTTGTTGAAACTGAATCTCAGTACATCGATATTGAACTGAATCTTGAGACAGGATTTGGGGTGAAGTAGAAAAGAATAGTTTCACTGCAAGACACCGAGCAAGGAGACTGGGCAGCTTGTGCTTAAAAGACCCAAACTCCCTGCAGGCTTTCAAGGAAAGGTTTATAAAGACAAAGCGAGGAGGTCCTAAGGTGGCAGAGGAATAAGACGGGGAGACCACTTTCTCCCCTACAAATTCATCAAAAAAACATTTGAACACTGAGCAAATTACACAAAACAACTTCTGAATGCTGGCAGAGGACATCAGGCAGCCAAAAAGGCAGCCCATTGTCTTTGAAAGGAGGTAGGACAAAATATAAAAGATAAAAAGAGAGGCAAAAGAGGTAGGGATGGAGATCCATCCTGGGAAGGGAGTCTTAAAAAGAGAGAGGTTTCCAAACACCAGGAAACACTCTCACCGGCAGATCTGTGGTGAGTCTTGGAATCTCAGAGGGCAACATAACCAGGAGGAAAAATAAATCAATAAATAAAACCCACAGGTAGCATGCCTAACGGAAACTCCCAGGGGAGAAGCAGTGCAGATGCTTGCATCTGCCACTAGCAAGCGGGGGCTGGACAGGGAGGTGCCAGCTGCTTTGCTTAGGGTAAGGACTGGGCCTGAATGCCCAGAGGGCAATCTGAGGGAACTAACTTGATATAGCAACCCAGACTGTGGGATAGCTATCCCATGAAAAACCCTAACCTAAGACACTGCCAGGCCCACTCACAGAGCAAAGGACTGAGCAGAGCTAGCTGGCTATGGTCCGGCCCATCCTCCACCAAAGACAGGCAAGTGAGGGCAGTCAGAGCAGAAAGTGGACAATCCTGGCCCCAGAGAGGCATCCTCTACCAAACTGCAAGCAGGCTTCATTGCTAAGCAAGACTTCTTGGGATTCTGGACGGTTGACATCCGCCGGGAGGGTCGCAGCCAGAGATCAGCTCCCCAGAAGAGACACAGGGCACACCTGAGAAGGTGTGCCCCTTGTACACCCAGAAAACCGAGCGGCTGGGACAGGGGAGGCGATAAGATTCTCCCCCCAAATGGGGGTGACTGTGCTCGACAAGCACCTGGTCACCTGAGCTGCTCGGACCTGGGAAGGGCACAAAATTCAGGCTCAACCGAGTCTGTGCTTTTGTGGAGTACCTGAGAACCTGAACCTGAGTGGCTTACACCTGGGAAGTGCACACAACCCAGGGCCTGCCTCAGACAGTTCCCAGCAGAGCAACCTAGAGCCTGAAAAGTGTAGACCATGAAAGCACACATGCTGTGAGTGGGGGCAAACCCAGTGCAGCTGAAATATGGCAAGCATTCCCCACACACGCCAGTGATACTTGTTTGCAGTGTTCCTCCCTCCCCACAGCACGACTGAACAAGTGAACCTAAAACAGTGACCACCACTGCCCCCTTGTGTCAGGGCAGAAATTAGACACTGAAAAGATCAGCAAACAGAAGAAGCTAAAATAAGCAGAGGAAACCTCTTTGGAAGTGAGAGGTGCAATAGATTAAAACCCTGTAGTTAGCACCAACTACATAGGAAGGGGCCTATAGATCTTGAGAAGTATAAGCCGGATCAAGGAATTATCTGAAAATGAACTGACCCCACACTGTCCACAACAGCTCCAGAGAAAGTCCTAGATATATTTTTAGTATTATCATTTAAAAAAATTTTTTTTAATTTATTTTTATTTTACTCCCTTAATTTTCATTTTTATAAACTACTATTACCTTGCAAAAAAATGACTCTATTTTTAAAGCAAACTTCATATATATATTTTATCATTTTTGTGACTTTGTTTTCTTTTTTTAATATTGTATTTTTGAGAATCTAACCTCTACTCTAGATTTTCAATCTTTTCTTTTTGGTATTTGTTATTAACTTTGTACCTTTAATAATCCAATCTTCAGTACCCATTTTTATTTGGGAGTGAGATTACTGGCTTGATTGCTCTCTCTCTCTTTTGACTCTCCTTTTCCTCCACCAGGTCGCCTCTATCTCACCCATCCCCCTTTTCTTCTCTACCCAGCTTGGTGAATCGCTTGGTGTGTTCTGGGCTGTGGAGAACAGTTAGGGAACTGATTACTGGCTGGATCTGTCTCTCTCCTTTTGATTTCCCCTTTTATCCTCCTGACCACCTCTGTCTCCTTCCTCCCTCTTCTCTTTTCTGTGTAACTCTGTGAACATCTCTGAGGGATCCAGACTGTGGAGAGCACATAGAGAAGTGATTACTGGCTAGCTTGCTCTCTCCCCTTTTGATTCCCCTCTTCTCTTTCTGGTCACCTTTATCTCACTCCTCCCTCTTCTCTTCTCCATGTAACTCTGTGTAACTCTCTGGGTGTCCCTCACTGTGGAGAAACTTTTCATCAGTAACCTAGATGTTTTACCATCAGTGCTGCATAGATGGAGAAGTCTTGAGGATACTGTAAGAATAAGACTGAAATCCAGAGGCAGGTGGCTTAAGTCCAAAACCTGAGAACACCAGAGAACTCCTGACTCCAGGGAACATTAATCAAGAAGACCTCATCAAATGCCTCCATACCTACACTGAAACCAAGCACCACCAAGAGCCAACAAGTTTCAGAGCAAGACATACCATGCAAATTCTCCAGCAACACAGGAACATAGCTCTGAGCTTCAATATACAGGCTGCTCAAAGCCACACCAAACCCATTGACATCTCAAAACTTATTACTGGACACTTCATTGAACTCCAGAGAGAAGAAATCCAGTTTCACCCACCAGCACACTGACACAAGCTTCCCTAACCAGGAAACCTTGACAAGCCACACATTCAACCCCACCCACAGCGAGGAACCTCCACAATAAAGAGGAACCATAAACTGCCAGAATACAGAAAGGCGACCCCAAACTCAGCAATATAAACAAGATGAAAAGACAGAGAAATACTCAGCAGGTAAAGGAACAGGATAAATGCCCTCCAAACCAAACAAAAGAGGAAGAGATAGAGAATCTACCTGATAAAGAATTCCAAATAAAGATAGTGAAAATGATCCAAAATCTGAAAACAAAATGGAGTTACAGATAAATAGCCCAGAGACAGGATTGAGAAGATGCAATAAATGTTTAACAAAGACCTAGAAGAGATGAAAAAGGGTCAATATATAATGAATAATGCAATAAATGAGATAAAAAACACTCTGGAGGGAACCAACAGTAGAATAACAGAAGCAGAAGATAGGATAAGTGAGGTAGAAGATAGAATGGTAGAAATAAATGAAGCAGAGAGGAAAAAAGAAAAAATATTAAAAGAAATGAGGACAAGTTCTGAGACCTCTGGGATAATGTTAAATGACCCAACATTCGAGTCATAGGAATCCCAGAAGAAGAAGACAAAAAGAAAGACAATGAGAAAACACTTGAGATAATAGTTGAAAACGTCCCTAAAATGGGGAAGGAAATAGTTACCCCAGTCCAAGAAACCCAGAGAGTCCCAAACAAGATAAACCCAAGGTGAAACACCCCAAGACAGGTCTTAATCAAATTTAAAAAGATCAAAGATCAAACACAAAGAACAAATATTAAAAGAAGCAAGGGAAAAACAACAAATAACACACAAGGGGATTCCCAAAAGGATAACAGCTGATCTTTCAAAAGAAACTCTTCAGGCCAGAAGGGACTGGCAGGACATACTTAAAATGATGAAAGAGAAAAACCTACATCCCAGATTACTGTACCCAGCAAGGATCTCATTCAAATATGAAGGAGAAATCAAAAGCTTTACAGACAAGCAAAAGCTGAGAGAATTCAGAACCACCAAACCAGCTCTCCAACAAATGCTAAAGGGTTTTCTCTAGACAGGAAATACAAAAAGGGTGTATAAACTCGAACCCAAAACAATAAAGTAAATGGCAACGGGATCATACTTATCAATAATTACCTTAAACGTAAATGTGTTGAATGCCCCAACCAAGAGACAAAGACTGGCTGAATGGCTACAAAAACAATGCCCATATATATGTTGTCTACAAGAGACCCACCTTGAAACAAGGGACTCATACAGACTGAAAGTGAAGGGCTGGAAAAAGGTATTCCATGCAAATAGAGACCAAAAGAAAGCAGGAGTAGCAATACTCATATCAGATAAAATAGAGTTTAAAACAAAGGCTGTGAAAAGAGACAAAGAAGGACACTACATAATGATCAAAGGATCAATCCAAGAAGAAGATACAACAATTTTCAATATATATACACCCAACATAGGAGCACCACAATACGTAAGACAAATGCTAACAAGTATGAAAGTGGAAATTAACAATAACACAATAATAGTGGGAGACTTTAATACCCAACTCACACCTATGGATAGATCAACTAAACAGAAAGTTAACAAGGAAACACAAACTTTAAATGATACAATAGACCAGTTAGGCCTAATTGATATCTATAGGATATTTCACCCCAAAACAATGCATTTCACCTTTTTCTCAAGCGCACATGAAACCATCTACAGAATAGATCGCATCCTGGGCCATAAATCTAACCTTGATAAATTCAAAAAACTGAAATCATTCCAAGCATCTTTTCTGACCACAATGCAGTAAGATTAGATCTCAATTACAGGAGAAAAACTATTAAAAATGCCAACATATGGAAGCTGAACAACACGCTTCTGAATAACCAACAAATCACAGAAGAAATCAAAACAAAAATTAAAATATGCATAGAAACGAATGAAAATGAAAACATAACAACCCAAAACCTGTGGGACACTGTAAAAGCAGTGCTAAGGGGAAGTTCATAGCAATACAGGCTTACCCCAAGAAACAAGAAAAAAGTCAAATAAATAACCTAACTCTACACCTAAAGCAACTAGAAAAGGAAGAAAGGAAGAATCCCAGGGTTTGTAGAAGGGAAGAAATCTTTAATATTAGGGCAGAAATAAATGCAAAAGAAACAAAAGAGACCATAGCAAAATCAACAAAGCCAAAAGCTGGTTCTTTGAGAAGATAAATAAAATTGACAAACCATTAGCCAGACTCATCAAGAAATAATGGGAGAAGAATAATATCAATAAAATTAGAAATGAAAATGGAGAAATCACAACAGACAACACAGAAATACAAAGCATCATAAGAGACTACTATCAGCAAGTATATGCCAATAAAATGGACAATGTGGAAGAAATGGACAAATTCTTAGAAAAGTACAACTTTCCAAAGTTGAACCAGGAAGAAATAGAAAATCTTGACAGACCCATCACAAGATTGGAAATTGAAACTGTAATCAGAAATCTTCCAGCAAACAAAAGCCCAGGTCCAGACTGCTTCACAGCTGAATTCTACCAAAAATTTAGAGAAGAGCTAACACCTATCCTGCTCAGACTCTTCCAGAAAATTGCAGAGGAAGGTAAACTTCCAAACTTATCCTTATGAGGCCACCATCACCCATCATACCAAAACCAGACAAAGATGCCACAAAAAAAGAAAGCTACAGACCAATATCACTGATGAACGTAGATGCAAAAATCCTTAACAAAATTCTAGCAAACAGAATCCAACAACATATTAAAAAGATCATACATCATGACCAGGGATGCAAGGAATTTTTAATATCCACAAATCAATCAATGTAATACACTACATTAACAAATTGAAAGATCAAAACCATATAATTATCTCAATAGATGCAGTGAAAGCCTTCAACAAAATCCAACATCCATTTATGATAAAAACCCTCCAGAAAGAAGGAATAGAAGGAACATACCTCAACATAATAAAAGCTATATATGACAAACTCACAGCAAACATTATCCTCAATGGTGAAAAATTGAGAGCATTTCCCCTAAAGTCAGGAACAAGACAAAGATGCCCACTCTCATCACTACTATTCAACATAGTTTTGGCCACAGCAATCAGAGCAGAAAAAGAAATCCAGATTTGAAAAGAAGTAAAACTCTCACTGTTTGCAGATGACATGATCCTCTACATAGAAAACCCTAAAGACTCCACCAGAAAATTACTAGAGCTAATCAATGAATAGAGTAAAGTTGCAGGATATAAAATCAACACACAGAAATCCCTTGCATTCCTATACACTAACAATGAGAAAAAAAAAGAAATTAAGGAAACAATCCCATTCACCATTGCAACGAAAAGAATAAAATACTTAGGAATATATCTACCTAAAGAAACAAAAGACCTATATATAGAAAACTATAAAACACTGATGAAAGAAATCAAAGAGGACACTAATAGATGGAGAAATATACCATGTTCATGGATTGGAAGAATCAATATAGTGAAAACTACCCAAAGCAATCTATAGATTCAATGTGATCTCTATCAAGTTACCAACGGTATTTTTCACAGAATTAGAACAAGTAATTTCAGGATTTGTATGGAAATACAAAAAACCTTGAATAGCCAAAGCAGTCTTGAGAAAGAAGAATGGAACTGGAGGAATCAACCTGCCTGACTTCAGGCTCTACCACAAAGCTATAGTCATCAAGACAGTATGGTACTGGCACAAAGGCAGAAATATAGATCAATGGAACAAAACAGAAAGCCCAGAGATAAATCCACACACCTATGGACACCTTATCTTTGATAAAGGAGGCAAGAATATACAATGGAGAAAAGACAGTCTCTTTAACAAGTGGTGCTGGGGAAACTGGTCAACCACTTGTAAAAGAATGAAACTAGATCACTTTCTAACACCATAGACAGAAATAAACTCAAAATGGATTAAAGATCTAACATAAGACCAGAAACTATAAAACTCCTAGAGGAAAACAGGCAAAACACTCTCTGACATACATCACAGCAGGATCCTCTATGACCCATCTCCCAGAGTATTAGAAACAAAAGCAAAAATAAACAAATGAGGCCTAATTAAAATTAAAAGCTCTTGCACAACAAAGGTAAGTATAAGCAATGTGAAAAGACAGCCTTCAGAATGGGAAAAAATGATAGCAAATGAAGCAACTGACAAAAAATTAATCTCAAAAATATACCATCAACTCCTCAGCTCAATTCCAGAAAAATAAACGACCCAATCAAAAAATGAGCCAAAGAACTAAACAGCCATTTCTCCAAAGAAGACACACAGATGGCAAACAAACACATGAAAATATGCTCAACATCACTCATTATCAGAGAAATGCAAATCAAAACCACAGTGAGGTACCATTTCACGCCAGTCAGAATGGCTGATATCCAAAAGTATACAGGCAATAAATGCTGGAGAGGGTGTGGAGAAAAGGAAACCCTCTTACATTGTTGGTGGGAATGCAAACTAGTACAGCCACTATGGAGAACAGTGTTTGAGATTCCTTAAAACTCTGGAAATAGAACTGCCATGTGACCCAGAAATCCTACTGCTGGGCATACACACCGAGGAAACCAGAACTGAAAGAGACACGTGTACCCCAATGTTCATCGCAGCACTGTTTATAATAGCCAGGATATGGAAGCAACCTAGATGTCCATAGGCAGACAAATGGATAAGAAAGTTATGGTACATATACACAATGGAATACTACCCAGCAATTAAAAAGAATACATTTGCATCTGTTCTAATGAGGTGGATGAAACTGGAGCTTATTATACAGGGTGAAGTAAGCCAGAAGGAAAAACACCAATGCAGTATACTAACGCATATATATGGAATTTAGAAAGATGGTAACGATAATCCTTATGTGAGACAGCAAAAGAGACACAGATGTATAGAACTGTCTTTTGGACTCTGTGAGAGAGGGCAAGGGTGGGATGATTTGGGAGAATGACATTGGAACATGTATATTATCATGTATGAAATGGATCACCAGTCCAGGTTCAATGCATGAGACAGGGTGCTCAGGGCTGGTGCACTGGGATGACCCTGAGGGATGGGATGGGGAGTGAGGTGGGAGGGGGTTTCAGGATGGGGAACATGTGTACACCCATTGCAGATTCATGTCCATGTATGGCAAAACCATTACAATGTTGTAAAGTAATTAGCCTCCAATTAAAATAAATAAATGTATATAATAAAAAATAAAAATAAAAACATTAAAAAAAGACAAGGTGAGGGAGGAGGTCTGTGGAGTGTGTGATCAGCTCATGGGCATTCTTCTGATTGGTTGGTGGTGAGGTCATTGGGAGTCAGCATCATCAACCTTCTGTTTCCAACCTGTCTGGGGTCTTCATACCTGTGGACTGCATACAGTTCACTTCTTCCACCTGGGGGAAGTTTCAGTATCCATGAAACTGTTCAAAGAACATGACTCAGAATACTATCTATAGTCCTTAAGGAAGAACTAAAGATCCTTGACTTTGTGAAAGTCACTTAGTCGTGTCTGATCCTTTGCAACCCCACGGACTGTAGCCCACCAGGCCCCTGTGTCCCTGGAATTTCCCAGGCAAGAATACATTTCCTTCTCCATCCTTGATGTTATTTAATGGCTAAAATATTAATATTTTGTCTTGCTTGACTGTTTCCCTTTCTGCACTTTCCCACCTCTCTAAGTTTAGCCTTTGACTAAAGTTTTTTTCTATAGACAAAAAGCAGGTGAAGGACATGAGTGGTGAATGATGATTTACTCCGGGAAGGTCTTATTGTGTTCTGCAAGGTTACAATAGTGAGTTTTTCTACTAGGTCAGATCTTGTTTTATTGCTCTTCAAAGCTCTCCACTCCCCTCCAGTGAGTTCCTTCTTGGTCACGTGGCCTCCCTCTTAGCAAGTATCTTCACTAGCCTGTCCTTATGACAAACATTTTCTTGCTTTTCCTCATAGTTTTAACACCTATGTCTGTTGCTCTAAGTTATATCAGTTCAGTTCAGTTCAGTTGCTCAGTCGTGTCTGACTATTTGCGACCCCATGAATCGCAGCACGCCAGGCCTCCCTGTCCATCACCAACTCCCGGACTTCACCCAAACTCATGCCCGTCGAGTCAGTGATGCCATCCAGCCATCTCATCCTCGGTCATCCCCTTCTCCTCCTGCTCCCAATCCCTCCCAGCATCACAGTCTTTTCCAACGAGTCAACTCTTCACATGAGGTGGCCAAAGTATTGGAGCTTCAGCTTTAGCATCATTCTTTCCAAAGAAATCCCAGGGCTGATCTCCTTCAGAATGGACTGGTTGGATCTCCTTGCAGTCCAAGGGACCCTCAAGAGTCTTCTCCAACACCACAGTTCAAAAGCATCAATTCTTTGGCGCTCAGCCTTCTTCACAGCCCAACTCTTACATCCATACATGACCACTGGAAAAACCATAGCCTTGACTAGACAGACTTTAGTTGGCAAAGTAATGTCTCTGCTTTTGAATATGCTATCTAGGTTGGTCATAACTTTCCTTCCAAGGAGTAAGCATCTTTTAATTTCATGGCTGCAGTCACCATCTGCAGTGATTTTGGAGCCCCCCAAAATAAGGTCTGACACTGTTTCCACTATTTCCAATCTATATCCCATGAAGTGGTGGGACCAGATGTCATGATCTTCGTTTTCTGAATGTTTAGCTTTAAGCCAACTTTTTCACTTTCATCAAGAGGCTTTTTAGTTCCTCTTCACTTTCTGCCATAAGGGTGGTGTCATCTTCATATTTGAGGTTATTGATATTTCTCCCAGCAATCTTGATTCCAGCTTATGTTTCTTCCAGTCCAGTGTTTCTCATGATGTACTCTGCATATAAATTAAATAAGCAGGGTGACAATATACAGCCTTGATGTACTCCTTTTCCTATTTGGAACCAGTCTGTTGTTCCATGTCCAGTTCTAACTGTTGCTTCCTGACCTGCATACAGATTTCTCAAGAGGCAGGTCAGGTGTTCTTGTATTCCCATCTCTCTCAAAATTTTCCACAGTTTATTGTGATCCACACAGTCAAAGGCTTTGGCATAGTCAATAAAGCAGAAATAGATGTTTCCTGGAACTCTCTTGCTTTTTGCATGATCCAGCGGATGTTGGCAATTTGATCTCTGGTTCCTCTGCCTTTTCGAAAACCAGCTTGAACATCAGGAAGTTCATGGTTCACGTATTGCTGAAGCCTGGCTTGGAGAATTTTGAGCATTACTTTACTAGCATGTGAGATGATATATATATTTGTTTTAATTTCATCCATTTTTAAGCTTGACAAGGTACTTCCCAAGTGGCGCTAGAGGTAAAGAACCCGCCTGCCAGTGCATGAAACATAAGAGATACAGATTTGATCCCTGGGTCTGGAAGATCCCCTGGAGGAGGGTATGGCCACCCACTCCAGTATTCTTGCCTGGAGAATTCCATGGACAGAGGAGCCTGGTGGGCTACAGTCCTTAGCAAGGCACAGTCAGACAGGACTGAAGGAACTTAGCATGCACACATAGAAGCTTGACAAAGATGGATTCAGGCTGTCTATTCTGTTAGGAATTTCTACTTTTGTTTTACCTAATGTATGTGAGATTTACAATGTTGGTGCCAGTAGCTGTATTTTGTTCATTTTACTGCTGTGTATTATTCTATTATTTCTAGAAGTATTCTATAGTTTGTTTATTTTATCTACTATTTATGGATATTTGGGTTGTTTCTAGTTTTTTACTGTTGTGTGCTTCCTTATAAAAATATGTTCAAGTATTTATTCATGTATGAGTTTCTCTAGAGCTACTGCCTTTAAACTTTTTTGTTTGTATATTCAGTAAAAGAATTTTTTGAATCTCTGTGTTCCCTTGAGAATTTTAAAGTGAACTTAAAATTTTTTTCACGTGAATGTTAAGAATGCAATGTCTAACACATTATAAATATTAACATTTAAAAATAAATTGCTACTTTTCTTAAAAAATAATATAAATAACATAGAAGTTAGCTACCAACAGTAAACTGTTTTAAAAATACATGAACAAGCTCTTTTATAATAGAAATTTTATACTTGTTCCTTTTTCTCCTTGACTGCCCATTTACATCCTCCACAGACTTGTATCCTATTATAAGGGATTTTTCTGCTGGATGATTTCCATCAACTTCGTGTATATTTCTGCTACATAATATTTGTGAAAATCGAAAAAAATGTTGACTTTAAAACTTTAAGTGTAAAACATCTCTTCTGTATTTAAGTATTATTAGTACACAGTTGATCAAAACGACACAAACATATCACAACATTTGTAAAATAATAACTGTAAAAGTAAACTTTTAAATTTTAAGGATGCATCTCATCTCTCAGAATCAATGAGACTTTCCCCCATTTATTTCATAAACGCATGCGTGACCATTATTCTCTGGTAGAATGAGACAATATTCAGATCAATTCAACTCCTATTTTTTGTTTTAATCAGTGCAGGCACTAAGCAACCTTGTTCACATAAATAAATAATAAGGAATAAAAGCAATTTTTAATGGCAATACCATTCAATTCTCTGAACTCCTTTTAAGAAAAGTGCCTGAAAACCCACATAGTGATCTACTATTAATTTTTAATTTGTATTAATGGATATATCTGCTTTTGGTTTTTGTTGGAAATAAAATAGTGTAAACTGCTTGACCTGCAAAAGGAGTTATTAGTCAGTCATTGAGACATTAGATTTTGCAACATCAGGGAAGTGAATCAAAAAAGCTTTACCAAGACCTATCAAATGACTATATTATATCTTTTACTCTTGAGGATGAAAGGTATCCATTTAACTGGATATATCTTAAACATTTTGAAAGAATTGAAATATTATAAGCTTTGATAAATCTTTATCAATGTGTATATTTTTTATCTTCCAGTTTCATTGAGATATAATTAACATACAGTGCTATGTAAGTTTTAGATGTAGAGCATAATGATTTGACTTATATACATCATGAAATGATTATTACAGTAAGTTTAGCAGATACCCATTATCTCACATAAATACAAAATTAAAGAAATAGGAAAAATATTTTTCCTCTTAGGATTTACTCTCTAAACAACTTTCATGTATAATATACAGCCATGTTAATTATATTTACCGTGTTATACCAGACATCCCCAGTACTAATTTATCTGATAACTGGAAGTTTGTGCCTTTTAATGGCCTTTGTCCAATTGCGCTTTCCCCACACCCTGTATCTGGTAAGCACAAATCTGACCTCTTTTTTCATGAGTTTTTCGGTTTGTTTTTGAAGTATATTTGACCCACTAAACTTCGTTAGTTCCTGTTGTACAACATGAAGAGAAGTGAAGTTGTTCAGTTGTGTCTGACTCTTTGTGACCCCATGGACTGTAGCCTACCAGGCTCCTCCGTCCCTGCAATTCTCCAGGCAGGAATACTGGAGTGGGTTACCATTTCCTTCTCCAGGAGTTGTACAAAATAGTGATTTAATATTTTGATACATTTGAAAATGATCACCATAATAAGTCTAGTTATTACTTACTGTTACTTATCATCATACAAATATATAAATAATCATTGACTATTTCCCCCACATTGTACATTTTCTACCTGTGACTCATTTATTTTGCACCTGGAAGTTAGTAACTCTTAATTTCTCTCACCTATTTCTTTTCCTCCTCTCACCCTCTTCCTCTTTGGCAACTACCTGATTTCTGTACCTATAATCTGTTATGTTTGTTCATTTGTTTTGTTTTTAAAGATTTCACATAAAAGTGAAATCATGCAGTATTTTTCTTTCTCTGTTTAACTTATTTCACTATGCAAACATCCTCCAGGTCTATGTGTGCTGTTGCAAATGGGAAGATTTCATTCTTTTTATGGCTGAGTAATATTTCATTTTATATCCATCTATCTACCTCTAAGTGCATATCAATGGATGAACAGATAAAGATTGCTTCCATATCTTGGCTATTGTAAATAAGGCTGTGGTGTACATAGGGGTGTACATATATTTTCTAGTTAGAGTTTTTGTTTTCTTCAGGTATATACTTAGGAGTGGAATTGTTGGCTCAAATGGTAGTTCTGTGTTTAATTCTTTGAGGCATCTTCATACTGTTTTGCATTCAGGTGAGTTCAGTTCAGTCACTCAGTCGTGTCTGACTCTCTGTGATTCCATGGACTGTAGCATGCCAGGCCTCCCTGTCCATCACCAACTCCCAGACTTTACCAAAAATCATGTCCAATGAGTCGGTGATGGCATCCAACAATCTCATCCTCTGTTGCCCCCTTCTCCTCCTGCCTTCAATCTTTCCCAGCATCAGGGTCTTCTCAAATGAGTCAGCTCTTTGCATCAGGTGGCCAAAGTATTAGAGTTTCAGCTTCAGCATCAGTCCTTCCAACAAACACTCAGGACTGATCTCCTTTAGGATGTACTGGTTGGATCTCCTTGCAGTCCAAGGGACTCTCAAGAGTCTTCTCCAACACCACAGTTCAAAAACATCAATTCTTTGATGTTCAGGTTTCTTCACAGTCAAACTCTCACATCTATACATGACCACAGGAAAAACCATAGCCTTGACTAGACAGACTTTTGTTGGTAAAATAATGTCTCTGCTTTTTAATATACTGTCTAGGTTGGTCGTAACTTTTCTTCCAAGGAGTAAGCGTCTTTTAATTTCATGGCTGCAGTCACCATCTGCAGTGATTTTGGAGCCCAGAAAAATAAACTCAGCCACTGTTTCCACTGTTTCCCCATCTATTTGCTATGAAGTGATGGGACCAGATGTCATGATCTTAGTTTACTGAATGTTGAGCTTTAAGCCAACTTTTTCACTCTCCTCTTTCACTTTCATCAAGAGACTCTTTAGTTCTTCACTTTCTGCCGTAAGAGTGGTGTCATCTGCATATCTGAGGTTATTGATATTTCTCCCGGCAATCTTGATTCCACTTTGTGCTTCTTCCAGCCCAGCGTTTCTCATGATGTACTCTGCATAGAAATTAAATAAGCAGGGTGACAATATACAGCCTTGATGTACTCCTTCTCCTATTTGGAACCAGTCTGTTGTTCCATGTCCATTTCTAACTGTTGCTTCCTGACCTACATCCAGATTGCTCAAGAGGCATGTTAGGTGGTCTGGTATTCCCATCTCTTTCAGAATTGTCCACAGTTTATTGTGATCCACACAGTCAAAGGCTTTGGCATAGTCAATGAAGCAGAAATAAATGTTTTTCTGGAGCTCTCTTGCTTTTTTGATGATCCAGCAGATGTTGGCAATTTGACCTCTGGTTCCTCTGCCTTTTCTAAAACCAGCTTGAACATCTGGAAGTTCATGGTTCACGTGTTGCTTGAAGCCTGGCTTGGAGAATTTTGAGCATTACTTTACTAGTGTGTGAGATAAGTGCAATTGTGCACTAGTTTGAGCATTGTTTGGCATTGCCTTTCTTTGGGATTGGAATGAAAACTGACATTTTCCAGTCCTGTGGCCACTGCTGAGTTTTCCAAATTTGCTCGCTTATTGAGTCCAGCACTTTCACAGCATCATCTTTTAGGGTTTGAAACAGCTCAACTGGTATTCCATCACCTCCACTAGCTTTGTTCGTAGTGATGCTTTCTAAGGCCCACTTGACTTCACATTCCAAGATGTCTGGCTCTAGATTAGTGATCACATCATCATGATTATTGGGGTCGTGAAGATTTTTTTTGTACAGTTCTTTCATGTATTCTTGCCACCTCTTCTTAATATCTTCTGCTTCTGTTAGGTCCAGACCACTTCTGTCCTTTATCGAGCCCATCTTTGCATGAAATATTCCCTTGGTATCTCTAATTTTCTTGAAGAGATCTCTAGTCTTTCCCATTCTGTTGTTTTCCTCTATTTCTTTCCATTGATCACTGAAGAAGGCTTTCTTATCTCTTCTTGCTATTCTTTCGAACTCTGCATTCAGATGCTTATATCTTTCCTTTCTCCTTTGCTTTTCGCCTCTCTTCTTTTAACAGCTATCTGTAAGGCCTCCCCAGATAGCCATTTTGCTTTTTTGCATTTCTTTTCTAGCTAATCCTGTTACCTTAAAATGTAAATTATGGGAGTAGGTCTGTTGAGATCTTTACAGCCTCCAGATATTCTTTGGATTCATTGGAGAGTATATAACTCCATTGCAAGGGAATACTCTTTCTACCCCCTTCCGATGTCTATGTCAGAAGCTTTCTCTATTTCTTTTATACTTTAGTAAATCTTTATTAAACAAAAGCTCTGAATGATCAAGCTTCCTCTCTGGCCCTGGATTGAATTCTTCTCCTCTGGAGGCCACAAATCCTGGCGTCTTTGTATGATTCAGCAACAACCTTTCCAAGGTCTTGTAGGTCTTCATAGACCTGTTCAATTTCAGTTTCTTCAGCATTACTAGTTGGGGCACAGACTTGGGTTACTGTGATATTGAATGGTTTGCCTTGGAAACGAACTGAGATCATTCTGTCGTTTTTGAGGTTGCACCCAAGTACTGCACTTGGGACTCTTTTTTGACTATGATGGCTACTCAATTTCTTCTAAGGGATTCTTGCCTACAGTTTAGTTCAGTCACTCAGTCGTATCCGACTCTTTGTGACCTCATGAATCGCAGCACGCCAGGCCTCCCTGTCCATCACCAACTCCTGGAGTTCACTCAGACTCACGCCCATCGAGTCAGTGATGCCATCCAGCCATCTCATCCTCAGTCGTCCCCTTCTCCTCCTGCCCCCAATCCCTCCCAGCATCAGAGTCTTTTCCAATGAGTCATCTCTTCGCATGAGGTGGCCAAAGTACTGGCGTTTCAGCTTTAGCATCATTCCTTCCAAAGAACACCCAAGGCTGATCTCCCTCATAATGGACTGGTTGGATCTCCTTGCAGTCCAAGGGACTCTCAAGAGTCTTTTCCAACCCCACAGTTCAAAAGCATCAATTCTTCGGTGCTCAGCCTTCTTCACAGTCCAACTCTCACATCCATACATGACCACAGGAAAAACCATAGCCTTGACTAGACGGACCTTAGTCGGCAAAGTAACGTCTCTGCTTTTGAATATGCTATCTAGGTTGGTCATAACTTTTCTTCCAAGGAGTAAGCGTCTTTTAATTTCATGGCTGCAGTCGCCATCTGCAGTGATTTTGGAGCCCCCAAAAATAAAGTCTGACACTGTTTCCACTGTTTCCCCATCTATTTCCCACAAAGTGATGGGACCGGATGCAATGATCTTCATTTTCTGAATGTTGAGCTTTAAGCCAACTTTTTCACTCTCCACTTTCACTTTCATCAAGAGGCTTTTTAGCTCCTCTTCACTTTCTGCCATAAGGGTGGTGTCATCTGCATATCTGAGGTTATTGATATTTCTCCCGGCGATCTTGATTCCAGCTTGTGTTTCTTCCAGCCCAGCGTTTCTCATGATGTACTCTGCATAGAAGTTAAATAAGCAGGGTGAAAATAACAGCCGTTGTTGGGGCTTCAGTCTTTCGCCTGGTTCTTTTTTCCTCCTCATATCCTCTACCATAATATATGTCTGAGCCAGCTGTAACAGTTTTTTAACTGTACTCCTTTTCCTATTTGGAACCAGTCTATTGTTCCATGTCCAGTTTTAAGTGTTCCTTCCTGACCTGCATACAGATTTCTCAAGAGGCAGGTCAGGTGGTCTGGTCTTCCCATCTCTTTCAGAATTTTCCACAGTTTATTATGATCCACACAGTCAAAGGCTTTGACATAGTCAATAAAGCAGAAATAGATGTTTTTCTTGAGCTCTCTTGCTTTTTTCATGATCCAGAGGATGTTGGCAATTTGATCTCTGGTTTCTCTGCCTTTTCTAAAACCAGCTTGCCTACAGTAGTAGATATAATGGTCATCTCAATTAAATTTTCCCATTCCAGTTCATTTTAGTTCACTGATTCCTAAAATGTCTATGTTCACTCTTGCCATCTCCTGTTTGACCACTTCCAATTTGCCTTGATTCATGGACCTAACATTCCAGGTTCTTACACAATGTTTTCCTTTGCAGCATTGGACTTTACATCTATCGCCTGTCACATCCATACCTGAGCACTGGGTTTGCTTTGATTCTGTCTCTTCATTCTGAAGCTATTTCTTCACTTTTCTCCAGTAGCATATTAGCCTATGAATGTCTACAAATGTGTCATGACATGTTTCCACCATTAAAACAGACAGAATGGTGTCACTGCCCTAAAAATACTCTGTGTTCCACCTATTCATCCAAGTCTCCAAACCATGGAATCACTGATCTTTTACTCTCTTCATGATTTTGCCTTTTCCAGAATGTCAGAATTGGAATCATACGGTACACAGCCATTTCAGATGGTGTCCTTTACTTAGTAATGATAGCTTGTGGTGAACGGTGTAGGATTTGTGATCTCCGAAGATTCAGCTTTGGGACCAGGGACTAGGCTTGATCACTCAAGAGCTTTTGTGTAGCAGAGTTTTATTAAAGTGAAAAAGGACAAAGACAGGGACAGCATTTTGCGTTCAACCCACTGTTTTTTCATCAGCCCACACTCCATGATTTACATTTTGTTCAATTAAAAAGAGCAGGTTCCATATTTGTGAAAACAGAGGCCTGGACCTTGTTCAGTATATCCCTCCCCAAAAGGGGTGAGAGAGAATCTGGGATGATCAGAAACTTGTGAGAAAACAGCACAAAGTCCCAGTTGCAGCTTAAAGGATGACTGAAATAATAGCGTTTGGCTTGTCATGACAGCCCCATTATGGTAGTGGATCGAGAGGAAAGTGGACCAGGGGCCTCAGTGAGCACAGGGATAGTTGCCTGAGTGTCCAAAAGAAAATCAACTGATTGGCCCCCACAGTTATTAATATCTGGAGTTCCTCAGGTGTAATTAGGATGGGAGCTTGTGTGGGGACTCCTGGGCACCTTCAGTCCCGACTGTCTTGAGAGTCCAACCCCTGGGGCCTACATCTTGGAGGGCAGTCTCTTCTCCAGTGTGATCCTTTGCAGACTGGACATGAATGGGGGTTGAGGGGGGTGGGGAGGGGACTTAGATGCCTGAGGGCAATCCCGCTTTAGATGCCCTTCCTTTTCACAGTAATAACAAGTCCATCCCTTTTTACCTGGGTCCCTCTGGGCATTTTTCCTCAGGCTGTTTCAGAGCAGATCTAACAGCTGTTGTTGGGGCTTCAGTCTTTGGCCTGGTTCTTTTTTCCTCCTCGTATTCTCTACCATAATATATGTCTGAGCCAGCTGTAACAGTTTTTTAAAAGACTGATTTGGTCCAAAGGCCTGTTTTTGTAACTTATGGCAGATATCTCGAGCTGACTGAGTGAGAAATCTATCCTTTAAGGTCACTCCTCCTCTGTACTTTCAGGATCAACATCAGTAAACTTGCGGAGAGTCTCCCATAGTCTGTCTAAGAATTTACCAGGAGTTTCCTTCTCTCCCTGTTCTATGTCAGTCAGCTTATCATAGTTTAGAGTCTTAGCATGCACTTGCTTGAGTCCTTCAAGAATACATCTGACAAAGTGGCTCTATTATGAGAAGTGCTTGGCTCCCAGTAGGAAGGAGGGCTGTTTTATGTCCCCTCTTTACCCTTGTCTCACATTCAAGCCATTCAGCTCCAAAATTAGTAGCTTCCCCCTAAACTCAAGTTTTTGAGTCAGGAGTGGTCTGTTCCAAGACATGCATTACATCTCTCCAAATAAGGTCATAAAGTAAAGTTAGTCCTGTAAAGCTGTCTATGTACCTTTTGGATCCTCTAGATAGTCTCGACTGCAATTGGGACTGTTTGACTTTCTACCTAGACTGAGGCAACCCCTCCTGGAAGGGTGCCCTGATTCTCAGCCTGTTCACTTTGGAGCCCCAGATACAGGGGCAAAGAAAAAGAACAGGAGGGGGCTGAAGGCTTCACACCCAAATCTGCACCCTTAGGACACAAGTCTGGCATGTCTCAAAGAGAGATAAAAATCAACATATATGGCACTTCTACTCATTTCTTTTGTTTTCTACAGAACTGATCTAATTGTAAAACAGTATTATACCTGAGACACTTCAACAGGCCAGGGTTCCCCATCTTCCAAAGATACTATGGCCATTGAGTATCATAGAAGATCAGGTGTGTCTTTTTAAATTCTGGGGATCAAACTTGTCCCAGCTTTTTAAAAATGCATTTTAAAGGAGTGGTTCTGGAGCTGATAGCTCCCATCTGTAAGAGAGAAAAAAGCAGCATCCACAGCCTTGGCTTCTTCCCATCGGAGGTGTTTCTCCATGCTCTAGATGGGGGTGTAGACAGACTTTCCACTGAAGCTTTCCTTCCCTGGTCGGACTTAGTCTGTCCCTTACCAATGCAGAAACCTTAACTCATCCCTCCTGCTTCTGCCACTGAGGCAGGGTGGAGGTGCACCAGGGGTAGACCTGATGGCATCCCAAATTGACTTAGTTCCACACCATCATTAAGACCTTTGTTTGATTTATCCTTTTCCTCTGATGCCACGTGAGGTGGAACAGAGTAGTCTTTTGGAATGTTTCCCAAGCTAGTACTACTAGGGGAAGCGTTCGTCTCACATGTGCCCATGCACATTCCTGAGTGCAGTCCTGACCACAGTAGAAATGGTGAGTCATAAAGGGATGAAAAAACCCCAAGATGTCCCTTCTGAGTGTCACCATGTCAATATATATGATAGCAGAAGAGGTAGTGGAGGGTTGGCCAGTGAGGAAAAAGTGATTTTTGTCCTCAAGCTACTAGGGCCAATCCTTTAGTTCATTTCCACAGATTCCACAAAAAGAATATCTAAGGAGTTGAAACAGAAGCCACTGATCCACTAAGAGTTAGCACTACCGAAGGAAGAAGCCTGTTGCACTTCCAATCTGACCAGATCCGGCAATTCCCAGTCGGTGTCCTCAAAAATCTAATGGTCACCAGCGATGCTTCTATCCACATAAATGGGAGGCATAGCAGTGATAAAGACTCACTTTCAGGTCATGGCTCCTGAGACAGGCAGGCACGAGAGTAACCTCTAGCCTGAGAGACATTCCTGGAGCTAGAGGGAGCTAGAGTTCCGCCTCGATCCCAAACATACTCATGTAACATTCAGCTCCTAGCAAGGCTAGATGCTTCCATACAGGGGGTCTGAGTAAAAGTACACTGTAATGGCATGGATCACAAGTCCCTTGAAAGTCTGTGATCTGACTGGTTAGGTTAGTATATGCAATTATGAAATGGTCAAAGAGACCAGGAAAAGGTGACCAAGGGAAGTAAAGTTCAGTCCACACACTTTGCCCATTTCTGGCCGCTCCACTCGCAGAGATGTTTGATGACTCCTGGCATTGACAGGTCGGTATAAATCCCCGACAAGGCTCCCCTTTTTGGGGCCTTGCCTTCAGTCATTACAAGGCACTGTGACACCTCAGAGCAGGGCTCATCACTTGCTTCAAGCAAGGCGTGTCATTCATTCACGCAAGCACACTGTAGAGTTAGTAAAGTAAAGCAGAAAACGTGTGTCCGGAGAAAGCAGAGAGGCTAGAGCTCTGAGTGTTCTTACCTCGTCCTGAAGATCACGGATGAGTCCCCATGATGATAGCTTACAGTGAACAGTGTCAGATTTGTGATCTCCAAGAAGAAGATTTAGCCTCGGGGCCAGGGCCCAGGTTTGATCACTCAAGAGCTTTTGTGTAGCAGAGTTTTAATAAAGTTAAAAAGGACAAAGAAAGCTTCTGACATAGGTATCAGAAGGGAGATGGAAAGTGCCCCATCACTAGTCTTAGAAAAGGGAGTTATATATTTTTTCTATTGGTTATTACAATAAATCAAAATAATTTTTTATTAATTAATTTTTTAATTGAAGGATAATTGCTTTACAGAATTTTGTTGTTTTCTGTCAAACCTCAACATGAATCAGTCATAGGTAGACATATATCCCCTCCCTTTGAAGCTCTTTCCCATCTCCTGCCCCATCTCACCCCTTTAGATTGATACAGAGCCCCTCTTTGAGTTTCCTGAGCCATGTGGCAAATTCCTGTTGGCTATCTATTTTACATACAGTAATGTAAGTTTCCATGTTACTCTTTCCATACATCTTACCCTCTGCTCCCCGCTCCCCAAGAATGTCTCAAGGTTGTAAAGATCTTACCAGAACCACTTCCATAATATACATTTTAAGATAATAGGATTAGTCAGATTTTCAAGAAGGAGAAACTGTCCTCAAGCAGGATAAACTGTTGTTATATAATCCTTACTAAGGAATGTAGGGGAAAAAAAAAAAGTTTGTTCTTTTCTCCTCCTTGAGAATTCCAGACTCCTATCTTATCCTTGAGAGCCCCACACTCCTTTCTTCTCCTTTGGGACCCCAGACTTCTTATCAACCTACCTAGAAATTGACTCTCTCAGTAATATGTATTTAAAGTTCGTCCATGTCTTTTCATGGCTTGATAGCACATTTCTTTTCATTGGTGAACAACATTCCATTGACTGGATGTACCACAGCCTATTTATCCATTCATCTATTAAAGGTCATTTTGCAAAGTGAACTCGCTCAGTCGTGTCCAACTCTTTGCGACCCTGTGGACTGTAGCCCGCCAGGCTCCCCTGACCATGGGATTCTCCAGGCAAGAATACTGGAGTGGGTTGCCATTTCCTTCTCCAGGGGATCTTCCCAACCCAGGGATCAAACTTGGGTCTCCCACATGGCAGGCAGATGCTTTATCCTCTGAACCAACAGAGAAATTGGCTGCTATCAAATTTTGGTGATCACTAATAAAGCTATTTTAAATATTCATGTGAAGATTTTTGTGTAGACCTAAATAATATATTTTTAAATAAAGGGATGAGAAAGGAGGGCTTTCTAGGGATGATAGAAGCCATAAAGAAAACATTTATTAAAATTTCCAGTCCAAGCAAAAAATTTAACATAGTGAGCTTAAGAGATAAACAGCAGGGGTAGTATTTGTAAGACATTTGACACCACTTGACAGTTCTATTTTACTGAGCATGTTGTGAATTTAAATGTGAGACACAAATCTCAAACTTCTCTATTTTGTTTTATTGCCTGCATGCCTATGGCAGAAGAAAGGACTGCCAGTCCTGTGGATCTGTCCAAGACACCGTATGAGCATTAAGACCTGTTAGGAATGTTGCTACTGCTGCTGCTGCTAAGTCACTTCAGTCGTGTGTGACTCTGTGCCACCCCTTGGACTGCGCCTACCAGGCTCCTCTGTCCATGGGGTTTTCCGGGGAAAAGTACTGGAGTGGGGTGCCATTGCTTTCCCCGTGTTAGGAATGACTAGATTTCAATTTACATCTCACAGTAGGGAAACACTTTATTAAATAAGACAACCATAATTCCACAGACTTAGAGAGATGAATGGTTATTTTCATGGCACAGAACTACAGTTTTCAAGGACTGAATATCTCATAAACTCTTTTGTAAGAATAATACTTGTTGCTTTACCCTGCACCTGTAGGGGCAGGAAGAACAACTCTCTTCCTTCTTTATTGCTGGTATTTCTTTCACCAGCAATTAGAAGCACCTGTGGTTTAAAGGGCTTCCCTGGTGGCTCAGTGGGTAAAGAATCTGCCTGCAGTGCATGAGACCCAGGTTCGATCCCTGGATTGGGAAGACCCGCTGGGGAAGGGAATGGCAACCCACTCCAGTATTCTTGCCTGGAGAATTCTATGGACAGAGGAGTATGGTGGGTTACAGTCCATGGGGTCACAAAGAGTTAGACACGACTGAACGACTAATACATGGTTTGAAGAGCCATCAGTAGAATTCCAAGTGCTAATGCAGAAGGAAAAAGAGAAGTCCCTAATATCCATAAAACTCTAAAGAAAGAAAAGAAAGGGGGCAGAGAAGGAGTGTTAATGGTTGTTACATAGGATAGATAATCTTTTGCTTTCTTGAGTCATAAATAAAGGCTTTTCTTGAATCAATGAGAAAAACACATACAATTTAACAGAAAATACCAGCTAAGAGTATGAAGAGACTGTCTAGAGGAAAAAGGGTACAATTGTCCCCAATGGAAGGCCACCCTATCTCACCCTTTGCTATAGCTGATAAAATGCCTGAAGAGAGAACAAAGATGATTTTTTTTTCAGTGATTAATTTGCCTTTTCTCTAATGCACAGAAAGTAGCTGGTCAGGATCGGCAGTCTCCATGGTATGGAGGCACCAGTAGCCTAAGACAGGTGAAAAGACCAGGTTACCTTAACCATTAAAACTCACAAGGCAGATGTAGATTTGATTCCTTTGAGCAATGTCCCTGCTGCTGCTGCTGCTGCTGCTAAGTGGCTTCAGTCGTGTCCAACTCTGTGCAACCCCATAGATGGCAGCCCACCAGTCTCCTCCATCCCTGGGATTCTACAGGCAAGAACACTTAAGTAGGTTTTGCCATTTCCTTCTCCAATGCATGAAGGTGAAAAGTAAAAGTGAAGTCATTCAGTCGTGTCTGACTCAGCGACCCCATGGACCGCAGCCTAATAGGCTCCTCCATCCATGGGATTTTCCAGGCAAGAGTACTGGAGTGGGATGCCATTGCCTTCTCTGGAGCAATGTCCCAAGTATTTGCAAAATATGTGCTGAGGTGATTGAACAAGTTGACTTCAGGAATAAAAATATTCATGATAAACCAGTTAAGAGTTAAATGTGTAGCAAAAGAATTTTGGTTTAGAAGAGTTGATCTTTAACCCTCTTCTCCTCATGCCACCCCAGCTCTGGGCAAAAATGAGATATCAGAGGCTTTTCTAACTAGCAAAGAGAAAATAATGTCTTCTGTATGTTAAAAGCAAGCTTTTCTGTCCTCTACAGTAGAAGGGCATGCATCCACCACATTCAGTGTAATAGTTAGTATAATTTGGAAAGTTAAAATTACAGTATTAATATGGATGAATAGTTTGTAAGTTAAGTGTGACTTTCACTGCAAATGTGAAGTGTGGGTGTTAATCTGCATTATGGCTGAACAAATAAAGAATCCGCCTGCAATGCAGGAACACAGGAGATGCAGGTTTGATCTCTGGGTCAGAAAGATCCTGTGGAGGAGGAAATGGCAACTCACTCCAGTATTTTTGCTTGGAAAATTCCATGGGTGGAGGAGCCTGACTGGCTACAGTCCATGGGTTCACAGAGTCAGACACCACTGAAATGACTTAGCACTCTTCTCCAAACTAAGCAAAGAACCAAGAGTTACCTATATCTCTATGCCCCCTTTAGTGTTACTTTCCCAGAGTTAATCTGAACCCAGATGGGCTAGTAATGCCCCCTTCACCCTAAGAATGTCTCCAGAGAGGCACTTCAGCCCTGGGGCCCCCAGGAAGGGCTTTGCGTGCAAGCAGAGGAAGTGGGAGGCTGCCCTTAAGTATTCATCACTGCCTAAATCATACTGTGGGTGGGGGCAGACGTGTACCTGGCTTCTGTGGAAATGCAAGTCCACTCAGATGAAGAAATCTACTAAACTTTGTTTCCCCCTGAATCTGCCCGCCAGTGCAGGAGCTTCAGGAGACATGGGTTCAATCTCAGAAAACCGACACAGAAGATGATCGAACTCCAAATTTCATGGTAATTTGTGTGAGCACACGCCTTGCTTCCCAGGTGGTGCTAGTGGGAAAGAGACTTCCTGACAATACAGGAGACATAAGAGACATGGGTTTGATCCATGGGTAGGGAAGATCCTCTGGAGGAGGGCACAGCAACCCAGTTCAGTAGTCTCGCCTGAAGAATCCCTTGGATAGAGGAGCCTGGTGGGCTACAGTCCATAGAGTCGCAAAGACTCAGATATGACTGAGACAACTGAGCAAGCATGCAAGTCAAAACATGACTAACTTGAGGGCAGGGCATTTGACGAGAAACAGGACCAGATCCCCAGAGGATCGCATGCAAGATGCCTGCTTGAGTTCAGCCTTCGCTACCATCTGGAGTTACATATAAGAAGCTATCTGTGCAGAAGAGGTAAATGCTGGATGTGAGGAGATGCCTGGTGGTCCACTTCAGGCCAGTGAAAGGTGGCAGATTCTTGGTTTGGGGGTGCAGCTGTGTTCCAGATGTTCGTTGGACATTACCAGATGGTCAACACAGAAATCAGATTGATTATATTCTTTGCAGTCAAAGATGGTGAAGCTCTATACAGTCAGCAAAAACAAGACCAGGAGCTGACTGTGGCTCAGATCATGAATTCTTTATTGCCAAATTCAGACTTAAATTGAAGAAAGTAGGGAAAACCACTAGACCATTCAGGTATGACTGAAATCAAATTCCTTATCATTATACAGTGAAAGTGAGAAATAGATTAAAGGGACTATATATGATAGATAGATTGCCTGATGAACTATGGACAGAGGTTCATGATATTGTACAGGAGACAGGGATCAAGACCATCCCCATGGAAAAGAAATGCAGAAAATCAAAGTGGCTGTCTGGGGAGGCCTTACAGATAGCTGTGAAGAGACGAGAAGCAAAAAGCAAAGGAGAAAAGGAAAGATATAAGCATCTGAATGCAGAGTTCCAAAGAATAGCAAGGAGAGATCAGAAAGCTTTCCTCAGCAATCAATGCAAAGAAATAGAGGAAAACAACAGAATGGGAAAGACTAGAGATGTCTTCAAGAAAATTAGAGATACCAAGGGAACATTTCATGCAAATATGGGCTCGATAAAGGACAGAAATGGTATGGACCTAACAGAAGCAGAAGATATTAAGAAGAGGTGGTAAGAATACACAGAAGAACTGTACAATAAAGATCTTCATGACCCAGATAATCACGATGGTGTGATCACTCACCTAGAGCAAGACATTCTGGAATGTGAAGTCATGTGGGCCTTAGAAAGCGTTTCTACGAACAAAGCTAGTTGAGGTGATGGAATTCCAGTGGAGCTATTTCAAATCCTGAAAGATGATGCTGTGAAAGGGCTGCACTCAATATGCCAGCAAATTTGGAAAACTCAGCAGTGGCCACAGGACTGGAAAAGGTCAGTTTTCATTCCAAGCCCAAAGAAAGGCAATGCCAAAGAATGCTCAAACTACCGCACAATTGCACTCATCTCACACGCTAGTAAAGTAATGCTCAAAATTCCCCAAACCAGGCTCAGCAGTACATGAACCATGAACTTCCAGATTTTCAAGCTGGTTTTAGAAAAGGCAGAGGAACCAGAGATCAAATGGCCAACATCTTCTGGATCATGGAAAAAGCAAGAGAGTTCCAGAAACACATCTATTTCTGCTTTACTGACTATGCCAAAGCCTTTGACTGTGTGGATCACAATAAACTGTAGAAAATTCTGAAAGAGATGGGAATACCAGACCACCTGGCCTGCCTCTTGAGAAACCTGTATGCAGGTCAGGAAGCAACAGTTAGAACTGGACATGGAACAATAGACTGGTTCCAAATAGGAAAAGGAGTACGTCAAGGCTGTATATAGTCACCCTGCTTATTTAACTTCTATGCAGAGTACATCATGAGAAACGCTGGGCTGGAAGAAGCACAAGCTGAAATCAAGATTGCTGGGAGAAATATCAATAATCTCGGATATGCAGATGACACCACTCTTATGGCAGAAAGTGAAGAGGAACTAACAAGCGTCGATGAAAGTGAAAGAGGAGAGTGAACAAGTTGGCTTAAAGCTAAACATTCCGAAAACGAAGATCATGGCATTTGGTCCCATCACTTCATGGGAAATAGATGGGGAAACAGTGGAAACAGTGTCAGACTTTATTAGTTTAGGCTCCAAAATCACTGCAGATGGTGATTGCAGCCATGAAATTAAAAGACACTTACTCCTTGGAAGGAAAGTTATGACCAACCTAGCTAGCATATTCAAAAGCAGAGACATTACATTGCCAACAAAATTCCATCTAGTCAAGGCTATGGTTTTTCCAGTGGTCATGTATGGATGTGAGAGTTGGACTGTGAAGAAAGATGAGCACCAAATATTGATGCTTTTGAAATGTGGTGTTGGAGAAGACTCTTGAGAGTCCCTTGGACTGCAAGAATATTCAAGCAGTCCGTTCTAAAGAAAATCAGGCCTGGGTGTTCTTTGGAAGGACTGATGGTAAAGCTGAAACTCCAATACTTTGGCCACCTCATGGGAAGAGTTGACTCATTGGAAAAGACTCTGATGCTGGAGGGATTGGGAGCACGATGAGAAGGGGACGACAGAGGATGAGATGGCTGGATGGCATCACCGACACTATGGACATGTGTTTGAGTGAACTCTGGGAGTTGGTGATGGACAGGGAGGCCTGGTGTGTTGCTATACATGGGGTCGCAAAGAGTCAGACACGACTGAGCGACTGAACTGAACTGAACTGAACACACACACACACACACACACACACACACACACACACACATGTATTAGTGTGTATATGTCAATCCAATCTCCCAATTGTTCCTCCCCTGACACCCCGCCCCAGTTTTCCCACTGGTAACCACATAATTTCAGATTTTTAAAGGTGAAATCCTTTATCTTTACAATATTGGTGGCTACTTTTATTTATTTACTTTTTAACTTTTAAACTTTGTATTGGGGTATAGCCAATTAAGAAACAATATTGTGATAGTTTTAGCGAACAGTGTAGGGTTGTAGTCATACAATCACATGTATCCATTCTCCCCCAAACTCCCCTCCTGTCCAGGCCACCACACAACATTGGACAGAATTCCATGGACTCTATTGTAGATCCTTGTCGGCTATCCATTTAAAACCTAGCAGTGGATACCTGTCCATCACATTCTCCCCAACTATCTGTTACTTGTTTCTGTTGCATACACTGGAACAGAAAACTGGAAGGAAAATTTCTATTTTCAAGAGGGGAGATACTTTTAGGAACAGGATTCAAGATGATCTGCTCAGGCAAAGCATGTGCTTTATTTCTGAGAAAGAAATACAATTTACTCTTTAAAAAATGATTTATCTCCCTCATTAACCAGGATGGAGTCATGAGGGCATTATTCTGGAGGATTATCCTGCTTGGCTCCCTGTGATGGTAACAGTGTCTCGTCATGCTACCTTGTCTGTGATTCCGAATCAGCGTGTCACCCTCTCCAACACTCTCCTATGGGGCCAGTAGGGGGAGATTCTAAATGCTTTTGGCAAAGAGTAAGATAATCTGCCCAGGTTTTTGTCCATTTGAGGCCAGTTTCAGTATTTTCCTGAAACTGAATCAGTTTCACAATTTTTGCAAGGGTGCCTCTATCTTTGCCGTCCCCATGTGCCCCTTTCAGCTCGGCCCAGTGGAGACATGGTGGCAAGTGGGGCTATCCAAGCATGGTAGAAGGAAGCACCGTCTTTCCCAGTCTCTGGAAGGAGCTGTTCTCTAAACTGGTCCTACTGTCCTCCAAGATTAGGAAGAGAAATGTTTAGTAGTGCTTAAATGAATGAATGAAGAAATGATGGCTTTAAAACAAGGGAACTGGATTGTTGGCAGGAGGAAGCATGATGATGGTGATGTTGGGAGGGGACTGATGGGCACAGGGGTCTTCAGGGGACAGAGCAGGGAGAGGGTGCATCTGGGACATGATGGCAGCCTTCTCACCAGAGGTGTGGTCATTTGCACTAAGCTGGAGAGAATAAATAAATCTTCAAAAAATAGTTGAGAAAGATGGTTCTTGAGAAAGCCCACTCTCCCCGTGCCTTCTTTTTTTTTTTTTTAACTTCTCTTTCTGCTCAGGCTAGGCTCAAAGAGAGCAGCAATATAAGCCTCTCATTCTTGGAAGTGATGGCTGGCTATCAGTTGCTTGGTCAAATATATCATGTAAGTAGCTCTGCTTGACCTGTTCCCAAGGGACTTAGGGGCAGCCCGAGGGGACCAGTCTCTTCCAGCACCCAGGGCAAGTGGCATTCTCTGGTCCTGCCTGCATTCTAAATTGGCCAGATAACACAGTGAAGGAGTTGCCATCTCTCTCTGATATCCCTTCAACACCAGTCCTGGGTGCAGGTGGCTTCATGTAGTTGCTGTATTACCTACCCCTTTAAGCCTCAGTTTCTTCATATTTAAAACACATGAACAGAATCATTTGATTTCTCTATGAGTCCAAGCATATCATCTCCAGCCTCCCCACTCCAGTTCCCCTTTCTGCAGCTCTTTCAGCATCACCTTCTTTGCCCCTCATCACTCTAGTCACTTACCTGTTACCTGTGTGGTATCCTCAGCTGCTCCGGAGCCCCAACTCAGTAGTCCTCTCTGGAGACCACCATTCAAGATGATGACCCAAGGGAAATATGTGAGAAAATAGAGCATCCTGGTTTCAAGATCATCAGCACAGAAAACAAGCTGATACCTTAAAAAAAAAAAAAAGAAGAAGAAGAAGAAGAAACGGTTCTCCCATTTGCCACCCCTATGCAATATGCTTAAAAATCCTCCTTGAAAAGATCCAGCCAAAGATGAAAGTATTTTCAGGTTTGTTTCTTTTCCAAGTTTCAACAGAGAGAATTAGCTGAATTGATGTATCAATTTTCTTTAGAAAAACAGAACCAATAGGATATATGTATGAATAAATTTATTTGAAGGAATTGGCTCACACGATTATGGGGGACAGTAGGTCTGAAATTTGTAGGGCAGACTGGCAGGCTGGAAACTCAGGCAGGAGGTGACAATGAAGTCTGGAGGCAGAATTGTCTTTTGGCTTGAAAAATACAATACCATTAGAATAAATTATTTTCAGGAAACTGACAGAGGCTGAATGTTGACTTTCAAATGAAAATAATTTATTTATTAAATTATTTTTCCTTCAAAGGTAACCATTGCAGCCAATTTCACAGATGGAGAGGTTAGATAATATTCTATATTGCATGATCCCATGGATGGTGGAGGAAATTCATTTATTCCAAAACGTTTTTTTTTTTTTTTTTGGTTCATCTGTCCTAGATGCTGAAATTCCACAATGCATTAACTCCTTGAGCTTTGGAAAATACTCCAAAATTTTGCACACAGCAAGGTCCTGATGCAGTTTTGGAAAGGGTTGTGAAGAACTTTCCCAGTAATGAAGCTTGAGTAGTCATCCTTAGGTGGGGCCTCAATGGATCCCCTCGCTGAGCACAAGTAGGAGGTGGGAAAAAGGAGAAAGATCAAGAAAAAGGCATATGGGGGAAGGCAAAAGGAGAGTGGGCAGGAGAGAGATGGCCCTGAGGTAGTTACTGGTCTAGGGCTGTTTGAGGTGAGAACATAGAAGCATAGATCTTTGGTACCATAACAGCTGATCTGAACCTAACAAATCAGGTGTTCCCTCTTTTACTGGATGTATGGTCCACCCTCCTGCCCACCTGGACTCAAGACCATCTCCTACTTCTGCCATGACCACCTTGTCCCAGTTTGCCTTGGGACTCTCCCAGTTTCAACACTGACACTCCTTTGATCAGGGGATCCTCTCTGTCCAAGGAAAACTGGGATGATTGGTGACCCTCTACACCACCATCACCATGGAAGAACTTAGGGAAGAGCTTCTTTTGTGAATTTACCAAAGGGAGAAACTTTGCCAGGCAATCTTGAGTTTGGAACTCAGGACAAGACTGAGACCCTAAAGGGAGACATCCAGGATGGCCAGAAATGACCAGTTTCCATATTTGGTCTTCTGGGTGGACAGCACGTTATTCAGTGCATCTTGTCAGTAACTAAATACCAGTGGTGGGAAACCACGTGTCAGTGCCCTTGTGTTGGGACTGTCTATATACTCTTCACTAGGAGCCTCAGTCTAATGCCAAGAGTGGCTAAGGGTCAGCAGACTTCGGTTTTAGTCTCAGCTCATCCATTAGATCATGTTGATCTTCAGAAGTTTTTGTTTTGTTTTTTTTTTCTTTTTCCCCCTTCAGTCTCCTTGTCTATAAAATGTGGTGTTCTGTGCTGGATGTCACATACAACTTGTCTGAACAATCGTTGCCTGTTCTCTCCCTAGAACAAAATGAAAGGGCTTCGGCTGGGTGGAAAAGATAGCTGCACCACAGGTACGGTCTGGAGGAGCCCTTCACAACACTGGGGGGCCAAGAGCTCAGCACTGCGGCAGCCAACTTCCCACCTGCAGTTCAAGGTACAAGACTAGAGTCACCTGAAGACAAAGAAAATGCATTTCCCCAGGAAACAGAACTTACTAGGCTATTTGCTGTTGAAACGTTGTTGTTGAATCACCCAAAGACGCCAGGATTCTTGGCCCCCAGAGGAGAAGAATTCAATCCGGGGCCAGAGACGAGGCTTGATTGCTCAGAGCTTTTGTGTAATAAAGTTTTATTAAAATATAAAGGAGATAGAGAAAGCTTCTGACATAGGCATCAGAAGGGGGCAGAAAGAGTACCCCCCTGCTAGTCTTCAGCTGGATGTTATATAGTCACTAGCCATCTGTTATTGAAAGAAAGGAATGTCTTAAAACTCAGAATGGTACCAGGCCCCTCACCCATAAGATGCATTTTGGGATAATCTTGGCACCAAATGGTTCATCCTGGGCCATAAAATGATTAACTTGAATCTTGAAGAAGGGCAAATCACCATACAAACAGTTTCATTTACATATATTAGAGGAACAATACCTGAGTATAACATACTGGTTTGTCAAGTAGGTTCTGAGCCAAAAGGCAGAACCGACTTGAAGACAGAGTTTGGGGTAAATGCATAGTACATTAGCATAGCTTAAGATAAACATTTCCATAAGAAAAAGGCATTGGTTATCTCTAGGTTTGAGAATTGTTAACTTCAGGTGAAACCAGGTGTCATTATGGCAACACAGTATTTTAAGAGAAACCTCCTTTTAAATTTGTATAGAGAAGGAAACAATATTGCTAGTTTGTTTCCTCCTGCCACTTAAGAGAGATAAAAATGTCTGACACTTGCAAGCTATTTCCTCTGTTTGGAGACCCCTGGCTTTCCTGCCTCTTACCCTCTCACTGTCATACTCTCCTTACTGAGTATATATTTTTTTCTTAGAAAACCCAGCCATTTGATAAAACAGAGACCAGGCAGGGATGAGAGGAGTTGAAAGCATGGGACAGATATTTGATTCAGTGGTTGTAGGAAGCTCAGACCATCAAAAAGACTTCTGGGTGGGAACTGAATAGGAAGAAGGTTCTGGAAAGGTTGGAAAAGTCCAGCATCCTGGAAGTGTTGTAGGAAGGGGGGGACCTCTACAGGGCCCCAAGAGCGGGCTCTTGTCTAACACTCGGAAAAGAATTGTCCGAGGAGACACGTGCTGACCAAGCAAGAGATTTTATTGGGAAAGGGCACCCAGGTGAAGAGCAGTAGGTAAGGTAACCCAGGAGAACCACTCTGCTGCGTGGCTCGCAATGTTGGATTTTATGGTGATGGGATTAGTTTCCAGGTGGTCTTTGATCAATCATTCTAATTCCGAGTCTGTCCTGGTGGTGCACGCATCGTTCAGCCAAGATGGATGCTAGCAAGAGGGATTCTGGGAAGTGGACGGACACGAGGTGTCTCTTTTAGACCTTTCCCAAACTCTTCCGGTTGGTGGTGGCTTATTAGTTCCATATTCTTTATCAGGATCTCCTGTCATAAAACAACTCATGCAAATGGTTACTATGGTGCCTGGCCAGGGTGGGCTGTTTCAATCCCCTAACAGAAGGATCAATCATAAAGACTTTGGCCATCCTGGGTGATTTATTCTACCAGCCCCATGTTAGCTCCCTTTTTCTCTATGTAAGAATACTTTGAGCCCAGGCCCGAGGTGAGAATTGAGGGTGTGACAGCCAAATTGATCCAGATGTGCTAGTCCTCTGAGATCTTTTCCTTTTTTTCTTTTTTTGTCTTCCTCCTCAAGAGGCATGTATTACTCTTTTTGTCAGTTAAAACTGCTAAAACAAATAGCAAAGACTGGGTGGTAATCAGGAAATATTTACTTCTGGCTGTTCTGGAGCCTGGGAGGTCCAAGATCAAGGTGTGGGGGATTTGGTGTCTGGGGAGAAGCCACTTCCTGGTTGCTGTGTCCACATCTGATGGAGAGAGAGTAGTCTCTTTCTTTTCTTTGTTGTTCAGTCGCTAAGTGGTGTCTGACTGTTTGCGATCCCAAGGACTGCAGCATGCCTGACCTGGACATGCTTCCCTGTTCTTCACCATCTCCCAGAGTTTGCTCAAACTCACATCCATTGAGTCAGTAATGCCATTCAACCATCTCATCCTCTGTCGCCTCTTCCCCTCCTGCCCTCAGTGTTTCCCAGCATCAGGGCCTTTTCCAGTGAGTTGAGTCTTTTCCAAAGAGTTGGCTCTTTGTATCAGGTGGCCAAAATATTGGAGCCTCAGCTTCAGCATCTGTTCTTCTAATGAATATAGTCCTTCTTTTCTTAGAAGGACACTAATTCCATCATGGAATTCCATCCTCATGCCCTCATCTAGACCTCATCACCTCCCAAAGACCTGACCACCAGTGACCATCACGTTGAGTATCAGTGTTTCACATATGAATTTTTTTGAGGGGGACACACTGAGTCCATAGGGATTGCATATTAACTTTTCATGTGCTCTGACAGGTGGAGGAGGAGGGAGCTTAAATGCAGGATCATCTTCATTGAGGTAGGCAAAACAGGCAATGGCAAAAGTGCCACCGGGAACAGCATTCTCTGCTAGCCCGTGTTTGAGTCCAATCTGGGGGCCCAGGCAGTGACCAGGAAGTGTCAGAGGGCAACAGACATGTGGAATGGGAGGACCATCCTGGTGGTAGACATGCCCCCCATCTTTGAGGCCGAAGCCCAGAATCAAGAGGTGTATGAGAATATCGGAGCCTGTTACCTGCTGTCGGTGCCAGGGCCCCACGTGCTGCTGCCGCCAACCCAGCTGGGGCACTTCAGAGAGCAGGACATGGTGGCTGTGACCAGGATGAAGGAGGTTTTTGGAGCAGGAGCTGAGAGGTACATGGTCATCCTTTTCACCAACAAGGAGGACTTAGAGGGTGGATCCCTGGATGAGTATGTTGCAAACACAGACAACTTCAGGCTGAGGAGCCTGGTCCGGAAGTGTGGATGTGGTACTGTGCCTTCAACAACTGGGCCTCCGGGGATGAGCAGAGAGAGCAGCTGGCCCAGCTGATGGCCATGATTGAGGGGCTGGAGGGGGAGCACCAAGGCACCTTCCTCACCAACGAGCTCTTCTTTGATGAATGGATGCTTCAGCAGATGGGGGGTGGCACCTGTGGAGAAGGTCAGAGGCGCTACCTGGACAAGGTACGGCTGCAGGTTGCAAAGCAAAAGCAAGACCTGAAAGAGGCCAAGAGAAACTGAGCCTTCAAGACAGTCTTCTGACTCAGAACCTGGATCGTTGTGAATTATGAGCTTTATGTTTGTCTTGTTTAGTACAGTTTACGTTTCCTTCTTATTCTACTGATCATCCTGTACCATCTTTAATTCTGTGTGATATCTGTGTGGCAGAGCCATTTCTCAAATATCACCTCATGGATTCATTTTTTAATTCAGAAATAAAGTCTCCTGGTTTGCACAGGACATGGTTTGTCATCTCTTCAGCTCCCATGACCCTCCTTCCTTGTAGATTTCCAGTGTGGTTCATGCCTCCACTGCTTCCTTGGTGAAGCCATGTATTCAGAGCAAGACAACAACTGAGTTTCAGGGATGCCTGGCTGGTATGTGTACCATCCCATTTTCTTTGCAGTGACCAGCTCAGTCATGGGCCTGAGACCAAAGTTGGGCCAATGGGAAGTGAGTAAAAGTCTGCAGAGGTGGGGCCAGAAGGTATCTCCTTGCCCAGGAGAGACCCCCATAGAGAGACAGTCTCTTTTTCCTCAGGACACTACGGCATCTGAGTGCAAGGCATGGAAAGACAGCAGCCATGTGAGGTTGAAGTCAAAATGTTAGGATTCACAAGGGGCTCATAGCATATAGTTAAAATATGGCACATTGTGGTGACCTGACAATCAAGAGATGAAGTGACAGTGGCCATATTGCCCTGGTGGGCATCCTGTTTTTCCTGAAGGCAGTAACCTGTTTCTCCCTGCTAGTGCTAGTTTCTCAAGACTACATGACCCCCCAGCTGTGAGACCCCTTCAACTGCATGACCACAAGACTCCAGCTGTGGAATAAAGATAAACTAAGCCCCCTCCCTTCAGGGCACAATGACCCATCAATAAGGTATAAGAAAGGTTGGCTGTAAAGGGAGGGCACTGGTTTTTCTCTAAAGCCAGTTATTTTCTTTCTTCCTTCCTATAATGAATCTTTCTCTGCCTGAATGCCTGGCTTGCTCTTTTTCTTTGCATTTGCCTTGCATTTCTGGTGCTGAAACCCAGGAGGGAAGACCCACTGTGGCTACGTGTACTCCTCTCCTGAGCCCACCTTCGGTGGTTCCCTCCCTTGGACCTCACTGAGAAACTGGGATGAGCCCCCGGGACGGGATTCTCCACTTGGCTTGCTGGACTGACATCCACACGCTGGTTCAGATTTCATTGGCTGCAGGGGTGGGTGAATTTGGCTCTCTCGGATCCTCTTTCTCTGATCTGGTTTTTGAAGCCCTAGCACTAGGTGGAGGATCCCCATGGCCCTTGGGCTCTGGTCTCACTTTGAAATCAGTTCAGTTAGTTCAGTTCAATCGCTCAGTCGTGTCCAACTCTTTGCGACCCCATGAATCACAGCACACCAGGCCTTCCTGTCCATCACCAACTCCCAGAGTCCATGTTGAAATGAGGGACATCAATTTCAAGGTAGACCCTGTCACTGTCTGTGAAGGCCTGTGAGTGGGGATGCCTTTCCTCTCCGAACTTTCTTCTCGTTTTTCACTCACCCTGGTTTTCCCTCCTTCCCTTTCGATTCAGTTCAGTTCAGTTCAGTTCATTTCAATTCAGTCGCTCAGTCATGTCCGACCCTTTGCGACCCCATGAATCGCAGCATGCCAGGCCTCCCTGTCCATCACTGCGGGGGACTGCCCATGAAGGGTTAAGTCTTGGGAGCTGCTCGGCAGGTATGCAGAGCCTTAGGCACATTCCTAAGCTCCCTGTCCCGCCCCCCTTGAAGAGTTTTTACAGCCCCTAAGGTCAGGGTGTCCTGCAACATGTCATAGAAGATAGATTACTTATTATACTCTGTACACAATGGTAAGGATCTAGGGGTCTGGTGATTGTATCCTGAAGTTAAAAAATAATCCTGTACATGTCTTAAGTCACATACATTATCCTATAAATACTATAGCCTAATAAAGAAAGGCATCAGCCAATTGTGGTCTGATCCTCTCAACCCCATCTTTTGTCTCTCTCTTATTTTTCTTAGCGGGGATGCTCCGTTCTCTCCCTGTGCAGGTGCAACTCTTGCTTGTGCTGGCCGCAGCAGGTGGCGCCCAACGTGGGGCAGTTCGACAGTTTTCCTCGCCACTACTCTTATTAAGCTGAAAAGAGTGAGTATATAAGTATACAAGTGATTTAAATTAAGGAGGAGTAGTAAGGTATATAGTTGAGAGTATAAATATGGGACAGACGCATAGTCGTCAATTGTTTGCACATATGTTATCTGTAATGTTAAAACACCAGGGAATTACTATTTCCAAACCTAAATTAATCAATTTTCTTTCATTTATTGAGGAAGTTTGCCCTTGGTTCCCCAGAGAAGGCACAGTAAGTTTAGAGACGTGGAAGAAGGTAGGGGAACAAATTCGGACTCATTATACTTTACATGGCCCTGAAAAGGTTCCTGTAGAAACTTTATCCTTTTGGACACTAATTCGTGATTGCCTGGACTTTGATAATGATGAATTAAAACGTTTAGGAAATTTATTAAAACAGGAAGAAAATCTTCTTCATGTTCCTGATTCGGAGCCCAAGTATGCTGTTCCCAAGGGAATTGAAGGTGACCCTCCGTTTTGTAACTTATCGCGTCCGCCGGATAATGATGATTCACTTTCCTCCACAGATGAGGCGGAATTAGACAAAGAGGCTGCTAAATACCATCAAGAAGATTGGGGTTTTTTGGCACAAGAAAAGGGGGTGTCAATATCTAAAGATGATTTGGTTGAATGTTTAAAAAATCTCACTGTTGCTTTACAGAACTCAGGAATCAAGCTTCCTAGTAACAACTCAAAATCTCCTTCTGCTCCGCCTCTCCCCCCTGCCTATGCTCCTTCCGTAGTTGCTGGTCTCGATCCCCCTCCGGGGCCTCCTCCTCCACCATCTGAAAATGTGTCTCCACTACAAAAGGCATTGAGACAAGCACAACGACTTGGTGAGGTTGTCTCCGATTTTTCTCTTGCTTTTCCTGTCTTTGAACATAATAATCAGCGTTTCTATGAAGCGCTGCCTTTCAAGCAATTGAAAGAGTTAAAGATTGCTTGCTCACAATACGGTCCTACCACTCCATTCACTGTTGCTATGATAGAAAGTTTGGGTACTCAGAATCTACCCCCAAATGATTGGAAACAAATAGCTAGAGCTTGTCTTTCGGGGGGAGATTATTTATTATAAAAATCTGAATATGTTGAACAGTGTGCTCGTATAGCTGATGTTAATCGGCAGCAAGGTATACAAACCTCCTATGAAATGTTGATTGGTGAAGGCGCTTTCCAGGCTACTAATACTCAACTTAATTTCTTACCTGGTGCATATGCACAAATATCAAATGCAGCCCGACAGGCATGGAAAAAACTCCCTAGCTCCAGTACTAAGACAGAAGATCTTTCAAAGGTCCGACAGGGACCTGATGAGCCTTATCAGGACTTCGTGGCGCGACTCTTAGATACTATAGGTAAGATAATGTCAGACGAAAAGGCTGGGATGGTATTAGCAAAACAATTGGCTTTTGGAAACGCTAACTCTGCCTGTCAAGCTGCTTTACGACCTTATAGAAAGAAGGGAGATCTGTCTGATTTTATTCGTATTTGTGCTGACATTGGACCCTCCTATATGCAAGGCATTGCTATGGCAGCGGCATTACAAGGAAAAAGCATTAAAGAGGTACTTTTTCAGCAACAAGCCAATATCTCCTTTTATGGTCTTACTATGCAATATCCTATGTGCTTTTCTTATCAATTACAACATCCTCACTGTATACAGGTGTCAGCTGATATATCCTATCCTCGAGTGACTATTTCTGGCATTGATGAAAAAACTGGAAAAAGATCGCACCGTGACGGAACTGGACCTCTCGACATTCCGTTTTGTGGCAAACATCTAAGCATCCGCATAGGAATAGACACTCCTTGGACTTTCTGTCGAGCCCGGGTTGTGTCGGTGTACAACATCAACAATGCCAATACCACCTTTTTATGGGATTGGGCACCTGGAGGAAAACCTGATTTTCCTAAATATCGAGGACAGCATCCACCCATTCTCTCTGTAAACACTGCTCACACATATCAAACAGAACTGTGGAAACTTTTGGCTGCTTTTGGTCATGGCAATAGTCTATATTTACAACCCAATATCAGTGGGAGTAAATATGGTAATGTAGGAGTTACGGGGTTTTTATATCCCCGAGCTTGTGTCCCTTACCCATTTATGTTGATACAAGGCCATGTGGAAATAACATTGTCATTGAATATTTATCATTTAAATTGTTCTAATTGCATACTTACCAATTGCATAAGAGGTGTTGCAAAAGGAGAACAAGTTATAATAGTAAAACAACCTGCTTTTGTAACGTTACCAGTTGAAATAACTGAAGCTTGGTATGACGAGACTGCTTTAGAATTGCTACAACGCATTAACACGGCTCTTAACCGCACTAAAAGAAGTGTGAGCCTGATTGTTCTGGGTATAGTATCTTTAATCACCCTTATAGCAACTGCTGTTACCGCTTCTGTATCTCTAGCACAATCCATTCAAGCTGCTCATACTGTAGATTCCTTGTCATATAACGTTACTAAAGTAATGGGAACACAAGAAGATATAGATAGAAAAATAGAAGATAGATTATCAGCTTTATATGATGTGGTTAGAGTTCTAGGAGAACAAGTTCAGAGCATTAGCTTTCGCATGAAAATTCAATGTCATGCTAATTATAAATGGATTTGTGTTACAAAAAAGGCTTATAATGCATCTGACTTTCCATGGGATAAGGTGAAGAAACATCTACAAGGAATTTGGTTTAATACTAATGTTTCTCTAGACCTATTGCAATTACATAATGAAATTCTTAATATTGAAAATTCTCCTAAAGCTACTCTAAACATAGCTGATACTGTTGACAATTTTTTACAGAATTTATTTTCTAACTTCCCTAGCTTGCATTCACTGTGGCGAAGCATAATTGCTGTGGGCGTGGTTTTGATTGTTGTGCTTATCGTGATTTGTTTGGCTCCTTGTTTTATTCGTAGTATTGTTAAAGAATTCTTACACATGAAAATTCTGATACATAAAAACATGTTGCAACACCGACACCTTATGGAGCTTTTAAAAAAAAATAAAGAGAGGGGAGCTGCGGGGGACTGCCCGTGAAGGGTTAAGTCTTGGGAGCTGCTCGGCAGGTATGCAGAGCCTTAGGCACGTTCCTAAGCTCCCTGTCCCACCCCCCTTGAAGAGTTTTTACAGCCCCTAAGGTCAGGGTGTCCTGCAACATGTCATAGAAGATAGATTACTTATTATACTCTGTACACAATGGTAAGGGTCTAGGGGTCTAGTGATTGTATCCTGAAGTTAAAAAATAATCCTGTACATGTCTTAAGTCACGTACATTATCCTATAAATACTATAGCCTAATAAAGAAAGGCATCAGCCAATTGTGGTCTGATCCTCTCAACCCCATCTTTTGTCTCTCTCTTATTTTTCTTAGCGGGGACGCTCCATTCTCTCCCTGTGCAGGTGCAACTCTTGCTTGTGCTGGCCGCGGCACATCACCATCTCCCAGAATTCACTCAGACTCACGTCCATCGAGTCCATGATGCCATCCAGCCATCTCATCCTTGGTCGTCCCCTTCTCCTCCTGCCCCCAATACCTCCCAGCATCAGAGTCTTTTCCAATGAGTCACCTCTTCACAGGAGGTGGCCAAAGTACTGGAGCTTCATCTTTAGCATCATTCCTTCCAAAGAAATCCCAGGGCTGATCTCCTTCAGAATGGGATTGTTGGATCTCCTTGCAGTCCAAGGGACTCTCAAGAGTCTTCTCCAACACCACAGTACAAATGCATCAATTCTTCGGCACTCAGCCTTCTTCACAGTCCAACTCTCACATCCATATATGACCACTGGAAAAACCATAGCCTTGACTAGACAGACCTTTGTTGGTGAAGTAATGTCTCTGCTTTTTAATATGCTGTCTAGGTAGGTCATAGCTTTCCTTCCAAAGAGTAATCATCTTTTAATTTCATGGCTCCAATCATCATCTGCATAGGTTTTGATGTCCAAAAAAAATAAGGTCAGCCACTGTTTCCACTGTTCCCCATCAATTTGCCATGAAGTGATGGGACCAGATGCCATGATCTTCGTTTTCTGATGTTGAGCTTTTAGCCAACTTTTTCACTATCCTCCTTCACTTTCATAAAGAGGCTCTTTAGTTTTTTTTTTTTTTTTTCACTTTCTGCCATAAGGGTGGTGTCATCTGCATATCTGAGGTTATTGATATTTCTCCCAGAAATCTTGATTCCAGCTTGTGCTTCCTCTAGCCCAACATTTCCCATGATGTACTCTGCATATAAGTTAAATAAGCAGGGTGACAATATACAGCCTTGACGTACTCCTTTTCCTATTTGGAAACATTCTGTTGTTCCATGTCCAGTTCTAACTGTTGCTTCCTGATCTGCATACAGATTTCTCAAGAGGCAGGCCAGGTGGTCTGGTATCCCCATCTCTTTCAGAATTTTCCAGTTTATTGTGATCCACACAGTCAAAGGCTTTGGCATAGTCAATAAAGCAGAAATAGATGTGTTTCTGGAACTCTCTTGCTTTTTCCATGATCCAGTGGATGTTGGCAATTTGATCTCTGGTTGCTCTGCCTTTTCTAAAACCAGCTTGAACATCTGGAAGTTCATGCTTCATGTATTGCTGATGCCTGGCTTGGAGAATTTTAAGCATTACTTTACTAGCGTTGAGGTGAGTGCATTTGTGTGGTAGTTAGAGCATTCTTTGGCATTGCCTTTCTTTGGGATTGGAATGAAAACTGACCTTTTCCAGTCCTGTGGCCACTGCTGAGTTTTCCAAATTTGCTGGCATATTGAGTGCAGCCCTTTCACAGCATCATCTTTCAGGATTTGAAATAGATCCACTGGAATTCCATCACCTCTACTAGCTTTCTTCATTGTGATGCTTCCTAAGGCCCACTTGACTTCACATTCCAGGATGTCTGGCTCTAGGTGAGTGATTACATCATCGTGATTATCTGGGTGGTGAAGATCTTTCATGTACAGTTCTTCTGTGTATTCTTGCCACCTCTACTTACTGTCTTCTGCTTTTGTTAGGTCCATACCATTTCTGTCCTTTATTGAGCCCATCTTTGCATGAAATGTTCCCTTGGTATCTCTAATTTTCTTGAAAAGATGTCTAGTCTTTCCTATTCTTTTCTTTTCCTCTATTTCTTTGAATTGATCGATCAGGAAGTCTTTCTTATTTCTATATGCTAATCCTTGGAATTCTGCATTCAGATGGGTATATCTTTTCTTTTCCCCTTTGTTTTCACTTCCCTTCTTTCCACAGCTATTTGTAAGGCCTCCTCAGACAGTCATTTTGCTTTTTTGCATTTCTTTCTCCTGGGGATGGTCTTGATTCTTATCTCCTGTACAATGTCTTGAACCTCCATCCATAGTTCATCAGGCACTCTGTTTATCAGATCTGGTCCCTTAAATCTATTTCTCCCTTCCACTGTATAGTCATAAGGAATTTGATTTAGGTCATACCTGAATGGTCTAGTGGTTTTCTCCACTTTATTCAATTTCATTCTGAATTTGGCAATAAAGAGTTCAGGATCTGAGCCACAGTCATCTCCCAGTCTTGTTTTTGCTGATTGTATAGAGCTTCTCCATTTTTGCTGCAAAGAATATAATCAATCTGATTTCTGTGTTGACCATCTGGTGATGTCCATGTGTAGAGTCTTCTCTTGTGTTGTTGGAGGAGGGTGTTTCCTATGACCAGTGCGTTCTCTTGGCAAAACTCTATTAGCCTTTGCCCTGCTTTATTCTGTACTCCAATGCCGAATTTGCCTGTTGCTCTAGGTGTTTCTTGACTTCCTGCTTTTGCATTCCAGTCCCCTATAATGAAAAGGACATCTTTTCGGGGGTGTTAGTTCTAGCAGGTCTTGTAGGTTTTCATAGAACCATTCATCTTCAGCTTCTTCAGTGTTAGTGGTCGGAGCACAGGCTTGGATTACCATGAGATTGAATGGTTTGCCTTGGAAACGAACAGAGATCATTCTGTTGTTTTTGAGACTGTATCCAAGTACTGCATTTCAGACTCTTTAATTGACTATGATGGCTACTCCTTTTCTTCTAAGGGATTCCTACCCATAGCAGTAGATATAATGGTCATCTGAGTTAAATTCACTGATTTCAGTCTATCTTAGGTTGCTGATTCCTAGAATGTCAGTTCACTCTTGCCATCTCCTGTTTGACCACTTCCAATCTGCCCTGATTCATGGACTTACATTCCAGGTTCCCATGCAATACTGCTCTTTACAGCATCAGACTTTGCTTCTATCACCAGTCTCATCCACAACTGGGTGTTGTTTTTGCTTTGGCTCCATCCCTTCATTCTTTCTGAAGTTATTTCTCCACTGATCGCCAGTAGCATTTTGGGTACCTACCGACCTGGGGAACTCAGCTTTCAGTGTCCTATCTTTTTGCCTTTTCATACTGTTCATGGGGTTCTCAAGGCAAAAATACTGAAGTGGTTTGCCATTCCCTCCTCCAGTGGACCACATTCTATCAGACCTCTCCACCACGACCCATCAGTCTTTGGTGGCCCCACACGGCATGGCTTAGTTTCATTGAGTTAGACAAGGCTGTGGTCCATGTGTTCAGATTGGCTAGTTGTCTGTGATTATGATTTCAGTGTGTCTGCCCTCTGATGCCGTCTCGCAACACCTACCATCTTACTTGGGTTTCTCTCACCTTGGACTTGGGGTAACTCTTCATGGCTGCTCCAGCAAAGCCCAGCCGCTGCTCCTTACCTTGGATGAGGCGTATCTCCTCACACTGCCCCTCCTGACCTTGAATGTTGAGTAGCTTCTCTTGGCCCTCCTTTGCCAGTGCAGCCGCCGCTTCTTGGACACGGGGTTGCTCCTCTAGGCTGCCTCCGCTGACCTCAGACGTGGGGTAGCAGCTCCTATCCGCCGCCCCTGTGCTGACGCAGCCTGGCACTCTCGGTCACTACCCCTGACCTTGGGCGAGGGGTAGCTCCTCTCCGCCACGCTACTGCTCGGTCCATCTCAGCTGGCATGCTTCTGCGCAGTCCGTCTCAGCTGGCGCTGAGATATAGATATAGTTTACTTTAAAAATATTTATTTGGATGCACTGGGATCTATAATCAGGGCATGCAGGCATGCAGGATCTTAGTTGTGGCATGCAAACTTAATTGTGGCATATGGGATCTAGTTCTCTGACCAGAGACTGCGTCCAGGCCCCTGCATTGAGAGCGGGATTTACGTCTACCTTTACCCTCTTGCTTCTGCTCTCTGTTTGCCCCATGTTTTCATTGTTACTCTTTTTTCCATTCTTCTGTGTTTATCTCTTCAAAATTATTCCATTTTCTCTCCTCTTTTGGTGTTTTTTCTACTGGTTGTTCTGGAAACTAAAGTATTTATCCTTAATGTATTATTCTCCACTTTGAATTCATAGTGGACCACTTCAAAGAAGATATAAGAACCTTATGAATGTGTGCTTCCATTTAGCCCCTACCTTTCCTTTGTGATGCTGTCGTTTTTTGCTTCTTTGTGAGTCAGAAACTCACAACAGGTCATTATTGTTTTTGCCTTAGTCAATTTCATTTTTTAAAGAAACTAAGCAATGGTCAAAAAGTCTTCTCATGTTTCCCACATATTTAAAATGTCCAGAAACTTTTATTCTTTCCTGTTGACCCAAAGTTCTATCTGGTATCATTTTCTTTAATCCTGAAGAATTTCTTTAACATTTCTTATATCTCAAGTCCTACTGGGGGAGGGGGGGGGGATCAAATTCTCTCTGGTTTTCTCTCTTAAAATATCTTTATTCAATTTTCATTTCTGATGGGTAGTTTTTCTGGGCCTATCTTTTATGTTTTTTCACCACATAAAACCTATTCCAGTGCTTTCTGGCTCATATGAGCTCTTCTATGAAAGTATCCATTTTTCTTATATTGTTCCCCTGTGTGTAATGTAGTTTCCCCCTCCTCTAGTTGATTTTAAATTTTTCTTTCCTGTCTCTCTATCTCTTTTTCTTAGTTTTCAGTTTCAAAATGATTTATTTTCCCCTCCCCTGCAGGAAGCACAAGGGAATTTTCTTCGATATTTACTATCAGAACCTGATGGGGCTCCCAGAAGTAAAACTCACAAAAGGGTGGGATCACTCTACAACAGGATCCTCCTGGAAGTTTAAGTCTATGCTGACCATCGGTCAATCCCAGTTTTGCTGCCCCAGCACTGTTGCCCATGGTGAGTCTCTGCTCTCCTGAGCCATGACTCCCTGTATTTGCCTGTCTGTTCTCCAGTCTTGGAGGCAGCACCTTGCCCTGTCTCCTCAAAGCAACCTCTGAAGTATTTGAGAAAGTTGATTTTTCAGTCCATTCAATGTTCACTTATTCTTAGGATAGAGTAGTGACCTCCAAGCTTCTGACATGTAACCAGAAATTGAAACTGAAATTTATCAATTGGATTCCATATTGTATCTGTATTTTGGGCTCAGTTTAGAAATGTTTTCCTCACTCTTGTGTTTTGAAGAATTTGTTTGTTTTCTTCCAGAGAATATAGTTTTTAACAAATACTTGATGAATTTGGGATACTTCTTGCATTGGTATGAGGACTGAATCCAATTTTATGCTTTTTCAAATGGTTGTTCAATTATTTCAATACTTCTCATTACAATGTCCATCTTCCCTCTGTTGATATGGAATGCTGCCTTTCAGTTCAGTTCAGTCACTCAGTTGTGTCCCACTCTTTGCAACCCCATGAATTGCAGCATGCCAGGCCTCCCTGTCCATCACCAACTCCCGGAGTTCACTCAACTTATGTCCAACAAGTTGGTGATGCCATCCAGCCATCTCATCCTCTGTTATCCCCTTCTCCTCCTGCCCCTAATCCCTCCCAGCATCAGAGTCTTTTCGACTGAGTCAACTGTTTGCATGAGGTGGCCAAAGTACTGGAGTTTCAGCTTTAGCATCAGTCCTTCCAATGAACACCCAGGATTGATCTCCTTTAGAATGGAATGATTGGATCTCCTTGCAGTCCAAGGGACTTTCAAGGGTCTTCTCCAACATCACAGTTCAAAGCATCAATTCTTTGGCATTCAGCTTTCTTCACAGTCCAACTCTCACATCCATACATGACCACTGGAAAAACGATAGCCTTGACTGGACAGACCTTTGTTGGCAAAGTAATGTCTCTGCTTTTGAATATGCTATCTAGGTTGGTCATCACTTTCCTCCCAAGGAGTAAGCATCTTTTAATTTCATGGCTGCAATCACCATCTGCAGTGATTTTGGAGCCCCACAAAATAAATCTGACACTGTTTCCACTGTTTCCCCATCTATTTACCAAGAAGTGATGGGACCAGATGCCATGATCTTAGTTTTCTGAAAGTTGAGCATTAAGGAAACTTTTTCACTTTCATCAAGAGGCTTTTTATTTCCACTTCACTTTCTGTCATAAGGGTGATGTCATCTGCATATCTGAGGTTATTGATTTTTCTCCTGGCAACCATTATTCCAGCTTGTGCTTCATCCAACCCAGCATTTCGCACGATGTACTCTGCATATAAGTTAAATAAGCAGGGTGACAATATACAGCCTTGACGTACTCCTTTTCCTATTTGGAACCAGTCTGTTGTTCCATGTCCAGTTCTAACTGTTGCTTCCTGACCTGCATACAGGTTTCTCAAGAGGCAGGTCAGGTGGTCTGGTATTCCCATCTCTCTCAGAATTTTCTACAGTTTATTGTGATCCACACAGTCAAAGGCTTTGGCATAGTCAGTAAAGCAGAAATAGATGTGTTTCTGGAACTCTCTTGCTTTTTCCATGATCCGGCGGATGTTGGCAATTTGATCTCTGGTTCCTCTGCCTTTTCTAAATCCAGATTGAACATCTGGAAGTTCACAGTTCACGTATTGCTGAAGCCTGGCTTGGAGAATTTTGAGCATTTCTTTACTAGCGTGTGAGATGAGTGCAATTGTGCAGTAGTTTGAGCATTCTTTGGCATTGCCTTTCTTTGGGATTGGAATGAAAACTGACATTTTCCAGTCCTGTGGCCACTGCTGAGTTTTCCAAATTTGCTGGCATATTGAGTGCAGCCCTTTCACAGCATCATCTTTCAGGATTTGAAATAGCTCCACTGGAATTCCATCACCTCCACTAGCTTTGTTCGTAGTGATGCTTTCTAAGGCCCACTTGACTTCCCATTCTAAGATGTCTGGCTCTAGGTGAGTGATCGCACCATCATTGATTATCTTGGTCATGACGATCTTTTTGCACAGTTCTTTTGTGTATTCTTGCCACCTCTTCTTAATATCTTCTGCTTCTGTTAGGTCCATACCATTTCTGTCCTTTCTCAAGCCCATCTTTGCATGAAATGTTCCCTTTATATCTCTAATTTTCTTGAAGAGATCTCTAGTCTTTCCCATTCTGTTGTTTTCCTCTATTTCTTTGCATTGATCACTGAAGAAGGCTTTCTTATCTCTTCTTGCTATTCTTTGGAACTCTGTATTCAGACGCTTGTATCTTTCCCTTTTCTCCTTTGCTTTTTGCTTCTCTTCTTTTCACAGCTATTTGTAAGGCCTCCCCAGACAGCTATTTTGCTTTTTTGCATTTATTTTCCATGGCAATGGTCTTTATCCCTGTCTCCTGTACATGTCCCGAACCTCTGTCCATAGTTCATCAGGCATTCTGTCTATCAGATCTAGTCCCTTTTATCTATTTCTCACTTCCACTATATAATCATAAAAGATTTGATTTAGGTCATACCTGAATGATCTAGTGGTTTTCCCTACTTTCTTAAATTTAAGTCTGAATTTGGCAATAAGGAGTTCATGAATTGAGTCACAGTCAGCCCCCAGTCTGGTTTTTGCTGACTATATAGATCTTCTCTATCTTTGGCTGCAAAGAATATAATCAATCTGTTTTTGGTGTTGACCATCTGGTGACGTCCATGTGAAATACTAGTGGGAGTATGATCACCTCAGGACAAAGGGACTTGCCCTGAAAGAGCAAAACTGGAACAGCTCCTTGCTAATGACATTAAGCCTTTCCAAGTTAAGTTCAAAGGCAGCAACCAGTAATTTAAGTGGCTGCTGGAGCAAACCCGGGATCCTTCAGAAGAGCATAATAATAACCTGAGTCTCTACAATATGCTATGGAGAATATCCTGTAAACTATTAAAAATTCTTTTTTTCTAACATGAAGGTAGAAAGTTATAAAGTTTCCCTCTGCACATGTTTATCTGCAAGTCATAATTTTTTGTGTATTCTCTTTTCACTGTCATTCAGTTTATGATATTTTGCATATTCTTTGTGATATCTTTTTTCACTCATGGAGAATGTATTTAATTTCCAAGTATTTGAGTATTTTCTAGAAATTGCACTATCCAATATGGTAGACACTAGCCATATGTGGTCCTTGAGCATTTTCAAATATAGCTATACCTGGAATACTGAACTTTTATTTCATGATAATTTGTTTTAATTTAAATTTAAACACTGAAGCACTGTAAAATATTTTACTATGAAATACAGTTCTGTTGTTTGGGTAGAAATACACTTCACTCTAATGGTTGTATCACATATGATTGTTGTATTGCAATGTAAACCTTGGGAACATTTATCATTTCTAGTGTCAGAACATGAGCATATCATCACTGATTTAGTCATGTCTGAAGACTGATTCCCTTTCAACAATCTTCCTAATGAGTGTTGTGGTACTTTTATGAACACTTTGTGTAGACAGCATAGGTGACAGTGATACAGAGCTACATTTAGTTGTTATTAAATTTAAATCCTGATGATTATTTTACTTATACTAGATTCAGACTAAGTTTTAGTTAAAAATAAGCATGGAGAATATTTAAGCTTCACAATGAAGGCATCATACTGATGCAGAATGAATGGAGATGACAAAGCAGGTACTAAGACTGGAACGGGAGAGAGAAAAAGCCTGGAAGATGTTTTACAACATTCAGGATGAATGGTTATTGCAGTGTGCTGCAGTGCAGTGAAACCAAGAAAAAAGAAACAAACAAAAAAGGTGTTAGAAATCTTTTCAGTAAATACATATAGGGTTTGATAAGAGGTTTCCTCTTAGCCATCAAAAACAGACTTGACAAAACTAGTAAAGGAACTCAGAATTGAATGGCCAACAGAAAACACTCTGGATGGCTTTTAACAGACTCAGGACTTGCAACTTGGCCAGGTATAAAACAGCTTGGATTATTGCATGAAAAAATTTTTTTCAATTGGAGAGATGATGAAAAATATTATTACTTTGGTTATGGAAAGTTTTCTCACAAATGTTTAAAGAAAAAAACTAAAAATTCTAATGTATACAAAACGTGAAAGACCTTCTACCAAATAATTGCCCAGGGAAGAAAAGACCTTTAAAATAATATCAAAGATTAATGGAGTTAAAGCTTTAAAAATTGCAAGTCTTTTTCTTTAGAGCTACATGAGAAGTGTGACTTTAGACACGATTGACATAACACTTTGAGTATGTCTTTATTTTTTTTAAGCCTTTCCCCTCCTTATTTTAGCAATGGATGGAAATGTGTGATTTTCTCTTGACTTGAAAATATTTTCAACGCATGGTGATCTTGCCTGATGGGTTTAGTATTTTCTGCATAACCGATACAGGAACTCCTATAAGACTCTCCTCCATCCTGTTTTAAAAGTCAGAAAAAAGCAGCAAACTGGGAGGGAAATAGCTTATCCCCAGAGTAGTAATGTTCGAAGGCTTTCAAAGTATGTTGGTTTTTCCCTCCTTCCAACTTCGTGTCTCAATTTTCTTCTTACAGCTTACAAAATGTAAGGGTCTTGTTGTTGTTAAGAGCTGGTCTTTGTAGGTTTTTTTTTTTTTTCATTCCCCAGATGAAAGTCCAATCTCTCCTTAGTTTGCTTCTCTATGCAGTATTTGACTTGCTCAGTTCTTGCCGAATTGCATCAATGAGCTCTTTTTTTAGCTTGTGCTTAGTTTCCAGCATTTCGCATGATGTACTCTACATGTAAGTTAAATAGGCAGCCTTGACGTACTCCTTTCCCAATTTGGAACCAGTCTGTTGTTCCATGTCCAGTTCTAACTCTTGCTTCAAGATTGCCAGGAGAAATATCAATAACCTCAGATATGCAGATGACACCACCCTTAAGGCAGAAAGTGAACAAGAACTAAAGAGCCTCTTGATGAAAGTAGGAGAAGGAAGACAGGATGGCACTTCTATTGCAAAAGCAAAGCCAACCCACAGGGCTTCTTCTACCACCTCTTGGTCATATGCTTACCCCAGCTACAAGAAACACAGTACAAGAAACAAGTCATGGATCAGAAATCAACTCACTCAGTGCCTTTACACTAGCCTGTGGACTTTCTTGTTGGGGACCAACAGGCCTTCAGAGTCTTGAAAGACATGAGACATCACCCAGCAAGTAGGGGAGACAGAGGCTGAGGCTGGAGACCCCATATGTATAGGAGAGTGAAAATGTTGGCTTAAAACTCAACATTCAGAAAACTAAGATCATGGCATCTGGTCCCATCACTTCAAGGCAAATAGATGTGGAAACAGTGGAAACAGTGACAGCTTTATATTTTGGGGCTCCAAAATCACTGCAGATGGTGACTTCAGCCATGAAATTAAAAGATGCTTGCTCCTCAGAAGAAAAGTTATGACCAACCTAGAAAGGATATTGAAAAGTAGAGACATTACTTTGCCACAAAGGTCCATCTAATCAAAGCTATCATTTTTCTCATAGTCATGTATGGATGTGAGAGTTGGACCATAAAGAAAGCTGAGAGCCAAAGAACTGATGCTTTTGAACTGTGGTGTTGGAGAAGACTCTTGAGAGTCCCTTGGACCACAAGGAGATCCAACCAGTCCATGCTAAAGGAAGCCAGTCCTGAATATTCGTTGGAAGGACTGATCCTGAAGCTGAAGCTCCAACATTTTGGCCACCTGATCTGAAGAACTGACTCATAGGAAAAGAGCCTGATGCTGGGAAAAATTGAAGGCAGGAGGAGAAGTGGACGACAGAGGATGAGATGGTTGGATGGCATCACTGATTCAGTAGACATGAGTTTGAGCAAACTCTGGGTATTGGTGATGGACAGGGATGCCTGGTGTGCTGGTCCATGGGGTTGCAAAGAGCTGGACATGACTGAGTGGCTGAACAGTACTGAACTGGGCTCTCTTCTATTTCCAGGAGAAGGAGGACTCCTAACTGTGGTTTCTGTTATGTCTCCACTTCATCTTTACTAGGGAGACCTAGCATATTGGTAACAATATGGTGTTTTGCTTTATTGGATTCAATTCTTTGTGTGTATACTTTTCCTTCAGAATCCTGGAGAGGAGAAGGGTCTTTGGCACCCTGGATCTAGCCAGTAATACTTGGAGCAGAGGAAATGCCTTGAAAAATTTTGAAGCCACTGTCTCTTTCTTTGTTTAACACTGGATATTTGCTCCAATGTAATCACTCTCAAATCACTGTTTAGGACCAGCCACATTGGCAATGCCAGGGAACTGTTAGGAGTGCAAATTCTCAGGTCTACTCACTCAGTAACTTTGTATGTTAATAAGTCTTCCAGGTGTCTCTGATACAAGCTAATGCTTCAAAAACTTATGGGAAAATCAGATTCCAATATTTTAAAAAATATTAATAGATTTGTTTCAAAAGATAACACCCTTGTCAACCAATAGATCGTCCATATTCTATCACTTTTCCAATTTTCAGAAAAAAATTTAATCATCAGATAATAACATTTTACACAGTATAAGTCCAGCTAATTAGAGTTGAGAACAGTCTCTCCTCTTCTAGGGGAAAGGAAGCAGGAAGGCAGAGGAATAAAGCAATCACATATGGTCCTAAACTTTTCTCTCAAGGTTCAGGAAACAAGAGGTATATTAGATAGCCAAGTTATGGTCACTTCTTGCATTCTGGTCTGGGGAGTGCCCTCTGGAAAAAATCGTTTCAAACATGGATGTCACTCTATGTGGTCCTTGTTTCAGGGATGGATATACTTTCCTTTTCTATCTGCTTTGGTGCCTCCCCAGTACTTTCTAGTCTTTGTTCTTTGTAGTTTATTCCAAAGTTTATCTGTAGGATATTTAATATGTTACAAGACTCTGTTCTTTTTTGGAACCAGACTTGAGCACTGAGGTTCTATTTTCTTATCCTTTCCTTGGTTCATGTGTAGAAAGAGGAAGAGTTTAGGACTGTAGAAAAGTTTGGTTGGGAATCATCAAAAGAATCTGCCATACCATTGAGAATGAGGTCTCTCTAGAGTGAGAAGTGTGTGGCAAGTTCACCCCAGCTCATATGGCAGGTGCTGCTGGACATTAGCTCACTAGCATTTGTCCCCTCCTCATGACTAACAAAACTACAATTTTGCTTATCACAGCAACGGACCCATGTGAAATACTGAGTTGTACTGTGTTTCTTGTAGCTGGGGTAAGCATATGACCAAGACGTGGTAGAAGAAGCCCTGTGGGTTGGCTTTGCTTTTGCAATAGAAGTGCCATCCTGTCTTCCTTCTTGTGTCTGTTCTTTCTGCCTGCAGTTCTGACATGAGGCTGAAGCTGAAGTGGCCAGCCTACCATTCTGAGGAAAAAAGTTACCAGAAATGGTGGGAAGAAAAAAAAATCAAGTTCCTTGGATAGTTACATCAGCTTTGGAGTACCAGCCTTAAACTCCCTGTATCAAAATTGAACCCTTTGTTAAGATACTTTGGTGAAGTTGTATTTCCTTCAACCACATGAAATATCACCCTCTAGCTGATATTCCAGGGCTGAATGAGAGCCACTGCCTGATCAGCTACAGAGAACGTAGACCATCTGCAGCTGTTGTGAAGTCAGTTGAGGAGTCCATGAAAGGGTGCTGCCTGGATCAGAAATCAACTCACTCGGTGCCTTTACACCAGCTTGTCGACTTTCTTGTTGGGGACCAACAGGCCTTCAGAGGCTTGACAGACATGAGACATCACCCAGCAAGTAGGGGAGACAGAGGCTGAGGCTGGAGACCCCATATGCACGTGCATGTGTGTGTGCTCAGTTGTGTCCAACTCTTTGTGACTCTGTGGACTGTAGCCCTCCGTCCATGGAATTTTCCAGGCAAGAATACTGGAGTGAGTTTCCATTTCCTTCTCCAGGGGATATTCCCAACCCAGGGATCGAATCTGTGTCTCCTGTATTGACAGGCAGATTCTTTACCACTGGTACCACCTGGGAAGCCTGGAGAACACGGTCTTTCTCCACAAACCAGTGTCCTTTAAGGCATCCAAAGTCCACGGGAGGAAATAAATACAATGGTTGCAGAAAATGTCTGAGTTACCTACATGGAAACTGAACACTATCTAAAGGGATTCTTTCTTTTTTTTCCCCTAAGTCTTTACTGAATTTGTTACAGTATTGTTTTTGTTTATGTGTGGGTTTTTTTTTTTTTTTTTTTTTTTTTTTTTGGCTGCAAGGCATGTAGGATCTTTAGCTCCCTGGATAGGGATCAAACCAGCACCACCTGCATTGGAAGGTAAAGTCTTAAGAACTGGACCACCAGGGAAGTCCCTAATGGGGCTCTTTAACACATCAGAATGGACAGGTTTTTTCCATGAAAGCAGACATTTAATTCTGTGTTTTCTCTGGAAATAATGGATAAGACCTAGGAAAGATTATGAAATTTTAGACAATGTAAACATATACCTTTTCTCTCTATTCCCTAAACGTAATACATGTTTAATTTTGCCACAGAGGCCATTTCCAGTGGATTTGAAATTGTTCCACAGGGAGTGACTGACTTATAGTCTCAGAGGACTCATTTCCGTACACTTGTTCAAAACTTTAGATCTGTAAAGGTAACTATTACCTCAAGAAGAACTAAATAGAAACAACATTTTCTTATCTCATTATCTTTTCTCACAAATCCTATCTCAACAATACAAAGCTTAAGAAAAGTTCAGTTCAGTTCAGTTCTCAGTCCTGTCCAACTCTTTGCCCTGTCCATTACCAACTCCTGAAGTTTGCTCAAACTCATGTTTATCGAGGCAGTGATGCCATCCAACCATCTCATCTTCTGTCATCCCCTTCTCCTCCCACCTTCAATCTTTCCCACCATCAGGGTCTTTTCAAACGAGTGAATTCTTTGCATCAGGTGGCCAAAGTATTGAAGTTTCAGCTTTACCACCAGTCCTTCCAATGGATATTCAGGACTGATTTCCTTTAGGATTGACTGGTGTGAGCTCCTTGTAATCGAAAAGACTCTCAAGAGTCTTCTTCAACACTACAGTTCAAAACCACCAATTCTTCGGCACTCAGCTTTCTTTATAATCCAACTCTCACATCCATACATGACTACTGGAAAAACCATAGCTTTGACTAGACGGACCTTTGTTGGCAAAGTAATGTCTCTGCTTTTCAATACGCTAAGTTGGTCATAACCTTTCTTCCAAGGACCAAGCATCTCTTAATTTCATGGCTGCAGTCACAATCTGCAGTGATTTTGAAGCCCCCAAATAAAATGTCTGTCATGTTTCCCCATCTATTTGCCATGAAGTGATGGGACTGGTTGCCATGGTCTTAGTCTTTAGGAGGTTAAGTTTTAAGCCAACTTTTTCACTCGCCTCTTTCACTTTTCATCAAGAGGCTCTTTAGTTCTTCTTCATTTTCTGATCATAATGACATAAAATCAGAAATTACTTCTGGGAATATGTGCTTCCATCTGGGAACTGAAATGGCGCATTGTATTAAACAACTCTTATTGAAAACAAAAATACAAACTGAGTCTTTAGAATCTCTTAAAGACCATAATAATGAAAACACTAAATATAAGAAGCTGTAGGCTTCACTGAAAAAAGTGATCAGAGTAAAATGCATTTCACCAAAAACTTTTTCAATAAAAGTGAAAGAAAGTGGCTCAGCTGGTAAAGAATCTGTCTGCAATGTTGCGAGACCTGGGTTCAATCCCTGGGTTAGGAAGATGCTCTGGAGAAGGGAAAGGCTACCCACTTCAGTATTCTGGCCTGGAGAATTCTATGGGCTATACAGTCCATTGGGTTGCAACGGGCTGGATATGAGTGAGTTACTTTCACTTTCACTTTCAAAAGAAAGAAAATATATTCTCATTTTAAAACAAGAACTGGAAAAAGTGAAGTAAGGTAAATTAAAAGCAAGTACAAGTACAAAAGACGAAACTGCTGCTGCTGCTGCTGCTGCTGCTAAGTCACTTCAGTCATGTCTGACTCTGTGTGACCCCAGAGACGGCAGTCCACTAGGCTTCCCCATCCCTGAGATTCTCCAGGCAAGAACACTGGAGTGGGCTGCCATGTCCTTCTCCAATGCATGAAAGTGAAAAGTGAAAGTGAAGTCCCTCAGTCATGTCCGACTCCTAGTGACCCCATGGACTGCAGCCTACCAGGCTCCTCCATCTATGGGATTTCCAGGCAAGAGTACTGGAGCGGGTTGCCATTGCTTTCTCTGAAAGACAAAACTATATATTAGCAAATAGGTGCCAACACCACCATTAAGAATGTGATACTTCATAACCAAGAGGGATAGAAAACAAAGAGGTTGGTTGAATATTGGGAAATCTATTAATGTCATTCACTCACTTATTTTCATGGATGATTTTTTATGTCTTTAATAAAATTCAATAGCTATTCATGATAAAAACCCCCAAGAAAATAGTGATTGGAGGATACTTGCTTAATGTGATTACACACCACACACACCAATACTGGTAATACCCTGCTGTAGTTCAGCTGTTATCTTACTTGCCTAATTGGGAAACACTCAGGGTGGGTGTGATCCCTGCATCGGGAAGATCCTTTGGAGTAGGAAATGACAACCTACCCAAGTGTGCTTGCCTGGAAAATTCCATGGACAGAGGAGCCTGGTGGGCTCCAGTTCATAGGGTTTCAAAGAGTAGACTCAATTGAGTAGACATGCACGCAAACACAAATGAAGGCATTTCCATGAAGAAGGCAAGCGTTCCCATCCATTACTATTCAATGCTATAATGGAGGTTTTAGCAAACAAAGAGCAATCAGTTAGGGGCATAAGAATACATGGAGGCATGCATGGCCCTTTGGGACTCCTGGGCTCAAGGCCTTTGTGTCCCCTATTTCTCTGATCACAGGAAACAGCCTTCACTCAGCCTGCATGACCTTCCCTGAGCTCCAGTGGGCAGATTCAAGTGGTTGTTAATTAGGGAAGGAAGGAATTGGGAAACCAGAGAAACAGTCAAGAGGAGCATTGGGGTAAGGTCTTGCTTCCCCATCAAAGGATACACACAATAAGCCTTCGCGTTTGTTTACAGATACTGAAAGCCCTCCTGGTGGCAGAAGTAACGATTAACTATGGTATGCTGCCCAGAGCGTGTAGACACTAGACTGGTTGGACCTGAAGAACGCTGCTGCTGACTCCTGCATACCTCACCACCAGCCCATCAGAAGATTGTCCAAGAGCTGATCAAGCCCTCTTTGGACAATAAAACTTCTCACTGTCTTCCCCAAGTGGGGATAGAGGGCTTTGAGGGCATGAGCCCACTATGTCCCCTTTTACCTGGCAAAGCAATGAAACTATCCTTTTCTACCCAAAACTCTGTCTCCAAAATTTGACTCAGCACTGGTGTACAGAGAAGCTGAGCCTTCTCTGGCGACCCAAGGACAACAGAGCAGATAAAACCAAGGTGAGTCTTGGAATGCAGAGACCGAAAACCAGACCCTTATCATCCTTCCCTCCCCCGTGTTGTAACTATTAATGGATTTCAGGCCCTCCTGGGCAGTATAACCTGTCTCCTCTCCTACCTCATAGGTAGAAGGCATTTGCCTTACTCTTCCCCCCCCCCCACCCCATATACCTGACTCATCCAGTCAGCAAATGACCTGCAAGACACCTATCCCGCTCCTTGCACTCTGGGTATAAAGCAGGCTAAGGACCCCTGTTTAACATTAGTTCTCCCTCAAGCTGGCCTGCTGTTCTAACAGCATCTCCCACACTAATAAACTTTATTTCCCTCACATTCTGTCTCATGTCTGGAAATTATTTTCCACCCTGTGCACAGACCACGGCACCTTCTGCATCATAAGTGAAGGAGAAGTGAGAAGCTGGGATACCTCCGTAATGTGGGACACTACTCAGCAATAAAGGAAAACAAGCTCTTGGTACATACAACTTGAATGATTCCCCCAATCATTATGCTAAGTGAATGACATCAGTCTCAAAAGAGACTTTGTTTTCCTTATCTCTAGATTCTGTGTCTAGTATAAAACCTACCAGCCACTGCAAACAACCAATCAATGTCAATAAATAGATGAACAGGCACAAACTTCCAAAACTCTTGAGAGAAGGAAATACACTTCATTCTTCTATTGTACTAATCACAGTACATATTATTAATCTGTCTGCCTTCTACCCTGGGAGGCAATGGGCAAACTGCTGTCAGGATATATCACACGGGCTCCTCTTCCCTGTGATGATCAAGAGCACAACCAGTTGCCTTAGAATAAATTTAAGAATTGGAATTCGAGGATTTGGAAGGCAATTCTTCCTAGGTTACTAGATCAGCTTTGCAAAATTTCCTAATTGTCTTATCTCGGGCAAGTTATTTAAGCTTTCTATATTTTGCTATTCCCTTCTATAATAGAAAGTGAGGTGAGGTGAAGTCACTCAGTCGTGTCCGACTCTTTGCGACTCCGTGGACTGTAACCTACTAGGCTTCTCCATCCATGGGATTCTCCAGACAAGAATACTGGAGTGGAGTGCCATTTCCTTCTCCAGGGGATCTTCCCGACCCAGGGATCGAACCTGGGTCTCCCGCATTGGAGGCAGACGCTTTAACCTCTGAGTCACCAGGGAAGCCCTTAAGGTACTTAAAGTACTCAGGACAGTGTCGGGCACAAAGCAAGCAGCTGGAAGTTGTTAGCTGTGATGATCACCAGTTCATTTTACAGAGGAGAGAGCAGAAATCCAGATGTGGTTAAGGACTTGCCAGAGGTTATAGTAAGAGTGGCAGAACCAACCGTGCTTGTGCAAGTCACGACTGCTTTAAGCCTCTGTCACTTAAACTGCAAAATGAGGGGGTTGAACAACATCTTTTCTAGAGAGTTTCCAGTTCTACAGCTCTCGTTCTACTAACTGGCACCCTGGGACTTAAAAAACTAATTCACCCGCCTGAATGGTCTAGTGATTTCCCCTACTTTCTTCAATTTAAGCCTGAATTTGGCAATAAGGAGTTCATGATCTGAGCCAGTCAGCTCCTGGTCTTGTTTTTGCTGACTGTATACAGCTTTGCCATCTTTCACTGCAAAGAATATAATCAATCTGATTTCAGTATTGACCATCTGGTGATGTCCATGTGTAGAGTCTTCTCTTCTGTTGTTGGAAGAGGGTGTTTGCTATGACCAGTGTGTACTCTTGGAATAACTCTGTTAGCCTTTGACTTGCTTCATTTTGTACTCCAAGGCCAAATTTGCTCTTACTCCGGGTATCTTTTGACTTCCTACTTTTGCATTCCAGTCCCCTATAATGAAAATGACATCTTTTTGGGGTGTTACTTCTAGAAGAACTTGTAGGTCTTCATAGAACTGTTCAACTTCAGCTTCCTCAGGGTTACTGGTTGGGGCATAGATTTGGATTACTGTGGTATTGAATGGTTTGCTAAGGAAACAAACAGAGATCATTCTGTCATTTTGATGGCATGCAAATTCTGCATTTCGAACTCTTTTTTTGACTATGATGGCTATTCCATTTCGTCTAAGGAATTCTCGTCCGCAGTAGTAGATATAATGGTCACATGAGTTAAATTCACCCATTCCAGGCCATTTTAGTTCACTGATTCCTAAAATGTAGGTGTTCACTATTGCGATCTCCTGTTGGTGGATGGGTAGAGTTGCTCAGTCGTGTCTGACTCTTTTCGACCCCATGGACTGCCTTTTCCCTCCATGGGATTCTCCAGGTAAGAATACTGGAGTGGGTTACCATTTCCTTCTCCAGGGGATCTTCCTGACCCAGGGACTGATCCCGGGTCTCCAGCATTGGAGGCAGACACTTTAACCTCTGAGCCACCAGGAGAGCCCTGTTAGCCCACTTCTAATTTTCCTTGATTCAGGGATCTAACATTCTATGTTCCTATGCAATATTGCTCTTTACAGCATCGGACATTATTTCCATCACCAGTCACATCCACAATTAGGTGTTTTTGCTTTGGAGGTGATGGGATTCCAGTTGAGCTATTTCAAATCCTGAAAGACAATGCTTTGAAAGTGTTCCACTCAATATGCCAGTAAATTTTGAAAACTTACCAGTGGTCATGATGCTAAAGCTGAAACTCCAGTACTTTGGCCACCTCATGTGAAGAGTTGACCCATTGGAAAAGACTCTGATGCTGGGAGGGATTGGAGGCAGGAGGAGAAGGGGACGACCTAGAATGAGATGGCTGGATGGCATCACTGACTCGATGGGCATGAGTCTGAGTGAACTCCGGGAGTTGGTGATGGACAGGGAGGCCTGGCGTGCTGCGATTCATGGGGTCGCAAAGAGTTGGACATGACTGAGTGACTGAACTGAACTGAACTGAACTGAACCAGTGGCCACAGGACTGGAAAAGGTCAATTTTCATCCCAATCCCAAAGAGAGGCAGTGCTAAAGAATATTCGAACTACTGAAGAATTGCACTCATCTCACACGCTAGTAAAGTAATGCTCAAAATCCTCCAAGTGAGGCTTCAACGGTATGTGAACTGTGAACTTCCAGATGTTCAAGCTGGTTTTAGAAAAGGCAGAAGAACCAGAGGTCAAATTGCCAACATCCATCGGATCATCAAAAAGCAAGGGGGTTCCAGAAAAACATCTACTTCTACCCTATTGACTACACCAAAGCCTTTGATTTGTGTGGATCACAACAAACTGTGGAAAAGTCTTCAAGAAATGGGAATACCAGACCACCTAACCTGCCTCTTGAAATTTGTATGCAGGTCAGGAAGCAACCTTTGGAACTGGACATGGAAAAATAGACTGGTTCCTAATAGGAAAAGGAGTATGTCAAGGCTGTATATTGTCACCCTGCTTATTTAACTTCTGTGCAGAGTACATCATGAGAAACGCTGGGCTGGATGAAGCACAGGCTGGAATCAAGATTGCTAGGAGAAATATCAATAACCTCAGATATGCAGATGACACCACCCTTATGGCCCAAATTGAAGAACTAAAAAGCCTCTTGATGAAAGTGAAACAGGAAAGTGAAAACGTTTGCCTCAACTTAACATTCAGAAAACTAAGATCATGGCATCCAGTTCCATCACTTCATGGTAAATAGATGGGGAAACAATGGAAATACTGAAAGACTTTATTTTTCTGCTCCAAAATCGCTGCAGATGGTGACTGTAGCCATGAAATTAAAAGATGCTTGCTCCTTGGAAAAAAGCTATGACCAACCTGGACAGCATATTAAAAAGCAGAGACATTACTGGGCCAACAAAGGACCATCTAGTCAAAGCTGTGATTTTTCCAGTAGTCATGTATGGATGTGAGATTTGGACTGTAAAGAAGGCTGAGCGCTGAACAATTGATGCTTTTGAACTGTGGTGTTGGAGAAGACTCTTGAGAGTCTCTTGGACTGCAAGGAGATCCAACGAGTGCATCCTAAAGGAAATCAGTTGTGAATATTCATTGGAAGGCCTGATGCTGGAGCTGAAACTCCAATACTTTGGCCACCTGATGCAAAGAACTGTCTCATTGGAAAAGACCCTGTTATAGGGAAAGATTGAAGGCAGGAGGAGAAGGGGATGACAGAGGATGAGATGATTGAATGGCACCAGTGACTCTATGGGCATGAGTCTGAGCAAACTTCAGAGGTTAGTGATGGACAGGGAAGCCTGACATGTTGCAGGCCATGAGATCACAAAGAATTGGAGATGACTGAGCAACTGAACTGAACTGACTAGGTTGAATGCCTTCTTAATAGCCTGGAAATGACTTACTACACAGCATCAGTAAATTGGTAAAAAAAAAAAAAAAGAAAAAACCAGACCAGAGAGGGAGACTCTTATGCAGCATTAATAATATACATATTATATATACATATACATATATATATAGTATATATTGGAGAGGGCCATGGCCACCCACTCCAATATTCTTGCCTGGAGAATCCTCATGGACAGACGAGCCTGGTGGGCTACAGTCCATGGGGTCCCAAAGAGTCGGACATGACTGAGCGACTAAGCATATATGTGTATGTGTGTGTATATGTGTGTGTGTGTATATATATATATATTTAGTCGTTCAATTGCTCAGTCATGTCTGATTCTTTGCCACCCATGGACTGCAGCATGCCAGGCTTCCCTGTCCTTCACCTTCTCCTGGAGCTTGCTCAAACTTATGTCCATTGATTTAGTAATGCCATCCAACCATCTCATCCTTTGTTGTTCCTTTCTCCTCCTGCCTTCAATCTTTCCCAGCATCAGGCTCTTTTCTAATGAGTCAGTTCTTCACAACAGGTGGCCAAAGTATTGGACCTTCAGCTTTAGCATCAGTCCTTCCGAAGAATATTCAGGCTCTTTCCTTTAGGTTTGACTGATGTGATCTCTGTGTAGCCCAAGGGTCTCTCAAGAGCCTTCTCCAACACCACAGTTTAAAAGCATCAATTCTTCAGCAATCAGCTTTCTTTATAGTCCAACTCTCACATCCATACATGACTACTGGAAAACCCATAACTTACACTATACAGACCTTTGTTGGCAAAGCAATATCTTTGCTGTTTAATACACTATCTAGATTTGTCATACCTTTGCTTCCATGGAGCAAGCATCTTCTAACTTCATGGCTGCAGTCATCATCCACAGTAATTTTGGAGCCCAAGAAAAGAAAATCTGTCACTGTTTCTACTTTTTCCCTTTCTGCTTGCAATGAAGTGATGGAACCAGGTGCCATGACCTTTGTATTTTGAATGTTGAGTTTTAAGCCAGCTTTTTCACTCTCCTCTTTTACCCTCATCAAGAGGCTCTTTAGTTCCTCTTCAATTTCTGGCAAAAGGATGGCACCATCTGTGCATCTGAGGTGATTGATATTTTCCTGGCCATCTTGATTCCAGCTTGTGCTTCATCCAGCCCAGCATTTCTCATGATGTTCTCTGCATATAAGTTAAGTAAACAGGGTGACAATATACAGCCTTGTTGTACTCGTTTCCCAGTTTTGAACGAGTCTGTTGTTCCATGCAAGGTTCTAAGTGCTGTTTCTTGACCCTCAAACAGATTTCTCAGGAGACAGGTGAGGATGTCTTTTATTCCCATCTCTTGAAGATCACAGTTTTGATCCGTACGGTCAAAGGCTTTAACATAGTCAATGAAGCAGAATTAGATGTTTTCTTGAATTCCCTTGCTTTCTCTATGATCCAATGGATGTTGCCAAGTTGGTATCTGGTTCCCCTGCTTTTTGTAAACCCAGCATGGAAAATTGTAAATACTATTTTATATATATATTATATATGTCTATATGTATATATATCATGCATGTCTTTTTTTAGTCACATTCTTTAAGTATCGTGGAAGGGAGCCAAGTCCTTGGTAATTAGTAAAGCTAGTGGAGGGGATGGAATTCCAGCTGAACTCTTTAAAATCCTGAAAGATGACGCTGTTAACATGCTGCACTCAGTGTGCCAGCAAATCTGAAAAACTCAGCAATCGCCACAGGATTGGGAAAGGTCAGTTTTCATTCCAATCCCAAAGAAAGCCAGTGCCAAAGTATGGCAAATAATTACATTGAATACATTTCACTCCATTCTTGGATGTGTCTCAGGGACTTTTAAACTGCACATTCTTATAACAAAACAAGTATTCATGTACCCATGTTTAGATTATTTTGATGAAATGATTAAAGTAATGAGATGGGAAATATATATCAGAATAATTTTCTTTGTCTCATCTACAGCATTAACCTAGGATGCAAGAATAAAAATAATTGAATGTATTTATACTGAAAATTATCACTGCAGCTAGCTCGTGTTTTTTTTTTTTTTTTCTCTTAAGCCTGAATTTAATTTTCTTTGAAGGGTGTATGTGGTTCTTTGGCTGAATATTTGCTTGTGTTGTAATACAATGCAACACAAGTTGTAACACAATAAACACAACAATACATTATTAATTTACAATTTATTATATTTTACTATAATATTATATTAAAATAATGCAATATTGTATTTATTGTAATACAATAAAGTTGCAATACAATAGCATGTTAAATTCACACCTAAGAATTTTGACTGAGACGCTGATGATGAAAACCATAGAGACCAAGTCTCCTACATTCTGCAGAGTGAAACCGAATCTGTCCGCTCAGAGTGATCACCTCTTCAGGAGTCCTGTGCTTCTTTGCCAGGTGCTTCTCATATCCTTGAATCTTTGCTAACTTCCCTGGTGGCTCAGACGGTAAAGTGTTTGCCTTACAATGCAGGAGACCTGGCTTCAATCCCTGGGTCGAGAAGATCCTCTGGAGAAGGAAATGGTAACCCACTCCAGTACTCTTGCCTGGAAAATCCCATGGACAAAGGAGCATGGTAGGCTACAGTCCATGGGGTCGCAGAGTCGAACATGACTGAGCAACTTCACTTCACTTTAGCGACTAAACAGCAATATTTTCTTTCCAATAGTATGTTAGTTTCTACTGTACAGCAAAGTGAGGCAGCTATAGATAAATCGCAGCTATATTAAAGGTTCAGTCATATATGTTTGGGGGAAGTCAGGGCAAGGCACATGTCCTCTTTTGGACAGAATGGGTGAGGGCCTGGAGAAGATGATTTTAAGATGACCAAGCAAGGAGAGTTGGCATAGGTCACATGTGACCTCCAGACCATGTTGGGAGAACATGGGAATGTGCTTGGGGAAAGCCTACAATTACTAGGTGAAGAGGACCCATTGGAAGAGGAGAAAAGGGACAGGAATGTCTCTATTTTATCCATAGATTTAAAAGAGTTTTTACAAAAGGAAAGCCACAAAGGTCTCAAAAACCTCTGTTACACGTAATATCTACCAATACATAAGGGGTGAATCCAAGGAGAATGTAGACTTTGACTGACAGAGGGGTTGAGAATGTGGCTCAAACCTTCTGGGGGGAAAGGGGGGAGGGGAGATGTCTGGGGGGTGGACCAAGTCTACACCAAAATCATCTTGAACTTTTACAAAAACTGAAATTCATGCCTGTGTTCTTAGCAATCTCCTTGTGAGTAGTGGTGCTTTCCAAGAAAAAAAAAAAATTCCAATTTGCACAAATATGAGAGAACAGAAAAGTTTTATTAAAATAACAATAAGCAAACAATTCATCTGCATGGGGCAGCTGTTAGTTTCACAGGAAAAGGAGAGAACTGGTTATTCAGCAAACTGGTTGTTGTTGGTCAAAGATTTCCTAAAAATACATCTGAACACACCAAGCATTATTCTCTTATCTGTTGAATATCTTTTGGGATTTTTGGCATTTCAGGTAGTTGAGTTCTGAAAGATTTATTTGGCAGAGAACTCTTTGTTCATAATGATGAGGAACATTGAACTTTGTTCAATTCGTAAGAAATAATTTGAGGCCTTCAGTAAAATTCTAAGCAAATAAATTTCCATTCATCTAGAAGGATGTCTATCAGTATCTCCTTCTGTAAGCTTGACTAATGGAAAGAATTGATCTTTCTAATAAACTATAAGGGTAAGATGATCAGTGCCGTCTAAAGACAAAATAAGTGAGAAAAAGCTATAGGGGAAGATCACCCACCAATCTAGAAAGAATCTAGAGGGGAAATCTTTTCTAGGGATAAAGAGAGAAAGCTCAGGGCCATCTTCTTTGGTCTCCTGCATTCCCTGTCTTGGTGTTTCTGAGAAAGAATTCACAAATAGGGAGCATCAATACTTTCTGCTTTGGAGTTTCACAAGTTGAGAATTTATCCCTTTCCTGTTAAATCAATCAAACATATACCAATTATCAATAGTGAACTTTACGCTCTTTAGCCCTGAGAGTCTCAGAGAAAAAAGAGAATGCTCTGAGTTACATGGGGCAGGACCACCCGAAAATATTCAGGAAACATAGAAAGATTTTCTGCTTAATCCTTAAAAAGAGAGAAGACAAAGGAAGCAACCTGTAACAAGGTAAAGATGACTTCAAGTATCTTATTTGACTCAAAACATCATCTCTGGCTGTTTGCTGCCTTGAAACCCAGTGAGCCTCCATTTTTGCCAATTGCCTTTTCATTTCCACCTTCCACTCTTGCTGTTTTAGTTCATCCTGCAGCTTTCCAATTTCCTCTTTGAACTTCTCTTTTATCTGAGATTTAGCTTTCTCGAGCTCTTCTCTGTAATTTTCTTGTAACACTTGGATTTGTTTCTGAATCTCCTCCTCGGTCTTCTGATACAGGCTATTTGTGTAGTATCTACCATTGCACTTGTCCACCACATCCTGGACCAGGGACAGCAACTGCCCCTTCTGGTTCTCCTGCCCAGCTCCTGTGGCCTTGTTGTTGAAAACATGGTAGCAATCTCTGAACTTGCAAATCAGCTCTTGGATGGCTCTAGGAGCTTGTTTTAAGTAATCACGGAAATCCATGCCATCTAAGTCATCTTTCCGGGTGAATAAGAGAATCATGTGTTCCCTAGCTCTCTCTCCAAACATCGTCAGGATCTTCTCTGTGGCTTTCTGGTCTTTGGGCATGTAATGGCTGAGTGGGATGACCAGGAGCAGAGCATGAGGCCCCGGGGAGGTCAGCACCATGCAGCGGGTAATCTCCTTGAGAGTCTCAGCATCTGAGGCCTCCGTGTCAAAGAGGCCAGGTGTGTCCACGACGACAACCTCTCTCCCCTTCCAGGTGCTGCTTCCTTTCTTACAGTGCTTGGTGATGGATACAGCTGAAAAGCTAGATGGAAACACTTTCTCTCTGAGGATGCTGTTTCTTATTTTGCTTCTTCCTGCCCCAGTCTTACCCACTAAGACAAGTCTCAGCTGGGAATCTCCAGGGTTTGGAACATCAGGAAACAGAAGACCCGATGTTAGAATGAACTTGAACTGTCTCCCCTGCAAGGCTCCCGCCCACTGAATAAATATTCAACCCTGAATATTCATTGTAAGGACTGATGCTGAAGCTGAAGTTCCAATACTTTGGCCACCTGATGCAAAGAGCAGACTCACTGGAAAAGATTCTGATGCTGGGAAAAGTTAAAGGCAAAAGGAGAAGGGGGTGGCAGAGGATAAAATGGCTAGAAAGCATCATCAAATCAATGGACATGAATTTGCACAAACTCCAGGAGAGAGTGGAGGACAGAGGAACCTGGCAAGCTGCAGTCCATGGGCATGACTTAGCAACTGAACAGGAATAACAACAGATATTCTTTAGGATCCCTTTCAGCTCTTACTCTGACCTTGTGGAAGCAAACAGCTCATAGAGGAGGAAACAATGTGATTAAGAAGAGGACTCTGAGTTGCTACCAGTAGCTGTTCTTCATAAGATAGGAGGTAACACAAAATTGACTATACATATTCGACTTCCTAGGAAAGTTGAAAGTGACTATCAGAACAGTAGAGCACAGCAATTGAAACCTGAATTTAAACATCAAATCATCTACCAGCTCTTCCTGTGCTTGTATTCAGCAAGTCTCTGCATATCTCTGCAATGTGTCTATAAAGTCAAAGTCCTCTGGATTTGTCAGGCATAGACCCAAGATCAGAGGAAGGCAATTGACAATCACAAGTGAAAGCCTGTTTTTCCAAGAAGGCAGACCTTGCCAGCTGGCCCTTGAACTTAAGGGTCTGATTCCTGCATGAGGAATCCTGTTATATGTACTCATTTTTGCTTTGAGACAATGCCTACATTATCCCATGCACAATAGCATAGACACTGTTACCAACTCCAGGTTATTTTCAGAGCCATCACCATTCACCCAGGTCCTCATACTGGAAAGCTAGGAGTCGCCCTTGACTCCCCTCTTTCCCCCACTTTCCAGACCCAACCCATCAGCATATTCTCTTGGCTCCAAATCTGTTCGCTTGTCTCTGTTTTGAAGATCATCATTCCAGTCCAGATTCCATCACCACCCCTGCCTCAGTAGTCTCCTAACAGGTGTCTCCACTTCTGCTTTGCCCCTTTCTGTCTATTCTGTGATGTGGGCTAACCATGAAAAAATATCAGTCAAATGGGACCAGGAACTTGCAGAAACTCCTCCTGTGATGTCCACAAAATCTATAGTTAGTCTCCATCTCCCACACACTTTCTGATGAAGTGTTTGCTGCTCCCTGAATCCCTAAGGCAGAGTTTCCCCCATTTGAGAACCAGAATCCCAGGATAAAAGAAGCAAATTTCCCAATGCTACAAACACTGGATATGAGATGGCTAAGGTTTATCTAAAAAAATGTACATAAGAATTCAGAGTATTCTTATAGTTGGCCTCACAATAGAAGCTCCAACCTAAGGAGATCCAGGGCATTGGCTGGCCTTAGAGACAGGCTGTAGGAAATTCATGGCCCAGCAGTAAAAAGGCACCAAGGCCAGTGCCAACACTGCAACCACTGGCCAATTCTGATAACGAATGGATGGCAACCTCTGAAGATGGCAGCCATAGCCACGAAGGAGTCCATCTCTGTACTTTTGCCTCTTGGGAAGGTGGATTCTCAGCTCCTCTCATCAGGATGCTGAGTCTGTTTCTCCAACCCTTCAGTATGACTGGGCCATGTGACTTGCTTTGGATCATAGGATCATGGAAACATGGTTAAGCGGAGAATCCAGAAGCACTGACACATTGTGCTTTGCCTTCTCTTTCTGGTTTTTGGAACCCTACACCTGCCCTGGACTAGCCTACTTGATGAGGGACACAAGGCCCTGTTATCCCTGTCTGCTGGCTGACCCAGAGCTTGCTGACCACCAGACCTGTCTGTGAGGCTACCCAAGATTATTGTGTTGCATCCTGAACCACCAGCCCAGCACCCACACATAAGTCAGTCTGGCTGAGATTAGCCAGGTTGGTCCAGACCCAAGCACAGCCCAAATGAGTGACCCTCAAAATTAAAAGCCAACTAAATGGCTGCTGTTTTAGGTTCCTAAATTGTGGGGTGATTTGCTAAACCAGCTAAAGCTCAAATGATAGAATCTATTTCTAGGATAAAGGGGTAGAGGGAGGGTTATATGAGAAACGGAGTGATCAGTCTGTTGAGTGTGTTGCTTAGCGGGAGGCCCCTGGGAGCAGGGAAATTTGGGGCCTGAATGAGGCATTGATCACCCCCATGTTCCTCCTTCCCAGTCCTCTCAGGCTGAAGAGAGGGGCATAGAAACTACCTGGGAGGCCACAACCCTTGATCCGTGTGCCCACATGGCAGGAAGCAGCAAGTAAGAAACCTCATCAAGCCCGGGAGCAGTCAGGGTACTGGAACTCTTCTCCTGCTCGCTGTTAAGCTACATCACAAGGAGGATGCAGAGAGGGTGGAGAGAATGAGAGAGCAGAGCAAATGAGGGGAAACTGAGAAATGTGGTTGAAGATGTTTTGCTCTTGTACATGTTGGCTGGATGACAGGGCAGGAGAGTCCCAGACCTCCCTCGAAGCCTGGCTGCCCTCCTCAAGCAGCGTCTCACCATGGCTGGTCCTGGGTTCACTGAGGTACTGGGTGGCCATTGTGGTTTGGATTCCTGGGAATAGAGAGACAGAACTGTGTTATTACAGGGACATGCAGAACAAACCAGAAACATCAACCTCCTGTAAACAACACTTTCCCTTTCTTCAGAAACTTGCTACTCGATCTCTCCTCTATTTCTCAATACTTATTCCTGCTCTCAGTCTCATTTTCAGACTGTCATTTTTCTTTACATAAATGTAAGTGCTTCAGGTGCTTCCTTGGCACTGGTTCTGGGTGCCCTTCCCTCCTCTATTCAGTGAATTATTGCCCTGAGTGCCATTTATATATCGTCTGCAGCCTAGACCCTTCTCAGAGTTCCAACCTTTCCTATCCCATTCAAATTCTCCATTTGGCAATTTTGTGGGCATCTCAAACCAATTTGGACAAAATGAAACCCTGACCTCTATCCCCAGCCTGGTTCGCATTTCAGTAAGTGGCATCACGAAACGGCTCAAGCAGAACTTCGGGGTCATCTCTAAAACACTTCTTTCCTCACTTCTTCACAGTCCATCACTAAATCCTATAGATTTTTGTTCCCCAAATGAAAAATTATCCATTTTTCCCCATCTCCATGTGAGTCCAATCCTATCATTTGACTGCAATGTAATAGGCTCCCATAATACTGTATCTTCCATCCCTCCTCTACTCAATAGTCAGATGCCTTTATAAAATTTATAATCAAAGGATAACTGCTTTACATTGTTGTTTTGGATTCTACCAAACATCAACATGAATCAGTCATAGGTTTACCCATGTTCACTCCCATTTGAACATCCCTCCCACCTCTCTCTTGTTTTCAAGATGAACTGTTCCCGCTGGACTTGAACCAAGAGTCTCATGCCTTATAGCATCCAGTTTATGAATAATTATAAATTTCTCTGGCAGCCCTTGCCATGGCCTGCTGTTTTTTTTTTCTTCCTGACTCCTACATCTCATGTTTTTGATTTTGCACATGATGAGAAATGGTGAGAAACGCTAGTTGCTGTTGTTGACTTTGTTGTATTTTATCATTCTTTTCCAGACTATACAGAAAAACAAACACATAATTAATAGCACTCCCATAACCAGAGCAAGGCTATGGTTTTTCCAGTGGTCATGTATGGATGTGAGAGTTGGACGGTGAAGAAAGCTGAGCACCGAAGAATTGATGCTTTTGAAATGTGGTGTTGGAGAAGACTCTTGAGAGTCCCTTGGACTGCAAGGAGATCCATCCAGTCTATTCTGAAGGAGATCAGCCCTGGGATTTCTTTGGAGGGAATGACGCTAAAGCTGCAACTCCAGTACTTTGGCCACCTCATGAGAAGAGTTAACTCACTGGAAAATACTCTGATGCTGGGAGGGATTGAAGGCAGGAGGAGAAAGGGATGACAGAGGATGAGATGGCTGGATGGCATCACTGACTCGGTGGACGTGAGTTTGAGAGAACTCCAGGATTTGGTGATGGACAGGGAGGCCTGGCGTGCTGCAATTCATGGGGTCGCAAAGAGTTGGACACGACTGAGCGACTGAACTGAACCAGAGCAATTACGTATCCAAATTTCTTGATCTGTTTTAAGGGATTAAGAAAAGAAAGATTATCAGCAACAGTATCAAGAAAATCTGATCCAGAAATTACATCAAGATGTTTATTAAAATCTTTTAGTTTCTTGTTGTAGATCTTGAATATCGACAGAAATATTACCTGGATTCAATAGGTGTTGTTTAACTTTATCCCAGTTGAATTGTGTCTTCTTATATCTGAAAGCCATTACACAAAAGGAAGTATAGTTCCAATCACATCTTGGTCTCATCTGTTTTTGTAAACTGACTAATTGATCTCCTAATGAAATAACAGGTTGTTGAAGGTCAGCCACTTGGGAGGCCAACTTTCCATCAATTTTTTGTTGAGTGGTCCAAAGGACATTGGCCTCTTTATGCCATTCTTGTACAAAATGAACTGTTTGTAAAGATTTATGAAGAGCCATTCTGGCCATGGCTGCCACAGTGGCCATAGCAATCATGCCTAAGATGGCAACAATAAGCAATTCCAAAACATGTTTAATACATTTAAGATTTTTCAATATTTCTTCAATAACATATAATGTAGGGCTTTCGTGCCAAGGTTGTTGTAACTCAACTGGAACCCATTCAACTGGAATCATTCTGGTTTTCAGAATGTAAATACTCTGCCAACTTTCATCAAAAGGAATGGTATTATTTATACATGTATAAATGAACAGTTAATACATGTTACTAATCCCAAATTGGGATCATATTTTGTTGGTCTGATCATGAAAACCATAGGAATTCTTACACAAGTCTGAATAGTGTGGGTAGAGTTTTTTGTAAAATTAAAGGTAGCTTTTGCGTCATTTAAAACATAGTCAGTATATCGTCCCTTCCAAGCGATTAGTTCTTTCAATGCCATGGGCATTTTCCGTGTGTCATCATGAACAGGATAATGATCTAAACGAGGCACAGGGGGAGCTAATCCTACCCCATGCCATACAAGGGGTCGACTACCGTAAGTACTAATTGCCTATCATTATATATCCATGGGAAAGACACTCTATATTCTATAAGTTTAGGGGCTCCTCGGGGTCTGCAATCCAAACTGGAGCCTTCTGCAACATTTAATAATAAGTGGCCTTCTGATCCTTTACATAATTTCCATCTTAACCAATTTTCAATACCATGGCTAGTATCAGCAACACAATCAGGAAGGTCAGGTGGATTCATCATGCTGGAAGTTTCCTCTTTTTCTAAAAAGGTAAGGGCAGTTAACAGAAAGAGGGAAGTCTTATCGGCATTTGATTCCTTGACAACTGACAGCCATTTTTGATATCCTGTTTTAAGACATATACTTCCAAGACCAATACAAATAGGAGTGGCACCAGAGCCAATAGTGTAATTTATCAACTGACTCCCTTCTTCTTCCTTTACAGTCTGTTTTAATGTGTCCTAATTTTCCACATTGGTGACATCTCATATCTGTCTTTTTATTAGCTTTAGACAATGCTTGAGCCAGAGGTTGCATTTTATATGGTTCTGACCCAATATCCTGGCAAACTTTAAGATATTCTCCTAGAGTGGCACCCTGTACTTTGAGATGCTGAATTACCTATTTACACTCTGAGTTAGTATTGTCATAAGCAAGCACTTGCATCAGCAAATCTCTCAAACCAGGTTGTGAGACTATTTTATTTAACTTTTGACATAGCCTGACAATAAATCTACATAATGTTCTCCATTTGATTATTTATTTTGGGTAAATGAAATCGAGACTTGTCTGGGTGGATTTATTCTCTCCCAGGCTTTTAAACCTATCATTCTCACTTTAGTGAGTAATTGGTCATCAAATTGTAACTGAGTGGGCATCAAAATGTACCCCACTACCCATTAATTGATCAAGTGTTCTATCAACTGGCAGGTTGGCTGTCACATTTCTGCGAGCTTGTTGATTCGCCTCATCTTGCCATCAGGTCCTAAATGTAAAACTTCTCAGGTGGATACCAGGTTCTGGCTATCATTTCCCAGTCATAAGTAATTAGCCGTTCAGCTTGTGAAAGTCCCTGAATTAGTCCTACGGTATTGGAGGATTAGTTCCATATTGGGTGCATGCCTGTTTCATCTCCTTTATGGTTTTAAAAGGTATGGCATTATAATCATAATGCATTCTTCCTTGTGAGAACTGAGGATCTGGTGGGATATGAGTTACAGCCATAGGCAGAAACAGGGTTTTCATCCCCTTGCAACTGTGCCATAGAACTCCTTTTTGTACAAGTGGTTTAAAAGCAAAGTCATCATCCCAAGGGGTTTCAGGATTGAAAGGAGGGGTCTCAACAAAAGGTGCAGTTGACCGAGTAAGAAAGATTTGGTCTTGACTTTTATCATTCTTTTGGCTCTTATTTTTCATTTTCATTGATTGTTTCTCTTCCTCACCACCTATGTTATCATATAAATTCATTTTCTCCATTTGTTCTTGTATTTGTTCTCCAGAATCCCCTGAATCCTAGGCTTTGGATTGCAGCGGTCCTAAAGTTATGCTAGTAAGATTCCTTACTGACCATACAGACAAAATATCTGACTTTGTTCTGTCATTGCTAAGTTGTGTCTGGCTCTTTGTGACCCCATGGCCTATAACCGGCCAGGCTCCTCTGTCCATGGGATTCTGCAAGCAAGAATACTGGAGTGGGTAACCATGTCCTCTCTAGAGTATCTTCCTGACTCAGGGATAAAATGCATGTGTTCTGTATTGCAGGCAGATTCTTTACCAGTGAGCCACCTGAGAAGCCCCAAGACATGTTACTTTGAAGGCTACAGGGCCTACATGGGAGAGTGAGAAGGCGTGGGAAGCAGACACCCCACTCTTATAGGGCATGGACAAAATCTCACATGCTCTGAGTTCCAGTGCAGAAGTGGTGATAAGACAGGAGCCTGAGGGAGACCCACTTGCTGATCTTGGAGAGCTGCCCAGAGAGGCAAAAGGCAACTGTATATATATATATATATGTGTGTGTGTGTGTGTGTGTGTATCTGTTCTTGGGTTGGAAGAATCAATATTGTGAAAATGTCTGTCACGATATTGTTCTATACTATCCAAAGTAATCTACAGACTGTATGCAATTTCTATCAAATAACAATGGCATTTCTCACAGAATTAGAACACAACATTTTACTATTTGTATGGGAACACAAATGACCGTGGATAGCCAAAACAATCTTGCCAATAAAATGAACAACATAGAAGAAGTGGACAAATTCTTAGAAAGGTACAATCTCCCAACAGTGAACCAGGGAAAAAATATATATGAATAGACTAATAACCAGTTGTATAGTCTTCCCACTGGGAAATCTAACCCAGTCTCCTGCTTGACAGGTGGGGAGACTGGTAAAGAATCCACCTGCAATGCAGGAGACCCAGGTTTGCTCCCTGGGTTGAGAAGATCCCCTGGAGATGAGAAAGGCTACCCACTCCAGGATTCTGGCCTGGAGAATTCCATGGACTATACAGTCCATGGGATCACAAACAGTCAGACACAACCGAGCAACTTTTATTTTCACAATAACTAGTCATGAAACTGAATGTGTTATTCAAACCAAGAATTAAAAGTCCAGGACCAGATGACTTCACAAGTGAATTCTACCAAACATTTATGAAAATGTTAACAGCTATCCTTCTCAAATGATTTCGAAAAATTGCAGAGGAAGAAATACTTCCGAACTCATTGTATGAGGCCAGCATCACTCTGATATCAAAATCAGAAAAGATAACACACAAAATAAAAGTAAGGCCAATATCACTGATGAACATGTATGCAAAAGTCCTCAACAAAATATTAACAGACCGTGCGGGGTTCTCACTCTGCACCTCCCAGATAGTGCCTGCGTGCCACTCCCCTGTCCTTCCTGGCTGGGCCCTCCTCTTACAGGGGCCAGGCAATGGGTGGGCAAGGGATTGATAGCTTAAAGGGATGCCTGCCTAGATGTGGGTGCCTCTGCCCACACCATCTTATCCCCTCAGTCCCGCCATGATGGAAGATGAACCTTGAAGCCACGTTGTGTGGGGATGGCCCAGACTCAAGCAATTTGGAAAAGTCTCTTGACCCAGAAATCACAGAGAGCTAGCTATTCCAAAGTAGATGGAATGCACTCAACCTAGTTTGCCTGAATTAGAAAGTGAGAAGAACATCCTGGACCAGTTGCACTGAGGACTGAAGAGCTCCTGTGTGAATTCGCCAATCTGATTGACTTGCTCAGGGAGGCTGGAACGTCTATCCCCGGAAATGTCTTTGAAAAATAAAAAGCAATATAATCTTTCATCTGAGGACTCCATTGCGGAAACAATCAATACAGCTCTCCATGTAGGATCCCTCTGGAGCAGGAAGAGGAATCATGTAACAGCTTCCAGTGATTTGAGACCAATGATCAATGCAGACCTTATCCTAGGGTCCACTTGGAGCCTTAAGAGAAACCAGATACTAACTTCAGACAATATATCACAAAAAAACTAGAGTTGTCAGTGCCATCCAACCAAACCCCAAACTATCATTTTTGGTTTCCTTCCTGTTTTGCACTGGCTCCCAAAATATAATCTGAAGAAAAATATGCGAGGAGATGTGCTGGCTGGCTTGACTGTGGGCATCTTGTTGGTGCCCCAGCCCACTGCTTATTCTCTCTCACCTGGCCAGGAACATATCGATGGTCTACATACATCTTTTGTCGGCTTCGTTTACTTCCTATTGGGGACCTCCATCACATCTCTGTGGGCATTTTGGAGTGTTGTGCCTTATGATCAGTCAGCTGTAGTTGACTAAGAACTGTATGGAGTTGGCTATGATGCTGCTCATGTTGCTCCTTCTTTGGGAATGGTTTCAGATGGGAGCACATTATTAAGCCAGACATTAGGCAAGATATGTAACACAAGTAGCTATGACATTATAGTTGACAGTATGGTAACCTTTAAGGTTGGAGTGTATCAGGCAGCCACAGGCTCTATCAAGCGGGCTTTGTTTCAGTCTATCCTCAGGTGCCTTGCTGAGGGGATTTGTCACCTGTGCCTCCTTCACAGCTGTTACATCTCAGGCCAAGTATCTCCCTGGACTCAGACTCCCTTGGAGTAATGGCGGGGATTATTCATCACTGACAGTGAAAGTGTTAGTTGCTCAGTCATGTCCGACTCTTTGTGACCCCATGGACTATAGCCCACCAGGTTCCTCTGTCCATGGGGCTTTTCCAGGCAAGAATACCGGAGTGGGTTGCCATGCCCTCCTCCAAGGGATCTTCTTGACCCAAGGATACAATCCGTGTCTCTTATGTCTCCTGCATTGGCAGGCCGGTTTTTCACCACTAGCCCACCCTGGAAAGCCAAATCTCTGGAAAGCCCTATGTAAATTTAAGAATCTGCCCAAGATATGGGGGTTTCCTGGTAGCTCAGCTGATAAAGGATCTGCCTGCAATGCAGGAGACTCCCATTCAATCCCTGGGTTGGGAAAATCTCCTGGAGAAGGGAACATCTACCCACTGCAGCATCCTGGCCTAGAGAATTCCATGAACAATGTGGAGAATTAGCCAAATAGATACAGTTATCTGGTTTGGTACTATGCTGTCTTCTGAACTAAGTACTGAAATAGGCTTGCTTATTGCAGTTGGTTTTTCTGTTTTGGCTCATCCTCTACACTCAGAAGTCAAAGACTTCACTGCTTGGTCCAGCAAAAGAGCTTGAAATCTTTGAATCCATGTCTTCCTACAAGACCTGTCAGGCTAAATCAGCCATCAAGCTTGTCCACTTTGAATCCACTCTCTATTACATGAAGAGAGAATATTGTAAATCTTCTTTAGAAAACAACCCTGCTCTCAATCCAGTCTTAGTAAGTTTGGCTCAGTTCAGTAGCTCAGTCATGTCCGACTCTTTGTAACCCCATGGACTGCAGCACACCAGGCCTCCCTGTCCATCACCAAATCCCAGAGCTTGCTGAAATTCATGTCCATTGAGTCAGTGATGCCACCAATCATCTCGTAGGCAGCTCGGAAGAAGGTAGCTAAGAAAAAGATCAAAAGGGAAACAGCCACTCTCAGTGGAATCCAGGATCAGTGCAACTTTCCCATGATTCCTTAGAGTTCCACACCATTGTGACTGACTGCAATGCAGTACAGCTTTTAGATCCAGCAGGGATTCACATGATGAAAGAAGTTCTCAGGGTTCATGAGGCCATCGGCATCCAGGTTCTGCTGGCTGAGTGCAATCCCTCTGTGAGGGACTCCCTGGCCCAGGGAGAGTACTGGAGAAATGAAGAGGAAAATCTCTTTTACAGTGCATGTGAGGCATGACTTTTGTAGAAGACTCTCAAAATTTGAAAGATATGTATGTTTCCAATGGTCTCAGCTTTTCCAGTGGTTGAGAGTAGATGGAAGGGAGGAACACTGTCTAGCCAGTTGTTTAAAATTCCAGGTGTGCAGCATTTTGTACCGTGAACCTGGAAATTGTTGCCCCCTGGAGACTTTGGCCTTTTGGATGGACAGAACTGTTCCTTTGAAGCTGATAGCCTTTGTTGATACACAAATGCAGCAGAGCTTTTAGTTAGGCAGAATCAAAAAGGAGAAACTGCCTAGGTTTTCAGCTTTCTTGCACATATGGAATCAAATGAATATCTGTTGAATCGAAATGTAGAGTAAACCCCAAAGTTAATGACCATCTTGTTAGGAGATAAGCGTCTGGACTCTTCCTTCCTCAGGAGGTGAAGGGGTAAAGATGGCATTTACATGAGAAGTGCTGGAGCCTGTTTGGCAGGGCTCCCTAGAGAGGGAGTGGAAAGGATACTGTGTCTGCTAGTGTAACAGCAGGTCGAGAAGCTTCCTGAGTGTAGGGTAGTAACTAGACAAGCTTGTACTCACTTTTGGCTTCCCTCGTGCTTGTCTTCCCTGCCCCACCAGATGGCACTCAGATCTCTGAGAGTTCTCAGGCAAAGTCTTACCAGGAGTCTAATGGCTGAGCAGGTTTGCAAAATCCTACCAGCCAGCCCCACTTTATACAGAACACTCTTGAGGATACATTTGATGTTTTTAGTCAGCCTTTTTTCTTTAGGGTAAGTAGGTAAGAAAAGAACTCAAAATCAGCCGACACAATGAGAATCCTCCCTGTCTCTTCTGTGATCCCTACCTGTCCTTGTTTCTGAGGACTTCTCTTTTATGCTGTGTGCTTCCCATGGAATCTGTCCTAAACTGCTGTATCTGATGAGCAGTGAGTAATGAGTTGGCCATGCAAAAGGTAAAATGCTGGCTGGGTAATTTTATGTAAACTTTACATTTTTTTTTGTAATTTTATTTATTTATGTATTTATTTTTAAATTTTAAAATCTTTAATTCTTACATGCATTCCCAAACATGCTTTTTTTAAAACTTTTGGCTGCACTGGGTCTTTGCTGCTGCACCTGGGCTTTTCTCTGGTTGCAGAGTTGGGGCTAATCTCCAGTTGCAGGGAATGTGGGTTTCTCTTGCTGGGAAGCATGCGCTCTAGAGTTGTGACATGTGGGCTCTAGAACACAATCTCAGTACTTGTGGCACACAGGCTTAGTTGCTCTGCAGTATGTGAGATCCTCCCAGACTAGGGATGGAACCCATGTCTCTTGCATTGGCAGGAGGATTCTTTACCACTGAAGTGGGTATATAGGAAGGGAAGCCCTTCCCTTACACAGGGAAGCCCCTATGTAGCCTTTTAAATGAGCCTAAAGCAAATAGTTCAGGATAGATTGCAAAAAGGCATGATTGACAGCTTCCCTAAATAATTTAATTATTTTGCAGTGATTTTTTTTTTTCCTTCTTATGATATTTTAGCAAGGGTCAACTGGGAATTGACAGTCTTTCTCATATTGAGAAGCTGCTGGTCATCTTTATTTACTCTGCAAGAAAAATTTATTGTAACCAATGGAAAAGAATGCACATAAGTGATAGTGTGATTCCCAAAGAGCACCAATAATTAATCTGCAGATGTTTTTAGTGAAAACAGAGTGAAAGCTTACTGCCATGCACCCTGTTGATGTACAAGGAATACTGATGACAATGACAGCTTTTAGCTCTATGAAACAAGGTGAAAATGAAAGTCACTCAGTCATGTCCAACTTTTTGTGACCCAATGGACTAGAGCCCACCAGGCACCTCTGTCCATGGAATTCTCCAGGCAAGAATACTGGAGCGGGTTGCAATGCCCTTCTCTAGGATGTCTTCCCAACCCGGGGATTGAACTCGGGTCTCCTGCATTGCAGGCTCTTTGGATCCTCTAAAACTATTATGTAAGAGGATTTAGAAGCATCACATTCATACAACCCAGATTCTGTGGGTGAATTATTTATGAGACCTGATCACAGGTTGTGACATAGCAATATTTTCTTTTCAAAAGCAAGTATGTCCAACATTGAAACCTTAAAGTTCTGTATCTGAACTTTTATGGATGAATAAAATAAATGATTTTCCAAAGTTAGGACTAGGAGACTAGTTTATGCAAAAATGAAAAGCATATTATTTTAAACAAATGAGATAAAAATAGCAAAAATGCAAAATCATTTTTAACCTACTTCTACATTCTAAAATGGCTACTGGTTTTTCCAGTGGTATGTATGGATGTGAGAGTTGGACCATAAAGAAGGCTGAGTGTCAAAGAATTGATGTTTTTGAACTGTGGTGTTGGAGAAGGCTCTTGCGAGTCCCTTGGACTGCAAGGAAATCCAACCAGTCCATTCTGAAGGAGATCAGCCCTGGGATTTCTTTGGAGGAAATGATGCTGAAGCTGAAACACCAGTCCTTTGGCCACCTCATGCGAAGAGTTGACTCATTGGAAAAGGCTCTGATGCTGGGAGGGATTGGGGACAGGAGGAGAAGGGGACGACAGAGGATGAGATGGCTGGATGGCATCACTGACTCGATGGACGTGAGTTTGAGTGAACTCTGGGAGTTGGTGATGGACAGGGAGGCCTGGCATGCTGCGATTCATGGGGTCACAAAGAGTCGGACACGACTGAGTGACTGAACTGAACTGAACTGAACTGAGGGAGGCCTGGCATGCTGCAGTTCATGGGGTCGCAAAGAGTCGAACACGACCGAGTGACTGAACTGAACTGGTAATCCCTTGAGAGCCATACGAGAAATCATAAGCCAGCAAGTTTACCAGCAAGAAGTAGAAAAACAGGTAAGAAGAGTCCTTCTAGGATCAGAGAAACCTGAAAAGCTGGCCATGAAAACTATCCCAGCAAAGTAAACCAAATTTAATTAGATAGACTGTGGACTAATGTATGTCCATGGTCATTGATAAAAATAAGAGTACAATCAACTGGCAATTAGTAAGCCTAACACCTGGGTATAATACCAATAGAGACACACAGATAAACAGAGAGATTAGGGAAAGAAACTTTCAGAGAGAGCACTGCTAAAAACTATTGTTATCCCAGGTAACTGTGTGAATGCCAGTGACTGCACCTTCTGAGCAGCAACATCAGAGATTTCATACTGCAGGGGAGATTTTTGTTATTGTTATTGTTGTTATTCAGTTGCTAAGTCATGCCCAACTCTTTGCAACCCCATGGACTCCAGCATGCCAGGCCCCACTGTCCTCCACTATCTCCAACAGTTTGCTTACTTCATGCACTTTGAGTCAGTGATGCTATCTAATCATTTCATCCTCTGTGATCCCCTTCTCCTCTTGCCTTCAATCTTTTCCAGCATCAAGACCTCTTTCAATGAGTCAGCTCTTTGCATCAGGTGGCCAAAGTATTGAAGCTTTGGGATCAGTCCTTTCAATGAGTATTCAGGGTTGATTTTCTTCAGGATTGACTGGTTTGATCTCCTTGCAGTCCAAGGCACTTTCAAGAATCTTCTTCAGCACCACAGTTCTAAAACATCAATTCTTCGGTGCTCAGTATTCTTTATGGTCCAACTCTCATATCCATCCATGTATGACTAGCGAAAAAACTATAACTTTGACTGTTTGGACCTTTGTTGGCAAAGTGCTGTCTCTGCTTTTTAATATGCTGTCCAGGTTTGTCATAGCTTTCCCTCCAAGGAAAAAGTGTCTTTTAATTTCATGGCTGTAATCATTGTCCATGGTGATTTTGGATTCTAACAAAATAGAATCTGGCAGTTTTCAATTTTTCTCCGATTTGCCATGAAATAATGAGACCATATACCATGATCTAAGATTTGTTGAGAATTGAGTTTTAAGCCAATTTTTCCACTCTCTTCTTTCTCCCTCATCAAGAGGCTCTTTAGTTCCTCTTCACTTTCTGCCATTAGAGTGGTATCATCTGCATATCTCAGGTTGTTGGTATTTCTCCCAACAGCAAAATGGACAGGAATGGGTGGGAGAAACATACTTCACCAAAAGAGCCTGGTGGTGGCATAGTTTAACAATTAGTCCAACTCTTGTGATCTCATGGAGTGATCCCACTATGTTCCTCTGTCCATGGGATTGTCCAGGCAAGAATACTGGAGTGGATGCCATTTACCTCTCCAGAGGATGTTTCTGACCCAGGGATCCACCTGGGGACTCCTGTACTTCAGGCAGTTCAGTTCAGTTCAGTCGCTCAGTCATGTCTGACTCTTTGTGACCCCATGGACTGCAGCACCCCAGGCCTCCCTGTCCATCACCAACTCCTGGAGTTTACTCAAACTCATGTCCATTGAGTCGGTGATGCCATCCAACCATCTCATCTTCTGTTGTCCCCTTCTCCTACTGCCTTCAATCTTTCCCAGCATCAGGCTCTATTCCAATGAGTCAGTTCTTCGCATAAGGTGGCCAGAGTATTGGAGTTTCTGCTTCAACATCAGTCTTTCCAATGAATATTCAGGACTGATTTCCTTTAGGATGGACTGGCTGGATCACCTTGCAGTCCAAGGGACTCTCAAGAGTCTTCTCCAACACCATAGTTCAAAAGCATCAATTCTTGGGTGCTCAGCTTTCTTTGTAGTCCAACTCTCACATCTATATACAACTACTGAAAAAACCACAGCTTTGACTACATGGACCTTTGTTGGCAAAGTAATGTCTCTGCTTTTTAATATGCTGTTTAGATTCCTCATCACTTTCCTTCCAAGGAGCAAGCATCTTTTAATTTCATGGCTGCAGTCACCATCTTACAGTAATTTTGGAGCCCCCCAAAACAAAGTCAGCCATTATTTCCACTGTTTCCCCAGCTATTTGCCATGAAGTGATAGGACCAGATCATGATCTTAGTTTTCTGATTGTTGAGTTTTAAGCCAAGTTTTCCACTCTCCTCTTTCACTTTCATCTGGAGGCTCTTTAGATTTTTACCAACTGAGCTACAGAGACATGTAAACTAGAGCCTAGTGAAGTCATCAAGAAAGTATGGAAGAGCAGCAAATCAAGCCCCAGAAGAAGAGAAGGTGAACAGTATCCAGAGTTGCTACACTATATTACTTAAAATTTCAAGTTTTAAGAAAAACTATAAGACACAGAAAACTATAATCCATATACTAGAAAAGATAAGGCAACAGAAACTGCTTGTTAGAAGGACTAGATATTGGATTTGAAGACAAGGCATCAAAGTAGCAAGTAATAAATACATTTAAAGAACAGAAAGAATCACACCTAAAGAAATAAAGGAAGTTATGATGACAATATCTCATCAAGTAGAGAATGTCAATAAAGAGATAAAAATTATATTTTAAGGAAGCACAAAATAAACATTCTGATATTTGAAAGTAAACCTGAAATTTAAAATTTTACTTCTAGGGGCTTAATGACATTTTGAATCAACAGAGGAATGATTCAATGAATTTGAAAATATAACAATTACAAACATATGAACAAAACAACTGAGCCCTGAAACACATCCAACAGAAAGTAACCAAAATCAAGGGGATATAGACTATTCCACAATAATAGCTATACACTCCAATACTCCACTATGAATAATGCATACATCAATTAATCAGAAGGTCAACAAAGAAATAAAAGATGTGACAAACACTGGAAATCAACAAGGTCTAATACAAGAATGCTCCACCACCACCAGCAGATTACACATTGTTTTCAAGTGCACAAGGAGTATTCTCCTAATTAGATCATCTATAAGGACATGAAACAAACTTTGATAAGTTTGTGTTGTTGTCACTGTTGTTTGGTTGCTGAGTCCTGTCTGACTCTTCTGTCACCCCATGGACTGTAGCCCACTAGGCTCCTCTTTCCACGGGATTTCCCAGGCAAGAACACTGGAATGGGTTATCATTTCCCTCTCTAGGGGATCTTCCCAACCCAGGGATCAAACCCATGTCTTCTGCATTACCAGGTAGAGCCTTTACCACTGAGCCACCAGGGAAGCCCAAGAGGCCTGAAATCATACATAGTAAGTTTCCCAGCCAAAATGGAGTAAAATAACAGGAAAAACGAGGAATTCAATAATATGTGGATATTAAACTACACAATCTTAAATAACCAATGAGTCAAAAAAGATATCAAACAGGAAATTATAAATACTTTGAGATGAATGAAAATGAAAAAACAACATGGCAGAACTTAGAGAGTGCAGCTGAAACAATGCTTGGAGGAGATTTCATAGTTGGGAACACCTATACTAAACAAAGATTTCAAACCAGTAACATGATATTTCACATTGAAACAGTAATAAATTAAAAGCAACCTAAAACCTAAAAGCAACCAGAAGAGGGATATAGTAAAGATTAGAATGGAAATTATTGATCTAGAAAATAGAAAATTAATAAAATCTAAACTTGTTTTTTTAAAAAATATGAACAAATTTATAAATCTCTAGATAGCTTATCTGAAAATATATGGAGGAGAATTAAATAACTAAAATCATAAATGAAAGAGGAAACATTATTACTCAGCTTTCAGAAATGAAACAATTACATGGAAATATCATGAACAATTTTATGCTCCCAAGATTAGATAACTTAGATAAAATGAACAAATTAATAAGCTATCAAAATTGAGTCAGGAAGAAATCTGTAGTCTGGATAGATCTATAATTCATAAAGAAATTCAGTACCAATAAAAAATATTTCTACCAAAAAAAACCCCAAAGCAAAAAAACCATGCAGACCCAAATGACTTCACTGATAAATCCTGCCAGATATCCAAGAATTAATATCAATTCTTCACAAACCCTTCCAAAACAGAAAAATACATTTAAATTCATTCCATGATGCCAGTATTATTCTGATACCAAGTCAGAAAAAGACACAACAATATAAGAAAATTACATGCCAATATATCTTATGAAAATAGGAGAAGGCAATGGCAACCCACTCCAGTACTCCTGCCTGGAAAATCCCAGCCTGGTAGACTGCAGTCCATGGGGTTGCGAAGAATCGAACACCACTGATCGACTTCACTTTCACTTTTCACTTTCATGCATTGGAGAAGGAAATGGCAACCCACTCTGGTATTGTTGCCTGGAGAATCACGGGGACGGTGGAGCTTGGTGGGCTGCCGTCTATGGGGTCACACAGAGTCGGAAATGACTGACACGTCTTAGCAGCAGCAGCAGCAGCAACAGCAGCATATCTTATGAATACAGATGTGAAAGTCATCGACAAAATAAAAGCAAAGTAAACCCAGCAATTATATGGAAAGTATACACCAAGAGACTAGAGATCTCTTGAAGAAAATTAGAGATACCAAGGGAACTTTTCATGCAAAGATGGGCTTGATAAAGGACAGAAATGGTATGGACCTAACAGAAGCAGAAGATATTAAGAAGAGGTGGCAAGAACACACAGAAGAACTGTACCAAAAAGATCTTCATGACCCAGATAATCACGATGGTGTGATCACTCACCTAGAGCCAGACATCCTTGAATGTGAAGTCAAATGGGCCTTAGAAAGCATCACTATGAACAAAGCTAGTGGAAGTGATGGAATTCCAATGGAGCTATTTCAAATCCTGAAAGATGATGCTGTGAAAGTGCTGCACTCAGTATGCCAGCAAATTTGGAAAACTCAGCAGTGGCCACAGGACTAGAAAAGGTCATTTGTCATTCCAATCCCAAAGAAAGGTAATGCCAAAGAATGCTCAAACTACTGCACAATTGCACTCATCTCACATGCTAGTAAAGTAATGCTCAAAATTCTCCAAGCCAGGCTTCAGCAATATGTGAACCATGAACTTCCAGATGTTCAAGCTGGTTTTAGAAAAGGCAGAGGAACCAGAGATCAATTGCCAACATCCGCTGGATCATTTAAAACACAAGAGAGTTCCAGAAACACTTCTATTTCTGCTTTATTGACTATGCCAAAGCCTTTGACTGTGAGGATCACAATAAACTGTGGAAGATTCTGAAAGAGATGGGAATACCAGACCACCTGACCTGCCTCTTAAGAAATCTGTATGCAGGTGAGGAAGCAACAGTTAAAACTGGACATGGAACAATAGACTGGTTCCAAATAGTAAAAGGAGTATGTCACGGCTATATATTGTCACCCTGCTTATTAACTTCTATGCAGAGTCCATCATGAGAAACGCTGGGCTGGAAGAAGCACAAGCTGGAATCAAGATTTTTGGGAGAAATATCAATAATCTCAGATATGCAGATGACACCACCCTTATGGCAGAAAGTGAAGAGGAAACTAAAGAGCCTCTTGATGAAAGTGAAAAAGTTGGCTTAAAGCTCAACATTAAGAAAACAAAGATCATGGCATCCAGTCCCATCACTTCATGGGAAATAGATAGGGAAACAGTGGAAACAGTGTCAGACTTTATTTCTTTGGGCTCCAAAATCACTGCAGATGGTGACTGCAGCCATGAAATTAAAAGACGCTTACTCTTTGGAAGGAAAGTTATGACCAATCTAGACAGCATATTCAAAAGCAGAGACATTACTTTGCCAACAAAGGTCCATCTAGTCAAGGCTATGGTTTTTCCTGTGGTCATGTATGGATGTGAGAGTTGGACTGAGAAGAATGCTGAGCGTCGAAGAATTGATGCTTTTGAACTGTGGTGTTGGAGAAGACTCTTGAGAGTCCCTTGGACTGCAAGGAGATCCAATCAGTCCATTTTAAAGGAGATCAGCCCTGGGTGTTCTTTGGAAGGAAAAATGCTAAAGCTGAAACTCCAGTACTTTGGCCACCTCATGCGAAGAGTTGACTCATTGGAAAAGGCTCTGATGCTGGGAGGGATTGGGGGCAGGAGGAAAAGGGGACAACAGAGGATGAGATGGCTGGATGTCATCACCGACTCAATGGATGTGAGTTTGAGTGAACTCCGGGAGTTGGTGATGGACAGGGAGGCCTGGCGTGCTACAATTCATGGGGTCTCAAAGAGTCGGACATGACTGAGTGACTGAACTGAACTAAACTGATACACCAAGAACAAGGGAAATTTACCTTAGGAAGAAATATTGGCTGAATATCAATTGATATAATAATTAATTTAGTAAGCCATATCAATAGTATAAAAAAGGTTATTTCGATAGATTTAGGAAAGTTTTTGAGAAAAATGAATGCCATTTCATAGTATATTAAAAACACTCAACAAAGTAGAAAGAGAAAGAAATTTCCAACCTGGTTAAAAGTCATCTGTGAAAACTCTAACTAGTACCATACTTAATGATGCTGCTGCTGCTGCTAAGTCACTTCAGTCGTGTCTGACTCTGTGTGACCCCATAGACGGCAGCCCACCAGGCTCCCCCGTTCCTGGGATTCTCCAGGCAAGAATACTGAGTGGGTTGCCATTTCCTTCTCAATGCATGAAAGTGAAAAGCGAAAGTGAAATCACTCAGTCGTGTCCGACCTCAGCGACCCCATGCACTGCAGCCTTCCAGGCTCCTCAGTCCATGGGATTTTCCAGGCAGGAGTACTGGAGTGGGTGCCATTGCCTTCTCCAACTTAATGATGAGAGACTGAAAATTTCCTGCTAAGATTAGGTATAAGACAAGGATATCTGCTCTCATCACTTCATTTCAACTTTTTACCAGAGGTTCTAACTAGAGCAATTAGGTAAGAAAATACAGTATTCAAAAACAAGGAAATGAGGGCCACAAGGATGGTTCAACCTCCACAATGTGATTCACTACACTAGCACAGTGAAGAATAAAAACCATGTGATCATCTCAATAGACACCAGAAAAATATTTGACAAAATTCAATGTCCTTTCATGATACAAACTCTGAACAAACTAGATACAAAGGGAACATATCTCTCATAGCAAAGGCCATATACAACAAGCCTATAGCTGTCATACTCAACAGTGAAAAGCTTTTCCTCTAAACTCAGGAAAATTACAAGGATGCTCACTCTTGCCACTTTTATTCAACATAGTACTGGGAGTCCTAGGCAGAGCAATTAAGTAAGAGACAGAAATAAAGAACATCTAAGTCAGAAGGAAATAAAACTGTCTCTATTTTCAAGTGACATGGTCTTATATACAGGAAATTTTAAGACCCCACCGAAAATGTGATAAGTTATAAGCACATTAAGTAAAATTGCAGATAAAAATCATATACAAAAATCAGTTGCATTTCTGTACACTGATAATGATTTATCAGAAAGAGGAAACAATCTCATTTACATAGCATCAGAAGGAATAACTCACCTGGGAATAAATTTAACCAGAGAGGAGAAAGACTTGTACACTGAAAACAAGACATTGATAAAAGAAATTAAAAGCCACAAATAAATGAAAATGTATTCTATGCTCATGAATTGAAAGAATTAATATTGCAAAAATGTCCATACTACCCAAAGAGATCTGTAGATTCAATGCAATCCCTATCAGAATTCCAAGGGTGCTTTTCACAGAAATAGAAAAAACAATGCTAAAATTTGTAGGAAACACAAAAGATCTCAAATAGGCAAAGAAGTTTTAAGAAAGAAGCACAAAACTAGAGGCATCACACTTTCTGATTTCAAATCGTATTACAAAGCTACACTAAGCAAAATCGTATAGTATTGGCACAAAAACAGACACATGGAACAGAACACAGACCTCAGAAATAAACCCATGTATATATGGTAAATCAGTTTACTACAAATGAGCCAAGAGTATACAGTGGGGGAAATAAGTACCTTTTCAATAAATGGTTTGGAAAAACTAGACAACCACATGCAAAAGAATGAAATTGGATGCCTATGCTGCTGCTGCTGCTAAGTCATTTCAGTTGTGTCCAACTCTGTGTGACCCCATAGACAGCAGTCCACTAGGCTCCCCTTCCCTGGGATTCTCTAGGCAAGAACACTGGAGTGGGTTGCCATATCATACACCAAAAACAAAAATCAATTCAAAACAGAGTGAGATTTAAACATATGACTTAAAACCACAAAACTTCTAGAAGAAAACATAGTGGGGAAGGTCCTTGACATCAGGTTGGCAATGATCTTTTGGATTTGACCCCAAAAGCACAAGTGACAAAAGCAAAAATCTTAGACCTGGTGCAGTCAAATAAATAAGTACTGGGGAAAAAAAATCTTTTTAAAAAAAGCAAAAATCAATAAGTGAGATTATATCAGTGTAAAAAAATTCTGCACAACAAAAGAAACAATCAACAAAATGTGAAGGCAACTTATGGAATGGGAGAAAATGTGAAATCAAATATCTGATAAGGGGTAAAAATTAAAAAGTATACCAGGAATTCATACAACTCTCTAGCAAAAGAAATAAGCAATTCAGTTTAAAAATGAGCAGACAAACTTACTAGACATTTTCCCAAAGAAGACATGCACATGGCCAACGGATAATTGAAAAAATTCTCAACACTGCTAATCATGCAGGAAATGCAAATCAAAACCACAATGAGATATCATTTCATACCTGTTAGAATGGCCATCATCAACAAGACAATCAATAATAAGGTAAACCTATGGCTGATTCATGTTGATGTTAGGCAGAAACCAACACAATACTACAAAGCAAGTCAGTCAGTTCAGTTCAGTTGCTCAGTCATGTCTGACTCTTTGCGACCCTGTGGACTGCAGCACACCAGGCCTTCCTGTCCATCACCAATTCCTGGAGTTTACTCACGTCTATTGAGTCGGTGATGCCATCCAACCATCTTATCCTCTGTTGTCCCCTTCTCCTCCCACCTTGAATTTTTCCCAGCATCAGGGTCTTTTCAAATGAGTCAGTTCTTTGTATCAGGTGGCCAAAGTATTGGAGTTTTAGCTTCAGCATCAGTCTTTCCAATGAATATTCAGGACTGATTTCCTTAGAATGGACTGGTTGGATCTCCTTACAGTCCAAGGGACTCTAAAGAGTCTTCTCCAACACCACACTTAAAAAGCATAAATTCTTCAGCACTCAGCTTTCTGTATGGTCCAACTCTCCCATCCATACATGACTACTGGAAAAACCATAGCTTTGACTAGATGGACCTTTGCTGGCAAAGTAATGTCTCTGCTTTTTAATATCCAGTCTAGGTCGGTCATAACTTTTCTTCCAAGGAGCAAGTGTCTTTTAATTTCATGGCTGAAGTCACCATCTGCAGTGTTTTTGGAGCCCCCAAAAATAAAGTCTGACACTGTTTCCACTGTTTCCCTACCCATTTGCCATGAAGTGATGGGACCAGATGCCATGATCTTAGTTTTCTGAACGTTGAGTTTTAAGTCAGCTTTTTACTCTCCTCTTTCACTTTCATCAAGAGGCTCTTTTGTTCTTTGCTTTCTGCCATAAGGATGGTGTCATCTGCATATCTGAAGGGATTGATATTTCTCCTGGCAATCTTGATTCCAGCTTGTGCTTCATCCAGCCCAGCATTTCTCATGATGTACTCTGCACATAAGTTAAATAAGCAGCATGAAAATATACAGCAATTATCTTTCAATTAAAAATAAATTTTAAAAAAAGACAAGCAATATCAAGTGTTGGTGAGGATATGGAGAAAAGGGAACCTGTGTGCACAGTTGGTAAGAAAGCAAATTAGTGCAGTCACTATGGAAAACAGTACGGAAGTTCCTCAGGAAATTAAAAATATAACTACTATATGTTGAATAATCCTACTTCTGGATTCTATCCAAAGGACAAGAAAACAGAATCTTGATGTCGTATTTGCACTCCCATCTTCATTGCAGTATTATTCACATAGCCAAGATATGTAAACAACCTACGGTTCAGTCTATGGATGAATGGATAAAGGTGATGTAGACTGTGTGCATATATATATGTGTGTGCTCATTAGGGTCTGACTATTTGTGACCCCATGAACTGCAGCCTGCCAGGATCTTCTGTCCATGGAATTTCCTAGACAGAAATACTGGAGTGGGTTCTCATTTCCTTCTCAAAGGGATCTTTCTGACCCAGGGATCAAACCCACGTCTCTTGCAGTTCCTGCATTGCAGGCAGATTCTTTACCACTGAGCCATCAGGGAAGCCATGTATATATATATACATACATACATACATACACACAGTAGAATATTATTCAGCCACGAGAAAGACATCTTGCTGTTTACAACAACGTGGATGGAACTTGAGGGTATTTCAGTTCATTTTGGTGAAGTAACACAGTTATGTCTGATTCTTTGCGATCTCATGGACTGTAGCATGCCGGGCTTCCCTGCCCATCACCAACTCCTGGAGCTTGCTCAAACTCATGTCCATTGAGTCAGTGATGCCATCCAAACATCTCATCCTATGTCATCCCCTTCTCCTGCCTTCAGTCTTTCCCAGCATCAGGGTCTTTTCCAATGAGTTAGTTCTTCACAACAGGTGGCCAAAGTATTGGAGCTTCAGCTTCAGCATAAGTCTTTCCAATGAATATTCAGGACTGATTTCTTTTAGGACAGACTGGTTGGATCTCCTTGCAGTCTAAGGGACTCTCAAGAGTCTTCTCCAACACCACAGTTCAAAAGCATCAGTTCTGCAGTGCTCAGCTTTCTCTATGGTTCAACTCTCCCATCTATACATGACTACTGAAGAAACCATAGCTTTGATCAGATGGACTTTTGTTGGCAGAGTAATGTCTCTGTTTTTTAATATACTGTCTAGGTTGGTCAGAGCTTTTCTTCCAAGGAGCAAGCTTCTTTTAATTTCATGGCTGTGGTCACTATCTGCAGTGATTCTGGGGCTCAAGACAATGAAATCTGCCACTGTCTCCATTGCTTCTCCATGTATTTGCCATGAAGTGATGGGACCAGGTGCTGTGATCTTCATTTTTTGAATGTTGAGTTTTAAACGAGATTTTTCACTTTCTTCTTTCACCCTCACCAAGGGGTTCTTTAGTTCTCCTTCACTTTCTGCCATAAGGGTGGTGTCATTTGCATATTTGAGGTTATTGATATTTCTCCCAGCAAACTTGATTCCAGCTTATGATTCATCCAGCCCAGCACTCCGCATGATGTACTGTGCATGTAAGTCAAATAAGCAGGGTGACAATATACAGCCTTGATGTACTCCTTTCCCAATTTGAAACCAGTCCTTTGTTCCACATCCATTTCTTTTTTTTAAATTTTTATTCTTACTTTATTTTACTTTACAATACTGTATTGGTTTTGCCATACATTGACATGAATCTGCCACGGGTGTAAATGAGTTCCCAATCCTGAACCCCCCTCCCACCTCCCACCTGATATCATCTCTCTGGATCATCCCCGTGCACCAGCCCCAAGCATCCTGTATCTTGTATCGAACATAGACTGGTGATTCATTTCTTACATGATAGTATATATGTTTCAATGCCATTCTCCCAAATCATCCCACTCTCTCCCTCTCCCTCAGAATCCAAAAGTCCGTTCTACACATCTGTGTCTCTTCTGCTGTCTCACATACAGGGTTATCCTTACCATCTTTCTAAATTCCATATATATGTGTTAGTATACTGTATTGGTGTTTTTCTTTCTGGCTTACTTCACTCTGTATAATCAGCTCAAGTTTCATTCATTTCATTAGAACTGATTCAAATGTATTCTTTTTAATGGCTGAATAATACTCCATTGTGTATATGTACCACAGCTTTCTTATACACTCGTCTGCTGATGGACATCTAGGTTGCTTCCATGTCCTGGCTATTATAAACAGTGCTGCGATGAACATTGTGGTACATGTGTGTCTTTCATTCTGGTTTCCTCAGTGTGTATGCCCAGCAGTGGGACTACTAGAGTTTTGCCAAGAAAATGCACTGGTCATAAGGCAGTTCTATTTGCAATTTTTTAAGGAATCTCCACACCGTTCTCCATAGTAAGAAAGTAGAAAAAGAAATTAAGGAAACAATTCCATTCACCATTGCAATGAAAAGAATAAAATACTTAGGAATATATCTACCTAAAGAAACTAAAGACCTATATATGGAAAACTATAAAACACTGATGAAAGAAATCAAAGAGGACACTAATAAATGGAGAAATATACCATGTTCATGGATTGGAAGAATCAACATAGTGAAAATGAGCATACCACCCAAAGCAATCTACAGATTCAATGCAATCCCTATCAAGCTACCAGTGGTATTTTTCACAGAATTAAAACAAATAATTTCAGGATTTGTATGGAAATACAAAAAACATTGAATAGCCAAAAGCAATCTTGAGAAAGAAGAATGGAACTGGAGGAATCAATTTGCCTGACTTCAGGCTCTACTACAAAGCCACAGTGATTAAGACAGTATGGTACTGGCACAAAGACAGAAATATAGACCAATGGAACAAAATAGAAAGCCCAGAGATAAATCCACACACCTATGGACACCTTATCTTCAACAAAGGAGGCAAGAATATACAATGGAGTAAAGACAATCTCTTTAACAAGTGGTGCTTGGAAAACTGGAAACCACTTGTAAAAGAATGAAACTAGATCACTTTCTCAAAAATGACAGAATGATCTCTGTTCGTCTCCAAGGCAAACCATTCAATATCACAGTTATCCAAGTCTATGCCCCAACCAGTAAGACTGAAGAAACTGAAGTTGAACGGTTTTATGAAGACCTACAAGACCTTGTAGAACTAATACCCAAAAAATATGTCCTTTTCATTATAGGGGACTGGAATGCAAAAGTAGGAAGTCAAGAAACACCTGGAGTAACAGGCAAATTTGGCCTTGGAATGTGGAATGAAGCAGGACAAAGACTACTAGAGTTTTGCCAAGAAAATGCACTGGTCATAGCAAACACCCTCTTCCAATAACACAAAAGAAGACTCTACACATGGACATCACCGATGGTCAACACTGAAGTCAGATTGATTATTATCTTTGCAGCCAAAGATGGAGAAGCTCTATACAGTCAACAATAACAAAACCAGGAGCTGACTGTGGCTCAGATCATGAACTCCTTATTGCCAAATTCAGACTTAAACTGAAGAGAGTAGGAAAAACCACTAGACTATTCAGGTATGACCTAAATCAAATCCCTTATGATTATACACTGGAAGTGAGAAATAGATTTAAGTGCCTAGGTCTGATAGATAGAGTGCCTGATGTACTATGGAATGAGGTTCGTGACATTGTACAGGAGACAGGGAACAAGACCATCCCTATGGAAAAGAAATGCAAAAAAGCAAAATAGCTGTCTGGGGAGGCCTTACAAATAGCTGTGAAAAGAAGAGAGGCAAAAAGCAAAGGAGAAAAGGAAAGATATAAGCATCTGAATGCAGAGTTCCAAAGAAAAGCAAGAAGAGATAAGAAAGCCTTCCTCAGTAATCAATGCAAAGAAATCAAGGAAAACAACAGAATGGGAAAGACTAGAGATCTCTTCAAGAAAATTAGAGATACCAAGGGAACATTTCATGCAAATATGGGCTCGATAAAGGACAGAAATGGTATGGACCTAACAGCAGCAGAAGATATTAAGAAGAGGTGGCAAGAATACACAGAAGAACTGTACAAAAAAGATCTTTATGACCCAGATAATCACAATGGTGTGATCACTCACCTAGAGCCAGACATCCTGGAATGTGAAGTCAAGTGGGCCTTAGAAAGCATCACTACGAACAAAGCTAGTGGAGGTGATGGAATTCCAGTGGAGCTGTTTCAAATCTTGAAAGATGATGCTGTGAAAGGGCTGCACTCAATATGCCAGCAAATTTGGAAAACTCAGCAGTGGCCACAGGACTAGAAAAGGTCAGTTTTCATTCCAATTCCAAAGAAAGGCAATGGCAAAGAAGGCTCAAACTACCACACAATTGCATTCATCTCACACACTAATGAAGTAATGCTCAAAATTCTCCAAGCCAGGCTTTCAGGAATACGTGAACCATGAACTCCCTGATGTTCAAGCTGGTTTTAGAAAAGGCAGAGGAACCAGAGATCAAATTGCCAACATCTGCTGGATCATGGAAAAAGCAAGAGAGTTCCAGAAACACATCTATTTGTGCTTTATTGACTATGCCAAAGCCTTTGACTGTGTGGATCACAATAAACTGTGGAAGATTCTGAAAGAGATGGGTATACCAGACCACCTGACCTACCTCTTGAGAAATCTGTATGCAGGTCAGGAAGAAACAGTTAGAACTGGACATGGAACAAATAGGAAAAGGAGTACGTCAAGGCTGTATATTGTCACCCTGCTCATTTAACTATATGCAGATTACATCATGAGAAACGCTGGACTGGAAGAAGCACAAGCTGGAATCAAGATTGCCAGGAGAAATATCAATGACCTCAGATATGCAGATGACACCACCCTTATGGCAGAAAGTGAAGAGGAACTAAAAAGCCTCTTGATGAAAGTGAAAGAGGAGAGTGAAAAAGTTGGCTTAAAGCTAAACATTCAGAAAACGAAGATCATGGCATCTGGTCCCATCACTTCATGGGAAATAGATGGGGAAACAGTAGAAACAGTGTCAGATTTTATTTTTCTAGGCTCCAAAATCACTGCACATGGTGACTGCAGCCATGAAATTAAAAGATGCTTACTCCTTGGAAGAAAAGTTATGACCAACCTAGATAGCATATTCAAAATCAGAGACATTATTTTGCCAACAAAGGTCTGTCTAATCAAGGCTACGGTTTTTCCTGTGGTCATGTATGGATGTGAGAGTTGGACTGTGAAGAAGGCTGAACACTGAAGAATTGATGCGTTTGAACAGTGGCATTGGAGAAGACTCTTGAGAGTCCCTTGGACTGCAAGGCGATCCAACCAGTCCATTCTGAAGGAGATCAGCCCTGGGATTTCTTTGGAAGGAATGATGCTAAAGCTGAAGCTCCAGTACTTTGGCCACCTCATGCGAAGAGTTGACTCATTGGAAAAGACTCTGATGATGGGAGGGATTGGGGGCAGGAGGAGAAGGGGACGACAGAGGATGAGATGGCTGGATGGCATCACGGACTCGATGGACGTGAGTCTGAGTGAACTCCGGGAGTTGGTGATGGACAGGAAGGCCTGGCGTGCTGCCATTCATGGGGTTGCAAAGAGTCAGACACGATTGAGTGCCTGAACTGAACTGAGATCACTTTCTAACATCACACACAAAAATGAACTCAAAATGGATTAAAGATCTAAATGGAAGACCAGAAACTATAAAACTCCTGGAGGAGAACATAGGCAAAACACTCTCCAATGTAAATCACAGCAGGATCCTTTATGATCCACCTCCCAGAATACTGGAAATAAAAGCAAAAATAAACAAACGAGCTCTAATTAAAATTAAAAGGTTCTGCACAGCAAGGGAAACTCTAAGCAAGGTGAAAAGACAGCCTTCTGAATGGGAGAAAATAATAGCAAATGAAGCAACTGACAAAGAATTAATCTCAAAAATATACAAGCAACTCCTGCAGCTCAATTCCAGAAAAATAAACGACCCAATCAAAAAATGGGCCAAAGAACTAAATAGATATTTCTCCGAAGAAAACATATGAATGGCTAACAAACACATGAAAAGATGCTCAACATCACTCATTATCAGAGAAATGCAAATCAAGACCACAAAGAGGTACCATTCACACCAGTCAGAATGGCTGCTATCCAAAAGTCTACAAGCAATAAATGCTGGACAGGGTGTGGAGAAAAGGGAACCCTTTTACACTGTCTGTGGTAATGCAAACTAATCCACATCCATTTCTAACTGTTGCTCCTTGATTTCTCAGGAGGCCTGTAAGGTGGTCTGGTATTCCCATCTCTTTCAGAATTTTCTAGTTTGTTGTGATCCACACAAAGGCTTTAGTGTAGTCAATGAAGCAGAAGGAGATGTTTTTCTGGAATTCTATTGTTTTTCCTATGACCCAAGGGATGCTGGCAATGTGATCTCTGGTTCCTCTGCCTTTCTAAAATCCAGCTTCAACATGTGGAAGTTCATGCTTCATGTACTGTTGAAGCCTTGCTTGGAGAATTTTCAGCATCACTTTGCTAGCATGTGGGATGAGTGCAATTGTGTGTACTTGAGGGCATTTACTAAGTGAAATAAGTCAGACAGAGAACAACAAATAGTATATGGTATCACTTTTTAATGTAGAATCTTAAAAAGTCAAATTCCTTGAAATGGAGAGTAGAATGCTGGTTACTAGGGACTGGGGGTGGGAGAAATTTGAAGATGTTGGTCAAAAAGTACAAACCTCCAGGGAGATGAGTATGTACACATACAGTGATTATAGTGCAATTTGGTATTACCTACTTGAAAGTTGCCAAGATAGTAGATCTCAGCACCAAAAAGAAATGGTAATTATGTGAAGTGATGTAGATGTTAGCTAATGTTGTGATGAGAATCATTTTGCAATATGTAAGTATAATCAAATCAATATATCATGCATTTTATATGTTTATGATGTTACATTCAATTATATCTCAATAAACCTAGAGGGTAATGTTCCTGGCAGGTAGAACCACTTTTGTGGCATTGTCCATGCTGATGTTCACTCAAAAATTCCTGTCCTGGGAAAGGAGACACTCAAGAGGCAATTTTATTTAAAAATGCCTAAAAAGCAAGAGACAAGTGGAGATAAGATTATTGGTCAAAAGTTGGAAATAAAAAGAGATCTCAGAAACCTAAAATGCTCTTCCTCACTGATGCTATAACCCTTGTTGGGGACAAGATGCTGGTGTCACAGAAAACTTTGGAAAACATTACCATAGCCCAGAGCTAAGGGATAGGATGTGCTTAGTTCCTCAGTCGTGTCTGACTCTTTGTGACCCCATGAACTGCAGCCCTCCAGGTTCCTCTGTTCGTGAGGGTTCTCCAGGTAAGAATACTGGAGTAGGTTGCCATGCCCTCCTCCAGAGGACCTCCCCATCCCAGGTTCTTGCATTGCAGGCAGATTCTTTACTAACTGAGCTAACCAGGGAAGCCCAAGAAAACTGGAGTGGTTAGCTTATCTCTTCTCCAGGGTATCTTTCTGGCCCAGGGTCTCCTGTATTGCAGGCAGTTTTTTTGCCAGATGAGCTACCAGGAAATCAGCATGGGATAGGATATGCAGTGACAATACTGCATACCCACCAGTTCACTGGTTAATGTTGCTGTCTCTTTAAGTCATCACCACTGGGCCCTCCCCTCCCTGAGCTTCTTGAGCTCTGAGAAGCACAGAGACTTCCTTGTTGGTGGGGAGGAAACCAGTCACTGCACCCACAGCCAAGGGCAGGCAGCAGATCAGGAGCTTCTTGGATCTAATGTTAGAGCCTGTCACCAATTCTGCAGGAAAGGTGAGTGGAAGGGAAAGGGAGTCAGTCCGGGAGTAGGACCTGTGGGTAACAGGAAGAGTCTGTGTGAAATTGACTAGCGAGCACGTGCATTCTAGTAAGTATGAGAAAGGGAAGCAAGACCTAGAGACAGTAACTTCGCATGTGTAGGTTAGTAAGGATGTTTTGAGTGTCAAATAGGGTAAGTTCAGAAGTGGTAAGCATCACTCTCCAGCTCTTGTTGCACATGCTCCTGTTGTTGTTTAGTCATTCAGTCATGTCTAACTCTTTGCAACCCCTGGACTGTAGCCCACCAGTCTCCTCTGTCCTCCACTGTCTCCCAGAGTTTGCTCAAAATTCACGTCCCTTGAATCAGTGATGCTAAGTGATGCACATACTCTTGAAAGTGAAGTCACACAGTGATGTCTGACTCTTTGCAACCCCATGGACTGTAGCCCACCAGGCTTCTCCATCCATGAAATTTTCCAGACAGGAGTACTGGAGTGGGTTGCCATTTCCTTCTCTAAGCACATACTCTTATGTGGCACATACTCTTAAATTCTCTCTCTTTCTCTGTATGTGTGCACGCTCAGTCACTCATGTCCGACTCTTTATGATCCCCTGGACTGTAGCACACCAGGCTCCTCTCTCCATGGAAATTACCAGGCAAGAATACGGGAGTGGGTTGCCATTTCCTGTTCCAGGGGATCTTCCTGACCCCGGAATCAACCCCACATCTCTTGTGTCTCTTGCATTGGCAGCAAGATTCTTTACCACTGAGCCACCTGGGAAGCCCCTCTCCTACCCTAGTCCCCTAGTAAATAAGAAAGGTGATTGCTAGAACTACTGCAGACACCAAAATGCATTTTCAAAGTCAACAAACACTCCCCAAAAGCATGTTCAGCAAAGGCAAAAGGTACTCCCGGGGACTTACAAGGAAAGCTAACCTCAGAACAAGTTACAAAGTGAGAATTCTGTAATTCTAAAACCTCCACTCTCCTTAGCACTACCCACAATAGTGCAGGAAACAACTAAGGTTATGAACTTGGTCCTCACCCCTTGCCCTACAGGGACTCTTGAATATCTTCTCCCCAAGTCAAGCTGGGCTTCGTGGGCTGCTGTACCATGTTAATTTCCTCATCGCAACTGTGTACTGAAGGGGTGGGACTAGGATAACTGATTCAAAAACAAGTCATGGGCTGAATGATTAAAAATAATTCGGCATGGAGGGGAACTTAATCTTTTTAAGTACAGATATAGGAATATAAATCTAAGAAATACACATTTTTATATATTGTGAATCACCACAATGGCATTTCTGCAGCCATAAAATAAAGATTGGAGCAATATGGCAGGTGTGGATAATATTAAGAAAAAAACACAGACTGTGAATAGTGTATGTGATAGCATTGCAGCTACATAAAAATGTGCATTGCACATGGACAATAAGATCAAAGGAACTATAGAAAATAAAAAGTATTGCAAAAGATAAAAATACATACATGTTTAACAATCTCCTAAATAATTCCAAAAGTTGCCAGGTTCAATGAGTACTGGACTAGCTAAATAAATCTCGACCCCTTGAAGTTGTAAAAGAAAGGATTGTACAAATTTTACTTTTTCCAATAACTGTATACCTTTGTAACCCCAGATTTTAGCTGTTAAGAACCTCAGAAGAACTTTCCAAATTCCATTCCAAACTTTGCAGGAAGTTCCAAAGGGCATACCCAAGAGTTCTGTGGATTCCCTGTAGCACACTTTCTCATTTCCTCCTGTGACAAGGACATCTTGCTTCAGGTAAAGTCTTCTTCTTGGTTGTGAATCTTGTAGCTCTTTCTTCATTTCAGCTCTGCTGTCAATTAAGGGAGCCTGTAGATTTCTAGACACAAATAACTAATCACATCATGGGATTTGCCCCTGGGGCAAATTTGACTGAAAGCTTTGGGGGGTGGGGGCTGCAGGAGAGATACTGCAGAAATGCAAACAGCTTTGGCTTGAGTTCTAGACAAAACTGCCCTCTGAGTTCTTTGAGACGGGTTATTGAGCCAGCCTCCCTCTTTGCTTTTCCTTCGTTGTTGGAGCCAATGGAAGAGAACACAGTTATCTGTAAGAACCAGGTGGGTGACATGGAGAGGTAGAGTCTGAAATGGACAGTAAAGCAGACAGGACTCAGGCAGAAATGTGGGGTGGGATGTAAGGTTCTAGGAGGGAGAGCACCAGGTGGGTTGGAAAAGGCGCTGAAATCTTCTGTGTCTGGAGTGGCTGGCTGGTGGGGTGGGGGGTGGGCGGGGATTCACTGGAATTGAGGCTCGAGAAGTAGGCTGAGGAGAGACTGTGCTCTCTTGTTCAGGTGCTCATGGGATCAGGGAAACTGGATCACAGAATGTTTAATTGTATTAAATGATATTTGAATGAGTATAATCACTTTACTTTGAGAAGCCTCAGATTCAAAGGCAAGAGCATAACAAGCTGGAGGGGAGCCTCCTAGTCTATCACACAGATCATATTCAGACTTATTTGTTTACTTATTTTTAATTGACATACAGTTGACTTAAAATACTATAGTACTTTCAAGTGTACAACATAGTGATTCAACATTTTTATAGATTATGCTTCATGTAAAGTTAATATAAAATATTAACTATATTTTTTGTACATTACATTTTTGTATCTTTTATTTCCTGGCCACACCCTGTGACTTCAGGGATTTAGTTCCCCAAACAGGAATCAAACCCTTGTCCTTGGCAGTGAAATCCCCAACCACTGGACTGCCAGAGAATTCCTTATCTTAATTTTATACCTAATAGTTTTTACCTCTTAATGATTTTCTCCAATCTTGCCTCCCCCTTCAGCCCTATCCTCAGTGGTAACCACTAATTCACTCTTTGCACTGGTGAGTCTGTTTCTCTTTTGTTATATTCAACTATTTGTTTTTTTCAGATTGTGAAAACATACAGCATTTTTCTTTCATATGACTTATTTCAATAAACGTAATATGACTTATTTTAATAAGGATGACCTATTTCAATAAATATAATACCCTCTACGTCCATCCATGTTGTTGCAAATGGAAAGATTTCATCCTTTTTTATGGCTGAGGATTATTCCATTATATATATATATATATAAAGATAATCAAAAATGAAAGTGTTAATCACTCAGTCATGTCCAACTCTTTAAGATCCCATGGACTGTAGCCCACCAGGCTTCTCTGTCCATGGAATTCTCCAGGCAAGGATATCGGTGTGGGTAGCCTTTCCCTTCTCCAGGGGGAATCTTCTCAACCCAGGGATCAAACCCAGCTCTCCTGCACTGCAGGCAAATTCTTTACTGTCTGAGCACAGGGAAGCCAATACACATGTATATATAAAACACCTTCTTTACCCAATCATCTATTGATGGACATTTAGGTTGCTTTCCTATCTTGGTTATTATCAATAATGCTGGTATGAATATTGGAGTGCATACACCTTTCTGAATTAGTGTTTTCATTTCCTTTGGATATATACCCAGGAGTAAAACTGCTAGATCATATGCAAGTTCTATTTTAAAATTTTCAAGGACCCACCGTACTGTTTTCTGCCATTACTGTAGCAACTGGCATTCCCACTCAGGGCACTAGGGCTCCTTTTCTCTACATCCTCGCCAACACGTGTTATTTCTTGTTTTCTGATGACAGCCATACTGACAGTGGTGCCCCATGCCTCTTGTACCCGAATATCTGTTTTTTTCCTCAAGTTGGGAAACTTTTCAATTATAATTCCACCAAACATATTTTTGACCCACTTCTCTCTTGTCTCTTCCTATAACTTGAATTTTGTACACTTGATGTTGTCCCAGAGGACCCATAAACTATCATCCATTTTTTAAATGTGTTTTTCTTTTTGCTGTTCTGGTTAGGTGATTTCCACTCTTCTGTCTTAGATGTTCTTCTCTGTCACCTCAGCTGGCCTGAATTCCTTCCAGCTTGTTTTTCATTTCAGTTATCATAATCATCAGCTCTGATTGATTTTAATATTTTCTAGTTCTTTCTGAAGTTTCCACTGTGTTCAGCTGTTGTTTCCTCAAGTTCAGCTAGCATTTTTACTACTGTTGCCTTGGACTCTTTGGCAAGCAAACTATCTGTCTCTGTTTTCTCATTCTTTCATTTAAAATACATGCCTCTGTTTTCTCATTTTCTTTAACTTTCTCAGTCTGCTGCTATGGAGTTAGGTGAATGGTCACCTACCCTGTCTTGAAGGCATGTCCTTCGTGGAAGTGTCCCTTTGCAGTGTGCATGTGCCTGGTGGCTTTGGTGGGAGAGCTGGACCGGAAGTGAGCGGTGACTGCGTCTTCTCCCAGGGTGTGCTGGCAGCCACCACAGTGGTGGGAGGCAGGGCTAGAGTCAGAGGGGCGACAGCCAGAGCCAGGTGCCAACCAGGGCTTCTCCTAGGCTTCATACCAGTTGCCACTCTATTGTGGGAGGAGTCAAAAGCCAAGTGGAAGGAGCAGGAGTCTTAAGGGAGCTTAATCTTCCCCCAGATTGATGACTGTCTTCACCTTGGCTGGGGGCATAGCCAGGGCCTGAGGGCTTGGGGCCTCACTTCTGAGCTGGTTTCATTTTTTCAGTACCAAGGGGTACACATCAAGGCAGGATGGGGAATCAAAGGGTTGGAGCCAGACCACAGAGCTTTCTCTTCTCCTTCCCTGGGGCTCACCTACCCACTGGCAGTGGTGGCCTCTGCCTTTGAGGGGAGCAGTAGTGGATGGAGTAGGATCCTGGGCTCTGGGAGGTGCTCTGGGGGCAGTCCTGGCAGGCTGGCCAGAGCACCAGGCAGTATTCAATCTACTGCCTCTGCACTGGGACTGGGGGCAAGCAAGCTGTACATGCTCTTCAAGACCAGGGTCTCAGTATCTTACAGCCCCTACAATAAGCCCTACAGATTTCCAGACCAGCTAAGGGGCTCATCTTGACACGGAGTAAATGTTATCATCTCCCCTCTGCTCTTTGCATTTGAGGGCCCTGAGAAGACAAAGTCAAGCTTACCAGGTGTTCTCACAGCATCATCCCAACCCCAGACTAGGATCCTCCAAATGTCTTTGCTGAGCATTTCCTCCTATCTCTTTCCAATGCCCCAGGGAAGGCAGGAACTATGACCTTCTCACTCTGAGGTCACCAGCATTTTAGACCTGGCCTGACACTCTGTAGGCAGTTACACCTATTTGATAAATGAGTGAATGAACAAATTGTGTCTGGGACTCTTTCAGGTAATCATGGGAGGACGGAAGGTGGCAAGAGATGAAGAAAATGCCTATGGTAAGAACACGTCTCACAATGTGTATTTGCCCCCAAGTGTGAACCCTGGATGGTAGGGGGATGGGCTAATTCAAGACTGAACAAGAGAAGCTGAGAGGTGACTCGATGCTGGGGTGAAGCAGCAAGAGCCCTGGGGCTGGCACTTCACCTGGATCTTTGTCCCTGCCCTGCTGTGAGATATCAACTTCTTTGACTAACCTGTATCTCTGTTTCCAAAATAAAATGAATAAACAGAAGTGGATGTAAAGGGCATCAAGTCGTGTATTAGAGGGAACATGGTTCACCAGGTAGAAGGTGTTAGGGAACAAGGATGGAGGGCTACACAAGTGTCTTATTAGGCAGCAGGTTTAAGAGACAAGAGAGGAGGAGGAGGGAGGCAGGAAGGGAAGGAAGAGAGTTGAGCTCATCTTATTTTCTGATGCCCTGTGAGGATAGCACTACAATATTGATTCCGTTTGTGCAGAAGAGGTTTAACACTTAAATTAAGCAGCTCCCAGGGTTACAAGGCTGGTAGAGGACAGTCTATGATTCAAACCCCCAGCTATGGGACTCCAGATGTCCCTCCGGGCTGGGCTGACTGCCCCACCCTTTTCCCCAGTGGGAGGGCATAAAGAAAAAGAAGGACCAGCTCTGCACAGCCTGGATGACAGATCATATCACATGAAGTATTGGCCTGTATTACAAAGGTGCATTCTCTAGAGAGAGGTTCAGCAGCTGCTGGAGCACAGGTGCACGTGTGATGCCAAAGATGAGAGAAATAGAGGGGTAGAGATCTCCTTGGAGTGCCCACATCTCACACAGGTCAGTCAGTAAAGTGAAAGTCGCCTAGTCATGTCTGACTCTGCAATCCCATGACTAGACAGTCCATGCAATTCTCCAGGCCAGAATTTTTGGAGTGGGCAGCCTTTCCCTTCTCCAGGGGATCTTCCCAACCCAGGGATGGAACCCAGGTCTCCCGCGCTGCAGGCAGATTCATTACCAGATGAGCCACAAGGGAAACCAGTAAAGGTTTGGTCCCAAACACAACCGTGGAAGCGCTCTGTTCTCCTTTGCTCGCAAGGCGTCCAGGAGACCTGGGGACCAGGACATGTTGCTCTCAGATCCCGAAGCTTACAGACCACCGGTGCCCACAGGTTTCCAGGAGTTCAGGTCCGCCCTGCAGGAGCGCAGGCTGCGCCTCCTCCTGGCCGGGAGGTCAGGGACCGGGAAGAGCGCCACGGGCAACAGCATCCTCCAGCGGAAGCACTTCCTCTCCAGGCTCGCGGCCACGGCGGTGACCAGGGCCTGCGCCACGGGGAGCTGCCGCTGGGCCTCGTGGGACGTGGAAGTCCTCGACACCCCCGACCTCTTCAGCCCCGAAGTCGCCCAGGCAGACCCTGGCTTCGAGGAGAGAGGCCGCTGCTACCTGCTGTCGGCCCCGGGGCCCCACGCCGTGCTCTTGGTGACCCAGCTGGGCCGCTTCACCTCCCAGGACCTGCGGGCCTGGCAAGGGGTGAAGGCGTTCTTTGGGGCGGGCATCGCGGCTCGCACCGTCGTGGTCTTCACCCACAGGGAGGACCTGGCGGGGGGCTCGCTGCAGCAGTACGTGCGCGACACTGACAACCGCGCGCTCCGGGAGCTGGTGGCCGAGTGCAGGGGCCGCTGCTGCGCCTTCGACAACCGAGCGGCCGACGGGGAGCGGGAGGCGCAGGTCGGGGAGCTGATGGGCCTCGTGGTGGAGCTGGTGAGGGACCAGGGCGGCGTCCCCTACACCAACGACGTGTATCGCCTGGCGCAGACCCTGGGCGGGCTGAGCCGCGAGGAGAGGCTGCGCAGGGTGGTGGAGCAATTAGCTGCCCCCGCGCAGACGTGGCCGGACCGCTGGCCTGTGGCCGGGCTGTGGCGGTGGACCAAGGCGGGGCCAGGGACTAGGTATAAGCTGGGACTGGCCGCCCTGCTGGGCGCCCTGGTCCTGCTGTACCTGCTCTGCAGGCGCCGGCCCGAGGCGGTGACGGTGTGAACTCAGTCTTGCAGGTCACCTGGCAAGAAAGGACCTGGACACTTGGATCTGAAGGGGGATTTCAAAGGAATCAGTTTTCAGAAATTTCATGTTTATTCCATCACATAGTTTTAAACAATAAAGTTGTACCACTTCAAAACATCCTTAAAATGTGTTTAGCTGTCTTGATGTATTGTTCATCTGTGAGAAATGGTAAAATGACCGGCAGTTTTCAGTAGAAAATGGATTCCTAGCAAAGGGAAAACCCACTCTTTTTATTTTGACCTTGCGTGTGTCGGTTTGCTGGTTTGTTTGTTTAGACACTGCCTTCCTCTCTTTGGACCTCTATTTTAAACAGAGAGAGAGAGTCTGGGTGGCTTAAAAACAACAGACATTTATTCCTCACAGTTCTGGAGGCTGGAAGTCCATGATCATGGTTGGGTTTGGGGGAGAGTCCTCTCTGAGGTTGCAGAATGCCAGCTTCTAACTGTGCCCTCACACTCAGTTAGAACAATCAATTAGAACAAGGCACTAATTCCAATCATGAGGAATATACCCTCCTGACCTAAGACCCTCCCAGTGACATCACCTCCTAATACTCTCTCCAGACTAGGTTTTCAACCTGTGAATGTTGAGGTGGGAGAGGATGCACACAAATATTCAGACCATAGCCTATAGAGACTCTTCTTGATATTTTCTAGTTCTTACAGGTAGTTTTCTCCCTTCAGTGATCCTTGGAGATTTTTATTATCATCAAGGAAAGAGAAGTCACAGTCATACATGTTAATGTTTAATTCCAGGTGACACTGAAAATCGCTCAGTCCTGTCCAACTCTTTCCAACCCCAGGGACTATACAGTCCGTGGAATTCTCCAGGCCAGAATTTTTGGAGTGGGCAGCCTTTCCCTTCTCCAGGGGATCTTCCCAACCCAGGCAGATTCTTTACCAGATGAGCCACAAGGGAAACCAGTAAAGGTTTGGTCCCAAACACAACCGTGGAAGCGCTCTGTTCTCCTTTGCTCGCAAGGCGTCGAGGAGACCTGGGGACCGGGACATGTTGCTCTCAGGTTCCGAAGCTTACAGACCACCGGTGCCCACAGGTTTCCAGGAGTTCAGGTCCGCCCTGCAGGAGCGCAGGCTGCGCCTCCTCCTGGCCGGGAGGTCAGGGACCGGGAAGAGCGCCACGGGCAACAGCATCCTCCAGCGGAAGCACTTCCTCTCCAGGCTCGCGGCCACGGCGGTGACCAGGGCCTGCGCCACGGGGAGCTGCCGCTGGGCCTCGTGGGACGTGGAAGTCCTCGACACCCCCGACCTCTTCAGCCCCGAGATCACCCAGGCATACCCGGGCTTCGAGGAGAGAAGCCGCTGCTACCTGCTGTCGGCCCCTGGGCCCCACGCCGTGCTCCTGGTGACCCAGCTCGGCCTTTTCACCTCCCAGGACCTGCGGGCCTGGCAAGGGGTGAAGGCGTTCTTTGGGGCGGGCATCGCGGCGCGCACCGTCGTGGTCTTCACCCGCAGGGAGGACCTGGTGGGGAGCTCGCTGCAGCAGTACGTGCGCGACACTGACAACCGCGCCCTCCGGGAGCTGGTGGCCGAGTGCAGGGGCCGCTGCTGCGCCTTCGACAACCGAGCGGCCGACGGGGAGCGGGAGGCGCAGGTCGGGGAGCTGATGAGGCTGGTGGAGGAGCTGGAGAGGGACCATGGCGGCGCCCCCTACACCAACGACTTGTACCACCTGGCGCAGACCCTGGGCGGCTGAGCCGCAAGGAGAGGCTGCGCAGGGTGTCGGAGCGACTGGCCTCTGGCCGGGCTGTGGCGGTGGCCCATGGCTGGTGTAAACTGGGCCTGGCCGCCCTGCTGGGCGCCCTGTTCCTGCTGTACCTGCTCTGCAGGTAGCTGCCTGATGCCTTTGGTGAGGTCATTCCCGACACATTGTAAATAACACTTCATCCCTTGCAGTGATAATCACGCTCATCTCAGGTGTGTTGCTGCTTCAGGGCACGCATTCCCTTCTTTTCTCTCCCACCTCTCCTAATCTACCAACCTCAAAGGTGTGCCAGGCAAATCACCCACATGAAACTTCCACTGTTACCTAGTGGTCCCTGAACTCCCCTCTCCGCAGAGCCTAACAGCCACTGTTAATTTTAGGTGTTTTCCTCCTGACCTCAGACTGCCTTTGACTCCATCCTGTCACTGAACTGCTTTTGCTCCTGAAAGCAGATGAGGACCGTTTGCCCTCTCATCCCCTAGACTCCTCCATGAACCAAGGGCAGAACCGCCCCAGGGCAGAGTCTGCGTACATATTCATTTGCTTGAATTGAACTGAATGGAAGAAATAAATGTACTGGATAGTCACATTGTGTTCAAAGAAATCAGTATTTGCAGATGTTTCTTCATCCACTGTATATACGCATTGAACACAGATGCTGCCCTCTCATTCCTGACCCCAGCGGCAAATAACCATGCACCCACACACTCACTCAGGTGTGTGATGGCAAGGAGAGAAGACATTAGTGCAGACCTGGCCCTCTGTACCGGCAGGGGATTGTCGCCCCCCAGCAGCTTGAATGCAGATGTTTCTGCACATCCAAAGAGACTGTCATTGGAGACTTGGTTCCCTAGGGCCCATGGAGGTCCTCCAGAAAGTCTCCTCCCAATAAGGAGTTTTCCCACTAGCTGACCAACTCACAGGGTAAGCAAGGGTATGGCTTTTCAATTCAGGGATAAATTTAAAGATTTAAGTGGATTGGAGATTTTTATTTTATGTGAATCTCAAAAGGCAATTAGGACTTTGTGGGCTGAGAACTGGTGATATGATCGTGGAGTAGAGAGTCACCCCTGTCTCATGCATGCCTGGGAGAATCAGCTGTCTGGTGCAGACAAGTGAGCCAGGTTAGCCTGTATCATCGGTCCTAGGTGTGCCTCCCTATCTCTTTATTCACATTTGCTTTATCCCCAACTCCACCGTCTTCACACACCAACAGAAGCCCATCTCTAATACAGCTATGCACTTCCAGGTCTCTCCCTACAGTATCCTCTGCCTCTTGCCTCCCCAGCCAGAGATTCTCAGCCTACTGATGACCTCAGATCACTAAGTGAAAGTCGCTCAGTTGTGTCCGATTCTTTGTGACCCCATGGACTATACAGTCTATGCAATTCTCCAGGCCACAATACTGGAGTGGGTAGCCTTTCTCTTCTCCAGGGCATCCTCCCAACCAGGGATCAAACCCAGGTCTCCCACATTACAGGCAGATTCTTTACCAGCTGAGCCACCAGGGAAGCCCTGAGATCACTAAAGAGACATGTAAAAAGGAGAAATGATCTGCAACAACTGAGTACATCTGTGAGGCCCACAAACCCTGCATGAATGCGATTGCAAACACGAAGAGGAACACCAGTGCCCAATGCTGAGGCTTGAAATTTGCTCAGCTGCAAAGGCCATTTTGGTTTAAGGAGTTGTGTGCGGATCTCAGCAGAGGTCCTGAGAGGGAATCTTGCTTTTTTTCTGGTTCACTTTTTGATACACTCTTAGAGTAAACAGAGAAATATCCTGCCATTGTCACTCCTCTGAGAAAAGGGATGGTGATTGGTGAATAAATGTGAAAAAGAATGAAAATAGAATGACAAAGTGCCCCGTGTGAAAAATGGATAGTCTTAATCTATGATTCAAATAATGAGAAACATCTGATTCTTGCTCTTGCTTTGGGAAGGAATGAAGGCTAGGAAATTCCTAAGTGACTCTGGTTGAGCTGATGGACGTGTGGGGAGGAACATGCCAGGGATCCCAGAAGGCAGGCAATCACCTAGTTCAACACTAGGGAGCTGTCTGTATATATGTGGGATATACACAAGAGGATAAAGAATGCCATGAAGAATGTCTGTAACAGATTGATGGATAGAAACAACATATAGGGCTGGGACCACTGGATATTCACAAGCAAAATAATAAATTTGGATGTTTATCTTGCACGATATAAAACCATTAACTCAAAATGGATCAAAGACCTAAATGTAAGAGTTAAAACTATAAAACTCTTAGAAGAAAACAAGTGCAAATCTTCATGACTATGGATTAGACAATAGTTTCTAATATATGACATCAAAAGCACCAAAGAAAAACAGATGTCATATTTAATCAAAATTAAAACATTTTCCCATTAAATAATACTATCTAGAAAGTGAAAAGACAGCCTAAACAATGGCAGAAAATATTTGCCAACCTGATAAAGATCTCATATCCAGAATATATAATGAACTCTTACAACTCTACAACAAGAAGACAAATAATCCAATTTTTAAATGAATGAAAGATTTGAATAGGAGTTTCTTCAAATAAGATACACAAATGGCCAAAAAATACATTAAAAAAATAATGAACATCATTTGTCATTGGGGAAATGCAGATCAAAATAAGATACCACTTCATATTTCCTGGGATTTTTTTAAAAGAAAAAAAATAACAAATACTGATGAGTATGTGGATAAATTTAATCCTTGTCCACTGCTGGTGAGGATGTAAAATGATGCAACTGCTGTAGAAAATAGTTTGGCATTGCCTCAAAAAGTTAAACATAGATTACCATCAGTCAGTTCAGTTCAGTTCAGTCGCTCAGTCGTGTCCAACTCTTTACAACCCCATGAATTGCAGCAATTCATTTCCTAGGTATATATCCAAGAGGACTGACAACACATGTTCAGTCCAAAAATTCTACATGAATGGTAAAGCATCATTATTCATAATAGTAAAATAAAGCGGAAACAACCCAAATGGACAACTAATGAATGGATACACACACACACCCCCAATATATATATACATATAATGGAGTATTATTTAGCCATAAAGAGGACTGGAGTAGGAACTTCCTTGGTGGTCCAGTGGTTAAGAATACACTTTCCAAAGCTGGGGACACAGGTATGATCTCTAGCTTTCAAACTAAGATTTCACATGCCATGGAACAGCTAAGACTGAGCTCCACAATTACTGAGCCCTCCTACTTCACAGGCCACATGCCACAACTAGAGAGCCTGTGTGCCACAACTACTGAGGCTGCATGCCACAACTAGGGAGATCAGGCACACAATGAAGATTCCATGTGCTGCAACTAAGACCTTTTAAAAAGGAATGGAGTACAGTTACATGCAATAATGCGAATAACCTTTGAAAGCATTATGCTAAGTGAAAGGAGCCAGGGAAAAGATCACATGAAGATATGATTGCATTTACATGAAACATCCAAAAGCAAGAATGGGCTCATGAGAGTGTCCTCAACAAGGTTTTAGCTTTACTTCCTTGTACTCTGTTAACATTTATATTCAGCTTCACTTTTTAAGCCTTTTTCCTCTGTGTTCCCAAAAGGCTGCTGAAGCCCTAACACTATGAATGTGATCTTATTGCAAATAAGGTCTTTGTAGATTTGATTGTTAAGGTAAGGCCACTGGGATGAGCTGTAATCCATACAAGTGGTCCTTATTACAAGATGGGGACTGGACACAGACACATGCATTGGATAGACAGTCATATGAAGACAGAAACAGAGGTTGGAATAATGCTGCCAGGGGCCACTAGACGCTAAAAGTGGCAAGGAAGGAAACTTCCTAACAGCCTTCAGGAGAAACATGGCCCTGCCAGGACATTTATTCTGGACTTCTGGCCTCCAGACCTGTGAGAGACTAAATTTCTGTTATTATAAGCCACTTCATTTATGCTACTTTGTTATGATAGCCCTGGGAAATTAACATGTCTTCCCTGTGGTGATTTTCTCTAGTTATCCCTGGTCAACACACAACAATTACATCTTGTTGCCATTCAGGGAGATGAAATGGCAGGTCTTACATAGGTGTGGGTCAGCAGGGCACTAAAGGGGAATGCAGGCTGCCTCCACATTAGTCTCCTCTGAGAATGGCATGCTGGTGGCAGCAATGACCTAGGAAAGACATGGATCCTGGAGGTCAGCTGCTGATCAAAACCAAATCAAGCTGAGACTCACTACAGAGCTGAGTGACATTCAAGCAAACCGTGATCATGAAGTAGCTGATGTGCAAGGACAAACTCAGAAACAACAGGAGACTTACCCCCATCCCTACTTACATACTGGAATAGGGAGTAGTGTCTGGATCCTACTGTTCTTTAGTCAGTGAGACAGAAATGGCAGATGCTTGAGAGACATGTCATGCTCTGCCCCCATGGTGGTTCAGGACCATCACCAGAGTGTTCATCAGAAATCAGAGGCCAGGAGGAAGGGGCACAATATTTACCAAGTGTTGAAAGAAAAGACAGAATGGGAAAGATTAGACATCTCTTCAAGAAAATTAGAGATACCAGTGGAACATTTCATGCAAAGATGGGCACAATAAAGGACAGAAATGGTATGGACCTAATAGAAACAGAAGATATTAAGAAGACATGGCAAGGATACACAGGAGAACTATACAAAAAAGATCTTCACAACCCAGATAATCACGATGGTGTAATGCGAAGGCAAGTGGGCCTTAGAAAGCATCACTATGAACAAAGCTAATGGAGGTGATGGAATTCCAACTGAGCTATTTCAAATTTTAAAAGATGATGCTGTGAAAGTGCTGCACTCAATATGCCAGCAAATTTGGAAATCTCATCAGTGGCCACAGGACCAGAAAATGTCAGTATTCCCTCCATCCCAAAGAAGGGCAATGCCAAAGAATGTTCAAAGTACTGCACAATTGCACCCATCTCACACGCTAGTAAAGTAATGCTCAAAATTCTCCAAGTGAGGCTTCAACAGTACATGAACCATGAACTTCAAGATGTTCAAGCTGGATTAGAAAAGGCAGAGGAACCAGAGATCAAATTGCCTACATCCATTGCAAGAAAAAGCAAGGAAATTCCAGAAAAACATCTACTTCTGCTTTACTAATTAGGCCAAAGACTTTGAGTGTTTAGATCACAACAAACCATGGAAAATTCTTCAAGAGATGGGAATATCAGACCACCTGACCTGCCTCCTGAGAAATCTGTATGCCAGTCAAGAAGCAACAGTTAGAACCAGATGTGGAACAACAGATTGGTTCCAATTTGGAAAAAGAGTACGTCGAGGCTGTATATTGTCACCCTGCTTATTTAACTTATACACAGAGTACATCATGCAAAATGCTGGGCTGGATGAAGTGCAAGCTGGAATCAGGATTGCTGGGAGAAATATCGATAACCTCAGATATGCAGATGACAACACCCTTATGGCAGAAAGTGAAGAACTAAAGAGCCTCTTGATGAAAGTGAAAGAGGAAGTGAAAAAGCTGGTTTAAAACTCAACATTCAGAAAACTAAGATCATGATATCCAGCCCCATCACTCCATGGCAAATAGATGGGGAAACAATGGAAACAGTGACAACTTTCTTTTTGTGGGCTCCAAAATCACTGCAGATGGTGACTACAGCCATCAATTTAAAAGATGGTTGCTCCTTGGAAGAAAAGCTATGACCAACGTAGATATCATATTAAAAAGCAGAGATATTACATTTCCAACAAAGGTCCATCTAGTCAAAGCTATGGTTTTTCTAGTAGTCATGTATAGATGTGAGAGTTGGACAATTAAGAAGGCTGAGCACCAAAGAATTGATACTTTTGAACTGTGGTGTTGGAGAAGACTCTGAAGAGTCCCTTGGACTGCCAGGAGATCAAACCAGTCCATCCTAGAGGAAATCAGTCTTGAATATTCACTGAATATTCAGTTATTGAGTAAACTTGAATATTCAGCACCAAAGAATTCATACTTTTGAACTATGTTGTTGGAGAAGACTCTGAAGAGTCCCTTGGACTGCCAGGAGATCAAACCAGTCCATCAGAGAAGAAATCAGTCTTGAATAGTCATTGAATATTTAGTCATTGAATAAACTTGAATATTCAGTTTCAGCTGAAGCTGAAACTCCAACACTGTGGCCACCTGATGTGAAGAACTGACTCATTGGAAAAGATCCTGATGCTAGGAAAGACTGAAAGCTAGAGGAGAAGGGGATGACAGAAGATGAGATGTTTCAATGGTATCACCGAGTCTTGGATATGAGTATGAGCAAGCTCTGGGAGTTGGGGAAGGACAAGGAAGCCTGGCGTGCTGCAGTCCATGGGGTTGCAAAGAGTCAGATACAGCTGAAACTGAACAGAACTGATTCACAAGAATCACCCTCACAGAACACAGAAGGCACCACGGGTGCCATATCTGAAGCACCACGAACAGCATCCACCTCCATCTGCCCAGAGTGATTTCAGGGACTCTGGCTCTATTCTCTGGGCAGAAGAGAGATTACTATCTTTTTTAAAATATATATAAAAAGGAGGAAACTGAGGCCCAGAAATCTTAGATGGCACACACAAAGCACACACACACACACACCCCTCCCCGCCCCCGGCCCCATACAGGATCTAGAAGCACAGTCTAAGTCTTTGAATTCATTCTCCTTCTGTTCCTTCAGGCACATTTTCAGCCCCAATCCATCAACTCAAGGATAGGTTATGGGAAATGAGGAAATGAAACCACAAGTCAGAATTTGATGGGAAGAAATCTGCATTATGAAATACAATTTCTCTTCCCGTGTTTGTGCTCAACTTAAGGGAAAAAAAGGAAATAATAAATGTTATTGATAAAGAAGTGGTGAAATCTCCAACTCTGCGGATTTGCCTGTTTCTCCATTTATTTCTGTCAGCTTTTACTTTTTGAATTTTGAAGTTCTCTGGGATTTTTTGAAGCTCAGTTACTTATGAGGAGCATCACACTCAGTATGACTATCTCTTGTTGATGAACTAACCTATTTACCAAGATATAGACATAGGATCGTTCTGAAGCCACTTTGTGTGATATTATAGTTGCTGTAGGTTTCATATACTTAACTGATGCATGATATATCTCTTTCCACTCTGCTACATTAGCTTACATTAACCGTAAACTCCCAGATGTTCAAGCTGGATTTAGAAAAAGCAGAGGAACCAGAGATCAAATTGCCAACATCAACTGGATCATTGAAAAAGCAAGAGCGTTCCAGAAAAACATCTATTTCTGCTTTATTGACTATGTCAAAGCCTTTGACTGTGTGGATCACAATAAACTGGAAAATTCTGAAAGAGATGGGAATACCAGACCACCTGATCTGCCTCCTGAGAAACCTGTATGCAGGTGAGGAAGCAACAGTTAGAACTGGACATGGAACAACAGACTGGTTCCAAATAGGAAAAGGAGCATGTCAAGGCTGTATATTGTCACCCTGCTTATTTAACTTATATGCAAAGTACATCATGAGAAACGCTGGGCTGGATGAAGCACAAACTGGAATCAAGATTGCAGGGAGAACTATCAATAATCTCAGTAATTCAGATGACACCACCCTTATAGCCCAAAGTGAAGAAGAACTAAAGATCCTCTTGATGAAAGTGAAAGAGGAAAGTGAAAAAGTTGGCTTAAAGTTCAACATTCAGAAAACAAAGATCACGGCATCCGGTCCCATCACTTCATGGAAAATAGATGGGGAAACAGTGGAAACAGTGGCAGACTTTATTTTAGGGGATGGTGACTTCAGCCATGAAATTAAAAGATGCTTACTCCTTGGAAGAAAAATTATGACCAACCGAGACAGCATAATAAAAAGCAGAGACATTACTTTGCCAAAAAAGGTCCGTCTAGTCAAGGCTATGGTTTTTCCAGTAGTCATATATGGATGTGAGAGTTGGACTATAAGGAAAGCTGAGTGCCAAAGAATTGATGCTTTTGAACTGTGGTGTTGGAGAAGACTCTTGAGAGTCCCTTGGACTGCAAGGAAATCCAACCAGTCCATCCTAAAGGAGATCAGTCTTGAATGCTCATTGGAAGGACTGATGTTGAAGTTGAAACTCCAATACTTAGGCCACCTGTTGGGAAGAACTGATTCATTCGAAAAGACCCTGATGCTGGGAAAGATTGAGGATGGGAGGAGAAGGGGATGACAGAGGATGAGATGGTTGGATGGTATCACTGACTAAATGGACATTAGTTTGAGTAAACTCTGCGAGGTGGTGATAGACAAGGACACCTGGCAGGCTGCAGTTCATGGGGTCACAAAGAGTTGGACATGACTGAGTGATTGAACTGAACTGAGTTGAAGATCAAATCTATGAAATGTAAGTATATCCCAATAAGTCTAGTTCCCAACGTCTATCCTATGCCCTCCCTCCTCTTTTCCCCATCCCCATCTAAGTAACTTACTATTTGTTTCAGTTTCAGATTATTCTGCCATTGCTTCTACGGATGAATGAAAAACACATATATCACATTTATACATGTAGGTCACATTCTTCCTTGTTAAAGTAATGCTAGTAAACTGTACATTATTTTCTTCACTTTGCTTTTTTTGCTTAATGATGTAGTCTACAGATGTCTCCATACGGGGATATAAAGATACTTAAGTCCTTTTTACAGTTGGCTAGTACTTCACTGTGTGAATATACTTTAGTTAATTCAATCAGGTCCTTATTGATAATCATTTGACAAGTTTTTGGTCTTTTGAGGTTTCAAACAGTGGTGCAGTTAACAGCCTTCTGCATAATTTTCTTTCTTTCTCTCTTTTTTTATTTGTTTATTTTGTTTTTGTCAGTGTACCTTTGGAATAAGTCCTAAAATTGTGATTGATAATCAAAGAATAAATGCATATTTACCACTGCAAGTTCTTGCTAACTTCTTCTCTGGTTCTTTTAAACTGTTTTTCTCTTCCCAATAGTCATGCAGGAGAGGACCTGTCTTCCCTAAATCTTTTGTCTTTAAATAGTTATCTATCTATTTGCCTGTGTTGGGTCTTAGGTGCAGCATGCGGATCTTTGTTGCCTCATGTGTGATCTTTCCTTGGGACACACGGTCTCTCTGGTTGTGGTGGGATTAGTTGCTCTATAACATGTGGGATCTTAGTTTCCCAACCAGGGGTGGAACCTCCATCCCCAGAATTGCAAGGTGGATTCTTAACCACTGGGCCACCAGGGAGTCCCTCCCCTATACCTTTTTACCAATAGATTATGCGAAGAAACTTTAATTTTCCCAAATGTGTATGTGAGAAATAGCATCATAGTATAACTTTAATTAATTAATTAATTTTATGGTTTTCTATGTTTTGATATATTTTTCTATGAGCGAATGTTAATATCTTTTAATATATTCAAAGGATATTTACATTTATTCATGAACTTGTTCATTCATATCTCTTATTTGATTTTCTAATAAGCTATTGGTCTTCTCTTTCTCTACTTTCAGATGTTGTTTGTTTTCTAAAATATTTTTATTGAAGTATAGTTATGGAAAAGAAATGCAAAAAAGCAAAATGGATATCTGGGGAGGCCTTATAAATAGCTGTGAAAAGAAGAGAGGCAAAAAGCAAAGGAGAAAAGGAAAGATATAAGCATCTGAATGCACAGTTCCAAAGAACAGCAAGAAGAGATAAGAAAGCCTTCCTCAGCGATCAATGCAAAGAAATAGAGGAAAAGAACAGAACGGGAAAGACTAGAGATCGCTTCAAGAAAATTAGAGATACCAAGGGAACATTTCATGCAAAGATGGACTCGATAAAGGACAGAAATGGTATGGACCTAACAGAAGCAGAAGATATTAAGAAGAGGTGACAAGAATACACAGAAGAACTGTACAAAAAAGATCTTCATGACCCAGATAATCACGATGGTGTGACCACTCATCTAGAGCCAGACATCCTGGAATGTGAAGTCAAGTGGGCCTTAGAAAGCATCACTACGAACAAAGCTAGTAGAGGTGATGGAATTCCAGTGGAGCTATTTCAAATCCTGAAAGATGATGCTGTGAAAGTGCTGCACTCAATATGCCAGCAAATTTGGAAAACTCAGCAGTGGCCACAGGACTGGAAAAGGTCAGTTTTCATTCCAATCCCAAAGAAAGGCAATGCCAAAGAATGCTCAAACTACCGCACAATTGCACTCATCTCACATGCTAGCAAAATAATGCTCAAAACTCTCCAAGCCAGGCTTCAGCCATACATGAACCGTGAACTTCCAGATGTTCAAGCTGGTTTTAGAAAAGTCAGAGGAACCAGAGATCAAATTGCCAACATCCACTGGATGATGGAAAAAGCAAGAGAGTTCCACAAAAAACATCTATTTCTGCTTTATTGACTATGCCAAAGCCTTTGACTGTGTGGATCACAATAAACTGTGGAAGATTCTGAAAGAGATGGGAATACCAGACCACCTGACCTGCCTCTTGAGAAATCTGTACGCAGGTCAGGAAGCAACAGTTAGAACTGGACATGGAACAAGAGACTTTTTCCAAATAGGAAAAGGAGTACGTCAAGGCTGTATATTGTCACCCTGCTAATTTAACTTCTATGCAGAGTACATCATGAGAAATGCTGGACTGTGTTTCTTCATCATAATAAACACAAGCTGGAATCAAGATTGCAGGGAGAAATATCAATAACCTCAGATATGCAGATGACACCACCCTTACGGCAGAAAGTGAAGAGGAACTGAAAAGCCTCTTGATGAAGGTGAAAGTGGAGAGTGAAAAAGTTGGCTTAAAGCTCAACATTCAGAATACAAAGATCATGGCATCTGGTCCCATCACTTCATGGGAAATAGATGACGAAACAGTGGAAACAGTGTCAGACTTTATTTTTTTGGGCTCCAAAATTACTGCAGATGGTGACTGTAGCCATGAAATTAAAAGATGCTTACTCCTTGGAAGAAAAGTTATGGCCAACCTAGATAGCATATTCAAAAGCAGATACATTACTTTGCCGACTAAGGTCCATCTAGTCAAGGTTATGGTTTTTCCAGTGGTCATGTGAAGAAGGCTGAGCACCGAAGAATTGATGTTTTTGAACTGTGGTATTGGAGAAGACTCTTGAGAGTCCCTTGGACTGCAAAGAGATCCAACCAGTCCATTCTGAAGGAGATCAGCCCTAGGATTTGTTTGGAAGGAATGATGCTAAAGCTGAAACTCCAGTACCTTGGCCACCACATGCAAAGAGTTGACTCATTGCAAATGACTCTGATGCTGGGAAGGATTGGGGGCAGGAGGAGAAGGGGACGACCGAGGATGAGATGGCTGGATGGCATCACTGACTCGATGGATGTGAGTCTGAGTGAACTCCAGGAGTTGGTGATAGACAGGGAGGCCTGGCATGCTGTGATTCATGGGGTCGCAAAGAGTCAGACACGACTGAGCAACTGAACTGAACTGAACTGACAGTCTATTTACTATAATTGCAGCAAAGTGATTTAGTTATATATGTATATGTATATGTATATATGTATATGTATATATATATATGTATATATATATATATATATATATATATATATGTATGTATATGTATATGAAGAAGGCAATGGCACCCCACTCCAGTACTCTATCCTGGAGAATCCCAGGGATGGAGGAGCCTGGTAGGCTCCAGTCCATGGGGTCTCTAAGAGTCGGACACGACTGAGCGACTTCACTTTCACTTTCACTTTCCTGTACTGGAGAAGGAAATGGCAAGCCACTCCAGTGTTCCAATGTTCTTGCCTGGAGAATCCCAGGGACAGAGGAGCCTGTTGGGCTGCTGTCTATGGGGTCGCACAGAGTCGGACAAGACTGACGCGACTTAGCAGCAGCATATATATATATATATATATATACACACACACTTCTGATTCTTTTCCATTATATTTATTACAAAATTTTGAATATAGTTCCTTTTACTATACACTAAATCCTTGTTGCTCATGTACTTTATATATAGTGGTGAGTGAAAGTCACTCACTCGTATGCGACTCTTTGCAACTCCATGAACCACAGCACACCAGGCTTCCCTGTCCATCACCAAATCCCAGAGTCTACCCAAACACATGTCCATCTAGTCGGTGATGCCATCAGACCGTCTCATCCTCTGTCATCCCCTTCTCTTCCTGCCCTCAATCTTTCCCAGTATCAGGATCTTTACAAATGAGTCAGCTCTTCCCATCAGGTGGCCAAAGTATTGGAGTTTCAGCTTCAACATCAGTCCTTCCAATGAACACCCAGGACTGATCTCCTTTAGGATGCACTGGATGGACCTCCTTGAAGTCCAAGGGACCCTCAAGAGTCTTCTCCAACACCACAGTTCAAAAGCATCAATTCTTTGGTGCTCAGCTTTCTTTATAGTCCAACTCTCACATCCATATATGACTACTGGAAAAACCATAGCCTTGACTAGACAGACCTGTTTTGGCAAAGCAATGTCTCTGTTTTTTAATATGCTCTTTGGATTGGTCATAACTTTCCTTCCAAGGAGTTCAGTTCAGTTCAGTTCAGTCGCTTAGTCGTGTCCAACACTTTGTGAAGCATCTTTTAATTTCATGGCTGCAATCACTATCTGCAGTGATTTTGGAGCCTAGAAAAATAAAATCAGCCATTGTTTCCACTTTTTCTCCATCTATTTGCCATGAAGTGATGGGACCAGATGCCATGACCTTAGTTTTCTGAATGTTGAGCTTTAAGCCAAGATTTTCACTCTCCTCTTTCACTCTCCATTTTCACTCTTCCTCTTTCATCAAGAGCCTCTTTAGTTCTTCTTCACTTTCTGCTATAAGGGTGGTATCATCTGCATATCTGAGGTTATTGATATTTCTCCCAGCAATCCTGATTCCAGCTTGTATTTCCTCCGGCCCAGCATTTCTCATTATGTACTCTGCATAGAAGTTAAATAAGCACAGTGACAATATACAGCCTTGACGTACTCCTTTTCTCATTTGGAACCAGTCTCTTGTTCCATGTTCAGTTCTAACTGTTGCTTCCTCACCTGCATACATGTTTCTCAGGAGGCAGGTCAGGTGGTCTAGTATTCCCATCTCTTTCAGAATTTCCCACAGCTTATTGTGATCCACACAGTCAAAGGCTTTGGCATAGTCAATAAAGCAGAAATAGATGTGTTTCTGGAACTCTCTTGCTTTTTCAATGATGCAGAAGATGTTAGCAATTTGATCTCTGGTTCCTCTGCTTTTTCTAAATCCAGCTTGAACATCTGGAAGTTCACAGTTCACATATTGTTGAAGCCTGGCTTGGAGAATTTTAAGCATTACTTTGCTAGCATGTGAGATGAGTGCAATTGTGCGGTAGTTTAAGCATTCTTTGGCATTGCCTTTCTTTGGAATGAAAACTGACCTTTTCCAGTCCTGTGGCCACTGCTGAGTTTTCCAAATTTGCTGGCATATTGAGTGCAGCACTTTCACAGCATCATCTTTCGGGATTTGAAATAGCTCTACTGGAATTCCATCACCTCTACTAGCTTTGTTTGTAGTGATGCTTTCTAAGGCCCACTTGACTTCACATTCCAGGATGTCTGCTCTAGTTGAGTGATCACACCATCATGATTATCTGAGTCATGAAGATCTTTTTTGTACAGTTCTTCTGTAGTCCATGGAATTCTCTAGGCCAGAATACTGGAGTGGGTAGTCTTTCCCTTTTCCAGGGTATCTTCCTTACCCAGGGATCGAGCCCAGGTCTTGCACATTGCAGGCAGATTCTTTACCCGCTGAGCCACAAGGAATATATAGTGGTGAAAGTGAAGTTGCTTAGTCGTGCCTGACTCTTTGCGACCCCATGGATAGTAGCCTGCACCAAGCTCCTCCATCCATGGGATTTTCAAGGCAAGAATACTGGAGTGGGTTGCCATTTCCTTCTCCAGGGAATCTTCCCAACCCAGGGATAGAATGCAGGTCTCTCACATTGTAGATAGATGCTTTACCATCTGAGCCATCAGGGAAATTAGTGGTATGTTTCCATATATAGTGGTGAAGTGTAAGTGAAGTTGTTCAGTTGTGTCTGACCTTTTGCGACCCGTGGACTGTAGCCCACCAAACTCCTCTGTCCATGGGATTCTCCAGGCAAGAATACTGGAGTGGGTTGCCATTTCCTTCTCCAATATACAGTGGTATGTATCCATAAATCCGATACTCCTAATTTATTCCTTTTCCCAGTACTCTTGCCTGGAGAATCCCAGGGACAGAGGAGCCTGGTAGGCTGCAGTCCATGGGGTCACTGAGAGTCAGACACGACTAAGCCTCTTCACTTTCACTTTCATGCATTGGAGAAGGACATGGCAACCCACTCCAGTGTTCTTGCCTGGAGAATCCCAGCAGCGGGGGAGCCTGGTGGGCTGCCATCTATGGTGTCACACCGAGTCAGACACAACTGAAGCAACTTAGCAACAGGAGCAGCAGCGGCTGACTTTCCTATTTGGTAATCATAAGTGTGTTTTCTGTGTCAGTGAGTCTGTTTCTGTTTTGTAAATAAGGTCATTTATTTTTTTAGATTTTACATATAAATTGTACCATATAATATTTGTTTTTTTCTGACTTACTTCACTCAATGTGAAAACATCTCATTTCATCCATGTTGCTGCAAATGGTATTATTTCATTCTCTTTTATGGCTGAGTAATATCCCGTTGTATATACAAACCACAATTCTTTACACATTCATCTGTAGATGGACAATTAGGTTGTTTCCATGTCTGGGCTATTGTAAATAGTGCTACTATGAACATAAGGCTGCATGTATCTTTTCAAATTAGAGCTTTGTCTGGATAATATGCCCCGGAGTTGGATTGCTGGATCATATGGCAACTCAACTTCTAGTTTTTTGCAGATCTTCCATACTGTTCTTCATAGAGACTATACCAATTTTGTTTCTACCAACAGTGGAGGAGGGTTTCCTTTTCTCCACACTTTCTCCAGCATTATTTGTAGACTTTTTGATGGTGGCGATTCTGACTTCTGTGAGGTGATATATCAAGGTATTTTTGATTGCTTTTCTTGAGTAGTTAGTGATGCTGAGCATCTTTTCATGTGCTTATTGACCATTTGTAGAGATATTATTTGTATAAAAGGGAAATGGCCCTTCTTTTATATAAGTAGGAAATTTCCACACCCCCCCCCCCAGTTTGACATTTGTGTTTTAATGTATATATCCCCACAATATCTGTTTAATTATCATGTAATCAAATTTAGGAGTCTCTTTCCTTACTCTGGGCTTCCCTGTGGCTCAGCTCGTAAAGAATCCACCTCCAATGTGGGAGACCTGGGTTCAATCCCTGGTTTTGGGGAGATAACCTGGAGAAGGGAAAGGTTACCCACCCCAGTATTCTAGCCTGGAGAATTCCATGGGTGGTATAGTCCATGGGATCGCAAAGAGTCATACATGACTAATCAGTTTTCACACAACCTTACTCTATTCCAAATCTTATAAATATTTTACCTATACCTAGGTTACAAAGATTTACTCATGTTTCTTCTATTATTTATATGGATTAACTTTTTCTACATTTAAATTTCTGATCTATTTCGAAGTTGAACAACAAGAAGAAATAGATGCAGTTTTATTTTTTCTATATGGTTATCTCAATGTTCCTTATTAGTCTGTCTTTCTTCACATTGATGTGAGATGCTACCTTACTGAATATAAATATAGCATAATGTAAATGATTTGAATATAAATGAATGTTGTGTGATCAACTTGGCTTATATTTGAAATTTCTGTTTTTGTTTCACTGTTCTGTCTATCCATGCACCAATATCATACTGCTTTAATTATAGAAACTGCTATATTCTACTATCTGGCAAAGCTAGTCTTACCTCATTTTTTTTTGTTTTGGCTTGATTGCCCAGGCTAATTTCTTTTCCTTCATTCAAATAAATTTTATAATCAACTGCTTTAGTTGCTGAGTTTCCCACGTGGCTCAATGGCAAAGAATCCACCTGCCAATGCAGGAGGCTTGGGTTTGATCCGTGGGTCTGTAAGATCCTCTGGAGAAGGAAATGAGAAACCACTCTAGTATTCTTGCCTGGGTAATGCCATGGACAGAGGAGCCAAGCAGGCTACAATAAATGGGATCACAAAAGAGTTTGACACAACTTAGTGGCCAAACAACAATTTTAGTTGCATGAAAAAAAAAAGCGGTAACAAAAATTTTTTATTTTTTATATATATATATATATATATATATATATATATATATATATATACAATCATGTTAAAGAGGAATCAATTAATTTAAATTTGATAAACTGCTTTAAACATGAATCAGGATTGAATTTGGCCAAATATTTCTTTTTCTTCTTAATCTCTTGATGGGATGTATTATAACAATCAAAATCCTCATGTTGAATCACCCTAGTATATCTGACAATCATACTTACTCATGTGATACTGCTTTTCGCATCTAATAATTTATTTAGGACTCTTGTATCAATATTTACACATGAGACATGTCTATAGCTTTATTTATTGTGAAATCTTTGTTAGCTTTTGGAATCAACATTACACTCGCTTCATAGAAAAAACTGAACATTTCCCTTCATTGCTATGTGATCAGGAATAGTCTGAATAGCACGGAGATTGTGAGATCTTTAAAGGTTTCAGTGAGTGCCCTATGAAACCATCAAGACCTGACACTTTTGTGGAGATATTCTAACTACTTGGTTATTTCTTCAATAAAAATTGAACTGTTTAAATTTGCTGTCTCTACCAGGGTCAATATGCATAAGAGAATATTAGAAACTTTCAGGGAGGAAAAGAAGAAGAAGAAAAAAAAAGACAGTTGGAAATGGTTCCTACTTACCTAAATTGACCCTTCTCCCCCTCTCCTTCCTTTTACTAATGTGGTGCGGGTGCCTGCACCTGAGTCTCTTGATATAAACATGGCTGCCATGCCAAACAACGCTCTGAGGATCATGCTGGTCGGGAAGACCGGAAGTGGGAAAAGGCGACTGCAAACACCATCCTCGGGGAAAATGTATTCAACTCTAGGATTTCTCTGGAGGCTGTTACCAAAACTTGTCAGAAAGCATCCCAAAATGGAAGGAGAGAGACCATCTCGTTGTTGACTCTCCAGAGCTCTTTTACACCAAGGAGAGCCTGAACACCACCTACCGGGAAATCAGCCAATGTGTCCTCGCCTCCTGTCCCGGGCCTCACGCCATCGTCTTGGTCCTGCAGCTGGGCCGCCACACACAGGAAGAGCAGCAAACCGTGGTGTTGGTCAAGAATCTGTTTGGGAAAGCAGCCATGAAGTATATGATCATCTTATTCACTTGCAGAGATGACCTGGGCGACCAGAGCCTGAGCGACTTTTTGAAGGATGCAGATGTAAACCTACGAAGCCTCCTCCAGGAGTGTGGAGACCGCCGCTGTGCCATCAGTAACAGCAGAAACACAGAGCAGGCTGAGAAGGAAGCTCAGGTGCAGGAGCTGGTGGAGCTGATAGACAAGATGGTGCAGAACAACCAGGGGGCTTACTTTTCTGACCCCATTTACAAGAACATAGACCAAAAGCTGAGACAGCAGGAGGAACACTTGAAGAAAGTCTATGCTGACGATTTACAAAGCAAAATTAAACTAGTAGAAAAGGAATATGCCCATAAACCACCAGAAGAAAAGGAGAAACAAATAAAGTTGCTAATGCGGAAGCATGATGAATGAATGAAAAACCTAAGGGAACAAGCTGAGATGAATATATTCCAAACTGCATTCAACATGATTAAAAATATGCTTTCAAAAATATGACCCAAGTTGTGGTAGTATAAATTTTATCTTTACTCCTCATTTTACTATAACTTGTTAATACTATAGTTTAGTTTCCAAAGATTGTTAAAACCATATTTTCTGACTTACATTCTGACTTCTTCATATGGTCTGTCTCCCTTGAGCTATGGGTCTATGTCCCCTACCTTGGAATTGGAGGGACTTTGTGACCGCTTTGATAAATAGTGGGTGGTTGAAGCAACACCATGTGACTTCTAAGATTAGATAGGGAAAATGCCTCCTTGCTCTTCTACGATGGTTACCCTCGGAATTTGCCCATCCTGTTGTGAGGCAGCCTGAGTAGAAGCCCAAGTCGCCCCCATGAGGAGGGCCTGAAGTCACTGATCCACTCCTTGGGCTGATATTTCATCTGCATCCAGAATCAGCTTGCTGGCTTTGCAAATGAGGCAACACAGAGTGGATTCTCCAGCTGCAACTGATGAAACTGCAAAGAGCAAAGATGAGCCATCCCCATGGGGTCCTGCCCAAATTGCAGATTCATGAGAAAAATAAATGGTGGCTGTTGTTTTAAGCCACTATGTTTTGGGATGGTTTGTTATGCAGTGAGGGCTGCATGCTCACATGCTAAGTTGCTTCAGTCCTGTCCGACTCTTTGCAACCCCGTAAACTTTAGCCCACCAGGCTCCTCTGTCTGTGGGATTCTCCAGGCAAGAATATTGGAGTGGGTTGCCATGCCATCCTCCAGGGGATCTTCCTGACCCAGGGATCAAACCCACATCACTTACATCTCATACATTGGTGGGGGGTTGTGGGGGGGGGGTGGTTCTTTACTACTAGCATCATCTGGGAAATCAATGCAGTGAGAGTTAACTGGAAGTGAATATCTTCCCAGCTCATTCTCCAGCACCACTAGCTCCTACCTGTCCTGCACGATACCAACGAATTTAAGAGTTTATGAAATTGACATAACCAGGTAATGATACATTTTGTAGAGTTCAAAGATTCAATTTGGTAAAATTCAAATAAGAAACCTTGCCTATGTTAACTGTAGGCCCCACTGATGTAATATCTGCTGTGTTATTTCAATCCACACCTGTGTGAAGTTTGTGAACTATGGGCTTCTCTGGCACCATTATTCTGTGGTTCATGGAGATGTGGAAGTTGGCAAATTCTCTTGTTGTTTTTTCCTCTCCTCTTTCTGCTATTAAATATATCTCATTTTTTTTCTGTCAATGCCATTTAAGTATAGTACAGATTAACATGACTGTTCTTCTATACAAAAATATTTTATATGTCATTTTATTTAAATTAATTCTGATAACAACCCTATGGAAAAGATGACAGTGAGTCTCAGGAATATAAGTAATTTGACTAGAGCCATCTGAATGCTTTGCCTAGTGATCAATAGAGCTGAATTTTAATTCCTACTTGCTTGCTTTTAAGGTAAAAGTTCTTTCAAAGGCACCAGTTTGATCTTTTTAGACAGCTTTATTTTATTTTTTTAATTGGAAGAAATTGCTTTCCAGTATTATGTTGGTTCCTGCCATATATCAACATGAATCAGTGATAGGTACACATATGTCCCTTCCCTCTTGAACCCCCCTTTCACCCCTGTTGGTTGTCACAGAGCACAACCTAGGGATTTGAGATCTCTGCATCAAACAGCACATTTGCTAATGGAACATTAATCGACAGGAGCTCTCCCAAAACCTCCATATCAACGCTAAGACCCAGGCCCACCCAAAGACCCAAAACCTCCAGTCCTGGACACTTCACGCCAAACCATTTGCAAAACAGAAACACAACCCTGACCATTAGCAAAAGGACTGCCCAAAGCCTTATCAAGCCCATAGACACCTGAACACACACTGCTAGACACAGCACTGCCCTTCAGAGAGACAAAGTCCAGTTTCATCCACCAGAGCAGAGGCATAAGTTCTCCCAACTAGGAAACTTTCACAAGACATGGGTCCAACCCCACCAGTGGGCTCTCTCCCTCTTTTAAGGTACTGTCCTAACTTCAAATGCTCCTAACTGTAGTATAAAAATGTCTTCTCTATCAAATAGTTTTCGTTTGCCTCTGCACATTTACACTTCACTCCCTTCACCCCTTCAATCTAACTTGTTGCCTGGGAAGCTATTCTGCGTGGACTACATCAGTGAGATCTCTTGCTGTCTGTCCTCTGCTTGGTTTCTGCTAAAGGAAATCCAAGCAGGAGATCTCTTGAAGGTAGAAAAGCAAGATCAGTATATCTGTTCTCCTGCCTCTCTCCCTGCAAGGTCATCTCTGAGTAGTTGCTACCCTAAGTTGAAGGTCATGGCTCCTCTCCTTGAGATCTCTTCACCCAACTCTCCTTCTGGATTCCACCTTTGTTCACCAGTTTGGGTACTGATACAATTTCCTCACTGTTACTGGACCTCTCCCTTGTCATTTCCAAATCTTGTATCCATAGCTCATAGGAAGCCTCTTCACTAGACTCAGCTTCAAATATCACTACAGACCATCTTTTTCTGCTAGAATCCTGGTGGATATATCTTATGATACCTACTTCTTTTTGTTTTTTCAATCCCCTGACAGCAGGAAAGTCTCATGTGACTGTTGAAATCTCTGGGAAAATTTTACCCACATAGACTGTGACCTTGGCAGTGAACACATTAAAGGTTCTATCTTACTAAAATCATTACAAAACTTCAGTGATAGAGAGATGAGTTTATATTAAAATAAACATGGCAGATATCTCCAACTCAAATATCTGGAATTTTTATAGCTGTCCTTTGTTTTGTTTCTGAAAGTGACAAAGTGTTTACTGCATCTGTGAAACTTAGGGACACAGGGAAAAGAAAAGGAAAGCGAAGTTGCTTAGTCGTGTCCAACCCTTTGTGACCCCATGGACTGCAGCCTCCCAGGCTCCTCTGTCCATGAGATTTTCCAGGCAAGAGTATTGGAGTGGGTTGCCATTTCCTGGAGATTAAATCTGGTGAAAATAATATCTCAAATACCTGCTCATTCTAATGTTCATCACAAAAACTATGAATAGAGTAAGACAACGTGCAAGAGAAGTCTGTTGTGAGAAACATTCATAGTACATGTGAAAAAACAAAACAAAACAAAACAAAACAGCAGGCCCCAATTGCTATTTGCTATAACAGAATCTTATGTTTATAGTTAGTTCCTTGTGAATGATTCATCAGTTCAGCATTATCTCTAGAGAGTGAACAATCATGCACTGCCCAGACATATTTACTTTACAAACCATTTTGATGATATTTTCTCTCAGGGATTTACAGAAGCATTATGAAGTCAATTAGTTTGTGTGTTTCTAGGATTGTGTTAGGACCTAATGAAGGTGCAACTTAAAGGAGTTGATTTCTTTTCTCTCAAACCTATGTTCTATTTTTGAAGGTAAAACATACTCAGAAGGAAAATGAGTAATTCAAATGTGTCATATAGGCATCATCTTTTCCCTGATGCATGAATTCTTGACCATTAGATTATCTTCACTTTCATTATATCCCAGTTCTCTCTGAAGGTGGTTCTGACTCTTGAGGTCTCGGGAAGTTCCAGCACTCATTGTGTGTACTATTGCTATGGTTGAAACTTGCCATAGCCATAATCTGTAGTTGAGGAAAGTAGGATTCATAGGAGAAGACTTGAGGAAGAATTATGGGCTTGAGATCTACTCTGAAGGATTTATAGGATGTGTGCATGTGGGTGATGGGATGATATGCTCCCTTCCTTTCAGAAAGAGGAAAGTTAGGGTCTGCAGGCGAGATCATCAGGGTAGATTCAGAAGTGACAGCCTTCAATTAGGTTTGTGACAAGCTAAGTATCAGTCAAAGGGAGGGTCTGACATTGAAATTTTGAACTGAAGGTTATGTGAGAGGCCTAGGGTGAAAGTGGCAAGATATTAACATAAATATTCATTTCTACTAACTCAGTATTGACAACATCCCCACAATCCAGTCTTATGTACTAAAAGGTTTGTGTACAACTTGAAAGGAAGCAAATGGTAGCCAGTTCTGTGAGGTGTAGTTTTTTTTAAGTAATTCAGTAGGTATTTGAGTAGTTCAAGAGGAAAGTGAAAGTGAAAGTGGCTCAGTCGTGTCTGACTCTTTGTGACCTTATGGACTATAGTCCATGGAATTCTCCAGAGCAGAATACTGGAGTGGGTAGCCTTTCCCTTCTCCAGCAGATCTTCCCAACCCAGGAATCAAACTGGAGTCTCCTTGGATTGCAGGTGGATTTTTACCCATTGATCTATGAGGAAAGGGCTTTGTAAAAAAGGACACTGTGATTGGAAGGACAACAACCTTCAGAATTGGCAAATTTGAGGGGATTATGTGTAGAGTAGTGTCTCCCCTAGTCAAGAGGGTAATCTCTCTGTAAGCATGGCATTTCATAAAGGAGGCTTCATGGGGAATCCTCTTGTGCTCTACCCAACAGGACAAGAGTTCCCTCTTACCTCACACCAATAAGGTGGCCCCTTGGGTCTTGGTGCTACCTGAGGACATGAGTGCTGCATGGTAAGAGATTCCTGGGGGACATAACCAGTGTCCTCTGGAGTGAAACTTTAGAGCCAGATGCTCTTGGGGGAAATATAAAAGATGTTTCCATGTGCCAGAGGATAAAGACTGAGGAGGCTGATTTGAAGCAACCATAACTCTCACTGACTATGGGACCCAAGTGTGTTCTTCCCACAGATCAGCTATAGGCCACACAGTGGGGAGCCAGCCAAAGCTGGCTTGAAGGAGACTTGACTGGAAGTCTACCAGGGATCCCAACTCTGCCAGGAACTGGAGTTGAAATGACCAGCTGGAGGGCAGATAGCAGTCAGCAGTTGGACATGTAATGGTAGATTTCCAGAGGAGGCTATCTGCAGGGTCATTAATGGAGCCCCATAAGAAAAAGAGACACTAAGTGTGTCTCATTCCCCAAAGACCAGATTGCACTGGACTTGTCTTCAGTGGTTTCTTCTCTCTCCTCCAACCAAGGAGGAGTCAGAAGCAAGCCCAGTGGCTGGAGGAAGAGGAGGTGAGGGTAGGGGTGCAGATGGAAGCAGCCCCGTCCACACTGCTTGGCCTTCAGCAGAAGCTGGCAGAAGCTATGGGAAGGAGAAGATTTACCCTTCAGTGAAATTCAGCTTGATTACTGGGTTGGATGCTTTAATTGCACAAATGGATGAGCAGTGGTTGGAGAGAGTTTCTACTTAGGGTAGCAGCTATCCAAGATTTCCTTCATGAGACACTAATGGAGCCAGCATAACAGGTCTATAGGAGACAAGAATATATGTCCTCCTTCTTTGTGATGTATTTCTTACTTAATGCAAGGCTTAGATATAGATCACCTCATTTTCTGTGGAGGAGAGCACTCTACAGAAGAACCCCAAGATCTTCCCATTCTATTCCTGAAATAGCGGCATTGGATGCTCTGAGTGGTGTAGCAGGAGTCCAGAGAAGCACTGTGCTCCTTCAGATTATGGGAAGAAGTTTGAACTGGCCGCATCCCTCTCAGACTGGTTCAGTTCAGTTCATTTCAGTCACTCAGTCGTGTCTGACTCTTTGCGACCCCATGAATCACAGCACACCAGGCCTCCCTGTCCATCACCAACTTCCAGAGTTCACTCAGACTCACATCCATTGAGTCAGTGATGCCATCCAGCCATCTCATCCTCTGTCTCCCCTTCTTCTCCTGCCCCCAATCCCTCCCAGCATCAGAGTCTTTTCCAATGAGTCAACTCTTCGCATGAGGTGGCCAAAGTACTGGAGCTTCAGCTTTAGCATCATTTCTTCCAAAGGAATCCCAGGGCTGATCTCCTTCAGAATGGACTGGTTGGATCTCCTTGCAGTCCAAGGGACTCTCAAGAGTCTTCTCCAACACCACAGTTCAAAATCATCAATTCTTCGGTGCTCAGCCTTCTTCACAGTCCAACTCTCACATTCATACATGACCACTGGAAAAAACATAGCCTTGACTAGATGGACCTTAGTCGGCAAAATAATGTCTCTGCTTTTGAATATGCTATCAAGGTTGGTCATAACTTTTCTTCCAAGCAGTAAGCATCTTTTAATTTCACGGCTGCAGTCACTATCTTCAGTGACTTTGGAGCCCCCCAAAATAAAGTCTGACACTGTTTCCACTGTTTTCCCATCTATTTCCCATGAAGTGATGGGACCAGATGCCATGATCTTCATTTTCTGAATGGTACTTATGTATAAATCCCACAGAGTCAGGAGAGTCATAGAGGTGGAGTAGAGCCTGCATATGTGAAGTGTAGAAGTGTCCCTCAGAGTCCTGATCCTTGTGTACTCAAGATCAGTCAAAGACCAGCCTTGACCAGTTAAGCATCTGTGAGGTGGATTCTTCACGTCCTTGTGACTGAAAAGAAAGCAGGCAGTAAAGTTTACTGATGTGAATGGAGACTCTAAAGCAACCAGTGTAGGGGTAACTCTGGCAAGAGCTTTGACTGTCCTTAGAGATCATAACTTGACCTCATGAGAATGCCTTTAGTTTTTGACAGAGTCTCAATCTGGTGAATAAAGTCAATGACCAAGCTTGAATACATGCTTTGATTGAAAATAAAAAGAAGCTACAATCACAGACTTGTTTTCTTTCCACTATGGCATTTAAGTTCAACGATGACTCTAGATATGTGAAAGAGAAATTTATTTTCCCTTGGTTAGTTTTGTTTTGCTGAGTTAATGGCCCCCATAGGGTTATTTTTTCTGTTTATCTTTGTCTCTTTCATCTCTCCATCATATTGCAGTTTGTCCTCAAATGGCAGTTCTCCCTGTTTACCTTTTCAAATTTTGGAATAAATCATTAGAAAAGCTGGGAGTTTCACCTGTAAGTGAGGGTTTTGAGTGCAGGCCTCACCTGAGGTGACTGCGGGACAGGCTGTTATGGAGATGGAACACAAAATGCCCAAATGTGGAGGATTTTCTCTGGAGATGCTCTAATCAAAGGGCAGAATCCTTCAGTTATGCACTCTGGAAAAGAGACCTTAAAGTGTGAGCCTCTGAACAGGGGCAAGTGAGGAGACAGTTGGGCCAGCTGTTTCATGATCATATCCTCAGTGAATCCTCAGCCCCATCCCATCGCAGCTGAAATGTCTGAAGCCCACCTCCCCATGGTGCTTCTGTCTCCTCTATGGATGCCTCAGCCCTAGCCTCTCTAGGCCCACACTGACTGTGAATGTACCGCCCCAGTGCTCCTTCCAGAAATTGTTGCATCCTCTTGTATCTGATATGTATGCTCACTGTGACATCCCAGTTTGATTAGGGATTTCAAAAAGAAAATTTCTGTGGTCTATAATTGATCTCAATCCATTTTCCAGAATGGTTGACATATGACTAGTTTGCTAAATTGATGCTGAAATTTCAAATCTCCTGTTACACAGAAATAAAATGTAATAAGAGAGAATGTACAAACTACTCTTACATATTTATACACAGAATTATTTGTTGTCATCTACAGCTTGGAGATAGAGACTTTCTAATACTAATTTCACATTTTTATTGCTTCAGAATGGGCAAAGATAAAGAAAATTGGCTTCTTACAGTTTCTATTATGTTCAGGCTTTTAAAACTCCATCATCAGGAAGGCAGAAGAACCTGCATCCACTGATTGCATTCATTCTTTTATTCAGCTCACGACAGAGCTGCGACCATCCTCAGTTAGGCCTCCTCAGCAAGTCTGAGTCCACTGTGAGAATTACCCCACATAGAGGAGGGGAATTGGACCTTGGTCAAGCCAAAGGGGAAGGAGATGAGGCAGGAAATGGTTGTGCCTGTGTACATGTGAATTTAGAACAGCCACTCTTGTTATTGTGAGAAGATTCTGAGAAATGGGCCAACTGGTTGGCATAGAAGCAGCAGAATTCATCCAGAAAAAGGCAGAAACCTCCCTTTTCTACAGTGAGTAGATCTAATCTCCTTCTATTTTGTAACACTAGAGCTGCCAAGGAATCGAGTTGATTTTGAATAGTTATTAGAACTTGGGATATTTCCTGGAGGCTGTCTGATAGGTCTTTGGATAGTGCCTGAAATTTTGGATGGAGGTGGTTAGGCCGGCAGTTCCTGTTCCAATTCCAGCTGCTATTCCTAGTCCTACTAAGAGGGGAATGAAATGAATTGTTCATTTTGTTTGCTTGCAAATGAAAGGAATAGGTAGGGGTTGATTACTGGGGACTATAAAAATGTTAGGACTGGAATATATCAGGGTGCAGGTTCCAGTCCAGTTAGTAGGTAAACGGAGGTATGTAGACGCCCCACACAAGAAAAACAGCCCAGGTGTCACAATACAACAGCTGAAGTCGAAGGCGAAGAGGAGTCAAGGGGGAGGGGGTTTGATCGTTCGTTCAAGAATGCTCAGGGACCCTGCTAAGGTGGCCCCAACGATGGGAGAAGTGGAGGAGTATGCTGAGCGAAATCGTCCTTTAAATGTTAAAAAGTGTCCTGTAGGACAAGAAATATTATATATAGCTTTTCCAGTGGCAAAGAGTAAAGTGGAGGTATGGTTACACATGGGTTTAGGGATTATGCCCAAGGGTTGGTCATATGAACTGTTCTGGGAATTTCTAGATATGCGAAAAGGAGCTGGTTGTAATAGTGTTACTTTCTGGGTGATAGGGCCTCCAATTGGAGGTTTCCTGTTGTAGGAGGGAAGGTCACTGAGCAAAGATTCTGAGTTTGTCCAAATTCTGGGTTTGATGACTACTGTGAAGATATTTAAGATATGAGACAAATAAAGGCTCCCCATGGTATGAGTGGTGTAGGGATATGTTACCAGTGGTCCAGTCAAGGATGGATGTGAGAAGGACTGAATCTCCCAGAGGAGTAATGGATAGACATATCCAGCAGTCTTTAGCCAATTGTGGGTCAGAAGCATTGAGAGCATGAGTTAAATTAAGGGTCCAGAATAGATAGTTGAGGTTAGGGTTTTGAAAGTGTTCTTCCGTCAGAGGAAAAAAAAAAAAAAAAAGATAAGAATATGCTAACCAACATTTGGGGAAGTGAATGTAAGACTACTATGGAGAAGAATTAGATTTCAAAAGGATAAAAGTTATAAAAGATTCTTTGCAGCCACAGGGTGGAGATGTAATCTTCAATGTGTTTGAATGTGGATCTTTGAGGACTTGAGACCCAGATATCTGCCATGAGTTGTTCCAGAAATAATTGTAACCGTGAAACTGACAGGCTCATCTGAAGTCAGTTGGGGTTGGTGGAAGCTGTGAGAACTTTAGAGTTGTAGGGCCTGTGTGAGAAACTTGGTAAGTATTAGTCTGGCAAACATTCTCATTATTGGGCTGCATAACCATTTTTAGTCGAGTAATGTGCACCCAAGGGATGATTTCTTTTAATTTTGCAGTGGTAGGGGGTCAGCAGAATTACCATGTAGGGTCCTTGCCATGTAGGGTTTAGATCTGAGTGGGACTGAACTGTCATATAGACTGTCTCCTATTTGGAGGGATGGTACGGGAGATTGGGATGTGGTCGAGGGAGTAGGTTATCCATACGTTGCCAAAGGGCATCTTCTATCTGGGCAAGTAAGGGAAAAGGAAGGTGGGATGGCAGTTTGGGACCATCTTGGGAGAAGGAAAGACCCAAAGGTGTTATGGGCCTCCCATACATGGCCTCAAATCGACCAATACTTAGAGGTTTTTTGGTAAAGCCCGGACCTTGAAGAGGGCTAAAGGGAGGAGTTCAGTCCAATCTTAATGAAGTTTGATTGTTAATTTGGTCAGAGTTTCATTTAGGACTCGCTTGGTTCTCTCAACGTTACAGAGGACTGGGGGTGATAAGGAATGTGAAACCTCCAAGGAATTTGAAGGGTTTGTGCAATATTTTGGGTGATTTGGGTTATGAACTCGGGCCCATTGTCAGAATGGAGGGAGGAAGGCATTCCAAATATAGAGAAGGTTTCAGTGAGAATAAGGCAAACCACAGTAGGGGCTCGTTTGTTAGTAGTCAGAAAAGCTTTAATCCATCCAGAAAGTGTATCTACGAAGACTAGATGAAATTTAATCCTTTTACGGGTGGAATGTGGGTGAAATCTAGTTGCCAGTCTTGTGCCGGAAAGATGCCCATGAATTTGGTGAGTGGGAAAAGGAGGGGGTGAATGTTAGAATTAGGATTTGTCCACTGAAAAATGGTACAAGTTTGGGTGAGATTATTTAAATAAGTTGCATCGTCCTTGCTCAGCTCAATAAAGTTCTGAAGGAAAGACTTAAGTACTTTTGCAGAGGGTTGGAAAAGGAAATGTAAATATGAGAGTAATGTGTGGATGTTGCTAAGTCGCTTCAGTCATGTCCGACTCTGTGCAACCCCATAGATGGCAGCCCAACAGGCTCTCCTATCCCTGGGATTCTCCTGGCAAGAACAGTGGAGTGGGTTGCCATTTCCTTCTCCAATGCATGAAAGTGAAAAGTGAAAGTGTGAATGTTAGGCTCATCAATTTGGGCTCTAGTAAAGACAGGACTAACAGAGGCAGCCTGAGGTTTTGCTTCGTGATTTGCTCTATTGTTATAAAAGGAGATAGGACTGTGTCACTGATGTTCCCGGCAATATATTACAGCGTCTTGTTTTGGGAGCTGAGCCACATGAAGGAGTTCAGAAATAAAAGAAGCACTGAAAATAAATGTGCCCTTTTGAGTTAGGAATCCCCTCTCCCTCCAGATTGTAATATTAGAATGTAGTTTGTTATAGACATACTTGGAGTCAGTGCAAATGTTTACCTTTTGGTCTTTGACTAGGGTCAAGGCTTGTGTAAGAGCTGTCAGTTCAGCCTGCTCTGAGGATGTGTGAGCTGGGAGTGTGGCTGACTTGATGAGGTAAGGGGGAATAACTTTATTGGGCTGTCCCTGGACATTAGCCTATCTAGCCCCAAGTGGGGCTTGTTTCTGGCCACTGTCATCTATGAACCAGAATGGGACTGTGGGGTCAGTCATGGGCTGATTGGTTATATGTTCAAAGGGATTAGGTGACATATCCAAGTTCTGAACACAGTCATGAGATAGGTGCTCTGCTTCTGGATCTGGTGTAGGGAATAAACTAGCAGGATTAAGAGGTTTCACCTCAGTTCAGTTCAGTTGCTCAGTCGTGTTCGACTCTTTATGATCCCATGAATCACAGCATGCCAGGCCTCCCTGCCCATCAACAACTCCCAGATTTTACCCAAACTCATGTCCGTTGAGTCGGTAATGCCATCCAGGCATCTCATCCTCTGTTGTCCCCTTCTCCTCCTGCCCCTAATCCCTCCCAGCAGCAGGGTCTTTTCCAATAAGTCAACTCTTCACATGAGGTGGCCAAAGTATTGGAGTTTCAGCTTCAGCATCAGTCCTTCCAAAGTATACCCAGAACTGATCTCCTTTAGGATGGACTGGTTGGATCTCCTTGAAGTCCAAGGGACTCTCAAGAGTCTTCTCCAACACCACAGTTAATAAGCATCAATTCTTCAGGGCTCAGCTTTCTTCACAGTCCAACTCTCACATCCATACATGACCACTGGAAAAACCATAACCTTGACTAGACAGACCTGTGTTGGCATAATAATGTCTCTGCTTTGTAATATGCTGTCTAGGTTGGTTATATCTTTCCTTCCAAGGAGTAAGCATCTTTTAATTTCATGGCTGCAGTAACCATTTGCAGTGATTTTGGAGCCCCCCAAAATTAAGTCAGCCACTGTTTCCACTGTTTCCACTGTTTCCCCATCTATTTGCCATGAAGTGATGGGACCGGATACCATGATCTTAGATTTCTGAATGTTGAGCTTTAAGCCAACTTTTTCACTCTCCTCTTTCACTTTTATCAAGAGGCTCTTTAGTTCTTCTTCACTTTCTGCCATAAGGGTGGTATCATATGCATATCTGAGGTTATTGATATTTCTCCTGGCAGTCTTGATTCCAGCTTGTACTGCATATAACTTAAATCAGCAGGGTGACAATACAGCCTTGACGCACTCCTTTTCCTATTTGGAACCAGTCTGTTGTTCCATGTTCAGTTCTGACTGTTGCTTCCTGACCTGCAATCAGATTTCTCAAGAGGCAGGTCAGGTGGTCTGGTATCCCCATCTCTTTCAGAATTTTCCACAGTATATTGTGATCCACACAGTCAAAGGCTTTGGCATAGTCAATAAAGCAGAAATAGATGTTTTCCTGGAACTATCTTACTTTATCGATGATCTAGCGGATGTTAGCAATTTGATCTCTGGTTCCTCTGCCTTTTCTAAATCCAGCTTGAACATCTTCAACCAGCTTGAAGTTCACAGTTCACATATTGCTGAAGCCTGGCTTGGAGAATTTTGAACATTACTTTTCTAGCGTGTGAGATGAGTGCAATTGTGTGGTAGTTTGAGCATTCTTTGGCATTGCCTTTCTTTGGGATTATTTCCTTAATTTCACCTTTTAATAGTTCTTTGTTAGTGTATAGAAATGCAACAGATTTCTGTGTGTTAATTTTGTATTCTGCATTTCACTGCCCTCCCTGATGAGCTCTAGTAGTTTTCTTTAGGATTTTCTATATATAGTATCAAGTCATTTGCAAACAGTGACAGTTTCTTCTCCCTTTCTAATGTGGATTCCTTTTATTTCTTTTCTTTTCTGGTTATCGTGGCTAGGACTTCCAAAACTATGTTCAGTCAAAGTGGCAAGAGTGGGCATTATCAACTTGTTCCTGATCATAGACTGAGTGCTTTCAGCTTTTCACTGTTGAGTATGATGTTTGCTATGGGTTTGTCATTGTTGTTATTTAGTCACTAAGTCATGTCCAACTCTTTTGGGACCACGTGGACCGTAGCTGCCTGGTTTTTCTGTCTGTGGGACTTCCTAGGCAAGAATACCAGAGTGTTTAGCCATTCCCTTCTCCAAAGGATCTTCCCCACTCAGCTGTTGAACACACATGTCTTGCATCGGCAGGCAGTCTCTCTCCCACTGAGCCACCAGGGAAGCCCATGGGTTTGTCATGCTGCCTCTAAGTCACTTCAGTCATGTCTGACTCTGTGTGACTCCATAGACGGCAGCCCACCAGGCTCCCCCATCCCTGGGATTCTCCAGGCAAGAACACTGGAGTGGGTTGCCATTTCCTTCTCCAACGCATGAAAGTGAAAAGTGAAAGTGAAGTCACTCAGTCGTGTCCGACTCATGTCTGATTCAGTCTTATCGACCCAGGCAAGAGTACTGGAGTGGGGTACCATCACCTTCTCCGCTGAGTTTGTCATATATGGCCTTTATTGTGTTGATGTATGTTCCCTTTATGTCCCCTTTCTGGAGATTTTTTATTATAAATGGAGGCTGAATTTTATCAAAAACTTTTTCTACATCTATTGATTATGATTGGATTTTTTTATTCTTCAATTTGTTAGCATGGTATAACACATTGATTGTTTTGCAAAAATCGAAAAATCTTCATATCCCTAGGATAAATCCCACATGATCACGGTATATGACCCTTTTTATTAGATTTGGTTTGCTAATTTTTTTAAATTTTACTATTCATATGACTGAAGGGAAAGAGCAAATATTGGCCACAAACAATGAACGAAAGACAAATACAAACAGCACCTAACATTTCTGAATTTCTAGACATAAGTTCTAAAAGGATGTCAACACTCAGGACACTATGACATGGAATCATGATGTCAATCACCTCAAAAACAGAAATCTAATTCATGAGAAATGCTTTCTTTTAATAACAGAAAGGCATTTTTCATGATGGGCAGAGCTCTCCCCAAAGAAAACCAACAGTTGCAATTTATGGAGCCAATAAGAAAGATATTTTAAAAGTGTCCCACTCCTTAATAAGCTATACCCCAGTACTAAATATAAAAATATTTTTAAAAGTCTCCCACTCCAATAGATGCTCTACTCATAAGTTTTGCTTTTCATAAATACTTTAACTTTTTAGAATGTTGTTGTTCAGTGGCTAAGTGGTGTCCAAACCTTTGCAACCCTGTGGAATGCAGCATTCCGGGCTTCCCTGTCCATCACCAACTCCCAGAGCTTGCTCAAACTCATGACCATCAAGTTTGTGATGGTATCCAACCATCTCATCCTTCCTCTTCTCCTTCTCCTCCTGCTTTCAATCTTTCCCAGCATTAGCGTCTTTCTCAGTGAGTTAGCTCTTTGCATCAGGTGGCCAAAGTATTGGAATTTCAGTCTCAGTATCAGTCCTTCTCGTGACTATTCAGAATTGATTTCCTTGAGGATTTACATGTTTGATCTCCTTGTAGTCCAAGGAACTCTTAACAGTCTTCTCTAACACTACAGTTCAAAAACATCAGTTCTTTGGTACTCAGCCTTCTTTATGGTCCAACTCTCACATGCATATATAACTATGGGAAAAACCAGTAGTCATTTTAGAATGTAGGAGTGGGTTAAAAATGATTTTGCATTTTTGCTATTTTTATCTCATTTGTCTAAAATAATATGCTATTCATTTTTGCTAGTCTCCTAGTCCTAACTTTGGAAAATCATTTATTTTATTCATCCATAAAAGTCCAGATACAGAACATTAAGCTTTCAAAGTTGGACATACTTGCTTTTGAAAAGAAAATATTGTTATACCACAACATGTTCAGTTCAGTTCAGTTCAGTCACTCAGTTGTGTCCAACTCTTTGCGACCTCATGAATCGCAGCACACCAGGCCTCCCTGTCCATCACCATCTCCCGGAGTTCACTCAGATTCACGTCCATCGAGTCAGTGATGCCATCCAGCCATCTCATTCTCTGTTGTCCCCCTTCTCCTCCTGCCCCCAATCCTTCCCAGCATCAGAGTCTTTTCGATTGAGTCAACTGTTTGCATGAGGTGGCCAAAGTACTGGAGTTTCAGCTTTAGCATCATTCCTGCCAAAGAAATCCCAGGGCTCATCTCTTTTAGAATGGAATGGTTGGATCTCCTTGCAGTCCAAGGGACTCTCAAGAGTCTTCTCCAACACCACAGTTCAAAAGCATTATTAGCTATCATAAATAATTCACCCACAGAATCTGGGTTGTATGAATGTGATGTTTCTATAACACTTTACATAATAGTTTTAGAGGATCCAAAGAGCCTGCAATGCAGGAGACCTGAGTTCAATCCCTGGGTTAGGAAGACACCCTAGAGAAGGGCATGGCAACCCACTCCAGTATTCTTGCCTGGAGAATCCCATGGACAGAGGAGCCTGGGGACTACAGTCCATGGGGTCACAAAGAGCCAGACACAACTTTGCATGACACAACAGAGTCAGATACTATGTCTGTATGGTCAGAAGGGAAACTTACTAGCAGAGCTTTAGGACGGCTGCAATCCGAACACTCAGATTTGAGGGATTCTGTAGAAAAAATACAAGAAAAAATGGAGAATATGAATTTATATGATAACTTAGATAATGAGGAAGAGAAACAATCAATAAAAATGAAAAATAAAGGCCACAAGAATGATAGAAGTCAAGAACAGATCTTTCTCAATCGACCAACTGCACCTTTGGTGGACCCCTGCTTTCAATCCTGAAGCCCTTGGGATGATGGATTTGCTTTTAAACACAAATATCTGTGCCTAATAAAATGACACCTTTACAAAAGGGCTTCCTTTGTGGCTCAGAGGTTAAAGCGTCTGTCTCCAATGCGGGAGACCCGGGTTCGATCCCTGGGTAGGGAAGATCCCCTGGAGAAGGAAATGGTAACCCACTCCAGCATTCTTGCCTGGAGAATCCCATGGACAGAGAAGCCTGGTAGGCTACAGTCCACGGGGGTCGCAACAGTCCGACATGACTGAGCAACTATACCCTCCACACCTTACTAAAGGGAGTTCTATGGCACAATTGCAGGGGGATGAAGACCCTGTTTCTTCCTGTGGCTGTAACTCAAATCCTACCAGATCCTCAATTCTCACAAGGAGGAATTCACTGTGATTATAATGCCATACCTTCAAAAACCATAAAGGGGATGAAACAGGCATGTACCCAATATGGAACCAATCCTCCTTATACCATGGGACTAATTCAGGTACTTTCACAAGCTGACTGGTTAATTCCTTATAATTGGGAAATGATAGCCAGAACTTGGTATCCACCTCAGAAGTTTTAAAATTTAGGTCCTGGTGGCAAGATGAGGCAAATCAACAAGCTCGCAGAAATGAGACAGCCAACCCGCCAGCTGATAGGACACTTGATCAATTAATGGGTAGTAGGGAACATTTTGGCATTCAAGATCAGTTACAATTTGATCATCAGTTACTCATTCAAGTGAGAATGATATGTTTAAAAGCCTAGGAGAGAATAAATCCACCCAGACAAGCCTCAATTTCATTTACCCAAATTAAACAATCAAATGGGGAAGCTTATGTAGATTTCATTGCCAGGCTACATCAAAATTTAAATAAAACAGTTTCACAACCTGGGTTGAGAGATTTGCTGATGCAAGTTCTTGCTTATGACAATGCTAAGTCAAAATGTTAAAAGATGATTCAGCCTATCAAAGCACAAGGTGCCCCTCTAGAAGAATATCTTAAAATTTGCCAGGATATTGGGTCAGAACCATATAAAATGCAACTTCTCAAGCATTGTCTAAAGCTAATAAAAAGACAGATATGAGATGTCACCAATGTAAAACCTTAGGATACATTAAAATAGACTGGAAAGGGTGACGAAGGGAGTTAGTTGACAAATCATACTATTGGCTCTGATGCCACTCTTATTTGTATTGGTCTTGGAAGTATATGTCTTAAAACAGGATATCAAAAGTGGCTGTCAGTTGTCAAGGAATCAAATGCCGATAAGATTTCCCTCTTTCTGTTAACTGCCCTTACCTTTTTAGAAAAAGAGGAAACTTCCAGCATGATGAATCCACCCGACCTTCCTGATTGTGTTGCTGAAATTACCCATGGTATTGAAAATTGGTTAAGATGGAAATTACATAAAGAATCAGAAGGTCATTTATTATTAAATGTTGCGGAAGCCTCCATTATCGACTGGGGACCCTGAAGAATCCCTAAACGTATAGACTCTAAAGTGTCTTTCCCACGGGTATAGACTGATAAGGAGATTAGTACTTATGGTAGTCAACCCCTTGTATGGCATGGGGTAGGATTAGCGCCCCCTGTGCCTCGTTTAGATCATTACCCTATTCAAGATGAAATATGGAAAATGCCCATAGCATTGAAAGAACTAATGGCTTGAAATGGACAATATACTGAATATATTTTAAATGACCCAAAAGCTACCTTTAATTTTACAAAAAACTCTACCCACATTATTCAGACTTGTGTAAGAATTCCTTTTATTTTCATGATCAGACCAGCAAAATATGATCCCAATTCGGGATTAGTAACATGTATTAACTGTTCATTTTATACATGTGTAAATAATACCATTCCTTTTGGTGAAAGTTGGCAAAGTATTTACATTCTTAAAACAAGAATGATTCCAGTTGAATGGGTTCCAGTTGATTTACAACAACCTTGGCAGGAAAGCCCTACATTATATGTTATTGAAGAAATACTGAAAAATCTTAAATGTGTTAAACGTGTTTTGGGATTGCTCATTGCTGCCATCTTAGGTATGATCGCTATTACCACTACGGCAGCCATAGCCAGAGTGGCTCTTCATAAATCTACACAAACAGTTCATTTTGTACAAGAATGGCATAAAGATGCCTATGTCCATTGGACCACTAAACAAAAAATTGATGGAAAGTTGGCCTCTGAAGTGGCTGACCTTCAACAATCTGTTATTTTATTAGGAGATCAATCGGTCAGTTTACAAAAACAGGTGAGACTAAGATGTGATTGGAACTATACTTCCTCTTGCATAACGGCTTTCAAAAATAAAAGGCACAAGTCAATTGGGATAAAGTTAAATGACCCCTATTGAACCAAGGTAATATTTCTGTAGATATTCAAGATCTACAACAAGATATACTAAAAGCTTTCAATAAACACCTTGATGTAATTTCTGGATCAGATTTTCTTGATACTGTTGCTAATAATCTTTCTTCTCTTAATCCCTTAAAACAGATCAAGACATTTGGATACCGAATTGCTCTGGTTATGGGAGTGCTATTAATTTTGCGTTTGTGTTTCCATCTAGTCTGGAGAAGAACGGTCAAGAGACAACGAAGCCAACAACAGCAACTAGCATTTCTCACCATTTCTCGTCACATGCAAAATCAAAAAGGGCACGATGTAGGAGACAGGAAGAATAAAAGAAAAGCAGGCCTTGGCAAGGGCCGCAAGAGAAATTGATAATTATTGATAAACTGGATACTATAAGGCATGAGACTCTTGGAACAAGTCCAGAGGGAACGGTTCATAATCTTGAAAACAAGATATGATCCTGGGGTTGGAAAACTGACCCCAGACGGTTTCCCAACTGGCGTCTCAGAGTCACATGTTTTTCATGTCTGGTGGAAAATCTATAGATAAGAATATTGGTCTTAGTTACTGATTTGTTATTGATTACGGTTTCCTAATTACTCCATGGTTAATGATCATTTTGTTCTTTGGCCCTGAAGGCCACATTAGTTACATTTTAACTCCCCACATATTCCTTCATTCACGGCTGAAAGTCTAATAAAGCTGGCTTGGATTCAGTTTCGGCACCTTCACCTTGCAGCAGTCTTGGTCCCCTGATCCTCGCTTTTCTCTGAATGGGTAACAATGGGGCAAACTCCTAAGCACAGTGACTATATGCAAGTGTTAAAAACTTAGTTAAAAAGTTTGGGGGTTGAGATATCTCACACCTCTTTTAAAGAATTGTTTTCTGCCATTGAAAGATATTGCTACTGGCTAGATCCAGATAAAAGGACTTTGAGACATGAGGAATGGCAAGAAGATATGTGCTGTCTGTACCTTGCCTCCCAATGCAGTGAAATGATTCCTTTGTCTGTATGGTCAGTAGGGAATCTTATTAGCAGAGCTTTAGGACTGCTGCAATCTGAAACCTCGGATTCAGGGATTCTGGAGAACAAATACAAGAATAAGCGAAGGAAATGAATGTATGTGATAACATAGGTGATGCGGAAGAGAAACAAGCAATAAAAAAAAAAAAAAAGAGCCACAAAAATGATAGAAGTCAGGAACAGATTTTTCTCATTCAACCAACTGCACCATTGGTGGAGCCCCCTCCTTTCAATCCTGAAACCCGTTGGGATGATGGATTTGCTTTTAAACCACAGATAACTGTGCCTAATAAAATAACACCTTCACAAAAGGGAGTTCTATGGGACAATTGCAGGGGGATGAAGACCCTGTTTCTTCCTGTGGCTGTAACTCAAATCCTACCAGATCCTCAATTCTCACAAGGAGGAATGCACTATGATTATAATGCCATACCTTCAAAAACCATAAAGGAGATGAAACAGGCATGTAACCAATATGGAACCAATCCTCCTTATACCATGGGACTAATTCAGGTACTTTCACAAGCTGAACAGTTAATTCCTTATGATTGGGAGATGATAGCCAGAACTTGCCTATCCACCTCAGAAGTTTTAAAATTTAGGTCCTGGTGGCAAGATGGGGCAAATCATCAAGCTCGCAGAAATGAGACAGCCAACCCGCCAGCTGATCAATTACTTGATCAATTAATGGGTAGTGGGGCACATTTAGGCATTCAAGCTCAGTTACAATTTGATCATCAGTTACTCACTCAAGTGAGAATGGTATGTTTAAAAGCCTGGGAAAGAATAAATCCACCTGGACAAGCCTCGATTTCATTTACCCAAATTAAACAATCAAATGGGGAACCTTATGTAGATTTCATTGCCAAGCAATGTCAAAATTTGAATAAGACAGTCTCACAACCTGGGTTGAGAGATTTGCTGATGCAAGTTCTTGCTTATGACAATGCTAAGTCAAAATGTTAAAAAGTGATTCAAAGCACCTCAAAGCCTCTCAAAGCACAAGGTGCCCCTCTAGAAGAATATCTTAAAATTTGCCAGGATATTGGGTCAGAATCATATAAAATGCAACTTCTCAAGCATTGTCTAAAGCTAATAAAAAGACAGATATGAGATGTCACCAATGTGGAAAATTAGGACACATTAAAATAGACTGGAAAGGGTGACGAAGGGAGTCAGTTGACAAATCATACTATTGGCTCTGATGCCACTCTTATTTGTATTGGTTTAGGAAGTATATGTCTTAAAACAGGATATCAGAAATGTCTGTCAGTTGTCAAAGAATCAAATGAGGATAAGACTTCCTTCTTTCTGTTAACTGCTCTTATGTTTTTAGAAAAAGAGGAAACTTCCAGCATGATGAATCCACCTGATCTTCCTGATTGTGTTGCTGAAATTAGCCATGATATTGAAAATTGGTTAAGATGGAAATTATGTAAAGGATCAGAAGGCCATTTATTATTAAATGTTGCAGAAGCCTCCATTATCGATTCTGGACCCCGAGGAACCCCTAAAGTTAATAGACTCTAAAGTGTCTTTCTCATGGGTATAGAATGATAAGGAGATTAGTACTTACGGTAGTCAACCCCCTGTATGGCATGGGGTAGGATTAGCGCCCCCTGTGCCTCGTTTAGATCATTATCTTATTCACGGTGACACACGGAAAATGCCCATGGCATTGAAAGAAGTAATGGCTTGGAATGGACAATATACTGCATATATTTTAAATGACCCAAAAGCTACTTTTAATTTTACAAAAAACTCTACCCACACTATTCAGACTTGTGTAAGAATTCCTTTTATTTTCATGATCGAACCAGCAAATTATGATCCCAATTTGGGATTAGTAATGGACTTCCCTGGTGGCTCAGATGGTAAAGTATCTGTCTACAAAGTGGAAGACGGGGGTTCAATCCCTGGGTTGGGAAGATCCCCTGGAGAAGGAAATGGCAATCCACTCCCCTAAAGCTACCTTTCATTTTACAAAAAATTCTACCCACACTATTCAGACTTATATAAGAATTCCTTTTGTTTTCATGATCGGACCATCAAAATATGATCCCAATTTGGGATTAGTAACATGTATTAACTGTTCATTTTATACATGTGTAAATAATACCATTCTTTTTGGTGAAAGTTGGCAAAGTATTTACATTCTTAAAACAAGAATGATTCCAGTTGAATGGGTTCCAGTTGATTTACAACAACCTTGGCAAGAAAGCCCTACATTATATGTTATTGAAGAAATACTGAAAAATCTTAAATGTGTTAAATGTGTTTTGGGATTGCTCATTGCTGCCATCTTAGGTATGATCGCTGTTACCACTATGGCAGCCATAGCCAGAGTGGCTCTTCATAAATCTACACAAACAGTTCATTTTGTACAAGAATGGCATAAAGATGCCTATGTCCATTGGACCGCTCAACAAAAAATTGATGGAAAGTTGGCCTCTGAAGTGGCTGACCTTCAACAATCTGTTATTTTATTAGGAGATCAATTAGTCAGTTTACAAAAACAGGCGAGACCAAGATGTGATTGGGTCTATCTTTCCTTTTGTGTAACGGCTTTCAAATATGATAAGGCACAGTTCAATTGGGATAAAGTTAAACAAGGCCTATTGAACCAAGGTAATATTTCTGTGGAGAAGGCAATGGCACCCCACTCCAGTACTCTTGCCTGGAAAATCCCATGGATGGAGGAGCCTGGTAGGCTGCCATGGGGTCGCTAAGAGTCAGACACGACTGAGAGACTTCACTTTCACTTTTCACTTTCATTCACTGGAGAAGGAAATGGCAACCCACTCCATTGTTCTTGCCTGGAGAATCCCAGGGACAGAGGAGCCTGGTGGGCTTCCATCTATGGGGTCACACAGAGTCGGACACAACTCACGTGACTTAGCAGCAATATTTCTGTAGATATTCAAGATCTACAACAAGATATACTAAAAGCTTTCAAAAAACACCTTGATGTAATTTCTGGATCAGATTTTCTTGATACTGTTGCTGATAATCTTCCTTCTCTTAATCCCTTAAAACAGATCAAGACATTTGGATACTGAATTGTTCCGGTTATGGGAGTGCTATTAATTATGTGTTTGTGTTTCCATCTAGTCTGGAGAAGAACAATCAAGAGACAGCAAAGCCAACAACAGCAACTAGCATTTCTCGCCATTTCTTGTCATGTGCAAAATCAAAAAGGGCAAGATGATGTACGAGACAGGAAGAGTAAAAACAAAGCAGGTCCCAGCCAGGGCTGCAAAAGAAATTGATAATTATTGATAAACTGGATGCTATAAGGCATGAAACTCTTGGAACAAGTCCAGAGGGAACAGTTCATAATCTTGAAAACAAGATATGATCCCTGGGTCAGAAAACAGACCCCAGACTGTTTCCCAACTGGCATCTCAGAGTCACATGTTTTACCTGTCTGTTGGAAAATCTATAGATAAGAATATTAGTCTTAGTTACTGATTTGTTATTGATTATGGTTTCCTAACTACTCCACGGTTAATGATCATTTTGTTCTTTGGCCCTGAAGGCCACATTAGTTACAGTTTAACTCCCTGCATATTCTTTCATTCCCGGCTGAAAGTATATTAAAGCTGGCTTGGATTCAGTTTCGGCACCTTCACCTTGGAGCCATATCGGTCCCTTGATCCTATTTTTTCTCTGAATTCTTGCGTCTCGTTTCTCATTCTTTCGCATATTGCACTTTCGGAAACCCTACTTGTCGAGCCGGTCTTGATAGGAAGTTGTTAGAAGACAGGAGGAGGGAGACGCCAACCCATGTTACTGTCTACCATTCAGGAGAAGCAGGGGACCAACTGATGCTTGTTGTCAGTGTGTAGAGAAGGTCAGTCCTCTGGTTTTATATCTGAATTTGGATAAACAGAACAGCATTTAAGAATGCTGAAGACAGAGTCCACAGACTGGACTGTAGACTTTCAGAAATAACCCAAACCTGTGTGCTACTATTTCTGGTGTCTTACTCCTTCTCCTAACTCCCACAACCAACATCAACTTTGTGAACAAAGCTTATTCTTTAAAATTCTGTGATTTCACCTCCCAGTGTATAAGAAGCTGTTTCCTACTCTTATTCCTAATCGACTTTCAAAAGAAATTGTTTCACATTTGTAGTTGATGCATTCCTATCAGATGACTCTGTCTTTACCAAATAGCATTTTCAGCCTGTTCTAGTTAAAATCTGCTCTGCTAACAATTCTTCAAATGGCTTTCTCCATTGCCCAACCTTAGTAGGTAGTGATGAAAGAAAACATCTGAAATGTAATGCCATGTTTCAAGAGCAATGTGTTGTTAATAAGGAAAAGACAAGTTTTTTTTCAGGCCAGATGCAAGTGAGACATAAAGCTTAATCACAGAGAAGGCAAGAAACAGTGGGGTTTTCTTAATCAATTCATTTATTGAACAAATATTTTTTGAGATCCATGCTTTGTCGAATACTGTGCTTTTTTCCTAGGGCATAAGGGCATATGCAAGACACAGAAGGTTCACCATCACTAAAGCTAGCAGTCTACAAGGAGACAGTAAAAAAAAAAAAAATCAAACAACTTCCTGTCTTGGTATGTATTCTATAGAAACTCTTGGGTGTGGTTAAAACAAACTCCACACCAAACCTCTTTTGTTGGTTGATGACGTGGGTAGAGAGACCCCTCTGGAGAAATAACAAAACACTGAGGCCTCAGGGCTGAGCAGGAACCAGCTGGCCATTGGGTGGGGGTGGGAGTGCTCCAGGGAGGGGGAAGTGCTCCTTAAAGGTCTAGGAGCTGGGGGAACTTTAGAGGATTCAGGGAACACTGAGGAGGCCAGTATGATGAAAACTTTTTGAGAGAGAAAAAGAGAAATTGATTGTGCAAGGCTTTCAGGACCATTCCTAGGGCTTTCAACTATTTTAAAAATAAAAAACAAAAGCAATTCATTTGAAAATCTAAATGAGAAAAAAACAAATATCAAAAAGGCATCTGACTATGTACAGAGAGAATAACATGGAAATATACATTACCATATGTAAAATAGGTAGCCAATGGGAATTTGCTGTGTGACTCAGGGACCTCAAACCAGGGCTCAGTAACAACCTAGAGGGATGGGATGCAGAGGGAGATGGGAGGGATGTTCAAGTGGGAGTGAATATGGGTAAAGCTATGACTGATTCGTGTTGATGTTTGGTAGAAACCAACACAATGCTGTAAAGCAATTATCCTTTGATTATAAATTTTAAAAAGGCATCTGACTATTGAGTAGAGGAGGGATTGAAGATACAGTATCATCTGGGAGGCTACTACATTGCAATCAAATGATAGCATTGAATTCACATGGAGATGGGGAGAAAAGGATAATTTTTCATTTGGGAAACAAAAATCTATAGGATTTGGTGATGAACTGTGAGTAAGTGAGGAAAGAAGTGTTTTAGAGATGACCCCAAGATTCTGCATGAGCTGTTTCATGATGTCATTTACTGAAATGCGAACAAGGCTGGAGATGGAGGTCAGGGTTTCATTTTGTCCAAATCAGTTTGAGATGCCCACAGAATTGCCAAATGGAGAATTGGAATGGGATAGAAATGGTTGGAATTCTGGGAAGCGTCTAGGCTGCAGACTACACATAAATGGCACTCAGAGCAAATTCACTGAATAGAGGAGAAAAGGGCACCCAGAACCAGTGCCAAGGAAGCACCTGAAGCACTTACATTTCTGTAAAGAAAAATGACAGTCTGAAAATGAGACTGAGAGCAGAAATAAGTATTGAGAAATAGAGGAGAGATCGAGTAGCAAGTCTCTGAAGAAAGGGAAAGTGTTGTTTACAAGAGGTTGATATTTCTGGTTTGTTCTGCATGTCCCTGTAATAACATAGTTCTGTCTCTCTATTCCCAGGAATCCAAACCACAATGGCCACCCAGGACCTCAGCGAACTCAGGACCAGCCATGGTGAGAGGCTGCTTGGGGAGGGCAGCCAGGCTTTGAGAGAGGGCTGGGACTCTCCTGCCCTGTCATCGAGCCAACATGTACAAGAGCAAAACATTTTCAACCACATTTCTCAATTTCCCTTCATTTGCTCTGGTCTCTCATTCTCTCCATGTTCTCTGCATCCTCCTTGTGATATAGCTTAATAGCAAGCAGGAGAAGAGTTCTAATACCCTGACTGCTCCCGGGCTTGATGAGGTTTCTTCTTTGCTACTTCCTACCATGTGGGCACATGGATCAGGGGCTATGGCCTCCCAGGTGGTTTCTCTGCCCCTCTCTTCAGCCCGAGAGGATTGGGAAGGAGAAACGTGGGGGTGATCAATGCCTCATTCAGGCCCCTAATTTCCCTGCTCCCAGTGGCCTCTCTCTAAGCAACACACTCAACAGACTGATCACTCCGTTTCTCATACAACCCTCCCTCTACCCCTTTATCCTACAATAGATTCTATCATTCATATCATTAGCAATATGATTCTATCATCAAATCACCCCACAATTTAGGAACCTAAAACAGCAACCGTTTAGGTGGCTCTTAATTTTGAGGGTCATTCACTTGGGCAGTGCTTGGGTCTGGACCAACGTGGCTAATCTCAGACAGATTGACTCATGTGTGGGTGCTCGGCTGGTTGTTCAGGATGCAACACAATAATCTTGGATAACCTCACAGACATGCCTGGTGGTCAGCAAGCTCTGGGTCAGCCAGCAGACAGGGTAACAGGGCCTTGTGTCCCTCATCAAGTAGGCTAGTCCAGGGCAGGTGTAGGGTTCCAAAAATCAGAAAGAGAAGGATTCTCTTTCTCTCTATTGGATTCTCTGCTTAACCAAGTTTTCATGATCCTATGATCCAAAGCAAGTCACATGGCCCAGTCAGACTGAAGGGTTGGAGAAACAGACCCAGCATCTTGATAAGAGGAGCTGAGAATCTACCTTCCCAAGAGGCATGAGTGCAGAGATGGACTCCTTCATGTCTATGGCTGCCATCTTCAGAGGTTGCCCTCCATTCATTATCAGCATTGGCCAATGGTTGCAGTGTTGGCACTGGCCTTGGTGCCTTTTTACTGCTGGGCCACGATTTTCCTCCACCCTCTCTCTAAGGCCAACCAATGCCCTGGGATCTTGTGATGCTAACTAAAGAGTAGTATGAGCTCCCACCCCCATTTTTTTACATAATCTTGCATGCATGCACACTGTCATTTCAGTCATGGCTGACTCGTTGCAATGCTATGGACCATAGCCCACTAGCCTCCTCTGTTGATGGGATTCTCCAGGCAAGAATACTGGAGTGGGTAACCATGCCCTCCTCCAGGGGATCTTCCCAACCCTGGGACCAAACCAGCATCTCCCATGTCTCCTGTATTGGTAGGTGGGTTCTTTACCACTAGCATCATCTGGTGCCAGGGTCCAGCCCCCACAGGATCCAGGGGAACCTGAAGGAAAAACGGCGTCGGCGATTGATTTAGAGAGAGATAAAGAAAGAATATTGTAGATAAGAAAATAGAGGAGAGACAGAGACTGATATTCCTTGGTTTACATAGAAAGCCAATAAAACTTTGAGACAAGAAGTTTGCTCTGTTCACGGAGGCCACAGGTGCCTTCCTGGTCTCCCAAGGGAGTGAAGACGCAGAACGTCTTCCCGTTCAGGTCTTAAAAACCCGGGCAGATAAGTGAACGCAGGGAGACTCTATGCTCCAAGGGATCAGCCTGAAAAAAGAAAGTAAGAGAGAAAAAAAGAGAAAAAAGAAAAACACGGGGTGACCAAGCTTCTTCAAGAGAGGCCCATTGTTTATATTTTCAAAAGGGTCTTTTATACCTTTACTTGTACATAGAGGGAAATGAAAGATGCAAAGTCATACAGAGTCAGTCCAAACATTACATCTGTTTTGTCTTTATCGAAACCAGGATTTTTCTGCAAACCTTTCCCATAAACAATATTGTGTACATTATCTTCTGGCCTTGGAGGCCTGTGAACATTTTATGACCCTCTTTTGATAAAGGCTTCTCAACCAGAAAACTTATTTTTCCTTGAGATGTTTTTTTTTTTTTTTTTAATATATTTCTAATCTATGTCAGCCTCAAAAAGTATTAAACAGAGATACATTCTCACGGAGCAAAGGTGCAGTGAGTTACAAGAAAGAACCAATTAGCTCAAAAGTCTGAAATGGTTAATTTCAAGGCTACACTTGTTTTTCTTACTTTCCAACTATGTTAACTAATGCACTCCCAGGTGCACAGTGGATAAAAGATATGGGAACTTAGCAACAAGTATTGGCCCAATAATGAAATCCTACATTAACACTACTCTAATAACTTTTAACTCTTTGAAAGGCTCTATGTTTTAGGCTTTCTGTGCCTCTCACAGTTGGGAGGATATAAATAATCACATGTGTAGCTGTAAGAGTCTGGATATATCTGTCAAGCAAGCTAAAATGCTAACAGAGGGGTTTTGATTGGAAATATTTTTCTCATGTCCAGGAGACTTATTAGCTGTAGCCCTAAGTTAATTTTTTCCAGAGAAAGGTGGTCAGGAGTAGCCCCGTGTTAATGTCAGAGGAGTTGGTGAAAGTCATGAAATAGTAGAACAGACAGATTCTGGTTTGGGGGGTAGATGCTCGAGAAAGCCTAGGGAGCCCGTTGAGTTCTGAAGCCTTGCTTAACAGTTCTCTTCCACATGACCTTGTCATGGGTGGGATCTCCCGTGGTGGCTCCCAGCAATCTGGGAAGCTCTTAGATAATCTTGACCATCACATATCTAGTATTCTCAGTGTCAGGAAATTTACTTCTTTCATCCCAGGATTTTGGTTCTCAAATGAAGGAAACTCTGCCTTATGGATTCAGGGATCATTAAAAACTTGACCAGAAAGTGTGTGGGAGACGGGGGTTATCTACAGATTTTGTGGACATCACAGGATGGATTTCTGCAAGTTCCCTCTTCTCTTCGACTGAAATTTTTTCAAGGTTAGCCCACATCACAGAATAGACTGAAAGGGACAAAGCAGAAGTGGAGACACCTGTTAGGAGACTACTGAGGCAGGGGTTGTGATGGAATCTGGACTGGAATGATGGTCTTCAAAACAGAGACAGGCGAACAGATTTGGAGCCAAGAGAACATGCTGATAGGCTGGGTCTGGAAAGTGGGGGAAAGAGGGGAGTCAAGGGCGACTCCTAGCTTTCCAGTCTGAGGACCTGGGTGAATGGTGATGGCTCTGAAAATAACCTGGAGTTGGTAACAGTGTCTATAATGTTGTACATGGGATAATGTAGGCATTGTCTCAAAGCAGAAAGGGGTAGATATAACATAGGATTCCTCATGCAGGAATCAGACTCTTAAGTTCAAGGGCCAGCTGGCAAGGTCTGCCTTCTTGGAAAAACAGGCTTTCACTTGTGATTGTCAATTGCCTTCCCTCTGGTCCTGGGTCTATGCCTGACAAATCCAGAGGACTTTGACTTTATAGACACATTGCAGAGATATGCAGAGACTTGTGGACTACCAGCACAGAAAGAGCTGGTAGATGATTTGGTGTTTAAATTCAGGTTTCAATTGCTGTGCTCTACTGTTCTGATAGTCACTTTCAACTTTCCTAGGAAGTAGAATATGTATAGTCAACTTTGTGTTATCTGCTATCTTATGAAGAACAGCTACTGGTAGCAACTCAGAGTCCTCTTCTTAACCACATTGTTTCCTCCTCTATGAGCTGTTTGCTTCCACAAGGTCAGAGTAAGAAGCTGAAAGGGATCCTGAAAAATATCTGTTGTTATTGTTGTTCAGTTGCTAAGTCATGCCCATGGACTGCAGCTTGCCAGGTTCCTCTGTCCTTTACTCTCTCCTGGAGTTTGTGCAAATTCATGTCCATTGATTTGGTGATGCTGTCTAGCCATTTTATCCTCTGCTACCCCTTTCTCCTTTTGCCTTCAACCTTTCCCAGCATCAGAATCTTTTCCAGTGAGTCTGCTCTTTGCATCAGGTGGCCAAAGTATTGGAGCTTCAGCTTCAGCATCAATCCTTCCAATGAATATTCAGGGTTGAATATTTATTCAGGGGCAGGAGCCTTCCAGGGGAGAGAGTTGAAGTTCATTCTAACACTGGGTCTTCTGTTTCCTGATGTTCCAGGGCTTGCAAACCCTGAAGAGTCCCAGCTGAGACTTATCTTAGTGGGTAAGACTGGGGCAGGAAAAAGCGCAACAGGAAACAGCATCCTCAGAGAGAAAGTGTTTCCATCTAGCTTTTCGGCTGTATCCATCACCAAGCACTGTAAGAAAGGAACCAGCACCTGGAAGGGGAGAGAAGTTGTCGTCGTGGACACACCTGGCCTCTTTGACACGGAGGTCTCAGATGCTGAGACTCTCAAGGAGATTACCTGCTGCATGGTGCTGACCTCCCCGGGGCCTCATGCTCTGCTCCTGGTCATCCCACTGGGCCGTTACACACCCGAAGGCCAGAAAGCCACAGAGAAGATCCTGGCGATGTTTGGAGAGAGAGCTAGGGAACACATGATTCTCTTATTCACCCGGAAAGATGACTTAGATGGCATGGATTTCCATGATTACTTAAAGCAAGCTCCTAGAGCCATCCAAGAGCTGATTCGCAAGTTCAGAGGTCGCTACTGTGTTTTCAACAACAAGGCCACAGGAGCTGAGCAGGAGGACCAGAGGGAGCAGCTGCTGGCCCTGGTCCAGGATGTGGTGGACAAGTGCAAGGGGAGATACTACACGAATAGCCTGTATCAGAAGATCGAGGAGGAGATTCAGAAAGAAACCCAAGTGTTACAAGAAAATTTCAGAGCAGAGCTGGAGAGAGAGATAGCTCAGATAATACAGAAGTTCGAAGAGGAAATTAGAAAGCCAAAGGATGAACTAGAACAGCAAGAGTGGAAGGTGGAAATGGAAAGGCAATTGGCAGAAAGGGAGGCTCACTGGGTTTTAAGGCAGCGAACGGCCAGAGATGATGTTTTGAGTCAGAGTAAGATACTTGAAATCATCTTTAATATGTTACGGTTTTTTTCCTCTCTGTTTAAGGATTAAACTTCCTGAAGATCTGTCTATATTTCCTGCATATTTTTGGGTGGTCCTGCCTCATGTAATTCAGAGCATTTTCCTTTTCCTCTGAGACTCTCAGGGCTAAGGAGAGTAAAGTTCACTGTTGATAATTGGTATATGTTTGATTGATTTAATAGGGAAGGAATAAATTCTCAACTTGTGAAACTCCAAAGCAGAAAGTATTGATTTTCCCTAATTTGTGAATTCTTTCTCAGAGACACTAAGACAGGGAATGCAGGAGATCAAAGAAGATGAGCCCAAGCTTTCTCTATTTATCCCTAGAAAAGATTTCTCCTCTAGATTCTTTCTAGATTGGCGGGTGATCTTCCCCTATAGCTTTTTCTTACTTATTTTTTCTAGATGGCACTGATCATCTTACCCTTATAGTTTATTTGAAAGATCAATTCTTTCCATTAGTTAAACTTACAGAAGGAGGTACTGATAGAAATCTTTCTAGATGAATGGAAATTTGTTCACTTATAATTTTACTGAAGGCCTCAAATTGTTTCTTATCAACTGACCATTATGAACAGAGTTCCCTGGCAAACAGATCTTTCAGAACTCAACTACCTGAAGTGCCAAAAGTCCCAAAAGATATTCAAGAGATAGGAGAATAATGCTTGCTGTATTCAGATGTATCTGTAGGAAATCTGTGACCAACAACAACCAGTTTGCTGAATAACCAGTTCTCTCTCTCCTTTTCCTGTGAAACTAACAGCTGCCCCATGCAGATGAATTGTTTGCTTATTGTTATTTTAACAAAATTTTTCTGTTCTCTCATATTTGTGCAAATTGGAATGTTTTATTTTTTTTTCTTGGAAAGCACCACTACTCTTTCTAAGAACACAAGGATGAATTTCAGTTTTTTATAAAAGTTCAAGATGATTTTGGTGTAGACTTGGTCCACCCTCCAGACATCTCCCCACCCCTTTTTCTGTCAGAAGGTTTGAGCAATATTCTCAACCCCTCTGTCAGTCAAAGTCTACATTCTCCTTGGATTCATCCATTATGTACTGATAGAAATTATGTGTAACTGAGGTTACACATAATTATATAATATATGTATACTCATTTATAATATATATAAAATAATATTTTCAATTTTCCATGCTGGGTTTACAAAAAGCAGAGGGACCAGATATCGAATTGCCAACATCCGATGGATGATAGAGAAAGCAAGAGAATTCAAGAAAAACATCTAATTCTGCTTCATTGACTATGGTAAAGCCTTTGACTGTTTGGATCACAACAAACTGTGATCTTCAAGAGATGAGATTACCAGACATCGTCACCTGTCTCCTGAGAAATCTGTTTGTGGGACAAGAAGCAGAAGTTAGAACACTGTATGGAACAACAGACTAGTTCAAAATTGGGAGACAAGTACGACAAGGCTGTATATTTTCACCCTGTTTACTTAACTTATATGCAGAGAACATCATGAGAAACGCTGGGCTGGATGAAGCACAAGCTGGAATCAAGATGGCCAGGAAAATATCAATCACCTCAGATACGCAGATGATGCCACCCTTTTGCCAGAAATTGAACAGGAACTAAAGAGCCTATTGATGAGGGGAAAAGAGGAGAGTGAAAAAGCTGGCTTAAAACTCAACATTCAAAAAACAAAGATCATGGTATCTGGTCCCAACACTTCATCACAATTAGAAAGGGAAAAAGTAGAAACAGTGACAGATTTTCTTTTCTTGGGCTCCAGAATTACTGTGGATGATGACTGCAGCCATGAAATTAGAAGATGCTTGCTCCATGGACGGAAAGGTATGACAAATCTAGATAGTGTATTAAACAGCAAAGATATGACTTTGCCAGCAAAAGTCTGCATAGAGAAAGCTATGAGTTTTCCAGTGGTCATGTATGGATGTGAGAGTTGGACTATAAAGAAGACTAATCACCGAAGAATTGATGCTTTTTAACAGTGGTGTTGGAGAAGACTCTTGAGAGACCCTTGGGCTACACAGAGATCACATCAGTCAAACCTAAAGGAAAACAGCTTGAATATACTTTGGAAGGACTGATGCTGAAGCTGAAGGTCCAATACTTTGGCTACCTGTTGTGAAGAACTGACTCATTAGAAAAGAGCCTGATGCTGGGAAATATTGAAGGCAGGAGGAGAAGGGAACAAAAAAGGATGAGATGTTTGAATGGCATCACTCACTCAATGGACGTGAGTTTGAGCAAGCTCTAGGAGAAGGTGAAGGACAGGGAAGCATGGCATGCTGCAGTCCATGGGATGGCAAAGGGTCGGACATAACTGAGTGACTGAACAACTATACACACACACACACACACACACACACACACACACAAACAAACACACATACACATACACATATATGCTTAGTCGCTCAGTCATGTCTAACTCTTTGGGACCCTATGGACTATAGCCCACCAGGCTCCTCTGTCCATGAAAATTCTCCTGGCAAGAATACTGACGTGGGTGGCCATGCCCTCTCCAATATACACAAACACACATATATCAATAAATATATATAGATATGTAATATATGTATATTATTAATGCTGCATAAGAGTCTCCCTCTCTGGTGTCTGGCTTTTTCTTTTTTCTTTTTTGCCTTTTTTTTTTTTTTAACCAATTTACTGATGCTGTGTAGTAACTCATTTCCAGACTATAAAGAAAGCATTCAGCCTGGTCAGTTCAGTTCAGTTGCTCAGTCGTATCCAACTCTTTGCGATCCCATGGACTGCAGCATGTCAGGCTTCCCCGTGCATCACCAACCTCTGAAGTTCGCTCAAACTCATGTCCATCCAGTTGGTGATGCCATCCAATCATCTCATCCTCTGTCATCTTCTTCTCCTGCCTGAATCTTTCCCTATAACAGGGTCTTTCCAATGAGTCAGTTCTTCACATCAGGTAGCCAGAGTATTGGAGTTTCAGCTCCAGTGTCAGGGATTCCAATAAATATTCAGGACTATATTTCCTTTAGGAAGGACTGGTTGGATCTCCTTGCAATCCAAGAGACTCTCAAAAGTCTTCTCCAACGCCACAGTTCAAAAACATCAATTGTTCAGTGCTCAGCTTTCTTTACAGTCCAACTCTCACATCCATACATGACTATTCGAAAAATCAAAGCTTTCACTACATGAACCTTTGCAGCAAAGTAATGTCTCTGCTTTTTAATATGCTGTCCAGGTTGGTCATAGCTTTTCTTCCAAGGAGCAAGCATCTCTTAATTTCATGGGTGCAGTCACCATCTGCAGTGATTTTGGAGCCCCAAAATAAAGTCTGTCACAGTTTCCATTGTTTCCCCATCTATTTGCCATGAAGTGATGGGACTGGATACCATGATCTTAGTTTTCTGAGTGTTATATTTTAGGCCAACTTTTTCACTCTCCTCTTTCACTTTCATCATGAGGCTCTTTAGTTCTTCATTTTGGGCTATAAGGGTGGTGTCATCTGGATATCTGAGGTTATTGATATTTCTCCCTGCAATCTTGACTCCAGCTTGTGCTTCGTCCAGCCCAGAATTTTTCATGATTTACTCTGCATATAAGTTAAATAAGCAGGGTGACAGTATACAGCATTGACGTACTGTAGAACCAGTACGTTTAGAACCAGTCTGTTGTTCCGTGTCCAGTTCTAAGTCTTCCTTCCTGACCTGCATACAGATTTAGAACCGATTTAGAACCAGTCTGTTGTTCCGTGTCCAGTTCTAAGTGTTCCTTCCTGACCTGCATACAGATTTCTCAAGAGGCAGGTCAGGTGGTCTGGTATTCCCATTTCTTGAAGTATTTTCCACAGTTTGTTGTGATCTGCATAGTCAAAGACTTTGGTGTAGTCAATAGGGTAGAAGTAGATGTTTTCCTGGAACCCTCTTGCTTTTTTGATGATCTGATGGATGCTCGCAATCTGATTTCTGCTTCCTCTGCCTTTTCTAAAACCAGCTCGAACATCTGGAATTCACAGTTCACATACCATTGTAGCCTCACTTGGAGGATTTTGAGCATTACTTTACTAGTGTGTGAGATGAGTGCAACTGTGCAGTACTTTGAACATTCTTTGACATTGCCTTTCTTTGGGATTGGGATGAAAATTGACCTTTCTCGTCCTGTGGCCACTGCTGAGTTTTCAAAATTTGCAGACATATTGAGTGAAGCACTTTCAAAGCATTATCTTTTAGGAGTTGAAATAGCTCAACCAAAATCCCATCACCTCCAAAACAAAAACACCCAATTGTGGATGTGACTAGTAATGGAAGTAAAGTCCGATGCTGTAAAGTGCAATATTGTATAAGAATATAGAATGTTAGATCCATGAATCAAGGCAAATTAGAAGTGTTCAAACAGGAGATCACAACAGTGAACATCGACATTTTAGGAATCAGTGAATTAAAATGGCCTGGAATGGGTGAATTTAACTCATGTGACCATTATATCTACTACTGTGGACAAGAATTCCTTAGAAGAAATGGAGTAGCCATCAAAGTCAAAAAAGGAGTCCGAAATGCAGTACTTAGATGCCATCTCAAAAATGACAGAATGATCTCTGTTTCCTTAGCAAACTGTTCAATATCACAGTAATCCAAGTCTATGCTCTGACCAGTAACAGTGAAGAAGGTGAAGTTGAATGGTCCTATGAAGACCTACAAGACCTTCTAGAATTAACACCCCAAAAAGATGTCATTTTCATTATAGGGGTCAGGAATGCAAATGTAGGAAGTCAAAAGATACATGGAGTAACAGGCAAATTTGGCCTTGGAGTACAAAATGAAGCAGGTCAAAGGATAAAAGAGTTGTTCCAAGAGTACACACTGGTCATAGCAAACACACTCTTCCAACAACACAAGAGAAGACTCTACACATGGACATCACCAGATGGTCAATACTGAAATCAGACTGATTATATTATTTGCAGCAAAGATGGAGAAGCTTTATACAGCCAGCAAAAACAAGACCAGGAGCTGACTGTGGCTGAGATCAAACTCCTTATTGCCAAATTCAAGCTTAAATTGAAGAGTGCAGGGGAAACCACTAGACCATTCAGGCAGGTAAATTAGTTCTGTAAGTCCTAGGCTGCCAGTTAGTAGAACGAGAACTGTAGAACTGGAAGCTCTCTAGAGAAGATGTTGTCCAACCCCCTCATTTTGCAGCTCAAGTGACAGAGGCTTAAAGCAGTCATGACTTGCACAAGCACGCTTGGTTCTGTCACTCTTACTGTAACCTCTGGCAAGTCCTTAACCACATCTGGATTTCTGCTCTCTCCTCTGTAAAATGAACTGGTGATCATCACAGCTAACAACTTCCAGCTGCTTGCTGTGTGCCTGACACTGTCCTGAGTACTTTAAGTGCCCTTTCTAATTCTCCCAACTTTCCAGAAATTATTTATGATCGTTTACCTTCTAATATAGAGGGGAATATCAAAACATAGAAAGGTTAAATAACTTGCCCGAGATAAGACAATTAGGAAATTTTGCAAAGCTGATCTATTAACCTAGGAAGAACTGCCTCCCAAATCCTCAAATTCCAGTTCTTAAATTTCTTCTAAGAAAACTGGTTGTTCTCTTGAGCATCACAGAGAAGAGGAGTCCCTGCGACATATCCTGACAGCAGTCTGCCCATTGCCTCCCAGGGTAGAAGGCAGACAGATTAATACTATGAACTGTGCTTTATACAAAGAGAAGAATGAAGCTTTTTTTCTTATCTCAAGAGTTTTGGAAGTTTGTGCCTGTTCATCTATTTATTGACATTGATTGGTTGTTTGCAGTGGCTGGTAGGCTTTATACCTTACTTGAGAATCTAGAAATAAGGAAAACAAAAGTCCCTTTTGAGACTGACGTCATTCACTTAGCATAATGATTTGGGGAATCATTCAAGTTGTATGTGCCAAGAGCTTGTTCTCCTTTATTGCTGAGTAGTGTTCCATCTTACTGATGTATCCCAGCTTCTCACTTCTCCTTCGCTTATGATGCAGAAGGTGCCGTGGTCTGGGTGCAGGGTGGAAAATAATTTCCAGACATGAGACAGAATGAGAGGGAAATAAAGTTTATTAGAGTGGGAAACGCTGTTAGAACAGCGGGCCAGCTCAAGGAAGACCTGATGTTAAACAGGAGTCCTTAGTCTGCTTTTATACCGAGAGTGGAAGGAGCAGGATAGGGGTCTTGTGGGTCATTTGCTGACCGGATGAGTTAGGTATACTGGGTGGGGGGGAATTGCTAAGTTATTGCTAAGTCACTTCAGTCATGTCCGACTCTGTGCAACCCCAAAGACAGCAGCCCACCAGGCTCCCCCGGCCCTGGGATTCTCCAGGCAAGAACACTGGAGTGACTTACCATTTCCTTCTCCAGTGCGTGAAAGCAAAAGGTGAAAGTGAAGTCGCTCAGTCATGCCAGACTTAGCGACCCCATGGACTGCAGACTACCAGTCTCCTCCATTCATGGGATTTTTCAGGCAAGAGTACTGGAGTGGGGTGCTATTTGCCTTCTCCCTATGGGGTAGGAGAGGAGACAGGTTATAATGCTCAGGAGGACCTCAAATCCATTAATAGTTACAACACGGGGGCGGGAAGGATGATAAGGGTCTGGTTATTCTGTTCCTGCATTCCAAGACCCGCCTTGGTTTTATCTGCTCTGTTGTCCTTGGGTCACCACAGAAGGCTCAGCTTCTCTGTACACCAAAGCTGAGTCAAATCTTGGAGACAGGGTTTTGGGTAGAAAAGGAGAGTTTCATTGCTTTGCCAGAGAAAAGGGACACAGTGGTCTCATGCCCTCAAAGCCCTCTATCCCCACTTGGGGAAGACAGTGAGAAGTTTTATTGCAAAGAGGGAGTGATCAGCTCTTGGACAATATTCTGATGGGCTGGTGGTGAAGTAAGCAGGAGTCAACATCATTGACCTTCAGGTCCAACTGGTCTAGGGTCTACACGCTGTGGGCCTCATACCATGGTTAATTGTTAACTTTTGCCACCAGGAGGGGTTTCAGTATCTGTAAACAAGTGCAAAGGCTTATTGTGTGTATCCTTTGATGGGGAAGCAAGAGCAAGACCTTACCCCAAGGCTCCTCTTGACTATTTCTCTGGTTTCCCAATTAACAACCTAATTAACAACCGCTTGAATCTGCCCACTGGAGCTCAGGGAAGGTCATGCAGGCTGAGTGAAGGCTGTTTCCTCTGATCAGAGAAAGAGGGGACACAAAGGTCTTGAGCCCAGGAGCCCCAAAGGGCCATACATGCCTCCATGTATTCTTATGCCCCTAATTGATTGCTCTTTGTTTGCTAAAACCTCCATTATAGCATTGAATAGTAATGGATGGGATCGCTTGCTTTCTTCCTGGAAATGTCTTCATTTGTGCATGCATGCATGTCTGCTCAGGTGAGTCAGAGTCTTGAAACCCTATGGACTGCAGCCCACCAGGCTCCTCTGTCCATGGAATTTTCCAGGCAAGCACACTTGGGTAGGTTGTCATTTCCTACTCCAAAGGATCTTCCCGACCCAGGGATCACACCCACCCTGAGTGTTTCCCAATTAGGCAAGTAAGATAGCAGCTGAACTACAGCAGGGTATTACAAGTATTTGAGTGTGTGTGTAGTGTGTAATCATATTAAGTATCCCAATCACCATTTTTTTGGCGATTTTATCATAATGGCTATTGAATTTTATTAAAGACTTAAAAAATCATCCATGAAAATAATTGAGTGAATGACATTAACAGATTTCCCAATATTCAACCAACCTCTTTGTTTTCTATCCCTCTTGGTCATGAAATATTACAGTCTTAATGGTGGTGTTGGCACCTATTTGTTAATACATAAAGTTTGGTCTTTTGTACTTGTACTTGCTTTTAAGTTACCTAACTTCACTTTTTCCAGTTTTTTTTTTTTTAAGTGAGAATTTATTTTCTCTCTTTTGAAAGTGAAAGTGAAAGTAGCTCACTCATATCCAACCCTTTGCAACCCCAGAGACTGTATAGTCCATGGCATTCCCCAGGCCAGAGTGCTGAAGTGGATAGCCTTCCCCTTCTACAGGGCATCTTCCAAACCCAGGGATTGAACCCAGGTTTCTCAACATTGCAGGCAGATTCTTTACCAGCTGAGCCAGCAGGGAAGCCCTTTCTTTCTTTCCCTTTTATTGAAAAAGTTTTTGGTGCAATGTATTTTACTCTGATCACGTCTTTCAATGAAGCCTACTGCTTCTGATATTTACTGTTTTCATTATTATGATCTTTAAAACATTCTAAAGACTCAGTTTGTATTTTTGTTTTCAACCAGAGTTGTTTAATACAATGTGCCGATTCAGTTTCCAGATGGAAGCATTTTCCCAGAAGTAGTTTCTGGTTTTATCTCATTATGATCAGAAAATGAAGAAGAACTAAAGAGCCTCTTGATGAAAAGTGAAAGAGGAGCGTGAAAAAGTTGGCTTAAAACCCAACCTTCTAAAAACTAAGATCATGGCAACCAGTCCCATCACTTCATTGCAAATAGGTTGGGAAACAGTGACAGACATTATTTTGAGGGGCTTTAAAACCACTGAAGATGATGACTGCAGCCATGAAATTAAGAGATACTTGCTCCTAGGAAGAAAAGTTATGGCCAACCTAGACAGCGTATTGGAAAACAGAGACATTACTTTACCAACAAACATCCATCTAGTCAAAGCTATGGTTTTTCCAGTAGTCGTGTGTGAATATGAGATTTGGACTATAAAGAAAGCTGAGTACTGAAGAATTGATGCTTTTGTACTGTGGTGTCAGAGAAGACTCTTGATAGTCACTTGGATTAGAAGGAGATCCAACCAGTCTGTACTAAAGGAAATCAGTCCTCAATATACATTGGAAGGACTGATGCTGAAGCTGACACTCCAATACTTGGGCCACCTGATGCAAAGAACTGACCCATTTGAAAAGACCCTGATGGTGGAAAGATTGAAGGCAGGAGGAGAAGGGGATGACAGAGAATGAGATGGTTGGATGTCATCTCCAACTCGATGAAGATGAGTTTGAGTGAGCTTCAGGAGTTGGTGATGGACAGGGAAGGCTGGCGTGCTGCATTCCATGGGATCACAAAGAGTTGGACACGACTGAGCAACTGAACTGAACTGAACTTTACTTAAGCTTTGTATTGTTGATATAGGATTTGTGAGAAAAGATAATGAGATGAGAAAATGTTGTTTATATTTAATTCCTCTTGAGGTAATAGTTACCTTTACAGACCTACAGTTTTGAACAAGTGTATGGAAATGAGTCCTCCTAGACTATAAGTCAGTCACTCCCTGTGGAAACCAAATCCACTGGAAATGGCCTCTGTGGAAAAATTAAAGGTATATGTTTACGTTGTCTAAAATTTCATAATCTTTCCTAGGTCTTATCCTATATTTCCAGAGAAAACACAGAACTAAATGTCTGCTCTCATGTAAAAGCCAGTCCAATCTGATGTGTTAAAGAGCCCCATTAGGGACTTCCCTGGTGGTCCAGTTGATAAGACTTTGCCTTCCAATGCAGGTGGTACCGGTTTGATCCTTAGCCGGGGAGCTAAAGATCCCACATACCTTGCAGCCGAAAAACCAAAAAATAAAAGAAAAGCAATACTGTAACAAATTCAGTAAAGACTTAGGGAAGGAAAAAAAAAGAAAGAGCCCCTTTAGGTAGTGTTCAGTCTCCTTGTAGGTGACTCAGACACTTTCTGCAATCATCGTATTTATTTCCTCCCGTGGACTTAGGATGCCTTTACTGGACACTGGTTTGTGGAGAAAGATGGAGTTCTCCAGGCTTCCCAGGTGGTACCAGTGGGAAAGAATCTGCCTGTCAATGCAGGAGACACAGATTTGATCCCTGGGTTGGGAAAATCCCTTGGAGAAGGAAATGGAAACTCACTCCAGTATTCTTGCCTGGAACATCCCAAGGATGGAGGGCTACAGTCCACAGAGTCACAAAGATCGGACACAACTGAGTACGCACACATGCACGTGTGTATGGGGTCTACAGCCTCAGCCTCTGTCTCCCCTACTTGCTGGGTGATGTCTCATGTCTGTCAAGCCTCTGAAGGCCTGCTATCCCCAACAAGAAAGTCCACAAGCTGGTGTAAAGGCACCAGGTTAGTTGATTTCTGATCCAGGTAGTGTCCTTTCATGGGCTCCTCAACTGACTTGACCACAGCTCCAGATGGTACACATTCTCTGTGGCTGGTCAGGCAGCGGCTCTCATTCAGCCCTGAATATCAGCTAGAGGGTGATATTCCATGTGGTTGCAAGAAATACAACTTCACCAAAGTAGCTTAACAAAGGTTTCAATTTTGATGCAAGGAGTTTACGGCTGGTACTCCAGAGCTGATGTAACTATGCAAAGAACTTGATTTTTTTCTTCCACCCGTTGTGGTATCTTTTGTCCCCAGAGTGGCAAGATAGCCGCTTCAGCTTCAGCCTCATGTCAGAACTGCAGTCAGAAAGAACAGACACAAGAAGGAAGACAGGATGGCACTTCTGTTGCAAAAGCAAAGCCAACCCACAGGGCTTCTTCTACCACCTCTTGGTCATATGCTTACCCCAGTTACAAGAAACACAGTACAATTCAGTATTTCACATGGGTCCGTTGCTGTGATAAGCGAAATTGGAATTTTGTTAGTAATGAGGAGGGGACAAATGCTAATGAGCTGATAACTAGCAGCACCTGCCATATGAGCTGGGGTGAACTTGCCGTACACTTCTCGCTCTAGAGAGACTTCATTCTCAATGGTATGGTGAATTCTCTTGGCGATTCCCAACCAGACTTTCATACAGTCCTAAACTCTTGCTCATTCTACACATGAACCAAGGAAAGGTCAAGAAAATAGAACCTCAGTGCCCGAGTCTGGTTCCAAAAAAGAACAGAGTCTTGTAACATACTAAATATCCCCCAGATAAATTTTGGAATAAACTACAAAGAACAAATACTATAAAGTACTGGGGAGGAACCAAAGCAGATAGAAACGGAAAGTATTTCCATCCCTGAAACAAGGATCACATAAGGTGACATCCATGTTTGAAAGTTTTTTCCAGAGAGCACATACCTCCTATTTCCCGAACATGGAGAGAAAAGTTTAGGACCATATGTGATTGCTTTATTCCTCTGCCTTTCTGCCTACTTTTCCCTATAACAGGAGAGACTGTTCTCAACTTTAATTAGCTGGATTTCTACTGTGTAAAATGTTATTGTTTAGTGACTAAACCTTTTTCTGAAAATTGGAGAAGTGATAGGATGTGGATAATCCATTCGTTGACAAGGCTGTCATATTTTGAAAAAAATCTATTAATTTTTTTTAAAATATTGGAATCTGATATTTAGATTTTCCCATATTTTGTGAAGTGTTACCTTGTATCAGAGTCACCTGGAAGGCTTGTTAACCTACAAAGTTACTGAATGAGTAGACCTGAAAATTTGCACTCCCAATAGTTCCCTGGCTTTGCCAATGTGGCTGGTCCTCAACAGTGATTTGAGAGTGATTACACTGGAGCAAATATCCTGTTTTTGACAAAGAAATAGATAGTGGCTTCAAAACTTTTCAAGGCCTTTTCTCTGCTCCAAGTATTACTAGCTAGATCCAGGGTGCCAAAGACCCTTCTCCTCTCCAGGATTCTGAAGGAAAAGTATACACACGAAGAATTGAATCTAATAAAGCAAAACACCATATTGTTACCAATATGCTAGGACTCCCTAGTAAAGATGAAGTGGAGATAAAACAGGGACCAGAAACCACAGTTAGGAGTCCCCCTTCTCCTGGAAATGGAAGAGAGCCCAGTTCAGTCCTGTTCAGTCACTCAGTCATGTCCAGCTGTTTGCAACCCCATGGACTGCAGCACAGCAGGCATCCCTGTCAATCACCAACATCCAGAGTTTGCTCAAACTCATATCCATTGAGTCAGCGATGCCATCCAACCATCTCATCCTCTGTCATCCCTTTCTCCTCCTGCCTTAAATCTTACCTAGCATCAGGCTCTTTTCCATCAGTCAGCTCTTCATATCAGGTGGCCAAAATGTTGGAGCTTCAGCTTCAGGATCAGTCCTTCCAATGAATATTCAGGACTGATTTCCTTTAGGACGGACTGGTTGGATCTCCTTGCAGTCCAAGGGACTCTCAAGAGGCTTCTCCAACACCACAGTTCAAAAGCATCAGTTCTTTGACTCTCAGCTTTCCTTATGGTCCAACTCTCACATCCATACATGACTATTGGAAAAACCATAGCTTTGATTAGATGGACGTTTGTTGGCAAAGTAATGTCTCTGCTTTTGAATATGCTATCTAGGTTGGTCATAACTTTTTTTCCAAGGAGCAAGCAACTTTTAATTTCATGGCTGCAGTCACCATACGCAGTAATTTTGGAGCCCAAAAAAATAGTTTGTTTCCCCATCTATTTGCCTTGAAGCGATGGGATCAGATGCCGTGATCTTAGTTTTCTGAATGTTGAGTTTCAAGCCAACTTTTTCACTCTTCTCTTTCACGTTCATCAAAAGACTCTTTAGTTCTCGTTTGCTTTCTACCTTAAGGGTGTTGTCATCTGCATATCTGAGATTATTGATATTTCTCCCAGCAATCTTGAAGCAACAGTTAGAACTGGACATGGAACAACAGACTGGTTCCAAATTGGGAAAGGAGTACGTCAAGGCTGCTTATTTAACTTATACTCAGGGTACATCATGCGAAATGCTGGGCGACTAGTCAAAGCTAAAACAAGTGCTCATTGACACAATGAGGCAAGAACTGAGCAAGTCAAACACTGCATAGAGAAGCAAACTAAGGAGAGATAGGACATTCATCTGTGGAAAGAAGAAAAATAAAACCTAAGAAGAACAACTGAAAACAACAATAAGACCCTTACATTTTGTGAGCTGTAAGAATAAAATGGAGTTGGAAGGAGGACAAAACCAACATACTTTGAAAACCTTCAAACATTACTACTCTGTGGATAAGCTATTGCCCTCCAAGTTGGCTGCTTTTTTCTGACTTTTAAAACAGGATGGAGGAGAGTCGTATAGGAGTTCCTGTATCAGTTATGCAGAAAATACTAAACCCATCAGGCAAGATCATTGTGCGTTGAAAATATTTTCATGTCAATGGAAAATCACACATTTCCATTCATTGTTAACATAAGGAGGAGAAAGGCTTTAAAAAATAAAGACATACTCAAAGTGTTATGTCAATCATGTCTAAAGTCACACTTCTTATGTGGCTCTAAAGAAAAAGACTTGCAATTTTTAAAACTTTAAGTCCATTGATCTTTGATATTATTGTAAAGTTCTTCTCTGGGCAATTATTTGGTAGAAGGTCTTTCATGTTTTGTATACATTAGAATTTTTAGTTTTTTCTTTAAACATTTGCAAGAAAACTTTCCATAACCAACCTAAAAATATTTTTCATCATCTCTCCAATTGAAAATGTTTTTTTTTTCACCCCATAATCCAAGTTGTTTTATAGCTGGCCCAAGTTGCAACTCCTGAGTCTGTTAAAAGCTGTCCAGAGTGTTTTTTGTTGGCCATTCAATTCTGGCTTCCATTACTAGTTTTGTCAAGTCTGTTTTTGATGGCTAAGAGGAACCCTTTTATCAAACCCTGTATGTATTTACTGAAAAGATCTCTAACACCTTTTTTTGTTTGTTTCTTTTTTCTTGGTTTCACTGCACTGCAGCCCACTGCAATTACCATTCATCCTGAATGTTGTAAAACATCTTCCAGGCTTTTTCTCTCTCCTGTTCCAGTTTTAGTACCTGCTTTGTCATCTCCATTCATTCTGCATCAGTATTATGCCTTCATTTTGAAGCTTAAATTTTCTCCATGCTTACTTTTAACTAAAACTTAATCTGAATCTAATATAAGTAAAATAATCATCAGGATTTAAATTTAATAACAACTAAATGTAGCTCTGTATCACTGTCACCCATGCTGTCTAGACAAAGTATTCATAAAAGTACCACAACACTCATTAGGAAGATTTTTCAAAGGGAATCAGTCTTCAGACATCAGCTAAATCGGTGATGATGTGCTTATGTTCTGACACTAGAAATGATAAATGTTCCCAAGGTTTACATTGCAATACAACAATCATATGTGATACAACCATTAGAGTGAAGTGCATTTCTACCCAAACAACAGAACTGTGTTTCATAGTAAAATATTTTACAGTGCCTCAGTGTTTAAATTAAAACAAATTATCATGAAATAAAAGTTCAGTTTTCCAGGTATAGCTATATTTGAAAATGCTCAAGAACCACATATGGCTAGTGTCTACCATACTGGATACTGCAATTTCTAGAAAATATTTGGAAATTAAATACATTCTTTTTAATAATCCATGAGTGAAAAAAGATATCACAAAGAATATGCAAAATATCATAAACTGAGTGATAGTGAAAAGAGAACACACAAAACATAATGATATGCAAATAAACATGTGTAGAGGGAAGTTTTATAACTTTCTACCTTCATGTTAGAAAACAAGAATTTTTAACAGTTTACAGGATATTCTCCGTAGCATGTTGCAGAGACTCAGGATATTATTATGCTCTTCTGAAGGATCCTGGGTTTGCTCCAGCAGGCACTTAAATTACTGGTCGATGCCTTTGAACTTAACTTGGCAAGGCTTAATGTCATTACCAAGGGGCTGTTCCAGTTTTGCTTTCAGGGCAAGTCCCTTAGTCCTGAGGGGATCTTTACTCCCACTAGTATTTCAGTGGAATACTTGGTGGACTAGAATCTAAATTCTGTTTTTGCTGCTGAGGGCAAATGCTGAAATCTCTGGCCGGCTTATTCATCCTTCTAAAACGTTTCCCCTGGACCCTTTAGAGACCACAGTTCCTGGGTCATCCAAAGACTTAAAGGGAGTTTTTATACAGAATTGCTCATGCTTCCGCCAATGCCCCTCTGTAGGAGTTCTCCGTCAACATCTACCCTTTCTGGCTGGCCCCAAACTCCATCCTCTTACTCCCTGTGAATTTCTGCTTGAGCGACATCCCTGGATCAGCAGGATGGCGACGTGCTCTCGGGGGGAACCACATACGTGTGATGACCATGTGGCCCCTGAGTGAAGTGTCAAGTTCCCCATAGCCTCTTCCTGTACTTGGTCACTCTCAGTGTCTTCCAATAGTTGTTTAAAAACTCTCATTATTTTGAATTTTCTACAGAGTGTATGAAAGTAATTACAGGAGAATTCAGAGCTGGAAAACTTCCCTGAGATTTTTTAGCCACTGCTTTCATCCACCAAGGAGGAAGCAGCCTGTGGACTCACTGGTCACTTTGGACTCACCAGATCTCTCTCTTTCATGCTTTGCTCCAGTGTGGGGATTTTTCTTTTTGAGAATAATGAATTCCAAAGGTCACTATTTTCACAGCTTTGGCCAAGACAACCCTCTCTCTTCCCCCTACCCACAGAACCTCTTTCTTTCTGGTACACAGACCATGGGATTTCCAGAATAAACTGACAATGCCTTCCCTGTTCTCTGATGCTCAGGAATTGATGGTGTGAAGCAACAAGTCCCCTTCCTTCTGAAATGTCAAGGGAGGGATTTTTCCTTGATTTTTAATAGTAAAGGAGAGAAAACCCCATATTCCATAAAATTTTAAGCAATTCCTTTAGAATTTTTAATGAATGACATGTTTTGAGTGACTTGTCATTTGCCATTTAGCGACTTGATGTTTTGTGAGTGACAGTGCCTGTCATTTGGTCAATACTTTTATTTTCTAGAATGAGATCAACTAAGCCAACAGGGTTAGAAAGAAAGTACCTAAGTGAAAGATATTTATCTTCTTATCTTAAAGGAAATGCGAATGACTTTAGCTAATGGGTCTATTCACTTAGAAACAAAATGACTTTATTTCACTTATTCTTGAAGAATTTACAGATTTCTCCCGGTTATTTTTTTTCTTAATGTTTCAGATTTTTAATGTGACTTTAAATTTGTTTTTTTCACATTGTGTAAATTTAAGGTGTGCTGAGTGTTACTTTGGTAGACTGGTGTATCATAGTACGGTTGCCGTTTTAACAATGGTTAGCACATCACATACTTATACCACAATATTATTGTCTACATTCAGTATACTGTACTTTAGACCTCTATGGTTTTTCAGTGCTTGTGACAAGTCTGTGCCTAAAACACCATCAGTCTTATCCCCTGTGCCCCCACTTCTTGGTAACCACTATTTTCTTCCTTTTTTAAACAGGTTTGACTTTTTCGATTCCACATATTACACAGTACTTGTCCTTCTCTGTCTGACTTATCTTGCTTTCAATTCTCCCAAATTCAATACATATACATAAGACAACCCTAACTGGAGTACCAACAATGTTCTTTTTAGAAAATTCAACAAGTAATTTTAATTTTCACACAGAAGAAATGATGCCTGCAAATAACAAAAGAAATACAAAAATGGTGACTGGGGAGGAAATCGGGGGTGGAGGGGAGAGTTCACATTACAATCAAAGCCACAGGAATCAAGTCAATACTTAATTCATATAGGAGTTGAGAAGATGGAAGACAAGAAGAGAGGCAAAAATTCTCACAGAAATCATAGGGAATATGAAAATTTACCATATGATAACTGCTGTTTCAGTTCAGCAGGAGATGGATCACCTACTTAGTAAATGGCCTGGCACAAAGGCTATCTTAAGCATACTCCAATATGTCTCTGTTGTGACTTGAGACCCTTTTAGCTAAAGACCTGCCCCAGCTTTCTCAGTGGTCCTCTGGGTGAGAATGAGATGACACCCCGAGGGGCAGGACTCTCCCAGGCCGGTAGGCTGCTCCCGAGGACGTTCACATGGTCTCCTGCTTCTTTCTTTGCAGCTTCCCTTTCTTCTTTCCTCCCTCCTTCCATTCTACACCCCCAAACACCTTGCTGGGGAACCCGCCTACAGGCCAAGATGCCCCTCGCTTTCTTCCCTCTCTCAGGGGAGAAGGGACGGGGTTGCAGGTCAAGCAGAGGCAGGGCTGGAAGTCTCCTCTGCTCTCCATGCGAGAGGGTGGGCATCACGGGGGTGGGCATCATGGGGTGTAGTGCCAGGTATGTGACCTCCCTTGTTCAAGCCTCCCTGGGAAGAGTTCCTCCACTGCCCAAGTCCACTTGGACCTCCAGGGGGGCGCAGGTCCTGCAGCCAGGTCTAGGCCCCATTTCCTGAGCAGACCTGGCCCCTGGATACCCCTGCCCTGCTCTGCTCCTTCCCATGGAGCCTCACTGCTGTGGGTGATGGCCTCTTTCAAAAGTGAATCAAGAGCAGCTTCTTGATATCCTCCCCTGTTTCTATTTGCCTTCTCCTCCCCAGCCCAGAGCCTGTCCTGCCCCACATGGTGCTGGGCCTTAAAAGCCATCATGTCTGCCCTCTTAATGGGCAAGGACACAACTCTCCAAAAGACGCAGAGTTGCCTGGTCGACATTCCATGCTGATCTGCTGCATCCCCTCATGAACTGGGAGCTTGAGCTTCCTCGAGCACCTCTGGTTGGAGACCCTTCCCAGGAAGAGGGTGAAGTTGGAAGCAGACAGCCTCTGTGTCCATCCTCTCCCTGCCATAATCGAACACGCTACATTACCTTCACTTTTCCCAACAAGGAGTGTTGTGAGGGTGGGGGGCTTTCAGCCAGACCCCCAGCTCCACAGCACAACTCACACTGGGGTCACAGTCCTACGCTTCACCGTTGAAGTTTGGGCTGGACACCCTCACCCAGGAGAATATCAGAACCATCAGCTGTGAGTATATGTCTCATGCCCATCTAATACTGAGGACCCCAGATTCAGATTTTAGAAATGACTGTGGCTGGAAAGCCCAAAGGGAATTCCCTTCTCCTGGCCTTGCAGGTAGCAGGACCACAGCACATAGACAAGCACCAAATCCTAGCTGATTTCCAGTCTGTTCCCAGGGAAGACACTGCTGTGTCTCAGTGCAGAGCCCTCAGCCTCTTGAGGACAGGACTGGCACCATCTTTCAGCTCTCCCCAGCAGGGGTGTGTTTCTCCTGCCTTTCTGCCTTGGTAGGCTGACCCATCCACCAACTCTGACTGGAAGATATGGGCTCCCTCCAGCTTCTGCAGGTGACATGAGTGAATGACTGGGAGTTCCACAGAAGCAGGGAAGGACAATGTCTGTCTACTTAAATGCAAAGCTGGAAGAAGACAGTGCTTTCCTATCTGGACAAGCCTGGAGACACTCATGCCATGCCTTTGGACTTAAAAGCCAAATACATTGAGCATGGAAGAGGAATTTTAAAGTAATACTTAACCCTGACTGCTGCAAAAAGGGTAAATTACATGTGAGCACTGGGATTGTGGCTTTCCTATGCAGCTTAATATTATGGGTTTCTCCCAATGGCTCAGGCCACTGAAGTTCATCTAATAAAAACATAGTTGTGTTGAAATGCATAATAAATCGACAATCAATTCCTTTATCCAGGAAAGTGACGGATTTCCAGCATTCCTAAATTCCTAAGTTCTGTCACCCCAGGTTAGATGTCAAGTTGAGCCCATGGAAAGTGAGGCCCCTGACCCTGATGAAACAGCTTTTGGAAGGAGGGAGCCCCTTGGGAAGACAGAGCCAAGACCTGCGGGCCCTTGATTGCATCCTATGTGTTCGCTAGTGCTTTGCATCCCCCATGGTCCTGAGAGTCTCACAGCAGAGCCAGCAAGACACCCACCAAGTGCCTGGGGCGTGTCGTCTGTCACACCCATGAACACATCCTTCCAGACACTCAGTGAAGGGGCAGTGGCTGTGGTCTGTCACCCCCTTTGACCCATGGCACCATCAGGGGCCCTTCCCTTCTGTCAGGCTGCGGTGAAGGGAGGCCCAACCCAAATGCCCAGTGATGGCCATCCCGGTGGGTGAATCTCTGACAGGGGGGACTCCGGCTGCCCCTCCCAGCACACCACCTGCCCATCAGGCCCCAGCCCCACCTCTCTTAAGTTCATGTCTGCTAGAAAGTTGTTCTACCTCCTGACCCATCTGGAGAAGGATCCTGAGATGCACCTTCTTCAGGTTCAGCCAGAACCAGAACAATCAAAAGGAAAAGTATTTCTTTGTTTTAGAACTGAATAAGATCATTCTTGAGGAAATGCAAAAATTCTCAATTTGTTATTATCAAATAGAATCCCAGCAAAAACTTGGATGGTACAGATTTGTCCCGAGTATACCAAGAAGGTTGACTCTCAGGAAATGTTGTTTAGTCTCTAAGGCATGTCCAACTCTTCTGCAACCCCATGGACCATAGCCCAGCCAGCTCCTCTGTCCATAGGATATGCCAGGGAAGAACACCAGAGTGAGTTGCCATTTCCTTCCCCAGGTCTTCCAAACCCAGGATCAATGCCTCCTGCATTGGCAGATGGATTCTTTACTGCTTAGCTGCCCAGGAAGCCCATGTATCAGGAAATATTTTCATATAATTTAAGGTATTATAAAGCTATGGAGCAACATAGCCAGTCATGGCCATACCTTTTGGAAGGTAATGTAGTAAAAATTCAGCATCTAATAATTGGTTACCTTTTTACCAAAATAAAAATTTATACCTCAGCATCAAAGCCTGCACTTTATTTAAGTGGAAGCATTTAGATTCTGTCACAAAAGTCAGAAACAAGGTGGGGTGCCATATTGGGATTGTTGAACATTCTTCTAGATACTAGCCACAATATATTAACAGTGAACACATATATATGACTTTAAAAAAACATCCAAAAGGAGGGGGAAAAATAATCATTTTTGGTTGCATAAAGAACTTCTACAAATCAACGTCAAACCAGTTAGAAACAGAATTTCAACGTGAGTAACAAATACAACACTTTAAATCATATGGACTGAAGTGGGTTGTCATTTCCTCCTCTAGGGGATCCTTCCTACCCAGGGACCAAACCAGGGTCTCCCACATTGGCAGGCAGATTCTTTACCATCTAAGCCACCAGGGAAGCCCCAACAAATATCTGCATGTTAAGTCACTTCAGTCATGCCTGACTACTTACAACCCCATGGACTGTAGCCCACCAGGCTCCTCTGTCCACAGAATTCTCCAGGCAAGAATGCTAGAGTGGGTTGCCATGCCTTCCTCCAGGGGATCTTCCCAACCTAGGGATCCAACCCGAGACTCTTATGTCTGTTGCATTGGCAGGTGGGTTCTTTACCACAAGAGCCACCTGGGAAACCCGAGGTACCAATAAAAAAGACACAGTTCTTTAACATATGAAAAATAATTTGACTACATTCATATTGAGTAATGTGTATAAAAAAGACAGGAACAAAATTTTCATTGATCAGATTGGCAAATAAAATCATTAACAAGCATATGGGGAAACTGACAAAATGTTGATATAACTAGTTTGGTTAAAATTTTTATTGTGGACAATCCAATAATGTCTATCAAAATTATAAATGCATCCACCAATTGTGTAGCAATTTCATTTCTAGGAATCTATTCAGCTGATGCAACGATTTATTGCTAAACAACAAATCACTCCAAAACAGTGGCAAAAAGCAAGTTTTGCTCATGATCTTACATGTCTGATTGTACATCAAGCAGAGCACAGAAGGTGTCACTTGCCTCTGCTCCATGCAGACTGAGGCTTCACTTGGTGACTCAAATGGCTGCAAAGCTGGGACACTGGCCTAGCGCCACACCTCTGTGCCTCCCTGCTGGTCAACTGTGTTCCTTGGTTCCTCTCCCTGTTGCATCTTTTGCAGCTGAAATGTTCAAGATGGCCCCTTTGCTCCATTGCCAAAGTGACAGTGATTTACTGCCAGCGGTTTTGATACCCTAAGTCACCATAATACTGTGAAGTCAAAGGAATTTAAAGGGATTATTGGTCAGCTTTGTCCATTGAACGAGGATGCAGATCAAAGAGTGCTCACTGAGGCTACAGAGTGAGGGTGACATTATGTGGGAATGAACTGGTGAAGGGCTGGTTAGAAGAGACCACATTGAGGTATGCCCATGTCCAATTCCAAGGAGCTGACAGCTATCGCCACATCATGCTCTGGATGCTCCAGAAGGAGATGATTGTGAGCCATCATCTGAAACCATAGACAAAGCAATGTGATGTAAGAAAACTCAAAGTGGAGTTCCTCTCTTCCCTCACTTGCTGATATGCCCCCCTCTTGTAATAATGTAATCTTGTTGGTAGCTGCATCTTAGTGGAATGCTTCTGTTGATGTCCTTTGTTTGATGGGAAATGTTTTTAAAACATTTTAATTAAAATTTTAAATTATCTGGAGTAACAGGTAAATTTGATCTTGGAGCACAAAATAAAGCAGGACAAAGCCTAACAGAGTTTTGCCAAGAGAACACACTGGTCATAGCAAACACCCTCTTCCAACAACACAAGAGGAGACTCTACACATGGACATCACCAGATGGTCAACACTGAAATCAGGTTGATTATATTCTGTGCAGCCTGAGACAGAGAAGCTCTATACAGCCAGCAAAAACAAGACCAGAAGCTGACTGTGGCTCAGATCATGAACTCCTTATTGCCAAATTCAGAGTTAAACTGAAAGAAGTAAGGAGAACCACTAGACCACTCAGGTATGACCGGAATCAAATCCTTTATGATTATACAGTGGAAGTGACAAATAGATTCAAGGGATTAGATCTGATAGACAAGTGCCTGACGAACTATGGACAGAAGTTCCTGACATTGTACATGAGGCAGTGATCGAGACCATCCACAAGAAAAAGAAATGAAAAAAGGCAAAAATGATTGTCTGAGGAGGGCTTACAAATAGCTGAGAAAAGAAGAGAAGCTAAAGGCAAAGGGGGAAAGAAAAGATATATCCATCTGAATGCAGAATACCGAAGAACAGCAAGGAGAGATAAGAAAGCCTTACTCACTGATCAATACAAAGAAATAGAGGAAAACAATTCAATGGGAAAGACTAGAGATCTCTTCAAGAAAATTAGAGATACCAAGGGAACATTTCATGCAAAGATGAACACAATATAGGACAGAAAATGTATGGACTTAACAGGAGCAGAAGATATTAAGAAGAGGTGGCAAGAATACACAGGAGAACTATACAGAAATGATCTTCATGACTCAGATAATCATGATGCTGTGATCACTCACCTAGAGCCAGACATCCTGGAATGTGAAGTCAAGTGGGCCATAGAAAGCATCACTACAAACAAAGCTAGTGGAGGTGATGGAATTCCACTTGAGCTGTTTCAGATCCTGAAAGATGATGCTGTGAAAGTACTGCACTCAATATGCCAGCAAGTTTGGAAAACTCAGCAGTGCCCACAGGACTGCAAAAGGTCAGTTTTCATTCCAGTTCCAAAGAAAAGCAATGCCAAAGAGTGTTCAAACTACCACACAATTTCACTCATCTCACACGCTTCAAAGTAATGCTCAAGATTCTCCAAGCCAGCCTTTCACAGTACATAAACCATGAACTTCTACATGTTCAAGCTGGTTTTAGAAAAGGCAGAGGAACCAGAGGTCAAATTGCCAACGCTCATTGGCTCATAGATAAAGCAAGAGAGTTCCAGAAAAAAACATCTACTTCTGCTCCATTGACTATGGCAAAGCAACAAATATATCCAACAAATTGTGGACATTCTTCAGGGGATGGGAATGCCAGACCACCTGACCTGTCTCCTGAGAAATCTGTATGCAGGTAAAGAGCAACAGTTAGAACTGAACATGGAACAACAGACTGGTTCCAAATCGGGAAAGGAGTACATCAAGGCTGTATATTGTCACCCTGTTTATGTAACTTATATGCAGAGTATATAACGTGAAATGCCAGGTTGGATGAAGCACAAGCTGGATTCAAGATTGCCAGGAGAAAAATCAATAACCTCAGATATGCAGATGACACCACCATAAGGGCAGAAAGCAAAAAAGAACTAAAGAGCCTCTTGATGAAAATGAAAGAAGCAAGTGAAAAATCTGGCTTGAAACTCAACATTCATAAAATGAAGATCATGGCATCTGGTCCCATCACTTCGTGGAACGTAGATGGGGAAACAATGGAAACAACAGTGAGCGACTTTCTTTTCTTGGTCTCTAAAATCACTGCAGATGGTGACTGCAGCCATGAAATTAAAAGATGCTTGCTCCTTGGAAGAAAAGCTATGACCAACTTAGACAGCATATTAAAAAGCAGAGACATTACTTTGCCAACAAATGTCAATCAAAACTATGGTTTTTTCAGTGGTTATGTATGGATGTGAGAGTTGGACCATAAAGAAAGTTGAGCGCCGAAGAATTGATGCTTGAACTGTGGTGTTGGAGAAGACTCTTGGGAGTCACTTTGACTGCAAGGAGATCCAACCAGTCCATCCTAAAGGAAAGCAGTCCTGAATATTCATTGGAAGGACTGATGCTGAAGCTGAAACTCCAATACTTTGGCCATCTGATGTGAAGAACTAACTCATTTGAAAAGACCCTGATTCTGGGAAAGATTGAAGGAAGGAGGAAAAGGGGATGACAGAGGATGAGATGGTTGGATGTCATCACCCACTTGACAATGGACATGAGTTCGAGCAAGCTGTGGGAGTTGGTGATGGACAGGGAAGACTGGCATGATGCATTCCATGGGGTCGCAAAGAGTTGGACATGACTGAGAGACTGAACTGAACTGAGCTGAATTAAAATTTTAGCTAGTAAGCTTTACAATTATTCCATGAGACTGACCTTTCTTACAACTCTGAGCATTCTTCGTTTGTTCACTGAGTTTTGCTTTGTTTTGCTTTGCACCCATAATTTCAGTGAAACTATGGAATTCAGACTTCCTTCTTTCCTTCCCTCATTTACCAACTCACCCCACACATTTTGACCCCCAATGAACAGCCCTCCACCCTCCAACAAACCTCTTTTCTTTTTCTTTTCTTCTATTTTAAAATTGAAGTACACTTGATTTACAACATTATATTAGTTTCAGGTGTAGGACACAGTGATTCAAAATTTTTGCACATTATTCTACTAACATTATAAAGTCTTTTAAAAAATCAAATGTAAAAGTCTATTCTGATTTTGTTTCTTATTTCTTCTTATACTCATTTTGGTACATTGTGTTTTTCGAGGAATTTTCCCACTAGACTTAAGTAGTTGAATTTATTTGCAGAAACAAAATAGTTTACCATCCCTTTGATATGATTAGGAACTATAGTAATAATTCCTCTTTGAATTCTGATATTGGCAATTTCTTGTTATTTCTTTTTGTTTGATCAACCTGGCTAGAGATTTAATTTGACAAATTTTACAAAAATCTAATTTTGATTTCTACTTCACATTTTCTATGATCTGTTTTATTGCACATTTTTAAAAATGTCTTTTGCACAACAAAAGTTTTTAATTTCAAAAGAGCTCAACTTATCTTTTCTTTCATAAATCATGCATTTAGTTTTGTATCTAAAATGCCATCACCAAATCCAAGGTCACCTAGATTTCCTCCAATATTATCTTCTAAGACTTTTACAGTTGTACATCTTTATCTATGATCTATTTTTAGTTGATTCATGTGAAAGATACAATGTCTGTGACTATGCTCTTTTTTATTCTCTTTTGCATGTGCATGTCAAGCATCATGTATTGAAAAGTCTATGCTTTTAGACAAACTCACAGATACAAAAAATAAAGTAGTGGATACATGGGGAGAGAGAGAAGAAGGGGGAAATAAGGTATCTCTTACATATGGGATTAAAATATATAAAATATTATGAAGCAAAGGATTAAAATATACAAAATGTTATGAAGCAAATAGATAAACAATAAAGATATACAACACAAAGAATTATAGCCACTATTTTTTAATAACGTTAAAGGGAATATAATCTGTAAAAAATACTGATTCACCATGCTGTTACACTCGAAACTAATATAATATTGTAAATCAAGTATACTTCAATTAAAAAGTAAAAATAAATAAAAGTTTTGAAAAGACTATGTTTTTTTATTGCTTTTATTTTATTTTAATTAATTAATTTTACTTTACAATATTGTATTGGTTTTCCATACATTCACTTGAATCTGCCTTGGATGTACATGTGTTCCCCATCCTGAACCCCCTTCCCGCCTCTCTCCCCATCCCATCCTTCTGGGTCATCCCAGTGCACCAGCCCCGAGCACCCTGTATCATACATCAAACCTGGACTGGCGATTCATTTCACATATATTTTATATGTTTCAATGCCATTCTCCCATATCATCCTGCCTTCACCCTATCCCACAGAGTCCAAAAGACTATTCAATACATCTGTGTCTCTTTTGCTGTCCTGCATACAAGGTTATCCTTACCTTCCTTCTAAATTCTATATATATGCGGTAGCATACTGTATTGGTGTTTTTCTTTCTGGCTTACTTCACTCTATATAATAGGCTCCAGTTTCATCCACCTCATTAGAACTGATTCAGTTCAGTTCACTTCAGTTCGCTCAGTCGTGTCCAAATCTTTACAACCCCATGAATCGCAGCAAGCCAGGCATCCCTGTCCATCACCAACTCCTGGAGTTGACTAAGACTCACGTCCATCGAGTCAGTGATGCCATCCAGCCATCTCATTCTCTGTCGTCCCCTTGTCCTCCTCCCCCCAATCCCTCCCAGGATCAGACCCTTTTCCAATGAGTCAACTCTTCGCATGAGGTGGCCAGAGTACTGGAGTTTCAGTTTTAGCATCATTCCTTCCAAAGAAATCCCAGGGTTGATCTCTTTCAGAATGGACTGGTTGGATCTCCTTGCAGTCCAAGGGACTCTCAAGAGTCTTCTCCAACACCACAGTTCAAAAGCATCAATTCTTCGGCGCTCAGCCTTCTTCACAGTCCAACTTTCACATCCATACATAACCACTGGAAAACCATAGCCTTGACTAGACGGACCTGAGTTGGCAAGCAATGTCTCTGCATTTGAATATGCTATCTAGGTTGGTCATAACATTTCTTCCAAGGAGTAAGCGTTTTTTAATTTCATGGCTGCAGTCACCATCTGCAGTGATTTTGGAGCCCAAAAAAATAAAGTCTGACACTGTTTCCACTGTTTCCCAATCTATTTCCCATGAGGTGATGGGACCGGATGCCATGATCTTCGTTTTCTGAAGGTTGAGCTTTAAGCCAACTTTTTCACTCTCCTCTTTCACTTTCATCAAGAGGCTTTTTAGTTCCTCTTCACTTTCTGCCATAAGGGTGGTGTCATCTGCATATCTGAGGTTATTGATATTTCTCCCAGCAATCTTGATTCCTGCTTGTGCTTCTTCAAGTCCAGCGTTTCTCATGATGTACTCTGCATAGAAGTTAAATAAGCAGGGTGACAATACACAGCCTTGACGTACTCCTTTTCCTATTTGGAACCAGTCCATTGTTCCATGTCCAGTTCTAACTGTTGCTTCCTGACCTGCATACAGATTTCACATAAGGCAGGTCAGGTGGTCTGGTATTCCCATCTCTTTCAGAATTTTCCACAGTTTATTGTGATCCACATAGTGAAAGGCTTTGGCATAGTCAATAAAGCAGAAATAGATGTTTTTCTGGAACTCTCTTACCTTTTCCATGTTCCAGTGGATGTTGACAATTTGATCTTTGGTTCCTCTGCCTTTTCTAAAACCAGCTTGAACATCAGGAATTCACGGTTCATGTATTGCTGAAGCCTGGCTTGGAGAATTTTGAGCATTACTTTACTAGCATGTGAGATGAGTGCAATTGTGCAGTAGTTTGAGCATTCTTTGCATTGCTTTTCTTTGGGATTGGAATGAAATCTGACCTTTTCCAGTCCTGTGGGCACTGCTGAGTTTTCCAAATTTGCTGGCATATTGAGTGCAGTACTTTCACAGCATCATCTTTCAGGATCTGAAACAGCTCAACTGGAATTCCATCACCTCCACTAGCTTTGTTTGTAGTGATGCTTTCTAAGGCCCACTTGACTTCACATACCAGGATGTCTGGCTCTAGGTGAGTGATCACACCATCATGATTATCTGGGTCATGAAGATCATTTCTGTATAGTTCTCCCGTGTATTCTTGCCACCTCTTCTTAATATCTTCTGCTTCTGTTAGGACCAGACCATTTCCGTCATTTATCGAGCTATCTTTGCATGAAATGTTCCCTTGGTATCTCTAATTTTCTTGAAGAGATCTCTAGTCTTTCCCATTCTGTTCTTTTCCTCTATTTCTTTGCATTGATCGCTGAAGAAGGCCTTCTTATCTCTTCTTGCTATTCTTTGGAACTTTGCATTTAGATGCTTACATCTTTCCTTTTCTGCTTTGCTTTTCACTTCTCTTCTTTTCACAGCTCTTTGTAAGGCCTCCCCAGACAGCCATTTTGGTTTTTGCATTTCTTTTCCATTGGGGATGGTCTTTATCCCTGTCTCCTGTACAGTGTCACGAACCTCATTCCATAGTACATCAGGCACTCTATCTATCAGATCTAGGCCCTTAAATCTATTTCTCACTTCCACTGTATAATCATAAGGGATTTGATTTAGGTCATACTTGAATGGTCTATCGGTTTTCCCTGCTTTCTTCAATTTAAGTCTGAATTTGGCAATAACGAGTTCAGGATCTGATCCACAGTCAGTTCCTAGTCTTGCTCTTGTTGACTGCATAGAGCTTCTCCAACTTTGGCTGCAAAGAATATAATCAATCTGATTTCAGTGTTGACCATCTGGCGATGTCCATGTGTAGAGTCTTCTCTTGTGTTATTGGAAGAGGGTGTTTGCTATGACCAGTGCATTTTCTTGGCAAAACTCTATTAGTCTTTGCCCTGCTTCATTCTGCATTCCAAGGCCAAATTTGCCTGTTACTCCAGGTGTTTCTTGACTTCCTACTTTTGCATTCCAGTCCCCTATAATGAAAAGCACATCTTTTTGGGTATTAGTTCTAAAAGGTCTTGTAGGTCTTCATAGAACCGTTCAACTTCAGCTTCTTCAGCATTACTGGTTGGGGCATAGATTTGGATAACTGTGACATGAATGGTTTGCCTTGGAAACGAATAGAGATCTTTCTGTCGTCTTTGAGATTGTGTCCAAGTACTGCATTCTGGACTCTTTTGTTGACCATGATGGCTACTCCATTTCTTCTGAGGGATTCCTGCCCACAGTAATAGATATAATGGTCATCTGAGTTAAATTCACCCATTCCAGTCCATTTTAGTTCACTGATTCCTAGAATGTTGATGTTCACTCTTGCCATCTCTTGTTTGACCACTTCCAATTTGCCTTGATTCACGGATCTGACATTCCAGGTTCCTATGCAATATTGCTCTTTACAGCTTCGGATCTTGCTTCTATCACCAGTCACATCCACAACTGGGTATTGGTTTTGCTTTGGCTCCATCCCTTCATTCTTTCTGGAGTTATTTCTCCACTGATCTCCAGTAGCATATTGGGCACCTACTGACCTGGGGAGTTCCTCTTTTGGTATCCTATCATTTTGCCCTTTCATACTGTTCATGGGGTTTTCAAGGCAAGAATACTGAAGTGGTTTGCCATTCCCTTCTCCATTGGACCACATTCTGTCAGACCTCTCCACCATGACCTGCCCGTCTTGGGTTGCCCCGCAGGCATGGCTTGGACCCAGCACACTAAGCGCGAGCAGCTGCGACCCGGCCCACTAAGCACGGGTGGCTGCGACCTTGCGCACTAAACGCGGCCTAGAGGAGTTACCCCATGTCCGAGGTTAGAAGCAGCAGCATAGAGTGCCAGGCTGTGACGGCGCAGAAATGGCCGAGAGGAGCTACCCAAGTCTGAGGTCAGGGGCGGTGGCCAGGAGAAGCTACCCCATGTCCAAGGTCACTGGTGGCCGGGAGGAGACACCTCACATCTAAGGTCAGGGGTGGTGGCTGAGAGGAGCTGCCCCATGTCCCAGGCCAGGGATGGTGGCCGAGAGGAGCTGTCCTGTGCTGGAGGCCAGGGGTGGTGGCCGGGAGGAGCAACCCAAGGAGGGGTGGCTGCACGGGGGCAGGAGGACCTAGAGGAGCTATCCCACATTGACCATCAGGAACAGCGGCGGTAAGGAGATACCCCTCGTCCAAGGTAAGGAGCAGCAGCTGTGCTTTGCTGGAGCAGCCATGAAGAGATACCCTATGCCCAAGGTAAGAGAAACCCAAGTAAGATGGAGGGTGTTGCAAGAGGGCATCAGAGGGCAGACACACTGAAACCATACTCACAGTAAACTAGTCAATCTAATCACACTAGGACCACAGCCTTGTCTAACTCAATGAACTGATTCAAATGTATTCTTTTTAATGGCTGAGTAATTATTCCATTGTGTGTATGTACCACAGCTTTCTTATCCATTCATCTGCTGGTTAACATCTAGGTTGCTTCCATGTCCTGGCTATTATAAACAGTGCTGCGATGAACATTGGGGTACACATGTCTCTTCCAGTTCTGGTTTCCTTGGTGTGTATGCCCAGCAGTGGGATTGCTGGGTCATAAGGCAGTTCTATTTCCAGTTTTTTAAGGAATCGCCACACTGTTCTCCATAGTGGCTGTACTAGTTTGCATTCCCACCAACAGTGTAAGAGGGTTCCCTTTTCTCCACACCCCCTCCCGCATTTATTGCTTGTTGACTTCTGGTTAGCAGCCACTCTGACTGGTGTGAAATGGTACCTCATTGTGGTTTTGATTTGCATTTCTCTGATAATGAGTGGTGTTGAGCATCTTTTCATGTGTTTGTTAGCCATCTGTATGTATTCTTTGGAGACATGTCTGTTTTGTTCTTTGGACCACTTTTTGATTGGGTCTTTTTTTTTCTGGAATTGAGCTGGAGGAGTTGCTTATATATTTTTGAGATTAATTCTTTGTCTATTGCTTCGTTTGTTTTTATTTTCTCCCATTCTGAAGGCTGTCTTTTCACCTTGCTTATAGTTTTTTTTGTTGTTGTTGTGCAGAAGCTTTTAATTTTAATTAGGTCCCATTTGTTTATTTTTGCTTTTATTTCCAATATTCTGGGAGGTGGGTCATAGAGGATCCTGATGTGGTTTATGTCAGAGTGTTTTGCCTATGTTTCCCTTTAGGAGTTTAATAGTTTCTGGTCTTACGTTTATATCTTTAATCCATTTTGAGTTTATTTTTGTGTATGGTGTTAGAAAGTGTTCTAGTTTCATTCTTTTACAAGTGGTTGGCCAGTTTTCCCAGCACCACTTGTTAAAGAGATTCTCTTTTCTCCATTGTATATTCTTGCCTCCTTTGTCAAAGATAAGGTGTCCATAGGTGTGTGAATTTATCTCTGGGCTTTGGATTTTGTTTCATTGTTCTATATTTCTGTCTTTGTGCCAGTACCATACTGTCCTGGTGACTGTGGCTTTGTAGTAGAGCCTGAAGTCAGACAGGTTGATTCCTCCAGTTCCATTCTTCTTTCTCAAGACTGCTTTGGCTATTCGAGGTTTTTTGTATTTCTATACAAATTGTGAAATCATTTGTTCTAGTTCTGCGAAAAATACCGTTGGTAGCTTGATAGGGATTGCATTGAATCTATATATTGCTTTGGGTAGTATGCTCATTTTCATTATATTGATTCTCCCTTTGTTTCTTGATGAGTCTGACTAATGGTTTGTCAATTTTATTTATCCTCTCAAAGAACCAACTTTTGGCTTTGTTGATTTTTGCTATGGTCCCTTTTGTTTCTTTTGCATTTATTTCTGCCCTAATTTTTAAGATTTCTTTCCTTTTACTGACCTTGGGATTCTTCATTTCTTCCTTTTCTAGTTGCTTTTAGAGTTAGGTTTTTTATTTGACTTTGTTCTTGTTTCTTGAGGTAAGCCTGTATTGCTATGAACCTTCCCCTTAGCACTGCTTTTACAGTGCCCCATAGGTTTTGGGTTGTGTTTTCATTTTCATTCATTTCTGTGTATATTTTGATTTCTTTTTTGATTTCTTCTGTAATTTGTTGGTTATTCAGAAGCATGTTGTTCAGCCTGCATATGTTGGAATTTTTAATAGTTTTTCTCCTGTAATTGACATCTAATCTTACTACATTGTGGTCAGGAAAGATGCTTGGAAGGATTTCACTTTTTTTGAATTTACCAAGGCTAGATTTATGGCCCAGGATGTGGTCTATCCTGGAGAAGGTTCCATATTCACTTGAGGGAAAGGTGAAATTTATTGTTTTGGGGTGAAATGTCCTATAGATAACAACCAGGTCTAACTGGCCTATTGTATCATTTAAAGTTTGTGCTTCCTTGTTAATTTTATGTTTAGTTGATCTATCCATAGATGTGAGTGGGGTAATAAAGTCTCCCACTATCATTGTGTTATTGTTAATTTCCCCTTTCATACTTGTTAGTATTGTCTTACATATTGTGGTGCTCCTAAGTTGGGTGCATATATATTTATGGTTGTTATATCTTCTTCTTGGATTGATCCTTTGGTCATTATGTAGTGTCTATTTTTGTCTCTTTTCACAGCCTTTGTTTTAAAGTCTATTTTATCTGATATGAGTATTGCTACTCCTGCTTTCTTTTGGTCTCTATTTACATGGAATATCTGTTTCCAGCCCTTCACTTTCAGTCTGTATGTGTCCCTTGTTTTGAGGTGGGTCTCTTGTACTGCAATTCATGGGGTTGCAAAGAGTCAGACATGATTGAGCAACTGAACTGAACTGAACTCATAGGCCCCTTCCTATGTAGTCGGTGCTAACTACAGGGTTTTAATCTGCACCTGTCACTTCCAAAGACGTTCCCTCTGTTTATTTTAACTTCTTCTGTTTGCTGGTCTCTTCAGCATCTAATTTCAGCCCTGATACAAGGGGTGCAGTGGTGGTCACTTTTTTTTTTGCTCGCTTGTTCAGTCATGCTTTGGGGAGGGAGGAACACTGCAAACAAATATCACTGGTGTGTGTTCACAGTGATTCAGCCACACTGGGTTTGCCCCTGCTCAGGGCATGTGTGCTTTCCCAGTCTACACTGCTCAGATTCTAGGTTGCTCTGCCAGGAACTGTCTGATGCAGGCCCCGGTTTGCATGCACTTCCCAGGTCTAAGCCACTGAGGTTCAGGTTCTCTGGTACTCCACAAAGGTACAGACTTGGTTAGGCCTACGTTTTGCACCTGTTCCAGGTCTGAGCAGCTCAGGTGACCAGGTCCTTGGCTCACATAGTCGTCCCCATTTGAAGGCTGAAACTTATCCCCTCCCCCATCTCAGCCACTTGGTTTTCTGGGTGTACAAGGGGCGCGCTTCTCAGTTGTGCCATGTGTCACTTCTGGGAAGCTGATCTCTGGCTGCGACCCTCTGCGCGGATGTCAACCATCCAGAATCCCAAGAAGTCTTGGTTAGCAATGAAGTCTTCTTGCAGTTTGGTATAGCATGCCTCTCTGGGGCCGCAATTGCCCCCTTCCAGCTCTGGCTGCCCTCACCTGCCTGTCTCTGGTGGAGGATGGGCCAGTCCCCAGCCAGCTAGCTCTGCTCAGTCCTTTGTTCTGCGAGCTTGCCTGGCAGTGTTTAGGGCTTTTCCCAGGATCACCGGATAGCTATCCCACAGTCAAGGTTGCTATCTCAAGCTAGTTCCCTCAGATTGCCCTCAAGGCATTCAGGCCCTGTCCTTATCTAAGCAATACCGCCCACTCCTCCCTGTCCCTGACCCCGCTTGCTAGTGGGGATGCAGGTGTCTGGGCTGTTGCACCACTGGGAGTGGCTGTTAGGCTGTAATCTGTGAGGTTTAATTATTTACTTATTTTCCCTCCTGGTTATTTTGCCCTCTGAGATTCCAAGGCTCACCACAGACCCATCGGAGAGAGTGTTTCCCAGTGTTTGGAAACTTCGCTTTTTTTAAGACTCCCTTCCTGGGACAGATCTCTGTCCCTCTTTTGTCTCTTTTTTTATCTTTTATATTTTGTTGTAACTCCTTTTGAAGACATTAGGCTGCGTTTCTGGGTGCCTGATATCCTCTGCCAGCAATCAGAAGTTGTTCTGTGGAATTTGCTCAGGGCTCAAGTGTTCTTTCGATGAGTTTGTGGGGGAGAAAGTGGTCTCCCAGTCCTATTCCTCTGCAACCTTAGGAATGCCTCCCCTATGTTTTCTCTATTAGATTATCTTTGCTTTTTTATCAAAGATCAATTACATTTAAAATAACTATCATTATGGTTGGATTTAGATACAGTTTTTTTTTTTAATATTTATTTGGCTGCACTGGGATCTATAATCGGGGCATGCAGGCATGCAGGATCTTTAGTTGGGGCATGAAAACTCTTAACTGTGGCATGTGGGATCTAGTTCCCTGACCAGAGACTGCATCCAGGCCCCTGCATTGAGAGCGGGATTTATGTCTACCTTTACCCTCTTGCTTCTGCTCTCTGCCCCATATTTTCATTGTTACTCTTTTTTCCATTCTTCTGTGTTGATCTCTTCAAAATTATTCTATTTTCTCTCCTCTTTTGGTGTTTTTTCTACTGGTTGCTCTAGAAACTAAAGTATTTTCCCATAATGTATTATTCTCCACTTTTAATTCATAGTGGAACACTTCAAAGAAGATATAAGAAACTTATGAACATGTCCTTCGATTTAGTCCCTACCCTTCCTTTGTGATACTCTCATTTTTTCCTTCTTTGTGGGTAAGAAACTCACAACAGGTCATTATTGTTTTTGCCTTAGTTAATTTCATTTTTTAAAGAAATTAAGCAATGATCAAAATAGTAGTCTTCTCATGTTTTCTACATATTTAAAATGTCCAGAAACTTGTATTCTTTCCTGTTGACCCAAAGTTCTGTCTGGTATCATTCTCTTTAATCCTGAAGAATTTCTTTAACATTTCTTACATCTCAAGTCCTACGGGGGGGGAGGGGAGGAGGGCAAATTTCTCCGGTTTTCTATCTTAAAATGTCTTTTCTCAATCTTCATTTCTGATGGGTAGATTTTCTGGGCCTATTTTTTACGTTTCTTCACCATTTAAAACCTATTCCAGTGTTTTCCGGCTCATATGAGCTCTTATAAGAAAGTAGCCATTTTTCTTATATTGTCCCCCTGTGTGTAATGTAGCTTTCCCCATCCCCTAGTCGACTTTAAATTATTCTCTCCCGTCTCTCTTCTTTTTCTTCAGTTCAGTTCAGTTCAGTCACTCTGTCGTGTCCGACTCTTTGCGACCCCATGAATCACAGCACGCCAGGCCTCCCTGTCCATCACCAACTCCCGCAGTTCACTCAGACTCACGTCCACCGAGTCAGTGATGCCATCCAGCCATCTCATTCTCTGTCGTCCCCTTCTCCTCTTCCCCCAGTCCTTCCCAGCATCAGAGTCTTTTCCAATGAGTCGACTCTTCACATGAGGTGGCCAGAGTACTGGAGTTTCAACTTTAGCATCATTCCTTCCAAAGAAATCCCAGGGTTGATCTCTTTCAGAATGGACTGGTTGGATCTCCTTGCAGGCCAAGGGACTCTCAAGAGTCTTCTCCAACACCACAGTTCAAAAGGATCAATTCTTCGGTGCTCAGCTTTCTTCACAGTCCAACTTTCACATCCACACATGACCACTGGAAAAACCATAGCCTTGACTAGACGGACCTGAGTTGGCAAACTAATGTCTCTGCTTTTGAATACACTATCTTGGTTGGTCATAACTTTCCTTCCAAGGAGCAAGCATCTTTTAAATTCATGGCTGCAGTCACCATCTGCAGTGATTTTGGAACCCCCCCCCCCCCGGAACCCCCCCCCCCAAATAAAGTCTGACACTGTTTCCACTGTTTCCCCATCTATTTGCCATGAAGTGATGGGACCAGATGCCATGATTTTCGTTTTCTGAATATTGAGCTTTAAGCCAACTTTTTCACTCTCCACTTTCACTTTCATCAAGACGCTTTTTAGTTCTTTTTCTTAGTTTTCAGTAATTTGACTCCAAAGTGCCAGGATTTTGTTTTTCTTTCTATTTCCCACATGAAGTTAAGATTTTTGGATTTATGACTTGAAAGTTTCATCAAAATTTGAAAATTCTCGTCTTTATATCTTCAAATATTTTTTTTCCTCCCAGTTGAGTCTTTTCTTCTCTTTCTTGGATTCTAATTATATTAGACTGCTTAATATTATCCCACTGATTACTAGTGCTGTGCTTGTCTGTTTTTCATATTTTCCTTTTATGCTTTAGTCTCAGTTTCTCATGATCTGTCTTCACGTTCACAAATCCTTTCTTCAATGTCAATATTCTATGAGGTTCATCGTGATTATAGTGTTAGAATTAATACTTTTGAGTTTATATTTCTCTCATGAACTCTTAACTCATTATTTTATTGTTCTATAAATAATAGCTTTTAATAGCTAAAGTCCTAAGATCCAATGAATGAGTTATCTGCAGTTCTGCTTCTATTGTTTAATCTTTGATTATGAGCCATATTTTCCTGACTCTTCAAATATCATATAAATTTGTATTAAAGACAATAAAACTGAAGTCTAACAAGCGTGGGCAGCTATGACAGCACACCAGGAGGGCAGAGAGGAGCTACCGCACGCCCAGGGTCAGGGATAGTGGCTGGGCAGAGCTACCCCAAGTCCGAGGTCAGGGACATCGTCCTGGAGGAGCTACCCCACGTCCCAGGTAAGGAGCAGCCATGAAGAGATACCCCACATCCAAGGTAAGAGAAAACCAAGTAAGATGGTAGGCACTGAGAGAGGGCATCAGAGGTCAGACAGATTGAAATCAGATCACAGACAACTAGCCAATCTGATCACACAGACCACAGCCTTGTCTAACTCAATGAAACTAAGCAATATGAAGAGGTCTGACAGACTGTGGTCCACTGGAGGAGGGAATGGTAAGCCACTTCAGTATTCTTGCCTTGAGAACCCCATGGACAGTATGAAAAGGCAAAAAGACAGGACATTGAAAGAAGAACTCCCCAGGTCAGTAGGTGCTGAATATGCTACTGGAGATCAGTGGAGAAATAACTCCAGAAAGAATGAAGGGATGGATCCAAAGCAAAAACAACACCCAGTTGTAGATGGGAGTGGTGATAGAAGCAAGGTTCGATGCTATAAAGAACAATATTGCATAGAAACCTGGAATGTTAGGTCCACGAATCAAGGCAAATTGGAAGTGGTCAAACAGGAGATGAGAAGAGTGAACATCGACATTCTAGGAATTAGCAAACTAAGATGGATTAGAATGGGTGAATTTAACTCAGATGACCATTATATTTACTACTGTGGGCAGGAATCCCTTAGAAAAACTGGAGTAGCCATCATGGGCAACAAAAGAGTCTGAAATGCAGTACTTGGATGCAATTTCAAAAATGATAAAATGGTCTCTGTTCCTTTCCAAGATAAATCATTCAATATCATGGTAATCCAAGTGTCTGCCCCTACCAGTAATGCTGAAAAAGCTGAAGTTGAACAGTTCTATGAAGACCTACAAGACCTCCTAGAACTAACACCCCCTAAAAGATGTCCTATTCATTATAGGGGACTGGAATGCAAAAGCAAGAAGTCAAGAAACACCTGTAGTAACAGGCAAATTTGGCCTTGGAGTACAGAATGAAGCAGGGCCAAGGCTAATAGAGTTCTGCGAAGAGAACACACTGGTCATAGCAAACACCCTCTTCCAACAACACAAAGGAAGACTCTACACATGGACATCTCCAGATGGTCGACACTGAAATCAGATTGATTATATTTCTTGCAGCCACAGACAGAGAAGCTCTATACAGTCAGCAAAAATAAGAGCTGACTGTGGCTCAGATCCTGAACTCCTTATTGCCAAATTCAATGGAAATTTCATCCCTAATTTTCCTGAGCCTCCAATTCACACTTGAAATGAGACCTTAAAAGACTTGATACCTCATTTCTCCCATATCTCTTCAGCCCCTTTCAATAACCCTCATCTTACTTGATATATCTCTGTTCCTCCTAACAACCAAACCTTCCCTATCACACTAATCCACAACCTACCCAAACAAGCAATTCAATTCATTCTTTCATTGATAAGCTTAGGAAGAGCGGCAGGGATTGGAACAGGAACTGCAGGGCTCATGACCTCTTTAAAGTACTATCACAGCCTCGCTAAGGATCTTACTGAGAGCCTAGAAATAGCTGCTGGCCTTATCACTCTCCAAGGCCAATAGATTCCCTGACAGCTGTGGTCCTTCAAACCAGAAGAGGATTAGACCTTCTCACAGCAGAAAAAGGAGGTCTTTATCTTTTTCTGGGCTTCCCTGGTGGTTCAGAGGTTAAAGCATCTGCCTGGAATGTGGGAGACCCGGGTTCGATCCCTGGGTCGAGAAGAGCCCTTGGAGAAGGAAATGGCAAGCTACTCCAGTACTCTTGCTCCTCCCATGGAGGGAGGAGCCTGGTAGGCTACAGTCCATGGGGTCGCAAAGAGTCAGACATGACTGAGTGACTTCACTCACTTCACTCACTTTGTCTTTCTCTAGATGAAGCCTCCTGCTTCTATGCCAATAAATAGGGTGTTGCAAAACAGGCAGCAAAGAATCTGACAAATAGGGCCTCAAGAATACATCAACATCTTAGTAAGTCATGGGGAAACTGGTTAAGCAATTGGAATTGGAAGCCATGGGGCCTACCTTTACTGGGCCCCCTTCTCATATTAACCCTTATTCTGACTTTTGGCTCCTGTCTAATGTGTCTTTTCTCAAAGTTTCTGCAGGACTGCCTATGAGCCTTCACCAGCCAGACTCTTCATGAGCTACTTCTAACTCGCTCCAGTTATCACAAGCTTCGAGCCCACTCTGACTTCCCTTAACCCATGTCCGAGCCTATTCTTATCTTACCCCATGACAATGCCCCAAACTGTTGCAGGAAGGGGGACCCCTTCCAGGGCCCAAAACTGGGCTCTTGTCTAACACTCTTCAGAGAGACGTGCTGACAAAGCAAGAGGTTTTATTGGAAAGGGTACCTTGGTGGAGAGCAATAGGGTAAGGGAACCCAGGAGAACAGCTCTGCCACATGGCTTGCCATCTCGGGTTTTATGATGATGGGATTAGTTTCTGGGTTGTCTTTAGCCAATCCTTCTGACTCAGAGTCCTTCCTGGTGGTGCACGCCTTGTTCAGCCAAGATGGGTGCCAGAGAGAAGGATTCTGGGAGGTGGTTGGAAATGTAGTGTCTCCTTTTGACCTTCCCCGAACTCTTCCCATTGGTGGCAGATTATTAGTTCCGTGTTCCTTACCAGAACCTCCTGTTGTAAAACAATTCATGCAAATGGTTATTATGGTGCCTTGACAGGGTGAGTGGTTTCAGTCAGTGTGTTTCCCCTAATAAAACCAACACAAAGCAGATACAGAAGCCTGACCTTCAGCCCTTACCCTATATCAAAAAGGCTGCAATGTTAGGGTTCACAAGGGGCTCATAGCATATAGTTAAAATATGGCCCATTGTGGTGCCCTGACAAACAAGTGATGAAGTCACAGTGGCCACAATGCCCTGGTGGGCAACCTGTTTTTCCTGAAGGCAATATCCTGTTTATCCCTGCTGGTGCCAGTTTCTCAAGACTACGTGATCCCCAAACTGTGAGACTCCTTCAACTACATGACAACAAGACCCCAGCTGCGTGCTAAAGATAAACTAAGGCCCCCTCCCTTTGGGGCACAATTACCCATCAATAAGTATAAGAAGGGTTGTCTGTAAAGGGAGGGCACTGGTTTTTCTCTAAATCCAGTTTCTTTCTTTCTTTCTTCATATAATGAATCTTTTTCTGTCTGAGTGTTTGGCCTACTCTCTTTTCCTCCACAGTCACCTTACCCAAAACTTCAAAGCTGAGCGGAGTAATGGAATCAACCCTAGCCCCTGAATCAACCAGCCCTGAAGCCCACTCCATCTCTGATTTCTGATTATGTCAGCCAATAAATTCCCTTATTACTTAAGCCATTGGAGTTGGGGGTTTCTTTTACTTGCATTTGAACACATTTGAACTAATAAAGAGTTCTTCATATCTCTTTAAAATAAATCCTAAAATTTATCAGAACACCAGTGTTTTCATGCTTCCTGCCAAACATTGAATTGAGAATAAATAAATGAATTTCTTTTATCAGGTGACAGGGAGGACCTCTGCCTATATCTAAAGTTCCCACTTCAAGAAATGGAAATTCACTGCATCCCAAGAATGTGAAAAAACCCCTGGAATGAATTATTCTGAAAATGACAAAAGGAGGGGCAGAGGAAATGGGATGGCCCCCAGGTGGTCTTTTCGGTGCTTCCTTCACCTTTTGAGGGAGAATCAGTGCTCATGTTTGAACAGTTTCCAAGAGATTACATTGGGGAACATCCATGTGTGAGTCAAGGTGGAGCGTGACCCTGTCTCCTTCTCTGCTGCAAAATATTCCTGGGTTCACCCTCCAGCTTTACTCCCCTAGAAATTCAACAAAGGTGGAATGCCATCTGGCTCACTGAGAAACGCTGCTCCTGGGGTGAGAGATACTTTCTCTTTGCGGGGAGGCCTGGGAACCCACCATCTGCATCCCTGGAGGGAAGCCATCCTCCAGCAGCCCTGCTCCCAAATACTTTCTTTAGTGAGTTTCCCTGGCCCAGTGCCTTCCCTGGAGGGAGGAGACCACCCAGCCCAGAGGGCTTCAAGGTCTACTCCACCATATCTGAAGACTCCACCCTCCTCTGCTCAGCCCAGTCTCCTCTGAGGCCCAGGCAGAGAAGGGAGCCAGGGTCCCCAGGAAGCCAAAACAGAAAGCTGGCTCCCTCCCAACCTTGATATCAGTGCCACTCAGTGTCAATACATCAGTGTCAATTCACCCCCTTGGTGTCCCCATTCCTGTTCTGTCCTCTCCATCCCCACACCTCCCGTTGTGGCTCAGGCCCCAATGGATGGCTGAGATGGAATTCTTTCTTCTGAATGTGATGTCATGTTCCCAGGCTCACACTTATTTCATCCAACTGCCACATTCCTGCAGTGTGATCTTCTTGAAATTCCTAACCTGCTTAAAAACCTCAGGGAGAAAGCCCTTGAACCCGCCCAGCCCACCCTCAACACCCCCCCACCTCACCCCCCCCCCCCAAGCCAGATCCCTTCCTGCCTCCTCCAGTGATTCTCAATCTCCTGCCTGACCCAGCATTATGGGTTGGGGCAGAGACTTGGATTACTGCGATACTGAATGGCTTGCCTGCTCCCTCTGCCTGAAGTCAGTCCTGGAGGGAGTGGCCGGCACATTTCTAGAAGCCCCTGCCAAAATCTGGCCAGGGTGCCTCTGCCCCCAAGCCTGCACTCTCCTTCTGGTTGACATCCCACTGTGGACAAATTTCCCTCACACCCATTTTTGCTTTATTGTTCATTGGCCACACTGGGTTTTCGTGGCTGCCCAGGCTTTCTTTAGTCATGACAAGCGAGGGCTACTCTTGCTTCCCTGTGTAGACTCTCACTTCTGGCTCACCCTCATTTTTATATGCCTTCTTCCCTCTACTGCATAGGCGCCTTTGGCATTAGTTCTCTCAGATCCCTGGTGCCCAACAGAGACCCTGACCCTCAGCACTCCTCACCTACATGTGGGTGGAGAGGGATTGGATCAAATCAAGGAAGTGAGTGAGTGAAGTCGCTCAGTCTTGTTCGACTCTTTGCGACCCCATGGTCTGTAGCCCACCAGGCTCCTCCATCCATGGAATTTTCTAGGCAACAGTACTGGAGTGGGTTGCCATTTTCTTCTCCAGGGGATCTTCCCGACCAGGGGATTGGACCCAGGTCTCCTGCATTGCAGGCAGACACTTTACCGTCTGAGCTACCAGGGAATCCCAAGGGAAAGGCCAATTTGGCTCAGACAGTTTGGGAAGGCTGCACTGAGGAGGAGTCCTTGGTCTGAGAACTCCGAGTTGCTTGGTGTTTCAAGGGTTTGAGGAGCTCACACGTAACACTCCTTGCATGAGACTGGAATCGGTTGTGGGATAGCAATGTCGGGATCAACCGCACCTTTATTACCAGCAGGGACATGGACAGTGAGTTGGGCATCACAGAGAGTTCATCATTTACCCACCTAGTCACAGGCTGCCTGTGTGACTGTGGGTCTCCCCTACAGGGTACAAAATGATGGGCAGCTATCCCATAGAAGGAGAAGTTGGGAAAGGGTCACCCAGACTCTTCCTCATCTGATTTCCTCTTTCCACTGACTTGGTGACCACCACTCAGACTTCACCCCAGCGTCTGCCCACTACTCTTTTCTACCACTGAATATGCAATGCCACCCTTTCCCCAAATTTCTACAGGTATCACAAACGATTGTGCTGACCTTGGAGTTCAAGAAGTTCAACTACATCCCAGCTTAACCCATGATGGAAAACTTCCTCTAAGACAGGGATTGGCAAGCCACAGCCTGCAGAGAAAATCCAGGCTGAAGCCAGTTCTGTGAGCTGAGGAGAGTTTTTTTTACAGAAATTACAGAAGTAGATCAGGAAGAAAGTGGGCCAGGGGCTTCAGTAAACACTGAGTAAGTAGCCTTAGTGTCTAAAAGGAAATTGATGAATTGGCCTCCTACAGTTATTAATACATGGAGTTCCTCAGGTGTAATTAGGATGGGAGCTTGTGTGGGGAGCCCCGGGCACCTTCAGTCCTGTTTGTCTTGAGAGTCTGAGCCCTGAAACCGGCGCCTCTGGGGGCAGTCTCTCTTCCAGTGCGGTCCTTTGCAGACCGGATATGAAGCCAGGGGCGGCTTAGATGCCTGAAGGCAATTCCGCTTGAGATGCCCCGTCTTTCCACAGTAATAGCAAACCCATTCCTTTTCACCTGGGTCCCTCTGGGCATTTTTCTCAGGCTATTTAAGGACGGTTCTCATAGCCATTGCGAGGGCTTCTGACTATTCCTTTGTCTTTTCCTGTCTTTCTTTTCCTCATATTCCCTACCATAATAGACTATCTGAGCCAGTTGTAACAGATTATCTAAAGACTGATTTGGTCCATTGGCCATTTTAATAGCTTACGGCAGATATCTGGGGCCGATTGAGTCTATATAGGAATTTACCAGGAGCTTCCTTCTCCTGTTCTATATCTGCCAATTTGCCATAGTTTAAAGGCTTAGCACGGGCCTGCCCAGTCCTTCAAGAATACATCTGACAAAATGGCTCTGATCCTATCTTCCTTTAGCTGTGTTGTAGTCCCAGTCTGGCTCTGTAGTTGGGACCGCCTGATTCCCAGTGGAGAGGGCGGTTATCTCGTCCTCCCTCTTCCCTACTGATTCACTACCAAGCCATTCATCTCCATAAGCAACTGCTTTTCCCAAAACTCGACGTTTTAAGTCAGGAGTCAGCGTTTGTCCCAAGGTATATATCACATCCTTTCAAATAAGGTCTTAAAGCGGAGTAACACCTTCAAAATCTCTAATATATCTTTCTGGGTCCTCTAAATAGTCTCCCAGATCCTCCTTGATTCTTTGTATTTCTTGATAAGAAAAGGGCTTATATTTTGCTTTCAAATATCCATATATAACTTTAAGCAAGCCAGGTGATGCTAGGTTATGTTAACACAATGAACTCTTGCTTTGCTTCCTCATTCTGCAGGAAAGCAAGAAATGTTTGAATGTGCATAAGTTGATTATCTCCCTTCAAGCTGAAAAGGCATGAAATAAAGAAAGCCCTCTTCTATGGAATAAGAAGCAAGACTTTTATTTATTATTATTATTGGAATCAAACCAAACTTGCTAGACTAGAGAATAAAAGTTGCCTTGATGTAAATGACAGTGGTTTGTTTGACGTACTGGGCTTTTCCAGTCCCAGAAACTCGTTGTATCAGATGGACATCCCAGGGGCAAAGAGGAAAGTACAATGCCCCTTCCAGTGGGAGTGTGGAATTGGGGTCCAGGGTTCCTTTGAAGATGGACATGAGAGGGAGAAGGGGAAGAGGCCCAAACATGGTCACCACCTCCTTCCCTCTGAGCAGCTGTGGGAAGAAAAACTTGTGCCCTGACTGAGGGACAGCAGCAACATTCAGGACAAATTCAGGATAAAGTAATTTCCTACTCTGTTTTAAATCAAATATCTTTCCTTGTGGGTCTCCCAATAACAACTTAAGAAAAATTCCAGTAGACATAACCAGAAATTGGCAAAACCATGGAGATAAATGTTTCATTCAGATGAGGGATACTATTGTGTCATTCTTGGTATTAGAAAAGGGAAGCCTGCATTGGAAAAGACAAGCATGCAATCTGCAATTATAATTGAGACAAACCCTGAGCCTATGGGCTTCCCTCATAACTCAATCAGTAAAGAATGGGCTTGCAATGCAGGAGAACTGGGTTCAATTTCTCGGTTGGGAAGATCCCCTGGAGAAGGGAATGGTTACCCACTCCAGTATTCTTGCCTGGAGAATGCTATGGGCAGAGAAGCCTGGCAGGCTACAGTCCATGGGGTCACAAGAGTTGGACACAACTTAGCAACTAAACCACCACCACCGAGCCTATATTTTATTTATTCAGTTTTAAAGATTATGTAGTTATGAAACAAACATCTTAAGGAAAGAAATAAATACACTGAGTAATGAAATAAATTCCATGATGTGCAATGAACAAATCTCAGTATTTTGGCATTTTTATTACTGCTTTTCAGTTTGATTAAAAAAGTTAAAACTTTACACATATAGTTTCATTTATTTATTTTTTTTACTTCCCCAACCCCGAGTCTCATTCTCCCTCTCCCTTTAGAGGCAAACAATATTCTGAGATGTTTATGTGTCTATCTCATTTGTGTATTTACATTTGTACATACACATCTATCTATAGTTAAGATACAGTACTTTTTGTTATTTTAATCTTTTACAGAAGTGACATTAGTTTTGTAACATCTTATCCAATTCTTTCTTAACAAACATTTGGTGTTCCAAATGCATCTTTGTTACTACCAACAGTAGTGCTACCACCAACGTGACAATCTCTCTGGAATGTCCAGCTTCTGCCTGACTAGATGTTGCCAAATCTGACGCCAGGAAACTTGTGCTGAGTCATGCTGGCAGCAGCCATGTACGAGCAAAGTCTTCGCCTACACTTGGTAATACTAGATTTTTAATTTTATGCCATGCTCGGCATACAGTAGGATGACTTAATTGGTTTAAACTTGCATTTTATTAATTAAAATTGAATTAAAAATGATTTCCATAGTTGACTTGCTATTCAGCAAATTTGCTATTTCTACCTTTTCACATTTTTCTGTTCATTCAGTCGAGATGCATAGAAATGGTCCTCATTGAGGAAACCATCCCCTGTCACACTATCAGAATATACTAAAATAACTTCTTTCCTTTCCTTTCCCTCCTGCATCCCTTTCCTTTCCTTAACTCCCGAGAAGAGCATTTTCCTTAACCCCTTCTCCCACTTGGTGTCCTTGCCTCTGAGAAATTATACTCCAGCTTTTGCTAAAATTGCTCAAATTCTCTGACATCTTTTCTATCTCAGATGACATTTTCTATTGGAATCAGTATATTGAAGTAGTAAAGACAACGATGACAGTCGTGACAATGTTGATGATGAACTTCACCATCATAATAACCCTCTATGCAGCCATTTGTAATTTTCAATTTTTCCTTCATATCCATTATTTTAATTGTTTGCCCTAATTCCCTATGATATGATTGAGATAGGTATTAAAATTTCGATTAAAATATTAAGAAACTGAGTCTCAACTAACATGCCCATGTTCACACAACTGTCATGGAGCTAAGAACAAAAATTGGCTCATTTTCCCTGCATGTTCTCCTAGGTTCATTGAGGAGGAGAAGTGAAGATAAAGTCATTGAGCCTCTTGGAACACCACATACCATGTTGCCATCCATGGTCAGGACATAAACTGAAGCAGTCAGGCTGGAAGCTTGTCCTAAAACCAACAAAGAGAACTGTATTGCAAAAATTTGGGTGCCTTTTTCTTTTTTTTTTTTCTTAAGACTATTCAAGCATAAAATCATAGGGGACAGAAGTTGCTCAGAATAGAAAAATTTCATTTTAAATAATCTGGTGTTTCTACATGACTTGATGATCAGTGTGACCCAAATGAGGCTCTGTGGCTTCCACAAAACACCATCAAAGTCCCAAATTGGGGAGCAGAGGTGCGGCACCGTCCTCCTGAAGGATCTTCTGAGTAGGTCAGGTTGCCGGGAGGAGACACATCTCACAGAGGAATAGGTTTTTTAGGGGTGGATATTAATAAATACCAAAGTGTGCAGAGCTAGTCAGAAAGGATATTCATGGAAATGCTGAAATGACAGGGTATTAAAAGGACTGAATCAAGCCTAGGAAGAGATCCGGAAGCACTGTAAACCTGAAGCAATGTGACACATGTCAATTGCAGAACAGACAAAAGTGGAGGAATGAAGAATGGAGGAAGATTTATTTTCCACAAGGAAAATCCTAATCTTCCCCACGTGGGATCAGGAATCATGAGAGAGCTGGTGTGGAAGCAGAGATCTTATAGGTATCTGACAGGAACAGCAGGGGGATCTAGCTTAGGGAGGAGGTTGAAGCAAATGAACATCATAGACCTTTTGATCTTTAAATTGGATGAACCTGATGTTATCTTGGTGGCTGCACGGGTGCAGGAGGGCCGGGAAGAGCTATGCCACGTTCAAGGTCAGGAGGGGTGGCCATGAGGAGATACCCCTAGTACAAGGTAAGGAGCAGCGGCTGTGCTTTGCTGGAGCAGCCGTGAAGAGATACCCCATGCACAAGGTAAGAGAAACCCAAGTAAGATGGTAGGTGTTGCAAGATGGCATCAGAGGGCAGACACACTGAAACCATACTCACAGAAAACTAGTCAATCTAATCACACTAGGACCACAGCCTTGTCTAACTCAATGAAACTAAGCCATGCCATGTGGGGCCACCCAAGACAGATGGGTCATGGTGGAGAGGTCTGACAGAATGTGGTCCACTGGAGAAGGGAATGGCAAGCCATTTCAGTATTCTTGCCTTGAGAATCCCATGAACAGTATGAAAAAGCAAAATGATAGGATACCAAAAGAGGAACTCCCCATGTCATTAGGTGCCCAATATGCTACTGGAGATCAGTGGAGAAATAACTCCAGAAAGAATGAAGGGATGGAGCCAAAGCAAAAAAACATTACCCAGTTGTGGATGTGACTGCTGATAGAAGGAAGGTCTGATGCTGTAAAGAGCAGTATTGCATGGGAACCTGGAATGTCAGGTCCATGAGTCAAGGCAAATTGGAAGTGGTCAAACAGGAGATGGCAAGAGTGAACATTGACATTCTAGGAATCAGCTAACTAAAATGGACTGGAATGGGTGAATTTAACTCAGATGACCATTATATCTACTAATGTGGGCAGAAATCCCTTAGAAGAAATGGAGTAGCCATCATGGCAACAAAAGAGTCCGAAATGCAGTACTTGGATGCAATCTCAAAAACGACAGAATGATCTCTGTTCGTTTCCAAGACAAATCATTCAATATCACAGTAATCCAAGTCTATGCCCCAACCAGTAATGCTGAAGAAGCTAAAGTTGAATGGCTCCATGAAGACCTACAAGACCTTTTAGAACTAACACCCCAAAAAGATGCCTTTTTCATTATAGGAGACTGGAATGCAAAAGTAGGAAGTCAAGAAACAGCTGGGGTAACAGATAAATTTGGCCTTGGAATACAGAATGAAGGAGGGCAAAGGCTAATAGAGTTTTGCCAAGAGAACACACTGGTTATAGCAAACACCCTCTTCCAACAACACGAGTCTAGACATGGACTTCACCAGACGCTCAACACTGAAATCAGATTGATTCTATTCTTTGCAGCCAAAGATGAAGAAGCTCTATACAGTCAGCAAAAACAAGACTGGGAGCTGACTGTGGCTCAAATCCTGAACTCCTTATTGCCAAATTCAGACTTAAATTGAAGGAAGTAGGGAAAACCACTAGACCATACATGTACGACCTAAATCAAATCCCTTATGATTATACAGTGGAAGTGAGAAATAAATTTAAGGAATTAGATATGATAGACAGAGTTCCTGATAAACTATGAAGGGAGGTTCATGACATTTTACAGGAGACAGGGATAAGAACATCCCCATGAAAAAGAAATGCAAGAAAGCAAAATGGCTGTCTGGGGAGGCGTTATAAATAGCTGTGAAAAGAAGAGTAGTGAAAAGCAAACGAGAAAAGGGAAGATATAAGCATCTGAATGCACAGTTCCAAAGAATAGTAAAAACAGATAAGAAAGCCTTCCTCAGCGATCAATGCAAAGAAATAGAGGAAAACAACAGAATGGGAAAGACTAGAGATCACTTCAAGAAAATTAGAGATACCATGGGACTATTTCATGCAAAGATGGGCTTGATAAAGGACAGAAATTGTAGGGACCTAACAGAAGCAGAAGATATTAAGAAGAGGTGGCAAGAATACACAAAAGAACTGTACAGAAAAGAGCTTCACGACCCAGATAATCACGATGGTGTGATCACTCACCTAGAGCAAGATATCCTGGAATGTGAAGTCAAGTGAGCCTTAGAAAGCATCACTATGAACAAAGCTAGTGGAGCTGATGGAATTCCAGGTGACCTATTTAAAATCCTGGATGATGATGCTGTGAAAGTGCTGCATGCAATATGCCAGCAAATTTGGAAAACTCAGCAGTGCCCACAGGACTGGAAAAGGTCAGTTTCATTCCAATCCCAAAGAAAGGCAATGCCAAAGAGTGCTCAAACTACTGCACAATTGCACTCATCTCACATGCTAGTAAAGTAATGCTCAAAATTCTGCAAGCCAGGCTTCAGCAATACGTGAACTGTGAACTTCCAGATGTTCAAGCTGGTTTTAGAAAAGGCAAAGGAACCAGAGATCAAACTGCCAACATCCACTGGATCATGGAAAAAGCAAGAGAGTTCCAGAAAAACATCTATTTCTGCTTTATTGACTATGCCAAAGCTTTTGACTGTGTGGATCACAATAAACTGTGGGAAATTCTGAAAGAGATGAGAATACCAGACCACCTGACCTGCCTTTGAGAAATCTGTATGCAGGTCAGGAAGCAACAGTTAGAACTGGACATGGAACAACAGACTGGTTCCAAATAGGAAAAGGAGTATGTCAAGGCTGTATATTGTCACCCTGCTTATTTAACTTATATGCAGAGTACATCATGAAAAATATTGGGCTGAAAGAAGCACAAGCTGGAATCAAGAGTTCTGGGAGAAATATCAATAACCTCAGATATGCAGATGACACCACCCTTATGGCAGAAAGTGAAGAGGAACTAAAAAGCCTCTTGATGAAAGTGAAAGAGGAGAGTGAAAAAGTTGGCTTAAAGCTCAACCTTCAGAAAACGAAGATCATGGCATCTGGTCCCATCACTTCATGGGAAATAGATGGGGAAACAGTGGAAACAGTGTCAAACTTTATTTTGGGGGGCTCCAAAATCACTGCAGATGGTGACTGCAGCCATGAAATTAAAAGACGATTACTCCTTGGAAGGAAAGTTATGACCAACCTAGATAACATATTGAAAAGCAGAGACATTACTTTTCCAACAAAGGTCCGTCTAGTCAAGCCTATGGTTTTTCCTGTGGTCATGTATGGATGTGAGAGTTGGACTGTGAAGAAAGGTGAGTACCAAAGAATTGATCCTTTTGAACTGTGGCATTGGAGAAGACTCTGAGAGTCCCTTGAACTGCAAGGAGATCCAACCAGTCCATTCTACAGATCAATCCTGGGTAATCTTTGGAAGGAATGATGCTAAAGCTGAAACTCCAGCACTTTGGCCACCTCATGCGAAGAGTTGACTCATTGGAAAAGACTCTGATGGTGGAAGGGATTGGGGGCAGTAGGAGAAGGGGACAACAGAGGATGAGATGGCTGGATGGCATCACTGGCTCGATGGTTTGACTTTGAGCGAACTCTGGGAGTTGGTGATGGACATGGAGGCCTGGCGTGCTGCGATTCATGGGGTTGCAAAGAGTCGGACACGACTGAGTGACTGAACTGAACTGTACTTATGTTATCTTGATGCTATCTCATTTATCAAACCACTAGAGTAGGCTCTCTCCTGATGTTTAGGAAAGGTAAAAATATTTTCCTTCTGCCTTATTCATGAGTCTCTCCTTGCCCATCTGCTTGAGTCTCTCTGTTTCCCAGCATTGCTGGTTATACAGTTTAGCATCACGATTTCATAACATGGCTTTCACAAGGGGTTGACAGCAGACAAAGGGATGGTTCTTGTACACCCTGGGGTCTTTTTCCCATAGCATAGAATTCTACATTATGTGGTAGGAAATGTGGCTATATGGGGAATAATGGGGTGGCTTTCAGAAGATCAAGGCCTTGGAACAATGTCCACTCACTGGTTTCGTTTGGAACATGGCTCAGTGAGGGTACTCATCCTGTGGAGCCCTAGGAATGGATTCCTACACCAGGCTTCTCTGGGAGATGGTGCTTGTCAGGGACCAGGCAGGGGTGGTATGAGTGAAGTTATGAAGGTAAAACTTAAGATGCTCACTCTACCTAGTTGTGAGGTTCAGTTTTCTCATCTGTCAAATTGTTGCTCAGTGGCTCAGTTCTTTGGGACCCCATGGGCTGCAGCACGCCAGGCTTTCCTGTCCTCCACTATCTCCCAAAGTTTGTTCAATTCATGACCAATGAGTCCATGATGCTATCTAACCATCTCATCTCCTACTGCCCCCATCTCCTTTTGCCTTCAATCTTTCCCAACATCTGAGAATATTAACAAAGCTTTATGAAATGCTGTGAAGCTTAATGAAAATCAAAAGAGCTAAGAAGTAGGCTGAAAGTGAAAGTAAAGTCACTCAGTCGTGACTCTTTGTGACTCCATGGGCTGTAGCCTACCAGGCTCCTCTGTCCATGGGATTTTCCAGGCAATAGTCCTGGAGTGGATTGCCATTTCCTTCTTCAATTGATCTTCCCAACCCAGGAATCGAACCCAGGCCTCCTGCATTGTAGAAAAGCCTTTGATTGTGTGGATCGAAATAAACTGTGGAAAATTCTGAAAGAGATGGGAATACCAGACCACCTGACCTGCCTCTTGAGAAACATGTATGCAGTTCAGGAAGCAACAGTTAGAACTGGACATGGAACAACAGACTGGTTCCAAATAGGAAAAGGAGTATGTCAAGGCTGTATATTGTCACCTGGCTTATTTAACTTCTATGCAGTGTACATCATGAGAAACGCTGGACTGGAAGAAACACAAGCTGGAATCAAGATTGCCAGGAGAAATATCAAGAACCTCAGATATGCAGATGACACCACCCTTATGGCAGAAAGTGAAGAGGAACTAAAAAGCCTCTTGATGAAAGTGAAAGTGGAGAGTGAAATAGTTGACCTAAAGCTCAGCATTCAGAAAATGAAGATCATGGCATCCGGTTCCATCACTTCATGGGAAATAGATGGGAAAACAGTGGAAACAGTGTCAAACTTATTTTGGGGGGGCTCCAAAATCACTGCAGATGGTGATTGCAGCCATCAAATTAAAAGACGCTTACTCCTTGGAAGAAAAGTTATGACCAAACTAGATAGCATATTCAAAAGCAGAGACATTACTTTGCTGACTAAGGTCCATCTAGTCAAGGCTATGGTTTTTCCAGTGGTCATGTATGGATGTGAGAGTTGGACTGTGAAGAAGGCTGAGCGCCGAAGAATTGATGCTTTTGAACTGTGGTGTTGGAGAAGACTCTTGAGAGTCCCTTGGACTGCAAGGAGATCCAACCAGTCCATTCTGAAGGAGATCAGCCCTGGGATTTCTTTGGAAGGAATGATGCTGAAGCTGAAACTCTGATACTTTGGCCACCTCATGCGAAGCGTTGACTCATTGGAAAAGACTCTGATGCTGGGAGGGATTGGGGGCAGGAGGACAAGGGGACGACAGAGGATGAGATGGCTGGATGGCATCACTGACTCGATGGATGTGAGTTTGAGTGAACTCTGGGAGTTGGTGATGGACAAGGAGGCCTGGCGTACTGCGATTCATGGAGTCGCAAAGAGTCAGACAGGACTGAGCAACTGAACTGAACTGAACTGTACTGAATAAAGTCAAATCATGTAAAATTGGAGTCTTATACCTTTCTCAGTACAAATGTTGGTTAAATAAAATATATATATAGGTTAGATAGGAGATCGTTGTGCAGAGTATGAATCAGGAGTGAAATTAATCGATTTAATGTGGTTCATTCTCATTTCAACTCAAGTTTAGGAGCAAATGATGTGATCACTGTAATCAGTAGACAGATAAATTAACTTGCACTATCCAGAAAATAAGCCAAACCAGGAGAAAGATAAGCTATCAGTTCAGTTCAGTCATTCAGTCATGTCCGACTCTTTGCAACCCCATGAATCACAGCACCCCAGACTTCCTGTCCATTACCAACTCCCGGAGTCGACCCAAACCCATGTCGATTGAGTTGGTGATGCCATCCAAGCATCTCATTCTCTTTTGTCCCCTTCTCTTCCTGGCCTCAATATTTCCCAGCATCAGAGTCTTTTCCAATGAGTCAGCTCTTCGCTCAGGTGGTCAAAGTAATGGAGTTGCAGCTTCAACATTAGTTCTTCCAATGAACACCCAGGACTGATCTCTTTAGGATGGACAGGTTGGATCTTGCAGTCCAAGGGATTCTCAAGAGTCTTCTCCAACACCACAGTTCAAAAGCATCAATTTTTCTGCACTCAGCTTTCTTTATAGTCCAACTCTCACATCTATACATGACTACTGGAAAAAACATAGCCTTGACTAGACAGACTTTGGTTGGCAAAGTAATGTCTCTGCTTTTGAATATGCTATCTAGTTTGGTCATAACTTTCCTTCCAAGGAGTAAGCGTCTTTTAATTTCATGGCTGCAATCACCATCTGCAGTGATATTGGAGCCCCCCAAAAATAAAGTCTGACAGTGTTTCCACTGTTTCCCCATCTATTTCCCATGAAGTGATTGGACCAGATGCCGTGATCTTAGTTTTCTGAATGTTGAGCTTTAAGCCAAATTTTTTACTCTCCTCTTTCATTTCATCAAGAAGCTCTTTAGTTCTTCTTTCCTTTCTGCCATAAAGGTGGTGTCATCTACATATCTGAGGTTATTGATATTTCTCCCTAATATTTTGATTCCAGATTGTGCTTCCTGCAGCCCAGCATTTCTCATGATGTACTTTGCATAGGATTTAAATAAGCTGAGTGACAATATACAGCCTTGATGTACTCCTTTTCCTATTTGGAACCACTCTGTTGTTCCGTGTTTAGTTCTAACTGTTGATTCCTGATCTGCATACAGGTTTCTTAAGAGGCAGGTCAGGTGGTCTGGTACGCCCATCTCATTCAGAATTTTCCACAGTTTATTTTGATCCACACAGTCAAAAGCTTTGGCATAGTCAATAAAGCAGAAATAGACGTTTTTCTGGAACTCTCTTGCATTGTCGATGATCCATCGGATGTTGGCAATTCGATCTCTAGTTCCTCTGCCTTTTCTAAAACCAGCTTGAACATCTAGAGGTTCATGGTTCACTATTGCTGAAGCCTGGCTTGGAGAATTTTGAGCATTACTTTACTAGCGTGTGAGATAGGTGCAATTGTGTGGTAGTTTGAGCATTCTTTGGCATTGCCTTTCTTTGGGATTGGAATGAAAACTGACCTTTTCCAATCCTGTGGCTACTGCTCAGTTTTCCGAACTTGCTGGCATATTGAGTGCAGCACTTTCACAGCATCATCATCCAGGATTTGATGATGGAATTCCATCACATACACTAGCTTTGTTTGTAGTGATGCTTCCTAAGGCCCACCTGACTTCACATTACAGGATGTCTGGCTCTGTATGAGTGATCACACCATCATGATTATCTGGGTCTTGAAGATCTTTTTTGTATACTTCTTCTATGTATTCTTGCCACCTCTTCTTAATATCTTGTGCTTCTATTAGGTCCCTACCATTTCTGTACTATATTGAGCTCATTTTTGCATGAAATGTTCCCTTAATATCTCTAATGTTCTTGAAGAGATTTCTATTCTTTCCCATTCTATTGTTTTCCACTATTTCTTTGCACTGATCACTGAGGAAAGCTTTGTTATCTTTAGTTCCATAATGGGTACATGCCTCTTTCATCTCCTTTATGGTTTTAATGCTATGGCATTATAATCATAATGCATTCCTTCTTGTGAGAATTGAGGATTTGGCAGGATTTGAGTTACAGCCACAGGAAGAAACAGCATTTTCATCCCCTGCAATTGTGCCATAGAACAATTTTTGTAAACTCCCTTTTGTAAAGGCATCATTTTATTAGGCACAGTTATCTGTGGTTTAAAAGCAAATCCATCATCCCAAGAGATTTTAGATTTGAAAGGAGGGGTCTCAAACAAAGGAGCAGTTGGTCAAGCAAGAAAGATCTGTTCTTGATTTCTATCATTTTTGTGGCTATTTTTCATTTTTATTGATTGTTTCTTGTCCTCATCACCTATGTTGTCAATAAATTCATTTCCTCCATTTGTTCTTGTATTTGTTCTACAGAATCCCCTGAATCCTAGGTGTCAGATTGCAGCAGTCCTAAAGCTCTGCTAATAAGATTCCCTACTGACCATACAAACAAAAAGTCTTTTCTCTGCATTGGTAGGCACAGAGCAGGAAACTCACAACTTCTTGCCATTCCTTATGCCTCAAATTCCCTTTATCTGGATCTAGCCAGTAGCAATATTTTTCAAAGGCAGAAAGCAATTCTTTAAAAGAGGAGTGAGATATCTCAACCCCCAAACTTTTTAGCAAAGTATTTAACACTTGGGTATAGTCACTATGCTTAGAAGGATTTTACCCCATTGTTACCCATTCAGAGAAAAGCGAGGATCAGGGGACCAACACCGCTTCAAGGTGAAGGTGCCAAAACTAAAACCAAGAGAGCTTTGTTAGACTTTCAGCCATGAATGAAAGAATATGTGGGGAGTTAAACTGTAACTCATGTGGCCTTCAGGGCCAAAGAACAAAATGATCATTAACCATTGAGTGATTAGGAAACCGTAATCAATAACAAATCAGTAACTAAGACTAATATTCTTATCTATAGATTTTCCACCAGACACGTGAAACATGTGACTCTGAGACGCCAGTTGGGAAACAGTCTCGGGTCTGTTTTCCAACCCAGGGATCATATCTTGATTTCAAGATTATGAGCTGTTCCCTCTGTACTTGTTCCAAGAGTCTCATCCCTTATAGCATGCAGTTTTCCAATAATTATAAATTTCTCCTGTGGCCCTTGCCAGGGCCTGCTTCTCTTTCATTTGTCCTGTCACCTACATCTCACGCTTTTTGATTTTGCACGTGATGAGAAACGGTGAGAAATGCTAGTTGCTGTTGTTGACTTCATTGTCTCTTGATCGTCCTTCTCCAGACTATACAGAAACACAAACACAAAATTAATAGCACTCCCATAACCAGAACAATTCGGTATCCAAATGTCTTGATCTGTTTTAAGGGATTAAGAGAAGAAAGATCAGCAACAGTATCAAGAAAATCTGGTCCAGAAATTACATCAAGGTGTTTATTGAAAGCTTTTAGTATATCTTGTTGTAGATCTTGAATATCTACAGAAATATTACCTTGGTTCAATAGGTGTCATTTAACTTATCCCAATTAAATTGTGTCTTATTATATTTGAAAGCCATTACACAAAAGGAAGTGTAGTTCCAATCACATCTTAGACTCACCTGGTTTTGTAAACTGACTAATGGATCTCCTAATAAAATAACAGATTGTTGAAGGTCGGCACTTCGGAGGCCAACTTTCCACCAATTTTTTGAATGGTGCAAAGGACATCAGCATCTTTATGCCATTCTTGTACAAAATGAACTGTTTGTATAGATTTATGAAGAGCCACTCCAGCTATGGCTGCCGTAGTGATAATAACGATGATGCCTAAGATGGCAGCAATGAGCAATCCCAGAAAAACGTTTAACACGTTTAAGATTTTTCAATATTTCTTCAGTAATATGTAATGTAGGGCTTTCTTGCCAAGATCGTTGTAAATCAAATGGAACCCATTCAAATGGAATCATTCTGATTTTGAGAATATAAATACTCTACCAACTTTCCTCGAAAGGAATGGTATTATTTATACATGTATAGAATGAACAGTTAATACCTGTTCAGTTCAGTTCAGTCTCTCAGTCGTGTCCGACTCTTTGCGACCTCATGAATCGCAGCACGCCAAGCCTCCCTGTCCATCACCAACTCCCGGAGTTCACTCAGACTCACGTCCATCGAGTCAGTGATGCCATCCAGCCATCTCATCTTCTGTCGTCCCCTTCTCCTCCTCCCCAAATCCCTTCAAGCATTAGGGTCTTTTCCAATAAGTCAACTCTTCTCATGAGGTGGCCAACGTATTGGAGTTTCAGCTTTAGCATCATTCCTTCCAAGGAACACCCAGGACTGATTTCCTTTAGGATGGACTGGTTGGATCTCCTTGCAGTCCAAGGGACTCTCGAGAGTCTTCTCCAACACCACAGTTCAAAAGTATCAATTCTTCGGCATGCAGATTTGTTCACAGTCCAACTCTCACATCCATACATGACTGCTGGAAAAATCATAGCCTTGATTAGATGGATCTTTGTTGACAAAGCAATATCTCTGCTTTTGAATATGCTATCAAGGTTGGTCATAACTTTCCTTCCAAGGAGTAGGCGTTTTTTAATTTCATGGCTGCCATCACCATCTGCAGTGGTTTTGGAGCCCCCAAAAATATAGTCTGACACTGTTTCCACTGTTTCCCCATCTATTTCCCATGAAGTGATGGGACCAGATGCCATGATCTTCGTTTTCTGAAGGTTGAGCTTTAAGCCAACTTTTTCATTCTCCTCTTTCACTTGCATCAAGAGGCTTTTTAGTTTCTCTTCACTTTCTGCCATAAGGATGGTGTCATCAGCTTATCTGAAGTTATTGATATTTCTCCTGACAATCTAGATTCCAGCTTGTGCTCCTTCCAGCCCAGTGTTTCTCAGGATGTACTCTGCATATAAGTTAAATAAGCAGGGCGACAGTATACAGCCTTGACGTATTCCCTTTGCTATTTGGACCCAGTCTGTTTTACCATGTCCAGTTCTAACTGTTGCTTCCTGACCTGCATACTAACCCCAAATTGGGATCATATTTTGCTGGTCCGATCATGAAGACAAAAGGAATTCTTACACAAATCTGAATAGTGTGGGTAGAGTTTTTTGTAAAATTAAAGGTAGCTTTTGGGTCATTGAAAATATATTCAGTATATCATCCCTTCCAAGCAATTAGTTCTTTTAATGCCATGGGTATTTTCCATATTTCGTCATGAATAGGATAATGATCTAAACGAGAGCTAATCCTACCCATACCATATGAGGGGTTGACTTCCATAAGTACTAATTGCCTTGTCAATCTATACCCATGGGAAAGACACTTTAGATTTTATATGTTTAGGGGTTCCTCAGGGTCCCCAATCGATAATGGAGCCTTCTGCAACATTTAATAATAAGTGACCTTCTGACCTGTTATATAATTTTCATCTTAACCAATTTTCAATACCATGGCTAAATTCAGCAACACGATCAGGAAGGTCAGGTGGATTCATCATGCTGGAAATTTCCTCTTTCTCTAAAAAAGTAAGAGCAGTTAACAGAAAGAGGGAAGTCTTATCCTCATTTGATTCTTTGACAACTGACAGCCATTTTTGATATCCTGTTTTAAGACGTATACTTCCAAGACCAATACAAATAGGAGTGGCATCAGAGCCATTAGTATAATTTATCGACTGATTCCCTTCTTCTTCCTTTACAGTCTATTTTAATGTCTCCTAATTTTCCACATAGGTGACATCTCATATCTATCTTTAGACAATGCTTGAGCCAGAAGTTGCATTTTATATGATTCTGACCCAGTATCCTGGCAAAATTTAAGATATTCTTCTAGAGGGGCACCGTGTGCTTTGAGAGGCTGAATCACCTTTTTATATTCTGAGTTAGCATTGTCATAAGCAAGAACTTGCATCAGCAAATCTCTCAGACAGTTGTGAGACTGTTTTATTTAAATGTTGACATAGCCTGGAATAAAATCGACATAAGTTTCCCCATTTGATTGTTTATTTTGGGTAAATGAAATCGAGGCTTGTCTGGGTGGATTTATTCTCTCCCAGGCTTTTAAACATATCATTCTCACTTGAGTGAGTAATTGATCATCAAACTGTAACTGAGCTTGAATGCCAAAATGTGTCCATCTTCCCGTTAACTGATCAAGTGTTATATCAACTGGTGAGTTGGTTGTCACATTTCTGCGAGCTTGTTGATTTGCCTCCTCTTGCCACCAGTTCCTAAATTGTAAAACTTCTCAGGTGGACATTAAGTTCTGGCTATCATTTCCCAATCATAAGGAGTTAACCATTCAGCTTGTGAAAGTCCCTGAATTAGTGCATGGTATAAGGAGGATTGGTTCCATATTAAGTACATGCCTGTTTCATCTCCTTTATGGTTTTAAATGGTATGGCATTATAATCATAGTGCATTCCTCCTTGTGAGAATTGAGGATCTGGTGGGATTTGAGTTACAGCCACAGGAAGAAACAGCATCTCCATCCCCCTGCAACTGTGCCATAGAACTCTCTTTTGTAAAGATGTCACTTTATTAGGCACAGTTATCTGTGGTTTAAAAGCAAATCCATCATCCCAAGGTGTTTCAGGATTGAAAGAAGGGGGCTCGACCAAAGGAGAAGTTGGTCGAGTGAGAAAGATCTGTTCTTGACTTCTATCATTCTTGTGGCTCTTATTTTTCATTTTTATTGATTGTTTCTCTTCCTCATCACCTGTGTTATCATACAAATTCACCTCCTCCATTTGTTCTTGTATTTGTTCTCCAGAACCCCCTGAATCCTAAGCTTTGGATTGCAACATTCCTAAACCTCTGCTACTAAGATTCCCTACTGATCCTATAGACAAAATATCTGACTTTGTTGTGTTGTTTCTCAGTGTGTCTGGCTGTTTGTTACCCCATGGACTGTAGCCTGCCAGAATATATATATATTCTTGGATTGGGAGAATCAATATTGTGAAAATGTCTATACTATCACAATATTGTTCTATACTATCCAAAGTAATCTACAGTGCAATGTAATTTGTATCAATTACCCAATGGCATGTCTCACAGAATTAGAACACAACATTTTACTATTTGTATGGGAACACAAATGACCCTGGATAGCCAAAACTATCTTGCCAATAAAATGAACAACATAGGCGAGGTGGACAAATTTTTAGAAAGGTACAATCTCCCAACAGTGAATCAGGGAAAAAATCAAATATATGAATAGACCAAAAACCAGTTCTATAGTCTCCCCACTGGGGAATCTAACCCTGTCTCCCCCTTCTCAAGTGGGGATACTGGTAAAGAATCCACCTGCAATGCAGGAGACCCACGTTCAATCCCTGGGTCGAGAAGATACCCTGGAGACCGGAAAGTCTATCCACACCAGAATTCTGGCCTGGAGAATTCCATGGACTGTATAGTCCATGGGATCACAAAGAGTCGGACACAACCGACGTTTTTCACTTTCACAATAACTAATCATGAAACTGAATGTGTTATTCAGAGCGAGAAAGAAAAGTTCATGACCAGATGGCTTCACAAGTGAATTCTACCAAACATTTATGAAAATGTTAACAACTATCCTCTCAAATGATTTCAAAAAATTGCAGAGGAAGCCATACTTATGAAATCATTGTGTGAAGCCAACATCACTCTGATATCAAAATCAGAAAACATAACACAAAAAAAGAAAAGCATAGGCCAATATCACTGATGAACATATACGCAAACGTCCTCAACAAAATATTAACAAACCGTGCAGGGCTTTCACTCTAGAGTCACCTTGTGCCTCCTCCAGATGGTGCCTGCATGCCACTCCCCTACCCTACCTCGCTGGGTCCTCCTCTTCCAGAGGCCAGGCAATGAGTGGGCAGGGTGTCAGTAGGTTAAAGGGATGCTGGCCTGGAGGTGGGCTGCCTCTGCCCACACCACCTTATCCCCTCAGTCCCACCATGGTGGAAGATGCGCCTTGAAGGCAGGTTGTGTGTGGCTGACCAAGACTCAAGCAATTTGGAAAAGTCTCTTGACACAGAAATCACAGAGAGCTATTCCAAAGTAGAAGGAATGCACTCAAACTAGCTTGGCCTGAAGGTAGAAAGTGAGAAGAGAGTCCTGGACCAATTGCATTGAGGACTGAAGAGCTCCTGTGTGAATTCGCCAATCTGACTGACTTGCTTGGGGAGGCTGGAACATCTATCTCCAAAAATGTCTTTGAAAAATAAAAAACAAGATAACCTTTCATCTGAGGACTCCATTAAAGGAAATAACCAATATAGTTCCCCATGTAGGATCCCTCTGGAGCATGAAGAGGAATCATGTAACAGCTTTCAGCAATTTGAGACCAATGATCAATGCAGACCTTATCTTAGGGCCCACTTGGAGCCTTAAGAGAAACCAGATACTAACTTCAGGCAATTTGCCACAGAAAACTAGAGTTGCCAGTGCCGTCCAACCAAACCCCAAACTATCATTTTTGGTTTCCTTCCTGTTTTGCACTGGCTCCCAAAATATAATCTGAAGAAAAATACTTTAGGAAATGTGCTGTCTGGCTTGACTGTGGGCATCTTGTTGGTGCCCCAGCCCACTGCTTGTTCTCTCTTGCCTGGCCAGGAACATATAGATGGTCTACACACATCTTTTGTCGGCTTCATTTACTTTCTATTGGGGACCTCCCATCACATCTCTGTGGGCATTTTGCAGTGTTGTGCCTTATGATCAGTCAGCTGTATTTGACCGAGAACTGTATGGAGCTGTCTATAATGCTGCCCATGTTGCATCTTCTTTGGGAATGGTTTCAGATGGGAGCACATTATTAAGCCAGACATCAGTCATGATGCATAACACAAGTAGCTATGACATTATATAGTTGGCCGTATGGTAACCTTGAAGGTTGGAGTTTATCAGGCAGCCACGGGCTCTATCAAGTGGGCTTTGTTTCAGTCTATCTCTCAGATGCCTTGCTGAGTGGATTTGTCACCTGTGCCTCCTTCACAGCTCTTACCACTCAGGCCAAATATCTCCCTGGACTCAGACTTCCTTGGAGTAATGGCGGGGATCATTCATCACTGAAAATGAAAGTGTCAGTCACTCAGTCATGTCTGACACTTTGTGACTCCATGGACTGTAGCCCACCAGGCTCCTCTGTCCATGGGGCTTTTCAAGGCAAGAATACTGGAGTGGGTTGCCATGCCCTCCTCCAGGGGATCTCCCTGACCCAGGGATACAGCCCTTGTCTCTTATGTCTCCCGCCTTGGCAGGCAGGTTCTTTAAGCAGGGTGACAATTTACAGCCTTGACATACTCCTTTTCCTATTTGGAACCAGTATATTGTTCCATGTCCAGTTCTGACTGTTGCTTTCTGACCTGCATACAGGTTTCTCAAGAGGCAGGTCAGGTGGTCTGGTATTCCCATTTCTTTCAGAATTTTCCACAGTTTATTGTGATCCACACAGTCAAAGGCTTTGGCATAGTCAATAAAGCAGAAATAGATGTTTTTCTGGAACTCTCTTGCTTTTTCCATGATCCAGTGGATGTTGGCAATTTGATCTCTGGTTCCTCTAGCCCCGATAAATAAACCCATGCACTTATGGTCAAATGATGCAAGAATATACAATGGAAAGAGTCTCTTAAGCTGGACAGCTACAGGTAAAAGAATGAAAATAGAGCATTTACTAACACCATATACAAAAAAACCGTCAAAACTGGTTAAATACCTAAGTGTAAGACTGGATACCATAAAACTCCTAGAGGAAACATAAGCAAAACACTCTTTGACAGAAATCACAGCTATATATATATATATAGCTATATATATATTGCATCTGTCTTCTAAAACAAATGAAATGAAGGCAAAAACACCACAGTTAAAAATGGAACCCAATTAAACTTAAAATCCTTTGCTCAGCAAAGGAAACCATCAACAAAATAAAAACACAACCCTCCAAATGGGAGAAAATACTTGCAAATGATAGGAGGGAATAGGGGTTAATGCTCAAAATACATAAACAACTCATGCAATTAAACATTAAAAAAAAAAACTATTGATTTAAATCAAGCAGAAAACCTGAACACACATTTTTCTAAAGCAGACAGACAGATAACAGGCACATGAAAAGATGCTCAACATCATTAATCATCAAGGAAATGAAAACTCCCACAATGATTTAGCACTGAATACCTCATATATTCATAAAAAAAATATATATATAGCAAACATTGGTGACGAAGTGGAGAAAAGGGAACTGTCCTATGTGGTTGGTGGGAATGTAAATTGGTGCAGTCATTGTGGAAAACAGCTTCTCACTAAAAATAGAAGTACCATAAAACTCCACAATTTCACTTCTGGCTATATATCTGAAAAAATACTAATTCAAAAAGATATAGGCACCCAGTGTTCATAGTAGCATTATTTATGGTTGTTAAGACAAAAAAGCTGTCTAAGTGTCCATTAGTAGACAAATGGATTAAGAAGATGTGATACACACACACACACACACACACTAGAATACTACTCAGCCACAAAAAGCATAAAAATTTGCCATTTGTAAGAACATGGATATACTTGGAGGGTATCATGCAAAGTGAAATAAGTCAGAAAAAAATACTGTGTCATATCACTTTAAGTGGACTCTAAAAGGTACAACAAAACTAGTGAATATAACAAAAAAGAAACAGACTCACAGATATAGAGAACAAACTAGTGGTTACCAGTGGAGACAGGGAAGGGGAAGGGGCAATAGAAGGGTAGGAGATTTGAAAGGTGCAAACTCTGTGTGTTAGTTGCTCAGTTTGTCTGACTCTTTGCAACCCCATGGACTGTAATCTGCCAGGTTCTTCTATCCAGGCGATTCTCAAGGCAAAAATACTGGAGTGGGTTGCCATTCTCTTCTCCAGGGGATCTTCCCAACCCAGGGATTGAAGCCAGGTCTCTCACACTGCAGGCGGATTCTTCACTGTCTGAGCCACCAGGGAAGCCCATAAAATAAGCTGCAAGTATATATTGTACAAACACAGGGAATATAGCCAGTATTTTATAATAACTATAAATGGAGCTTATTTAACTTTTATGCAGAGTGTGTCATGGGAAATGCCGGGCTGGATGAATCACAAGCTGGAATCAAGATTGCCAGGAGAAATATCAATAACTTCATATATGCAGATGACACCACCCTAATGCCAGAAAGTGATGAAAGCCTCTTGAAAACAGTAAAAGAGGAGAGTGGAAAAGTTGGCTTAAATCTCCACCTTCATAAAACCAAGATCATAACATCGAAACCCATCGCTTCATGGCAAATAGATGGGGAAACAATGAAAACAATGACAAATTTTCTTTTCTTGGGTTCCAAAATCACTGCGGATGGTGACTACAGCCATGAAATTAAGATGCTTGCTCCTTGGAAGAAAAGCTGTGACAAACATAGATAGCATATTACAAGGCAGAAACATCACTTTGCTGACAAAGATTCACGTAGTCAAAGCTATGGTTTTTCCAGCCATCATATATAGGTGAGAGTTGGGCCATAAAGAAAGCTGAACGCCGAAGAATCGATGCTTTAGAACCGTGGTGCTGGAGAAGACTCTTGAGAGTTCCTTGGACAGCAAGGAGATCAAACCAGTCCATTCTAAAGGAAATCAACCCTGAATATTCACTGGAAGGACTGATGCTGAAACTGAATCTCCAATACCTAATCATCCTCCCACTGAAATCAACTAAAAATGCTGAAAACGTATTAGATACCTTTTATTAAAAGCATATGTGAGTAGGCAAGTAATAAGCATTCTCAGAACAGAACTAAGTGGGTGACAAGTGGAGTGCAGCAGCAGGCTGTCTTTCTGAGGATGCTTTACCAGCTCTGGAGAATTTAAACTTTATTTCTGGAAGCCACATTGACATGAAAATCAGAGTCAAGGCAAAGGGGGATTCAAGGTGGGAGGGGGAAGGTAGCTAATAGAGGAACTTGTATCTCTAAGTCCAAAGGGACACTCCCTCAACAAAGGGTGACATAGGGGTCAGTGACTTCTAGTCAGTGAAGTGGATGAGAGATTTGAAAAAGAAAAGATCAGAATAAAGTTTAAGGAGCAAAAGATGTTTATAGAAAAACAGAGAGAAAATAAGCTAGAGAAAGACTTTAAAGTAATAATGGTTGGATTTTTTTTTTCCTGAACTGACAAAATTCAGCAATCAACACATTCAAGAAATCTGATACCAAAGAGGTTCATTAGGAAAGAATTCACACCTTAATGTGTAGCAGTGAAACTGTGGGGAGAGAAATGGACCAGAATGAACAGACAGATGACCTCTGAAGAAAAGAAAGTAGGAACTGGGCTGATTTCTTAGTAACGACAAAAGAAGCCGCAAAACAGTGGAAGCAGACTTTCAATGTGCTGAAAGAAAATAACAGTCAACTTAAAATTCCACACTCATGGAAAATAGCTATCAAAGTAAGGGCAAAAGAAACACATTTCAGACAGTACAGACTGAGACTTTTGCCACAAGCAAAACTTCAGTAGAATTTGTAAAGAGTGTTCTTGAGCAAGAGAAAAGTAATCCCAGATGGTAAACCACAGGTGAAAAAGAAGAAGAAAGAAAGAAGAGATACTATTAATAATTTCTAGGGCTTTCCTGGTGCCTCAGTTGGTAAAGAATTTGCCTGCAATGCAGGAGTCCCAGGTTCAATCCTTGGGTCGGGTAGATCCCCTGGAGAAGGAAATGACAATCCATTCCAATATTCTGGCCTGGGAAACCTCATGGACAGAGGATCCTGGTGGGCTACAGTTCATGGGATCATAAGAGTAGGACTCGACTTACAGACTAAATCAGCAGAGCTTAAAAAGGAACAAAATAAGAAAACTAAAATACACAACAATAATGTAGAGATGGGGTGGCAGGTGAGAATAAAAATGAAAATATTCTGAAGTATTTGTTGTATAACAGAAAGATGAAAACATAAAATTACTTTTAAACTTTGATAAGTAAAGAATATGTGTTATACAGGAATAAAGCCAATATTTTGTTATATCTGTAAAAGATATGTAAACTTTAAAAATTGAAGGAACACTAAAAACTTCCATACAAGTAAAGGAAAAAATTTGAAAAGAAAAAAATAACCAGATAACCCAAATTAAGATACAAAGAAGAAAGAAAACACAAATTATGAAACAGGTTGGACACGTAGACAGCAGAAAATAAAATTATGAATGCATCCAAAGAGATTACAGAATATAATTATGATAAATAGAGCACAGACTTCAGTTACAAAAATAAATATTTTTTTGAAGTGGACTGCAAAAGAAATCTGAATCTAAAACATGAAACTAGAGATAGATTGAAAGCAGAAGTAAAGGCAAAAACAGCAATACAATCTAAACAAACACAAACAATATATCAAATGAAATAGACTTTTCATTCAGTGTCTAGAGAGAGCCTGTTACGTGCCAAGGGCTGTTCTAGGCAACTGGATATATTAGCACATGATCACAGGTAAAGATCCCTGCCTCTCCAGATCTATCAGTGTTCCTTGAAGGGACAAACAATAAAAAAAAAAAAGAAATAATTGATAAAATAAAGAATCATTATAGAAGATATTCCCCTATGTAAGAATAAGAACTCAGGGAGCATGGAAGAGAGGAGCCAGGTCAGGAAGGCAGGTAAAACTTCAACAGTGTGGAAAGGGAACGCGTACCAAGTCCTACTCTACACCATGGCAACTTGTTGATTCCAAATCCCAGAGAATGCAGCCCAGTTTAGGAAGGGATTTAGATAATTAGGATGTGGTTTTAACAAGCAAAAAAAAAAAAACTTTGAGAATGATTGCCCTGGATATTCCAACAAACATATGATTATATATATAGATGAAACTGATTTTTAAAAATATGTGTTGGTTTGCAGCTTCCTTGGGCTCTATGCAGGTTTCATCTGAAACCTGATTGTGAGGCATCCACTCCAGGCTGCAAGCTGGCAGGTTTAATACACAAGGAACTGACTCATGATGCTTGTCTTGGGCACCCCCAAGAAAAGCAATTCTTCACACCTGTCTGCCAGAATCTGAAATGCTTATAGAGAGGCCTTAAGTGGGTTCGATCACTTAGAGCATCCAGACAGTGTCAGTTTCTACTCGAGGCTGCATCATTGGAGAGGCTTCTGGAAGTGGGGAAGGCAAGCAGAAGGCATAAAAAGCAAAAGTGGCTGGAGAGCCCTCGATTGCATGGGTGCAGTTTGCTGGTCCACCTCTCAACCCTGTGACCAGCTCTCACAATCTCACAGGCTCCCCTCTCCCTGGGCTTTCATCAGCATGGAGGCAGCTTCTCTGGTGGCTCCCTGGCTGCAGTGTAGGCAGATGCCACAGCAAGAATAGAGTCACATGTGAGAGAACAGGGGTGAAGTCAGTGATTCCCCACGGAATGACAATTTTCTGCCAAAAATCATATGACCTGAATCTTGGATTTACAATGTCCCCCACGTAGGGGATGGGATCACTCAGAGTGTTCACTTGAGCCCTCCTGTGACTTAATAAAGAGGACACATTAACAGTTTCATCAGTAGGAACACACTACATTCTGTTTGGATAATGGTTCCGGTGCTTCCTAGGGAGCAAGTGACCATGTCCAAAGTCATTTTTTCTGTTCAGTTCCATTCAGTCCCTCAGTTCAGTTCAGTTGCTCAGTCATGTCCAACTCTTTGCAACCCCATGAATCACACCACGCCAGGCCTCCATGTCCATCACCTTCTCCCAAAGTTCACTGAAACTCACGTCCATTGAGTTGGTGATGTCATCCAGCCAACTCATCCTCTGTTGTCCCCTTCTCCTCCTGCCCCCAATCCCTCCCAGCATCAAAGTCTTTTCCAATGAGTCAACTCTTCGCATGAGGTGGTTAAAGTACTGGAGTTTCAGCTTTAGCATCATTCCTTCCAAAGAACACCCAGGGCTGATCTCCTTTAGATTGGACTGGTTGCAGTCCAAGGGACTCTCAAGAGTCTTTTTTTCAACACCACAGTTCAAAAGCATCAATTCTTCGGTGCTCAGCTTTCTTCACAGTCCTACTCTTGCATCCATACATGACCACTGGAAAAACCATAGCCTTGACTATGGTTCAGTCCCTCAGTAGTCTCCAGCTCTTTGCAACCCCATAAACTGCAGCACACCAGGATTCCCTGTCCATCACTGACTCCTGGACCATGCTCAAAGTAATGTCCATTGAGTTGGTGATGCCATCTAACCATCTCATCCTCTGTTGTCCCCTTCTCATCCTGCCTTCAATCTTTCACAGCATCATGGTATTTTCCAGTCAGTCAATTTTTCTCATCAGGAGGCAATATTTGAGCTTCAGCATCAGCATCAATTTTTCCAATGAGTATTCAGGATCGATTGCCTTTAGGATTGACTGGTTTGACCTCGTTGCAATCCGAGACTCTCGAGAGTCTTCTCCAACACCACACTTCAGAAGCATACCTTCTTTGGTGTTCAGCAATCTTTATGGTTCGACTCTCACATCCATACATGAATACTAGAAAATCTATAGCTTTGACTAGATGGGATTTTGTCAGCAAAGTGATATCTCTCTGCTTTTCAATATCCTGTATAAGTTGGCCATAGTTTTTCTTCCATGGAGTAAGCGTCTTTTAATTTCATGGCCACTGTCACTATCTGCATTGACTTTGGAGTCTAAGAAAAGAAAGCCTGTCATTATTTCCATTGTTTCCCCATTTATTTACCATGAAGTGATGGGATGGGAGGCCATGACCTTCCTTTTCTGAATGTTGAGGTTTGGCCCAGCTTTCTCACTCTCCCCTTTCACTTTCATCAAGTGACTCTGAAGTTTTTCTTTGCTTTCTGGCATTCAGTTCAGTTCAGTTCAGTTGCTCAGTCGTGTCTGACTCTTTGTGACCCCATGAATCGCAGCACGCCAGGCCTCCCTGTCCATCACCAATTCCCGGAGTTCACTCAGACTCACGTCCATTGAATCAGTGATGCCATCCAGCCATCTCATCCTCTGTAGTCCCCTTCTCCTGCCCCCAATCCCTTCCACCATCAGAGTCTTTTCCAATGAGTCAGCTCTTTGCATTAGGAGGCCAAAGTACTGGAGTTTCAGCTTCAGCATCATTCCCTCCAGGGAACACCCAGGGCTGATCTCCTTTAGGATGGACTGGTTGGATCTCCTTGCAGTCCAAGAGACTCTCAAGAATCTTCTCCAACAACACAGTTCAAAAGCATCAATTCTTTGGCACTAAGCATTCTTCACAGACCAACTGTAACATCCATACATGACCACAGGAAAAACCATAGTCTTGACTAGACTGACCTTTGTTTGGAAAGTAATGTCTCTGCTTTTGAATATCCTATCTAGGTTGGCCATAACTTTTCTTCCAAGGAGTAAGCATCTTTTAATTTCATGGCTGCAGTCACCATCTGCAGTGATTTTGGAACCCCCCAAAATAAAGTCTTACACTGTTTCCACTGTTTCCCCATCTATTTCCCATGAAGCGATGGGACCAGATGCCATATCTTCGTTTTCTGAATGTTGAGCTTTAGCCAACTTTTTCACTCTCCTCTCTCACTTTCATCAAGAAGCTTTTTAGTTCGTCTTCACTTTCTGCCATAAGGGTGGTGTCATCTGCATATCTGAGGTTCTTGATATTTCTCCCAGCAATTTTTATTCCAGCTTGTGTTTTTTCCAGCCCAGGGTTTCTCATGATGTACTCTGAATAGAAGTTAAATAAGCAGAGTGACATTATGCAGCCTTGAGGTACTCCTTTTCCTATTTGGAACCAGTCTGTTTTTCCATGTCCAGTTCTAACTGTTGCTTCCTGACCTGCATATGGGTTTCTCAAGAGGCAGATCAGGTGGTCTGATATTCCCATCTCTTTCAGAATTTTCCACAGTTTATTGTGATCCACACAGTCAAAGGCTTTGGCATAGTCAATAAAGCACTATGAGATGTTTTTCTGGAACTCTCTTGCTTTTTCCATGATCCAGTGGATGTTGGCAATTTGATCTCTGGTTCCTCTGCCTTTTCTAAAACCAGCTCGAACATCTGGGACTTCATGGTTCACGTATTGCTGAAGCCTGGCTTGGAGAATTTTGAGCATTTCTTTACTAGCATGTGAGATGAGTGCAATTGTGCGGTAGTTTGAGCATTCCTTTGCATTGCCTTTCTTTGGAACTGGAATGAAAACTGACTTTTTCCAGTCCTGTGGGCACTGCTGAGTTTTCCAAATTTGCAGTGTTTTCTGCATACCTGAAGTTATTGATATTACTCCCTGCAATCTTGATTCCAGCTTGCACTTCATCCAGCCTGGCATTTTGCATGATGTATTGTGCATAGAAGTTAAGTAAACAGCATGACAATATACAGCCTTGACATACTCCTTTCCCAGTTTGGAACCAGTCCATTGTTCCAAGTCTGGTTCTACCTGTTATTTCTTGATCTGCATACAGATTCCTCGGGAGGCAAGTAAGGTGGTCTGGTATTCCCATCTCTTGAAGAATTTGCCACGGTTTGTTGTGATCCACACAGTCAAAGTCTTTAGTGTAGTCAGTGAAGCAGATGTTTCTCAGAAATTCTCTTGCTTTTTCTGTGATCCAACGGAAGTTGGCAATTTGATATCTGGTTCCTCTGGCTTCTCTAAATCCAACTTGAACATCTAGAAGCTCTCAGTTGGCGAACTGTTGAAGCCGAGCTTGGAGAATCTTGAGCATTATTTTGCTAGCTTGTGAGGTGCATGCAATTGTGCAGTAGTTTGAACATTTTTTGGCATTGCCTTTCTTTGGGATTGGAGTGAAAACTTTTCCAGTCCTATGGACACTGCTGAGTTTTCCAAATTTGTTGGCATTTTGAGTGCAGCACTTTTATAGTAACATTTTTTAGAATTTAAAATAGTTCAACTGGAATTTCATCACCTCCACTAGCTTTGTCCATAGTGATGCTTCCTAAGGCCCACTTGACTTCTCATTCCAGGATGTCTGGCTCTAGGTTAGTGATCATACATTGTGGTTATTTGGGTCATGAAAATTCTTTTTGTATAGTTCTTCTGTGTATTCTAGCCACCTCTTCTTAATATTTTCTGCTTCTGTTAGGTCCATACCATTTCTGCCTTTTATTGTGCCCATCTTTGCATGAAATTTTGCCTTGGTATCTCTAGTTTTCTTGAAGAGATTTCTAGACTTTCCCATTCTATTGGCTTCCTCTCTTTCTTTCAGTTGACCTCTTAGAAAGGCTCTCCTTGCTATTCTTTGGAACTCTGCATTCAGATGGATATATCTTTCATTTTCTCCTTTGCCTTTAGTTTCTCTCATTTTCTAAAATATTTTTAAGGCTTCCTAAGACAACCATTTTGCCTTTTTTGCATTTCTTTTTCTTGGGGATGGTCTTGATCACAGCCTCCTGTACAACATTATGAACCTCCGTCCATAGTTCTTCAGGCACTCTCTCTGTCAGATCTAATCCCTTGAATCTATTTGTCACTTCCACTGTATAATCATAAGGGATTTGATTTAGTTCATACCTGAACGGTCTAGTGGTATTCCCTACTTTCTTCAATTTAAGTCTGAATTTAGCAATAAGGAGTTCATGATCTGAGGCACAGTCAGCTCCCAGTCTTGTTTTTGCTGATTGTTTAGAGCTTCTCCATCTTTGGCTGCAAAAAACATAATCAATCTGATTTTGGTGTTAACCATGTGGTAATGTCCATTTGTAGAGTCATATCTTGTGTTGTTGAAAGATGATATTTGCTATGACCAGTGCATTATCTTGGCAAAACTCTGCTAGGCTTTGCCCTGCTTCGTTTTGTACTCCAAGGCCAAACTTGCCTGTTACTCCAGGTATCTCTTGACTTCCTACTTTGTCATTCCAGTCCCCTATGATAAAAAGGACATCTTTTTCTTGTTGTTAGTTCTAGAAAGTCTTGTAGGTCTTCATATAACTGTTCATCTTCCGCTTCTTCAGTTTTAATGGTTGGAGCATAGACTTGGACTACTGTGATACTGGATGGTTTGCCTTGGAAACGAACAGAGGTCATTCTATCATTTTGAGACTGCACCCAAGTACTGCATTTTGGACTCTTTTGTCGACTCTGAGGGCTACTTCGTTTCTTCTTAAGCATTCTTGTCCACAGTAGTAGATGCAAAGGCTATCTGCATTAAATCTGCCCATTCCAGTCCATATTAGTTCACAGATTCCTAAAATGTCGATGTTCACTCTTGCCATCTCCTGTTTTACCACTTCTAATTTACCTTGATTCATGGACCTAATATTACAGGTTCCTATGCAATATTGTCGGAGAAGGCAATGTCACCCCACTCCAGTACTCTTGCCTGGAAATCCCACGGATGGAGGAGCCTGGTAGGCTGCAGTCCATGGAGTCGCAAAGAGTCGGACACGACTCAGCGACTTCACATTCACATTCACTTTTCACTTTTCACTTTTATGCATTGGAGAAGGAAATGGCAAGCCACTCCAGTATTATTGCCTGAAGAATCCCAGGGATGGGGGAGCCTGGTGGGCTGCTGTCTATGTGGTCACACAGAATTGGACAAAATTGAAATGACTTAGCAGCAGCAGCAGCATGCAATATTGTACTTCACAGCATTGGACTTTACTTCCATCTCCAGTCACATCCATAGCTGGGTGTCGTTTTTGCTTTGCCTCAGCTTCTTCATTCTCTCCTGGGGTATTTCTCCACTCTTCTCAGGTAGCATATTGGGTTTGTACCGATCTGGGGAGTTCAATGTTCAGTGTCATATCATTTTGCCTTTTCATACTGTTCATAGGGTTCTCAAGGCAATACTGAAGTGGTTTACTGTTCATTTATCCAGTAAACTAGCTGAACCACAAGGGAAGCCCAAGAATACTGAAGTGGGTATCCTCCAGTGCATCTTCCCGACCTAGGAATAGAACAGGAGTCTCCTGCATTGCAGGCAAATTCTTTACCAACTGAGCTATCAAGGAAGCCCCTCCAGTGGACCACAGTTTGTCAAAATTCTTCACCATTACCCATTCATCTTGGGTGGCCCTACACAGCACAGCCCATAGCTTCATTGAGTTACAGAAGACTTTTATCCATGCAATCAATTTGATTAGTTTTCTGTGATTGTGGTTTTCATGCTGTCTGCACTAACAGACATGGCAATTTTGAGGCCAGCTTTTCTCATTAGATATATGTCAACGTTCAGTAAAGACACGTTTTGTTGGCCACCGTTCAAGACTTGCTGGGTGAAGTCATCAGGGGCTTCTATGTGTGCTATCTTCCAGGAATATGTAATTTTGAGTCTACATTCAACAGATTGATTGCGACAAACGTTTGGTTGTTCATGGGTTCTGTACACAGCATTTTACAAATGACTGCTGCATTTCAGACATGCTTCCTTGACCTTGACGGCTCATTACTCAACATGTCTGGAACCCTTCTGGTGGAGTCATCTTTGAATTTAAATGCCACAGTGGAAAGAAAACAAGTCTGTGATTTGTAGCTTCTTTTTATTTTCAATCAAAGCATATATTCAAGCTTGGTCATTGACTTTATTCACCAGATTGAGACTCTGTCAAAACTAAAGAGGTCAAGTCATGATCTCTAAGGACAGTCAAAGTGATTGTCAGAGTTATCCACTACACTGGTTGTGAGAGTCTCCATTCACATCAGTAAACTTTACTGCCTGCTTTCTTTTCAGTCACAAAGACATGGAGACTCCAACCCACAGATGCTTAACTGGTCAAGGCTTGTCTTTGACTGATCTTGAGTACATAAGGATCAGGGCTCTGAGGAACACTTCTACCACTTCACATATGAAAGCTCTATTCCATCTCTATGACTCTCCTGACTCTGTGGGATTTATACATAAGTAGCAGTCTGTGAGAGGGTTGTGGCCACCTCAAAATTCTTCCTGTAATCTGAAGAAGCACAGTGCTTCTCTGGACTCCTGCTACACCACTCAGAGCACCCAACGCCACTATTTCAGGAATAGAAGTGGAAGATCTTGGGGTTCTTCTGTAGAGTGCTCTCCTCCACAGAAAATGAGGTGATCTATATCTAAGCCTTGCATTAAGTAAGAAATACATCACAAAGAAGGAGGACATATATTCATGTCTCCTACACACCCATCAGGCTGGCTCCATTAGTGTCTCATGAAGGAAATCTTGGATAGCTGCTACCCTAAGCAGAAACTCTCTCCAACCACTGCTCATCCATTTGTGTAATTAAAGCATCCAACCCAGTAATCAAGCTGGATTTCATTGAAGGGTAAAGCCTCTCCTTCCCATGGCTTGTGCCGGCTTCTGCTGAAGGCCAAGCAATGTGGACGGGGCTGCTTCCATCTGCTCCCCTGCCATCACCTTCTCCTTTAGCCACTGGCCTTGTTTCTGACTCCTCCTTGGTTGGAGGAGAGAGAAGAAACCACTGAAGACAAGTCCGGCACAATCTGGTCCTTGGGGAATCGAGACACACTTAGTGGCTCTTATCCTCATGGGGCCCCATTAATGACTCAGCAGAGATCCTCCTCTGGAAATCTACCATTACATGTCCAACTGGTGACTGCTATCTGCCCTCCAGCTGGTATTTTCAACTCCACTTCCTGGCAGAGTTGGGATCCCTGGTAGACGTCCAGTCAAGTCCCCTTCAAGCCAGCTTTGGCTGGCTCCCTCCTGTGTGGCCTACAGCTGATTTGTGGGAAGAACACACTTGGGTCCTACAGTCAGTGAGAGTTATGGTTGCTTCAATTCAGCCTCCTGAATCATTATCTTCTGGCACATGGAAACATCTTTTATATTTCCCCCAAGAGCATCTGGCTCTAAAGTTTCACTCCAGAGGACACTGGTTATGTCCCCCAGGAATCTCTTACCATGCAGCACTCATGTCCTCAGGCAGCACCAAGACCAGGGGGCCACCTTATTGGTGTGAGGTAAGAGGGAACTCTTGTCCTGTTGGGTAGATCACAAGAGGATTCCCCGTGGAGCCTCCCTTATGAAATGCCATGGTTACAGAGAGATTACCCTCCTGACTGGGGGAGCCACTACTCTTGGAATAAACCCTCCAAATTTGCCAATCCTGAAAGTTGTTGTCCTTCCAATCAAAGTGTTCTCTTTTACAAAGCCCTTTCTTCATAGCTCAATTGGTAAAAATCTGCCTGCATCCAAGAAGACCCTGGTTTGATTCCTGGGTTGGGAAGATCCACTGGAGAAGGGAAAGGCCACCCACTCCAGTATTCTGGCCTGGAGAATTCCATGGATTACAGTCCATGAGGTTGCAACAAGTCAGACATACTGAGCCACTTTCACTTTCACTTTCCTCTTGAACTCCTCAGATACCTACCGATTTGTTTGAAGAACTATGTCTCACAGAACTGGTTACCACCTGCTTCCTTTCAAGTTCTACACAAACCTTTTAGTACATAAGACTGGAATGTGGGGATGTTGTCAGTACTGAATCAGTTGAAATGACTGATGTTAATATGCTGCTACATTCACCGTAGGCCTCTCACATAAACTTCAGTTCAAAATTTCAATGCCAGACCCTCCCTTTGACTCCGATACTCACCTTGTCACAAACCTAATTGAATGCTGTCACTTCTGAATCTACCCTAATGATCTCACCTGCAGACCCTAACTTTCCTCTTTCTGAAAGGAAGGGGGCATATTATCCCATCACCCACATGCACACAACCTATACATTCTTCAGAGTAGACTCAAGCCTGGAATTCTTCCTCAAGTCTTCTCCTATGAATTCTACTCTCCCCGACTATGGATCATGGCTTGTTATGTTTCAACCATAGGAATAGTACACATAATGAGTGCTGGAACTTCCTGAGACCTCAGGGTTCAGAACCACCTTCAGATAAAACTGGGATATAATGAAAGTGAAGATAATCGAATGGTCAAGAATTCATGCATCAGGGAAAAGATGATGTGTATACAACTCATTTGAATTACTCATTTTCCTTCTGAGTATGTTCTACCTTCAAAAAAAGAACATAGTTCTGGGAGAAAAGAAATCAACTCCTTTAAGTTGCGTCTTCATTAGGTCCTAACACAAGCCTAGAAACACACAAGCTGACTTACTTCATAATGCTTCTGCAAATCCCTGAGAGAAAATATCATCCAAATGGTTCATAAAGGAAATATGTCTGGGCAGTGCATGATTGTTTGCTCACGGAGATAATGTTGCACTGATGATTCATTCACAGCGAACTAACTATAAACATAAGACTGTGTTATAGCAAATAGCAGTTGGGGCCCACAGTGTTATTTCATGTATACTATGAATGTTTCTCACAACAGACTTTTCTTGCACTTTGTCTTACTCTATTCATAGTATTTGTTATGAACCTTAAAATAAGCAGGTATTTGAGACGTTATTTTCTCCAGATTTAATCTCCAATCCCTGTGTCCCTAAGTTTCACAGATGCAGTAAAGACTTTGTCACTTTCAGATACAAAGCATAGGACAACTGTAAAAATCCCAGATATTTGAGTTTGAGTTATCTGCCATGTTTATATTAATATAAACTCATCTCTCTATCATGGAAGTCTTGTAATGATTTTAGCAAGAAAGAACATTTAATGTGCTCACTGCCAATGTCAGAGTCTATGTGGGTAAAATTTTCCCAGAGATTTCAACAGTCACATGAAACTTTCCTGCTGTCAGGGGATTGAAAAAAATAAAAAATAAAAATCAGAGAATGCTTTCAAATAGAAAAAGAAGTAGGCATCATAAGATGTATCCATCAGGATTCTAGCAGAAAAAAGATGGTCTATTGTGATATTTGAAGCAAAGTCCAGTGAAGAGGCTTCCTATGAGTGATGGATACAAGGTTTGAAAATGACCAGAGAGAGGTCCAGTAACAGTGAGGAAATTATATCAGTACCCTAAGTGGTGAACAAAGGTGGAATCCAGAAGGAGAGTTGGGTGGAGAGATCTCAAGGAGAGAAGCTATGACCTTCAACTTAGAGTAGCAACTACTCAGAAATGACCTTGCAGAGAGAGAGGCAGGAGAACGGATATACTGATCATGCTTTTTTACCTTCAAGAGATCTCCTGCTCGGATTTCCTTTGGCAGAAACCAACCAAGAGATCCCACTGATGTAGTCCATGCAGATCAGTCTCCCAGGCAACAAGTTAGATTGAAGGGGAGAGGGGAGTCAAGTGTAGATGTGCAGAGGCAAATGAAAACTATTTGATAGAGAATACGTTTTTATATCACAGTTAGGAACACTTGGAATTAGGACAGTAATTAAAAGAGGGAGAGAGCCTACTGGTGGGGTTGGACCCGTGTCTTGTGAAAGTTTCCTAGTTGGGAGGACCTGTGCCTTTGCTCTGGTGGACAGAACTGGACTTTGTCTCTATGAAAGGCAGTGCTGTGTCTAGCAGTGTGTGTTCGGGTGTTTATGGGCTTGATATGGCTTTGGGCAGTCCTTTTGCTAATGGTCAGGGTTGTGTTTCTGTTTTGCAAATGGTTTGGCGTGAAGTGTCCAGGACTGAAGTTTTTGGGTCTTTGGGTGTGCCTGGGTCTTAGCGTTGATATGGAGGCTTTGGGAGAGCTCCTGTCGATTAATGTTCCATTAGCAAATGTGCTGTTTGATGCAGAGACCTCAAATCCCTAGGTTGTGCTCTGTGACAACCAACAGGGGTGGAAGGGGTGTTCAAGAGGGAGGGGACATATGTGTACCTATCACTGATTCATGTTGATATATGACAGGAACCAACATAATACTGGAAAGCAATTTCTTCCAATTAAAAAAATAAAGCTGTCTAAAAAGATCAAACTGGTGCCTTTGAAAGAACTTTAACTTTAAAAGCAAACAGATCTGAGTTAAAATTCAGCTCTATTGATCACTAGACAAGCATTCAGATGGCTGTAGTCAAATTACTTATATTCCTGAGACTCACTGTCATCTTTTCTGTAGGGTCATTATCAGAATTAATTTAAATAAAATGACATATAAAATATTTTTGTATAGAAGAACAGTCATGTTAATCTGTACTATACTTAAATGGCATTAACCGAAAAAAATGAGATCTATTTAATAGCAGAAAGAGGAGAGAAAAAAACAACCAGAGAATTTGCCAACTTCCACATCTCCATGAACCACAGAATAATCGTGCCAGAGAAGCCCATGTTTCACAAACAAACTTCTTATAGGTGTGGATTGAAATAACACACCAGTTATACATCAGTGGGGCCTACACTTAACATGGGCAAGGTTTCTTAATTGAATTTTCCCAAATTGAATCTTTGAACTCTACAAAATGGATCATTACCTGGTTATGCCAATTTGATAAACTCTTAAGTTCAATTCTTAAGTTCTGGGGAATAAGGAATATATTTAATTCTGGTTATTTCTCACTACATGGATTTCCCAGTTGATGCTAGTGGTAAAGAACCCAGCCCCCCCTCCACCACCACCACCAATATAGAAGATTTAAGTGATGTGGGTTTGACCCCTGGGTCAGGGAGATCCCCTGGAGGACAGCATGGCAACCCATTCCAATATTCTTTCCTGGAGAATCCTATGGACAGAGGAGCCTGGTGGGCTACAGTACAGCTCTGAATTCTCCTGTAATAACTTTCATATACTCTGTAGAAAATTCAAAATAATGAGAGTTTTTAAACAACTGCTGAAAGACACTGAGAGTGACCAAATACAGGGAGAGGCTATAGGGAACTTGACACTTCACTCAGGGGACCACGTGGCTGTCACATGTTCTTTGAACTCTACAAAATGGATCATTACCTGGTTATGTCAATTTTATAAACTTTTAAATTTGTTGGCATTGTGTGGAAGGACAGGTAGGAGCCAGGAGTGCTGGGGAATGAGCTGAGAAGATATTTAATTCTGGTTAACTCTCACTGCATGGATTTCCCCGATGATGCTAGTGGTAAAGAACCCCCCTACCAATATATGAGATATAAGTGATGTGGGTTTGATCCCTGGGTCAGGAAGATCCCCTGAAGAATGGCATGGTAACCCACTCCAATACTCTTGCCTGGAGAATTCCATGGACAGAAGAGCCTGGTGGGCTACAGTCCACAGAGTTGCAAAGAGTCGGACAGGACTGAAGCAACTTAGCATGTGAGCATGCAACCCTCGCTGCATAACAGACCATCCCAAAACATAGTGGTTTAAAACAACAGCAATCATTTATTTTTCTCATGAATTTGCAATTTGGGCAGGACCTCATGGGGATGGCTCATCTTTGCTCTTTGCAGTTTCATCAGCTGGCAGCTGGAGAATCCACTCTGTGTTGCCTCACTTGCAAGGCTGGGAAGCTGATTCTGGATGCAGATGAAATATCAGCCAGGGGAGAGGATCAGTGACTTCAGGCTCCCATTATGGGTGTAAATTGGTCTTCTACGCAGGCTTCCTCACAACAGGATGGGAAAATTCCAAGGGTAACCATCGTAGAAGAGCATGGAGGCATTTTCCCTTCTTAGAAGTCACATGGTGTTGCTTCAACCACCCACTATTTATCAAAGCAGTCACAAAGTCCCTCCAATTCGAAGGTAGGGGACATAGACCCATAGCTCAAGGGAGAGAGATTATAAGAGGAAGTCAGATTGTAAAAAGTCAGAAAATATGGTTTTAACAATCTTTGGAAACTATAAACTACTGTATTAACAAGTTATATTAAAATGAGGGGTAAAAATAAAGTTTATACTACCACAACTTGGACCATATTTTTAAAAGCATATTTTTAATCATGTTAAATGCAGCTTCAAATACATTCATCTCAGCATCTTCCCTTATGTTTTTCATTCGTTCCTCATGCTTCTGCATTAGCAACTTTATTTGTTTCTCCTTTTCTTCTGGGTTATGTGCATATTCCTTTTCTACTAGTTTAATTTTGCTTTGTAATTCATCAGCATAGACTTTCTTCAAGTGTTCCACCTGCTGTCGCAGCTTTTGGTCTATGTTCTTGTAAATGGGGTCAGAAAAGTAATTCCCCTGGTTGTTCTGCACCATCTTGTCTATCAGCTCCACCAGCTCCTGCACCTGAGCTTCCTTCTCAGCCTTCTCTATGTATCTGCTGTTACTGATGGCATAGCAGCGCTCTCCACACTCCTGGAGGAGGCTTCGTAGGTTTACATCTGCATCCTTCAAAAAGTCGCTCAGGCTCTGGTCGCCCAGTTCATCTCTGCAAGTGAATAAGATGATCATATATTTCATGGCTGTTTTCCCAAATAGATTCTTGACCAATGCCACGGTTTGCTGCTCTTCCTGTGTGTAGCGGCCCAGTCTCAGGACCAAGACGATCGCATGAGGCCCAGGACAGGACACGAGGATACATCGGCTGATTTCCCTGCAGGTGGTGTTCAGGGTATCCTTGGTGTCAAAGAGTCCTGGGGTGTCAACAACGAAAAGCTCTCTCCCCTTCCGTTTCCGAAATGCTTTCTGACAAGTTTTGGTAACAGCTTCCGCAGCAATCCTAGAGTCGAATACTTTTTCCCCGAGGATGGTGTTTGCAGTCGCACTTTTCCCACTTCCGGTCTTCCCAACCAGCACAATCCTCAGAGTGTTGTTTAGCGTGGCAGCCATGTTTATATCAAGAGACTCTGGGGCGCAGGCACCCGCACCACCTTAGTAAAAGGAAAGAGAGGGGGGAAAGGGTCAATTTAGGTAAGTAGGAACCATTTCCAACTGTCTTTTTTTTTTTTTTTCCTTATTTTCCTCCCTGAAAGTTTCTAATATTCTCTTATGCATATTGACCCTGGTAGAGACAGCAAATTTAAACAGTTCAGTTGTTATTGAAGAAATAACCAGGTAGTTAGAGTGTCTCCACAAAAGTGTCAGGTCTTGATGATTTCACAGGGCACTCATTGAAACCTTTAAAGATCTCACAATCTCAGTGCTATTCAGACTATTCCTGATCACATAGCAATGAAGGGAAATGTTTAGTTTTTTTTCTATGAAGCAAGTGTAATGTTGATTCCAAAAGCTAGCAAAGATTTCACAATAAATAATGCTATAGATATGTCTCATCAGTAAATATTGATATAAAAGTCCTAAATAAATTATTAGATGCGAAAAGCAGTATCACATGAGTATGATTGTCAGATATACTAGGGTGATTCAACATGAGGATTTTGATTGTTACACTGCATCCCATCAAGAGATTAAGAAGAAAAGTAACTAGGTGCAGAAGAGTCATTTGGTCAAATTCAATCCTGATTCATGTTTAAAGCAGTCCATCAAATTTAAATTAATTGATTCTTCTTTAACATGATTGTATGTATATATAAAATTAAAAATTTTTGTTATAACTTTTTTCTTCATGCAACTAAAATTGTTGTTTGACCACTAAGTTGTGTCTAACACTTTTGTGACCCTATTTATTGTAGCCTGCCTGGCACCTCTGTCCATGGAATTACCCGGGCAAGAATACTAGAGTGGTTTGCCATTTCCTTCTCCAGAGGATCTTACAGACCCAGGGATTAAACCTGAGTCTCCTCCACTTGGAAAACTCAGCAACTAAAGCAGTTGATTATAAAATTTATTTGGATGAAGGAAAAAAATTAGCCTGGGCAATCAAGCCAAAAAAAAAAAAAAAAAAAGAGGTAAGACTAACTTTGCCAGAGAGTAGAAAATAACAGTTTCTATAATTACAGCAGTATGACATTGGTGCATGGATAGACAGAACAGTGAAATAAAAACAGAAAATTCAAATATAGGCCAAGTTGATCACACAATATTCATTTATATTCAGATCATTTACATTGTGCAACATTTATATTTAGTAAGGTAGCATCTCACATCAATGCAAAGAAAGATGGACTAATATGGAACATTGAGATAACCATATAGAAAAAAAAAAACTGTGTCTATTTCTTCTTGCTGTACAACTTCCAAATAGATTAGAAATTTAAGTGTAGAAAAAGTTAATCCATATAAATAATAGAAGAAACATGAGTAAATCTTTGTAACTTAGATATAGGTGAAATATTTATAAGATTTGGAAAAGAGTAAGGTTGTGTGAAAATCACTTAGTGCTATTCAACTCTTTGCAATCCCATGGACTATACCATCCATGGAATTGTCCAGGCCAGAATACCGGGGTGGGTAGTCTTTCCCTTCTCCAAGTTTTCTCCCCAAAACCATGGATTGAACCCAGGTCTCCTGCCTTGGAGGTGGATCCTTTACCAGCTGAGCCACAGGGAAGCCCAGAGTAAGAAAAGAGACTCCTAAATTTGATTCCATAAAAATCAAGCAGATATTTTGGGGATAATACTACCATAGACAAATTAAAACACAAATGTCAAACCAGGGAAAAAAATTTTCCTACTTATATAAAAGAAGGGCCATTTCCCTTTTATACAAATAATATCTCTACAAATGATTAATAAGCACATGAAAAGATGCTTAGCATCACTAACTACTCAAGAAATGCAATCAAAAATACCTTGATGTATCACTTCACAGCACTCAGAATTGCTATCATCAAAAAGTCTACCAATTATGCTGGAGAGAGTGTGGAGAAAAGGGGACCCTCCTTTGTTGGTGGATACATAAATTGGTATAGTCTCTATGAAGAACAATATGGAAGATCCTCAAGAAACTAGAAATAGAGTTGCCATATCATCCAGCAATCCAACTCCTGGGCATATTATCCAGATAAAACTCTAATTTGAAAAGATACATGCAGCCCTATGTTCATAATAGCACTATTTACAATAGCCTAGATGTGGAAACAACCTAATTGTCCATCTACAGATGAATGTGTAAAGAACTGTGATTTGTATATACAACGGGATATTACTCAGCCATAAAAGAGAATGAAATAATGCCATTTGTAGCAACATGGATGAAATGAGATATTTTCACATTGAGTGAAGTAAGTCAGGCAGAAAAAACCAAATATTATATGGTACAATTTATATGTGAAATCTAAAAAAATAAATAACCTTATTTACAAAACAGAAACAGACTCACTGACACAGAAAACAAATTTATGATTACCAAATAGGAAAGTCAGCTGCTGCTGCTGCTGCTAAGTCACTTCAGTCATATCTGACTTTGTGCGACCCCATAGACAGCAGCCCACCAGGCTCCCCCGTCCCTGGGATTATCCAGGCTAGAACACTGGAGTAGGTTGCCATGTCCTTCTTCAATGCATGAAAATGAAAAGTGAAAGTGAAGATGCTCAGTCATGTCCAACTCAGCGACCCCATGGACTGCAGCCTAGCAGGCTCCTCCGTCGATAGGATTCTCCAGGCAAGAGTACTGGGGAAAGGGATAAATTAGGAGTATCGAATTTATGGATACATACCACTATATATTCCTTCTGGCTCAGCCGGTAAAGAATCCGCCCACAGTGTGGAAGACCTTGTTTCGATCCCTGGATTAAGAAGATCCCCTGGAGAAGGGAAAGGCTGCCCACTCCAGTATTCTGGCCTGGAGAATTCCAGGGACTATACAGTCCATGGGGTCACAAAGAGTCAGACATGACTGAGTGACTTTCACTCACCACTATATATAAAATACATAAGCAACAAGGATTTACTGTATAGTAAAAAGGTACTATATTCAAAATCTTGTAATAACTATAATGGAAAAGAATCAGAAATGTATATATATATATATATATATACATACATATATATATAACTAAATCACTTTGCTGCAATTATAGTAAATTGACTACAGCTCAATAAAAATATTTTAGAAAACAAACAATAACTAAAAGTAGAGAAACAAAAGACCAGTAACTCAATAGAAAAATGGGGTAAGAGATATGAATGAACAAGTTCAAGAAAAAATGTAAATATCCTTTGAATATATAAAAAGATATTAACATTCGCTCATAGAAAAATATATCAAAACATAAAAACCATAAAATTAAGTAATTAATTAAAGTTATACTATGACACTATTTCTCATGTAGGTTTGGCAAAATTCAAGTTTGTTGGCATACTCTATTCGTAAAAGTTATAGGGGAGGGACTCCCTGGTGGCCCAGTGGTTAAGAATCTGCCTTACAATGCTGGGGATGCAGGTTCTACCCATGGTTGGGGAACTAAGATCCCACATGCCATGGAGCAACTAATCCCACCACAACCAGAGAGTCCGTGTGTCCCAAGGAAAGATTCCACATGAGGCAACAGAGACCCCACGTGCTGCAACTAAGACCCAATTCAGGCAAATAGATAAATAACTATTTAAAAACAAAAGGTTTAGGGAAGACAGGTCCTCTCCTGCATGACTACTGGGAAGAGAAAAATAGTCTAAAAGAACCAGAGAAGAAGTTAGCAAGAACTTGCAATGGTACATATGCATTTACCCTTTGATTATCAATCACAATTTTAGGATTTATCTCAAAGGAACACTGACCTCCGCCCCCCAAAAAAAGAAGAAGAAATTATGCAAAAGGCTGTTAAATGCATCACTGTTTCAAACCTCAAAAGACCAAAAACTTATCAAATGACCATCATTAGGGACCTGATTGAATTAACTAAAGTATATTCACACAGTGAAGTACTAGCCAACTGTAAAAAGGAATGAAGTATATCTCTATACCCCAGTATGGAGACATCTGTAGAATACATCATTAAGCAAAAAGAGCAAAGTGAAGAAAATAACATACAGTTTACTAGCATTTCTCTAACAAGGAGGAATGTGACCTACATGTATAAATGTGATATATGTGTTTTTCATTCATCTGTAGAAGCTATGGCAGAATAATCTGAAAACTAAACAAATAATAAGTTACTTAGATGGGACTGGGAAAAAGAGGAAAGAGGGCATGGAGATAGACGTTGGGAACTAGTCTTGTTGGGATATACTTACATTTCATAGATTTGATCTTAAAGCCATATAAATAGTTTAAACAATTATACAATAAAAGTTATGTTTCAAAATACTAGTAAAAATCAAAAGCAAATGAAGCAAACAAGCATAATTGTATTTTGTGTTGTGAATGAACCACACAAAAAATTGTTCCAAGAGACCTGACAAAGCGGTCATTTCTTTGTCCATCCCCAGTGGGATGTATTTAACTTCTCCCACTACTCTCCCCCGAGAAAGACCTGCAAAAAATTATTTTCAGGAATCCTATTCTTGGTTGTGTGTGTTTGTATAGTTTTGAACTTCATTGAAAAATCACAAAATCAATGAGCCAGGTAGCAATAAGCACCTTTAGTGCCAGATTTCAGTCTTCAAATACCATTTACCACCAAAAAATTATTTTATTTACAATCAACTATAGTGCAATATAAAATAGAAACTAAATTTTCAGAAAGAGAGATTAGGAATAGGTGGCCTCTAGAGTTGCCTTCCAACTCTAAAGATCTGTCTTGGGAATTCATTTCTTCTTAAGAGAAATGTCTGGATTATCAAGTGTACTCAATGTCTATCCCAACAACTGGATGGAAGGTGTAGTATTCAGCAAAAGATTGTCATGCTGAAATGAGATGCATGGATATTATGTTAACAAAATCTTTACTCCCCTCCCTACCCTCCACCATCCTCTTTTCAGAGTTGCTTGCACAGCCCCTGGTCCCACCTCAGGCCAGAATCCACTCCCTCTCCAACTCCAGGTATCCAACTGCCCCTACAGCTCTGTCGCACTGGGCCTCTTCTCAGTCAGGCTTACCTGCTTCTAAAGGATTTGATGAGCTGTCTGGTTTCTTCCAGAGAGCTATATGAGCCCTTGCTTTTGCTTTAACTGCTGCACCTCTGACACCTCCCAGCCAGGAATCAAATTGGGTGTGGTTGGTGAAGACAGTTTTTTTTTTTTTAAAGAGACAGAAATATTGCCCATAAATCTTGTTTAGGTTTGTCAAGTTGGAAGCTTTTCCTCCATGTGCCTGCAGTCACATCAGAATATCCAAAAATTACACTTGTTGTTTGGGGTTATAGTAAATGACCTAAATCTTGCCCAGAAAGCCAGACACAGTGTCTGATCATCTCTCCTGGGAGCTGTGAGAGACCACAGGGCGCTTCAGGAAAGAAGTAAGTCAGACACGTGGCTCGCTGTTTCCTGGGGATACTGCCTGTTCTACTGTTGGGTGGAAAGTAGAACTTGTAAGTGATGAACCTGACCATTTAGCTGAAGTGATTTCCAAGCAAAGTGTGGAAGGTGCAGCCTGGCTCCGCCTTCTGCTTATAGTGAAAGGCAAGAGGAAAGAGGTTGCAGTGACACATCTAGAAGCTGAGGGTTGCAGCAGCCCCAGAAGCCCAGAAGAGGCCAGGAAGCAGCCTCCTTGAGAGCCTTCAGAGAGCACGGCTCTGCCAGCATCTTGAGTTTGAACTCCCAGAACTAGGAGGTAATAAATGTCTTTCTTTTAAGCTCCATAGTGAAAGTGAAAGTTGCTCAGTCATATTCCACTCTTTGGGACCCCATGGACTATACAGTCCATGGAATTCTCCAGGCCAGAATACTGAAGTGGATAGTCTTTCCTTTCTCCACCGGATCTTCCCAACCCTGGGATCGAACCCAGGTCTCCCGCATAGCAGGCAGATTCTTTACCAGGTGAGCCACCAAGGAAACACAAGAATACTGGAGTAGGGAGCCTATCTCTTCTCCAGTGGATCTTCCCAACGTCGGAATCAAACCGGGGTCTCTTGCATTGCAGGTGGATTCTACCAACTGAGCTATCAGTGATGCCCTTTCATACTCCATTCAGTTCAATTCAGTTCAGTTCAGTTGATCAGTCGCGTCTGACTCTTTGTGACCCCATGGACTGCAGCACGCCAGGCTTCTCTGTTCATCAGCAACTGCCAGAGCTACTCAAACTCATGCCCATGAATCAGTGATGCCATCCAACCATCTCATCCTCTGTCATCCCCTTCTTCTCCCACCTTCAATCTTTCCCAGAATCTGGATCTGTTCCAATGAGTCAGTTCTTCACATCAGGTGGCCAAAGGATTGGAATTTCAGCATCAGTCCTTCCAATGAATATTCAGGACTGATTTCCTTTAGGACTGACTGGTTTGATCACCTTGCAGTCCAAGGGACTCTCAACAGTCTTGTCCAACACAGCACTTCAAAAGCATCAATTCTTCAGCTTTCAGTTTTCTTTACAGTCTAACTTTCACATCCATACATGACTACTAGAAAAATCCTAGCTTTGACTAGACGGACTTTTGTCTGCAAAGTAATGGCTCTACTTTTTAATATGCTATCTAGGTTGCTCAAAGCTTTTCTTCCAAGGAGCAAGCATCTTTTAATTTCATGGATGGAGTCACCAACTGCAGTGACTTTGGAGCCCAAGAAAAGAAAGTATGTCACTGTTTCCATTGTTTCCCCATCTATTTGCCATGAAGTGATGGGACTGGATGCCATGACCTTCGTTTTTTGAATGCTGAGGTTTAACCAAGGCTTCTCACTCTCCTCTTTCACTTTCATCAAGAGGCTCTTTAGTTCCTCTTCATTTTCTGCCATTAGGGTTGTGTCATTTGCATATCTAAAGTTGCTGATATTTCTCCCAGTAATCTTGATTCCAGCTTTTGCTTCTTCCAGCCCAGCATTTCTCATGATGTACTCTGCATATAAGCTAAATAAGCAGGGTGAAAATATACAGCCTTGACATACTCCCTTCCCAATTTGGAACCAGTCTGTTGTTCCATGTCCGGTTCTAACTGTTGCTTCTTGACCAGCATACAGAGTTCTCAGGAGGCAGGTATGGTGATCTGGGATTCCCATGTCTTGAAGTATTTTCCATGGTTTGTTGTGATCTACACAGTCAAAGGATTTAGCATAGTCAATGAAGCAGAAATAGATGCTTTTCTGGAATTCTCTTGCTTTTTCTATGACCCAGCAGATGTAGGCAATTTGGTCTCTGGTTCCTCTGCCTTTTCTAAAATGAACTTGAACATCTGAAAGTTCACGGTCCATGTACCATGGAAGCCTGGCTTGGAGAATCTGAGAATTACTTTACTAGTGTGTGAGATGAGTGCAATTGTGCAGTAGTTTGAGCAATCTTTGGCATTGCCCTTCTTTGGGATTGGAATGAAAACTGATCTTTTCCAGTACTGTGGCCACTACTGAGTTTTCCAAATTTGTTGACATATTGAGTGCATCACTTTCACAGCATCATGTTTCAGGATTCGAAATAGCTCAGTGGAGCCTGGAGCCAGCATGAGGAACTCCGCCCAAGGCAAAGGTCATGAGGAAGGAGGCTTTGGCATATGCAAAGGTGGGATCACGCCTCAGGAAACCCCCTGTTCCTGAGCATCTATCCTCAAAACCAGAGTCTACCTACTTTACTGTTTCATGCTCTCACCTACACCTCTGACTTTATGGGGGTCTGTTCCCCACTGGTTCTCTCGGAGAAGGAGTAAACTTGCAGCTCCAGTCAATAAAAATTCCTGGGCGTGACAAGGGTGTCTCAGGTCAAACCTCTCTCTGCTGGCAGACTAATTTGTGTGACAGGATTATCCACACTCTTGCCACTACACACATGATTGTTTACTACCTCTCAACCATAAGCAGCACAGAGAGTTTGGAGTATTTTGAAAATCTTAATTAGCATAGGGCTTTTCTCATTGTTGAGTCAATGATTGCTGCCAGGCCTCCATATCCTTAGGCACCTGGGAATATATTAATGTATTTGGAATATAGAAAAGGAAATATAGTAGTTTTTGATGTTAGCAATACTAGACTTTTTGAGTTAATGAGTTTTCTCTTCTGTTATAGATTACTTTACTTTGTTATAAATCACTGTGCCCTTGCTATGTATAAAGGTAACTTTATCAATATCTTAAGACTAAGTAGATCTTAAGGGGAACATTAGTGAAGGGTTTTCATTTGTTGGGCTGATGTATGCTGCTAAATCTCCATATTCCCTGCCTTTATAATGAATATGACTAGCATATAGGAGAAATAAGTATTAACCTTGAAGATTAATCATGTTAACCTTAGGTTAAATAAATTCCTTTCTTAGTTGTAACCCACTACACCCTCACTCTATAGGACTTCAACTTTATCTGCTACCTTCAGAGGGTGGCACCTGGTTTAAGAAAGAAAACCCTTGGGAAAAATAAGTTTTTTGGTTATCAGAAAGAAAGGATCATAAAATGTCAGCAGGCCTCATGGCCATAAGATGACGTAAAACCCCTAAGACCTTTTTTTATACATTTATATGAAGCACCTGATTTTGATAAAGGTCAGGACTGCTGACCCCCACGTGACTTTAAATTTTCCATTTGTCTCTATGTGTAACAAAAGGTATATAAGCAAACCTAAAAAATAAAGAAATCGGATCAGTTTCTAGAAAGACTGATTCCCCCGTGTCATTCTTTCTTTCCCCTTCTGGCTGAATTCCCCTCTGGAACGTGGGTACTCACCAAGCCTGCTAATTTTGCCTGGGCTTCTAAGATTGGACGGGAGAGGCCTCAGTGCCTCCTTTCCTTTGGGAGAACGGAAAGACGCCTGTGGCCTACATAGGTGGTGCAAGCTTCTTGTCTCGAAGCTTTATTGGTATCCCACATAAACCAAGTTATTCAGCCTCTTTTTCTCCACTAATATTTCCTACTACCCTATCCTTTTCTAATCTCTCTTTATATCTGTAATTAAATAACTTTTTCCTAGGATGCCTACTCCATCTCCCCTTCAAATTACCCTGGATCCACCGGGGCTGGACCCTGGCACAGTGGGAATTCCATCACCTCCACTAGCTTTGTTTATAGTGAGGCTTCCTAAGGCCCACTTGACTTCTCATTCCAGGATATCTGGCTCTAGGTGAGTGATCACACCATCATGGCTATCTGGGTCATGAAGATCTTTTTTATACAGTTCTCCTGTGTATTCTTGCCACCTCTTCTTAATATCTTCTGCTTCTGTTAGGTCCATGCCATTTCTGTCCTTTATTGAGCCCATATTTGCATGAAATGTTCCCATGGTATCTCTAATTTTCTTGAAGAGATCTCTAGTCTTTCCCATTCTACTCTTTTCCTCTACTTCTTTGCATTGATCACCGAGGAAGGCTTTCTTATATATCCTTGCTATTCTTTGGAACTCTGCATTCAAATAGGTATATCTTTTCTTTTCTCCTTTACTTTTCACTTCTCTTCTTTTCTCAGCTATTTGTAAAGCCTCCTCAGACAACCATTTTGTCTTTTTGCATTTCTTTTTCTTGAGGATGGTCTTGATCACTGTCTCCTATACAATGTCACAAACCTTCTTCCATACTTCTATCAAATCCAATCCCTTGAATCTATTTGTCACTTCCACTGTGTAATCGTAATGGATTTGATTTAGGTCATACCTAAATGGTCTAGTGGTTTTCCTTACTTTCTTCAATTTAAGTCAAAATTTTGCAATAAAGAGTTCATGATCTGAGCCACAGTCAGACCCCAGTCTTGTTTTTGCTGACTATATAGAGCTTCTCCATCTTGGCTGCAAAAAATATAATCCAACTGATTTCAGTATTGAGCATCAGTGATGTCCATGCGTAGAGTCTTCTCTCGTGTTGTTGGAAGATGGTGTTTGCTATGACCTGTGCATTCTCTTGGCAAAATTCTGTTAGCCTCTGCCCTGCTTCATTCTGTGCTCCAATATTAAATTTGCCTGTTACTCCAGGTGTTTCTTGATTTCCTACTTTTGCATTCCAGTCCCCTGTGATGAAAAGGGCATCTTTGTGTGTGTGTGTTAGTTCTAGAAGGTCTTGTAGGTCTTCATAGAACTGTTTAACTTCTGCTTCTTCAGCATTAGTGGTTGGGGCATAGACTTGGATTATTGTGAAATTGAATGGTTTGCTTTGGAAACAGTAAGAGATCACTCTGTCATTTTTGAGAACACACCCAAGAACTGTGTTTCAGACTCTTATGTTGACTATGATGGCTATTCCATTTCTTCTAAGGGATTCTTGCCCACAGTAGTAGATATAATGGTCATCTGAGTTAAATTCATCTGCTAGTCCATTTTAGTTCACTGATTCCTAAAATATTGATCTTCACTCTTGCCATCTCCTATTTGACCACTTCTAATTTACCTGGATTCATACACCTAATAACCAGGTTCCTATGCAATAATGCTCTTTAAGGCATCAGACTTTACTTCCACCATCTGTCACATCCACAACTGGGCGTTGTTTTCACTTTGGCTCCATCTCTTTATATTTTCTGGCATTATTTCTCCACTCTTCTCCAGTAGCATATTGGGTGCCTACTGACCTGGGGAATTCATCTTTCAGTGTCATATCTTTTTGCATGTTCATACTGTTCATAGGTTCTCAAGTCATGAATATGGAAGTGATTTGCCATTCCCTTCTCCAGTGGACCACGTTTTGTCAGACCTCTTCACCATGATCCGTCCATCTTGGGTGGCCTTACACAGCATGGCTCATAGTTTCATTGAGTTAGACAAGGCCATGGTCCATGTGATCAGTTTGATTAGTTTTCTGTGATTGTGGTTTTCATTCTCTGCCCTCTCAGAGATAAAGATAAGAGGCCTATGGAAGCTTCCTGATGGGAGAGATTGACTGTGGGGATAGGAACTGGGTCTTATTCTGATGGGCAGGCCCATGCTCAGTAAATCTTTTAATCCAATTTTCTGTTGATGGGTGGGGCTGTGTTCCCTCCCTGTATTTGACTTGAGAGCAAACTATGGTGGAGGTAGTGAAGATAATGGTGACTTACTTCAAAAGGTCTCATGCCCACACTGCTGCACTCAGTACTCCCAACCCTGCAGCAGGCCATCACAGACCCATGCCTCTGCCAGAGATTCCTGGACACTCACAAGCAAGTTTGGGTCAGTCTCTTGTGGAGTCACTGCTCCTTTCTCCTGGATCCTGGTGCATACAAGGTTTTGCTTGTGCCCTCCAAGAGTCTGTTTCCCCAGTCCTGTGTAAGTTCTGTAATGAAATCCCACTGGCCTCCAAAGTCAACTTCTCTGTGAGTTCTCAGTCCCTTTGCCAGGTCCCCAGGTTAAGAAATCTGTTGTGGGCCCTAAAACTTTCATAACAGTATAAGAATTTCTTTGGTATAATTGTTCTGCAGTTTGTGGGCCATCTGCTCCATGGCTCTATGGCAGGGTTAATGGTGATCTCCTCTAAGAAGGCTTATGCCACAGGCTGTGTGAGCAAGTAGCTTCACTCAGAACCCCTGCCCCTGTGACAGGCCATTTCAGTCCTGTATTTCCACAAGAGATTAAAACAGAGGTCTGGTTCCGTTTCTGTGGGGTCTCTGGGTCCTGGCGTGCGTGAGGTTTTGTTTGAGTCTTCCAAGCATCTCTGGTGGGTATGGGGTTTGATTTTAAATGCAATCTCGCCCCTCCTACTGTCTTGCCAGGGCTTTTCCTTTGCCCTTGGATGTGGGGTATATTTTTTTTGGTGGGATCCAGTATTCGCCTGTCGATGGTTGTTCAGCCATGGGTTTGATCCTTGGGTCAAGAGGATCCCCTGGAGGAGGGCATGGCAACCCATTTCAGTAATCTTGCCTGGAGAATCCCACAAGCAGAGGAGCCTGGCAGGCTACAGTCTATAGGGCTGCACAGAGTTGGACATGACTGAAGTGACTTAGCATGTACACCCGCACAAGGGTAAGTAACAGAATATTGTAAAGCAACTATGCTCCAATAAAAATTAATTTTAAAAAACTTCCAGTGTGAAGGTTTATAATATTCTCTGAAGGTAGGATGTGATAAGTTAAAAGTGCATATTGCAATTGTGGAACAACCACTAAAATAAAATGAGGTATAGCTAATAAAGCAATGCTGCTGCTGCTAAGTTGCTTCAGTTGTGTCCGACTCTGTGCAACCCCATAAACGGCAGCCCACCAGGCTCTGCCATCCCTGGGATTCTCCAGGCAAGAACACTGGAGTGGGTTGCCATTTCCTTCTCCAATGCATGAAAGCGAAAAGTGAAAGTGAGGTCGCTGAGTCGTGTCCAACTCTTAGCGACCCCATGGACTGCAGCCTACCAGGTACCTCCGTCCATGGGATTTTCCAGGCAAGAGTACTGGAGTGGGTTGCCATTGCCTTCTCCAATAAAGCAATAGCAGAAATAAAAATTTAAAAATTACCTAGAAAAAAAGTAGAGAAAAGGCGGGGTGGGGGGATAGCAAATTAGATGGGACAAAGAGAAACAAATGCCAACATGATGAATTTAAACACAATTGTTGCTGTTGCTGTTGTTTAGTCGCTAAGTTGTATCCAACTTTCTGTGACCCCATGGACTATAGCCCACTAGTCTCTATCCAAGAGATTATCCAGGCAAGAACACTGGAGTGCATTACCAATTCCTTCTCCAGGGACCTTCCCAACCCAGGAATCAAATCCATGTCTCTTGCATTGGCAGACAGATTCTTTATCCGCTGAGAAATCAGGGAAGCCCCAAACAGAACCATAGCAGTAATCATATTAGATGTAAATTAGTTAAATTCCTCAAGTATAAGAGAGACGGAATAAAAAAGAAAGGCCTACCTTCATGCTGTCTAAAGGAAATCCCACATTGAATATAAATATACAGAGAGGCTAATGCTCAGTTCAGTTTGGTTCAATTGCTCAGTCGTGTCCGACTCTTTGCAACCCCATGGACTGTAGCACGCCAGGCCTCCCTGTCCATCACCAACTCCCAGAGTTTACTCAAACTCATGTCCATTGAGTCGGTGATGTCATCCAACCATCTCATCTTCTATTGTCCCTTTCTTCTCCTGCCTTCAATCTTTCCCAGCATCAGAGACTTTTCAAATGAGTCAGGTCTTCACATCAGGTGGCCAAAGTATTGGAGTTTCAGCTTCAACATCAGTCCTTTCAATGAACACTCAGGACTGATTTCCTTTAGGATGGACTGGTTGGATCTCCTTGCAGTCCAAGGGACTCTTAAGAGTCTTCTCCAACACCACAGTTCAAAAGCATCAATTTTTGGTGCTCAGCTTTCTTTATAGTCTAACTCTCACATCCATACATGACTACTGGAAAAACCGTAGCCTTGACTTGGCAAAGTAATGTCTCTGCTTTTTATTATGCTGTCTAGGTTGGTCTAACTTTTGTTCCAAGGAGTAAGTTTGTTTTGTTTTGTTTTGTTTTTTTTCAAGGTGTCATTTGGTCTTTTATTTATTTATTTTTTTTTATAATTATTTTTTTTATTAAATTTTAAAATCTTTAATTCTTACATGTGTTCCCAAACATGAAACCCCCTCCCACCTCCCTCCCCATAACATCTCTGTGGGTGATCCCCATGCACCAGCCCCAAGCATGCTGTATCCTGTTTTGTTTTTTTTTAAATTTCATGGCTGCAATCACCATGTGCAGTGATTTTGGAGCCCCCAAAAATAAAGTCTAACACTGTTTCCACTTTTTCTCCATCTATTTGCCATGGAGTGACAGGACTGGATGCCATGATCTTTGTTTTCTGAATGTTGAGCTGTAAGCCAAATTTTCACTCTCCTCTTTCACTTTCATCAAGAGGCTCTTTAGTTCTTCTTCATTTTCTGCCATAAGGGTGGTGTCATCTGCATATCTGAGGTTATTGATATTTCTTCCGGCAATCTTGATTCCAGCTTGTGCTTCTTCCAGTCCAGCGTTTCTCATGATGTACTCTGCATAGAAGTTAAATAAGCAGGGTGATAATATACAGCCTTGACATACTCATTTTCCTATTTGGAACCAGTCTGATGTTCCATGTCCAGTTCTAACTGTTTTTTCCTGACTTGCATACAGATTTCTCAACAGGCAGGTCAGGTGGTCTGGTATTCCCATCTCTTTCAGAATTTTCCACAGTTTAGTGTGATCCACATAGTCAAAGGCTTTGGCATATTCAATAAAGCAGAAATGAATGTGTTTCTGAAACTCTTTTGGTTTTTCCATGATCCAGCAGATGTTGGCAATTTGATCTCTGGTTCCTCTGCCTTTTCTAAAAGCAGTTTGAATATCTGGAAGTTGACAGTTAATGTAGGTTAATGTAGCAGAGTTGAAAAAGATATATCATGTGTCAATTAAGCATATGAAATCTACAGCAACTACAACATCACACAAAGTGGCTTCTAAACAATCCTATCTTCATATAGGGGCTAAAGGAGGACCCTTCATCTTGGTAAATAGGTTAGTTCATCAACAAGATACAGTAATACTGAGTGTGATGCTCCTCATATGTAACTGAGCTTCAAAAAATCCCAGAGAATGTCAAAATTCAAGAAATAAAAGCTGACAGAAATAAATGGAGAAACAGGGAAATCCACAGAGTTGGAGATTACACCACTTCTTTATCAGTAACGTTTGTTATTTCCTTTTTCCCCTTAAATTGAGCACAAACATGGGAAGAGAAATTGTATTTCATAATTCAGATTTCTTCCCATCAAACTCTGACTTGTGGTTTCATTTCCCCATTTCCCACAACCTATCCTTAAGCTGATAGATTGGGCCAAAGTACTGGAGTTTCAGCTTTAGCATCATTCCTTCCAAAGAAATCCCAGGGCTGATCTCCTTCAGAATGAACTGGTTGGATCTCCTTGCAGTCCAAGGGACTCTCAAGAGTCTTCTCCAACACCACAGTTCAAAAGCATCAATTCTTCGGCAAGTAGATAATACCAAATTGCACTATAATCACTGTGTGTGTACCTACTCATCTTCTCCCTGGGGGATTGTACTCTTTGACCAACATCTTCAAATTTCTCCCACCCACCCCCCCCCCAGCCCCTAGTAACCACCATTCTACTGTCCATTTCAAGGAATTTGACATTTTTTAATTCCACATTAAAAAGTGATACCATATAGTATTTGTTGTTCTCTGTCTGACTTATTCCACTTAGTAAATGCCCTCAGCTGCACACAGTTACACTCATCCCACAGGCTAGCAAAGAAATGCTGAAAATTCTCCTAGCGAGGCTTCAACAGTACATGAATGGTGAACTTTCACATGTTGAAGCTGGATTTAGAAAAGTCAGAGGAATCAGAGATCAAATTGCCAACATCCGTTGGATCATAGATAAAACAACAGAATTCCAGAAAAACATCTACTTCTGTTTCATTGACTACACTAAAGCCTTTGACTGTGTGGATCACAGCAAACTGTGGAAAATTCTGAAAGAGATGGGAATACCAGACCACCTTACATGCTTCCTGAGAAATCAAGGAGCAACAGTTAGAACTGGATGTGGAACAACAGATGGGTTTCTAATTGGGAAAGGAGCATGTCAAGGCTGTATATTGCCACTCTGCCTATTTGACTTATATGCACAGTGCATCATGCAAAATGCTGGGCTGGATGTATCACAAGCTGGAATCAGGATTGCTGGGAGAAATATCAATAACCTCAAATATGCAGATGACACCATCCTTATGGCAGAAAGTGAAGAGGAACTAAAAAGCTCCTTGGTGAGGATGAAAGAGGAAAGTGAAAAAGCTGCTTAAAACTCAGAATTCAAAAAATGAAGAGCATGGCACCTGGTCCCATCAATTCATGGCAAATAGATGGGGAAACAATGGAAACAGTGACAGACTTCATGTTCTTGAGCTCCAAAATCCCTGCAGATGACTACTGTAGCCATGAAATTAAAAGAAGCTTGCTCCTTGGAAGAAAAGTTCTGACCAACCTAGACAGCATATTAAAAAAACAGAGACATCACTCTGCCAACATAGGTCCATCTAGTCAAAGCTATGGTTTTTTCAGTAGTCATGTATGGATGTGAGAGTTGGACCATAAAGAAGGCTGAGCACTGCAGAATTGATGCTTTTGAACTGTGGTGTTGTAGAAGACTCTTGAGAGTCACTTGGATTGCAAGGAGATCAAACCAGTCAATCCTAAAAGAAATCAGTCCTGAATATTCATTGGAAGGACTGATGCTAAAGCTGAAACTCCAATACTTGGCCATCTGATATGAAGAACTAACTCATCGGAAAAGACCCTGATGCTGGGAAAGATTGCAGGCAGGAGGAGAAGGGGATGACAGAGGATGAGATGGTTGGATGGAATCACTGACTCAATGGACATGAGTTTGAGCAAGTGCCAGGAGTTGTTGATGGGCAGGGAAGCCTGGCATGCTGCGGTCCATGGGATTGCAAAGAATCAGACGTGACTGAGTTACTGAACTGAACTGAACTGAACTGAAATACCTTCAAGTAGCATCCATGTTATTTTAAACAGCAAGATATCTTTCTCTCTCATGGCTGAATAATATTCTACTGTGTGTGTGTATGTATATACATATACATAAATTTAAAACAGATATATATGTATGTATATATATATATATATATATATATATATATATATATATATGTATATACATGGCTTTCCTGATGGCTCAGTGGTAAAGAATCTACCTGCAATACAGAAGCTCCAGGAGACATGGGTTCGATCTCTGGGTTAGAAAGATTCCCTTCAGGAGGAAATGAGAACCCACTCCAGTATTCCTGTCTGGAAAACTCCATGGACAGAAGATTGTGGTGGGCTTCAGTTCATGGGGTCACAAACAGTCAGACCCTGCTGAGCACATGTATATATATGCATACACTCTACATCAGCTTTATCCATTCATCCATAGGCAGAACCTTAGGTGGTTTATGTATCTTGGCTACATGAATGATACTGCAGTGAAGATGTGAGTGCAGATATCACATCAAGATTCTGTTTTCCAGCCCTTTGGATAGATATCCAGAAGTAGGATTATGGGACATATAGTAGTTGTATTTTTAATTTTTTGAGGAAACTCTGTACTGTTTCCCATAGTGACTGCACTAAGTTGCCTTTTACTGACACTGCACAAAGGTTCCCTTTTCTCCATATCCTCACCAACACTTTTTATTGCTTGTCTTTTTAAAATTTATTTTTAATTAAAGATAATTGCTGTATATTGTCACCCTGCTTATTTAAATTATATGCAGAGTACATCATGAGAAATGCTGGGCTGGATGAAGCACAAGCTGGAATCAAGATTGCTGGGAGAAATATCAATCACCTCTGATATGCAGATGACACCACCCTAATGGCAGAAAGCAAAGAAGAAGTAAAGAGCCTCTTGATGAAAGTGAAAGAGAAGAGTGAAAAAGCTGGCTTAAAGCTCAATATTCAGAAAACTAAGATCATGGCATCTGATCCCATCACTTTATGGCAAATGGGTGGGGAAACAGTGGAAACAGTGACAAACTTTATTTTGGGGGGCTCCAAAATCATTGCAGATGTCAACTGCAAACATGAAATTAAAAGACACTTGCTCCTTGGAAGAAAAGTTATGAGCAACCTTGACAGCATATTAAAAAGCAGAGACATTACTTTGCCCACAAAAGTCCATCTCTTCAAGGCTATCATTTTTCCCGTAGTCATTCATGGATGGGAGAGGTGGACTGTAAAGAAAGCTGTTCACTGAAGAACTGATGCTTTTAAACCATGGTGTTGTAGAAGACTCTTGAGAGTCCCTTGGACTGCAAGAAGATCCAACCAGTCCATCCTAAAGGAAATCAGTCCTGAGTGTTCATTGAAAGGACAGATGCTGAAGCTAAAACTCCAATACGTTGGCCACCTGTTGTGAAGAACTGACTCATTTGAAAAGACCCTGATGCTGGGAAAGACTGCAGGTGGGAGCAGGAGGGGATGACAGAAGATGAGATGGTTGGATGGCAGCACTGACTCAATGGACATGAGTTTTAGCAAACTTCAGGTGTTGGTGATGGACAGGGAGGCCTGGTGTGCTGCAGTCCATGGGATTGCAAAGAGTCAGACATGACTGAGTGACCGAACTGAACTGATTGACCTGCTTTACAGTATTGTGCTTGTTTCTGCCTAACATCAACATGAATCATCCATAGGTTAGCCTTCTTATTGATTGTCTTGTTGATGATAGCCATTTTAACAGGTATGAAATGATATCTCATTGTGGTTTTGATTTGCATTTCCTGCATAATTAGCAGTGTTGAGAATTTTTTTGATTATCTGTTGACCATGTGTATGTCTTCTTTGGGGAAATGTCTATTAAGTTTGTCTGCTCATTTTAAAATTGAATTGCTTATTTATTTTGCTAGAAAGTTGTATGAATTTCTGGTATAGTTTTTTATTTTTACCTGTTATCAGATATTTGATTTAACAAATATTTTCTCCCATCCCTTAAGTGCCTTCAAATTTTGTTGATTGTTTCTTTTGTTGTGTAGAAATTTTTTACATTGATATAGTCTCACTTATTGATTTCTGCTTTTTTAAAAAGATTTTTTTCCCCAGTATTTATTTATTTGACTGCGCTGGATCTAAGATTTTTGCTTTTGTCACTTGCACTTTTGGTGTCAAATCCAAAAAAATCATTGCCAGCCTGATGTCAAGGATCTTCCCTATTGTTTTCTTCTAGGAGTTTTGTGGTTTTAAGTCATATATTCAAGTCTCAGTCCATTTTGAACTGATTCTTGTTTTTGGTGTGTGAATAGGCATCCAATTTCACTCTAGACAGCAAGTGGCTGTCTAGTTTTTCCAAAACCATTTATTGAAAAGATACTTATTTCCCCACTGTATACTCTTGGCTTATTTGTAGTAAATTGATTGACCATATATACATGGGTTTGTTTCTGAGGTCTGTTTTTGAGCCAATACTATACCATTTTGATTAGTATAACTTTGTAATATGGCTTGAAATCAGAAAGTGTGATGCCTCCAGTTTTGTTCTTCTTTCTTAAAACTGCTTTGCCTATTTGAGATCTTTTGTGTTTCCTACAAATTTTAGCATTGTTTTTTCTATTTCTGTGAAAAGTACCATTGGAATTCTGATAGGAATTGCACTGAATCTGTAGATCTCTTTGTGTAGTATGGACATTTTTACAATATTAATTCTTTCAATTCATGAACACAGAATACCTTTTCATTTATTTGTGGCTTTTAATTTCTTTCATCAATGTCTTGTTTTCAGTGTACAGGTCTTTCACCTCTTTGGTTAAATTTATTCCCAGATGAGTTATTCCTTCTGATGCTATTGTACATGACATTATCTTCTCTTTCTGAAAAGTTACTATCAGTGTAAATAAATGCAACTGATTTTTGTATATGATTTTAATCTGCAATTTTACTTAATGTGCTTATTACTTATCATATTTTTGGTGGGGTCTTAAAATTTTCTGTATATAAGATCCTGTCATTTGAAAATAGAGACAGTTTTACTTCCTTCTGACTTAGATGTCCTTTATTTCTCTCTCTTACTTAATTGCTCTTCCTAGGACTCCCAGTACTATGTTGAATAAAAGTGGCAAGAGTGAGCATCCTTGTAATTTTCCTGAGTTTAGAGGAAAAGCTTTTCACTGTTGAGTATGACAGCTGTAGGCTTGCTGTATATGGCCTTTGCTATGAGAGGTATGTTCCCTTTGTATATAGTTTGTTCAGAGTTTGTATCATGAAAGGACATTGAATTTTGTCAGATACGTTTTCCATGTCTATTGAGATAATCACATGGTTTTTATTCTTCACTGTGCTAGTGTAGTGAATCACATTGTGGATGTAGAACCATCTTTGTGGCCCTCATTTCCTTGTTTTTGAATAGTGTATTTTCTTGCCTAATTGCTCTAGTTAGAACCTCTGGTAAAAAGTTGAAATGAAGTGATTAAAGCAGATATCCTTGTCTTATACCTAATCTTAGCAGGAAATTTTTCAGTCTTTCATCATTAAGTATGGTACTAGTTAGAATTTTCACAGATGACTTTTTACCAGGTTGGAAATTTCTTTCTCTTTCTAGTTTGAGTGTTTTTATTATACTATGAAATGTCATTCATTTTTTCTCAAATACTTTTCTAAATCTATTGAAATAATCTTTCTTTATACTATTGATATGGCTTACTAAATTAATTATTGTATCAATTGATATTAAGTCAATATTGCTTCCTAAGGTAAATTTCACTTGTTCTTGGTGTATACTCCTTTTCATATATTGCTGGGTTCAATTTGCTTTTATTTTGTGGATGATTTTGGCATCTATGTAATTTTTTTATATTGTTGTGTCTTTTTCTGACTTGGTATCAGAATAATACTGGCATCATGGAGTGAATTTAAAAGTGTATTTTTCTGTTTTTTTGGAAGAGTTTGTGAAGAATTGGTATTAATTCTTAAATATCTGGCAGGATTTATCAGTGAATTCATTTGAGTCTGCGTGTTTTTTTGCTTTGGGGTTTTTTTGGTAGAAATATTTTTTTATTAGTGCTTGAATTTCTTTATGAATTATAGACCTATTCAGACTTTATATTTCTTTCTTGGTTCAATTTTTATAGCTTATAAATTTGTTCATTTTATCTAAGTTATCTAATCTTTGGAGCATAAAATTTTTCATGGTATTTCTATGTAATTATTTCATTTCTGAAAGCTCAGTAATAATGTTTCCTCTTTCATTTATGATTTTACTTATTTAATTCTCCTCCATATATTTTTGGACAAGCTATCTAGAAAGTTATCAATTTTCTCATAATTTTTTAAAAAACAAGTTTTAGTTTTGTTCATTTTCTATTTTCTAGATCAATAATTTCCATTCTAATCTTTACTTCTGGTTGCTTTAGGTTTTGTTTGCTTTTAATTTATTACTCTTTCAATGTGAAATATCATGTTACTGGCTTGAAATCTTTGTTTAATATAGCTATTCCCAACTATGAAATCTCCTCTAAGCATTGTTTCAGCTGCACTCTCTAAGTTCTGCCATGTTGGTTTTTTCATTTTCATTCATCTCAAAGTATTTATAATTTCCTGTTTGATCTCTATTTTGACTCATTTATTGTTTAAGATTGTGTAGTTTAATATCCACATAATATTGAACTACTCATTTTTTCTGTTACTTTACTCCATTTTGGCTGGAAAACTTACTGTGTATGATTTCAAGCCTCTTGAGCTTCCCTGGTGGCTCAGTGGTAAAGACTTTACCTGCCAATGCAGGAGACATGGGTTTGATCCCTGGGTTGAGAAGATTCCCCTGGAGAAGAAAATGGCAACCCATTCCAGTATTCTTGCCTGGGAAATCCCATGGAAAGAGGAGCCTAGTGGGCTACAGTCCATGAGGTGACAGAAGAGTCAGACAGGACTTAGCAACTAAACAACAGTGACAACCATACAAACTTATTAAAGTTTGTTTCATGTCCTTATAGATGACCTGATTAGGAGAATATTCCTTGTGCACTTGAAAACAATGTGTAATCTGCTGCTGGTGGTGGAGTATTCTTATATTAGACTTAGTTGATTTACAGTGATTGTCACATCTTTTATTTCCTTGTTGACCTTTTGATTAATTGATGTATGCATTATTCGTAGTGGAGTATTGGAGTGTATAGCTATTATTGTGGAATAGTCTATCTCCCCTTGATTTTGGTTATTTTCTGCTTCATGTGTTTCAGGGCTCAGTTGTTACATTCATATGTTTGTAATTGTTATATTTTCAAATTCATTGAATCATTCCTCTGTTGGTTCAAATGTGTCATTAAGCCCCTAAAGTAAAATTTTAAATTTCAGTTTTACTTTCAGATATCAGAATGTTTATTTTGTTCTTGCTTAAAATATAATTTATATCTCTTTATTGACATTCTCTACTTGATGAGATATTGTCATCATAACTTCCTTTATTTCTTTAGGTATGATTCTTTCTGCTCTTTAAATATATTTATATTTGCTGCTTTGATGCCCTGTCTTCAAATTCATTATCTGATCCCTCTAACAGGCAGTTTCTGTTGCCTGATCTATCCAGTATATGGGTCGTAGTTTTCTGTGTCTTGTAGTTTTTCTTAAAAACTTGACATTTTAGGTAATATAGTGTAGCAACTCTGGATACTGATTCACCTTCTCTTCTTCTGGGGCTTGAATCACTGTTCTTCCATGTTTGTTTAATGATTTCACTAGGCTCTGGTCTACATGTCTCTGTAGCTCAGTTGGTAAAGAATCTAAAGAGCCTCCTGTTGAATGTGAAAGAGAAGAGTGGAAAAGTTGGCTTAAAACTTAACATTCAGAAAACTAAGATCATCGCATCTGGTCCCATAAACATGGCAAATAGATGGGGAAACAGTGGAAACAGTGATAGACTTTGGTTTTTTAGGCTCCAAAATCACTGCAAGATGGTGGCTGCAGCCATGAAATTAAAAGATGCTTGCTCCTTGGAAGGAAAGTTATGACCAACCTAGACGACATATTAAAAAGCAGAGACATTACTTTGCCAACAAAGGTCCGTCTAGACAAAGAGATGGTTTTTCCAGTAGTCATGTATGGATGTAAGAGTTGGACTACAAAGAGAGCTGAGTGCTGAAGAATTTATGCTTTTAAATGGTGGTGTTGGAGAAGACTCTTGAGAGTCCCTTGGACTGCAAGGAGATCCAACCAGTCCATCCTAAAGGAAATCAGTCCTGAATATTCATTGGAAGGAGTGATGCTGATGCTGGAACTCCAATACTTTGGCCACCTGATGCAAAGACCTGACTCATTTGAAAAGACCCTGATGCTGGGAAAGATTGAAGGTGGGAGGAGAAGGAGATGACAGAGGATCAGATGGTTGGATGGCATCACTGACTCAATGGACATGAGTTTGAGTAAACTCCGGGAGTTGATGATGGACAGGGAGGCCTGGAGTGCTGCAGTCCATGGGGTCACAGAGAGTTGGACATGACTGAGCAACTGAACTGGACTGCCTGCAGTGCAGAAGTCCCCAGGTTGATCCCTGGGTCAGGAAGATCCCCTGGAGAGGGAAATAGCAGCCCACTCCAGTATTTTTGCCTGGAAAATCCCATGGACAGAGGAACCTGGTGGGATCACTCCATGAGATCACAAGAGTTGGACAGAACTAAACCACCACCAGGCTCTGTTGGTGAAGTATGTTTCTCTCACCCATTCCTGTCCATTTGCTGTCTGGAGAAATACCAACAACCTGAGATATGCAAATGATACCACTTTAATGGCAGAAAGTGAAGAGGAACTAAAAAGCCTCTTGATGAGGGAGAAAGAGGAGAGTGGAAAAGTTGGTTTAAAACTCAATTCTCAACAAATCTAAGATCATGGCATCTCATCACTGGTCTCATCACTTCATGGCAAATAGGAGAAAAATTGAAAACTGTGCCAGATTCTCTTTTCTTAGAATCCAAAATCACTATGGACAATGATTGCAGCCATGAAATTAAAAGACACTTGTTCCTTGGAGGGAAAGCTGTGACAAACCTGGACAGCATAGTTAAAAGCAGAGGCATCACTTTGCCAACAAAGGCTCAAACAGTCAAAGCTGTGGTTTTTTCACTAGTCATAAATGGATGGATATGAGAGTTGGACCATAAGGAAGACTGAGCACCGAAGAATTGATGCTTTAGAATTGTGCTGCTGAAGAAGATTCTTGAGCATCCCTTGCACTGCAAGGAGATCAAACCAGTCAACCCTGAAGAAAATGATCCCTGAATATTCATTTAAAGGACTGATCCTAAAGCTCCAATACTTTAGCCACCAGATGCAAAGTGCTGACTCATTGGAAAAGATCTTGATGCTGGGAAAGATTGAAGGTAAGAGGAGAAGGGGGTCACAGAGGATGAAATGGTTAAATAGCATCACCGACTCAAAGGGCATGAAGTAAGTAAACTCTTGGAGACAGTGGAGGACAAGGGAGCCTGGTGTGCTACAGTCCATGGGGTTGAAAAGAGTTGGGCATGACTTAGCAACTGAATAACAACAATAACAATAACAAAAATTTCCCCTGCAGTATGAAATCTCTGATGTTGCTCCTCAGAAGGTGCAGTCACTGGCATTCACACAGTTACCTGGGATGACAATAGTTTTAGCAGTGCTCTCTCTGAAAGTTTTTTTTCCCCTAATCTCTCTGTTTATCTGTGTGTCTCTATTGGTATTATACCCAGGTGTTAGGCTTACTAGTTGCCAGTTGATTGCACTCTAATTTTTAACAATGCCCATGGACTTAAATTGGTCCACAGTCTTATCTAATTAAATTTGGTTTACTTAGCCAGGATAGTTTTCATGGCCAGCTTTTCAGGTTTCTCCGATCCTAGAAGGACTCTTCTTACCTGTTTTTCTGCTTCTTACTGGTAAACTTGCTGGCCTATGGTTTCTCTTATGGCTCTCAAAGGATTACCAGTCCCCTTTAAATTGCTTACCACTAAAATCTGTATCATTTGCAGAACACTTTGATTTGAACTTACTACCCTATGTTTCAAATAATTCTTTCCTTTGGGGAGGGCTTTGGAGTTTTCAGTTATTATGAACTTCTTTTCTTCCTGAATAAAATCTTTGAGTCACAGTTCTAGGCCTAGAGCAGGGGATTGTAGCCTTTGGTCTTTTAAACTTGCCTCTCCTAGCATAAAATCTCCATCCTATGAAGGAGCTGGACCTGTCATGCCTGGAGTAGAGCCTCTGCTCTATCGGTAGAGAAGCTGCAGTGTACTGCTAGCTGCACTCACCATGAATTTAGTCTCTGGAACTCAGAGTTGGAGGGAATGCTGTTCCTATTGGTAAGATACTACACTCTCGATGAGTAGCTATGGGGAGAGGGAGCCTCGTCTTCTCAGCCACCCCTGCCTAGAATTGGGTTTCCTTCAAGCTTAGCTGATGGTGATTTGGGGAAGGAAGAATTTGATCATGGCTCAAGTATAATGCAGACTCTCACTGTTCTCAGATTCAGTAGACTTTTTTTTTTAAATAAATGTTTCTTCTTTGTTATATGATCATAGGACAATATTTAGAGATTTCCTTATGTTTTTAAATAATGTTCACCAGTAATAAGTTTACAGGGCTTCTCATGATGCATTGTGGAACTGGAAACTCCGTCAGTAGTTTTAAATTAAATTTTGGTCACATTGCTAGCTCCCCTCTTCTTCCTTCCTGCCATGTGCATGGGTTTTGCATAGTTTACTTTCCCCTTCTTGTTGTTCTTTATTGTAGTTGAATAAAATATAGCTAACAGGGACCTATGTGATGGCTGTCGTTGTCTTCCAGGTTGCTATTTTATTTGGAACTCTTGGTTCTCCACTAAATGCAAATATGTTACACTTGTAGAGGATCAGATAAATTCTCATGTTTCCTTATATTTCCAAATAGTCATGTGTGACCTCCCAAAGTTTAGAAATGAGTCATTTAAGCACCACTTTCAAGTTACCTATTTTCATGATAAACAATAATCAAAAGCAATAAGGCTGTTCAGCTATTTACCAGCTACTTAGGCTTTGAGAACTTCATTGGTAGGATTTTGAAAGAAGATTGTGGTGTGATATACAGAGGTGTCCATTGCAGTTGTTCCTGCACCCCTTGTTAAAACTTTATTTATAGCATCCATCTTCAGTAAAAATGCACTGAAGAACAGTCTCTTTAGGGAAGGATTGAAGTGAAGCAACAAAAGCTGTGAAATTGAAGCCAAAAGGAAGAAATAAAAATAATGACAGAAATTGTGCAAACTAAATGACAAATCCCAGAAAGAGGGCAAGTTATCGAATGCTGTCAGATGATTTATTGCAGCCTCTAAATTCTTTTCCCAATTCCTGTTCTAATCAGCCTCTTCTTCCATTATTAGGATCATGGAATGGCTAAGAATCTAGGGGATATCAAAGTAAACATTGTGAATTTTGGAGGTGTGGGACTAAGAAACCTAAGTAGGTAAATAAGGAAGGGAACTGTGGATTTCCTGAGAGTAACAAAAACATGTGAAAGAAAAACCTATTTCCTTGCTTCTTGCTTTTTTGGCTGTTGGAGCCAAGCAGTAAACACAGCTGATATCTGTAACTGTCTATAACCATCCAAGGCTCTGATGACCCTTGGGACTAAGGAACACTGAGAGAAGAGGACCTGGACTAACAGTGGTTCCTCATCCCAGGCCCATAAATCCAAGAGCCCAAGGAATTGTCTGCACATGGTGGTTGCCCTTTTAGGAACTCTGTTCTCTGTACCTCCTCTATTGGAGGTTTATAACTATAACCAACCAACATATGAGAAGCAATGTTGGTAAGCAGGCCAAGGTTCATGATTCCTACCAGAAGAGACTATGGGAGTTTGTTCTCATTGGCTGAGGCCAAATTATTAGAGTCGATACTGTTTCATAAGTGTTAGTCACTCAGTTGATCCCATGGAATGTAACTGGCCAACCTCCTCTGTCCATGAGATTCCCTAGGCAAGAATACTGGAGTGGGTTGCCATTCCATTCTCCAGGGGAACTTCCAGACCAAAGGGTCAAACCTGGGTTTCCTGCATTGCAGACAGATACTTTACCATCTAAGCCACCAGGGAAGCCCATTACCATTCCATCAGTTCAGTTCAGTTCAGTAGCACAGTGGTGTCCAGCTCTTTGGGAACCCATGGGCTGCAGCACACCAGGCCTCCCTGTCCATCACCAACTCCTGGAGTTTACACACACTCATGTCCGTTGAGTCAGTGATGCCATTCAACCTTCTCATCTGTCATCCCCTTCTGCTACTGCCTTCAATCTTTCCCAGCATCAGGGTCTTTTCAAATGAGTCAGCTCTTTGCATCAGGTGGCCAAAGAATTGGAGTTTCAGCTTCAACATCAGTCCTGCCAATGAATACTCAGTATTGATCTTTGGGATTGACTGCTTGGATCTCCTTGCAGTCCAAGGGACTCTCAAGAGTCTCCTCCAACATCACAGTTCAAAAGCATCAATTCTTCTGCACTCAGCTTTCTTTATAGTCCAACTCTCAATCCATACATGACTACTGGAAAAACCATACCCTTGACTATCTGATCTTTGTTGGTAAAGTAATGTCTCTACTTTTAACATGCTGTCTAGGTTGGTCATGGAGAAGGCACTGGCGATCCACTCCAGTATTCCTGCCTGGAAACTTCCATGGACAGAGGAGCTGGGTAGGCTGCAGTCCATGGGATCACTAAGAGTTGGACATGACTGAACAACTTCACTTTCATTTTTCACCTTCATGCATTGGAGAAGGAAATGTCAACCCACTGCAGTGTTCTTGCCTGGAGAATCCCAGGGACTGGGGAGCCTTGTGGGCTGCCGTCTATGGGGTTGCACAGAGTCGGACACGACTGACGTGACTTAGCAACAGCAGCTAGGTTGCTCATAACTTTCCTTCCAATGAGCGAGCGTCTTTCAATTTCATGGCTTCAGTCATCATCTGCAGTGATTTTGGAGCCCCCCAAAACAAAGTCTGTCACTGTTTCCATTATTTCCCCATCTATTTGCCATGAAGTGATGGGACCGATGCCATGATCTTAGTTTTCTGAATGTTGAGCTTTAAGCCAACTTTTCACTCTCCACTTTCACTTTCATCAAGAGGCTCTTTAGTTCTTCACTTTCTACCATAAGGGTGGTGTCATCTGCATGTCTGAGGTTATTGATATTTCTCCCAGCAATCTTGATTCCAGCTTGTGCTTCAGCCTATCATTTCTCATGATGTACTCTGCATAGAAGTTAAATAAGAACGGTGACAATATGCAGCCTTGACATACTCCTTTTCCCATTTGGAGCCAGTCTGTTTTTCCATGTCCAGTTCTAACTTTTGCTTCCTGACCTGAATACAGATTTCTCAAGAGACAGGTCAGGTGGTCTGATATTCCCATCTCTTTCAGAATTTTCCATAATTTTTGCGATCCACACAGTCAAAGGCTTTGGCATACTCAATAAAGCAGAAATAGATATTTTTCTGGAACTCTCTAGCTTTTTCAATGATCCATCAGATGTTGGCGATTTGATCTCTGGTTCCTCTGCCTTTTCTAAATTTTATTTTACTTTATTTTACTTTACAATACTGTATTGGTTTTGCCAACATCAACGGGTGTACATGAATTCCCAATCCTGAACCCCCCTCCCAACTCCCTCCCTATACCTTCTCTCTGGGTCATCCCAGTGCACCAGCCCCAAGCATCCTGTATCCTGCATCAAACCTAGACTGGCAATTCGTTTCTTACATGATATTATACATGTTTCAATGCCATTTCAAAAGTCTGTTCTATACATCTGTATCTCTTTTGCTGTCTTGCATACAGGGTTATCATTACCATCTTTCTAAATTCCATATATATGCATTAGTATACTGTATTGGTGTTTTTCTTTCTGGCTTACTTCACTCTGTATAATAGGCTCCAGTTTCATCCACCTCATTAGAACTGATTCAAATGTATTCTTTTTAATGGCTGAGTAATACTCCATTGTGTATATGTACCACAGCTTTCTTATCCATTCATCTGCTGATGGACATCTAGGTTGCTTCCATGTCCTGGCTATTATAAACAGTGCTGCGATGAACATTGTTGTGCATGTGTCTCTTTCAATTCTGGTTTCCTTGGTGTGTATGCCCAGCAGTGGGATTGCTGGGTCATAAGGCAGTTCTATTTCCAGATTTTTAAGGACTCTCCACACTGTTCTCCATAGTGGCTGTACTAGTTTGCATTCCCACCAACACTGTAAGAGGGTTCCCTTTTCTCCACACCCTCTCCAGCATTTATTGCTTGTCGACTTCTGGATCGCAGCCATTCTGACTGGTGTGAAATGGTACCTCATTGTGGTCTTGATTTCCATTTCTCTGATAATGAGTGATGTTGAGCATCTTTCATGTGTTTGTTAACCATCTGTATGTCTTCTTTGGAGAAATGTCTGTTTAGTTTTTTGGCCCATTTTTTGATTGGGTCGTTTATTTTTCTGGAATTGAGCTGCAGGAGTTGCTTGTATATTTTTGAGATTAGTCATCTGTCAGTGGCTTCATTTGCTATTATTTTCTCCCATTCTGAAGGCTGTCTTTTCACCTTGCTTAGAGTTTCCTTTGTTGTGCAAAAGCTTTTAATTTTAATTAGGTCCCATTTGTTTATTTTTACTTTTATTTCCAATATTCTGGGAAGTGGGTCATAGAGGATCCTGCTGTGATTTATGTCAGAGGGTGTTTTGCCTATGTTCTCCTCTGGGAGTTTTACAGTTTCTGGTCTTACATTTAGATCTTTAATCCACTTTGAGTTTATTTTTGTGTATGGTGTTAGAAACTGTTCTAGTTTCATTCTTTTACAAGTGGTTGGCCAGTTTTCCCAGCACAACTTGTTAAAGAGATTGTCTTTAATCCATTGTATATTCTTGCCTCCTTTGTCAAAGATAAGTTGTCCATAGGTGTGTGGATTTATCTTTGGGCTTTCTATTTTGTTCCATTGATCTATATTTCTGTCTTTGTGTCAGTACCATACTGTCTTGATGACTGTGGCTTTGTAGTAGAGTCTGAAGTCAGGCAGGTTGATTCCTCCAGCTCCATTCTTCTTTCTCAAGATTGCTTTGGCTATTCAAGGTTTTTTGTATTTCCATACAAATTGTGAAATTATTTGTTCTAGCTCTGTGAAAAATACCACTGGTAGCTTGATAGGGATTGCATTGAATCTGTAGATGCTTTGGGTAGTATACTCATTTTCACTATATTGATTCTTCCAATCCATGAACATGGTATATTTCTCCATCTATTAGTGTCCTCTTTGATTTCTTCCATCAGTGTTTTATAGTTTTCTATATATAGGTCTTTATTTTCTTTAGGTAGGTATATTCCTAAGTATTTTATTCTTTTCATTGCAATGGTGAATGGAATTGTTTCCTTAATTTCTTTTTCTACTTTCTCATTATTAGTGTATAGGAATGCAAGGGATTTCTGAGTGTTGATTTTATATCCTGCAACTTTACTATATTCATTGATTTAGTCTTGTAATTTTCTGGTGGAGTCTTTAGGGTTTTCTATGTAGAGGATCATGTCATCTGCAAACAGTGAAAGTTTTACTTCTTCTTTTCCAATTTGGATTCCTTTTATTTCTTTTTCTGCTCTGATTGCTGTGGCTAAAACTTCCAGAACTATGTTGAATAGTAGCGGTGAAAGTGGACACTTTTGTCTTGTTCCTGACTTTAGGGGAAATGATTTCAATTTTTCACCATTGAGGATAACGTTCGCTGTGGGTTTTTCATATATAGCTTTTATTATGTTGAGGTATGTTCCTTCTATTCCTGCTTTCTGGGGAGTTTTTAAAATAAATGGTTGTTCAATTTTGTCAAAGGCTTTCTCTGCATCTATTGAGATAATCATATGCTTTTTATTTTTCAATTTGTTAATGTGGTGAATTACATTGATTGATTTGCAGATATTGAAGAATCCTTGCATCCCTGGGATAAAGCCCACTTGGTCATGGTGTATGATCTTTTTAATGTGTTGTTGGATTCTGATTGCTAGAATTTTGTTAAGGATTTTTGCATCTATGTTCATCAGTGATATTGGCCTGTAGTTTTCTTTTCTTGTGGCATCTTTGCCAGGTTTTGGTATTAGGGTGATGGTGGCCTCATAGAATGAGTTTGGAAGTTTACCTTCCTCTGCAATTTTCTGGAAGAGTTTGAGTAGGATAGGTGTTCAGTTCAGTTCAGTCGCTCAGTTGTGTCCGACTCTTTGCGACCCCATGAATCGCAGCACACCAGGCCTCCCTGTCCATCACCAACTCCTGGAGTTCACTCAGACTCACACCCATTGAGTCAGTGATGCCATCCAGCCATCTCATCCTCTGTCGTCCCCTTCTCCTCCTGCCCCCAATCCCTCCCAGCATCAAAGTCTTTTCCAATGAGTCAACTCTTCGCATGAAGTGGCCAAAGTACTGGAGTTTCAGCTTTAGCATCATTCCTTCCAAAAAACACCCAGGGCTGATCTCCTTCAGAATGGACTGGTTGGATCTCCTTGCAGTCCAAGGAACTCTCAAGAGTCTTCTCCAACACCACAGTTCAAAAGCATCAATTCTTCAGTGCTCTGCCTTCTTCACAGTCCAACTCTCACATCCATACATGACCACAGGAAAAACCATAACCTTGACTAGATGGATCTTAGTCGGCAGAGTAATGTCTCTGCTTTGGATAGGTGTTAGCTCTTCTCTAAATTTTTTGTAGAATTCAGCTATGAAGCTGTCTGGACCTGGGCTTTTGTTTGCTGGAAGATTTCTGATTACAGTTTCAATTTCCGTGCTTGTGATGGGTCTGTTAAGATTTTCTATTTCTTCCTGGTTCAGTTTTGAAAAGTTGTACTTTTCTAAGAATTTGTCCAGTTCTTCCATGTTGTCCATTTTATTGGCATATAATTGCTGATAGTAGTTTCTTATGATCCTTTGTATTTCTGTGTTTTCTGTTGTGATCTCTCCTATTTCATTTCTAATTTTATTGATTTGATTTTTCTCCCTTTGTTTCTTGATGAGTCTGGCTAATGGTTTGTCAATTTTATTTATCCTTTCAAAGAACCAGCTTTTGGCTTTGTTGATTTTTGCTATGGTCTCTTTTGTTTCTTTTGCATTTATTTCTGCCCTAATTTTTAAGATTTCTTACCTTCTACTAACCCTGGGGTTATCCATTTCTTCCTTTTCTAGTTGCTTTAGGTGTAGAGTTAGGTTATTTATTTGATTTTTTGCTTGTTTCTTGAGGTATGCCTGTATTGCTATGAACTTTCCCCTTAGAACTGCTTTGACAGTGTCCCATAGGTTTTTGGTTGTTGTGTTTTCATTTTCATTCGTTTCTATGCATATTTTGATTTCTTCTTTGATTTCTTCTGTGATTTGTTGGTTATTCAGAAGCGTGTTCTTCAGCCTCCATATGTTGGAATTAATAGTTTTTCTCCTTTAATTGATATCTAATCTTAGTGCATTATGGTCAGAAAAGATGCTTGGAATGATTTCAATTTTTTTGAATTTATCAAGGCTAGATTTGTGGCCCAGGATGTGATCTATCCTGGAGAAGGTTCCATATGCACTTGAGAAAAAGGTGAAATTCATTGTTTGGGGGTGAAATGTCCTATAGATATCAATCAGGTCTAATTCGTCTATTGCATCATTTAAAGTTTGTGTTTATTTGTTAATTTTCTATTTAGTTGATCTATCCATAGGTGTGAGTGGGGTATTAAAGTCTCTGACTATTATTGTGTTATTGTTAATTTCCCCTTTCATACTTGTTAGTATTTCTCTTAAATATTGTGGTGCTCCTATGTTGGGTGCATATATATTTATAATTGTTATATCTTCTTCATGGATTGATCATTTGATCATTATGTAGTGTCCTTCTTTGTCTCTTTACAGCCTTTGTCTTAAAGTCTATTTTATCGGATATGAGTATTGCTACTCCTGCTTTCTTTTGGTCTCTATTTGCGTGGAATATCTTTTTCCAGCCCTTCACTTTCAGTCTGGATGTGTCCCTTGTTTTGAGGTGGGTCTCTTGTAGACAACATATATAGGGGTCTTGTTTTTGTATCCATTTAGCCAGTCTTTGTCTTTTGGTTGGGGCATTCAACCCATTTACATTTAAGGTAATTATTGATAAGTATGATCCCATTGCCATTTACTTTATTGTTTGGGGTTCAGATTTATACTCCCATTTTGTGTTTCCTGTCTAGAGAATATCCTTTAGAATTTGTTGGAGAGCTGGTTTGGTGGTGCTGAATTCTCTCAGCTTTTGCTTGTCTGTAAAGCTTTTGATTTCTCCTTCATATTTGAATGAGATTCTTGCTGGGTGCAGTAATCTGGGTTGTAGGTTATTTTCATTCATCACTTTAAGTATGTCTTGCCATTCCCTCCTGGTCTGGAGGGTTTCTATTGAAAGATCAGCTGTTATCCTTATGGAAATCCCCTTGTGTGTTATTTGTTGTTTTTCCCTTGCTGCTTTAAATATTTGTTCTTTGTGTTTGGTCTTTGTTAATTTGATTAATATGTGTCTTGGGGTGTTTCACCTTGGGTTTATCCTGTTTGGGACTCTCTGGGTTTCTTGGACTGGGTGATTATTTCCTTCCCCATTTTAGGAGAGTTTTCAACTATTATCTCCTCAAGTATTTTCTCATGGTCTTTCTTTTTGTCTTCTTCTTCTGAGACTCCTATAATTCGAATGCTGGGGCATTTAACATTGTCCTGGAGGTCTCTGAGATTGCCCTCATTTCTTTTAATTTGTTTTTCTTTTTTCCTCTTGGATTCATTTATTTCTACCATTCTATCTTGTATTTCACTAATCCTGTCTTCTGCCTCCGTTATTCTACTATTTGTTGCCTCCAGAGTGTTTCTTATCTCATTTATTGCATTATTCATTATATATTGACTCTTTTTTATTTCTTCTAGGTCCTTGTTAAACCTTTCTTGCATCTTCTCAATCCTTGTCTCCAGGCTGTTTATCTGTGATTCCATTTTGATTTCAAGATTTTGGATCATTTTCACTATCAATATTCAGAATTCTTTATCAGGTAGATTCCCTATCTCTTCCTCTTTTGTTTGGTTTGGTGTGCATTTATCCTGTTCCTTTACCTGCTGGGTATTTCTCTGTCTCTTCATCTTGTTTATATTGCTGTGTTTGGGGTGGCCTTTCTGTATTCAGGCAGTTTGTGGAGTTCTCTTTATTTTGGAGTTTCCTCTCTGTGGGTGGGATTGTATCAGTGGCTTGTCAAGGTTTCTTGGTTAAGGAAGCTTGTCTTGGTGTTCTGATGGGTGGAGCTGGATTTCTTCTCTCTTGGATGCAATGAAATGTCCAGTAATGAGTTATGAGGTGTCAGTGGTTTTGGAGTAACTTTGAGCTGCCTGTATATTGAAGCTCAGGGCTGTGTTCCTGTGTTGCTGGAGAGTTTGTGTGGTATGTCTTGCTCTGGAACTTGTTGGCCCTTGGGTGGTGCTTGGTTTCAGTGTAGGTATGGAGGCATTTGATGAGGTCCTATCAATTAATGTTCTCTGGAGTCAGGAGTTCTCTGATGTTCTCAGGATTTGGACTTAAGCCTCCTGCTTCTGGTTTTCAGTTTTATTTTTACAGTAGTCTCAAGACTTTTCCTTCTATACTGCACCTTTGATAAAACATCTAGGTTAAAGAAGAAAAGTTTCTCCGCATTGAGGGACACCTGGAGAGGTTCCCAGAGTTACATGGAGAAGAGAAGAGGGAGGGGTGAGTTAGAGGTGACCTGAATGAGATGAGGTGGAATCAAAAGAGGAGAGAGCAAGCTAGCCAGTAATCACTTCCTTATATGCGTTCCACTGTCTGGACTGCTCAGAGATGTTCACAGATTTATACAGAGAAGGGGAGAGGGAGGAAGGAGACATAGGTTATCAGGAGGATAAGAGAGGGGAATGAAAAGGAGAGAGACAGATCCAGCCAGTAATCAGTTCCCTAAGTGTTCTCCAACATCTGGAACACACAGAGATTCACAGAGTTGGGTAAAGAGAAGGAGGAAGGAGACAGAGGCGACCTGGTAGAGAAAAAGGAGAGTCCAAAGGATGAGAGAACAGTCAAGCCTGTACACTCGCTCTCAAGTAAAAATGGGTACTGAAGGTTGGGTTTTTGAAAGTACAAAATTGATAACAAATACCAAAAAGCAAAGATTAAAAATCTAGAGTAGAGGTTGGATTTTCAAAAATACAATATTAGAGAAAAGGAGAAGAAGAATAAAAAAAAGTCACAAGAATCATAAAAAAAAATAAAATGAAGTTTGCTTTAAAAATAGTGTCTTTTTTTGAAAAGTAATAGGTTATAAAAATGAAAATTAAAGGAGAAATAGAGCACTTAAAATTTTTTAAATGTTTTTAAAAAAAAGAAAATGAAAAGAAGAAAAAAACAAAACAAAAGAATGATCATAAAAACAGTAAAGGTATATCTAGGACTTTCTCTGGTGTTGTTGTGGGGAGTGTGGAGTCAGTTCATTTTCGAATAGTTCCTTGGTCTGGCTTGTATTTCTCAAGATCTATAGGCCCCTTCCTATGTAGTGGGTACTAACGACACAGGGTTTTACTCTATTGCCCCTGTCACTTCCAAGGCAGTTCCCTCTGTTTTAGCTTCTTCTGTGCCTGATTTCCGCCCTGACACAAGGAGCAGGGGTGGTGGGGGGGGGGGGTGGACTTTTTTTTTTTTTTTTTTTAGGCTTACTTGTTCAGTCGCGCTGTGGGGATGTGTTCGCAGTGTCTCAGCCATGCTGGGCCTGCCTCTGCTCACAGCGCACACAGCTCAGCTCTAGGTTTCTCGGCTGGCAACCGTCTGAGGCTGACCCTCGGCTGCATGCACCTCCCAGGTCTAAGCCGCTCAGGTAGTCCTCAGAGGCGCAGACTCGGTTGGGCCTGCGTTTTGTGCCCTTCTCAAGTCCGAGTAGCTCAGGTGTTTGGCAAGCACGGTCATTGCGACTTATCGCCTCTTCCATCCCTGCTGCTCAGTTTTCTGGGTATACAGCTGGCACACCTTCTCAGGTGGATGATGACTGTCCAGAACCCCAAGAAGTCTTAGTTAGCAAAGAAGCTTGTTTTCAGTTTGGTAGTTAATGTCTCTCTGGGGCTTCAATTGCACCCTTCCGGCCCTTCCAGCTCTGGCTGTCTGTCACCGGAGGGGGATGGTCTGCAGCCGGCCAATTCTGTTCCATCCTTTGTTCTGTGCGCGGTCCTGGCGGTGTCTTAGGTTAGAGCTTTTAGCGTGGTAGCTATCCCACAGTCTGGTTTGCTAGCCCAAGTAGGTTCACTCTGGGTACACTCGGGGCATTTGGGCCTGATCCTCAAAAGGCAATGCAGCCCGTGCCTCCCTGCCCAGCCCCCACTTGCTAATGGCAGATGCAGGCATCTGCGCTGCTTCTCCACTGGGGGAGTTACCATTGGGCTCATAATCTGTGGATTTTAATTATTTATTTTCTTCCTGTTATGTTGCCCTCTGTGCTTCCAAGGCTCACCAGACTCGGCAGTGAGAGTGTTTTCTGGTGTTTGGAAACTTCTCTCTTTTAAAAAGACTCCCTTCCTGGGACGGAGCTCCCTCCCTACCCTTTTTGTCTTTTTTTTTTTTTTTTGTCTTATATTTTTTCCTACCTGTTTTTGAACGCAACAAACTGCTTTTCTGGGTGCCTGATATCCTCTGCCGGCATTCAGAAGTTGTTTTGTGGAATTTACTCAGCGTTGAAATGTTCTTTTGATGAATTTGTGGAGGAGAAAGTGGTCTCCCCATCCTATTCCTCTGCCATTTTAGGACTGCCCCTCTGCCTTTTCTAAAATCAGCTTGAACATCTGGAAGTTCACAGTTCACCTATTGTTGAAGCCTGGCTTTGAGAATTTTGAGCATTACTTTACTAGCATGTGAGATGAGTACAATGATGTGGTAGTTTGAGCATTCTTTGGCAATGCCTTTCTTTGGGATTGGAATAAGACTGACTTTTCCAGCCCTGTGGCCAAAACTGAGCTTTGGAAATTTGCTGGCATATTGAGTGCAGCACTTTCACAGCATCATCTTTTAGGATTGGAAATAGCTCAACTGGAATTCCATCACCTCCACTAGCTTTGTTCATAGTGATGCTTCCTAAGGCCCACTTGACATCACATTTCAGGATGTCTGGCTATAGGTGAGTCTTCACATTCCAAGATGTCTGGCGCTAGGTGAGTGATCACACCATCGTGATTATCTGGGTCATGAAGATCTTTTTTGTATAGTTCTTCTGTGTATTCTTGCTATCTCTTCTTAATATCTTCTGCTTCTGTTAGGTCCATACCATTTCTGTCCTTTATTGAGCCCACCTTTGCATGAAATATTCCCTTGGTATCTCCAATTTTCTTGAAGAGATCTCTAGTCTTTCCCATTCTAGTGTTTTCCTCTATTTCTTTGCATTGATCGCTGAGGAAGGCTTTCTTATCTCTCCTTACTATTCTTTGGAACTCTGCATTCAAATTGGTTTATCTTTCCTTTTCTCCTTTGCTTTTCACTTCTCTTCTTTTCACAGCTATTTGTAAGGGCGTCTCAGATAGCCATTTTGCCTTTTGCATTTCTTTTCTGTGGGGATGGTCTTGATCCCTGTCTCCTGTACTATGAACCTCTGTCCATATTTCATCAGGCACTCTGTCTATCAGATCTAGTCCCTTAAATCTATTTCTCACTTCCACTGTATAATCACAAGCGATTTGACTTTGGTCATACTTGAATGGTCTAGTGGTTTTCCCTACTTTCTTCAATTTAAGTCTGAATTGGCAATAAGGACTTCATGATCTGAGCCACAGTCATCTGCCGGTCTTGTTTTTGCTGATTGTCTAGAGATTCTCGATCTCTAGAAATATAATCTGCAAAGAATATAATCAATCTGATTTCAATGTTGACCATCAGGTGATGTCCATGTGTAGAGTCTTCTCTTGTGTTGTTGGAAGAGGGTGTATGCTATGACCAGTGCGTTATATAAGTTACAGGTTATAAGTTACATGTGTACAATATAGTGATTCACAATTTTTAAAGGTTATATTCCATTTATTGTTGTTCAGTTGCTAAGTTGTGTCCGATTCTTTGTGACCCATTGACTGCAGCTCACCAGTCTTTCCTGTCCTTCACTATCTCCCAGAGTTTACTAAAACTCATGTCCATTGAGGCAGTGATGCCATCTTACCATCTCATCCCCCTTTTCCTCCTGTTCTCAGTCTTTCCCAGTATCAGGGTCTTTTCCAATGAGTCCGCTGTTCACATCAGGTGGCCAAAGTATTGGATATTCAGCTTCAGCATCAGTCCTTCCAGTGAATATTCAGGGTTGATTTCCTTCAGGATGGACTGGTTTGATCTCCTTGCAGTCCAAGGGACTCTGAAGAGTCTTCTCCAGCACCACGGTTCTAAAGCATCAGTTCTTTGGTGTTCAGCCTTCTTTATGATCCAATTCCCACCCATACATGGCAGCTGGAAAACCCATAGTTTAACTATGTGAACCTTTGTCAGCAAAATGATGTTTCTGATTTTTAATATGCTGTCCATGTTTGTCTTGGCTTTTCTTTCAAGGAGCAAGTGTCTTTTAATTTCATGGTTTCAGTCACCATCTGCAGTGATTTTTGGAGGCCAAGAAAAGAAAGTCTGTTATTGTTTCCATTGTTTTCCCATCTATTTGCCATGAAGCGATGAGTTTGGATGTCATGATCTTAGTTTCTTGAAGGTTGAGTTTTAAGTCAGCTTTTTCACTCTCCTCTTTTACCTTCATCAAGAGGCTCTTTAGTTCTTCTTCACTTGGTGGCATTAGGGTGGTGTCAGTCTGATTTTGGTGTTGACCATCTGGTGATGTCCATGTGTAGAGTCTTCTTTTGTGTTGTTGGAAGAGGGTGTTTGCTATGAGCAGTGCATTCTCTTGGCAAAACTCTGTGAGACTTTGGCCTGCTTCATTCTTTACCCCAAGGCCAAATTTCCCTGTTACTCCAGGTGTTTCTTGACTTCCTACTTTTGCATTCCAGTCCCCTATAATGATAAGGATACCATTCCATAGTAGGCATCAAACTTAATTAATCTAGTACTTCTTTATCTTCTAATATGTAAAGATAATGGTGCTCAGAGGGATTATGGGTTTTTTTCCCCTCAAAACCATAGATTTTGATTGTGGGAGAATCAAGATCCACAGACATTTCCACTGGTTGCATTTCATGTATTAATGGAGAGACCAGTACTCATATGCTGCTGCTGAGAGTCTACGAGTCAATCTCATGGAATAAGACAAGTGTCCTTGGATTGGTAGAAGGAAGTTAAGTGTTCTTAAACTAGTCAGAGTTGAAAATCTTGTTCTACCAGTGTAGTTTAGGGAGAAGTTTCTCATATATTTAAATGCACTACGATTTGTTTTGTCTTACTTTAAACGGATAAAGTCCTCCTCTTTAAATTTTCTTAGGTGAAACAATTCTTCTGTGTGAATTTTGAGTTCTGTAAGTGGGTAGAATGGGCACTTTCTCATGGAAAAGGGCAAGATTTTAGGCAGGTGGTTTTATAGCCTACTCAGCGCACACTACCCCTGCAGTTAGACAGTTTCCCTTAAGAGTTCAGGAGGACTTGAATGCATTGCCAGGTCTTAATTCCTTCTGATTTTCTTTAAAATAAAAAATTCTTTTGGGTTTTGATTTGGTGTCATGAATGAAAACTTTTGCCATGCCATATCAACAAAGGATGCTGCAGTGTAGCCCTCAGCCACTATCACCACCACCATGGTGAGCCCAAGTGGACTCAGGATGGAGACAAATGGGTTGCCTGCTGCCCAGCCATCAGTCACTGCAGACACCACACAGTGCACCATGAAGGGACTCTGGATGTGAAAGCATAGGACATAGGGCCCAGATAGCTGAGATGCACATCAGAGAATCATTTCCATGAGCCCAAACTCTTGTTTCTTGCAATACATCAGTTCATTTCAGTCCCTCACTGTGTCCAACTCTTTGCGACCCCATGGAATGCAGCACACCAGGCCACCCTGTCCATCACCAACTCCCGTAGTCTATCCAAACTCATGTCCATTGGGTCAGTGATGCCATCCAACCATCTCATCCTCTGCTGTCCCCTTCTCCTACTGCCTACAATCTCTCCCAGCATCAGGGTCTTTTCAAATGAGTCAGCTCTTCGCATCAGGTGGCCAATGTATTGGAGTTTCAGCTTCAGCATCAGTCTTTCCAATGAACATTCAGGACTGATCTCCTTTAGGATTGACTGGTTGGATCGCCATATAGCCCAAAGGACTCTCAAAAGTCTCCTCCAACACCAGAGTTCAAAATCATCTATTCTTCAGCGCTTAGCTTTCTTTATAGTCCAACTCTCACATTCATACATGACTATTGGAAAAACTATAGCATTCACTACCTGGACTTTTGTTGGCAAAGTAATGTCTCTGCTTTTTAACATGCTGTCTGGGTTGGTCATAACTTTCCTTCCAAAGAGCAAGCGTCTTTCAATTTCATGGCCATAGTCACCATCTGCAGTGATTTTGGAATCCCCAAAATAAAGTCTGCCACTGTTTCCACTATTTTCCCATCTATTTGCCATGAAGTAATAGGACCAGATGCCATGATCTTAGTTTTCTGAATGATGAGCTTTAAGCCAAATTTTTCACTGTCTTCTTTCACTTTCATCAAGAGGCTCTTTAGTACTTCTTCACTTTCTGCCATAAGGGTGGTGTCATCTGCATATCTGAGGTTCTTGATATTTCTCCCAGCAATCTTGATTCCAGCTTGTGCTTCATCCAGCCCAGCATTTCTCATGACGTACTCTACATATAAGTTAAATAAGCACAGTGACAATATGCAGCCTTGACATACTCCTTTTCCTATTTGGAACCTGTCTGTTGGTCCATGTCCAGTTCTAACTGTTGTTTCCTGACCTGCATACAGATTTCTCAAGAGGCAGGTCAGGTGGTCTGGTATCCCCATCTCTTTCAGAATTTCCATAGTTTATTGTGATCCACACCGTCAAAGGCTTTGCCATAGTTAATAAAGCAGAAATTGATGCTTTTCTGGAACTCTTTAGCTTTTTCGATGATCCAGCAGATGTTGGCAAATTTGATCTCTGGTTCCTTTGCCTTTTCTAAAACCAGCTTGACCATCTGGAAGTTCACAGTTCACGTATTGCTAAAGCCTGACTTGGAGAATTTTGAGCATTAATTTACTAGTGTGTGAGATGAGTGTGATTGTGCTGCAGTTTGAGCATTCTTTGGGATTGCCTTTCTTTGGGATTGGAATGAAAACTGACCTTCTGCAATCCTGTGGCCACTGTTGAGTTTTCCAAATTTGCTGGCATATTGAGTCCACTACATAGAAAACACTAAATCCATTAAGTTGAGATGTCTGACTTTCTTTAATTAACAGTAATCTTTTGATATTCCTGACCACCTGGTTTTTGTTGCAAAATCCTACACATCCTGGCTGTTCCCTTGAGTCTTGGGAGCACTTCCTCAGAGCTACCTGAGAGGCTGCCTTCTGGACTGAAGTCCTCATGAAGTCCATCAAATAAAACAATATTCTCCACTTTTTAGGTTGTGCACTTTTTCCAGTTGATTTGTTGTATAAACTGTTGACAAAAGCTAAATTCTCCTGAGAATTTGAAAGCTAAACTCTCCTGAGAAAATCACAACATCTCAAATCACTAAGACTTCCATGGCCCATCCTCGTCAGATGTGTGGGTAGGGAATGAGGAAGGGCACATTCTAGTAATCTTGTACCAGTCAGACCCTGTAAAGCAGGAAGGGAATGTGTGGGTCCATAAGAGAAACAAAAAGCAAGCAGGAGAAAAGGTAGAGAAAAAGAGAAAATGATTGATTAGATTGCTAGAGCTGCTCTATCAGATTACTACAAACTAAAAGCAGAGACATTTATTGGGTAATAGTTTGGGAGTTCAAACTCGAAATGTTGAGAGAGCTGTGCTCTCTGTAGGCTCTTAGATCCTTCCTGGCCTCTTCTGGGCTTCTGGGGTTGCTGGCAATCCTCAGCTTCTAAACATATCACTGCAACCTCTTTCCTCTTGCATTTCACTATAAGCAGAAGGAGGAACCAGGCTGCACCTTCCACACTTTGCTTAGAAATCTCTTCAGCTAAATGGCCTACTTTACACCCAAATAGTAGAACAGGCAGTATCCCCAAGATACAGCAACCCACGTGTCTGACTTCTTTCTTCCCCGAAGTGCCCTGTGGTCTCATACAGCTCCCAAGAAACATGATCAGACACTGAGTCTGGCTTTCTGGACAAGATTAGGTCATTTAATAAGGGCCTTTTGGATCCACCATGATAACTCCAAACAATGAACATAATTTAAGAAATTTTGCTGCTATAGCAAGCACATGAAGGAAAAGCTTTCCACTTCACAAAAGTGAAGCACCCACAATGTTATAGCAACATTTCTGTCTCTTTAAAACAGTTTATTCACTGGCCCCACCCAATCTGCTTTCTGGCTCCGAGGTCTCAGAGGTGCAGCAGTTAGAGCAAAAGCAGGGGCTCAAACAGCTTCTCTGGAGGAAACCAGACAGCTCATCAAACCCTTAAATCAGGTGAGCCTGGCTGAGAACAGATCCCAGGGAGACAGAGCTGCAGGGACAGTAGGATAGGGGAGTCTAGGGAGGGCGTTGATTCTGGCCTGAGAAGGGACCAGGTGCTGTGCAAACAAGTCAGGAGGATGCTGCCAGAGCGGGGGAGGTGGCAGTAGGGAGGGGAGTAAGGATATCTGTTAACACATTGTCCATGCGTCTCATTTTAACAAGACAACCTTTTGCTGAATATTGCAACTTTCCTCCAGGAATCCCCAGAGGCTCAGTGGTAAAGAATCCACCTGCAATGCAGAGATGCAGGAGATATGGGTTCACTCTCTGGGCTGGGAAGATCACCTGGATGAGGAAATGGCAAACCACTCCAGTTTTTTTCGCCTGGGAAATCCCATGGACAGTGGAGCCTGGCAGGCTGGTAGTCCATGGGATCACAAAGAGTCAAACACCACTCAGAATACATGCAGGCACCTTCTATACAGTTGCTGTTGGAACCCAGAGTTTTCTCTTAGTGTCTTCAAGGCAGGTCTTTAGAACTACAAGGTAATTTAGGCCATTTTGTCTAAATACCTTGTTGAATTAAATTTAATTTTATATTACAATACAGTTTATTTTTAATGTATTAGTTTCTGGTGTACAGGTAAGTGACTTAGTTATATATATACATACACCCACTCTTTTTCAGATTCTTTGCCACATAATTTATTACAGAGTATTGAGTGGAGAAGGAAATGGCAACCATCTCCAGTGTTCTTGCCTGGAGAATCCCAGGGACGGGGAGCCTGGTGGGCTGCCATCGATGGGATCGCACAGAGTCAGACAAGACTGGAGCAACGTAGCCAGAGCAGAGTATTGAGTAGAGTTCAATAGGCAACATGCTTTACAGTAAGTCCTTGTTGATTTTATGGAAATAGAATCCCTGAGAGCATGGCGACTCCATGAGACCTTGGTGAATTCATGAGACAATGGATTACCCAGGTAACTAATGGCAGAGGAAACCTAAAACTCAGTTTGAATTCATTTCAATACTTAACAGAGAGAAGTTGTGTCCCTAGTAGGATGACAGATAAGTTGAGGAGCAGGTGCTCTGACGACAGGGTTAGCTATTCTAAAGAAAAAAATGTCTGTGAAACCCTCCCCTTGCCTTCTCTAACTAAACACATGCTACCTGTTCACAATTTGGCAAAGAGAGTGAATTATTTTCCCTTAATCTACCTCTGATCTGATGTAATCTATGGAATGATGAAACAGAGAAGGAACCTAGAAGAGGCTGGAGTGTGCAGTGGATAAGAGTGACCGTGGTAGTCAGACAGACTTTGAATTGGGTCCATCTCTTCTCAATAGTAATTTACACCATAACTGTGGGCAAGTGTCTCAGAATTCTTGAGCCACATCAGTTTCTTCACTTAAACAATTCTGATAATAAAATTTCTTCCCTGAAGATTTTTTGGGGAGTGAGACACAATTATCTCTTGAATAACACAGGTTTGAATTGTGTGTAGTTTAATTTATATATTGTGCCTCATTTTTGCATCACATTATCTTTTTGATTATTATGTAATCAAATTGATATTCTTTTTCCTTCAGTTCGGTTCAGTTCATTCGCTCAGTCGTGTCCAACTCTGCAACCCCATGGATCACAGCACGCCAGGCCGCCCTGTCCATCACCAACTCCCAGAGTTCACTCAGACTCACGTCCATCAAGTCCATGATGCCATCCAGCCATCTCATCCTCTGTTGTCCCCTTCTCCTCCTGCCCCAATCCCTCCCAGAATCAGGGTCTTTTCCAATGAGTCAACACTTCGCATGAGGTGGCCAAAATATTGGAGTTTCAGCTTTAGCATCAGTATTTCCAATGAACACCCAGGACTGATCTCCCCTAAAATGAACTGGATAGATCTCCTTGAAGTCCAAGGGACTCTCGAGAGTCTTCTCCAACAACACAGTACAAAAGCATCAATTCTTCAGCAATCAGCTTTCTTCAGAGTCCAACTCTCACATCCATACATGACTACTGGAAAAACCATAGCCTTGACTAGACGGACCTTTGTTGGCAAAGTAATGTCTTTACTTTTGAATATGTTATCTAGGTTGGTCATAACTTTCCTTCCAAGGAGTAAGTGTCTTTTAATTTCATGGCTGCAATCGCCATCTGCAGTGATTTTTGAGCCCCTCCAAAATAAACTATGACACTGTATCTACTGTTTCCCCATCTATGTGCCATAAAATGATGGGACCAGATGCCATGATCTTAGTTTTCTTTTCTTTTCTTTTATTTTTTTTATGTTCTTAGTTTACTGAATGTTGAGCTTTAAGCCAACTTTCTCACTCTCCTCTTTCACTTTCAGTAAGACACTCTTTAGTTCTTCTTCACTTACTGTCATAAGGGTGGTGTCATCTGCATATCTGAGGTTATTGATATTTCTCCCAGCAATCTTGATTCCAGCTTGTGCTTCTTCCAGCCCAGCATTTCTCATGATGTACTCTGCATAGAAGTTAAATAAGCAGGGTGACAATATACAGCCTTTACGTACTCCTTTTCCTATTTGGAATCAGTCTGTTGTTCCATGCCCAGTTCTAATTGTTCTTGACCTGCATATAGGTTTCTCAAGAGGCAGGTCAGGTAGTCTGGTATTCCCATCTCTTGAAGAATTTTCCACAGTTTATTGTGATCCACACAGTCAAAGGCTTTGCCATAGTCAATAAAGCAGAAATAGATATTTTTTTCTGGAACTCTCTTGCTTTTCTGATGATCCAGTGGATGTTGGCAATTTGATCTCTGGTTCCTCTGCTTTTTCTAAAATCAGCTTGAACATCTGGAATTTCACAGTTCACGTATTGCTGAAGCCTGGCTTGGAGAATTTTGAGCATTACTTTACTAGCGTGTGAGATGGGTGCAATTGTGTGGTAGTTTGAGCACTCTTTGGCATTACCTTTCTTTGGGATTGGAATGAAAACTGACCTTTTCCAGTCCTGTGGCCACTGCTGAGTTTTCCAAATTTGCTGGCATATGGAGTGCAGCACTTTCACAGCATCATCTTTCAGGATTTGAAATAGCTCAACTGGAATTCCATCACCTCCACTAACTTTGTTCGTAGTGATGCTTTCTAAGGCCCACTTGACTTCACATTCCAGGATGTCTGGCTCTAGATAAGTGATCACACCATCGTGATTATCTGGGTTGTGAATAATTTTTTTGTACAGTTCTTCTATGTATTCTGGCCACCTCTTAATATCTTCTGCTTCTGTTAGGTCCATACCATTTCTGTCCTTTATCGAGCCCATCTTTGCATGAAACGTCCCATTGGTATCTCTAATTTTCTTGAAGATATCTCTAGTCTTTCCCATTCTGTTCTTTTCCTCTATTTCTTTGCATTGATCGCTGAGGAAACCTTTCTTATATCTCCTTGCTATTCTTTGGAACTCTACATTCAGATGCTTATATCTTTCCTTTTCTCCTTTGGTTTTCGCTTCTCTTCTTTTCATAGCTATCTGTAAGGCCTCCTCAGACAGCCATTTTGCTTTTTTGCATTTCTTTTCCATGGGGATGGTCTTGATCCCTGTCTCCTGTACAATGTCACAAACCTCATTCCATAGTTTATCAGGCACTCTGTCTATCAGATCTAGTCCCTTAAATCTATTTCTCACTTTTGCCTTGGCTCTATCCCTTCATTCTTTCTGGAGTTATTTCTCCACTGATCTCCAGTAGCATATTGGGCAGTTACCAACCTGGAGAGTTCCTCTTTCAATAGCCTATCATTTTGCCTTTTCATACTGTTCATGGGGTTCCCAAGGCAAGAATACTGAAGTGGTTTGCCATTCCCTTCTCCAGTGGACCACAAGACCTCTCCACCATGACCCATCTGTCTTGGGTGGCCCCACATGGCATGGCTTAGTTTCATTGAGTTAGACAAGGCTGTGATCCGTGTGATCAGATTGGCTAGTTTTCGGTAATTATGGTTTCAGTGTGTCTGCCCTCTGATGCCCTCTCACAACACCTACCATCTTACTTGGGTTTCTTTTACCTTGGATGTGGGGTATCTCTTCACAGCTGCTCCAGCAAATCGCACCCGCTGCCCCTTACCTTGGACAAGGGGTATCTCCTCAAGGCCACCCCTCCTGACCTTGAACGTGGAGTAGCTTCTCTCAGCCCTCCTTTCCTCCTCTCTTTCCTTACTCTTTTTCAAATCTTGCACATATTTTCCCTCATCCCCACATTACAGAGATTTACCTATGTTTCTTCTGTTATTTATATGGATTAATTTTTGGACATTTAAATTTCTAATTTACTTGGAATTTGAATGGCATCAGGAAATGGATGCAGTTTTATATTTTTCTATATAGTTATTTCAATATTGCTTATTAGTCCACCTTTTTTCCCACTGATGTAAGATGCTGCTTTAGTGAATATAAATGTAACATAATATAACTGAACTGAATATAAATGAGTATAGTGTGATCAATTTAGTCTATTTCTGAATTTTGTTTGCGTCTCACTGTTCTGTCTATTCATGCACCATACAGCTTTAATTATAGAAATGATAATGTTCTACAATCTGCTAAAGCTTCTGGTCTTTCTGGTCTTCCTTCATTGATACTTTTTCTTGATTGTCAAGGATGCTGCTGCTGCTGCTGCTAAGTCACTTCAGTCATGTCTGACTCTGGGCGACCCCATAGACAGCAGCCCACCAGGCTCCCCCATCCCTGGGATTCTCCAGGCAAGAACACTGCAGTGGGTTGACATTTCCTTCTCCAGATTGTCAAGGCTAGCTTTTCTATTTTCTTCATCCAAATGAACTTTATAATCAACTATATTAGTTGCATGAAAAAATAAGTGATGACAAAAATGTTTTAAATTTATATTTATGTAAAGACATCTTAAAGAAGTATCTAATGTAAATTTTATAAACTGCCTTAAACACGAATCAGTGTTGAATTTGGCCAAATGACTCTTCTGCACCTAGTTAGTTTTCTTCTTAATCTATAACTAGAATGGGTTGTAAGAATCAATTTCTTCATGTTGGGCCACTATAGTGTTTCTAAAATGATCATATTATCATGGTGTATTGCTTTTTAGTGTCTAATAATGGCCTCTTCTTCCACCATCAGGATCATGGAATGGCTAAGAATTCAGAAGTTATCAAAGCAAATACGGGTTTTGGACGTATGGGACTAAGAAACCTTTCTAGGCAAATAAGGAAGGAAATTGTGTCTTTTCTGAGAGTAATAGAAAAATGTGGGAAAAAAAAACACATTTCCTTGTTTCTTATTTTCTTACTGTTGGAGACAAGTGGTAAATAACGCTGGTACTATAACTGTCTGTAGCCATCCATCACTCTCATGACTGCTGAGACTCAGGAACACTGGGAGTAGAAGGCCTGGATTAGAAGTGGTCTCTCACCCCAAGGCCCCTGAAGCCAAGGGCTCCAAGAACCGACCCCTTCATGTAGCCTCCCTTTTATGACCACTGTTCTCTTCACCACTGCTGGAGGTTTATAACTATAACCACCAATCTCTGAGAAGCAGTGTGGGTAAGCAGACTAGGGTTCACAATTCCTGCCAGTGGAAGTGTGGGTATATGTTCTCATTGTTGCTGTTGTCTTTGTTGTTCAGTCACTCAGTCGTGTCCAACTCTTTGTGACCCCATGGACCCCATCACACCAGGCTTCCCGTCCTTCGCCATCTCTCAGAGTTTGCTCAAACTCATGTCCATTGAGTCAATGATACCATCCAACTATCCCATCCTCTGCCGTCCCCTTCTCCTCCTGCCTTCAATCTTTCACAACATCAGGGTCTTTTCCAATGAGTCTTTTCCTCTTCACATCAGGTGGCCAAAATATTGGAGTATCTGCTTCAGTATCAGTCCTTTCAATGAATATTCAGGTTTGATTTACTTAAGGATTGCCTGGTTGGATCTCCTTGCTGTCCAAGGGACTCTCAAGAGGCTTCTCCAGCTCCACAGTTCAAAAGCATCAATTCTTCAGCACTCAGCCTTCTTTATAGTGCAACTCTCACATCCATACATGACTACTGGAAAAACCATAGCTTTGACTATACAGACCTGTGTCCTCAAAGTAAAGTCTCTGCTTTTTAATACACTGTATAGGTTTGTCATAGCTTTTCTTCACAGGAGCAAGTTTTTCTTTCAAGGAGGGGATTCCGGGTGGAGAAAAATCCGCTGCCTGCTCCGGTGCCCTCAGCCACTGCAGTTGTCCCCATGGAGCACCCTGAGGGCATTCGATGTGAAAGCACCAGACACTGGCCACAGATAGCTCAGTGTACATCAAAGGAATCATTTCAAAGAGCCCAGTTCTTGCACCTTTCCTACATAGAAAACTACTAAATTCACTAACTGAAGATATCTCATTTTCTGTAATTTACCATAGTCTTTTGATGTTTCCGACTACCTGGTGTTTGTTGCAAAATCATACACATAGTGACTCTTCCCTTGTCTCTTGGGAGTGGACTCTCAGAGCTATCCAAGAGGCTGCCTCCTGGACCAAATTCTCAAATAAATCTAATTCTCAGCTTTTAGGTTATACACTTTTTTCAGTCGATTTCTTGTTTAAACTGTTGAACGAGACATTCTCCTGAGAAAGCCACAACTCTCTCATCCCTGAGACTTCCATGGCCCATCCTGGCCACAGGTATAGGTAGCAAATGAAGAAGGACACAATCTAGTAACCGTGCACCGTCGGACCTTGTAAAGCAGGAGGGGAATGTGGGGTCAGTAAGAGGAACAAAACACAGGCAGAGCAAAAGAGAAAGGTGATAGATTAGATCCCTAGAGCTGCTCCAACAGATCACTGCAAACTATGGAGCTTGAAAGCAAGACATTTATTGCCTCACAGTTCTAGTTCAAACTCAAGATGGCGGCAGAACCGTGCTCTCTGAAGGCTCTTAGATCCTTCCTGGCCACTTCCGGGCTTCTGGGGCTGCTGGCAATCCTCAGCTTCTAGATGCATCACTGCAATCTCTTTCCTCTTGCCTTTCACTATAAGCAGAGGAGGAACCAGTCTGCACCTTCCACATTTTGCTTGGAAATCTCTTCAGCTAAATGGTCAGGTTTGTCACTTACAAGTTCTACTTTCCATCCAACAGAACAGTGAGTATCCCCAGGAGACAGCAAGCTTCTTCCCTGAAGCGCCCTGTGGCCTCTCACAGCTACCAGGAGAGATGATCAGACACTGTGTCTGGGTTTCTGGGCAAGATTTAAGTCATTTACTATAACCCCAAACAACAAGTATAATTTTGGAAATTTTGATGTGACTGCAAGCACATGGAGAAAAACCTTCCAACTTAGCAAACCTAAGCGCCACTTATGGGCAATATTTCTGTCTCGTTTTTAAAAAAGGGTCTTCACTAGCCCAACCCAGTTTGCTTCCTGGCTCTGAGGTCTCATAGGTGCAGCAGTTTAAGCAAAAGCAGGTGCTCAAACAGCTGCTCTGAAGGAAACTTGACAGCTCATCAAGTACTTAAACCAGGTAAGCCTGGCTGAGAACAGGCTCCAGAGCACAGAGCTGTAGGGGCAGTAGGATACCTGGAGTTGGAGAGGGCCTGGATTCTGGCCTGAGAAGGGACCACATGCTGTGCAAGCAACTCCGCCAAGAGGATGCTGCCAGAGTGGGAGTGGTGGAGGGTAGGGAGGGGAGTAAGGATGCTTGTTAGCATAATATCCATGCATCTCATTTTAACATGACAGTCTTTAGCTGAATACTACACCTTCCATCCAGTTGTTGTGGGGATAGACATTGAGTACACTTGATAATCCAGACATTTCTCTTAAGAAGAAATGCATTCCCAAAGCAGGTCTTTAGAGTTGGAAGGCAAATGGAGGCCACCTAGTCTAAATCTCTCTTTTTTAAAATTTAGTTTCTATTTTATATTGCAGTATAGTTGATTGTAAATCAACTAATTTTTTTGGTGGTAAATGGTATTTGAAGAGTGAAATCTGGCATTAAGTGTGCTCACTGCTACTGGGCTTGTTGTTTTTATGCTTTTTCAATGAAGTTCAAAACTATACAAACACACACAACCAAGAATAGGATTCCTGAAAATAATTTTTTGCAGGTTTTTCTGGAGGGAGAGTAGTGGGAGAAGTTAAATATATCCCACTGGGGATGGACAAAGAAATGACTGCATTGTCAAGTCTCTTGGAACAGTCTTTTGTGTGGTTCATTCACAACACAAAATACAATTAGGCTCGTTTGCTTCTTTTGATTTTTACTAGTATTCTGAAATACAACTTTTGCTGTATAGTTGTGTAAACTATTTATATGGTTGTAAGATCAGTTCAGCTGGTAAAGAATCTGTTGGTAATGTGGGAGACGTGGGTTTGATCCCTGGGTTGGGAAGATCCCCTGGAGAAGAGAAAGGCTACCCACTCCAGTATTCTGGCCTAGAGAATTCCATGAACGAAGTCCATAGGGTCGCAAAGAGTCAGACATGACTGAGCGACTTTCACTTTTTCTTTTCAAGATCAAATCTATGAAATGTAAATATATCCCAACAAGTCTAGTTTCCAGCATCTGTCCCTGTCTCTGCCTTCCTCTTTTTCCCATCCCCACAGGAGTAACTTGTTGTTTGTTTAGTTTTCAGATTATTCTGCTCTTGTTTTTATAGATGAATGAAAAACACATATACTACCTTTTATATATGTAGTTCATATTCCTCCTTGTCAGAGAAATGCTAGTAAACTGTACATTATTTTCTTCACTTTGCTTTTTTTTTTTTCTTAATGATATACTCTGGAGATGTCTCCATACTCGATATAGAGATATACATCATTCCTTTTTACAATTGGCTAGTACTTCACTGGGTGAATATACTTTAGTTAATTCCATCAGGTCCCTAATGATGGGCATATGATAAGTTTTCGGTGTTCTGAGGTTTCAAATAGTGGTGTAGTTAACAGCCTTCTGCATAATTTTCTTCTTTTTTTTTTTTGGTCAGTGTACCTTTGGGATAAATCCTAAAATTGTGATTGATAATCAAAGGGTAAATGCATATGCACTGTTGCAACTTCTTGCTAACGTCTTTGTTTCTTTTAGAATGTTTTTCTCTTCCCAATAGTATTGCAGCAGAGGACCTATTTTCCCTAAACCTTTTATTTTTAAATATTTATTTATCTATTTGCCTGCTTAGTTGCAGCATGTGGAAACTTTGTTGCCTCATGTGGGATCTGTACTTGGAACACACGGGCACTCTGGTTGTGGTAGGGTAAGTTCCTCCATGGCATGTGAGATCTTAGTTCCCCAACCAGGGGTAGAACCTGCATCCCCAGCATTGTAAGGTGGATTCTTAACCACTGGGCCATGAGGGAGTCCCTCCCCTACACTGTTTACCAATAGATTGTGTCATCAAACTTTCAAACCTGTACATTAGAAATGATATCATAGTATAACATTAATTAATTTTGTGGTTTTCTATGTTATGATATATTTTTTGCTATTATGAGTGAATGTTATTATCTTTTTCAATATTAAAGATATATTTACATTTTTTCTTGAACTTGTTCATTCATATCTCTTACCCCATTTTCTATTGAGTTATGGGTCTTTTGTTTCTCTACTTTCAGATATTGTTTGTTTTCTAAAATATTTTTATTGAAGTATAGTCACCACCCTTATGGCAGAAAGTGAAGAGGAACTAAAAAGCCTCTTGATGAAAGTGAAAGTGGAGAGTGAAAAAGTTGGCTTAAAGCTCAACATTCAGAAAACTAAGATCATGGCATCTGGTCCCATCACTTCATGAGAAATAGATGGGGAAACAGTGGAAACAGTGTCAGACTTTATTTTTTTTTGGGGGGGGGTTCCAAAATCACTGCAGATGGTGACTGCAGCCATGAAATTAAAAGACGCTTACTCCTTGGAAGAAAAGTTATGACCAACCTAGGTAGTATATTGAAAAGCAGAGATATTACTTTGCCAAAAATGGTCTGTCTAGTTAAGGCTATGGTTTTTCCAGTGTTCATGTATGCATGTGAGAGTTGGACTGTGAAGAAAGCTGAGCAACAAAGAACTGATGCTTTTGAACTGTGGTGTTAGAGAAGACTCTTGCGAGTCCCTTGGACTGCAAGGAGATCCAAACAGTCCATTCTGAAGGAGATTAGCCCTGGGATTTCTTTGGAAGGAATGATGCTAAAGCTGAAGCTCCAGTACTTTGGCCACCCCATGCAAAGAGTTGACTCATTGGAAAAGACTCTGATGCTGGGAGGGATAGGGGGCAGGAGGAGAAGGGGATGACAGAGAATGAGATGGCTGGATGGCATCACGGACTCGATGGACGTGAGTCTGAGTGAACTCCGGGAGTTGATGATGGACAGGGAGGCCTGGCATGCTGCATTCATGGGGTCACAAAGAGTCGGACAGGACTGAGTGACTGAACTGAACTGAACTGACAGTCTATTTACTATAATTGCACCAAAGTGATTCAGTTATATAGATAGACAGATCGATAGATATTCTGATCCTTTTCCATTATAGGTTATTATAATTTTTTAGTTATAGCCCCTTTTATTATACAGTAAATCCTTGTTGCTTATGTATTTTATATACAGTGGTTCAGTTCAGTTCACTCACTCAGTCATGTCCAACTCTTTGAGACGCCATGAATCGCAGCATGCCAGGCCTCCCTGTTCATCACCAACTCCCGGAGTTCATTCAAACACCTGTCCATTGAGACGGTGATGCCATCCAGCCATCTCTTTCTCTGTCATCCCCTTCTCCTCCTGCCCCCAATCCCTCCCAGCATCAGAGTCTTTTCCAATGAGTCAGCTCTTCGCATGAGATGGCCAAAGTACTGGAGTTTCAGCTTTAGCATCATTCCATCCAAGGAAAACCCAGGACTGGTCTCCTTTAGGATGGACTGTTTGGATCTCCTTGCAGTCCAAGGTACTCTCAAGAGTCTTCTCCAACACCACACTTCAAAAGCATCAATTCTTCAGCACTCAGCTTTCTTCACAGTCCAACTCTCACATCCATATATGACTACTGGAAAAACCATAGCCTTGACTAGACGGACCTTTGTTGGCAAAGTAATGTCTCTGCTTTTGAATATGCTATCAAGGTTGGTCATAACTTTCCTTCCAAGGAGTAAGCATCTTTTAATTTCATGACTGCAGTCACCATCTGCAGTGATTTGGGAGCCCCCAAAATAAAGTCTGACACTGTTTCCACTGTTTCCCCATCTATTTCTCATGAAGTGATGGGACCGGATGCCATGATCTTAAGTTTTCTGAATGCTGAGCTTTAAGCCAACTTTTTCACTCTCCTCTTTCAATTTCATCAAGAAGCTTTTTAGTTCCTCTTCCCTTTCTGCCATAAGGGTGGTGTCATCTGCATATCTGAGGTTATTGATATTTCTCCCAGCAATTTTGATTGCAGCTTGTGTTTCTTCCAGCCCAGTGTTTCTCATGATGTACTCTGCCTAGAAGTTAAATAAGCAGGGTGACAATATACAGCCTTGACGTACTCCTTTTCCTATTTGGAACCAGTCTGTTGTTCCACAACAGTTCTTACTGTTGCTTCCTGACCTGTATATAGGTTTCTCAAGAGGCAGCTCAGGTGGTCTGGTATACCCAACTCTTTCAGAATTTCCCACAGTTTATTGTGATCCACACAGTCAAAGTATGTATCCATAAATCTGATAGTCCTAATTTATCCCTTTTCTATGACTCTCCTATTTGGTAATAATGTTTGTTTTCTGTGTCAGTGAGTCTGTTCCTGTTTTGTAGATAAGGTCGTTTATTTTATTAGATTTCACATATAAACTGTACCATATAATATTTTTTTTCCTGTCTAACTTACTTCACCTAATATGAAAGCATCTCATTTTATCCATGTTGCTGCAAATGGCAATATTTCATTCTCTTTTATGGCTGAGTAATATCCCATTGTATATACAAACCACCATTCTTTACACATTCATCTGTAGATGGACAATTTGGTTGTTTCCATGTCTGGGCTATTGTAAATAGTGCTACTCTGAACATAAGGCTGCAAGTATCTTTTCAAATTAGAGTTTTATCTGGATAACATGCCCAGGAGTTGGATTGCTGAATCATATGGCAACTCTATTTCTAGTTTCTTGAGGGTCTTTCATACTGTTGTTCATGAAGGCTTTACCAATTTATGTTTCCACCAACAGTGGAGAAGGGTCCCCTTTTCTCCACACTCTCTCCAACATTGATTATTTGTAAACTTTTTGATAATGGCAATTCTGACAGCTGTGAGGTGATACATCAATGTAGTTTTAATTGCATTTCTTGAGTAGTTAGTGATGCTGAGCATCTTTTCATGTGCTTATCAACCATCTGTATAGATATTATTTGTATAAAAGGTAAATTGCCCCTCTTTTATATAAGCAGGAATAATTTTTCCCCTAGTTTGACATTTATGTTTTGTGTATGGTGGGCTTTACCCCCATAATATCTGTTTGGTTTTTATGTAATCAAATTTAGGAGTCTCTTTTCTTACTCTATTCCAAATATTATAAATATTTTACCTATAACTAGGTTACAAAGATTTACCCAAGTTTCTTCTATTATTTATATGGATTAACTCTTTATAGTTAAATTTCTAACCTACTTGGAATGTGGAAGGCATGAAGAAAATGGATGTAGTTTTATTTTTTCTATATGATTATCTCAATATTGCTTATTTAGTCCCTCTTTCTTCACATTGATGTGAGACACTACCTTAATGAATATAAATGTAGCATAATGTAAATGATTTGAATATAAATGAATATAGTGTGATCAATTTTGCCTATATGTGAATTTTCTGTTTTTGTTTCACTATCTCTCTATCCATGCACCAACATCATACTGCTCTAACTATAGAAACTTTTGTATTTTACTATCTGGTAAAGCTAATTTTGCCTCTTTTTTCTTTTTTCTTTTCTTTTTTGCTTCGTTGCAAGAGAAATTTATAATTATTGATAAACTGGATGTTATAAGGCATGAGACTCTTGGAACAAGTCCAGAGGGAACGGTTCATGTTCTTGAGAACAAGATATGATCCGTGGGTCAGAAAACCGACCCCAGACGGTTTCCCAACTGGCGTCTCAGAGTCACATGTTTTTCGTGTCTGGTGGAAAATCTATAGATAAGAATATTAGTCCTAGTTACTGATTTGTTATTGATTACTGTTTCCTAATTACTCCACGGTTAATGATCATCTTGTTCTTTGGCCCTGAAGGCCACATGAGTTACAGTTTAACTCCCCGCACATTCCTTCATTTATGGCTGAAAGTCTAATAAAGCTGGCTTGGGTTCAGTTTCGGCACCTTCACCTTGCAGCAGTCTTGGTCCCCTGATCCTCGCTTTTCTCTGAATGGGTAACAATGGGGCAAACTCCTTCTAAGCACAGTGACTACATGCAAGTGTTGAAAACTTAGTTACAAAGTTTGGGGGTTGAGATATCTCACACCTCTTTTAAAGAATTGTTTTCTGCCATTGAAAAATATTGCTAGTGGCTAGATCCAGATAAAGGGACTTTGAGGCATGAGGAATGGCAAGAAGTTACGTGTTGCCTGCGCCTTCCCTCCAAAGTGGCGAAGAGATTCCTATGCCTACGGCCAGTAGGGAATCTTATTAACACAGCTTTAGGACCCCTGCAATCCGAAACCTCGGATTCTGGGGGTTCTGGAGAACAAATTCAAGAACAGATGGAGGAAATGAATTTATATGAAAACAATAGGTGATGAGGAAGAGAAACAATCAATAAAAATGAAAAACAAGAGCCAAAAGGATGATGGAAGTCAAGAACAGATCTTTCTCACTCGACCAACTGCACCCTTGGTCGAGCCCCCTCCTTTCAATCCTGAAAGCCCTTGGGATGATGGAGTTGCTTTTAAACCACAGATACCTGTGCCTAATAAAACGACGCCTGTACAAAAGGGAGTTCTATGGTAGAGTTGCAGGGCATGAAGACCCTGTTTCTTCCTGTGACTGTAACTCAAATCCCACCAGATCCTCAATTCTCCCGAGGAGGAATGCACTATGATTATAATGCCATACCTTTTAAAACCATAGAGGGAGACGAAACATGCATGTACCCAATATGGAACTAACCCACCTTATAGCATGGGACTAGCTCAGGGACTTTCACAAGCTCAACGGTTAATTCCTTGTGATTGGGAAATGATAGCCAGAACCTGGTATCCACCTCAGAATTTTTACAGTTTAGGACCTGGTGGCAGGATGAGGCAAATCAACAAACTCACAGAAATGTGACAGCCAACCCGCCAGCTGATATAACACTTGATCAATTGACGGGTAGCGGGGCACATTTTGGCATTCAAGCTCAGTAACAATTTGATCATCAATTACTCACTCAAGTGAGAATGATATGTTTAAAAGCCTGGGAGAGAATAAATCCTCCCGGACAAGCCTCGATTTCATTTACCCAAATTAAACAATCAAATGGGGAAACTTATGTAGGTTTCTTTGCCTGGCTATGGCAAAATTTAAATAACACAGTTTCACGATCTGGGTTGAGAGGTTTGAGGATGCAAGTTCCTGCTTATGACAGTGCTACCTCACAGTGTAAAAAGGTGATTCGGCCTCTCAGAGCTCAGGGTGCTCCTCTAGAAGAATATCTTAAACTTTGCCAGGATAGTGGGTCAGAACCATATAAAATGCAACCTCTGGCTCAAGCATTGTCTAAAAGCTAGTAAAAAGACTTTTACCTTTCGGTGAGACGTCACCAATGTGGAAAACTAGGACACATTGAAATAGGCTGTAAAGGAAGAAGAAGGTAGTCAGCTGACAAATTATACTATTGGCTCTGATGCCGCTCCTATTTGTATTGGTCTTGGAAGTATACGTCTTAAAACAGGATATCAGAAATGGCCGTCAGTTGTCAAGGAATCAAATGAGGATAAGACTGCCCTCTATCTGTTAACTGGTCTTACGTTTTTAGAAAAAGAGGAACCTTCCAGCATGATGAAACCACCTGACCTTCCTGGTTGTGTTGCTGAATTTAGCCATGGTATTGAAAATTGGTTAAGATGGGAGTTATGTAAAGGATCAGAAGGTCACTTACTATTAAATGTTGCAGAAGGCCCCATTTTCAACTGGGGACCCCGAGGAACCCCTAAACTTATAGACTCTAAAGTGTGTTTCCCACAGGTATAGCATGACAAGGCAATTAGTACTTATGGTAGTCAACCCCTCGTATGGCATGGGGTGGGGGTAGCTCCTCTGTGCCTCGTTTAGATCATTATCCTGTTCATGATGACACACGGAAAATGCCCATGGCATTGAAAGAACCAATCGCTTGGAAGGGACGATATACTGACTATGTTTTAAGCGACCGAAAAGCTACCTTTAATTTTACAAAGAAACTCTACCCACACTATTCAGACTTGTGTAAGAATTCCTTTGGTTTTCATGATCGGAACAGCAAAATATGACCCCAATTTGGGATTAGCAACATGTATTCACTGTTCATTTTATACATAGGTAAATAATTCCATTCCTCTTGATGAAAGTTGGCAGAGTATTTACGTTCTTAAAACCAGAATGATTCCAGTTGAATGGGTTCCAGTTGATTCACAACAACCTTGGCAAGAAAGCCCTACATCATATGTTATTGAAGCAATACTGAAAAATCTTAAACGTGTTAAACGCTTTCGGGCGTTGTTCATTGCTGCCATCTTAGGCATGATCGCTATTGCCACTACAGCAGCTGTGGCCAGAATGGCTCTTCATAAATCTATACAAACAGTTCATTTTGTACAAGAATGGCATACAGATGCCGATGTCTTTGGACCACTCCAGAAAAAAACTGATGGAAAGGTGGCCTCCCAAGTGGCCGACCTTCAACAATCTGTTATTTTATGAGGAGATCCATTAGTCAGTTTACACAAACGGGTGAGACCAAGATGTGATTGGAACTGTACTTCCTTTTGTATAACGGCTTTCAGATATAAGGAGACACAATTCAATTGGGATAAAGTTAAATGACACCTATTGAACCCAGGTAATATTTCTGTAGATTTTCATGATCTACAACAAGATATACTGAAAGGTTTTAATAAACATCTTGATGTAATTTCTGGATCAGACTTTCTTGATACTGTTGCTGATCATCTTTCTTCTCTTAATCCCTTAAAACAGATCAAGACATTTGGGTACAGAATTGCTCTGGTTGTGGGAGTGCTATTAATTTTGCGTTTGTGCTTCTCTATAGTCTGGAGAAGAACGGTCAAGAGACAACGAAGCCAACAACAGCAACTAGCATTTCTCACCATTTCTCATCACGTGCAAAATCAGAAAGGGCACGATGTAGGAGCCAGGGAGAGTGAAAGAAAAGCAGGCCCTGAAAAGGGCCGCAAGAGAAATTTATAATTATTGATAAACTGGATGCTATAAGGCATGAGACTCTTGGAACAAGTCCAGAGGGAACGGTTCTTGTTCTTGAAAACAGGAGGGAGGTGGGCAGGTGTTCAAGTGGGAGTGAACATGGGGTACCTATGACTTATTCATGTTAATGTTTGATAGAAACCAATAGAATACTGTGAAGTAATTATCCTTGAAGTATAAATTTTATAAAAGCATCTGACTCTTGAGGAGAGGAATGATTGAATATGCAGTATCATTTGGGAGCCTACTACATTGCAATGAAATGATAGTGGTTTGGATTCACATGGAGATGGGGAGAAATGGATAATTTTTCATTTGGGAAACTAAAATCTATAGTATTTAGTAATGGACTGAGAACAAGTGAGGCAGAAGTGTTTTAGAGATGACCCCAAGATTCTCCATGAGCCATTTCATGATGTCGTTTACTGAAATGAGAAGCAGGCTGGGAATGGTTGTCAGGGTTTCATTTTGTCCAAATCAGTTTGAGATGCCCACAAAATAGCCAGTTGGAGAATTTGAGTGGGATAGAACAGGTTGGAACTCTGAGAATGGTCCAGGCTGCAGACTACATATAAATGGCATTCAAAGCAATAATTCACTGAATAGAGGCGGGAAGGGCACCCAGAACCAGTGCCAAGGAATCACTTGAAGCACTTACATCTGTGTAAAGAAAACTGACAGTCTGAAAATGAGACTGAGAGCAGAATTAAGAACTATTGAGAAAGAGAGGAGAGATCAGGTAGCAAGTTTATGAAGAAAGGGAAAGTGTTGTTTACAGGAGGACAATGTTTCCAGTTTATTCTGCATGTCCCCGTAATAACATAGTTCTGTCTCTTTATTCTCAGGAATCCAAACCACAATGGCTGCCCAGTACCACAGCAAACCCAGGACCAGCCACAGTGAGAGGCTGCTTGGGGAGGGCAGCCAGGCTTGGGGGGAGGCCTGGGACTCTCCTGCCCTGTCATCCAGCCAACCTGTACAAGAGCAAAACATCTTCAACCACATTTCTCAGTTTTCCTTCATTTGCTCTGCTCTCTCCTTCTCTCCAGCCTCTCTGCATCCTCCTTGTGATACAGTTTAACAGCTAGCAGGAGGAGAGTTCCAATATCCTGACTGCTCCCAGGCTTGATGAGGTTTCTTCTTTGCTACTTCCTAACATGTGGTTCAGAGAAGACAATGGCAACCCACTCCAGTACTCTTGCCTGGAAAATCCCATGGACGGAGGAGCCTGGTAGGCTGCAGCCCATGGGGTCGCGAAGAGTCAGACACGACTAAGCAACTTCACGTTCACTTCTCATTTTCATGCATTGGAGAAGGAAATGGCAACCCACTCCAGTGTTCTTGCCTGGAGAATCTCAGGGACGGTGAAGCCTGGTGGGCTGCCATCTATAGGGTCGCACAGAGTCAGCCACAACTGAAGCAACTTAGCAGCAGCAGCAGCAACAACATGTGGGCACACCGGATCAGGGGTTGTGGCCTCCCAGGTGGTTTCTCTGCCTGTCTTTTCAGCCCGAGAGGACTGGAAAGGAGGAACATGGGGGTGATCAATGCCTCATTCAGGCCCCTAATTTCCCTGCTCCCAGTGCCGTCACTCTAAGCAATACACTCAACAGATTGATCACTCCGTTTCCCATATAACCCTCCCTCTACCCCTTTATCCTAGGAATAGATTCTATCATTTGAGCTTTTGCTGGTTTAGCAAAACACCCCACAATTTAGGAACCTAAAACAGCAACCATTTAGGTGGCTCTTAATTTTGAGGGTCACTCACTTGGGCCGTGCTTGGGTCTGGACCAACCTGGCTAATCTCAGCCAGACTGACTCATGTGTGGGTGCTCGGCTGGTGGTTCAGGATGCAACACAATAATCTTGGATAGCCTCACAGACGTGTCTAGTGGTCAGCAAGCTCTGGGTCGACCAGGCAGACAGAGATAAGAGGGCCTTGTGTCCCTCAAGTAGGCTAGTCCAGGGCAGGTGTAGGGTTCCAAAAATCAGAAAGAGAAGGCAAAGCACAATGTGTCAGTCCTTTTGGATTCTCTGCTTAACCAAGTTTTCATGACCCTATGATCCAAAGCAAGTCACATGGCCCAGTCAGACTGAAGGGTTGGAGAAACAGACCCAGCATCTTGATGAGAGGAGCTGAGAATCCACCTTCCCAAGAGACACGAGTGCAGAGATGGACTCCTTCACGTCTATGGCTGCCATCTTCAGAGGTTGCCATCCATTCGTTATCAGCATTGGCCAATAGTTGCAGTGTTGGCACTGGCCTTGGTGCCTTTTTACTGCTGGGCCATGAATTTCCTACAGCCTGTCTCTAAAGCCAACCAATGCCCTGGGATCTCCTTAGGTTGGAGCTTCTATTGTGAGGCCAACTATTAAGAATACTCTGAATTCTTATGTATATTTTTTCTTAGATAAATCTTAGCCATCCCATATCCAGTATTTGTAGCACTGGGAAATTTATTTCTTTTATCCTGGGATTCTAGTTCTCAAATGAGGAAAACTCTGCCTCAGGGATTCAGGGATCAGCAAACACTTCACCAGAAAGTGTGTGGGAGATGGAGGATAACTACAGATTTTATGGAAATCATAGGAGGGGTTTCTGCAAGTTCGAGGTTCTGTTCGATTGACATTTTTTTAAAGATTAGCCCACCTCACAGAATAGACTGAAAGGGACAAAGTGGAAGTGGAGACACCTGTTAGGAGACTGTTGAGGCAGGGGTGGTGATGGAATCTGGACTGGAATGATGATCTTCAAAACAGAGACAGGTGAACAGATTTGGAACCAAGAGAATATGCTGATGGGTTGGGTCTGGAAAGTGGGGAAAGAGGGGAGTCAAGGGCGACTCCTAGCTTTCTAGTCTGAGGACCTGGGTGAATGGTGATGGCTCTGAAAATAACCTGGAGTTGGTAACAGTGTCTATGATGTTGTACGTGGGATAATGTAGGCATTGTTTCAAAGCAGAAATGGGTAGATATAACATAGGATTCCTCATGCAGGAATCAGACCCTTAAGCTCAAGGGTCACCCAGCAAGGTCTGCCTTCTCAGAAAACAGGCTTACACTTGTGATTGTCAATTGCCTTCCCTCTGGTCCTGGGTCTATGCTTGACAAATCCAGAGGACTTTGACTTTATAGACACATTACAGAGATATGCAGAGACTTGTGGACTACCAGCACAGAAAGAGCTGGTAGATGATTTGATGTTTAAATTCAGGTTTCAATTGCTGTGCTCTACTGCTCTAATATTAACTTTCAGCTTTCCTAGGAAGTTGAATATGCATAGTCAATTTTGTGTTACCTCCTATCTTATGAAGAACAGCTACTGGTAGCAACCTAGCGTCCTCTTCTGAATCACATTGTTTCCTCCTCTATGAGCTGTTTGCTTCCACAAGGTCAGAGTAAAAAGCTGAAAGGGATCCTGAAAAATATCTGTTGTTATTGTTGTTCAGTTGCTAAGTCATGCCCATGGAGTGCAGCTTGCCAGGTTCCTCTGTCCTCCACTCTCTCCTGGAGTTTGTGCAAATTCATGCCCATTGAAGAATTGATGCTTTTGACCTGTGGTGTTGGAGAAGACTCTTGAGAGTCCCTTGGACTGCAAGGAGATCCAACCAGTCCATTCTGAAGATCAGCCCTGGGATTTCTTTGGAAGGAATGATGCTAAACCTGAAACTCCAGTACTTTGGCCAACTCATGTGAAGAGTTGACTCATTGGAAAAGACTCATGCTGGGAGGGATTGGGGGCAGGAGGAGAAGGGGACGACAGAGGATGAGATGGCTGGATGGCATCACTGACTCAATGGATGTGAGTCTGAATGAACTCCAGGAGTTGGTGATGGACAGGGAAGCCTGACATGCTGCGATTCATGGCGTCACAAAGAGTCGGACATGACTGAGCAACTGAACTGAACTGAACTGATGTTGTGATTCTGTCTAGCCATTTTATCCTCTGCCACCCCCTTCTTTTGCCTTCAACCTTTCCCAGCATCAGAATCTTCTCCAGTGAGTCTGCTCTTTGCATCAAGGTGGCCAAAGTATTGGAGCTTCAGCCTCAGCATCAGTCCTTCCAATGAATACTCAGGGTTGAATACTTATTCAGTGGGTGGGAGCATTGCAGGGAAGACAGCTGAAGTTCATTCTAACACCGGGTCTTCTGTTTCCTGATGTTCCAGGGCTTGCAAACCCCGGAGATTCCCAGCTGAGACTTGTCTTAGTGGGTAAGACTGGGGCAGGAAAAAGCGCAACAGGAAACAGCTTCCTCAGAGAGAAAGTGTTTCTGTCTAGCTTTTCGGCTGTATCCATCACCAAGCACTGTAACAAAGGAAGCAGCACTTGGAAGGGGAGAGATGTTGTCATCGTGGACTCACCTGGCCTCTTTGACATGAAGGTCTCAGATGCTGAGACTCGCAAGGAGATTACCCGCTGCATGGTGCTGACCTCCCCGGGGCTTCACGCTCTGCTCCTGGTCATCCCACTCGTCCGTTACATGCCCAAAGACCAGAAAGCCACAGAGAAGATCCTGACAATGTTTGGAGAGAGAGCTAAGGAACACATGATTGCCTTATTCAAAGATGACTTAGCCGGCATGGATTTCCATGATTACTTAAAGCATGCTGCTACAACCATCCGAGAGCTGATTCGTGAGTTCAGAGATTGCTACTGTGTTGTCAACAACAAGGCCACAGGAGCTGAGCAGGAAAACCAGAGGGAGCAGCTGCTGGCCCTGGCCCAGGATGTGGTGAACAAGTGCAAGGGGAGATACTACACAAATAGCCAGTATCAGAAGACCGAGGAGGAGATTCAGGAACAAACCCAAGCGTTACAAGAAAATTACAGAGAAGAGCTCGAAAGAGCAAAAGCTCAAATAAAACAGGAGTTCAGAGAGGAAATCAGAAAGCTGAAGGATAAACTAGAATAGCAAGAGCAGAAGGCGGAAATGGAAAGGCGATTGGCAGAAATGGAGGCTCACCGGGTTTCAAGGCAGCAAACAGCCAGGGATGATGTTTTGAGTCAGAATAAGATACTTGAAATCATCTTCATCTTGTTAGAGTCTGCTTCCTTTGTCTTCTCTCTGTTTAAGGATTAAACGTCATGAGAATCTGTCTATATTCCCTGCATATTTTGGGGTGGTCCTGCCCCATGTAACTCAGAGCATTCTCCTTTTTCTCTGAGACTCTCAGGGCTAAGGAGAGTAAGTTCACTATTGATAATTGGTATATGTTTGATTGATTTAACAGGGAAGGGATAAATTCTCAACTTGTGAAACTCGAAAGCAGAAAGTATTAGGGAGCAGAAAGATGCTCCCTAATTTGTGAATTCTTTCTCAGAGACACCAAGACAGGGAATGCAGGAGACCAAAGAAGATGACCCCGAGCTTTCTCTCTTTATCCCTAGAAAAGATTTCCCCTCTAGATTCTTTCTAGATTGGTGGGTGATCTTCCCCTACAGGTTTTTCTCACTTATTTTGTCTGTAGATGGCTCTGATCATCTTACCCTTATAGTTTATTAGAAAGATCAATTCTTTCCATTAGTTAAGCTTACAGGAGATACTGATAGAAATCTTTCTAGATGAATGGAAATTTGTTCACTTATAATTTTACTGAAGGCCTCAAATTGTTTCTTATCAACTGACCATTACGAACAAAGAGTTCTGTGACAAATAGATCTTTCAGAACTCAACTACCTGAAATGCCAAAAGGCACAAAAGATATTCAACAGATAAGAGAATAATGCTTGGTGAATTCAGATGTATCTGTAGGAAATCTTTGACCAGTAACAACGTTTGCTGAATAACCAGTTCTCTCTCTCCTTTTCCTGTGAAACTAACAGCTGCCCCATGCAGATGAATTGTTTGTTTATTGTTATTTTAATAAAACTTTTCTGTTTTCTCATATTTGTGCAAATTGGAATCTGTTATCCCCCGCCCCCCCCCCGCCCCCCCAGCTTGGAAAGCACCACTACTCCTTCTAAGAACACAGGGATGAATTTCAGTTTTTTGAAAAAGTTCAAGATGATTTTGGCGTAGACTTGGTCCACCGTCTATACATCTCCCATCCCCTTTTTCCCCCGGAAGGTTTGAGCCACATTCTCAACCCCTCTGTCAGTCAAAGTCTACATTCTTTTTTGATTCATCATTATGTACTGGTAGAAATTATGTGTAACTGAGGTTTCTGAGACCTTTGTGGCTTTCCTGCTGCAAAAATTCTTTAAAATCTATGGATGAAAATAGAGACATCCCTGTCCATTTTCTCCTCTTTTAATGGGTCCTCTTCACCTAGTAATGTGTAGGCTTTCCCCAAGCACATTCCCATGTTCTTCCAACATGGTCTGGAGGTCACATGTGACCTATGCCAACTCTCCTTGCTTGGTCATCTTAAAATCATCTTCTCCAGGCCCTAACCCATTCTGTCCGAAAGAGGATATATGTTTTGCTCTGATTTTCCCCCAAAACACAGGACTGTACCTTTAACACAGCTGCTATCTATTTATAGCTGACTCACGTGGTTCAGATGGTAAAGCGTCTGCCTGCAATGCGGGAGACCCGGGTTTGATTCCTGGGTCAGGAAGATCCCCTGGAGAAGGAAATGACAATCCACTCCAGCACTCTTGCCTGAGAAATCCCATGGACGGAGAAGCCTGATAGGCTACAGTCCATGGGGTCGCAAAAAAGTGAAAGTGAATTCGTCCAGTCGTGTCCAACTCTTTGCGACCCCATGGACTGTAGCCTACCACACTCCTCTGTCTGTGGGATTTTCCAGGCAAGAGTACTGGAATGGGATGCCATTTCCTTCCCCAGAGGATCTTCTTGACCCAGGGATCGAACCCAGGACTCCCACATTGTAGGCAGACACTTTACCATCTGAGCCACCAGGGAAGTTAGCAAAGGCTCAAGAATATGAGAAGCACCTGGCAAAGAAGCACAGGACTCCAGCAGAGGTGATCACTCTGAGCAGACAGATTCGGTTTCACTCTGCAGAATGTGGGAGAACTTGGTCTCTATGGTTTTCATCATCAGCGTCTCAGTCAAAATTCTTAGGTATGAATTTAACATGCTATTGTATTACAATTTATTGTATTACAATAGATACAATACTGCATTATTAATAATATAATATTATAATGTAAATTATAATAATTGTAAATTAATTATATAATATTGTATTTATTGTGTTACAACTTGTGTTGCATTGTATTACAACACAAGCAAATATTCAACCAAAGAACCACATATACCCTTCAAAGAAAATTAAATTCATGCTTGAGATGAAAAAAGAAAAAGAAACAAGCTAGCTGCAGTGGTAATTTTCAGTATAAATACATTCAATTATTCTTATTCTTGCATCCTAGGTTAATGCTGTAGATGAGACAAAGAAAATCATTCTGCTATTTATTTCCCATCTCATTACTTTAATCATTTCATGAAAATAATCTAAACATGGGTACATGAATACTTGGTTTGTTATAAGAATGTGCAGTTTAAAAGTCCCTGAGACACATCCAAGAATGGATTGGCATGTATTCAATGTAATTATTCACCATACTTTGGCACTGGCTCTCTTTGGGACTGGAATGAAAACTGACCTTTCCCAATCCTGTGGCGATTGCTGAGTTTTCCAGATTTGCTGGCCCACTGAGTGCAGCACTTTAACACCATCATCTTTCAGGATTTTAAAGAGTTCAGCTGGAATTCCATCCCCTTCACTAGCTTTACTAATTACCAGGGACTTGGCTCCCTTCCCTGATACTTAAAGAATGTGACTTTTAAAAAAGATATGCATGATATATATATAGACATATATAATATATATATAATAATATTTACAGTTTTCCATGCTGGGTTTACAAAAAGCAGAGAAACCAGATATCAAATGGCCAACCTCCGTTGGATCATAGAGAAAGCAAGGGAATTCAAGAAAAACATCTAATTCTGCTTCATTGACTATGGTGAAGCCTTTGACTGTGTGGATCATAACAAACTGTGATCTTCAAGAGATGGGAATATCAGATGTCCTCACCTGTCTCCTGAGAAATCTGTTTGTGGGTCAAGAAGCAGCAGTTAGAACCTTGCATGGAATAATAGACTGGTTCAAAATTGGAAAAGGAGTACAACAAGGCTGTATATTGTCACCTTGTTTACTTAACTTATATGCAGAGTATATCATGAGAAATACCAGGCTGGATGAAGCTGGAATCAAGACTGCCAGGAAAATATCAATCACCTCAGGTACGCAGATGATGCCACCCTTTTGCCAGAAATCAAAGCAGAACTAAAGAGCCTCTTGATGAGGGTAAAAGAGGAGAGTGAAAAAGCTGGCTTAAAATTCAACATTCAAAAACAAAGGTCATGGCATGTGGTTCCATCACTTCATTGCAAGCAGAAAGGGAAAAAGTAGAAACAGTGACAGATTTTCTTTTCTTGGGCTCCAAAATTACTGTGGATGATCACTGCAGCCATGAAATTAGAAGATGCTTGCTCCATGGAAGGAAAGGTATGACAAATCTAGACAGTGTATTAAACAGCAAAGATATTGCTTTGCCAACAAAGGTCTGTATACTGAAAGCTATGGGTTTTCCAGTAATCATGTGTGGATGTGAGAGTTGGACTATAAAGAAGGCTGATCACTGAAGAATTAATGCTTTTGAGCTGTGGTGCTAGAGAAGACTCTTGAGAGACCCTTGGGCTACACAGAGATCACATCAATCAAACCTAAAGGAAAACAGCCTGAATATTCTTTGGAAGGACTGATGCTGAAGCTGAAGGCCAATAATTTGGTCACCTGTTGTGAAGATCTGACTCATTAGAAAAGACCCTGATGCTGGGAAAGTTTGAAGGCAGGAGGAGAAGGGAACAACAAAGAATGAGATGGTTGAATGGCATCACTCACTCAATGGACATGAGTTTGAGCAAGCTCTAGGAGAAGGTGAAGGACAGGGAAGCCTGGCATGCTGCAGTCCATGGGGTGGCAAAGAGTCGGACATGATTGAGTGACTGAACAACTAAATACACACACACACACACACACACACACACACACACACATACACATATGTGCTTAGTTGCTCAGTCATGTCTGACTCCTTGGGACCCTATAGCCCATCAGCTCCTCTGTCCATGAAGATTTTTCTGGCAAGAATACTAGAGTGGGTGGCCATGGCCCTCTCCAATATATACAAACACACATATATAAATGTAAATATAATAATATGTATATTATTAATGCTGCAAAAGAGTCTCTCTCTCAAGTGTCTGGTTTTTTGTTTTCTTTTGTTTCACCAATTTACTGATGCTCTGTAGTAAGTCATTTCCAGAATATAAAGAAGTCATTCAACCTGGTCAGCTCAGTTCAGTTGCTCAGTCATCTCCAACTATTTGCAATCTCATGGACTGCAGCATGTCAAGTTTCCCTGTTCATCACCAACCTCTGAAGTTTGCCCAAACTCATGTCCATAGAGTCTGTAATGCCATCCAACCATCTCATCCTCTGTCATCTTCTTCTTCATCTGCCTTCAACCTTTCCCAGCAACAGGGTCTTTTCCAATGAGTCAGTTCTTCGCTGACTCAGGTGGCCAAGGTATTCGAGTTTCAGCTTTAGCATCAGGTGTTCCAATGAATATTCAGGACTGATTTCCTTTAGGTTGGACTCGTTGGATCTCCTTGCAGTCCAAGAGACTCTCAAGAGACTTCTCCAACACCACAGTTCAAAAACATCAATTCTTCAGCACTCAGCTTTCTTTACAGTCCAACTCTCACATCCATACATGACTACTTGAAAAACCAAAGCTTTCACTAGATGGACATTTGTCGGCAAAGTAATGTCTCTGCTTTTTAATATGCCATCCAGGTTGGTCATAACTTTTCTTCCAAGGAGCAAGCATCTCTTAATTTCATGGCTACAGTCACCATCTGCAATGATTTTGGAGCCCCAAAATAAAGTCTGTCACTGTTTCCATTGTTTCCCCATCTATTTGCCTGAACTGATGGGACTGGATGTGATGATCTTAGTTTTCTGAATGGTAAGTTTAGGCCAACTTTTTCACTCTCCTCTTTCACTTTCATCAAGAGGCTCTTTAGTTCTTCACTTTGGGCCATAAATGTGGTGTCATCTGCATATCTGAAGTTATTGATATTTCTCCCATCAATCTTGATTCCAGCCTGTGCTTCATCCAGCCCAGAATTTCTCATGATGTACTCTGCATAGAAGTTAAATAAGCGCAGTGACAGTATACATCCTTGAGGTACTTCTTTTCCTATTTGGAACCAGTCTATTGTTCCATGTCCAGTTCTAGATTTCAAGAGGCAGGTTAGGTGGTCTGGCATTCCCATTTCTTGGAGAATTTTCCACAGTTTGTTCTGATCCACACAATCAAAGACTTTGGTGTAGTCAATAGGGTAGAAGTAGATGTTTTTCTGGAACCCTCTTGCTCTTTTGATGATCTGATGAATGTTGGCAATTTGATCTCTTGTTCCTCTGCCTTTTCTAAAGCTAGCTTGAACATCTGGAGGTTCACAGTTCGCATACTGTTGAAGCCTCACTTGGAGGATTTTGAGCATTACTTTACTAGCGTGTGAGATGAGTGCAATTGTCCAGTACTGTGAACATTCTTTGGCATCACCTCTCTTTGGGATTGGGATGAAAATTGACTTTTTCCATCCTGTGACCACTGCTGAGTTTTCCAAATTTGCTGACATATTGAGTGCAGCACTTTCAAAGCATCATCTTTTAGGATATGAAATAGCTCAACTGAAATCCCATCACCTCCAAAGCAAAAACACATAATTGTGGATGTGACTGGTGATGGAAGTAAAGTCCGATGCTGTAAAGAGCAATATTTCATAGGAACGTGGAATGTTAGATCCATGAATCAAGAAATATTAGAAGTGGTCAAACAGGAGATTGCAACAGAGAACATCGACATTTTAGGAATCACTGAACCAAAATGGCCTGGAATGGGTGAATTTAACTCAGATGACCATTATAACTACTAATGTGGACAAGAATCCCTAGAAGAAATGGAGTAGCCATCATAGCCAAAAAAAAAAAAAAAAAAGAGTCCAAAATGCAGTACTTGGATGCCATCTCAAAAATGACAGAATGATCTGTTTGTTTCCTTAACAAACCATTCAACATCACAGTAATCCAAGTCTATGCTCCGACCAGTAACACTGAAGAAGCTGAAGTTGAATGGTTCTATGAAGACCTCCAAGACCTTCTAGAATTAACACCCCAGAAAGATGTCATTTTCATTATAGGGGACTGGAATGCAAAAGTAGTAAGTCAAAAGATACTTGGAGTAACAGGCAAATTTGGCCTTAGAATACAAAATGAAGCAGGTAAAGGCTAACAGAGTTGTTCCAAGAGTACACACTGGTCATAGCAAACACCCTCTTCCAACAACACAAGAGAAGACTCTACACATGGACGTCATCAAATGGTCAATCCTGAAATCAGATTGATTATATTCTTTGCAGCCAAAGATGGAGAAACTTTATACAGTCAGCAAAAACAAGACTGGGAGCTGACTGTGGCTCAGATCATGAACTCCTTATTGGCAAATTCAGGCTTAAATTGAAGAAAGTAGGGAAAACCACTAGAGACCATTCAGGCAGGTAAATAAGTTCTTTAAGTCCCAGGATGCCAGTTAGTAGAACAAGAACTGTAGAACTGGAAGCTCTCTAGAGAAGATGTCCAACCCCCTCATTTTGCAGCTCAAGTGGCAGAGGCTTAAAGCAGTCATGACTTGCACAAGCACGGTTGGTTCTGCCCCTCTTACTTTAACCTCTGGCAAGTCCTTAACCACATCTGGATTTCTGATCCCTCCTCTGTAAAATGAACTTATGATCATCACAGCTAACAACTTCCAGCTGCTTGCTGTGTGCCCAACACTGTCCTGAATACTTTAAGTGCCTTTACTAATTCTCCCAACTTTCCAGAAATTATTTATGAGCATTTACCTTCTAATATATAGAGGGGAATATCAAAACATAGAAAGCTTAAATAACTTGCCCAAGATAAGACAATTAGGAAATTTTGCAAAGCTGATCTAGTAACCCAGGAAGAACTGCCTCCCAAATCTTCAAATTCCAATTCTTAAAGTTCTTCTAAGAAAACAGGTTGTGCTCTTGAGCATCACGGAGAAGAGGAGCCCATGTGACATATCCTGAGAGCAGTAGTGCCAATTGCCTCCCAGGGTAGAAGGCAGACAGATTAATACTATGCACTGTGATTAGTACAGTAGAAGAATGAAGCTTATTCCTTCTCTCAAGAGTTTTGGAAGTTTGTGCCTGTTCATCTATTTATTGACATTGATTGGTTGTTTGCACGGGCTGGTAGGTTTTATACCAGACACTGAGAATCTAGAGATAAGGAAAACAAACTCCCTTTTGAGACTGATGTCATTCTCTTAGCATAATGATTTGGGGAATCATTCAAGTTGTATGTGCCAAGAGCTTGTTCTCCTTTATTGCTGAGTAGTATTCCATCTTACGGATGTATCCCAGCTTCTCACTTCTCCTTCATTTATGATGTAGAAGGTGCTATGGTCCGGGTGTGGAATGGAAAAGAATTTCCAGACATGAGAAAGAATGAGAGGGAAATAGTTTATTAGAGTGGGAGACACTGTTAGAACAGCAGGCCAGCTCGAGGGAGAACTGATGTTAAACAGAGGTCCTTAGTTTGCTTTTATACCCAGAGTGCAAGGGGTGGAATAGGGGTCTTGTGGGTCATTTGCTGATTGGATGAGTCAGGTATACTGGGTGGGGGGGAAGAGTAAGGCAAATGTCTTCTCCCCATGGGGTAGGAGGGGAGACAGGTTTTGGGGACTGCTGTCCCAAAATCCATTAATAGTTACAACACAGGGGAGGGAAGGATGATAAGGGTCTGGTTTTTCTGTTCCTGCATTCCAAGACCCGCCTTGGTTTTATCTGCTCTGTTGTCCTTGGGTCACCACAGAAGGCTCAGTTTCTCTGTACACCAGTGCTGAGTCAAATCTTGGAGACAGAGTTTTGGGTAGAAAAGGAGCGTTTCATTGCTTTGCCAGGCAAAAGGGGACACAGCAGGCTCATGCCCTCAAAGCCCTCTATCCCCACTTGGGGAAGACAGTGAGAAGTTTTACTGTCCAAAGAGGGCATAATCAGCTCTTGGACAATCTTCTGATGGGTTGCAGGTGAGGTTAGCAGGAGTCAGCATCATCAACCTTCAGGTCCAATGGTCTAGGGTCTACACGCTGTGGGCAGCATACCATGGTTAATCGTTAACTTCTGCCACCAGGAGGGGTTTCAGTATCTGTAAACAAGCACAAAGGCTTATTGTGTGTATCGTTTGATGGGGAAGCAAGACCTAACCCCAATGCTCCTCTTGACTATTTCTCTGGTTTCCCAATTCCTTCCTTCCCTAATTAACAGCCGCTTGAATCTGCCCTTTGGAGCTCAAGGAAGGTCATGGAGGCTGAGTGAAGGCTGTTTCCTGTCATCAGAGAAAGAGGGGACACAAAGGCCTTGGGCCCAGGAGCCCCAGAGGGCCAGGCATGCCTCCATGTATTCTTATGCCCCTAATTGATTGCTTTTTGTTTGCTAAAACCTCCATTATAGTGTTGAATAGTAGTGGGTGGGAATGCTTGCTTTCTTCCTGGAAATATCTTCATTTGTGCACGCATGCATGTCCACTCAATTGAGACAGACTCTTTGAAACCCTATGGACTGCAGCCCACCAGGCTCCTCTGTCCATGGAATTTTCCAGGCAAGCACATTTTTGTGGGTTGTCATTTTCTACTCCAAAGGATCTTCCCGACCAAGGGATTGAACCCACCCTGAGTGTTTCCCAATTAGGCAAGTAAGATAGCAGCTGAACTACAGCAGGGTATTTCAAGTGTGTGTGTGTGTGTGTGTGTGTGTGTGTGGTGTGAGAGCCGGCCGACGCGCTCCGCGCGGCCGAGAGGAGCTACCCCATCTCCGAGGTCAGGGGGGGCCGGGAGGAGACACCCCGTGTCCGAGGTCAGGGGCGGTGACCCTGAGAAGTCACCACGAGCCTGACGCTAGGGGCGGCAGCTGGGAGGAGCCACCCACGCCCGAGCCAGGGCCAGCGGCCAGGAGGAGCAACCTGAAGAGCGGTGGCTGCACAGGTGCAGGAGGGCCTAGAGGAGCTATCCCATGTTGAAGGTCAGGAATGGTGGCGGTGGGGAGATACCCCTCATCCAAGGTAAGGAGCAGCAGCTGTGCTTTGCTGGAGCGGCCGTGAAGAGATACCCCACGCCCAAGGTAAGAGAAACCCAAATAAGATGGTAGATGTTGCAAGAGAGTATCAGAGGGCAGACACACGGAAACCATAATCACAGAAAACTAGTCAATCTAATCACACTAGGACCACAGCCTTGTCTAACTCAAGGAAACCAAACCATGCCTGCGGGGCAAACCAAGACCGGGTGGTCATGGTGGAGAGGTCTGACAGAACGTGGTCCACTGGAGAAAGGAATGGCAAGCCACTTCAGTATTCTTGCCTTGAGAACCCCATGAATAGTATGAAAAGGCAAAATGATAGAATACTGAAAGAGGAACTCCCCAGGTCAGTAGGTGCCCAATATGCTACTGGAGATCAGTGGAGAAATAACTCCAGAAAGAATGAAGGGATGGAGCCAAAGCAAAAACAACACCCAATTATGGATGTGACTGGTGATAGAAGCAAGATCCAATGCTGTAAAGAGCAATATTGCATAGGAACCTGGAATGTCAGGTCCATGAATCAAGCCAAACTGGAAGTGGTCAAACAAGAGATGGCAAGGGTGAACGTCGACATTCTAGGAATCAGCAAACTAACATGGACTGGAATGGGTGAATTTAACTCAGATGACCATTACCTCTACTACTGCGGGCAGGAATCCCTCAGAAGAAATGGAGTAGCCATCATGGTCAACAAAAGAGTCCGAGATGCAGTACTTGGATGCAATCTCAAAAATGACAGAATGATCTCTGTTCATCTCCAAGGCAAACGATTCAGTACCACAGTTATCCAAGTCTATGCCCCAACCAGTAACGCTGAAGAAGCTGAAGTTGAATGGTTTTATGAAGACCTACAAGACATTGTAGAACTAACACCCAAAAAAGATGTCCTTTTCATTATAGGGGACTGGAATGCTAAAGTAGGAAGTCAAGAAACACCTGGAGTAACGGGCAAATTTGGCCTTGGGATGTGGAATGAAGCAGAGCAAAGACTAATAGAGTTTTGCCAAGAAAATGCACTGGTCATAGCAAACACCCTCTTCCAACAACACAAGAGAAGACTCTACACATGGACATCACCAGATGGTCAACACCAAAACCAGATTATCTTCTATGCAGCCAAAGATGGAGAAGCTCTATACAGTCAACAAAAACAAGACCAGGAGCTGACTGTGGCTCAGATCATGAACTCCTTATTGCTAAATTCAGACTTAAATTGAAGAAAGTAGGGAAAACTGATAGACCATTCAGGTATGACCTAAATCAAATCCCTTATGATTTTACAGTGGAAGTGAGAAATAGATTTAAGTGCCTAGATCTGAAAGAGCGCCTGATGAACTATGGAATGAGGTTCGTGACATTGTACAGGAGACAGGAATCAAGACCATCCCCATGGAAAAGAAATGCAAAAAAGCAAAATGGCTGTCTGGGGAGGCCTTACAAATAGCTGTGAAAAGAAGAGAGGCGAAAAGCAAAGGAGAAAAAGAAAGATATAAACATCTGAATGCAGAGTTCCACAGAATAGCAAGAAGAGATAAGAAAGCCTTCTTCAGCGATCAATGAAAAGAAATAGAGGAAAAGAACAGAATGGGAAAGACTAGAGATCTCCTCAAGAAAATTAGAGATACCAAGGGAAATTTCATGCAAAGATGGGCTCGATAAAGGACAGCAATGGTATGGACCTGACAGAAGCAGAAGATATTAAGAAGAGGTGGCAAGAATACATGGAAGACCTGTACAAAAAAGATCTTCACGACCCAGATAATCATGATGATGTGATCACTCATCTAGAGCCAGACATCTTGGAATGTGAAGTCAAGTGGACCTTAGCAAGCATCACTACGAACAAAGCTAATGGAGGTGATGGAATTCCAGTGAGCGGTTTCAAATCCTGAAAGATGATGCTGTGAAAGTGCTGCACTCAATATGCCAGCCAATTTGGAAAACTCAGCAGTGGCCACAGGACTGGAAAAGGTCAGTTTTCATTCCAGTCCCAAAGAAAGGCAATGCCAAAGAATGCTCAAACTACTGCACAATTGCACTCATCTCACATGCTAGTAAAGTAATGCTCAAAATTCCCCAAGCCAGGCTTCAGCAATACGTGAACCGTGAACTCCCTGATGTTCAAGCTGGTTTTAGAAAAGGCAGAGGAACCAGAGGCCAAATTGCCAACATCCACTGGATCATGGAGAAAGCAAGAGAGTTCCAGAAAAATATCTATTTGTGCTTTATTGACTATGCCAAAGCCTTTGACTGTGTGGATCACAATAAACTGTGGAAAATTCTGAAAAGATGGGAATACCAGACCACCTAACCTGCCTCTTGAGAAATCTGTATGCCAGTCAGGAAGCAACAGTTAGAACTGGACATGGAACAACAGACTGGTTCCAAATAGGAAAAGGAGTATGTCAAGGCTGTTCACTATCACCCTGCTTATTTAACTTCTATGCAGAGTACATCATGTGAAATGTCAGGTTGGATGAAGCATAAGCTGGAATCAAGATTGCCAGGAGAAAAATCAATAACCTCAGATATGCAGATGACACCACCCTTATGGCAGAGAGTGAAGAGGAGCTGAAAAGCCTCTTGATGAAATTGAAAGAGGAGAGTGAAAAAGTTGGCTTAAAGCTCAACATTCAGAAAACGAAGATCATGGCATCCGGTCCCATCACTTCATGGGAAATAGATGGGGAAACAGTAGAAACAGTGTCAGAATTTATTTTTGGGGGGTCCAAAATCACTGCAGATGGTGACTGCAGCCTTGAAATTAAAAGACACTTACTCCTTGGAAGAAAAGTTTTGACCAACCTAGATAGTATATTCAAAAGCAGAGACATTACTTTGCAGACTAAGGTCCGTCTAGTCAAGGCTATGGTTTTTCCTGTGGTCATGTATGGATGTGAGAGTTGGACTGTGATGAAGGCTGAGCACCAAAGAATTTATGCTTTTGAACTGTGGTGTTGGAGAAGACTCTTGAGAGTCCCTTGGCCTGCAAGGAGATCCAACCAGTCCATTCTGAAGGAGATCAACACTGGGATTTCTTTGGGAGGAATGATGCTGAAGCTGAAACTCCAGTACCTTGGCCACCTCATGCGAAGAGTGGACTCATTGGAAAAGACTCTGATGCTGGGAGGGATTCAGGGCAGGAGAAGAAGGGTATGACCGAGGATGAGATGCCTGGATGGCATCACTGACTCGATGGACGTGAGTCTGAGTGAACTCCGGGAGATGGTGATGAACAGGGAGTCCTGGCCTGCTGCTATTCATGGGGTGGCAAAGAGTCGGACACGACTGAGCGACTGAATGAATGAATGTGGTGTGTAATCGTATTAAGCAAGTATACCCCAATCACTATTTTCTTGGGGGTTTTATCTTGAATGGCTATTAAATTTTATTAAGAACTTAAAAAATCATCCATCAAAATAGTTGAATGAATGACATTAACAGATTTCCCAATATTCAACCAACCTCTTTGTTTTCTATCCCTCTTGGTCATGAAGTATCACATTCTTAATGGTAGTGTTGGCACCTATTTGCGAGTACATAAAGTTTTGTCTTTTGTACTTGTTCAGTTCAGTTCAGTCACTCAGTCGTATCCGACTCTTTGCGACCCCATGAATTGCAGCACGCCAGGCCTCCCTGTCCATCACCAACTCCCAGAGTTTACTCACACTCACATCCATTGAGTCGGTGATACCATCCAGCCATCTCATCCTCTGTCGTCCCCTTCTCGTCCTGCCCTAATGAGTCAACTCTTCGCATGAGGTGGCCAAAGTACTGGAGTTTCAGCTTTAGCATCACTCCTTCCAATGAACACCCAGGACTGATCTCCTTTAGAATGGACTAGTTGGATCTCCTTGCAGTCCAACGGACTCTCAAGAGTCTTCTCCAATACCACAGTTCAAAACCATCAATTCTTCAGTGCTCAGCTTTCTTCACAGTCTAACTCTCACATCACTACATGACTACTGGAAAAACCATAGTCTTGACTAGACCGACCTTTGTTGGCAAAGTAATGTCTCTGCTTTTCAATATGCTATCTAGGTTGATCATAACTTTGCACTTGTACTTGCTTTTAATTTACCTTACTTCACTTTTTCCAGTTTTTTTTTTTTAGTGAAATTTATTTTCCTTCTTTTGAAAGTGAAAGTGAAAGTAGCTCACTCATATCCAACTGTTTCCAACCCCATGGACTGTATAGCCATGGAATTCTCCAGGCCAGAATACTGAAGTGAGTAGCCTTTCCCTTCTCCAGGGCATCTTCCCAACCCCGGGATTGAACCCAGGTCTCCCAACATTGCATGCAGATTCTTTACCAGCTGAGCCACTTTCTTTCACTTTTATTGAAAAAGATTTTGGCATAATGCATTTTACTCTGGTCACTACTTTCAATGAAGCCTACAGCTTCTGATATTTAATGTTTTCATTATTATGATCTTTAAGAAACTCTAAAGACTCAGTTTGTGTTTTTGTTTTCAACCAGAGTTGTTTAATACAATGCGCCATTTCAGTTTCCAGACGGAAGCACATTTTCCCAGAAGTAATTTCTGGTTTTATGTCATTATGATCAGAAAATAAAGAAGAACTAAAGAGCCTCTTGATGAAAAGTGAAAGAGGAAAGTAAAAAGGTTGGCTTAAAACTTAACCTCCTAAAAACTAAGACCATGGCAACCAGTCCCATCACTTCATGGCAAATAGGTGGGGAAACAGTGACAGACATTATTTTTAGGGGCTTCAAAATCACTGCAGATGGTGACTGCAGCCATGAAATTAAGAGACACTTGGTCCTTGGAAGAAAGGTTATGATCAACCTAGACAGTGTATTAAAAAGCAGAGACATTACTTTGCCAACAAAGGTCCGTCTAATCAAAGCTATGGTTTTTCCAGTAGTCATGTATGGATGTGAGATTTGGACTATAAAGAAAGCTGAGTGCCAAAGAATTGAGGCTTTTGAACTGTGGTGTTGGAGAAGACTCTTGAGAGTCTCTTCAATTACAAGGAGATCAAACCAGTCAGTCCTAAAGAAAATCAGTCCTGAATATTCATTGGAAGGACTGGTGCTGAAGCTGAAATGCCAATACTTTGGCCACTTGATGCAAAGAATTGACTCGTTTGAAAGACCCTGATGGTGGGAAAAATTGAAGGCAGGAGGAGAAGGGGATGACAGAGGATGAGATGGTTGGATGACATCATCAACTCGATGGACATGAGTTTGAGCAAACTTCAGGAGTTGGTGATGGACAGGGAAGCCTGGCATGCTACAGTCCATGGAGTCGCAAAGAGCTGGACACGACTGAGCAACTGAACTGAAATGAATTTTTGTTAAGCTTTGTATTGTTGATATAGGATTTGTGAGAAAAGATAATGATATGAGAAAATGTTGTTTATATTTAATTCCTCTTGAGGTAATAGTTACCTTTACAGACTTAAAGTTTTGAACAAGTGTACGGAAATGAGTCCTCTGAGACTATAAGTCAGTCACGCCCTACAGAACAATTTCGAATCCACTGGAAATGCCATCTGTGCCAAAATTAAACATGTACTACATTTAGGGAATAGAGAGAAAAGGTATATGTTTACATTGTCTAAAATTTCATAATCTTTCCTAGGTCTTATCCATTATTTCCAGAGAAAACTCAGAATTAAATGTCTGCTCTCATGTAAAAACCAGCCCAATCTGATGTGTTAAATAGCCCCATTAGGGACTTCCCTGGTGGTCCAGTTGATAAGACTTTGCCTTCCAATGCAGGTGGTGCTGGTTTGATCCCTAGCTGTGACCTAAAGATCCCACATGACTTGCAGCCAAAAAAATCAAAACATAAATGAAAAATGATACTGTAACAAATTCAGTAAAGACTTAGGGGGGAAAAAAAGAAAGAATCTCTTTAGATAGTGTTCAGTCTGCATGTAGGTGACTCAGACACTTTCTGCAACCATTGTATTTATTTCCTCCCATGGACTTTGGATGCCTTACAGGACACTGGTTTGTGGAGAAAGATGGCGTTCTCCAGGCTTCCCAGGTGGTGCCGGTGTTAAAGAATCTGCCTGTCAATGCAGGAGACACAGATTCGATCCCTGGGTTGGGAAGATCCCCTGAAGAAGGAAATGGAAACCCACTCTAGTATTCTTACCTGGAAAATTCCATGGACGGAGGGCTACAGTCCACAGAGTCACAAAGAGTCGGACACAACTGAGCACGCACACATGCCATACATATGAGGTCTCCAGCCTCAGCCTCTGTCTCCCCTACTTGCTGGGTGATGTCTCATGTCTGTCAAGCCGCTGAAGGCCGGCTATCCCCAACAAGAAAGTTGACAAGCTGGTGTAAAGGCACCAAGTGAGTTGATTTCTGATCCAGGAAGTGCCCTTTCAGGGGCTCCTCAACTGACTTGACCACAGCTTCGGATGGTCTACGTTCTCTGTGGCTGGTCAGGCAGTGGCTCTCATTCAGCCCTGGAATACCAGCTAGAGGGTGATATTTCACGTGGTTGCAGGAAATACAACTTCACCAAAGTAGCTTAACAAAGGTTTCAATTTTAATACAAGGAGTTTACGGCTGGTACTCCAGAGCTGATGCAACTATCCAAAGAACTTGATTTTTTTCTTCCACCAGTTCTGGTATCTTTTTTCCCCAGAGTAGCAAGATGGCCGCTTCAGCTTCTGCCTCATGTCAGAACTGCAGGCAGAAAGAACAGACACAAGAAGGAAGACAGGATGGCACTTCTATTGCAAAAGCAAAGCCAACCCACAGGGCTTCTTCTACCACCTCTTGATCATATGTTTACCTCGCCTACAAGAAACAATTCATACTGAGTACAATTCAGTATTTCACACGGTTCCATTGCTGTGGTAAGCAAAACTGTAGTTTTGTTAGTAAGGAGGAGGAGACAAATGCTAGTGAGCTGATGTCCAGCTGCACCTGCCATATGAGCTGGGGTGAATTTGCTGCACACTTCTCGCTCTAGAGAGACCTCATTTTCAACAGTATGGTGAATTCTTTAGACAATTCCCAACCAAACTTTTCTACAGTTCTAAACTCTTGCTCATTCTACACATGAACCAAGGAAAGGACAAGAAAATAGAACCTCAGTGCTCGAGTCTGGTTCCAAAAAAGAACAGAGTCTTGTCACACAAGTGTATGTTCCTTGATTCTTTGTCTTATCACAACAATGATTTGGAGTGACGGACATTAAAGCCCCCTTGGCATGTCACAGCTCTCAGGTCTTGGATAGACTGTGTTATAGCTCTCAGGTCTCCAATGGACCATGTTCTAGCTCTTAGACAAATCAGTGTTACAGCTCAGTGTTACAGCTCTATTTTATTTAGAAGATAGCAGGAAAATCCATCTTTGAGCAGTGAGGGCACATCGATCTAAAGACACAAGCAGAAGAGTGCCCCAACACGTGGGAGAGAGAGAGAGAGCTAGCTTTGGCTCCTCTATTTATATGTTTATCTCTCCCTGGGCCTGTCCTATGTAAATTGGGCCAGCCAGGAGTGTTGTTTGTTTTACCTGAGGTCCTCACTCCAGTCCTCTGACCTTCTTTTGTTCCATTTTCACAGGCTTTTCCCTTCCTTGTCTTGTAGCCACCGCCATTTTGGACTCCTTTTCCCTGTTCTACCTACCTAACAGTCTTATAAGATATTAAATATCCTACAGATAAACTTTGGAATAAACTACAAAGAACAAATACTAGAAAGTACTGGGGAGCCACCAAAGCAGATAGAAATGGAAAGTATTTCCATCCTTGAAACAAGGACCAGATAAAGTGACATCCATGTTTGAAAGGATTTTTTCCAGAGGGCACTCCCCAGACCAAAATGCAAGAAGTGACCAGAACTTCGCTATCTAATATACCTCTTGTTTCCTGAACCTGGAGAGAAAATTTTAGGACCATATGTGATTGCTTTATTCTTCTGCCTTCTTGTTTCCCTTCCCCTAGGAGAGGAAAGACTGTTCTCAACTCTAATTAGCTGGACTACTACTGTGTAAAATGTTATTGTCTAGTGACTAAATCTTTTTCTGAAAATTGGAGAAGTGATAGGATATGGACAATCCATTGGTTGACAAGGCTGTCATCTTTTGAAAAAAATCTATTAATATTTTTTAAAATATTGGAATCTGACTATTCAGATTTTCCCATATTTTGTGAAGCATTAGCTTGCATCAGAGTCACCTGGAAGACTTGTTAACATACAAAGTTACTGAGTGAGTAGACCTGAGAATTTGCACTCCTAACAGTTCCCTGGCATTGCCAATGTGGCTGGTCCTAGACAGTGATTTGACAGTGATTACACTGGAGCAAATATCCTGTGTTTGACAAAGAAAAGGATAGTGGCTTCAAATTTTTCAAGGCATTTCTTCTGCTCCAAGTATTACCAGCTAGATCCAGGGTGCCAAAGACCCTTCTCCTTCCAGGATTCTGAAGGAAAAGTATACACACAAACAATTGAATCTAATAAAGCAAACCATCATATTGTTAACAGTATGCTAGGACTCCCTAGTAAAGATGAAGTGGAGACATAACAGGGACCAGAAACCACAGTTAGGAGTCCTCCTTCTCCTGGAAATGGAAGAGAGCCCCGTCCAGTTCAGTTCTGTCACTCAGTCATGTCCAGCTCTTTGCAACCCCATGATCTTTGCAGCACACCAGGCATCCCTGTCCATCACCAATATCCAGAGTTTGCTCAAACTCATGTCCATTAGGTCCGTGATGCCATCCAACCATCTCATCTTCTGTCATCCCCTTCTCCTCCTGCCTTCAATCTTTCCCAGCTTCAGGCTCTTTTCCAATGAGTCAGTTCTTCACATCAGGTGGCCAAAATGTTGGAGTTTCAGCTTCAGGATCAGCCCTTCCAATGAACACCTAGGACTGATCTCCTTTAGGATGGACTGGTTGGATCTCCTTGCAGTCCAAGGGGCTCTCAAGAGTCTTCTCCAACACCATAGTTCAAAAGCATCAATTCTTTGGTGCTCAGCTTTCTTCATGGGCCAACTCTCACATCCATACATGACCACAGGAAAAACCATAGCTTTGACTAGATGGACCTTTGTTGGCAAAGTAATGTTTCTCCTTTTCAATATCCTATCTAGGTTGGTCATAACTTTTCTTCCAAGAAGTAAGCGTCTTTTAATTTCATGGCTGCAGTCACCATCTGCAGTAATTTTGGAGCCCCCAAAAATAAAGTCTGTCACTGTTTCCACTGTTTCCCCATCTATTTGCCTTGAAGTTATGGGACCAGATGCCATGATCTTAGTTTTCTGAGTGTTGAGCTTTAAGCCAACTTTTTCACTCTCCTCTTTCACTTTCATCAAGAGGCTCTTAAGTTCTTCACTTTCTGCCTTAAGGTTGGTGTCATCTGCATATCTGAGGTTATTGATATTTCCCCCAGCAATCTTGAAGCAACAGTTAGAACTGGACATAGAACTACAGACTGGTTCCAAATTGGGAAAGGAGTACGTCAAGGCTACCTATTTAACCTATATGCAGAGTACATCATGCGAAATGCTGGGAACTAAGCACAAGCTAAAAGAAGAGCTCATTGATGCAATCAGGCAAGAACTGAGCAAGTCAAATACTGCATAGAGAAGCAAACTAAGGAGAGATTGGACTTTCATCTGGGGAAAGAAGAAAAAAAAGAACCTACAAAGAACTACTCTTAACAACAACAAGACCCTTACATTTTGTGAGCTGTAAGAAGAAAATAGAGAGAGACATGCAGTTGGAAGGAGGGGAAAAGCAACATACTTTGAAACCCTTCAAACATTACTACTCTGGGGATAAACTATTTCCCTCCCAGTTTGCTGCTTTTTTCTGACTTTTAAAACAGGATGGAGGATAGCCTTATAGGAGTTCATGTATCAGTTATGCAGAAAATATTAAACCCATCAGGCAAGATCACCATACATTGAAAATATTTTCATGTCAAGAGAAAATCACACATTTCCACCCATTGCTAAAATAAGGAGGGGAAAGGCTTTAAAAAATAAAGACATACTCAAAGTGTTATGTCGATTGTATCTAAAGTCACAATTCTCATTAGGTCTAAAGAAAAAGAATTGCAATTTTTTAAACTTTAAGTCCATTAATCTTTGGTATTATTTTAAAAGTCTTTTCTCCTCTGGGCAATTATTTGGTAGAAGGTTTTTCACGTTTAGTATACATTAGAATTTTTAGTTTTTTCTTTAAACATTTACAAGAAAACTTTCCATAACCAAAGTAATAATATTGTCATCATCTCTCCAATTGAATTTTTTTTTAATCCAATAATCCAAGCTGTTTTATAGCTGGCCAAAGTTGCACGTCCTGAGTCTGTTAAAGGTGTCCAGAGTGTTTTTTGTTGTCCATTCAATTCTGGCTTCCATTACTAGTTTTGTCAAGTCTGTTTTTGATGGCTAAGAGGAAACATTTTATCAAACCCTGTATGTATTTACTGAAAAGATCTCTAACACCTTTTTTGTTTCTTTTTTCTTGGTTTCACTGCACTGCAGCCCACTGCAATTACCATTCATCCTGAATGTTGTAAAACATCTTCCAGGCTTTTTCTCTCTTTTGTTCCAGTTTTAGTACCTGCTTTGTCATCTCCATTCATTCTGCATCAATATCATGCCTTCATTTTGAAGCTTAAATTTTCTCCATGCTTACTTTTAACTAAAACCTAATCTGAATCCATTATAAGTAAAATAATCACCAGGATTGAAATTTAATAACTAACTAAATGTAGCTCTGTATCACTGTCATCCATGCTGTCTAGACAAAGTATTCATAAAAGTACCACAACACTCATTAGGAAGATTGTTCAAAGGGAATCAGTCTTCGGACAGCGACTAAATCAGTGATGATGTGCTTATGTTCTGACACTAGAAACAATAAATGTTCCCAAGGTTTACATTGCAATACAACAATAATATGTGATAAAACAGTTAGAGTGAAGTGTATTTCTACCCAAACAACAGAACTGTGTTTCATAGTAAAATATTTTACAGTGCTTCAGTGTTTAAATTTAAATTAAAAACAAATTATCATGAAATAAAAGTTCAGTTTTCCAGGTATAGCTATATTTAAAAATGCTCAATAACCACATATGGTTAGTGTCTACCATATTGCATAGTGCAACTTTGAGAATATACTCAAATATTTGGAAATTAAATACATTCTCCATGAGTGAAAAGAGATATCACAAAGAAAATGCAAAATATAAACTGAGTGATAGTGAAAAGAGAACACACAAAACATTAGGAGATGCAGATAAACATGTGTTGAGGGAAGCTTTATAACTTTCTACCTTCATGTTAGAAAAAAAGAATTTTTAGTAGTTTACCAGATATTCTCCATAGCATGTTGTAGAGACTCGGGATATTACTATGCTCTTCTTAAAGATCCTGGGTTTGCTCCAGCAGGCACTGAAATTACTGGCCCATGCCTTTGAACTTAACTTTGGAAGGCTTAATATCGTTCAGTTCAGCTCAGTTCAGTTCAGTTCAGTTCAGTTCAGCTCAGTTCAGTTGCTCAGTCTTTGTGACCCCATGAATCGCAGCACGCCAGGCCTCCCTGTCCATCACCAACTCCGGAGTCTACTGAAACTCACATCCATTAAGTTGGTGATGCCATCCAGCCATCTCATCCTCTGTCATCCCCTTCTCATCCTGCCCCCAATCCCTCCCAGCATCAGGGTCTTTTCCAATGAGTCAACTCCTCTCATGAGGTGGCCAAAGTATTGGAATTTCAGCTCTAGCATCACTCCTTCCACTGATCCCCTTTAGGATGGACTGGTTGGACCCCCTTGCAGTCCAAGGGAATCTCAAGAGTCTTCGTTAGCAAGGAGCTGTTCCAGTTTTGCTCTTTCAGGGCAGGCCCCTTAGTCCTGAGGTGATCTTTACTCCCACTAGTATTTCAGTGGAATACTTGTGGACTAGAATCTAAAATTCTGTCTTTGCTGTTAAGGGCAACTCTGAAATCTCTGACCAGCTTATTCATCCTTCTAAGTTATTTCCCCTGGACCCTTTAGAGATCACAATTCCTGGGTCATCCAAAGATTTGAAGGGAGTTTTTATGCAGAATTTCTCATGCTCCCACCCATGCCCTCTGTGGGCATCTCCATCAATATCTACCCTCTCTGGCTGCTCCCAAACTCCATCCTCTTACTCTCAGGTCCCTGTGAATTTCTGCTTGAGTGACATCCTTGGATCAGCAGGTTGGAGACGTGCTCTCAGGGGGAAGCACATACATGTGATGGCCACGTGGCCCCTGAGTGAAGTGTCAAGTTCCCCATAGCCTCTCCCTGTACTTGGTCACTCTCAGTGTCTTCCAACAGTTGTTTAAAAACTCTCATTATTTTGAATTTTCTACAGAATGTATGAAAGTTATTACAGGAGAATTCAGAGCTGGAACACTTCCCTGAGATTTTTAGCCACTGCTTTGACCCACCAAGGAGGAAGCAGCCCGTGGACTCAACTGGTCACTTTGGACTCTCCAGATCTCTCTCTGTCATGCTTTGTTCCAGCGTAGGGGTTTTTTTGAGAATAATGAATTCCAAAGGTCACTATTTTCACAGCTTTGGCCAAGACAAACCCCTCTCCTCCCCCTACCCATGACCTCATCCACAAAAGCTCTCTTTCTGGTACACAGACCATGGGATTTCCAGAATAAACTGACAATGCCTTCCCTGTTCTCTGATGCTCAAGAAGTGATGGTGTGAAGCAACAACTCCCCTTCCTTTTGAAATGTCATGGGAGGGATTTTCCTTGATTTTTAGAAATAAAGGAGAGAAAACCCCATATTCTGTAAAATTTTAAGCAATTCCTTTAGAATTTTTAATGAATGATGTGACTTGCCATTTGCCGTTTAGTGACTTGACGTTTGTGAGTGACAGTGCCTGTCATTTGGTCAATACTTGTATTTTCTAGGAAGAGATCAATTAAGCCAACAGGGTTAAAATGAAAGTACCTTAGTTAAGGATATTTATCTTCTTATCTTAAAGGAAATGTGAATGATTTTACCTGTTAATTCAGTGGCTATGAAGTAATGGGTCTATTCACTTAGAAACCAAATGAGCTTACTTCACTTATCCTTGAAGCATTTACAGAGTCTCCCAGTTATTTTTTTTAATGTTTCAGATTTTTTGATGAGACTTTAAATTTGTTTTCACATTGTGTAAATTTAAGGTGTGCTGAGTGTTACTTTGGTAGACTGGTGTATCATAGTACAGTTGCCATTTTAACAATGGTTAGCACATCACATACTTATACCACAATATTATTGTCTACATTCAGTATACTGTACTTTAGACCTCTATGGTTTTTCAGTGCTTGTGACAAGTCTGTGCCTAAAACACCATCAATCTTATCCCCTGTGCCCCCACTTCTTGGTAACCACTATTCTCTTCCTTTTTTAAACAGGTTTGACTTTTTCGATTCCACATATTACACAGTACTTGTCCTTCTCTGTCTGACTTATCTTGCTTCCAATTCTCCCAAATTCAATACATAAACATAAGACAACTACAACTGGAATACCAACAATGTTCTTTTTAGAAAATTCAACAAGTAATTTTAATTTTCACACAGACGAAGAAATGCCTGAAAATAACAAAGGAAATACAAAAAAGGTGACTGGGGAGGAAATCGGGGGTGGAGGGGAGAGTTCACATTACAATCAAAGCCACAGGAATCAAGTCAATACTTTATTCATATGGGAGTTGAGAAGATGGAAGACAAGAAAAGAGGCAAAAATTCTCACAGAAATCATAGGGAATGTGAAAATTTACCATATGATAACTGCTGTTTCAGTTCAGCAGGAGATAGATCACCTACTTAGTAAATGGTTTGGCACAAAGGCTACTTTAAGCATATTCCGATATGTCTCTGTTGTGACTTGAGACCCTTTTAGCTAAAGACCTGTCCCAGCTTTCTCAGGGGTCCTCTGGGTGAGGACGAGATGACACCCCGAGGTGCAGGACTCTCCGAGGCCCATAGGCTGCTCCCGAGGACATTCACATGGTCTCCTGCTTCTTTCTTTGCAGCTTCCCTTTCTTCCTTCCTCCCTCCATTCTACACCCCCAAACACCTGGCTGGGGAACCCGCCTACAGTCCCAGATGCCCCTTGCTTTCCCCCTTCTCTCAGGAGAAGGGAAGGGGTTGCAGGTCAGGCAGAGGCGGGGCTGGAAGTCTCTTCTACTCTCATGCAGAAGGGTGGGCATCATGGGGGTGGGCATCATGGGGTGCAGTGCCAGGTGTGTGACCTCCCTTGTCCAAGCCTCCCGGGGAAGAGCTCCTCCACTGTCCAAGTCCACTTGGACCTCCAGGGCGGGTCTGTGTCCTGCAGCCAGGTCTAGGCCCCATTTACTGAGTAGACCTGGCCCCAGGATACCCCTGCCCTGCTCTGCTCCTTCCCATGGGGCTCCTTTGCTGCGGGTCGTGGCCTCTTTCAAAAGTGAATCAAGAGCAGCTTCTTGACGCCCTCCCCTGTTTCTATTTGCCTTCTCCTCCCCAGCCCAGAGCCAGTCCTGCCCCACATGGCGCTGGGCCTTAAAAGCCATCATGTCTGCCCTCTTAATGGGCAAGGACACAACTCTCCGAAAGACGCAGAGTTGCCTGGTCGACATTCCATGCTGATCTGCTGCATCAAGTTTTAAGCCAAGACTCCAGTGGCTGGGATGTTGCCAGGGTTCCACAGCAGAAGGGAGCACAGGCCCTCCTCAGGAGGCTTGGCTTCTCTTAGAGTTCTGTTGAGAGGGACTGCCAGAGACAAGTGAGGATGGGCTGGGGGTGCAGAGCAGGAGGCCCTCTGTGTTCTGGAAGGTGTGATGACCGACCTGAGAACTCAGGAGCCCAGCCACCTCCTCTCACCTGACCAGAGGCTGCCCTGGACACAGCGGGGGCCAGGGACCCCTGGGATGGAGTGGGCAAGTGAGGGGCCTGGGAGCCGGACTCCAGGCCTAGGAAGACAGGCCGGAAGCCGCGGAGGCCTGCACCTCAGATGGGTGCGCTTGCTCAGGCTCCTTCAGGATATGGCGCAGGCCCCGCAGCCAGGCCTGGTCCCCGCGCCCTTCCTTGGCGCCCAGCCACTGGAGGCCTCAACTCTCATGGGGTGCTCGCACAGAGGTGAGGGGCAGCCGGGGGGCTGTAGGCGCAGCCGTCATTCTCCCACAGGACCAATTCGACGTGCCGCATGAGCTCCCTCAGCTGGGCCTCCTGCTCGGCTGTGTCCCCCTTGTTGTTAAAGCCACAGTGTCGCCTTGAGCAGACCACGTCCAGCTTGGCCAGCGCCTGGTTGTCGGTCTCCTGCAGGTACCTTTCCAAGGAGCCACCATCCAGGTCTTCGTTCCGCGTGAACACCAGGACGGTGTGGGCCAGGATGCCCTCCCCAAACACCTCCTGGAGGCACCCAGCCACCCGCTGGTCCTCTTCAGTGAAGCGGCCGAGCTGAGTCACCAGGAGCACCGCGTGCAGCCCTGGCCAGGAACGGGCGCCAGCCTCGCCAATGCCCTGAGCAGTACCCCACGGCGCCGCCCAGCGGGACAGGATGTCGGGGGTGTCGATGACCTGCAGCTCCCTCCCCGCCCACGCGCGGTGCCCCTGCTGGAAGGCCTGGGTCACCGGACGAGCACTGAGCTTGGACTCGAACACTCTCCTCCCGAGGATGCTGTTTCCCGTGGCGCTTTTCCCGCTCCCAGATTTTCCCACCAGGATGAGCCTCAGCGTCTGTGGGGTCCCTTCATCCCCCCGCAGCCCTGGAAGCATCAAGAGAAGGTGGGGGGGCCAAGGTTAGAGCCCCTCCCCCGCTTTAGCCTCCCCAGGGGCAGACGGTCCGGGTGTGGGCAGGACAAAGGAAGCCCAGCGTCTGCATGTGAGATATGCCCTAGGTTCACATGCTTTCCTTCCTTTTCTCCTTTTTTCACTTTTGGGGAAAACATAACATAAATAACATATAATGTACTGTTTGAACCCTCTTTATGTGTAGCCTTTGGTACATTCACATTGCTGGGCAGTCATCACTTGGGCATCTCAAGATCTTTCCATCTTTCTGAATGACACCCTGTCCCCAGTAAACACTCACTCTCCATCCTGCCTCCCCCAACACACGACGTCCACTGCTCTTTCTGTCTCCATGTGTTTGACTGTTCTAAGGACCTCACATTACTTGGATCAGCAATTTTTGCCCTACTGTGTCTGGCTTATTCACTTTGCATAATGTGTACAAGGTTCATCCATGTTGGAGCAAGTGTCAGAATTGCCTTCCTTTTTAAGGCTGAATAATATTCCACTGTAGGTGTAGGTGTATATATGAATGTAGGTGTATATGTGAATCCATATTCAGATATAAATGGAGTTGGGGGACTGTTTCCACTTTTTGCTATTGTGAATAATGCTACTATGCACCTCAGTGAACATATATTCACAATCTGTTTAAACTCTATGGGGTATATTCCCCAGAAGTGGAATTGTGGGATCATATGGTAGAATGCCACGTTTCATGCTTCTGTTTTGAAACTTCTTCTCGGGCCACCTATTCCCACCAAGTGGGATCATCCCCTCATGAACTGGGAGCCTGAGCTTCTCGAGCACCTCTGGTTGGAGACCCTTTCCAGGAAGAGGGTGAAGTTGGAAGCACAAGCCTCTGTGTCTGTCCTCTCCCTGCCATGATCAAACACACCACATTACCTTCAATTTTCCCAACAAGGAGTGTTGTGAGGGTGGGGACCTTTCAGCCAGACTCCCAGCTCCACAGCACAACTCACACTGGGGTCACAGTCCTAAGCTCCACCGTTGAAGTTTGGGCTGGACACCCTTACCCAGGAGAATATCAGAACCATCAGCTGCGAGTAGATGTTTCATGCCCATCTAATACTGAGGACCCCAAGTCCAGATTTTAGAAATGACTGTGGCTGGAAGGCATGAAGGGAGTTCCCTTCTCCTGGCCTTGCAGGTCCCAGGACCCACAGCACATAGAGAAGCATGAAACCCTAACTGATTCCCAGTCTGTTCCCAGCGAAGACATTGCTGTGTCTCAGTGCAGAGCCCTCAGCCTCTTAAGGCCAGGACTGGCACCATCTTCTTACAGCTCTGCCCAGCAGGGGTGTGTTTCTCCTGCCTTTCTGCCTTGGTGGGCTGACCCACCCACCAACTCCGACTGGAAGATATGGGCTCCCTCCAGCTTCTGCAGGTGACCTGAGTGAATGCCTGGGAGTTCCACAGAAGCAGGGAAGGGCAATGTCCATCTGTACTCAAATGCAAAGCTGGAGGAAGACAGTGGTTTCCCATCTGGGCAAGCCTGAAGACCCTGATGCCACATCTTTGGACTTAAAAGCCAAATACATTGAGAACAGAAGAGGAATTTTAAAGTAATACTGAACCCCAATTGCTGCAAAAAGGATAAATCAGGCGTGAACACTGGGATTGTGGCTTTCTTATCCAGCTTAATATTATGGGTTTCTCCCAGCGTTTCAGGCCACTGAAGTTAGTCTAATAAAAACATAGGTACATGGAACTCCATAATAAATTGCCAATCAATTCCTTTATCCAGAAAAGTAATGGATTTCCAGCTTTCCTAAATTCCTAAGTTCTGTCTCCCCAGGTTAGATGTCAAGTTGAACCCATGAAAGTGAAGCCCCTGACTCTGATGAAACAGCTTTTGGGGAGAGGGATCCCCTTGGGAAGACAGAGCCCAGACCTGTGGGCCCTTGATTGCATCCTATGTGTTCACTAGTGCTTTGCAGCCCCCATGGTCCTGAGAGTCTCACAGTGAGCCAGCGTGACACCCACCAGGGGCCTGGGGCAAGTAGTCTGTCACACCCACAAACACATCCTTCCTGACACTCAGTGAAGGGGCAGTGGCTGTGGTCTGTCACCCCCTTTGACCCACGGCACCATCAGGGGCCCTCCCCTCTGGCTGGGTGGGGTAAAGGAAGGCCCAACCCAAACGCCCAATGATGGCCACCCTGGTGGGCGAATCTCTGACAGCGGGGACTCCGGCTGCCCCCCCAGCACACCACCTGCCCTTCAGGCCCCAGCCCCACCTCTCTCAAGTTCATGTCTGCTAGAAAGTTGTTTTACCTCCTGACCCGTCTGGAGAAGGATCCTGGGATGCACCTTCTTCAGGTTCCTCCAGGAGAGGGATTTCGAATTCTTCTTCCTCCATCTAGCAAAAACTCATCATGTGTCTTACTGATGTTTCCTCCAAGCTTTCAGGGGCTCCTGACTTTTGCCTTTCTCTTGCCCATGGAAGCTGTTTGTATCGGTTTGTAAGCATGGGACGGGGTGAGGGGGCATCTGAGACACCCGCTACTTCCTTTAGGGACCCTGTTTCCCCCTTCCTTCCCCTGCACATGGTCTCCACTTGGGTGGGGTGGATTCTGTGATGGGGAGAAATGACCAGAGACGCATCCTGACAGACACTGTCCTGGGAGCAGTGGCCAGTGTGCTGGGTGGATGTGAGGAGGACATTGCTGGAGGGGCTGGTGAGGGGCTCATGGGGCCAGGACGATCTGTGGGGGAAGCCTGGCAGTGAGGGCCACAGAGGCTGAGTGCTGGGTGGTGAGGAGGGCGGCAGACAAGCACAGGCTTCCTCTCCCTGTGGGGTCCATTCCTGCCAGGAGCCTCGGGTCCTCGGCACTCAGCTCCAGGCCACCGACTCAGGTGGTCGTGCTGCCGGGGCCTCTGTGTCCCTGGAGATGTGGATGCTGAGTCCAAACTACACATTCCTGAGATCTTGTCCCCCTGGAAGTTTCCAGGACATTGCACAATATTTTCTAGAGCAATTCCCAGTCCTCTTTGCCAAGGAGGGCATTGTCGCCCACCAGGAACTCCTGTCATCCACTCTCAAGCCCAGAGAGCTGTCTGCCCAGCCCCCGGCCGCCTCACCCCAGACCCTGCCCGACGGGGCATCACCACACGTGGGCCACGTGCCAGTGTTTGTCTCCAACATGGAGCAGATCTGCCACCTTGTGAGCTTTCACAGGAGAAAAGTGAGACTCACAGAGTGTCCTGCCCAAGGTTAAGCGGGGAGTGCCAGGCAGAGCCCAAAGGCTACAAGGTCCCCCTGATTCCCCTGGCTCCTCCCATTGCTCCTGAAACAGGCACACACACAGACACTCTCACAAACACACACTCACAAACATACAAACAAAAGATACACACAAACACAACACATACACTACTTTCACACATACACGTAAAAAAGTACAAACATAGCACACACGTACAACACATGAACACTCATTTACTCACAAACATATGAACATACATACACAGCACACAAACACAAACATAAGACACAGAGACCACTCACACACACCTATTCACAACAACCCATACACAGAAATACAACACACACCATTGATGCATATGCTCACAAACATACAAACACACGTATAAACATACATATGACACAAACATAACACACATGGAAAACACACATATATTCATCTATACACAAATTGACACACACCATTCACATACACACAAACATAACACACACATATACATACACATGTACACACAAACACACTATGCACAGCACCCCTGCAACACGTTCTCAAGCACAATACACACACACACAGACTCACACACACTCACAAACATACAAACAAAAGATACACACAAACACAACACATACACTACTTACACACATACACATACAAAAGTACAAACATAGCACACACATACAAAAGTACAAACATAGCACACACATACAACACACATGAACACACATTTACTCACAAACATATGAACATACATACATGGCACACAAACACAAACATACGACACAGAGACCACTCACATACATATATTCACAACATAGACATACAAATATACACACACACAACATTCCACTCACACACAAAAACATACAAACAAACATATAAACATACATGCAACACATGCAAACATAACACACACGGAAAACACACATATACTCATTCATACACAAATAGACACACACAAAACACATATATCACACCAACATAACACACACACGTATACACACAAACACACTATGCACCACACCCCCACAACACACTCTCAAGCACAACACACACACACACAGACTCACACACAGGCAGGGTCACCACGGCCTTGGACTTACCGCCATGGTGTCTGTGGGGCAGGAGGAATGCCCATGTCTTGCGTCTCCTGGGGCCGTGTGCTCTCCTGAACTCTCTGTGTCTCCTTTGAGAGTTAACAAACTGCAGGCTGAATGGAGGAGATCAGAGACAGTGCCCCAGACGTACCCACACATAGAGGACATGGCGGATAGTTTTTCAGTATTACGTGATCCGGAAGCTCAGCTCCAGAACTGCCCTTGAGAGTTCAGCTGTCAGCTGTGAGAAGAGGGAAGAGGGAGTGGGCGGAGCCCTCCGGCCAGGCCCACCCCCGCCCCCCACGCAGAAAGCTCTGCCGCCTGTGCTTGTCTGTGGCCCTGGTGGCAACCCCCTGCAGTGTTCTCACCTGGAAAACCCCATGGACAGAGGAGCCTGGCAGGCTGCAGTCCATGCGGGCGCAGAGAGTGGGATACGACAGAGTGACTTCACTGGTAACGTCAACAGGGGAAACAGGAACACGAACGTTATTACTTTGATCCTGCATTAGGACAAGTGGAACTCAGAGGCTTAAACCAAAGCAGCAGATCTCTCGGAAAATGTTTAACACTGAATTCAGTGTTAAATATCTTACATCAAGTTTCCAGGAATGAAATGTAGTCTTCTTTTTCCTGAAGAGTTAGATTTTCGAGGGGGTTATTTTTCCCATTTCAGAGAAACTACTGGATTATGCTTCCTCAGTTTTATTTATTGATTTGTCAACTTCAGCAACATCGATCCTTTCTGAGATTTGTTGTTGTTCCTACTCACCTTTTAGTCGTCCTCTAACTGTTGAATCTTCTCGTGTTTGAGATTTTCATTTGTTGTGAAAGGCTTTCCTATTAATAAGACATTTACTTTTGAATTATATCTTTTCCTACCTCTTTGCTTCTAACTCATTTATGGGTCCTGAAATGATTACACTTTTTATCTTCACTTTGTTTCTCTGAGCCTGCATTTTCTTCTCATTCTTCCTTCTAACATCTTCTCTTGGGAATTTTGTTTTTGAGTTTGTATTCTTATTATAGTGTTTCATAGTCTAAAGCACATGAGGAAATATTCTTTACATTGGGTTACGTTCTCTTATGATTTGATTCCATTTTTATGTATCATATTCATTTATGTGTAGAGAAATAGTGCAGAAACATTTTTGTTTAACTTCTTCCTTTTTCATTTTTTAAGTGGTGTTTGCTCAGCTGATGCATTGGGTTTGTTTTTTTTTTTTAATTTGCTTTGATAACTTTCTGTTTTCTGCTGCTGCTACTGCTAAGTCACTTCAGTCGTGTCCGACTCTATGCGACCCCAGAGACGGCAGCCCACCAGGCTCCCCCGTCCCTGGGATTCTCCAGGCAAGAACACTGGAGTAGGTTGCCATTTCCTTCTCCAATGCATGGACGTGAAAAATGAAAGTGAAGTCGCTCAGTCATGTCAGACTCCCAGCAACCCTATGGACTGCAGCCTACCAGGCTCCTCCCTCCATGGGATTTGCCAGGCAAGAGTACTGGAGTGGGTTGCCATTGCCTTCTCCTTCTGTTTTCTAATAATATAATATTGTGATCTGTTCCCCCTCTCAGTCCAATGGTCCTATACTCATTGCTATAACTACCACATTACTCATAGTTTTAATTTTTTAACTTTATTTTATTATGATAAGAACACTTAAGATGAGATCTAACCATAAAACAGTCTGGAGGCATCTCAAAAAATGAAAAACAGAGGTACTAAATGATCCTGCAATTTTACTTCTGGGCATTGATTCAAAAAATTGAAATCAGAATCTTAAAGAAACACTAGCATTTCTACATTTATTAGAGCACTATTCCCAATATTCAAGAGGTGGAAACAGCCTGAATATCCATCAACAGATGAGTGGATTAAAAGAAAAGCATACAGTGGAATATTATTCAACCTTAAAAAAGAAAAATCATACCATATGAGACAATACAAGTAAAATATGAGAACAGTATACTAAATGAAACAAGGCAGTCATAGAAAGACAGATACTGTGTGATTCCATTTATATACAAAATAGTCAAAGTCATAGAATCAGTGAGTGGAATGGTGGTTGCTAGAGGCTGGAACATAGGTAATATACACTTACTCTTTCATTAGGTGGGGCTGAGCTTGTCTTCATAGTGTACTTTTTAGCCAGTGTATGTTGTGATAATATTACCTGGAAACCTGTTGTTTTCCTTCAGTACAGGTTAGTGACTCCAAGGCAGACCTTCAGAACTGGAAAGCCATTTGGACAGCATTCCATTAAACCTACTCTAATTCTCTTTATTCACTGAAAAGAGAACCACATACCAGAGAACTGGTGACTCTGCAAGGCTCAAAGAGGTTGACAAGAAAAGATGAGAACCTTGCCTACGGACTTCTCATCTAGATTCCCACACTTCACTAGAAGGTGGCTGCAAATATTTTAAGATGCATATCTAAAAAAGAAAGACTATATTCTAAAAAATATAACCACAATATCAAAGGTAGTATAAATTTTTAATTTTATCACATATCCTTTCATTAGATTTCATGGATTATCTCATAATTTATTTATAGTTTACTTTGTTTGCAGCAGGATGCAAAAAAAAAAAAAAAGTCCAGTAAAATGATCCAAGTTCATTTTATGCATTTCCTGCCTCAGATTTTAAATCAGTCATTTCTCCAAGAGACCCTGGATTATTTGCGCAGAAACTGATCCTGAAGACTATAATCTGGGCTGGTCTAATTAGCTCCTCCAAGGCATTCTTCTTTTCTGTTACACTATTTTTGATCTCGAACATTTATTTTTGATTCTTAGGATTTCATGTCTCTGCTTACATGGCCCATCTATTCTTACATTAGAGCCCTAAGACATTCATCTTAGTTGTTTTAAATTCCTGGTCTAATCATTCCAAGATCCCTGGGTAGACAAATAAATCTTGCCTGCCATTTCAATAAGTAATGAATGTTGCCCATTATCAAGTCATCAACATTTCAGCCCCAGACAGTGTACCCTGAGGGGAATTCAGATTGGAGAAAAACAGGATACTGGCCCTAAATAGCTAAGATGCATATCAAAGGAATGGTTTCAATGAGCCCAGACTCTTGCATCTTCCCATATGTAGAAAAGGACTATAATCATTAATTTGAGTGTCTGGCTTTTTGTGATTAGAAGCAATCTTTTGATGCTTGACCATACATTTTGTTTTCTTTTTTGTTTTCAATGAAGGTTCCTATATATCCTGTCTCCTCCACTACCTCTTTGGAACAGTTCCTCAGAGCCATTTGAGAGAGTGTCTCCCAAGCTATAGTCTTCAGTACTTCCTCAAATACAATATCATTCTCAACTTTTAGGTTGTGAATTTTTGTTCAGTTGACACCTGCCATGTCTAGTACTGATGCTTGGTCTGTCTTTCCAAATTATATTTTTTGCTCTTTAGTATGTCTGCTCGTTTTTCTCATCAGCTGGACACGATGACCTGGGTAAACAAAACTGCTGCTGTAAAGAAGCCTTTAGTACTGTGGTGCTGGGGTGAGGGAGGGGACATAGTCTATTGTCTATGAGCACATCACAGTTCTAGTGAGCCTTTGCCTCTGGACTGTGAGCCTCACAAGCGTTTTTCTCCCCCACCCCAGTTTCGAGCATTTGAGTGGACTGGAGGTGGCTATTTCCCTTTTCCTATATGAATGGCTTAGAACTGACTGTAGTAGTATATTTCTCTTTCTCTAAGTGAGTTAGGCTTTTATGATAAAACCCGAGCAGGTCAGGCTCTGGTTAACTGCTTTCCTCTGAGGGCAGGCCTTGTTGAGAAGAACAAGATGCTTTGCCCCATTTCAAAATGATTTCTTTTCCCCTCCCCTGCAGGGAGAAGGCAATGGCAACCCACTCCAGTACTCTCACCTGGAAAATCCCATGGAGGGAGGAGCCTGGTAGGCTGCAGTCCATGGGGTCGCTAAGAGTCAGACGTGACTGAGCGACTTCACTTTCACTTTCCACTTTCATGCATTGGAGAAGGAAATGGCAACCCACTCCAATGTTCTTGCCTGGAGAATTTCAGGGACAGGGGAGCCTGATGGGCTGCCGTCTGTGGGGTCGCATAGAGTCGGACACAACTGAAGCGACTTAGCAGCAGCAGCAGCAGCAGGAAGCACTAGGGGATTTTTTGGATATTTACTATCAAAACCTGGTGGGGCTCCCAGAAGTAAAACTCACAAAAGTGTGGGTCGTTCAACGACAGGATCCTCCTGGAATTTTAACTCCACACTGACCATCGAGCAAATGGTCAGTCCCAGTCTTGCTGCCCCAGCACTGGTGCCCACGCTGAGTCTCTGCTCTCCTGAGCCATGGCTCCCTGTATTTCCCTGTCTGTTCTCTTGTCTTGGGGACAGCACCTTGCCCTGTCTCCTCAAAGCAACCTCTGAAGTGTTCGAGAAAAGTTGATTTTTCAGTCCATTCAACTTTCACTTATTCTTAGGATGGAGTAGTGACTTCCAAGCTTCTGACATGTAACCAGAAACTTAAAGTCAGATTTATCAATTGGATTCCATATTGTATCTGTATTTTGGGCTCACTTTAGAAATGTTTTCCTCACTCTCGTGTTTTGAAAGAATTTGTTTGCTTTCTTCCAATAGCATATCGTTTTTAACAAATACTTGATGAATTTGGGATACTTCTTACATTGATATGAGGAATGAATCCAATTTTATACTTTTTCAAATGGTTATTCAATTATTTTAATACTTCTCATTACAATGTCCATCTTCTCTCCATTGATATGGAATGTTGCCTTTATTATATACTAAATTTCCCTATGCAAATGAGCATTTGTAGAGATTTTTCTGTTGTTTTTTTTTCCCCCCTACTGGCCTATTTGTGCACCAATTCTCTAAGAGGCTTTATGATGTTATTTACTATCCGGCCTCCCCTTTTTTCTTTTTCTAATTCTCATTCCTATAATCACTTTCTTTTCTATTTGCATTGATGGATATCGCAAATACCATTGGAAAGTGAGGTGGAATGATTATAGTTTTAGTGAGAAAGTATTTCTCCATTGAGTAAGTTGCTGGCTTTTGGGATGAGTAGAGAAATAGATAAGAAAGTATGTGTCAATTCATATTTTATGAAATGTTTTTACTATAAAAGGCTATCTTAATATCAGTGATTTTCCTCTTATTGAACCTGCGTCCCTCACTCTAGTGTTCCAGAGAAAATCCCATGCAGTTATGATGTAGCCCTTTTTAAAATGTCAGATTCTGAGGATGTCCCTGGTAGTCCACCCTACCAATGTACAGGCCCCAGATTCATTTTGGTGAGGGAACTATATCTCACATATCACAATTAAGAGTTCAATTGCAACAACTAAAGATCCTACAAGCTGCATTTAAAAAAGATGTCACAATGAAGATTGAAGATCCATGTGCTGGTGTGGCCAAATAGATAAATAAATATTTAAAATAATTTTTTAAATGTCAGATTCTGTTTTCATTAATACATGATTAGGATTTTGTATTGATATTCATACATGAGATTCAACTGTAGCTTTCTGTTTGATAAAATCTTTGTCAACTTTGTGGCTCAAAGTTACATTTACTTCTTAGAATTTTAAGGTTTACTTTATTTTCCTATATTCTGGAATAATTTAAGAAAAATTGGGATTCTCAGGAATCAAGTGCCCATGATTGCTAACGGTTTCATGGAATTCTCCTGTGAAACCATGTGAGAGCTGATGCTGTCTTGTGAGGAGCTTTTCCACTACTTTCTCTATTCTTCCTTCCAGGAATCCTGTTCTACTTCAGTGTTATGTCTCTGTTGTGTTTTTCACTTGCTAAGTTGTGTCCAACTCTTTGTGACCCTATGAACTGCAGCCTGCCAGGCTTCCTTGTCCTTCACTATCTCCCAGAGTTTGTTCAAACTCATGTCCACTGAGCTGGTGATGCCACCAACCATCTCATCCTCTGTCACCACCTTCTTGCCCTCAATCTTTCCCAGTATCAGGGTCTTTTCCAGTGAGTTGGCTCTTCACAAAGTACTAGTCCAAAGTACTAGAGCATCAGCTTCAGCATCAGTGGCCAAAGTATTGGAGCTTCAGCTTCAGTATTAGTCCTTCCAGTGAATATTCAGAGTTGATTTCCTTTAGGATTGACTGGTTAAATCTCCATGCTGGCCAAGGGACTCTCAAGTCTTCCCCATCACCACAGTTCAAAAGCATCAATTCTTCAGTGCTCAGCCTTATTTATGGTCCAACTCTCACATCCATACATGACTACTGGAAAAACCACAGCTTTGACTATATAGACTTTTGTCAGCAAGGTGATGTTTCTGCTTTTTAATATGCTGTCTAGGTGTGTCATAGCTTTTCTTTCAAGGAGCAAGTGTCTTTTAATTTTGTGGCTTCAGTCAATATCCACAGTGATTTTGGAGTCCACCAAAATAAAATCTGGCACTGTTTCCACTTTTTCCCCATCTATTTGCCATGAAGTGATGGGACCAGATGCCATGATCTTAGTTTTCTGAATGTTGAGCTTTAAGACAACTTTTTCACTCTCCTCTTTCACCCTCATCAAGAGGCTCTTTAGTTCATCTTCACTTTCTGCCATTAAAGTGGCATCATCTGCATACCTGAGGTTGTTGGTGTTTCTGTCAGAAATCTTGATTGCAGCTTGTGATTCCTTCAGCCCAGCATTTCACATGATGTACTCTATATTGAAGTTAAATAAGCAGAGTGGCAATATATAGCCTTGAGGTACTCCTTTCCCAGTTTTGAACCAGTCCATTTTTCCATGTCTGATTCTAATTGTTGCCTCTTGACCAGTTAGAACCAGAGACATGTAAGGTGGCCTTGTATTCCTATCTCTTTAAGAGTTTTCCAGTTTGTTGTGATCCACATTCAAAGGCTTTACCCTAGTCAAAGAAGCAACAGGAGATGTTTTTCTGGAATTCTCTTGATCCAGTGTTGTTGGCAGTTTGATCCCTGGTTTCTCTGCCTTTTCTAAATCCAGCTTGTACATCTGGAAGTTTTTGCTTCATGTACCTGTTGAAGCCTAGCTTGAAGGATTTTGAGCATTACCTTGCTAGCATGTGAAATGAGCACAATCGTACAGTAGTTTGAACATTCTTTGGTGTTGCCTTTCTTTGGGATTGGAATGAAAAATTTTCCACTCCTGTGGCCACTGCTGAGTTTCCCAAATTTGCCAGCATACTGAGTGCAGGACTTTAACAGCATCATCTTTTAGAATTTTAAATAGCTCAGCTGAAATCCCATCACCTCCACTAGCTTTGCTCATAATAATTCTTCCTAAGGGCCACTTGAGTTCACACTCCAGAATATCTGGCTCTAGGTGACTGACCCCATGTGATTATCTGGGTCATTAAGACCTTTTTTGTATAGTTCTTCTGTGTATTCTTGTCACCTTTTCTTAATCTCTTCTGCTTCTGTTAGATCCTTGCCATATCTTCCCTCTATTTTGCCCATCTTTGCATGAAATATTCCCTTGTGAGTAAAAGTTGTTCAGTCATATCCAACTCTTTGCAACCCCAGGACTGTAGTCCACTGTAACCCACTAGGCTCCTCTGCTCATAGAATTCTCCAGGCAAGAATATTGGAGTGGGTAGCCATTTCTTTTTCCAGGGAATCTTCCTGACCCAGGGATTAAATCTTGGTCTCCTGAATTGCAGTCAGGTTCTTTACTTTCTGAGCCACCAGGGAAGCCCAGTTATCTTAAAGAGATCTCTAATCTTTCCCATTCTATTGTTTTCCTCTAGTTCTTTGCACTGTTCACTTAAGAAGGCTTTCTTCTTTCTCCTTGCTATTCTCTGGAACTCTGCATTCAGTTGGGTATATGTTTTGTTTCTCCTTTGCCTTTTGGTGCTCTACTTTTCCTATTTATTTGTATGGCCTCCTCAGACAACCACTTTGCCTGCTTACATTTCTTTTTCCTTGGGATGGTTTCAGTTATCACCTCATATACACTGTTACAAACCTCTGTCCATAGTTCTTCAGGCACTCTGTGTACCGAATCTACTCCCTTGAATCTATTCTTCACCGCCTCTGTTTAATCATAAAGGGATTTAGTTTAGGTCAAACCTGAATGATCTAGTGGTTTTCCCTAATTTCTTCAATTTAAGCCTGACTTTTGCAATAAGGAGCTCATGACCACAGTGAGCTTCAGGTCTTATTTTTCCTGACTGTATAAAGCTTGTCCATCTTCAGCTGTAAAGGATATAATCAATCTGATTTCAGTATTGACCATCTGGTGAGGGTCAATATTGATAAGCTCTATTTACCCACAATAGATGTATGTAATTTAAAATTTCAACATTAGCAGATCTGTTTTCTCAGTCACTGCAGGATTATTGTCTCAACTATGTAGCCAGATGACCATCAGACCCACTTCAAACATTTTATGTTATGATAAATCATAAGGCACCCATTATTGCTTCTAAATATTAGAGTACTTTTACAATAAGAATATCAAATTTATCTCCCTTCATGCAACTTGAGAAATAAGACTAGGTTAGTTCTATGTGGCATGTGCAAATTTCAGGACAGTTTTCACATGTCTCACCATGTGGTTGTTTTCCTTCCATATTGAGAGTCTCCATGTGGGACTATTGTCTCTCCTCCATCCATGCTTTCTTTCTGTTTGAGTCTGGATTGTTAGTGCTTTTTAATGAGCACTCTTTCATGGCATAGGATGCTAACTACTGCCACCAGGATTCCTCAGATTCGATTTTTAAACCTGAACTTCTTCAAAAACAAAATGTATATATTATTTTGTTAAATGGAAAAAAAACTTACAGTAAAAAACATTTAAACATGCAAACGCTACTTTCATCACAGCAACACAGGAGAGGCATTTAGTGGGAATTAGAATAATAAATAGAAGATATCAAAGAACAAATCCTCTGTGAAAATACTTCACCTGGCTTAGAAGACTTGATTTATGTATTCAGTAGAGTAAGAAATCAGGGTTGGGAATGGTTTCAACTTAATCTGAACATTATTTTTCTTTCCTTTGTAAACTATAGCTGACTTGCCTACTCTCCACAGCCTCTGATGTGGACACCGCTGCTGTTCAGGATATCAGTCTGAGGATCATGCTGGTCGAGAAGACCACAAGTGGAAAAAGTGTGACTGAAAACACCATCCTCAGGGAAAAAGTATTTGACTCTAGGATTTCTGCTGAAGCTGTTACCAAAACTTGTCAGAAAGCATCCCGGAAATGGAAGGGATGGAAGGGGAGAGACCTTCTGGTTGTTGACACTCCAGGGCTCTTCGACACCCAGAAGACCCAAATGGCCACCTGCAAGGAAATCAGCCAATGTGTCCTCGCCTCCTGTCCTGGGCCTCACTCCATCGTCTTGGTCCTGAGGCTGGGCCGCTACACACAGGAAGAGCAGGAAACTGTGGTGTTGGTCAAGAATCTCTTTGGGAAAGCAGCCATGAAGTATATGATCATCTTATTCACTTGCAGAGATGAACTGGGGGACCAGAGCCTGAGCGACTTTTTGAAGGATGTAGATGTAAACCTATGAAGCCTCCTGCAGGAGTGTGGACACCGCTGTGCCATCAGTAACAGCAGAAACACAGAGCAGGCTGAGAAGGAAGCTCAGGTGCAGGAGCTGGTGGAGCTGATAGACAATATGGTGCAGAACAACCAAGGGACTTACTTTTCTGACCCCAGATACAAGGGTACATTGGAAAGCCTGAGAAAGCTGGAGGAAGTCTTGAATAAAAGATATGCTGATTAATTAGAAATAGAAATCCAAAAAGTGGAAAAGGAGTGTGCTCAAGTATGCAAGAAGATTATACAGGAAAAATAGGGGGAAATTAAATTACCAAAGATGAAATATGAAGAGAAACTAGGAAACATTAGGAAGGAGGCTCAAGACAATATATTTAGCTATGTATTTGATTAAATTATGAAGCTGCTTTCAAGAATATTTCCTTTGTTCAAGAAGTAACAATTTTTTTCAAAGTTTGCTATGGTTAGCAAAGCATCTCTCCAGCTCACTCCCTATTGCTCTCCATGCCTCCCTCCCCTCCAACAAATACCAACTGCAAAATTGCTTAGTTTGAGGTCTGGTTCATTGGACATGGTTCAAAGACTCAAATGAAAGGAATTACAAGGCTGAAATGCATTTTGCATTGAGCATTAACACTACCTGTGAAACACATTACACAGGCCCCTTGTGAATATTGTGTAAATATCAGCAAAGCTTCCAGTCTCCCCCCAGCAGCAGTGTTCTCTGGTTCCTGAGAGATGAGATGATAAATGTTTGTTGTTTTTAGCCACTAAGTTTTGGGTTATTTGTTACACAGCAGTAGATAACAAGTACAAGACATAATGTATGTTTATGCATATATACAAAATATTTATTTAAATATTGGCCACTCTGCTCGCCACTGGGGAAATGAATTTCAGATTCCAGGAATCAGGGGTGGGAGGAAACTTACTTTTTACTATAGACCCTTTGATTTATTTCAGTATATTTTTTTCCAACAAATGAACAAAAAGATAAATAATAACATTTGTAATAGCCTCAAATAAACAATAATTCCAAAGGCCCATTTCAAAAACAGTTGTCTTATTTGTCTCTGCTTTCCTTTTCTAGGTGTTGGCCTAAAGTTCTTCTGCCTATAAATTCAGATCGCTCTGTGCCAGAGTGTTCCATTTCCCCCTGCAGATCCACTGTCTTCCCTTTTTGGTCCTTTGGCCCTGCCAGGAACCACATCCTGGGGTGCAATGTTCTCTGACTCTCTCTCAGACACCACCAGTGGGGAGGCCAACAGAGGATCCATGGGAGCCAGAAAATGAGATGAGGACATTTGTCTCCTGGATCCCTCTCTGCCCAGTCCTATCTGACCAGCTGTCACCTCCAACCAAAGGTCCAGCCACAGGCATTGGGGGCTCTCAGGTCTGACCAGTAAAATACACCTGTGTAGGAGTCCTGTCCTGCCAAGCCTGTGGTGTGTCTGCAGCAAAACTCCTGACTGTTTACAGGGATCACAGCTTGACCTGAGAATTAATTTTAATTTTCAAAAATGCCCAACCTGGTTAGGGTCAATGGTAAAGCTGTAAGTTTAGTTCATTTTAGTTCAGTCACTCAGTCATGTCCGACTCTTTGCAACCCCATGAATTGCAGCATACCAGGCCTCCCAGTCCATCACCAACTCCCAGAGTTCACCCAAACTCATGTCCATCGCGTTGGTGATGCCATCCAGCCATCTCAAAGCTGTAAGAGGTAGCCATAAGATAAAAAGACTAATTCTCTTTTAGGATCCCTAACTCTAAAGTCAATGTTTCTGGAAAAGTTTCCAATGTGTTGTGAGAATTGGAAAGAGGGTTAGAACACAGGCTATAGCTCAAAGGGGACAAGTTTGAGGGATGGTAATAATTTGACAAAAACAAAAGAAAGCCTTGCTTTAAAAAAAATAATTGTTGCAAATGCATGCATAATCTCTAGTATGTTTCTCAACACATTGGTCTTGTTTACCATTAGTTTGTCTAGATTTCTAGAAAAATTTAAAAGAATTAGATATTTTAAAGATACAATTTGGGAAATATCAAGAAAGTATTTCTTCCCATGCAATTAATAATCCCATTGCTTTCTTTGCTACCTGAAATTCTATAGCTTGTTTATTTTCAGATTTATTTCCATAAAAATTTATGGCACAGAATTCTCTTTAAAAATGTTTAAATCTCCTTTGAATATATAGCTGTAATCATTTTTATGATGTTTACTATTTTTATTATGTTCACTGTCCTTTTTATTTCAATCAGTATTAGCAGAACTTTGTCAGTCGTTCCAAAGAATTAACTTTAGTTTTCAAATTTTGATATGCTTGTTTGTGCTGTCTCTTTTTTGTGTGTGTGCTGTCTTATATTTCATTAATTTCTGTTCCTTTCTTTATTGTATCCTTTCTTCTGAGCTCATTGGTTTTACTCTGCTCTTCTTTTTAATTGCATATTCATGTATACATATTGAAGATTATGAATTTTCATTTAAATACTGCTGTTGTTGTTGTTGAGTTGCCAACTCATGTCTGACTCTTTGAGTCCCCATGGACAGGAGCATGCCAGGCTTCCCTGTCCCTCACCATCACTCAGAGTTTGCCCAAGCTCACATCCATGGTGTCGGGGATGCCATCCAACCATCTCATCCTCTGTTGCCCTCTTCTGCTTCTGCCTCAGTCTTTCATAGCATCTGGGTCTTTTCCAATGAGTTGGCTGTTTACACCAGGTGGCCAAAGTATTGAGCTTCAGCTTCAGCATCAGTCCTTCCAATGAGTATTCAGAATTGATTTCCCTTAGGATTGAGTGACTTGAATTTCTTGTTTCCAAAGGACTCTCAAGAGTCTTCTCCAACACCACAGTTCAAAAGTATCAATTATTCGGCACTCTGCCTTCTTTATGGTCCAACTCTCACAGCTGTACATGACTACTGGAAAGACCACAGCCTTAACTATACAGATCCTTGTCAGCAAAGAGATATCTTTGCTTTTTAACACACTGTCTGTAGCTTAGTCCAAAAGTTTTATTTCATTGTTATTCAGTTCTCCATGTAGTTGTATTCACTAAGGGAATTACATATAAACTGCTCTGATTTCTAATAAAACATGCATTCCCTCTACTCCATTTTCACTTATATCTTTGAAATTTCAGTGAGAATGTATCAGTGAGCAGGAGATATAAAGGTAGTTTAAGGACATACACAGGGGATGAAGGGGGCAGGCAGAGAGTGGGGTGGGAGCCCTGGTTTATCCACACACGGCACTGACTTGAACTTCACACCTGTTCTAACTGGGTGGTCTTCCTTCAGCCTTCCCTGCAGGGCCAGGGCAGGGTGATGTGCAGAGAAGCAGAAAAGAGAGGGTGGGGTGGGATTCAAGTCTGAGATTCTCAGAACCCCCAGCAGGGTCCTACTCTCTGAAGAACTATCAACTGCCTTTTCACCTCGTCGGTCCCCATGACACAGGCCGGCTTCCTGCTGGCTCTTCTCCCCTAGCCCCTGACTTCTGTTTCATTCATTCTGGGTCCCACACAAATCGCTGGTTTATTTTACCCTCTATTTATGTCCTGTGGATGAGATTCTCCTCCCAACTAGGCTGAGATCTCCTCTTATAAATACTACTGCACAGAGCTGACCACGCTGAAGGTGCGCAGTGGATACTGGTGTGAAGAAATGCGATAAAATGGAACAAAATGGAAAGGCGAGGGAAGGGTGGGATGGACAGAGCCTGTCCAGTCCATGAGCAGAGGCGGGACTTTCCACCAACTCCTGCAGGGAGCCCCTTGCTCATGAGGACTCTGGTGCAGACACCATGCCCTCCATGTCCCTTATGAGATATAAACTTGCTGACAAAGAGTAGCCACGGGCAAAAAAAAATGTGAGAAATGTGGGTCTTGAGCATGGATCCTGTTCTTTGGGCTGCCCCCACTGCACCCACACCCCATCCCTCCCAACTTACAGTCTAACCAGGACCCCTTCCCTGACAAACATCCCCCTGACCCCCACTCCTCTGATTGCTTCAGGTCCCCAGGGCTTCTTGACCTGAGGTTTGAGTGATGCATTAAGGTCCCTTCTTGTCCTCCGTATCCAGGTTTTTCTGGCCAAAGCCTCAGGACCTCCTGACCAGGCTCCCTCTGTCTTCCAGAGCCAGATCATCTAGAAGGGCTACCTGAGGTGTGCCAAGAAGACACCAGCAATGGTTTCCACACCCTCTCTCTTTGGGAACCAAAACAGCAAAAGGGAGCTTGTGAGCTCTGGGTTTGAAGGGGTGAAGACTGGGAGATGAGGCCTTGCCCTCGGGAATAGAATCTCACACAGGAGGATGAGAAGATAAGTCAGATGTTCTAGAGAGTTCATCCACTGCTTTTCCTGGTCACAGATCAAGATACGGGTGTTCTCATCACAGAGTGATAGCAGGCAGTTTGCAATGCCCTATCCCGAAAGCTAGTGCCTCTGCTCGACTCTTTGGGACCCTCAGACTCATCAGTTCTGGAATCTGTTGGGACCCAAAACCAGAACTGAAGGAAACAGTATTCTCATAGGGTTGGGTATTTCAGACTCCCTGATGTAGTGAGGCAAGGAACTGAAGTCAAGAGTGTTAAAAAAAAAAGACATAGTGTGAACCTAAATATCCATCAACAGGTGAATGGATATATCTGTCAATTCCAGCCAAGAAGTATGATCTGTGACATATAGTGGGAGTCTCTTGAGCAACAGACATGGAATAAAGCTAAGTTGCATAATCTTGATTTGGTAAGTGGTGATTAAAGAAGCAAAATAGGGACAAGAGGGAACTTACCATCTATCCACATAAACTGCTTTTCTCTCACTTCCCCATTATTTTTCCTTACTCTGCCCACTCCTCTTCCCTTGTTCAGTAAAGATTTACTGAGCAATGCCCTGTCCATCAGAACAAGACTCAGTTTCCCCCAAAGTCAGTCTCTCCCATTAGGAAGCTTCCATAAGCTCTTATCTTCATCTTTCAGAGGGCAGACAAAATGAAAACCACAATCACAGAAAACTAATCAAACTGATAACATGGACCAAAGTCTTGTCTAACTCAATGAAACTATGAGCCATGCTGTGTAGGGCCACCCAAGACGGACAGGTCATGGTGGAGAGTTCTGACAAAACATGATCCACTTGAGAAGGGAATGGCAAACCACATAAGGATTCTTACTTTGACAACCACAGGAACAGTATGAAAAGGCAAAATATATGACACAGAAAGATAAAGTCCCCGGGTCAGTAGGTGCCCCATGTGCTACTGGAGAAGAGTGGGGAAATAACTACAGAAAGAATGAAGAGCCAAAGTGAAAACAACATCCAGTTTTGGATGTGACTGGTGGTGGAAGTAAAGTCCAATGCTGTAAAGAGCAATATTGCATAGGAACCTGGAATGTTAGGCCCATGAATCAGAGCAAATTGAAAGTGGTCAAACAGGAGACGACGAGAGTGAACATTGAAATTCTAGCAATCAGTGAACTAAAATGGACTGGAATGGGTGAACTTAACTCAGATAACCATTATATCTACTACTGTGGGGAAGAATCCCTTAGAAGAAATGGAGTAGCCCTCATAGTTAAAAAAAGAGTTCAAAATGCAATACTTGGGTGCAATCTCAAGAACGACAGAGTGATCTCTGTTCATTTCCAAGGCAAACCATTCAATATCACAGTTATCCAAGAAAAGCTATGACCAACCTGCTGTTGCTGCTATTTCGCTTCAGTCGTGTCCAACTCTGTGCTATCCCATAGACAGCAAGCCACCAGTCTACCCTGTCCCTAGGATTATCCAGGCAATAACATAGGAGTGGGTTGCGATTTCCTTCTCCAATACATGGAAGTGAAAAGTGAAAGTGAAGTCGCTCAGTCGTGTCTGACTCTTAATGACCACATGGATTGCAGCCTACCAGGCTCCTCCATCCATGGGTTTTTCCAGGCAAGAGTAGACAGCATATTAAAAAGCAGAGATATTACTTTGCCAACAAAAGTCCATCTAGTCAAAGTTATGGCTTTCCAGTAGTCATATATGGATGTGAGAGTTGGACTATAAAGAAAGCTGAGCAGAGAAGAATTGATGGTTTTGAACTGTTGTGTTGGAGAAGACTCTTGAGAGTCCCTTAGACTGCAGGGAGATCCAACCAGTCCATCCTAAAGGAAACAGTCCTGAATATTCATTGGATGGACTGATGCTAAAGATGAAACTCCAGTACTTTGGCCACCTGATGTGAAGAACTGACTCATTGGAAAAGACCCTGATGCTGGAAAAGGTTAAAGGAGGGAAGAAAAGGGGGTGACAGAGGATGAGATGGTTGGATGGTGTCATTGACTCAATGGACTTGAGTTTGAGCAAGCTCCAGAAGTTAGTAATGAATTGGGAACCCTGGGGTGCTGCAGTCCGTGGGGTCACAAAGAGTTGGACATGACTGAGCAACTGAACTGAACTGAATTGCCCAAACTTGTGTTACCCAGTATCAATCTGGGCCTCTCTTCCACTTTCTCTCCTATCTTTGTGGCACAATGTCTTAAAAAAAAAAAAAAACTGAAGTATAGTTGATTTACAGTGTTGTCCTAGTTTCAGATGCACAGCAGAGTGATTCAGTTGATTCTTTTCCATTATAGGTTATTACAAGATGCAGAATATAGTTGTGGTACATGTATACAAAGGAATACTATTCAATCATAAAAAAGAATGAAATACTGCCATTTTGAGCAACACGGATAGACCTAGTGATTATCATACTAAGTGAAGTAAGTCAGAGAGAGAAAGCCAAGTATTATATGATATTGCTTATATGTGGAATCTACACACCAAAAAAATACAAATGTGCTCATTTGCAAAGCAGAAGATTCACAGACGCAGAAACAAACATTGCTACCGAAAGGAAAGGGCGGGGGGAGGATAAATTGGAAATTTGGTGTAAACAGATACACACCAGTGTATGTAAGATAGATTACCATAATAAAATAGACTGTGTAGCACAAGAAACTACATTCTGCTTCTTGTAATAGCCTATAATGGAAAAGAATCAACTAACTCACTTTGCAGCACATCCACTTGAAACTAGATAACATTGTAAATCAGCTATACTTCAGGGTTGTTGTTTTTTTAAGACATTGTGCAAGAAAGTGAGGAGAGAAAGTGGAAGAGGGGCCCGACTGACACTGGGTAACCCAGGAATGGGCAGAATAAGAGAAAATATGGGGAAGGGAGAGAGAAACAGGAGTTTATGTGATAGATGGTAACTTCCCACTTATCCCCATTTTGCTTCTTTAATATCCACTTACCAAATCAGGATTATGCAGCTCAGTTTTATCCCATGTCTATTGCTCAAGATCCCCCACTATATGTCTCAGGTCATACTTTTCGGCTGGAATTGACAGATTTACATCAGTCTGCAAACTTTCTTCACAGCCCCAATTCCTTCCATTTGGCTCTCTTGTAAAACATCCAGTGATAGGCCTGGGGTCCTGAAAGTCCCCTTCCAGGCTCTGGCCCCACATTCATTCTCTAAGTTGTTCAAGTTATTCACTTTTCTGATTATTTTTACTTATTTAGATTTGGAGATAATAATCTCTTCTTCCCAGTGTGGCTAAGTGAGAAGAAGCTATAAGACACGCATTTGCTCCTGCTCCTGTTCATTTGCTAAGTCGTGCCCAACTCTTTGAGACCCATGGACTATAGCCCACCAGGCTGCTCTGTCCATAGGATTAGAATACTGGAGTGGGTTGCCTTTTCCTCCTCCAAGGGATCTTCTTGATCCAGGGATCAAACTTGCATCTCCTGCATTGGCAAGCAGATTCTTTACCACTGTGCCACCTGGGAAGACCAAAGCACAGTGCTTAGCCCAAAGAAAATACATTGCACTGGTGTCTGTTTCACCTAGTTCACTTGTGCTCTTTTTCCCACCTGTGCAAAGCTTCTACCTTCAAACCATCATTCATACCATTTCCTCCCACCTCTTTCAGTTCAGTTCACTCAGTCATGTCTGACTCTTTGTGACCCCATGGACCACAGCACGCCAGGCCTCCCTGTCCATCACCAACTCCCAGAGTTTACCCAAACTCATGTCGGTTCTTGTCTCCTCATCAATATATGAGGACACCTAAAGAGGTGAACCCAGATTGGTTTCTTCTTTTTTCCATTACATCATCCTCTAACACATTAGAGGGACATCAGAGACATCAGAATCTATTCATAGGTTATGTGAATGGCTACCTACTCTGATGGTCCCCAGAGTCATGGAAACTGCTACCATCAGCTACTTTGCAGACTTCCTGTATACTAGATCAGTGTTTCTCAATGTCCAGGCCTTGGATCAGGAGTATCAGCATGAACTGGAAACTCGTTAGAAATCCAAAGTTTTGAGCTCCATCCCAAACTTACCAGAAACTCTGGGAGTAGACTACAGCTATCTGTGTTTTCAGAAACCTTCCAAATGAGTCTGATGCAAGGTAAAAATCTGAGCACCACAGGGCTCAGGCATATTCTTTAGAAGGTCCTTCCACCTCGGATTAAATCAGCTACCTGGAAATCCTAAAGGAGACAGACAAAGTGCAAGTGAAATGTAAAAGGCTTTGGTTGAGAAAGTCAGCACTGGACCCTCTCATCTAGGATGAACTTCAAAGAAAGAAAATGTAGTAGTACTTTGGGCAATCAGGAAATGTCCTACTGTGCTATATAGGGAGAAAGCCAGAAACTGAAGGTGCCTCAAAGATAGACCTCCTACTTCTGTTCATAGTTGTGTCCAGGGCACAAGACAGCAACCCATCTTCAACAATGCAAATGATGACCCTGCCCTAGGACAGTTGTCCTCAAAATAAGTTCCTTGGGCCAGCAGCATTGTATCACCTGGGAACTCATTAGAATTCCCACTTTCCGGCTCCACCCAGGATAAAGGACAGGGCTTTCGAAAGCATTCTTCACACAACTCACAGAATTGGGGCTGCGACGCTACAGTCTCACGTCTGTTAGTGGGTAAGTTTCTATTGTTTTGCAAAACTACACTCAGGATGCAAACTTGACAAATTCCTGTCTTGATCTCCAGCTTCATTTCTACACAATCTGTGCTTCTGGTTTCTAGCCAGCCTTGCTTCCTTTAAATACCTGAGAGCTCCATGTAGTTACTTGCCTTGAAATATGCTGCTACTTCTTCCTGGAAACACCTCCAATCCCCGTGTCTCACTTATCAACTTCAGCTCAAACAATGTTACTTTTTCTCAGAAGTCTTTTGGGACTACCCTCTCCCATCAGTTTACCTTAGACTTTTTACATTATACACTCTGACAATTTCCTTAATAACATTTCCTATGCTGTAGTCTTTGCCTAATGCCAGGCTTGCCTAGGAAACGAAGAGGTGATGGGGAAAGGTGGTGATGGTAAAAATTTTATTTTCTTAAAAGATAGAACCAGAATTCCTCTGGAACGCAAGTAGCTATTCAAGAAAAACACCATGGTTGATGTGTTTGGAAGGAAAATGAGATCCCAAAACCAGATACAGCCAGAAACAGAGCAATCAAAAAGAAAAGAATGTCTTTGTTTTAGAATTGAATAAGATCATTCTTGAAGAAATGGAAAATTTTTCAATTTTTTATTATCAAATAGAATCCAGCAAAATCTTAGATGATAAAGATTTGCCCCAAGTATACCAAGAAGGTTGACTATCAGGAAATGTTGCTTAGTCACTAAGGCATATCCAACTCTTCTGCAACCCCATGGACCATAGCCCACCCAGCTCCTCCGTCCATGGGATTTCCCAGGCAAGAACACTGGAGTTGGTTGCCATTTCCTTCCCCAGGTCTTCCAGACCCAGGATCAAGCCAGTGCCTCCTGCATTGGCAGATGGATTCTTTACTGCTTAGCCACCCAGGAAGCCCATATATCAGGAAATATTTTCACATAATTTAAGGTATTATAAAGCTATGGAGCAACATAACCAATCATGGCCATATCTGTTGGAAGGTAATGTAGTACAAATTCAGCATCTAATAATTGGTTACCTTTTTACCAAAAATAAAAATTTACACCTCAGCATAAAAGCCTGCACTTTATTTAAGTGGAAGCATTTAGATTCTGTCACAAAAGTCAGAAACAAGGAGGGCTACCATATTGGGATTGTTGAACATTCTTCTAGATACTAGCCACAATGTATTAACAGTGAACACATATATAATTTTTTTTAAAGACATCCAAGAGGAGGAGGGAAAATGATCATTTTTGGCTGCATAAAGAACTTCTACAAATCAATATCAAACCAGTTAGAAACAGAATTTAAACGTGAGTAACAAATACAACACTTTAATCATATGGACTGGAGTGGGTTGTCATTTCCTCCTCTAGGGGATCCTTCCAACCCAGGGATCAAACCAGGGTCTCCCACATTGACAGGCAGATTCTTTACCATCTAAGCCACCAAGGAAGCCCCAACAAATATCTGCATGTTAAGTCACTTCAGTCATGTCTGACTACTTACAACCCTATGGACTGTAGCCCACCAGGCTCCTCTGTCCACAGAATTCTCCAGGCAAGAATACTAGAATGGGTTGCCATGCTTTCCTCCAGGGGATCTTCCCCACCTAGGGATCCAATCTGAGACTCTTATGTGTCCTGCATTGGCAGGTGGGTTCTTTACCACTAGAGCCACCTGGGAAACTCTAGATACCAATTAAAAAGACACAGTTCTTTAACATATGAAAAATAATTTGACTACATTCATATTGAGTAATGTGTATAAAAAAGACAGGAACACAATTTTTCATTGATCAGGTTGGCAAATAAAATCATTAACAAGCATATGGGGAAATTGACAAAATGCTGATATAATTAGTTTGGTTAAAATTTTTATTGTGGACAATCCAATAATGTCTATCAAAATTATAAATGCATCCACCAATCGTATAGCAATTCCATGTCTAAGAATCTAGCCAGGTGGTCCAATAATCTATTGCTAAATAACAAATCACTTCAAAACAGTGGCAAAAAGCAAGTTTTGCTCATGATCTTACATGTCTGCTTGTACATCAAGCAGAGCACAGAAGGTGTCACTTGCCTCTGCTCCTTGCAGACTGGGGCTTCACTTGGTGACTCAAATGGCTGCAAAGCTGGGGCACTGGCCTAGCGTCACACCTCTGTGCCTCCCTGGTGGTCAACTGTGTTCATTGGTTCCTCTCCCTGTTGCATCTGCTGGGGCTGAAATGTTCCAGATGGCCTCTTTGCTCCATCACCAAAGTGATAGTAATTTACTCCTGGTGGTTTTGATTCCCTAAGTCACCATAATAGCGTAAAGTCAAAGGAATTTAAAGGGATTATTGGTCAGCTTTGTCCACTGAACAAGGATGCAGATCAAAGAGCACTCACTGAGGCTACAGAGTGAGGGTGACATTATGTGGGAATGAACTGGTGAAGGGCTGGTTAGAAGAGACCACATTGAGGTATGCTGCTGCTGCTGCTGCTGCTGCTAAGTTGCTTCAGTCGTGTCCGACTCTGTGCGACCCCAGAGACGGCAGCCCACCAGGTTCCCCCGTCCCTGGGATTCTCCAGACAAGAACACTGGAGTGGGCTGCCATTTCCTTCTCCAATGCATGGAAGTGAAAAGGGAAAGTGAAGTCGCTCAGTCGTGTCCAGCTCTTAGCGACCCCATGGACTGCAGCCTACCAGGCTCCTCCATCCATGGGATTTTCCAGGCAAGAGTACCGGAGTGGGTTGCGAGGTATGCCCATGTCCAATTCCGAGGAGCTGACAGCTATCGCCACATCATGCTCTGGATGCTCCCAAAGGAGATGATTGTGAGCCATCATCTGAAACTGTAGACAAAGCAATGTGATGTAAGAAAACTCAAAGTGGAGTTCCTCTCTTCCCTCACTTGATGATATGCCCCCTCTTGTAATAATGTAACCTTGTTGGTAGCTGCATCTTAGTGGAATGCTTCTGTTGATGTCTTTTGTTTGATGGGAAATGTTTTTAAAACTTTTTAATTAAAATTTTTAATTATCTGGAGTAACAGGTAAATTTGGTCTTGGAGCACAAAATAAAGCAGGACAAAGACTAACAGAGTTTTGCCAAGAGAACACACTGGTCATAGCAAACACCCTCTTCCAACAACACAAGAGAAGACTCTACACATGTACATCACCAGATAATCAACACTGAAATCAGATTGATTATATTCCTTGCAGCAAAGACAGAGAAGCTCTATACAGTCAGCAAAAACAGAGCAGGAGCTGGCTCAGATCATGAACTCCTTATTGCCAAATTCAGACTTAAATTGAAAAAACTAAGGAGAACCACTAGACCATTCAGGTATGACCTGAATCAAATCCCTTATGAGGATACAGTGGAACTAGGAAATAGATTCAAGGGATTAGATCTGATAGAGTGCCTGAAGAACTATGGACAGAAGTTCCTGACTTTGTACAGGCTGCAGTGATCAAGACCATCCCCAAGAAAAAGAAATGAAAACAGGCAAAATGATCATGTGAGGAGGCCTTACAAATAGCTGAGAAAAGAAGAGAAGCTAACGGCAAAGGAGAAAAGGAAAGATATATCCATCTGAATGCAGAATTCCAAAGAATAGCAAGAAGAGATAAGAAAGGCTTCCTCAGTGATCAATGCATAGTAATAGAGGAAAATAATTGAATGGGAAAGACTATAGACATCTTTTGAAGAAAATTAAAGATACCAAAGGAACATTTCACACAAAGATGGGCACAATAAAGGACAGAAATGGTATGGACCTAACAGAAGCAGAAGATATTAAGACCAGGTAGCAAGAATACACAGAAGAAGATACAGAAAAGATCTTCATGACCCAGATAATCATGATGGTGTGATCACTCACCTAGAGCCAGGCACCCTGGAATGTGGAGTCAAGTGGGCCTTAGGAAGCATCACTACGAACAAAGCTAGTGGAGGTGATGGAATTCCAGTTGAGCTATTTCAAACCCTGAAAGATGATGCAGTGAAAGTGCTGCACTCAATATGCCAGCAAGTTTGGAAAACTCAGCAGTGGCCACAGGACTCCAAAAGGTCAGTTTTCATTCAAGTTCCAAAGAAAAGCAATGCCAAAGAGTGTTCAAACTACTGCACAATTGCACTCATCTCACATGCTAGCAAAGTTATGCTCAAAATTCTTCAAGCCAGGCTTCAGCAGTACATGAACCATGAACTTCTAGATGTTCAAGCTGGATTTAGAAAAGGCAGAGGAACCAGAGATCAAATTGCCAACATCCGCTGGATCATAGAAAAAGCAAGAGAGTTCCAGAAAAACACCTACTTCTGCACCACTGACTATGCCAAAGCTTTTGACTGTATTCATCACAACAAATTGTGGACAATTCCTCATGAGATGGGAATACCAGACCACCTGACTTGCCTCCTGAGAAATCTGTATGCAGGTCAAGAAGCAACAGTTAGAACTGAACCTGAAACAAGAGACTGGCTCCAAATCGGGAAAGGAGTACATCAAGGCTGTTCACTATCACCCTGCTTATTTAACTAATATGCAGAGTACATCATGTGAAATGTCAGGCTGGATGAAGCACAAGCTGGAATCAAGATTGCCAGGAGAAAAATCAATAACCTCAGATATGCAGATGACACCACCATAATGGCAGAAAGCAAACAAGAACTAGAGAGCCTCTTGATGAAAGTGAAAAAGGCAAGGGAAAAATCTGGCTTAAAACTCAACATTCATAAAACAAAGATTGTGGCATCTGGACCCCCATCACGTCATGGAAAGTAGATGGGGAAACAATGGAAACAGTGAGAGACTTTCTTTTCTTGGTCTCCAAAATCACTGCAGATGGTGACTGCAGCCATGAAATTAAAAGATGCTTGCTCCTTGGAAGAAAAGCTATGACCAACTTAGACAGCATATTAAAGAGCAGAGACATTATTTTGTCAACAAAGGTCAGTCTAGTCAAAGCTATGGTTTTTCCAGTGGTCATGTTCGGATGTGAGAGTTGGACTAGAAAGAGAGCTGAGTGCCAAAGAATTGATGCTTTGGAACTGTGGTGTTGGAGAAGACTCTTGAGAGTCCCTTGGACTGCAAGGAGATCAAACCAGTCCATCCTAAAGGAAAGCAGTCCTGAATGTCCATTGGAAGGACTGATGCTGAAGCTGAAACTCCAATACTTTGGCCACCTGATGTGAAGAACTGACTCATTGGAAAAGACCCTGATGCTGGGAAAGATTGAAGGAGGGAGGAAAAGGCGATGACAGAGGATGAGGTGGTTGGATGGTATCACCCACTCGACAATGGACATGAGTTCGAGCAAGCTCTGGGAGTTGGTGATGGACAGGGAAGACTGGCGTGCTGCATTCCATGGGGCCGCAAAGAGTTGGACATGACTGAGTGACTGAACAGAACTGAGCTGAATTAAAATTTTAGCTAGTAAGCTTTACAGTTATTCCATGAGACTGACCTTTCTTACAACTCTCAGCATTCTTCGTTTGTTCACTGAGTTTTGCTTTGTTTTGCTTTGCACCCATAATTTCAGTGAAACTATGGAATTCAGGCTTCCTTCTTTCCTTCCCTCCTTTACCAACTCACCCTACACGCTTTGACCCCCAATGAACAGCCCTCCATCCTCCACCAAACCTCTTTTCTTTTTCTTTTCTTCTATTTTAAAATTGAAGTACACTTGATTTACAACATTTTATTAGTTTCAGGTGTAGGACACAGTGATTCAAAATTTTTGCACATTATTCTACTAACATTATAAAGTCTTTTAAAATAAAATGTAAAAGTCTATTCTGATTTTGATTCTGATTTCTTCTTATACTCATTTTGGTACATTGTGTTTTTCAAGGAATTTCCCCACTAGACTTAAGTAGTTGGATTTATTTGCAGGAACAAAATAGTTTATCATCCCTTTGATATGATTAGGAACTATAGTAATAATTCCTCTTTGAATTCTGATATTGGCTATTTATTATTATTTCTTTTTGTTTGATCAACCTGGCTAGAGATTTAACTTCACAAATTTTACAAAAATCTAATTTTGATTTTCTACTTCATATTTTCTATGTTCTGTTTTATTGCACATTTTAAAAAATGCCTTTTGCACAGTAAAAGTTTTTAATTTCAAAAGACTTCAACTTATCGTTTCTTTCATAAATCATGCTCTTAGTTTTGTATCTAAAATACCATCACCAAATCCAAGGTCACCTAGATTTCCTCCAATATTATCTTCTAAGAGTTTTACAGTTGTACATCTTTATCTATGATCTATTTTGAATTGATTCATGTGAAAGGTATGAGGTCTGTGACTATGCTCTTTTCTCTTCTTTATTGCATGTGCATGTCAAGGATCATTTATTGAAAAGTCTATGCTTTTAGACAGATGCACAGATATAAAATATAAAGTAGTGGATACACGGGGAGAGATAGAAGGGGGAAAAAGGGGTATCTCTTACATATGGGATTAAAAGATACAAAATATTATGAAGCAAATAGATAAGCAACAAAGATATATCATACAGCACAGGGAATTACAGCCATTATTTTGTAATAACCTTAAAGGGAATATAATCTATAAAAAAATACTGATTCATTATGCTGTATACTCAAAACTAATATAATATTGTAAATCAAGTATACTTCAATTTAAAAGGCAAAAATGAATAAAAGTTTTGAAAAGGCTATGATTTTTCTATCAGATTATCTCTGGGTTTTTGCCAAAGATAAATTACATTTAAAATAACTACCATTAAGTTTGGATTTAGATATAGTTCTTTTTAATATTTATTTATTTGGCTGCACTGGGATCTATAATCGGGGCATGCTGGCATGCAAGATCTTTAGTTGTGGCATGCGAACTCTTAATTGTGGCATGTGGGATCTAGTTCTCTGACCAGAGACTGCGTCCAGGCCCCGCATTGAGAGCGGGATTTATGTCTACATTTACCCTCTTGCTTCTGCTCTCTGTTTGCCCCATATTTTCATTGTTACTCTTTTTTTCATTCTTGTGTGTTGATCTCTTCAAAAGTATTCCATTTTCTCTCCTCTTTTGGTGTTTTTTCCTCGTGGCTGCTCTAGAAACTGAAGTACTTATCCTTAATGTATTATTCTCTACCTTGAATTCATAGTGGACCACTTCAAAGAAGATATAAGAAACTTATGAACGTGTACTTCCATTTAGCCCCTACCCTTCCTTTGTCACCGTCATGTTTTGCTTCTTTGTGGGTCAGAAACTCACAACAGGTCATTGTTGTTTTTGCCTTAGTCAGTTCCATTTTTTTAAGAAACTAAGCAATGATCAAAATAGTAGTCTTCTCATGCTTCTCACGTCTTTAAAATTTCCAGAAACTTTTATTCTTTCCTGTTGACCCAGAGTTCTATCTGGTATCATTCTCTTTAATCCTGAAGAATTTCTTTAACATTTCTTATATCTCAAGTCCTACTGGGGGAGAGTAGGGAGGTGGGGGGGACAAATTCTCTCTGGTTTTCTATCTTAAAATGTCTTTCTTCAATCTTCATTTGTGATGGGTAGTTTTTCTGGGCCTATCTTTTATGTTTCTTCACCATCTAAAACTTACTCCAGTGCTTTCTGGCTCATGTGAGCTCTTATAAGAAAGTAGCCATTTTTCCTATATTGTCCCCCTGTGTGTAATGTAGCTTTCCCCCTCCTCTCATTGATTTTAAATTATTCTCTCCTGTCTCTATTTCTTTTTCTTAGTTCTCTGTAATTTGACTCCAAAGTGCCAGGATTTTGTTTTTCTTTCTATTTCCCACATAAAGTTCAGATTTTTGGATTTATGACTTGAAATTTTTCATCAAAATTTAAAAATTTTGGTCTTTATATCTTCAAATATTGTTTTTCCTCCCAGTTGAGTCTGTTCTTCTCCTTCTGGGGTTCTAATTACATTAGACGGCTTGATATTATCCCATTGATCACTAGTGCTGTGCTTGTCTATTTTTCATATTTTTCTTTTATGCTTTAGTCTCAATTTCTCATGATCTGTCTTCAAATTGACAGACTCTTTCTTCAATGTCAATATTCTATGAGGTCCATAGAGATTATAGTGCTAAAATTAATACTTTTTGAGTTTATACTTCTCTCATGAACTCTTAGCCTATTATATTTATTTTTCTATAAATCCTTTAGCACTTTTATAATAGCTAAAGTCCTAAGTTCCAATGAATGAGTCATCTGTAGTTCTGCTTCTACTGTTTAATCTTTTGATTATGAGCCATATTTTCCTGACTGTTCATATATCCTATAAATTTATATTACAGACAATAAAACTGAAGTCTATCAAGCACCGGCGGCTGTGACAGCGCACAAGCAAGGCCAAGTGGAGCAACCCCACGCCCGAGGTCAGGGGTGGTGGCCAGGAGGAGCTACCCAACGCCCGAGGTCATGGGCAGGAGGAGCTACTCCATGTCCAAGGTACGAAGCAGCGGCTGTGCTTTGCTGGAGCAGCCATGAAGAGATACCCCACATCCAAGGTAAGAGAAAACCAAGTAAGACGGTAGGCACTGAGAGAGGGCATCAGAGGGCAGACAGACTGAAACCAGATCACAGACAACTAGCCAATCTGATCACATGGACCACAGCCTTGTCTAACTCAATGAAACTAAGTCATGCTGTATGGGGCCACCCAAGATGGACGGGTCAGGGTGGAGAGGTCTGACAGAATGCAGTCCACTGGAGAAGGGAATGGCAAACCACTTCAGTATTCTTACCTTGAGAACCCCATCAACAGTATGAAAAGGCAATAAATAGGACACTGAAAGAGAAATTCCCCAGGCCGGTAGGTGCCCAATATGATACTGGTGATCAGTGGAGAAATACCTCCAGAAAGAATGAAGGGATGGAGCCAAAGCAAAAACAACACCCAGCTGTGAATGGGACTGGTGATAGAAGCAAGGTTCGATGCTGTAAAGAGCAATATTGCATAGGAACCTGGAATGTTAGGTCCATGAATCGAGGCAAATTGGAAGTGGTCAAACAGGAGATGACAAGAGTGAACATCAACATTCTAGGAATCAGTGAACTAAGATGGACTGGAATGGGTGAATTTAACTCAAATGACCGTTATATCTACTATTGTGGATAGGAATCTCTTAGAGAAATGGAGTAGCCATCATAGTCAACAAAAGAGTCTAAAATGCAGTACTTGGATGCAATCCCAAACATGACAGAATGATCTCCATTCGTTTCCAAGGCCAACCATTCAATATCATGGTAATCCAAGTCTATGACCCAACCAGAAACACTGAAGAAGCTGAAGTTGAACAGTTCTATGAAGACCTACAAGACCTTCCAGAACTAACACCCAAAAAGATGTCCTTTTCATTATAGGGGAATGGAAGGCAAAAGCAGGAGGTCAAGAAACACCTGGAGTAACAGGCAAGTTTGGCCTTAGAGTACAGAATGAAGCACGGCAAAGGCTAATAGAATTCTGCCAAGAGAATGCACTGGTCAGAGCAAACACCCTCTTCCAACACAAGAGAAGACTCTACACATGGACATCACCAGATGCTCGACACCAAAATCAGATTGATTATATTTTTTGCTGTCAAAGATGGAAAAGCTCTATACAATCAGCAAAAACAAGAAAGGGAGCTGACTGTGGCTCAGATCATGAACTCCTTATTGCCTAATTCAGACTGAAATTTCATCTCTAATTTTTCAGAGCCTCCAATTAACACTTGCAATGAGACATTAGAAGACTTGATACCTCATTTCTCTCATATCTCTTCAGCCCCTTTCAATAACCCGGATCCTACTTGATATCTCTATTCCTCTTAACAACCAAAACTTCCGAAAAGCACTAATCCACAACCAATCCAAACAAGCAATTCAATTCATTCTCTTGTTGATAAGCTTAGGAAGAGTGGTGGGGATTGGAACAGGGACTGCAGGGCTCATTACCTCTTTAAACTATCACAGCCTCTCTAAGGATCTTACTGAGAGCCTAGAAGTAGCTGTTGGCCTTATCACTCTCCAAGGCCAACTAGATTCCCTGACAGATGTGGTCCTTCCAACCAGAAGAGGATTAGACCATCTCACAGCAGAAAAAGGAAGCCTTTGTCTTTTCCTAGATGAAGCCTGCTGCTTCTACGCCAATAAATAGGGTGTTGCAAAACAGGCAGCAAGGAATCTGACAAATAGGGCCTCAAGAATACATTAACACCTTAGTAAATCATGAGAAAACTGCTTAAGCAATTGGGATTGGATGCCATGGGTCCTACCTGTACTGGGCCCCCTTCTCATATTAACCCTTATTCTGACTTTTGGCCCCTGTCTAATGTGTCTTTTCTCAAAGTTCCTGTGGGGCTGCCTATGAGCCTTTACCAGCCAGACTGTTCATGAGCTACTTCTAACTCGCTCCAATTATCACAAGCCTCGAGCCCACTCTGACTTCCCTTAAACCACATTCTAGCCTATTCTTATCTTACCCCATGACAACGCCCCAAACTCTTGCAGGAGGGGGACCCCTTCCAGGGCCGGAAACTGGGCTCTTGTCTAACACTCAGAAATGATTTTCCAAGGAGAGACGTGCTGACAAAGCAAGAGATTTTATTAGAAAGGGTAGCCGGGTGGAGAGCAACAGGGTAAGGGAACCCAGAACAGCTCTGCCACATGGCTTGCCGTCTCGGATTTTATGATGATGGGATTAGTTTCTGGGTTGTCTTTAGCCAATCCTTCTGACTCAGAGTCCTTCCTGGTGGTGCATGTCTTGTTCAGCCAAGATGGATGCCAGAGAGAAGGATTCTGGGAGGTGGTTGGAAATGTAGTGTCTCCTTTTGACCTTTCTGAACTCTTCTGGTTGGTGGAGGCTTATTAGTTCCATGTTCCTTACTAGGACCTCCTGTTGTAAAATAACTCATGCAAATGTTTACTATGGTGCCTGGCCAGGGTGTGTGGTTTCAATCAGTGTGCTTCCTGTGACAAAACCAGCACAAAGCAGATACAGAAGCCTGACCTTCAGCCCTTACCCTATATCAAAAAGGCTGCAATGTTAGGGTTCACAAGAGGCTCATGGCATATAGTTAAAAGATGGCTCATTGTGGTGCCCTGACAAACAAGAGATGAAGTCACAGTGGCCACATTGCCCTGGTGGGCATCCTATTTTCCCTGAAGGCAATATCCTGTTTCTCCCTGCTGGTGCCAGTTTCTCAAGACTATGTGACCACCTAACTGTGAGATCCCTTCAACTACATGACCAAAAGACCCCAGCTGCGGGCTAAAAATAAACTAAAGCCCCCTCCCTTCGAGGCATGATTACCCATCAAAAAGTATAAGATGGGTTGTCTGTAAAGGGAGGGCACTGGTTTTTCTCTAAAGCCAGTTTTCTTTTTCTTTCTTTCTTTCTTTCTTTCTTTCTTTCTTCCTATAATGAATCTTTTTCTGCCTGAATGCCTGGCTTACTTTCTTTTTCTCCATGGCCAACTTACCCAACACTTCAAAGCCGAGCAGAGTAATGGAATCAACCATAGCTCCTGAATCAACCAGCCCTGAAGCCCACCCCATCTCTGATTTCTGATTTAGTTAGTTAGTTAAGTCGCTCAGTCATGTCTGACTCTCTGCCACCCCATGAATCGCAGCACGCCAGGCCTCCTTGTCCATCACCAACTCCCGGAGTTCACTCAGACTCACGTCCATCAAGTCAGTGATGCCATCCAGCCATCTCGTCCTTGGTCGTCCCCTTCTTCTCCTGCTCCCAATCCCTCCCAGCATCAAAGTCTTTTCCAATAAGTCAACTCTTCGCATGAGGTGGCCAAAGTACTGGAGTTTCAGCTTTAGCATCATTCCTCCAAAGAAATCCCAGAGTTGATCTCCTTCAGAATGGACTGGTTGGATCTCCTTACAGTCTAAGGAACTCTCAAGAGGCTTCTCCAACACCACAGTTCAAAAGCATTAATTCTTTGGTGCTCAGCCTTCATCACAGTCCAATTCTCACATCCGTACATGACACTGGAAAAACCATAGCCTTGACTAGACGGACGTTAGTCAGCAAAGTAATGTCTCTGATTTTGAATATGCTATCTAGGTTGGCCATAACTTTTCTTCCAAGGATTATGCCAGCCAATATATTCCCTTATTACTTAAGCCATTGGAGTTTGGGGTATATTTTACCTGCATTTGAAAACATTTGAACTAATAAAGAGTTCTTCATATCTCTTTAAAATAAACCCTGAGATTTATCAGAACACCTGTGTTTTCATGCTTCCTGCCAAAAAAGTGAATCGAGAATAAATAAATGAATTTCTCTTTTATCAGGTGACAGGGAGGACCTCTGCCTATATCTAAAGCTCCCACTTCAAGAAATGGAAATTCACTGCATCCCAAGAATGTGAAAAACCCCTGGAATGAATTATTCTGAAAATGACAAAAGGAGGGGCAGAGGAAATGGGATGGCCCCCAGGTGATTTTTTTCTGTGCTTCCTTTCCCTTTTGAGGGAGAATCAGTGCTCATGTTTGAACACTTTCCAAGAGATCACGTTGGGGAACATCCATGTGTGAGTCAAGGTGGAGCGTGACCCTGTCTCCTCCTCTACTGCAAAATATTCCTGGGTTCACCCTCCAGCTTTACTCCCCTAGGAAGTCAGCAAAGGTGGAATGCCATCTGGCTCACTGAGAAACTCTGCTCCTGGGGCGAGAGATGCTTTCTCATTGTGGGGAGGCCTGGGAACTGACCATCTGCATCCCTGGAGGGAGGCCATCCTCTGGCAGCCCTGCTCCCAAATACTTTCTTTAGTGAGTTTCCCTGGTCCAGTGCCTTCCCTGGAGGGAGGGGGAGACCACCCATCACAGAGGTTCAAGGTCTACTCCACCAGATATGAAGTCTCCGCCTTCGTCTGCTCAGCCTAGTCTCCTCTGAGGGCCTTGAGCAGTGGAGGGAGCCAGGGCCCCCGGGAGGCCAAGACAGAAAGTTGGCTCCTTCCCAACCTTGATATTAGTGCCACTCCGTGTCAATTTACCCCCTGTGTCCCCATTCCTGTCCTGTCTTCTCCATCCCCACACCTCCCATTACAGCTCAGGCCCCAATGGATGGCTGAGATGGAATTCTTTTCTTCTGAATGTGATGCCATGTTCCCAGGCTCACACTTACTTGGTCCAACTGCCACATTCCTGCAGTGTGATCTTCCTGAAATTCCTAACCTGCTTAAAAACCTTGTGGAGAAAAGCCTTGAACCCGCCCAAGGCCCATCTCTCAGCCTGGTCCCTCAGCTGCTCCTCCAGTGATTCTCAATCTCCTGCCTGACCCAGCATTACCGGTTGGGGCACAGACTTAGATTACTGTGGGGCTGAATGGCTTGCCTGCTCACTCTGCCTGAAGTCAGTCCTGGAGGGAGGGGCCAGCAAGTGTCTAGAAGACTCAGCCCCACCCTGGCCAGGGCGCCTCTGCCCCCGAGCCCTCACTCTCCTTCTGGTTGACATCCCACCATGAACAAATTTTTCTCACACCCATTTTTACTTCATTTTGTTCATTGGCCGCACTGGGTTTTCATTGCTGCTCAGGCTTTCTCTAGTCATGACCAACAAGGGCTACTCTGGCTTCCCTGTGTGGATGCTCACTTCTGGCTCACCCTCATTTTTATATGCCTTCCTCCCTCTACTGCACAGGTGCCTTTGGCCTTACTTCTCTCAGATCCCTGGTGCCCAGCAGAGACCCCAACACTCAGCACTCAGCTATGTGTGGGTGGAGTGGGACAGGATGAAGTCAAGGAATGGAGAGGCCAACTTAGATCAGACAGTGTGGGAAGACCACATTGAGGAGGAGGTCCTTGGTCTGAGAACTCCGAGTTGCTTGGTGTTTCAAGGGTTTGAGGAGCTCACACATAATACCCCTTGCACAAGATTGGAATTGTTTATGGGATAGCAATGTCGAGATCAACCGCACCTTTATCACCAGCAGGGACTTGGACAGTGAGCTTGGGCATCACAGAGAGTTCATCACTTACCCACCCAGTCACAGGCTGTGCGACTGTGGGTCTCCCCGACAGGGTATGAAGGGACAGGCAGCTATTCCATAGAAGAAGTTGGGAAGGGGTCACCCAGCCCCTTCCTCATCTGATTTCCTCTTTCCACTGATTTGGTGACCACCACTCAGACATCACCCCAGTGTCTGCCCACTTCTCTTTTCTACCACTGAAATGTGCAATGCCACCCTTTCTCCAAATTTCTACAGGTATCACACACGATTTTGCTGACTTTGGGGTTCAAGATGTTCCACTACATCCCAGCTCAACCCATGATGGAAAATCTCCTCTAAGACGGGAGTAGGCAAACCACAGCCTGCAGAGCAAATCCAGGCTGAGGCCGGTTCTGTATAACCTGTGAGCTGAGGAGGGCTTTTACATTTTTTTTAAGGGTAAATAAATAAAAAGAAGCACAATGTTTCATCGCCACATAGGAAAAGTTCATGCAATTCAAATTTCTAAACTTGTAGGGAATGCAGCTTTGCAGGTCACTTCCTTCTTGCCCAGGGTGGCTTTCATGCTCAAGAGGATGGTTGAGTGTTGAAGGAGACCAGATGGCTGGCTAAGCCTGACTTCCTACACTTATCATCTGGCTCTCATCCAGCCCTGCTCTAAGGATTTCCGGTTCTTTAATTTCCCAGTGGCTGACTATCGGAGATCTTCCTCTCCACCCTGTCTCCAGGGCCTTCTTCCTTTCTCCCCCAGCCTCTTCACACCCCAGAGATGTCCCAGAACATCCTAGTCATTCTCTCCTGTGGAGTGTATAATTTTTTTTTTTTTTGTACAACCTACAAGGAAGTCAGAGTATGTTTCATATAAAATAAGCAATTTCAACTGTAAAAAGTAGGTCCCCGGTAAGATGCTCACTCACACAGCGTGTCAGTCCACTCATTTTCCTTTATGCAAACTCCTCGATATTTCTTGATGGTGTGCATTTAGTTTATTATTGGCCTTCACCATTTTTAACACAACAGAAAGGGGAATTTTTTCTCCTTTGCATTTTATTTACCTAAAAAGCAACTGAAGAAAAGGGATGGCGTGTCTGATGCAAGGAAGTGAAATTGAAAGTGAAATTGAAAGTGAAATTATGTAAAAAGCAAATAAAGTTCCTGATCAACATAGATAGGTATCAGTTTAGTTCAGTCGCTCAGTCGTGTCCCCATGAACCGCATGTGACCCCATGAACCGCAGCATGCCAGGCCTCCCTGTCCATCACCAACTCCCAGAGTCCACCCAAACCCATGTCCATTGAGTCAGTGATATACTGACTCTGAAAAAAATGGAAGCTGATGGCAGGTGATTCTGAAAGTGCTCAGCCTTGATGGATACTACACAAAATAATTACAATGGCAAGAAAAATCAAAAGGCATAGGACAAGAAGAACAAATATTTTGGTATGAGAAACGATCCAGGCTTTGAGTCGGAGGAGTGCCTTGAAGACACAGTTTCTCTCAGCCTCTTTCAAGTCTTGCTTTTGCTTTGCTACCTGCAGCCGTACCTTGTCCAGGTAGTGCCTCTGACCTTCCCCACAGGCACCACCCCCCATCTGCTGGAGCATCTGTGCATCAAAGAAGAGATCGTTGGTGAGGAAGGCGCCCTGGTGCTCCCGCTCCAGCTCCTCGATCACGGCCATCAGCTGGGCCAGCTGCTCTCTCTGCTCATCCCCAGAGGCCCGATTGTTGAAGGCGCAGTACCTCCGCCCGACCTCCCGGACCAGGCTCCTCAGCCTGAGGTTATCTGTGTTTGCCACGTACTCATCCAAGGATGCCCCCGCCAAGTCCTCCTTGTGGGTGAAGAGGATAACCATGTATCTCTCGGCTCCTGCCCCAAAGACCTCCTTCACCCTGGTCACGGCCACCGCATCCTGCTCAGTGAAGCGCCCCAGCTGGGTCACCAGCAGCAGCACATGGGGCCCTGGCACAGACAGCAGATAGCAGGACCCAATGTTCTGGTACACCTCTTGATCCTGGGCCCCGGCCTCAAAGATGGGGGGTGTGTCCACCACCAGGATGCTCCTCCCATTCCACCTGCCTGTTGCCCTCTGACACTTCCTGGTCACCGACTGGGCCCCCAGCTTGGACTCAAAGACGGGCTGGCAGAGGATGCTGTTCCCGGTCGCACTTCTCCCGCTGCCTGTTTTTCCTACCAGGATGATCCTCAACGAGGAGGAGGGTTCAAAGCCCTGATGTTCTGTAAAAGAAAAAAAAGAGAGAGAGAGAGAGGAAATTGTCTTGTTTTACCATACTAGTGATTCTTTTTTTTTTTTTTTAATTTTAAATTTTTATTTACTCTTGGAGCAGATAACAAGCTGGCTGAAAACTCAATATTCAGAAAACTAAGATCATGGCAGCAGTCCCAACATTTCATGGCAAATTGATGGGGAAACAATGGAAACAGTGAGAGAGTTTATTTTCTTGGGCTCCAAAAGCACTGCAGATGGTGACTTCAGACATGAAATTAAAAGATGTTTGCTCCTTGGAAGAAAAGTTATAACAAACCTAGACTGTGTATTAAAAAGCAGAGACATCACTATGCCAACAAAGATCTGTTTAGTCAAAACTATGGTTTTTCCAGTAGTCCTGTATAGATGTGAGAGTTGGACCATAAAGAAGTTTGAGCACCAAAGAATTGATGTTTTTGAACTATTCTCTCCAACTGTGTTGGAGAAGACTTTTGAGAGTCCTTTGGACTGCAAGGAAATCAAACCAGCCAATCCTAAAAGAAATCAACTCTGAATATTCACGGAGGGACTGATACTGAAGCTGAAACTCCAATACTTTGGCCACCCAAAACAAAGAAGAGCTGACTCAGTAGAAAAGACCCTGATGCTGGGAAAGACTGGAGGCAGGAGGAGAAGAGGACAACAAAGGATGAGATGGTTGGATGACATCATGGACTCAGTGGACGTGAGTCTGAGTAAAGTCTGGGAGATGGTGAAGGACAGGGAAGCCTGGTGTGCTGCAGCCCATGGGGCCTCAGAGGAGGACATGACTGAGCGACTGAGCAACAACAAGATGGTGAGCACTGTTGTTTCAGTTCCCGGTGTGCAGCAGAGTGAGTCAGTCATTCCTATGTGTGTATCTTTTCTTTTTCAAATTCTTTTCCTATTTAGATTATTTAGAATATTGAGCAGAGTTCTCTGTGCCATACAGTAGGTCTCTGTTGGTAAAGTTAGTGATTCATAAGATTTTTCTGTCACTGACTTTTCATGGTATCTCATGAAAGCTATGGACCTCTCTCTGCCAAACAGTGATATGAAAATCGTACAGATGTCTGCATACAACTTTGGGTGGCTCTTGACTGGTAGGAAGCCCACATTGGGAGCCCAAGCTTGGACCCATACCCAAGAGCCAGAATGGCTACACTATGAAGGATGCTCCAAGGACTTCTTCAGGACCAACAAAAATACAGGTTTTCAGAAAGAAAAGTGATCCTTTGCTTTTCCCATGACGTTACTTAGGCCAGTTTCATGCTAATCTCAGGTGAAATTACAAGGAGATGAGGATAAATCATAAACGAGAAAATATTATCATCTGCTTTTCACCCACCAGTTCCCAGGCACACAGACTGCTCATCACAGTCATCTGAACCCTGGGAGTAAAGGAAGTCTCAGATGTTAGAGTCTCAGTGACCTCCCACTGAGGACCAGCTGAATGTCCCTGGGTTTCTGCTCTTAGGGTAGGGATTTGAATATTGGGAAGGCTTGTGGTTAATGTCAGGGACAGAGTCTGACAGATGACCCTGGATGGGTGGCTGAAGAAGAGATGATAAGAATGTTAGAAATACATATTTTGGAAAGATCATTGCTGTGGCTGATAGAATTATAAGAAATTATAACAAAAGTGGTGTTGGCGAGGTCACTCTGTACCAAGAGCTAAGTCTTCTAGGGATGAAGAGAGTGAGAATGCAAGGATTTCTGGAGTTCTTATAAGCACAAATGAATTAAATTCATTCTAGGCTCCTAAAATCTGTTATTTTACTCCTTTTACTCCATGTTTGCTCCCTTCTCCTTCCTGGAGAAGGGAAAGGACTATACAGTCCATGGAATTCTCCAGGCCAGAAAAATGGAGTGGCTAGCTATTCCTTTCTCCAGGGGATCTTCCCAACCCAGGGATCGAACCAAGCTCTCCCTCATTGCAGGTGGATTCTTTACCAGCTGAACCACCAGGGAAGCCCAAAGAACACGATAGCTACCTTTTTCTTCTGCAGTTTAAAATAATTGGGTTTCTCTTCTGTCTTAATATTTGAGGTCAGGGAGTGGAGGAGGGAAGACAGTGATTTTCCCCTGGTGCCCAGAAAGTTTGAGAATTTGGAGGGTTTCTTACCTTCAGCCATGGTTCCGTATCTGCTCCTCTGAAGTCCTTCCATTCGCTTCTGGAATAAAAGGAAGAAAGGAATAAAAGCAAGTGTCCTTATAGGAGCTGGTAAGGCCTGAGAACACCTCCAATTTAGACATCCAAAATAATTATCCTTACATGAGTCATTTCCATTGCTAACTTTCTAACTTATACTTTGCTTTCAAATATCCATATATAACTTTAAGCAAGGCGGGTGATGCTAGGTTATGTTAACACAGTGAACTCTTGCTTTTTTCTCATTCTACAGGAAAGCAAGAAATGTTTGAATACACATCAGTTGATTATCTCCCTTCAAGCTGAAAAGGTGTGAAATATAGAAAGCCTTCCTCTAGGAATGAGAAGCCAGGCTTTTTATTATTTTATTATTATTATTATTAGAATCAGAGTAGGCAAACTTGCTAGACTAGAGAATAAAAGTTGCCTTACTGTAAATGAATAGTGCTTTGTTGAAGTACCAGGCATTTCCAGTCCCAGAAACTGTTTGTATCAGATGGATATTCCAGTGGCAAAGAGGAAAGTACAATGCACCTTCCAGTGGGAGTGTGGAATTGGGGTCCAGGGCTTCTTTGAGGATGGACATGAGAGGGAGAAGGGGAAGAGGCCTAAACATGGTCACCACCTCCTTCCCTCTGAGCAGCTGGAGGAAGAGAAACTGGTGCCCTGACTGAGAGACAGCAGAAACATTCGGGACAAATTCAGGATAAAGTCATTGCCTGCTCAGTTTTAAATCAAATGTCTTTAAATCAATAGCCACTTTTAAAAATCCCAGTCAATGTCACCAGAAATTGGCAAAACCATGGAGATAAAGGTTTCATTCAGCTGAGGCATGCTATTGTGTCATTCTTCTTGGTGCTAGAAAAGATAAGCGTCCATTAGAAAAGGCAAGCCTGCAATGTGCAACTATAATTAAGATGAACTCTGAGCCTGTATTTTACTTTGTCAATTTTAAAGATTATGCAGTCATGAAACAAACATTTTAAGGAGAGAAATACACAGAAGAAGGAAATGAATGCCCACTATTTGCAATGAACAAATCTCAGTATTTTGGCATTGTTATTGCTGCTATTCTGTTGGACTGAAAACATTAAAAGAACATTACACATATAGCTCCATTTCTTTATTTTTTGACTTCTCCACTTCCCAGTCTCATTCTCACTCTTCCTTTCAGAGGTAATCAGTATTCCGAGATGTTTATGTCCCTTTCTCAATTGTGTATTTACACTTGTACACACATCGGTCTATAGTTAAGATATAGTACTTTTTGGTATTTTAATCTTTTATGGAAGTGACATTATTTATGTAACATTTTATCCAATTCTTTCTTAACAAACATTTGGAGTTCCAAATACATCCTTGCTACTACCAAAAGTGCTGCAGAAGAGTCCTGCACACATCTTGTGCATATGACAATCTCTGGCATGGACAGCTTCCACCTGACTAGATGTTGCCAAGTCCCACTCCAGGACACTTCTGCTATCATGCTGGCAGCAGCCACATGTAAGCATCCCTTATATCTTCACTTACACTTAGTAATACTAGATTTTTAATTTTTTGGTTACCCTTTGGAGCATACATTAAAATGTCTTATGTCTTAATTGGTTTAAACTTGCATTTTATTGATTAACATTGAATTCATAATGGTTTTCATAACTGATTTGCTTATTTAGCTTGATTCTGGTATTCCTACCTTTTCTACATTTTTCTATTCACTCCGTCGGGTTGCATAGAAATGGTCCCCATTAGGGAAACCATCCCTTGTCACACTGTCAGAATATATTAAGATAACTTCTTTTCTTTCCTTTTTCTCCCACACCCCTTTCCCTTCCTTCACCCCCAGAAGAGCATTTTCCTCACCACCTTTTCCCACATGCTGTCCTTGCCTCTGATAAATTATACTCCAGCTTTTGCTAAAACTGCAAATTCTCTGACATCGTCTCTACCTCAGATGAGATTTTCTATATATTTGAATCAGCATATCAGTGTGGTAAAGATGATGAAGATAGTGGTGACAATGTTGATCATTACCATCATAATAATCCTCTGTGCATTTATTTTAAATTTTAAAGTTTCTTTCATGTTCATTCTTTTAATTGTTCTTCAAAATTCCCGATGATGTGACCAAGATAGGTATTAAAATTTCTATTAAAATATTGGGAAACTGAACCTTAACTGCTCTGCCCATGATCACACAACTGCCATGGGGCTAAGAGTGAAAAATGGCACATTTTGCCTGCATATTCTCCTAGATTCATCAGGGCAGAAAAGTGATTATAAAGTCAACCAGTCTCTTGGAACATCACATACTATGTTGCCATCCCTGGTCAAGACAAAACTGAAGCCAGCAGGCTGGAAGCTTGCCCTAAAACCAACAAAGAGAAGTGCATTGCGAAGTTTTGGGTGCATTTTTTGTTTTTTAATTCAAACATAAAATTGCAGGGGACAGAAGTTGCTCAGAATGGAAGGATTTCAGTTTTAAACAATCTGGTGTTTTTCTGTGGCTTGATAATCAGTGTGACCCAAATGGAGCTCTGTGGCTGCCACAATGCCATCAAATTTCCAGTTGGTGAGCAGAGGTGCATCACCGTTCTCCTGAACCATCTTCTGAGAGGGTCAGGCCGCCAGGGAGACACAGCCTGTGAAGAACGGATTTTTTGGGGTGGATATTAACAAATACCAAAGTGTCCAGAGACTAGTCAGAAAGGATATTGACGGCGATGCCAAAATGACAGGATATTAAAAGGACTGAATCAAGCCTAGGAAGAGATCCGGAAGCATTGTAAACCCTGAGCAATGTGTCAATCGCAGTGTAAACAAAAGTGGGGGAATGAAGAATGAAGGCGGATTTCTTCTCCACAAAGAAAATCCTAATTCTCCCCAAACGGGATCAGGAATCATGAGAGAGATGGTATGTGAGCAGAGATTATATAGGTATCTGACAGGAACAGCAGGAGGATCGAAGCAAATGAACATCGTGTACCTTCTGATCTTTAAATTGGACGAACCTGATGTTATCTTGACAATACATTATTCTATCAAACCATGGGAAAGCAGGCTTTCTCATGTATGCTGTTTTTGGAAAGGTAAAAATATTTTTCATTTTCCTCATTTATGAGTCTCTCCTTCCCGGTGTGCCCCTGTCCCTCTGTTTCCCAGCATCGCTGGTTTCACAGCTTAGCATCATAATTTCATAGCACGGCGCTCATAGGGGGTTGACAGCAGACCAAGGGGTGGTTCCTGTACACTCTGGGGTCTCTCTGCCATAGAATCGAGTTCTACATCATGTCGCAGGAAACGTGTGGTGTCTCTGGGGGAGAATGGGGTGGCTTTCAGAAGATCAAGGTCTTGGAACAATATCCACTTAGAGGTTTCATTGGGAACACGTGACTCAGTGAGGGTACTCATCCTGTGGAGCCCTAGGAATGGATTCCTGCACCCTGCCGTCTCTGGGAGGTGGTGCTGTTAGTGACTATTAGTGAAGCTCAATGAAACCCTGTGAAGCTTATGAAAATCAAAGGAGCTAAGAAGTAAGCCACAACACGGAAAAGATCGCAGCCCTGTGGAAAGCGATGGGCTGTGAACGCGGAGTGAGCGGTTCCCAAACCCGCTTCAGTCGCACTGGGAACCCGCTGTTGTCCATAACGCTCTCCATCGGCACCGGGTTTCATTGACGGGGAAGCCCAGAGGCATGGAACCCGTGTGAGGTCGCACCACAAGTCAGTAGCCCTGACTCAACTGCTGGCTCCAGACGCCCTCCCCAGCCCCAGCTCCCCTCCTGCTTTCTTCTCGCCGCCCACCCCCTCCCCCCGCCCCCAGCCACCGCCGCCTCCCCAGAACCCCGGGATCCCCGCCAGGGTCCCCTTACCAGGCACGGCGCTGCGGGCAGGATGCGGGCGGGTCAGCGGGAGCGCGCGGCCGAAGGTTGCAGGGCACGACTGTAGAGGAAGGTGGGGCTGACGGAGAGCGCCCCTTGTCCCCTCCGGGCGGAGAGAAACTGCTGCCGCCGAAACCGAGAGCACTGGGTTCTAGGCGTGCGCGCGCCAACCCCGGCCCCGAACCTCCACCCCTGTCGAAGCACCCCTCCTGCTTCCTGTCGAAGACCCCGAGCGCCTCGCCCCCCTCTCATTTCCTCTTTAAGACGTGAGAGAAGAAAAGAAGTGATGTTTGGATTGTGAGAGAGAAAAATATGGACCGCCCCCCCAACTCCCCGTCCCTCATCCCCTCGTTGCTAGAGCCCACTGGTTGCCTCCGTGGGAGTGTTGGGTTTTCGCGGAGAACTTCTTTACCTTCTCTGCAAAGCTGGAGCAAGGTGCAGAACAGGATGGAATGGAACCCTCTTCCTTTCCAGAAACTCCGCAGAACTGGGAGGCAGAGAGCCACTGTCCTTGTCTTTTGTTTTCTGGGGTTAGAGTCTAAGTCTGTTCTTAGAGAGAGAGTATGTATGTAATTTTTGAGGAGTGGTAGGCAGTTCTTTTTGACTATGTGGATCACAACAAACTCTGGAAAATTCTTCAAGAGATGAGAATACCAGACTATCTTATTTGTTTCCTGAAAACTGATGTTTTTGAACTGTGGTGCTGGTATGTGGGTCAAGAAGCAACAGTTAAAACTGGACATGAAACAACTGACTGGTTCAAAATCAGGAAAGGAGTACATCAAGGCTGTATATTGTCACCCTGCTTATTTAACTTATACGCAGAATGTGCTGTGCTTTGCTTAGTTGCTCTGTCCTGTCTGACTCTTTGCAACCCCATGGACTGAAGCCCACCAGGCCCTTCTGCCCATGGGGATTTCCAGGCAGGAATACTGGAGTGGGTTGTCATGCCCTCCTCCAGGGGATTGTCCCAACCCAGGGACTGAGCCCAGTTCTCCCTCATTGCAGGTGGATTCTTTACCATCTGAACCACCAGGGAAGCCCAAGAATACTGCCATGGGCAACCTATCCCTTCTCCAGGGGAACTTACTCAGCCAGGAATTGAACTCGTGTCTCCTGGGTTGCCACGGTAAAGAGTCTGCCTGCAATGTGGGAGACCCGAGTTTGATCCCTGGGTTGGAAAGATCCCCAGAAGAAAGGAATGGTAACCCACTCCAGGATTCTTGCCTGGAAAATCCCATGGATAGAGGAGCCTGGCAGACTACAGTCCACAGCATCGAAAAAAGTCGGACATGACTGAGCAACTTCACTTTCACTTTCTCCTGCATTGCTGGCAGATTCTTTACTAGCTGAGCTACCTGGGAAGTTCTATAAGCAGAATGCTGCTGCTGCTGCTAAGTCGCTTCAGTCGTGTCCGACTCTGTGCGACCCCAGAGACGGCAGCCCACCAGGCTCCCCCGTCCCTGGGATACTCCAGGCAAGAACACTGGAATGGTTTGCCATTTCCTTCTCCAATGCATGAATGTGAAAAGTGAAAGTGAAGTCGCTCAGTAGTATCTGACTCTAAGCGACCCCATGGACTGCAGTCTACCAGACTCCTCCATCCATGGGATTTTCCAGGCAAGAGTACTGGAGTAGGTTGCCATTGCCTTCTCCGATAAGCAGAATACATCATGTGAAATGCTGGGTTGGATGAATCACAAGCTGGAATCAAGATTGCCAAGAGGAATATCAACAGCCTTAGATATGCAGATGATACCACTCTAATGGCACAAAGCCAAGAGGAACTAAAGAGCCTCTTGATGAGGGTGAAAGAGGAGAGTCAAAAATCTGACCTAAAACTCAGCATTCAAAAAACTAAGATCATGGCATCTGGTCCCATCATTTCATGGCAAATACAATGGGAAAAAGTAGAAGCAGTGATAGATATTATTTTGGGGGGCTCAAATATCACTGCAGCCACAAAATTAAAGGATGCTTCCTCCTTGGAAGGAAAGCCATGACAAACCCAGACAGCATATTAAAAAGCAGAGACATCACTTTGTCGTTAAAGGTTGATATAGTCAAAGCCATGGTTTTTCCAGTAGTCATGTATGGATGTGAGAGTTGGACTGTAAAGAAGGCTGAGCACTAAAGAATTGATGCTTTTAAATTGTGGTGCTGCAGAAGACTCTTGAGAGTCCCTTGGACACCAAGGAGATCAAACCAGTTAATCCTAAAGGAAATCAACCCTGAATATTCGTTGGAAGGACTGATGCTAAAGCTGAAGCTCCTATACTTTGGCCATTTGATGTTAAGAGTTCAGTCATTGGAAAATACTCTGATACTGGGAGGGATTGGGGGCAGGAGGAGAAGGGGACAACAGAGGATGAGATGAGTGGATGGCATCACCAACTCAATGGGCATGAGTTTGAGCAAGCTCTGGGAGTTGGTGATGGACAGGGAGGCCTGCCATGCTGCAGTCCATGGGGTCACAAAGAATTGACACGACTGAGCAACTGAACTGAATTGAACTGAAACTTAATGGGGATAAAGAGTGGAAGGAAATACAAAATAAGAATTGGGCCAAGAATGAGGTTGAATATAAGATATTCCCACATAGGTCAGTTGGTAAAGAATCCACCCTCAATGCAGGAGACCCCTGGTTGGATTCCTGGGTTAAGAAGATACACTGGAGAAGGGATAGGCTACCCACTCGAGTGGGTACCGCATGGACTATACTGGGGCTTCTCTTGTGGCTCAGCTGGTAAAGAATCTGCCTGCAATGTGCAAGACCTGGGTTCGATCTGTTAGGTAGTTGGAATAGGAAAAAGGAGTCCAGAATGGTGGTGGCTAAGAGACCAGGAAGGGAAAAGCCTGAGAAAAAAAGAACAAAGGAAGGCCTGAGGACTGGAGTGAGAACCTCAGGTAGAACAAACAGCACTCCTGGCTAGCCCAGTTTACATAGCAGGCCCAGGGGAGGAAAAAAACAAAAAAGGGGAGCCAAAGGGCAGGGGGGGTGGGGGTGGGGGGGATTGTCTCTCCCTTCCTCTCTCTCTCTCTCTTGCTCTCTCGCTCGCGCTCTCTCCTCTTTATTGTTTTTTGGGTTGGCATGCCCTCATGAGGATGTATTTTCCTTTATTTTCTAAATAAAACTGAGCTGTAACACGGAGCTGTGACACTGATCTGTCCGAGAGCTGTAACACAGTCTCTCTCAGAGCTGAGACACGGTCTGTTAAAGGACTTTAACGTCTAGTGCTTCAAATGTTTGTTGTGATGAGACAGAACCGAGGAAATTACACACTCCCAACAGATCCCTGGGTCGGAAAGATCCCCTGGAGAAGGGAAAAGTTACCCAGTCTAGTATTTTGGCCTGGAGGATCTCATGGACTAGTCCATGGGATCACAAATCACAGGACACAACTGAGCGACTTTCACTTTCATAAGATATAAAAATACAACAAAACACTACATTATTTTGGAAGATAACTACTTTAAAAGAAAAAGTATAAGACAAATTTAGAAAAAAAAATCAAAATATTTGTTGCTGAAATAAGCAAGCACAAATCCATTTCATAAGAAAAGGTATATCACTATCAGATGAAGGCTCCAGGGCAGGAAAAAAAAGTCTTGGGTCATAGTCTAGCTCTGGCTTCCCTAAAGACTTACAAGAATTCCTCTTCTAGGGAATTCAGTCCACATTGTATTCTCTGAAGGAGTAGTGGCATCTGTCCAGCCAGGCTGATGAACACTGGTTATTGTGCATAATTGTTGAATATTGTACAACGCTGAATATGGTACAAGACTAGGTAAGAGGGTATGCATTGTTTGAAATCCCCTTGAAAACCTCATCATGGCCAAAAACAACTCTCAGAAGTAAGCCAAAGATGAACCTCTCTGTGTAAAATGACAGCTGATCCAGGCAATAGGGCATGAAAATAGGAAAGAAGCTTATCAACACAAGAACAAGGAATTTTTATGCGTGAAGAGATAAAAGGTGAGAAGAGATCCATGTAAATGATATGAATATACATTCACTTAGAGCATTTTTGAGAAGCTATAGTGTTTTGATCCTGTGTCTGGTTAAGGAAGCTCTTTTTATATGACACTAAGGAATGATAATTTCAGGTTCTGATTTGCTACTTTTTGCCTTTAGAAAATCACTTGATTCTCAGTAGATTACTTTCCTCTGCAAATAAACGGTTCTTAATGATAATTATCCTTCATACTTCATGAGGTAGTTTTCATCATAAAATATTAAGCATTAAATTTTTATAGTATTCTCTCTACAATTATGTTTTCTATTTTATGATCAATCCTGCATTATTTTGCTTTATTATCTATTTTGTATTCAGTTCAGTTCAGTCGCTCAGTCGTGTCCAACTCTTTGCCACCCCATGAATCGCAGCACACCAGGCCTCCCTGTTCATCACCATCTCCCGGAGTTCACTCAGACCCACGTCCATTGAGTCAGTGATGCCATCCAGCCATCTCATCCTCAGTCGTCCCCTTCTCCTCCTGCCCCCAGTCCCTCCCAGCATCAGAGTCTTTTCCAATGAGTCAACTCTTCGCATGAGGTGGCCAAAGTACTGGAGCTTCAGCTTTAGCATCATTCCTTCCAAAGAAATCCCAGGGTTGATCTCCTTCAGAATGGACTGGTTGAATCTCCTTGCAGTCCAAGGGACTCTCAAGAGTCTTCTCCAACACCACAGTTCAAAAACATCAATTCTTTGGCGCTCAGCCTTCTTCACAGTCCAACTCTCACATACATACATGACTACTGGAAAAACCATAGCCTTGACTAGACGGACCTTAGTCGGCAAAGTAATGTCTCTGCTTTTGAATATACTATCTAGGTTGGTCATAACTTTTCTTCCAAGGAGTAAGCGTCTTTTAATTTCATGGCTGCAGTCACCATCTGCAGTGATTTTGGAGCCCAAAAAAATAAAGTCTGACACTGTTTCTACTGTTTCCCCATCTATTTCCCATGAAATGGTGGGACCGGATGCCATGATCTTCGTTTTCTGAATGTTGAGCTTTAAGCCAACTTTTTCGCTCTCCTCTTTTACATGTGTATTATTAAATTATATATATATATATATTTAAACTTTTTTTGGCTGTGCTGTGTAGCATGTGAGATCTTAGTTCCCAGACCAGGGATTGAACCCATGCCCCCTGCAGTGGAAACAGGGAGTCTTAACCTCTGAGATGCCAGGGAAGTTCTTAAATTATTACACTTAAAAAACTAAAAATTGTGTCTTCCATTTACTTATGAGACTGTGCTGTGCTTAGTCATTCGGTCTTGTCTGACTCTGCAACTCCATGGACTGTAGCCTGCCAGGTTCCTCTGTCCATGAGGATTCTCCAGGCAAGAATATGGAGTGGGTTTCTGAGCCCTGCTCCAGGGGATCTTCCCAACCCAAGGGTCGAACCCAGGTCTCCTGCATTGCAGGCAGATTCTTTACTGTCTGAGCCACCAGTGATGTCCCACTTATTAGTCTCTATAGTTTTAAATCTAAGAATTAGAAACTAGCAATATTTTAAAGAATAAGTACAACTTTGATTGTACTTTGTAAATATATTTGATGACTAATCATACGGACCTTTTATTACTACTAGCACCCAACTCTGTGGAATAGAATAATGTGGAATGGTTATTATTAAAAATACTAAATGTGGAGCATTCATGAGTGTGAAATTTATATATTTATGAGTATGAAATTTATTTATGAGGATTATTATGATGATGTTTCCGCTATACTTTTCATTTCTGTGTCATATTCTTATGGAATTTAACCTACAAAGTGCTTTCTCTTGCATTAATTCATCATACATATTAAGATTAATTTTAATATATACATCTCAAGAAAACATGAAGCCCCTTGGCCACAAAGTCTCTGAGCAAATTCATAGGGACGGGTTTTGGTACACAAGCCCTGCTCACATCTCCTACTCTTTCTGTTGTACCCCACAATGGTCCCACTGATACTTCAAACAGGGCATTTTACCCACAATGTCAAGCCTTCTTCTGATCCTATATATTTCTAGATGCTACAGTTTGCATGAGAATTTGATAACACTAACACTCATATTTGGTGCTTCCCTGATAGCTTAGATGGTAAAGAATCTGCCTGCAATGCAGGATACTCGAGTTCAATCCCTGGGTCAGGAAGATCCCCTAGAGAAGGGACTACAACCCACTCCAGTATTCTCACCAGGAGAATTCCATGGACAGAGGAGGCTGGCAGGCTACAGTCCATCAGGTCGCTAAGAGTCGCACACAACTGAGCAACTAACACTCATATTTGTCTTAAAAAATCGTATTAACATTTACAAACAAGACAAATAATAAGTAATGATAGAAATTGGAGGGTATAGATGTACATTCGGATGTGAGAAAACGAAAAACTGAAAGAACAGCAGGTTAAATTCAGTCCTGTGGTAAGCAGTTTTGGCCCACAGTCCATGCTCGTTCACACGTGCCCCTGGATGGGAAAGCTGCAAACCTGTCGGTCCCCAGTACATCAGCCCTTTCCTGGGCGCCTCAGGTTGTAGACGGATTTTCTCTCTGGCTGAGAGTCCTGGCATGGGCCCAGCAGGCAGCTAAAGAAGGAATTGATAATAATTTTTTTTTCCAACTCAACTTCACTGAGTCTAAGTCACTGCCCTCAGGCCCCCCAACTGCAGGTAGCCTTAAAGCCAGAGTCCATCCCGAGTCCCCAGAACTTTACTCTGAGGTGGCATTGAAGCTCATGTGCATACGCTCCTGCTCCACGGAACTGGGACGGCCCTAGGGTGCCTGAGCACAACTTCACTTTCCCCCTGCCCTCCATTATCCCTCTGGCCTGCTCCAGGTCTCCCGCACATCAGCCTCCCCCTTAGCACACTTGAGCCTTGATAGTCTTGGGCTATCTGTGTCCTCCCACATCCACACCTCCTAACTAGGGCGTGGCTGACAGAAAGGCTTCCCTTTGAAATGCTGTTTCAGAAATAAGGAAATGATAACGAGATAACGATTGTTTACACAATGTAACGATGGGGTTCAAGGACTTAGGTGGGTTGAAATTGTGTTATTTTCAGTATAGTCACATTTAACTTCTTGGTTCTAAGTCATTGCACTGGTAAATAAACTGATGTATGTGTGTGTGCTCAGTCCTGTCCAACTCTTTGCAACCCCATGGACTGTAGCCCACCAGGCTCCTCTGTGCATGGCAACAATACTGGAGTGGGTTGCCATTCTCTGCTCCAGGGTATCTTCCTGACCCAGGGATCAATTACCCAGCTCGTGAATCTCCTGCATTGCTAGGTGGATTCTTTTTGTGGCTCAGGTGGTAAAGAATCTGCCTGCTATGCGGGAGATCTGGGTTTCGATCCCTAGGTTGGGAAGTTCCCCTGGAGAAGGGAAAGGCTGCCCACTCCAAAACTTCTGGCCTGGAGAATTCCATGGACTGTATAGTCCCTGGGGTTGGAAAGAGTTGGACAGGACTGAGCGATTTTCAGTGTCACCTGGAATTAAACATTAGCATGTTTGACTGTGACTTCTCTTTCCTTGATGATAATAAAAATCTGCAAGAACACTGAAGGGAGAAAACTACCTATAGGAACTAGAAAATACCAAGAAGAGTCTGTATAGGCTATGGTCTGAATGTTTGTGTCCGCCCCCTCCCCCCCTCAACATTCACAGGTTGAAAACCTAGTCTGGAGAGGAGGGTGTTAGGAGGTGGTGTCATTGGCAGGGTCTTAGGTCAGAAGGGTATATTCCTCATGATTGGAATTAGTCCCTTGTTCTAATTGAGTTTGAGATCACAGTCAGAAGTTGGCCTTCTGCAGTCTCAGAAAGGACTCTCCTCCAAACCCAACCATGACCTTGGACTTCCAGCCTCCAGAATTGTGAGGAATAAATGTCTTGTTTTTAAGCCACCCAGATTCTCTCTCTTTCTGTTTAAAATAGCAGTCCAAAGAGAGAAAGGCAGTGTCCAGACAAACAAATCAGCAAACAGACACACACAAGCTCAAAATAAAAAGAGTGGGTTTTCCCTTTGCTAGGAATCCATTTTCTACTGAAAACTGCCAGTCATTTTACCATTTCTCACAGATGACCAGTACATCAAGATAACACATTTTAAGGATGTTTTCAAGTGGTACAACTTTATTTTAAAACTATGTGCTGGAGTAAACATGACATTTCTGAAAACTGATTCCTTTGAAATCTCCCTTCAGATCCAAGCGTCCAGGTCCTTTCTTGCCAACTGACCTGCAAGACTGAAGGTCACACCGTCACCGCCTCGGGCAGGTGCCTGCAGAGAAGGCACAGCAGCAACAGAGGGCCCAGCAGGGCGGCCAGCCCCAGCTTACACAGGGTCCCCGGAGCCGCCTTGGGAAACCGGCCAGTGGCCAAAGCTCCCGCTACCTCAGCGCGCGGGCGGCTAGTCGCTCCGCCACCCTGCGCAGCCTCTCCTCGGGGCTCAGCCCGCCCAGGGTCTGCGCCAGGCGGTACGCGTCGTTGGTGTAGGGGGGGCCGCCATGGTCCCTCACCAGCTCCTCCACCAGCCTCATCAGCTCCCGGACCTGCGCCTCCCGCTCCCCGTCGGCCGCTCGGTTGTCGAAGCCGCAGCAGCGGCCCCCGCACTCAGCCACCAGCTCCCGGAGCGCGCGGTTGTCAGTGTCGCGCACGTACTGCTGCAGCGAGCCCCCCGCCAGGTCCTCCCTGCGGGTGAAGACCACGACGGCGCGCGCCGCGATGCCCGCCCCGAAGAGCGCCTTCACCCCTTGCCAGGCCCGCAGGTCCTGCGCGGTGAAGCGGCCGAGCTGGGTCACCAGGAGCACGGCATGGGGCCCCGGGGCCGACAGCAGGTAGCAGCGGCCTCTCTCCTCGAAGCCCGGGTCTGCCTGGGCGACCTCGGGGCTGAAGAGGTCGGGGGTGTCGAGGACTTCCACGTCCCACGAGGCCCAGCGGCAGCTCCCCGTGGCGCAGGCCCTGGTCACCGCCGTGGCCGCGAGCCTGGAGAGGAAGTGCTTCCGCTGGAGGATGCTGTTGCCCGTGGCGCTCTTCCCGGTCCCTGACCTCCCGGCCAGGAGGAGGCGCAGCCTGCGCTCCTGCAGGGCAGACCTGAACTCCTGGAAACCTGTGGGCACCGGTGGTCTGTAAGCTTCGGGATCTGAGAGCAACATGTCCCGGTCTCCGGGTCTCCTGGACGCCTTGCGAGCAAAGGAGAACAGAGCGCTTCCACGGTTGTGTTTGGGGCCAAACCATTACTGGATTCCCTTGTGGCTCAGCTGGTAAAGAATCTGCCTGCAGTGTGGGAGACATGGGTTCTATCCCTGGGTTGGAAAGATCCCCTGGAAAGGGGAAAGGCTGCCCACTCCAAAAATTCTGGCCTGGAGAATTCCATGGAGTGCATCGTCCATGGGGTCGCAGAGTCTGATATGACTGAGCGACTTTCACTTTAACTTTATTGAGTGACCTGGTGTGAGATTTGGGCACTCCAAGGGGGTCACTACCCGTCTATTTCTCCCGTCTTTGCCTTCACACGTGCACCGGTGCTCTAGCAGCTGCTGAACGTTTCTCTAGAAGATGCCCCTTTGTAAGACAGGCCATTCAGTTCAGTTCAGTCACTCAGTCGTGTCCGACTCTCTGCGATCCCATAAATCGCAGCACACCAGGCCTCCCAGTTCATCCCCAACTCCCAGAGTTCACTCAAACTCAGGTCCATCTAGTCGGTGATGCCATCTAGCCATCTCATCCTCTGTCGTCCCCTCTCCTCCTGCCCCCAATCCCTCCCAGAGTCAGAGTCTTCTCCAAAGAGTCAACTCTTCGCATGAGGTGGCCAAGTTTGGAGTTTCAGCTTTAGCGTCAGTCCTTCCAAAGAACACCCAAGACAGATCTCCTTTAGGATGGACTGGTTGGATCTCCTTGCAATCCAAGGGACTCTCAAGAGTCTTCTCCAACACCACAGTTCAAAACCATCAATTCTTCAGCACTTAGCTTTCTTCACAGTCCAACTCTCACATCCATATATGACTACTGGATAAACCATAGCCTTGACTAGACGAAACCATAGACTTGACTATTACTTTGTTGGCAAAGTAATATCTCTGCTTTTGAATACACTATCTAGGTTGGTCATAACTTTTCTTCCAAGGAGTAAGCGTCTTTTAATTTCATGGCTGCAATCACCATCTGCAGTGATTTTGGAGCCAAAAAAAAAATAAAGTCTGACACTGTTTCCACTGTTTCCCCATCTATTTCCCATGAAGTGATGGGACCAGATGCCATGATCTTCATTTTCTGAACACTGAACTTCAAACCAACTTTTTCACTCTCCTCTTTCACTTTCAACAAGAGGCTTTTTACTTCCTCTTCACTTTCTGCCATAAGGGGGGTGTCATCTGCATGTCTGAGGTTATTGATATTTCTCCCAACAATCTTGATTTCAGCTTGTGCTTCCTCCATCCCAGAATTTCTCATGATGTACTCTGCATAGAAGTAAAATAAGCAGGGTGACAATATACAGCCTTGACGAACTCCTTTTCCTATTTGGAACCTGTCTGTTGGTCGATGACCACTTCTAGCTGTTGCTTCCTGACCTGCATATAGGTTTCTCAGGAGGCAGGTCAGGTGGTCTGGTATTCCCACCTCTTTCAGAATTTTCCACAGTTTCTTGTGATCCACACAGTCAAAGGCTTTGGCATAGTCAGTAAAGCACAAATAGATGTTTTTCTGGAACTCTCTTGCTTTTTCGATGATTCAGCGGATGTTGGCAATTTGATCTCTGGTTCCTCTGCCTTTTCTAAAACCAGCTTAAATATCTGGAAGTTCATGGTTCACATATTGTTGAAGCCTGGCTAGGAGAATTTTAAGGACTACTTTACTATCGTGTGAGATAAGTTCAATTATGCAGTAGTTTGAGCATTCTTTGGCATTGCCTTTCTTTGGAATTAGAATGAAAACTGACCTTTTCCAGTCCTGTGGCCACTGCTGAGTTTTCCAAATTGGCTGGCATATTGAGTGCAGCATTTTCACACCATTATCATCCAGGATTTTAAATAGGTCACCTGGAATTCCATCACCTCCACTAGCTTTGTTCATAGTGATGCTTTCTAAGGCCCACTTGACTTCACATTCCAGGATCACTCTAGGTGAGTGATCACACCATCATGATTATCTTGGTCCTAAAGATTTTTTAGTACAGTTCTTCCATGTATTCTTGCACCTCTTCTTAATATCTTCTGCTTCTGTTAGGTCCATACCACTTCTGTCCTTTATTGAGCCTATCTTTGCAAGAAATGTTTCCTTGGTGTCTCTAATTTTCTTGAAGAGATCTTTAGTTTTTCCCATTCTGTTGTTTTCCTCTATTTCTTTGCATTGATCACTGAGGAAACCTTTCTTATCTCTCCTTGCTATTCTTTGGAACTCTGCATTCAGATGCCTATATCTTTCCTTTTCTCCTTTGCTTTTCACTTCTCTTCTTTTCACAGCTATTTGTAAGGACTCCTCAGACAGCCATTTTGCTTTTTTGCATTTCTTTTCCATAGGGATGATCTTGATCCCTGTCTCCTGTACAATGTCACAAACCTCAGTCTATAGTTCATCAGGCACTCTGTCTATCAGATCTAGGCCCTTAAATCTATTTCTCACTTCCACTGTATAATCATAAGGGATTTGATTTAGGTCATACCTGAATGGTCCAGCGGTTTTCCCTACTTTCTTCAATTTAAGTCTGAATTTGGCAATAAGGAGTTCATGATCTGAGCCACAGTCAGCTCCTGGTCTTATTTTTGCCGACTGTATAGAGCTTCTCCATCTTTGGCTGCAAAGAATATAATCAATCTGATTTTGGTGTTGACCATCTGATGATGTCCATGTGTAGAGTCTTCTCTTGTGTTGTTGGAAGAGGGTGTTTGCTAGGACCAGTGCGTTCTCTTGGCAAAACTCTATTAGCCTTTGCCCTGGTTCATTCTGCACTCCAAGGCCAAATTTGCCTGTTACTCCAGGTGTTTCTTGACTTCCTACTTTTGCATTCCAGTCCCCTATGATGAAAAGGACTTATTTTTTCAGTGTTAGTACCAAAAGGTCTTTTAGGTCTTCATAGAACCGACCAACTTCAGCTTCTTCAGCATTACTGGTTGGGGCATAGGCTTGGATTACTGTGTTATTGAATGGTTTGCCTTGGAAACAAACAGAGATCATTCTGTCGTCTTTGAGATTGCATCCAAGTACTGCATTTTAGACTCTTTTGTTGACCATAATGGCTACTCCATTTCTTCTAAGGGATTCCTGCCCACAGTAGTAGATATAATGGTCATCTGAGTTAAATTCACCCATTCCAGTCCATTTTAGTTCACTGATTCCCAGAATGTCAATGTTCACTCTTGCCATCTCCTGTTTGACCACTTCCAATTTACCTTGATTCATGGACCTGACAGTCCAGGTTCCTATGCAATAGTGCTCTTTACAGCATCAGACCTTCCTTCTATCACCAGTCACATCCACAACTGGGTTTTGGTTTTGCTTTGGCTCCATCCCTTCATTCTTTCTGGAGTTATTTCTCCACTGATCTCCAGTAGCATATTGGGCACCTACCAACCTGGGGAGTTCCTCTTTCAGTATCCTATCATTTTGCCTTTTCATACTGTTCATGGGGTTCTCAAGGCAAGAATACTGAGTGGTTTGCCATTCCCTTCTCCAGTGGACCACATTCAGTCAGACCTCTCCACCATGACCCACCCATCTTGGTGGCCCCACATGGCATGGCTTGGTTTCATTGAGTTAGACAAGGCTGTGGTCTGTGTGATTAGATTGACTAGTTTTCTGTGATTCTGGTTTCAGTGTGTCTGCCCTCTGATGCCCTCTCAGAACATGTACCATCTTAGTTGGGTTTCTCTTACCTTGGATGCCAGGTATCTCTTCACAGCTGCTCCAGTAAAGCACAGCCACTGCTCCTTACTTTGGACGAGGGGTATCTCTTCACCACCACCCCTCCTGACCTTGAAAGTGGAGTAGCGCCTCTTGACCCTCCTGCACCCACACAGCCACCACTCCATGGACGTGGAGTTGCTCCTCTTGGCCGCTACCCCTGACCTTGGGCATGGGGAAAATTCTGAAAGAGATGGAAATACCAGACCACCTGACCTGCCTCCTGAGAAACCTATATGCAGGGCAGGAAACAACAGCTAGAACTGGACATGGAACAACAGACTGGTTCTAAATAGGAAAAGGAGTTCGTCAAGGCTGTATATTGTCACCCTCCTTATTTAACTTATATGAAGAGTACATCATGAGAAATGCTGGGCTGGAAGAAGCACAAGCTGGAATCAAGATTGCTTGACTCCTGCTGTCTGCAAGGCCGTTCTGCCCCAGCTTCTGGTCCCTTCGGCCACCTTTTCTCTAAGTCCTTAAGAACTGCTCCCCAACCTCCTGGCCTCACTTCCTCCCACACTGCTGGCCCTCACCTGCCCCTGGCCCTGCCAGCAGGATCATCCTCCTGGCCGGGCTCCAGGGCCTCCTGCTCAGCCAGGGAGCAGATGCCAAGACACCACCTCCCCTGACATCAGAGATTATGCTGAGGGCCATTAGGCTCTCAGCATGGCTATTTTTAGAGACCCCATGTCCGTCACGGAGACACTTTCCTGTGTGGAAACAGCCCCCCCTCCATGCAAACCCCACCACCACCCCCTGCCACCCCCTGCACAGCTAGGGTTCCTTAATTAAAAGTGCACTGTTGGTTTAAAAACAAATAAAAAGATTGCTTGAGAAATATCTAGAGAAATATCAATAACCTCAGATATGCAGATGACACCACCCTTATGGCAGAAAGTGAAGAGGAACTAAAAAGCCTCGTGATGAAAGTAAAAGAGGAGAGTGATAAAGTTGGCTTAAAGCTCAACATTCACAAAACCAAGATCATGGCATCTGGTCCCATCACTTCATGGAAAATAGATGGGGAAACAGTGGAAACTGTCAGACTTTATTTTTGGGGGCTCCAAAATTAAAAGATGCTTACTCCTTGGAAGGAAAGTTATGACCAACCTAGATAGCATATTCACAAGCAGAGACATTACTTAACCAACAAAGGTCCGTCTAGCCAAGGCTATGGTTTTTCCTGTGGTCATGTATGGATGTGGGAGTTGGACTGTGAAGAAAGCTGAGCGCCGAAGAATTGATGTTTTTGAACTGTGGTGTTGGAGAAGACTCTTGAGAGTCCCTTGGACTGCAAGGAGATCCAACCAGTCCATTCTGAAGGAGTTCAGTCCTGAGTGTTCTTTGGAAGGAATGATGCTAAAGCTGAAACTCCAGTATTTTGACCACCTCATGGGAAGAGTTGACTCATTGGAAAAGACTCTGATGCTGGGAGGGATTGGGGGCAGGAGGAGAGGGGACGACAGAGGATGAGATGGCTGGATGGCATCACTGACTCGATGGACGTGAGTTTGAGTGAACTCCAGGAGTTGGGGATGGACAGGGAGGCATGGTGTGCTGCAATTCATGGGGTCGCAAAGAGCTGGACACAACTGAGTGACTAAATTTAACTGACTGAACATATTATTAGATTTGGTTTGCTTTTTAAAAATTTTACTATTCATAAGACTGAAAATAAAGAGCAAATATTGGCCACAAACAAAGAATGAAAGACAAATACAAACAGCACCTAACATTTCTGAATTTCTAGACTTAAGTTCTAAAAGGAGGTCAACACTCAGGACACTATGACATATAATCATGATGTCAATCACTTCAATAACAGATCTAGCTCATGAGAAACAGCTTTCTTTTAATAAAAGAAAGGCATTTTTCATGATGGGCAGAGCTCTCCCAAAAGAAAAGCAACACTTGCAATTTATGGAGCCAACAAGAAAGACATTTTAAAAGTGTCCCACTCTTTAATCAGCTATACTACAATGCAAAATATAAAAAAAAAATTTTTTTACATATCTCACTCTGACAGATGCTCTACTCATGAGTTTTACTTTTCATAAATACTTTTAACTTTTTAAAATGTTGTTCTTGTTCAGTTGCTAAAGGTGTCTGACCCTTTGCAACCCTATGGACTGCAGCATGCCAGGCTTCCCTGTCCATCACCAATTCCCAGAGCTTGCTCAAACTCATTTCCATCGAGTTTGTGATGGCATCCGACCATCTCATCCTCTCTCTTCCCCTTCTCCTCCTTATTTCAACCTTTCTCAACATTAGGGTCTTTCTCAATGAGTTAGCTCTTTGCATTAGGTGGCCAAAGTATCTGTACTTCAATCTCAGTATCAGTTCCCCTCATGACTATTCAGAATTGATTTCCTTTAGGATTGACTTGCTGGATCATTGAAAAACCAAGAGAGTTACAGAAAAACATCTATTTCTGCTTTTTTGACTATGCCAAAGCCTTTGACTGTGCGGATCACAATTAACTGTGGAAAATTCTTAAAGAGATGGCAATATCAGACCACCTGATCTGCATCCTGAGAAATCTGTAGGCAGGTCAGGAAGCAACAGTCAGAACTGAACATGCAACAACAGACTGGTTCCAAATAGGAAAAGGAGTACGTCAAGGCTGTATATTGTCACCCTGCTTATTTAACTTATATGCAGACTACATCATGAAAAACACTGGGCTGAAGGAAGCACAAGCTGGAATCAAGATTGCTGGGAGAAATATCAATAACCTCAGATATGCAGATGGCACCACCCTTATGGCAGAAAGTGAAGAAGAACTAAAGAGCCTCTTGATGAAGTGAAAGAGGAGAATGAAAAGGTTGGCTTAAAGCTCAACATTCAGAAAACTAAGATCATAGCATCTGGTCCCATCACTTCATGGGCAAATAGATGGGGAAACAGTGGAAACCATGACTGACTTTATTTTTCTGGGCTCCAAAATCACTGCAGATGGTGATTACAGCCAAGAAGCTAAAAGATGCTTACTCCTTGGAAGGAAAGTTATGACCAACCTAGACAGCATATTAAAAAGCAGAGACATTAATTACTTTGGAAAAAGGTCTGTCTAGTCAAGGCTATGGTTTTTCCAGTGGTCATGCATGGATGTGAGAATTGCACTATAAAGAAAGCTGAGCATGAAAGAATTGATGCTTTTGAAGAGTGGCGTTGGAGAAGACTCTTGAGAGTCCTTTGGACTGCAAGGAGATCCAACAAGTCCATCCTAAAGGAAATCAGTCGTAGAGGTTCACTAGAAGGACTGATGTTGAAGCTGAAACTCCAATACTTTGGCCACCTGATGTGAAGGGCTGATTCATTTGAAAAGACCCTGATTCTGGGAAAGATTGAGGGCAGGAGGAGAAGAGGACGAAAGAGGATGAGATGGTTGGATGGCATCACCAACCCAATGCACATGGGTTTGGTGGACTCTGGGATTTGCTGATGGATGGTGAGGCCTGGCATGCTGTGGTCTATGGAGCCGCAAAGAGTCAGACACGACTGAGTGACTGAACTGAACTGAACTGAACTGGGTGCTATAAGGCATGAGACTCTTGGAACAAGTCCAGAGAGAACGGTTCATAATCTTGAAAACAAGATATGATCCTGGGGTTGGAAAACCGACCCAAGACTGTTTCCCAACTGGCGTCTCAGAGTCGCATGTTTTACGTGTCTGGAAGAAAATCTAGATAAGAATATTAGTCTTAGTTACTGATCTGTTATTGATTATGGTTTCCTAATTGCTCCATGGTTAATGATCATTTTGTTCTTTGGCCCTGAAGGCCACATGAGTTACAGTTTAACTCCGTGCATATTCCTTCATTTATGGCTGAAAGTCTAATAAAACTGGCTTGGATTCAGTTTCGACACCTCCACCTTGGAGTGGTGTTGGTCCCCTGATCCTTGCTTTTCTCTGAATGGGTAACAGTGGAGCAAAATCCTTCTAAGCATAGTGACTATATGCAAGTGTTAAAAACTTTGTTAAAAGGTTTGGGGGTTGAGATATCTCACACCTCTTTTAAAGAATTGTTTTCTGCCATTGAAAAATATTGCTAGTGGCTAGATCCAGATAAAGGGACTTTGAGGCATGAGGAATGGCAAGAAGTTGCGTGTTGCCTGCGCCTTGCCTACCAAAGTGGCGAAAAGATTCCTATGCCTATGGCCAGTAGGGAATCTTAGCACAGCTTTAGGACCCCTGCAATCTGAAACCTCAGATTCAGGGGATTCTGGAGAACAATACAAGAACAAATGGAGGAAATGAATTTATATGAAAACATAGGTGATGAGGAAGAGAAACAACCAATAAAAATGGAAAACAAGAGCCAAAAAGATGATAGAAGTCAAGAACAGATCTTTCTCACTCAACCAACTGCTACTATGCTACCCTCCCCCCGCCCCGCCCCGCCTTCAATCCTGAAAGCTCTTGGGATGATGGATTTGCTTTTAAACCACAGATAATTGTGTGTTATAATAAAATGATGACTGTACAAAACGGAGTTCTATGGCACAGTTGCAGGGGGATGAAGACCCTGTTTCTTCCTGTGGCTGTAACTCAAATCCCACCAGATCCTCAATTCTCACAAGGAGGAATGCGCTATGATTATAATGCCATACCTTTTAAAACCATAGAGGAGATGAAACAGGTATGTACCCAATATGGAACCAATCCTCCTTATACCATGGGACTAATTCAGGGACTTTCACAAGCTGAACGGTTAATTCCTTATGATTGGGAAATGATAGCCAGAACTTGGTATCCACCTCAGAATTTTTACAATTTAGGACCTGTTGGCAAGATGAGGCAAATCAACAAGCTCACAGAAATGTGACAACCAACCCGCCAGTTGATACAACACTTGATCAATTGACGGGTAGTGGGGCACATTTAGGCATTCAAGCTCAGTTACAATTTGATCATCAATTACTCATTCAAGTGAGAATGATATGTTTAAAATCCTGGGAGAGAGTAAATCCACCCGGACAAGCCTCAATTTCATTTACCCAAATTAAACAATCAAATGGGGAACCTTATGTAGATTTTATTGCCAGCTTACATCAAAATTTACATAAAACAGTTTCACAACCTGGTTGGAGAGATTTGCTGATGCAAGTTCTTGCTTATGACAATGCTAACTCAGAATGCAAAAATGTAATTCAGCCTCTCAACGCACAAGGTGACCCTGTAGAAGAATATCTTAAAGTTTGCCAGGATATTGGGTCAGAACCATATAAAATGCAACTTCTAGCTCAAGCATTGTCTAAAACTAATAAAAAGACAGATATAAGATGTCACCAATGTGGAAAATCAGGACACATTAAAATAGACTGTAAAGGAAGAAGGTAGTCAATTGATATGTATACCATAGGCTCTGATTGCCACTCATATTTGTATTGGTCTTGGAAGTATATGTCTTAAAACAGGATATCAAAAATGGCTGTCAGTTCTCAAAGAATCAAATGAGGATAACACTTCCCTCTTTCTGGTAACTGCTCTTATGTTTTCAGAAAAAGAGGAAACTTCCAGCATGATGAATCCACCTGAGCTTCCTGGTTGTGTTGCAGAAGGTCACTTATTATTAAATGTTGCAGAAGGCTCCATTATCGATTGGCGACCCCAAGGAACTCCTAAACTTATAGAATCTAAAGTGTCTCACCCATGGGTAAATAATGATAAAGCAATTAGTACTTATGGTAGTCAACCCCTCATATGGCATGCAGTAGGATTAGCTCCCCCTGAGCCTCGTTTAGATCATTGTCCTATTTATGATGAAATATGGAAAATGCCCGTGGCATAAAAGAACTAATCACTTGGAAGGGACAATATACTGAATATATTTTAAATGACCCAAAAGCTACCTTTAATTTTACAAAAAGCTCTACCCACACTATTCAGACTTGTGTAAGAATTCCTGTTTGCATGATTGGACCAGCAAAATATGATCCCAATTTTGGATTAGTGTGTGGATCACAATAAACTGTGGAAAATTCTGAAAGAGATGGGAATACCAGACCACCTGACCTGCCTCTTGAGAAATCTGTATGCAGCTCAGGAAGCAACAGTTGGAACTGGACATGGAACAACAGACTGGTTCCAAATAAAAAAAGGAGTTCGTCAAGGCTGTATATTGTCACCCTGCTTATTTAACTTCTATGCAGAGTACATCATGAGAAATGCTGGACTGGAAGAAACACAAGCTGGAATCAAGATTGCCGGGAGAAATATCAATAACCTCAGATATGCAGATGGCACCACCCTTATGGCAGAAAGTGAAGAGGAACTAAAAAGCCTCTTGATGAAAGTGAAAGTAGAGAGTGAAAAAGTTGGCGTAAAGCTCAACATTCAGAAAACAAAGATCATGGCATCCATTCCCATCACTTCATGGCAAATAGATGGGAAAACAGTGGAAACAGTATCAGATTTTATTTGTGGGGGCTCCAGAATCACTGTGGATGGTGACTGCAGCCATGAAATTAAAAGATGCTTACTCCTTGGAAGAAAAGTTATGATCAAACTAGATAGTATATTGAAAAGCAGAGACATTGCTTTGCCAACTAAGGTCCGTCTAGTCAAGGCTATGGTTTTTCCTGTGGTCATGTATGGATGTGAGAGTTGGACTGTGAAGAAAGCTGAGCACCGAAGAATTGATGCTTTTGAACTGTGGTGTTGGAGAGACTCTTGAGAGTCCCTTGGACTGCAAGGAGATCCAACCAGTCCATTCTGAAGGAGATCAACCCTGGGATTTCTTTGGAAGGAATGATGCTAAAGCTGAAACTCCAGTACTTTGGCCACCTCATGCGAAGCGTTGACTCATTGGAAAAGACTCTGATGCTGGGAGGGATTTGGGGCAGGGGGAGAAGGGGACGACAGAGGATGAGATGGCTGGATGGCATCACTGACTCTATGGACGTGAGTCTGAGTGAACTTTGGGAGTTGTTGATGGACAGGGAGGCCTGGCGTGCTGCGATTCATGGGGTCGCAAAGAGTCGGACACGACTGAGCGACTGAACTGAACTGAATGGAACATGTATTAACTGTTCATTTTATACATGTGTAAATAATACCGTTTCTTTTGATGAAAGTTGGCAAAGTATTTACATTCTTAAAACCAGAACTGGCATATGGGTTCCAGTTGATTTACAACGACCTTGGCAGGAAAGCCCTACATTATATGTTATTGAAGTAATATTGAATAATCTTAAACGTGTTAAACGTGTTTTGGGGTTGCTCATTGCTGCCAGCTTAAGCATTATCGCTGTTACCACTATGGCAGCCATAGCCAGAATGGCTCTTCATAAATCTATACAAACAGTTCATTTTGTACAAAAATGGCATAAAGATGCCAATGTCCTTTGGACCACTCAAGAAAAAATTGATGGAAAGTCAGCCTCCCAAGTGGCCAACCTTTAACAATCTGTTATTTTATTAGCAGGTCAATTCATCAGTTTACAAAAACAGGTGAGATTAAGATGTGATTGGAACTATACTTCCTTTTGTGTAATGGCTTTCAAATATAATAAGACACAATTCAACTGGGATAAAGTTAAACAACACCTATTGAACCAAGGTAATATTTCTGTAGATATTCAAGATCTACAAGATATACTAAAAGCTTTTAATAAACATCTTGATGTAATTTCTGGATTAGATTTTCTTGATACTGTTGCTGATAATCTTTCTTCTCTTAATCCCTTAAAACAGATCAAGACATTTGGATACAGAATTGCTCTGGTTATGGGAGTGCTATTAATTACGTGTTTGTGTTTCTGTATAGTCTGGAGAAGAATGATCAAGAGACAGCGAAGCCAACAACAGCAACTAGCATTCCTCGCCATTTCTTGCCACGTGCAAAATCATAAAGGGGGAGATGCAGGAGACGGGAAGAACAAAAGCAAAGCAGGCCCTGTCAAGGGCCATAAGAGAAATTTATAATTATTCATAAACTGGATGCTATAAGGCATGACTCTTGGAACAATCCAGAGGGAATAGTTCATAATCTTGAAAACATGATATGATCCTGGGGTTGGAAAATCGACCCCAGACTGTTTCCCAACTGCTGTCTCAGAGTCACATCTTTTACGTGTCTGGTGGAAAATCTATAGATAAGAATATTAGTCTTTAGTTCAGTTCTGTCACTCAGTAGTGTCCCACTCCTTGCAACCCCATGAACCACACCATGCCAGGCCTCCCTGTACATCACGAACTCCCAGAGTCCACCGAAACCCATGTCCATTGAGTCGGTGATGCTATCCAATCAATTCATCCTCGGTCGTCCCTTTCTATTCCTGCCCTCAATCTTTCCCAGCAACAGGATATTTTCAAATGAGTCAGTTATTTCCATCAGGTGGCCAAAGTATTGGAGTTACAGCTTCAACATCAGTCGTACCAATGAACACCCAGGACTGATCTCCTTTAAGATGGACTGGTTGGGTCTCCTTGCAGTCCAAGGGACTCTCAAGAGTCTTCTCCAACACCACTCTTCAAAAGCATCAATTCTTCTGCACTCAGCTTTCTTTATAGACCAACTATCATATCCATACATGACCACTGGAAAAACCACAGCCTTGACTAAACAGACCTTCGTGGAAAAGTAATGTCTCTGCTTTTGAATATAACGTCTAGGTTGGTCATAACTTTCCTTCCAAGGAGTAAGCATCTTTAATTTCATGGCTGTAATCACCATCTGCAGTGATTTTGGAGCCCAGAAAAATAAAGTCAGCCACGGTTTCTACTGTTTCCCCATCTATTTGCCATGAAGTGATGGGACCAGATGCCATGATCTTCATTTTCTGAATGTTGAGCTTTAACCCAACTTTTTCACTCTTATCTTTCACTTCCATCAAGAGGCTGTTTAGTTCTTCACTTTCTGCCATAAGGGTGGTGTCATCTGCATGCCTGAGGTTATTGATATTTCTCCAAGCAATCTTGATTCCAGCTTGTGCTTCCTCCAGCCCAGCATATCTCATGATGTAGTCTGCATAGACGTTAAATAAGTAGGGTGACAATATACAGCCCTGAAATACTGCTTTTCCTATTTGAAACCAGTCTGTTGTTCCATGTCCAGTTCTGACTGTTGCTTCCTGAACTGCTTATAGGTTTCTCAAGGGGCACTTGAGAAACCTTCACTTTCACTTTTCACTTTCATGCATTGGAGAAGGAAATGGCAACCCACTCCAGTATTCTTGCCTGGAGAATCCCAGGGACGGGGGAGCCTGGTGGGCTGCCGTCTATGGGGTCGCACAGAGTCAAGCACGACTGAAGTGACTTAGCAGCAGCAGTCCCGGTTTCCAGCATGATGGGCCTTCCCCTGTGCTGGATTTTCTTCACCTTCCAGGTCAGGTGGTCTGGTATTCCCATCTCTTTCAGACTTTTCCACAGTTTATTGTGATCCTCACAGTCAAAGGCTTTGGCATAGTCAATAAAGCAGAAATCGATGTTTTTCTGGAACGCCTTTGCTTTTTTGATGATCCAGCAGATGTTGGCAGTTTGATCTCTTGTTCCTCTGCCTTTTCTAAAACCAGCTTGAACATCTGGAAGTTCACGGTTCACGTATTGCTGAAGCCTGGCTTGGAGAATTTTGAGTATTACTTTACTAGTTTGTGAGATGAGTGCAACTGTGCGGTAGTTTGAGCATTCTCTGGCATTGTGTTTCTTTGGGATTGAAATGAAAAGTGACCTTTTCCAGTCCTGTAGCTGTGGTCTTATTTACAGACTGGAGCCTGGTGCACCAGAGTCAACGAAAAGAAAGAGGGAAAAGGAGAGAGAGTGAGAGCAGTATCTCCAGGGTTATGTGGAAAACCAGTAAAGCCTATGCACAGGATTTGTACCACTCACGAAGGCACAGTGAGTCCTCTCAAGGAAGTCTTGAAAGCCCGCGTAAGAGAGTGAGCTTGGCAGATTTCCATGCTCCAAAGAGAATGAAGACAGAAAGAAGAACATGGGGGACCCAAGTCTCTAGTGGAGCAAGAGTATTTTATTAGCAGAAATGAAGGACTATATATCTTTAGTAAAGTGATTACTCAGCCATTACAAAGGATGCAATTCCATCAATTGCAACAAAATGGATAGTCTAATACATACAAGGTTTCTGACACTGAAAAGAGTCACTGAAGGGAGCTACTGAAAGGAATCCAAGTAGGTACCCTTTCCCATGATCTCAGTCCTGAGAACTGTGCAGCTCTACTCATTCCCAGAATAGAACCTGATAAGAAACAGAGAATCCTGGCACACAAAGGAAGAAAAGTGTAACATATGGGACTCCTTAAAGTTAAACTTCCCCTGACATACAGCCACTGCTGAGTTTTCCAAATTTGCTGGCATATTGAGTGCAGCACTTTAACAGCATCATTTTCCAGGATTTGAAATAGCTCAACTGGAATTCCATCACCTCCACTAGCTTTGTTCGTAGTGATGCTTCCTAAGACCAACTTGACTTCACATTCTGGATGTCTGGCTCTAGGTGAGTGATCACACCATCATGATTATCTGGGTGGTGAAGATCTTTTTTGTAGTTCTTCTGTGTATTCTTTCCACCTCTTCTTAATATCTCCTGATTCTGTTGGGTCCCTACCATTTCTGTTCTTTATTGAGGCCATCTTTGCATGAAATGTTCCCTTGGTATCTACAATTTTCTTGAAGAGATCTCTAGTCTTTCCCATTCTATTGTTTTCCTCTATTTCTTTACACTGATCACTGAGGAAGACTTTCTTATCTCTCCTTGCAATTCTTTGGAACTCTGCTTTCAAATGGGTATATCTTTCCTTTTCACCTTTGCTTTTTGCTTAGCTTCTTTTCATAGCTATTTGTAAGGCCTCCTCAGACAGCCATTTTGCTCTTTTGAATTTCTTTATCTTGGTGATGATCTTGATTCCTGTCTCCAGTTCAATGTCACGAACCTCCATCCATAGTTGTTATTGGTTACTGTTTCCTAATTACCCAGTGGTTAATGATCATTTTGTTCTTTGGCCCTGAAGGCCACATGAGTTACAGTTTAACTCCCCACATATTCTTTCATTCACGTCTGAAAGTATAATTAAGCTGGCTTGGATTCAGTTCGGCACCTTCACCTTGGAGCCGTGTTGGTCCTTTGATCCTTGCTTTTCTCTGAATTCTTGTGTCTCATTTCTCATTCTCTCGCCATATCACACTTTCCGAAACCCTGCTTGTTGAGCCGATCATGACAAGAAGCTTTTAGAAGACAGGAGGAGGAAGACACCAACCCATGTTACTGTCTACCATTCAGGAAAAGCAGGGGACCAACTGATGCTTGTTCCTTACAGTAGGAGGAGAATTCAGCCATCCAGTGTCAGTGTGTAGAGAAGGTCAGTCCTCTGGTTTTATATCTGAATTAGGATAAACAGAACTGCATTAAAGAATGCTGAACATAGAGTCCACAGACTGGACTGTAGACTTCAAGACATAATCCAAACCTTGTGTGCTACTTTTTCTGGTATCTTACTCCTTCTCCTAATGCTCACAACCAACATCAACTTTGCGAACAAAGCTTATTCTTTAGAATTCTGTGATTTCACTTCCCAGTTTATAAGAAGCTATTTCCTACTCTTATTCCTAATCGACTTTCAAAAGAAAGTGTTTCAATTTTTGTATTTGATGCATTCCTATCAGACGACTCTGTCTTTAACAAATAGCGTTTTCAGCCTGATCTAGTTAAAATCTGCTCTGCCAAGAATTCTTCAAATGGCTTTCTCTGTTGCCCAACCTTAGTACGTAGTGATGGAAGAAAGCATCTGAAATGTAATGCCATGTTTCAAGAGCAATGTGTTGTTACTAAGGAAAAGATAAATTTTTTCACAGCCAGAAGCAAACAAGACATAAAGCTTAGTCACAGAGGAGGCAAGAAACAGTGGGGGGTTTTAATCAATTCATTTATTGAACAAATATTTTTTGAGATCCATGCTTTGTCGGATACTGTGCTTTTTTCCTAGGGCATAAGGGCATATGCAAGACACAGAAGGTTCACCATCACAAAGCTAGCAGTCTACAAGGATAGAGTAAAAAAAAAAAAAATCAAACAACTTCCTATCTTGGTATGTATTCTATAGAAACTCTTGGGTATGGTTAGAACAAACTCCACACCAAACCTGTCTTCTTGGTTGGAGATGTGGGTGGAGAGACCCCTCTGGAGAAATAACAAAACACTGAGGCCTCAGGGCTGAACAGAAACCAGTTGGCCATTGGGTGGGGGTGGGAGTGCTCCAGAGAGGGGAAAGTGCTCCTCAAAGCTCTAGGAGCTGGGGGGAGCTTAGAGGATTCAGGAAACACTGAAGAGGCCAGTATGATGAAAACTTTTTGAAAGAGAGGGAGAAATTGATTGTACAAGGCCTTTGGGACAATTCCAAGGGCTTTCAACTATTTGAAAAATCAAAAACAAAGCAATTCATTAGAAGATCTAAACAAGAGGAAAAAAAACAAATATCAAAAAGGCATATGACTATGTACAGAGAGAGTAACATGGAAATATACATTACCATATGTAAAATAGGAAGCCAGTGGGACTTTGCTGTACAACTCAGGGACCTCAAACCGGGACTCAGTAACAACCTAGAGGGACGGGATGCAGAGGGAGGTGGGAGGGATGTTCAAGTTCGAGCGAGCATGGGTAAACCTATGACTGATTCATGGTGATGTTTGGTAGAAACGAACACAATACTGTAAAGCAATTATCCTTCAATTATAAATTTTGTAAAGGCATCTGACTATTGAGTAGAGGAGGGATTGAAGATACAGTATCAGCTGGGAGCCTAATACATTGCAATCAAATGATAGGATTGGATTCACATGGAGATGGGAAGAAATGGATAATTTTTCATTTGGGGAACAAAAATCTATAGGATTTGGTGATGGACTGTGAGTGAGGAAAGAAGTGTTTTAGAGATGACCCCAAGATTCTGCATGAGCCATTTCATGATGTCATTTACTGAAATGCGAACAAGGCTGGAGATGGAGGTCAGGGTTTCATTTTGTCCAAATTGGTTTGAGATGCCCACAAAATTGCCAAATGGAGAATTTGAATGGGATAGAAAAGGTTGGAACTGTGGGAAGGGTCCAGGCTGCAGACTACATATAAATGGCATTCAGAGCAATAATTCACTGAATAGAGGAGAAAAGGGCACCCAGAACCAGTGCCAAGAAAGCACTTAAAGCACTAACATCTGTGTAAAGAAGTTTGGCAGTCTGAAAATGAGACTGAAATCAGAATTAAGAAGTATTGAGAAAGAGAGGAGAGATCGAGTAGCAAGTTTATGAAGAAAGGGAAAGTGTTGTTTACAGGAGGTCGATGTTCCTGGTTTGTTCTGCATTTCCCTGACATAACACAGTTCTGCCTCTCTATTCCCAGGAATCCAAACCACAATGGCAGCCCAGTACCTCAGCACACCCAGGACCAGCCACGGTGAGAGGCTGCTTGAGGAGGGCAGCCAGGCTTCGAGGGAGGGCTGGGACCCTCCTGCCCTGTCATCCAGCCAACATGTACAAGAGCAAAACGTCTTCAACCACATTTCTCAGTTTCCCTTCATTTGCTCTGCTCTCTCATTCTCTCCACCCTCTCTGCATCCTCCTTGTGATGTAGCTTAACAGAGAGCAGGAGGAGAGTTCCAATACCCTGACTGCTCCCGGGCTTGATGAGGTTTCTTCTTTGCTACTTCCTATCATGTGGGCACACTAGATCAGGGGTTGTGGACTCCCAGGTGGTTTCTCTGCCCCTCTCTTCAGTCCGAGAGTACTGGGAAGGAGGAACATGGGGGTGATCAATGCCTCATTCAGGCCCCTAATTTCCCTGCTCCCAGGGGCCTCACTCTAACCAACAAAGTCAACAGACTGATCACTCCGTTTCTCATCTAACCCTCCCTCTACCTCTTTATCCTAGGAATAGATTCTATCATTTGAGCTTTTGCTGGTTTAGCAAATCATCCCGCAATTTAGGAACTTAAAACAGCAACAATTTATGTGGCTCTTAATTTTGAGGGTCACTCATTTGGGCCATGCCTGGGTCTGGACCAACCTGGCTAATCTCAGCCAGACTGACTCATGTGTGGGTGCTCGGCTGGTGGTTCAGGATGCAACACAATAATCTTGGATAGCCTCACAGACGTGTCTGGTGGTCAGCAAGCTCTGGGTCAACCAGGCAGACAGGGTAACAGGGCCTTGTGCCGCTCATCAAGTAGGCTAGTCCAGGGCAGGTGTAGGGTTCCAAAAATCAGAAAGAGAAAGCAAAGCACAATATGTCAGTCCTTTGGATTCTCTGCTTAACCATGTTTCCATGATCCTATGATCCAAAGCAAGTCACATGGCCCAGTCAGACTGAAGGGTTGGAGAAACAGACTCAGCATCCTGATGAGAGGAGCTGAGAATCCACCTTCCCAAGAGGCACAAGTGCAGAGATGGACTCCTTCGTGGCTATGGCTGCCATCTTCAGAGGTAGCCATCCATTCGTTATCAGCATTGGCCAATGGTTATGGTGTTGGCACTGGCCTTGGTGCCCTTTTACTGCTGGGCATGAATTTCCTACAGCCTGTCTCTAAAGCCAGCCAATTCCCTGGGATCTCCTTAGGTTGGAGCTTCTATTGTGAGGCCAACTATTAAGAATACTCTGAATTCTTATGTACATTTTTTCTTAGATAAATCTTATCCATCCCATATCCAGTGTTTACAGCATTGGGAAATTTACTTTTTTTATCCTGGGATTCTAGTTCTCAAATGGGGAAAACTCTGCCTTAGGGATTCAGGGATCAGCAAGCACTTCACCAGAAAGTGTGTGGGAGATAAATCTGTGTCCACAGATTTTATGGACATCATAGGAGGGGTTTCTGCAAGTTCCTGGTTCTGTTTGATTGATATTTTTTAAAGATTAGCCCACCTCACAGAATAGACTGAAAGGGACAAAGAAGAAGTGGAGACACCTGTTAGGAGACTGCTGAGGCAGAGGTGGTGATGGAATCTGGACTGGAATGATGATCTTCAAAACAGAGACAGGCGAACAGATCTGGGGCCAAGAGAATATGCTGATGGGTTGGATCTGGAAAGTGGGGAAAGAAGGGAGTCAAGGGTGACTCCTAGCTTTCTAGTCTGAGGACCTGGGTGAATGGTGATGGCTCTGAAATTAACCTGGAGTTGGTAACATTGTCTATGATGTTGTCTGTGGTATAATGTAGGCATTGTCTCAAAGCAGAAATGGGTAGATATAACATAGGATTCCTGATGCAGGAATCAGACGCTTAAGCTCAAGGGTCACCCAGCAAGGTCTGCCTTCTCAGAAAACAGGCTTACACTTGTGATTGTCAATTGCCCTCCCTCTGGTCCTGGGTCTATGCCTGACAAATCCAGAGGACTTTGACTTTATAGACACATTGTAGAGATATGCAGAGACTTACGGAATACCAGCACAGAAAGAGCTGGTAGATGATTTGGTGTTTAAATTCAGGTTTCAATTGCTGTGCTCTACTGCTCTGATATTAACTTTCAATTTTCCTAGGAAGTTGAATATGCATAGTCAATTTTGTGTTACCTCCTATCTTATGAAGAACAGCTACTGGTAGCAACTCAGAGTCCTCTTAATCACATTGTTTCCTCCTCTATGAGCTGTTTGCTTCCACAAGGTCAGAGTAAGAAGCTGAAAGGGATCCTGAAAAATATCTGTTGTTATTGTTGTTCAGTTGCTAAGTCATGCCCATGGAGTGCAGCTTGCCAGGATCCTCTGTCCTCCACTCTCTTCTGGAGTTTGCTCAAATTCATGTTCATTGATTTGGTGATGCTTTCTAGCCATTTTATCCTCTGCCACCCCCTTTTCCTTTTGCCTTTAACCTTTCCCAGCATCAGAATCTTTTCCAGTGAGTCTGCTCTTTGCATCAGGTGGCCAAAGTATTGGAGCTTCAGCTTCAGCATCAGTCCTTCCAATGAATATTCAGAGTTGAATATTTATTCAGTGGGCGAGAGCCTTGCAGGGGAGATGGTTGAAGTTCATTCTAACACTGAGACTTTTGTTTCCTGATGTTCCAGGGCTTGCAAACCCTGGAGATTCCCAGCTGAGACTTATCTTACTGGGTAAGACTGGGGCAGGAAAAAGCGCAACAGGCAACAGCATCCTCGGAGAGAAAGTGTTTCCATCTATCTTTTCTGCTGTATCCATCACCAAGCACTGTATAAAAGGAAGCAGCACCTGGAAGGGGAAAGAAGTTGTCGTCGTGGACACACCTGGCCTCTTTGACACGGAGGCCCCAGATGCTGAGACTCTCAAGGAGATTACCCGCTGCATGGTGCTGACCTCCCCAGGGCCTCACGCTCTGCTCCTGGTCATCCCACTGGGCCGTTACACACCTGAAGGCCAGAAAGCCACAGAGAAGATCCTGACGATGTTTGGAGAGAGAGCTAGGGAACACATGATTCTCTTATTCACCCGGAAAGATGACTTAGATGGCATGGATTTCCGTGATTACTTAAAGCAAGCTCCTAGAGCCATCCAAGAGCTGATTCGCAAGTTCAGAGGTCGCTACTGTGTTTTCAACAACAAGGCCACAGGAGCTGAGCAGGAGGACCAGAGGGAGCAGCTGCTGGCCCTGGTCCAGGATGTGGTGAACAAGTGCAAGGGGAGATACTACACGAATAGCCGGTATCAGAAGACCGAGGAGGAGATTCAGAAGCAAACCCAAGTGTTAGAAGAAAATTACAGAGAAGAGCTCGAGAGAGCAAAAGCTCAGATAAAACAGGAGTTCGAAGAGGAAATCAGAAAGCTGAAGGATGAACTAGAACAGCAAAAGCGGAAGGTGAAAATGGAAAGGCAATTGGCAGAAAGGGAAGCTTACTGGGATTCAAGGCAGCAAACAGCCAGAGATGATGTTTTGAGTCAGAATGAGATACTTGAACTCATCTTTAAGTTGTTAGAGGTTGCTTCCCATGTCTTCTCTCTGTTTAAGGATTAAACTTCATGAAAATCTGTCTATATTTCCTACATATTTTCGGGTGGTCCTTCCTCATGTAACTCAGAGCATTCTCCTTTTTCTCTGAGACTGTCAGGGCTAAAGAGAGTAAGTTCACTATTGATAATTGGTATATGTTTGATTGATTTAACAGGGAAGGGATAAATTCTCAACTTGTGAAACTCCAAAGCAGAAAGTATTAGGGAGCAGAAAGATGCTCCCTAATTTGTGAATTCTTTCTCAGAGACACCAAGACAGGGAATGCAGGAGACCAGAGAAGATGCCCCCGAGCTTTCTCTCTTTATCCCTAGAAAAGATTTCTCCTCTAGATTCTTTCTAGATTGGTGGGTGATCTTCCCCTACAGGTTTTTCTCACTTATTTTGTCTTTAGATGGCGCTGATCATCTCACCCTTATAGTTTATTAGAAAGATCAATTCTTTCCATTAGTTAAGCTTAAAGAAGTAGGTACTGATATAAATCTTTCTAGATGAATGGAAATTTGTTCACTTATAATTTTACTGAAGGCTTCAAAGTGTTCCTTATCAACTGACCATTATGAACAAAGAGTTCTCTGGCAAATAGATCTTTCAGAACTCAACTACCTGAAATGCCAAAAGGTTCAAAAGATATTCAACAGATAAGAGAATAATGCCTGGTGTATTCAGATGTATCTGTAGGAAAGCTTTGACCAATAACAACCAGTTTGCTGAATAATCAGTTCTCTTTCTCCTTTTCCTGTGAAACTAACAACTGCCCCATGCAGATATATTATTTGCTTATTGTTATTTTAATAAAACTTTTCTGTTCTCTCATATTTGTCCAAACTGGAATCTATTTTTCTTCTTGGAAAGCACCACTAGTCCTTCTAAGAACACAGGGATAAATATTGTAAAGTAAAAAAATAATAATAATAAAATTAAATTTTAAAAAAATTATATTTTTAAATAAAGAAGATTAAAATGTCAAAAAAAAAAAAAACACAGGGATGAATTTGAGTTTTTGTAAAAGTTCAAGATGATTTTGGTGTAGACTTGGTCCACCCTCCAGACATCTCCCCTCCCCTTTTTCCCCAGAAGGTTTGAGCAACATTTTCAACCCCTCTGTCAGTCAGTCTACATTCTCCTTGGATTCATCATTATGTACTGGTAGAAATTATGTGTAACCAAGGTTTCTGAGACCTTTGTGGCTTTCCTGCTGCAAAAATTCTTTTAAATCTATGGATAAAACAGAGACATCTCTGTCCCTTTTCTCCTCTTCCAATGGGTCCTCTTCACCTAGTAATGTGTAGGCTTCCCCCAAGCACATTTCCATGTTCTTCCAACATGATCTGGAGGTCACATGTGACCTATGCCAACTCTCCTTCCTTGGTCATCTTAAAATCATCTTCTTCATGCCCTAACCCATTCTGTCCAAAACAGGGACATGTGCCTTGCCCTGATTTCCCCAAACATATAGGACTGGACCTTTAATATAGCTGCTATCTATCTATAGCTGCCTCACTTTGCTGAACAGTAGAAACTAACATACTATTGGAAAGAAACTATTGCTGTTGTTGTTCAGTCCCTAAAGTGAAGTGAAGTCGCTCAGTCATGTCCGACTCTTTGTGACCCCATGGACTGTAGCCTACCACATTTCTCCGTCCATGGGATTTTCCAGGCAAGAGTACTGGAGTGGGTTGCCATTTCCTTCTCCAGAGGATCTTCTCAACCCAGGGATTGAACCCAGGTCTCCCACATTGTAGGCAGACGCTTTACCCATTGAGCCACCAGGGAAGTTAGCAAAGGCCCAAGGATATGAGAAGCACCTGGCAAAGAAGCACAGGACTCCTGCAGAGGCGGTCACTCTGAGAGGACAGATTCCATTTCACTCTGCAGAATGTGGGAGGACTTGGTCTCTATAGTTTTCATCATCAGCATTTCAGTCAAAATTCTTATGTGTGAATTTAATATGCTTTGTATTACAACTTTCCACAAGCAAATATTCAACCAAAGAAGCACATATACTCCTCAAAGAAAATTAAATTCAGGCTTAAGATGAAAAAAAAAAAAAAGCTAGCTGCAGTGGCAATTTTCAGTATAAATACATTCAATTATTCTTATTCTTGCATCCCAGGTTAATGCTGTAAATGAGACAAAGAAAATCATTCTGCTATTTATTTCCCATCTCATTACTTTAATCATTTCATCAAAATAATCTGAATATGGGCATATGAATACTTGTTTTGTTATAAGAATGTGCAGTTTTAAAGTCCCTGAGACACATCCAAGACTGGATTGACATGTATTCAATGTAATTATTCACGATACTTTGGCACTGGCTTTCTTTGGGACTGGAATGAAAACTGACCTTTCCCAATCCTGTGGCAATTGCTGAGTTTTCCACAGTGGCACACTGAGTGCAGCACTTTAACACCATCATCTTTCAGGATTTTAAAGAGTTCAGCTAGAATTCCATCACCTCCACTAGCTTTACTAATTACCAAGGACTTGGCTCCCTTCCCTGATACTTAAGGAATGTGACTTTTAAAAAACATATATATATAATAACTTTTACAATTTCCATGCTGGGGTTACAAAAAGCAGAGGAACCAGATATCGAATTGCCAACATCCGTTAGATCATAGAGAAAGCAAGGGAATTCAAGAAAAACATCTAATTCTGCTTCATTGACTATGGTGAAGCCTTTGACTGTGTGGATCACAACAAACTGTGATCCTCAAGAGATGAGAATATGAGACATCCTCACCTGTCTCCTGAGAAATCTGTTTATGGATCAAGAAGCAGCAGTTAGAACCTTGCATGGAAAAACAGACTGATTCAAAATTGGGAAACGAGTATGACAAGACTGTATATTGTCACCCTGTTTACTTAACTTATATGCAGAGAACATCACGAGAAATGCCAGGCTGGATGAAGCACAAGCTGGAATCAAGATGGCCAGGAGAAATATCAATCACCTCAGATACACAGATGATGCCACCCTTATGCCAGAAATCGAAGAGGAACTAAAGAGCCTCTTGATGAGGGTAAAAGAGGAGAGTGAAAAAGCTGGCTTAAAACTCAACATTCAAAAAACAAAGATCATGGTATCTGGTCCCAACACTTCATCACAATTAGAAAGGGAAAAAGTAGAAACAGTGACAGATTTTCTTTTCTTGGGCTCCAGAATTACTGTGGATGATGACTGCAGCCATGAAATTAGAAGATGCTTGCTCCATGGAAGGAAAGGTATGACAAATCTAGACAGTGTATTAAACAGCAAAGATATCACTTTGCCAGCAAAAGTCTGTATACTGAAAGCTATGGGTTTTTCAGTAGTCATGTATGGATGTGAGAGTTGGACTATAAACAGGGCTGATTGCTGAAGAACTGATGCTTTTGAGCTGTGGTGTTGGAGAAGACTCTTGAGAGACCCTTGGACTGCACAGAGATCACATCAGTCAAACCTAAAGGAAAACAGCCTGAATATTCTTTGGAAGGACTGATGCTGAAGCTGAAGGTCCAATAATTTGGTTACCTGTTGTGAAGAACTGACTCATTAGAAAAGACCCTGATGCTGGGAAAGATTGAAGGCAGGAGGAGAAAGGAACAACAAACGATGAGATGGTTGGATGGCATCATTAACTCAATGGACATGAGTTTGAGCAAGCTCCAGGAGATGGTGAAGGACAGGAAAGCCTGGCATGCTGCAGTCCATGGGTGGCAAAGAGTCGGACATGACCGAGCAACTGAACAACTATATATGTATACACACACACACACACACCTGTATGTGTGTTTAGTCACTCAGTCATGTCCGATTTCTCATTGGGACCCCATAGACCGTAGCCCATCAGGCTCTTCTGCCCATGAAGATTCTCCAGGCAAGAATACTGGAGTGGGTGGCCATGCCCCTCTCCAATATATACAAACACACATATATAAATATGTGTATGTATATATATATATATATGTATGTTATTAATGCTGCATAAGAGTCTCCCTCTCCGGTGTCTGACTTTTTTCTTTTCTTTTTTTTTTTTTTACCAATTTACTGATGCTGTGTAGTAAGTCATTTCCAGACTATAAACTAGGCATTCAGCCTGGTCATTTCAGTTCATTTGCTCAGTCGTCTCCAACTCTTTGCGATCCCATGTACTGCAGCCTGTCAGGCTTCCCTGTCCACCATCAACCTCTGACGTTTGCTCAAACTCATGTCCATCGCGTCGGTGATGCCATCCAACCATCTCATCCTCTGTCATCTCCTTCTCCTCCTGCCTTCAATCTTTCCCAGCAACAGGGTCTTTTCCAGTGAGTCAGTTCTTCACATCAGGTGGCCAGGTATTGGAGTTTCAGCTTCAGCATCAGCCCTTCCAATGAACACCTAGGACTGATCTCCTTTAGGATGGACTGGTTGGATCTCCTTGCAGTCCAAAGGACTCTCAAGGGTCTTCTCCAACACCTCAGTACAAAAGCATCAATTCTTCAGTGCTCAGCTTGCTTTACAATCCAACTCTCACATCCATACATGACCACTGGAAAAACCAAAGCTTTCACTAGATAGACCTTTGTCAGCAAAGTAATGTCTGCTTTTTAATATGCTGTCTAGGTTGGTTATCGCTTTTCTTTTTTTTAATTTTTTTTATTTTTTTACTTTACAATACTGTATTGGTTTTGCCATACATTAACATGAATCCGCCACTGGTGTACATAAGTTCCCATTCCTGAACCCCCCTCCCACCTCCCTCCCCATACCATCCCTCTGGGTTATCCCAGTGTTATAGCTTTTCTTCCAAGGAGGAAGCATCTTTTAATTTCATGGCTGCAGCCACCATCTGCAGTGATTTTGGAGCCCAAAAAATAAATTCCATCACTGTTCTCATTGTTTCGCCATCTGTTTGCTGTAAAGTGATGGGACTGGATGCCATGAGCTTTGTTTTTTGAATGTTGAGTTTTAAACAAGTTTTTTAACTCTCCTCTTTCACTTTCATCAAGAGGCTCTTTAGTTCCTCTTCACTTTCTGCCATAAGGGTGGTGTCATCTGCATATCTGAGGTTATTGATATTGCTCCCAGCAATCTTGAAGCAACAGTTAGAACTGGACATGGAACAACAGACTGGTTCCAAATTGGGAAAGGAGTACATCAAGGCTGCATCTTGTCACCCTACTTATTTAACTGATATGCAGGGTACATACATCATGCAAAATGTTAGGTGGCTAACATCATGTGAAATGCTGGGCGACTAAGCATAGCTAAAAGAGCTCATTGACACAATCAGGCAAAAACTGAGCAAGTCAAATACTGCATAGAGAAGCAAACAAAGGAGAGATAGGACTTTCATCTGGGGAAAGAAAAAAAAAAACCTACAAAGAACAACTCTTAACAACAACAAGACCCTTACATTTTGTGAGCTGTGAGAAGAAAATCACTTCAGATGGTGATTGCAGCCATGAAATTAAAAGATGCTTACTCCTTGGAAGGAAAGTTATGATCAACCTAGATAGCATATTGAAAAGCAGAGATATTACTTTGCCAACAAAGGTCCGTCTAGTCAAGGCTATGTTTTTTCCAGTGGTCGTGTATGGATGTGAGAATTGGACTGTGAAGAAAGTTGCAAGGAAATCCAACCAGTCCATCGTAAAGGAGATCATCCCTGGGATTTCTTTGGAAGGAACGATGCTAAAGCTGAAACTCCAATACTTTGGCTACCTGATGCAAAGAGTTGACTCATTGGAAAACACCCTGATGCTGGGAGGGACTGGGGGCAGGAGGAGAAGGGGACGACAGAGGATGAGATGGATGGATGGATGGACATGAGTTTGAGTGAACTCCGGGAGTTGGTGATGGACAGGGAGGCCTGGCGTGCTATGATTCATAGGGTCACAAAGAGTCGAACACGACTGAGCAACTGAACTGAAATGAAGAAAATGGAGACATGCAGTTGGAAGGAGGGAAAAACCAACATACTTTGTAAGCCTTCAAACATTACTTCTCTAAGGATAAGCTATTTCCCTCCCAGTTTGCTGCTTTTTTCTGACTTTTAAAACAGGATGGAGGGGAATCATATAGGAGTTCCTGTATCAGTTATGCAGAAAATACTAAACCCATCAGGCAAGATCACCATGCATTGAAAATATTTTCATGTCAAGAGAAAATCACACATTTCCATCCATGGCTAAAATAAAGAGGAGAAAAGCTTAAAAAAATAAAGGCATACTCACAGGGTTATATCGATAATGTCTAAAGTCACACTTCTCATGTAGCTCTAAAGAAAAAGAAATGCAATTTTTAAAACTTTAAATCCATTGCTCTTTGATATTATTTTAAAGGTCTCTCTGGACAGTTATTTGGTGGAAGGTCTTTCATGTTTTGTATACATTAGAATTTTTAGTTTTTTTCTTTTAAAATTTGCAAGAAAACTTTCCATAACCAGAATAATAATATTTTTCATCATCTCTCCGTTTGAAATTTTTCTTTCACCCAGTATTCCAAGCTGTTTTATAGCTGGCCCAAGTTCCAACTCCTGAGTCTGTTAAAACCAATCCAGAGTGTTTTTTGTTGGCCATTCAATTCTGGCTTCCATTACTAGTTTTGTCAAGTCTGTTTCTGATGGCCAAGAAGAACCCTTTTATCAAACCCTGTATGTATTTACTGAAAAGATCTCTAACACCTTTTTTGTTTCTTTTTTCTTGGTTTCACTGCACTGCAGCACACTGCAATTACCATTCATGGTGAATGCTGTAAAATATCTTCCAGGCTTTTTCTCTCTCCTGTTCCAGTTTTAGTACCTGCTTTGTCATCTCCATTCATTCTGCATCAACTTCATCTGGAAGCTTAAATTTTCTCCATGCTTACTTTTAACTAACACTTAATCTGAATCTAGTATAGGTAAAATAATCATCAGGATTTAAATTTATTAACAACTAAATGTAGCTCTGTATCACTGTTACCCATGCTGTCTACACAAAGTATTCATAAAAGTACCACAACACTCATTAGGAAGATTGTTCAAAGGGACAAATGTCTTCGGACATTGACTAAATCAGTGATGATGTCCTTATGTTCTGACACTAGAAACAATAAATGTTCCCAAGGTTTACATTGCAATACAACAATAATATGTGATACAACCGTTTGAGTGAAGTGTGTTTCTATAGTAAAATATTTTACAGTGCTTCAGTGTTTAAATTTAAATTAAAACAAATTATCATGAAATAAAAGTTCAGTTTCCCAGGTATAGCTATATTTCAAATGTTCAATAACCACATATTGCTAGTGTCTACCATGCTGGATACTGCAATTTCTAGAAAATCCTCAAATATTTTGAAATTAAATACATTCTCCTTAATAATCCATGAGTGATAAAAGATATCACAAAGAATATGCAAAATATCATAAACTGAGTGAGAGCGAAAAGAGAACACACAAAACATTATGAGATGCAGATAAACATGAATAGAGGGAAGTTTTATAACTTTCAATCTTTCTACCTTAGATAGCATATTAAAAAGCAGAGACATTGCTTTACCCACAAAGGTCCATCTAGCCAAGGCTATGATTTTTCCAGTGGTCATGTATGGATGTGAGAGTTGGACTGTGAAGAAAGCTGAGCACTGAAGAATTGATGCTTTTGAACTGTGGTTGTCGGAGAAGACTCTTGAGAGTCTCCTGGACTGGAAGGAGATCCAACCAGTCCATTCTAAAGGAGATCAGTCCTGGGTGTTCATTGGAAGGACTGATGCTAAAGCTGAAACTCCAATACTTTGGCCACCTCATGCAAAGAGTTGACTCATTGGAAAAGACCCTGATGTTGGGAAGGATTGGGGGCAGGAGGAGAAGGGAACGAGAGAGGATGAGATGCTGGATGGAATCACCAACTCGATGGACATGAATTTGAGTAAACTCAGGGAGTTGGTGATGGACAGGAGGCCTGGTGTGCTGCGATTCATAGGGTCACAAAGAGTCAGACACAACTGAGCGAATGAACTGAACTGAACTGAACCTTCATGTTAAAAATAAGAATTTTTAATAGTTTACAGGATATTCTCCATAGCATGTTGTAGAGACTTGGGATATTATTATGCTCTTCTGAAGAGTACTGGGTTTGCCCCAGCAGGCACTTAAATTACTGGTCAATGCCTTTGAACTTAACTTGGGAAGGCTTAATGTCAAAACCAAGGAGCTGTTCCAGTTTTGCTCTTTCAGGGCAAGTCCCTTAGTCCTGAGGTGATCTTTACTCCCACTAGTATTTCAGTGGACTACTTGGTGGACTAGAATCTAAAATTCTGTCTTTGCTGCTGAGGGCAACTGCTGAAATCTCTGACCAGCTTATTCATCCTTCTAAAATGTTTTAGAGACCACAATTCCTGGGTCGTCCAAAGATTTGAAGGGAGTTTTTATGCAGAATTGCTCATGCTCCCACCCATGCCCCTCTCTGGGAGTTTTCCATCAGTATCTGCCTTCTCTGGCTGCCAACTCCATCCTGTGAATTTCTGCTTGAGCAACATCCCTGGATCAGCAGGATGGAGACCTGCTCTCAGGGGAAACTGTGGGGGGCGCTCCGCAGAAAAAGAGAGGCAGTGGAACTTCCCTCAGCAAAGCCAAGGGGTCCAGAGGAGAGGTGAACCTGCTGTCCACCAACCCAGCCCCTCGGCAAGCGAGAAACAATCAGACGGCACAGGGATTCCGTCTAGCCAGTCCCGCTTTCTGCCACAAACTCTTGGTTTATATAGACAAGCAAGGGGGTTTTGCGAGAGACTTTCCATAGTTACAACAATCACGTTAAAGGTCAAATCGTCATGTGCCATAGTTACACCAATCACGTTAAAGGTCAAATCATAATATGCCATAGTTGCACCAATCACTTTAAAAGTCCAATCATAATATGCCATAGTTACACCAATCACGTTAAAGGTCAAATTGTCATGTGCCTTCATTATAACAAGAGTCTGTTGTAATCACGCACTGTCCACATACACAAAAATCAAGAGAGCCAATCAAAAATTATAACATAGACCACGCCCCTATCTCTTCCGCCAGGTGTCATCTTAGTTTTTGACCACAAAGCTAACCCATCTTTTTTAAGGTTTCCCATTTAGGGCCCCACAGGGAACCACATACATGTGATGGCCACGTGGCCCCTGAGTGAAGTGTCAAGTTCCCCATAGCCTCTCCCTGTACTTGGTCACTCTCAGTGTCTTCCAACAGTTGTTTAAAAACTCTCATTATTTTTTAATTTTCTTCAGAGTGTATGGAAGTTATTACAGGAGAATTCAGAGCTGGAAAACTTTCCTGAGATTTTTAGCCACTGCTTTGACCCACCAAAGAGCAAGCAGCCAGTGGACTCACTGGTCACTTTGGATTCTCCAGATCTCTCTCGTGCTTTGCTCCAGTGTAGGGATTTTTTTTTTTTTTTTGAGAATAATTAATTCCAAAGGTCACTATTTTCACAGCTTTGGCCAAGACAACTCCCTCTCTTTCCCCTACACATGACCTCATCCACAGAACCTCTTTCTTTCATGGGATTTTTGGAATAAACCAACAATGCCTTCCCTGTTCTCTGATGCTCAGGGAGTGATGGTGTGAAGCAACAATTCCCCTTCCTTCTGAAATGTCATGGGAGGGATTTTCCTTGAGTTTTAGTAATAAAGGAGAGAAAGCCCCATATTCCATAAAATTTTAAGCAATTCCTTTAGAATTTTTAATGAAAGATGTGTTTTGAGTGATTGCCATTTGCCATTTAGTGACGACGTTTTGTGAGTGACAGTGCCTGTCATTTGGTCAATACTTTTATTTTCTAGGATGAGATTAATTAAGCCAACAGGGTTAAAAAGAAAGTACCTAAGTGAAAGATATTTATGTTCTTATCTTAAAGGACATGTGAGTGAATTTAGCTATTAGTTTAGTGGCTATGAAGTAATGGGTCTATTCACTTAGAAACAAAATGACTTTATTTCACTTACCCTTGAAGAATTTACAGATTCTCCCAGAGGCTGCCCTGCAGACAGGAGGGGCCAGGGACCCCCTGGGATGGAGCAGGCAAGTGAGAGGCCTGGAGGTGCACTCCAGGCCAAGGGAGACAGGCAGGAAACCCCAGAGGCGTGCACTCAGAGTGGTCCCCCACAGTGCTACCCAGCAGGACAGGATGTCTGGGGCTTCATGACCTGCAGCTCCCTCCCCTCCCACGCACAGTGCCCCTGCTGGAAGGCCTGGGTCTCCGGGCAAGCGCTGAGCTTGGACTCTAACACTCTCCTCCCGAGGATACTGTTCCCCGTGGTGCTTTTCCCGCTCCCTGATTTTCCCACCAGGATGAGCTTCAGCATCTGCAGGGTCCCTTCATCACCCCCACAGCCCTGGAAGCATCAAGAGGAGGTAGGGGTCGGGGTTAGAGCCTGTCCCCCGCTTTAGCCTACCAGGGGGGCACACAGTTTGGGTGGGGGCAGGACAAAGGAAGACCAGCGTCTGCATCCGAGATATGCCCTAGGTTCACATGCTTTCCTTCCTTTTCTCTTTTCTGAATTTTTTGGGGGAAAATTAAGGTAGAAAATACATAACATAAAATGTACTCTTTGAACCGTATTTAGGTGTAGCCTTCCGTACATTCACACTTGGGCAGTCATCACTTGGGCATCTCAAGATCTTTCCATCTTCCTGAATGACACCCTGTCCCCAGTAAACACTCACTCTCCATCCTGCCTCCCCCAACACGTGACGTCCACTGCTCTTTCTCTCTCCATGTGTTTGTTCTAAGGACCTCACATTACTGGGATCAGGCAATTTTTGCCCTGCTGTGTCTGGCTTATTCACTTTGCATAATGTGTGCAAGTTTCATCCATGTTGGAGCAAGTGTCAGAATTGCCTTCCTTTTTAAGGCTGAATAATATTCCACTGTAGGTGTAGGTGTATATATGAATGTAGGTGTATATATGAATCCACATTCAGATATATATGGATTTGGGTGGTTGTTTCCACTTTTTGCTATTGTGAATAATGCTACTATGCACCTCAGTGTGCGTATATTCACCATCTGTTTCAACTCTATGGGGTATAGTCCCCAGAAGTAGAATTGTGGGATCATATAGTAGAATGCCACGTTTTATGCTTTTGTTTTGAAACTTCTTCTCAGGCCACCTAGTCCCACCAGGTGGGATCATCCCCTCATGAACTGGGAGCCTGAGCTTCCTCGAGCACCTCTGGTTGGAGACCCTTTCCAGGAAGAGGGTGAAGTTGGAAGCACAAGCCTCTGTGTCTGTCCTCTCCCTGCCATGATCAAACACACCACATTACCTTCACTTTTCCCAACAAGGAGTGTTGTAAGGGTGGGGACGTTTCAGCCAGACTCCCAGCTCCACAGCACAGCTCACACTGGGGTCACAGTCCTAAGTTCCACCAGTGAAGTTTGGGCTGGACACCCTCACCCAGAAGACTATCAGAACCATCAGCTGCGTGTAGGTGTCTCATGCCCATCTAATACTGAGGACCCCATGTCCAAATTTTAGAAATGACTGTGGCTGGAGGACATGAAGGGAATTCCCTTCTGGCCTTGCAGGTCCCAGGACCCACAGCACATAGAGAGGCACCAAACCCTAGCTGATTCCCAGTCTGTTCCCAGCAAAGACATTGCTGTGTCTCAGTGCAGAGCCCTCAGCCTCTTGAGGCCAGGATTGGCACCATCTTCTTCCAGCTCTGCCCAGCAGGGATATGTTTCTCCTGCCTTTCTGCCTTGGTGGGCTGACCCACCCACCAATTCCGACTAAAAGATATCGGCTCCCTCCAGCTTCTGCAGGTGGCTCCTGACTTTTGCCTTTCTCTTGCCCATGGAAGCTGTTTGTGTTGGTTTGTTGGCATGGGACTGGGTAGGGGGTGTCTGAGACACCCACTACCTCCTTTAGGGACCCTATTTTCCCCTTCTTTCCCCTTCACGTGGTCTCGACTTGGGGGCGGCGGTGATTCTGTGATGGGGAGAAATGACCAGAGACGCATCCTGACAGACACTGTCCTAGGAGCAGTGGCCAGGGTTCTGGGTGCACATGAGCAGAACGTTGCTGGAGGAGCTGGTGAGGGGTTCGTGGGGCCTGAACGATCTGTGGGGGGATCCTGGAAGTGAGGGCCACAGAGGCCGTAGGCTGGGCAGTGAGGAGAGCAACAGACATGCACAGGTTCCCTCTCCACATGAGGTCCAGTCCTGCCAGGAGCCCTGGGTCCTCGGCACTCAGTTCCAGGCCACTGACTTGGGTGGTCATGCTGCCGGAGCCTCCATGTCCCTGGAGATGTGGATGCTGAGTCCAAACTACACATTCCTGATATCTTCTCCCCCTGAAAGATTCCAGGACATTTCACGATGTTTTCTAGAGCAATTCCCAGTCCTCTTTGCCAAGGAAGGTATGTCACCCACCAGGAATCCCAGTCATCCACTCTCAAACCCAGAGAGCTATCTGCCCAGCCCCCGGCCGCCTCACCCTAGACCCTGCCCGACGGGGCATCACCACACGTGGGCCACGCGCCAGTGTTTGTCTCCAACGTGGAGCAGATCTGTTACCTTGTGAGGTTTCTCAGGAGAAACACACTCACAAACATACAAACAAAATATACACACAAACACAACACATACATTACTTACACACATACACGTACGAAAGTACAAACATAGCACACACATACAACACACATGAATACACATTTATTCACAGACATATGAGCATACATACACAGCACACAAACACAAACATAAGACGCAGAGACCACTCACACACATATATTCACAGCAACCCATACATAGAAACACAACACACACCATTCATGCATGTACTCACAAACATACAAACACACATATAAACGTACATATGATACAAACAAACATAACACACATATATTCATCTATACACAAATAGACACACACAACATTCACATACACACAAATATAACACACACACATATACATACACATATACACACAAACACAGTATGCACAGCACCCCTGCAACACATTCTCAAGCACAATACACACAGAAACAGACTCACACACACAGGCACAGTCACCACGGCCTTGGACTTACTGCCCCGCTGTCTGTGGGGCAGGAGGAATGCCCATGTCTTGTGTCTCCTGGGGCCATGTGCTCTCCTGAACTCTGTTTCTCCTTTGAGAGCTAACACACTGCAGGCTGAATGGAGGAGATCAATGACAGTGCCCCAGACATACACACACATAGAGGACATGGCAGATATTTTTTCTGTGATACGTGATCCGGAAGCTCAGCTCAAAACTACCCTTGAGAGTGCAGCCGTCAGCTATGAGAAGACCCCCAACACAGAAAGTTCTGTGGGCTGCACTTGTCTGCAGCCCTGGTGGTGACCCCCTCCAGTGTTCTCACCTGGAAAACCCCACTGACAGAAGAGCCTGGCAGGCTGCAATCCATGGGGTCGCAGAGACTGGGACACAACTGAATGACTTCGCTAATAACATCAACAGGGGAAACAGGAACACGAGTGTTGTTACTACTTTATCCTGCATTAGGACTAGTAGAATTCAGAGGCATAAACCAAAGCAGCAGATCTTTCAGAAAACGTGCTGCCAGCAGAGTGATTTTTTACTGATTTCCTCCCTTTTTGAGAATTCCCCTTCCTGCAGACGTCCTCTGTCTTCTCCATCATGATGCATACTCCCTGACTCTCTTCCTCCCCCAGCTGCTCCTTCAGCCGCTCCATTGGCTCCAGGGTCACCAGTTTGCTGACCCTAGATCTTGAGACTCGTCACCTCCATAATCCCATGAGTCACACCGGCCAATTCTTTACAATAAGTGTCTCTCTATACTTGGGTATATCCACACACATTCTGTGCCTGAACATTCCAAGATCTGTGTCACATCAGAGTCTGGGTCTAAGGTTTGCTTTCTGTGTTTTCTCCTGCCTTTAGCACATCCTGTAATGTTGTTGAAACTCGGACATGATAATATCAGATATGAGGAATTAAAGTGAATAGGCCTGCGGTGTGAGATTTTATGTTGACCTGGCTGGGAGCTGGGCTGTGTTTAACGTTTGCTGGAGCTTCATTCTCCTCTGGTGCCCTTGTTTGTCTCCCCAGTTGTCTGTGGGTTTCCCTAAAACCCCTCTTAAATAGAACTTGTATCTTGCTGTTCACTCCTCTTTATTCACTGTTTTCATCTTGTGTCTTGTGTTGTAGGGAGGAGTGAGGTGAGGAGGGAAGCATTACTTGGGGATTGAATCTCACTCTTTCAGTGGGTCTGTGTTCCTGGGCTGTGGTCATCACAATGTTTTTTGTTTGTTTGTTTGTTTCTTTTCCTCCTTTCCTCTTTTCCCCCTTTAAGTGTTACTGGCCATGTCTGGTCACTTCTGACCTTTTCCACCTTATTTTATCCTAAGATTTTCTTTTTTTTTTTTTTTTTTTTTTGATACTCTGGCCTTCAAGAACATCTTTGGGTACTTGAACGCTTCATTCCCACCTTTATTCTCTGGAACTGCTGCGAAGAGCTGGTACTAAAAGGTTTTTCAGGGAGTGTATTCTATTAATAAAAAGATTTCAATAAAGATTTTGGAGCTTTAGTGGTTGTTTGGAGGATTAAAATGTTCACTATTAACACTATTTTAAACTTTTTTCTAGAGGAAATATATACTGAAACCATAAAAGACAAAGAAACCACATGTATAAAAACATAAAGATGGATGTGAAACTATCATTATTTGTAGGTGCTTTGATTATATATCTGGGAGAAATCAAGATAGTAAACTAATAAACTATGCAAACAATAGAATTTAGTAAACTGATGGATGCCATTTTTTTTAATCATAAAAATTGTCTTACAAACAATAGCCAAGTACACATAACTTGTGATTTTTAAAACAACAGCAATAGAAAATAAAATCCCCTAGTCAGGAACAAGACAAGGGTGCCCACTCTCACCACTACTATTCAACATAGTTTTGGAAGTTTTGGCCACAGCAGTCAGAGCAGAAAAAGAAATAAAAGGAATCCAAATTGGACAAGAAGAAGTAAAACTCTCACTGTTTGCAGATGGCATGATCCTCTACATAGAAAACCCTAAAGACTCCACCAGAAAACTACTAGAGCAAATCAATGAATATAGTAAAGTTGCAGGATATAAAACCACCACACAGAAATCCCTTGCATTCCTATACACTAATAATGAGAAAATAGAGAAATTAAGGAAACAATTCCATTCGCCACTGCAACAAAAAAACAAAATACTTAGGAATATATCTACCTAAAGAAACTAAATACCTATATATAGAAAACTATAAAACACTGGTGAAAGAAATCAAAGAGGACACTAATAGATGGAGAAATATACCATGTTCATGGATCATGAGAATCAATATAGTGAAAACGAGTATACTACCCAAAGCAATCTATAGATTCAATGTAATCCCTATCAAGCTACCAATGGTATTTTTCACAGAGCTAGAACAAATAATTTCACCATTTGTATGGAAATACAAAAAACCTCGAATAGGCAAAGCAATCTTGAGAAAGAAGAATGGAACTGGAGGAATCAACCTGCCTGACTTCAGACTTGGAGATTCTGTTCATCTCCAAGGCAAACAATTCAATATCATAGTTATCCAAGTCTATGCCCCAACCAGTAATGCTGAAGAAGCTGAAGTTGAACGGTTTTATGAAGACCTACAGGACGATTTAGAACTAACACCTCAAAAAGATGTCCTTTTCATTATAGGGGACTGGAATGAAAAAGTAGGAAGTCAAGAAACACCTGGAGTAACAGGCAAATTTGGCCTTGGAATGTGGAATGAAGCAGGGCAAAGACTAATAGAGTTTTGCCAAGAAACCGCACTGGTCATAGCAAACACCCTCTTCTAACAACACAAGAGAAGACTCTACACACGGACATCACCAGATGGTCAACACCGAAATCAGATTGATTATATTCTCTGCAGCAAAAGATGGAGAAGCTCTATATAGTCAACAAAAACAAGACCAGGAGCTGACTGTGGCTCAGATCATGAACTCCTTATTACCAAATTCAGACTCAAATTGAAGAAAGTAGGGAAAACCGCTAGACCATTCAGGTATGACCTAAATCAAATCCCTTATGATTATACAGTGGAAGTGAGAAATAGATTTAAGGGCCTAGATCTGATACATAGAGTGCCTGATGAACTATAGACTGAGGTTTGTGACATTGTACAGGAGACAGGGATCAAGATCATCCCCATGGAAAAGAAATGCAAAAAGCAAAATGGCTGTCTGGGGAGGTCTTACAAATAGCTGAGAAAGGAGAGAGGCAAAAAGCAAAGGAGAAAAGGAAAGATATAAGCATCTGAATGCAGAGTTCCAGAGAATAGCAAGAAGAGATAAGAAAGCCTTCTTCAGAAATCAATGCAAAGAAATCAAGGAAAACAACAGAATGGGAAAGACTAGCGATCTCTTCAAGAAAATTAGAGATACCAAGGGAACATTTCATGCAAAGATGGGCTCGATAAAGGACAGAAATGGTATGGACCTAACAGAAGCAGAAGATATTAAGAAGACATGGCAAGAATACACAGAAGAACTGTACAAAACAGATCTTCACGATCCAGATAATCATGATGATGTGATCACTCATCTAGAGCCAGACATCTTGGAATGTGAAATCAAGTGGGCCTTAGAAAGCATCACTACGAAAGCTAGTGGAGGTGATGGAATTCCAGTTGAGCTACTTCAAATCCTAAAAGATGATGCTGTGAAAGTGCTGCACTCAATATGCCAGCCAATTTGGAAAACTCAGCAGTGGCCACAGGACTGGAAAAGGTCAGTTTTCATTTCAATCCCAAAGAAAGGCAATGCCAAAGAATGCTCAAACTACCACACAATTGCACTCATCTCACATGCTAGTAAAGTAATGCTCAAAATGCTCCAAGCCAGGCTTCAGCAATACATGAACCATGAACTCCTTTTCTAAAACTCCTTTTAGAAAAGGCATAGGAACCAGAGATCAAATTGCCAACATCCACTGGATCATGGAAAAAACAAGAGAGTTCCAGAAAAACATCTATTTCTGCTTTATTGACTATGCCAAAGCCTTGGACTGTGTGGATCACAATAAACTGCAGAAAATTCTTCAAGAGATGGGAATACCACACCACCTAACCTGCCTCTTGAGAAATCTGTATGCAGGTCAGGAAGCAACAGTTAGAACTGGACATGGAACAACAGACTGGTTCCAAATAGGAAAAGGTGTACGTCAAGGCTGTATATTGTCACCCTGCTTATTTTACTTCTATGCAGAGTACATCATGAGAAGCGCTGGACTGGAAGAAGCACAAGCTGGAATCAAGATTGCTGGGAGAAATATCAATAACCTGAGATATGCAGATGACACCACCCTTATGGCAGAAAGTGAAGAGGAGCTAAACAGCCTCTTGATGAAAGTGAAAGAAGAGAGTGAAAATGTTGGCTTAAAACTCAACATTCAGAAAACGAAGATCATGGCATCTGGTCCCATCACTTCATGGGAAATAGACAGGCAAACAGGGGAAACTCTGTCAGACTTTATTTTGGGGGCTCCAAAATCACTGCAGATGGTGACTGCAGCCTTCAAATTAAAAGACACTTACTCCTTGGAAGAAAAGTTATGACCAACCTAGATAGTATATTCAAAGGCAGAGACATTACTTTGCCAACTAAGGTCTGTCTAGTCAAGGCTATGGTTTTTCCTGTGGTCATGTATGTATGTGAGAGTTGGACTGTGAAGAAGGCTGAGTGCCAAAGAATTGATGCTTTTGAACTGTGGTGTTGGAGAAGACTCTTGAGAGTCCCCTGGACTGCAAGGAGATCCAACCAGTCCATTCTGAAGGAGACCAACCCTGGGATTTCTTTGGAGGGAATGATGCTAAAGCTGAAACTCCAGTACTTTGGCCACCTCATGCGAAGAGTTGACTCAGTGGAAAAGACTCTGATGCTGGGAGGGATTGGGGGCAGGAGGAGAAAGGGACGACCGAGGATGAGATGGCTGGATGGCATCACTGACTCAATGGACATGAGTCTGAGTGAACTCCAGGTGATGGTGATAGACAGGGAGGCCTGGCGTGCTGCGATTCATGGGGTCGCAAAGAGTCGGACACGACTGAGTGACTGAACTGAACTGACTTCAGGCTCTACTACAAAGCCACAGTCATCAGGACAGTATGATACTAGCACAAAGACAGAAATATAGATCAATGGAACAAAATAGAGAGCCCAGAGATAAATCCACACACTTATGGACACCTTAACTTTAACAAAGGAGGCAAGAATATATGATGGAGAAAAGGCAATCTCTTTAACAAGTGGTGCTGGTAAAACTGGTCAGCCACTTGTAAAAGAATGAAACTAGAACACTTTCTAACACCATACACAAAAATAAACTCAAAATGGATTAAAGATCTAAATGTAAGACCAGAAACTATAAAACTCCTAGGGGAGAACATAGGCAAACCACTCTCCGACATAAATCACACCAGGATCCTCTATGACCCACCTCCTAGAATATTGGAAATAAAAGTAAAAATAAACAAATGGAACCTAATTAAAATTAAAAGCTTCTGCACAACAAAGGAAACTCTAAACAAGGTGAAAAGACAGCCTTCAGAATTGGAGAAAATAATAGCAAATGAAGCAACTGACAAAGAACAAATCTCAAAACTATACAAGCAACTCCTGCAGCTCAATTCCAGAAAAATAAATGACCCAATCAAAAAATGGGCCAAAGAATTAAACAGACATTTCCCCAAGGAAGACATACGGATGGCTAACAAACACATGAAAAGATGCTCAACAATACTCATTATCACAGAAATGCAAATCAACACCACAAAATGGTACCTCATTGTGGTTTTGATTTGCATCAAAACCACAATGAGGTACCATTTCATGCCAGTCAGAATGGCTGCTATCCAAAAGTCTACAAGCAATAAATGCTGGAGAGGGTGTGGAGAAAAGGGAACCCTCTTACACTGGTGGTGGGAATGCAAACTAGTACAGCCACTATGGAGAACAGTGTGGAAATTCCTTTAAAAACTGGCAAGAGAACTGCCTTATGACCCAGCAATCCCACTGCTGGGCATACACACGGAGGAAAACCAGAATTGAAAGAGACACGTGTACCCCAATGTTCATTGCAGCACTGTTTGTAATAGCCAGGACATGGAAGCAACCTAGAAGTCCATCAGTAGATGAATGGATAAGAAAGCTGTGGTACATATACACAATGGAGTATTACTCAGCCATTAAAAGAATACATTTGAATATGTTCTAATGAGGTGGATGAAACTGGAGCCTATTATACAGAGTGAAGTAAGTCAGAAAGAAAAACACCAATATGGTATACTAACACATATATATGGAATTTAGAAAGATGGTAACGATAACCCTGGATGCAAGACAGCAAAAGAGACACAGATGTATAGAACAGTCTTTTGGACTCTGTGGGAGAGGGAGAGGGTGGGATGATTTGGGGAAATGGCATTGAAACATGTATAATATCATATATGAAACAAATCACCAGTCCAGGTTCAATGCATTTTACAGGATGCTTGGGGCTGGTGCACCGGGATGACCCAGAGGGATGGTATGGGGAGGGAGGTGGGAGGGGGGTTCAGGATGGGGACACGTCTACACCCATGGTGGATTCATGTTGATGTAAGGCAAAAAACCAATACAATATTGTAAAGTAATTAGACTTCAATTAAAATAAATAAATTTATACTAAAAAATACAAAATAAAATAAAAAGCCCAAGAATAATTTTTAAATTGTGTTAAAAGTATAATAGAGAAAACTCTGAGAAACTTCTGAGACTATGAAGCAAACAGAACTCTCCCATGTTTAGTGAAAATATACATTAATTAGAGAACTTTCAGGTGTTCAAATTGGATTTAGAAAAGGCAGAGGAACCAGAGATCAAATTGCCAACATCCGTTGGATCACACGAAAAGCAAGAGAATTCCAGAAAAACATCTACTTCTGCTTCATTGACCACACTAAAGCCTTTGACTGTTGTGTGGATCACAACAAACTGTGGAAAATTCTTAAAGAGATGGGAATACCAGACCACCTTACCTGCCACCTGAGAAATTAGTATGCTGGTCAAGAAGCAACAGTTAGAACCGGACATGAAAACTGGTTCCAAATTGGGAAAGGAGTATGTCAAGGCTGTATATTGTCACCTTGCTTATTTAATTATTTTCAGAGTACATCATGTGAAATGCCAGGCTAGATGTAGCACAAGCTTGAATCAAGAATGCTGGGAGAGTATTTGGTTCTCTGCAGAGATGCCCAGCTGGGGTGAGCAACCTGAGGACCTCGCTGGGCTGGTCCTTGCTGAAAGCTCAACCCTGCACAAGGAAGAGCTCAACAAAGATTAAAGAACAAAAAGTCGTTGTGGATGAACTTTCTAACCTGAAAAAGAACAGGAAAGTATATAGGCAGCAACAGAACAGCAACATATTCTTTCCTGCAGACCGAACAGAAATGCTTTCTGAAAGCAAAAATATATTCAATGAGCTAAGGAAAGAATATCAAGAAATAGAAAACTCAGAGAAGACCAAAATCAAGAAATAGCCAACTTGATTTTACATATCAATGTGTGGCATCTGTCGGGCAATAAGCTTTTCTGTTGAGCATTTTGCAAAGATTTGAAAGAGGATTTACTGTGTAATCTTAAACGACGGGGCCCAATAGAAGTAAACAGTTGTTAAGGCCCAGTGTTAACTACCAGTGTTTATTCTCTGGCCGTGTCCTTCACTTAAGAGATGGGTTGACTGCCCAGCCTATGGAAGATGAAAGAAGCAATGTACTCCTGTGAAATAGAGAAGTCTTTAGTGGGATCAAGGTCCAAGCCGAAGAGAATGATATGCAAATCATGCTTCATTATCTTTCATCTTTTAAGAATGAATCTGATATTTTGTTGCTCTTCTCAAAAGTCCAAGGTCCTTGTCCTTTTAAATATTATCAAGCATATAGCCATTCTTTATGGTTTGGTAGGGACTTTCTTGGTCGTCGTAGCTTGCTTTGGCATTTTAGGAACTTGGGCAAGAGTTTCTGCCTCTCTTCAGTTGGCACCCAAGCATCTGGAGTGGCCAGATCAGTGGCAGGAAGTTCCAGCATCTGGAATTTTCAGAATTGATCTCAAGTCTGTTTCCATTTCCAAATCTGTCGTTTTAAAGTTATATCCTTGGAAATACAATTCTGGGAGGGGGGATGATATTAGAGAATGTGTTAATATCCTGACTCAGATTTCAGCACACTTACCAACATTTGTCTTGGTGGCAGCAAATGAAGCCAAACTATATCTTTAAGAATCAGTTGTCCCTTTAAATATGGCATTGCCACAAGCTGTGTTTGAGACCCATTGCAGCAGCATTTCCAGGAGTCCACTGACAAGAGACCCTTCAGGTCTTTCTTACTGATGAACACATGAAAGAAGTAGTTCAGCAGTTCATTGGTGTTCTGAGTATCACAGTAAAGAGACGTGTCTTGTGTTTACCTAGGGATGAAAACCTGACACCAAGCAAAGTTTTGAAAACTAGTAATAGGAAAGCAAATGTTCCAATTCTCTTTTCTGGAGGGATTGATTCCATGGTCATCACAGCCCTTGTTGACCATCATATTTCTTTAGATGAACAAACTGATCTTCTTGAAGTACACCTGATTTACAACATTATATTAGTTTCAGGTGTAGGGCACAGTGATTCAAAATTTTTGCACATTATTCTACTAACATTATAATGTCTTTTTAAATCAAATGTAAAAGTCTATTCTGATTTTGTTTTTAATTTCTTCTTATACTCATTTTGGTACATTGTGTTTTTCAAGGAATTTTCCCACTAGACTTAAGTAGTTGAATTTATTTGCAGAAACAAAATAGTTTATCATCCTTTTGATATGATTAGGAACTATAGTAATAATTCCTCTGTGAACTCTGATATGGCAATTTAATATTATTTCTTTTTGTTTGATCTACCTGTTTAGAGATTTAACTTGACAAATTTTACAGAAATCTAATTTTGATTTTCTACTTCATATTTTCTGTGTTCTGTTTTATTGCACATTTTTTTAAATGTCTTTTGCACAGCAAAAGTTTTCAATTTCAAAAGAGTTCAACTTATCATTTGTTTCTTTCATAAATCATGCTTTCAGTTTTGTATCTAAAATGCCATCACCACATACAAAGTCACCTAGATTTCCTCCAATATTATCTTCTAATAAGAGTTTTACAGTTGTACATCTTTCAGTTCAGTTCAGTCGCTCAGTCCTGTCAGACTCTTTGTGACCCCATGAATCACAGCATCTCAGGCCTCCCTGTCTATCACCAACTCCCAGAGTTCCCACAAACTCATGTTCAATGAGTTGGTAATGCCATACAGCCATCTCATCCTCTGTGGTCCACTTCTCCTCTTACCCCCAATCCCTCCCAGCATCAAGGTCTTTTCCAATGAGTCAATTCTTCTCATGAGGTGGCCAAAGTATTGGAGTTTCAGGTTTAGCATCAGTTCTTCCAGTGAACACCCAGGACTGGTCTCCTTTAGGATGGATGGATTGGACCTCCTTTCAGTCCAAGGGACTCGCAAGAGTCTTCGCAAACACCACAGTTCAAAAGCATCAATTCTTCGGTGCTCAGCCTTCTTCACAGTCCAACTCTCACATCCATACATGACCACTGGAAAAACCATAGTCTTGACTAGACGGACCTTTGTTGGCAAAGTAATATCTCTTCTTTTTAATGAGCTATCTAGGTCAGTCATAACTTTCCTTCCAAGGAGTGAGTGTCTTTTAATTTCATGGCTGCAATCACCATCTGCAATGATTTTGGAGCCCCCAAAAATAAAGTCTGACACTGTTTCCACTGTTTCCCCATCTATTTGCCATGAAGTGATGGGACCAGATGCCATGATCTTCGTTCTCTGAATGTTGAGATTTAAGCCAACTTTTTCACTCTCTTCTTTCACTTTCATCAAGAGGCTGTTTAGCTCCTCTTCACTTTCTGCCATAAGGGTGGTGTCATCTGCATATCTGAGGTTATTGATATTTCTCCTGGCAATCTTGACTCCAACTTGTGTTTCTTCCAGCTCAGCGTTTCTCATGATGTCCTCTGCATAGAAGTTAAATAAGCAGGGTGACAATATACAGCCTTGACGAAACTCCTTTTCCTATTTGGAACCCGTCTGTTGTTCCATGTCCAGTTCTAACCGTAGCTTCCTGACCTGCATATAGCTTTCTCAAGAGGCAGGTCAGGTGGTCTGGTATTCCCATCTCTTTCAGAATTTTCCACAGTTGATTGTGATCCACACAGTCACAGACTTTGGCATAGTCAATAAAGCAGAAATAGATGTTTTACTGAAAATCTCTTCCTTTTTTGATGATCCAGCAGATGTTGGCAATTTGATCTCTGGCTCCACTGCCTTTTCTAAAACCAGCTTGAACTTCTGGAATTTCGTGGTTCACGTGTTGCTGAAGCCTGGCTTAAAGAATTTTGAGCATGACTTTACTAGCTTGTGAGATGAGTGCAACTGTGCAGTAGTTTGAGCATTCTTTGACATTGCCTTTCTTTGGGATTGGAATGAAAACTGAACTTTTCCAGTCCTGTGGCCGCTGCTGAGTTTTCCAAATTTGCAGGCATATTGAATGCAGCACTTTCACAGCATCATCTTTCAGGATTTGAAATAGCTCTGGAATTCCATCACCTCCACTAGCTTTGTTCATAGTGATGCTTCCTAAGGCCCATGTGACTTTACATTCCAGAATGTCTGGCTCTAGGGTAGTGATCACACCATCGTGATTATCTTGGTCATGAAGATCTTTTTTGTACAGTACTTCTGTGTATTCTTCCCACATCTTCTTAAAATCTTCTGCTTCTGTTAGGTCCAGACCATTTCTGTCCTTTATCGAGCCCATCTTGGCATGAAATATTCCCTTGGTATCTCGAATTTTCTTGAAGAGATCTCTAGTCTTTCCCATTCTTTTGTTTGCCTCTATTTCTTTGCACTGATTGCTGAGGAAGGCTTTCTTATCTCTCCTTGCTATTCTTTGGAACTTTGCATTCAAATGGGAATATCTTTCCTTTTCTCCTTTGCTTTTCACTTCTCGTCTTTTCACAGCTATTATCTATGATCTATTTTGAATTGATTCATGTGAAAGGTATGAGGTCTGTGACTATACTCTTTTTTCTTCTTTTTTGCATGTGCATGTCAAGCATCATTTATTGAAAAGTCTATGCTTTTAGACAGACTCACAGATATAAAATATAAAGTAGTGGATACATGGGGAGAGAGAAAAGGAGGAAATAGGAGTATCTCTTACATATAGGATTAAAAGATACAAAATATTATGAAGCAAATATATAAGTAACAAAGATATATTGTACAGCACAGGGAATTGCAGCCATTATTTTGTAATAACCTAAAATGGAATATAATCTATAAAAAATACTGATTCACTAAGCTGTACACTTGAAACTAATACAATATTGTAAATCAAGTATACTTCAATTTAAAAAGTAAAAATAAATAAAAGTTTTCAAAAGACTATGTTTTTTCTATTAGATTATCTTTGCTTTTTGTCAAAGATAAATTACATTTAAAATAACTATCATTATGGTTGGATTTAGATATAGTTTTTCTAAAAAATATTTTTTTATTTGGCTGCACTGGGATCTATAATTGTGGCATGCCAGGGTCTTTATTTGTGGCATGTGAACTCTTAATTGTGACATGTGGGATCGAGTTCCCTGTCCAGAGACTGCGTCCAGGCCCCTGCATTGAGAGCAGGATTTACGTCTACCTTTACTCTCTTGCTTCTGCTTTCTGTTTGCCCCATATTTTCATTGTTACTCTTTTTTTCATTCTTGTGTGTTGATCTCTTCAAAAGTATTCCATTTTCTCTCCTCTTTTGGTGTTTTTTTCTAGTGGCTGCTCTAGAAACTAAAATATTTATCCTTAATGTATTATTCTCTACCTTGAATTCATAGTAGACCACTTCAAAGAAGATATAAGAAACTTATGAAAGTGTACTTCATTTAGTCCCTACCCTTACTTTGTGATACTGTCATTTTTTGCTTTTTTGTGGGTCAGAAACTCACAACAGGTCATTATTGTTTTGCCTTAGTCAATTTCATTTTCTTGAGAAACTAAGCAATGATCAAAATAGTAGTCTTCTCATGTTTCCCAAATGTTTAAAATTTCCATAAACTTTTATTCTTTCCTGTTGACCCAAAGTTCTATCTGGTATCATTCTCTTTAATCTTGAAGAATTTCTTTAACATTTCTTATATCTCAAGTCCTATGGGTGGGGGGGGGGTGCAAATTCTCTCTGGTTTTCTATCTTAAAATGTCTTTCTTCAATCTTCATTTGTGATGGGTTGTTTTTCTGGGCCTATCTTTTATGTTTCTTCACCATCTAAAACTTACTCCAGTGCTTTCTGGCTCATGTGAGCTCTTATAAGAAAGTAGCCATTTTTCCTATATTGTCCCCCTGTGTGTAATGTAGCTTTCCCCCTCCTCTAGTTGATTTTAAATTATTCTCTCCTGTCTCTCTATTTCTTTTTCTTAGTTTTCTGTAATTTGACTCCAAAGTGCCAGGATTTTGTTTTTCTTTCTATTTCCCACATAAAGTTCAGATTTTTGGATTTATGACTTGAAATTTTTCATCAAAATTTAAAAATGTTGGTCTTTATATCTTCAAATATTGTTTTTCCTCCCAGTTGAGTCTCTTCTTCTCTTTCTGGGGTTCTAATTACTTTAGACAGCTTGATATTATCCCATTGATCACTATTGCTGTGCTTGTCTATTTTTCATATTTTCCTTTTATGCTTTAGTCTTAGTTTCTCATGATCTGCCTTCAAGTTCACAGATTCTTTCTTTAATGTCAATATTCTATGAGGTCCATTGAGATTATAGTGCTAGATTAATACTTTTGAGTTTCTATTTCTCTAATGAACTCTTAACCCATTATATTTATTTTTCTATAAATCCTTTAGCACTTTTATAATAGCTAAAGTCCTAAGTTCAATGAATGAGTCACCTGTAGTTCTGCTTCTAATGTTTAATCTTTTGATTATGAGCCATATTTTCCTGACTCTTCATATATCATATAAATTTATATTACAGACAATAAAACTGAAGTCTAACAAGCAAGGCCAGCTGCGATGGTACACAAGTGCAGCTGAGAGGAGCTACCTCACGTCTGAGGTAAGGGGTGGTGGCCAGGAGAAGCTACCCCACACCCAAGTTCATGAGTAGCGGCTGGGAGGAGCTACCCCACATCCGACATAAGGAGCAGCAACTGTGCTTTGCTGGAGCAACTGTGAAGAGATACCCCACATCCAAGGTAAGAGAAAACCAAGCAAGATGGTAGGCACTGAGAGAGGGCATCAGAGGGCAGACAGACTGAAAACACGATCACAGACAACTAGCCAATCTGATCACATGGACCACAGCCTTGTCTAAATCAATGAAACTAAGCTATGCCATGTGGGGCCACCCAAGATGTATGGGTCAAGGTGGAGAAGTCGGACAGAATGTGGTCCACTGGAGAAAGGAATGGCAAAAGACTTCAGTATTCTTGCCTTGAGAACCCCATGAACAGTATGAAAAAGACAAAATGATAGGACACTGGAACATGAACTCCCCAGGTCAGTTGGTTGATTTAGTCACTAAGTCCTGTCCGACACTTGTGGCCCCTTGGACTGTAGCCCACCAGGCTCCTCTGTCCATGAGATTTTCCAGGCAAGAATACTGGAGTGGATTGCCAATTCCTCCTTCAGGGGATCTTCCCGACCCAGGAATCGAACCCAGGTCTCTTGCACTGCAGGCAGATTCTTTACAGACTGAGCTATGAGGGAAACCTGGTGCCCAATATGCTACTGGAGATCAGTGGAGAAATAACTCCAGAAAGAATGAAGGGTTGGAGCCAAAGCAAAATAACACCCAGTTGTGGGTGGGACAGGTGACAGAAGCAATGTCTGATGCTGTAAAGAGCAATATTGGATAGGAACCTAGAATGCGAGGTTCATGAATCAAGGCAAACTGGAAGTGGTCAAACAGGAGATGACAAGAGTGAACATCAACATTCTAGGAATCAGCGAATTAGAATGGACTGCAATGGGTGAATTTAACTCAGATAACCATTATATCTAGTACTGTGGGCAGGAATCCCTTAGAAGAAATGGAATAACCATCATAGTCAACAAGAGAGTCCAAAATGCAGTACTTGGATGCAATCTCAAAAACGACAGAATGATCTCTGTTCGATTCCAAGGCAAATCATTCAATATCACAGTAATCCAAGTCTATGCCCAGACCAGTAACACTGGAGAAACTGAAGATGAACAGTTCTATGAAGGCCTACAAGATCTTCTAGAACTAACACCCAAAATAGATGTCCTTTTCATAATAGGGGACTGGAATGCAAAAGTAGGAAGTCAAGAAACACCTGGAGTAACAGGCAAATTTGGCCTTGGAATACATAATGAAACAAGGCAAAGGCTAATAGAGTTCTACTAAGACAACGCACTGGTCATAGCAAACACCCTCTTCCAACAACACAAAAGAAGACTCTACACATGGACATCACCAGATGGTCAACACCAAAATCAGATTGATTATATTCTTTGCAGCCAAGACGGAGAAGCTCTATACAGTCAGCAAAAATAAGACCGGGAGCTGACTGTGGCTCAGTTCAGTTCAGTTCAGTTGCTCAGTCATGTCTGATTCTTTGAGACCCCGCAAATTGCAGCACGTCAGGCCTCCCTGTTTATCACCAACTCCCGGAGTTCACTCAGACCCACGTCCATTGAGTCAGTGATGCCATCCAGCCATCTCATCCTCTGTCGTCCACTTCTCCTTCTGCCCCCAAACCCTCCCAGCATCAGAGTTTCTTCCAATGAGTCAACTCTTCACATGAGGTGGCCAAAGTGCTGGAGTTGCAGCTTTAGCATCATTCCTTCCAAAGAAATCCCAGGGCTGATCTCCTTCAGAATGGACTGGTTGGATCTCCTGGCAGTCCAAGGGACTCTCAAGAGTCTTTTCCAACAGCACAGTTCAAATGCATCAATTCTTCAGCACTCAGCCTTCTTCACAGTCCAACTCTCACATCCATACATGACTACTGGAAAAACCATAGCCTTGACTAGACAGACCTTTGTTGGCAAAGTAATGTCTCTGCTTTTGAGTATGCTATCTAGTTTTGTCATAACTTTTCTTCCAAGAAGTAAGCGTCTTTTAATTTCATGGCTGCAGTCACTATCTGCAGTGATTTTGGAGCCCCCAAAAATAAAGTCTGACACTGTTTCCACTGTTTTCCCATCTATTTCCCATAGAGTGATGGGACCGGATGCCATGATCTTCATTTTCTGAATGTTGAGCTTTAAGCCAACTTTTTCACTCTCCTCTTTCACTTTCATCAAGAGGCTTTTTAGTTCCTCTTCACTTTCTGCCATAAGGGTGGTGTCATCTGCATATCTGAGGTTATTGATACTTCTCCTGGCAATCTTGATTCCAGCTTGTGTTTCTTCCAGTACAAAGTTTCTCGTGATGTACTCTCCATGTAAGTTAAATAAGCAGGGTGACAATATACAGATCATGAACTCCTTATTGCCAAATTCAGACGGAAATTGAAGAAAGTGGAGGAAACCACTAGACCATTCAGGTATGACCTAAATCAAATTCTTTATGAGGATAGAGTGGAACTGAGAAATAGATTTAAGGGACTAGATCTCACAGACAGAGTGCCTGATGAACTATGGATGGAGGTTCATGACGTTGTACGGTAGACAGGGATCAAGAAAATCCCCAAGAAAAAGAAATGCAAAAATGCAAAATGGCTGTCTGAGGAGGCCTTACAAATAGTTGTGAAGAGAAGGGAAGCAAAAAACAAATGGGAAAAGGAAAGATATACCCATTTGAATGCAGACTTCCAAAGAATAGCAAGGATAGATAAGAAAGCCTTCCTCAGTGATCAATGCAAAGAAATAGAGGAAAACAAAAGAATGGGAAAGACTAGAGATCTCTTCAAGAAAATTAGAGATATCAAGGGAACATTTCATGCAAATATGAGCTCAATAAAGGACAGAAATGGTAAGGACGTAACAGAAGCAGGAGATATTAAGAACAGGTGGCAAAAATACACAGAAAAAAACTGTACAAAAACGGTCTTCACCACCCAGATAATCATGATGGTGTGATCATTCACCTAGAGCCAGACATTCTGGAATGTGGAGTCAAGTGGGCCTTGGAAAGCATCACTACGAACAAAGCTAGTGGAGGTGATGGAATTCCAGTTGAGCTGTTTCAAATCCTGAAAGATGATGCTGTGAAAGTGCTGCACTCAATATGCCAGCAAATTTGGAAAACTCAGCAGTGGCCACAGGACTGGAAAAGGTCAGTTTTCCTTCCAATCCCAAAGAAAGACAATGCCAAAGAATGGCCAGACTACCGCACAATTGCACTCATCTCACATGCCAGTAAAGTAATGCTCAAAATTCTCCAAGCCAGGCTTCAGCAATACATGAACCGTGAACTTCCTGATGTTCAAGCTGGTTTTAGAAAATGCAGTGGAACCAGAGATCAAATTGCCAACATCTGCTGGATCATTGAAAAAGGAAGAGAGTTCCAGTAAAACACCTATTTCTGCTTTCTGGACTATGCCAATGCCTCTGACTGTGTGGATCACAATAAACTGTGGAAAATTTTGAAAGAGATGGGAATACCATACCACCTGACCTGCCTCTTGAGAAACCTGTATGCAGGTCAGGAAGCAACAGTTAGAACTGGACATGGAACAACAGACTGGTTCCAAATAGGAAAAGGAGTTCGTCAAGGCTGTATATTGTCACCCTGCTTATTTAACTTATATGCAGAGTACATCATAAGAAGTGCTGGGCTGGAGGAAGCACAATCTGGAATCAAGATTGCTGGGAGAAATATCAATAACCTCAGATATGCAGATGACACCACCCTTATGGCAGAAAGTGAAGAAGAACTAAAGAGCCTCTTGATGAAAGTGAAAGAGGAGAGTGAAAAAGTTGGCTTAAAGCTCACCATTCATAAAACTAAGATCATGGCATCTGGTCCCATCACTTCATGGCAAATAAATGGGGAAACAGTGGAAACAGTGACTGACGTCATTCTTCTGGGCTCCAAAATCACTGCAGATGGTGATTGCAGCCATGAAATTAAAAGACGCTTACTTCTTTGAAGGACAGTTATGAACTACTTCGGCAGCATATTGAAAAGCACAGACATTACTTTGCCAATAAATGTCTGTCTAGTCAAGGCTATGGTTTTTCCAGTGGTCATGTAAGGATGTGAGAGTTGGACTAAAAGAAAGCTGAATTTCCCCTATAGTCAGGAACAAGACAAGGGTGTCCACTCTCACCACTACTATTCAACATAGTTCTGGAAGTTTTGGCCATAGCAATCAGAGCAGAAAAAGAAATAAAAGGAATCCACATTGAAAGAGAAAAAGTAAAACTCTGACTGTTTGCAGATGACATGATCCTCTACATAGGAAATCCTAAAGACTCCACCAGAAAATTACTAGAGCTAATCAATGAATATAGTAAAGTTGCAGGATATAAAATCAACGCAGAAATCCATTGCATCCCTATACAATAATAATGAGAAAATAGAAAAAGAAATTAAGGAAACAATTCCATTCACCATTGCAATGAAAAGAATAAAATACTTAGGAATATTCCTACCTAAAGAAACTGAACACCTATGTATCAAAAACTATAAAATACTGATGAAAGTAATCAAAGCAGACACTAATAGAAGGAGAAATATACCATGTTCATGGATTGGAAGAATTAATATAGTGAAAATGAGAATACTACCCAAAGCAATCTACAGATTCAATGCAATCCCTATCAAGCTACCAGCGGTATTTTTCACAGAACTTGAACAAATAATTTCAAGATTTGTATGGAAATACAAAAAACCTCAAATAGCCAAAGCAATCTTGAGAAAGAAGAATGGAACTGGAGGAATCAACCTGCCTGACTTCAGGCTCTACTACAAAGCCACAGTCATCAAGACAGTATGGTACTAGCACAAAGACAGAAATATAGATCAATGGAACAAAATAGAAAGCCCAGAAATAAACCCACACACCTATGGACACCTTATCTTCGACAAAGGAGGCAAGAATGTACAATGGAGTAAAGACAATCTCTTTAACAAGTGGTGCTGGGAAAACTGGTCAGCCACTTGTAAAAGAATGAAACTAGATCACTTTCTAACACCACACACAAAAATAAACTCAAAATGGATTAAAGATCTAAACATAAGACCAGAAACTATAAAACTCCTAGAGGAGAACATAGGCAAAACACTCTCCGACATACATCACAGCAGGATCCTCTATGATCCACCTCCCAGAATACTGGAAATAAAAGCAAAAATAAACAAATGGGATCTAATTAAAATTAAAAGCTTCTGCACAACAAAGGAAACTATAAGTTAGGTGAAAAGACACCCTTCCGAATGGGAGAAAACAATAGCAAATGAAGCAACTGACAAACAACTAATCTCAAAAATATACAGGCAACTTATGCAGCTCAACTCCAGAAAAATAAACGACCCAATCAAAATATGGGCCAACGAACTAAATAGGCATTTCTCCAAAGAAGACATACAGATGGCTAACAAACACACGGAAAGATGCTCAACATCACTCATTATCAGAGAAATGCAAATCAAGACCACAGTGAGGTACCATTTCACACCAGTCAGAATGGCAGCAATCCAAAAGTCTACAAGCAATAAATGCTGGGGAGGATGTGGAGAAACGGCAACCTTCTTACACTGTTGGTGGGAACGCAATCTAGTACAGCCACTATGGAAAACAGTGTGGAGATTCCTTAAAAAATTGCAAATAGAGCTGCCTTATGACCCAGCAATCCCACTAATGGGCATACACACTGAGGAAGCCAGAATTGAAAGAGACACATGTACCCCAATGTTCATTGCAGCACTGTTTATAATAGCCAGGACATGGAAACAACCTAGATGTCCATCAGCAGATGAGTGGATAAGAAAGCTGTGGTACATATACACAATGGAGTATTACTCAGCCATTAAAAAGAATACATTTGAATAAGTTCTAATGAGGTGGATGAAACTGGAGCCGATTATACAGAGTGAAGTAAGCCAGAAAGAAAACCACCAATACAGTATACTGACACATATATACGGAATTTAGAAAGATGGTAATGATGACCCTGGATGTGAGACAGCAAAAGAGACACGGATGTATAGAATGGACTTTTGGGCTCTGAGGGAGAGGGAGAGGGTGGGATGATTTGGGAGAATGGCATTGAAACATGTATACTATCATGTAAGAAACGAAGTGCCCGTGTATGTTCGATACAGGATACAGGATGCTTGGGGCTGGTGCATGGGGATGATCCAGAGAGATGATATGGTGTGGGAGGTGGGAGGGGGATTCAGGATTGGGAGCTTGTATACACCCTTGGTGGATTCATGTCAATGTATGGCAAAACCAATACAGTATTGTAAAGTAAAAAAAAAAAGAAAGAAAGAAAGCTGAGCACCTTAGAATTGATGCTTTTGAACTGTGGTGTTTGAGAAGACTCTTGAGAGTCCCTTGAACTGAAAGGAAATCCAACCAGTCCATCCTAAAGGAGATCAGTCCTGGGTGTTCATTGGAAGGACTGATGTTGAAGCTGAAATTCCAATACTTTGGCCACCTGATATGAAGAGCTGACTCATCTGAAAAGACCCTGATGCTGGGAAAGATTGATGGCAGGAGGAGACAGGAACGACAGAGGATAAGATGGTTGGACGGCATCAATGACTCAATGGACATGGGTTTGGGTAGACTCTGGGAGTTGGTGATGGACAGGGAGGCCTGGCATGCTGTGGTTCATGGGGTCACAAAAAGTTGGACTCGACTGAGTGACTGAACTGAACTGAACTGAAAGCTTATGTTTCCCCTGGTTTGGCTTAATTTCTGGATAGTGCAAGTTAATTTATCTGTTTACTGATTACAGTGATCACATCATTGGCTCCAAAACTTGAATTGAAATGAGAATGAACCACATTAAATTGATTAATTTCACTCCTGATTCACACTATGCATAACAATCTCCTATCTATCCTGTATATATTTTTTAATCTAGCCAACATCTGAACTGAGAAAAGTATAAGGCTCCTATTTTAAATGGTTTGACTTCACTAGCAGGGCCTAATAGAAGAATTTCTCATTATTTTCCTGGCCCTTTTCCACTGCTGCTTTCTTAGGAAAAAAAAAATACTGTGATGGGAAAGGAAGGAGCTTTTAAGATAGACAATTTAGCGTTTCCTTAAGATCAGATGGATTCCAATCTATTTCGATAGCCCATGTTGTTGTAAAATGATCATCTAATTTTGCCTCCACTTCACAAATAGTGTCTATAACAAGCCAACACCTGCAAATGTTTGTATCCAGACCAAGCACCCTAGGTATAAAAGACTCCTCAGCTCTCTCCTCACTTACAAAAGGCTGTTTTATATCCAGAATTCAGTTCCTCAATGCTTCCTTGCTTCAATCATCCTTTGACACAGAGAACTTATATTTTCATTCTGTCCAATTCTTGTTGTCAGTGTAGAAGCTGAAGGTTTTTGAATCTTTCTCCAACTTAACCAGAAGTAAATATCATATTCTTTGTTCTGGGGCAGGAGACACTCTGGAATTATTTTATATGGAAGAAATGCCACAGGGTAAGAAGTAATTGACGTTTAGATCCCTAAGCTCTTCTAGAAAGAGACTGGGGCCTTGGGGTCCTACAAGATATTTGGTGTCAGGGGCCCCTGCTGGAGAGTACAGCACATTAGTCACAACAGGAAGGAGGTTTTGTAAAAGAAACGCTTTAAGCCCACAAAGTATGTTCCTGTTTCTTTAAGTCATCACCACGTAACCCTTTCTCTGGGCTTTCCAGGCCTGAAATCTCAAAGACTTCCTCTATGCACAGTGGAAGGAAACTGGGTGCCCGACTCACAACCTAAGAGAAAGCAGAGATCAGGGCCTTCTTGGATCACCAGTGAGAGCCTGTCACCAGGAAAGGTGAGCCCCGCAGGGAGCAGGAGCTACAACCAACCAGAAGGAACATGGTTCTGAGAGTATTTACTGTCTGAGCACCCGGGCTCCACCAGGCACCTTTCAGTAACAGCCAGACCCATTAAGATGGGGTGTCCGGATCTGTGAAGATGTTCAAAGTTTACAATAGAGGAAATTCAAAAAAGGTTTATGAGCATGGTCCCCAGTCTGGAGGGCCCACATGTCTGTCTCCTTCCACACTTCCCCAATACAGTAAGAAAAGTCTGTACTGGAACCATGTCCAGGAGTAAAATGCATTTTAAAAGTCATTCAACATTGCTCAAACTGCACGTTCAGCACAGGCAAATGATCTTTCCTGTGGCCCAAAAACAGTCTAACTTCAGAGCAAGTTACAGTGTGCTGAGTCAGGAAACCATCAGAATTCAACCCCGCCCCAGATTCCCCCTCTCCCCTCTGTCCACAGTAAGGGACCCTCAAGAGACTAAAGAGGTTAGGAACCAGGTCTTCAACCCCTCGTGCTCATGAGCCCTGACACATTGGCTCCCTAATTCAAGTCTCTCCTACCCCTGCTGTAGGAACACCTCAGTTTTCTCATCTGTACAATGAAGGGGTCCTAATAAATGGCTCATTTCCAAACTCTGATGTGTGGACTGATAATATCAGATACATTGGATTCATAAATCAGAATTTCTGAGCACGGTCCCCCCAGAATCGACATTTTTAAAGAATACTCAAGTAATTCTAAAAAATAACACATTTGAGGGGCACTGAGCTACATGAACTTTGACCTTTCAGAGTATTCAGAATACAGGAACCAATATTTTTTACAATAATTAAGAACAATTTGTCACCCCAGATTTCACTAGGAGCTTACCTCCTTCTTAAAAATTATTTTAAGTTGATTTTAACCTGCATTTCAAACTATACGAAAATTCCAGTGACCTCCTCTAGAGTTCTATGGATTACCTGTAGCACTCTTTCATTTCCATTTTTGACGAGGACCTCTTGCTTTAGCTAGCCTTCTTCTTGGGTTTGAATCTTGTGGCTGATTCTTCATTTCTGCTCTGGTGACAATTATGGAAGTTTGTTGATGTCTAGACACAAAATAGCTATCCATATCATGTGATTTGCCCCAGGGTAAACTTTACTGAAAGCTTTGATGGGGTGGGCAGTAGGAGAGTTACTGCAGAAACACGAACAGTTTCGGCTTGAGTTCTAGAAAAACCTGTCCTCTGAGTCCTTTGGCCAGAGAGGGGTTATTGAGCCAGCCTCTCCCTTTACTTTTCCTTCATTGTTGGAGCCAAAGCAGGCTGAACACAACTGCCTATAGGAACCGGGGGGGGGGGGGGGGGGGGGGGGGGGCGACATGAAGAGGTAGAGTTTGAAACTGACGGTAAAGCACAGACAGGACTCTGGCAGAAATGTGGGGTGGGATGAAGGGTCCTAGGAGGGAAAGCACGAGGTGGGTTGGGAAAGGCACTGAAATCTTCTGCCACTGGAATGGTTGACTGGGGAGGGGATTCACTGGAAATGAGGCTGGAGAAGTAGGCTGAGGAGAGACTGTGCTCTGGGATGCAGGTGCTCACAAGATCAGGCAAACAATCACAGAATTTTAATTGTATTAAATGATGTTTGAGTGTAATCACATTACTTTGAGAAGCCTCAGGTTTGAGGGCAAGAACATAAAGAGCCAGCGGGCAACATCCCAGTCTCCCCATACTTAGACATATCAGGATAAGCCAAACTATGTGGATTTCTGAGAGCAGAAGCTCTTGAGATCAGTTTGGGAAATATGTTTTTTTCCCAATTTTCTTCCTGTTTGTCTCCCAGGCCAGCAATCCTAAGGTAGGTTCTAAGTCAGTGAGCAAACCTTCTTCTCATGGTTTTCCATAGCACCCCCACAAATCCAGCTGCTCAATCTCCTGGTTAAAACTTATTTCTACAGCTTATGTCACTGACAGAACCACCTGGAAAAACTAATATCTAAAGTTTACAACAAACTGTGGAAAATTCTTAAAGAGATGTGGATATGAGGCCACCTGACATGTCTCCTGAGAAATCTGTATGCAGGTCAAGAAGCAACAGTTACAACTGGCATGGAACAACAGACTAATTCCAAATTGAGAAAGGAGTACGTCAAGGCTCTATATTGTCACCTTGCTTCTTTAACTTATATGCAGAGTACATCATGAGAAATGCCAGGCTGGATGAAGCACAAGGTGAAATCAAGATTGCCAGAAGAAATATCAATAACCTCAGATACACAGATGACACCACCTTTACGGCAAAAATCGAAGAAGAACTGAAGAGTCTTTTGATGAAAGTGAAAGAGGAGAGTGAAAAAGTTGGCTTAAAGCTCAGCATTCAGAAAACTAAGACCATGACATCCGGTCCCATCCCTTCATTGCAAATAAATGGTGAAACAATGGATGTAGTGAGAGACTTTATTTGGGGGGGCTCCAAAGATCACAGCAGAGGGCGGTCCTAAAATGGCGGAGGAATAGGACGGGGAGACCACTTTCTCCCTCAAAAATTCATCAAAAAAGCATTTCAATGCTGAGTAAATTCCACAAAACAACTTCTGAATGCTGGCAGAGGACATCAGGCACCCAGCAAAGCAGATCATTGGCTTCAAAAACATGTAGGAAAAAATATGAAAGATGAAAAAAGAGACAAAGGAGGTAGGGAGGGAGCTCCGTCCCGGGAAGGGAATCCCGTCCTGGGAAGAGACTCTTTTTATTTTTTTATTTTTTGTGTGTGTGTGTTTTTATTTTATTTTATTTTTTTTTATTAAATTTTAAAATCTTTAATTCTTACATGTGTTCCCAAACATGAAACCCCCTCCCACCTCCCTCCCCATAACATCTCTGTGGTTGATCCCCATGCACCAGCCCCAAGCATGCTGTATCCTGCGTCAGACATAGACTGGCGATTCAATTCTTACATGATAGTATACATGATAGAATGCCATTCTCCCAAATCATCCCTCCCTCTCCCTCTCTCTCTGAGTCCAAAAGTCCATTATACACAGCTGTGTCTTTTTTCCTGTCTTGCATACAGGGTCATCATTGCCATCTTTCTAAATTCCATATATATGTGTTAGTATACTGTATTGGTGTTTTTCTTTCTGGCTTACTTCACTCTGTATAATCGGCTCCAGTTTCATCCATCTCATCAGAACTGATTCAAATGAATTCTTTTTAACGGCTGAGTAATACTCCATTGTGTACATGTACCAGAGCTTTCTTATCCATTCATCTGCTGATGGACATCTAGGTTGTTTCCATGTCCTGGCTATTATAAACAGTGCTGCGATGAACATTGGGGTACATGTGTCTCTTTCAATTCTGGTTTCCTCGGTGTGTATACCCAGCAGTGGGATTGCTGGGTCATAAGGTAGTTCTATTTGCAATTTTTTAAGGAATCTCCACACTGTTCTCCATAGTGGCTGTACTAGTTTGCATTCCCACCAACAGTGTAGGAGGGTTCCCTTTTCTCCACACCCTCTCCAGCATTTATTGCTTGCAGATTTTTGGATCGCAGCCATTCTGACTGGTGTGAAGTGGTACCTCATTGTGGTTTTGATTTGCATTTCTCTGATAATGAGTGATGTTGAGCATCTTTTCATGTGTTTGTTAGCCATCCGTATGTCTTCTTTGGAGAAATGTCTATTTAGTTCTTTGGCCCATTTTTTGATTGGGTCGTTTATTTTTCTGGAATTGAGCTGCATAAGTTGCTTGTATATTTTTGAGATTAGTTGTTTGTCAGTTGCTTCATTTGCTATTATTTTCTCCCATTCAGAAGGCTGTCTTTTCACCTTGCGTATATTTTCCTTTGTTGTGCAGAAGCTTTTAATTTTAATTAGATCCCATTTGTTTATTTTTGCTTTTATTTCCAGAATTCTGGGAGGTGGATCATAGAGGATCCTGCTGTGATTTATGTCTAAGAGTGTTTTGCCTATATTCTCCTCTAGGAGTTTTATAGTTTCTGGTCTTACATTTAGATCTTTAATCCATTTTGAGTTTATTTTTGTGTGCGGTGTTAGAAAGTGATCTAGTTTCATTCTTTTACAAGTGGTTGACCAGTTTTCCCAGCACCACTTGTTAAAGAGATTGTCTTTACTCCATTGTATATTCTTGCCTCCTTTGTCAAAGATAAGGTGTCCATATGTGTGTGGATTTATCTCTGGGCTTTCTATTTTGTTCCATTGATCTATATGTCTGTCTTTGTGCCAGTACCATACTGTTTTGATGACTGTGGCTTTGTAGTAGAGCCTGAAGTCAGGCAAGTTGATTCCTCCAGTTCCATTCTTCTTTCTCAAGATTGCTTTGGCTATTCGAGGTTTTTTGTATTTCCATACAAATCTTGAAATTATTTGTTCTAGTTCTGTGAAAAATATGGCTGGTAGCTTGATAGGGATTGCGTTGAATTTGTAAATTGCTTTGGGTAGTATACTCATTTTCACTATATTGATTCTTCCAATCCATGAACATGGTATATTTCTCCATCTATTAGTGTCCTCTTTGATTTCTTTCATCAGTGTTTTATAGTTTTCTATATAGCCAAGTGGGCTTTATCCCAGGGATGCAAGGATTCTTCAATATCCGCAAATCAATCAATGTAATTCACCACATTAACAAATTGAAAAATAAAAACCATATGATTATCTCAGTAGATGCAGAGAAGGCCTTTGACAAAATTCAACATCCATTTATGATAAAAACTCTCCAGAAAGCAGGAATAGAAGGAACATACCTCAACATAATAAAAGCTATATATGACAAACCCACAGCAAACATTATCCTTAATGGTGAAAAATTGAAAGCATTTCCCCTAAAGTCAGGAACAAGACAAGGGTGTCCACTTTCACCGCTACTATTCAACATAGTTCTGGAAGTTTTGGCCACAGCAATCAGAGCAGAAAAAGAAATAAAAGGAATCCAAATTGGAAAAGAAGAAGTAAAACTCTCACTGTTTGCAGATGACATGATCCTCTACATGGAAAACCCTAAAGACTCCACCAGAAAATTACTAGAGCTCATCAATGAATATAGTAAAGTTGCAGGATATAAAATCAACACACAGAAATCCCTTGCATTCCTATACACTAATAATGAGAAAGTAGAAAAAGAAATTAAGGAAACAATTCCATTCACCATTGCAACAAAAAGAATAAAATACTTAGGAATATATCTACCCAAAGAGACTCTTTTTAAAAAGAGAGGTTTCCAAACACCAGGAAACATTCTCGCAGCCGAGTCTGTGGCGAGCTTTGGAAGCACAGAGGGCAACATGACAGGAAGGGAAAATAAATAAATAATTAAAACCAACAGATTACGAGCCCAACAGTAACTCCCCCAGCGGAAAAGCAGCGCAGACGCCTGCATCCACCACTAGCAAGTGGGGGCTGGGTAGGGAGGAGCAGGAGGCGCAGGCAGCAGTGCTTTTTAAGAGTTGGGCCTCGCGAGGCGCGGGCTGCCATGCTTTTTTGAGAATCAGGCCAGAACGCCCCGCGTGTGACCAGAGAGAACTAACTTGGGCTAGCAAACCAGACTGTGGGATAGCTATCACGCGAAACACTGGAACATAAGACACCACCAGGACCACGCACAGAACAAAGGATGGAATGGTAATAGCTGGCTGCAGACCATTCCCCCTCCGGTGACAGGAAGCCAGAGCCTTAAGGGCTGGAAGGGGGCAATCACAGCCCCGGAGAGACATTACCTACCAAAATGCAAGCAGGCTTCTTTGTTAACTAAGACTTCTGGGGGTTCTGGACAGTCATCATCCGCCTGAGAAGGAACGCCAGCGGCACACCCAGAAAACTGAGCAGCAGGGAAAGGCCATAGTCACAGCAATTGCGCTCGCCAAACTCCTGAGCTAGTCGGACCTGGGAAGGGCACAAAATGCAGGCCCAACCCAACCAAATCTGCGCCTCTGAGGGCTTCCTGAGCGCTGAGCCTGAGCGGCTTAGACTGGGAAGGTGCATGAAGCCTAGGGCTGACCTTAGAGGGTTCCCCCGTGGAGCTACGTAGAGCTGGAGTGGTGTGTGCCGCGAGCAGGGGCAAGCCCAGAGTGGATGAGATATTTGTTTGCAGCATCCCTCCTAGAAAAAAAAAAAAAAAGGGTGTCCACCACCGCCCTCCCTGTGTCAAGATGGAAATCAGACAATGAAGAGACCAGCAAACAGAGGAAGTTAAACAGAGGGAACCGCTTTGGAAGTAACCCCACACAACCCACAACACCAGAGAAAGGGCCAGATACACCTATACTACTTTTACAATCATTCTTTTTTTTTTTTTTTTTTTGAGTTGATGGGGTTGCGTGATTGTTTTTTCTTCTTTTTTTTAACTTTCTTGAATTTTTAAGTACTCTGTTTCTCTAATTATTATTTTTCTAACCTATTATTACTTTTCAAAAAAAAAGACCCTTTTTTTAAAGCAAATGCTGTATATAGTCTTTTTGTGGTTGATGTTGTTGTTTTTTACTAATTCTTGTGGCTTTGTTTTGTTTGTTTGTTTGTTTTCTTTTTTCCTCTTCTTCTTTTCTTTAATATTGTATTTTTGAAAATCCAATCTCTACTCCAGATTTTTAATCTTTGCTTTTTGGTATTTGTTGTCAATTTTGTACATGTAAAAACCGAATCTTCAGTACCCAATTTTACCTGAGAGCAAGATTACTGGCTTGACCATTCTCCCCTCCTTTGGACTCTCCTTTTTCTCCACCAGGTGGCCTCTGTCTCCTCCCTCCTCCTCTTCTCTACCCAACCCTGTGAATCTCTGTGTGTTCCAGACGGTGAAGAACACTCAGGGAACTGGTTACTGGCCAGATCTCTCTCTCTCCTTTTCATTTCCCTCTTTTATCCTCCTGGCCACCTCTGTCTACTTCCTCCCTCTCCTCCTCCCTGTATAATTCCATGAACACCTCTGAGCGGTCCAGACTGTGGAGCGTACATAAGGAAGTGATTACTGGCTAGCTTGCTCTCTCCTCTTTTGATCCCACCTCATCTCATTCCAGTCACCTCTAACTACCCCCTCCCTCTTCTCTTCTCCATGTAACTCAGTGAACCTCTCTGGGTGTCCCACAATGTGGAGAAATTTTCATCTTTAATCTAGATGCTTTATCATCAGTGCTGTAAAGATGGAGAAGTCCTGAGGCTATGGTAAAAATAAAACTGAAAACCAGAAACAGGAGGCTTAAGTCCAAATCCTGAGAACATCAGAGAAATCCTGAATCCAGGGAACATTAATCAATAGGATCTCATCCAATGCCTCCATACCTACACTGAAACCAAGCACCACCCAAGGGCCAACAAGTTTCAGAGCAAGACATACCACGCAAATTCTCCAGCAACAAAGGAGAACATCCCTGAGCTTCAATATACAGGCAGCTCAAAACTACTGAAAACCATCAACATCTCATAACCCATTACTGGACACTTCATAGCACTCCAGAGAGAAGAAATCCAGCTCCACCCACCAGAACTCCAACACAAGCCTCCCTAACCAAAAAACCTTGACAAGCCACCCACAGTGGCTGATACAACCCCATCCACAGTGAGGAAACTACATAATAAAGAGAACTCCACAAATTCCCAGAATATAGAAAGGCCACCCCAAACGCAGCAATATAACCAAGATGAAGAGACAGAGGAATACCCAGCAGGTAAAGGAACAGGAGAAATGCCTACCAAACCAAACCAAACAGGAAGAGATAGGGAATCTACCTGAGAAAGAAGTCCAAATATTGATAGTGAAAATGATCCAAAATCTTGAAATCAAAATGGAATCACAGATAAATAGCCTGGAGACAAGGATTGAGAAGATGCAAGAAAGGTTTAACAAGGACCTAGAAGAAATAAAAAAGAGTCAATATATAATGAATAATGCAATAAATGAGATCAGAAACACTCTGGAGGCAACAAATAGTGGAATAACTGAGGCAGAAGATAGGATTAGTGAAATAGAAGATTAGTTCAGTTCAGTCGCTCAGTCGTGTCCGACTCTTTGAGACACCATGAATCGCAGCATGCCAGGCCTCCCTGTTCATCACCAAATCCCGGAGTTCACTCAGACTCACGTCCATCGAGTCCGTTATGCCATCCAGCCATCTCATGCTCGGTTGTCCCCTCTCCTCCTGCCCCCAATCCCTCCCAGCATCAGAGTCTTTTCCGATGAGTCAACTCTTCGCATGAGGTGGCCAAAGTACTGGAGTTTCAGCTTCAGCATCATTCCTTCCAAAGAAATCCCAGGGTTGATCTCTTTCAGAATGGACTGGTTGGATCTCCTTGCAGTCCAAGGGACTCTCAAGAGTCTTCTCCAACACCACAATTCAAAAGCATCAATTCTTCGGCACTCAGGCTTCTTCACAGTCCAACTCTCACATCCATATATGACCACTGGAAAAACCATAGCCTTGACTAGACAGACCTTAGTCGGCAAAGTAATGTCCCTGCTTTTGACTATGCTATCTAGGTTGGTCATAACTTTTCTTCCAAAGAGTAAGCGTCTTTTAATTTCATGGCTGCAGTCACCATCTGCGGTGATTTTGGAGCCCCCAAAAATAAAGTCTGACACTGTTTCCACTGTTTCCCCATCTATTTCCCATGAAGTGATGAGATAGAAGATAGAATGGTAGAAATAAATGAATCAGCGAGGAAAAAAGAAAAATGAATTAAAAGAAATGAGGACAACCTCAGAGACCTCCAGGAAAATATGAAACACTCCAACATTCGAATTATAGGAGTCCCAGAAGAAGAAGATAAAAAGAAAGACCATGAGAAAATACTTGAGGAGATAATAGTTGAAAACTTCCCTAAAATGGGGAAGGAAATAATCACCCAAGTCCAAGAAACACAGAGAGTTCCAAACAGGGTAAAACCCAAGGCAAAACACCCCAAGACATACATTAATCAAATTAACAAAGATCAAACACAAAGAACAAATATTTAAAGCAGCAAGGGAAAAACAACAAATAACACATAAGGGGATTTCCATAAGGATAACTGCAGATCTTTCAATAGAAACACTTCAGGCCAGGAGGGAATGGCAAGACATACTTAAAGTGATGAAAGAAAATAACCTACAGCCCAGATTACTGTATGCAGCAAGGATCTCATTCAAATATGAAGGAGAAATCAAAAGCTTTATAGACAAGCAAAAGCTGAGAGAATTCTGCACCACCAAACCAGCTCTCCAACAAATACTAAAGGATATTCTGTAGACAGGAAACACAAAAAGGGCATATAAACCCAAACCCAAAACAATAAAGTAAATGGCAACAGGATCATACTTATCAATAATTACCTTAAACGTAAATGGGTTTAATGCCCCAACCAAAAGGCAAAGACTGGCTGAATGGATACAAAAACAAGATCCCTATATATGCTGCCTACAAGAGACCCACCTCAAAACAACAGACACATACAGACTGAAAGTGAAGGGATGGCAAAAGATATTACACGCAAATAGAGACCAAAAGAAAGCAGGAGTAGCAATACTCATTTCTGATAAAATAGACTTTAAAACAAAGCCTGTGAAAAGAGACAAAGAAGGCCACTACGTAATGATCAAAGGATCAATCCAAGAAGAAGATATAACAATTTTAAATATATATGCACCAACATAGGAGCACTGCAATATGTAAGACAAATGCTAACAAGCATGAAAGAGGAAATTAACAATAACACAATAATAGTGGGAGACTTTAATACCCCACTCACAATATGGACAGATCAACTAAACAGAAAATTAACAAAGAAATGCAAACTTTAAATGATACAATAGACCAGTTAGACCTACTTGATAGCTATAGGACATTTCACCCCAAAACAATGAATTTCACCTTTTTCTCAAGGCCTCACGGAACCTTTTCTGGGATAGATCACATCCTGGGCCATAAATCTAACCTTGATAAATTCAAAACACTCGAAATCATTCCAAGCATCTTTTCTGACCATAATACACTAAGATTAGATCTCAATTAAAGGAGAAAAACTATTAAAAATTCCAACATATGGAGGCTGAACAACACACTTCTGAATTACCAACAAATCACAGAAGAAATCAAAAAAGAAATCAAAATATGCATAGAAATGAATGAAAATGAAAACACAACAACCCAAAACCTGTGGGACACTATAAAAGCAGTGCTAAGAGGAAAGTTCATAGCAATATAGGCATACCTCAAGAAACAAGAAAAAAGTCAAATAAATAACCTAACTCTACACCTAAAGCAACTAGAAAAGGAAGAAGTGGAGACCCCCAGAGTTAGTAGAAGGAAAGAAATCTTAAAAATTAGGGCAGAAATAAATGCAAAAGAAACAAAAGAGACCATAGCAAAAATCAACAAAGCCAAAAGCTGTTTCTTTGAAAGGATAAATAAAATTGACAAACCATTAGCCAGACTCATCAAGAAACAAAGAGAGAAAAATGAAGTCAATAAAATTAGAAATGAAAATGGAGAGATCACAACAGACACCACAGAATACAAAGGATCATAAGAGACTACTATCAGCAATTATATGCCAATAAAATGGACAACGTGGAAGAAATGGACACATTCTTAGAAAAGTACAACTTTCCAAAACTGAACCAGGAAGAAATAGAAAATCTTAACAGACCCATCACAAGCACGGAAATTGAAACTGTAATCAGAAATCTTCCAGCAAACAAAAGCCCAGGTCCAGACAGCTTCACAGCTGAATTCTACCAAAAATTTCGAGAAGAGCTAACACCTATCCTACTCAAACTCTCCCAGAAAATTGCAGAGGAAGGTCAACTTCCAAACTCATTCTATGAGGCCACCATCACCCTAATACCAAAACCTGACAAAGATGCCACACACAAAAAGAAAACTACAGGCCAATATCACTGATGAACATAGATGCAAAAATCCTCAACAAAATTTTAGCAATCAGAATCCAACAACACATTAAAAAGATCATACACCATGACCAAGTGGGCTTTATCCCAGGGATTCAAGGATTCTTCAATATCTGCAAATCAATCAATGTAATTCACCACATTAACAAACTGAAAAATAAAAGTCATATGATTATCCCAATAGATGGAGAGAAGGCCTTTGACAAAATTCAACATCCATTTATGATAAAAACTCTCCAGAAAGCAGGAATAGAAGGAACATACCTCAACATAATAAAAGCTATATATGACAAACCCACGGCAAACGTTATCCTCAGTGGTGAAAAATTGAAAGCATTTCCCCTAAAGTCAGGAGCAAGACAAGGGTGCCCACTTTCACTGCTACTATTCAACATAGTTCTGGAAGTTTTGGCCATAGCAATCAGAGCAGAAAAAGAAATAAAAGGAATCCACATTGAAAGAGAAAAAGTAAAACTCTGACTGTTTGCAGATGACATGATCCTCTACATAGGAAATCCTAAAGACTCCACCAGAAAATTACTAGAGCTAATCAATGAATATAGTAAAGTTGCAGGCTATAAAACCAACACTCAGAAATCCCTTGCATTCCTATACACTAATAATGAGAAAATAGAAAAAGAAATTAAGGAAACAATTCCATTCACCATTGCAACGAAAAGAATAAAATACTTAGGAATACTCCTACCTAAAGAAACTAAAGACCTATGTATCGAAAACTATAAAATACTGATGAAAGAAATCAAAGAGGACACTAATAGATGGAGAAATATACCATGTTCATGGATTGGAAGAATTAATATAGTGAAAATGAGTATACTACCCAAAGCAATCTACAGATTCAATGCAATCCCTATCAAGCTACCAGCAGTATTTTTCACAGAACTTGAACAAATAATTTCAAGATTTGTATGGAAATACAAAAAACCTCAAATAGCCAAAGCAATCTTGAGAAAGAAGAATGGAACTGGAGGAATCAACCTGCCTGACTTCAGGCTCTACTACAAAGCCACAGTCATCAAGACAGTATGGTACTAGCACAAAGACAGAAATATAGATCAATGGAACAAAATAGAAAGCCCAGAAATAAATCCACATGCCTATGGACACCTTATCTTTGACAAAGGAGGCAAGAATGTACAATGGAGTAAAGACAATCTCTTTAACAAGTGGTGCTGGGAAAACTGGTCAGCCACTTGTAAAAGAATGAAACTAGATCACTTTCTAACACCACACACAAAAATAAACTCAAAATGGATTAAAGATCTAAACATAAGACCAGAAACTATAAAACTCCTAGAGGAGAACATAGGCAAAACACTCTCCGACATACATCACAGCAGGATCCTCTATGATCCACCTCCCAGAATACTGGAAATAAAAGCAAAAATAAACAAATGGGATCTAATTAAAATTAAAAGCTTCTGCACAACAAAGGAAACTATAAGTTAGGTGAAAAGACACCCTTCCGAATGGGAGAAAACAATAGCAAATGAAGCAACTGACAAACAACTAATCTCAAAAATATACAGGCAACTTATGCAGCTCAACTCCAGAAAAATAAACGACCCAATCAAAATATGGGCCAACGAACTAAATAGGCATTTCTCCAAAGAAGACATACAGATGGCTAACAAACACACGGAAAGATGCTCAACATCACTCATTATCAGAGAAATGCAAATCAAGACCACAGTGAGGTACCATTTCACACCAGTCAGAATGGCAGCAATCCAAAAGTCTACAAGCAATAAATGCTGGGGAGGATGTGGAGAAACGGCAACCTTCTTACACTGTTGGTGGGAACGCAATCTAGTACAGCCACTATGGAAAACAGTGTGGAGATTCCTTAAAAAATTGCAAATAGAGCTGCCTTATGACCCAGCAATCCCACTAATGGGCATACACACTGAGGAAGCCAGAATTGAAAGAGACACATGTACCCCAATGTTCATTGCAGCACTGTTTATAATAGCCAGGACATGGAAACAACCTAGATGTCCATCAGCAGATGAGTGGATAAGAAAGCTGTGGTACATATACACAATGGAGTATTACTCAGCCATTAAAAAGAATACATTTGAATAAGTTCTAATGAGGTGGATGAAACTGGAGCCGATTATACAGAGTGAAGTAAGCCAGAAAGAAAACCACCAATACAGTATACTGACACATATATATGGAATTTAGAAAGATGGTAATGATGACCCTGGATGCGAGACAGCAAAAGAGACACGGATGTATAGAATGGACTTTTGGGCTCTGAGGGAGAGGGAGAGGGTGGGATGATTTGGGAGAATGGCATTGAAACATGTATACTATCATGTAAGAAACGAAGTGCCCGTGTATGTTCGATACAGGATACAGGATGCTTGGGGCTGGTGCATGGGGATGATCCAGAGAGATGATATGGTGTGGGAGGTGGGAGGGGGATTCAGGATTGGGAGCTCGTATACACCTGTGGTGGATTCATGTCAATGTATGGCAAAACCAATACAGTATTGTAAAGTAAAATAAGTAAAAATAAAATTTAAAAAAAAAAAAAAAAAGATCACAGCAGATGGTGACTGCAGCCATGAAATTAAGGATCCTTGCTCCTTGGAAGAAAGGCTACTACCAAACTAGACAGCACATTACAAAGCAGACACATTACTTGGCCAACAAAGGTCCATCTAGTGAAAGCTATGGTTTTTCCAGTACTCATGTATGGATGTGAGAGTTGGATTATAAAGAAAGCTGAGCTCCAAATTGATGCTTTTGAATTGAGGTGTTGGAGAAGTCTCTGAGAGTCCCTTGGACTGCAAGGAGATCAAACCAGTCTATCCTAAGGGAAATCAGTCCTGAATATTCTTGGAAGGACTGATGTTGAAGCTGAAACTCCAATACTTTGGCCACCTGATGTGAAGGGCTGACTCATTGGAAAAGACCCTGAAGCTGGGAAAGATTGAAGATGGGAGGAAAAGGGGACAGCAGAAGAGGAGATGGTTGGATGGCATCACCGATGTGATGGACATGAGGTGGAGTAGGCTCCAGGAGTTGGTGATGGACAGGGTGGCCTGGCACACTGCAGTCCATGGGCTTGCAAAGAGTCCAACACGACTGAACAACTGAACTGAACCAAAAGCTTACTCATTGGCATGGAATGTTATCATCTCCCCTCTGGTCTTTGCATTTGGAGATCCTAAGAAGACAAAGTCGAGCTCACCAGGTGTTCTCACAACACCATCCCAACTCAGTAAGGCTCTTCAACGTCTTCCCTAAATTCCAATGCTCAGGGGAGAGGAGGAACTATGAGTGGGGTCACCAGCTGTTTGGACTTGGCCAGACATATTGTAGGGAGTTACACCTGTTTGATGAATGAATAAACGAACAAACAGTGTCTGGGACTCATTCAGTTAATCATGGGAAGAAGAAGGTGGCAAGAGATGGATCAGAGTGGTCTCTTTTCACCCATCTTAAAGAGGAAATGGGAGGGGACGAGGCGCTCACGGTCTCAGAAGGCAAGCATCTTTTGGGGGTGCGCACGCAGCGAACTTGCGGCTCTCCGGTTTCCACGGCAGCAGTTTTGCCCCTCCCGGAGGGGTGTCCCCAACTGCAGGGACAGGAGGCACGCGGGCTCAGTCAGCCCCGGTTTCCTTCTTGCCCTGCAGTCGTGCCCTGCAGCCTTCAGCCTCGCGCTCCCGCCGACACCCCAGCACCCAGCTCACAGAGCCGAGCCTGGTAAGGGGGCCCTGCGGGGGTCCCTGCGTCCTGGAGGATTGGGAGCGGGGCAAAGAGGGAGGGTTCTGGAGGCTGCGGTTGAGTCAGGGCTACTGATTTCTGGTGGGACCTCGAACCGGTTCCATGCTTCTGGGGTCTCCTGTCAGTGAAACCGGGCACCGGTGGAAAGCGTTAGGGACACCAGCAGGTTCCCAGTGGGAGAAATAATGCCATTTGCAACTACATGTATGAACTGAGGTGTTATCATATTGAGGGAAGTTAGAGAAAAATAAATATTACATGGTATCATTTGTATGTGGAATCAAAAATAAATCAAATAAACTTACTTACAAAACAGAAATAGACTAACTGATGCAGAAAACAAACTTATGATTACCAAAGGTGAAAATCAGGAAAGAGGGATAAATTAGGTGTGTGCGGTTTATGGATACATAGTAGCTGTTCAGTCCTTCAGTCCTGTCAGATTCTTTCTGGCCCCAGGGACCGCAGCATGCCAGACTTCCCTGTCCTTCACCATCTCCAAAGCTTGCTCAAACTCATGTCCATTGGAGTCCATGATGTCATTCAACTATCTCGACCTCTGTTGTCCCCTTCTCCTCCTGCCTTCTATCTTTCCCAGCATCAGGGTCTTTTCCAATGAGTCAGCTCTTCCATCAAATGGCCAAAGTATTGGAGCTTCAGCTTCAGCATCAGTCCTTCTAGTGAATATTCAGGGTTGATTTCCTTTGGGATTGACTGGTTTGACTTCCTTGCAGTCCAAGGGACTCCCAAGAGTTTTCTCCAACACCACAGTTCAAAAGTTTCAATTCTTTGGCACTCACCCTTCTTTATGGTCCAATTCCCACATCCATACATGACTACTGGAAAAACCACAGCTTTGACTAGATGGACATTTGTTGGCAAAGTAGTGTCTCTGCTTTTTAATATGCTGCATAGGTTGGTCATAGCTTTTCTTCTAAGGAGCAAGCATCTTTTAATTTCATGACTGCAGTCACCATCTGCAGTGATTTTGGAGCCCAAGAAAATAATGTCTGTAACTGTTTCCATTGTTTCCCCATCTATTTGCCATGAAGTGATGGGACTGGATGCCATTATCTTCGTTTTTTGAATGTTGAGTTTTAAGCCAGCTTTTTCACTCTCCTCTTTCACCTTCATCAAGAGGCTCTATAGTTCCTCTTCATTTTCTGCCATAAGGGTGGTGTCATCTGCATATCTGTTATTGATATTTCTCCCAGCAATCTTGATACCAGCTTGTGCTTCATCCAGCCTGGCATTTTGTGTGATGTACTCTGCATATAAGTTAAATAAGCAGGGTGACAATATATAGCCTTGACATACTCCTTTCTCAATTTTGAACCAGTCTGTTTACATGTCCGGTTCTAACTGTTGCTTCTTGACCTGCATACAGGTTTCTAAGGAGGTAAGTAAGCTAGTCTGGTATTTCCACCTCTTGAAGAATTTTCCAGTTTGTTGTGATCCACACCATCAAAAGCTTTAGCATGGTCAATGAAGCAGAAGTAGATGTTTTTATGGAATCCTCTTGCTTTTTCTTTGATACAATGGATATTGGCAATTTGATCTCTGGTTCCTCAGCCTTTTCTAAATTCAGCCTGTATATCTGGAAGTTCTTGGTTCATGTACTAATGAAGCCTAGCTTGGAGGATTTAGAGCATTACCTTGCTAGTATGTGAAATGAATGCAATTGTACAGTAATTTGAACATTCTTTGACATTACCCTTATTTGGTATTGGAATGAAAGCTGACCTTTTGTTATATATAGTGGTATGTTACATATACATACACATTACATGTACATACTGCTATATATAATGTACATAAGCAACAAGAATTTACTGTATAGTAAAAAGGAACCATATTCAATTTCTTGTATTAACCTATAAAGGAAAAAAATCAGAATATATATATACATTTTATATATATATATATGGGCTTCACCAGTGACTCAGCAGTAAAGAATCTGCCTGCAATGCAGGGGACACAAGAGACACAGGTTTGATCCCTGGGTTAGGAAGATCACCTTGAGGAAGGCATGACGACCAACTCCAGTATTCTTGCCTGGAGAATTCCATGGACAGGGGAGACTGGAGGGTTACAGTTCATGGGGTCACAGAGAGTTGGATATGACTGAAGCAACTGAGCATGCACACAAACACACATATGTATAAATCTGAATTGCTTGGCTATAATTATAGTAAATCAACTATACTTGAATAAAAATATTTTAGCAAACAAAAAATACCTAAAAGTAGAGAAACAAAAAACCAACAACTTGATAGAAAATGGAGTAAGAGATAAGAATAAACAGTTCAAATAAAAATGTAAATATCCCTTGAATATATAAAAAGATACCAACATTCGCTCACAATAGAGAAAAACATATCAAAACATAGAAAAACTAAAATTAATTATTTAATATTGCACTAGGATACTATTTCTCACCTATAGGTTTGAAAACACCCAGAAATTAGTTGGCATAATCTATTGGTAAAAGGTATAGGGGAGGGACTCCCTGGTGGCCCAGTGGTTAAGAATCCACCTTGCAATGCAGGGGATGTGGGTTCAATCCCTGGTCAGGGAACTAAGATATTACATACCATGGAGCAACCAATCCCTCCACAACTGCAGAGTCCGTGTGTCACAGGGAAAGATCCCACATGTGGCAAGGAAGATCCCGCGTGCTGCAACTAAGATGCAGTGCAGCCAAATAGATAGATACATTTTTTAAATAAATAAAAGATGTAGGGGAAACAGATCTTCTCCTGCATGGCTGTTGGGAATAAAAGAACAGTCTAAAACAACTAGAGGAGAAGTTAGCAAGGTCTTGTATATGTGCATTTACATACGCACTTACCCTTTTATTATCAATCTCAGTTTTAGGATTTATTCCAAAGGTACCCAACAAGAATATGGAAGAAAATTATGCAGAAAGCTCTGTGTGTGTGTGTGTGTGCACATGCACGTGTGTGTGTGTGCTCAGTCATGTTCAACTCTTTGTGACCCTATGGACTATAGCCTCCCCAGCTCCTCTCTCCTTGGGATTTTCCCAGCAAGAATACTGGAGTGGGTTGCCATTTCCAAGGGATCTGCATGACCCAGGGATTGAACCCACGTCTCCTGCATCTCCTGCTTTGGCAGGCAGATTCTTTACCATTGAGCCACCTGGGAAACCCCAGAAGTCTGTTAACTGTGCCACTATTTGAATCTCAGAATGCCAAAAACCTATCAAATGCCCATCACTAGGGTAGGGACCCAGTTGAATTAACTAAGGTATATTCACACAGTGAAGCACTGGTCAACTGTAGAAAAAATGAGGTATATCTTTATATCCTAGCATGGAGACATCTCCAGGATATAGCATTAAGCAGAAAAAGCAAAGAAGAAAATAATGTATAGTTTACTAGCATTTCTCTAACAAGGAGGAATGTGATCTACTTATATAAAATGTAATACATATATTTTTCATTCATCTGTAAAAACAATGGCCAAATAATCTGAAAGCTAAACAAACAAAAAAGTTACTTATATGGGTATGGGGGAAAGAGGTAAGAGAGGATGGGGACAGAAACTGGGAATCAGACTTGTTTGGATATACTTATATTTCATTGATTTGATCTTAAAACCATGTAAATAGTTTAAATAATCACACAGCAAAAATTACACTTAAAATCCTAGTAAAAATCAAAAGCAAATGAAACAAGCCTAATTGTATTTTGTGTGATGAATGAACCACACAAAAAATTGTTCCAAGAGACTTGATAACGCAGTCATTTCTCTGTCCATGTCCAGTGGGATATACTTTAAGTCCCCCCAACCCTTGCCCCAAAATTTTCAGGAATCCTATTCTTCATTGTGTGTATGTGTATGTGTATGTGTGTATAGTTCTGAAGTCCATTGGAAAGACAAAACAATGATAAGCCCAGTAGAAATGAGTACCCTTAGTGCCAGACTGCAGTCTTCAAATGCTCATTTCCTGCCAAAAAATTAGTTGATTTACACGTACCACAATGTGAACTTCCTTGGTGGCTCGACAGTAAAGAATCTGCCTGCAATGTTGGAGACCGGGGTTTGATCCCTGGGTCAGGAAGACCTCCTGGAGCAAACAGCAACCCACTCCAGTATTCTTGTCTGGGAAACCCCATGAACAGAGAAGCCTGGCAGGCTATAGTCCACTATAACCTCGTAAAGAGTTAGACACAACTTAGTGACTAAACAACAGCTGTACTGCAATATAAAATAACAATTAAATTTTAAAAAAAGATTTAGACTGAGTGGTCTCTAAATTGCCTTCTAACTTGAAAGACCTTGGGGACACATTTCCTATTAAAAGAAATGTCTGGGTTATCAAGTGTACTCAATGTCTATCCAAACAACAACTACTGGATGGAAGGTGCAGTATTCAGCAAAAGGTTGTCATGTTAAAATGAGATGCATGGACAATATGTTAACAGACATCCTTACTCCCCTCCCTACCGCCACCTCCCCCTCTCTGGCAGCATCCTCTTGACTTGTTTGCACAGCACCTGGTCCCTTCTCAGGCCAGAATCCACGCCCTTCCCAGAGCCCCCTATCCTACTGTCCCTGCAGCTCTGTCTCCCTGGGATCTGTTCTCAGCCAGGCTCACCTGATTTAAGGGCTTGATGAGTTGTCTGGTTTCCTCCAGAGAAGCTGTTTGAGCTCCTGTGTTTGCTCTAACTGCTGCACCTCTGAGACCTCGGAGCCAGGAAGCAGATTGGGTGGGGCCAGTGAAAACAGTGTTTTGTTTTTAAAAAGACAGAAATGTTGCCCCATCATTTGGTGGGTGACTCAGTTTTGCCTGGTGGCTCAGACGGTAAAGCATCTGCCTACAATGCGGGAGACCAGGGTTCAATCCCTGCATCCAGAAGCTCCTCTGGAGAAGGAAATGGCAACCCACTCCAGTACTCTTGCCTGGAAAATCCCAGGGATGGAGGAGCATGGTAGGCTACAGTCCATGGGGTCGCAAAGAGTCAAATACAACTGAGCGACTTCACTTCAATTTTGCCAAGTTGAAAGCTTTTTCTCCATGTGTCTGCTATGACACAAGAATTTTGAAAATTTTACTTGCTGTATGGGGTTATAGTAAAGTGAAGTGAAAGTCACTCAGTCATGTCTGACTCTGTGACCCCATGGTCTATACAGCCCATGGAATTCTCCAGGCCATGGAATACTGGAGTGGGTAGCTTTTCCTCCTCTCCAGGGGATCTTCCCAACCCAGGGATCAAACCGGGGTCTCTTGCATTGCAGGCAGATTCTTTACCAACTGAGCTATCAGGGAAGCCCATGGAATGGTATCAACTCTAATATTTAGGCCTCACCCAACGAGAACAAATCCCCAGACTCCCACTGGCAGGAACTGTGACCTGGTGTGCTTACTCACACTGATTTGCAGATGTACGTGGTTATATTTATAAACCTCCAGCAGTGGAACAGAGAGCAGTGGTACTAAAAGGGAGACTACATGGAGGGGACCATTCGTGCGGCCCTTGGCTCCAGGAGTCTGGCATGAGGAATCTCTGTTAGTCCAGGCTCACTCCTCCCAGGGTTCCTGAGTCCCAAGTGTCATCAGAGCCATGGATAGTTACAGACAGTTACAGATATAAGCTTTATTTGCCACTTGGCTCCAATAGCCAAGAAAGCAAGAAGCAAGGAAATGGGTTTTTCTCCCACAGTTTTCTATTTCTGTCAGGAAATCCAGTTTCCTTCCTTACCTGCCTACCTAGGTTCCTAGCCCCACACCTCCAAAATCCACAATGTTTGCTTAGCTATCCCCGAATTCTTAGCCATTCCGTGATCCTAATGGTGGAAGAGGTTGATTTGGAGAACAGGAATTGAGGAAAGAATGTGGAGGCTGCCATAACCATCAGACAGCATCCCATAACTTGCCTTCTTCCTGGGGTTTGTCATTTTGTTTGCACGATTTCTGCTATTATTTTCATTTCTCCCTTTTGGTTCCAATTTGACAACTTTTTTTTTGCTTCATTTCAATCCTTCCCTGAAGAGAATGTTCATCAGTGCTTTCTTAGTAAAGAGGATGCTATAAGTAAAACTTTAACAAGTAGTAAAGGAACAACTGCCATGTACACCGCAGTATATCACAGCACAGACTTCTTTCTGTTTCTTGTAAACCCCTATATTTTCAGCAAATGGGCAACTGGGTGATTTATTGTAAATTCAGTTGTGCAGAGAAAAATACACATCGTGCCTCAGAAGCTACTCTCCCTTATTTGACACTTGAAGGTCACAGCACACCTTCATCACCACGAGGTCACAGCACAGGCTAGAAAACCTAGGTTACAGGCCTGGGTTCCCCTGGTTATTCCTGCTGAAGTGGATAGGAAGGGATAGGCAAGAAAGACTGGGCCAGGGAGAAATTTCATCATGGAAATTGCACTGAACGGTCCTTAGAATCCTTTTCAGACCCCTGAGGCAGACCTGGCCTGAGGATGAAGTGAAAGGGTTTTCCTGGGAGGCTCCAAACCACATCAGGACTCATTCAGAGCAGACCCAGCAGGCAGCACTTCTGAGTTCCACATGAATGAAACAAAATAAACTCTGTTGTAAACTGGAATAGTGTGTGGATATTATATTGCTATCTTTCAAGATCCTAACAAGGAAGTTCTCAAAATGAAAGTGAAAGTGAATTCGCTCAGTCATGTCCCACTCTTTGCGACCCCAGGGACTGTAGCCTACCAGGCTCCTCCCTCTATGGGATTATCCAGGCAACAGTATTGGAGTGGGTTGCCATTTCCTTCTTCAGGGGATCTTCCTGACCCAGGGATCGAACCCAGGGATCGAACCCAGGTCTCCCACATTCCAGGCAGACGCTTTAACCTCTGAGCCACCAGGGGAAATAAATAAATCAGATGGATAATAAATAGCTGAACAGCCTCGTGGCTTTTAACTGTTGTTTATTATGAAAAAAAAAAAAAACCTCAAGAATGGTACTTAAGTGACACTAAGCTTTGAGAGGTCACACATGACTATTTGGAAATGAAAAGTGACATTAGCATTTCTCTCATCCTCTGCAAGTATAACATATTTGTGTTTAGTGGAGATTCAAAGATTCCCAATAAGATAGCAATCTGGAAGACAGTGTCACCTAGGTCCCCATTAGCTCTATTTCATTCAACTACAATGAAGGACAGCAAGAAGGGGAAACTAAACTGTCCAAAGCCTAGGCACACTGCAGAAAGGAAGAGGAGGGGAGCTAGCAATGTGGCCAATGTTTAATTTCAGCTACTGACAGGGTCTCCTCCAAAACATTGAGAGGAGCCCTGCAAACTTGTCACTGATGAACATCCGTAACTGACAAACATTATTTGAAGAAAAAAATTTAAAAGTCTCTAAACATTGTCCTATGTTCATATAACAAATGAAACTTTTTTTCAGAAAAAAATACACTGAATCTTAGAAAGAACAGTGAGCATCTACATCATACTTGAACCATGACCTACTTCCTCCCTCCCCAACCCAGCTTCAGTTGACAGAAACTCCATTCTTGGCAGGGGTGACCAAGAAGACGAGGCTCCCTCTCCCCACAGTTATTCACTGAGAATATAGTATCTTACCAATAGGGGTAGCATTTCTGATCTGCAGAGACTAAATGTATGATAACTAAGATTAAGCCATAGTTTCTAATGGTGGTGGTGGTTTAGTCGTTAAGTTGTGTCCCACTCTAATATATGACACCAAAAGCATCAAAAAAAAAAAAAACAGATAATTTATATTTAATCAAAACTTAAAACACTTTCCCATCAAAGAGCACTATCCAAAAAGTGAAAAGACAACCTGCAGAATGAGAGAAAATATTTGCCAACCATATACCTGGTAAAGATCTAATATCCAGAATATATAACAAACTCTTGTGCTGTGCTAAGTTGCTCAATCATGTCTGACTCTTTGCGACCCCATGGACTGTAGCCCGCCAAGATCCTCTGTCTGCAGGGATTCACCAGGCAAGAATACTGGAGTGGGCTGCCATGCCCTCCTCCAGGAGATCTTCCCAAACCAGGGATCAAACCCACGTTTCCTGCATTGCAGGCGGATTCTTTACCGACTGAGCAGCCAGGGAAGCCGTAACTCTAACAACTCCACAATAAAAAGACAAATTGCTTAATTTTTAAATGGGAAAAAGATTTGAATAGGAATCTCTTCAAATAAGATACACAAATGGCCAATAAACATATCGTTAGGACCAAACTGGAGCCAGGACAGGCTCTAAGGGGCAGGCTAGGCCTGAGGTTTAGTCTCTGGAAAAGCTGAGGCACCGGGACCTCCCGCAGGCAGTGTAGCTAGACCAATCAGAGAAATCCCCGTAGCCCCCCGCCCGCACCAGACCCGAGCCAATCCAGATAGGGATGCGAGGTTTAGAAGTCCCATGCGCGCGTATGGTTTAACCAATCAGCTATGCTGTTACAGAAACAAAGAACTGTCTGTATAAAAGTATATGTGATTCAGAGCTCGGGGCTCTTGTCGGATTCCACTGTGCTGGATGAGATGTGGGCCCTAACTCGAGTTAGCAATAAACCCCTTTATGCTTTTGCATTGCTGTGGACGTCTTATTCTCTCAGTTTTGGGGACTCGGACTCTGGGCATAATACATATGAAAAAAGACAAACATCATCAGTCACTAGGGAAATTCAAATCTACACCAAATAAGATACCACTTCATACTCAGTGGGTTACAATCTTTCAAAAAGAAAAAATAACAAATACTGATAAGTATCTGGATAAATTTAATCTTTATACCCTGCTGGGGAGGATATAACATGGCACAGTTGCTTGTGGAAAGCATTTCAGTGTATCCTGAAAAACTTAAAACATAGATTAACACATGATGTAGTAATTCCACTTCCTAAGTGTCCATCCAAGAGAACTGCCAAGACATGTTCATACCAAAAATTCTACATAAATGGTTAAGCGGCATTATTCATAATAGTCTAAAACAAGTGGAAATAACCCAAATGCACATGAACAGATGAATGGATATATGCATACAATGGAGTATTGTTTAACCATAAAAAGGAGTGGAGTCTGGCTACATGCTACAATGTGAGTGAACCTTGACAGCATTATACTAAGTGAAAGAAACCAGGGAAAAGATACGTAAAGATATGATTATATTTACATGGATGTCCAGAAATGAGAGTGAGCTCATGAGAGTGTCCTTAGGAAGGTTTTAGCTTTTAGTTTCTTGTACTCTATTAACATTTATATTCAGCTTCACTTTTTAGGCCTTTCTTCTCTCTTATGGTTTGAATTGTGTTCCCCTCCAAAGGATACTGAAGCTCTAATCCTACAAATGTGATCTTGCTTGGAAACAAGGTCTCTGCAGATTTGATTGTTAAGGTAAAGTCACTGAGATGAGCCTTAATCTGTACAATTGGTATCCTTATTAGAAGGGAGATATTGGACACAGACACATGCATTGGGAAGACAGTCATATGAAGGCAGAAGCAGAGGTTGAAGTACGGCTGCCTGGGGCCAGTAGAAGCTAGAAGAGGCAAGGAAGTTTGTCACTATGATCCATGAATGACACCAGGATTCTTGGCCTCTGGAGGAGAGGAATTCAATCCAGGGCCAGTGACGAGGCTTGGTCACTCAGAGCTTTTGTGTGATAAAATGGTATTAAGGTATAAAAGAGGTAGAGAGAGCTTCTGACATAGACATCAGAAGGGGGCAGAAAGAGTGCCCACTTGCTAGTTTATAGTAAGGGGTTATATACCTATTAGCAAGATGCTAATTAGAGAAAGGAAATGCCTCAAAACTGAGAGAGTTGCACCAGGCCCCTCACCCATAACATGCATTTTGAGATAGCACTGGCACCAGGTGAGTCATCCCAGGCCATGAAACAATTGACATGAATCTTGAAGAAAGGCAGGTTCTAAGATAAATACATAGTTCATTAACACAGCATAAGAAAAGTGCAGGGGGAACCAGGTGTCATCAGGGCAACCCAGAATTTTAAAAGAAAACTCCTTTTAATTTTGTTTAATTAATAGAGGAGGAATAAAAATCTGACACTTGTGGTTTGTTTCCTCCTGCCTCTTAAGAGAGAGGGGAAAAACGTCTGAAACTTGCAGTCTATTTTCTCCCCTTGGGAGGACCCCTAGCCTTCCTGCCTGTTACTCTCTCAGAAGGATCCTCCTGACAGCCTTCAGGAAGAGCATGGCCCTGCCAACACCTTTATTTTGGAATTCCAGCCTCCAGACTTGTGAGAGAATAAATTATTATAAAAATGATTTATTATCTGTTATTATAAGCCACTTCATTTGTGCTACTTTGTTATGACAGCCCTGGGAAATGAACATGTCCCTCTGTAGTGATTTTCTAAGAAAATCCCTGTTTCAGTGCAGGGAGATGAAATGGCAGGTCTTATATAGGTGTGGGTCAGCAGGGTACTAAAGGGGAATGCAGGCTGCCTCCACATTAGTCTCCTCTGAGAATGGCATGCTAGTGGCAACAATGACCTAAGGAGAACATGGATCCTGGAGGTCAGCTGCTGACCAAAACCAAATCAAGCTGAGACTCACTACAGAACTGAGTGGCATTCAAGTAAACTGTGATCATGAAGTAGCTAATGTGCAAGGCCAAACTCAGAAACACAGAATTTTACCCCCAACCCTGCTTACATAGTGGGATGGGGAGTAGTGCCTGGATCCTGCTGTTCTTTAGACAGGGAGACAGAAATGGCAGATGCTTGAAAGACATGTCATGTTCTGCCTCTATGGTGGTTCAGAACCATTTCCAGACTGTTCATCAGAAATCATGGAGGCCAGAAGGAAGTGACACAATATTTTCCAAGTGTTGAAAGAAAAGAACTATCAACCCAGAATTCTATAACCAGAGAAAACATCCTTCAAGAATGAAAGGACAGAAGCCATCAGGGATACTCCAATCTCAGTCACCATCTTACTTCAACCTCATGAGAGACTTCAGCTGATGCCAACATGAAGCAGAAGAACCATCCAGTCAAGCCCTGTTCAAATATCTGACCCAGAGGATTGTGAGCAAATAAAACACTTGTTTTGGAAAACCAAAAAACAAAAAAATGAATGAAAGGACAGAGACTTCCCGGGTGGTCCACTGGTTAAGAATCTATCTTGAAATGCAGGGGACATGGTTTCAAGTGCTGGTTGGGGAACTAAGATGCCACATGCCTCAGGGCAACTAAGGCCACCCACCGCAATTAGAAGCCCACACACTTAGGGGTTTCCCTGGTGGCTCAGACAGTAAAGAATCTGCCTACAATGCATGAGACCTGGGTTCAATCCCTGGGTCAGGAAGATCTCCTGGAGAGGGAAATGATGGCCCACTCCATTGAAAATTCTTGCCTAGAGAATTCCATGGACAGAGGAGCCTGGCAGATTACAGTCCATGGGGTTTCAAAGAGTTGGACACAACTGAGCAACTAACATATTACATTACATTATGCAACTAAGACCCAATGCAGCCAAATAAATAAATAAAATAAAAATAACTGCATGCATGTGCAGTCAAAGCTGGACAATTATGAACAAATAAGATACACTTCTGAATAAAGTACTGCTCGTGATCACTATGCCCAGCGCTGCCAAGAAGGTGGGCAGACCACCTAAGCTGTCCCTACAGTCAACCTGCTGATCTGCCCCCAGCTTCACTCCTTTTAGGAACCAGCCTGTCCTCCTCAGAGAGTGAGCCAGGGCACCTGTTTTCTCTTATCACTCCCCCCTGCTATAGCACAGGTCCCAGTAAATCTGTGCCTGAATTTCTCATCTGACTTCTTACCAGTTTCTATCGATTAAACTGTCCAAGGACCTGAGTTGGTAATTGTGTCATCTTTGTTTTGTTTCAATTTTTTCGTTTTAGTCTCTGGTTGAGCCCTTGTGATGAATAATTTAAATGAGTACATTTTGGATGAGAGGGAAAAAAAAAAAGAACAGGGTCATTTGCAAAGTTTCAATTTAAAATTTAAAAAAAGCATCAATTTGCAAATTTTCTTCCAAATCACAGAGCTCCCTAATGCTGGGGTGAAGAAATGCAGCAGTAATCAAAGGTCAAAATGGCATTTTCCAAACCTCCCTTAACAGAAAGGGATTCCCTGGGGGCTAAGACAGTAAAGAGTCTGCCCATAATGTGGGAGACCGGAGTTTGATCCCTGGGGTGGGGAGATCGCCTGGAGAAGGAAATGGCAACCCACTCCAGTATTCTTGCCTGGAAAATCCCATGGACAGAGGAGCCTGGCAGGCTACAGTCTATAAGGTCACAAAGAGTCAGACCCGACTTTCAGTTGGTCAGTTATGTCTGACTCTTTGTGGACTCATGGAATCCACCAGGCTCCTCCGTCCATGGAATTTTCCAGGCAAGAAAACTGGAGTGGGTTGCCATTTCCTTCTCCAGGGGATCTTCCCAACCCAGGGATCGAACCTGCAACCCTTTGGTCTCCTGCACTGGCAGGAGGACTCTTTACCACTAACACTATCTGGGAAGCCATATTAGATTACATTTTACACATAAATTTAAACAGCAAAAAAAGATCAATTCTTTTGTGTTATCCCCAGGACCTCAACCATACAGTCAAATGTGTATGTTCCTAAAGATAAGGGCACACCTTATTTTATTAGAGTAAATCTGTACCTTGCTGTGATAGTTATCATGAAACTTTAGCCACAAATCTGTCTATAGACAATAAAAATTCAGACATATAGAATGTAAAGGTACTACTGTGCTGATAATAGCTAGTACAGATGTCAGCAAAACAATAGTTTCCAACTGTGGACAAGAAACATCCTTCTACATTGGAACAAATGAAGAAAGAGCCTTGAGGAAACTACCAAAATGACACCATTAGTGGTCCTAAGATGGCAGAGGAACAGGACGGGGAGACCACTTTCTCCACCACAAATTCATCAAAAGAACATTTAAACGCTGAGTAAATTCCACAAAACCACTTCTGAATGCTGGCAGAGGACATCAGGCACCCAGAAAAGTAGCCCATTGTCTTCGAAAGGAGGTAGGAAAAAATATAAAAGACAAAAAGAGAGACAAAAGAGGTAGGGATGGAGCTCCGTCTCAGGAAGGGAGTCTTAAAAAGAGAGAAGTTGTTGATGTAGGGCAAAACCAATACAGTATTGTAAAGTAAAATTTTTTAAAAAAAAGTAAAAAGGCGCAAAAATTATAGCCCACAGAAAAAAAAAAGAGAGAGAAGTTTACAAACACCAGGAAAAACTCTCACTGCTGAGTCTGTGGTGAGCCTTGGAACCACAGAGAGCAACATAACTGGAAGGAAAAATAAATAAATAATTAAAATCCACAGATTACGTGCCCAGTGGTAACTCCCCCAGTGGAGAAGCAGCGCAGAAGCCTGCACCCACCGCTAGCAAGCAGAGGCGGGGCAGGCAGGCATGGGCTGCATTGCTTAGAGTAAGGATCAGGCCCGAATTCCCCGAGGGCATTCTGAGGGAACTAACTTGGACTAGCAAACCAGACTGTGGGATAGCTACCACGCAAAAAACCCTAACCTAAGACAACGCCACAGGACTGGGAAAGGTCAGTTTTCATTCCAATCCCAAAGAAAGGCAATGCCAAAGAATGCTCAAACTACTGCACAATTGCACTCATCTCACATGCTAGTAAAATAATGCTCAAAATTCTCCAAGCCAGGCTTCAGCAATATGTGAACCATGCACTTCCAGATGTTCAAGCTGGTTTTAGAAAAGGCAGAGGAACCAGAGATCAAATTGCCAACATCTGCTGGATCATGGAAAAAGCAAGAGAGTTCCAGAAAACCATCTATTTCTGCTTTATTGACTATGCCAAAGCCTTTGACTGTGTGGATCACAAGAAACTGTGGAAAATTCTGAAAGAGATGGGAATACCAGACCACCTGACCTGCCTTTTGAGAAACCTATATGCAGGTCAGGAAGCAACAGTTAGAACTGGACATGGAACAACAGACTGGTTCCAAATAGGAAAAGGAGTATGTCAAGGCTGTATATTGTCACCCTGCTTATTTAACTTCTATGCAGAGTACATCATGAGAAACGCTGGGCTGGAAGAAGCACAAGCTGGAATCAAGATTGTCAGGAGAAATATCAATAACCTCAGACATGCAGATGACACCACCCTTATGGCAGAAAGTGAAGAGGAACTAAAAAACCTCTTGATGAAAGTGAAAGAGGAGACTGAAAAAGTTGGCCTAAAGCTCAACATTCAGAAAACAAAGATTATGGCATCCGGTCCCATCACTTCATGGGAAGTAGATGGGGGAACAGTGGAAACAGTGTCAGACTTTATTTTTTTTTGGCTCCAAAATCACTGCAGATGGTGATCACAGCCATGAAATTAAAAGACGCTTACTCCTTGGAAGGAAAGTTATGACCAACCTAGATAACATATTCAAAAGCAGAAATGTTACTTTGCCAACAAAGGTCCGTCTAGTCAAGGCTATGTTTTTTCCCATAGTCATGTATGGATGTGAGAGTTGGACTGTGAAGAAAGCTGAGTGCTGAAGAATTGATGCTTTTGAACTGTGGTGTTGGAAAAGACTCTTGAGAGTCCCTTGGACTGCAAGGAGATCCAACCAGTCCATTCTGAAGCAGATCAGCCCTGGGTGTTCTTTGGAAGGAATGATGCTGAAGCTGAAACTCCAGTACTTTGGCCACCTCATGCGAAGAGTTGACTCATTGGAAAAGACTCTGATGCTGGGAGGGATTGGAGGCAGATGGAAAGGGGACCACAGAGGATGAGATGGCTGGATGGCATCACCGACTCTTTGAACATGAGTTTGAGTGAACTCTGGGAGTTGGTAATGGACAGGGAGGGGTGGCGTGCTGCAATTCATGGGGTCACAAAGAGTCGGACACGACTGAGCAACTGAACTGAAGTGAACTGTAGCGAACTGAAGACACCACCAGGCCCACTCACAGAACAAAGGACTGAGCAGAGATAGCTGGCTGCAGACCATACCCCTCCGGTGATAGGCAGCCAGAACCGGAAGGGGGCAATCGCAGCCCCAGAGAGCCATTATCTACCAAACTGCAAGCAGTCTTCTTCTTTCTCTTCTTCTTTCTTCTCTTTCTTCTTCTTTCTCTAACTAAGACTTCTTGGGGTTCTGGATGGTCAACATCTGCCTGAGAAGGTGCGCTGGTTGTACACCCAGAAAACTGAGCAGCAGGGACTGGGGAGGCAATAAGTCACAGAGACCGCGCTTGCCAAACAACACTTCACCTGAGCTGCTCGGACCTGGGAAGGGCACAAAACATAGGCCCAACTGAGTCTGCCTCTGAGGACTACCCAAGTGCCTGAACCTGAGCGGCTTAGACCTGGGAGGTGCATGCAGCCCAGGGCCAGCCTCAGACGGTTCCCGGCGGAGCAACCTAGAGCCTGAGCAGTGTGGGCAGGGAGGGCACATGCACCGTGAGTGGGGGCAGGCCCAGTGTGGCTGAGACACTGCGATCACATGCAAGTGTTATTTGTTTGCAGCATCCCTCCTTCCCCACAGTGTGACTGAACAAGTGAGCCTAAGAAGTGTCCACCACCGCCACTTTGTGTCAGGGCAGAAATCAGACACTGAAGAGACCAGCAAACAAAAGAAGCTAAAACAGAGGGAACCGCCTTGGAAGTAACAGGTGCAATATATTAAAACCCTGTAGTTAGGACCAACTACATAGGAAGGGGCCTATAGATCTTGAGAAATATAATCTGGATCAAGGAACTATCCGAAAATGAACTGACCCCACACTGCCCACAACAATACCAGAGAAAGTCCTAGATATATTTTTACTATTTTTACTATCATTCTTTTCTTTTTATTTTTTTTTAATTTTAAGTCCTCTATTACTCCTTTAATTTTCATTTTTATAACCTACTATTAATTTGAAAAAAAAGAGAGACCGTATTTTTTAAAGCAAACTTCATATATATATGTTTTTATAATTTTGTGACTTTTTTCCTTTCTTTTCTTTAATATTGTATTTTTTAAAATTCAACCTCTACTCTAGATTTTTAATCTTTGCTTTTTGGTATTTGTTATCAATTTTGTACTTTTAAGAACCTAATCTTCAGTACCCGTTTTTACTTGGGAGCAAGATTACTGGCTTGACTGCTCTCTCCCCCTTTAGACTCTCCTTTTTCTCCACCAGGTCACCTCTATCTCCTCCCTCCCCCTTCTCTTCTCTACCCAACTCTGTGAGTCTCTTTGTGTGATCCAGACAGTGGAGAACACAGGGAACTGATTACTGGCTGGATCTGTCTCTCTCCTTTTGATTCCCCCTTTATCCTCATGGACACCTCTGTCTCCTTCCTCCCTCTTCTCTTCTCTGTATAACTCCGTGAACATCTCTGAGCGGTCCCGACTGTGGAGCACACATAAGGAAGTGATTACTGGCTAGCTTGCTCTCTCCTCTTTTGATACACCTTATCTCATTCAGGTCACCTTTAACTCCCTCCTCCCTCTTCTCTTCTCCATGTAACTCTGTGAACCTCTTTGGATTTCCCTCACTGTGGAGAAACTTTTCATCTTTAACCTAGATGTTTTATCAATGATGCTGTATAGATGGAGAAGTCTTGAGGCTACTATAAAAATAAGACTGAAAACCAGAAGCAGGAGGCTTAAGTCCAAATCCTGAGAACACCAGAGAACTCCTGACTCCAGGGAACATTAATCAACAGGAGCTCACCAAACGCCTCCATACCTACACTGAAACCAAGCACCACCCAAGAGCCAACAAGTTCCAGAGCAAGACATACCATGCAAATTCTCCAGGAACACAGCCCTGAGCTTCAATATACAGGCTGCCCAAAGTCACTCCAAACCCACTGACATCTCATAACTCACTGCTGGACACTTCATTGCACTCCACAGAGAAATCCAGCTCCACCCACCAGAACACCAACACAAGCTTCCCTAACCAGGAAACCTTGACAAGCCACCCATACAACACGACCCACAGTGAGGAAACTGCACAATAAAGAGAACTCCACAAACAGCCAGAATACAGAAAGGCCACCCCAAACACAGCAACATAAACAAGATGAAGAGACAGAGAAATACCCAGCAGGTAAAGGAACAGGATAAATGCACACCAAGCCAAACAAAAGAGAAAGAGATAGGGAATCTACCTGATAAAGAATTCCAAATAATGATAGTGAAAATGATCCAAAATCTTGAAATCAAAATGGAATCACAGATAAATAGCCTGGAGACAAGGATTGAGAAGATACAAGAAAGGTTTAACAAGGACCTAGAAGAAATTTTTTAAGTCAATATATAATAAATAATGCAATAAATGAGATCAAAAACACTCTGGAGGGAACAAATAGTAGGGAGGCAGAAAATAGGATTAGTGAAGTAGAAGAAAGAATGGTAGAAATTAATCAGAGAAGAAAAAAGAAAAACGAATTAAAAGAAATGAGGACAATCTCAGAGACCTCCAGGACAATGTTAAATGCCCCAACACTCGAATCATAGGAGTTCCAGAAGAAGAAGACAAAAAGAAAGACCATGAGAAAATACTTGAGGAGATAATAGTTGAAAACTTCCCTAAAATGGGGAAGGAAATAATCACCCAAGTCCAAGAAACACAGAGAGTCCCAAACAGGATAACCCAAGGTGAAACACCCCAAGACACATATTAATCAAATTAACAAAGATCAAACACAAAGAACAAATATTAAAAGCAGCAAGGGAGAAACAACAAATAACACACAAGGGATTCCCATAAGGATAACAGCTGATCTTTCAATAGAAACTCTTCAGGCCAGGAGGGAATGGCAAGACATACTTAAAGTGATGAAAGAAAATAATCTACAGCCCAGATTACTGTACCAGCAAGGATCTCACTGAAATATGAAGGAGAAATCAAAAGCTTTACAGACAAGCAAAAGCTGAGAGAATTCAGCACCACCTAACCAGCTCTCCAACAAATGCTAAAGGATATTCTCTAGACAGGAAACACAAAAAGGGCATATAAACCCAAACCCAAAACAATAAAGTAAATGGCAACAGGATCATACTTATCAATAATTACCTTAAACATAAATGGGTTGAATGCCCCAACCAAAAGGCAAAGACTGGCTGAATGGATACAAAAACATGATCCCTATATATGCTGCCTATAAGAAACCCACCTCGAAACAAGGGACACATACAGACTGAAAGTGAAGGGCTGGAAAAAGATATTCCACGCAATTGGAGACCAAAAGAAAGCAGGAATAGCAATACTCATATCAGATAAAATAGACTTTAAAACAAAGGCTGTGAAAAGAGACAAAGAAGGCCACTATGTAATGATCAAAGGATCAATCCAAGAAAAAGATATAACAATTTTAAATATATATGCACCCAACTTAGGAGCACCACAATATGTAAGGCAAATGCTAACAAGTATGCAAGAGGAAATTAACAATAACACAATAATAGTGGGAGACTTTAATACCCCACTCACATCTATGGATAGATCAACTCAACAGAAAATTAACAAAGAAATGCAAACTTTAAATGATACAATAGACCAGCTAGACCTACTTGATATCTACAGAACATTTCACTCCAAAACAATGAATTTCATCTTTTTCCCAAGCGCACGCAGAACCTTCTCCAGGATAGATCATATCCTGGGCCATAAATCTAGCCTTGGTAAATTCAAAAAAAAAAAAAAAAATGAAATCATCCCAAGCATCTTTTCTGACCACAATGCAGTAAGATTAGCTCTCAATTACAGGAGAAAAACTATTTAAAATTCCAACATATGGAGGCTGAACAACACATTCTGAATAATCAACAAATCACAGAAGAAATCAAAAAAGAAATCAAAATATGCATAGAAACAAATAAAAATGAAAACACAACAACCCAAAACCTGTGGGACACTGTAAAAGCAGTGCTAAGAGGAAGGTTCATAGCAATACAGGCTTACCTCAAGAAACAAGAAAAAAGTCAAATAAATAACCTAACTCTACACCTAAAGCAAATAGAAAAGGAAGAAATGAAGAATCCCGGTTAGTAGAAGGAAAGAAAACTTAAAAATTGGAGCAGAAATAAGTGCAAAAGAAACAAAAGAGACCATAGCAAAAATCAACAAAGCCAAAAGCTGATTCTTTCAAAGGATAAATAAAATTGACAAACCATTAGCCAGACTCATCAAGAAACTAAGGGAGAAAAATCAAGTCAATAAAATTAGAAATGAAATTGGAGAGATCACAACAGACAACACAGAAATACAAAGGATCATAAGAGACTACTATCAGCAATTATATGCCAATAGAATGGACAACGTGGAAGAAATGGACACATTCTTAGAAAAGTACAACTTTCCAAAACTGAACCAGGAAGAAATAGAAAATCTTAACAGACCCATCACAAGCACGGAAATTGAAACTGTAATCAGAAATCTTCCAACAAACAACAGCCCAGGTCCAGACAGCTTCACAGCTGAATTCTACCAAAAATTTCTAGAAGAGCTAACACCTATCCTACTCAAACTCTTCCAGAAAATTGCAGAGGAAGGTAAACTTTCAAAATCATTCTATGAGGCCACCATCACCTTAATACCAAAACCTGACAAAGATGCCACCAAAGAAGAAAACTACAGGCCAATATCACTGATAAACATGGATGCAAAAATCCTTAACAAAATTCTAGCAATCAGAATCCAAAAACACATTAAAGAGATCATACACAATGACCAAGTGGGCTTTATCCCAGGGATGCAAGGATTCTTCAATATCCACAAATCAATCAATTAACAAATTGAAAAATAAAAGCCATATGATCATCTCAATAGATGCAGAGAAAGCCTTTGACAAAATTCAACATCCATTTATGATAAAAACTCTCCAGAAAGCAGGAATACAGGGAACATACCTCAACATAATAAAAGCTATATATGACACACCCACAGAGAACATTATCCTCAATGATGAAAAATTGAAAGCATTTCCCCTAAAGTCAGGAACAAGACAAGGGTGCCCACTCTCACCACTATTCAACATAGTTTTGGAAGTTTTGGCCACAGCAATCAGAGCAGAAAAAGAAATAAAAGGAACCCAAATTGGACAAGAAGAAGTAAAACTCTGACTGTTTGCAGATGACATGATCCTCTACATAGAAAACCCTAAAGACCCCACCAGAAAACGACTAGAGCTAATCAATGAATACAGTAAAGTTGCAGGATATAAAATCAACACACAGAAATCCCTTGCATTCCTATACACTAAAAATGAGAAAATAGAAAGAGAAATTAAGGAAACAATTCCATTCACCACTGCAACGAAAAGAATAAAATACTTAGGAATATATCTACCTAAAGAAACTAAAGACCCATATATAGAAAACTATAAAACACTGGTGAAAGAAATCAAAGAGGACACTAATAGATGGAGAAATATACCGTGTTCATGGATCAGAAGAATCAATATAGTGAAAATGAGTATACTACCTAAAGCAATCTATAGATTCAATGCAATCCCTATCAAGCTACCAACGGTATTTTTCACAGAGCTAGAACAGATAATTTCACCATTTGTATGGAAATACAAAAATCCTCGAATAGCCAAAGCAATCTTGAGAAAGAAGAATGGAACTGGAGGAATCAACCTGCCTGACTTCAGGATTTACTACAAAGCCACAGTCAGCAAGACAGTATGATACTAACACAAAGACAGAAATATAGATCAATGGAATAAAATAGAGAGCCCAGAGATAAATCCACACACCTATGGACACCTTATCTTTGACAAAGGAGGCAAGAATATACAATGGAGAAAAGACAATCTCTTTAACAAGTGGTGCTGGGAAAACTGGTCAACCACTTGTAAAAGAATGAAACTAGAACAGTTTCTAACATCATACACAAAAATAAACTCAAAATGGATTAAAGATCTAAATGTAAGACCAGAAACTTTAAAACTCCTAGAGGAGAACATAGGCAAAACACTCTCTGACATAAATCACAGCAGGATCCTCTATGACCCACCTCCCAGAATATTGGAAATAAAAGCAAAAATAAACAAATGGGACCTAATTAAAATTAAAAGCTTCTGCACAACAAAGGAAACTCTAAGCAAGGTGAAAAGACAGCCTTCAGAATGGGAGAAAATAATAGCAAATGAAGCAACTGACAAACAACTAATCTCAAAAATATACAAGCAACTCCTGCAGCTCAATTCCAGAAAAATAAATGACCCAATCAAAAAATGGGCCAAAGAACTAAACAGACATTTCTCCAAAGAAGACATACAGATGGCTAATAAACACATGAAAAGATGCTCTACATCACTCATTATCAGAGAAATGCAAATCAAAACCACAATGGGGTACCATTTCACACCAGTCAGAATGGCTGCCATCCAAAAATCTACAAGCAATAAATGCTGAAGAGGGTGTGGAGAAAAGGGAACACTCTTACACTAGTGGTGGGAATGCAAACTAGTACAGCCACTATGGAGAACAGTGTGGAGATTCCCTTAAAAACTGGAAATAGAACTGCCACATGACCCAGCAATCCCACTCTTGGGCATACACACCGAGGAAACCAGAATTGAAAGAGACACATGTGCCCCAATGTTCATCGCAGCACTGTTTATAATAGCCAGGACATGGAAGCTACCTAGATGTCCATCAGCAGATGAATGGATAAGAAAGCTGTGGTACATATACACAATGAAGTATTACTCAGCCATTAAAAAGAATACATTTGAATCAGTTCTAATGAGATGGATGAAACTGGAGCCTATTATACAGAGTGAAGTAAGCCAGAAAGAAAAACACCAATACACTATACTAATGCATAGATATGGAATTTAGAAAGATGGCAATGATAACCCTGGATGCGAGACAGCAAAAGAGACACAGATGTGTAGAGCAGTCTTTGGGACTCTGTGGGAGAGGGAGAGGGTGGGATGATTTGGGGGAATGGTATTGAAACATGTATAATATCATATATGAAATGAATCACCAGTCCAGGTTCAGTGCAGGATACAGGATGCTTGGGGCTAGTGGACTGGGATGACCCAGAGGGATGGTATGGGGAGGGAGGTGGGAGGGGGGTTCAGGATGGGGAACACATGTACACCTGTGGTGGATCATGTTGATGTATGGCAAAACCAATACAATATTGTAAAGTAGAATAAATAAATAAATCAAAAAAAAAAAGAAAAGAAACACCAACAGCCTTACTGTCTGACTGTCTTGGTGCAGTGAGGGGTGCCTGGGTTCGTTGAGGTCCCAACCTTTGTTCTTTCTCCTTTTTCAGCCTTTGTATCTACTTCCCCATCAGCTCATTGCTCAGACCAATACTTGCCAACACAACCATGAGCAAACCTGGCAAATGGACTGTCTTGGGCAAACTGGAAGCACAGGTTCCAGAATATTTTGAGCAACACTGGTGGGGCCACTTGTCATCAACTCAGGAGGCAAGCAAAGAACTCTCTGCCTACTTCTTCTTTCCTATCAGATTACACCTTTGAAATAGGCCCTGGCTGTTAAAACTCCATGAGCTTGTCAGTATACCCAAGATTCTCTAAATTAAAAAATACACTCTGCCATCAAAATAAAAAAAAAAAAAAAAGAAAGAAAGAAAACGACACCATTGATGATGAGCTTGGCCTTCTAGCCAAACTCTTGTCAAAGCAAAAATTTGCTTGTTGCCACTTGTTATCTGGTTGTAAATTTCACTTTGGACCTGGTTCTTGAAATGCAGTCTATTGAAACTTTCATACACCGTATTAGTACTGTTTGGGTTTGGAAGTCAAGGAGACAAAGGGAGGCAAGGAGTGTTAACAACAGCTATTTCCAAACCAGTGCCCTCTACTTATACAGTCTTTGCTTGGTACCCAAATGCAGAGGAGCACAGTGTAAACAGCTACATGTGCTGCCAGGTTATGTGTCGATGACTACACAGTTGGATTCTACCAGCTTTGTTCTTCACAGGTACAGTTCAGTTCAGTTCAGTTCAGTTGCTCAGTCGTGTCTGACTCTTTGCGACCCCATGAATCGCAGCACACCAGGCCTCCCTGTCCATCAACAACACCCGGAGTTCACTCAGACTCACCTCTATCAAGTCCGTGATGCCATCCAGCCATCTCATTCTCTGTCATCCACTTTTCGTCCTGCCCCCAGTCTCTCTCAGCATCAGAGTCTTTCCCAATGAGTCAACTCTTCACATGAGGTGGCCAAAGTACTGTAGTTTCAGCTTTAGCATCATTCCTTCCAAAGAAATCCCAGGGTTGATCTCCTTCAGAATGGACTGGTTGGATCTCCTTGCAGTCCAAGGGACTCTCAAGAGTCTTCTCCAACACCACACTTCAAAAGCATCAATTCTTCGGTGCTCAGCTTTCTTCACAGTCCAACTCTCACATCCATACATGACCACTGGAAAAACCATAGCCTTGACTAGACGGACCTTAGTCGGCAAAATAATGTCTCTGCTTTTTAATATGCTATCTAGGTTGGTCATAACTTTTCTCCCAAGGAGTAAGTGTCTTTTAATTTCATGGCTGCAATCATCATCTGCAGTGATTTTGGAGCCAAAAAAAAATAAAGTCTGACACTGTTTCCACTGTTCCCCCATCTATTTCCCGTGAAGTGATGGGACTAGATGCCATGATCTTTGTTTTCTGAATGTTGAGCTTTAAGCCAACTTTTTCAGTCTCCTCTTTCACTTTCATCAAGAGTTTTTTTAGCTCCTCTTCACTTTCTGCCATAAGGGTGGTGTCATCTGCATATCTCAGGTTATTGATATTTCTCCCAGCAATCTTGATTCCAGCTTGTGCTTCCTCCAGTCCAGCATATCTCATGATGTACTCTGCATAGAAGTTAAATAAGCAGGGTGACAATATACAGCCTTGACATACTCCTTTTCCTATTTGAAACCAGTCTGTTGTTCCATGTCCAGTTCTAAGTGTTGCTTCCTGACCTGCATACAGATTTCTCAAGAGGCAAGTCAGTTGGTCGGTATTCCCATCTCTTTCATAATTTTCCAGTTTATTGTGATCCACACAGTCAAAGGCTTTGGCATAGTGAATAAAACAGAAGTAGATGTTTTTCTGGAACTCTTGCTTTTTCCATGATCCAGTGGATGTTGGCAATTTGATCTCTGGTTCCTCTGCCTTTTCTAAAACCAGCTTGAACATCTGGAAGTTCATGGTTCATGTATTGCTGAAGCCTGGCTTGGAGAATTTTAAGCATTACTTTACTAGCGTGTGAGATGGGTGCAATTGTGTGGTAGTTTGAACATTCTTTGGCATTACCTTTCTTTGGGATTGGAGTGAAAACTGACCTTTTCCAGTCCTGTGGCCACTGCTGAGTTTTCCAAATTTGCTGGCATATTGAGTACAGCACTCTCACAGCATCATGTTTCAGGATTTGAAATAGCTCAAGTGGAATCCCATTACCTCCACTAGCTTTGTTCGTAGTGATGCTTTCTAAGGCCCACTTGACATCACAATCCAGGATGTCTGGCTCTAGGTGAGTGATCACACCATCGTGATTATCTTGGTCATGAAGATCTTTTTTGTACAGTTCTTCTGTGTATTCCTGCCACCTCTTCTTAATATCTTCCGCTTCTGTTAGGTCCATACCATTTCTATCCTTTATCGAGCCCATCTTTGCATGAAATGTTCCCTTGGTATCTCTAATTTTCTTGAAGAGATCTCTAGTATTTCCCATTCTGTTGTTTGCCTCTATTTCTTTGCACTGATGGCTGAAGAAGGCATTCTTATCTCTTCTTGCTATTCTTGGAACTCTGCATTCAGATGCTTATATCTTTCCTTTTCTCCTGTGCTTTTTGCTTCTCTTCTTTTCACAGCTATTTGTAAGGCCTCCTCAGACAGCCATTTTGCTTTTTTGCATTTCTTTTCCATGGGGATGATCTTGATTCCTGTCTCCTGTACAATGTCACGAACCTCCGTCCATAGTTCATCAGGCACTCTATGTATCAGATCTAGTCCCTTAAATCTATTTCTCACTTCCACTGTATAATCATAAGGGATTTGATTTAGGTCGTACCTGAATGGTCTAGTGGTTTTCCCTACTTTCTTCAATTTCAGCCATCAACTACAGAAATATGGCCACAGTATTAGTAGAAATTTTGGGGCATAGTATTTCCAGTGAAATCAGTAATTTACAAAGCAGTTCTAAGTGAAGTACCCAGTGAGGAGCCAAGATTGGAAAGACTTTAAGAAATCCAGCAGTAAGAAACAAACAAGTACTGTTCTCAAGCTGTATGAGAAACCACCCCAGAATATGAAACCACAAGGAAGAAATAGTAAGCCTGATTATCATAAACAGCCCCTACAAAATAAAGGGCAAAGGAGGCCAAAATCTGTGAAACAGGAAGTGCATAATCAAGTATCAGTCAACAGCCAGAGACCCTGAGATAGAGGGGAAAATCAGGAACCTAGAGATGACACTTTCGGTGCTTTCAGCACTCAAACAACCTGAAATAACAGGCAGCAAATGGCTGGAGGGGGAAAAAAATGGAAAAAATTTAAAAGAGACAGATCTTCTCCAGGAGCTAAAAGATTTAGAATTGAGTCTTTTAAATATTCATAGAAAACAAGTTGCATACCAGAAATCAGTACAAATATATCTTCTTGTTAAATCTGATGGAGTGTTCTGAATATTCTTTGGCCCACATTTGTTGTTCACCTGCTATTTATTTAATATTCTGAATAGACAGGAAAGGTTTTTTGTTCAATTAATTTTTTTCCAATGTGGGGAGGATGAGGAGTAAGATGTGTTGTTGTTTTTTCAACCAAAGCTTGTTGAACTAAAAGAGAGATATTACTATCTACTCAGGGACAGGATCTCATACATGAGTTAAAACATCTTAAAAAGATTTTGTAAATATTTGCTTATTTAGCTGTGTCGAGTCTTAGCTGCGGTACACAGGATCTTTGCTGTGGCTCATGGGCTTAATTGCCTCAGGAAACATGGGATCTCTGTTACCTGACCTAGGATCAAAACCGCATCCCCTGCATTGGAAGGAGGTTTCCTAACCACTGGACCACCAAGGAAGTCCCTTTATTTGCTTTTTTTTTTAAGAGAGGAGAGCAAAGAAAAGTGAGTGACCAAAAAGGGAGAGGAATCCTGTGTGCTGACTCTTGTACTCAGCAGAGTCTCTGGTAAATTGTCTAAAACTGAAAAAAGAAAGAAAAGGCTGAATATGAATAAATGTGTGTGAATGCTGGGTTTTTTTATAAAACTGAAAACTCTGAGTTAGAGTCATAGGCTGAAATACAAAAAATGCATAATTTCTTGGGAATGAGGAAACAGAAAAAGCTGAGGAAGAAGTAAAAAGAACTCAGAAATTGTGGGAAGGACTCTGAACTCTCACATTTGTGGTAATTACAGCCTAGACCAAATTTCACCAATTCATCAAAGAGTAGGGGATCTCAAGTGACATCTGAGTGATGAATCATAAATTGAGGGTCTTGGACATATTAAATATCAGGATATAATTCAAAACAGAGTCTTCTGTCACCAAGGATTTTACAATATACTTGGGGATACAGATAAGAAGTATTCATAGCAAGCCTGATCTGGGTGTGCAATAAATGTGATAGAATCAAATAGGGGCACTTCAGTCAGTCTTGGGTGAGTCAGAAAACTTTCCTTTAGAATATGAGATGTAAGGAACTTCCCTGGTGGTCCAGGAGTTAAGACTCTATGCTTCCATTGCAGGGAGCACGGGTTCAATCCTTGGTAGAGGAACTAATATCTCATGTGACACATGGCAAGGACCAAAAAAAAAAAAAAAAGTGAGATTTAAGATGAATATTCCATGATGAACTGGGGTCATAGTCATCCACAGCATGTATGTGTATGTCTGGGAAGGTGGGGGGACTGGGAGAAGTGTGAGAGCTGCTGTAGGAAGCAATGCAGGCAGAAGGGCAGGAGTCTCGGGTATGATTGCAGGAGTAAGAATAGTGGAGATCTGAATGGATGCCCCACCATGAAGAGCTTTGCTTAAAATACCAAGGAGTCTAGAATTTGTAAATCAGTTGAGAAGCATACAAGGACAATAAGTGAAAGGATATCATGACTCTATTTCTTCCTAGTTTATAGAGTGTTTTTTATCATTAAATGGGTCTTGGATTTTGTCAGACTTATTTCTGTATCTATTGAGATGATCATGTGATTTTTGCCCTTCATTCTACTGATATGGTGGAACACACTGACTGACATTCATATATTGAATCAATCTGGCTTTCCTGGGGTAAATCCAGGAATATACTTGCTCTTATAAGTTGCTGTACTCTATTAGTATTTTGTTGAGGGTTTTATGTCTATATTCATAAGGTTATTAGTCTGTAGTTTCCTTTTCTTGTAATATCCTTGTCTGGATAATACTGAGCTCATACAAAAGTAGTGAAGTTCTTTCTCCTCTCACTTTTTGTTTGAGAAGTATTAGTGTTCAGTCAGTTCAGTTCAGTCACTCACTCATGTCTGACTCTTTGTGACCCCATGGACTGCAGCACGCCAGGCCTCCCTGTCCATCACCAGCTCCCAAAGCTTGCTCAAACTCACATCCATCGAGTCAGTGATGCTATCCAACCATCTCATCCTCTGTCATCCACTTCTCCTCCTGCCTTCAATCTTTCCCAGCATCAGGGTCTTTTCCAAGGAGTTAGTTCTTTGCATCAGGTGGCCAAAGTATTGGAGTTTCAGCTTCAGCATCAGTCCTTCCAATGAATATTCAGAACTGATTTCCTTTTGGATTGACTGGTTGAATCTTCTTGCAGTGCAAGAGACTCTCAAGAGTCTTCTCCAATACCACAGTTCAAAAGCATCAATTCTTAACCACTCAGCTTTCTTTATAGTCCAACTCTCACATCCATACACGACTACTGGAAAAAAGCATTGGTGTTAATTCTCCCTTTAAATGTTTAGTGGAATTCATCAGTGATCTGGTTTTCCTTTGGGGGTAGTTATTTTAATTGCTAATTTAATCTCTTACATGCAGGTTATAGATATGTTCAGATTTTTTTCAATTTTACTCACATTCAGTAGCTTGTGTCTTTCTAGGAATTTGTCCCTTTCACCCGTTATCTAATATGTCAGCATACAGTTGTCTTTGTTTTTCCTTATATCCTTTTTATTTCTGTAAAGTCAATAGCACTGTATTCTCGTTCATTTCTAATTTTAGTAATTTTAGCCTTCTATTTCTTGGTCAGACTAGCCACAAAATTTTTGTTGATTTTTTTTTCCAAAGGATCAAGTTGCAGTTTCATTCATTTTCTTTATTGCTTTTCTATTGCCTGTTGCATTTATTTCTACTCTGAGCTTTATTGTTTTCTTTCTTCCACTTGCTTTATGTTTAGTGGCTCTTCTTTCTCTGATTTCTTAAGGTGGAAGACTACATTATTAATTTTTTAATAAAGGCATTTACAACTTTATATTTCCCTCTAAACATCCTTGTGTTAACTGCATCTCATAAGTTTTGGTATGTCTTCATTTTCATTCATCTCAAAATATTTTCTAAATTTCCTTGTGATTTCCTCTTTGGCCCATTGGTTATTGAGGAATGTGCTGTTTAATTTCCACATATTCCTGTCAATAAGAATTCAACCCATTTTTTAATCAGATGGTTTGGTTGTGTATTTTTTCATATTAAGTTGTGTTAGTTCTTTATATATTTTAGGTAATAACTCCTTATCAACACATCATTTACAAATATCTTTTCCCATTTAGTATGTTGCTTTTTTGTTTTGTTGATTGTTCCTTAGCTGTGCAAAAGCTTTTAAACTTAATTAGGTCCCATTTGTTTATTTTTGCATCTGTTACCTTTGCCTGAGGAGACAGATCCAAAAAGATATTACTAAGACATGTCAGAGTGTTCTAACTATGTTTTCTTCTAGAATTTTTATGGTTTCCAGCCCTATATTGAGGGCTAGGCTTCTCTGGTGGCTTAGATGGTAAATGGTGACTTAGATGGTAAAGAATCTGCTGGCAATGCAGGAGACCCAGGCTCAGGTGAGGAAGAACCCCTGGAGAAGGAATGGCTACCCACTCCAGTATTCTTGCCTGGAGAATTCCATGGACAGAGGAGTCTGGTGGGCTACAGTCCATGGGGTCACAAAGAGTCAGACATGACTGAACAACTAACACTTCACTCACTTCACTTCACTTCATGACATGTCAAAGAGTGTTATAACTATGTTTTCTTCTAAAATTTGTATGGTTTCCAGTCCTACATTTAGATGCTTAATCCATTTTGAGTTCATTTTCATGTGCCAGTACCATACTGTTTTGGTTAGTAAAGCTTTGTAGTATAATCTGAAGTCAGGGAACATGATACTTCCAGCTTTGTTCTTTTTTCTCAGGATCTTATCTTGAAGGGTAGTTCTGAAGTCAATAAATTCTTTCCACTTCTATCTGGGGATATTTTAAATCTTAATTTTCAAAGAACAGTTTTGCTGCATAAATACTGTGGGGTTGACAGTCTTTTCTTTCAGCACTTTGAATGTGCCATCCTATGGACCACTGACTTCTATGGTTTCTGATGAGAAATTAGCTGTTAATCTTGTTGAGGATTCCTTGAATGCAATGTCAATTCTTTCTTGCTGCCTTCAAGATTCTTTCTTTGTCTTTGTCTTTTGTAATTTAATTATAGTGGATATGAGTCTCTTTGAATTTATCCTACGTGAAGTTCACTGAGTTTCTTAAAAGTGTAGATTAATTTTTTCATCAAATTTTGGAAGCTTGCAGCCATTATTTCTTCAAATATTCTTCCTGTCTCTTTCTCCTCTCCCCTGGCAATGTACATCATGTTGCTCAGCCCACACATTACCCACCTCATGCAGGTCCCCAATGTCACCTGCTCAATCATGGGTAGCACCTTGGGATTTGTTCCCACATTTAAGCCAAAGGGAAGCTGTGGCAAGAGGCACATAATGGCTTCTAGACTTTATTCCTCCTATGTACCTGCCTCTAATACCAGTTATTTTTGTTTGTCCTTGCTGTTGTGAAATGCTCAGAGTAGAAGATTCTTGAGTTGGCAGAGGCTAGTAAAGTGACTGTCACCCAGTTTAAAGGTCTTCATGCATCAAAGATGCAAAAACTTCATCAAAGTATCTAAACATCATTTCCTCTCTATGGAAGCATGATCTTCCCCCACATCAGAAAAATAGGAATCATGAGGAGGACATGAATTCATTATAAATTTCATCTTTATTATTTTACTCAACTGAATATATTTACACACACTTTCCAGAATTTATTAAGGGCTATACAGAGTACAAAAGTATTAATGATGACAGTCCATGCTCTTATAAATGGGTTAATCTTGAGATAATCTGAAATTTTGAAAGTTTAAAAAAGCAGATGACATAGATCATGTCCTCAAAACATATATAAAGAGGTCAGTATTGAAAACATCTGACCTTACACCTAACTGGCAGATTTCATAGTTCTCATTTATCACCCACACTAGGTAGCTCTCAACATAATCTGCCTAGCCGTAAATAGGAACCAAGAAGCAACCTTAAGTATGGAGACACCCATGCCAATGAGGGGCAGAAAGGCAGAAAGACACTGGAATGTCAGTGCTACACTGGCCCCAAACTGCTTACTCCTGGATTTCTTGACATAAGACATGGAATAAACCCTTAACTTGTTTAAGCCATTATTATTTGAGTTCCTAAGCCTTGGGGAGGGGATTCTCAGTTGGCTCAGTGGTAAAGAATCCATCTGCCAATGCAGGAGACACAGGAGACTTCAGTTCATTCTCTGGGTTGGGAAGATCCCTTGCAGGAAGAAATGGCAACCCACTCCAGTATTCTCGCCTGGAAAATCCCATGAACAGAGGAGCCTGTCCACAGTGGGCTATAGTCCGTGGTATCATAAAGAGTTGGACATGACTGAGCATGGATGCACAAGCCTCAGGGAATGGGATGGGGGTGGAGAGAAAGAGAAAGGGAGATGAAGAGAGAAAGGAATGCAAAGGAGTTTTCAGTAACTTTTTCTGAAAATTCTAGAGGAAATCTAGAATTTTACTTAGAATTTTAAATTTTACAAGATTATCTAATTAGCAACTTTACCATGCTTCTAATTTTTGTTCTAGTCTGTGTCACCATGAATGATTAGCAATAAAGTCTTTTGATACTTCACAGATTCATGTCCATTTCCTCAGGGGGAGCAAAGGAGGGTAGACTGGGTACCACTTTCCACTCCAGCTTGGAACAAGGAAAGAAGTAAGAAGTAACCACATGAGGAAAAGAAGGTCCTGAGAGCACCCCTGGGGGAGATGGGGAGCTGGGAGAACCTGGCAAGCAGTGCCCAGCAACAGAGAGGCTCACAGAAGTCCAACTTCTCCGTTCTGCCGTGCCCAGGAGTTAGCAGGACATTGTCTTACTCTCGTGTAGCTGAATCCCCTGGTTCTCATGTGACTATCTGAATTCTGACCCCAAGTTCTCCTTGGCCTTAGTCCCAGTGTCTGTCCTGACTCCAGTCTACCTACACAGGTGAAGTGATTCTTGTGACTTGACTCTGATCCTTAATATCAGCCTAATATCTGAAGCCCTTTAGCAAATTTCCCTACCTTATTTCTTCTTTCTCCTTTATTATCCCCTACTATATGCCCCGTCTGACTACTTATTTACCTACAAAGAGCTGAAGCATCACAAGCTGAGATGCATTCATCTCTCAAGCTCTCAAAGTCATGGTCCCTCTTCCCATCCCCCTGCCATGCCTCCCCCATGCTTGTAGCCTGAGGGTATCTTCAACTTAAAGAGACCCCATTTCATTTTCTTGGAACCTTTCCTTTAAATGACAGTAATTTGGAGAACTTTCCCTGAATATTTTTCTTATTTTTGCTTACATCCAATTTATGGCGATTTTTATTCTGTCCCCCGCAATTTATCACTTTACTGGCCATTGTCAAAAGCTTTTCTGCCTGGTATTCCCTGGCTTGGCCAGTTTCTTTGTTATTAAAAGCACAATATCTCCCCTCACATTTTTTAATTATGCTCTTAAGATGCTTGTTATCTGTGTTATTAACATAATCATCAAGGTTCCCAGTCTCTAGCTCTTCCTTCCAGGTGAACAGCACGATCGTGTATTTCATAACTTCTGCTCCAAAGATGCGCTCTAGGTCCACCACTGCATTTCTGTCCTCTGTAGTGATCCGTCCCAGCTGTAACACCACAACCAGAACTGTACTCCCTTCTTTATAGTAGGACCTACAGTCCTCGACTGCCTTCTCGAGCTTGGATAGGTCCCCTTCAGCTCTGGACTCCTGACAGAGTGATGGAGTGTCCACAACCACAACATCCTGCCCATTCCATGTTCTCCTGCCGATGTGGCAGCTCGTGGTGACCGGCTGTGCTTTCAGCTGAGAGTGGAACTCCGGGCTCCCGAGGATGGTGTTCCCAGTGGCACTCTTCCCAGTCCCGCTCTTCCCCACGAGGATAATGTGCAGGGGCTCTGTTGAAAAGAAAGCAGGAGACATTACCCTATAAATGAGATCAGAGATGCACAGAACTCTTACAATACATATTATTGGGGTTTTCCTTATGACTTCACACTTGTACCATGATCTCAGTCTTCCATTCAGGCCTCATAGTTCTCAATTGTGAATTTTACCAAGTTACTAATATCCACCTCAAAACAAAGATAGAAACCTATCTGATGCTCTTCTCTCCAGGAGAAATTATTGAATTATTTATCCTGAACCCACAATCTCATAGTTATACTTACAGGATTTTTTAAAAATGTATATCTTAAGTCCCTCTCTCATACCCTGAGAGAGTGTGGTTACCACCTACCTCTACAATCTGGTCTCACTTCCCCATTCCACATCTAGAGGTGTGAGCCCTTCATCTCCATCAAGACCACGCCCCTTGGTCCCCTCACAAGTAGATGCTCAGTTCTACATCCTTCCTTCAAGTTGCTAGTGTACCCTCTGGAGCTTTCTGCTCAGTCATCTAAACTCTAACCACTTCCCAAAGCCTGTTTCAAGTCAGGCTTCCTCCACGCAGCTCCTCTGACTTTCCCACATGCCTATGTTTTAAGGATCTCCATTAAGAATGTGAAAGGGCACACTGAACAGATATGCTCCTTTTGGTCTGATGTTCTTTTCAAGTGAGGATCTTTGAAGCAGAAGAGAATGGGATGAGTAGAACTAGGCTGGAAGAATCTCAGCTCAGGTCAATAGAACTTGTAGCACTGAGTAGATGGGGACTTTTGCTTAAGCTGTGGGTAGGGTAGTGTGGCTGGGTCAATCAAACCCATGTAGGGCCATGTGGGGTATAACCTTCGGGAGCACCCAGGCTCCCTGTGCTTGTCCAGTAAAATGGCCCCCCCTTCTCCAACAGAGGGAAGAGTAAAGAGCCAGGAGGCAGTCCTGGATCCTTTGTTCTACTCTTCTCTTCTTCCTCCCCTCTCCTCTCCTCCCCTCTGTCTGCCTCTACCTTTCCCCCGCCTTGACCTCTTTATCCACTCTCTTGGTTCTTTACTGTTTCATCACCAGCACTAAGTGCTAAGCTCTGGGCAACAGATACATTGCAGGGAAGACAAGAGACTGGAAAAGGTCAACTTTTTCCCTCAAGATGTTCACCATCTAGTTGAAGGGATGGGAGAAGAGTCCGGAGAGAATTAGAGACCACATCAGGACTTCCAGGTGGCTCAGATGGTAAAGAATCTGCCTGCAATGCAGGAGACCCAGGTTTGATCCCTGGGTCAGGAAGATTCCCTGGAGAAGGGAATAGAAACCCACTCCAGTATTCTTGCCTGGAGAATCCCATAGACAGAAGAGCCTGTGGGCTACAGTCCATGGGGCCACAGAGTCAGACATGACTGAGTGACTAACACTTACTTACTTACAGTACAGTGCATGGAAAGGCACATAAGTTTAGTAAAATGCAGGCTTCCCTAGAGGCTCAGTGGTAAAGAATCTGCCTGCCAATACAGGAGACACGGGTTCGATCCCTGATCTGGGAAGATCTCATATGCCACGATTACTGTGCTTGTGCTCTAGAGCCCAGGAGCCAAAACTACTGAGCCCACCACAATTAGAGAGTAGCCCCCGATCATTCTCTGAAACTAGAGAAAAGCCTTGGCAGCAACAAAGACCCAGCACAGCCATAAATAAATAGTTTAGTCCCTGGTGACTCAAGACAGTAAAGAGTCTGCCCGCAATGTGGGAGACCCAAGTTTGGGAAGATCCCCTGCAGGAGGGCATGGCAACCCACTCTAGTTTTCTTGCCTGGAGAATCCCATGGACACAGGGGCCTGGAGGGCTATAGTCCATGGGATCACAAAGAGTCAGGCACCAGTGAGCAGGCATACATGTGGAGTTATTTCTGCTTCCCAGCAGGAGTGCAACATTGGGATCCCAGGCTGGAAGAAGAGGCTGAGTCAGGAAAGAAGCTGCAAGAGGCAAGCCCAGCTCTGAAACATTTGCAAGAAGGCTGGGGGCACCCATGCCATGTCCAGAGCCTCTGCTGGTGCTGCTGCTAAGTCGCTTCAGTTGTGTCCGACTCTGTGCAACCCCAGAGACGGCAGCCTACCAGGCTCGCCCATCCCTGGGATTCTCCAGGCAAGAACACTGGAATGGGTTGCCATTTCCTCCTCCAGTAGGTAGGTGCTGGTGCTGCACCTACTCACAAATGTTTGAGACTCCCTTGGGGACAAATTGTGGGCCCCAGCCTCAGCTAGGGCTCCAGGATGCATTATTTTTTTCCAGCTTTTTCCAAAAAAATATTTATTTTTAGTTGGAGGATAGTTGCTTTACAATATTGTGTTGATTTCCGGCTTACATCAACGTGAATCAGCCATAGGTATATATATATATGGCCCTTCCCTCTTGAACCTCCCACCCCATCTCACCCCTCTAGATTGCTGCTGAGCCCTGGTTTGAATTCCTTGAGTCATACAGCAAATTCCCACTAGCTAGGTATCTTACCTAGGGTAATGTATATGTTTCCACGCTACAATCTCTCCATTCATCCCACCCTTTCCTCCCCACCCCCGCCATGTTCACAGGTCTATTCTCTGTGTCTGCATCTCCATTGCTGCCCTGCAAATAGGTTCATCAGCACCATCTTTCTAGATTCTGTATATATGCATTAATAAACAATAATTGTTTTTCTCTTTTTGACTTATTTCACTTTGTATTCTAGGTTCATCCACCTCATTAAAACGGACTCAAATGTATTCCTTTCCATGGCTGAGTAATATTCCATTGTATATATGTATCACAACTTCTTTATCCATTCATCTGTTGATGGACATCTAGATTGCTTCCATGTCCTAGCTATTGTAAATAGTGCTGCAACTCAATACCAGAAAAACAAACGACCCAATCAAAAAGTGGACAGAAGACCTAAGCTGGCATTTCTCCAAAGAAGACATACAGATAGCTAATAGACACATGAAAATATGCTCAACATCGCTCATTATTACAGGATGAGTTTTTGTTCTAACTTATCTAGATAATTTTCCACTTTATTTTGATGCATGCTGCATTCAAAAGAATACAGATATGAGCTTAACAGTTTTTAAGGGTTATCTTACCATGTGGATAGTCCTTCCTCTGAAATGTGTCTTCATTCACAGAATCCTAGAAAGAGAACAAAAAGGGGAAATGAGGCACACAGATCTAAAATCTCAGTTTTTCACAAAGTAAAGGAATGGAGACACAAGTATGTAATTCAGAGTAATTTGATAATTAGGATGTGATCAAATCATGGTCATGGTCACGGTCATGGTCCCTGCTAGCCTGTGTAGTTTTGTTCATGATGAAACTGATCTTGGGACCCCACTGTTGCTACTGCTGCAATAGGCTTCCCAGAAGTAAGAAGGTTGTGTTTCTCTTTGTTTATCTCTTTCTGACTTACTTCAGTCTGTATCTGGGTTCAGTTACCTGTATTCTAAGTTCATCCACCTCAATAAAACTGACTCAAAGGTGTTCCTTTCTATAGCTGAATAATATTCCATTGTATATATGTACCACAGCTTCTTTATCCATTCATCTTTTGACGGACATCTAGATTGCTTCCATGTCTAGGTGGGTTTGTGGGGCTCAGAAGAGCCCCACAAATCCCATCTCACCCAGGAATTTTTCCTAAAGCACTTTCTAACTTTACTTCCCTGCAGTCCCCACTGTGAGCCATCAGGGAAGCCCATACTATTACTCCACTAGTAAGGTAATTCTTTCCAAAGTCTCCCAGGGTTCTTGCTATTCCTGGAGAAAATCCAGAAGCTTAAGGAGAGCTTCTGGACTCCCTAGAAGAAGAAACTAGTCAAGTGAGGCCTGTGCAGTGCCTTTGAAGGACATGGAAGGGAGGAGATTGGAAATGAAGTTTCCCATGTTATCCCCAAGGTCTTCTTCCTTCACTGCACCCCCGAGAGAGATGACACTTCTAACGTGAAATCCAGCAGTTTGGATCCTTCCCCATCCAGACAGGCAACCGGAGACAATGAAAGATGGACAGCCAAACACACAATTAACATCCCCTTCACCTTCCTGGAGAAGCCTCACTCCCCACAGTTAAACTGGTATGAAATCACGGAACTTCCCTAGTGGCCCAGTGGTTAAGAATCTGCCTGAAAATGCAAAGGACATGGGCTTAATCCCTGGCTCAGGAGGATTCCATATGCTGCGGGGCGACTAAGCCCAGGTGCCACAGTTACTAAGCCTGTGCTCCAGAGTTCAAGTCCGAAAGCTACTGAAGCCCAAATACTCTAGAGTCCGTGATCCATAAAAAGAGAAGCCACTGAAATGAGATGCCCGTGCACTGCAACTAGAGTGGCCCCCACCTGTCACAACTAGAAAAAGCCCACGGGAGACAATGAAGACCCAGCACAGCCAAAAATGAAAAATAAATAAATAAAATGTTTCTTAAATTGGCATGAAATCAGAAGTCTTAAAATCAACTAAAATAGCACTCCACCTATTTGTGTGAAGTGGATGGGCGCAGGAAGGGTAAGGCCCAAGAATGAATGAGGGGGGAAATTGTTAGTAGAGTAATTGTAAAATAGTACAGGCAAGACTCCTTAAGAGTCCCTTGGAGAGCAAGGAGATCCAACCAGTCCATCCTAAAGGAAATCAGTCCTGAATAGTCATTGGAAGGACTGATGCTGAAGCTGAAACTCCAATACTTTGGCCACCTGATGTGAAGAACCGACTCATTTGAAAAGACCCTGATGCTGGGAAAGATTGAAGGTGGGAGCAGAAGGGGACAACAGAGGATGAGATTGTTGGATGGCCTCACCGACTCGATGGACATGAGTTTGAGTAAACTTCGAGAGTTGGTGTTGGACAGGGAGGCCTGGCGTGCTGCAGTCCATGGGGTCACAAAGAGTCAGACATGACTGAGCAACTGAACTGAACAGACAAGAGAAGAGGCTGACCTGGATTAGATGGTAGTCATGGTGACAGAGAGAAGCAGGTGGTTTCCAGGTGCCTCAGTCACACAAGATGATGACGCCCTGGAAGCCAAATGCCAGCTGGCAGTGGTATCAAAGCTGACATCTGAGCTTAGGTTTGAAGAGAATGGTGAGCAGGATAGTCATTGGCGGGATTGAGAAGAGAACTGAAGTCATACAGATTTCAGAGGGAAAAACAAAAGTCTGGACATGTTAATTTTGAGATCCGTCAAGAGGGCAATGTCAAATAGCAATCGGATGGATAAAGGAATCAGAACTCAGAGGAAGGACCTAGACTGAAGGGATTAACTTGGAAACTATTAGCCATAGCTAAAGCTCAAAGCTGTAAAAATGTGGAATTACCTGAGGGAGAAAAAAGTGTGAAGAATGGAGGAAGGGCTTGAACCAAGCCCTGAAAATGTCAGCTGTTAGAGGTGGCCTGAGCAACTTCACTTTCACTTTTCATTTTCATGCATTGGAGAAGGAAATGGCAACCCACTCCAGTGTTCTTGCCTGGAGAATCCCAGGGACAGAGGAGCCTAGTGGGCTGCCGTCTATGGGGTCGCACAGAGTCAGACACGACTGAAGTGGCTTAGCAGCAGCAGCAGAGATCATAGAGGTGGATTCAGCAACCTCTTCGGTAGCAAGAGAGGAGAAGAAAACAAGGAGAGTGTGGTTTTACTGAAGCCAAGGGAAGAGGGTCTAATGAGTCATTTGTGTGTCCAGTACTATGAAGGGTAAAGTCAGAAAAGGACTTAAATGTATCTATTAATTTGCCAGTAAAGTAGCCTCATCTTTCCAGTTTATGGATAAATGTCCCCTTGTTGCTGTCGTTGTTTAGTCGATAAGTTGTGCCCGCCATTTCCGTGACCTCATGGACTGTAGCCTGCCAGACTCCTCTGTCCATGGGATTTCCCAGGCAAGAGTACTGGAGTGGGTTGCCATGTCCTTAAAAAAACAAAATCCTATGCAACATTTCACTTATTTGTGCCTTTATCTCACCAGCTCTAACAACAGAGATCCTTGGAGACCTAAACAAGAATTCTCACCTGGAATCTACTGTCTTCATCCCTTAAGTTCACTGTGTATGGTCCTTTGTTTTTCACCAAATCCTCGACCTTGCAGAGGAGCTCCTTCACCTGGGCATCCTGCTCATCCTTACTTGCCTTGTTGTTGAAAGCGCAGTATTGACCACTAGAGCACTGAACCAAGTCCCAAATAGATGTGTTGTTTTTAACGTAGTCCTCCAGCGAGCCCTCCTCGTCCTTCCGAGTGAAGATGATAATGGTATGCCTCCTGGCTTTCTCATCAAACACATTCTGAATGTGCTCGGCTGTTTGTCTGTCCTCCACCGTATAGTTGCCAAGGGGAATTACCAGAAGCAGGGCGTGGAGGCTGGGAGCCGAGAGCTCCAAGCAGCGCTTAATGTTATCCGAAGATAAAATGTTGGGGGTGTCGATGACCACAACCTCCCTCCCCTGCGTGACCCCACTCCCTCTCTGGCAGCTTCTAGTCACCGGCTGCTCACTGAACCTGGACTCGAACACGGCTTTGCCCAGAATGCTGTTTCCTGTGGCACTTTTCCCTGCGCCCCGCTTCCCTAAGAGGAGAAGCCTCACTTCCATCCTGGAGGAGCCCCGCTCTGACTCGCTCTCCTGACTTGGGCTTCAAGTGCTTCTGTTGGGACAAAAAAGCAACACGTCAGTAATCAAAGCTCAGCTGGTGAAGAATCTGCCTGCAATGCGGGAGATCTGGGTTTGATCCCTGGGTTGGGAAGATTCCCTGGAAAAGGGAAAGGCTACCCCCTCCAGTATTCTGGCCTGGACAATTCCATGGACTACAGTCCTTGGGGTCGCAAAGAGTCAGACACGACTGAGCCACTTTCACTTTCAGTAATCAACTCACAGAATGAATAGAGGAACAGCATGAAAGTACCTTCTCTTTCTGACTCTTTTCTCTGAGCATTTGGACAACGGAAGCCCTAGACTCAGACTAGATGGGGACAAGAAATCCTGTTTCCAGATTCTTCTCTGTGCTCTTGTCTCTAAAACAAACCCAGGCTCTCGCTAGACCTCAACTCAGAGCTGGGTATTTCACCACCCTCTAGTGTCCTTTTTGAAAAGCGGACTGGGAGGAGTGGGGTTTATGAAGTTAGAAGTGTTTGTTGTAAAATTTTGGAAAACCTCAAAAATAGTGAAGGAGAAAATAAAATTCATCTGTACTCCCAACACCAAAAAAAAAAAGCAAAAACAAAATAAATTTAAAAATAAATCCATATTGGTAAAAATGTCAAAATATTGTTGATTGCCTAAACAAACACCAACCCTTTCTCTATACACATCACCAACTCTACATGCTGGAGGAAATCTACACACTCACTGAGATACACAGGACAAAGGTCCCCTTTTTAAAAAAGGAGAGGGGGGACACAGATGGCCATGTGCTAATTAATCCCTGTTGTGACCAAGTGCATTACTTTACCTGGTACAGGGCTTAGCCAGTGTAACTAAGGACCTTGAGATGGGGAGATATCCTTGGGTCACTGTGGTGGTGGTAGTTTAGTCGCTAGGTTGCGTCCAACTCTTGGCAAACCCATGGACTATAGCCTGCCAGGCTCCTCTGTCATGGGTTTCTCCAGCCAAGAATACTGGAGTGGGTTGCCATTTCCTTTTCCAGGGGATCTTCCCAACCCAGGAATCAAACCTGGGTCTCCTGCATTGCAGGCATACTATTTACCGACTTAGCTAAGAGGGTCACTGAGGTGGGCCCAATATAATCACGTTATGAGAGGTTCTAGAGTGAGAAGAGATGGGAGAACAGAAGCAGAGATCAGAGACAGAGAGGCTCGAAAATGCTACTCTGTTGACTTTAAAGATGGAGGAAGAGGTCACGAGCCAAGCTGGAAAAAGCAAGAAAACAGATTCTCAGGATCACAGCCCTACCCAGCACCTTGATTTTAGGACTTGCAACTTCCAGAGCTGTCAAATAATAGATCTTTGGGTTTTGAGCAATTAAGTTTGTGTCAATTTGTAACAGCATCAGTAGGAAACTAATACACTCTCTCCCAATTTCCCTTCCAGCTAAGGGTGTCCATGGGACCCCCTTCTCTCTGGTGAGAGCTCAGGGAATACTTGCTTGGGCCTTCTGGAAATGCTATTGTTTTCCTGATGGTAGGGGCAGACTCAAGTCGAGAGCTCCTGTTGTCACCCCTTGCCCCTTCTTCTTGCATGAAATTTTAATGTGATTGCAGGAATCACAGCAGATATTGTGGGCAATGAGGCAAAAAATAAGAGGGATGAGAAGTCAACATTCATCACCAAGCTAAAGGTGGCAGAGCAGAAAGATAAAGAGGGTCCCCAATGATGTCATGGAGCTGCCAGAACACCCTCAAGACCCCTTGGTTAAATAAACAATTAATAGTCTCACAAGTTAAGCTGCTGCTACTCAAAACGGGATTCAGAGACTAGCAATATTGCCAACATCTGGGTCCCTGTTAGAAACGCAGAGTCCTGGGCCCACCCCAGCCCCCTGCATCAGCACCTGTAGTTTCACAAATTCCAGGTGATTCCCGTGAACCTTCACATTTGAGAAGCCAGGGTGGGAGTCACCTTTAGTTCCTAACTGACTCAGAATCCACAGAAAGAGCCAAGCTTCCTCATCCATTTCTCCAGGAGTCCATCCTTCCCAGATGATTCTGTCAGGTACCAGGGACCACTATTGTCCAAGTGTGCCCCAAGGTTCTCTGTTGTGTCCCCTGGATTTGGTCTATTTGTGAACAAGAAAGCCTTAATCACCAAAATCAATATGACTTCATTAGTATAATTTTAAAATAAAATTAAATAAGCTACTTTTCTGATCGAGCAAGTCCCAACCCCTTGCACATGTTCAAAATTTTCTTGCTACTCTCAGCTTTTTTATCTTCTCTAGAACTTTTCAATCAGTTGTCACTTTCCTGATGAAATGCTGAACATTATTGCATTGAACTCACAGCTTTGGTTGAGAAGAACTGACATCTCAATGCTGCTGCTTTTTGTTGATCAGTTTTAAATATGTTCTAATTTCAACTGTGATTTCTTTCCAACCCATAAATTTTAAAAAGTGATTATTAAAAAATATATTGGGAGACTATCTTTTCATTTATTTTTGAATGTTATTGCTTTATGGTCAGAGAACAACATCTGTATGAAATAGCTGTCACTGGTAGAGGTTTTACTTTTTGGCCAAATAAAATTTTTGTAAATGTCTCCTGTGGGCCTGGAAGGAATGTGTGGCCTGTAATCATAGGTGCCTTTCACAATCAGGGACCCCACCTCACATCTGCTCCCTTAGTTCCAGTCCCCTAGTATGCACCCCCACCTCCTGTCTGCCTGGAAACCCTCCATTTTACACCACGAGATGGCAACCCACTCCAGTGTTCTTGCCTGGAGAATCCCAGGGGTGGGTGAGCCTGGTGGGCTGCCGTCTATGTGGTCGCACAGAGTCGGACACGACTGAAGCGACACAGCAGCAGCAGCAGCAGCATGTCACCTCCGTGTCAAGCCCCTCCTGGTTTTTCCAGATTGAACTGAACTTCCGCAATAACTTAACTTCCTGCTTCTACCCTTCTCCTAGAATCTGTCATCCTTCTACACTCAGAGACAGATGGTATCACTCATCAGCCCCAAGTCCCCCAGTGGCCTCCTACCCATTCAAAGAACAGGTAAAGCCTTCACAGTGGCATCACCAACTCAATGGACATGAGTTTGAGCAAGCTCTGGGAGCTGGTGATGGACAGGGAGGCCTGGCGTGCTGTAGTCCATGGGGTCGCAAAGAGTCGGACACAACTGAGTGACTGAACTGAACAAGACCCTGCCCAATCTGGCCTCATCCACCACCTGTTTCCACCTTGCTTGTCTGCCTCCTTGATAGTCCTCAAATATGTGACCTTGGGGCTTCATGCTGGTGGCTCACCTGAGCTAGAACATTCTCCCCCCAGACTTATGCCAGGCAGGTTCACTTCCTTTAGGTCTCCACCAGACCTGTCTGTGTGGTTCAAGAGGCCTTCTTCAGTCATCCTATATTTAAAAGCTACTCTCCCCCCACACCCCGCAAACACACCCCATCTCCCTGCCCTAATTTATTTTTCTCCACAGCACCCACTTTCAATGAAAGGTGCATTCACTTGCTTATCGCTTTCTTGTTTTGTCTCCCCATTACTAGAAGGAACTTGTTCTGTTTCATTCACTAGCATATCTACAACGTCAAGAAGACATTCAATAAATACTCTCTATGACTGAGCAGATGGTTACTGACTTGAAGGACAGGGAATCACAGCTGAAGAAAGTGAAGGAGAAAAGCCCTTATTCTGTGCAGCTATTTTGAAAGTTCCCGCCTCTTATGAGAAGAGTATTGGTGGACTGTGAGGAAGGAATCAGAGAAGGTAGCAAAGGAAGGACATACACCTGCCCTCAAGAAGCTTCACCTTAGAGGAAATATAGGGCTGAGCTGAGGAGAAGCTCATCAGGGCCATGGATGGAGGCCTGGGCTCCTCCTACAGGCATCTGCTGGATCTCCACATGATGCAAGAGGCAAAGCCCATCTCAGCTCAAAACACGCACCTCCAAGGTTACCACAAGGAGAGAAGCCCAGTCACTGTTGGGACTCTTCTAAGAGCCTCTTCTGACCCAGACACACCCCTGTATAAAGACACCTTCACCCTAATTCCCTATATCCTGACTCTCCTTATTGCCATTGTAACACTGTTTCTATCTAGCATTATTTATTGTGTTTACTTTTTTCATTTTCTCTTTGGTGCCCTTAGCATGAAACTCTATAAGCGCAGAGACCGTGCCTGTCTTGTTCTATGTCCCTGAGTCCTAATATTATGTCTGGCATATAGTATATGCTCAATGAATGGTGTGAAATAAATGGTAAGAGTGACAGATGTGAGGAAAGGAAGAAAAATTGTTACTAGAAGTGGAGAGGGAGACTGAAGTGATGTCCCTTTGAATAATATATAATAAAAGAGTAATAATTTGAATAACTTTGAATAATAAAAGAAAAGTGACTTTACATTGTTTCCTGATCAAGTGAAGAAGTGGTATATTTTTGAACATTAAATTTTTTAAAAGATTAGTGAGTAGATAAGCTTGAGGAAGCAAAGACCTATTTATTTCCCAAGTACACATCATTGTTTCATATGGTTCCTCATCATGATGAAATGGATGAGTGTTTATTAGACCCCTTCCAGCCAATGATGCCATATTCAATCAGAACTAATTCTCTTTCCCTTAGTGTGTGTGTGTGTATATATATATATATATATATATATACATATATATATATATACAATTGTCCAATCTGTACACTTTCTTCCAAAGGTACAGAAAATCCTTTTAAGAACAAAAGGGAACCAACCCACCCCCACTCTCTCCTTGATAACTCACATTTTCTCATCATCTCCCAGACCACTCTGGAGACCCCAACAGAGCAACAGAGAGAAAAGGACAGACAGACAGACTTTCTCCAGAACTCCTGCTGACATTCTGAGGCAGCCTCCACCTTCTTCTCAGGATATAGCCCAAAGGGGAACATGGCTTCAGGCATCCATCCAACCAAAGCTTCCTCCCATATCAAGGGTGGTCTATTTGCACTGAAAAAGTTGGTCAGAGAAGCTTCTGGAGCCCTTCTTGGAGAGCTCTCAGTCCCAGCCAAGCAGGAGGAAGGGAAACAGTTCACAGGTGAGACAGCCTGCTAAGTCACTTCAGCCATGTCCAACTCTGCGCAACCCCATAGACGGCAGCCCACCAGGCTCCTCCATCCCTGGGATTCTCCAGGCAAGAACACTGGAGTGAGTTGCCATTTCCTTCTCCAATGCATGAAAGTGAAAAGTGAAAGTGAAGTCGCTCAGTCGCGTCCGACTCCTAGCGACCCCATGGACTGCAGCCCACCAGGCCCCTCCGTCAATGGGATTTTCCAGGCAAGAGTACTGGAGTGGGTTGCCATTGCCTTCTGAAAGTATTTTGGCTTTCTGACCAAACACTGACCACTTTCAATGCACAGTTAATGGAATTTTAATTGTGCAAGGGCTGGGAAATATCTTTTGATTTTTTTTTTTTTGAGCTTTTGAACTGTGGTGTTGGAAAAGACTCTTGAGAATCCCTTCGACCAGCCCATCCTGAAGGAAGTCAGTCCTGAATGCTCACTGGAAGGACTGATGCTGAAGCTGAAGCTCCAAATGAGCTTTAGCCACCTGATTCGTAGAACTGACTCATTGGAAAAGACCCTGATGCTGAGAAAGATTGAGGGCGAGAGGAAAAGGAGACAACAGAATATGAGATGGTTGGATGGCATCACCGACTCAAGGGACGTGAGTCTGAGTAGCCTCTGGGAGTTGGTGATGGACAGGGTGGCTTGGCGTGCTGCAGTCCATGGGGTCGCAAAGAGTCGGACACGACTGAGCTACTGAACTGAAATGGGAAATAACAGGAAAGTGAATGTGGAAAATCAGTGTCCAAATGGCCAGGTTCCCTGCCGTCTGCTTCTCAAGGAGGCAGGCAGCTATCGCTGAATTCCCGAGGGCGGGGGTGGGAGGGTAGTACTCTGTGTCACAGTCGTGAAATTAGGGGATTCGAGGAGCCGGTCGTGCCCCTTGGTTTTCTTCCAGGCCTTCATAGGTGGGGAGAGCAGCCCCTCCCAGAACTGCCCCTTCCTGGGAAGGCTGCCCTCGGGCATGACTCCCGGAATGGCGGAAACCTCTGGGTGCCCCCTCCCCAAAAACCCGGCCCCGCAGGCTGGAGTGGGAGGGACATCCCAGAGCCCCTGAAAGCAAGCCCTCCAGGTGGCCCTGGGGGTCGGCCGCCTTCCCCTGCCCCATCCCCGCCCCCCGCCCCGTGCCCAGGTACCCCGCCGCACACGCACCTCGGTCCGGTGCCCTGGTCTCTCACAGCCTCAGCGCCGCCGGGTCCCGCCGGCCGCTGGGCTGGGTGAGGCGGCCGCTCGGTCCGCTCAGGGGATGGAGCAGCCGCGCGGGGAGAGCAGGGCAGAGTCAGGAGCCATTCGGAGAAGGAAGAGGTTTCTAGAAATAGGTTTCGAGGGCGGTGGGAGGGGAAGTTCAGTAAAGCGACGCCAGATCAGCAGGGTGAGGACGTCAGGGTCAGGGCGGTCGGAGTCCAAGAGGGACAGCGCCCACCCAGCTCGGCGCGCCCGCAGGCGGGGTCCCCGCGGGACCGAGGGGCGGAGCCCCAGCCGAGCTTCCGAAGGGGCTTTCGGAGGAGAAGGCTGGCTGTGCCCAAGGCCCAGGACGGGGTGCCTCTGGGGGCAGCGCCAGCGGTGGGGAGGGCCCGCAGGTCCCCGCCCCCAGCCTTCCTCTCGATCCGGGTGGAAATCGGCAAACACAGCTTACCTTCTTCTCCCACCGCTTCCCTGCCCTCCGTCGGCCCTGCAGCAGCGCTCCCGGCTTGCTGTAACAGCGGCTCTCCTGCCTTCCGAGGTGGGGGCCCCCCTTGAATCCCATCCCCGGAGAAACTGGGGCCTCGGACCCGCGCTGCTTCCCGGAGGAAGTCAATTTCTTTTCCCGGAGCTAGTCAAACGTTTGAAATGCTAGACTTCCGATGCTTTCCTAGAGTTCATAAAACGAAACCCTTTTCCCTGAGCCGTAAGTGTTCTAGAGGAGGAGGTCGAACGCAGAGGAAGACCTTATTTTATTTTATTGTGGTTAAAAAAAAAAAAACCTCACACTGTGTAACACTGGATCCACTATCTTGGCCATTTTGAAGTGTACAGCTCAGCAGCATCACGTGTCTTCTCCACGTTGTGTAGAGTTCCAGAACTTCTCCATCCAAAAACCTGAAGCCCCAGGCCCATTCGATGCAAATGCCCCTCTTCCAGCCCCTGATAACCACCTTCTACTTTCTACCTCTATGATTTTGGACAACTCTGTATACTTCCTGAGACTGGAATCTGACGGTGTTTGTCCTCTGTGACTGACTTTTTCCACTTAGCTTAACGTCCTTGCAGTGAGAGGACTTTCAGTCACCGTGCAGAGGCCCTTGAGCTCACATTGCTACACCAGGCTGCAGTCCTTGAAATGTCTGACGTCGGTTGAGCCTCCAGGGACCAACCTGTGGAAGGAGGAGCAGTGTGAACTGCACCGGATTTGAGGGGCTGCTCTGTCCCCATGGGGTCCCCCTCCCCTCTGGGCTGGTCTTCAAGTTCATTCTGCCACCAAGAGGGACACACCTTGGAGGGGAAACTGACAAAGGCTCGCCCATCCCCTATCCTACTTGTTGCTGTTCAGTCACTCTGTCATGTCCAACTCTTTGTGACCCCATGGACTGCAGCACACCAGGCCTCCCTGTCCTTCACCATCTCCCTGATTTTGTTCAAACTCACATCCTTAATTGAATCGAGGATGCCATTTAACCGTCTCCTCCTCTGTCGCCTCCTTCTCCTCCTGCCCTCAATCTTTCCCAGCATCAGAATCTTTTCCAATGAGTCAGTTCTTCGCATCAGGTGGCCAAAGTATTGGAGCTTCAACTTCAGCATAAGTCCTTCCAGTGAATATTCAAGGTTGATTTCCCTTAGAATTGACTGGTTTGATCTTGCTGGCCAAGGGACTCTCAAGAATCTTCTCCAACACCACTCCTTAGTAAGGAGGACCCTCCTGCAAGAAGACTCTCTCCATCCTGCCTGGGGCACTGGGTCATTTCACATAAAATCGACTCATTAAAAACCATCAGGTAGAAGCCTGCCACTGGGTCAGTCAACATCCCAGCTGTGTCACTGCCGGAAGTGGAGGTCAGGTTATGGCTGGGTCACAGGCCGGATGGGATCTCATGTCCCCAAAATTGAGAAGACCATGAACTGAGATCAAGAAAAACTCCCTCCTTCTTAGATGAAATAGAAGCTGTGGTAAGCACTCTGAGGAATATCAAAGCTTCAGATAACTCATTCATGATTTAGCAACTTGGTTATTTGCTGAGTCGACCAGTTTGCAAAATGATCTCCAGCACATTGGCTCCTGGAGAATGGACCTCTCTTCAGGGAAGGCGGCTGTTCCTGACTGGGCCCTGATCCAGGGAAGGATGGGACTTTTCTGCCCCCTAGTGGCCTTGAGGGTAATGACAAGGGAAGCAAAACCACTCCCCAGAAGGCGGGAGGAGACGGGGACGACAGAGGATGAGATGGTTGGGTGGCATCACCGACTGGATGGACGTGAGTTTGAGCAAGCTCCGGAAGTTGGTGATGGACAGGGAAGCCTGGCGTGCTGCAGTCCATAGGGTCGCGAAGAGTTGGACACGACTGAGTGACTGAACTGAAGTGAGGGGGGTTCTGCAGGGGCTCTACTGGTAAGACACCCTTCCTCCCCTCCCTCCCCAGACTCTCGAAGGCAGCAGCGGGAGGAAGAGGGGCTGGACTTCCAGAAACAGGATAAGCCAGGAAGGCACATGCTTCTCGAGAAAGGAAGAAGCTACCTACCAGAACCAAGCACAGTGTCAGACACAGAGGTTCAAAGACTCTCCAGATGCGTCTCTGATTCAAGGAGCTCAATCAAATGAGGGAAAAGAGACTAAATGTGTGGTGGATACAAAATGCGTGTAGATGCTGCTATAGAGGTGTGTTCAGGGGGGCCATGGAAGCAAAGAGGAAGCCTGCCAGCCCTGCAAGATGGAGAAAAAAAAACAAGTGGGAAAAAACTCATCAGCCGACCCATAAGCCAGCCATTTCCTGCAGCAGGTGCTAGAGTGAGGAGAGCGCCCACTGAGGAGGAAGAGACTACATAGGGGCGCTCCAGGCCAGCCGCAGTCTTGACGGGCATCTGGAAATTTCCCCCAGAAGGACTTTCAGGCAGGAAAGGGGTCAATGCCGCGGGCAGGCAGAGTAAGGAGAGCAGCTTGAGCCCATGGAGGCAACAGGGTCAGGCTGCAAGACCAGTGAGAGGCTACTGCAATAGTCCAAGCTAGGAATAAAGACCTGAACTAAAACAGTGACAGGGAAATGGACGATGGAAAAAGGAATCGATTTAGGAGCTAGAAATGGCACAAGAATAAGAAAGACTCATTCAGGATGGTTGTTACAAGCATTCGAGCTGCCAGATCAAAGGGAGTGCTGCTCACAACATAGACATTTCTTATTTCTGAAAAAAAATTATATGTTGTTTTCTTTCAAAAACAGGACATGTGTGTTTACTACAATTTTGGCAGATGGCAGTAACAGTGTCTTGTAACTAAATTTGTATATTTTGACAGTTTGGGGATGAAATTAAATGTCTTACTCAAACAGAGTCCTTGTTTCCTACAATATTTATTATTAGGAAATAACATGCCTATTTATAAACACTTAACTTGAAGAAGAGGTATATTCTCATTTTATATAAAGGCTAGCGGTTGCCCCGGGCTGACCAGCTGTGGGATGTCTGGGATCACACACTTTCTAGTGGCCTTTGTGGAGCTCAGGCTATGAAAGGCTGGGGTTTTCCAGGGAGATGAGCTTGTGGACACTGAGTTTAAGGCTCTGGAGTCATGGCAGGCAGAGAAATCCAAAAGGTCATGACTGGTCCCTATTTACCACATTATTCACACCAACCTCCCACTGAAAATAGCTAAAACTAAACAGGATAAAGATGCTTAAATCTTCTCAAAAATGTCCAAGAAGCAAGAAGGCAATAAGGAACTACCAGGTCAAAGCAAAAACCTAGACCTCCAAGGCATGCTTTTCCCTGTGGGCATGAGGCCAGCCCGGAAGATGAGGATCTGTCTTTGTAGCCTCCACAGCAGAGGGCAACAGAAACCAAACCCCGGGGGAGGCATCAAGACCAACTGCAGCAGCCACTGTGGAAACAGTATAGAGGATCTTCAAAAAACTAGAACTAGAGTTGCCATAGGACCCAGCAATCCCACGCCTGGGCATATATCCAGACAAAACTGTAATTCAAAAAGATCCATACCCCTGTGTTCACAGCAGCCCTATTTACAATGGCCAAGATGTGGAAGCAATCTCAATGTCCAGCGTCAGATGACTGAATAAAGATGTGGTGTATAGGCATATACAATGGAATAGTACTCAGCCATAAAAAAAAAGAATGAAATAATGATATCTGCAGCGATATGGATGGACTTCAAGATTATCATACTAAATGAAGTAGGTCAGAATGAGAACAACAAATACAATATGCTATCACTTATATGTGGTACCTAAAATATGACACAAATGAGTTTATCTATAAAACAGACTCACAGAGAACAGGCTTACGTTTGCCAAGCAGAGAGGGAAGGGTTGGGAGTTTGGGATTGGCAGATGCAATCTCTTGTATATAGAAATAGATACACAACAAGGTCCTACTGTATAACACAGGGAACTATATTTAATATCCTGTGATAAGCCATCATCTGGAAAAGAATATATAGATACAGATATGTGGAGGAAGGCATGGCAACCCACTCCAGTATTCTTGTCTGGAGAATCCCCACGGACAGAGGGGCCTGGTAGGCTGCAGTCCATGGGGTCGCAAAGAGTTGGACATGACTGACGTGACTTAGCACACGCAGAAATTAACACACTGTAAATCAACTCTAAGTGAATAAGATAAATTAAGACAACCATGATTACCATATGCAAAATAGATGGCCAGTGGGAATCTCCTGTATGTTGCAGGGAGCTCAGATCCACTGCTCTGCAACCACCTAGAGATGTGGGATGGGATGGGTGGTGGGCAGGAGATTCAAGAGGGAGGGAACATATGTATAGCTATGGCTGATTCATGTTGATGTATGGCAGAAACCAACCCAATATTGTAATCATCCTCCAATTAAAAATAAAAACAATAGCAACCACTGCAGCAGACAAAGGCAACCAGGCCAGGAAGACTATTCAAGGCTCTGAAAACAGGGACTAAGACCAAACTCAACCACTCAAACACCAGGACGGATGTTCAGGGCTGGGGTGAGCCACTAGAAAAGCACTGATGGACGCTGGGGAAGCCTGTCACTGTGATGAGGCTGTGTGTGTTTGCTCACTGGAGCCCATCAAAGCCAGGCTTGACCCTCCTGGGCAGAAGAGAGATAGGTGGCTACATTTCAAAGGGATAGACAGCTCCCACATCCTTGAGAAAGACGGTTCTGGGTTGTAAAACTGGCAGGAGGCTTTTAAAAAGAGTTACATCTCAAAGAGGCAGAGAAAGAATTTGGAATTACAAGTTTTCTCAAATAAATGATCCAAGGAAAAGGAGGTCAAGAGTCAGGAAGAGACGAGTCTGAAGCCGTCAGAGGGAGGAGAACATGAACAAACTGGGCCAAAGGTGGCCCGAGTCTCCCAACTCTCCATCAAGCAACGCAAATGGCCCCAGCGGAGAGACAAGAACCTGCCCTGTCTTTACAGTCAGATCACCATTCTCAGCGGACTCTAAGAGGGCATCATCTCTCTGTGTCATAGTCCATTCACTCCCCCCACCCTCATCAACCCCCTCCTACCTTCTCCTCTCCCATCTTTAAAAAAAGAATATTTTCTCAACCCACTTTCTCCTCCAGAGACCATCTAATTTCTCTCCCCCTTGCGGCATGTATTTGGAGAAGGAAATGGCAACCCACTCCAGTACTCTTGCCTGGAAAATCCCATGGATAGAGGAGCCTGGTGGGCTACATTCCATGGGGTCGCAAAGGGTCAGATACGACAGAGTGACTTCACTTCACTTTCTTTCTTGTGGCATGTATTACTGATGTAGTTGTCTAGACTTGGGTGTCTCAAGGTGCTATAATCCCCTCGCTGGAAAGGAGATGGGATGACGAATGCCGAAGGCAGCTGCTCCATCCACAGGTGTTATCATCACACCCGAAGGATTTTATCAGAAGGACGTCTGTCCCTGCTGCCCGGGCTGCTGGCTGGCAGGGAGGCAAGAGCAGGATTTTTAATAAGCAGATAAAGGCCACATTATTAATTAATAAAAAATCCTGCTCTAAGGCCACATGCTTCCCTGGTCGCTCAGCTGGTAAAGAATCCGCCTGCAGTGCAGGAGACCTCGGTTCGATTCCTGGGTCAGGAAGATTCCCTGGAGAAGGGATAGGCTATCCACTCCAGTCTTGTTGGACTCCCCTGGTGCCTGAGTCAGTAAAGAATCTGCCTGCCATGAGGGAAACCTGGGTTTGATCCCTGGGTTGGGAAGATCCCCTGAAGAAGGAAACGGCAACCCACTCCAGTGTTCTTGCCTGGAGAATCCCCATGGACAGAGGAACCTGGTGGGCTTCAGTCCACAGGGTCAGAGAGTCAGACATGACTGAGCGACTAACCACAAGCATGAAGGCCACACGGGGGCACCGAGAGCAATAGTGAGGCCAGAACACGAGTAAGAAACCAGGAGGGACCTCGGAGGCCACTTGCTTCTTACATCTCAGCCTCGGGTGTTCTGGCTTCGGGGGATTAAGGGCCAGGTCCCAGGCTCAGACAAACCACAGCCCAGCCATGGCCCACCTTCCACAGCATTTTAGATAAATATGGATAGATAATGAAGAACAATTCAACACTCCTAAGAACTTCTGAGCTAAACAAAAATGTCCCCAGAAACCTAGCTTGCCGATGGCGGCCTTGAGATTCCCACAAGACCTTCTTTTGTGCCCGGGACTGAGTCAGCACTTTCTGAGAAGCAGAGGAGGTTAATCGCATTATATACTTGGGAGTCGTTAAGAGATTTGATCACAAATGTTACTGCCACACACACACAAAGGTGAGGGGGAGAGGTGTTAACAAGCCTCACTGCGGCAAACATGCTGCAGTATATACAAAGATCAAATCATCGCAACGTACACCTTTGTTGTGTGTTCAGTCGCTCAGTCGTGCCCAACTCTTTGTGACCCTGTGGACTGTAGCTCACAGGCTCCTCTGTCCCTGGCATTTTCCAGGCAAGAATACTGGAGTGCGTTTCTGTTCGCTTCTCCAGGGTAATCTTCCCGATCCAGGGAGCGGAACTGCGTCTCCTCCACTGGCAGGAAGATTAACCACTGAGTCACCTGGAAAGCCCAATCATACACCTTAAACTTACATATATTATATGTCAATAATAGTTCAATAAAGCTAGGAAAAACTTAAAAACTAAAAAGTCACCCTTCTATTTAAAAACATAAAGCTCACTGCAAAGATATGACACTCAGGTCCCCTGACTCCCAGTTACAGTGTCTTCTGTCCTTGATGAGATGCGTCCCGGAAGCCTAATGAATTATAAGAGAGCCCAGGCATGCAGTGTTCCAGAGGCTTCTCCAGGGCCCCACGGAGCACCTGGAATTAGTCTTTCATCAGAAGATGTTGGTGACTCTTCTAGAAATAACCCACCTAGAAATCACATTCTGCATCAGTACAAATAGGAAGCAGGTTCTATTATCTTGCTTCTAGAAAGTGGAAGCCTGCCTGGGGAGGTAAAGGAAAAACCTGCAGGGTCCCAGGTGGCAACATAGGTGCAGGTGTCTGGCCTCTTCCTGCAGCTCTGCACATGGTCTGACTTTTGGGCCATGAACCTCCATCACCTCCCCCAAATGTTTAGTATGTTGCCTTCTCCTGAGATGCGCCTGTTCCAGGTGAGGCCTGAGACCCCCACCAAGTGGGGTCTCTCCAGCCCAATTAGGCCCCCTCGGCTCCCCAGTTTCTGGATGGCACTGTGCCCACCACAGCTTCCTGGCCTCCTCAGATTTCATCTGGTCTCAGGGCAATTCCACACAGAAAAGGAGGGTTCGGGCCTCACCGGATCTGCAGCATCTCGAAGGGAAAGATGAGGCGAGGACACTTCAGACTCAGCACTCACACCCCATGCAAGGGGGGCACTAGCAGAAAGGTTTCAAGCAAGGAAAACTCGCCTCCATCCTGTTCACGGTGGAAATGAAGAAAGTCTGGCTTCCATTTCTCAAACCCCTCAAATTAGAGAAACAGAAACTGCTCGTTTTATTCTTCCAGCCCAAGTGGAAGTTCTGGAGGGTTTACCAAGGGCCTTTTGGAAGTCCTGGAAATCCCGACCCGCTGATCACTGCATTTCCACACCACTGCTCAGGTGCAGATCCCCAGAGCCAGCCATGGCCCTCCCTGCTCAAGGGTCCCCCCAACTCTCCCCTCCATGCATCTCTTCTGCCTGCCAGGTGGGGTGCAGGTGGCCAAGGCGGCGTGGTGCCTGTCCCGCACTGGGACGAGGACTCAGGGGTGCAGCCCTGAAATGGACACTGAAGGAAGTGCTTTGGAAAGAAGGGGACACCTCACACTAAGTGAAGTAAGTCAGACAGGGAAAGGCAAATACCACCCGATATCGTTTAGGGGTGAAGCCTGGCGAAATGACACAGACCCACAGCATAGAAAACAAGCTTATGGTTACCAAAGGGTAATGGGGGGAGGGATAAATTAGGAGTTGGGGATTAACATATACGCACTACTATGTAAAAAATAGATAACCAACAAGGACCTACTGTATAGCACAGGGAACTCAACCCAATATTGTGTAATAACCCATAAGGGAAAAGAATTTGAAAAGGAATATATATATAGCTTCCCAGGTGGCACTAGTGATAAAGAATCCGCCTGCCAGTGCAGGAGACATAAGAGACTTGGGTTCAATCCCTGGGTCGGGAAGATGCCCTAGGGGAGGACTTGGCAACCCACTCCAGTATTCTCACCTGGGGAATCCCATGGACAGAGGAGCCTGGTAGGCTACAGACTGTGAGGTCACAAACAGTTGGACATGACTTCATCGACTTAGCACGCACATGCACACACATACACACACACACACACACACATATATATATAACTGAATTGTTGTGCTACACCCTTGACACGAACACTAAAAATCAGTTATACCTCAATTGTTTTTTTAAGTTAGGAAATAACAAAAAAAAAAAAAAAATCAGGAAGACAGTCCCCAACAGGCATTCATGCCTTTCTTCGGGCAGAGAAACAGAAAATTCCTGTTAGGAGCCAGTTCACCCAAGATCACAGCTGGAAGTGACAGAGCTGGGATTCTAACCCAGTTTTAATACCAAGACTCACGCTCTTCCAACCTCAGCCATTTCTGTGTGGTGGTCACTGAAAAGTCAGTGGAAGCACCAGCAATGCAAACAGCAGTCCCATGGCATCCCACCGCCCAACCCACCTCATCCAGAAAGAAGACCCAGAGTGTGGAGCCGAGAACCTGTCTCTACTGGAAGCTGAATTAACGCTGCCTTTCTCAATACACTCCCTAGGCATTCCTAGCGTTCCTTAGAATTTTTCTAAGGTCAGGCAAACACCGAAATGACTTCCAAAAATTCAAAAGAGCAGCCATTCACTCAGAGAACTCTGTTACAGCTGAGCCTCAACCTCTGAAATCCAGGCAGGGGCTCAGCATCCCCCACCGGCTCTCTTGATATTTCAGAGGCATTGCACCGCACCTCCACCCCAAGGGATCAGACTCCTCAGTGATCATAATCACGCCAAAGACCTAGGATTCTCTCAGAAGTGCTTTATGTCAGTTTTCCTTTTAAACACATTTAGTTCAACAACAACAACAAAAACCTTCAAGACATTCCAGCTTAGAACTGCCATTCTCGAGGTCAAAAATTGATTCATACTCAACTAGCTGATTGTCTTTAAGGCAATTTTATTTCCTCAGTAGCATTTGGGAAAGTTTTCAAATTTTCCAGTTAATGTATCCTTAAGTCGATCCAACCACGAAGCAATTTGGCCCAATTACCTATTTAATAATTAGATCATCTTTCCTCATCTTGAAGAGACCCGTATATGGCATCACCCCTTAAGAGGGCATCCTCTGGACTCCTCCCCATCCTCATCTTCTGGACAAAAGGAAAGGGCTCAAAACCAAGACTTTAAATCAGCCTCAATCATTTCCTCCCCGCCCCAACACTTCTGCTTTTTCAGAAGTATTAAGAAGGGAACATTCTAAGGGCTTGAAGGATTGGGCTCAAAGATACTTCACCTTGTTATTACAGAAATCTTCTAATACATGACAGTGGTAGACAGAAGGCTGTAATGACCCCCAGTCCCCTATTACCCAGCTTCAAATCATCAACACACAGTCAGTAGTGCCTCATCTCTAGCTGCACCTTCTCACACCCATGCCCCAGAAGGTCTTGAAGCAAATTTCAGAGAGCATTGCATTCCCTGCGTAGGAACACTAAAGGTCCTTTCATTGTACAAGCACAATAACCTAGTTCCTAATTTCATATTATCAAATATCCAATAAGTATTCAAATTTTCCTAATAACAGCTATATATTATCAATATTTTTACTGACATATAGATGATTTACAATTTTGTGTTAATTTCTGCTGTACAGCAGTGTTTCGGTTATATGTATATACATATTTTTTTAAATGTATTCTTTTCCATTATGGTTTATCTCAGGATACTGAATATAGTTCTCTGTACTATATAGGAAGACCTTGCTGTTTATCCATGCTATATATAAAAGCTTACATCTGCTAGCCCCAACCTCCCACTCCACCCATTCCTCAACCCCCTCCTCTTTGGAGGAGTCTGCTCCTATCGCCAATCTGCTCTCTATATCCGCCATTCTGTCTCTGTTTCATAGATAGGTTTGCCATGCTAAGCTGCTCAGTCATGTCCAACTCTGTGCGACCCCATGGACTGTAGTCTGCCAGGCTCCTCTGTCCATGGGATTCTCCAGGCAAGAGTACTGGAGTGGATTGCCATGCCCTCCTCCAGGGGGATCTTCCTGACCCAGGGATCCAGTTGGCGTCTCTTATGTCTAACCTGCCTTGGTAGGTGGGTTCTTTATCACTAGCACCACCTATGAGAGTGAAAGTGTAAGTGCAAGTCGCTCAGTCATGTCTGACTCTTTGTGACCCCATGCACTATACACTCCATGGAATTTTCCAGGCCAGAATACTGGAGTGGATAGCCTTTCCCTTCTCCAGAGGATCTTCCCAACCCAGGGATCGAACCCAGGTCTCCTGCGTTACAGGCAGATTTTTTATCAGCTAAGCTACAAGGGAAGCTAACACCTGGAGTGGGTAGCCTATCCCTTCTCCAGCAGATCTTCCCGACCCAGGAATCGAGCCCAGGTCTCCTGCACTGCAGGCAGATTCTTTACCAACTGAGCTATCAGGGAAGCCCACTATACACAGGTTTATTTGCATCATATTTTGGATTCCACATGTAAGTGTAACATCTATATTTTAAAGATTTGCTTACAGGTGAAAACAACCCACCGTTTTCAGCTGGTCTTTGTTTTCCCCACTCTTACTACATTCTTCTTTTTCTCTCATCCTGTGGTCGACTCGGCAGCCTATAGAGTTTGTGCCTCACCCCATTTGGGGCCTATTCCCGTTTAAAAAGTCCCTTTAAATAAATTTTGATGAGCAAACTTTCATCGCCAGATTTTTGGCTCATTCCCTTTGGAAAGTTACTCCACGTTTTCTTCTTCTCCCCTTTTGAAACTCAGACAAGAAATGTATGTTGAAATTCATTACCTCCATGTTTCTCTTCTCATCAGCCTTTGGGTTATCATCAACCTTCACTTCATCTCTAAGGGGACAGTTTACAGCTCTGATTTTTTTTTTACTCACTTCCATAGGGCACTCGAAAGCCTCATGGTTCTATTTATTCATCCAGCAAATATTTTCTAACCGCCTGCATAGTCCCTGATTTGTACACTGTAATAAAAAGGCGGCCAGGCAGGCCTCAGAGAACAAAGTCCAATTCAAGCCACATCAGTTCTCGAAATGTGCGCTAGAGGGCGCGTCTTTCCCGTTGGCATCTGACAAGCGGCGTGGCTAACTCTATGTGCAGCGTACACCTCAGGACACAGTCAACCGATCATCTCACACAACTTGCACCTTAAAAACGAAGTAAATTCCATTTACTGGATTCACGGACAAAAAGAGAAATATATAAATTACATAATTCCCCCCAAAAGGTCCAATTTTCCAGTAGACATCAGAGGTAGAATGCCTGGGGCTTACAGGTTTTACAAAATTATAAAAATGTTAAGGACTATTTTCATTTCAGAGTACCTAAAGAAAACTGAAAAATTGAAATCAATAAGCTTTCAACTGAATGTCAATGAGAGTGACATATCAACTTTGCTGTTAACTGCAGACTCAAAAAGACTTCCTTATACTTAAAACAATTAACAAGTTTAATTCTCTATACAGTAAAATTTCCTGAGTATGCCCCAGTAACGGCCAAGAAACCCAAGTCGGCTGACACAACCAGTATTTATACAGCACCTAACCTGTGCCAGGCATTGTTCTGGGATGTGGATGGACAGAGTCCCGCTACCCTTGGTACTTACATTTGAAGAGAGAGATAATGAACAAACCAACAAGTAAATAAACAAGGTCATGTCTGTGATCACTGTGGCAGAGGAAATAAAGCTGGTTGATAGGGAAAAGCACACGTAGGGAGCTGCTGAGTCAAGCATTTAGAAAATGTCTCCATGAGATGACAGCTATACAGATATCTCATTGACAAGAGAACACTGGGAATGTCTGGGAGCATAATTTTCCAGAATATTCCAGGAAGAGGGAACAGGGGCAAAGTCTTACCCATGAGAGTGTGAGTTTTTAAAAGATAAAGAAGAGTAGGAAGAGCACAAATAACAAGTATTAGGATGTAGAGAAAAGGGAACCCTCCTACACTGTGGATGAGAATGCAAATTGGTGCCATCATATGGAAAACAGTATGGAGATTCCTCAAAAAACTAAAAATATAGTTACCGTATGATGTAGTAGTCCCAGTCCTGGATAGGTATCTGAAGAAAATGAAAACCCTAATTTGAAAGGATACATGCACCCGATACAGTGGTGCAGTGGCCAAGAACCCCTGCCTCCGCAGATGACACAAGACTCGCGGGTTCCACCCCTGGGTTGGGAAGATCCCCTGGAGAAGGAAACGGCAACCTGCTTCAGTATTCTTGCCTGGAGAATTCCATGGACGGAGGAGCCTGGTGGGCTACAGTCCATGGGGTCGCAAAGAATTGGACACAACTGAGCGGCTGAGCGCACACACACAATGTTTATAGGAGCTTTACTTACAGTAGCCAAGATATGGAAGCAATCTAAGTGTCCACTGACAGATGAATGGATTAAGAAGATATGGTGTATATATATACAATGGAATACTACGCAGCCATTAAAAAATGAAGTTTTGCCATTTACAGCAAGATGGATGGACCTGAAGGGCATTATGCTTGGTGAGATAAATCAGAGAGAGAAAGACAAACACTGTATGTTATCACTTATACGTGGAATCTAAACTATAAAACAAATGAAGAAATGTAACAAAGCGAACAAGCTCACAGATATTGAGAACAAAACTAACCGTTACCAGTGGGGAGCAGGAAGGAGTGAGGGGCAAGATAGGGGTAGTAGCCCGCCAGGCTCTTCTGTCCATGGAATTCTCCTGGCAAGAATATTGGAGTGGGCTGCCATTCCCTTCTCCAGGGAATCTTTCTAACCCAGAAATCACACCCAGGTCTCCTGTACTGCAGGCAGATTGTTTATCGTCTGAGCCACTCACAGGTACAAACTAGAGGTATAAAATAAATAAGCTACAAAGAGGCATTGTACAGCACAGGGAATATAGCCAGTGTTTTATTATAATAACTTTAGAGTGTAATCGATAAACAATTTGAATCTCCATGTTATATATCTGAAAGTAACATAATGCTAATATCAACTATACTTTCACTTTAAATCTCCATGTTATATATCTGAAAGTAACATAATGCTAATATCAACTATACTTTCACTTTAAAAAAAATAGCAGAGGAGGAAGGTATACTGAGGTAAGGAGGAGGAAGGCTGCTTTTTCTGAATATACTGAGATGACCATGCCCTGTCTCCATTAATCTGTTGCAGTGGTATATTTCTTTAATAGATTTTCCTTATGTTGAAACCTCTTTATATTTTTTTAATAAACCCTTTTTGGTCATGATACATTTTTAAATATATTTCTGGATTTGACTTGCCAAGATTTTATTTTGGATTTTTGTGGAGATCCTCATATGTGAGACGGGCTGAAAATTTTCCTTCATTGTCCTGTCCTTGTCTGGTTTCATTTTCAAGGTTATACCAGCCTCATTAAAACATTTGGGGATATTTTCCCCACTATTCTCTGTTTATATACAAAGAATTATCATTAGAGGTTGAAAGCCTTCCCAAATAAAGCAATCTGAGCTCCTATTTTAATTAAATTTTACCTTTCTTATTATTTTTTTTCTTTCTTTGGGCATATTCTGTTGTTCTTTTCCTAACTTTTTAAGTTAAACTCTTGACTTCTTGATTTTCAAAATCAAGAAGTCCTCTCTTCTGATGAATATATTTAAGGGTTAAATTATGGTTGCATGACTCGAAGTTTGTAAGATGGTGTTTTCACAGTCATTCATTCATTTTGTCATCTTTTTGTTAATCATAGGCGTACATCTTTTTATTGCACTTCACAGATGACGCGTTTTTTTACAAACTGAAGGTTTATGGCAATATTGTGTTGGACAAGTCTACCTGTGTCATTTTTCCTACAGCATCTGCTCACATCATGTCTGTGTCACATTTTTCTCACAATATTGCATACATTTTCATTATCATGATATGAAATAATGTTAACATATTACATTACAGTGATCGGTGATCAGTGATCTTTGATGTTACTCTGGGACTTACTGAAGACTCAGATAATGGTTAGAATTTTTTTGTAATATAGTATTTTTAAATTAAGTTGGCATACATTGTTTTGTTTGAGATATAATCCTACTGCACACTAAACAGACTATAGTGTAAACAGAATTCTTATATGCACTAGGAGACAAAGAATTCACGTGACGCTTCATTACAATATTCACTTTATTGCAGCGGTCTGAAAGCAAGCCCACAATATCTCGCAGGTGTGCCTGTATTTCTAATTTCATTGTATTCACAGAATACAACCTCTCAATGATACCTTTTTTTTTTTTAACATCGTCCCATAAGTGGGACTGGAGAAGGAAATGGCAAACCACTCCAGTACTATTGCCTGGAAAATCCCATGGACAGAGGAGCCTGGTAGGCTACAGTCCATCGGGTCACAAAGAGTCAGACACGACTGAGCGACTTCACTTCACTTCATAAGTGGGACTGTTGTATTCACTGGCTCTGTCCCTTGATGTTCTCATATTGCAAGATCTCCTGAATATACTCGGAGTGCTGGCCAAGCGAACAGTCCCCCTTTATATAACCCTCTCCAGGCATCAGGGAGAAGGGACTCCAAATACTAACATACACCAGCCAGGCAGAGGTCATGGGAACAGAAAGAAGGTCCAATGGGGATTTTTCTGTTGTTGTTTCAACTCCAGCACCCTACTCAGAGCTCGAATCCAATCAAAACTAACATGCCCTCCACCTATCCCAGGGAGGGGCGGGGGGCGGGGGCAGAGAGATTTGCACGTAAAAGTGAGGGAGAAACCAGAATCCAAGGCTGGACAAGTCAGACCCCAGGAGCCTGTCAGCTGACCCTCCCTTCCAGGAACACGTGCTCAGGCATCTCCGAGTTCCCGGGACTGAAACTTTCAGCGGGGCCACTGGGCCTGCGCCTGGGATGCCAGCTCCAGGCTCACAGGTCACATGGGAAGCGCAGGGAGAATGAGCTCTGTCCAAGGGACGGTGACTAGTCACATCAATCCTGTCCCTGGGAATAAAGAGGGGCACACAGGGCAGGTGGCCGGGCTGTCGAGGGTGTTGGCAGAGAAAACACGGTAACAGGCCCCCTGAGCCAGCACAGAGGCAAGGTGGGAAAGCGGTGACCAGTGTCCTGCTCCAGCAGCCTGAAACAGGCTGTTACATACAGACCAAGCGCTCCCCTGCCCCCAGGACTCTGCGGGGTCCATTCCTCCCCCAGGAGCCCACAGCGCACACCCCTAGTCATTTCTGGGGGTGCTCACGTGCGCCGGAGGCTGCCTGTCCCCTCTATCCTCCAGCCACTGTCTCTGCCACCTCTAGGGACCCACAGGCACCATCACACCACCCCACTCCCGAATCGCTCAGGCTCCACACCTGGACACAGTTTACGCTGCCCCTATCAACTCAGGCCTCCAGAACCCACGCCTGAACCCTGATCCAGGGTGCTGCTTGTCTGCTAGCAGGTTTCCAGGGGCGGAGAAGGACCAGCTCAGCCCCTAGGGTCTTTCCACATCTCCAAGCCACCTTGGTCCTCTGGTGCTCTGCCTAACAACAGCCTTTTAAAAATGATTTTTATTAAACACAAAGGGCTTCCCAGGAGGCACTAGTGGTAAAGAACCCACCTGCCAATGCAGGAGAGGTGAGAGATGTGGGTTCCATCCCTGGGTGGGGAAGATCCCCTGGAGTTGGGCATGGCAACCCACTCCAGTATTCTTGCCTGGAGAATCCCATGGACAGAGGAGCCTGGCGGGCTACAGTCAATGGGGTCACAAAGAGTCGGACACGACTGAAGCAGCTTAGCACGCATGCCCAAACACAACAAGCTAATATGCTGGTCTGAAGCATCTGTGTTTGAAATGCTACCTAAGTCTAAGGCTGGCACAAGAAAAGCAATGGTTATCTGTTCTATGTGGGTTTCACCACCTCACAAAGAACACAACCACCTCCAATCTGTCCACCAGCGCTCTTTGATGAAAGCCCACAGCAGCAGGCAGAACTCGATACTAGTCACGATCTCATCTGTGCGAGATGCTTTGATCGTGTAATTGAGCGTGTACGTCTCAGCGACACTGTCTTCGATTGAGGTCCTAAGAAGTGGAGGCTGAGCCAAAGATTCTGTTCAAGGGGAATGAGAAGTGTTGGGAGGGGCTCTCAGGAGCAGGGGAGTGGGACGCAGGCTCAGGTTGGGGAAGGAGCCAGAGATGTGATCTCAGCAGGAGCCCAGTGTAGCCTGATCCCCAGCACAGCCTGCCCTCAGGTCTGGCCCCACACCCAGACACAGTGACTGCTGGGTCAGCGCTCACTCGCAGTGGCGGGGATGGTCTGGGAGCAGCCCCCAGGCTAAGCAGCTGTGAAGCTTAGCAGTCAGCGTTGGAAGCAGCTTGCAAAGGGAATCCACAGGGTCCTGGCAGCCTCCACTGTAGACATCCTCTCACCTGGGCATTACTAGGGTGAGGAGAGGGAGGCTTAGTGATGCTTCGAAGGAGGGTGGAGCGGGGAGTCAGGGAGGGTGCACAGACTGGGTGGAGGAGCTGCTCTGCTTTCTCAGGACCGGCCCTTTCCTGGACCTTTCTCTCCTGTGCTGTGCTCTGTGCTGATGGAAAATTCTCATAAAGCCAGGCTGGCCAGGCCAGGCTGGGCACCGCTGATGAATGCTCTGTCCCCTGGGGACGTGGGATGGAGGGGCATTGTGTCTGGGATCCTGGACCCTGGAGGTTCCAGAAGGTGGAGACAGCGTCTTGTCCTACACCCAAGCTGCTTAAGACAAATGACATGCTTTAGTCTCCCGCCTCTTTGCACAGTTGATGGCATGTCGGAGTCAAAAGGCCCACCCGAGAGAGGTGGGAAAGTGCGGTAGGGCAGACCGCCTGCACACACGACAGCCTGGACCTCTTGTTAAAGGGCCATTTCTTATTAGAGGTGGGAGGGGGCTGCAATTTTGCAGTTATAACAAACCATGAGGTTGCTGGGCATAGCAGGGGTGCTGGACTGCCACTTGGAGTCCACTCGCCCGCCCTCTCAACTCTGGTTTTCCCTGGTGATTGGTCCCTCCCCCTCCCCGCCCCCCGCCCCGCCCTCCCCACCCCCCCCCCCACCCCTCCGCCCAACACACACACCACGGCCTCCAGGTGGAGCTGAGCCTCTCGGGGCGGCATGTGCCCAGGCCAGGCCGTCCAACATGTGGCGCTCCCCAGATTTGGTGAAGCCACTGCTCTGGCAACAAGCATCAACAGATTCCGGCCAAGGACGGTCAGCCCTGCAGCTGGTTCTGACTCTCAGGGAAGGAACTGAGCCTGGGCAAGCAGAAGGCAGAGCTGCTGCCCGCTCCTTCGTGCCCTGCAAGACAGGGAGGCAGCAGAGAGGGAGATGGGCTGGGTCCCGGCACCACGGTCAAGTCCCCACCCTTCTCAGTTACAGATCCCGTGGTTCCCCTAAGGTGTCAGTGGATCTGAGTTGAATGAGGTTCCTGCTTTGACTCACCCCGACCTGAGTCTGGTCTCCCAGGCCCTTGTCCGCAAGTTACCCCGACTCAAGACCCCCATCGGCTGATAGACACGATTGACGCAGCCCCAGGTGTGAGTCGAAGAGCGAGCGAGGCATGGAAGGAAGGTTCGGGAATGAGCCCATAACCATGGGCCATGACCAGGCCCAGCCCTCACCAGGGACTGAAGGAGAAATCACTCATCGATGTCTTGGCAATCCGGCGGCGGGCCTAGCACAACGCCAGGCTCCAGCACCTCCTGCGCCAGGAGACCCCGGGCTGTGAAGCTGAAGCAGCGTGTCAGCGGCCGGACCTGCCTTTGGTGGAAGACGCAGCAGGATATGGCCCTCCCTCTGCGTGGTCTCTGCAGTGCATGCGGTACTTGTTCGAGTCTCAGAACCCGTGACGCGGGAGGAGCAGAGTCAGGAGAGGGACAGGACCGGCCAGGGCCTCCTGGTGGGGATGGGCTGGCGCCCAGGTGTCCCAGCGCTCAGCGACCAGCAGAGGGAACCACCTCGAAGGTTCTCTGCAGTTCTGCCTAGCCTCAAGCTGGGCAAGCTGCGGGGGCTTACTCCAAGGCGCCCTGATATCTATCTATTACCCAAATCCAGTAGCAGTCATTAGCCAGCTGGGGGGAGCCCAAGCTGACTCACTGCTGTGACTTTGGAGCTCTGTGACCTTGAACGTAACCCTGAAAATGAAGGAGGCCGAGGTAGAGGCTTCCCTGCTCCCAGCTGAGCTCAAATGACCACTCCTCACATGAGCTGGTGTCGCAAAAGCATCAATTCTTGTTAGTCAGCTCCGGCAGGCATCGGTCACCTAGGGAGACATCCAGCCTGAACGTCCAATGCCACACACTCCTGAGGAGCCAGACAGGGTTGGGGAGGGGTGGCGGGGGCAGGCGGGGGTGGGGGGACGGGGTCTCTCCTGTCCCACTGCCCCAAGGAGGGGAGAACCAGAGGCCTCCCATGACCTCCCATTATTGTCTGGGAGACCAGCCCACAGCCCAGTAAAATGCACTCAGTGGGCACACCTCCCCCCCCAACCTCCCACCCCGTGGCCTCCTGCCCTGGACCCACCAGCCAGTGGGCAACTAATTCCTGGGTGTATGAGCCCAGCCCTGCTGTAGACCCTGCCAGAGTTCAAGAAGGAAGGACGCGACCCCCGCCTTCAGGGAGGCCCCCCCACCGCCCCCGTCACACACACAGAGGAAACTTGAGTATAAGCCTGCACATACCTCTCATGGGCGAGATGGTGTGTTAAAACAGGGACTGTTCCAAGGAGGGAGGGGTGTGTGCTAGGTGGTTCTAGAAGGCAGGCCTGGTGGAGAAGAGGGCTTAGGAGGGTGGAGCGGAGGTGGGCGGAGGGGCACAGGTCAGACCGGCACCAGGGGAGGTGGAAGATGAGCAGAGCAGGGGTGTCTGCGAGGGTCCCCCCAGGTGAGCCAAGGACCCAAGTGATGGGAGTTCCAGAAGCGTGGGGCCTTGTTCTCTGACCTCCGCAGAGTGGCCTGTTATCCCAGAAGCTGGTGCATGGCAGGCGGTCAGTAAGAACTCATGTGCAAATTGCACCAGAGACCCATGGGGGCCCCCAGCAACCCTGACTGAACCCCAGCTCAGCCCTGGGAAACCCCCACCCCCACCTCAACACAATTCCCCCTCGCCCCGGCACTCACATCCCTGGGATTTGACCTGCACGTCATAACTGAAGTCCTCTCCCACGCCCGAGGGTTTCACTCTCCATAACCCACCTTACAAAGTCTGGTTGTCCCCGAAACCCCAGCCGGGCCATAGTCGGTCCCCCTTTTTCTGAGGGGCGGTCCACGCTGGGGAGGCCAGGGAGCTCCAGGCCAGGTGTGAAGCCCGGAGGAGCCCTCGCCCTGTGGCTGGCCCCAGCCTCGCCCTCCTCTTGTTCCTCTGTGCCCTGTGGACACCCGGAAGCTTGTCTGCCAGCCTCTCTCCCTGCCTGGAGCTGGCGGGCACCAGCAGGGAGGTGCCGCTTCCTCCCCAGCCTCCCTCCTCACCCTCTCTGCATCATCCTGAGCCAGCACTCAGGAAGCCAGAACAAGCAACCCCAAACCAGAGGAGAGCAGAGCAGCGCCCCCCAAGCTTCCGGATGATGACGACGGCGGGGGAAGTGAACTGAGGCTCCTGATGCGCCGACTGTGGGCTGTGCGAGGACAGAATGACTATTTGGGGTCCCTCCTCAGAATTCTTTATTCCTGAAAAGGGAACGAAGGTCGATGGGCACAGAATGGGGGAAACGAAATGTGACTCGAATGAAGACCCTGACCCAAGACTCTGTGTCAGCTCAGGAAGGAGCAGCGGGCTAGCGCCAGGGCCCAGGGATCTCAGCCTGGAGTCCCGGAGCTCCTGGAATCCTTCGTAGACTCTGCATTCCCATGAGTATGTGCATCTTCCTGGGGAGAAGGTTCATAACCTTTGCCATCTTGCCAGAGGGCTTCGTGAGCCCAAAAGTGTGAAGAAACCACTGCCCTGAAAGGAGAGGGAAGCCTGCAAGCGTGCTCATCCCTGGGGGGCTGGTCTTGCCTCTGGAGCCGGGTGTCTGCTTCCATTTGCTGTGTCCTCCCCAGAAGCTCACTTCCTGTCTCTGGTGGGCCAGGCGGGAGCACAGAAGTGGGTTCCCCACACATGCACCATCGTTGCTACCACAGGAGAGGCCGGGCAGCCAGGACCACCTCTCCTCTGGCTGTAATTCCCAGCAGGCCCGGGGAGTTTTTCCACCAAGGCACCAAGTCTGTTTCCAATTCCAGGCTCCATCGGACCCTCTGCCTTCTCCTCCCGAGGTAGGTCTTCTTAGGGGACATGTCCTTATGCTGGGGCGCAGGCCCAAGGCCCCATTCCGAGTCTCTGTGTCAGAGGCACCCTGCACACTGCCCAGAGCTCCTGACCACTCCACATCTGTGCATAAAGACAAAGAGACCAGGGTCAGGTCTGGGGTGGAACATGGCCCCGCCCAGCCTCCCCGCTCAGCCAGGGCTAGGAGGGAGCAGTCATGGGCCCCCTGCACCCAGTCCAGGGTTTTGCATCCTCTTAGCCCCTACCAAGCACCCCAGGATTATAATCCCATTTACCAATGAGACATCGTGGGTTCAGGGTACTTGGTGACTTGGTTCCAGATGTCCCAGGTCCCGACTTAATCTCTTAATCTCCACCACTAAGCACTAGTCCACATTGCAACAGCCACCTACGGGCGGCAGGCAGAGGACAACTGATCCCCAAGAAGCCACACGGCTCTAAGGAAAGGGGGGAGGGCAGAGACAGGTCTCCAGCACTGAGCACCAGCCTGGGTGTGGAGCAAGGGCCCTGTGGAGGCAGGTCCTCTCCCAGCCCCCAGCTGCCTTCTTCCCAACCCACCACGCAGGAGGCCACGTCCCCTGCAGACACCCGAATCTCCCACCAACGCCCCTGCCCATGCTCCTACTACACGGTCCCGCTTCCTCAAAGCCCCATTTTTCCCACCTGTAGGAGCATCTCTTAATGATGGTACAGGAGAGATACAGGGTCTTGGGGTCCCGAATCCAAAATGAGGTCCAGGCTTGCACTGCTGCACCACTAACTCCTGTGTGTGACTCAGGGCCAGCCTGGGGGAGCCTCACTTTCCTTGTCGACCACATGGCGGAGAAGCCCAAGCATCAGCCTGGAATCTGAGGCCTGGGGGACAGGTCATGGCTCACCCCTTTCTCACTGCATGACTTTGGCCAGTCCACTCAGGGAACCTCAGTTCTCTTGCCCGGACGACCCCAGGACCCCGGCCCTACTTCCGTCTCTCTTCCATGCCTCCAGTTGTCCTTGAACTACACTCGCGCTCACTGGGCTCTTTCCATTAAACATTTTGGTGTCCCCTCTCCCTGCCACAAATCCTTTGTAGAGCAAATATAAGCCTCCAAGTTCAGATGCCCACCTTAGAAACCTTCCATACTCTATGGAAGGCTCTATGTTCCCTATGAGTCCCCAGGACCCAGCTCAAACCATCAGATTGTCTTGGGTGTCACCAGTCACCTCCCCACCCCCCAGAACACTTTCAGTCTGTCCCCTACGGTAGCCGGCATCACCCTGTATGAGCACCCCAGGGACAGGGCTGTGCTCCTCCCAAGGACCCCACTCAGCAGACGGCTTGGCACACTGGGGCACTCAATTAATGATGTCACCCCCTCTTATCTGCTAAACTTAACCGTCCTCAGAACATCCCCGGGAGGAGGAGGCCCTCCTCATCTTTAGCCCCTACTTATAGATAAGCAAACTGTGTCGTGAAGTGAAATGACTTCTCAAAGGTACTAAATAAGAAGCACTTGTGCCAGGAGACCTTGGGGCTGGGGGAAGCCTGAGGACTGTGGACAGTATCCTCTTCCAGGTGGCTTTCAATTCTGGCATTCAGGGAATGAGGATCTAGTAAGAAGACAGTCCTACGCCTAGAAGCCCTGTGTGCCCCACCTTCTCCACGTGACCCCCAACAAGACCGAGAGGGCTCTGGCCAGTGCTAAGTCTCACCTGCTCTAAGCTGCGTGTGCCTGTGGAGGAAACCAACACTGGGGCCCAAAGCAGCCGGGTGCAGCCACCCGGAGGGTCCTGGAGGATGAGTGGAAGGAGGCGGCCCAAGCTAGGCAGCGGCCCACTCCTTTTGAGACGCCCCCCAAGCCAGCCCTCATGGTCTCGCAGGATCCCGTCCAGAGAGGGGGCCCCAGCCCAGCGGCATCTCCAGGAGTCATAGATGCGGCTCTGGGGCGGGAAACAGTCGGCGGCGGCGGCAGGTTCTGCGCGCATCAGAGCACGCGGCCTAAATGGGCCGCCTGGCCCTCGGGCCCGTGGCCGTGGCTGCGCTGGTGGGTCTTGAGCGAGCCCTCGCGCGCAAAGCTTTTGCCACAGCGTGCGCAAAAGTAGGGCCTGCGCTCCCCGAAGACGCCGGGGCGGCGCGGGTGTGGCGCGGGCATGCGCGCGTGGGTGCGCTGGTGGTTGAGCAGGAAGCGCGGCTCGCGGAAGCAGCGGCCGCATTGCGCGCACTGGTGCGGCTTCTCGCCGCTGTGGATGCGCTGGTGCGTGAGCAGGTTCTGCTTGAGGCTGAAGCAGCGCCCGCACTCGGGGCAGGGGAAGGGCCGCTCGCCCGTGTGGGTGCGCTGATGCACCTCCAGGTTGTGCTTGACGCTGAAGGCCTTGCCGCACTCCGGGCACACGAAGGCGGCTGCGCGGCCCGCCCCAGCGTGCGCCTTCTGGTGCCGCACCAGGCTGGGCTGCTGAGCGAAGGTCTGGCCACACAGCGGGCAGCGGTGCGGCTGCTCCTCCGCCGGGTGGTGGATGACCAGGCCTCGATCGTCCCCCAGGCCCTCCTCCCCGTCCCCCGCAGGGGACCCGCCCCCGGAGGATTCCAGCTCGGTCATGGGCACGTCCGGCTGCAATCACCAGCCCCTGAGGAGGCAGAAGCAGAGAGAGGAGTCAGAGGGCACCCGAGGGTCGGCCAGCCCCCAGCCTCAGTGCCCATCACTCCCCAGTCCTGTTCGAGCCAGTGTCCCCCTGCTGGAATGTCCTTCTTTCTTCTCTACCCCTTAATCACATCCTACCCCTCCTTCAGGCCTTTCTCAGATGACACCTCCTGCTAGAAGCCTTCCTTGACCCTTCCAGCTTCTTTTGAGCCACGTGGCCCAACCCTGTGACCCTCATGCATCACACAGCACACGGGGTGGTCATGCCACCTCTGTCTCCCTAATCTGTGAGCATCTTAAGGACAGACCTGCTTCCTTTTATGACCCACATCAAACGCTGTGCCTGCCACACAAGGCATGGAATAAATGCTGATGAGTAATACTCAGGGGCTTCCAGTCTTATAAGTTGTCCTGAACCCGGGTGCGCCTTATCCCTCCAACCAAAGTCTCAAGGAGGAGGGGAGGGACAGACATCCCCAATCTGGAGGGAAGGGTGCGGTCGACAGTGGTTTAAAGATATTTTTGCAGAGCTTAAAAGAAGAAACAAAACAAAAGCCCTGTAAACTTGAAAGTAACCTCAGTTAAACATTAAAGGCAGCAGCTCTTTGTTTATCAAAATGAGGCATGCCTGTAAAAGGTTTGCAAGTCACTGAACCACAGTGTGAGCTCGCAGGGGGCGGGTCTCAGCTTGATTCCTCTTGGCAGCCCCCCAGGAAAGCCTGGCCCAAGGCTGAGGAACACTCTCAGCTCAACAAACACCCCCAAGTTCAGTTCCACCTCACACTGCTTCTCCTAAGGATCCTCTTTCCCAGGGTACTGTGTCCCTCTTAAATTGTTGCCCACAACAGCCCTGAGGAAGGGGCAGGCTTATTGAACCCCAATTTATAGATGGGGAAACTGAGGCTCAGTGAGGTCGACTTACTTGCCCAAGGTCGCCCAGCAAGGTGAACCGGGACTAGGCCGTAAATTTCCTCATTGTCAAAAGTTCTTCTCAAGGTACTAGCTGCTCACCAGCTAAGTGCCCCTCAAAACACACACACAGAAGACCACCACTCTCCTGGCCCCCACAGGTCATCAGGACCCAAAGGACCGCTGCTTCTGTGGGGCGCTGTCTGCGGCCAACACCCTCACGCCTCCCCCAACCCTGGGCTCCAGCTCCTGCAGAGCACTGAGGCTTGCTTCAAGGGGTCGAACTGACCTCCCCCCATGCTATTCCCCGCCCCTATCAGGGAAGCCTCCTGGCCCTTCACCTGGACCTCCATGCAGGCCTTCTCCACACTTGCAGATCTCCCTGCTACCACCGCCTCAGTGGACCTACCAGCAGAGTGGGGTCTCAGAGGCACCCCCTCTGTCTCCCCCTACCCTCAGGCCCCCAGTGGAACACCACTCACCCCGGGGAAGGGGACAAGGACTACTTGCAACAGACCCCACCCCCAACTCTCCCCAGGCAGCTGCACGGATGTTTGCAAAGACAGATCATCTCTGTCCCCTTGGGCCAATCTCAGCCTGGCCTTGTCTCTGAGCCGCCTCCCCACTCCCCCAGCTATACCCCTGGTCGAGGGCCCCGCCCGCCGAGAGGGTCTCAGGCCACGGTCCCCAGTCTTTCCGGCGGCAAGTTGCTCCATCCCATCCCGCACTCACAGCCCAGGCGGCGCCCCAGGTCCTTCGGCCTCCGGCAGTGGCTCTTTCCTCGAGTCTGCGCTGCTCAAAGCAAATACGGTAACTCTCCGCAACGCCTCCGGGGGCCCCTTCTCCCTCACCCCCAGAAAGACGGCCAGCCTCCAGCACCGCTCTTCTTATCAGATCGCGGCGTGAATCGGAAGAGCTGACCCCACCCACCCGAACCCCCGCACACAACCTTGCCAGCTCCTCGGGCCCGAGCGAGATCCTGGAGAAATATGGTAAACTCTGCGTCGCAACCCCACCCCCACGAAAATATGTAGGCCTCCCACTCTGCTGCAGCAACCCACCCCATTCCGCTGCAAGCCCTGGCTCCCTTAGGGGATTCGTGCAACCCACCCCGCTCCCGCAACGCCGGGGGTAAGGCGGGGGGGGCGGGGGGGGGAACCACGCCACCCCAGATAAATACGTAAGTCGCGGCGCTCTCCACTCCCGGAAAGGGTCTGCGCGGCTCCCGGCAAATACGGTAGTGCGCCCGCAGTGACCCGCCCCCAAGGGTCCGGCACCGGCCTGGGTAAATACGGTAATCTCCCTCCACGGCCTCCGCCCCGGCCCCGGCCCGGGACTCCCGAGGCGCCGCCTCCCCGCCGCCCGCCGCTCCTTCGCAGCGCCGCAGCCGCCAACGTCGCCGCAGCCGCACAGCAGCCCCGTGAGGCTGGGAGGTCTAACTCGCCCACAGCCTGGCTGGAGCACCGAGGAGGGCTGCGAGCGTGGCTCCCGCCAGGGGCAAGACAAGGAACCAGGCTGGGGGCCAGGGTGGGGGCTGTCAGGACGCCCAGGCGGGCGGATAGCCCCGGGTCCCCTTGTCCCAGCCATTCCCGGTTCAGGATTCCCCGAGGCCCCCCGATTCAGCAGTTAGAGCCGCAGCCTCGCCTCCTTCATCCTACGGCTGTGTGCTCGGTCGCTCAGTCGTGTCCGACTCTTTGCTACCCCATCCATGGACTGTAGCCCGCCAGGCTCCTCGGTCCATGCAGCTTCTCCAGGCAAGAATACTGGACTGGGTTGCCATTCCCTTCTCCAGGGGGTCTTCCCCCACTCAGGGATTGAACCAGGGTCTCCCGCAGTGCAGGTGGATTCTCTACTCTGAGCCACCAGGGAAGCCGAGCTACCCTAGTCAGGCCCGCAGACTGGCCCCAGCGCCGGGGAAGCCGGGTCTGGGGGCGCTGGAGGGACAAAGCCTTTCCTTGCAAGAGAGAGAAAGGTGTGTACTCAGGAAGCTGCCCCACCCCCACCCCCACCCCCGGGGAACCTTTCTGAGCAAGGGCTTCATGGGTGGGAGACAGAGCCCAGTCTACCATCAGGTTGTGCCATCAGGATGACTGGATGACTGGATGCCTGGGTGGAATAGAAGAGACACTTATTCCCCTACTATCCCATCTTTCCCACAAAGGAGGCCATTACAGTCAAGCTAAAGACCATCCATGCAAGAGTCACTTGTAACACCCCAGGAGGCAGCTGGTGTGGACAGAGCTGGGCTGAATTCCAGCTTCCAAATGTCACTTAATAATACACCTTACCTAAACATTAGTTCTCTCATTACAAAGCCCTTTCCCATGTATTATCTTGCAAGAGCCTTCCAATAACCAGTGCCAGCTGACCTATACACGTGTTATTATCCCATTTCATAGATGGGAAAATAAAATAAAATTGAAACACAGAGAGGCTCTGCCGACACCCCACCCCTGCCTCTCCCCATCCCCCCTTCCCCACTGCTCCACATGGCAGAGTCCAGGTGGAAAGGCAGGCCCAGCTCCCTCTCCTTGGCATCACCCTGGTCCCTCAGTGGAGAAACAGAAGCAGCGTGCTGACCAGGATCAGAAGGAATAATCTCATCCCAAAGGGGAAAATCCTCCAAATTTACATTTTACAGATGAAGTAACTGAGGCTGGAGAAGGAAAATTATTTTTTAAATTAAAAGTGCTAGAGGAACATTCTGGGCTTCCCAGGTGGCACTAGTGGTAAAGAACCCCATCTGCCAATGCAGGAGACATAAGACTCAGGTTTAATCCCTGGGTCAGGGAGATCCCCTGAAGGAAGACAAGGCAACTCACTCCAGTATATTCTTGCCTGGAGAATCCCATGGACAGAGGAGCCTGGCTGGGGGGTTGGGGGGTGCGGGGGGGGGGGGGACACAAAGAGTCAGACAAGACTGAAGCGACTTAGCATGCATGCATGCACACACGCAGAGGAGTATCAGTTGGCCCTTTCCACCCTGGCCCTCTGTAGCTGCCGGGTGGATAAAACTGCTAGGATTCTGGAAGGTCCAGGCAGGGCTCCTTACAGCAGACCGTGGATATGGCTGTTGGGGTGGCAACATCCCTGATGAAGGCTCCTGGGAGGCACGAGCCCCCCAGCCTCAGGAGGTGGCCCCCGCAGCCCTGCAGGCACCCAAGGTCCCTTCCAGGGCCTGGGAAATGAATTCCAGGTGGGGGTCCATCTGGGAGTAAAACCAATCCCTCATTCCCGACACCAGCTTTCACAGCTTACCCCGCGGACCAGTTCATCCCAGCAGGTCCCCCCTTGGGTCACTCTCAGCCTCTGAAGGACCCACCCCATCCATGCTGCTCCAGTAGCCCCTCACTGAGGTTGTGGAGCTCCCCAGAGGAGACATCCCAAGGAGACTGCTATTTCAAATACAGTCAGTGGCGGGGTGGGGGAGGAATTCTGGGAAAGCCGAAGACATGAAGCCACCAGGGCAGATGTTTACTCCAGGGCCAAGTGTAGATCTCCCATGGTACTGACAAGAGGACCCTCTAACCACTGACGATAACCCACACCCACACCCCACCTGGCCCGTGGAGCTTGGTTTGTGAACAGCCACGCCACCCAGCTCTCTTTGGTTGCAAACATCACCTGCCAGAGCGACCAGCTTTCATCTCTCCCACAGGCTACAGGAGAAATGGGAACACTTAGGAAATGACCAGATTTCTCAAAAGCAAAATAATATACCTGAGGACGTCACCCTTATTTTTAGCATCTGTGCCATATTTCCGGGTAAGCTACACCAACACAGAAAGGGAAGGAACACAGCCGCGGGGGTTGGGGGCGCCAGACACCACCACCTAAAACTCGTTGCTCTCAGTGAAATGCCCAGGGCTCCGACAAGCCTTCTTCCTCGGCCCTGCCTGTGTGTGTGATTTCTGCTGACTCACTTCACTTCTCTGGTTTCATACACATTCGCCCCCGCACACATCTCCCGCTGCCGTTGGCACGTGCTGTCGTGAGCACAATAGAATGACAGCGAGGAAGTATTCTGCAAACACAGTCACGGCTTCTCCGTCCAGGCAGGGCCAGGGGCTGGCATGGAGATCCCCACCACTCCACGAGGCTCAGGTGACAGCTGGACTCTGGATCCTTAAAAAAAGGCCCGGGCTGCTCACAGCCAAGAACAGCTGGCCCGTGAGCCCCCTCTGGGTGAGGCATGTCCAGCTCAGCTGAGTCCTGCCCAGGGCCCTGTATTCCCTCCCTCCCCCACCTCCAGGGCACACTGGCTGGACCAGAGATCCCCATGACTCCCCTGGACACGTGTGCTCCCTCGCAGAGGTCAGCCTGGTCATTCTGTGGCTCCCCCAGCTCTGGGCTGCAGCCCCAGCGCTTCTGCACTCAGTTCGGTGACCATGCCACCGGTCTCCATCAGCTCATCCCATCTCCCCAGACTGGACGGTGATCCCTAACCTCCCTCTCCAAGGGGACTTAGCTCACTTTGGTTTTCCCACCAGCTCACGAGCTTCAAAAGGCAGGGACTGTGTTCTCAACATTTCTGTATTCCAAGAGCCCAGCATATCATAGACCTTCAGTCAGTGTCTGCTGAATGAATGAATGCATGTCTGCCAATTTCACCTGGGGGAGCGGGTGGCCCATGGCCAGCAGGTGTGCTGATGTGATGTGTAAGGGGTGAGGGACTGCAGGCAAGTTACAGCCCCAGCCACGGCTCCAAAGGCCAGGAGGCACTGTGAGACGATGGTGCGGTGGGGCTCTGGGCTCAAGTTCTAATCTGCTCCCATGTTCTCTTTCCTTGAAATTAAAACCCAAGATGTGACCTAGGACATCCATTCGACCCCTAAGCTTGCAGCCTGCTTGATAACAGCTAATTTCTATGGCAACTGAGCTCTGTTTGGGGAAAATGTTTTCTTCTCTTTCCATGGTACGACTTCCATTTCTACAAATGCCATGCAAGTAGCCAGACATGGAGGTTCATTTTTTAAGTGACAACAGCAATCATTTATTGACTGAGTGCTGTGTACCAGGAACCCACACTACATACTCTACCTAGGTGACTTGCCCAAGGTCCCCCAGCTTACATGGTTAAGGCCAGAATTTAGCCCCAGAACAGAATCTATCCACTATTCCTAACAACACAAGAAAGCTCTTTTTAGACTGGGGTGAGAGATGGGGGCAAGAGAAAACATTTCTACTTCTTCTCAATAGGAGCATTATTCCTAGGGCTGTACTGTCCAATAGCCACATGTGGCTTTTTACATTGAAATTAACTAAAATCAAATAAAATGGAAAATTCATGTTTTCTGAGGTCCTCCACCCCACCAGCTACAGCTAAGTGCTCCACAACCACACATGGCTGGTAGCCATGGCATTGAGTGGCACAACATTGTTGTACAAATGATGTACAACATTTCATCATCACAGAAACGTCTTCTGAACGTCACTGGTCTAGGGCCCCTCTCCCTCCAGATCTGGGAGACTCTGGTCTCTTTTTAACCCAAAGATCAACCTATGCTGGGATCATTCATTTCCCTCTGTCTGCTGGGATCATGTAAAAGCCTACTGTTTTCAGCCCCAAGGACTCCTCTTGCCAAAAGGTCAAGGCTATTTCTTTAGCAAACCCAGACTACTTTAAAAAGGAAAAGTAAAAAGCTCAGCAGAGGCTCCGCTCCTGCCATGCACTCCCTGCCAAGTCCCTGCTGGTTCTCTTTTCTCCTCTGGTCCCGGGACTGCTCTCTGGGGCTGGGCAGTGGGGAACCACACTCTCCCAAGAAGGCTGCCATCTGGCCGGCTGAGTCGAAGCTCATGCTGCTTGCCAAGGACAAGCATTTGCCCAGTACCATTTGTCGTAACTCCCAGCCTGCTCCTAACAAAGGACACAAGGATGCTGTAGGCAGTTACTGGAACCCCACCCCACCAAGCTCATCTGGTGTGTTGGAAGCTTGGCCCAGGGTAACCCCACTGCAGACTTGCACTTACCTGGCTGTGGTTAGGCTATAAATAAGTCTTTGAAGATCCTGATTTATTTACTCATGGTTGTTTTCTGTTCCCCCACGCAAGCCTTTAATCTCAGCATGCTCTGGAACATTTTGAACTGTAAAACACGAGGCCAGGTCTGACCTTCTTGTCTTTGATTTTATGGCGTGCCTCTTCCTAAATTTTCTCTGACCTAGTTTATTTTTAAATGAAAGGGAATTAAAAATTGAAGCTGATGATGCCAGACCTCCCTTGGAGAAGCCTGAGCCTTGTGAAGGTGGAAGAGGTGGAGGCTAACAGGAAGTCTAGAACCTACCATCCACTGGCAAGGGGACTTGGTGAACTAGTCCGACCATCCCCACCCCCTCCCCATATCTCTGTCCTGCCCAGTTCACAGCTCACAGTGAGATGGCGAATAAGAAAACCTTGTTGGGAGAGCCAGGGCTGGGAATTAGTTGTTGATTAACTGTATATAGATTGTTCCAAGCTATGTATCAAAATGAACTCGAGAGCAGGGACTGTGACTGCTGTAGACTGAACTGTGTTCCCCAAATTTGTATATTGAATTCCTGACCCCCAGTATGATGGCAACTGGAGATGGAGCCTTTGGGAGGCAATAGGAATTAGGTTTAGACAAAGTTGCTCCAATACTTAGGCAACCTGATGCGAAGAGCCGACTCATTAGAAAAGACCCTGATGCTGGGAAAGATTGAGGGCAGGAGGAAAAGGGGACGACAGAGGATGAAATGGTTGGATGGCATCACTGACTCAATGGACATGAATTTGAGCAAGCTCCGGGAGATGGTGAAGGACAGGGAAGCCTGGCGTGCTGCAGTCCATGGAGTTGCAAAGAGTGGGACACGACTGAGCGACTGAACATCAACAAATAGTGCGAGTGAGGTCCACCTGGTGAGATGAGTGTCTAAGAAGAGGAAGGGAGAGACCAGGTTCTCCCTCTCTTTACTTTTCCCTCTCCCCCTCCATCCCACCACGTGAGGACACCAAGAAAAGGTGGTTGTCTGCAAGCCAGGAAGCAGGCCCTCACCAGGAAAAGAACCTGCCATCTCCTTCATCTTGGACTTCCAGCCCCCCAGACTATGAGAAGCGCATGTCCATCATTGAAACACCTAGCCTGTGGTGCTGTTCTGCCAACCCGAGCTGACAAAGACAGTGGCTCTTCATCACAGCGTCCCTGAGGTCTGGTACAGTACCTGGCACACTGGAGGCTTGTTTAAGAAATCAGTGACCTGGTCAATGGGACCTGCACCTCAGTTACTCTTGGTCTGATGGACTTGGTCCTGTCCCCACTGTGACCCAGAGCACCCATTTGTGAGGGGGTGGTCACCTGGGGTCAGTGAACAGGCTTTCATTCTCATGACTTTGGTGGCCAGGGGTGGGGAGAGGAGGCAGTGGATGGGGTGCTGCAACCAGACCTCACTAACCCCAAATCCTACCAATACAGCTGATTGATCTGATCATCAAACACAGGACATTTGTGAATGGTAACACATTCACTGTACAGAAACTCCTGCCCAGCTGATCTCTTCAGTATCACAGACATGGTACCTCTGGGATACTTCCTGGAGGAGGAGGGCGAGTTCCCCATCATTAAAGTGGGTTTTGATGCGATCCCAGGCGCCCAATTTCCCTGAGCAGGGCAGGCTGGGGGAGGCACTGAAGAAGAGCAGGACATCACAGGGACACAGCAGAGCCCCTGGGGCTGGGGAGGGCCAGAGAGCCTGCCCAGGAAAACCCTTCTGACTTGGCCTCCAGCTGGTCCTCAGAGCTGAACTCCGGATGGACACACCTCACCCATTCATGAGGTTTCACACAGCATGGTTTGCGATCAAAGGCCGGGACCACGAGTCAGCAGCCCTGGCTGCACATTAACCATCCCCAGCATCGTTACCCAGGGAAGCTGGATCACCTCCATGTCTTTTTGTGATGCTCCTGCCAGATGAAAGGGATTAAATAAAACCTGAAAAGAGGGGTGGCCGGAAGCCAGGGTGACCGCACAGATCCCAGAGAAGGTCACACTTGTCTTAGTTCAAGGGAGAACCCGGCGGGCCCCTGGGAGGCAGGAAGGAAGAGCTCCTACTACAGAATCATCCTGGGGTCCCCCTTTTCCCTCCCACTTTCCAGCTACCCAACCCTGGTACCCCCATACCCACCCCCTCTGCAATTCCTTCCTCTCCCACGTGGGAATATGTGGTCCAAGGCCGCAGTTGGGCTGGAGCCCTGGGTTCTCTGTTAGCATTAGGGCCCCAGATGACTCTGCTTGTGGAAGGGTGTGAGTGGTGACCTCAAGGGGCCTAGAGGTTGAGGGGGTTATGTGGGAAGCGATCAAATTGTCTGAGAGAGGGAAAGGGGGAAGAGAATCCTGCCCTCCACCCCCAGCAAGAACTGGCCACTGGGACTGGCTGCCCCCGGCCGGGGTGGGGGACAAATGGATCCCTCCGAGCACACAGGGACCCGGAGTTCAGGAGGGCAGCTTAGAGAGGACAAGGAGACCATGTGAGGCAGGCAGCCCTTCATTTCTCTCTTCTGCGACATCGGCATCAGTAAGGGTCCCAGGTAGCACCCCCGAGCAGGAGCAGCACATTGGGTGCTCTCCCTCTGCAGGGCCCTCCCCAAGGAACCAAACCCCAGTGAGACCACCCTCCGAGTTCCAGCCGTGACCATCACACACACACACAATCCAGTCCTAGGCTCAGGCCGCCCACAATAGCACCCAGGGCAGTGGGTACTCAGGGTTGAGGGCCACCAAGCCATTCACGCCTTCCTAGCACATGTATTGAGTGGCCATTAAGTGCTGGGCGCTGGCTTCGCACTGGGGACATGCTTGCCCCTCCCCAGCTGCAGCTTCTAGCTCCCATCTGGGTATCGCTCAGTCTGTTGAGACTCCTCCCCAGGGATGGACCCTGGACGGCCACAGCTGACGAGTCCAGCCTTGGGCCACCTCACCCAGGGCCTCCAACAGCCCCCTCATTCAATGCCTGAGAGCTGGGGTCCCACCTCCCAGGAAGGACACATCCAGGCTCCACAGTGCAGGATGTGATCTTACTTCTGCCTTCGGCCCTTCCCAGGACTTTTCCCGATCCCCTTTTGGGGATGCTCCAGGAATTTGTTGTCAGGTCTCGGAGCCTTGAGGAAGGCACCTTTGGAGAGGGTCTCAGCCCCTACAGTTCTAAGCGTCACCATTCCTGGTCACTCGCCCACAAGCACGAGGCAAGCCTCCTCCCACCCCGCCCACGGGCCTGCGTTGGTCCAGCCTCACTAGAGCGCGTCTCCCTTGGCGCTGAGGGTGGGCGCCAGAGCCCCCAGGTGAACGCGCTGGTGCTTGAGCAGGTGCTGCTTCTGGCTGAAGCCGCGGCCGCAGGAAGCGCACAGGTAGGGCCGCTCGCCCGTGTGGTTGCGCCGGTGGCGCGTCAGGTTGGGCTTCTGGCTGAAGCGGCGGCCGCACTCAGGACAGGGGTAGGGCCGCTCGCCCGTGTGGATGCGCTGGTGGATGGTGAGCGCCGACCACCATGAGAAGCTCTTGCCGCACTCGTTGCAGATGAACTGGCGTGGCTCACCCGGCGCCCCGGCCCGCGCCCGGCCCCACGGCAGGTCCCCGGGTCCCCGAGCGGGCGAGGGGCCCCGGGGCGGCGGCGACAGGCCAGAGACGGCTTGGGCGGGCGGCTGGGCGGGGGCGGCGGGGCGCGCGCGAGGGTGGGCCCGCAGCGCGGCGCGGCCGGGGCGGGGCGCGGCCCGGGCGCCGGGCTGGTGCGTGCGCTGGTGCTTCAGCAGGTGCTGCTTCTGGCGGAAGCGGCGGCCGCAGTGCGCGCAGGGGTGCGGTCGCTCGCCCGTGTGGTTGCGCAGGTGGCGCGTCAGGTTGGGCTTCTGGCTGAAGCGGCGGCCGCACTCGGGGCAGGGGTAGGGCCGCTCGCCCGTGTGGATGCGCTGGTGGATGTTCAGCGACGACCACCACGTGAAGCTCTTGCCGCACTCGTTGCAGATGAACTGGCGTGGCTCTCCGGGGGCGGCGGGCCGGGCCCCGGGCGGGCGCCACCAGCCCTGGCCGAGCCCCAGCCAAGCCCACTCAGGGCGCCCCCGCTGGGGCCCCGGCCGCGGGCGCCCGCCCCGGGGGGCTGCGGTGTCCCGCCGCAGCGCCTGCAACCCGGCGCGGGGGCCCTGGCCGTCCCGCGCGTGCGCGCGCTGGTGAATGCGCAGGCCCACCTGGTGGCGGAAGCAGCGCGCGCACTCGGGGCACGGGTGGGTGGCGGGCCGGGAGTGGGTCTTCTGGTGCTTGAGCAGGTGCTGCTTCTGGCTGAAGCACCGGGCGCACTCGGGGCAGCAGAAAGGCCGCTCGCCCGTGTGGTGCCTCTGGTGGCGCGCCAGGTTGGGCTTCTGGCTGAAGCTCTTGCCGCACTTGCCGCACGGGTACGGCTTCTCGCCCGTGTGCGTGCGCTGGTGGATCTTCAGCGACGACCACCAGCTGAACCTCTTCCCGCAGTCCGGGCACACGAAGTGACCCTCGCCAGCAGGAACAGCCGGGCTCAGGGGGCCGGGGGCCGCCCTTGGAGCCCGGTCTGCCGACCCCACGTCCTGCTCAGAGGGAGGGGCCCACTTTGGACCCCCAGTCTCATCCGGGCGCCCCCAGGCTCGAGACTTCCCCACCGCCGTCTGGCATGGTGGGGGGACCCGACGGGGCCGGAAAATGTTCTCCTTATCCTTCTGCGAAAGCGCGGCCTGCGTCTGCAGCAGCCACTCGGGCTTCTCCTGCTTGATCTTCATCACCAGCCCATCTCCTGCCGGAGGCAAAGGGAGAGAGGTCAGGGAGAGTCATTCGGTGGGTGCTGTGCTCCTAAGGTGGAGGGAAAGGGCGGGTGGGTGGCAGGGAGCATCAGGAGGGTAGGGCAGGGTAGAAAATGGCACAGGAGGAAAGGATGCGGACGGAATAGAGTAGAGGGAGAAGAGGAAATGGGGGAAAGGAGAGAGCAGGGAGGATGGGAAGGACAATAAAGTCAGAGGAGCTGGAGTGTGCAGGAGGGCAGAGAAGAAAGAAACGGTGAGTGTCGCAGGTGCCAAGCACATCGCTGCCCGCCTCCTCTACCCTGAGGCCCAGGAGAGGCAAAGAAGATAAGCCAATCCAGGGGAGTCTTCCGACTCAGGGAGCAAGCAGAAAGTGGCCAAGTTTCAAAACATCTGGTTCTCGTCCTAAGAGGATGGACGTGCTGGGCGCTTGCTGGGTGAGTACATGCCCAGTCCCCCAGAGGTTGGGCAACCAAGCCCGGCATCAATGCCAGGCGGCTCCCGGGCAGCAGCTGTGGTGCATGATCACCTCACCCACTTGGCAAATTCTTCCTTCAACAAAACCAAGAACAAGAAAGCCAGCCAGAAAGCTCTCAGCACCCAGAACAGGTTAAGTGTTGCCTTGTCCTGTACTAAAGGAAGCCTGCACACCAGCGGCACACTGTTGCTAACCCACCCTTTAGACTAGACTCAGGTTTGCTGGGAACTTTGCTTCCAGGCTCCTGGACATAAGCCATGATGGAAAAGGTCTGCTACAGACACCACATATACAGGCTATCTGAATTCCATTTATACAGAGGTCAAAAGCTGGCAACTAAAGGATGAGTTAGAGTTAAGAGTAATGCCCCTGACAGAGGATGCTGTGGTTGGAAGGCGGCCTGGGGCACTTCTGGGGTGGATATATAGATATATATATATATATATATCCATATATATGTATATACATATATATTGTGTTTTCTGTGTATATATATATGTTCTCCTTGTGGATCTGGATGCTGGTTACATAGGCATGTTCACTTTGAGAATTTATAGAGCCCAAAACCTGTGCACTTTTCTGTGTGTTATATGTCAATAAAAAGTTTATGGCCTATAAAAATAGATGAAACAGGGACTGCCCAGGCAGTCCAGTAGTTAGGACTCCATGCTGCTAAAGCAGCTGATGTGGGTTTGATCCCCAGGCAGTGAACTAAGACTCCACATGCTGTGCAGCCAAAAAAAAAAAAAAAAGTTGAAAAAAAAATAACTGTGAACAAAGGAAAGAAACCCTAAACAACAGGTGCCCATATTAAAAAGACAGTGATGCAAACCCAGAGGAAGTAAGAGGAAAGAATTAATACAGACAAAAGCAGAGATTACAGGATAAAGGGAACATAAAGATATAGAAAGGATTCTGATGAATCCCCAAAACCTATGTATAGACATATCAAGTTTTTTTAGACATATCAATTTGAAAGACCTATCAATTGAAAACCAATAGACATATTAATTGAAAACCAATTTGTAAAATGAATGATTTTGTGAGAAAATAAATTAACAAAACTGACTCAAGACGAGGTAGAAACCATGTCTGCATAAACATAGAAGAGACTGAAAAGAAAGCTAAAGTTAGACCTCAAAAGTGGGTAACAGGTCACTTAACTGTGCAAAAGTTCTGCTAAAACTTCAGGGGAAGGACTGTTCCCAGCTTACACAGACCATGACCATAAGTAGGCAGGCAGGGCAGTGGGGTGGGGTGGGGAATGTGCTGGGGAAGCTCACATGATACACGACCCCAAAGAAAGCAAGGGTGCGGTAGGCAGGAAATTATAGGCTTATCATTCTTTGAAAGTAGATGTAAAAAAAACAAACAAGCGAAAATACTGCCAAAACAAGTTTGGCAATGTTAAGAGAACAAACTATCATGACTTTGCTGGATCTTCCCCAGGAAAACAAAGATGACTCAACACAGTTCATGACACTGACTTTTCAAATATTAAACGCATATGCAGAGTACATCATGAGAAACGCGGGGCTGGAGGAAGCACAGGCTGGAATCAAGACTGCCAGGAGAAATATCAATAACCTCAGATATGCAGATGGCACCACCCTTATGGCAGAAAGTGAAGAGGAACTAAAAAGCCTCTTGATGAAAGTGAAAGAGTGAAAAAGTTGGCTTAAAGCTCAACATTCAGAAAACTAAGTTCATGGCATCTGGTCCCATTCACTTCATGGCAAATAGATGGGGAAATAGTGGGAACCATGTCAGATTTTATATTTTGGGGCCCCAAAGTCACCACAAATGGTGATTGCAGCCATGAAATTAAAAGACGCTTACTCCTTGGAAGGAAAGTTATGACCAACTTAGATAGCATATTAAAAAGCAGAGACATTACTTTGCCAACAAAGGTCCATCTAGTCAAGGCTATGGTCTTTCCAGTGGTCATGTATGGATATGAGAGTTGGACTGTGAAGAAAGCTGAGTGCCAAAGAATTGATGCTTTTGAACTGTGGTATTGGAGAAGACTCTTGAGAGTCCCTTGGACTGCATGGAGATCCAACCAGTCCATCCTAAAGGAGATCAGTCCTGGGTGTTTATTGGCAGGACTGATACTAAAGCTGAAACTCCAATATTTTGGCCACCTCATGCGAATAGTTGACTCATTGGAAAAGACCCTGATGCTGGGAGGGATTGGGGGCAGGAGGAACAGGGGACGACCGAGGATGAGATGGCTGGATGGCATCACCGACTCGATGGACAAGAGTTTGGGTGAACTTCGGGAGTTGGTGATGGACAGGGAGGCCTGGCGTGCTGCATTTCATGGGGTCGCAAAGAGTCGGACATGACTGAGCGACTGAACTGAACTGAACCATTTCAATAGAGGTGGAAAAGGTGCACAATAAAATTCAACATCATTTCTGGAGGAAAAGGAGGAGGAGAGGAAGTTAGGAGGAGGAAGGGAGAGGGGGAAAAAGAAAAAAGAAAGGAAGAAGGCTCTTAGCAAGCTAGGAACTTCAGGAAATTTCCTGAAGTTGACAAAGGAGCTGCACTAGAAACTGTAGCAAATGTAATAACCAAAGGCAAAAAATTAGAAGCCTATTCCAGTTAGGAACAAGGAGAAAAAAGAAAGATATATATAAATATTGGAGATTAAGAGAAAACTGTCATTTGCTAATTATTATTAATCTATAACTATCATTTGCATGAGAATCCACTGATGAAGTTTGTATTAGAAATTAAAAGTTTCAACAAAACTACCAGCTTAAAAAAATTAAAATTCATAACTTTTTAAAATGGCAGTAAAATAACTGTAAGTATACCTAATATATAAGCAAAACATAAAACTATTATTTATTGAGTGAATTAAAAATGTAAATAAAAGAACAGGGACATCATATTTCTAGATAAGCTCTTCAATCCAAACCGACAAATTCACTATAATCTTAATTAAGTAATTTATAAAATTTACTGTGTAGTAAATCACCCACAAATTCTAAAAATGATCAAGGAAGAATTTGACTTATACAACACTAAAAGGTAAAATACTATCACCACACACCTGTTAGAATGGCTAAAATCCAAAACACCAACAACGCCAAATGCTAACAAGGTTGTGAAGCAACAGGAACTCTAATTCATTGCTCATAGGAATGCAAAATGGTACAGCCACTATGGAAGACAGTATTGTCAGTTTCTTACAAACCTAAATATACCCTTACAATACAATCCAGCAAATCATTCTCCTATATATTTACCCAAAGGAGTTGAAAACTTATGTCCACACAAAAAAACCTGCCCACAGATGTTTACAGCAGTTTTATTTGTAGCAGTCAAAACTCAGAAGCATCCGAGAGATGTCCTTCAGTGGGGGGATGGATAAACAGTGGTATACCATACAATGGGGTATTATTCAGCGATAGAAAGAAATGAGCTCTCCAGCCATGGAAAGACACGGAGGAAATGTAAATGCATATTACTAAGTGAAAGAAGCCGATCTGAAAAGGTACACTGGGTGATTCCAACTGTATGACATTCCGGAAGGGGCAAAACTATGAAGACAGCAAAAAGAAGATCAGTGGTTGCCAGGGGTTGAAGGGTCAGGGGGAAGGGATGAAGGAGGCAGAGCACAGAGGATTTTTAGGGCAGTGAAACTGCTCTGTATGATACTATAGTGGTGGGTATAGGACGTTAAGCGTTTGTCCACAGAATGCACAATGTAAAGAGTGAACCCTAAGGTAAAGTATGGACTTTATGTAATAAAAATGTATTAATAAAGGTTCATCAGTTGTAACGAATGCACCATCCTAATGCAAAATGTTGATAGTGGGAGGAAGTGGGGACTTCCCTGGCAGTCCAGGGGTTAGGACTTCACCTTCCAATGCAAGGGGTGCAAGTTTGATTCCTAGGGAGCTATGATCCCATATGCCTCACAGCCAAAACACCAAAACAGAAAACAGAAGCAATACTGTAACAAATTCAATAAAGACTTGAAATATGGCCCACATTAAAAAAAATCTTAAAAATTGTTTTAATAGGAGAAACTGGAGAGAGGGGGCATAGGGCACTCCTTGAACTTTCTGCATTTTTTCCTATAAACATAACACTACTCTAAAAAATAAAGTCCATTTTTTAAGTCTTGACAGATGCAGTTGTTATTGACATGGTTGCTCCATAGTGAGCCAGGTAAGGTGAGGCTGTGAGTGAGGGTCTTTCCCACCAAAAAAAAAAGCTAAAAACAATTATAAGTGTTGAATACACATAACCAGCAGATAGATCAAGAGAACAGAAATATTTGATAAGTGATACATGGTAGCATTATACACGGTAGCATTCCAAGTCAACAGTGAAAGGCTGGCCTATCCATCAGTTTAGGACTAACTAATTATTTGGGGGAAATATTCAAGTTAGATTTCTAGTTCATACAGTTTATAAAAATCAGTTCCAGATGGATTTAAGTGCTGGTTTAAAAGAGGCAAATATAAGTAGTAGAAGAATTAGGAGAATTTGTTTAGAATCCAGAAGTAATTGAAAATCTTCTTAAATAGGATGCAAACCATAAAAACTAAATTTAAAACACCTGTATAACAAAAGTCCCACATATGAGTAAAGTAGAAATGATTGTTTGGGGTGGCCTTTCCTAACAGAGCTTTCCACAAGAGTGAAAATGTTTTGTTGCATCCAAGCTGTCCACCACATGTGGCCTCTAGCCATGCATGGTTCCAGAGCACTTGAAATGTTGTGAGTACAACCCAGGACCTGAACTTATTTTCTTTCATTTAAATTACTTAAATTTAAATAACCACATGTGGCTATTGGCCACCTACTGGATAGTGCACGTCTAGGAGAACACATATATAGATATATAATAGACCAAGGGTTAATATTAATAGACCAAAGGGGTTTCCCTGATAGCTCAGTTGGTAAAGAATCTGCCTGCAACGCAAGAGACCCCAGTTTGATTACTGGCTTGGGAAGATCCCCTGGAGAAGGGCTAGGCTACCCACTCTAGTATTCTGGCCTGAAAAATTCCATAGACTGTATAGTCCATGGGGTCGCAAAGTGTTGGACACAACTGAGCGACTTTCACTTATATAAAGGACCTCTATAGACAGATGAAAAGAGGCTCACCATCACTAGTAATTAGCAAAGTGCCAAATAACAGTGTAGCATCTCTTCACCCATCACACCAGCAAATACTGAAGAAATTGATAATATCCTGACTTCATGATACACATGGAAACTACACAGGAGGATAAGCACAACATGGATATGCTGGGAGCATAAATGAATTCAGACTCTTTGAGGATAACTTGACAGTGCTTATTAAAATTATAAATGTGTTCTATCTTTCTGTCATGTAAGGATGTGAGAGTTGGACCATAAAGAAAGCTGAGCACTAAAGAATTGATGCTTTTGAACTGTGGTGTTGGAGAAGACTCTTGAGAGCCCTTGGACTGCAAGGAGATCCAACCCGTCAATACTAAAGAAAATCAACCCTGAATTTTCATTGGAAGGACTGGTGCTGAAGCTCCAATACTTTGGCCACCTGATGCCAAGAGCCGACTCATTGGAAAAGACCCTGATGCTGGGAAAAATCGAGGGCAGGAGAAGGGGATGACAGAAGATGAGATGGTTGGATGGCATCACTGACTAAATGGACGTGAATGTGAACAAACTCCAGGAGATGGTGAAAGACAGGGAAGCCTGGTGTGCTGCGGTCCATGGGGTCGCAAAGAGTCAGACATGACTGAGTGATACACTGACCGAGTGACTGAACAACAAGCCTTCACCTCTTCTGCCCAGCAGTTTCACTCTAGGTATTTATCCTAAGAAATACATGTGAGTCCAAAGAGGAATGTCCAAGCATATTCACTGAAATGCTATTTGTAATAAGCAAAAGGGAGGATAACAACCAGATTACCTATCAATAATAATCTAATCCAATGTTCACTCCCTTCATAATGTGGGGGAACTGTGCAGAGACTGAAAAGAGCTACACGTGCCAATGTGAGAAGATTTCCAAAAGATGTTCAGAGAGAAGTCTGCTCCAATCTATGGAAAACAAAGCCATGCCTCTCTGTGTATATTCACATGCTCAATCCGAGCCAGTTTACACCAAACCCAAGATTGTGGTCACCTGGCAGGCGGTATGGACCGCAGCAGGACTAGATGGACAGGCAAAGGGGACTTGCATGTTGTATGTGTTATCCAAATATTCTCATAAAAATTCAAACATTTTAGTTTGCAAATCTTCTAACTATCTTAGGAAACAAAGAGAAAACCTTCCCTTTAATCCAGTGGCCTTTAGTTCTGAGGCCAAAGAGCTCTGCTCCACTCGACAGCCTCACTGGCCCCACGAGAGCACAGAAACCAATGTGGTGACCTGGGGGTGGGGCGGGGGAGGGAAGTGGGGGTTCCCTTACAGAAAGCACCCGCAAGGGGCCAGCTCTCCTCCTGGCAAAGCAATGCCATGGCTCCTCCCCAGGTGCTGGTTGTGAGAAATCATTTTATCAGGAGTAGTAATTTGAAAATGAAAGCGGTGATCTAAATTGTGTACTGGCAGCAATCAAAAACGCATGTGTAATGAGTTTCATCAATTATAAAAACATTCCCTTGGAGGCACTGACTTGTTGGCCGGTGGATGTCTTTGACAGGCCCGGCTGTCCAGATGCTGGTTGGGTAGTGAATCCAAAATACAATCAGGTCAGAGGGGCACCGCTGTCCCCAAGTGACGAGGCATCCATGAATGACCCCACGTGTGCATGCTCAGCCGCTAAGTCGTGTCCAGCTCTTTGCAACCCTGAGGACTATAGCCCACCAGGCTCCTCTGTCCATCGGATTTCCCGGGCAAGAATACTGGAGTGGGTTGCCATTTCCTTCTCCAGGGGATCTTCCTGACCCAGGGATCGAACCCCCATCTCCTGTTTGGCAGGTGGATTCTTTACCACACCACATTGCCAGGGAAGCCCATGAATGCCCCCAGAACCCCACAAAAGCCACTGCCTTTCCCTAATTAAACCTGACCTAACATCTATCACGCTGGCTGATGCCTCGGAAGGCTCACCCTCCCAGCCAGACATATAGTGGAGCCTGAAAGCCCAGAGAATACCTGCATCCACTGCTCCAGGGCCCCGGAGGGTATACATGGCTGAGCTGTATGGGGAGGCCCTGAAGCCCGCAATGGCGGGTATGGACCCTTGACCTTCATGCTCTGGGACTTCAGTCATCGCGGGCACCTTCCCCTAGTGATCAGACACTGATACAGAGGGAAACAGGCCTCCGCCTGCCGGTTCCAAGGATACTGCTCCTCAAGTCAGCATAAAGAAGCATCATTTTTTAAACGTCTTCATGGTTCATGAGAAGCAGAGAGGAACAGAGGGCTGTTGCTTCACAGGTACAGGCTCTGACATTACGGGACACTTCAGGAAACAGACAGTGATGATGCTGCGCCTCTATGTGAATGTGCTTCATGCCACTGAACTGTACCCTTCAAAGTGGGCAAAGTGGTAGATTTCCTGTTTTGTATGTTTCACTACAGTTTTAAAAATACATTCAAATACAAATAAAAAAGTAAAGGGTACTTAAAAGAGGTAAAGTCTCAATTATGTGCAAACCTTCGGCCATCCAGAAGTCATTCCTTCAGCCCAGCCAGCAGGCATGGGAGCCTGGAAGGCTGCGGCCTGAGGGGTCCCCAGGCCCCAGGGTTTTCCCACCTCTTCCTGGTGGAGGAGCTGCCTTATGGACAGAGAAAGCCTGGTGGAGCTCACTGCTCGTGTCTGAATTAGGACCCCCCTTATGAGTTTATGTGGGCAAAAGGGCCCTGCAAGGACAGTTAGGGACTTTGGGGAAGGTCATGGACACACTGCTATGTTTAAAACAGCTAACCAACATGGACAGCACATGGAACTCTGCTCCATGTTTGCCAGCCTGGATGGGAGGGAGGTTTGGGGGAGAATGGATACATGTATCTGTATGGCTGAGTCTCTTCACTGTTCACCTGAACCTATCACAACATTGTTAATTGGCTATACCCCAATGCAAAATGTTTTTGGTGTTAAAAAATTAAAATTTTGGGGAAAAATGAGAGCCCTTCAGCTAAAACGTTTGGAACCATCTGCCCTAGGTTTTCCTATAACTACTATAATGTCAGCATCACACACACACACACACACACACACACACACACACACACACACACTCACACACACCCCACCCAAGTGCTCTCAGCATTCAAAGTGACAGCCTGGGCGGGTGGGGAGACTGGGAAGTGGGCGGCTCAGCTCACTGCCAGGCATCAGGACTCAGTCACAGAACAGAAGTGTCACAGAGCACACTGGCCCTCTGAGCCAGTGTTTTCTTTCCTTCTTACTCTGTTGCCTGATTTTTGTCTCACCTTAGGTCCACCGTAGTAACGGTCCTGGGGGCGGGGGGTGCTCTGGGGCCTTCGGGGCAACTCCCCTGGAGGGAACAGGAGGTAAAGAAACCTGGTCACTGTGCCCACAAGGGGCAGAGCGCCCAGGTCCCATGCCCCCTCAGGCTCAGAGCTCCCATCGGCCCGGCCGCACCTTCTGCAGGGCTGCTGCAGAGGCTGGGAGAGCGGGTCTCAGACCTGGGGCTTCTCCATCCTGGAAGCAGGAAGCGGGCAGCTGGAGAGGGGCCTCCAGAGGGCACTTCCCACGTTCAGTGGCGCCCGCCCCCTGCCCGGGAGACACCAGGACTAACTGCTGTGTTTCCCCCCCACCACCACCGGCTCTAAGTGCATCAGCTGAGACAGACCCAGGAAGCTTTCATGGACCGAACTAGAGATGCTCTCCTGATGGACAGACAGCAGGCTTGCTTGTTCCAACCACGTGTCCTCCCCAGAGCTCTGGCTTTCAGTACATGACCAGCAAGAACACGGTGTACTCCCTGATCTAGCACTAACGGGGTGTGTGTGTGGGTGTGTGTGTATGTGGGGGGTGTGTATATGTGGGGTGTGTATGTGGGGGGGTGTGTATATGTGGGGTGTGTGTGTATGTGGGGTGTGTGTGGGGGGCAGGGTGTGTGTATGTGGGGTGTGTGTATGTGGGGTATGTGTGTACGTGGGGGGGGTGTGTATTGGGGGTGTGTGTATGTGGGGGGGTGTGTATGTGGGGTGTGTGTATGTGGGGGGATGTATGTGGGGTGTATGTGGGGGGTGTGTATGTGGGGTGTGTGTGTATGTGGGGGGTGTGTGTATGTGGGGTGTGTGTATGTGGGGGGGTGTATTTGGGGGGGTGTATGTGGGGTGTGTGTATGTGGGGGGTGTGTGTATTGGGGGTGTATGTGGGGGGATGTGTATTGGGGGGTGTGTGTATGTGGGGGGTGTGTATTTGGGGTGTGTGTATGTGGGGGGGTGTATGTGGGGTGTGTGTGTATATGGGGGGTGTGTGTATGTGGGGTGTGTGTGTATGTGGGGGGGGATGTGTATGTGGGGGGTGTGTGTGTGGGTGTGTGTGTGCGCCCCTGCCTGACAAGCAGGGGCTGGGCTTGTCCAGCTCTTAGCCCCTATTCTGTGTTTGCTCCATCCTTCCCCAGACTGTGGGTCTACTGGCCATCAGCAAGCCCTGCTCAGCTGCAGAGGGATGGGGCTGGGGAGGAGGCAGCGGGGGGCTCCCACCTGCCCACCTGCTCTTACCTGTGCTGCCAGCCAGGCCCTTCTCCATCCCCGGAGGCCCGTCTGCATCAGCCTGGCTCCCCACCTGGCCGTCTGTGGATGGGGTGGAAGCAGAAGAGGGTTGGCCTGAGACAAATGGACAGATGGACCTCACACAGGGCGGTCCCACTTATTTTTTTAATTTGGCCACATCGCACAGCATGTGGGATCTTAATTCCCCAACCAGGGATGGAACCTGTGCTCCCTGCAGTGGAAGCATGGAGCCTTAGCCACTGGACCACCAGGGAAGTCCTCAGTCCCTCTCTTTCACGTCTCTCTACCTATGGCTTCCGATGAAATGTGCAAGAATTTTCAGAGCGCATATATACCTACTCAGCAGGTAAAATGTGTACAATTCCCACTTTCTAAAGAAAAAACTGAGCCCCCCAACATCCGCCCAGTCACGGAGGTGGCTGGATGGCACAGCTGGGCAGAGTCCTGGGGCTTCTGATGCCCACACTCAATACCTGCAGGGTGAGGTATGCAGGAGGCCACATGTGAGAACCAGGAAACTCAAATAAGTCTAGAGAACCCCCCTTCGTGGGCATGAGGACACCCTGGCAGGGGGGCAGAACTGTCCCCCCCAAAATCACCAGCCCCCTGTCCTTCAAAGCCCCCATCCATGTCCCAGTGAAAAACCCTTCTGGGGCCTTCCTGCCATCTCCCCCACCAGCAAGGGAACACACACATGGCCAACCTGGGTCCCAGTGGCCTGGTCCTTCACCCGCCACTCTGGGTTCATAGTGAGCATTAAGCTTGGGTCTTTGGAGCATCTCCCACCTGGCTCATCTGGTGCCTGGAACACAATCAGGAAGGGGTCCTGCTGCTCTGTCACCTCTGCCTGGGGTGCCCCCTTCCCAGGTCCCTGTGTGGCCACTGCCCCTTCCAGGCCTGAAGGTCACCTGCTCTGAGTGGTCTTCCCTGGAGACCCTGTGTACAATCACAACCCTGACTCCACCTCCCATTCCTCCCTGACACTTCGGCCATCCAGCAGGGTCTCCTTGTCTGCTTATCCCCGACATGTCCATGCTGGGGGCTGGCACCAGAGAGTCGTGTGTGGCACCAACAGGCTGCCAGCTGCGAGCACTCAGAGGTGCAGCAGCTGCCCCGTGGTGCTGTGGGCAGCCCCTCCTGAGGACACGGATCTCGTTTTCCATGCAAGTACCCCCCTTGGTCCCCCTGCATTCCCAATGGGCCCCAGCCTCTGCCCCATATACCTGGGCTCCCCCACCACTCAGGCACAGGGGCCCAGCCCCGCCTTGCTCTGCACCTCAGGCCCCAGACAGCCTCCCCACTTCCCTCTCCCAAGTCCCCTCCCCTCTCAGCAGCCACTCTGGGGCAGGGACCCAGGCTGGGAATCTGAGTGGGGGGTCAAGGGTGTCAGGGAAATACAAATCTGATAGAAAAGTCTGTCTCCCTGCTGAGAAAACGGAAAGAGACTCCCTCCCCTTTCTTTCCTTTTCTTTAGAAATCTTCTAACTGGAAGCCCTTTCTCTCCCCCTTCAATGTAAATGTAAATCTTTTGAAAAGTTCACTCAGTCTCTTGCCAGGACCCTTTCTCAAGGACTCGGGAGCCATCTCTTCGAAGCGCAAATATCAAGGGATCAGCAGCCAGTGTCCCCTCCCGTGGAAGGTGAGAGCCTAACTCAGCAGGGCCTGGCTCCAAGATGCAAACCTCCTCCCATCGTCACAGAGATCCTTCCTTTGCATGAAGGCAGTTAGCTCTCCTGGGTGGCCGCCAACTCCAGGTGAATGTAGGGCGAACTCTGTGTGACAAATGGTGCTATCAGGTCCCTTCACCCAGAACCGGTTATGCTTTCCCTCGAGAGCACATGCGTAGTGGGGTCGCATCTGCTGGGCTATAAGGTATCATGACATTTCTCTCTGTCTTTGCAGTCTTTTAGTGTGTCGCCTGTGATGTGCATGTTGCTGGCTTAATGCCTATCCAGTAATAAGACTATTTCTTTCTCTTCTATCTTGGTGCAGAGCTTTCCAGGGTAGGAAGGAGATTTTGTTTTTAATTCTATTTCTCGCACATGGGTCTGTTATGTACTCCTGCTGTGGGTTCTCAGAGATGCTGAAACCTGCCTGAGGTGCAGAAGAAAGAGGGCCTCAGGGCCCCTGACGGATGCTGGTGCACCTGCCTTAGCATCACCTCTTCCCTCCAGGTTACTCTACATCCCACAGCAGCTTCTCACCAACTGGAGATTCAACGTCTGCCCAAGGAGACTCAGAGGGCTGGTGAACAGGGAGGTCACCTCAACGCAGGGAATCTCAGATGGAGGGTGGAGGCTCAGGCCACAATTCAGGACAAGGACAGTGGGTGGGTCTTGGCTTCATTCATGAAACCCCTACACAACATAACTGAGGCCTCTCCAGCCAAATCAAATCTGTCCTGGTTGATCCGTTCTGTCTTAGGAGATATCCAGGAACTCAAAATCGTCTCAGATGGCAGAAGGGCTTCGATTCTTGGTGACCAGTTCATGGGGAGTCACCAAGCGGCTCATGGTCCAACAAAGACCAGAAGTGGAAATGGAAGGAAGGGACCCTCATTGGCCGAGGGGAGAAAGGGAGAAAGGACAGGGCAGGGCACAGGAGGAGAGGCACAGGGGACAGGAGCGGGGACAGGGGCTGTGTCTTAGGGGCCCACCTCCGCCTGTGTGCTTGGGGGGATTTGTCTGGAACCCAGGCCGACAGGAGTCCCACAGGCAAACCCTTGAGATGGCCAGACCTCGGAAGGACCCAGTGTGCAGCGGTATCTTTCCAGGATGGCCAGGCAATGGCACAGCCCGCCCTGCCACATGGCACTGGCTGCCCCTTCTCACCCACGAGCCACATCGCTCCGCTGGCTGGAGGGAGACACGCCCAGGGACCCAGCGAGCTGAACACCCCAGCCATGGGGGCACCAGTCCCCATCCACCAGCACCCCGACTCTGGCCTCTGATTACCACTCGACTCCCTGCCCGGCAGGTCCCGTGGGGGGCAGGACACCCACCAGGGCCAGGTCTAGGTTCAGGGCCCTGTCGCCTCCCCCTTCCCGGCCCTGGCTCCGGGTCAGGCCCCCGTGGGGACGAGAGCCCCGGGACGGGAAGGCCTCTCGGGCAGCTGCCATGACAACCCCCAGGCCACATGATGCAGGACTGTGGTCCACGGCAGGGGCTGCAGTCTGAGGGGGCAGGGGAGGTAACAGAGGAGTTTTGGGCTCAGTGGGAATTTGAGGAGGGGGAGGTGCTCAGTGTCCGGGGTTGGACAAAGCCCATGGGCCGGAAGGGGCAGTGCAGGGACACGTCCAGGCCACCCCGCCACGCCCTCCTGATCTCAGGGCCCTGGATCTTTCCCACCAGCCCAGGACAGCTCTCCTCACAGACTCAGGCCCCAGGTGAGGAAGAAGCAGATGGCACCTCGTGTGACCTTTGTCATCAGTGGAGCAGGACTGGCCACGTGCCCTCCACCGGGAACTGAGGCTTCCAGGGTGGCACAAACCCAAACTCCAGCCAAAGTCCAGCTCCCAGGCCGGCTCCTCTCCAGGGCCACATCCAGGTCTTCGTCCTCAGCCACTGCTGGCTTTGCCCAGACCCCTCCCCATGGGAAACTGTGGACAGGGGGCAGTCTTCTCAAGGTACCCTCCCCATCAAGCTGACTGCCCCTCTGCCCTCACACTAGCAGTCAAGACCCCCAGGGAGGAGCACAGGCCAGCGTTTAGCAGGGGATGGGCAAAGGCCCGTGGGCTCCAGCCAGCCTCCACCCTGACAGTGTGCTCTCAGAGTCCTCTGGGGACACACAGACCTGTCTGTCCTTACCTCATTCACTGGTGGGGGGGGTGGGGGGGGGCAGGCAGGGGGTGCTTCAGTGGACACCTCGGTACTGAGCTGGCTCTGGGAGGAAGAGGGGGTGGCCAGCCAAGACTCATCAGGGAGCGGAAGACGGACTGTGTACCAAGCACTCAGCAAGCATCGGCCGCTTCATCCTAAGGATACACAGCTCCAGCTCTGAGACATTGAGCAATTTGCTCAAGGTTACACAGCTAGGAAGGCTGCAGCCAGAACTGAACGAGCTGGGACGGGTCAGGTGGGTGGGCCCCCAGCCAGAGCGCCTTCTCCTGGACCACGCTGTCTCTAAGAGAAGGTGAGGGATGCACCAAGCTTTAAGCTACCAGGACCTCGTTCAGGAGTCTGGCCCCTGTACTCACATGTGGTTAAGTGTCTATAAATTAAGTTAAAAACTCAGTTTCTCAATCATGCTGGCCATGTTTCAAGTGCTCAACGCCCACATGTGGCTAGAGCTACCATAACATCCAGCGGAAGAAAAGATTTCCAAGTTCATAAAGTTCTGCTCGAGATATAAAGCTCCGGGGAGTGGGGGTGGGGGGGTCCCGCCTGCCTGGGCCTGAGATGGACAAGGCGCTCAGTTTATACTGAATGAGGGCATGAAATGGAAGGACTGACGAGGGGGGTCCCCTGCCCCCAGGGCTTCATCACAAACGACAGACACCTCAGGATGAGCTAACAATCTCCTCTGCCTGGAAGACGGAGTTCAGTTCACATCAATGGATGTTTCATTTAAGGTTTACAGTCACAGGTGGTTGCCAAGGGGGAGGGCATCGGGGGAGGGATGGATTGGGAGTTTTGGATTAGCAGAGGCAAACTATTATATAGAGGATGGATAAACAACAGGGTCCTCCTACAGAGCACCGGAAACTATATTCAATAACCTGTGATAAACCACAGTGGGAAATAGTAAAAAAAAGAATGTATATATATGCATGTATATATACATTCTTCTTTATTATGTTTATATATGTATAACTGAATCACTTTGCTGTCCAGCAGAAATTACATCATTGTGAGTCAACTATACTTCAATTTAAAAGATATTGATAAAATACAATCACAGGCATATGAGAAGAAACTGATCTGAACACTCAATGCACACAAACACATTCAGACATAATACTATCTCACATCCAACACAGCTGAGTGCACACAAGTTTAAAGATACAGAAATGCAAAGATACTCAGACGTACAAGAACGCTTGCAAAACTGCACATGCAAAGTACAGAGAAACTGAAATAGGAAGAAACCCATGGACACCCCTACAAATCCACAGAGATACAAGTGTGCCACTGTGAACCACATGAGCACTAGTCACTGCCCTTCCAGCAATGTGACTCCCGGCTGACACAAGTGTCCTTGGGACCTACGACCAGCCCTCCAGGTCCACTGCTCCAAGGAACGGAACTAGGGGGGCACCGAGGCCACAGGGAGCTGGGAAGCAATAGGCAACAGTCACCTGCTGGATCACCTGTGGGGTGAGCTGAGGGCAGGGGCGGCATGAGTCAGCACGGGGAGAAGCTGGAAGGGCGCAGAAAGCTCTAGAAAGAAGATGAGGCTGTGCCCAGCAGGCCAGGGCAGCCCGAGACTCAAGACCAGGCTGGAGGGGTCCGGCCAGGAGGCGACAGCAGGCCGCGCCCCCCTCCCCTGGGAAGCTGAACCTCCGACTCTGCCGCTTGCAGTCCGCTCCCAGAGCTGCCCCCTACTCAGGCCCACGCACGCTGGGACCCAGAATCAGGGGCCCTGAGTTCTAGCCCCGCTGCCCTGGGCAAATGACTGCTCCTCTCAGCCTGGGTTCTCAGTGGTGAAGGTGACGGAAAACGCCTGCTCTGGGGGTTTGCTGCCAACATCAGGTAGGGAAACATTCGACTTCCTAAAAGCCTGTAACCATCTTTTCTCTCCCATCACTGGGGCCTGAGAACAACCCACGCCCAAAGGTTCTGAGCCCTCTCCCCAGACACCCTCCCTACCGGCTCACTCTAAACTGGCCCTCTTTAAGCGGCTTCGGAGTCTCCAGAGGCCCCCGGAGCCCACACGGGAACCCCACGCTCTGCTCAGCAACGGGAGCTGGCCTCCCAGGGGAGCAGAACGTAGACTGCTTGCAGAGCCAGGCTCCACAGAGCAGCTCCAGGTCCCGTCTCTCTCAGGAGATGGAGGCTGAGCCGGAGGATGGTCTCCTCCCACCTGACTGGGGCAGGGCCTGAGCGCCAGCCACGGGGCTGGACTAAAGAGCCCTGGACGCTCTGCCGGCTCAGCTCAGGCGAGCCCCAGGACCTCACACCCCGATTTTACTGGGGGGAAAGGGGCTTGTCCAGCCTCTGTCTCCCAGGAGAGAGCCCCCAGGCTCTCTTCCAAAGCCGATCCCAGGCAGGCCACTCACACAGGAGGCCTGGTCCCAGGGCGTGGGCTCTGGCTAGCCCCTGGATAATCAGCACCCTTTCTGAACAGCCATCCCAGGACCCACCAGACCTCACACCTCCCTCTCCTCCAGAGTTTATGACCAAGGAGAACACGCAAACCAATCCCCAACAAGTGGCTTTTAAATGATATCTAAAAGGCAGGGCAACTGCCGTTCCCACTTTCTAGGGCCCGGTGCTGAGGACAGACAGGCAGGCCGAGGTCCTAGGCCAGCCCACGTGAGCATCACCTCCGCCCCGACATGCAGGCCCGCCTCCATCCCACGTGCCAGCATCTTTCTACCAGTCCCACAGCACCTCCCAAGCCCCTCCAGGGCCCCCACCCCATCTTTCTGTCTCATCGCCCTCCCTGTCCCACCCTCGTTCCTGGGGTCTATTCACCACTGGATCAGGTGTCCCCCTGCACGCCTACTGTTATGGCTTCTAAGTGCCGCCCCTTCCCCTCCTCCTACCCCAGCATCTTCAGGCCTCGGGCTCCCAGACACCGTGGTCCTCAGTCCCAGGAGAGGGGACGGAGGTGGGCAGCAAGGGGGCGGGGCAGGCCAGCACCCCCCAGAGAGACCAGGCGGTAGGAAGGAGGAGCCCAGGACCGGGAGGCCTGAGACCTGGGGACCCGGCTTGCTTCTGTTTAGCCAGGTGGCCCTGGACCAGCCAGTCTCCTTCCCTGGGCCTCACTGTCTCCACCTGCAAATGGAAATCAGGCTTGGTCCTCTGTGGAGAATGGTTCCACCAAGCAGTGCCCGCAAACATTGTGAAAGGACTCTTGGAAAGGTTCACGAGGTGCAAGAGGAGTTCTTTTCAAGTCGCTGCAAGGCCATCACCCCCTCCCTGCTCCTCAGCTGGACCTCAGAATGGTACCCCATGGCTGCCCTGACAGGAACAGTCCAATTTAGGGACTTCAGTCTCAACATTCCCTGGGAACCAGGTCCACGGCCGGCCAGGGCAGCTCCCCTATCCCATTACGCCCGCCCACTTCCCAGAGGTCCCGGGTCCCACACGAGTCCCCAAGGGACCACCTTCCGGGACTCCTGCCCCCCCGGCCCTGCCCAACATGCACACCTTTGCTGGGACTGTCCCACCCCCCGCCTCCCCGCCCCAGGCCTGCCCCCACCCATGGCATCCACATCGCCAGTCTTTGCTCACCCATCTCCCTTCAGAAGACAGAGCAGCACCATATTCTTCTGCCCCCAGTCCAAGACTCAAGCACCTGCCAGGGTTTGGGGACCCCAGTTACCTGACCGAAGACAAGGGATAAAACCAGCTGCTAACAGCACTCTGAACAGTTATCACATTTTAATTCATAAACACTTTTCCATCCCTCACTGTATTTACAGGAGCATGACAAGGATAAGGAGAGTTTCCCCCTTTTTGGATGAGTTAGAGCTCAGGTCTCCTTCTGCACAGCTTGTCTGCTACTTCCCTGCAGGCCACCCCCATCCCAGGAAACCTGAGATTCCACAGCTTACCCCTCACCAACGGGTAAGCTTGCACCAAGGGGTGCATAGACCAGCTCTACACTTTGCTCTAGGCATCCCTTGCCCCTCCAGTGGGGACTCTGCAGGCCTCTCAAAACTCTCACCCCCTTTCAATACTGCAGAGTGCAGCCCTCACAGTTCACAGGCCACTAAATCGTACTAGTGCTGTTTTAATACCTCCAACACCTGCAGTGGCTACAAGCTTCAGCTCACCTGGAAGCAGCACCCATATTACAGCTCACCTTGCTCTCCAATCCATCCGCCATCCAGACTCATAGCAAATTTCCTAAAATTACAATTTAAACATGATACTCCTTTGCTTAAAAACTTCAGGGAGTCCCCAGTACTTTCAGGTTATTCTACAAATTTTTTGGCAAGACCATTTAAAATCTGGCCTCTGAGCACCTCTCACTGCACCATCAACCTACCCCATTGTCCCCAAAAGGAGCTCCCTGACCTTGCTGTGTCTGGAACACCTGTCATCAGTCTTGGAATACCCCTGCCCAACTCTTCTCTGCCCAGACCAAACCAGGGATCACTTTCACCAGGATATCCGTGTGGATTCACCAGGCTCAGAGCAAGGACCTTCTCCATTTAACCTGTGCACCCACCCAACCCAGTACCATCCACACAGTACAATAATATAATCTGTCTCAACAGCATGACTGTAAACATCTTAACACAGGGAGCCTTTCTCTCCCCAACACCCAGTACAAGATCCAGCATGCTGTAAACCATTAATAAAAATGTTAACAAAGGAATATTTAAATAAAAGAAACGTAAGGCCAAAACAGATTAGAAGCACAGAATCAGGGAACCTTAGAGCCGAAAGGAGACTAATACCCTCTCACCTCTTCATTTTACAGATGAACCCTGGGACCCAAAATGGACACCTAATAGTGGAGTCTGGCCTCGGGGCTTTGGCCACACCCCATCCCAGGTCGGGAGGACCAAGCACGCACCAGGCTCCATCCTCCCAAAGGGCTGGAGCGGGACCGCATCTCCATATACTCCACCTTCAGGAGGGAAGAAACCCCCAGCGCCGACCCCCATCCCTCCTAAGATCTTGGCTTCTTGTGCCCATCTTCCTGGAATGGAGGTTTCGGGGAGACCCCTACACACACACACACCTCTTCGATTTCCGTGGTGCTTCCCTCTCATTGTTCTCTCCCCCAAGCTCAGGCCCACTCATTTAATCATTTATTAAGCACCTACTATGTGTCACTCTGCGGCGAGCACTGGGGTTCCCGCCCCTGCAGGAACTCGGTCTCTGGGGGAGGCTGGCATCACTCCCAAACATCGGGGCCCCTCTGGCAGAGGGCGCCCAGAGCCGGGCGGGCGAGGCCGAGGGGCAGTTCCCCCTACCCCAAGCTCACCTCCCCGCCTCTCCAGCTCTCACGCTCCCCCTTCCAGCTCTGCCCCGGCCTGCAGCCCCTCCCCACGCACGACCCGAGCCCCTTTTTCCCGGGGAGCTGTGTGGGTGTGGGGAAAGTTAGGGACTGAGAGCGCGAGGGGCGGGGGGCTCGGGGGACTCCGGAGGCCGCCCCCAGCCCGAGGCTGAGTGGAAACGGCGCGGGGGGAGCCGGGCGCTGGCTCGCGACACGGCCCGTCCCTCCGCACGCCCCTCCCCGCCCGGATTCAGAGGGACTCGGAGGGAGGGGACGGGAATAAATACCTTTGACTTTGTGGCTAAGGTTAACGGGAACTGCCACCCCGGGGCGACTTGGGCACTGCGCTCCCCGGGCCCCGCCAGTCCCGGGGCGGGTGGGGCGGGCCCGCGCCCCTGATTGGCTGGCGGGCCCGGTCTTCTCCGGGACTGCTCCGCCATCTGATTGGCTGAGCCTCTCAGATGACCAGTTTAGCCCTATCGGAGCAGCCTGCGGGGCGGCCCCTTTGTTCTCCAGAGCCAATGGCTGGGGCGGGCCGGCTGACCCCGCCTCCAGTGAAACCAGCTCCGGCCCAGCCGGACTTTAAAGCGCGGGACTCCGGGCGGGCGCGGGGCTCTGGTCTCCCGGTGGGGGAGGAGGGGTGGGGGCGACGCCGGGAGACTGGTGACCTGACGGTGTCGCAGCACCCGCTCCTCCCATCCGCCGAGCTCTCCCCTCCAGGTCCTTGCCCCGCAGACGCGCGCTCTGAAACCGATCCAGTCGCTGGGCCACTCTCGGTCCGACGCCAGCTGCGCTCCCGCACCGCCCTAGGTGCCGGGATCTGGAGGGAAAAAAAAAGACACACGGAGCCTGCTCCGACGCTCACACTCGAGTGTCCATGTATCATGGTGGTGGCACTTTGCACGACAGCACACCAGGTGTTAGAGTGAGATGTTCGCGTCTCGTGTGACCAGAGAGATATCGCCCTCCGCACCCGCGCGGCCCTAGACACGTCGTAGGCGCGTGATAAATGGCCCCGGGGTTTCCAGGAGAGACTTAGACTTCATTAAATCCAACCCCTCGCCCTGCAGTTGAGGAAACACTGACTTAACGTTCCTGGGTGGAGTGCGACTGCTGATTTAGAGGGAGCGTTCAGATGGCCAAGCAGGGTCTTAGTCCTTCAGAAGAGAGGATTTTCTCATCTACCCACCCTGATCGGAAGGCAATGCTCCTTCATAAAGTCAATAAAATTCCTCACTGCCAGCTCAAAGCGGGCCGGCCACCTAAGGCAACTCCCACGGGCACACTCTCTCCGGAACTGCTTAGAAACTGCCTCTGGGACATGAGGTTGATACGGAGAAAAACCGGCCTCACTCTGAGACTTCCTACAAACCTTACTGTTAAGCCGTTGGATCTTAACTCTAATCAGTCAGCAACAGTCTACTAAGCGTTTGCCCCGGGGCTCAGCTGTTGTTTAGCCTCATATCACAAGAGGAACCGGAAGCCCAAGATTCTATCTTTTGCCACAGTCTTAGAGTGCAGTTTTGTTCTGTTTTGTTTTAACAAAAGATATTTTCTGTCCCTGGACTTTGACTTATTCATCTGTAAGAGTTAATAATTTCCTAGTTACAGTCAGCTTTCCACATCTGCCAATTCCACATCCATGAATTCAACCAATAGCCCAATAAAAATATGCGACGGAAATAAAAGTTCCAAAAAAAGCAAAATTTGAATTTTCCCGGGCGCAGGCAACTAACTGTATATAGCATTTACATTAAGTATTATAAATAATCTAGAGATAATTTAAAGTATACAAGAGGACATGAGTGCGTAAGGTTATATGAAAATGCAATGCCATTTAAAGAAGGGACTCCAGCATCCAAAGATTTTGCTATCCAGAGGAGTCCTGGAAATAATCCCCTGAGGATCCTGAGAGACCCTGGGTTTTTGCAGGACCCTAATTGGTTCTACGGTCTACAGAAGCATTTGTAAAGTGTAAAACCCTACCCAGTGGCCAGATATCCCTAGGTTCAGTTCAGTTCAGTCGCTCAGTCATGACCAACTCTTTGAGAACCCATGGACTGCAGCATGCCAGGCCTCCCTATCCGTCACTAGGTTATCAATCCTTTAAAGAGTCTCCGTCATCTTATTTTCTAGAGTACCTAGGGGGATGTTCAACTAAGACTTATGGAATTCCTGGGTTATAGTTCTGCTCTTCCACTGGCTGTGAGTGGGAAAGTCATCTCTACTCTCTGGCCTGCTCCCTCTTTCAACAGAGTGAAAGACTTCCTCCAGATGGACATTTCATGACCAAGGCTGCTTCAAGGGTGGAAAACAATGAAGCACATCTGGGATCCTATTTCCCTTGATGGAAAACAAGAGGGAGGCTGCACATGCGTGTTTGTGAAGGCACAGAGAAAATGTCAGGAAGGCCACCCCCACACTCTTTACTGGATGCAGAGAGAAAAGCCACAAAGTGGGGGGAAAGGGGAGGGGGGCTGGAGTGGGGGAAAGTAAAGGATAACTTTCACCTTAAAAAACCTAAATATCTCTTCATTGTTAAATTTGATAATTTAATACTTTGTAATTGTAGAAGGAGGGGAAAAAAAAAAAACTGGACTCTTTAGAAGGGGAGGTCCTCTTAGCATGTTGACCCCTCCAGTGGGGCCATCCCTCACATGCCCTGCTGAGCAAGGACTCAGCTCCCACCAGGCCCCCTGAGGGACTCAGGAAGGAGCCATGGGCAAGTTCACTCTGTCCTTGCCCCCGTAAGGTCACTTCCGTGGCTTTCCCTGAACTTTGGTCCTCTGCTCACCCTCTGCCCCAAAGCAGTGGGCAGGCATGTTTCTAGGGGACCCACCACCAGGCATTTCCTATACAAGTAATGACTTCTCAGGAAGTCAGGAACCCTGATCACATTCCCTCTCCTTCATCCTTTTCCCCAGTCACCCCCTCCCAATCCTTGATGCCTGAAGACTGTTTCCTGCCATCATCCTCAGACATCTAACTACTCTCCTGATCACTTGAAAAAAAGCTCCCTTCCCTAGAAACTCTGCACTGCCCTGGCATGGCATGTGCATTCTCAGTCATGTGCCTGTTCAGTCACGAGAGCACTCCGCCGAGCCCAGCTCTTTGAAACCCCAGGGACTGTAGCCCACCAGGCTCCTCTGTCCATGGAATTCTCCAGGGAAGAAATACTGGAGTGGGTTGCCATTTCCTTCTCCAGGGGATCTTCCTGACTCGGGGATGGAATGTGCATCTCTTGCACCTTCTGCATTGGCAGGTAGATTCTTTACCTCTGGTACCCCCTAGGAAGCCCTGACCTCCCTTAAAAAGACATATTTAGGTGGGGCTTTCTTGAGACCATGTTCCTAGGCTCCGAGAGATCATTTGCCCTCAATGACACAGGTTTTGAAGTGGCCCCATCACCCCATAAACCTCTAAAAAACTTTGAAGCTGTCTGCTTCCATCCTACACATTTAGAACCCACCCCACCCCACATCCATCTCTCTCTATTCACAATCTGGGGATAGGAATAGGTCCTCCCAGACTTAGGCCTCTTAGGGGGTAAGATTGGGTCTTATTTTTGTAAACTCCCAGTTTCCACTGCATCAAGCACACCATAGACATTTAACACTTGTCTACACCAAAAGCAGCAGTGCTGCATTTGTCTAATAAACATGCAGTGGTGGTCAACAGCATGGTTTTCGGGTTGAACAGACCCGGGTTTGAACTGCTTCTGGTGATTAACGGTTATATGACCTTGAGCAAATGTTTTCATCTGGAAAGAAAAAAAAAAAAAAAGACAAAACAAGTACCTATTGAACTCCTAAGTTGTTAGATCATTTAGGTAAACTTCTTTGCAAGGTGCCAGTCATATAGACAAATGGTGGTTGCACCAGACCCTGTGTGAGGTGCTGGAAATCTATATAGAAACTAGTAAGACAGTCAGAAGAGCCTGTCAAAAACAGGCACTCAAATGCATGTGAAACAATCAGTGCAGCAAAGCATACACTGTAACAGACATGAGCACTGCAGCAGGCGAGCCAGGGAGGCCCAGCAGGACAGCAGCAAGTCAGACCTTCTCTCCCAAATGACTGACACTGAACGGGGCTGACCTGACCCCACACAAGACTGGACCCCTAGAGAAGAAACCTCACTTGCTTGCCTGACCCTAAATTGGGGCGGGGGTTACAGCCAGGGGTAGTAGAGAAGCTTGAATCCAGCCTTCACCCTTCCCAGCCCCCAGTGGTGTGGAACAGCCACCCCTCCCTCCCCAGGACAAAGGAACACTTACAGCCACCAGCTCTAAAACCAGATCTTTATTCTCTAGTTGGAAAAGGAGGGTTAAGTGGTTGTGTTTAGTTCCAGAGAACAAGGCCCAACAGTAGAAATTACAGGGAAGCAGACTTCATTCATTATAAGGAAGAATTTCTAACAATTAGAATTATTCTACAACAGAACCAGGGCCTCAGGAGATTCCCTGTCACCGAAGTGTTCAAGCAGAGGTTGGGGATCCACACGCTAGAATGCTGGAAGGGAAACTCACTCCCACTTCCCATCAGCTGGCCTTCTGTTAGCAATGGAGCAGTCCTCCCCACAATATGCTGAGCTCTGAAGGGAGTGAAGGCAGGCTGGGGTGTTCGGACAAAAGCCCTGACACAGGGCGGTGGACAGCCATGGGATTGCTCTAAGTGCTGGGAAGGTGGTTGGATGAAGGCAGTCGCAGCGTGGGAAGATGCTCTTGGGGGGGCGGGGGGGGGGGGCGGAACTGATCTTTCGGTAGAGGAAGGGGAGCCAGGGCACTAACAGTAGACGGGTCTCTCCAAATCTGGGTGCCTGTGCAGGGGCAGGAGCGAGGGGCCGGGCTGGGGCAGGATGGAGGAGCTCGGCTTTGCCTCCCAGGACTGGAAAAGGCCCAGGTGCTGCCCAACAAGGCCGGCAGGTTCTCCCAGGTGTGCCCAGCTGGTCCACTGATCTTCCCGGGCATTCATTCACTAAAGGCTGAACCACACCTACTTGCCAAAAAAAAAGAAAAAAAAAAAACCGAGCCGAAGGAACTCATAATTAAGAGACGGGACGTTAAGGCGTTAACACCAGAGGAGAGGGGTCCTCCTGTCCACTGGTGGCCCCTCCGGCCGGAGGGCTCTAAGGGGTGGGTGGAGCTGCTATTGCTACTTTTCCAGGGCAGAGGATAGTCGGACGAACCTTAGCAAACACGAGCGGGAGGCCGGGGTCCCTGCTCTGCAAGTGGACTCCCTGATTACTGCGGGGGACCTCCCTCCCTAACGGGGCCGGCTCACCCCACCTCGCCACCCCCTGCGCCGACAGCAGCAGCAGAGGGCACAGTGTGAACGACGCCCCGGCCCGCCCTCCCTCGGCCTCTGCCGCCCCGGCCCGCTCAGACGTCGTGCTTCTTCTGGTGGGCCAGGAGCTTCCCCTCGTCGTCAAAGGTCTGGCCACAGATGGCGCAGCAGAAGGCGCCGTCCCGGATGTGGCTCTTGCGGTGGGTGATGAGGTTGGACTTCTGGCTAAAGCTGCGGTCGCAGTCGGGGCAGGCGTAGGGGCGCTCGCCCGTGTGGATGCGCCGGTGGGACACCAGGTTGGACTTCTGGCTGAACGCCTTGCCGCACTCGGGGCAGACGTACGGCTTCTCGCCGGTGTGGATGCGCCGGTGCGCGGCCAGATAGGGCTTGTGGCGGAAGGCCTTTCCGCAGTCCGGGCACACGAAGGGCCTCTCCGGCGCGTGGTCGCGCCGGTGGGCGGCCAGGTGGCTCCCCTGGGAGAAGCGGCGCCCGCACTCCTCGCACGCGAAGGGCCGCTCGCCCGAGTGCACCCGGGAGTGGGCCACTAGGTGCGTCTTCTTGCCGAAGTGCTTGCCGCACTCGGCGCATGCGAAAGGGCGCTCGCCGCCGTGCTGCCGCTGGTGCGCGCGCAGGAAGCGCTCCAGCCGGAAGCCCCGCCCACAGTCGGCACAGGTGTGGAGGGAGGGCGGGGCCTCTGCCGCGGCGCCTGGCAGCCCGGGCCCAGCCGGGACCTCGGCGGGCTCTTGGGCCGGCTCCGGAGGGGGCTCCGGGGCGCGCTCCGGGGCGCTGGCGGGCGGCTGGGGCCCGCCCTGCGCGGACCCCTCGGAGCGCTTGTGGATCTTGCTGTGCGACAGCAGGTTGGGCTTGTGGCGGAAGCGGCGGCCACACTCGGTGCACGGGTACGGCTTCTCGCCCGTGTGGATGCGCCGGTGCGAGGTCAGGTAGGGCTTATTGGTGAAGCGCTTCCCGCACTCGGGGCACTGGTGCGGGCGCTCGCCCGTGTGCACGCGGCGGTGGGCGATCAGGTTGGGCTTGTGGCGGAAGCGCTTGCCGCAGCAGGCACACTGGAACGGGCGGTCGACGGCGTCCCCGCCCGGCCGGGGCGCGGTCACTGCCGGGCGCCCCCGGGGCCGCGGCCCCAGGGCCTTGGCCGCCGTCTCCTCCAGCGCCTCGGCCACGTGGACCCGCTTGTGCGTCACCAGCTGGTCCCACTGGGCGAAGCTGCGGCCACAGTTGCCGCAGATGAAGGGCCGGGCCTCGGGGGCCGGGGGGTGGCAGCGCCGCAAATGGGCCCGCAGCTGCTTTCTCCGCCAGAAGCGTCTCTCACAGGCGGGACAGGCGATGGGCCGCTTCGCCGCCGAGTGGGCCCGCAGGTGCAGAACCAGGGCCACCCAGCCTCGGAAGCTGTGCCCGCACAGGTGGCAGGCAAAGCCCAGGTCTGGGGTGGCGGCGGCATGGACCTGGCAGTGCAATGCCAAGAAAGGGGCGTGGCGGAAGCGGCGGCCGCACTCGGGACAGGGCCGGGGCAGGCGGGCCTGGCAGCGCCGGGCATGAAGCCAGAGGGCCACCCAGCCGGGGAAGTGCCTCCGACAGTGGGCACAGCGATGAGCCCGACCTAGGGGCTGGCCGCCCGACTGGGCCACGGCGGTGCTTCGCGACCTCAGCCCTTGGGGCTCCTTCTCCAGGGTCTGGGGCGACTCCTGGGAGGGCCCGGAAAGGAGTCGGGGCTGGACCGGGCCCATGGCCACGGGGCCCCTGCAGCGACGTTCCAGCATCGGTTCTTCCTCTGCTAAGGGTGGAAAGGCACAATCACGCTGGAGAACCACGCAACCTGCACCCCCCCTCAGCCCCTCCCAGCGGACCCAAGAGGAACCTGCCCCCTCCACTCCTCCAGCCCTGGAATTAGGACCACTAGACTACTCTTCTGCTTCCTCCTATTACCTTATTTCCATCTTGGGTTTCTAGAAAGCATTTGGATCTGTTAAGTCTTTATTGGCCCTGGAAACGACTAGAAGGAAGAACCCTGACCCTTCTTGGAATCCCCCTCCGGCATGGAGTAAACACGCCAGGGCTGGCTGCACAAAGATTGCTGCCTTGGGACTCACCAAAACACGCAGTCACCTCCCCCTTCAGCGCTTTATATGCTTTCCCGAGTGCTTCCCTCTCCTTGTTTCTATTTGCTCTTGTCACATCCGAGCTCCGCAGCAACTCAGTGAGGCTGGGCAAGAGATACGAACTCCCGGTCTGATGGATGAAGCCACTGTCAGGAACGACAGGGTGACGGGACTTGCCCCAGGGGCCACAGAGTAAACCTACAGCAGAACCCGGACGAGGGCTCCAATCTAACCCCGTCTTAGGGAAGGCACTTTGACCTCCCGAGCCTCAGCCTCCCACGGCCAGGAAAGCCAGTGAGAACGGCCCCTTCTCGGGAGCAGGAGAGAGCTCCGGATGCTACTGCCAGCCCAGCGCGATGCCAGGCCACTGCCTGCCCAGACTGTGCCCGCATTCTGCCCGCCTGCCCTCCTCCGCCCCCGCACGTGATCAGGACATTGCAGGAAGGAGAGCGCTCTTGAATCCAAAGAACGCCCACAGCTTGCTGCCCTCGGTTGTGAGCCTGCCTCGCTGTCTTCCCTCGGGGGAGTGGGATTACTGGGGCAAGGAAAGGGAAGGAGATTGTAATCTCTGTCCCTTGTCCCGGCCTGCCCCAGCCCCGCCAGGGGCTGCCCCATGGGCAGCTCTTCCAGAGAGGGGAGAACCCAGACTCCTGCAGGGGAGTCTCCTACACCCACTGCCAGATGGGGTGGTGATGAGACTCCTAAGGGACCTTCACTGCCTGCTCACAAGTTCCCCCGAAGTTCCCCCAAACCTGTAGTCCTCTCCAGGAGCACAGACATGACTCATTCCCAGCGGCCAGACTGAGCCCTGGGAAGACTCCCAGGATGTGATGAACGTGAAACTTCCCCCCTCCTCCCTCCAGCCCACCCCCCCACCCCCGCCGTAGTGGGGCACTGGGGCCACGAAATGGTGCAAGAATCCAACAAAGAAGGCCACACTCTACCCTGGAGGCTGTGGAGCTGGAGATGAGGCTTGGCCCAGCTCCTCCTGGGGCTGTTCCCGGGGATACTTCTGCGGCTGGAGCGCCTGCTTCGGCTCACACTCGGGTAGCCCCCGGATGTCAGCGAAAACTGCAGCAGTAAAGACACCCCTACCCCCATGGCAGAGCTCAGACCTCCGGTAGCAGAGAGGCCAGCCTTACCTGCGGGGAGGGGAGAAGACGCGTGCGTGAGGCTCAGCGCTCCCCGAGGGAAGTCATCTTTGTGTCCTCGGCAGCCACGGCCCCCTCCCCCACCCCAGCACCCCGCGGGGCAGAGTGACCTCAGTGGCCATCGGATTAATAACTGAACGTCCCCCCTACACCAAGGAAGCCCGGGGCTGCGTTGGAGGCTCACTTCCTCCCCTGGTAAGGTCACAGCACGAACTGTCCATGCTGATGGCCAAAGGCCCCCGGGCCGAGGGCAGGAACTCTGAAATCCCCGCTGGCTCCCCTTCCCCCACCCTCCTCCCGACAGGAATTCCAGGCCGGGTTCCCAGGGGGGCTGCCAGGCGCGCTCCTGTGACGAGGACTCGGGCAGAGTCCCCTGCCGCGTCCCAGGTGGCAGAGGGCCGTGCAGACCCCCACACCCCCCCTTTTTGTATTCGAGCGTGTGCTTTGCCCCCCTCCCCCCCCGTCCACGTTCGCGGACACACGGTTCCGCGCTCCCCGAAGGGGCCCCCCCTCTCCGGTCCCCACGCAGAGCGCGGCTCGCGGATCCTGCGCGCAGGTGCGCGGACTCGCCCCCCGACTCGGTCCAGCAGTGCACCCCCCCAACACAGCGCGCACCCGGTCACGCGCCCCGCAGGTAGGGCCCCCCCCCCTCGAACCACCACCACCACCACCACGGGCCCGCGTGGAACCCCGCGCCCTGCCCGGGACGAACCTCTCCACCGGGGAACGCGGAGGCGCGTCGCGCGTCCATGAGGCCCGAGAGCCGGCGCCGGCCGCGCTCGCCACCCCGCCGCGGCGACAGCAGCAGGTTCGGGTTCACCACCGCCAGGCCCGTGCCCAGCCCCCCCACCCCCGCCCGCCCCGCCGGTTCCCAGCGCCACGTGACTACAGGAGCTGCCGAGGGTCAGTCGCGGGCTCGGGCCGGCGGCCGAGGCCGGAGGGCGGGGCGGGCCGCGGGGCCGGCCGCGCGGGGCCCCTCTCCCGCCCCCAGCGCCCCCTCGCGGGCCGCGCGGGGGCCCGACTCCGTTGCTATGGCTACCACCGGCCGGATTTTTCCCGGACTGGCCCGGCTCAGGTTTCCCCGACCCTTTGTCCCTCCCGGCGAGCGCAGGTCCCTGGGCGACCGCATGGCCGGACCGCGGTCACTCGGCGAGACCCGACCTCGCTGGCCCGAGCCTTGGCGAGGGCGCTCCTCGACCCCCACCCACCCGGCCGTCCCCCTCCGCTTCTCCGGCCACCTGGACCTTTGGCCGCGCCGCAGAACGTGAATAGCGCAGCGGCTGAGCCCGGGCTGGGAGCACGGCTGACCCGAGAAAGTCGGCTTCTGGGTAGTTCAGAGCTGGAGAAAAGGAAAGGCCCGATGGGGTGAACTTTGAAAACGGGCTGCCCTCGCTTCCAGAAATCAGCCGAGCGCAGGCGCCCCGGCTTGCGTGCCTGGGGGACCCCGGGGCGCGGGCGGTCCTGGCACCTAGGGCGCTGCGCTTGGAAACGCACCGCATCCCAAAGGCGAGTGCGGAGGCAGGTGCGAGTCTGCGTCCCTGACTCACCGTCTAGCAGGTGGCCTTGGCTTTCCCAACGAAACACTTAATGGGTTTTCTAGACTTGGACAGTCTCACGTATTCTTATGCTTTTCAACACAGGCAACTTTATAATTGTACATTTTTTAAAAAACTTTATTTTGTATTGGGGAGTGTAGCTGATTAACAAGGTGTGACAGTTTCAGGTGGACAGCAAAGAGCCGTACGCATACATGTATCCGTTCTCCTGTACAATTATTGTTTAAAACACAAAGTCTGTTGCATTAACAGGAAATAAAATATGCAGATTTCTCATACTTACCTCATACATTTACATTAAATGTAATGTAAAATGTCAGTTACATTTAATGCCTTGGTATGTATCACCATCAGGAATCCTTTTGGATATGAATTTGAGCAAACTCCAGGAAATAGTGGAAGACAGAGAAGCCTGGCATGCAAGAGTAGGACAGGACTTAGCGACTGAACAACAACATAACGTATCATCAGGCATTTTTTCTAGGCTTATCTATGCTGTTTGAGGTTGGGGTGATGCCTTACAAAGATGTATTCTGCCTTTCTCGCTTAACAATGTTGTGAATTTTCTTCCATCCTATTAAATATTCTTTTATAACAAGATTCTTAATTGCAACATAACTGCACATACATTTTCTACTTTTCTGTATCATGGATTCATATTTTATTGCAGATGGCTGATTTAAAAATTCTAGAAGTGGGGAACTGGCAGGTCAAAGGCAAAGTATATTTTCCAAACGTTTTCTAAACTATCTTTGAGAAAAATTTATTGGTTTCATTATGAGAAATCCCCCCTTTTCCATATCCTTGAAAATACAGGCTGTTTTTTCAAATTTAAAGTTGTTCTTTCTCATTGTTTTGAATGTTGCTTCTTAAATTACTAGTTAACTGGCTTGTTTTTCATGTAGTTATATATTAACTGTATTTTCTCTTTTGTGAATTTGCTTATGTCCCTTTGCCCACTTTTCTGTTTGTTCATTTTAAAAAGTTGGGAAATTGACTCCTGGGTATATGTCTGAAGATAATTCAAAAAGATACATGCATCTCAATGTTGATAGCAGCATTATTTACAATAGCTACGATAGGGAAGCATCCTGTGTTCTCCAACAGACAAAAAAGATAAAGAAGTTGTGGTGTACATAAACAATGGAATACTACTCAGCCTTAAAAGAATGAAATGTTACCCTTTGCCACAATGTGGATGGACATGGAGGATATTATGCTTAGTGAAATAAATCAAACAGAGAAAACCAAATACTGTTATGTTATCACTTATAAGTTAAATCTAAAACATAAGAAAAAACAACCTACTGAATATAACAAAAAAGAAACTGACTCACACATACAGAGAACAAACTTGTGGCTACCAATAAGGAGAGGGAAGGAGGGAGGAGCAAGATAAGGGTAGGTATACTACAGAGATATAAATAAGCTACAAGGATAAATTGTATCCTTTTATTTATTTCTTTTATTTCCTATAAGATCACAGGGAATATAGCAAATATTTTACAATAACTATAAATAGAGTATAAATTATAAAAATTTTGAATCACCATGCTGTATACCTGAAACTAATATGATATTGTAAATCAATACCTCAAAAAAAAAAAAAACAGTTGGGAAATTGGTTTTATTTCACTTTGTTTGGGGGTGGGGGGCACTCCTTTTAAAGTAAAAGGCTTCTATGGTTTCTGCCTTATATTTAGAGAGATCACACCACCCCTCCCCAAATTCAATTTTATGTTTGTATTTTTATGACAAAACGTTTTAATATTTTTAGTGTAACTACTCCCCTTATACACAGATTTCCTTTTTCTCTCCAAAACTTTCTTAGCTAAAATGACTCATTTATCGCTTCTCCTTTTGAGATGGTCCACACTTTGTCTGTGGAATGTGTTTCTCTCTCAATAAATCCACTTCTTACCTGAATGAATAAATAAATAAAATCAATCATTTATTCTTCTAAATGAACTTTAGAATTTCTTGTCAATATTTAACATTTTTTCGTGTCATTATTTAAAAAACCCAGATGAAGAGATTTAAGATTCATGTCCCTCTATTTGTCCAGGCTTTATTTTACCTCTAATGGTCATTTTCTATTTGCTGATTAAATAGTGTAACTTTTATACTTATCCTATACAAAATTTACAAATATGAGAAATCTCTGTCAGAAACTTTGTCAAAGTTGTAAGGTTGAGAAAATATGGTAGAATGGATATTGTAGCACATAAGCCAAGTTTGATGAGTATAGAATGGATTTTTCTATGCACGCAATCAGAAAATGCTTGAGTTTTTACTGAAATACTTACTGTGTGTTAGTTACTTGCTCAGTCATGTCCAACTCTTTGTGACCCCATGAACTATAGCCTGCCAGGCTCCTCTCTTTATGGAATTCTGCAAGCAAGAATATTAGAGTAGGTAGCCATTCCCTTCTCCAGGGCATCTTCCCTGACCCAGGGATTGAACCCAGGTCTCCCACACTGGAGGCAGATTCTTTACCATCTGAGTGACCAGGGACCCCAAAATGCTTAATAAAAATAGTTAATATTATTGGGCAGAATAGAGGACAGAAATGGTATGGACCTAACAGAAGCAGAAGATATTAGGAAGAGGTGTCAAGAATACACAGGAGAACTATACGAAAAATCTGCATTATCCAATAACCACGATGATGTGAACACTCACCTACAGCCAGACAGCTTGGAGAGTGAAGTCAAGGGGACCTTAGGAAACATCACTACTAACAAAGCGAGTGGAGGTGATGGAATTCCAGCTGAGCCATTTCAAATCCTAAAAGATGATGCTGTGAAAGTGCTGCACTCAATATACCAGAAAATTTGGAAAACTAAGCAGTGGCCACAGGACTGGAAAAGATCACTTTTAATTCCAATCCCAAAGAAGGGCAATGCCAAAAAGTGTTCAAACTACCGCACAACTGCACTCATTTGACATGCCAGCAAAGTAATGTTCAAAATTCCCCAAGCTACACTTAATAGTACGTGAACCAAGAATTTCCAGATGTTCGACAGTTGGACTATAAAGAAAGCTAAGCACCAAAGAATTGATGCTTTAGAATTGTGGTGTTAGAGAAGCCTCTAGAGAGTCCCTTGGACTGCAAGGAGATCAAACCAGTCAATCCTAAAGGAAATGAGTCCTGAATATTCATGGGAAGGACTGATGCTGAAGCTCCAATACTTTGGCCACCTGTTGTGAAGAACTGACACATTGTAAAAGACCCTGATGCTAGGAACAATTTAAGGCAGGAGGAGAAGGGGCCAACAGAGGATGAGATGTTTGGATGGCATCACCGACTCAATGGACATGACTTAGAGAAAGCTCTGGGAGTTGGTGATGGACAGGGAGGCCTGGCGTGCTGCACTCCATGGGGTCGCAAAGAGTCGGACATGACTGAACGACTGAACTGAACTGAAGCTGGATTTAGAAAAAGCAGAGGAACCAAAGATCAAATTGCCAACATCGACTGGATCATAGAAAAAAGCAAGAGAATTCCAGAAGAACATCTACTTCTGCTTCATTGATATGCTAAAGCCTTTGACTGTGTGGATCACAATAAACTGTGGAAAACTCTTAAAGAGGTAGGAATACTAGACCACCTTACCTGCCTCCTGTGAAACCTGTATGCAGATCAGGAAGCAACAGTTAGAACCGGACATGGAACAACACACTGGTTCCAAATTGGGAAAGGAGTATGTCAAGGCTGTATATTGTCACCCTGCTTATTTAACTCATATGCAGACTTCAGTTCAGGCGCTCAGTTGTGTCCAACTCTTTGCAACCCCATAAAATGCAGCACGCCAGGCCTCCCTGTCCATCACCAACTCCCGGAGTTGACAAAGACCTTTGTTGACAAAGTAATGTCTCTGCTTTTTATGCTGTCTAGGTTGGTCATGACTTTCCTTCCAAGGAGTAAGCATCTTTTAATTTATATGCAGAGTACATCACACGATTGGCCGGGCTGGATGAAGCACAGGCTGGAATCAAGATTGCCAGGAGAAATATCAATAACCTCAGATATGCAGATAATACCACTCTTATGACAGAAAGCAAAAAGGAACTAAAGAGCCTCTTGATGAAAGTGAAAGAGGAGAGTAAAAAACCTGGCTTAAAACTCAACATTCAAAACATGAAGATCATGGTATCTGGGCCCATCAGTTCAGTTCAGTTCAGTTCAGTCACTCAGTCATGTATGACTCTTTACGACCCCATGAACCTCAGCATGCCAGGCCTCCCTGTCCATTACCAACTGCCGGAGTTCACACAAACCCATGTCCATTAAGTTGGTGATATCATCTAACCATCTCATCCTCTGTTGTCCCCTTCTCCTCCTGCCTTTAATCTTTCCCAAAATCAGGGTCTTTTCAAATGAGTCAGCTCTTTGCATCAGGTGGACAAAATATTGGAGTTTCAGCTTAAACATCAGTCCTTCCAATCAACACCCAGGACTGATTTCCTTTAGGATGGACTGGTTGGATCTCCTTGCAGTCCAAGGGACTCTCAAGAGTCTTCTCCAACACCACAGTTCAAAAGCATCAATTCTTTGGTGCTCAGCTTTCTTTATAGTACAATTCTCACATCCATACATGACCACTGGAAAAACCATAGCCTTGACTACACAGACCTTTGTTGGCAAAGTAATGTCTCTGCTTTTTAATATGCTGTCTAGGTTGATCATAACTTTCCTTTCAAGAAGTAAGCATCTTTTAATTTCATGGCTGCAATCATCATCTGCAGTGATTTTGGAGCCCAGAGAAATAAAGTCAGCCACTGTTTCCACTGTTTCCCCATCTATTTGCCATGAAGTGATGGGACCAGATGCCATGATCTTCGTTTTCTGAATATTGAGCTTTAAGCCAACTTTTTCACTCTCCTCTTTCACTTTCATCAAGAGACTCTTTAGTTCTTCACTTTCTGCCAAAGTCATCTGCCTATCTGAGGTTATTGATATTTCTCCCGGAAATCTTGATTCCAGCTTGTGCTTCTTTCAGTCCAGCATTTCTCATGATGTACTCTGCATATAAGTTAAATAAGTAAGGTGACAGTATACAGCCTTGATGTACTCCTTTTCCTATTTGGAACCAGTCTGTTGTTCCATGTCCAGTTCTAACTGTTGCTTCCTGACCTGCATACAGATTTCTCAAGAGGCAGGTCAGGTGGTCTGCTATTCCCATCTCTTTCAGAATTTTCCACAGGTTATTGTGATCCACACAGTCAAAGGCTTTGGCATAGTCAATAAAACAGAAGTAGATGTTTTTTCTGGAACTCTCTTGCTTTTTCCATGATCCAGTGGATGTTGGCAATTTGATCTCTGGTTCCTCTGCCTTTTCTAAAACCATCTTGAACATCTGGAAGTTCACGGTTCACGTGTTGCTGAAGCCTGGCTTGGAGAATTTTAAGCATTACTTTACTAGCATGTGAGATGAGTGCAATTGTGCGGTAGTTTGAGCATTCTTTGGCATTGCCTTTCTTTGAGAATGGAAGGAAAACTGACCTTTTCCAGTCCTGTGGCCACTGCTGAGTTTTCTAAATTTGCTGGCCTACTGAGTGCAGCACTTTCACAGCATCATCTTTCAGGATTTGAAACAGCTCAAGTGGAATTCCATCACCTCCACTAGCTTTGTTCATAGTGATGCTTTCTAAGGCCCACTTGACTTCACATTCCAGGATGTCTGGCTCTAGATGAGTGATCACATCATCGTGATAATCTGGGTCATGAAGATCTTTTTTGTACAGTTCTTCTATGTATTCTTGCCACCTCTTCTTAATATCTTCTGGTTCTGTTAGGTCCATACCATTTCTTTCCTTTATTGAGCCCATCTTTGAATAAAATGTTCCCTTGGTATCTCTAATTTTCTTGAGGAGATCTCTAGTCTTTCCCATTCTATTGTTTTCCTCTATTTCTTTGCATTGATCGCTGAGGAAGTCTTTCTGATCTCTCCTTGCTATTCTTTGGAACTCTGCATTCAAATGGGTATATCTTTCCTTTTCTGCTTGCTTTTTGCTTCTCTTCTTTTCACAGCTATTTGTAAGGCCTCCTCAGACAGCCATTTTGCTTTTTTGCATTTCTTTTTCTTGGGGATGGTCTTGATCCCTGTCTCCTGTACAATGTCACGAACCTCCATCCATAGTTCATCAGGCACTCTATCTATCAATCAGATCTAGTCCCTTAAATCTATTTCTCACTTCCACTGTATAATCATAACGGATTTGATTTAGGTCATACCTGAATGGTCTAATGGTTTTCTCCACTTTCTTCAATTTAAGTCTGAATTTGGCAATAAGGAGTTCATGATCTGAGCCACAGTCAGCTCCCAGTCTTGTTTTTGCTGACTGTATAGAGCTTCTCCATCTTTGGCTGCAAAGAATATAATCAATCTGATTTCAGTGTTGACCGTCTGCCAATGTCCATGTATAGAGTCTTCTCCTGTGTTGTTGGGAGAGGGTGTTTGCTATGACCAGTGTGTTCTCTTGGCAGAATTCTGTTAGCCTTTGCCCTGCTTCATTCTGTACTCCAAGGCCAAATTTTCCTGTTACTCCAGGTGTTTCTTGACTTCCTACTTTTGCATTCCAGTCCCCTATATGAAAAGGACACCTTTTGGGGGTGTTAGTTCTAGCAGGTCTTGTAGGTTTTCATAGAACCGTTCAACTTCAGCTTCTTCAGCGTTACTGGTCAAGGCATAGACCTGGATTCCCATGATGTTGAATGGTTTACCTTGGAAACGAACAGAGATCATTCTGTCATTTTTGAGACTGCATCCAAGTACTGCATTTTGGACTCTTGTTGACTATGATGGCTACTCCATTTTTTCTAAGGGATTCTTGCCCGCAGTAGTAGGTATAATGGTCATCTGAGTTAAATTCACCCATTCCAGTCCATCTTAGTTCGCTGATTCCTACCATGTTGATATTTACTCTTGTCATCTCCTGTTTGACCACTTCCAGTTTGCCTTGATTCTGGGTCCATCACTTCATGGCAAAAAGATGGGAAAACAATGATAACAGTGACAGACTTTATTTTCTTGGGCTCCAAAATCACTGCAGATGGTGACTGCAGCCATGAAATTTAAAGAACCTTGCTCCTTGGAAGAAAAGCTATGAAAAGCCTAGATAGCATGTTAAAAAGCAGAGATATTACTTTGCTGACAAAGGTCTGTGTAGTCAAAGCTATGGGTTTTATAGTAGTCATGTATGGATTTGAGAGTTGGACCATATAGAAGACTGAGTGCCAAAGAATTAATGCTTTTGAACTGTGGTCCTGGAGAAGACTCTTGAGAGTCCCTTGGACTGCAGTGAGATCAAACCAGTCCATCCTAAAGGAAATCAGTCCTGTATATTCATCAGAAGGATTGATGCTGAAGCTGAAACTCCAATATTTTGGCAACCTGATGTGAAGAGCCAGTTCATTGGAAAAGACCTTGATGCCGGGAAAGATTGAAGGCAGGAGAAAGATTGACGACAGAGGACGAGATGATTGGATGGCATCACTGACTCAATGGACATGAGTTTGAGAAAGCTCCAGGAGATAGTGAAGGACAGGGAAGCCTGGAGTGCTGCAGTCCATGAGGTTGCAGAATTGGACAGGACTTAGCAAGTGAACAACAACAAGAGCAACTACTCTGCAGTCCCCGATCCTGACTAGAAGTATCCTCTTGTCCAGTCAGAAGTTTTCCATCCACTGTACCTTCATCTTTTATGAAGGGAACTTATATAGAACCACAGGGTCTTCCCTCTGCAGAGAGGAAACGCACAGGAATAGAGAGGGACTCATGACCTTCACTCAGGCAGACATTCTAGAACCTTAGCATGCAGGGATTCACCACTCAACATACTTTAGGGAGGCACGGTTCTACGACCAGCCAAACGGCCAAATGGCCTAGCCCCATGGACACTGTCTCAGCTTCAACATGCCTGTGAGAAAAAGATAGGCCTGTACAGGGTCAGGGGCCCAGTGGACAGTGAAACTAGAGAGGGACACTGGGAGGCTTCTTCTTCCCTCTCACTGGCACCTGAACCCACGACCACACCCACTACTGGATTACATGGCAAGGTAGGTGGGCTTGCCAAGGGTACAGCGGGCAATGTCTCCAGAAATCCCCTGTGAAGACATTACCAAACCAAACTTGGATCCACTCGCTGCCTGCACGCTGTGAAGCCAATCGACCCCAGATTGCGGTGAAGTAAAATGCAGCATTTAATTCAGGCACCAAGCAAGGAGTCCAGGACAGCTAGTGCTCAAAAAACCCAAACTCCTTGATGGGTTTCAGCAATGCACTTTTTGAAGCTTTAATAAGAATATTTTAAAATTAATTTCTTTAGAGTATAGTTGCTTAGTAGGGAAAATCACTAGACCATTCAGGTATGACCTAAATCAAATCCCTTAGGATTATACAGTGGAAGTAAGAAATAGATTTAAGGGTCTAGATCTGATAGATAGAGTGCCTCATGAACTATAGAATGAGGTTCCTGACATTGTACAGGAGACAGGAATCAAGACCATCCCCATGGAAAAGAAATGCAAAAAAGCAAAATGGCTGCCTGGGGAGGCCAACAAATAGCTGTGAAAAGAAGAGAGGCAAAAAGCAAAGGAGAAAAGGAACGATATAAGCATCTGAATGCAGAGTTCCAAAGAATAGCAAGAAGAGATAAGAAAGCCTTCTTCAGTGATCAATGCAAAGAAATAGAGGAAAACAACAGAATGGGAAAGACTAGAGATCTCTTCAAGAAAATTAGACATACCAAGGGAACATTTCATGCAAAGATGGGCTCAATAAAGGACAGAAATGGTATGGACCTAACAGAACCAGAAGATATTAAGAAGAGGTGGCAAGAATACATGGAAGAACTGTACAAAAAAGATCTTCATGACCCAGATAATCATGATGATGTGATCACTCATCTAGAGCCAGACATCTTGGAAAGTGAAGTCAAGTGGGCCTTAGAAAGCATCACTATGAACAAAGCTAGTGGAGGTGATGGAATCCCAGTTGAGCTGTTTCAAATCCTGAAAGATGATGCTGTGAAAGTGCTGCACTCAATATGCCAGCAAATTTGGAAAACTCAGCAGTGGCCACAGGACTGGAAAAGGTCAGTTTTCACTCCAATTCCAAAGGAAGGCAATGCCAAAGAATGCTCAAACTACCGCACAATTGCACTCATCTCACATGCTCGTAAAGTAATGCTCAAAATTCTCCAAGCCAGGCTTCAGCAATACATGAACCGTGAACTTCCTGATGTTCAAGCTGGTTTTAGAAAAGGCAGAGGAACCAGAGATCAAATTGCCATCATCCACTCGATCATCGAAAAAGCAAGAGAGTTCCAGAAAATCATCTATTTCTGCTTTATTGACTATGCCAAAGCCTTTGACTGTGTGGAATCACAAGAAACTGTGGAAAATTCTGAAAGAGATGGGAATAGCAGACCACCTGACCTGCCTCTTGAGAAATCTGTATGCAGGTCAGGAAGCAACAGTTAGAACTGGACATGGAACAAGAGACTGGTTCCAAATAGGAAAAGGAGTATGTCAAGGTTATATATTGTCACCCTGCTTTTTTAACTTCTATGCAGAGTACATCATGAGAAACGCTGGACTGGAAGAAACACAAGCTGGAATCAAGATTGCCAGGAGAACTATCAATAACCTCAGATATGCAGATGACACCACCCTTATGGCAGAAAGTGAAGAGGAGCTAAAAAGCCTCTTGATGAAAGTGAAAGAGGAGAGTGAAAAAGCTGGCCTAAAGCTCAACATTCAGAAAACGAAGATCATGGCATCTGGTCCCATCACGTCATGGCAAATAGATGGGGAAACAGTGGAAAAAGTGGAAACTTTATTTTTGGCGGCTCCAAAATCACTTCAGATGGTGACTGCAGCCATGAAATTAAAAGACCCTTACTCCTTGGAAGAAAAGTTATGACCAACCTAGATAGTATATTCAAAAGCAGAGACATTACTTTGCAGACTAAGGTCCGTCTAGTCAAGGCTATGGTTTTTCCTGTGGTCATGTATGGATGTGAGAGTTGGACTGTGAAGAAGGCTGAGCGCCGAAGAATTGATGGTTTTGAACTGTGGTGTTGGAGAAGACTCTTGAGAGTCCCTTGGACTGCAAGGAGATCCAACCAGTCCATTCTGAAGGAGATCAGCCCTGGGATTTCTTTGGAAGGAATGATGCTAAAGCTGAGCTCCAGTATTTTGGCCACCTCATGCGAAGAGTTGGGGGCAGTAGGAGAAGGGGACGACTGAGGATGAGATGGCTGGATGGCATCACGGACCCAATGGACGTGAGTCTGAGTGAACTCTGGGAGTTGGTGATGGACAGGGAGGCCTGGCGTGCTGTGATTCATGGGGTCGCAAAGAGTCGGACACGACTGAGCGACTGAACTGAACTGGACTGAATAGTTGCTTTATGATGTTGTGGAGTTTCTGTTGTACAGCAAAGTGAATCAGCCATGCATATGCCTATATTCCCTCTTTTTTGGATTTCCTTCCCATTTACGTCCCCACAGAGCAGTGAGTAAGAGTTCCCTTTGCTATACAGTAGGTTCTCATTAGTTAACTGTTTTATATTAATACAAAGGACTTCCCAGATGTCGCTATTGGTAAAGAATCTGCCTGCCAATGCAGAAAATGTAAGAGCCTTGGGTTTGATCCCTGGGTTGGGAAGATCCCCTGAAGGAGGGCATGGCAACCTACTGCAGTATTCTTGCCTGGAGAATCCCATGGACAGAGGAGCCTGGTGGGCTATAGTCCATGGGACCAAAAAGAGTCAGACAGGACTGAAGCAACTTAGCACACATGTCGTATTAATAGTATATAGGTGTCAATCTCCATCTCCCAATTCATCCCATCCTCTTTTCCCCACTTGGCATCCGTATGCTTCTTCGCTATGTGTGTGTCTCTGTTTCCACTTTAGAGCCAAGCGTTTTTTGGTTTGTTTTTTTTTTTTCACTTTTTTTTTTTTGGAGGCTATTACTATACTAATTACTATATTGTACTGGTTTTGTCATACATTGACATAAATTCGCCACAAGTGTACATGTGTTCCCCATCCTGAACCCCCTCCCACCTCCCTCCCCATGAGCCAAGCATTTTTAAAGGCCAGGTGAGGGAGGGGAGTCTTGGTGTGTGGTCAGCCTCTGGTTGATGGTGGAGTAATAGAGCAGTGTCACAGGAGTTAATCCATGACCAACTCTCAAGCTCATGGTCATCAAATAGTTAAATTCTTCCTTGGGCGGCGGGGGGTTGTAGCTGTAAAACAACTCAGGAAATGTGCATCAGATACTGTTATCTAGGTACTTCAGAGAGATGCTACAGCCGAGAATTTGGTGGAGGGCTCTGTCCCCGAGAAGTCTCCACAGGGTCCTGCCCAGTTCCAAGACACCCAGGTATGGGTTAGCAGGAGGCTCGCATCCACAAGAAGGAAAACTGCATCCCTCTAGCAGGTACAGTATCCCAGCCCTGCTCAGAGGCCTTGCTCATGACACCCAGCAAATATGTTATCAGTGCCACCACCTGCTGCTGGGCCTGACCGAGAGCCCAACAGAAGTGGTGTCTGCTGCTTCTCCTTGGTGCAGAAGGATGCTTAGAGGAAGTTGGTTTAGCAGTGGAAGTACCTCTTGGGTTCGTGTGCACGCGTCCTAAGTTGCTTCAGTCCTCTCCTACTCTTTGCGACCCCATGGATGTAGCCCACCACGCTCCTCTGTCCATGGGATTCTCCAGGCAAGAATACTAGGGTGGATAGCCCTTCCCTTCTCCAGGGGGTCTTCCCGACCCAGGGATCAAACCCATGCCTCTTATGTCTCTTGCATTGGCAGGTGGGCTCTTTACCACTAGCCCTACCTGGGAAGCCTCTTGAGTTAATACTTCATATGAAATAAAGCCAAATACTTGTTGCTGATTTCTGAAAGAACCAATAGGGAGCAAGAGAAGAGAGAGGAAACTTCGGTTCACTGTATCTTTTTCTCTGGCTTCACACAGCATCCCCAAGACCGATTCCGAAACTCTCAGGGCTCATTTCCCGGGCAGCAGACAGGGAGGGGAGGAGGCAGGAACCTCCTCCCCGCTGACCATGGTGGAGGACACGTCTGCAGGGGGAGGTGTCATGTGGGCGCCATCACCCCTGGGTGCTCTCGCAGTCTTCGACTCCCGGAGTCTTCCCAGCCTTCCACAGGGAGACCAGGAGTGGAAGCCAGACTGTCCAAGGCCAGCATCCTGCGTGAAAGGGGTCTTGCTGGGTCCTGTGGAAACTTCAGGAAAAGGTCATAGTGCTCCTCCCTCTGCAGTTCCCAAACCATCCTTAAATGCAGGAACGTGACCTCAGGACACAAGGCAAGCACAGACCCTGTACAGAATCCAGGTTGAGATCAAATGTCATCCCCCCAGCCCTGTGGCCAAGTGCCAACAAAGTGCTTCTGTTGTGGGTCTAGTTCCAGGGGTCCGTTCGCCTGAAAGGAAAGAACACAGTTGATCCAAAGAAAACCGGGTTTCCTGCCGGCTGACTGCTTCTGCCCTGCCAGCTGCCGTTTGCTCTCCCCACCCTGCCCCGGCCACCCTGAGCCCAGTCTCCCAGACCATGTAATCCTTTTAAACAGAGATCGGTGGCTCTCTCCCCATGTGACAACATGGCAATAGGCTGCCTGGGCCTCTAAGGTTCTGCAGGATCTGACCTCCCACGAGCTGCTTGGGGTATCCTCAAAAGCCCATCCACCGCAGGGAGCGCCTCTGGAGGCCCTGCTTCGTCTGCCTGAGTTGTTCTGTCTCCAGCTCTTTGTAGTCACTCTTTCACTTTGTTCAGATTTGGGCTCAAGTATGGGTCGGGAAGATTCCCTGGAGAAGGGATGGTACCCACTCCAGTGTTCTTGCCTGGAGAGTTTCATGGACAGAGGAGCCTGGTGGGCTACAGTCCATGGGGCCACAGAGAGTCGGACACGACCAAGCAACTAACAAATGCACACACCTCATCTCCTCACAACATGCTCCCCAATGACCCTCTTCTCCCTTCTGCACCCCCATCTGGGTGAGATCACAAATGACAAATGACCACAAACTCCGTGGCTTCAGACAACACACCTTTATTCTCTCACGGTTCTGGATGTCCGAAGTCCCCCAAACCAGTTTCAACTGGGTGAAAAGCAAGGTGTCAGCAAGGCCACATTGCCTGCAGAGGCTCCCAGGGCTAAGCTGGGCCTGCCTTTTCCAGCTCCCAGTGCTGCCTCCCGTGTGCTCTGCAGCTCAGGGCCCCTTCCTCCATTATCAGAGCCCGCAGGGTGGCATCTGGGTTTGTGGCCACATCTGTCTCTGCTGTAGTCAACCCTCTCTCTGCACCTCTCTAATGAGGACACTTGTGGTTACACTTGGGGGTTGGGGGGGACCCAGATCTCTCAGGGTAATGTAAGGAAAGATACAAGTGCAAACTAAGAAAAACATTCTAATTCTCCCTGGTGCTAAAAGGGGGAAAAGTCCCCCTCCCACTCTATCCCTACGGGCATTTTCTTTAGAAAACTTCTAATTGGAAGTTCTTTCTCTGTGCCTTTGAGGTGTATGTAAATATTTTGAAACTCTTACTAAGCCTCTTGCCAGATTTACACCCAGGACTGTGTTTCTTGAGGACCTGGGAGCCATCTCTTCCAAGCACAAACATCAAAGGAACAGCAGCCAGTGTCCCCTCCCATGGGAGGTGGGAACCTAACTCAGCAGTGCCCGGCTCCAAGATGCCAACCTCCTCCCATCGTCACTGAGATCCGTGAAGTGTGTGCTTCCTTTGCATGAAGGCAGTGAGCTCTCCCGGGTGGCCGCCAACTCCAGGTGAATGTAGGGCGAACTCTGTGTGACAAATGGTGCTATAAGGTCCCTTCACCCAGAACCGATTATGCTTTCCCTCGAGAACACATGCGTAGTGGGGTCACATCTGCTGGGCTATAAGATAGCATGACATTTCTCTCTGTTTTTGCCATCTGTTTGTGCATCGCCTGTGATGTGCATCTTGCTGGCTTAATGCTTATCCAGTAATAAAACTGTTTTCTTTCTCCTCTACCTTGGTGCAGAGCTTTCCAGGGCAGGCAGGAGATTTTGTTTTTAATTTTATTTCCCTAACATAATCTCCCCATCTCAGAATTCTTGGCTTAATCACATCTGCAAATCCTTTTTGCCATAGGAGGTAACATTTCCAGGTTGTAGGGATGAGGATTGGGCAGGGATTAGGGTCTGGAAAGGGATTAGAGCCATGATTCAACCCACCACCCACTCCTACCCCATCCGCTTCTCGCCCCCTACTCAGTTTTATTGCTCTCATAGGTTTGATCACCTACCTGACATTATTTGGACATGTGTTCAGTTAAATAGGGATCTTCCCTGGTGGCTCAGATGGTAAAACATCTGCCTACGATGCGGGAGACCTGGGTTCGATCCCTGGGTCTGGAAGATCCAGGAAGGACAGAGGAGCCTGGTGGGCTACAGCCCACGGGGTCACAAAGAGTCGTACACGACTGAGCAAGTTCACTCACTCACTTCAGTTGAATAACTCTTGTTTAGTTACCCAGCACAATATAAGCCACATGAAGTCAGGGATTTGACCTTTTTTATGCACTACATGGTTTCAGTGTGTCTGCCATCTGATGCCTTCTTGTGACACCCACCATCTTACTTGGGTTTCTCTTACCTTGGGCTTGGGGTATCTCTTCATGGCTGCTCCAGCAAAACACAGCCATTGCTCCTTACCTTGGATGTGGGGCATCTCCTTACCGCCGCCGTTCCTGACCTTCAACGTGGGATAGCTCCTCTAGGTCCTCCTGTGCCTGCGCAGCCACCGCTCCTCAGACATCACCAGATGGTCAACACCGAAATCTGATTGATTATATTCTTTGCAGCCAAAGATGGAGAAGCTCTATACAGTCAACAAAAACAAGACCAGGAGCTGACTGTGGCTCAGATCATGAACTCCTTATTACCAAATTCAGACTCAAATTGAAGAAAGTAGGGAAAACCGCTAGACCATTCAGGTATGACCTAAATCAAATCCCTTATGATTATACAGTGGAAGTGAGAAAAGATTTAAGGAACTAGATCTGATAGATAGAGTGCCTGATGAACTATGGAATGAGGTTCTTGACATTGTACAGGAGACAGGGATCAAGACCATCTCCATGGAAAAGAAATGCAAAAAAGCAAAACGGCTGTCTGGGGAGGCCTTACAAATAGCTGTGAAAAGAAGAGAGGCAAAAAGCAAAGGAGAAAAGGAACGATATAAGTATCTGAATGCAGAGTTTCAAAGAATAGCAAGAAGAGATAAGAAAGCCTTCTTCAGCAATCAATGCAAAGAAATAGAGGGAAATAACAGAATGGGAAAGACTAGAGATCTCTTCAAGAAAATTAGAGATACCAAGGGAACATTTTATTCAAAGATGGGCTCAATAAAGGACAGAAATGGTATGGAACTAACAGAAGCAGAAGACAGTAAGAAGAGGTGGCAAGAATACACGGAAGAACTGTACAAAAAATATCTTCACAACCCAGATAATCGTGATGATGTGATCACTCATCTAGAGCCAGACATCTTGGAAAGTGAAGTCAAGTGGGCCTTAGAAAGCATCACTACAAACAAAGCTAGTGGAGGTGATGGAATTCCAGTTGAGCTATTTCAAATCCTGAAAGATGATGCTGTGAGAGTGCTGTACTCAATATGCCAGCAAATTTGGAAAACTCAGCAGTGGCCACAGGACTGGAAAAGGTCAGTTTTCATTCCAATTCCAAAGAAAGGCAATGCCAAAGAATGCTCAAACTACTGCATAATTGCACTCATCTCACATGCTCGTAAAGTAATACTCAAAATTCTCCAAGCCAGGCTTCAGCAATACATGAACCATGAACTCCTTGATGTTCAAGCTGGTTTTAGAAAAGGCAGAGGAACCAGAGATCAAATGGCCAACATCCGCTGGATCATGGAAAAAGCAAGACAGTTCCAGAAAAACATCTACTTCTGCTTTATTGACTATGCCAAAGCCTTTGACTGTGTGGATCACAATAACCTGTGGAAAATTCTGAAAGAGATGGGAATATCAGACCACCTAACCTGCCTCTTGAGAAATCTGTATGCAGGTCAGGAAGCAACAGTTAGAACTGGACATGGAACAACAGATTGGTTCCAAATAGGAAAAGGAGTGCATCAAGGCTGTATATTGTCACCCTGCTTATTTAACTTCTATGCAGAGTACATCATGAGAAATGCTGGACTGGAAGAAACACAAGCTGGAATCAAGATTGCCAGGAGAACTATCAATAACCTCAGATATGCAGATAACACCACCCTTATGGCAGAAAGTGAAGAGGAGCTAAAAAGCATCTTGATGGAAGTGAAAGAGGAGAGTGAAAAAGTTGGCTTAAAGCTCAACATTCAGAAAGCGAAGATCGTGGCACCGGGCCCATCACTTCATGGGAAATAGATGGGGAAACAGTGGAAACAGTGTCAGACTTTATTTTGGGGGGCTCCAAAATCAATTCAGATGGTGACTGCAGCCATGAAATTAAAAGACGCTTACTCCTTGGAAGAAAAGTTATGACCAACCTAGATAGCATATTCAAAAGCAGAGATATTACTTTGCCGACTAAGGTCTGCTTAGTCAAGGCTATGGTTTTTCCTGTGGTCATGTATGGATGTGAGAGTTGGACTGTGAAGAAGGCTGAGTGCCGAAGAATTGATGCTTTTGAACTGTGGTGTTGGAGAAGACTCTTGAGAGTCCCTTGGATTACAAGGAGATCCAACCAGTCCATTCTGAAGGAGATCAGCCCTGGGATTTCTTTGGAAGGAATGATGCTAAAGCTGAGCTCCAGTACTTTGGCCACCTCATGCGAAGAGTTGACTCACTGAAAAAGACTCTGATGCTGGGAGGGATTGGGGACAGGAGGAGAAGGGGATGACAGAGGATGAGATGGCTGGATGGCATCACAGACTCGATGAATGTGAGTCTGAGTGAACTTCAGGAGATGGTGATGGACAGGGAGGCCTGGCGTCCTGCGGTTCATGGGGTCACAAAGAGTCGGACACGACTGAGCGACTGAACTGAACTGATGTACTACATGAAAAGTGAAAGTGAAAGTGTTAGTTACTCAGTCACGTCCGTCTGCTTGCCCTCCAGGCTCCTCTGTCCATGGGATTCTCCAGGCAAGCATTCTGGAGGGGGTTGCCATTCCCTTCTCCAGGGGATTTTACCCACCCAGGGACTGAACCTGGGTTTCCTGCTCAGCAGGCGGATTCTCTACCGTCTGAGCCACCAGAGAACCCTTTAGACAGCCAGCCTCTAGAAAGGTGCCAGCCCCTGGCAGGAACTCCATGAGTGTTTGTGGACCGAATGAAAGAGGAAATGTGAGTTCTCGACTCCATGGAGAGGCGAGTTTGATTAGACCACTCAGAGCACCCCCAGCTGTCAACCAGTGACCTTCAAACCTCCTCCCTTGGCTACTGCTTGTTAAGTAGTCGACGGAGTTGGACAGAACTTTTAGTGAGAGAGGAAAAAAAAAAACAAAAACACTTTTTTTTTTCTTGCAGAAAAATTCCAATCAGTATGTGAGTGAGGCAAAGAACAAGAAACCTGGGAGAAAACTTCAGTTTGTAGCTTTCCCACTGGAAGGGCTCTGATTGTTGGTAGCGGTGCTGTGAATGTATTCTTTTATCTGGAACATTATTGCAGAGTAACTGGAGGGCAGGAATCGCTGAAGAACCTCTGGCTCCAAGGGGGATGAATGTGGCCAGAGTCACCCATTCAGCGGGGAGGAGGGTGCTCCACATCCTGGCGACCACTATTACCCCCAGGTAGGGGTCTGGTCGAGGCATCACACATTGCCAGGAGGAGCTGCCATGAATCAATCACCCTGGTGTCTCAGCCAAGAGAGAAAGTACTTGATTTCCTCTAGAAATTGACATTTTTGCGCTTTCACTGTCAAATCTCATCTATATCTGTTTTTTTTTTTTTTTCAGCAGCACCAAATAGCCTGGGGGATCTTAGTTCCCCAACCAGGCATCAAACCTGTGCCCTCTGCATTGGGAGCGCAGAGTCCTAACCACTGGACCACCAGGGAAGTCCCTTATCTATGTCTTTTTCTATTGCAGACTGGCATCAGGCTCTGCCTTCTTCAACTAAATTCAAAAGATGGATTCAGAGACCGGGGTGTATCCATTCTTGGCTTGAACGTGAACGTGAAAGTCACTCAGTCGTATCTGACTGTTTGTGACCTCATGGGCTATATAGTCCATACAATTCTTCAGGCCAGAATAGTGGAGTGGGTAGCTTAAAGCCAAGCTTGATTTGGAAGAGTTACCAAAAGAGTGTGTGTGACCATCTGGCTGCTCGCTGCTCAAAAGCCAATAAACAGCCCAGGCTGGTGGAAAGGAAAGTTTGCTTTATTTTAGATGCCGGCAACTGGGGGCAGGGGAGGGCGGACATCTGTCCAAAGGCCGACTCCTGGCTCCCTCCGGTAACCAGTTGGGCAAGAGGTTTTATAGACAGAAGGAGGGGGCTACATGCAGGAACAGAACAGTCAGCTGTGACAGTCATCTTCAAATTGGTCACTGGTGGTCTGACCTGCATCATCTTGGTTGTTTTAGGTACAGTTAATCTTTAGGTCCAGGGCCCATTTGTTCCCATTTCTTTGCAGCCGGTTCTCAGAATCGTGGCAGCTTCTGTACAGTCTGGACATCATGTAGTTAACTTCTCCACCTGTCGTTTTGGTATCTATAAGACAGCTCACAGGATATGCTCAGAAAGTCCTTGAGAAAGAGCTAAAGGTCCTCCACTATGCTTAATGACTACATTATTATTATTATTATTATTTGGTCTCCTTTGACTATTTTCCTTTGTTTATGTATGTTCTCATTTCTCTGGTTCAACTTATTCTTTGACTAAAGTTTTCTGAAGACAAAAGGCAGGCAGAGGACAAGGAGGAGGAGCAAGGACTACAGGGTCCTGCTCCATTTCAGAAGCACAAGACAACCCTCTGGGAAGCCTGCAACTTAGAAAAGCAGGTGTATTTCCAAGTGTCTTGTTTCCTGTGAATGCCATGTACTGCTGTTTATGAATGCCATCTGTACCTGTTTCAGTTCAGTTCAGTTCAGTCCCTCAGTCGTGTCCGACTCTTTGCGACCCCATGAATCGCAGCACGTCAGACCTCCCTGTCCATCACTAACTCCCGCAGTTCACCCAAACTCATGTGCATCGAGTCTGTGATGCCATCCAGCCATCTCATCCTCTGTCGTCCCCTTCTCCTCCCGCCCCCAATCCCTCCCAGCATCAGAGTCTTTTCCAATGAGTCAACTCTTCGCATGAGGTGGCCAAAGTATTGGAGCTTCAGACCAAATAACAAAAATGTTGCCTCTAACCTCGGCTCATTCCTACTCAGCTCCTTTTGAATAAAGCCACTTGAGTCAGAGGAATCAGAGTGTAAACTTGGCTTCAACTTGGCACCCTTCCTCTCAGCTCCAGATCAAATCTGGGTCACAGATAAATTTGGTGCCTCCAGAGCTGGCCAGAGAAGTCTCTGATAGTCTCAGAACTTGTTTGCCTTCTCTGTCTCAAAACATGAGAAGGAAGTTTCCCCTTAGCAGGATTTAGTAAGGCTTATTTTGGAGATGTTATTAGACATTAAAACACTGTAACGTTGCATTACTACATGGTAACATTCTATCAGCATTAAATTACTACATTCAATAAATAATATACCAAGTAAAATTCATTTCAAAAAGAACACTTGGCTGATTTGCGTTGATGTTTGGTAGAAACCAACACAATTCTATAAAGCAATTATCCTTCAATTAAAAAATAAATTTAAAATTAAATTGATAAAGCAAGCTTTCGCTCCATTAAAAAAAGAACACTTGAAAAGTATTGCATTTCATAGCATCTCAAGTACCCTAAGTGCTTTTCACTCACCAAGATGCTGCTTGCAATATTATCCTTGCTGTGTGCCCATTTACAGTCATAACAGACATGTTATATCTATATACATAACAGAAAGTCATATGCATTGCAAACCAAAATCATTGCAACAAATTGGCATGGTTTATGAGTCAGATGGAGTTATGAGAAGTCCTTAGGGCTAAGTTCAGTTCCGTTCAGTTCAGTTGTTCACTCGTGTCTGGCTCTTTGCGACCCCACGGACTGCAGCACACCAGGCTTCCCTGTCCATCACCAACTCCCGGAGTTTACTCAAACTCATGTCCATCGAGTTGGTGATGCTATCCAGCCCTCTCATCCTCTGTCGTCCCCTTCTTCTCCTGCCTTCAATCTTTCCCAGCAAACCCGGCATCAAAACGCAATGATAGGCTACCCCAAGGATGTAGGAAAAATAATTCCACAGCCTTGTTATTTGAAAAAAAATAGGGAACTCAAAAAGTGCAGACCCAGCTTGTGCTCACCATCGCCCTCTAGTGGTAGATCCTGGGGTGCGTTTAACGGACTCATTGGGAACTTTTGGACAACCTCCTGACCATTTTGATTTAGGAAAATATTTCGCACTCATCAAGCTGACTTTTTTAATGCACTTGATAAAGGTGCAATCAGTTTGCTGAATTTCCTTGAAAGAGTCATCATAATGGTAGGTTACATTAATGGTAAGGTGCATCCACTGATTAAAATCCAGGTTTCGTTTTCAGCCACGTGAAAACATTAAAAATGGCACCCTGGTTTCTTATCCTTTCATACGCTTATTCTAAAGCCGGAAATTTTTATTTTTTCAGTTTATCCATCCTAGCCTTGTTTTTTCTATCACAAAGATACCTGATTATAGAATCACAGACAAAAACTTGGCTTTGCAAAATATCAGGTTGAGTGCATAGCACCAAGTTTTAGGACCTGGACTCTGCTGCAGACTGGAGGCTTTGCTCTGTAAAAATAGAACTGGTACCTAGAGGAGTGTGTGAGGTCTGGCTGCTTGCTGCACAAAAGCCAATAAACAGGCCAGGTTGGAGGAAAGGAAAATTTGCTTTATTTCAGATGCTGGCAACTGGGGGGAGAGAGTGGCAGACGTCTGTCCAAAGGCTGACATCCCCCCACTGGCAATCAGTGGGGCAAGAGCTTTTATAGACAGCAGAGGCGGTGAGGCGGAGGCGGGGCGGGGCGGCGGGGCGGGGCGGCGGGGCGGGGCGGCGGGGCGGGGCGGCGGGGCGGGGCGGGGCGGGGCGGCGGGGCGGGGCGGGGCGGGGCGGCGGGGCGGGGCGGCGGGGCGGGGCGGGGCGGGGCGGCGGGGCGGGGCGGGGCGGCGGGGCGGGGCGGCGGGGCGGGGCGGCGGGGCGGCGGGGCGGGGCGGGGCGGCGGGGCGGCGGGGCGGGGCGGGGCGGCGGGGCGGCGGGGCGGGGCGGGGCGGCGGGGCGGCGGGGCGGGGCGGGGCGGCGGGGCGGCGGGGCGGGGCGGGGCGGCGGGGCGGCGGGGCGGGGCGGGGCGGCGGGGCGGCGGGGCGGGGCGGGGCGGCGGGGCGGCGGGGCGGGGCGGGGCGGCGGGGCGGGGCGGGGCGGCGGGGCGGCGGGGCGGCGGGGCGGGGCGGGGCGGCGGGGCGGCGGGGCGGCGGGGCGGGGCGGGGCGGCGGGGCGGGGCGGGGCGGCGGGGCGGCGGGGCGGCGGGGCGGGGCGGCGGGGCGGCGGGGCGGCGGGGCGGGGCGGGGCGGCGGGGCGGCGGGGCGGCGGGGCGGCGGGGCGGGGAACTACAAGCAGAAACAGCACCATCACCTCTGGCAGTCATCTTCAAATTGGACCTCGGTGGTCTGATCAGTGTCCTCTTTAGGTCCAGTTAATCTTCAGTTCCAGGGTCCACTGGTTCTCATTTCTTTGAGGCCAGTTCTGAGAATTGTGGCAGCTTATGTTGTGGGTACAGTCTGGTCTTTGTGTAGTTAACTTCTCCACCTGGGGTTTTGGTATCCATCAGACAGCTCACAGGATATGACTCACAATATTATCTATAGCCCTTGAGAACTCAAGGTCCTTGACTGTGCTTAATGACTATGTTATTATTATTTAGTCTCCTCGGACTGTCTGCCTTTGTTTCCACATGTCTGTCTTCTCTGATTAAACTTATTCTTTGACTAAAGTTTTCCACAGACAAAAGGCAGGCAGAGAACACGGAGCGACAAGGACCACAGGGTGCTCAGAATCAGGCGAGTGGCCCACATGAGAGTGGAAGGGGCAAGTCAGAGCCCCTGTGCCAGTGACGGCACTCAGCCCCTGGCCCCACCGGGCACCCAGAACACAGCCAGCCAGCGACCCCCGCCACACTCAAGAACTCAGAGGACTCTTTTGGAAAAATTGGATGGCTACAAAGAAAAGACCTATGAGTAATTCCAATACTGGGAATCGTTCAAACAATAATAAAAATTCAGGCTTACCACCTGATTACCCTATAGGGCAGCCCACCAGTCGACAAGGCCTCAAATTTCCCATAAAACTTTCATTTGAGGAATGCTTTCGACATGAAAAACCAAAACTATGAACTGAAATAATGAACAGATGGAACTTTTATAAAGAAATCTTATCATTACAGGATGGTATTTTTTAAATAGGAAAGAGTTTTGGATGTTAAAAAACACAAATGAAATTTTAACTTAAAAGTGCAATGAAAGGTTTAAAAGATAAAGTCAAGAATATCTCTCACATTACTAAAATCAGAAATGAAAGTGGAGACATTACTACTGATTGTACAGAAATAGAAAGTATTATGAAATCACTATGAAGAATTATATGCCAACAAATTGGATAACTTAGATGAAATGGACAAATTTCTAGAAACACAAAACTTACCAAAAGTAAATCACAAAGAAATAAAAAATCTGATTAAACCTATAACTAGCAAGAAGATTAAGTCAGTAATCAAAATTATCCCAACAAAGAGTCCAGGATGAGATGGCTTCACTGGTGAACTTTATCAAACATTTAAAGAAATAATATGATTATTACTCATACTTTTGCAAAATATTGAAGAGGGAACACTTCCTAAATAATTCTATGAAGGCAGCATTGCCTTGATACCAAAGCCAGGAGGAAAAAAAAAAAAAAACTATAAGAAACCTATAGACCAATATCCCTCATGAACACTGATGCAAAAGAAAAACCTCAACAAAATATTAGCAAACAAAATTCAGCACCTATTAAAAGGATTATACATCACGACCAAGTGAGATTTATTCTTGGAATGCAAAAATATTGGGTGGGCCAAAAAGTTTCTTCAGTTTTTAAGTAAAAATAAAAGACACATTTTTCATTTTTACCAAGCACTTTATTGAACAACATAGTCACCAAAATGGTGGTGGAATCATTTTTTTCGACTATCTTCTGCCATTTTTCAGGCAACTTCATTATTCCATCTTCCCAAAACTTTTTATCTTTTTGAGCAAAGAACTGTTCCAGGTGGTTTTTTACAGTCTTCCAGGGAATTGAAGTTTTTTCCATTAACAGAATTTTGTAAAGACTGAAATAAATGGAAATCTGAAGGTGAAATGTCTGGTGAATACGGTGGAGGAATCAGAACTTCCCAGCCAAACTGTAACAGTGTTTGCCTGGTTATCAAAGAAGTGCAGTCTTGAGTTCCCCTGATGGAAGTCAGCATTTTGTGCTGACTAATTCCAGATGCTTTTCTTTCAGTTGGTCTAACTGGGAATAGTACTTACTGGAATTAATCAGTTTTCTGGAATGAGCTCACAATAGAAGATTCCCTTGCAATCCCAACATATACACAACACACCTTCTCTGGATGAAGACTGGCCTTTGGTGTGGTTGGTGGCAGTTTATCTCACTTGCCCCACGATCTCTTCTGTTCCACATTATTGTACAGTATCCACTTTTCATTGCCCGTCAAAATTTGTTTTAAAAGTGGAACATTTACATTTAAGTAGAGAATGGCATGTGGAAATACAGTCAAGAAGGTTTTTTTCTGCTTAACATGGAAGCCAAGTATCAAAGCGATGAATGAACATCATCAAGCTGGCACAAATGATTTTCAGCGCTTGGTTTGCATATTTCAAGTATGTTGGCTATCTCCCAAGTTGTATAACGTTGATTGCTTTCAATCAATGTCTTGATTTGATCAGTATCAACATCAACTGACCTACCTGACCAGGGAGCATCATCCTGTATAAAACTTTGCAAACCACTTTTGACACTTTAAATCAGTCACAGCACCTTCTCCATACACTGCACAAATCTTTTATTTTTGCATTTTTACCTTTCTTGAAATAATAATGAAGCATAATACACCAAAAATATTGCTTTTTTCCTTCCATCTTCCATATTAAGATGGCTACACAAAAATTCACCAGTTTTGGTAAGTTTCTTTTTTAAATGCATGCTGACAAGACAGCTATCACAATACAACCTAACAAAATTGTTTCAAACAAAGTTAAAAACAATTCAGTGCTCTTAGAACTAGCTTACGGGGGGGTGGGGGGGGAGAATGAACAAATTTCTTGACCCACCCAATATTTCAACATATGAAAATTCATCAATGTAAAAACCATATTAACAGAATGAAGGAACAAAACCACATAGGGAATTCCCTGGAGGTCCAGTGGGTAGGACTCTGTGCTTTCACTGTGGAGGGCACAGTTTCAATCCCTGCTCAAGGAACTGACATCCCACAAGCCTCACAGTGCAGGGGAAAAAAATGTTTTTTTAACTGAAACAGGAAAAGCATGTGACAAAATTCAATACCCTTTCATGATAAAAACCACTCAACAAACCAGTAATAGAAGGAAATTATCTCCTTAGGAAAAACCATACCTAAGAAACACATAGTGAACATCATACTCAAATGACAAAAATAGCTGAAATCTTCTCCTTTAAGATCAGGAACAAGGGAAAGAATGTCTGCTTTTACCTCTTCTAGTGAACAAAATACTGGAAGTTCTAGACAGAGCAACTGAGCAAAGAAGCAATAAGTAGATAAGCTGAACTTCAGGAAAATTAAAAGCTTATGGACACTATGAACAGAGTAGAAAAACAGCCGATAGAATGGGAGAAAGTATCTGCAAATCGTATATCTGACGAGGGATTAATGTGCAGGACATATAAAGAACTCCAACAACTCAACAACAAACAGAGAAGTTAAAATATGGTCCAAGGGACTGCACAGTCATTTCTCCAAAGAAGGTATACGAATGGCCAATAAGCCCAAAAAAGCAGCTGAAAGGAATAGGAAGATCTGAAAAAGAAGCAAATAGAACATCCAGAAAAATTTTAATGGAACTTAAGATGTAATAGCCTGATGAAAAGTGGATTACACATAACTGGATCAGAAATCAGTGCACACGGTAAATAAAGGTGAAGGATTTAACCTCCTCTGCTTTCTCCATCTTCACCACCCTGGTTTCTGCCACGTTCATTACCTACTTCCATTCTCTCTCCTCCTGAGGGCGTCCTGCACCTGAACTTGTCTCCCCTCTTGTCTCCCTTCTTGTCTCCCCTCCACTCGCTGGCCAGAGTGAGTTTTCAACAACTCTATTTGCTTTGTGATTTTTAAACTTTAAAAAAATTACTTTTACACTGCAATCAACAAATTACCCAGATGGTATGAGACTGTACAGATACAAAGGGCATGCTGTTTTCCTCTCTGCTTCCCCTTTCCGCTCTCGGAGCCAGTTTCTCTCCTCAGAGGCAACCACTGCCACAAGCTTTTTGTTTCTCCTTCTAGAAACATTCTACGCATGTATGAGCACAGGTAGACACACGTCGTTCGTGATGAGCACTTGAGATGTGGCCAGTGTGGCTGAGCTCTTGGAGTTTTCAAACAAGAGACCAATGTTTCCCGTGTTGCTTCATTCCACTGAATATTGAAAATATTTGTGTTCACTTTTCTGAGCAGGCTCTATGCAAGCGTCATGGTTACAGTTAAAATCAGTTAGTATTTGAGGGCAAATGCCATGAAACATCACTGGTTTATGAGACTGTTGAAAGAAGCAAAAGACAATGGATAAGTTTGTTTGTTTGTTTCTTTGTTTTGCCAACACTCATTGCTTGAGTCACGGAAGGGTTTTACTAAGGTTTTCAGTAATGGGGTATCCCCAGGTGGCAGTAGTGGTAAAGAACTTGCCTGCCAATGCAGGAGACAAGAGATGCGGGTTCAATCCCTGGGTCGGGAAGACCCTCTGGAGGAGGGCATGGCAACCCATTCCCGTATTCTTGCTGGGAGAATCCCCATGGACAGAGGAGCCTGGCGGGCTACAGTCCATAGGGTCACAAACACGACTAAAGTGACTTAGCATGAGCAAACATGTACCAATATTTTCCTGAAACTAAAAGAACATTGAGACTTCCCCGGGGTTCCAGGGATTAAGACTCTGCACTTCCAGAGCAGGGGTCATGGGTTCAATCCCTGGTCAGAGAGCTAGGATCCCACATGCCACGTGGCAATGCAAAAAAAAAAAAAAATCAAAAATAATGTTAACGAGATATTCAACATCAAAAATTTTAAATTAGTATAAGTTTTCTCACCAATATAACACTCCTATAACCAAGGACTTTCTAGGTGGCACTGCTGCTGCTACTGCTGCTGCTAAGTCGCTTCAGTCGTGTCCGACTCTGTGCAACCCCATAGACGGCAGCCCACCAGGCTCCCCCATCCCTGGGATCCTCCAGGCAAGAACACTGGAGTGGGTTGCCATTTCCTTCTCCAATGCATGAAAGTGAATTCGCTCAGTCGTGTCCAACTCCTAGCAACCCCATGGACTGCAGCCCACCAGGCTCCTCTGTCCATGGGATTTGCCAGGCAAGAGTACTGGAGTGGGTTGCCATTGCCTTCTCCCTAGGTGGCAATAGTGGTAAAGAATCCACCTGCCAGTGCAGGAGACGTAAGAGATGTGGCCTCAATCCCTTAGTAGGGAAGATCCCCTGGAGGAGGAAATGACAGCCCACTCCAGTATTCTTGCCTGGAAAATTCCATGGGCAAAGGAGGCTGGTGGGCTACAGTCCACGCAGCCGCCAAGAATCAGACACAACTGAGCAACTGGGCACATTTTGAAATCTTTGTCAGAAGGACCTGGACATGTGAATTTCTGCTTTCAACTGTGATCTCCGGGAAGATCATTAACCACCAGTAAACAGCTAAGCGCTGTTGCTGCTCGCCTGGGTCACCTGATGCTGAGCTCATGAATGTACCCTGAGTAACCCCTGAACTGAACTGAACAGTAACGAGGCTTCCCGGGCGCACTAGTGGTAAAGAACCTGCCTGCCTTCGCAGGAGACAAGGGTGTGGGGTCGGTCCCTGTGTCAGGAAGATCCTCTGGAGGAGGGCATGGCAGCCCCGCCCTCATCAGCCCTGTGCTGCCCGCCACTCACGATCCTTGCGCCCACAGGCCGTTCTGTCCGCTGAGTGACCTGCCTGCGTCTGCATCTGGCCCCCACTCTCCTGCCTTGCCCGCCCCAGGCCTGAGGCAGCCCCCGCTGAAGGCGGGGTCACTTTCCTGCCTTCCTCAGCAGCAAGTCCACCTTGTCTTGAAGTTTTCCCTGGTCACCCACTTCCTGGGCCTCCCCCAGCACGTGGCTCTGCTGTTTCTCTAGCCCCAGAGGAAGTTCCTGGAGAACAAAGACCCCAGATCTCATCTCTGCTTAGTGATTGTTGACAGCTCGCAGATGGGACTGAAATGTCCAAGGTGGGATTTCAGCCCCCAGAACTGGCTAATTGAAGGCGAGGATCTTTCTGGCACCCCCAGGGCACATTGCAAAGGATGCTCTGGGCTCCACGTGGAGAATCCTGCCAGGGGTGCCTGGGGAGGGGACCAAACACGGGGCCATCCATCCCTCTCCATACATCTCCCTGTTTAATCCTCCAAACAACCTCCTAGCGGGAGGGCCTCTGGCCCCCACACCACAGAGAAGGGAGCAGAAGGTTCAGGGGTCCTGGCGGTTAAACCAGGTCATCTTCCTGAGGGCTTCCCTGGTGGCTCAGCTGGTAAAGAATCCGCCTGCAATGCAGGAGACCCTGGTTTGATGCCTGGGTTGGGAAGATCCCCTGGAGAAGGAAACGGCTCCAGTATTAGGCCTGGAGAATTCCATGGACTGTGTAGTCCATGGGGTCGCAAAGAGACGAGGCGACTGAGCGGCTGTCACTTTCTCTCCGTGGGCAACGGGCAGAGGGCCTGGGACTTAGGTAGCAGCGGGTCTGGTGGCTGACACACCAAGTCCCAGGGCTTGTTCTTATTTGCTCAGCAGCAGCAGGAGCTGAGCCCTTGTTTTCCCCTGACCCCCCAGCAGCCTTCAGAACCCCACCATGCCGCCCTTCACCCACACGGGAGACCCTGGGAGCCCATTGCCACCACAGATGGGACGTGATCCTTCACGCCTGATGTGTTTGCTGGTGTTGGAGACACCCTCCTTTTCAGTGTGGTTCCAAGGTGCAGGGGGACGGTTCAAATGATTCGTCGAGGTCTCCTGGGGTTTGAGGAAGTCTGGATTTCTGGGAAGAATTTTCTGGAGTGAGTGTCTTGGGGACTGCCTGGAGGGGCCTGAGGGGAAGGGGTCGCCCTGTTCCTGGGGGCAGGGCAGCGCCCGGGCTGGGGCGGCCCGCTGGGCCATTGGGAGGGAACGGGAGGGCAGGGCCGGACAGCGCAGGGCGGGGATGAGGAGGGGAATCCCGGGAGGGCCGTCGGCCAAGGCCGGTCCCGGCGGGCGGGGAGGAGCCGCGGGGCGCTGGAGGGGGCCCAGGAGGAGGTGGGAGGAGACGGGCGCGCCGCGGGGAGAGCCTGACGGGTGCCGGGAAGAGGCCGGGACCGCAGGGGAGACCCCGAGGCGCGGGAGAGGAGGTGAGGAGGGGAGACCCCGAGGCGCGGGAGAGACCCCGAGGGAGAGGAGGGGAGGGGGGGAGACCCAGAGGGAGAGGAGGGGAGGGGGAGACCCCGAGGGAGAGGAGGGGAGACCCCGAGGCGCGAGAGAGGAGGGGAGCGGGGGAGACCCCGAGGGAGAGGAGGGGAGGGGGGAGACCCCGAAGTGCAGGGGAGGAGGGGAGGCGAGGAGACCCCGAGGGAGAGGAGGGGAGACCCCGAGGGAGAGGAGGGGAGACCCCGAGGGAGAGGAGGGAGACCCCGAGGGAGAGGAGGGGAGGGGGGAGACCCCGAGGGAGAGGAGGGGAGGGGGGAGACCCCGAAGTGCAGGGGAGGAGGGGAGGCGAGGAGACCCCGAGGCGTGGGAGAGGAGGGGAGGGGGGAGACCCCGAGGGAGAGGAGGGGAGACCCCGAGGCGCGAGAGAGGAGGGGAGCGGGGGAGACCCCGAGGGAGAGGAGGGGAGGGGGGAGACCCCGAAGTGCAGGGGAGGAGGGGAGGCGAGGAGACCCCGAGGGAGAGGAGGGGAGACCCCGAGGGAGAGGCGGGGAGACCCCGAGGGAGAGGAGGGGAGACCCCGAGGGAGAGGAGGGGAGACCCCGAGGGAGAGGAGGGGAGACCCCGAGGGAGAGGAGGGGAGCGGGGGAGACCCCGAGGCGCGGGAGAGGAGTAGGGAGGGAGCGCGGGGCGGGTAAAGGGCGCAGCTTCGGAGGCCGGCGTTTGTCGGCTCCTCCGCGAGCCCTGTCCTGTCTTCGAGGCGACGGCTTGGCACCTTTGCCCGGCGGGGCCTGGGTCTCCACACCTGGGGCTTTCTGGTCCTCGGGAGGCTGCTCTCGGGCAGAGTTCTCGGGGAGGGTCCGGCCCTCAGGCGCCCCCCACCCCAGTCACGCGGATTGAGGTGCGGGGTTGGCGGGCTGGGAGAGGAAGGCTCCAGAAAAGAACAAGGCCAGGGAGGGAGACTGCCTAAGAAAACAGAGGAGGCGGGGTGGAGGAGGGACCCCCATTTTCTGGGGGCAGTGGCGGGGGGCGGGCGGAGGTGGTGGGGCCACGGCAACGGGCTCTTTCAGCACAGCGAGGGTTAAGTGGGCTCCTAAAGCCCACCCGCCCTGGGCCCCTCCCACGTTTATGTCCTCCCCAAAATATTCAGCCTCCAGCCAGCCTCCATTCCTCCCCCGCCCCCACCCCGTTTTGGGCCCCGGATGGTGAAGATGGGGGGGGGGGGCCCGTAGAGAGAGCTGGAGCAGGCCCTGCTCCCCAGCTGCTGGCCCAAGGACTGGAGCGGACCCAGCACCTACCTCGGACAGGGCCAACCTGGGCCGGGCTTGGAAACAGTGGGGCCGGGTCGGAGGAGAGGGACGGGCCAGGGGAACACAGTGGGGGTGGGGACGGGGTCTGCAGGGCCACTCCGCGTCCCGCCACCTCTGCCCGGAGCCCACCAGACGCGGCCCCGAGACACGGGGCCCAGGAGCCGGTGGCTCCTCCTCCGGACCGACGCACAGTCCTCTGCAGCGTCCGGGAGACAGAGGTGAAGCCATGTGGCAGCTGCTGCTCCCGCTGGCCCTGGGGCTGGGCTCCATGGGCTTGGGCAGGGCAGAGCTCACGGCAGCCCAGCACCGGGGCCTGCAGGTGGCCCTGGAGGAGTTCCACAAGCATCCGCCCGTGCAGTGGGCCTTCCAGGTGACCAGCGTGGACAATGCCTCGGACACGGTAAGCCCAGCGAGGGGAGGGCGGGATGGGGATCGGGAGACCAGAATGTGCCCCCCACCGAGAGCAGGTGCACCGATGCTTGGGCCCCAGCAAGCCGCCCAGCTCTCCGCTGGCCCAGCTGCCTGCCCCCACCCCAGGGTGTGCTGCTGGGGAGCAGGGACAGGTCACACCGGCACCTGCTCAGCTGGGCCGCGGGCCTCTCTCGTCTGTTGGCAGCTCTTCCCGGCCGGGCAGTTTGTGAGGCTGGAGTTCAAGCTCCAGCAGACGAGCTGTCGGAAGAAGGACTGGAGGAAAGCAGACTGCGAGGTCAAGCCCAATGGGGTGAGCTGACGGCAGGGCGCGTGCTCGGGGCAGGAGTGGGTGCAGGAGTGGGCAGTGGACTTCACAGTTGGAGAAGCCTGAGGTTGGAGACCCTGGGGCGGGGCAGCCTCCCTGGCTCTGACCGGCCTGCCTGCCTGCACCCGTGGCAGTGATGACTGTGGGTGGGCTGAGGGGGCCGCAACAGGCAGGGAGATGGACACACAGGTTCCAGAGCTGGTCCACCCAGGCTGCAGGTCACTGGCGGAAGGACGCCGTGGTCCCCACCTTAGGCCTGGTGAACTTCCCATTTCTCGTGAGTTTTCAAGGGGACGATGGCTCGGCCTGGGCTGACTCCTAAGAGGGCTTGACTATCGTCAGCCACCTTCGGGGCCAAGTCACTGCCATGGGGGTGATCCCTGGGCTCGGAGCACAACCACTTCTGCCAACCCCCAGTCCTGTTCCTGCGCTGGCTCGTCAAGGCTTCAGTCACCTCCCTCTGCTGAAGGAGTGCTGGATTAGACTAGTGCTTTTCTGGACTTTTACACCAGGATCCCTGTGTTCAATTCAAATCTTGCAAGAAAACAGAACATACAAATAAATGTAACAGATGGCAGCACAGTGGAAGCCAGGTGGGGAGAACCTGCCTGTGTCAGACACAGCCAGACACACAGACACACACACAGTTTGAAAACTAAGTGCCGCCTACACACAGACACACACACACAGACACACACACACACACACACAGACACACACACACACACGCACAGAGTTTGAAAACTGCAGGATAGTTCCGATTTGAAAATTCCCAGGCCAGAGCTAGGCTGCGCCTGGACCCAGCTGGCCTGCCAAAGGAACAGGCCCCACTGCAGGCTGGCCCTAGGTTCCGCCCTCACAGGGCTACATGCCTCCCTTCACCCCTTTCCTCTCTGGCCTCCACGCCCGCTCCCCAGAGAAAGCGGAAATGCCTGGCCTGCATCAAGCTGGACTCAAAGGATCAAGTCCTAGGCCGGATGGTGCACTGTCCCATACAGACACAGGTTCAACGGGTGAGGAGTGGGCTGGTAAGGTGGGGAGAGACTGGGCCTTGGGAGTGGCCTGGATGAAGAGGTTTGGAGGTGGCGAGGAGGGGCTCTGGGCTCGGCCCAGACACTCCTTGGGAGGGGGGATGGGGGCAATAGGCGCTGGCTGGAACGGGGCAGCCCGAGTGGCCCTGTGCTGGCAGGAGCTGGACAACGCCCAGGACGCCCAGTGCAGCAGGGTGGAGCGCTTCGGCGAGGACCCCCACAGCTACTACCTTCCCGGACAGTTCGCCTTCATCAAAGCCTTGTCCCCCTGAGCTAAGGCCTGGCGGGTAGGCGGCCGGCCAGGAGGGAGGGGGACGAGAGGACTGAGAGGGCGCTGGAGCTGGGCTGCGGGAGGCAGGGGAACAGGGGCTGGGAGCCTGCGAAGACTGCCTCCCTCACGCCTGGCCCGTTTCTCTTCCTCTAGAAGTCACCCAGCTTCCTGGAAGGAAGGGAGGTCGCCAGTGAAAGCCCGCCTCCCTCCTCTGAGCCGGGGAGGGGCCACCCCCTGACCCCTGAGCTAATAAAGCTGCGCTCAGCTGAGTTCTCACGCTCCCTCAAATTCCCTCCCTCCCCCAGCCTGGCTGCAGGGCAGCCTGTGTGTGAGCAAAGGCCCTGGTGCTCCGGCCTCACAGGGAGGAAGCAAAGCCCTGGGAGGGGGGGAGGGGGGGAGGGGGGGAGGGGGGGCGGGACCCAGCCGCCTGGACACCCAGAAAGCCACAGACACCTCCTCCTAGCCCAGGGGAGACCAGAGGTGGGGGTGTGGGTGGAGGACCCAGGCTTGCTTTCAGGGGCTCCCTCTTGGGAAAACCAAGCACGCCCACGTGTACTGATACTAATTAAAACAATTTAATAGGGATGAGCATGGGTGGGAATGGGGACAGTGGCGGTTCCAGGGAGACCCAGGAGTGAGGGACACAGCAGGAGAACCAGGGAGGTGGGTAAATGCAGCTTCCACGGCCAGCTGCCGCTGGCAAGCTCAGCCACAGCCTCTCCCAGAGCGGGCAGGGCAGGAGGCCGGCCTTCCCCACCTCACCCAGCTGCAGCCTTATGACCAAGCCGCTTTCTTCCTCCAAGCCTCAGGCTCATGGAGCCAGGACAGGCAACAGCTGTAGCCGCAGAAGGGGCCAGGGACCTCCTCCCAGGCGCTCTGCTAGGTGGTGGCAGGACAGCCTCAGGCTGAGCCGGCTGCTTGGGGAGGGCCCAGGGGAGGTACAACTCTGATGGATGCCTGGGGAGTTTTCCTTGAAGGGCAACAAGCAGCGGGACAAAACCATCCAGACAAGCAGGGAGGCCACCGAGCGCCCCAGGGCGCCTTCAGAAGACGAAGGAGGTGGCAGCGGCGCCCGCAGGGCTGAGTGCTCGCGCGGCCTGGGCCAGGCTGTCCCGGGCCTGGCGGTCCAGGTCGTGGCACTCCTGCAGTGTGTCCTGGAACTGGCGGCAGGCCTCCTCCAGGATGGAGCTGCTGCGCGGGGGCCAGGCCTCCCAGTAGCCAGGCTCCACCCAGGGCTGGGCCTCCGCAGGCCGGGGGCCAGGGGCACCAGGGTCGCCAGGGTCAGGGCTCAAGGAGCTGTCGAGGTCCCGGCACAGCTGGTAGAAGTCGCTGCCGCGCCCACTCACGCGCTCGCCATCGAGGACTTTCAGGCCGGGCAGCAGCTCGCGCACTGAGGCCCAGTAGCAGGGGCTGGTGCACAGCGGGTTGCTGAGCCGTGCCAACGGGTCTCGGAGCCGCAGGCGCTCCAGACCCCGTAGCCCCACCAGGCACTGCAGCTGCGCGGGCCCAGCCAGCAGGTTGCCCGCGGCATTAAGACGCTGCAGGTTCTCGCAAGCGGCCAGGGGCTCCAGGTTCGTCAGCCGGTTGTCGGCCACGTTGAGCACGGCCAGCTGCCGCAGGGAGGCCAGCGGTCCCAGCTGGGTGAGCGCGTTGCCCGACAGGTCCAGCCACTCGAGGCCCAGGCAGTCCCCCAGGCAGCCCAGGCCCACCAGTCCCAGGCCTCGCAGCTTGAGCAGCAAGATGGACTCCAGGGCAAACTCGCCCGAGTGCGCCTTGAGCAGCTGGGGCGTCACGTGCACCCCGTCAGCCTCTCCCGACTTCTCGCCCCGAGGCTCCATGAGACCAAGTGGGTCTGGGGGGCCGGGGGTCAGGCAGCTGCGATGTAGGTGCCACTGGCGGTCAGCGGGCTGCTCACCCCACGGGTCGCCCCCTCCACTCGGCCTGGGCCAGGGTTGGACACGTCTCCTACGCCCTCACTCGAGGGGCAGCAGGTCCCTAAGGAGAGACAATCGAACAGTGAGTGGGCCTCTGAGCACCACAGACCTGCAGCAGGGGACGCGTCTGTGACCACCAGTCCCCTGCCGCCAGGGTTAGCTGCCTAGCAGGACCGGAGGACTCCAGCCCAAGGCGCAGGAGGGCCAAGACCCCACAGCAGGAACTGGCCAAGCAAAGGCCCCCACCTGAGGGGGTCCCAGATGAAGTTCAGGCCCGACATTACAATCCCTCCACGGCCCCCAGTGTGCACAATCTCATTCCTTTCCTTTTTCGGTAACTGCTCGTGAGTATCACAAATTGAGACGTTTCTTCTCAAACCCTTTCAATCTATTTTTGAATAGACACAGGCCCCCAGAGTCACCAATCTCCTTTGCTTCCTTCCTGGGAATGCCCTGCTTTTGCAAACACAGCTGAGAGCACATGGCCCTTGCCTTATTCCCTCCAAGGTGTTCTCGACTCGATTTTTTTCAACATCAGCAATGAACTCAAAATGGGTTCAGGGTTCCATGGTCCACCCTGGTGGCAGCTGTGGGGGCTGAGCGCCCAGCCTTCAGTCCTAGACGAGGAAGCTGGGGTTGACGGAGTGAGTGGCAGCACCACCAGGCCCCATGCCTTTGCTCCCCTGACCCCTGCCCGTCAAGACCAGCACTTCACTCTGGCCTCAACAGAATGTCCCTTCCCATAAGCCAGAGAGCATGGTTCCAGCCAAAAACATGACGCCGTTTCCCAAGTAGGCAAAGAGGGGCTGGAGAGGGAAGGCAGAACAGTCCGGGAAGCCGTCCTGGAGGCAGGGGCAGGGTGGCCCCAATGCTGTCTCCGGAAAAGGGGAGGGAGCGGACTTCCAGGCGGCCAGTGGCCTTGGGACGGGCAGTGACCCAGGGGCCACCGAAAGCCCAGAGCCCAAGGGAGGCGGCCCAGGGGGAGGGGCGGCTGCCATGCCAGAGGAGCACAGAGGGGTCAGGGTTCAGGCAGAGAGGAAAACCACCGGAGACCTCTGTTCCAAGTGGCAGCTCCCCAACCTGCAGACCAGCCAGGCGCAGGCCAGACAGGGTGGTGCCCGGGGAGAACCACGGGGCTATTCACGCCTGCTGTTTACAAAGCCCGGGTCTCCAGGGCCGTGGTCAGGCTCCCAGGCTGTGTCTCCATAGCAATGCCACTTCTCATCCCCACCAAGGAAACCAGAACCAGAGCTCCTCCCACACCCCGTAGGAAGCTGTGGGGGCTGCCAACACATCCCACCCCCACCCCACCTCTAAGAAGGGGGTCCCACATCTTTAATCTTCAGCAGCCCAGCTCCGCCTTCATTTCTAGCAGTTTCTGTCCCAAAGCACGGAGGTACCTGATGAGAAGCCTGGCTCACTCTGCGGAAGCGTCTGCTAGGGTTTGCTTGTAAGCAGCGTGGCGACGGGGTCACAGCCGCATCAGGTTAAACCTGATCTGGCCCACAGGGCGGGGGGCACATGAAGGGCACTGGAGTCCTGCCATAAATGCAGGAGCCAGAGGCCAGGCCCCCGCGGCAGTTAGGGAGCCACGGAGAGGGAGGACGCGGCCTCGGAGCTGGCCATGTGACCAGACGCCCAGGTCCATCTCAGGCATGTGGGTGCAGAAAGGATGAGGGGTGGGGTGCCGATGGCGCCAGCCTCAGGAGGCCGGCTTGAGTCCAGGCAGACGGGGTCCAAGCGCCGCCCGGGAGCGAGGTGTTGCCTCTGCCATGTGCCCATCTCCCACCCACGAGAGGACAGGAGTGACCCACCCACAAGCCACGACCATCCAAACATCTGGGGGACCAAACTGCCCCTGGTGGGGCACGGCTGCTCCAGAGCCCAAGCCCCTGAGCTCAGGACCCTCAAGGCTCTCACCCCTGCCTTCCGCCCGCCTCCTCACACACCCCCTGCCACTCCAGTCCAGGTTTCCCTTCTCCAGCAATGTGGAGAAGCCGCTGGGGGTGACGCCACACCAAAGAGTGCCTCTCCTGAGAGCTGACCAAGGGATGGCGGCACCGACCAATAATACGTGGCCCCCAGGACAGCCCACCTCCCACCCCCGCACACATGCCTTCCAGCAGCAGGGGAGAAGACGCCACCTGAGCAGAGAGTGGAGGTGACTCCAGCTCACGCTGTTGCAAACACTGAACACAAGCCACTCAAGGCTTTCTTCAAGAAGGAGCCACATGACCCTGCTCAAACGAGCACACAGCAGACTGACTAGTACCGAGGGTTACAATCTCAAGGTAAAGAGTTCACGGAGGCTGCTGAGCAAAAACGATTACCATGAATTTCTCCTGCTGCCTACCGTTCTCAGTAACTTCTGAATGTCCTGCAGTGAACTAGCCACAGTGACTCGGCGGGGAAGAGGGGACAGGTTTCCGGGGCTCGCCCCCATGGCCGGTGCCAAAGTGCAGGTTAGCCTGCTGCCTCCCAGCCTCCACCACCTTCCCTCCTCAGAGCCCGGCTCCCAGCGGCCCAGCGCCTCACAAGAGCTGGATTCACGGCTCGTGGGACAGACAGGCCCTCCAGCCTCACCCTTTCACCTTCTCCCACCCAATCCCACCAGCACTGGGACTCACACGCCCCCAGGGCCTGCGCCCGGCCCTAAAGGAACTCTGGCCAGTGGGTACCAGAACACATGCCCTTTCTGGCTTCCTGAGACCACTGTCACTGTACAAACAAGAAACCCTGAGGTTCCCAGCAGCCTGGAAACAAACTACAGGTAAGAACGGCCGTGAGAGGAGTCTCAGGTCTGCTCCGCCACACGCCTGCCTGCAGGAGCTGGGCAGTCCAGGCCCCTAGGGCTCTGGCACCCAGGATGCCCTGGAACAGATGGAGCCGAAGGAGACCGGCAGGTGCATGGGCACGTCCCTCTTGAGGTGGCTGCTGTATCTTTGGGGCTCTTTCCTTTGCCAGGAAGGGCAGCTGAGAGCATTCCCCGCGGTGCCCGCGGCGCCCCCACCTCCCCAGCCCCAGCCCCTCTTGAGAAAGCCGCCCTCCAGGGCCGTCACAGCCAACACAGGCCCTGCGTGTCGGCCCTCCCTCCCCGCCAATGCTTTAAAGGGGCACCGCAGCCATACACCGGGCGGGACGGCTCGAGTCACTGAGGAACACGGCCCACCTTTCCACACACACGCCACTGGCAGTAACACAAGCAGTGGGCAGATGGAAAACGGCTTCTCCCTGAAAATAAAACTGGCAACCTGGCCAGAACTGAGAAACCGTCCTCATTCTTCTCAAAGAGGCTTCAGAGTTTGGCCATCCTAGGACAGGACGCTCTGCCCACTTCTCTCATCTAGGTAGCCATCCCCCGGGGCAGCTTTCTGGGGCTTCTGAACGCTCAGACTCCCAGCTCTGCCCCTCCTCGGCCAGGTCTCCGTGGGGGGGAAATGAGGGTGGGGGGCGTCTAGCTGGAGAAATGCTCCAGGTTGGTCTTCAGAAGAAGATGCTTAACCGTCTCCACCAGGAGCAGGGAGTCGTAGTCCATGATGGTGGGGCTGCCTAGGGAGGCAAAGATGCTTGCCAAGGAGGCGCTTGTCGGCAGAAGGACAGGACAGATAGGTGGTGGCCAGTCTCACCAGGGCTGGCCAGATGTCCCGCCGCTTCTTCCAGTAAGCCAAGGGGTCCCCCTGGGCACCCACTGTCTCATTCTCACACAGGTGCTTCTTGATGATGAAGCTAGCCAGGTGGCTCTCCATGGAGAGGGAAGCATCGCTCCACGCAGAGGCCAGCAACCCCACGCTCTCCAGCCGCTCCAACAGGCTCTTCGCGCTCTGGCCCAGCAGCGAGGACCCGGAGGAGGGGGCCGGCCTCTCTGCACTGGCTCCCCCGGCCCTTCCTTCTGCCCTGGGGCTCCTAGCTCCTCCGTTGCTAAGGGTGGCCTCCACCCGCCCAGCCTTGGGGCCCTGCAGGGAAGGGGAGAGTGGCGCGGGCTGTTCAGACAGCATGAGCTCCTTCACCTGGTACACGAGAGCCTGCTTCCAGTGGTCCGTGTTCGCCCCCTCGGGGAGAATGGTCTCGATCCTGCCCTTGAACCGGGGGTCTAGCAGGGTCCTCGCGGTGGAAGAGCTCGGTAAGCTGGTAGTCCGTGGAGAGCTGCACGGGCCAGGCCCTCGGCCGGCCGCACAGCTGCGCCCATCTCCCGGGCGCTCCGTTCCTCTAAGTGCCTGCGCTCTGCTCCAAGGAGACATGCTAGTAGCGCAGCCGGCGGCGGCACCGGGCGGAACGCGGCCTGGGCGGCGTGCGCCTCCGCGGCCGCCATCCGGAAGAGCCATGGGCGCAGGACCGGGCTGTCAGTCAGGCTCCAGGAGGTGGCCTGGAGACAGGGCGGCCCCCGCCTTGCCCAGCCGCTGCTTCTCGGAAACTCGCGTGGCTGCCGCTGCTGCACCACCAGCCACTCCAGCCGGCGATGCGTGGACACCCTGTGGTCCGTGGAAGTTTCTCACCAGGAAGCCCGGGCGAGGGGAGACGAGCCCGAGAGCCACAGGCCGAGCTGTCCCCGCAGCCTGTCCTCCGGAGCGCGGCCCAGGGGCAGGCCGCGGACCCCGAGCACCGCCTGCCTCCTCGGGCTCCCCCACGCCCCCTGCCGGCCCCCCGGTGGGCAGTGACACCCACGGAGTCCACGTCCTCGGGCTGGCTGCCACGGAGACGGTGAGGTAGACTCGGACGCCCTCGGCCCCTCACCTGCTCACCCACTGCCTCGTGGAGCAGGGGCTCTGCTTTGTGGGAGAGGAAGGCTGGAGGCGGTAGCAAGGGTCCCCCGGCGCCACGAACCTCCTGAAAGGGTGGAGACCAGACAAAGGAGAGCGGCAGGGCTGGGCTACAGAGGAGCTCCGCGGTGTTCTGGTTCCAGGCCCGGGCCTGGGTATGCTTGGGGGGCATACATGCCACCTGGGTCCTGCCCGACCACCGTCAGGGGAGCGGGAGAGTCATCTCTGGGGGAGGGGAGCAGGTTGGGGAGGCCCACGCGGAATCACCTATCCATCTCTTATCTTTCAGAGGCGAGGCATCGGGTGCTGGCGTGGTGACGGCAGCCCACAGGGATGCGGCTGCTGGCCCACCAAGGCCAGGCCCTTCTGCTGCTTCTCGGGTGGCCCTCCCCACTGTCCCCGCAGGCCTCCCGCCTCCAGCCCCGTGCTTCCCTGCCAAGTGATGGGGCAGATGCGAGCATTGGGGCTGACCCTTCACTTCGCCAGGCCTGATGCTCAACTGGCATGGGGTGCGGGTGACCCAGAGGACATTCCTGCAAGTTGACAGTAAAGAAGCACCTCACGTCCGGCGAGGGCCGCCAACCCGGGGACAGCCTGGGTGCCCAGCCCTTGGCCTCAGCCTGTGCGGTTCTCCCCAGCTTCTGCAGGCACAGCAGTTTCGGGGCCAGGTGGCCACTCCCCCCCACCAGGAAGCAAGTGTCTCTTCTTCCGCTTCTTGAGGTGACGTGCCTCTCTGGCCAGATGGGCTATGAGGATGCCAGCCGACCTCGCCTCCTCACCCTCGCTGGGCTCCTGCCTCCAGCCTGTCCGGCCTGGCCAGGGCTGAGCGTTGGGTCCTCCGCCTCATACCGTCTGGGGCCTTACACCTGCACACCTTCTCCCCCCGCTGCACAGGGCACTCCTGCCCCAGCGCGGACAGGAGGCCATGGGGCCTGGAGTCTCTCCTTCAGGATGGGCATGACAATCTGCAGAGGGGGCAGCCGAGCCAGGCCCAGGCCTCCCCAGGCAGTGGGCCCCTGTGTCCTCACTGAGGACACCGAGGCCCAGGAGACCTCCCTCCTGCCCCTCCCGGAAAGCCTGGTCAGGCGCGGGGTCCCACAGGCTGCTGGGCAGAGGGCGGGTTCTCTTCCTCTGCTGGGAAGGGTCCCTCCCAACCATCTTCTGGGCACTGGAGCTTCTGTTCTTCCGGGGGCCACTGCTGGCCTTCTCCTCTATGTCTGCAAATTCAAGCTTGACCTCAGTCTCTGGAGGTGCTGCCTGGCACCCTGGCCGAGTCCACAAGAGGCGTTAGTAGCTCTGGCATTGAACTTGGAGCCGGGAAGAGCCAGAATGGCGGGTGGGGTCACAGGTCTAGTCCTGGAGGAGTCAGCACACATCAGGGGGCTCTTGCCCCACGGATCCTGACGTCTGCTTCTTGCAGGGCTTTCTGGCTTTTTCTACTTCTGACATGCCTGGGAGCTTGGGGCAGTGAGAACATGGGCCCGGGCTGGAAGGCAAGCGGAAGAGGATGGCTCTCGTCCAGTGGGCTCTCTACCATGGGCACCATTGCGGGGGGACGTGAGGCCAGAGGTGGGGAGAAGGGAGCGCCGGAAGACCTGAGGAGTTGTGACCACCAAAGATCAATCCCAGGACAGAGCTCTCCAGACCCCACCCTCCTTGGCGAGGGAGGCCTGACATTCACTCTTCCGGACCCAGCGGAACCGCGGCCCTCGGCACCTGAGTGGTGTCTGTGTCCATTTTCTTTGCCACGCTAATGCTGTTTCTTTTTTTCCCAGTGTTTATCCAGAACCTAGTAGGCACTTAACAACGCTTCTGTGTGCTGGATACAGTATACCATAGGCAAGGCCCCTGCATGCAGGTGGGCCCCCAGGCTGGCGGGAAAGGCAGACGTGAATGAAACTCTCACTCACACGACAGGAAGAGGAGAGCCCCAGTGCGGGCTGTACGGGGGCACCTCGGGGCTGTGGGACCCCGGGGGGCTGACCTCACCACGACGTAGGGCTCCAAGGCGCCGGGCAGGCTTCCCGGGGAGAGCCATGGGTGCCCACACTGTCAGCGAGGCCATGGGAGCAGAGGGGGCTGGGCTCAGAGTCCAGGGCACCCACGGGGCCCAGGAAAGCAGGGGCATCACTCGGTCCTGCGGAGCGAGGCAGCCTGAGGCTTCCCAAGCTCCATCAGGGCACAAAGGACGGGGCAGCTCCTGACGGTAGCGACTCAGGCCTCCAGCATCTCCTCCCCTCAGAGCCCGCTCTGCTCTGGGTCCGGCCCCCACCACTCCCTGGCGCTGCCCCCCACCGACCCCAAGGCCCCCGGTGACCCCGACTCCTCTGCACCAGCCCCACTCACCCCATCCTCTCGGCTCTGGACAGCACGGTCTCCTTGGCTTCCTGTCACCGGAGACTCCTTCCCAGCCTCTGCCCTGCTCCCTCATCCTCTGCCTGCCCTTTAATGGCATTTCCTTGTCTCTCCTACCACGCCCTCCCACCGACTGGGTCCCTCCACACCACCGAGCAACCGAGGGCTGCAACCCCCAACCCTGCCTGGCTCACGACCCCCTCGCAGGCTGCCCCTCGCCCACTCTGCCTGCAGTCAGCTCAAACCAAGGCACAGACTCCAGTTCACCCAGACGCTCAGAACCCACACCCAGGCACCGTCCTCAACCCCTCCGCACCCCCACATTGATTTTCCTGGAGATGAGATCAAATTCAGGGCTGCTCTCAAAAGAAAAGAGGCACGAAGAAGTCAGAGACGAAATATGCAGAAAGGAGAAAAGAAAATGAGAGGGAAGGTGAAAGGCCAGCAAGCGAGGATGTGTCTCCTGGGAAAGAGAGGGTTCAGAGGAGGATGGCGGATCCGCCCCGGGCACCTGAGGAGGAGGTGCGCACGTTCCTCCAGCCCAGAACGAGACGCAGGCTAACCGAGGAGATTTAAGCCAGGACGTCCTGACACGGTAATGTGAAACGTTCAGAAGGGCCATCAGGGATGGCAGGATGGCCTTCACTGGTGACGAGCTTGCTGGGCAGCTCAAGGGAGGTTCGGCCGTGAAAGCGGGTGGACGGCTCGACACCAAGGAGCCCTGTCCAGCGGGAGAGGCCTCAGGAGAACCAAGAGGAAACTGCCCCAGCCCATCACTTGACAACCGAGTCAGCCACCCCCACACCGGGCGCCTGGAGCCCACTGGAGGGGATGCTGCGGAGGGGCCCGGTCGAGGCACAGATGAAGGGCCAGATGCTGTCGTGGTCCAGAAGAAGGGCTCTAGATGTCAGAACCAAAACGGACTCACCTCTGCTCTTATTTTGACTGAAGAAAAGGAAACCCAGAGCAGAAACATAATGCTCTGTGGCACAGCAGAGGACCGGAGCAGTCTGCCGGTTCCGTCGCTCTTGGGCCCACAAAGCAGGGTACTGGAGGCAGGCCTGTGTCCCGCCTGCGCTCACGGGTGGGGGCAGAGAAAAGCATAACATCTGTGAGTCAGGCTGCAGCCCAGGGCACACCCCAACGCCTTCACCCGAGGGCCCAAGTGGACCCCAGGGCACCAATCCTGTTCCATCCCCGACCAGCCTCGTCCCACCAGTCTGTCTGTATTCTGCGGACACCTTTGATCCACTTGACTATGTCACAAAACTTCATCAGTATCTACTGTGAGCCAGCACTGTGCCCTAAACATACACACACAGGAGAGGAACTGTCAGCTGGCACACAGGGCTCAGGATGACAAGACAACTTGGGAACAGCGAGGCAAGCGGGGCGAGCACTGCAGAGCCCAGGCGGGCTGCCCAATAGGCACACCGCGTCTATGACACTGGAGTTTAGTGCTGTCTCCGGAGGGTGGCTCCCCAGGGGCTACTGCTTGAGGAACCCCGTCTCCGGACAGAGCCCTGGGCGGATCAGGAACCCGGCGGCACCCACAGTAAAGCGCCCCTTTCTCTCCACCGAAGCACAGCAGGATGAGAGCTGCGGAAAGCCGGCCTCGTGTCTACACGAATCCAAAGTGTGAAATTGAAAAAGAAAGTCATCCACAAACTCCAGGAATTTGGTTATTAGTGAGAGGTTGTGACACGTCTCATAACAGCTGACACACGCACCTTCAAGGATGATGACAAGATGGACAGTCTGGGGCTGAGCTGGGGGGTAGGGGGAAGACCCCATAGAGGCAGGCCTGGCCCTGAGAAGCGAATGGGGGGCGGGGGGAGGAGGAGCAGGTGATGGTGGCGGGACTGCAGGTGAAGGGACAGTTTGGAGAGCCATGCAGGGGGCAGGTGTGCTTGGGCCGCTGCGTGGAGGAGGAGGGGACACACAGGGCCTCCCCAGGGGTCCTCCCCACTAACCCAGATCAGTTACAGATGTGGCGATTTTAAGGTTCTCCTGCAACAAGTCTTCAGGAGTAGACGTGACAGGTACTGAGCTAAAGATGCAGATCCACGGAAAAGTCCCCATAGAAACGGAGGGAAAACACTGGCAGAAGAGAGGGGAGGGTGGTTGCCCAGGCAACACACTGTGGGGAGGGTAGAGGAGGAGCAGTCTCCAAGGGTGCCCGACGGGCAGAGGGCAGAGAAACACCTAAGTGATGTTAGGGAGGGCCAAGGGAAGCCCTTCCAGAAAGGACAGACAGGGTCACTTCAGTGGGATGAAGTGGCTGGAGCCCCCGGCTATGCAGTGAGGAGCAGGGGGTGCAGGCGCTTGCAGTGTCAAAGGGTTAGGAGGGGAAAGGCTTAGCTCCATCTCAAGACAGAGCGAAGGCGCAGTGGGAAGATAGTGCGGACTGGTGGCAGGGGCCTCCGGAAGGTGAGGGGCTCAAGGCACAGGTGCGTGGCGCGGGGGGAGGTGGAAGGGGTTCTCCTCAGAGACAAGAAAGAATCTATTCCCCCCCCCCCCCCGGACACAGCAAAGAAGGATGCTGTGGTGGCAGGCGAGTCCTTGAGGGTAAGGGGAGGACCCAGGCAGTTTATGCCCAGGACCCTACAGACTCCCAAGGGGAAGCCATATACTCAGAGAAGCAGCAACCTGCTGGCTGAGCCTGAGGCAGGCGGGGCCTCGGCACTTAACACAGGCGCTGGCTCCACGGATCAGAGGTTTCCTCACCACCTTCACCAGCGGCTTCCCAGGTGGCTCAGGGGTAAAGCATCCACCTGCCCAGGCAGGAGACGTGGGTTCAGTCCCTGGGTCAGCAAGATCCCCTGGAGAAGGAAATGACAACCCACTCCAGTACTCCTGGCCTGGACAATCCCACGGACAGAGGAGCCTGTTGGGTTACAGTCATGGGGTCAAAAAGAGTCAGACATGCCTTAGCACCTGAACAACAACTCTTACCAGGCCTTTTCCCACGCGCAAGCCCAGAAGGAAAGGGGCCACTTTTCTATTTCTCCTAGGCCTGCCTCTCCCCAGCGCCTTGTTTGCAACTCAGCCTACCTCGGGCATTCAGGACCTATGCCAGAGAGACGTCTTCACCCTGCTCAGTCACCAGCCCCCACCTCTGTCAGCCCGTGCACTGGGCGGGTGGAGGGTGGGAGGGGGTGGTGCCAGCCCATCCCTGCCAGACCTGCAGGGGACTTCAAAGCACTGGATGAGCCTTCAAGTCCCGGGCTTCTCATTCCCCTGACCACTCAAGCTAGGAGGAGATGAAAGATGGTGAAGAAGAGGATGGGACTAGAGGAACACATGGATGTAAAAGCCTAGAGCAAACCACCGTACATTTCTGGCTTTGGTCCCAAGCGCACACTTGGTTACACGCAAACCCTAAAGGAGAGGCTTGAAACAAACATGCATCATTAGATTTCATCATATGCAAAAAGTGACACAAAATGAGGTGTTTTAAACTACACACACTTGGCTCTTTTCTGGGAGGCTGCTCTCCATAGTGGATTGAGAGCATCAAGTTCCAGAGCCAGTCTATGGGGGCTTAAATCCTGCCTGTGGGCGAAGAGCTGTGTTCCTCCCGCTACTGAGCCTCGGTTTCCCGTCTACACAACAGGGAGAACAGCACCTGCCTCACTGGCTTGTGAAGGATTAGTGACGTTCGGTTCAGGTCAGTTCAGTCTCTCAGTCGTGTCCGACTCTTTGGGACCCCATGGACTGCAGCACGCCAGGAATCTCTGTCCATCGAGGCAGTGATGCCATCCAGCCATCTCATCCTCTGTCGTCCCCTTCTCATGTCCATCGAGGCAGTGATGCCATCCAGCCATCTCATCCTCTGTCGTCCCCTTCTCCTCCCGCCCTCAATCTTTCCCAGCATCAGGGTCTTTTCCAATGAGTTAGTTCTTCGCATCAAGGTATCGAGCGACAGTTCCAGGCATAGACTGACTGATGGACATGAGCCCTCTGTCCAGCGCGGGCTCTGAAGACGGGGGAGACCGGGCCGCCCGCTGGGCCGAGGTCAGGACAAGCCGCCTCAACCCCTGGAATCCAGGGACCGCCACGCCCACTCCCCGGCTTACCTACTGCCGAGTCAGGCCCGCCGGCAGGACCGACAGAGACGGGACGCCGCCGCCGCTCCACCGGCAACCGGCCGCGGCCCCGCAGCTGGGAGCAGGGCGCCGCCTCCCGCCCCCTCGCGCAGCGCAGCAGCGGGACCTACCAGGAGGCGCTCAGGGCCCAGCACAGCCAAGGGGGAGGAGTCCAGGTTCCGGGGTGGACTTCCGGAAGCGACAGCCCAAGGGATCCTCCGGGCCCACCCACGTCCCGAGGCTCCTACGTTCCTCCTGCCAGCAGTCAGCAGGGAGTGCGCAGGCGCTTCGGGCCCCGGCCGGAAACGGTGGGGTCCCGCCGGCTCCTCCGCCGGAAGTCGCTCACTGCTCTGCCCAGATAGACTTTGCTCTAGTTTAACGGTGCTAGTTTGGAGCAGTCGGGGAGGGACTTGTTTGCTTGTTTATAATCGTGCTAGTTTAACTCTATGGTCTTGGAAAAAGCGCTGGCATGAGCTTTGGGCCGATAGCGACCAAGTCTTCCTTTTCCACTGGCCGATCCCCAAGATCCCTTCCACCCCGGGGCCTTTAACCCACCTGAACTTGACTTTTGTGCATGATTTGAGACGGGGAGTTCATCTGACCTTTTTTCCATTTAGAGAGCTGATCCTCCTGCAGTGTATATTGCTTCCTCACTGATTACTTCTGCCCCCTACCCCCGCCTTCTTTCACTCCCATAGGCATAGGGATCTATTCCTAGGCTCCATATTCTAATGCATTTTTATTCTATACTGATAGTCTCTCCCTGCAGGAATACATTTCTGGTTTTTAAAGGTATGATTTAGATCCAATCAATGTCCCAATTTTAAGTGTGCATTGCAGTGGATTTTGACAAATTTGTTCACCTGCAGAACCACCTTCGCAATCAGAGTACAGGGTATTTCTATCCACACATACATCCAGTAATAATAAAGTAATAAACCACTTCACCTTTTCCCAATGAACCTTCCACCCTGTGCCCCAGGTAAGAGCTAATATGCCATCTGTCATGAAAGACTAGGTTTACATTCCCGGCTGCTTCATAAAGATGGCACTACACACTATGCAGTTTTTATGTATAGCCTCTTAGGCTTAACACAATGTTTCCAGGATTCAGCCATGCTGATGTATGAATCAGGAACTCATTCATTTTTATTGCTGAGTAGAATTCCTTTATATGAATGTAGCATAATTTGTTTACCCATTTACCCTTTTGAAGACTTGGATTCTTTTCGATTTTAGGATATCACAGATAAAACTGCTATGAACAGACCTGTCTTTGTGAGGGTAGAGGTTTTCATTTATCTTTGGTAAGACAGGAGTGACCATGGTGGGGTCTATGGCAAATCATGCTTAACTCTGTAAGAAACTGCCAAACTATTCTCCGAAGTGTTTGTGCCATTTTATATTCCTAGGAACAATGTTCAAATTGCCTCCAAATCCTCATCAGCACTGTATTGTCAGCCCTTTTCATTTTGGTCATTTGCATTTCCAGGTGAATAATAATGGTGATTACATTTTCAGGTGCTTATTTGCCATTTATCCATCTTCTTTTGTGAAGTGTGGTTGCAAATTATTTGCCTACTTTAAAACATTGGGTTTGTCTTACTGTTGAATTCTTTATATATTTATATTTGGCTAAGTTCATTATATATTCTGGATATATGCACTGCAGATATTTTCTCCAAACTTTCTTAACAATGTTTCGAAGACCAGTAGTAGCAATGGCACTGTCTAATCTCACCACCATCACCCCCACACAGAGGAACCAGAGATCAAATTGCCAACGTCTGTTGGATCATAGAAAAAGCAAGAGAGTTCCAGAAAAACATCTATTTGTGCTTTACTGACTACACCAAAGCCTTTGACTGTGTGGATCACAACAACCTGGAAAATTCTTCAAGAGATGGGAATACCAGACCACCTTACCTGCCTCCTGAGAAATCTGTATGCAGGTCAAGAAGCAACACTTAGAACTGGACAGGGAACAACCGACTGGTTCCAAACTGGGAAAGGAGTAAGTCAAGGCTGTATATTGTCACCATGCTTATTTAACTTATATGTGGAGTATATCATGTGAAATGCCAGACTGGCTGAAACACAAGCTGGAATCAAGATTGCCCGGAGAAATATCAATAACCTCAAATATGAAGATGACACCACCCTTATGGCAGAAAGCGAAGAGGAACTAAAGAGCCTCTTGATGAGGGTGAAAGAGGAGAGTGAAAAAGCTGGCTTAAAACTCAACATTCAGAAAACAAAGATTATCACTTCATGGCAAACGGATGGGAAAACACTGGAAACAGTCACAGACTTTCTTTTCTTGGGTTCCAAAATCACTGCAGATGGTGACTGCAGCCATGAAATTAAAAGACTCTTGCTCCTTGGAGGAAAAGCTATGACAAATTGAGATAGCATATTAAAAAGCAGAGACATTACTTTGCCAACAAAGGTCCATCTAGTCAAAGCTGTGTTTTTCCAGTAGTCATGTACAGCTGTGAGAGTTGGATCATAAAGAAGGCTGAGCACAGAAGAATTGATGCTTTCAAACTGTGGTGTTGGAGAAGACTCTTGAGAGTCCCTTGGACTGCAAGGAAATCAAAACAGTCAATCCTGAAGGAAATCAGTCCTGAATATTTATTGGAAGGACTGACACTGAAGCTCCAATACTTTGGCCACCTGCTGTGAAGACCTGATTCATTGGAAAAGACCCTGATGGTGGGAAAGACAAGGCAGGAGGAGAAGGGGACCACAGAGGATGAGATGGTTGGATGGCATCACCAACTCAATGGACATGAGTTTGAGCAAGTTCCACAAGATGGTGATGGACAGGGAAGCTGGCATGCTGCAGTCCATGGTGTCCCAAAGAGGCATGACTGGACGACTGGACAACAACAACAACACTGATATAAAATTTAATAATGGGGCACCTGGGAGGGGGAAGCTGAGGTGAAGGAATGGAGGGGAGCTCTCTGTACTTTCTGCTCAGTTTTTCTGTAAAATTAAAACTACTCTGAAAAATAAAGTCTATTAATTTTTTAAAGTGACAGCAGCAGGGTTATTTGGATTATGAATCAGAGACCTTGTGATCTGTGTTTAAATGATCTAACTCTGAGCCATTATTATCTAAAAAGCATCTTTCCACCCATAGCACAGCCAGTCACCCAGATGTTTGTGGCTTCCAGAACCTGGGGGTCTGCCCCATGGCAGAAGAACGACTTTCCCACCAGGTCTTCTTCCCACCCTCTCCCTCCTTGCTTCTGGCCCTGTCGAGGGCACTGGCTTTGATAATCATATGTGCATGCTAAGTCGTTTCAGTGGTGTCTGACTCTTTGCGACCCCATGGACTATAGTCCGCCAGGCTCCTCTGTCCATGGGATTCTCCAAGCAAGAACACTGGAGTGGGTTGCCATGCCCTCCTCCAGGGGATCTTTCCGTCCCAGGGATTGAACCTTCATCTCTTAGTCTCCTGCATTGGCAGGCAGGTTCTTTTATCACTTGCACCACCTGGAAAGCCCACGTTCAGGCAAAATGCGCTTGAGAATCATCCAGGGTCATCTCTCCCCAAATGTGTCTGATCGGGTAGATAGTGCTGGTCGCGTAGGAAGAGCAGAGAATGTGTTGTTTTTCGAATAAAAGTATTCGGATTCGTCCCGAGTCTGCAGGACACAGCTGCTAATTCAGTTGGCTCCTTGGACCTTCCTAACTACTTGAAAAGAAAAATAATAATATAAATAGCAATTGGAAGAGCTGACCAAACACACACAGCTCTTAAGGTCAAGACAAAGCCTCTAACGCTGGATGAGGAAAACTTCCAACCATTTCCTGAGTCAGAAGATGACCTTTCCTACCTTTCCTCTCCTCTCCTTACTCCTTCCATGTTCAGTTTGCTAAGCCCCCCTGGAGGAAAGTAGCCTAATTTAAAAAGCCTCCCAACAAGCGGGGTTGAGGGTGGAGGTGAAGTTTGGTGGTACTGAGATCTAATCTACAGTGACCACGTATGTGGTCTCCAGATGGAAAGAAAATCAGCAGGGGGTACCCAGATTTGAACCGGGGACCTCTTGATCTGCAGTCAAATGCTCTACCCCTGAGCTATACCCCCAGGCCATTCTAGGTTCTGAACTAGCACCAATTCACTATGTCAGAACACCCAGGTATGCAATTGACGGCAATCACCATCCATTCTCTGAGAGCCAGTGGGAACCTGTAGAATGGCATCCCTCAGTAATGCCCTCTGGTCTCCAACCTCCCCTGCACCTCCCACAGAATACTTCTTGGATGATTTTTCTACAGACTATGTCAGCTGTTTTGTTTTTTTCTTCCATGTGAAACTAATTATCTCATCCACATACTTTTTGTCCTGTGGGTTTATACCTTTTTACTGCTTTATTATCGTTGTTGTTCAGTTGCTAAGCTGTGTCCAACTTTTTGCGACCACATGGATTGCAGCACACCAGGTTTCCCTGTCCTTCACCATCTCCTCGAGTATGCTCAAACTCATGTCTAGTGAGTCAGTGATGCCACCCAACCATCTCATCCTCTGTTGTCTTCTCCTCCTCTCCTCAATCTTTCTAAGCATCAAGGTCTTTTCCAGTGAGTCAGCTCTTTGCATCAGGTGGCAAAGTATTGGAGCTTCAGCTTCAGCATCAGTCCTTTCAATGAATATTCAGGGTTGATTTCCTTCAGGGTTCACTGGTTTGATCTCCTTGTAGTCCAAGCAACTCTCAAGAGTCTTCTCCAGCAATCACAATTAAAAACCATTAATTCTTTGGCACTCATCCTTCTGTGGTCCGACTCTCACATCCAGACACAACTGCTGAAGAAACCACAGCTTCAGCTATACAGACCTTTGTTGGCAAAGTGATGTTCTGCTTTTTAATATGCTATCTAGGTTTATCATAGCTTTCCTTCCAAGGACCAAGTGTCTTTTAATGTTGTGGCTGCAGTCACTATCTGCAGTGATTTTGGAGCCCAAGGAGATAAAGTCTGTCACTGTTTCCACTGTTTCCCCATCTATGTATCATGAAGTGATGGGACTGGATGCTACAATCTTAGTTTTTAGGAATGTTGAGTTTTAAGCCAGTTTTTTCACTCTAACTGTTGTTTCTTGACCTGAATACAGGTTTCTCAGGAGACAGGTAAGTTGGTCTGGTATTCCCATCTCTTTAAGAATTTTCCACAGTTTGTTGTGATCCACACAGTCAAAGGCTTTAGAGTATCAATGAAGCGGAAGTAGATGTTCTTCTGGAATTCTCTTGCTTTTCCTATGATCCAATTTGATCTCTGGTTCCTTTTCTAAATCCAGCTTCAACATCTGGAAGGTCTTGGTTCATGTACTGCTGAAGTCTGGTTTGAAGGATTTTGAGTATTACCTTGCTTTCATGTGAAATGAGCACAACTGTATGGTCATTTGAGCATTATTCAGCATTGCCTTCCTTTGGGATTGAAATGAAAACTGACCTTTCTACTCTTGTGGCCAATGCTGAGTTTTCCAGATTTGCTGATATACTGAGTACAGCACTTTATTATTATTTATCATAATTAGGAAAATGTTATTTTTTAAAATTGTATAAGTGAAAATATAGGCACTAATAACTAAAATTAAGTAGCTGTGTGGCCAGAACCATGAACCATGCATGCATTTCAAATTTTTTTAAAACTTGATACTTTGGTGAGAAGAGTAATTGAATAATAAAGTTGTCTTTACTAATAGTTTATAGCATTATAAAATACATTTTTTAGGTATAAAGAAAAATAACTTCCAATCTAGAATTCTGACAAGGTCAGGTGCATTTAGGGTGTTATGGCTGTAAACTCAATCTATAATTCTGAACCCAGGTAAACTGACATTCAAGCAAGAGGACAAAAGAAAGACATTTCAGATGTGCCAAACCTAAGACCATTAACTGGATCAGAACCTCAACGAATTAAGGAGAAAGAAGGGAGATGAAGCCAGAGAGAAACAAGGAAATGCAAAGCTGAAGGATGACTCCCCTGGAATATCTGGAGCCGCCTTCTCTCCTGAGCTACTTGCCTTTGTGGGGCCAATCTCTGATTCCTCATCTGCAATATACGTGTAATAATACAACACCCTGGGCTGAATTTTTCTGAGGCAGACTGAGATCTTCAGCTTGAATCGGGCTGCTTCGGACAGAACAGCTGGATCTCCTTGGCTCCCTTGAATGAGTTTTCCCCATATTGGCAAAAGCTTCTTTAGATTTAGTTACCTAAATGGTAAACTGGGAAGACTGGTAATCCAGGACAAAGAAGACCCTCCGAGGGTCTCCCAGCAGGCAATGGGAGGAAAGAGTGGGGGGTTCAGGTTACGGGTCTTTGGTGGAGTGGAGGCACCAGTGCTCAGTAAACACACAGATGAGGGAAGGGTGAACAGGTGCCCTGGGTGTGGCTGTGAGTGTGAAAGGGCCTGGTCGCAGATGTGTGGACCTAGAATAGCAGTTCTGAAAGCATGGCCCCAGACTCCCAGCATCAGCGTTACCGGAGATTTTCCCAGCCCAGACATCCCTGTTTTAACAAGTCCTCCAAGTGATTTTGACACACCCTACAATTAAGAACCATGTGTCTAGAGCAGAGGTCAGGGGATGAGCAATCTGATTGTGGTCCTTGGTGTTCATTCTGCCTCTGCCCACCAGCTCAGTCTGACCCTGGGGCAGGTGCTAGAATTCCTAACCCCTCCCTTCCTGGGGGTTCAGTACCTAAGGCTTCCTGCAAGTGGCGCCCAAGAGAGCCGATATAGATCTGTGACAGGTGTTTCTCAAAGTGGGATCCCCCAGACCCTCAATAAGAAGCTTGTTCCTAACCCCACATCACATCTGCATGTTTGACAAGCTCCCAAGATGCTTCCTGAGCACAGGAAATCTGAGGACTGGCCAGAAGGGTGCAGCGTGCCCAAGGTCAACTTCTGGTGTCCCCGTTAGCTTTTCCCTGTGGTCCTTCGGTTGCATGGCACTGCGTGCGCTGCTAAGCCCACACTCTAGTTCCCCTGATGGTCTCAACTCATCATTAATCTAGTAAAACACTCCTCCTCCGTAGCCTTTACATTTTTTGACTGATAGAGGATAGGGAAAAGAGGAAGATAACAGACTCACTGGCTTAGTTATAAGGTCCTGAACCCAAAGTCAGGACAAGTGGATTCAGGTCCTGAGTTTATCTGTAAGGAGCTGTGTGTGCTTGGGCAGACCAGAAATCCTGAATCTCTGTGTTCAGATGCCCACTGTGAAGGGCATAGACCAGTGACCCTGAAGGCCTCTCCTGCCATAAATACCAGTGTCAGTGCTTTTCCAGAAAGAGCAGGGAGGTGGTTACAGGGAGGGGAACCTGTTGCTTGTTTTGCATCAAGGGAGTAAAATTATAGTGAGGCTGGTTTGGCAGCTTTGAGAAGGCCCAGCCTGGTGAACATCTTGTGGCAAAAATTTATAGGAATGTTGGGCATGGCGACACAGATAAAAGGCAGTACTAAGGCCTCTACTTACATCAGGGGGTATAGCTCAGGGGTAGAGCATTTGACTGCAGATCAAGAGGTCCCTGGTTCAAATCCAGGTGCCCCCTGCTGTCCTTCACTTTTGCTAGCTGGAGCTGGTATTGAAGGTTCAGCTCCTTTCCCTAATCCAGGGCCTCAGGATATCAAGTCTTCTCAAATCTGGGGAAAAATCTGGGGTAACTTAAAACCCTGTCTCTGAACACCACAACTCTAGAGTGATATGTTCCTCCAACTACAACTTTTTCTTTCACTTACCACTGGTCTTGTTCTACGTAGGCTTGTTTCTACACGTTTTCATTGCCCTAAGTCAGTGCTGTGTTGGTAAGTGTTTAACAACCAGCTCTTGAGGGGAGGGGAAGCATTGATTTGCAGCGTTTTCCAAATTCACGGTATAAATAATCTCACCAAGTCCAATGTCAAGCCAGAAACACAAGATCGCTGATCATGGTGTTGGGAAGACATGCTGACAAGTGACTCCCTGGTGCAAGCGGGCTCAAGCACACCTCTGCTCCTGACCCATCTTCCCTACAGTGGCATGGGCTCTTTGACCCCCACGCTATCCTCACAAAGCTTGCAGAAATAAGAGCAATGGCTATCACAGAATCATCCATTTACTCAAGACAAATTTGTGTTCTACTTGATGCCAGACACAGGAGAGACTGAGCTCATCAGGAACTGTCTGTGGTGAGCAAGGGAATCAAATGAAGAAATGGTCAATTGAATGTAAGGATAACTAGATAAATGAAGAGGGTGCTAAATTAAAAGAAAAGCGGGGGGAAAGGGGGAAAAAGAAAAGAAAAGGACTTCGGTAACTAGCAATATACTGGTTGAGAGTTGCTTGGACTGCAAGGAAATCAAACCAGTCAATCCTGAAGGAAATCAGTCCTGAATATTCATTGGAAGGACTGATGCTGAAGCTGAAGCTTCAATACTTTGGCCACCTGATGTGAAGAGCTGACTCATTGGAAAAGACCCTGATGCTGGGAAAGATTGAAGGCAGGAGAAGGGGGTGACAGAGGATGAAATGGTTGGATGGCACCACCGACTCAATGGACATGAGTTTGAGCAGCTCTGGGAGACGGTGATGGACAGGGAAGCCTGGCATCCTGCAGCCCAGGGGTCACAAAGAGTCAGACATGACTGAGCGACTGAACTGAACTGTACCCCCCAGCCCCCCACACACACACTGTCTCCTTCCATTTCTCTTCCTGGTACTAGCTGTATGGGATCAGGGTGACTTGTAGCTAAAATATATAAAGAAATTCCATAAATCAGTGAGAAAAAGACCAAAAAAGTCTAACAGAAAAGCCAGCAAACAATATGAACAAATTAGAGAAGTCGAAATCCAAACGGTCAACACACAGATGAAGAGAGTCAGGCTCATCAGGCATTATTAGTGAAATGTAAGTTAAAACAAGATACCATTTTACACACATTATCTGGTTGAAAAAATAAAAAAGGCTGACTAACACATGAAGCCCAGGAGTTCCTGTAAGTGTTGTCAGAGCGTAAATAATTGCTTTGGAGGACAATTTGGTAATATCTTGTAACACTGAAAGTAAACAGCACCCACAGCTCTGCTCTTTACATGGAGACATACATCCTAGCGAAGTCCCAGCACATGTGCACAAAGACCTATGAAGGGATGCTCACTGTAACAGGAGAACCTGGAGTAATGCAAGTATCATCAACAAGGGAGTAGAAACAACAGGTATGTCACCCTGCGCTAGACCTGTCATTACGCTGCGTCAGTCAGCTGTGCCACCATGATGCTGCATATCAACACCTGAAAACCCTGACTTAGAACAATAAGCATTTCCATTTCACTCACGTGACTGCTTCTGCTGAGGTTTGGCAACACTTGGCTCCAGGTCATCTTGTGGTTGGTCTGTTTGCCATGTTTCTTCTATGGCGTTGGTAGGCGGCCCAGGGAACACACCTCTTAATGAAAACAAAAGCACAAACCACCCGCTCAGGGGGCCACCAGAGCTGGGGAAACCCCAGGAGCATGTACATGCAAGCCCTAGCAACCACTGGTAGAAGAGTACGCCGATGGCAATAACTTCCTGACAGCACTTCCAGCCTGCAGCACAGGGCAGGAAGACAGCGCTGACAGCCTGAAGTCAGCCAGTGTGCGTGAAGTATTCAGGCAAGGGGAGCTGCGGGCGACACTGACTGTGACTATTAGGAGACATGTCTGTTATAGTTTGTCAGCAGTTTTGACCTCTGTTAACAGAGCAGGTAATGATGGGGCTACATGGTTGTTTCCATCTCCTTTCCTTGCTTATAAATGATGGGAAGCGTCTTTTCATGCTGAAAAGTCACTTCTACCACTTCTTTTGTGAATTGCCGGCTTGTCTCCTTTCCCATTAACCTGCTGTGCCTTATTGATGACCTCTGTATATGTGTTTGTTGTTCACTCACTGGTGTCTGACTCTTTGCAACTTCATGGACTGCAGCATAGCAGGCTTCCCTGTCCATCACCAAGTCCTGGAGCTTGCTCAAATTCATGTCCATCGAGTCAGTGATGCCATCCAACCATCCCATCCCTCTGCTGGCCCCTTCTCCTTCTGCCTTCAATCTTTCCCAGCATCACGGTCTTTTCCAAACAGCCAGCTCTTCCCATCAGGTGGCCAAAGTACTGGAGCTTCAGCTTCAGCATCAGTCCTTCCAATGAATATTCAGGGTTGATTTCCTTTAGGATTGACTCATTTGAGTTCAAGGGACTCTCAAGAATCTTCTCCAACACCACAGTTCAAAAGTATCAATTCTTTGGCACTCAGCCTTCTTTATGGTCCAACTATCACATCTGTACATGACTACTGGAAAAACCATAGCTTTAACTATATGGATCTTTGTTGGCAAAGTAATTTCAATACACTTTTCAGTACACTGTCAGAGCTTTTCTTCCAAGGAGCAAGTGTCTTTTAATTTCATGGCTGCAGTCACCATCTGCAGTGATTCTGGAACCCAGGAAAATAGTCTGTCACTGTTTCCAGTGTTTCCCCATCCATTTGCCATGAAGTGATAATCTTCGTTTTTTGAATGTTGAGTTTTAAGCCAGCTTTTTCACTCTCCTCTTTCACCTTCTTCAAGAGGCTCTTTAGTTCCTCTTCACTTTCTGCAAGTGGTGTCATCTTCACATTTGAGGTTATAGCTATTTCTCCCAGCAACCTTGATTCCAGCTTGTGCTTCATCCAGCCTGGCATTTCACATGATGTACTCTGCATAGAAGTTAAAGGGTGACAATATACAGCCTTGACATACTCCTTTCCCAATTTGGAACCAGTTCATTTTTCCCTTGTCGGTTCTAACTGTTGCTTCTTGATCTGCATACAGGTTTCACAGGAGGCAAGTAAGGTGATCTGGTATTCCCATCTCTTTAAGAGTTTTCCACAGTTTGTTGTGATCCGCACAGTCAAAGGCTTTAGCATAGTCAGTGAAGCAGAAGTAGATGTTTTTCTGGAATTCCCTTGCTTTTCCTATGATCCAATGCATGTTGGCAATTTGATCTCTGGTTCCTCTGCCTTTTCTAAATCCAGCTTCAACATCTGGAAGTTATTAGTTCACATACTGTTGAAGCCTAGCTTGAAGGATTTTGAGTATTGCTTTGCTAGCGTGTGAAATGAGTGCAATTATGTGGTAGTTTGAACTGTCTTTGACATTGCCCTTCTTTGGGTTTGGAGTGAAAACTGACCTTTCCATTCCTATGGCCACTGCTGAGGTTTCCAAATTTGCTGGCATATTGAGTGCAGCACTTTTAACAGCATCAACTTCTAGGATTTGAAATAGCTCAGCTGGAATCCCATCTCCTCCCCTGGCTTTGTTCGTAGGGATGCTTCCTGAGGCCCCCTTGACTTCACACTCCAGGATGTCTGGCTCTAGGTGAGTGATCACACCATCGAGGTTGTCCAGGTCATTATGACCTTTTTCTGCAGTTGTTCTGTGTGTGTCATGGGTTGCAAACCATTTCCTTGTCTGTCATTCACATTTTTTGCTTTGCAGAAAATCTAAATTTTAATTAAAGTTTATCCACTTTATCTTCATCACTGCTGGATTTCTTTGTTTCCCCTCTTACTTAGACCTTTCCCATCATTAGGTAGTTTTTTAAAATTCCCCTATGTTTTCTTCTGGTACATTTATAGTTTCATTTACATTTGTTAAATCTCTGATCCAGCCGGTAGTAATTTTGTCACCAGGAGGGAGAGAGTCCCCACACTCCTCATTGCCTTTACTCATCTTCCCCGACAGATTTGCTTTGCATGTTTATCAGTTTGAGTTTATTTTTAGACTTTTCTTCTATTGACTTGTCTTTTCATGTGCTAACACCATTGTTTTCATTTCTGTAGCCTCTCATGTTGTGACTTCACAATACTTTTAAATATCTGGGAGGGCTAGTGTTCTTGTCAATATTCTGCTTTTTATGAAATCTCCTGGTTGTTTCTTAAACATTTATTTTCCCCAAGAACTTTAGATTCAGCAGATCTAGTCTAGTACCCATTCCCTCTTCATCCCCACACCCCCAAAGCATGAGTGTTTTATCAAGAGGACAGTACATTTATAGACTACGTTAAGGACATTTAACACAAAGCACAGAAATACAGCTGCATAAACAAGCTCTGGGTACTTTTTGTGGCACGTATTTCCCAGGTTCTATCTCACACATCAAAGCACTCAGGGTGCTTGCCACTTTCTGCTCCACAAGGTGGATCGGTGTAGAGTCCGTGATGGGAATAAGAAAAGGTGAAGGAAGCTGAGATCCTGGCAGAATGAAGGGAACTATGAAGGTAGAGTTACTATGTAAAAGTCACGTGATTTGTTGATGGCATTTATTGAGGAGGCAGGCACTATTAACCCATTTATCACACAGTCACAACCTCTACAGGTCTTCCCTGGTGGCTCAGACGTGAAAGCGTCTGACTGCAATGCAGGAGACCCAGGTTCGATCCCTGGGTAGAGAAGATCCCCTGGAGAAGGAAATGGCAGCCCACTCCAGTATTCTTGCCTGGAAAATCCCATGGACGGCGGAGCCTGGTAGTCTGCTGTCCGTGGGGTCGCAAAGAGTCAGACACAAGTGAGCGACTTCACTCTTCACTCAGAACCTCTACAAGGCAGGCACTAGTAGTATCATACCAACTGGGTGATAAAACCGAAGCTCAGAAAGATTAAATAACTTTCACTCAACTAATTACTGGAGAAGCTGGACTTTGAACTCAGGCAGCCCAGTTCCTGCGGCTCAGTCTAAGTGAAAGGCCTCTGGGAGGCTGATCAGACAGAAAAAAAGAGAAAAATTTGTTTGCTGAATCAATTGCTGCAGACCAAGAGCACAGCTGTTGCCCCTGGTATCAGCACGGGTGAAGGCTGCAGGCTATGCCATGATCCTGTTGCAGCAAAACCAGAAATGAGTGAACAGCCTTTGGCACACACCGGCCAAACAGGCCTCCAAAAGGTAAACAACCTTGGGTATGCTTTAGCTGTTACCACTAACAGACACTTGTAGCTGGACTTGTTCTTCACCAAGCTAATTACTCTCTGACTCCATATAGATTACACCCTGCACCTGGCATTCTTCTTCCCCCATATATTCTCTTGTGGCATCCTGCATTTCAGAAAGGTCACAGGCCAATAACTTCAGGGACACCAGACCCAGCTATTGAGTTGCCTGATGCCAGCTGTAGTCACTCTGAAACTTTGCAAGAGGAAAAAAAAAAAAAAGCAAGACCTTCAAGAGTATATAAATCCTCTCCCTACTCCCAAGAGAAGGGGACACAGCTCTTCAGGCTCTAGCCTGCTATGCATCCCTTTTGCCTGACAAAAAATAATAAAGCTACTCTTTTCAATTTCCTCCAAACTCTGTCTCCATGTTTCTATTAGGCATTGGGGGACAGGGAGCCCAGACTTTGGCAATGGTCCTTGTGGCCCCATGCTCCCATTGTACAAGATGGGGAGTGGTCAGGCACAGAGGATCACTCATTGATGTCTCCTGGGTCTTTGTCAGGGGAGGAAAGGCTGACCTTTACTGCAGAGGGAAAGCCTTGGTGCCATCATAGCCCTTAATACCCAGATCAGGGAGCTGAGGTGGGAGCTGTACGGGTTTCTGAGAATATCCACCCCAACCCTTTTCGGAGCAGATGCCTGCAGGGTGAGCCAAAGTTCAGCTGGGGTTGTGTGACACCCTGTCCCTCACCTGGCCTCTGCTGGGCCACGTGGTACTGGGATTAGAGTCCACTCAGACACCCCGTAATCCCTGAAGACTTTGGTGCTCCCGAAACTGCTAGATGACATTTCCAGAGGCTCCACGGAGCTCTGGCTCTTTATGTCTCAGCACAGAAATACCACTGCATGATTCCAAAATTCGGGTCCTAAGACCTGTGTGGGCCTGCCTAAGAATGACCCAGAGCACTGGGATTAAAAGTCTGGGATCCTCGCTCCAGCCCTGGAGATCCTTTCCTGATGGGCCTGGCTTTAGTCCCAGCATTCTATGGGTCTGTTTGTTCTGGGTGATTCTCACCCAGGTTCATTACATGGAGCGTGCGCTGAGCTAGTGCAGACTTTGGTCACCGGCCCTCACCCTTCTGGCTCCAAGTCAAGCAAAACTGCAGTGGCTGGCAACTGACTCCATTTCTGGAAACCCCAAGGCTTATAAACAAAGATCATGTCCCGCATGCGACCCTGGAGATTCTCAGGAGCGGACAGCAACCACCCCCACTTGATTTCTCTGCTGTTCGCATTCCCAGTGTTATTTACACACTGATTTTTTGTTCAAAGCAACCCAAAGGCCCTCATCACAGGCCTTGGTCTAGGTGTTTCATCAGGGAGGCTGGCCTTGCAGCCTGCAGTAACAGACACCTTCATCCTCTCCACTGGGCCGATGGGTGTCCCTACCGTAGACTGGAACGTGCCAGGTCTCAGGATGTTGAGGTGGGGATAAGTCACGGAAGATCATTGGGAAGCCTGGCCTCACAGGAGCATCCAGTTGCCAAGGTTCCTTAGTTCTCCGCCCTTTGGATTTCCCCAGAAATACCTGGCTGTTGCAGTTACATATCGTTCAGTGACATTTCACCCAGGCTCCAGTACCATCTGGAAAATCTTCCCCATTCCCTATAACTGCCACACCCTCTAACATCAGTGCAGAGCAGTTGCACTCCCAATGACGGCATAATCTGCCCTCTGCTGGCCAGCCTCTGTGAGTGCAGCTGAGCTAAGCTTTCCACTCTGCCACTAGGGGTGGGCAGGGGTGTCCCACCCTTGACCACTGCCCATCTTCAGGGATCGTTTGCTTCATGTAGTGAGTGTCTGTGTCAGAGACAGTCATTTACTGATTTCCATCCCACTTGGCAAGGGAAAGGGGGTGGTAGGGTACTTCCTGCTTGAAACAAACAAGCCCGTCCACACCCAGCACTAGGAGATTCAACCAGCCTGGCTTGGCTTCTGGCTGCCTAAGCCACATCCCTGGCCACGCCGGGTTCCTGTCTGACCAAGCTCTGGGCTGTCAGAAGGACGTACTGTTAGAATATACTGTCTGTTCTAGCCAGTGCCCGACCACGGGCCTCTGACCCCCACCCCTCCGCCCTTTCTCAACCGTGCATTCACGGTTGTGGATCCTCCTCGGTCCCTCTGGGAGAGAGATGTATCTCCTGCAGCCCAGGGGTGGCTCTTAAGAACCCTCCTTCTGAGATGAACTCAGGAAAGCTTGGGCCCGTGTCCCGTTCTCAGTGGCCTAGCCGCACTTGTGCCTACCAACCCTTTGTGACTTTTCACTCCTGGCTCTGCTTGGGCCCTGTCCACACCACCACCACCCCACCCCCACTCCCGGCTTTCACCTTCCTGCCAAAATGCCCAGATCCCGCAGCGTTCTCATTTCCCTGTCAGTTGTTACAGAATAAAACGTGCTTTCACGGCTTTAACTGATGTCTGATTGTGTTTATTTCTGACAAAACCTGCTCGCCTTGTGGTCCCCCCTCCTCCCTGCACTGAGGTGGGCTGAGAGCTTTGAGAGCCGCAGCATCCACACAGAGTGAGCACAGACCCCGGGAGGACGTCCCAAGCTCTCTCTCCTTGAATGGCTGCAAAGGCAGAAAGGGAGGGAGGGGAGGGGAGGCAGCCTGCTGGGAGGGTTCTGCCTGCCCTGGGCTGCAGAGACTCCCCAGAGAGTGGGGGGTGGGGGGTGGGGGCTCCTCGGGACAGAGGCTGCCACCCAGTTGTTCAGTGAGAACTCGGGGACAGACACACACACATCTCAGGTCTTCAGGCCACAGCTTCATCCTGATCTCCAAACCCAAGCATCCAACCACTTGCTGGGCATCTCCACAGGGAGACCGGGCTCACCAGGACACACAGGATGCCCCAGATCATCACTTCTCCTCTGCGGCCTGTTGCTGACAGGTTCCAGCCACCAGGTCCTGGGCACCCCTTTGTCCACAGCTCCCTGCAGGGTGCATCTCCCTCATCCCTCCTCCCACAGCCCTCGCTGGGCCCCCTGATCTCCTAACTAGCCCTTCACCCATTCATGGGGCCCCATCCTCCCCACCACTCTCATCTGGGGCCCATTACGCCCAGAGCAGAGATCATCCTAGAAGCCTAGTGGGGTCACATCTCATGCCCCCCATCCCTTTCATGGCTTCACATTCACTTTGGATGAATCCAGGCTCCTCACTTCTCCCAGTCCCTTCTCCACTCACCCCACCCCTAGCTTCCCAGCTGCTCCTCCCGGAGCTCCTCTCTCTGCTCACTCCATCACCCTCCCCTGTGCAGGGAACCATGGATATTTAGGAACACTTAGGAAGGAGGCAGGCCACGCACCACAAGCTGGGAACAGGCTTTATTGCAGACCCCAGAGGCCGTGTACTCCCTGTAATCACAGCTGGGAGGTGGGCAAAGTTCCACTTGAAAGAGTCCTCCGTCTTCCTCCTCCTGCCAGGCCTGGTTCTGGGCAGAATCCGGGAAGTTGTACTCGCTGTCAGGTCTCAGGAAAACGTAGTCCTTGATGTCCATACTCCAGGGCTGCAGGGCCAAGCAGCTGCCAGGCCCCTCTCCTGCCCCTCAAATCCTCCCACCGAGGAAACGGGAGCTGGGCGGGCAGGGGTGCGACAGGCAGCAAACGGCCTCAGCCAGGACTCGGCTCCCAGACAGGAGTCTCCCCCCCTTTCATTCATGAGTCACTAGACATGGCCACGAGGCTCAGCGCCCCACTCCAAGGGGGCCGCAGAGCTCAGCACAGCAAGGGGGCCAGAAAGGGGGTGGAGGAATGCCAAAGAGAGGCCCCCATCTGAGCAAGAGGCCAAGCCCAGAGGCAAGAAATCCAGGGAAGATGTACCACATTCCACCACTGTGCCAAAAAAGATGCCCGCTGAACAGAATGCCAATCGAACAAAGTCAATAAAGACAAGAGACTGGCGTCCCCCTCCCCAGGGAGGCAGCGTGGCAGAATGGAGTCGGGGACTCGAGTCAGCTCTGGGACTGTCAGGTGTCTGCCCCAACTCTGCTGGGGGAAGTGAGCGCACGGGCTGGAGCCCCAGGCTCCCTCTGGTCCATGCCCGCAAGCTCTGCCTGCGGTCCTCACCAGGCCAGGGGTTCCCAGCCTGCACTGGGGACAGTCCTCAGGGCCCACGGCGCTGCCCACACATCACTCACACCTGTCTGTCTTCGCCCTCCCTCCATCCAGGCGACCTCGAGGGGCTCAGAAATCCTCCTCCCATGGGGAGTCTAGGCCTGAGGTGCAGGGGGAGCTGCTTCAGGCTGAGCCCCCGGGAAGGGAGGTAGCCCGATCCCCAGACAGGGAGGCCCAGGTCAGGGAGGAGGCGGGGAGAGAATATGCAGAGGAGATGCCACTTCCTGGGCAAGCCCCTTTGAGTTACTCGGAGGATAAAGGATGCCGAACATACAGCTTTTCAATCTTGATCCAAATTACTGTGGCGCTTTTTGTGTGTGAGTGTTTGACCTTTATGTCAACGTTTCCAGAAATTTCACATCAAAGCATGTCAGAAAATCAAAGGAGAACTCCCAAGACGGGCCTTCGCCACGGCCCATCTCACGGGTAAGGACCTCATGCGGGCAGATGCTCCGGGATCACAGAGCTGGGCATTGCAGGACCCAGCCTCCTCCCTAGGGCTTCCTCTCCAGCCTCTGAGCATCTTGGCTCCAAGCCCTCCTCCCCAGGATGCCGATGCCCCGGCCGACCTTGGGCTCCCCCTTGTAGTACAAGGCAGCCCCCACCCTAGTCAGCTTCCAGCCAGAACCTACTTGGGGAGGAGCGGGCAGAGGGAACTTGAGGGCTGGCTCTGAGTTCGGCCTTCCTGAGCTGGGGAAGGCGGGACTTTCCAGAACCCGGCAGGCCTTAGGTGGGGGGCGCAGAGGGACCGGACACAGCTAGGGGGACGGAGGTGGGGGGACGGTGACAAAAGGGTCATCAGGGACAGTGGAGCCACGGTCATCTGGACAGCGGGGGCACCTGAAATCACATCACGTGACAGGGTCATGGCCTCGCGGTGGAGACCCTGCCCCCCAGCCCCGCCTTGGGGAGCCGCGGCTCATCACCACCCCTGAACCCACCCTCCCAACAGATTCCGCTGCCTCCTCGGGGGTCTGGGAACCCACGAGTGAGGCTGGGCCCACGTGCTCCCCCCAGGACCCTGATCTTCTGTCTGTGCTGCCCAGCACAGCGTGGGGGTGGGGGGGGGGCCCGGAGCAGGTGCTCAGGGGTTTGTTCTTCATAATAAATGACCACCTGTGTCCACATGCAAAGTCCTGCAACCCTGCCTGACCTCGTCCTCCCCACCCCTGCCTGCCCGCCCGCCCGGCAGTACCTGGGGCCGCAGAGGCGACGGTCACTCCCACAGGAAGCGAACGTACCAGATGGTCTCATTCTTCAGCTGGGGCCCGAACAGGGGGTTCAGCTGAGCCAAGATGGCAATGAGCCAGCTGCCAGGGACAGCACAGTGCAGGTGAGCCCGGGGCACCAGGAACTCCGCCATGCACCACGCCAGTGGTCACAGGATCCACCCAGCACATGGACGGTCTGGGTTTCAGAGGGAAGGGTCCCTCGGAGACATCCGCACTGCAGCCAGCTCGGGGGCTCAGTCTGGGCACGTGGGTTTGGGTTTAGGTTTGGTTTGACTTGTTTTGTAGATTTATAAGATCCCTGTGTTGGGGCTGGACTCAGGGCGTTAGAGAAGAGGTAAGACGGCCCCCAGGGGCACACAGGGAAGCCATTCCGACTTAAGATGGCTTAACTGTCTGGAGAATCCCATGGACAGAGGAGCCTGGTGGGCTAAGTCCATGGGGTCACAAGAGTCGGACACGACTAAGTGACTAAACTGCCACCACCAACTGCTCATGAGAGAGGCCTCCCTCAAAACCAGAGCTTGGACTTATTCCTCAATTTGGCAGCCAGGGAGATTTAAACATGGAGCAGGCTGACATAGAAGAACTGGGGAGCAATGGCGGAGTGTCTCTTTTGCAAAAGGGGAGGGGCTACCATGAAAGGCACTTATAGAAAGAGAACACCTAGACCCTACTGACATGGAAATTGACCCCCTCACATGGTCCAGGCACTCGCATCTCTTGGTATGTGTCCTGTATCCCAGGACTTGGAATATAGGACAGTATTCTATATGTACTTATTTTTCCAAGTTTGAAGACCACTGTTCACCCAGTGGTTCTAAATGGTCTGCATCACAAGCACTAAGGGACATGCATTAAAAATACAGATTCCTGGAGGGACTTCCCCGGTGGTCCAGTGGTTAAGAATCTGCCTTCCAGTGCTAGGGATGTGAGTTCAATCCCTGGTTGGGGAACTAAGATCCCACATGTGGGGCAACTAAGCCCCTCACGCCACAACACAAGACTCTGTGTGCTGCAACTAAGACTTGATGCAGACAAATAAATAAATTTTAAATAAAAACACAGATTCCCACGTGCAGACTGTGAGAACTGTGATGTAGTGAGTCCAAGGTGGAACTCTGAAACCTGTGTTTTACAATCTCTCCAGGGGATTCTGATGCCCATCGGGGACAACAGGCACCGAGCAGGCCCCACTCACTCATGTCACAGATGAGACAACCGCAGCCCGTGGACATGGCAGAGCTTGTCCAGATGATACACTCAGAACCAGAACCCTGAGTTCATAACTCCCAGCCTGTCGCTCTCTTTGCTACTCCAAACCCCTCCTCTTCTATGGTTTACAGACTCAGCCTTTCAAGAGCTGAATACGTTGGTACCAGGACAGAGGTGAGAGCAGGGCTGGGAGAGGAGGAAAGAAGGGAGGAGAAGGGCCCCTGCGGACTAGGAGCTGGGAGAGCAGTACTTACAAGAGGTAACAGCAAACGGCGGTGGCCACCAGCATGGTGATGATCACTCTGCAATGGAAGAGGATGTCAGGTCAGGATGGATTGAAGCAGCGCCCTCAGGAGGCCTCGCCAAGGCCAGAGAAAGAGCTCCTGGTGCCAACCCCTTTCCCTCTGGCCTTCTTGATGCCACCTGAACACAAGGAGGCTGAGATCTTCTTAGGTAAGAATTGCTAGATGGAAAAGAAAAACTCCAAGTGTCACCTCTTGGGCAAGCCAACCTCGACCACATCCAACTTACATTATGAATCTTTCCCTTCACCTATGTCCCTTCTCCATCACCCACTGTTTCTCCGTCGTAGAGGAGTCATGTTGGAGAACGACACTGCACACAGCTGCATTTGCAGCCACCCACCGTGGAGTGGTCTCTGGGATCCAAAATTCACTGGGCAAAGGGAAGGAAGACAGAAGACAGAGCAAGAAGCAAGGAGACCGAGGGTCATCTCTGAGGCAAAGTAAGCAGTTACACTGAGAATAGGGGCTGGTTGCCTTGAGTCCCACTCCAAGACTGGAAGCAGAGGCTTTAAATGCAACAGGAAAGACTTCAGTTACAAGGAAAAAACTCACCAAAGTGTGTAGGAGAGCTGATGCACTAAAACGGTTCACAAGGCGAGGCCATGGGACCCCAGCCCCAAGAATCTTGAAAAACAGAGGAAACACCCATATGCAGCCTCCAGCTGAAGCTAACCCTAACCCAAACCAGGCCCTATGACCTCTGCTTGAGGTTGGCGCCAGAGACATCAGCATCTGATCCATTCTCTCAGCACTACCAAGCACCATAGGCCGGTCCCGAGCTGGGCACTGGGGTCTACAGTGGTGAAAAGACAGTCTTCCACCTTGAGGAACTTGTCATCAAAGGGTGAGGGCCCATCACTGCTGAAGAGACTATGAAGCAGAAACCGGTGAGTGGTGCCACAGGTATAGAAACCTGCTGGGGGCCCCCAAGAAACACTGACACTGGCAAAAAATTATTCCATACAGTATGTGCCATGCACAACTAACACTTTTATATATTTTGTGTAATCCTCAGAGCAGCCTTAAAAGGCAGGAGTCATCATCACCCCCAGTGACCCAAGAAGAAAGTGAGGCTTGAAGAGGTGAGGGACGCTCAAGGTCACAGCTGGGCAGGAGTGGACAAGCTGCATAAGTGGCTCGCCACAGACTACCTTCCCAGGCGCGTGGGCAGGGGGCGGCGCGGGCGTAGCTGTCTCCTCCTTTCGACAGCACGACCTTCTCTGCCCTTTGGCCCCGACAGCCCGCCTGTACCCGGTTGTTCGCGACCCAGCGCGGACCCGGGAGGAGGGCTGGAGCACCGTGCGCCCGGACCAGTGCCCGCTGCACCGCTGCCGCCTCGCGCCGGAGGAGGGGTGGGCCCAGGAGCAGAGAGGTCCCCAGGGAGGCTGGGCCGCGCGCGATCCTTACCCGCGGTTCGGTCCTTTGGGCACGAACCAGGGCCCGGCGATGCCGATGAGGCCCCAGAACGTGGTGAAGATGACGACCGGGAGGGCGAAGGAATGCGCCGTCATGGCCAGGCGCGGGATGCGGGTCAGAGCTGCGGACGCTCCGCTGAGTACTTGTCGCGGCCGGGCAGGGGACGCCGAGCATGCGCAGCAGGACCCCGCCGCCCCGAGAGCGCGAGTTCGGCCGCCCCGAGAGCGCGAGTTCGGCCGCCCCGCTCGCGCATGCGCGGCAGCTCGACACTCGGGGTCGGAGGCGGACTTTGATCCGCCCCAACGGTTTCCTATAGGAGCTACGTACGGGATAGAGGCATATATGGGGAAAAGCTCTGCTTTATTCGGATAGCACACAAGTTGAAAATCGAACATGGTTTTCTTAAACTGTGTTTTGCACATCTTTGAAACCAGAGAAGTGGACCTCGGCAGATGGACCCCTGGATGGAGGGAACAGGCCTATCATCACCTGGTCCTTAGGTACTTAGCACCCTAGGAACTGAACCTGGGTTTGAGGGAAGCAAAAGGTCTGGAGGAGCTGACCTCCTCTGCGTCTGGCTAGGGCGGGGGCCGGCCCCACCTCCTGCCTGGTCTCTATGGCTCTTGAACTCACGTTGTCTGTTATACCGCTGGTCACTGAGCTTGTCGGCCCTCTCGGCATCGCTATGGAGACTACAGGTGGGGAACAAGGGTGGAGGCAGGGCTAGGGCTCTGGCCAAAGGCAGAGAGCTCGCTCCTTCCATACCCAGCGCCCTTGAGCTTGTTTTCTCCAGGCAAAAGTAGGCAGGCTCTCCAACAGTGGGGTCTCCAGGCCCTGGGGTCTGAAAGGCTGCCAGACTCTTGAAACAAAACACAGGGGCCAGCCTGGGCAAGAGGCGAGGGGGCGAGGTCTCTCCATGCTTCGGCCCTGGGATCCTCCGCAAAATGGCCAGCGTCCTCTCTTCCATGAGCTAACAGAGGGGAGCCAGAGCACGGCTGTGCTCCTTGAGGAACTGGGCGGTGTAACCTCCCATGATAAACATTTTCAGTAGTCCCCCCGCCCAAGGGGCCCAAGTTCCTCACAGCTGGCACTGGAGGCTTCCTCAGGGCACAGGTGTGGAGGGGCAGGAGCAGCTCTGGCGGGCCTCCGCCGCACGCGGGGTTTGTGCAGTGGCGCTCACGCACAGTGGTGCTCGCAGGACTAATCTCTTGCTCTGAGAAGTCTTAAAGGACGGCAGCTGCCACGGGGAGGATGCTGCAGGAACTTCCGCAATGGGAATCCCGACAGGTCAGGTGGGAGCTATAAAAGCCCCACTTGAAAGGGCCCTTCTCTCTTCCACCCGGCCATGTCATACCCTAGGCAACTGGCCAAGGACGGATTCCTCAACTCCCTGTAGAGCCCCATGTGAATGGGTCGGGAGGCCTGGGCTCCATCTTGGCTGTGGAGACAGTGGCACAGCCAGAGCTCCAAGGGCCCACGGTACAGCTCAGCCCCCAGGACACAGCGTCACAGGTTAAAAGGCAGGAAGCGAGAACAAAACTCCTGGCTCAAAGCTGAAGAAAACAGGAAAGTGATGGTGTAAGGCAGTCAGGAACACTGGGAACCATGGGTTCTGCCCATGAGGCACTCGGTACCAACATCTCAGGGGCTCTCAGCACCTTTCCAGGGTCTGCTCGAGGTCAGACTGCTTGGGCCTGAAGCACAGAGCAGGGACCCCACTTGGGGCCCGGCAGCAAGTCAGGATGGAGAACTGCTTCTTGCCTGTCTAAAGCCAGAGAAAGGCCGAAGCCTTCCCTCCAAGCTCCCCTGGTTTCCCACCTGTGGAAAGGAAGGCGGGAGGCAGATACCATATCGTCCTCGGGCAGATAAGCAGCCTAGGCCTCCCCAGGGCAGCTGCCCTGGAAGGAAACATGCCTTACTTCCAGGTGGAAAGGGAGACGGGGAGAGGCAAGGGGAACCGAATCGTGTGGGACACCCTCTGTGCCGCCAGGGTGGTCTCCTCAGGCTTCAGTGAGCCCATGAAGTTCCTGGTGGGCCTGTGGGAAACAGGCCCAGGGAGCTGATCAGGTGGGTCTGTGTTGAAACATTTACACCAACACCCCTATTGATTCCCAGGCTGGTCCCCAGAGCACCTCTGGGAAGAATGGACTAGACCATTATGCTGAGGGCACCTCCTCCCACAATAAGGACATCGGTGGCAAGGGACAGGGACAAGAGCTGATGACAGCCAAGTCCACTCTGCCTCCTGAGGCCCGTCTTTGCCCGCAGAGGAGCTGTCAGCCAGCAGTCCCACAAAGGCGGGGCACTGACAGGCACTTGGCTTCTCTGCTGCTGTTTCACAGAGAGGGACGCGAAGGCACAGGAGACAGGGAGGGGGCCATCACAGTTGACCCACTGCCTGAAGCAGAGCTGGGGCTGGATCCCAAGCCCCCCAAGTGCAAACTCGTCCTTACGCTCTGCTCCGCAGAAATCCAGGGCTCAGCATGACACAGGGGCTGGACTGGTGGGAAGCGCTGGGTCCCTCCAGGGAGACACTCCTCCCGTCCAGGAGCTGTCGGCTGCTCAGGGTGCAGGGGTTCTGCCTGCTGCATCGCAGAGGCAGGCCCCGCGACGAGGCAGAGACAGCCTCTGAGGCAGGTCTCCCATGTGAGGTTGAGGCTTCCCTGCTTCTGTGGAGCCAGGGGGACAGCCCGGAGCCAGGCCGGCCCCAGTCCTGCTCACCCTCTGCCCTCACCTCGTGCCTCAGGCTGTGGGCTGCCCCCTGGATGCTCCCCAACTACCCAGGGGCCGGAGTGCTCCTTCAAGCCCCTTCCCCCAGCTGTCATTCCCACTTCGGAAAAGTCTCCTTGCCACCAGAAGCTGGGGATTTCATGATGGGATTACGTGCTGAAGCACCTTGAAAGTGAGCTTGAGATAGAACCTCTGTGCATATATAAGTGCTGTGAGGTCCCCCTGGGCCTGGAGAAGGGCCCCGGGAAACAGGCCGTGCACCTCCTAACCCCCTGCCTCCCAGGGTGTGGCTTTAACTGCCTTGTCACTGCCCACTTCCCGGTGCTTAGAGTCCCACCCAGTGAAGACTCGGGCGGCCTTGAATCCCAGAGCCTGTCACCACGATCACGGGGCCAGGGCAGCAGGGGGCTCCAAGGAGTGAACCCCTCAGATTCCTGTTCCTACTACAGGAGCGCTTTGGCAGGACAGCCTGGGGCCTCCTGGCCAAGGAGGGGACACAGGAGCCTCTCAGGAGGTTCCGGGACGCACGCCGTCAGGACCTCCATCGGTTCCCTGCAGGACAGGCCAGGAGGCTTCTGGGCGGTGGGCTCCTCCCTGCAGAACGCGCCAGTCTTCTTCCTGAGCCCCGCCCCTCGTGTGGGAGGAAAGAGAAGGTACAGTGAGCAGGAGAGAACAGTTCAGGTGATAATCCATCCCCCCCACATCCAGCTGCACCCGAGGGAGGCTGGGGGAGTAGCCCCTGGCAAAACAGACTGGAGGCGGATGAGGACTGCTCTCTGGGGCTCAAGGGAGTCCCACTCTGTGGACTCTTCCACCCAAGGGCAGCGGAGCTCATGGGGCGATTCTGCCCCCAGGGGACCCTAGGCAGAGTCTGGAGGGAGACGTTTCTGATTCCTACAACCGGGAAGGTGCTGCTGGTAACCAGTGGGTGTGTAATGGGCAAGCCAGGGTTGGCCGAGCACAGGACGGGCCCCCACAACGAAGAACTATCTGGCCCCGAATGTCCACAGTGCCGAGGCTGAGAAACTGCCTGGGGAGGAAGGTTTCATTATATAAAAATCTGGCTGGGTTCTCTGTTTGCTTCAGAGGTACAGTCCCATCGCCCTGTGGTTACAACCTGCAGAAGGGCACGGATGAGGGCACCTCCTCCATCCCCGGGGGCCAAGCTCAAAGAGTAACTCGTTCAACAGATGCTGGGTGAAGGACACTATCTCAGAAGCACCCTCTCCTTCTCCCCACTTCCACCTCCCACCTCCCTGCACCCACCGCCTAGCTGCAGGCCCAGGGCCACCCTGCTTCCCACAGAGCCTCTGTCAACCCTGAGGCCAGTCCACTGCTGATGACCACAGACCCCGAGACAGAATGAGAGTGGAAGCAACAGAACAGAGCCCCGTGCACAGCCTGGAGAAGCTCTGGTTTTCTTTGTTCAGTGACTACTTGAAAAGGGAAATTTCTTGCTTAAGACTTTCAGTAACTGGGCCTCTGGGATAATATCACTTCCCCTCTAACCTAGTCCCTGCCCAGCCCTCCAGGCGAGTTGAGAGGCTCTTCTAATGGACCCCTCCCCTGCCTGAAACCCCTAACCTTCTCCTCCACGCAACACGGTCCTCACGGCCCCTCTGACCTGCACTGACCTTTTCCTGCTGCAAACAGGGTCCCCACAGACCATGGCAAGGTGGTGTCCCTGCCAGCACTTGTCCAGTCCTCAAGTTAGTCCTGGTCATAGCTGAACCTTTAACGACCACCATGGGTGTTACCCGCCAGACGCTGTTCTAAGCACCACTGTTGTTGCTGTTCAGTCACCAAGTTGTATACGACTCTTCACAACCCCATGGACTGCAGCACCCTAGGCTTCCCTGTCCCTTCCCATCTCCCAGAGTTATTAATTCACTTTACAGATGAAAAACCAAAGTACAGAGAGATTAAGTTGCCCGAGGTCACGTGCTAGTTAGCGGCATGACTAGAACTTGAACCTGGGCAGCCTGGCTCTGGAACTTCCTGCTCTTAGTGCTGCACCCTGTGGCCTGCAGTGTGGGCGTCCAGCCTGTCTAGCTGAATTATTAAGGTGACCTGTCCTGAGCACCCACTGGTCTAGCAAACAGTTGAGCACGTGACCCCTTAGAGCAAGTCTGTGGTGACGGCTGACTTGAGCGGAATCTACCAGGCTGTCAGCTCAGGGTGGGGCTGGGAAGCTGAGGTTCTCCTCTTTGGCATCCCCGCGTCTAGGAGCTCTGCCATGCATACTTACTTGCGTGAGAGCGGGGCGGCACCGGGGCACAGGTGCAGACGTGGCTGAACCGCCGGCCTGAGGAGGTCAGGTACCAGTGCTGGATGGCCGGCCGGGGGTCATACTCTGTGACCGCCACACCGTTCACGGCCGTCATCATGAGCATGTTGATCACCTCGTTGGAGAGCTTGGTCCTCTCGTCGGTCCTGATCCGGTTCATGGCACTGAATCCGCGCTCACAGCAGGCAGTGGAGATGGGCACACAGACCACCAGGGCCAGGAGCCGGCTGAGCAGGGGGAAGCGGCGGTGCCGGGCCAGTGCGTGCTCGCACAGCATGGAGAACGGCAGGTTCTGGGCCGCAGCCTTCAGGCCCAGCCACTCCTCCAGCAGCGCCTGCTTGCTGTATCCTGGGGGCAGCGAGAGCTCAAAATACCTGGCCAGGGTCAGGATGTCATCATTCCCAAAACTGGCCAGGGCCATCCCGCTTGGCCAGGCCTTGGTGTCAAACACCTCCATGTTCCTGAGCTGCGGGGGACGGTCAGCATCGAACCTCCGCTGGAGGTATTCGATCCCCATCAGGACAACTCTCTCCCTGTCTGCCTGGAACCGCTGTTCTGCCATCTCAGTCCTCTCCAGCACGATGCCGTGGAGCCGCCCGTCCCTGAAGCTGGCATTGAACTCTTCCTCTTTGGGGCCTGCCCGGTGACGGAGGGTCTCTAGTGCCACGTAGGCCTGCCCCAGCATGGCATTCACCTCGGTGATCAGCACGATCTCCTTCTGGCACACCTCGGACAGAGGCCGGTAGAGGCTCAGGAAGTCCAAGAGGAAGTGGCAGAACTTGAGGAAATGGAAGCCCTTCATCAGCTTCAGCATGCCTTGGGCCCTGTGCCCAACCTGCCCACCCGCGTCCGCCACGCTCTGGAGGTGCCTGGCCAGGGCGGGCCAGCTCAGGGTGAGCGCGTTCAGCGTGCGCCTCTCGCTGGCCACCCACCTGACCGCATTCAGGTCCTTCAGGCGGACCATTTCCTGCTCCAGGGGAGCCGCGCTTTCCTGCAGTTCATTCAGCCTCTTGTTGGAGGACTGGTAGAACTTGAAGACGGTTCGGATGTGCCGGTCACACTTCTTGACCAGGCCGATGCCCCCGCAGGCATCGACCACGGCCAGGGGGAGCCGGTGGGCCACACAGTGCACCGGCAGCAGCCGGGGCAGGATCTCCTGCAGCTTCTCCACCAGGCCTCCCCTGCAGCGCAGCGGGGCAGAGCCGTCGGTTCCCAGGCCCACCACCCAGCCCGGCTTCCGGAAGGGGATGTCCAGCTCGTCTAGGGCCGAGATGATGGTCTCGAAGTATCCATCGGCCGTCTCACTGTGGAGGGGGGCCAGCGTGAGGTAAGACTCCTTCACCTCCATCCCCTTCAAGTAGCGCAGGTAGATGCCCACGCAGGACTGGTCGGAGGCGTCCGTGGCGCTGTCCAGCAGCACGCTCAGGCACGGGGAGTTGCGCACGTCCTCCAGGATCTCCTTCTTCAGAGTCTCGGAGATGCACTTGATGAACTGCGTGCAGGCGGTACGGTTTCGGTACTTGCCCAAAATCATGGTCCCCGTGCTCTGGAGGAGCTGCAGGATCTTCTCGAAGTCGTTCAGGGGCCTCGAGTGGTACGCGATCGAGTAGGCAGCGTGGAAAAAGTGCTCCATGTTGGCCATCAGGTCACTGGAGATCTTGGGGACTGCGGCGGTCTGCAGGGCATCCTCCCTGATTTCCACGGTGTTTACACAGAGCTTGTGTGCTTTGCTGACTTCGTGGTACTTTAAAGTCTCCACTTTGAAAGGGCCCGTGTAGCCGCGGACCAGCCGGGATGAACTGTCGTGGAGACTAGGCCTTTCTTTGCAAGCTGAGCAGAAGAGCTTGGTCTCTTTGGGGTCCATCACTAACCATGGGAACTGCCCAAACCATGACCTCTGAATTGATCGGGGTCTGTAAGTCCTCTTGATTTTGGCCTGTCTGTCTGCCTCACAAAGGCGGGGCCTGCAGTAGGAAGTACACATCTCCACAGAAGGAACTGGAAGCCACGTGGACTCTACAGCCGAGGCCTGTGTGTGCACCTCTCTAACGGCCACCATCTTCTTTTTCCCTTTGGGGCAAATCAGACTGTGCTTGATTTTGCTGCCGAGGACTCTGCAGCCTCCTATAAGCTAAGACACCCCAATTCAGTAAGTACCCCTTATGCAAAGCAGAGAAGATGGATGGGCTCCACCTTTCTAGAAATCAGAAAGTGAAAAGTGAAAGTCGCTCAGTCGTGTTGGACTCTTTGTGACCCCATGGACTATACAGTCCATGGAATTCTCCAGGCCAGAATAATGGAGTGGGTAGCTATCCCCTTCTCCAGGGGATCTTCCCAGGAGTGGCTTCTCTTGAAACCCTTTCCCATTATTTTCTCTGAAAGTCAGTCTGGCTCCCCACGGGTTATGTGCTAATCCTCATGGTTGCTTCAGCCAGCCACCCCTTCTCTACCCACAAAGCTACCCTGGGATCACGTGACATCAGACGCTCATAAGCTTAATTAACCACCTTGGCCATAGATGCTGTTGGATGGTCTTAATCCTCTTTTGAGGCACCATAAAGAAATGAGGGTAAACATCCATAAGTCTTCTCATTAGCCTGAGAAACAAAGGGGGCATAGAGGTATACACAGTAGCTAAGGGCCAATAAGTTACTGATGGACATATGCAAAACTGCTGACTCCCACAGACCAGCAGTGTTGTCACTAAACACCAGAGGAGCTGGGGGAGGCTCACAGCCTGTGGGTCACATGGCTCCTCGTGACCAGTGTCCACCACGTATCTCCCCCATCAGCTCTACCACACCATCCTGGTTTCACCTCCACTCATCAAAGCTCCTTCCTTTTCCCAAACAGTCCCAGTTTCTCAGACTATTCTATGCTGTGAAGGCAGGGTTAGTTTCATATTCATGTTTTTCTACCCAGGGCCTAACACAGGGCCCCATGTACAATAGATTCACGCGAGTGTGGCTGAACTAATACTGTGTGGCATGCTGTAGCTGCCTGGCCCCCCGACAGACCCTTCAAGCACTCGGCAGGTCAAGACCCACCTGAAGGAGGATGGCCTTTCCCCCACTTTGGCCTGTGTGGGTCCCTGATCCAGGGTGCAGCTCTCCGCTCCAGTTTTGAGATCAGGTCTGGTTTGGCAGCAGCAGGCCCTGTTGCAGGGACAAAGAGTCATAGTGACATCACGGCCCTGGACTATCAAGTCAAGCAACCCACCCGAAAGACCTGGGAAGGCCTCGGGTGTATTTCCTGATAAAATCTATTCAACTAGGGGTGCGATGAAAGCATACCGGTCTGGGGTTCCAATTGATTCTTAAAACCCAAAAAAGGCAGCCAGATTAGGGGTATCCCTTAGCTCCATGGGCCAGACATGGAAGCCATGAGTCAGCTACATACATCTAGAGGGGAAAGGGTGAAAACAGGAAGAAATACAGAGGCCAAAAGTGAAGACAGGGATGATAAAGTCACACAAGAAGTGGGAGAGGGTCACCAACAACTGTCCCATGTACGTGCTTCTCAGAGACACCCATGGCTGGCCTTGGTGCAGGTGGCTACTACACGGGGCACTTGAAAGGCCCCTAATGCTGTGTCTATACCGGCAGTGGGCCCTGAAATCCACCTCAAAGAGATTCATGTCTTTGGGTTAAGCACTGCCCTTTACCGAAAACATAAATAGTCTTCAGGGGTATGTGAAAATTTTTCTTTCTTGATTTAAAATAAAATCCATCATCTCTACTTACATGCTTTTTATGTATCAATGTGAATGGGTGTATAAACTTCTGGAAAGACATATGCAAGCAACTGGTAACTGTGGGCATTTCTGCTGAGGGACTGAAGAACAAGGTAAAGAGAGATTATTTTCACTATTCATCTTTGGATCATTGGGATATATTTATATGTTCGTGTGTGTGTGTGTGTGTGTGTACCCACATAATTACTACTAATGAAAATATAATAGATTATTAATCTGTGGTAGACTGAACACATATCCTTCTTCAAATTTCTCTTAAATGAGGGCAAAGGAATAATAACAGTAAAAAGAAGCATAAGCCCAAGAGAGACACTGCACTAGAAATGTTTATGCATCTTTAGAAGGAAAGGAGATAAAAGAGAAGAACTAACAGAGCTGAACACCAAACGCCAGCAGAGCGGGTAACAAGGAGAAAGAAGTGAGGCTGACCTCAGAATCCCCATAAGAGCCAGGACCTGGAGGCACCAGGCGCGGCAGAAGGTGGTGGGCAAGAAGAGACCTGTTTAAGTCCAGCTCCTCTCACCTATTCCAGGAAACCGGAAAATACCACCACCCTCCCTCGAGGAGGAGAAGAGAGATTATTCTCCTAAAAAAACTTAACCAGAAAGGTTCTAGGCCCTGGGATGGTGGGCTGAGTGAAAGATGAAGGAGAAGCACTGCAATGCAAATCGATGAAGACAGCCTGCAGACCAGAAGTTGTATTCCTGGGCTCCAGGAACACTAGCTTGGCATACAGCCAAGCGGGAGAGTACACATTTTCTTTAGAGAAACAGAACTGGCCCTCCCCAGCCCCCCTCACCAAAATACCTATGGATCCAGACTTTGGAAGGTGTTTCAGTGAAACATCCACGTTCACAGATGGTCACCCGACAGTGAATGTAACTGAGAGGGTAACAGGCAGGAAGGCCAGGGGTCTCCAAATCGAGGAAATAGGCTGCAAGTGTCAGACATTTCTTGTCTCTCCCTTAGGCGTCAGGAAGAAACAAGCTACAAGGATCAGATTTGTTTCCTTCTCTATACAAAATTAAAAGGAGGTCTCTCTTAAAATTCTGTGTTGCCATGACGACACCTGGTTCCACCTGAACTTAACTTTTCTCAAACCTAGAGCTAACCAATGCATTTTTCTTATGCAAATATTTTTCTTAAGCTATGTTAATGAAACTATGTATTTGCTTTGGAATTTGCCTTTCTTCAAAACAGTTCCAGCTAAGACTAACTTTTTTTCTTTTCTCAAACCTTGGGCTGATGTCATATCAATTGTTTTATGTCTGGGAGCCATCCTATCTCAAAAATGCATATTGTGGGAGAGGCACCTGGTAAAACTCCCTCAGCCTTGGGTGTCTCTCTTATCTCATTAATAGCTTTGTAACAGACATAAAACAACTTGCAAAAGACTAGCAGGTGGGCACTCTTTCTGCTCCCTTCTGATGTCCATGTCAGAAGCTTTCTCTATCTCTTTTATACTTTAATAAAACTTTATTACACAAAAGCTTATCACTGGCCGTGGATTGAATTCCTCTCCTCTGGAGGCCAAGAATCCAGCGTCTTTCGTGGCTTAGCAACAACCTTTCATAACCTACCCCTTGAGTCCCAGCCATGCACACAGAGATTCCAGTCAGTTTTTAAGGCTTTATTCTTAAATATGAATGAACCTAAAGATATTTATCCAAGACAAACTGTGAACATGAAACAAGAAGGAAAAAGAATGGAAGGTACTAGAGATGGAAGCAAAACAAAATTTCAACCCCTCCCCTAAAAAGGAGAATATTCCCACCAAGAAAAGTCATGATAGTTATCCATGAAAAGAGCAATAAAGACTCTGAGATTAAAAATATGATAGAATAAATTTTTAAAAATTAAATAGAATTGTTAGAAAATAAAATGGAGGAAATCTCTAGGAAAGTAGAAGAAAAAATATAGAAGCAGAAAACAGGAGAAAAAGTAAAAAATAAAACAAAACCAGGGACTCGATTTAGAAAGTCTAATATCTAACTAATAGGACTTGGAAGAAAGAAAAAATAGGAAGGAAGAAATAATACAAAAATGTTTGCTCAAACTGGAAAGTGTTTCCACATGGAAGGGAAGCACCAGATACCTAGAACAAAAGATGATGAAAAAACATTTATATCATTAAGCACTAAGTACTTCAAAACACTGGGATAGACCTTAAAACCTTTAAGAGTGGAAAAACAGGCTGTGTTCAAAGATTTAGGAATAAAAATGTAATTAGACTTCTCAACAGGACCTGTAAAACTTAAAAGCAGTGCTTTCAAAATTTTGAAGATAATCATCTCCAACCTGGAACTCTATACCCAAACCAAGTTAGCAATTGTGAGAGCAGAATGAGGGCATTTTTAGGTATACAGACTCTTTTAAAACATTTCCTCCCATGAACCCTTTCTTAGAAAGTTACTGAAGGATGTGCTCCAATAAAATGAAGACGTAAACCTAAAAGAAACAATAGATCTGGGAAATAGGGGAGAGACAAAAGAAAGTCCAAGGCCACGGATATGCAGCAGGCCTAAAGAATAACTAGCTTAGGCAGAGCAGAGGGACGGAAGACTCAGTGATGGAGATCTCCAGAAAAAAAGTGAGATAAGTCACAGGCTGTTCGATCATGTGGAAGAAACTCTTTGAAGAGTTGTCTAATTCCAGGAAGAACTTGAGAAATAGTGGTGATAGCACAGAAAACTCACAAAATAAAAAATAAGAAAAAATTACAGCAGACGAAACATCATCATATGTCACTTTGATTAAAAGTAAATAATACATAATCATTATTAGGCAAATAATTCACATTGAATTAACCAAAAAAGTATGATATACCTGTTCTGAGAGGATGGAAGGAAGACAAGTGGGGGTCTGGGGTGATGTAAGAGGGCCATATCTTCATCCTCCACAGTAGGAATCAATAGATAATATCTAAAATCAATAAATCAGGAATAGCAATAAACATATGCAACAAGATATTAAAGTGTGGTTCTGTCTGCCTGTTTTAAAGTCCCCCTCAAAATAGGAGACAACGCTTTCCCCATTCAAAGCTAGACCACCGAAGCCCTACTTGGAAAGAATGGCTGAAACACTGGGCTGTAACCCAAAGCTTCGCCACCAAGAGGGAGTCAGAACACTGGACCTGAAGAGGTCAGGGAGTTGGATATTGGAGATGTTTCTGGAAAGAGCTGTTAGGTGTACTGAGTCCCCCACACTACCATGGGGAAGGGTAGAGTGGGGTGGGCTTCTTTCCTCTGCCTAATGGGAATGAGGTATGACCTGCATCTCCTGGAGTTGTAGGACTACTCAGGAACCCGGGCCTAGAAAAGACTAAAGACATAAACTGACCCATGGGCCTAGCTGCACCAAGGCAGGTGGAATCTTAAGATCCCTAACCAGAAAAAAAAAAAAAGATCCCTAACCAGGATCCCTGATCAAACCTGCATCACTTCAATTGGAAGGTAGATTCTTAACCATTGGACCACCAGGGAAGTCCCTGTCTCTCTGAATTTGACCATTCTAAGTACTTTTTCAGATTATTTATTGTAAATAGAATAATAGTTTTTATCATTTTGCGACTGGCTTATTTCACCTAGCATAATGTTCTCAAGGTTCATCAATGTTTTGACATGTGTCAGAATTTCCTTCCATTTCAAGGCTGAATAATATTCCATTGTATGTATAGATTACATTTGCTCATCCATTCATCCATCCACGGACATTTGGGTTCCTTCCACATTTTAGCTATTGTGAATAATGCTGCTATTCTGTTTTCAGAATATTCTGAAAATATTCTGAAAATAAACCTTGCTTTCAATTATTTTGGATATATACCCAGAAGTAAAATTGCTGGATCGTAGGAAAATTCTTGGAGAAGGCAATGGCAACCCACTCCAGTACTCTTGCCTGGAGAATCCCTTGGACAGGGGAGCCTGGTGGGCTACAGTCCATGGGGTCGCAGAGTCAGACGCAACTGAGCAACTGACACATACACACATGATAATTCTATCTTTAGCTCTTTGAGGAACTGCCATATTGTTTCCCACAGTGACAGTACCATTTTATATTCCCACCAACAAGGCATAAGGATTCTAATTTCTTCACAACTTCATCAGTGCTTGTTTTCCATTTTTTTGATAGTAGCCATCCTAATGCGTGAGAGGTGGTATCTCATTGTAGCACTGATCTGTTTCCCTAATGATGAGTGGTATTATCTTTTCATGTGTTTACTGGCCATTTGTATCTCTTCTTTGAAGAAATGCCTATTCAAGTCCTATATCCATTTTTAATCAGGTTTATTGCTGTTGAGTTTTAGGAGGTCTCTGTATAGTCTGGTATTAATCCCTTATCTATGGTTTGCTAATATTTTCTCCCATTGTGTGTGCTGACTTTGTATTAGGTTTATGTCTTTTTTTTTTTTTTCTTTTTCTTTTTTCCGGCCATGCCACATGGCTTGTGGGATCTTAGTTCCCCAACTAGGGATTGAACCCAGGCCCTCTAAAGTGAGAGCACAAAGTCTTAACCACTGGACCACTAGACAATCCCCAGGTTATATGTCCTTTGATGCACAAAATTTTACAGTTTTCATAAAGCCCAACTTGTCTATTTTTCTCTCTGTTGCTTGTGCCTTTTAGTCTATGTAGGTAAAGGTTTTTCAATTTTGTTGATCTTTTCAAAGAACCAAGTTTTGTTTCCACTGATTTTTCTCTATTTTTTTTCTATTGTCTATTTCTCTCTGCTCTAACCCTTATCATTTGCTTCCCTCTGTCAGCTTTGGGTCTAGTTTATTCTTCTTTTCCAAGTTCCTTAAGTTGTAAAGTTAGGTTGTTGATTTAAGATCTTTCTTGTTTTTAATGGAAGCATTTATAAATATCCCCCTTAGCACCACTTATTCTGTCCCACATCAAAATGATATGTTGTTTTTGTTTTCACTCATCTTTAAGTATCTTCTAATTTCTCTCATGATTTTCTTCCTTAATCCATTGGTTGTTTAAAATTGCTTAATTTCCACAGTTTTGTGAGTTTTCCAGTTTTCTTTGTTATTGATTTCTAATCTCATCCTATTACATTTGGAGAAGATACTGTTTGCTATCTTTTTTTTTAATCTATTGAGGTTTAATTTGTCACCACACATAATCTAGCCTACAAAATGCCTCGCGTGAACATGAGAATGTGAATACTGCTGCTGTTCGTAGAGTGCTGTATCTAGTAGATATCTATTAGATCTAGTTGGTTTATTGTCTAAGTACTCTATTTCTTTATCTTCTCTCTGGTTTTTCTACTCATTATTGTGACTGGGATATTGAAGTCTATAACTATTACTGTAGAACTGTTTACTTCCTTCAACTCTAGTAATTTTTGCTTCACAAATTTTGAGAGTCTGTCATTAGGTTTATATATATAATTTTATATCTTCTTTCTATACTGATATAAACATATAATGTCTGTGTCTCTTATATGTTTTTTTTTATTTAAAGTCTATTTTTCTGATACTTGTATAGCCAACTCTTGCTCTCTTTTGATTACTATTTGCATGGAATATTGTTTTCCATGCTTTCATTTTTAATCTATTTGTGTCTTTGGGTACAAAATTAGTTTCCTATGGACAGCAAATAGTTGGATCATGTGTTTTTATCTGTTCTGACAATGTTTTTTGATTGCAGTGTTTAACCTATTTACATTTAAAGTAATTACTGATAAGAAGGGACTGTCATCTTGCTATTTGTTTTCCATATGCCTTAAGCTTTTGTCCTTCATTTCCATCATCACTGTCTTCTTTTGTGTTTAGTTTATTTTTGTAATGAAAATGTTTAAATTCCTTTCTAATTCCCTTTTGTGTATATTCTATAGCTATTTTCTTTCTGGTTACATGGGAATTACATTTAGGGATTCCCAGGTGGCTCAGTGGTAAAGAATCAGCCTGCCAATGCAAAAGAAATGGATTCAATTCCTGGGTAGGGACGATCCTCTGGAAGAGAAGATGGTAACCTACTCCAGCAATTCTTGCCGGGAAAATCCCACAGGCAGAGGAGCCTAGCAGGCCACAGTCCATGGGATCACAAAGAGTCGGACATGACTTAGTGACTAAACAACAACAACAAACATGGGGATTACATTTAACATCCTAAAGTACCAACACTCTTAATTTCAATTTAGCTTAACTTCAATAGTACACAAAAACTGCTCCTTTACAACTTTCCCATCTGTCTCTTTCTATCATTGATGTCACAAAATTACATCTTTATATATGTGTCCCAAAACATAAACTAGTAATTCTTTTAAATGTATTAAATTATGTAGAAAATAAGATATGGAGTTTAAAAAGTTAGAAAATACTAGCTTATAGATTAATAATTGTTTTTTTTTTCCTTTAAATGTACCAGTCTCTCAAATCATGCAGGAAACAAAAGGTACAGTTACAAACCATTGTTATGATAACACCAGCTTTTATAACTGCCCATTTATTTACCTTGATTGAGATCTTTATTTCTCCATAAGCCTTCAAGTTACTGTCTAGTGTCCTTTCATTTCACCTTGCAGACCTCCCTTGAGTGTTATTTGCAAGGAACATCTCGTGGTAAGGAGCTCCCTCAATTTTTGTTTAGCTTGGCATCTCTAAATTCCACCCTCACTTCTGAAGGACAGTTTTGCCAGATATAGGACTCAGCTGACTTTTTTTTTTCATTTAGCACTTTGAATATATCTGCCCACTGCCTCTGGCCTCTGGAAGTTAAATCTGTTTATAATCTTATTGAGGTCCCTTGTATGAGATGATTCACTTCTCTCTTGCTGCTTTCAAGGTTCTCTTTGTTTTTGAAAGTTTGACTATACTGTGTGTCTCAGTGTGGATATGAGTTCATCTTACCTGAAGTCTACTGAGCTTCTTGGATATTTGTATTCATGAAGTGAAAGTGTAGGTCACTCAGTCCTGTACAACTTTTTGCAACCCCACGGACAGTAGCCCACTACGCCTCTGTCCATGGGATTCTCCAGGCAAGGATACTGGAGTGGGTTGCCATTCTCTTCTTCAGGGGATCTTCCTGACCCAAGGATCGAACCCAGTCTCCTGCCCTGCGGGCAGATTCTTTACAGTGTGAGCCACCATGTCTCTGATCAAACTGAGGAGATTTTAGTCATTCTTTCTTTCCTTTTCTCTCTTTTCCTTCTGGGACTCCAGCAATGTCCATGTTGGTCCACTTGGTGGTTTCCCACATGTCCCTTGGGCTCTGTTCATTTTTCTTTGACTTTTTTTCTGTTTCAGGTGCTCCATAATTTCCATTGTCCTATCCTCAAGCTTGCCGATTCTTTATTTTCCTTGGTCAAATCTGTTTTTGTATTCCTCTAGTTAATTTTTCATTTCAGTTGTAGTTTTACGCTCTCAATTTTCTTTCTGGATCCTTCTTTGGTTTTCTCTCTTCATTGATATTTCCATTTTATCCATACATTACTGTCTTGACTTTCTCCATATCTCCCTAAAGTTCTCTGAGCATTTTTAAGACAGTTGTTTTAAAGTATTTATTTAGTATACCTGCCATCAGGTCTTTTTCAGGGACAGTTTTTGTTTAATTTTTTCCTCTGAATGGGTCGTACTATCCTATTTCTTTGTGTGCCTTGTGATTTTTTTGTTGAACACTGGACATTTGAATCTAATAATGTGGTAACTCTGGAAATCAGATTCTCCCCTGTCCCCAAGGTTTGCTGTTTTTATTGTTTTGGGTTACCATTATTGTTTTTTTTTTTTAATTTTTTAATCATTATAGGCTATCTGTGTGCCAACTATTAGCCTGAAGTGTAAACTTAAAGTCTTCTCAGGTCTTTTTGAATCCTTCCCTAGTCACGCAAAATCACTGTCTTAATTTTCCTCCTATATGGTTTTGGTTCCTAGTCTCTAATGTCCGGTTTCCAAAAAAGGAAAAAGAGAAAAATTAAAGAGGAGGGGTAAGAACCTGCAGCAATGGAGGAGGTATACAACCCTGGCTGCTTACTTCTTTGTCTGCACCTCTGTGATAAGAATCAGCAATCAGTGATCAGAGCACTGACCCCTGACTGATATTTAGAGGACAGTGCCCTTTTGGCCCACCCCAATTCCTGCCAATTGTGTGCAACCTGCTCTAGTCATACAGTATAGCTGCTTGCACTGTGGTAGGAGTGAAAGATGGGCAGCTGCTACTGTGCTAAGAGCTAAAATTGACCAAACTTAACCACCTGACCTGCCTCTTGAGAAATCTATATGCAGGTCAGGAAGCAACAGTTAGAACTGGACATGGAACAACAGACTGGTTCTAAATAGGAAAAGGAATACGTCAAGGCTGTATATTGTCACTCTGCTTATTTAACTTATATGCAGAGTACATCATGAGAAATGCTGGGGTGGAAGAAACACAAGCTGGAATCAAGATTGCTGGGAGAAATATCAATAACCTCAGATGTGCAGATGACACCACCCTTATGGCAGAAAGTGAAGAGGAGCTAAAAAGCCTCTTGATGAAAGTGAAAAAGGAGAGTGAAAAAGTTCAGAAAACAAAGATCATGGCATCCGGTCCCATCACTTCGTGGGAAATAGATGGGGAAACAGTGGAAACAGTGTCAGACTTTATTTTTTTGGACTCCAAAATCACTGCAGATGGTGACTGCAGCCATGAAATTAGAAGACGCTTACTCCTTGGAAGGAAAGTTATGACCAACCTCGATCGTATATTGAAGAGCAGAGACATTACTTTGCCAACAAAGGTCCGTCTAGTCAAGGCTATAGTTTTTCCTGTGGTCATGTATGGATGTGAGAGTTGGACTGTGAAGAAGGCTGAGTGCCAAAGAATTGATGAGTTTGAACTGTGGTGCTGGAGAAGACACTTGAGAGTCCCTTGGACTGCAAGGAGATCCAACCAGTCCATTCTGAAGGAGATCAGCCCTGGGATTTCTTTGGAAGGAATGATGCTGAAGCTGAAACTCCAGTACTTTGGCCACCTCATGCGAAGAGCTGACTCATTGGAAAAGACTCTGATGCTGGGAGGGATTGAGGGCAGGAGGAGAAGGGGACGACAGAGGATGAGATGGCTGGATGGCATCACCGACTCAATGGACTTGAGTCTGAGTGAACTCTGGGAGACAGTGATGGACAGGGAGGCCTGGCGTGCTGCGATTCATGGGGTCGCAAAGAGTTGGACACGATTGAGCGACTGAACTGAACTGAACCACAATTTACTTTCCAACTCTTCCCCTGTAAGCTGAAAGCCTCTGACAGATTTCAGAGTTCCAAAATAGCTACACCAGACAGATTCTACCAGTGCAACTGTTGTCCAGGTAAGGAAGCAGATTCTTGGTGCTCTTCCCAGAGTTCTCCTCCTAATCAGGACAGTTTTGAAGAGTACAGTACTAGTCATTTTATTAATTAAAATTAGAACACAAATGTGACTAAAAAGTGATTGGAGGCCTATCTGCTACCTGAGTGTGACAAGTCATGGGCCCCGATCAAGGTTTCACCCTATAAAAAAGCCAAAATGGAGGCCACAACTTGCTTTTATTTTTGGCCTCAGCATGCGGGATCTTAGTTCCCTGACCAGGGATTGAACTCATGTCCCCTGCAGTGGTAGGGCAGAGTCTTAACCACTAGACCACCAGGGAAGTCCCAGAGGCCACCTTTTGAATAAACCCCTGGACCAAACACTCATAATCACAGAACCAAATCTTAAACTGTCCTAATTTGCTCAAAATGCTGACTCTGGTCTTAAATAAGATTTAAGTTTCCTTCATGTCAGAGTGACTATACAGCTTCTGAGACAATTAGCTACACACAAGAAAAGGTAAACAGTGCTACTACCCTAGAGAGAATATAATCACAATTAAAAAAAAAATAGTCCTTAATTCACATTTTATAAACCAACCATTACCTGCTGAGAGCCAAACTTTTAACCACTTTGGGTGTGAAGTCTCCCAGTTCATGAACAGTTTGTTTCTTCCTCAATAAAATATTCCTATCAGGAAAGTTCTCTTAATTTTCTTTTAACAATGAAAAGGGTGAAAAACAAAATCCCTAAAGAGGTGACCCAAGCAAGTGGTGATGGAAAAGAATGAAGCTGTTTTAGAAATGCATCCTGCTGAAGTTGGTCCTTTAAAAACAATATCTATATATGTGTGTTTCTTAGGCATAATGAAACCAGCTACTGGAAAAAACAGCTAAAAATTTTTGGTGAGGAGGACTCAGTGATAGAGAATGGTGGGACAGGAACTGTCATTTTTTTTGTTATATGAGAACTATTTCGATTAAAAATATATATAATTATTGGGCTTCCTTGGTGGTCCTCTGGTTAAGGATCTGCCTTGCAATACAGGGGACCCGGGTTCAATCTCTGGTCTAGGAAGATGCCACATGCTGAGGAGCAACTAAGTCGGTGAGCCACGACTCTGAGCCTAGAAGCTGTGCTCCATAATGAGAAGCCACCACAATGCGCAGCCCGCCCACCACAACAAAGACCCAGCACAGTCAAAAAATCAAATAGATAAATAAACATAATTATGAAGAAATATTTTTAAAGACTAACTGAAATCATACATGAGGCTGAATATCCCAGAAAATGTTTGCCTCAGTCACGCTCCCCTGAGGATCGGTCACCTCTGACTGCCTGCAGCAGTGGCCCCAGAAGTGCTGGAGCCCAGGCCCAGCTCTTTGAAACTATGGCGGAAATGGTGCTAAAAACCTTTTCTTTTTGTTCTCTTCAGAACAAGTGAAACAGAGGGAATTTGCAAACAGATTCTCCATGTCTTAGTAACAGAAAAGTGACTGAAGAGATATAAATATGGCACGTGCACACATGTGCATGTTGATACACACACAGACACACACACACACAAAGTCCAGAAAAATGGCCTGGCTTGCAAAGACAGATTCTGATCCTTTCAGGCTACTCTGACCCCAAGGTTGGCAGGCTGGCTCCCGCACTGGTTTGGAGACGGCCCCTCGGGCTCCTGGCACTGCTTCTCTCTCTCTAGCTCAGCAGGGCCCCACTGGGAGGCCAGATACGGCCCACTGTGCAGCAGCTAGCCTCCTAGATAACACATAAGCCACTCTAACTCCCGCTCATGTCACTGAGGGCTCTCCCACTCAGTTTTCTTTCCACTTGGTGACCTGACTTCTTCTCCCAGCTGTGAGGTCCAGCTATCGCTGATGAGCTCACCTGTAGAAAAGGCACTGCCCACCTGAAGTGAGTGACCTGCTACTCCGCATACGATGATACCTTTACTAGTAAAAACAAGGGTTACCACCTAGTCCCTGTATTGCCTTTCTGTTCCTGTAATGACAGCTATTAATTTCTTAACAGTGAAATGTAACTGAATTTTCTTTTTTGAGGGGTGGGGGGAGCAAGAGATATCACCAAATATGGCCAAAGTTTGAAACCAGAATTTAAAATACTGAAATAAAAGAACAGCTGGAACTCTACATAGTGATAAAGAGTTCTAAATGAGCAAGTCCACAAAAGTAAAGGTTGACAGAGGAAAGCACTAAAATCAAAGCACAAACCTCTTCTTTTCTCCATAATCAAAGTGACTGTCCTCTACAAGTTCAGTCCTATTGATAAGACAACTGGTGGGGCCACGGAGGCTGAACCTAACCTGGAAACTACCAGCTGAAAAGTTTTAGTCGTCAACAGTTTAACTGCTGCACAACTGACAGATTAACATTAAATCTGACTGCATCAAATTGAGACTGTCTTTTTAAAAAACAGGTACCATAATAATAAAATCTAAAAGAACAAATCTACTAGTTGTAAGTCCTAATAACAGAAACTAAAGAACTAGCTGGGTTTCCTCAAATGAAAAGAGCACAAGGAAATCGACAGCGCAAATGTGCTTCGATGCAGCCTGAGGCCCACCAGACCACAAACACCCAGGACCTGAGCTGAGCTGACCTGAGCCAATCCCAACCTCTCACCCCAGGGCAGTAGCCCCTTTCTGTACCTCAGTTCTCCCGGAGGAGAGGCCTACTTACTGAAGATTTCCCCACTTCTGAACATATAGAAGTTAAAAAGAAAAGGATAAAAAACGCTTAGATGACATGGTCCAGCTCAACAATCCAAGTCAGGCCCACGCTGTGGGAAACACACTGCTATACCACCGGTCACCCCCGTCTTCCCCATGACTTTCCGCAGGGGCCCAGAGGGCAGAGTGCAGAGTGCAACCACTACTGCTCACTCCTTCAAAGGAAAAACCAACTTCCTGTGAGATTGGAACCAATCTCACCCTCACTCACTCGCTCTCTCAGACATTGTGGATGGTAGTGATGTTCTTTGAAGCTGTGCTTCAAAGGCTTGGCCCAGGACACAAGTACAATACCTCTGTCCTCATGAAAGAAACAATTTTTCACATCCTTTCTCAATGTTTGAGGAGCCATTTAAAACTCTGTGAACAATTATAAGAAGTTGTATATTGGTCAAGGATGTACAGAAAATACTCAGGTGCCCAGGAAGGGCGCTGTGAGCCAGGAACGTGACACCAAGTAAGCCACAAATACTCGGATTCCTTATTCTGTAGAAGTCATGACCCAGGTCGCCGGTGGAATTCCTAAGTTAGGCACGGCAGCCTGTTCTGCAAGGCTTTTGTTACAATATAGGCTAGTAATAATAATAATAATAATAGCGTGTAAGATGAAGAGTTGTCTCTTTGGTGCCATGTGAAAATCCGGGCTGCCTGATGGATAAAGGAGGCAAAGAGAAGAACAAGGAGCAGATGCAAGAGGAGCCTGCTCCGGGAAGGTGGCAGCAGCATGTGCGGATCAATCTCTGGGGCCTGTAGCCCAGGGACTCCCGGACCGGCCCTGCCCACCCCACTGGCCCCAGCATGAAGCAGTGCTGGCTCAAAGCAGAGGTGGGAATCCAGGAGTCCAGCCGGACGCCCTTTCTCGCCTCCCTGCCTCTGCTCCCACCGTCCCTAGCTCTGTCATGTCTGGAAGCCTGGCCTCCTCCTGCACCTGGTTTTCAGCACAGTTATAGCACTTCATTCTTTGTAAAGCCTGTCCTTACCCCTCCCTCAGATGCCTGGCCACATTAAGCCACTGTCTCCAGCGGCCCCAGGGTGCTTCCTGAACCTCTTTTACAAAGCTTGTGTTATTTTCTAGTTTCTTATTAAAGTGCTTGTCTCTTCCACAAACCTGCTTGTCTCTTGGAAGCCGAGCCCTGACTCGTGCCCGTTCAGCCAGCACACTGTAGGCGCTCAGTAAGTGGTGGAAGATGGATGACGACGGGTGGATGAAGAGGAGATAGAGCACAGCACCCCGAGGCAGGGAAAGTTCTGAGATGCAAAGATCTAATTGCTCTCTGCCTACATGCAGGGAAAGGGCAGGAAAGGGACAACAAGGACAAACGGAGCTGCCCTCGCGGGTCCCCATCTCCAGTGATGGCACAGACAGAGGAGCTTCTAGGATCTTTACCCAGGGACGCCAACAGCTCATAGTTCATCCGCATCACGTCTCTGTACAGCTCCTTCTGCCGCTTGTCTAGCGTGCCCCACTCCTCCCGGGTGAAATACACTGCCACATCCTCAAACACCACCGGGAGCTTCTCCAACAGCCCCTCCTCAGAAGGATCCTGCAACAAAGAGTAGCAGGCACTCAGTACTCCTCTCACGTTGGACACCCAGCATGATGCTCCGGGGATCCTGCTCACAGCCTGTTTCTCCTGGGAAGACTGCTGAGAGGCCCAGACACTCTCTGAGGAATTCAGCTATCCACCTAAAGTCAAAGGAGCAAACGTGTGTGCTCCAGAGTCAGTAGGTAACAACTACACAAACCTCACCGTGATCCTAGAAGGAAGAGAAGACCCTTCCTCTTCTCTCTGGGAAGGAAAGGGCAGGGCACTGAGGAAGAGGGTCTCGCAGAGCCTCGTGGCTGCACCCATCCTCAAGAGCACCTTCTACTTATCCACCGTTGCACAGGTGGCCGCTGCCTCTGAGCCGCTGCTGAGGTTCCCCCTCGGGATGGAAAGAGCAGTAAAACAAGTAAAGATGCTCCTGTTCAGTGACTAGGTTAACACACTCTTTACTGCTAAAGGAACTCAGGCTATAAAAGGTTAGATCTGTTTAGCGTCTTCTAATCCTAAACACTGAAGGAACATGAAGGGAAATGAGCTTTGTCCCTTTTCTGGATTCCATAAAGATCCGAACTTACTAACTTTACCTACGATGTTAGGAATAAGGAACGTCTGAGCTCTTCTCAACAGAATGCTAGAAGGGGCTGCTCAAAATGACTTGTAGTAAAACCCCGCTTATATGGGTTGGGGGGAGTTGAGAAAGGGAGATGGATCTGTTTACTCAGACTTCAATTAACACAGCTTCCTTGCAGGGCAATTTTCCAAAGAATCAGAAAATAAACCCGTTGCATTTGATAAAACAGGCCTGAGGTGAGAAGTGGAGTCTGGAGGTCTCAGGAGTGCAGCAGGTTGGAAGGAGAGCCCTGGGCTGGCGGCCAGGGGCTCGGGGGGAGGGCAGCACCATGAGCGCCCTTGTTCTCTGGCTACATCTTTGCTCTTGCCCAACAAGGTGAGTTTAACTACGCTTGCTCCACCCCCTCAGTGCAGCATTTAAAAAACATTACACAAAGTCTGAAGAAACATGAGTCCAAAGTTAAAGCTGAAACATATCTTTTACATTGATTATTTAAGAGCTCTGTGGCTGTTTCGTGGTTGTGGGTTATTTCCGGAGTTCTGTGTCATTTTAGATTCTGGATAAAGATGGCTTTTCTGAATGTAGCTGTTCTGTTTATGTCAGAAGTTAGAGTATTTGGCCCCATTAATATGTTTTGTTATCTGCCAAAAGGAGATAATAGTAGTAGGGCTGTTGTGGCCAATAAAGGAGCTGATACATGTAGAGCACTTAAAATAAGACCTGGCACAGCTGAAGCATGGCAGCTTACGGTAACATGATAATGTTAGCAGCAGCTATGGCTAATGGAATTGTTCCACCATCATCGTGCAATATACATTGTTGTCAGCATGGAATCCTCCCCCTTGACCCATCATTATAAACATATTACCTGGCCACAGGGTTCAGCAGAGTCATTACATAAAATGTTATCATCTGAGGAACTGTGGATGTCATCAATGATTTCTGTTTGCCTGAAATCAGGGATGCGGTCCAGGTATAATGCAGGAATTGCTCCAGTCCCTCCAGGGTCCCCCAGGGCAGCTCTTGAGCTGGGCAGGAGTTGGGCCACATTATCACAGGCTCCCAGAGGCCCTGGGGAGTAAAATATGGGATAATCTGCAAGGAAGAAGGGCCCCTGGCTGGCCAGTATATCACCAGACACCTCCTGGGTGCTCTGGAAACGGGCTGCCCAGAGGGGGTCCCGTGCCACCAAGGCCTTGACACAGAACACGTGGGCCTTGCTCTTGGCGTGGTATTTGAGAGTCTCCACCTTGAATGGTCCGGTATAACCTTCTATTAATCTTGACCGCTTGTCCCTGACAGATGGGTATTCCCGGCAAGCAGAGCAAAACAGAGCTGTCTGCTCCTCATTCATGACCAACCACGGGAACTGCGCAAACCACGACTTCTGGATGGATCGGGGTTTGGAGGGTTTGCTGCCTCTTCCTGCATAGACTCCCTGGAGGCTGCCTCTCTCTGAGCTGAAGTAGGACAGACAGGCTTCCTTCTGAGGAGGCAGGTAGAGTCCAGCTTCTCTGGATGGGCGCTGCATGTCCATTTCCTCCATGAAGCCCATCTTGGTTTTTCCTTTAGAGAAAAGAGACAGATGGAATTTTCTCTGAAATCCTATAGGTTGAGTCACTGCAACTCAGAGGTGCTCAGATCTACCTTCTGTGAAAGCTGGAACCACAGGCACAAAGTGACCCACTGTGTCCGTGTTCTCTTCTCTCCAGCCCTCAGCCCCCAGGCCCACTTTGCCTAACCCCAAAGAAACAAATGGACTTTAAGAAAAAGTTCCTTTTTTTCCTAATGTAAAGGACAGATACACTTGGCCAGAAAGAGAGCTCTACAATTTGACCTGTGCAGCCTAAGACAGTGGCACAGCCTTCAGGAGAGCAGACTTATTTACTAGAGACTGAACACTGAACTCAGAGAATGTAGGGTTAAAGAGGTAACTGAAGCAAACACCACTACTCCACACTTAGCAGGAATCCCCCTCTTTGGTACCCCTGCCAGACAGGCATCTGCACTTGGCTCACATATCTTCAGAGTGAGAGAACGCACCCCCGCCCCACTACTGGGCAGACAATTTTGGCCCCCAGAGAGTTCTCCTTGAGCTGCATCCATCTTGGAGCACCTTCCCCCTGGGAGGGCTACTTCAGCCCTCTCTCACACCACATTCCTTCTGAGAGGTGAACACTCCCAGGACCTCACTAAGAATTTTCTTCTCTAAGCTAAACTAGAGTTTCTTTATTCACGCCTTAGTTGAAATGCAGCTTAGACACCTCTAACTGCTTTCATGCACCAAGTTCAGATGCCCAGCAGTCAAGGACTTGACAGTATTTGCTCCAGGCCACTGGACCACGAAATGGTCCGTTATGAACCTCAGAAGCACAAATCTACTAATAGACTCAATAGGTCCAAAGTTAAGAGCCAAACACAGCAAACACAAACCAAAACAAGTCAGTGTCTGTGAAGTCTAGGGCTCTGTATGGTCCATCTGAGACAGGCCACAAGGGGAGAGCAATCTTCCCTGATTCCATTCCTGGAGGAAGTAGCTCCACCTCCCCTTTCTCCAGCAGGAGGGGCTGGGTTAACGCTGTCTCTTACACGGTGACAGATGCCATCTGGCCTGGCTCTGGCCAAGCCAGTCCCTGAAGAGGACAGGCTTATCCAAGGAGGAAAGCAAACATCAATCCCCAGGAGTTAGCAGCTCCGTTCCTTCACCCGTTCACTCCACATTCAAGTACTGAGCAACTGCTTGCCAGGCATCTTTCCTGGCATCGGGACTATGGTGGTAAATGAGACTGAGGCATGTCTTCACGGAACTTAGACTATATCGTTACACAGAAACATCTACCCTCAGGTAGAAATGCACTACAGGGAGATGAGAGTGCGGAGAACGAGGTGTGCATGCCTTAGATCAAGTGACTGCTGGGGGAGGAGCAGCGTTCGGGTGTAACTGGTGCACAAGGAGAAGCAGGGGACGAGGCCAGAGGCCTGGAGCCCAGCTTCCTGCTCCCTCCCTCCAGCGAAGCACCCCTCCTCTCGGGACAGGGCTACTCTCACCTGGGTTGGGGCTCAAGTGACTCCTCTGACCTTGGACACTGGTGAGCCATGGCTCTGGCTCTCGCTCAAATTTATAGAACAGCTCCGGGCTGGCAATAGTTGGTCCTGAGTCAGGAACAGAGAAAAGCACTATGAGGTCGAATCCAGGTCACATAGGTTAAAAAGGTTATGAAAACTATTGGTTCAGAACAGAAGCTCAAACTCAAATGCTGAGCGGACCAGACAATAATCTGAGGAAACCAAGTGCGGGGTGGGGAGGAGGGGGAAGTAGGGGAGGCTGCGGATCTGAGCCCAGGTGTGGGCAGCTGCTCAGATTCAGGAGAGGCCATCAGTTAAATGCAGGGTCAGCACAGCCAGACCATCCCAGTTTTCAAGAGAAGCCAGAAATCATATTTCTATGTGTTCCTCTCCATGGCTAAACACTGACAACTAATTGAAGTATTTTTTTTTAATATATAATTTTGTTGATTTATTTTTGGCTGTGGTAGGTTTTCTTTGCTGCATGGGCTTTCTTTTTAGTTGCAGAGAGCAGGGGCTACTGTTGAGTTAATGGTGTGTAGGCTTCTCATGGCAGGGGCCTCTCTTGCAGCGGAGCACAGGCTCTAGGGTGGGTGGGCTTTGGTAGTTGCTGTTTCTGGGCTCTAGAGCGCAGACTGAACGCTTGTGGTGCATGGGCTTAGTTGCTCTGAGGTATGTGGAATCTTCCTGGATCAGTGATCAAATCTGTGCCTGCTGCATTGGCAGGCAGTTTCTTTACCAATGAGCCACCAGGAAAGCCCCTTATTTAAGCATTTTAAAGAAGTCAAACCAAAAAAAAAAATAAAGAGAAAAAAGGTGTAGGCCAAATCTGGCCCAGCGCTATTTTGCAACTTCTCATTTAAAAGAATCATCAGTTTCCAAACTTTTTAGTAGACACTAAGAACACAACCCCTCCATCCAAAGAGAGCTGACACTGTTGCCCCCATAAGCCTTAGACAAGGGCCAAGATGAAAAGAAGTAAAGAAAGGCATGGTGATGGTCATCAAATTGAAATCAGAAGAATATATATGCACATGCTGCTACTGCTACTGCTAAGTCGCTTCAGTCGTGTCCAACTCTGTGCGACCCCACAGACTCCGCCGTCCCTGGGATTCTCCAGGCAGGAACACTGGAGTGGGTATATATGCACACAGACACAACCAACTACAATCACCTCTGTCCATGGTACCGGAAGTCTATCCACAGAGGCCGAGAAAGGACATTCCGAAAATAAAAAAGATGAAAACTATCTACTTGGGCACAAACTTTTAAGTTGTTTCATTTCATTAAACCACTACAACAAGCCTGTGAAAAAGGAAAGCTTGTGAAGAAAGACACCAAGTCTCGACAAGGCTAATGGCCAGGCCTTGTGGCAGAACCGGCACTGAGACCAGATTTCCACACTGCAGATCTGAGGCTTCTTCCACCACTGCCCACCGCCTCCAGTGTCCTCTGGGCACTGAAACAAAACCCACCTTCCAGCAGCAAGGTCCACAGGTGGGGCTTCCCCTGCCCCCAGCGCCCTGGGATATGCTGAGGCATCCAGGTCTAGCCCACCCAATTCCCCCACTTCTCTTGGCCAGTTTAAGTGGAGAAGAGAAAGCGTGATGTGTGAACCCACAGGCAGTTAAGCCAGATAGAGGACTGAGTGGATAAACAGTGTCAAGATGCTGGGGGATACATGATCGGATTCCAGACAATTCTCAAGCACGTCACAGTCAGACATGGTTGGGAATGCTGTGGGGAAGTGAACAGGAGCCATACCCAGGGGTGCCACCAGCTTGTCAGAACCACAGATGTCCTTCTGTTGCTGACTCAGCAGCACCCACTCCTCCTCAAGCAAGTACACCGTGATGTCGTCAAATGTCACAGGAGCCTGGAAGGAAAAATGACACCAGGTAAGCACCAACTTCCTCCTTAGTCTTCCACGGCTGTGTTCACGATCGCCTGAGGGCACCCTGGGAACAGAGGTGGGACCTACTGGGATTTACTCTGGCAACAGATCAGACTGGAGGAGGGGACACCGTCAGTCTACACACAGGAGTGCACCTCATCACTCTCTCCCACTGAGCGCAAGTCACAGAGGGAAAGAGACCCCCTTCTTCTAGGGAGGGCCACACCCTGCAACCAAAGTGCTGTAACGAAGGCTGACTCTGGACTCTCACAATCCTCTCCCTGCATGCTCCGCACCAGCTGTCCCACAGGACCCATTACTTCTCAGCCAGTGCGTCAGAAACAACCAACAGTGCTTCTTTTTGCAAAATCTTGAACGTGGTAAATATCCACTTAGGAAGATGTATCTGATTTCTGAAAATAGTCAAATGTCACTGAGAACTATGCCTGTGAATGTGTCAATGATCAAGATGGGCAAGGCTTTAAAAATGAGAACTACATGCCGTGGGGCTTGTAACGGAGCTCGGTTCCACCAGAAAGGGGCAAGGAAATTCAGAAAATGTTTCAAGGAGTTTTGGGTTAAGATAGCAAGTTCAACAAGTACACTGAATTTTGCTTCCTCCTGTGAATTTAAAAGACACCCTCTTCCCATGAAAAAAAACTCCAAACGATACACCCACTAGGATGGACAACACAACAAGGGGACAATAGCAATATCATTTTGCTAACTGAAAAGCAGATGAAAAAGTAATATCTGAGCAGATCCAAGAAAACTGAATTCTCACCCAACAGTAGACAAACGGAGGAACAACCCAAGTTACACCAATAAATCAGAGGATTTATTGAGTCTCTCTAGAGAGACTCAGGCCCTGGCCGCGCCAGGAACCACTGGCCTGGGAGTGAAGGCAGTGAGGCGAAAATAACAAGAGCTGGGGGAAAACTGTTTGCCAACAAATGCCAGACCCCTTACACAGGCTCCAAGATGGCAAGATCCTCCTTCCCACATGGTCAGAGCTTCCAGTTAGAATTCTGGGTTCCCATTGTTTAGAGTCAGCAAACAACTGGACTATCAAGACATAGCAAAAGGCTCTTTCACGCCTGACAGAGTCCAAAACAGATGGGGGTTGGGGGCAGGGGGAGGAGGAACTGAGGAAATGGATGTGAGGCAGGGAGAAAACAATCTGTAAAAAACAAAAGTGTCATCAATAGCCCCAGAGAAGTAAGACACTGCAGCCATGAACCAAGCGGTTACGAGAGAGATAATCAGAAGACACTCAGAATCTGTTGCTGGTTATCCTTTTAAAGTTTGTACCACCGATATTTATCAGCTAGTCAAAGAAATAATAAATAAAATTCTCAACAACAAAAAAACCGCCCCCAAAGAAAAACATTTTGGGAAATCACATCCTTGGGGTATTGGCCATTCCAAAGTGACAACACTGAGGGGACTATTTGGTAAGTCCAAATAGTCCAATGGCTATTTCCATTTATAGCAAGTTATAGTACATTTTTTAAAATTTGCCTGTAACTTTATATTCTAATTTTAAGTACATGAAATATCTAATTTCAGCCAAGAAGCTTCTTGAAAAAAACAGTATACATAATTCTTATCAGTCACTATTGATTTGTATATTTAAAAATAATTTGAGCATTTTTCTTGTAAATCAATATTTACTGCAGAAAATTTAGACAGAAAGCCAAAAAACAAAAACAAAAAATGCTTTAAGATCATCCACAATCTCCCTAGTGAAAAAGAATGTGTTGACATTTGATATGCAACTTTCCAGTCTTTTGTCTATGAATATGTATGAATGAACAGTTTTAAAAGCAACAATAGAATTGTACTGCCAATGTGTATGCTTTAAATAACTATTTGCTCTCAGATTGTCTTCCAAAGCAAAATATGATTATAATTCCAAAAAACTGCTGCAAGCACGCTGCAGGATGGGCTCCACTAAAAGCAGGCAATCAGACAGGAAACAGGTACACACAGGTTATGGCCTAAGGAGAGCCAATGCAGGGCAGGGGGTAGAAAACCCTCAAGACTATAACGAAGGAAGATCCCAGGAGGACTACTGCACACCAGGGCAACAGGGCAAGCTGTTCCGATCAGGACAGGTCAGAGCATGTGACCAAGGGCAAGCAGGGCTCGCTGTTCATTCCCACCCACCCTGCCTTCCTGAGGGAACAGGTGGCATAATGAAAGCCAACGGACCCATCACTCTATGAGTGCCACAAGGACGAAGGGCACGGCCAGGGCTGAATGTTTAGATACTAAAGAAGTATCTTCCCAACAAGAATGATGATTACCCTGGCTCTAGTACCTCTCTTTTAACCAATATTATAGCAAGAGCCTTGTGATGACTGCAATGTAAAACACACACCTACACAAGACACACAAATCTGCTTAAACAGGAGGAATTTCTTACCTACACAGACAGCAAGGAGTATCCCTGGATGTTTTATTTTAGTGATTCCTACTGTCTATAAGGTAGAGCTCTGAGTTCTGAGCCCAGCACCAAGTGCCCTGGATCTGAGCCTGACTCCCCTTCCTCAGCTCTAGACATTGCCCCACCTGGAACCTCTACTACAGTCAGGTCAGGTGAATATAATTGTAATCACAACCCTGTATTATACCTTTCTTCCCTCCACACACCCAGTCTTCAGATTCCCCGATTCTGCCCACTTCCACCAACTCACTTAAGTTCCTTCTCACAGTCCATCTCTTTCTCAAGGGATTTCCTGTCCACCAAGCAAAGCACTTCTGCTTCCCCTGAGCAGGAAGACCTTATGATGCCTGGTGCTCGGAAGCCTATGCTGATTATCTTATTTTATAACCACCTTCACCATCACCACCCTTCCTCCCATCACCACCACAGGATTTCATAGGCATTTAATTCATTTCTTCACTGAACACACATTTTATTTGTTTCTGTGTGTGCTTGGAGATCCTAAGATATAAAAGACACCATACTCGTCAAGGAGAATAAAACCCCTTGGGAGGTGACTGACAACTGTGATATAAGTGCAATAACAAAACTGGGTCCAGAGAGCAAATGAGAAGGGAATAATCACTTCTAGGGAAAGGGGAGGAGGTTTGCTAGAGGTCAGTGACTAGGAACCAGAGATGTTGAGGCAATAAACAAACACACAATAAATACCCCTATCTGGCAGCACCAACATATCTCCCAGTGGACACAGAACACCGTGTTCATCACAGCACCCACACCTACAGAAGAAAGACCACTGGAGAGATGCTATTTTGAGTCATTCATTCAAAAAATACTGAGAACCTATTCAGTTCAATTCAGTTGAGTCACTCAGTCGTGTCCGACTCTGCAACACCATGAATCGCAGCACGCCAGGCCTCCCGGTCCATCACCATCTCCTGGAGTTCACTCAGACTCACGTCCATTGAGTCGGTGATGCCATCCAGCCATCTCATCCTCTGTCGTCCATTTCTCTTCCTGCCCCCAATCCCTCCCAGCATCAGAGTCTTTTCCAATGAGTCAACTCTTCGCATGAGGTGGCCAAAGTACTGGAGCTTCAGCTTTAGCATCATTCCTTCCAAAGAAATCCCGGGCTGATCTCCTTGCAGTCCAAGGGACTCTCAAGAGTCTTCTCCAACACCACAGTTCAAAAGCATCAATTCTTTGGCACTCAGCCTTCTTCACAGTCCAACTCTCACATCCATACATGACCACAGGAAAAACCATAGCTTGACTAGACGGACCTTCGTCAGCAAAGTAATGTCTCTGTTTTTGAATACACTATCTAGGTTGGTCATAACTTTTCTTCCAAGGAGTAAGCGTCTTTTAATTTCATGGCTGCAATCACCATCTGCAGTGATTTTGGAGCCCCCCAAAATAAAGTCTGACACTGTTTCCACTGTTTCCCCATCTATTTCCCATGGAGTGATGGGACCGGATGCCATGATCTTCGTTTTCTGAATGTTGAGCTTTAAGCCAACTTTTTCGCTCTCCTCTTTCACTTCCATCAAGACGCTTTTTAGCTCCTCTTCACTTTCTGCCATAAGGGTGGTGTCATCTGCACATCTGAGGTTATTGATATTTCTCCCAGCAATCTTGATTCCAGCTTGTGTTTCTTCCAGTCCAGCATTTCTCATGATGTACTCTGCATAGAAGTTAAATAAGCAGGGTGACAATATACAGCCTTGACGTATTCCTTTTCCTATTTGGAACCAGTCTGTTGTTCCATGCCCAGTTCTAACTGTTGCTTCCTGACCTGCATACAGATTTCTCAAGAGGCAGGTTAGGTGTCCAAAATGCAGTACTTGGATGCAATCTCAAAAATGACACAATGATCTCTGTTTGTCTCCAAGGCAAACCATTCAATATCACAGTTATCCAAGTCTATGCCCCAACCAGTAACGCTGAAGAAGCTGAAGTTGAACGGTTCTATGAAGACCTACAAGACCTTTTAGAACTAACACCAAAAAAGATGTCCTTTTCATTATAGGGGACTGGAATGCAAAAGTAGGAAGTCAAGAAATACCTGGAGGAACAGGCAAATTTGGCCTTGGAATGAGGAATGAAGCAGGGCAAAGACTAGTAGAGTTTTGCCAAGAAAATGCACTGGTCATAGCAAACACCCTCTTCCAACAACACAAGAGAAGACTCTACACATGGACATCATCAGATGGTCAACAGCAAAATCAGATCGATTATATTCTCTGCAGCCAAAGATGGAGAAGCTCTATACAGTCAACAAGAACAAGACCAGGAGCTGACTGTGGCTCAGATCATGAATTCCTTATTACCAAATTCAGACTCAAATTGAAGAAAGTAGGGAAAACCGCTAGACCATTCAGGTATGACCTAAATCAAATCCCTTATGATTATACAGTGGAAGTGAGAAATAGATATAAGGGACTAGATCTGATAGATAGAGTGCCTGATGAACTATGGAATGAGGTTTGTGACATTGTACAGGAGACAGCGATCAAGACCATCCCCATGGAAAAGAAATGCAAAAAAGCAAAATGGCTGTCTGAGGAGGCCTTACAAATAGCTGTGAAAAGAAGAGAAGAGAAAAGCAAAGAAGAAAAGGAAAGATAGAAGCATCTGAATGCAGAGTTTCAAAGAATAGCAAGAAGAGATAAGAAAGCCTTCTTAAGTGATCAATGCAAAGAAATAGAGGAAAACAACAGGATGGGAAAGACTAGAGATTTCAAGAAAATTAGAGACACCAAGGGAACATTTCATGCAAAGATGGGCTTGATAAAGGACAGAAATGGTATGGACCTAACAGAAGCAGAGAACCTATTACATGCCATATACTGCTCCACTATTCTAGCTGGGGATATAGCAGACAGTGAATCAGCAAACATGTGAGTAAATAAATGTGAGAATTTTACATACAGTGATAAGGACTGGGAAGAAGATGAAATAGGATAATGGTATAGAGTGACGGGGGAGTCTTTGACCTCTATCCATTCTTCTGCCAATGACAAGCAAGACACCCCACACCCAATCCTATAGGCCAAGACTGCCTTTACTTAATAAATATCACAAAATAGCATCAAAGGAAGATTCTAGTAACAGACCAATAATACCTCACATGTACCCCCCATTCTTCCCGCTTTGAGCCAAAAGAGTGATATAAAGAATGGAACTTTCCCTGGCGGCTCAGACAGTAAAGAATCTGCCTGCCGCGCAGGAGAACTCAGTTCATTCCCTGGATTGGGAAGATCCCCTGAAGAAGGGAATGGCTATCCATTCCCGTATTCTTTCCTGGAGAATGCCATGGACAAAGGAGACTAGTAGGCTTCAGTCCATGGGGCTGCAAAGAGTTGGATACAACTGAGTGACTAACACTTTCACTTTTAGAATAGCACAGTTATTCTACCCAGGCCTTAGTTATCATCAATCATTTGCAATGCATCTTACATGTCTAGTTTGTTCTGTAATCACTTTATCTTTGAATAACATTCTCATTCCCCAAGCTAAAAAAACTGATACATCTGTAAAGGGTGTCCTTTTGATATCCTGCAATGAAGATTGGAATCAAGAATGAAATTTCCAGTCCCCAAGGGTTTCAAGTAGTGATTGGGCCTGAAAAGGATTTCCCTCATAGCTCAGTTGGTAAAGAATCTGCCTACAATGCAGGAGACCCCAGTTCGATTCCTTGGTCAGGAAGATCCCCTGGAGAAGGGATAGGCTACCCACTTGAGTATTCTTGGGCTTCCCTTGTGGTTCAGCTGGTAAAGAAGCTGCCTGCAATGCAGGAGACCTGGGTTCAATCCCTGGGTGGAGAAGATCCCCTGGAGAAGGGAAAGGCTACCCAGTATTCTGGCCTGGAGAATTCCATGGAAGTCCATAGGGGTGCAAAGAGTTGGACATGACTAAGTGACTTTCACTTTCCTGAAAAGGACATATTTGTCTTCCACTTCCCAAAACATTTGTAGTTCTCTCTTCTCATACTAAAGACTAAGAAAGTCTACAAATGGACAGAATCACTTGAAATCAACCTCAAATCACTAATTCCAATTTGCAATGCCAATTGTTTATAGCCCTTCTTTCCCACTACATTTTGCTTCCCCTGTCCAAAATCAGGTTCAGTTTAAACTAAACCTCGGATATTACCTGAGGGCAAGGGCCATTTCCTTTACTTTTTTGGTATCCCCTAAAGCAGGACTTGGGGCTTCCCAGGTGGTGAAGTGAAGTCACTCAGTCGTGTCCGACTCTTTGTGACCCTATGGACTGTAGCCTGCCAGGTTCCTCCATCCACGGGGTTTTTCCAGGCAAGAATACTGGAGTGGGTTGCCATTTCCTTCTCCAGGATATCTTCCCAACCCAGGCTGCAGGCATACTCTGTACCATCTGAGCCACCAGGAAAGACCTCCCAGTTGGTGCTAGTGGTAAAGAATCCACCTGCCAATGCAGGAGCCGTAACAGACAATGGTCATATCCCTGGGTTGGGAAGATCCCCTGGAGGAAGGCATGGCAACCCACTCCAGTGTTGTTGCCTGGAGAATCCCATGGACAGAGGAGCCTGGCGGGCTACAGTCCTTAGGGTTGCAAAAAGTCGGACACGACTAAAGTGACTTAGCATGGCACAGCACAGCAAAGCAGGGGTCCCCCAACCTCCAGGATCTAATGTTGAATGATCTGAGGTGGAGCTGATGTAATAATAATAAAAAGTACACAATAAATACAGTGTGCTTGAATAATCCTGAAACCATCTCCCACATCTGTCACCACCCTCCCCCCAACATTATTCTCCTCTGGTCCGTGGAAAAATTGTCCTTCAGATAACCAGTCCCTGGCACCAAAAACGCTGGGGACTGCTGCCCTAAAGTGCTTAGTATGAGGCTGGCAGGCAGGTCATCTTCAATCTTTCTTTGGTTACATTGTTGGGCTTTATTGTCCTGGACTGTTTAGAGGTTGTTATATCTGGAAAATGCATTGTGGAGAGGACTGAGTAAGGAAAAGATGCTTAAGCAAGGAGTAACTTCTTTTGTAATTCAAAGTCTTTCCCAGTCTTCCCAGGAAAAAGTACAGCATCAAAATACCCTCCTGATTCTTTCTCTCTTTTGTCTGTGGGGCCACCTTGGCACGCTTGTCCATGTTACCGAGGTGAAAAATGCAGGAGTTCCTGGAGGAAAGTGGTCATTTCATATTTATCCTGTACTTCCAGAATCTCCGTCAACTTAAATCGCTAACCACAAAGGCTTATTAAATGAGCAATTTTTTAAAAAGAAGAGACTCAATCCGCATTCGAAAATGTTTGCTGAAGACATTCCTCTTTGGGCAGAGAAGAAACTCTCAAGAACTAGCATCAAACAATATCCAGAAAGATCTTAGTCCCCAAAGTCTGCCATGGTCTCCAAGTCAAGAGCATGCGACCTCGCTGGTCTTTGCTGACAGACTCTGAACTCTTAGCAATCCTGCCAAACACTTAACTCTATCTTCAAGCATTCTTCCCCATCTTTTCTTACAACTCAGCTTCTTGTCCAAAGCCTGAAGAAAAGTTTATGAGATATGCTTCTCAGAAATACTCAGATACTCCACGACGTAGAAATTGGCAAGAAATACGCCAGATGCCAAGTCTTTTGCTTCTCAGCCCTTTCTTGGGAAGAGGCATCTAGGCAGGGCCAAGCCGTCACCCTGCCCTCCCCTGGCTCCCAGCAGTGGTGTCTTATCCAGCCTCAAAGCCTTAAAACACCACAGGCCTCTAAATGCTAACGTTGGGAAAAACGGGAAGCCCTTTCGCATTACTCCACTAAGCGGGTCACCCACCCAGCACCAAAGGGGGCGACCACTCGGCAGAGCGCGGCTGAGCCAGCCGCGGAGGGAGGGAGCGGAAAGCTGCGCGGGACTCGCCCGGAGAGCGAACGAAGAGGCGGGCGAGCGGGCGAGTCCTTCCCTGCAAGGCTGGCTCATCTGCGCGGACTCCGCCTGTAGCGCCTGCCTCACCGGAGCCCAGACTTGGGACCGACGGGAGGGGAGTGGCGGCCCCCGGGCCCTTCCAGGCCTACCTTCCCCGACTCCCTGGGCTCCATGGCCCCGCTTTCGGTGGCCCGTGCCGCCCCCGCCACTGCCGCCAGGCCGCCTCCTCCCCCCGCGGCCTGGCATGAGGAGGCCGCCGCCGCCGCCGCCGCCGCGACCACCTGAGGGAACCCGGATTCCCGGAAGGGAGGGCGCCGGAGAGGGTGGGAGCGCGGCCCGGGACCGGCAGTGCCTCCTCACAGGGGGCGGTGGCGCTCGCGGCTCCCGGAGAGGCGCGCGGCCGGTACTCGCGTCGCACCCGGCGAACCGCTTTACGGCAGCCGTCCAGCCCGGGGCATCATGGGACGCGCAGTTCAGGCTCAGTAAGCGGCTCTGAGAGCCGCTTGTTGGCTTCGGGAATACGGGGTCTCGATCGGACAGAGCGGTTCGCTCTCTACCCTCCCCACTCTCCAAGGCCGGATAGTAAGGGCAGAGTGCTCTGACTGGGCTAGTTCCCTCCCATTTTTGCCAGTAACTGCAGTTGCATAGGACTCTCCTGTCGGGGTGGTCTGAGGAATATGAAGGGACAGACGGTAAATACAGAATCACTGGGCATTGGAGCAGAAGCGTCCAGCCTGGCTTCCTCCCTATCCACCCCGGCTTCCTCCATATCCACCCCATTCTGGAAGCAGAGCTGGAGACCAGGGTTTGGTCCTGGAAAGTGACCCCAGAGAGCAGACCTTGGGACTTGAGAGGATTAAGCAGGGAAGAGGAAAAATTGATGGATGGATGCGTTTTCGAGGTCACTGCTGTGGGTGTTGGGGGCTTCATTCCACTTCTAAGAATTAGACAGAATGCCCCTCCCCATGATAGTCCATTGAACAATGGGGGGAGGGGAGCTCAGCATTCACCCATTGCTCCCATCCCCGGAAGTTGAGAGTTGCCTCAAGAGAAGGTAACTGCACTCCGTCCTCACAATTGTACTTCTAGCTGCGCTTGTATGGAGGCCAGGTGGACACTCTGTGGTCAGAAAGCCCTGGGGCAGAAAGCAAAAGAAGCTGCTGCTGCTGCTGCTGCTAAGTCGCTTCAGCCCTGTCTGACTCTGTACGACCCCATAGACGGCAGCCCACCAGGCTCCCCCGTCCCTGGGATTCTCCAGGCAAGAACACGAGTGGGTTGCCATTTCCTTCTCCAATGCATGAGAGTGAAAAGTGAAAGTGAAGTTGCTCAGTCGAGTCCGACTCTTGGAGACCCCATGGACTGCAGCCTACCAGGCTCCTCTATCCATGGGATTTTCCAGGCAAGAGTGCTGGAGTCGGGTGCCATTGCCTTCTCCGAAAAGAAGCTATATAATGGCAAATCAGCACATGAACAAGAATGCTCAGCATCACTGGTCATTTGTTGTTGACTCACTAAGTTGTGTCCAGCTCTTTGCGATCCCATGGACTGCAGCACACCAGGCTTCCCTGTCCTTAACTATCTCCCAGAGTTTGCTCAGATTAATGGACATTGAGTCAGTGATGTTATCTAACCATTTCATTAGTCATTAAGGAAATACAAATTAAAATTGCAATGCGACTTCATATCCACTGAATGGGTAATTTTTAAAAAATGAGAAAGACCAATAACAACAAGTGTTGGAGAGGATGTAGAGAAATGAGCCCTGGTACATTTTGGGGCCGAAGTGGGGATGGCATAGGGACAGGGGAGGGAGATGTAAAATGGTGCAACCACTTTGGGAAACAGTTTGAAAGTTTCTTAAGAGGTTAAACTTACCATATGACCTAGCAATTTCCACTGCTAGGTATATACCCAAGAGAAATGAAAACATGACCACACAAAGACTTGTATAGGAATGTTTATAGCAGCTTTAACTATTTATAGCATGAGTTTGAGCAAGCTCCAGGAGTTGGTGATGGACAGGGAAGCCTGGTATGCTATATTCCATGGAGTCACAAAGAGTCGGACACAACTGAATGACTAAATTGAACTGATTTGATAGCAGCTTTATTCATAGTAGACCAAAAATAAGGAAGTACTCAACTGTCCATCAACTGATGAATGTGTTGATAAAATATGGCATATCCACACAATGGATTACTATTCAGCAACAAAAGGGAGCAAGCTGCTGGCACATGCTGTAATATGAAAGTGTGAAAGGAAAGGAAAATAAAAATGGAGTTGGTATTGCTAAGAGAGCTAAGGACATGTGACTTATTCATTTCTCAGCCTGGGTGGAATCTGATCTTTTGACTTGTTGGCTTGGGGAATACAGGGTCCAGAATACCTGCCAGAAACTCAAGATACACCAGACCCCTACCCTAAAATAGGATCATCTCTTTGCTTCTTGGATCCACGGACAAAGCAATGTTGCATGCTATTTTAGTTAACAATAATTGTTGCTGCCATCAAGCCATCAACAACTGTAGCCACAGCTCCATGTGTACCCTGAGGGGATTCAGGATGGAGGAAAACAGGGTACTGAGCCAAATAGTTAAGATGCATAGTTAAGGGATAATTTCAGTGAACCCAGACTCTTGCATCTTCCCATACATAGAAAAGCACTATAATCATTAACTGGAGATATCAGTATTTTGTGATTAGCAATAAGCAGTTGACATTCAACTACATTTTTAATCCTCAGAAAAATCTTCTATATATTCCTCCACTGTCTCAGAGTTCCTCAGAGCTGTCTGAGAGGCTGTCTCCCAAAACATAGTCCTCAGTAAGGGGTCCAAATAAAACAGGCAATTTTTAGGTGGCGTGTTTTTCTTCCATTGACAGGCCTTCTTTAAAACGACTCCTGATTCTTAGTATTAGTAGTGTACTCAGTTGTGTCTGACTCTTTTTCAACCCCATGTGTAGCCCACCAGGCTCCTCTGTCCATGGAATTTTCCAGCTAAGAATACTGGAGTGGGTTGCCACTTCTTACTGCAGGGAATCTTCCTGACCCAGGGATTGAACCCTTGTCTCTTTCGTCCTCCTGAATTTCCAGGTGGATTCTTCACCATTAGTGCCACCTGATTGCTTATCAACTATTTTCTGACTCACATCAGACTCAATCAACTCTCTCCAGGCAACTTTAAACAACCTCATGGCTCTTTGTTTTTATTAGCCCCTAAGTCTTTCTCTTCCTCAGAACACTCCTTCAGGATTACCCATATCCATGTCTCCTGAATTGTAATTCTTAAGATTCCCAATAAATTTATTTGCAACCTCCTGCATTATTTATTTTGCTTGACAGATTAATCTCAAAATCATCATGCTAATACAAAGGAGCCAGACATTTATATGAAGTCTCCAGAACAGACACATCTCAGTTCAGTTCAGTCACTCAGTCATGTCCGACTATTTGCGACCCCATGGACTGCAGCAGGCCAGGCTTCCCTGTCCATCACCAACTCCCAGAGCCTGCTCAAACTCATGTCCATAGAGTCGCTGGTGCCATTCAACCATCTCATCCTGTCAGCCCCTTCTCCTCCCACCCTCAATCTTTCCCAGTATCAGGGTCTTTTCCAATGAGTCGGTTCTTCGCATCAGGTGGCCAAAGTTTTGGAGCTTCAGCTTCAGCATCAGTCCTTCCAAAGAATATTCAGGACTGATTTCCTTTAGGATGGACTGATTTGATCTTATTGCAGTCCAAGGAACTCTCAAGAGTCTTCTCCAACACCACAGTTCAAAAGCATCAATTCTTCAGCGCTTAGCTTTCTTTATAGTCCAACTCTCACATCCATACACGACCACTGGAAAAACCACAGCTTTGACTAGATGGACCCAAAGGCACATCTACTAAGGTATAAAACAATTTAGTGATTGATTACCTGGGCCTGGAGGTGGGAAGAATGTATCGTAAATTGGCTTGAAATGATGCAAATGTTCTAAAACTAGCCTGTGGTGATGTTTGTGTGTGTTTTCTATAAAAGTCAACTTTTATAAAACTTCGTGTGTTTTCCATACGTCATCGAAGTGTAAACTCAAAATGGGTGATAGGATCTAAATTATATCTCAATAAAACTTTTCAGAAGGAGGAAGAGAAGCAGACCTCAGCATGAGATGAATGTACCTTGCATGGGAATGCTTGCCAGAGCTGCAGCTGCTATCAGATGGGGTGACCTGGGGCCCTAGAGATGTCTTGTACCAGAAATCTTAAGACTTTACATCCCAACTGCTAAAGATGAGGAATCTGAGGGTCTGATATGGGAATTGACTTGCCCAAGTTCACTAGCATAAGCGATTCACAGAGGCTTCCCAGGTGACAGTCTTTGTGCAGGTCCAGGCCAGGACTCAGAACCCACCCTCCTACCCCCGCACTCCCCAGCCCACCTCCCCTCCCCTCTGAATCCTGGGATGCAGACTCTGTACACGAGCTTGCTGCCAATGTCACTTTATTTGAACTAGAGCAGGGATGGGGGGGGGGCATGGGAGGAGGGGTCATGACGGCCAGTGCAGGCCTCATCCAGAGAAGCTGTCAGCGCTCTGAGAAATCACCTCCTGGAGGACAAATAAAAGGGAGACGCGCTGTCAAAAAAGGCAGGGTAATCGGGCTGGGAAGGGATGGGGCTGGAGAGAGGGTGCTGAGCAAACTGGCAGGAGAGGAAGGGAGAACCGCCAGAAGGAAGACCTCGGTCACGGTGAGCTTCTGCCCCAGGCGTTGTCAGCGCCCTTCCATCTCTTTCTCACCCGCCACACTGTGTGGTGGCCTCGGGTTAACGTGTACCAGGTGTTTATAGAGAACCTGGCACTTCGCGTACAGCCTCTCACCAACTCCTCCCAACAAGCCTGTGAGGATCGTGACCCGGGTGTAAAGATGAGGTCACGGAGGCTCAGCAAGGAAGGAAATGGATGAGCTGGGATTCGAACCTGATATGCCTGACCCCGAACACCTGGGCTTAAGTGTGATTGGAGAACAAACCAACAAGAATGCTAAGAAGGGGAATGGAGCAGAGCAGAAGGACTCGGAGGAGGAAATTCCCGCGAGGAGCGGTAGGGTAACTGGCCCGGCCTGGCCCGCTCCTGGCCTCAGGTAACCCCCGACCCTGGCCTCAGCCCCGGCCCCGCCCCTCAAAGACCCCGCCCACCAAGAACCCCGCCCCTCCGGGAGCCCCGCCGAAACCCACCCTGGCAGGCGCTGCACTGGCAGCTGTGAATGACCGGCAGCACCACCAGCTCTGTGCGGCCGCCGGGGCAGCGCAGGTTCAGGATGCGCACTGGGTTCTCAGGGTCTAAGCGGTAGCTACAGCAGTCACACTGACTCTGCAGGTACGGCTCCTGGGCGAGAGGGAGGGGGTGGCTGAGCTCGAGAGGGGCAAAGAGGAGTTTGCCCAAGCCACCTGCCTTCCCTGGCCTTTCCTATCCAAGAAGAGCGGGGTGCAGGAAGAACCAGATCCCAAGCTCTCAGCTCTCAGACCTCCTCGCCAAGTAGGGAAGCCAGGTGGGGGCGTGTCACCACCAAGCCCCCAGTTCTCCAAGAAGCCCACCTCCTCCATTCCAGGCCCCACCCATCTGAGCATCCAACAACGAGTGCTTTTTAACGCGTTCATCACTGCATTCTGGTAGCACGGGGGAAAAGACACGGGTCTACTTCTAAGTCTAGTTGAAGAGGCAGAGTAGTAATTTCTGAACCTACAAATAATGAAGTCCTCAACTGCACAGTCCAATCCTAAGTGCAAAGTGAGTTCTCACTCCAAAGCAGGCACTCTTGCTTTATGATTATACAGTAACTCTGTGAGTCCTACTGAACGTTTGATTTAATTTTATGTGTAATCCTAACTTTATTTTTAGGTAGGTCATACATTCACACAATACCAAGTTAAAGATCTACAAAAGAAAAAAATTCTTCCTCTGATTCTATCCCACTGTCACTTACTTTTTCCTCCCCGGGGGAAAAAAAAAAGTATTAACTGTCCTCTCCTCACTCTGGTGTTTTTTTTTTTTTTTTTAAAGTGATTTGAGAGGCATTTCCAGAAGGTTTCAGGAGTGCTCCAGGGAGCAGGAGAGTGATCACAGGTTGAGGACCAGGTGGGAAAGCACCTTTGTCTTCCAGGCATAGGTGACTTTGGCCAGGTAGGCTGAAGCAGGGCCAGGAGCCGAGTGAGCTCCACTCTGGCTGGATGCTGGCCAGGTTGGAGCCACAGCTCTCCAGGCTCAGGGCTGGGGAAGTCAGGGTGACACAGGGCTCCTGAGGAGGTCAGCACCAGGACGGTGAGCGCAGCGCAGAGCTCTGTCTCAGTCTTCTGGGCAATGTCCAGGACAAGACTACCATGGATAAAATCTGCCCTTCAGCCTTCGCTCACTGTATCAGGGGTTAACTCAGCGCCTCCCTGCCCTTCTCTGTTGTCCTGGCTGGCCTGTCTTGAGTACAGTGGGCCGAGAAGTAGGTGCCAGGGGCTGTGCGGGGCCACAGTAGGGAGGAGCAAGACAAAAGCCCCAGGAGGGGCAGGAGGCAGGCAGCAGGCTCCAAAGCCCAAGCCCCACTGAGGTCACCGGGCCACCTGGCTCTGATCAGCTGTAGGCCTGGGAGATGACTGTCGCTCGTGTCCCCTGGGCTCTGCCTAGGTTCTAGGCTTGCAGCCGCAGGCCCTGGGGGTCTGCCAGTTGAGCTGCCTCCCTGAGCCAGCAGGCCCCCCACCCTGTGCTCACCTCAGGCAGGACGTTGGTGCTGGACGGGCAGTGCCCGCTGCAGTAGTTCACTTCCACCTGCTCTAGGTAGCAGGCGCCCTTGGTGAGGTTGCGAAGCTCCGTGAGGTGCCGGCAGGAGACGGGCTGCTCTTCTGTAGGGGAGGGGCAGGGCAGGGAGCGGACCGTCATGAGGGGACTTCATGAGGCAACAGAGCATGGACCCAAGCAGGGCAGGCTGTGTAGAGGTGGCCTGGTATTGTGACGCAGTGCCGGGGGGTCTTCACTCTGCTAATCTGCATGGTGGGCAGGACGGGGGAAGGCAGCCTCCCCAGGGCAGGGGGTGGGGGTGGGAGAAGGGCCCAGAGCAGGCAGGAGGTGACCCCCATCCCAGCGTACCCGGAGCCTCCTGGCGGCAAGTGGGACAGCAGCTTCCAGGCTCCTGCACGGCCACCTCGCCCTGCAGACAGAGGGGGCACTCCAGTCTGCTCAGGAGGAAGGCCCAGCGCCCCACACTGCCTGCTTGAGGCCCTGAGACCACCCTTCAGGGAGGGTCCCAAGAAGGAGCCCGGGGCCGTGGGGCTCAGGTGGGTACCTGGGCACAGGTGAGCGGGGGGCAGTGCTGGGTGCAGACACTCTCCCCGCTGATGCAGCGGCAGCTCTCACAGGCCTCCTGCCACTCGGATCCCGGCTGGGGAGGGGAGGGAGAACTTGCTCTCCACACTCCCCTCCCCACCACAGACTTTTCTGTTACCCGGCCCCCCACCCCGAGCCCCCCCCCAAGGGCCTGGCTAGGGCAGTGGCCTGAGACCAGCATCAGCAGCAAGGGTTTCGGGAGGGAGGTGGGCCCCTGGGGGCCAGAGATGGTCCAAGTGTGCCAGCCGCTGGCCAAGCTGCCTGCTGCTGCAGGTCCGGGTACAGGGGTAGGAGCCAGGGACAAACCAGTGGCCCAGAGCCCTGGGTCAGGAAGGGCCAGGGGGCACCGAGGGCCGCGGTGGCTCACCGGGTGGGGGCGCCCATGGTGCCAGCACTCGCAGAGGTCCATGGGCACGCAGGGGCCCTCCTGGCTGCGGAAGTGCCCGCGCTGGCACACACAGCCTGGGGCCTGCCTCCCACTGCAGTTGCCCTGGGTCTCTGTGGCGTTGGGTTCCCGGCACGTCTGCTCACAGGGCCCCAGCTCCCCGGGGTCCGCCTGCTGCCACGTTTCTCCAGGGGGGCACTCTGCCAGAGAAGACCACCCATCCCACCCCTCAGGTCAGCCCTGAGTCCAGCCTCCACCCTACCCTCCCACACTGGACATCCTGGGTCCCTCCCCGCACTGCCCACTCGGCTCCAGCAGCCTCTCGGTCTCCAAACCCACCTCTCTGCTCCTATCCACTCTCCCATATAGTAGTGGGGCCCAGCTTGGTGGCTGGGGGTAGCACAGGCCCCTCTCCCCTCATCAGGGGAGCCTGGCCTTGGCTTTGGAGGGACCAGCAGGAACCTGGGCAGCCCGCATCTCACCCTGACAGTCAGTGAGGGAGCAGCTGAAGGCTCCACCTTGGCAGACGCTGGGAAGACAAATGCTCTCTTCAGATGCCCGCCATGCCCTCCTCCCCACCCCCATTCTCAGCACCCCACCCCCACGTTCTCCCCACCCACACTCCCGGCCCTCACCAGTGGGTGCAGTTCTGGGTGAGCAGAGTCCCTGGGGGCAGCTCTCGGTGCTGCTCTTCAAGAGTCAAGGTGAGGCCCCAGGGCAGAGAGAGCTGGGTGCAGGGGCACTCGGCAAGGGGCACACACGTGCCGTTGTGCAGCAGCTGAGGCGGGGCAGGTTCAAGTTACATGTGACCACCACTCCTGCGCCCCCCACCAGCCTGGTCCCCCACTCGAGAGTCAGGGCACAGCGCCCGAACCCACCTGCCCTCTGGGACAGTCACAGCCAAGCTGGCAGGGTTCCTGCACGCAGAGGGTGCCAGGCTGCAGATGCGAACAGAGGCGTGGGCATGAGACAGTGCAGGCACTGAGCACCTGGCCGGGTGGGCACTCTGGGGGTGGACGGGAAGCAAAGAGTGAGGTGGAGTCCAAGGGGGGTCCTCAGGATGGGCCCCAGGCTGGGCAGGCACCCACCACCCTGAGCACTCACCAGGGCAGGGCTGCAGGTTACAGTCCTGCCGTTGCTCTGTGTCCTGGGCCTGGCACAGTGCCCGCCCGGGGCCCTCCTTGCAGCTCCGATGTCGTTCGGTGGTGCCCCCACCACAGGGAGCAGAGCAGTTGCTCCAGGCTGACCAAGGCCCAAGGGTTGGACACTCGTGGGAGGAGCACACCAGGGACCCGCTGACACAGGTGCTGGGGGCAGGGGTGTGCAGAAAGGGCTCAGAGCCCTGAGAGTCAGGGTGAACAGCCTTTGCTCCCCAACAATGCCCCATAACCTTGAGCTGGCCCTAGCCTCCCACCCAAAGCTCCCCGTCCCCATGCGGCCATTGGAGGGCAGTCGTACCAGTTTCTGCAGTCCAGCCACACCACCTCGGCCGGGGCCAGCGCCCAGGAAGCGTTGGGGCTGGGGAGGCCACAGCGGCAAGAAGACACAGGCACACAGCGCCCATCCTGTACCAGTTGGCCAGGGGGACAGCGGCAGCCTGGGAGAGGGGGTGGGGGGACAAGCAGGATGTGGCAGGCGCACACAGGGAGCCCTCTCTCAGCAAGAGGGATTCCAGGGCCTGGGGCAGCCCTGGTGTGCCCTCCCTCCCGCCCCTCCTGCAGGACCAGGCCTCTCTAGGCTGCCCCAGAGCACCCCTAGGACACGGCCCGTCTTGACCAAGGCTCACTCAGGCAGGACCCCCAGCTGGTCACCAAAAGTGACCCAGGGATCCACTCTGCTGCCCTGTAACTCATGACCCAGCCGTCCGCCCGCCCCAGGTCACAAGCTCTTGACTCTCAGGAGGCAGTGGGGTTCCCCACAGTCCCTGGGCCGGGCGGTGGGCATGGCCTGACCACCTGGGCGACATGGTCCCTGCAAACACTCCACACGGTCCCAGAGGTCGATACAGCTTCTTGGGCACTGGTTGGCACAGTCAGGGGTGGGCACAGTGTCCTGGGCCTCGCAGCTCTCTCCTGCAGACCAGAAGGTCAGAGTCTGACCTGGGGTGTTCTCGAGTCCCCAGCCTTCCATGGGCACCTCCAGGGGCTGAGGCAGCAGCCCCCACCCCACCCCAGAGGCCACATCCCTGGCCCCTCCTTCAATGCTGGAGCCATTACCTGGGCAAGGCCCCATGTTACAGCTCTCAGTCTGAGCCCATGGCCCCCGGCAGCCTCCTCCAGGGGGGCTCCCGTCCTCTCTCCAGCGCAGCCGGAATCCCCCACTGCAGGGCACCTGGCAGGGGCTCCAGGCCCTCCAGGGACCCCACTGACATAAGTCTGGGGAGAGAAAACAGGAGTCAGTGCCCAGGCCCACCCCCTGCCCCCTGGTTCCCTCTGCAGCCCTGAGCCCCCTTCCTCCTCTTCCAGCTGCTGCTGCCCCCTCCCAACCTCAAATCCAGCAGACCCTGGAGTCTAGCAGGAGGATGAGCCAACCAGCTAAGGGCCCTGGAACAGACATGAAGAGCGGAGCCCAGCCCTACCCAGCCAGACCCCGCCCCTTTACAGGCCCCGCCCACTCCCAGCCCCACCGGCCAGGCCCCGCCCCACGTGGCCCCCGCCCCCATCACCTTGGCAGGCTCCAGGGTCTGGACAGAGGCGTTGTTGGCTGAGTGGCACAGTGCAGAGGTCTGGGTCCCCGGCCCACGGCCTCCCCGTCTCAGGGTCCAAACAGAGGCGGTGGCGGTGCTGCTCTGAAGCCAGCATGGGGGCTGAGGTGGGGGACAGGCCAGCTGTGTCCTGGGGCCAGCGCTCTTCTAGGGCAGTCCTGGAGGCAGGGGCCAGCAGGCCGAGGGGCAGGCAGGGCCCACAGGGTGACCACTCAGACCAGCCACTCAGAGGCAGAAGACCTAGGAAGGGCGGCATGTGAGCGTCCTTCCCAGGGACTCCCCCCACCAGACCCTGAGACCACAGTGGATGGGGAACAAGAGGCTCGTGTTGTGACCAGAAAGTTCCGGAAACAGGAGAGCCTGAGTAGGGGGACCAACCATCCTGGTTTGTCTGGGACTGTCCCAGTCCTGGAAATGAAAGTCCCAAGTCCCACTCCCACCCAGTCCTGAGCAAAAAACCACCCCCACCCAAGTCTTGGGCATAAATCCAGCCCCCTACCCGAGTCCTGGAAAAAGAGGGACAGCTGGTCTCCTCGGTCCAGTTACCTTGACAGCCTTGGCTGGTGCACTGCAGCTCCCCGCGCTGGCATTCACTGTGGGAGGGGCTGGTCAGGGTGGGCTCCGGGAGGCAGGACCCAGCCCAGAATGGTGGGTTGGTGGGTGTGGGGCTCATGTAGGGGTAACCTGGGCTCTGGGCTCATTTGGAGCAGGGGGAGGCTGGGACCTTGGGGCTTTGCTTGGCCTTCTCTGCAGGGGTCAGGCCGCCCTGCGGAACCCCTCCTCCTCCCTGGTCCAGTCCTTGGTCCTAGGCCTCTGGTGCCACCTCCCTCACCCTCAACACTCACCACTCTTTGCAGCCCAGCTGCAGGCGGTCCCCGGGGGCCAAGGTCACCCCAGCTCCTTCGCCTGAGACGTGCTGGCAGTTACACTGTTCTGGGGGTACGCAGCCTCCAGCCTGCTCCAGTAGCCCCTGTGCAGAAGGGAACAGGGGACAGGGCCCTGTGGCAGTCATCTCATCGTCACCCTAATGCCCACCCATGCCTGGTCCCCAGCAGGTGCCGTGCGTGCTGCCAAATCAGTGGTGTGGGCAAACGGCCGCCTGGCAGAACATGCAGTGCTATCCGGATGAGAGGTTCGGAGGGGAGGGGAGGAAGTGCGGGGGAATGGACAGGAGACCCCTCCTCCTGGGGCATCTCCCCTGGCTCCACACCTCACCTCGGGGCAGTAACAGCCAGGCTGGCAGGGCGGCAGGTCTTGGCAGAGCCGAGGGCTCAGGTATGTGGCACAGAGTCCGGTGCAGGGGGAGCCGCAGGCCTGGAACTCGAAGGGAGGCGCGCAGCTGTCCTCTGCAGGGGGAGGCAGGCAGGCAGGCAGGCTGGTGCGGGGTGCAGCCCAGAGACACCGTCTGCCCCCCGAACCCAGAGGGCACAGTGTGTGGTCCCATCACCTCCCCCTGAAGTCACCTGGTAAGAGTGCAAGATACTGCCCCCCTACGGTAGTTAAGGACAGACCAGTGTTGCCCCATCCATGCCCACTCAGTTCCTGTAGGCACCTCCAACTGTTTAGACCCAGGAGAGCCAGCGAGCTGCAGGAGGTTCAGGCCCTGGCAGGTAGCTCCCAGGATTGGCAGGTGGGAGGCAGAGGGGTGGAGACGGAGGGCAGCTGGAATAAGAAGTGGGCAAAGACCCACCATGCCTGGGGCAGTTACCAGTGGACACAAGGCCACAGCTGGGGGGCTTCCCTGGTGGCTCAGTGGTAGAGAATCCACCCACCAATGCAGGAGACACGGGTTCAATCCCTGGTCTGGGAAGCTCCCATGTGCCAAGGAACAACTAAGCCTGTACGCTACAACTACTGAGCCTGTGTGCTAGAGACCAAGAGCTACAACTACAGAGCTCATGTGCTGCAACTGCTGAAGCCCACATGCCCTAGAGCATGTGCTCTGCAACGAGAAGACACCGCAATGAGAAGACCAAGCACCGCAACTAGAAAGTAGCCCCCACTCACTGCAACTACAGAAAAGACACACACACAGCCACAGCTGGGCCTGTGGCTGCAAAGTGGGAAAACCGCGGTGAAGGCTTGTGGGGTGGGGTGGGGGCGAGCGCCCGAGGGTGAGGCAGGGAGCAGCTGGAGCAGGGTCCCAGCCAAGGGCAGGGTCTGTGCAGCCACGGGCAACCCCTCTGAGGACCTGGGCACCCTGAGTATCACTCTAAGAGGAGCTGGCGGTGCCCCCTGGGGACCCCGGGAGGCCCCTGCCAGGGTTCGTCTCCCCGGCTCCTGGCTCCCGGGGCCTCACCAGAGCAGTTTCCGATGAGGCAAGGCCGGAAGTGGCCGTCCAGTCGAGTGCAGGGGGGGCCCGCCTCAGCCCCGGCACCCCCGGGCGCAGGTCGCTGGTGTCGGTAGCGCTGCTGGACCAGCACCTCGCATGAGCACCGCGTCCAGCCACTCCAGCTGCTCCACACACACTCCTCTAGGGACCAAGCAGGGCCAGGGCTCAGCCAGGGGCCTCTCTGAGCTCCCCAGCCTCTCTCCCACCTGCCCTCCCCTCTCATCCGAGCCCCAGCCAACACCCTGAACAGGCAAAGGGCCAAAGGAAGCCAAGAATTCCGAAAGGTCTAGCTGGCGGGCTTCCCTGCCACCCAGCAGTGAGGGTCACATGCCACAGGGCTCTAAAGGACTGATGGTGGGAAGAGGGAAAAAACTGAAAAAAGTCTTGAGAAGAGGTGCGTGCATGCTCGGTCACTCAGTCGTGTCTGATTCTTTGTGACCCCACGGACTGCAGCCTGCCAGGCTCCTCTGTCCATGGGATTCTCCAGGCAAGAATCCTGGAGTAGGTTGCCATGCCCTCCTCCAGGGGATCTTCCCAATCCAGGGATCAAACCCAGGTCCCCTGTGGCTCCTGAACTGGCAGGCAGATTCTTTACCACTGAGCCACCTGGGAATCCCTTGGAAGGAAATAGACGTATGTTTTGGGGAAATAATCTGGAAGTTGGTTATAATAATAAACATTCTCTGGATCTTGCGCAGGTAGGAGACAGAGAAGGGGGCTTCGCTTCTGACGCACACTCACCCAGGCAGGGCCCTGTGTAGCAGGCCTGGGTGTCCAGGCGCAGGGAGGTACTGTTGCAGGCAGGGTCAGCCTCGGCCAGCGGGCAGGGGCAGGACGCATTGCGGGAGGCCAGGCCCAGGCCGCAGCTGCGGGAGCAGGGCCCCCAGGGACCCCAGGAGCAGGCGTCTGGCAGTGCCGGGCAAGGCCACAGCCCGCAGCGCTGGCTCTGGGCATCGGGGCCCAGGCAGGGGGAGCCCCCTCGGGGAGGGGCCGAAGCCACGCAGACCCGGGTGCGGACTTGGTTTCCGCCTCCACAGGAGACAGGGCAGTCAGCCCAGGGGGACCATGGCGTCCAGGCCCCCAGCCCTGCAGGAGGCAGCAGGGAAGTTAGTGAAATCAGAGAAGCAAAGAGGCAGAGGGTTGGACGGGACCCTCAACACACAGGGGCCGGCAGTGGGCAGGAGAGAAACACAAACAGAGCTGATAGACGGAGGGCGAGGTGGAAGGCTAGTAGGGCAGCGGGGTTTGGGAATGACCCCCCCAGACCTGCACACTCAGCGTCTTCGCATATGATGCCCTCCGGGGTGCAGGAGCTGAAGGAGGAGCCCAGACTCAGGGACACTGCTGCCCAGCAGGATGGCACCCTCCCCTGTCTGCCCCCCCACCCCTGCCCCAGAGCTTACCACTGCTGGCATCCATCCTGCAGCCAGCTGTCCCCCAGGGAGTGGGGGCGGGTGCCCTGCAGGCACAGGGGCGGACACGGGGGCTGAGGGCAGGGCTGGCTCTGGGACTGCTCCTCTCGACACTCCGGGGCCCACGAGCCCGATGTGGAAGACCTGGGTGGAGCCCCGCGGCAGAGAAGGTGAGAGATGGTCCTGGGCCCTTCGTCACGCTTCCCACCGCCCCTGGGGAAGCCCAGGGTGGGTGTGGAGGTGGCTAAGGAAAGGCAAGGATGACCAGGGACCAAAGCCAAGGCCAGGTCATGGGGTGGGCACAAAGTCACCGGCAGGGACAGGATCCAGGAACCCCAGCAGTCCAGGAGGCCGTGTCCAGGCTGCAGGAGGCCCCGGTGGAGCGAGGTGACACAGGCCTGGCACTGCCCCATACCGGAAGCGGCTCTGCTGCCCTGCAGGCCCACACGAGCGGCTGCAGGGACTCCAGGCTGACCAGCGGCTCCAGGCGCAGTGGGCAGGAGGCGGGCAGGGCTGGGCCGTGCAGGAGAGCTGCCCCGCCCGGCACGTGCAGTTGTTGCAGGCCTCCTGGTGCTGGCTCCCCGGGGCCCAGCTGTGGCCCTGGGCATCCGTGCACTCGCAGTGCCCGAGGGGCACACACCCACCATCCTGCTCCAGGGACCCTGCAGGGAGATGGCCCTCCAGAGCTGATGCCCACGCCCCAGGGCTCCCCTCTGCCTTCCCGCTGAGCCACCCTGCCGTGCCCTAAGGGAGCACCTACCCTCGGGACAGCGGCAGCCCTGCTGGCAGACCTGGTCCTCCTGACACATGATCCCCTCCTGGAGGTCTGAGCAGCGGCGGGGGCAGCGGTTGGCACAGCTGACCACCTCCATGCCTGCAGGGCAGCCCTCCTCTGGGCAGATGGGAAGACCAGAGTCAGGAGGCCCTGAGCCCTACCCCATGGGGGCCACCCTGACCTCCGCGAAGCCGTTATGACCCGTCCCTCCCCCAGGCTCCCCAGGAAACCTGGGGTCCTGGGGAGACCCTGGGGGTCCTGGGGACACTCTGAGTGGCAGTCAGTTCCTCTCACTGTGAGTGCCCAGCACCTAGCCTGCTCCTGAAAGTGTTTGCTGAGATGGACTGAATGGGTGCGTCTAAAAGCCAGCGTTCTCACCTATGTGGCTCCTTTGTGTTCATCCAGAGAAGGATGGAAGGGATGGGGGTGGTCATCAGTGTGGGGGGTCATCCTAACAGAGGTGGTGGGCCTTAGAGTGCAGGGTCCATAGGGTCAGTGAGCTTGGAAGAACCAACTTCAGAAGGAGCTGGAGCTCGGAGTGGGTGGCGGGGGTGACAACCTGGCTGGCTCAGTGGACCTCCCAGGCACCAGGTATCTCAAGACTGTTATCCTCAAACCCCCTGAAACTCTTGACCAGGTGGTTCCAGGAACTGAAGCAGGGGGGGTCACAGCTGAGAGGATGAGTTCTAGTCCTGCCACCATGGGGCAGGTGGGGGTGGGCAGTGGGGGCGGACTGGGCAGCTCAGCCCTGGCCACTGGGAGTCCTTGCCCAAAGCCCAGGCCCCACCACCATCTGCCCTTGCAGGGCTTGGTTTCCTTCACTGGCCGATGAGGTAGCAGCCTGCCCCCCATCCACACTGCACAGTGACGTGGGGGGTGAAATTAGAGGAGGGGGTGGGGAGAGCTTCGCAGGGAGCAAGGGCAGGAGGGCTATCACCGCTGCCGTACCACAGGGCGCGGGATTGCAGAGCCGTGCGTGGTGGCTCTCCCCAACACAGGGAGCGCCGCCGTTCTTGGGTGGGGGGCTCGAGCAGCTGCGGCTCCTCAGGGACCGGCCTCCTCCACAGCTCCGGTCACACCAGGACCAGGGGCTCCAGCGTGACCAGCCTCCGGGCACTGAATGGGTCAGAGAAGGGCCGCACAAGGGTCTGGCTCAGGCAGGGACCCCCACGTGTTCCCCGAGCCTGGGGCGAGGTCCCATGCTGGAGATGGAAGGGACTGGGGTGGGGTGGGGCCCTGATGCTAAGGAAGGGCAGACCTGCCAGGCGCTCACCGCCCACCGCACCTGGGCAAGCTCGCAGGTTGCAGAAGCGGCGTTCCTGGTAGGCTGTAAGCACGTCGGGGCACCAGTGTCCACCGGGCCCTGGGGGGCGGTAGGCCCGCAGGCGGCGCTGCTGGCCCACCCCACAGCTGCGGGAGCACGGCTCCCACGGGGCCCAGGCGGTCCAGGAACAGTTCCCAGCCACACAGCCGGGGCCCGGGCACAGGGGCAGCTCTGCGGGGGGCACAGGACGCTGCTGAGCTGCAGCCAGCCCCCTGGCCCCCACCCTCCCCGCCCCAGCTCAAGTGCCAACCTCCTCAGCCAGGGCTGGCTATGCCCCATCCTTCCCCTCTTTCAGATCTGACTCTGACTGTCGTGTGGCTTTGGCAACTGGGCCTCAGTTCCCCACTCTCGGGGCAACAGTGGCGCAGGGCGGGGAGACAGTAGTCCCAGACTCCCAGGGTGGCTGAGGGATTTGGATGGGACCTTTGTTGGGGGGAGTGTTTGGTACCCACATAAGTGAGGATGGGGGGAAGGTGGCAGGGCTCCCCAACAGCTGTTGGGGTTCACAAAGAAGGCCCAGGGTCAGGTTGAGAACTCCATATTTGCACAAGGAGTACTAGACGTGGGGCTTGGGGCTGGATGTTGGCTGCAGTTAGAATGACACGTTAGAGGGGAGGCTCAGGGTCCAAATCCAGGGCAGGGTCAGAGGTCAGGACCGGAAGGCGCACCTGTGCAGGAAGGCAGGTTGCAGGGGCGCTCCTGGGAAGCGGCACCCCCGGTGCAGTTCGCCAGGCAGAGGCGGCTGCGGCTGCGCCAAGCGGGGTGAGCCGGATCTGTGCAGGTGCCGGAGCAAGGGGACCACGGGGACCACAGGCCCCAGCCGCCTTGGGTGGGGAGAGGAGACCCCCGGGAAGTCAGCCCTGGGCTCCTGGGCTCGAAGCAGGGCTGGGGAGGGAGGAGGCCTGGGGCTTGCTCTTCCCAGAGGGAGGGGTGCAGGGAATCGGGGTGGGAACCTGGGGAGTCTGATACCTGGAAGGCCTGTCGCTGGCTCCACTGTGGACCCTGCAGCCCCTGTGCCAAAGGAAACCTGCTCAGAAGTGTTTCCCAGACAGAAGTGCACGAGGCCCAAGCCCCAGGGCCGGTGGTCAAACCTGTCGCTCTCTGGTTCAGCCCAGACACCCCAGGCCCCAAGCACAGCACCTGCTCACGGTAGCAAGGCCTTTGCTCAGGCTACGCCTGATTCCTGGCATCCCTTCCTCCAACACTCGTCTGAGTCCTCTCCATCCCTCAGACCCCCTCAGATGCCACCTCCTCCAGAAAGCCCTCCTAGACCATACCCCTAGGAGAATTCTCAACCTCCTCCATTTTCCCGAGCACACGCACTCTCCTACAGGGCACACCCCCCATGCCAAAATGGGTTATCTGAGCTCCTGGACTCCAAGGTCAGGGTCCTCACTCCCCCACCCAACCCCCAACACACATTCGGCAAGAGTTCCAGAAATTTGGTTGAATGTGTCTGAATAGAAGAGAAGCGCTGAGCTAGACCCAGAGTGGGGATGGACAGACAGGAAAGGACAAAGTGCCAGCCAGTCGCCTCCCACCCCGCCCCGCTTCCCTTACCTGGGCACTCTGGGCTGGGGCAGTGCTCGAGGTCCCAGCGGGGCCCGCGGCAGCCCTGGCCACCAGGAGCGGGCGTGGGGAGCACACACTGGCGGCTGCGGGCGCGGGTGCCCAGCCCACCACAGGAGCGGGAGCAGGGGCCCCACGGACCCCAGGAGCCGAAGCCCCCAGCAGCAGCCTTGGAGCAGGTCCCCACGGAGCAGGATAGCTTCCCGTGTGCACAGGAGCTGGGGAGAGGGTGTGAGGATGAGGGGCCAGCAGCTCGGACCCCAGGAGAAAGGGGTCCTGGCAGACACATCAGCCCCCAAGGGCAAGGAGACAGAGCTAGGGTGAGCCCAGGGTCAAGTGGCCAGGGCTGGGGGGTGCAGGGCCACCCAGGGCCCCTCGACACATCCTCTCACCCCTAACCCTCAAATCCCCCTCAAATCCTCTACACGCTCATCATCCCCCTCAAATTCTCCCCACCTCAAATCTCTCACACCCTCACCAGTTGTGACAGCCTGTACGGAGGCTCTGACCCGAGCCCAACTCATCGCCAGGCCCAAGAAGCTGACTGTTCTCTCCCAGAACAGACAGGTGAGCCCCCGGGTCAGCGGCGGCAACTCGTAACCCCTGCAGCCACGAGGCGGTGAGCACACAGGGGCACTCCTAGGACGGGGGAGAAAGTGCAGGGACACGGGCTGGAGCCACCTGCCAGGGGCCAGTCCTGCCCCACCCCCACCCCCACGGACATCCTCAGAAGTGGGGTGGGAAGGATGCTCTGGACAGCTCTGGGCCCTAAGACTGCACTTCCAGTAGCAAGTGGGACTGTGTATCTGCGTCAGGGAGCTGACCATGAGCAATGTAAGGCTATGGCTTGACCGGAGCTGGACAGGCACCTTCCCGATCAGAGCACTTAGCCAGGACGCGGCAGGGTCAACAGAGGCCATTTACAGGATGGGACCCACGAGAGGGGAGCGAGGGAGGCGGAAAGGGCCTTAGCCAGGAACGGGGACACCTGCGTTTGAGTCTAGCTCTGCTGGGAACTGTCCCCTGACTCGGTGTGTCCCTTCCCCTGCCCGGGGGCTCAGGGTCACCAGCTCTAAGTCAGGACACTTAGAGGCTGTCCAGAGGCCATGGGGTCTTCAGAGGTGAGAGCTGTCGGGGGAGGGGAGGGCCCTGGGCTTCTGGCAGGGGGAGTCCTAACCTGGACACAGGCTGAGCGGTGCAGGAAGGTGCCCTCGGGGCAGTGACAGCCCTCCTCGCAGCCAGCAGAGAAGCAGCCCACCTGCCCAGTGACGTGGGCGCAGGAGAAGGGGCACCCTTCGCTGGGCTGGCACTCGCGGTACAGACGCCCGGCCGGGCAGCCTGCCTCTGAAGGGGACCCCGAGTGAGCACCTGTGCCATGCCGCTCTCACAGCCTCCTGTGCCCCCTCCGCTCACCCCAGTGCCCATCCCCTCCAGTGTCCCCCCAGAGTCATGCAGACCACACCCTCCCTGAGCCGGGCCCTGGGTCACGCCCGCTCCTACAGTCTCCCCTGCCCCCCACATCCGCCTGCTTCCTCCTCTATTTGCCCACCACTGGCCTGGGTGAGGGGTGGCATGTGGCGATGGGGTGGGAGAGGTCAAAAGGCAACCTGTGAGTCAGGGTCAAAGGCCAGGATGAGGATCAGGAGTGACAGAGCCTGGGCCGGGGCTCACCTCTGCAGACCTGGGTGCGGCAGGTGCGGCTCTGGCGGGCAGGCCCCGGGCAGGGGGGCCGCGGGCAGCGGCGGGAGCGCAGCTGCTCCCCTCCACCACAGGAGACGCTGCAGTCCTCCCAGGGGCCCCAGGAGCCCCACAGCCCCGGCCCTGAGCAGGCGGGCACCTCCTGGCACTGAAGGATGCCTGCCACGCAGGTGCTGGGGACAAGGGTGGGCAGTTAGAAGACAGGGCCCTCCTGCCCGGCTGGCAGCCCAAGCCTCCCTGGCGCTCTTGGCTCACCAGTTGTCACACGGCCCCGTCACCACCTCGCCGGGCTCCAGGCTCTCCCAGGAGCTGAGCCCAGACCCCGCGGAGCGGCTCTGATTCTCAGGGATCCCTGAGGGCACAGGAGGGGGGGGCAGGCGCTTCAGATGGCTCAGCCAATCACCAACCCTGCTCAGGGCTCTACCCCGCTGTCTCCACCCACAGGGACCTGGGTCTTGGCAGGCAGAGGACACAGAAGCCCCAACGGGTACTAGCCCTGGAATGTGGGAGTTGCCCATTCCCATCCCGCAGTCCCAGGCTGGCCCCCATGGGCAAAGTGGCAGGGGCCAGGCGGGAGGGCGCTGCTGTGCTCGGGGGCAGGTTGGGGGAGGCACCGACCTATGGCTCCAGGCTGGTACTGGCAGCGGCACTGGGTGGGGGCCACGCAAAGGCCGTCCTGGGACAGCTGGCCATGGGGGCACCCACAGCTGGGCTGCTGGCAGCCCGTTGAGTCTGGCTGGCACTCAACCCCAGGGGACAGGTCCTCACAGGAGCGGGGGCAGGGCTGCCCACAGGGGAGAAGATCCTGGCCACCTGTACAGTCTGCAGCAGGAGGGAAGCAGAGAGGGTGGGTTTGGTGGGGTCCACCCTGGGGGGGGCATCCCAAGAGTTGGGTGACCAGCCTTCCCTCCATGCCCACCACCTGCTAGGACCTTCACTTGCCCAGTTCCATGGGGTGAGTGCCCTAAGGGCTCTCCCTCAAAGAAAGTGGCATGCATGTGTGTATGCGGTGGCTGGGGGCGGGGGGCGTCAGATGCAGGGGGTCAAAGGTCAGAGGTAGCATCTCCCTAGCCTTACAAGCCACCACCACCACCCGCCATCTCCACAGAAGTCCTCACCTGTGCACTGAGTGGAATTGCCCTGACAGGGGCGACTCTGCCTGTGGCCCCCAGGGCAGGGCCGGCCTCCCTCAGAGGTGGGGGGCCAGCTACACGCTCGGCTGCGATGGGACTGCCCCAGGCACATGTCACAGGGAGACCATGGTCCCCACGGGCTCCAGGCTCCATCCACTGCAGCAGAAATACAAAAGCATCCCTTTGCCTTGGGAGGCCCGAGAGGTCCCAGCCCACTGGGATTGGAGCCGCCTGGTGGGGCGTCTCACCTGGGCACTCGAGGGGGCTGGTGCAGGTCTCCCTCTGATGCTGGGCCCCCGCCTCCCCTGCCTCCCCGGGGCACGGGGCCCCGCCATGCTGTGGAGCCGGGCAGCTGCAGGCCCTGGAGCGGGTCCTCATCTGGCCCCGGCAGGGCTGGGAGCACGCCGTCCACTCTGACCACGGGCACCAGGCACCAGGCACTGTGGGGGTAAATGGTGAGCCCTGGGGTGCAGCCATCCCTCCCCCGGTCCCAGCCCTCCCTACGCCCCAGGACACTGCTTTTCCTCACCTCGCTCTGAGCAGGGTACATACCTGGGCAAGGCAGGTCTGTGCAGGTAAGCCGGCCCTCGGAGCAGGTGCTGGGCGGGGCATGCAGGCACAGAGAAAGAGGGCAGCTCACTCGCATCGTGCCCTCCACACACGCCCCTCCCCCGTCTGCCTCCCCTTCCCCTCTCCCCCACCTCCAGCCTCTGAGGTCTCAGTCCCCCTCCCTACTCTCAGCACCTCTAGCCCCTGCTCCCTGACCCACTCCAGGCACACTCAGGTGTCCCGCGGACTCGGCCCTATGGGGAAGTGACCGCAGGTCATCTGCAGCTGAAGGAGGTCAGACAGCAGGAGGAAACACCACACCGCCACCCCCTGCCCCCTCAAAGCACAAGCCCAGCTCTTCAAAATCTCCCAGGTCCCCGGAGCTGGCTGCCTCAGTTTCCTCACCTGTCGGACCAGGGATTAGGGTACCTGCTGCATCTTCTCAGGGCTTGTGGGAGCCTAGCTTGCATCAGTTGAGACTGGGAGAGCTCAGGTGTGTGAGACACGGAGTGGACTAGCCCTGCCCTCACGCGTGGCATCCTGCCCGCACGCCACCCCCGCCCCCACCGGCCCTCACCAGTAGTTGCAGCCGTCAGGCTTGGCCAGCTGGGCGCCTGGACGGTGCCGCTCCCCAGTCAGCAGGTCCAGGCAGCTGCAGTGACCGGGCTGCACGCAGACGGTGCCGTCGGCACTCAGCACCTGGCCTGGGGGGCAGTAACAGCCGGGCTGGCAGCTCCAAACGCAGTGCTGGGGGACAAGGAAGGGAGGGTCCGGGTCAGTGGAAAGCCGGAGGCCCAAGGGGACTGCTGCGGGACGGAAGGGCTGCCTGGGAGCCACGATAAAGTGAAGGAGGAGGCTGGGGGCAGGGAGGGGCGCAGAGGGGAGGAAGTGCGATGCTCCTGGTCATAGCTGTCTTTTCTAGACACAGTTTATGCTGAGTTTCCACTGGTGTTTCTCCTCCAGGGAAGGAGTGTGGGGAAGGGACAGCCTGCGAAGAGCTTCCCTGAATGGAGTATCCTCCAGACGTTGGACCCGTGGAGGGTTGAGTGGGGACCAAGGCAGATCTCCTAGGACGGAGGGAGCCAGGGACCGGAAAGCTGGAGGAAGCGGCAGGCATTTGGGAAGGCGCCCGGAACTCCTGGGAGAGGTCTGGACCAAGCACCGTGTCCTGGTCCTCCCGCCTATGTGTGGAGCCTCCCGTCCCCCTTGGACAGGCCCAAGCAAGGCTTCTCAAAGCGCCGTCCCTTTGCCCTAGCTGTTTGCTCCAGCATCTTTTGACTCAAGGCCGCTTCCTCACCACTGTGCAGGCGCCACTGGACCGCGCCCACCCCTGGCGGCAGCTGGCCTGGGTCCCTCTCCATGGTCCTGTACTGGCCCCGCGTCCCGGCAGGCGCTTGCGCACTCACGCACGCACAGGGTCAAGGTCTGGGCACCAACGCGCCGGGGCGGGGGGCTTCGGATGGATGATCCATCAAAAGGACTGCCCTTTTCCTGTGTGTTCCTGCTGTTTCTATCATAAAATGTGTCAACCGAGAAACGTATATGCTGTGTAAGGACAAGGGATGCTGGATGAGGCTCACTCCTGCTGCTCTCTAGAATCAGGAGCCAGGCCAGCTGGGCGCTGACCCCTTTCCTTCCCTCCAACCGCAGACGGCCCCAGATCAGAGCGGCCACACCCTGACATGCCGTCTGGCAACGTGACCATCAGGAGCCCAGACTCACCACGAGGTCATCGCAGGAGCGAGGGCAGGGAGGGCCACAGGCGCTGTATTCCGCCCCTTCGATGGCGGTACAGTTGGTCACTGCGGGGGGTGTGGGGGGGTGGGGGGAGGGCACCAGGTGGGTTGACAGCTGTGCGGGTCACTCTCCCGGCCCCTCCCACCTCCCTGTTCGCCTCCCCAGAATGCCCCCTGCAGCTTTCCCATCTCTCCTCCTTGACCCCCACTGCCATCCCTGGCAGGTACCTGGGCATGGCAGAGCCTGGCAGGCCGCCCCCTGGGCCCGAGGCCCCTCACAGTAATCCCCCAAGCCCTGGGGTGGGGGCTGATCACAGGCTCGGCTCCGGCTCCGGAGACCCCCTCCACAGCTCCGGCTACAGCTGGACCAGGGTCCCCAAGGGCCCCAGCCTCCAGCTCCTGGGGAACAGAAGAGGGAGCAGTGGCGAGGGGCTGGGCTTGACTGGGGCAAGGCAGTGGGTACATCTGGGCTCCACAGGACTCACGGTCACACTCTGGCAGGAGGCAGGGCTCCTCCTCTGCCTCAAGGCCTGGGCAAAGAGGGGGCACCGAGGCCAGCAGGGGTGGCGGGGCCATGCTGGATGGCGCCACACTGGGGGGCCCGGTGCAGAAGCGGTGTCTATGGCGCCGGGCTGGGCCACAAGAGGCCGAGCACTCGCTCCACGGGGTCCAGGGTGACCACGTGGGCTGACCTGGGGTGCACAGCAGGGAGAGGCAGAGAGGACAGAGTGATGGAAGGCTGAAGGGGCCCAAAGGGCGGGGAGCAGAGTTCGGTGCACAGGACAGGCCGCCCCCTCCCTGTCCCCCTCTCCCAAGGGCTTTCCTCCCCAGTGCTACCCCCGTCCCACCCCTGCACAGACCCACTCTGGCGGGGCAGGGGAAGTGAAGTCAGGAGAGGCCCCCTTCTCACCCTCCTCACAGGGCCAGGAGGTGCAGTTAGTGATGAGCCCAGAGACACAGGAGCTGGTGGAGAAGCAGCAGACGGTGGGGGAGCTCTTACAGGCTGAATGTGTCCCCTCAGATTCATGTGTTGGAGCCCTAACGTGTGAGCGTGACTGCAGAATTATGACCTTGTTTGTAGGGGGGGGGGGTCTTTGCAGAAGTGATCAAGTTAGAATGCAGCCGTTAGGGTGACCCTTCTACAAAGGTACAGACAGAGGGGATGTGAAGACCCAGGGAGGAGACGGCCATGTGAGGCAGGTGAGAGGGATGCAGCCACAGGCCAGGGGAGGCCAGAAATTGCCCACAAACTCCACGAGACGAGCGAGACTGGGAACGCCCCAGCAGACGGAGATGCGTGGGAAGAGGGAGACTGGGAGGAGGGGGCAGGCGAGGGGCACACGCAGGCTTGCTGAACACTGTGCCTGTGGGAGGGGGGCGTCTCTGTTTCCCATGGAGGCCAAGACTCCCCCACCCCCTAATGCAGAGGAGAGACAGAGGGTCCTTGGGGTCACAGGGCCATTGCAGGGGGCGGCAGCCTCACCAATTCTCACATGGACGAAGCACAGCACTGCCTGGGGGGTGGAGGCGTCCCCCGTAGGTGCAGGGGCAGTCCCGGGTGGGCACGCACACGTTGTTCTGGAATTAAAAACCCCCCACTGCCTTCTGGTTTCCAGTGCAGTCTGCCCACGCTCCCCAAAGCAGAGCTCAGCACCCACCTGGCAGGCGCCCACCCTCAAATGTCATGGATGCTCCTTCCAAACACCCATTTCTTCCCAATTTCCAGTATTGGGGAAATGCACACCAGCAGGTGCAAGGGCCAGGGGGAGGGGCATGGACCCCCGATTTCTGGGAGAAAAGACCTGATGGCCACTCGCCCAGGGTCACGTGCTGGTCATGGGGCTGACGGAGCAGAACCACGTGCCCCGAGTTCAGCGCTCTGTCCTCAACCCTGCAGGCTCTCCCTGCCTCCTGCCCCACACTCTTGGCTTTGCCCCTGCCCAGGCCCTGAGGAGGCCAGGCAGGGGACACTCACCAGCAGGAGCATCCCGGAAGGGCAGTAGCAGCCAGGGTGGCAGGGCTGGTCAGCCCCTCTCGGGGCGCCGAGCTCTGCACAGGACGCAGGCCCCTGGGCACAGTCCAGCCACCGCTTGCCTGGGGGGCACACACCGGGCACTGGCCCTGGGGGACACAAGTTGACAGCTCAGCCAGGCACATTCAATTCCCCCCCAGGGGCTCCCCCCCGGGGGGGACACATCAGCTGTAGCTGCGGTCGGGAAGGTCATGGGGCTGCCCGGAAGCTCCGGGAGAGGAGTTCCTAGGGGGACAGGGAGGAGTTGATGGAGCTCTGGGAGGGGTAGGGAGGAGAAGGTGGGTGCCCTCACCCGCACAGGGCTGCAGACCGCAGGTGGAGAAGTCCATGGGACTGGGCCGGCCACTCCCTCGGGTGCGATTCCGGTAGCCGCCCCCACAGGGCACGGAGCACGGAGACCAGGGGCCCCATTCCCCACCAGGACCTGGGGTGACACCCAGGTCACTGTAGGCCCTGCCTGTCACACCCAGGCCCCCGGTCACTCCGCACCCCGGATCCCAGGCCCCAGCAGCTTCACATTCACCTCTGGACACCTCACCCCTCCTCAGGAGGCCTCAAGACTCCATCTGGAACAGGGCCTCCAGCGAGGACCCCTCTTAGAGCTCCTGGGGAACCACACCCTCGTGCCATCTCCTTGGACAGGCCCTTGCACCTGTCCCGGGGTCCAGGGCAGGGAGTCCCCAGGTTTGAGGACCCCAGTCGTGGCTCTCACCTCCGCATGGCTGCAGGCTGCAGAATTCAGCCTCCATGTTGGGGCCCTGGCATGCAGCCCCCCCAAAGGCAGCTGGGGGAGCCGTGCCTGCCCGGAAGCGCCACCGAACACCCACGTTACAGCTGCGGCTGCAGAGACTCCATGGGGTCCAGGGGCTCCAGCCACAGGCCACTGCCAGGGTGGGTGCAGGGGAGAGACACAGGATGTTTGAGACAGGTCAAGTCCTCCCTGGACCCCAGCTTCCTGAGGGCACCCCCAACACCACCAGGTTGATTACTGAAGGGACCAGCATCCCTGAGACCCAACCACTGCCAATTCCTTGGCCCCGAGCATGGGGGTACCTGGGCAGGGCTCCGAGGCACACACCATCTCACCAGAGATACAGGTGCTGCAGAGAGAGGACCCAGGGAGGCCACAGTCAGCCTTCCCCTTGCAGCCCTGTGTACCTGCCCCCAGGGAGAAGAGGCCGGGACGTGGTGTCCACCACACAGAAGAGGAACCCAAGGGTCTGGGAAGTAAAGCAAGTTGCCCTACGTCCCACATGGAGTTCATGAGTGACCAAGGATTCTGACCCAGCCTCCCCGCCAATTCCACCCTCCGTGAGCTCCCTGACACCTCTAGGCACCGTGCTGCCCTCTGTCCCATGGTTTTATTGCCTTGATAAAAAGAATTTGCCTTTTTGTAATTTTATTCCATTTATGTTTATTAAACACTGTAGAGATGATTTTGAGTGACTCTTCCAGGCCAGTTAGGAGCTGCTCAGAAGGAGTAGATACTAGTTTGAGTCTCCTGGATTTCTCTTTTGAAGTTTTCCTCCTTTTTGTTTTTCTCCAGTAAATGTTTCAAAACCCACTCATCAAAAATGTTGACATATCAGAAAAAAAAATCTAAGAGAGAAAAGGAAAACGAGAAAGGGGCAGGGTAGAGAGGAAGAATGAAGGAGGGGGTTGGGGGAGGACCAGAGCATAGAAAGTAAAAAGGAAGATAAAAATGAACTGAATAAAGAAAAATAATAACAAAAAAAGGAATGGGGCTAGTGCCCCCTCTGCTGGCGGAGTCCTGGTATCAGCTTTGTGAGGGGCGCTTCAAGGTTTCGGAGCAGATATCAAGTGGGTCCCAGGAAGTCAATTATACTCAGGAAAGAGAAACGGAGGCAACTGGAAGGAGAACGTAGACCTGCTCCCCTAACTCTAGGCTCTCAGTTCAGTGGCTCAGTCGTGTCCGATTCTTTGCCACCCCATGGACTGCAGCACGCCAGGCCTCCCTGTCCAGCACCAACTCCCAGAACAACTCTAGGCTCTAGTTCCATCATAAATCGCCTCCCACAACTGAGCCTCGGTTTCCCCGTAAGTAAACGAGCTGGACAGTTACTACAGACGCCCGCTGCTCCGGGCTTCACATCAGGATGGAAGCATGCTGAGCACCCCCGCCACTGGTGGGAGTCCATGCCCACCCACCCCGTGGCTACGAGCCTCCCCGCTCCACGCTCCTCGACCCTGGTGCCCACCAGTTGCCGCACGAGTCCAGCCGGGCCACTGCTCCAGGGGCATAGAGCTGCCCGCGCAGCTGGCAGGGGCACTGACTCGGAGGCAGGCAGCTGCTGTTGTGCAGGAAGAGGCCCTCGGGACAGGCGCAGCCCGCGGTGCAGACGCCGGTGCACTCCACCCCAGGGCCCCGCGCCAGGCACAGCCGGAGGCACGGGCCCCCCTCCCGGCGGCACTGCTCTGCTGAGCGGAACACCATGTCGCCCGGGCACTGGGCTACACGGGGAAGACAGAGCGGGTCTCAGCAGGGGACACGCCAGAGGGCCCGGGAGATGGGAGGGTGTGTCGGGGGCGGGGCAAGGGAGCTGGGGGCTGGAGGAGACGGGAAATCGGGCCAAGTCAGCTCAAGGCACAGCCTGTCCTGGAGGCAGAGGTTGGTACCAAGCGAAGGTGGGTGGGGAGAAGGTCAGCACCCCCCGAGGCCGGCTGGTTGACGCGGGCAGAACGGGAAGGGGACATTCACCTGTGCAGGGTTGCGTGTTGCAGTCCCTGGTCTGGCTGTGGGGTCCCTGGCACCCGGGGTCCCCAGGAGCCGAGGCAGAGCACCCGCGCCCTCTGGTCTGGACGCCCCCATTACATGGGGCGGAGCAGGCGGACCAGGCGGACCACTGACCCCAGACACCCAGCCCTGGGAGGAAGAGACAGCCAACAACGGTCAGGGACGTGGCAGAGATGCGGGATGGTCAGGGTGGCATGGGGGGTCCGGAGGTCTGCAGGGTCTGAACGGCAGCCTCGGCCCCCACCACACTCACACCTCCAGGGCTGCCCCCAACACGCCTTCAGGCCAGGCCCACCCTGTGCATCCCCCGCTGGGCTTCTGGGGGGCCTATGACTGGGGGCCAGAGAGAAGCTTCTGGGCAACAGCCAGGTTTGCCCCCACCCTTCCCGAAACGTTCTTCTCTTCATCTGTGCCTCACCCCACTCGAGGGCCCCCCCTCAGAAGGTGCCATACCTAGGCACACAGGGGGGCTGCAGGGCTCCTCCTGGGTGGCCTCTCCTGGGCAGGACATGTCCCCGGGGCTGGGGCAGAGCCGGGAACGGCTGCGCAGGGCTGGGCCTCCTCCAGGGATGAGGCAGCTCCTAGAGCAGGCGGACCAGGGAGCCCAGCGTGTCCAGCCCGGCACCTCTGCAAGGAAAAGGGTGGGAGATTGCATGGGGCCCTGCAAGCCAGGGGTACCTCAGGACAACCAGGGTGAGGTCCGAGAAGCTACAGGGGCAAGAGAAGGGCTTGTGAGGGTGGGCGTGGTCTCTGCCCCTGCGGGACTCCCACCGTGGACCCAGGTCTCTCAGAGCTTAGCCTCCTGCTGAATCTGGTTTGCGTAAACTCTGGGAGTCGGTGATGGACAAGGAGGCCTGGCGTGCGGCAATCCATGGGGTTGCAAAGAGTCGGACACGATTGAGTGACTGAACTGAACTGAATCTGGTTCACTAGGCCCCCACCTCTATCTGGGGGCCTGGCAGGTACCTCCACAAGCCCACGCCCAACCTCACGTTTTCTTCCAGAGCCTTCTAAACAATGGTCCTTCATTCAGCCTCAGTGAGGAAATCCTAGAGACCCCTCAGCCAGCCAGCTGCCATTCTCCAACAGCCCCTCCTTCCTTCTCCTGCTCAGAACCTGCACCCAGATCCCCTGGGCCCCCAGCTGCACCCCAACTTCCCTGCTCTCACCCTGCCCAGTCGCCTGCTCACAAAAGACCCAGAGACCTCCGCTGGGATGGCTCTGGGGGCCGCCCCGGCCGTGGAAGGAGGGCAACAGTCTTGGGCTCCAGGAGGTCCTGAGTTAGCTCCCTCTTCCTGCACCCAGCCCCCAGGTCGTCTCATGCCCCCATCCTGCTGTCAGACACTTGTGCCCCCCCAGGCCTTTATCTCCTCCCGGGGGCACCTCCTGAATGGGGGGCTTTGCTGACCACCCAGGACTGATCACCCAGCAGAGTGACCAGCAGGCTCAACCCAGCCGCGCTCTCCTGGCAGGAATCTGGAGGAAGGAGGCTGGCAGGGACCCACCTGCCCCACACGCCGAGTAGCAGGCCTGAAGCTCCTGCCTCTGGCCCTCACACGGGGAACCCCCCGAAGCAGCCGGAGGGTTGGAGGGGGACCTGAGGAGAGAGGCAGCTTGGGCACTGCTCCCCGCCCCGCCCCTCGCCCCCCACCCCCACCCCGAGGCCCTCCGCTCACCCGCCCCATCCCTTCCAGTTCCATGGCCCCTCTGCCCGCACACCTGAACCGGGCCCTCACGCCAGAGCCACAGGAGCGGTCACAGGGACCCCAGGACGACCAGGCTGACCAGCCGCAGGGCACGGGGCAGCCCCCTGGTTCACACAGCAGGGCCCCCTTCTCACACACGCTGGGGGGGTGGCGGGGGTCGAGGGTGGAGGTCAGGACCGGAAGGCAGGGAGTGGCCCCTGACCCCGCCCCGGCCCCCCCACCTCCAAGGCAGGTAGGCGCCCTGACCATCGGCTGCAGTTGTCCAGGAGGAAGGGCACCCCTGGCTGCTGTAGCTCTTCGCCCACAAGGCAGGGGCACTCGGAGAGGGGCAGGCAGCCCGCGTCCTGGAGAAGGAGCCCGGGGGGGCAGCGACACCCTGGGTGGGGGAGGGGGCAGCAGGGAGGAGTGGAGACGGAGGGCTGGTGGGCCTGCTGGACGCCCACACTCCCCCCACCACCCCCGAGGGCCTTGCCCGCAGCACCCCTGCTTGCTGAGTGCGCCTCACCCTCCAGACAGAGTCCGCTGCAGCTCCTGTTGGCCTCAGGATCCAGGCAGGAGGGTGGGCACAGTGGCACCAGCCCCTTCCGGCAGAGTTCAGCACTCACATGCACGCGGCCCTGCCCGCAGCCTGGGGGATGGGAGGGGAGGATGGACACCAGGCAGGAGGCACTGAGAGGCCCAGCGACGGGTCCCACAGCCCCACCCCCACCCCGGGGCTCCCAGCCCAGCTCCTCTCACCTGTGCCACCTGCACAGGGCTGCAGGCCACAGGGTGTCCTCTCTTGCGGGGCCCCGGGGCAGGGGTCACCACCATTCTTGGGCGGGGGGTCCACACAGCTTCTCCGACGACTCCGATGGCCGCCCCCACACGAGACGCTGCAGGGCCCCCAGGCCTCCCACTCAGCCCACGCCCCAGCCACTGCAAGGGAACGGGAGGAAGAACGGGGGTGAACCAGGCAGTGAACCCCAAGAGCTGCCACCCCGCTAGAGAGCAGGGCCAAGGGGCCGAGGAGTCTGGGCAGTGGCCAGCGGGGTGGCTTAAGGCAGCACCCCGAGGACTCCGCAGCTTCCTCTCGTGTCCCAGGAAAGCCCCCTTAGGTGGGTAGGGCGGGTGATGTGTGGAAAGGCCTCTGGGGATCAAGGCTCTGGTCCCCGAAAAGGAATCCCGGGGTGGCGCGCCCCCTGGAGGCAGCGGTGAGAAGCAGGGTTACAAGGGCTGCCTGCTGGCCGAGGAAGCCCCGCGTGGGAAACCCTGGATGCAAGGATGCGGCGGGCTGGGGCCCCTCCCTCGGATCTGCTGAACAAAAGCGCCGCGGGGCCTCGGGCGCAGAGCCCGGGACCAGCGGGGCCGCCTGTTCACAGCCTTCCTCTGGGGCCGCGGCTCCGGTTCCCACACTCTGGCAGGAAGGGGGCCGGGCGGGGAGCCGCCTTTGGACAAGCCCTCAGGGGGGAGGCGAGGCTGGGATGTCAGAGGGGGCTGTCCTCCTACAGTCCTGGAGCCGGACACACGGGTCCCAAGGGGGAGCAGGAGCATCTCCTCGTGAGGGTGTCCCACCTTCGGGGGGGGTGTTGCGGGGAGGCCTGGGAGGGGAGGCCGGTTACCTGGGCAGGCCTGCACGAAGCAGGGCTGGCTGCGGAGCCGGTCCGATGGGCAGCTGCCCCCGGGCAGGGGCGGCCGCAGCAGCTCCCGGCGCTGGAAGGCGAGGCCCAGGCCACAGCTACGGCTGCAGCTGCTCCAGCCAGACCAGGACGACAGGCCACAGTCCACTGCAGGGACAGACAGGTGGGCCTGGTTCAGAGAGGGGCTCACGCGGGAGCAGGCCCTCCCCAGGGAGCACCCTGACCTGACCCGGACCAGCCTCGCCCCTACCACAGCCATTCTCATCCGAGCCGTCCTGGCAGTCCAGCTGCAGGTCGCAGCGCCGCTCGGAGGGCAGACACTCCCCACTGCCACAGGTCAGCTGGCTCGGCGAGCAGAGGCCCCTGGAGGCCGGCAACTCTGGCAGGGCGGTGGTGGGCACGGTGAAGGGCATGGTGCCCGCTGCCTGTGCTGGAGTTGGGGAAGGGCAAGGACACAGGTGATTCTGGCCAGTGATAAACCAACCCCTTCAACCCCAGGCCCAGCGCAGAACTGAACCTGCTGACCCTAGCCTGGCCTTCCCTTCCTCCTGATTCTTCCCACACCCACCCAGCCCAGCACCCGGGCTTCTCTCTGCTATGAGTGGGGTGGTCTTCCGTCCACACACCATCTCACAGTCTGTTTGTCGACAGCTCTTGGAGTGTCCCAAGAGAAGCCAGTTCACTCCCCAGGTATCCCTTCCTGATGGATTCCCCCTGGAGTAACTGGCTAACACTCCATCCTTCCCGTTATTGGCTAATACTTGATCGCTCTTCTCTTGATTGAAAGCTAGGCTTTGAGCATAGTGGTCTACTCTGATGGATGCATAGATGGATAGATGAACAACCTTCAAGGTCAGAGAGGTTTTATAAAACCCCTATCCCAAGCCCCCCCTTCACCAACCCCCAAAACACACACTGCTGGTTGTTTTAACCCATTCAGTTTCCTTCCACTCCCCGTGGCCACTAGACTTTCCCAGGACCTTCTCATATATGCCAGAAACGGAGGCAGGCACCTCCCCAAACCTACAGCCATCTTGCCATTACGACCCACATGGCATCAGACTCTCCAGGGTGCTCACCGCACGGCCTCTCATCAGAGCCATCCAGGCAGTCGTCTCTCCCATCACACAGCTGCTCCAGCTCCACGCAGCCCAGGACCTCGCAGGGCACCTGGCCTGGGCTGCACCGCACGGGCGGGAAGGGCCCTGGGGTGGTGCTCCGTCCTGCGGGCGCCACCGCAGGCAGCTGACCAGCCATCGCCCCCTCCCCAGCCCTGTCCTCTCTCCTCTGTCACCTCCTACCACCCCCTAGCCTCCCTCCTGACATCCGCTGTGCCCTCCCTTCCTGCCCTTCGTGGGATTACAGAAAAGCAGGGAGCGGTCTCAGGAGACTTGGGTCCTAGGCTTGATCCTCCCAAGCCCCTGAGCTCAAGCCGTGTGACCTGCAGCAAAGCAGCCAAGCTCTCAGGGGCTCAGTTCTTCCACAGGGAAGCTGTCTCTACAGGGCAGGAGGCATCTCACCAGCAGGGACCTCGGGTGTCATCATGGGGTGCAGGGGCAGCATCGTCACAGCTGCCATTTCTGGTCTCAAGGCCTGCACTTCCGGTTGGGAGGTGGGGCTTGGGGTCGCAGTCTGCACAGATCCCCCAGGACTTGGGTGAGGTTCGGACCCAAGACTCGCTGGCCCCTTGCCTAGGGGAGCAGGAGGGAGGGGGAGCCCGTCAGTTCCGTCCCTGAGATGAGGCTGACGTGGGCCCTCCAGAGGGTTTTCCAGGTCTCGGGGTGGTGACAGGTGACACCCCACCTTCCGAGGGGCTTCAGATCAAAATGGAAAGGGGACTCGGTCGTCCCAGGGGCACAAGAAGGGTTTTAACTGAACGCAGAAGAAAAGCTGAGTTTTGAGTGAGATGTGTACTCTCCACTCACAAAGACACACACAGCAGCCTCCAAGTGAAACTCACTATAAAGTCAACGTTTATGGAGAAATGCAAACGGCAGCAGGAGGAGCCGCCCGGCCAGAGACTCAGCACCAGCCCTTCGCTGCAGGTACAGAGAAATCGGCCGGGAGCCTCCTGGCAGCTACAGGGAAGAGAGGGATGAACCTATTTTGTACAAGAGATTCATGCTTAAGAAGACAGCCTTTTTTCTAGAACCAGACTTGGGATGAGAGGAGACTTCGTCATGGGAGTCTGCATTCCGTGGACCCGAGCAATGGTTCAAGTGGCTTCATCTGCTTCTCACAAGAGACACAGAAGCACCGCTAGCCAGGCTTCCGAATAGCTATCCTCAGAACTTTCTGGAAGGGACCATAAGTGCTCCTGGGCTCACAGAGGGGGAAACTGAGGCTCTGGGCAGATGGTGAGATGGGCCCAACACGCCCCAAGAGAGAAGGTCACTCCCAGCTGCCCTGATAGCCCTCACCGACTGCCTCCCCAGAAGACGGCTCTCCTGGGCCCTCGTGCAGGTGAAGGGCCAGGCGGCCATGGTTAGGGGGGAGGGCTGGCACACAACGGGAGCCCCTTCCTTGTCCTATTTAGGACCCTGCTAACTGGGTGACCCTGGCTTCCCTGTGCCCACTGACAGACATCTGCTGCCTGCAAACGCTTCTGAAATGGGTGCCTGGCTGGGTGAGTAGAGGGGTGGGGGGGTGGAGGGAGTGCTGGGCGGCAGCCCACAGACAGGCCAGGGGCCTGGGGAAGGCAGCCCCCCGCCTGCAGGGCACATGCTCAGCCCCGGGGACCAGCCAGAAGCCTCACACCCTGGAGTCCAGGACGATGGGCAGAGGCTGGACCTGGCCAAGGAGTCCACAGGGACCATGCCTGCCTCCCTGAGCCCTCCTTGCTCAGTCAGAGGACAAGAAGGGTCAAAAAACTGAACTCCAGAAGGGTAATTGCCCCCTGCCCTGAGAGAACAGGCAGGCGGCAGGGGTCGGGGGTGGGGGGTGGTGAGGCCAGGAAGGTGGCCTGGAGTTTGGGCACGTACCTGTGGGGGGCACGGGTGACCCCCGCCCGGGATGCCAGTGGTCAGCCTCTGCTTCTGCCAGACCCTGCGAAGAGAGGAGATGGTCAGCTGCCGGTGAGGCCCCAGCCCGGCAGTTCAGCCTGGTGTCCAGCTTCTCATCCCCTCCGGGGGTGCACTCGGACCCCCAGCTCCAACCCCCTCCACGGCTCAGGGCGAGGCTGGGGTGTGCAGTCTTGATGTCGTCTCCACACCCCCCAGGTGCCAGGAGTTCAGGAGCTGTTCTTCCTGCCCGCCCAGGGGGGCCACTCCAGCCCTTCTCTCCAAACCTGCATCGCACCCCCAGCACCCATGCGTGTGCCCGAGTGCTGAGGTCACTCTCCCTTCTGGGGTCCCCACCAGGCTGTTCTCCTGTGGGACAAGTGCCCGGCCCCCATCTCTACGTTACCCCCCACCTCCCATCCTTCAAGCCTTGTCCAGGAAGCCTCTGGGGCCTCTGGGCTCGGGTTGGCTCCGAGCACCTGATGCCCTGGTACCGACCTGTGGGTATCGCCATGCTACAGGCACATGGGCCTCTATGCCTCTCCCATCTCCTTGACTCCTCCTGGCCCGGCGTCCACCCAGTGCTCCCTACACCCTCTGGTCCCCAGCCCAGCACCAACCTGGCCCCAGGAGGCTCAAGGCTGAAGCCCCGATGGAGAAAGGAATACCAGGGCTGCACAGGGAGGCCACGCTGGCTGACAGCGTGAAGGGAGCGAGGATCAGGGCTGCTGAGATGCTGGGGTGTCCCGGGCCCTGCGCCCCACCCGCTGGGCCCACGTCTCCCCACACACCTCGCTGGGCTGAGGGGGCAGCTGTCCAGGCTGGGTGGAGGAGGGCGTGGAGCTCCAGGCTGTGGACTCGATTCTGAGAGAAAAATAACCACGGGGGCTCCAGGGGCCCTCCCAGCTTCGGAAGCCCCATCCCGGCAGGGAGTCATCCCTAGGCGGGCCTGGGGAGGGCACTGCCCACTGAGACTAGACATGGGGATGCCCTCCACCGTGGTCCCAAAGGTCAGAGTCCCCTGCAGGGGTTGTTAAGCGGAGGGCTGGGTGCCTCCCGCCCCCCAGTGTCTGCCTCAGCAGGTCCGGGCTGCAGCCTGAGAGTCTGCATTTCTACCAACTTCCAGGCGATGCTGATGGCTCTGGTCCAGGGACCACCCTCGGAGAACCACTGATCTCCAGCTCCAGGACAATGGCACAGAGTCCCACGTGGGAAGAGGCCTCCAAAGGCACCCAGCTGAAGCAACTCAGCACATCCAGGTCCACGGGCACTTTGGGTTGAAGGTGGCACAGGCTCCTCCCACAAGGCTGGGCCCCCCCACCAAGGCTAGGCTGAGCGGCAGGGCGCCCCATACCTGCCAGTGCCTGCGGGCGGGGGCACGCAGCCCTCCTCATCGGAGCCGTCCTCGCAGTCCTCCACACCATCACACGGGGACCCCCTGGGGGTACACTCGCCACTGGCACAGCGGTGCCCAACCCCTGGGCACAGGGGCGCTGCCCGATGGGGACATGACGGGGTGGAGGGGATGGCTGAGGGCTCCTGCCCATCCCTCCTGCCCACTGCCATCTCTCCCTCCCCCAGCCCAGCCTGTACCTGGTTCACAGCCCAGCAGCTCCACCCGCAGGGGGCTACCCAGGTTGGCATCACTGCGGGGGGCAGCCTGGCGGTGCCCATCAGAAGGCCACACCCGGACGTGCCGCGCCTGCACCATCCGGGCAAACATCCACACTGTGGAGGCGCCATCCCAGTTCTCGGGGAAAAGCTACGAGCACAGGGGTGTCTGCTCAGGCTGCCACCGTGACCCTGCCCAGTGTGCCCCCCACCGCCCGTCCCCCCAACCTCCATGGCATGGCATGGACCAGGCCATCCCAGCGCCCATGGTCTCCCAGCATGAGTCATCTGGGCCCCTCAAGGCTGAGGGGCTCCGGTCCTAGTTTCCTGAGGGCAGGGTGCCCACTGCGGTGTCCCCAGGGCCAGGCCAGTGCCCACACGTGGCAAAGAAGGTGAAAATGAAGTCGCCCAGTCATGTCCAACTCTTCGTGACCCCATGGACTGTAGCCTACCAGGCTCCTCTGTCCATGGGATTCTCCAGAGGATCCTCCAGACCCAGGGATCGAACCCACATTGTAGGCAGACGCTTTACCGTGAGCCACCAGGGATGTCAAATACTTAAGAGCAAACATACAGTCTCCCTGAACATAAAGATGTCAGTCGCTCAGTCGTGTACGACTCTTTGCGAACCCATGGACTGTAGCCCACCAGGCTCCTCCATCCATGGGATTTCCCAGGCAACAGTACTGGAGGGGGTAGCCGTTTCCTTCTCTAGGGCATCTTCCCCACCCAGGGATTGAACCCAGGTGTCCGGCATTGCAGGCAGATTCTTTACCATCTGAGGCTCCCTGGGGAGGATGCTAGCCCCAGGAGGGCAGAGCTGTGCCCAGCTGCTCTCCGCACGCCCCGAGGCCCTCACTGAACTTGCTGTCACCCCAACTCCCTCCTTCCGCAGTAGGGCTTCCCACAGCCGCCCCCAATCTGGGCCACTTCGATCGTGCCCTTTCAACTGCAGCCTTTCTGCCCCACAGATCACTGTCCCTGCTACTAACAGGTGCTGAACAAGCCTCTAAAGTAGGAAATGTCCCTCCAGAAACAAGAAACCCCTTGGGAACATAGACTGTGGGCCCCACACAAAAGGGCATGGTGGGTCACTGGTCCAGGGGGCCCGAGTGGGCAGTACCTGGGGTGCGGGCTGAATGCCCGGCCGGATGTCACGATAGCTGTGCCAGTGTAGACCATCACTGCTGACCTGCAGCCAGTCTGAGGACCCAGCCCCCTGTACCATGATGCCTGGGGGAGGTGCAGGGGGCAAAGCTAAAGCAGCGAGCGCCACCCCCAGCCTGCCATCCTCCACCCCTTCCTCCTCCAGCCCCGGCCTCTACTGTCTCCCCACTGACCAGTGAGGTTCCTGGGCTGGAGCAGGTCGAGCTGCAGGTAGTGAGGCGGGGTGTGCCCCTGAGTATCAGCGTGCTCCATGGGGCTCCAGCCTGGCACCCCCGGGGCAGGCCTCAGGATGGCAGCCCAGGCGGGGTGCTCCAGATGCTGGGAGGAAGCAGGCAGGCTCCCTTCTGGGAGCTGGGCCAGGCCCAGGGGTGAATAGCAGGGATCTGGGTGCACAAGAGAGGGGCTGGAGCCTGCTGGGGCCATAGTTAGGAAGGCACAAGGGGTGCTGTGGAGGGTTGGAAGCCTACCCAGTTGACCTTGTAGGGTCACTGGAGGCTGGTCCAGGGAGGGCAGGGGTAGGGAGGAAACAGGTTGGGCTGACGTTCTAGATCCTTAGGATAACCGTCCTCCCCATGGGAGGCAAGAGGTGTAGTCCAGTGATCCGGTCTCCCCTCCCAGGCTGGACAACCCCTCAGCAACACCCGCCTTAGGCCTAACAACAGCCCGTGGCCTTTACCTCCGGGGGGAGGCAGAAGGTAGGTGATCAGAGGGGCTCCGATCTGAGGGCTGGGGGTCGGAGCGGGCATGGGAGTGCCCATGGGGTGGACCGTCTGGTTCTCTCCTGGAGGCGGGGGAGGAGAGACACAGGCTCACACCAGGCCCCGGCCCTCACCTCTCTCCACTTGGTGGAGCACTTTATCTCCCAAGACTTCCCTGGGAGCTTTGGCAACAGCGCCCCCCTCCCACAGCTGGGAAAGGTCCATCCCTGAGTGAGTCAGGGGTTTTCGCTTCCACCGAAGATATTTAGAGAACACAAACTAAAACCACCTGCCCAAAGCCACTTCAGGGGCCAGGACCGAGCGGCTGCAGTTCAGTTCCTCATCAGGGCTGCTGTCGCTAATAGGGGACCTTTGTGGGCACCAGAATAGGGCATCTCTGGATGGAAGAGGTCTTTCAGGCTCAAGTCTGGTCCCCACTCGCCATGTAACTTGTGCAGTCAACCACCTGTGCCACTGTGCAGGCGGGCGCTCTCCTACCCTCAGCAGCCTGTAGGTGCACTTTTAAGATATGGAATCTGGGCCCCAAAGTGCATCCGTTTTTGAGCCTTTGGGTTCTGTTTTATTTATGACTCAGTTTCCAAGTAAAGACGATCTTGAAAAGTCCAACTTGGTCACGGTTGCTCTTAGAGGGAACAGGAAAGGAGCCAGATCCAGCCCATCGGAATCAGAGAAAGGAAAGTATCTCAAGGGTGACCTCGTGGGGGAGGTCAGAGGAGGCGGGCAGAGACTGAGGCCCAGCCTTAGGGGCCCCCACCCTCACCCAGAGGGCCCCCTCCTTGCCCAGCGTCCACCACCCAGGCTCCCCTCACCCTGAGGCTGGGGTAGCCAGTGCCGCCCCCGCCCCTGCCCCCCGGGACTCCGTGCAGCCACCTCTGACTCCCTGCCATCCTCCTCCCCCTGGAGCTCCTCTGCCCCCCCCAGACCCACTCACCAGGCGGCACGCAGCGGCAACAGGACTCCCCCACTCCCTCCACCAGAACCCAGTCCTGCGGATGCAAGAGCCGGGCTGGACGTGCGGAATTGGCCACCTGCCCATCCCCGGCCCGCTCCATCAGCCGCCGCCCACAATTCTGGCCTCTACACACCGCTCCCTGTCCCAGCCCTGCTGCCCACCCGGGCGCCCCCTGGCCCGCCTCACCTGGGGGCAGCTGCCCAGTGGGCAGTAGGGGGAGCAGCGTGCCGAGCCGTCGTGCAGACACTGGCAGACCCTGCAGGGGGCTGCTCGCCAGCGCTCACCCACGCGGTGGACCCGGCCGTCCTGCTCACAGCCTTCACAGGGCTCTGTCTGGCACCTGGGAAGCAGGGGGCCGCCCCTCAACTGGTGACCAGCCCACCCTGGCCTGCCTGGGGGAGGCGTTTCCCAGGACTTGGGACTTTCGGTGATAACAAGTCCTGGAGAGTCCTGGGCCACAGGGGACACTTGATCATCCCATCACCCTGACCCCACCCCTGAACCAGACCGACTGCAGCTGACCCAAGAGAGGGCTGTGGAAGCAATCTGTGCCAAGGCCCTTGGCTAGTAGAGCCAGTCTCGGAGGGGGCTGGGCAGGCAGATATGGCTACTCGCCCCACACGCCTCCCCCTAGGTACCTCCAGAGGCACAGAGTGCAGACCAGAGGGTCCGTACCCACCCCCGGACCTGTGGGCTCCCTACATCCCCCTTTTGGACCTACTGGACATAAAACTGATGCAGAAGGCCAGGGGTCCCCAAAGATGTGCTGGGAGTCCTGGTGTTTAGACTAACAGGGGCACACAATGGGGGTGGTCCTCATCTGGGCTCCGGCCCGTGGAAGCACCTCGAGTGAGGAAGGGCGCACACGGCAGCTTCCCAGATGGGAGCTGGAGGTGCAGTTCCTGGGGCGCAGTACCTGCGGGCCTTGCGGTGGAGGCCCCGGCACTGGTGCCCTCGACCGGCCGGGCGGGGGTTGTTGGGGCTCTGGAAGGACCACTGGATGCTCCGGCTCCCACAGGGGCCCAGGCACTCAGCCCAGGGGGACCACGCTGACCAGCCGCAGTTCACTGAGGAGGGGGGCCACGAGTCAGGGCTGGGGGAGGCAGGGCAGTCTGGGGGAGACCAGAGTCCCTCGGGAAGGCTCGGGGTCAGGCTCACCCGTGCAGTCTGGGCTGGGCTGGCAGCGCCGGGGCCGCCCATCCTGGCAGACACAGAGCTGGCAATCTGTCTTGACGCGCTGCCCGGGCCAGTAGCGTCCGCCGTCCACCAGGCAGGGGCACTGCCGTGGCCACACGCACCGCCCCCGGGCACCCAGCACCTGCCCCGCAGGGCACCAGCAGCCTGAGGGAGGCCCGGCGTGAGGCCTCCCTGCAGAGAGCTCAGCTGGGTGGACAGGCCCTCTGCACCCCAGGTCCAGAGCCCCCTTACCTGGGCCGCCACAGGGCCGGTTGGTGGGGCATGCAGCCTGACCAGAGATGTCATCACAGGTCAAAGGGCAAGGGGCGCAGGCATGGAACACCAGCTCCCCAGAGCAGGTGACGCTGGGGCAGCCGTCCTGAGGGCAGGGGCCTGGAAAGAGGTCATTGCGGGTGGGTCCCCATCGGGGACAAGCTACCCCCACCACCGCCCCTCCACCCTCCCTCTGCCGTGCCCGCCTCCCGTCCACTCACGGGTCTCCCGGGTGCTGGGAGGGCCCCCGGGTAGCATGGCACAGGTCCGGCCGCCATTCTGGGGTGGGTGGCACTCCCGGTGGCGAGCCGTGACGCCCCCGCACGGCTCAGAGCACGGGGACCAGCCCGACCAGGAGGTCCATGCACCGTCCTCTGTGGGGGGCGAGGGCCAGCCGGCGGGGGGGGGGGGAGCGGCTGTGAGGCTGGGGGGCCCAGCGCCCTCCTCCTCCTCCCCGCTGCTCTCCGCAAGCCCTGCCCACCACGCTGGGCTCCTGGCCTCACCTGGGCAGGCAGCTGCGAAGCAGGCCCGAGTCTGGCGCTCCGGGCCAGGGCAGTGCCGCAGCACCGGGAGGCTTGGGGGCGAGCAGCGGCGACTCCGGCCCTGTGTCCCGGGCCCACATGTCTGGCTGCACGGCTCCCAGGGACTCCAGGGCCCCCAGGCCCCACAGCCCTGCTCCTCTGGGGAGGGCCCTGCCGTCCCCGCCAGCTCACAGTCGGGCTGCCCGTCGCACACCTGGGGTCAGAACAGTGGGGTCGGAGTGATTCGTGCTTTGAGGGCACCGGGGGCTCTGGCCTCCCGCACCACCCGCTCCTCAGCCTCACCTGCTGGAAACGGATGCAGAGGCCATCCGGGCAGGAGTATTCTGGGCAGGGAAGCCCTGTCTGGTTGGGGCCTCCTGCGGCCCACAGCCCCTCTGAGGGAAGAGAAGAGAAAACACTTAGGTGGAAGAGGGAGCCACGTCCCTGGCCCGCATCAGACTTGGCCTCCACCAGGGGAGGCCCACACGGTCCTCACCCCGGGGACAGGTGGGGAGCCCATCCCAGAGCCGCTGGGGGTTCGGGCACAACTGGGGGGTCAAATCACACGGGAGAGACTCCTGCAAGGGGACAGCTGGGTGGAGCCCGCAAGGGGTAGGGCTCCAAAGGCATGGAGAAGTTGTATGCATACTAAGTCACTTCAGTCTTCCGACTCTGCGACCCCATGGACTGTAGCCCACCAGGCTCCTCTGGCCATGGGGTTCTCCAGGCAAGATTACTGGAGTGGGTTGCCATCCCCTCCTCCAGGGGATCTTCCTGACCCAGGGATCGAACCCTAGTCTCCAGAGTCTCCTGCACTGGCAGCAGGGTTCTTTACCACTAGCGCCACCTAGAAACCCCAAAATGTTAATCTCAGTCATGTCTGACTCTTTGTGACCACATAGACTAGAGCCCAGCAGGCTCCTCTGTCCATGGGCTTCTCCAGGCAAGAACACTAGAGTCAGTTGCCATTTCCTTCTCCAGGGGATCTTCCCAACCCAGGGATCGAACCCAAATCTCCTGCCTTGCAGGCGGATTCTTTTACCCCTGAGTCACCAGGGAACCCTGGAGGAGGCCAACTATGAGACAAAAATCACAGGGGACCCAGCCTGGCTCAGAGACACCTTTGGGAGGGTGCAGGAAGGCAGGCCACAGGGAGGGGAGGAAACCGGGCCTATGGACAGCTCCTCCCCGCCTCCCCGGTGGTCAGGACAGTGAAGGTCTGACTTGCAGGGACACAAAAGGACCCCCTAGTTTTGGTGGGGAGAGGCTGAGGGGAGCCCCCCAAACAGGTCCACCCCCTGCGGCAAAGCCACTCAGGCCCGCCCTTTTATCAAAGACAGAAAGCCCTTTCTACTCTTCCTCCGCGCCCTCCCCGGGCTGCGTGGGCGGGAAGTTTTCAGAGTTTCTCAGAAGATGCTCAAGGAGTATAAAACTCGCTCCAGGCTCGGATGCCTTAGACCTAAGTCACTCTCTCCAGCGGGGGCGCCCGGGTTGGGGTGGGAAGAGAGGGCGACCCGCCCGCCAGTGAGTGTCGCGGCCAGGCTCTCACCGCAGGCTCCCGGGCCCTCGTCCGAGCCGTCGGGGCAATGCGGGACGCCATCACACAGCTGCTCCGCGGCCACGCAGTGCGGGCCGCGCGCGCAGGGCGCGTGGTGCGGCGCGCAGGCCCGGTCGCAGCCGCTCTCGTCGCTGCCGTCGGCGCAGTCCCCCTCGCCGTCACAGCGCCAGCCCCGGGGCGCGCACTCGCCACTGCTGCACGCGAAGTCCAAGGGGCCACAGGACAGCGCTGCGGGGACGTCCTTGCTAGACCCCGGCGGGGCGGACCAACTCCCCGCAGGCCGGCGGGCCCTTCCACCGCCGCCGCCCTCTCCAAGCCCCTTCGGGCCCCCTCCCTGCGCGCGGCCCTCCCCCTACCTTCGGCCTCTCCCCAAGTCCCGTCCCTCCCGCATTTTGATAACCGATTGGTTTTCCTAAAGCTCTCCCCTCATCCAAGAATTCCCAACAGACGCCACGCCGTTTAGAGAGGCGGCTTTGAACTCCTGGGAAGAAGGTTTGGACTCATTTCAGTCCTCTCTCCCTTCCCCTCCTTCATTCCGTTGTCTCCAGGAAGCTGGTCTGTGCCTTACTCCTACCCCGCCCCCAACATGTGCCCCTAGGTCTCCCCCTGAGACCCTGTCCCCTCCCTCCCAGGCCTCAAGATGCCAGTTTTCTAATGCCCTTTCCTCCAGGAGGCTCACCAGGGCTGACGCTGGCCAGGGGGGTAGGTGCAGTCTCCCAGGAGACAGCAGAGGGGCCAGGCAAGGTACCAGCGGGGGGAGTGGGCAGAGAGGGGAGGGGGCAGTGCCCAGGCCCCTCGTCAGCTCCGTCCAGACAGTCCCAGACTCCGTCACACAGCCGGATGGCCCCCAGGCAGGTACCATCGATGCAGGACACCTCTCCAGGGGCGCAGTCCAGTTGCCCTGTAGCCAGAGAGAGGGGCTGGTCCCAGGGTACTGCTCGTCAGGATGCCCTCTCTCACATGCCTGCAGGTGCCCACTTTTCAGCCAGAACCTGCACTGGTGAAGGAGGAGAGGCAGGCAGGTGGGGGCTCACAAGACGGATGCCTGGTAGGCTGGAGCCGGGATAGGGACCACTAACCCAGGCAGGACTCCTCGTCAGCAGCGTCCAGACAGTCGGGGTGCCCGTCACAGAGCCGGGCCGGGGGCACGCAGTGCCCATCGGCACAGGCCAGCGAGTCCTGGGGGCACGGGCAGCCCTGCTCATCCGTCCCGTCTCCACAGTCATCCTGCCCATCGCAGAGCAGGACCAGGGGCAGGCAGCGGCCGGAGCTGCAAGACATCTGCCCCTCGCCACAGCCCAGGGTGGCACAGCCTGGGGCAGAGAGGGCCGGCAGGCTCAGGACACCCACAGAGGCTCCCAGAGAAGCCCCAACACCAGAAACCGGGGTGGAACCCTGCCCACAAGTGGCTGGCAACTGGACCCGCAGCTTAGGAAGCGGCCCTAGGACACGTGCTTTCATCGGAGGCCTGACCGACCACTTGTCACTGCCGCACGCCACCCAGGACACTCACCCTCTTCGTCTGAGCCATCGCCACAGTCATCCTGGTTGTCACAAAGCCACCCGTGGGGCACACAGTGCCCGCTTTCCTGGCATGGGGTCTCTCCCTCCGCACAGCCAGGCTCGGGCTCCACACAGCGGCCGCCGTCGTCCCCACAAAGCCACTGACTTTCCCGACACGTGCTGAGGACAAGGCATCCGGGTATCAGCGGCAGCGCTGGGCTTGGCCAGCCCAGGGCACGGGGGCACACCCCACGCCCCGCTCACCAGTTGCCACAGTCCTTCTGCAGCACCGTGCCCGGCGGGAAGAAGCTGCCCCCCCACTCGCACGGGCAGGCAGCCAGCTCCAAGCAGATGCCTCCTGAGGGCACAGACGGCAGGGCTCCAGCCAAAGAGGCACGCCGTCACCACGGCCTTGTGGCCCCTCCGCACCCCCCTACCCAGAGCCCCCTCCCCTCTGCCCACTCTGACCCTACACACCATGTAGCAGAGTCCCCTCGGGGCAGAAACAGCCCTCCACACAGGTGACGGCCCGGCAGGGCCACCCAGGCTCGGGACGGTGGTCTTGGCACGTGGCAGGGCACGTGGGGCCACAGGCCTCATACACCTGGCCCCCCTCACACTGCAGAGCTGGGTGGGGAGGAGAGAGGCCTGGGTCACCGCGGGGCAAGGGCCCCAAGACGCAACAGCAGTGGGCGAGCCAGCCCAAAGCGAGGCGTGGAGGGCCCCGGGGTGTATGGATGGGGTGGATGTCTTGCTGGGCACCTGCCAAGGCTATCTGCGACAGAACAGCGATCTCAGCATGTTTGGTTCACCTAGGACAGCGTCTGGCTCATAGTCAGCACTCCAGGAATGACTGAATGGCTCCCAGGCCAGAAATATCCCCAAAGGAGCTGAGCAGGTGGCGAGACGGGGTATCGCAAACCAAGGGCTGGGCACACTCACGGCAGAGCTCCTGGCTGCGCCAGCGCACATGGATCCCGTGCCGGGCACACTCGTCTGCGTAGGTGGCAATGGCCGAGCAGAGACATTCACAGTCGCCCCCCGAATCGCAGCTGTGGGAGGGAGCGGTCAACCCCACCACCACTCCCCCGCCAACACACCCACACCCACCCCGGGTCCCCAGGCCTGCCCCTCTCACCCGCAGGCATCATACACACACCGCTCGTAGTGCGGCTGTGGGGGCACCTCCACGTGGCACCGGGCAAAGGGTGGCTGCAGCACTACCCCGCAGCGGGCGCGGGCCCAGCCGGCCCGGTGTGCATTCACCTGCAGGGATGCCCCCGTGGACCAGCCAGACCCCTGTACAGCACCCCACCTCTGGAACCACCCCCCACCCCGGCTTCCGGCAGCTGCCCCCTTCCACCTTCCCCCCCTCTCCGACCCATCCTCACGGCACAGGGGTGCACCAGGTCCCCTGGCTCCGGGCAGAGAGGACTGAGGCGCCAGGAGTGGGCAGCCAGTTCAGCGGTGGGCTCCAGGACCCCCTGGCGGCTCCGGAGGTCGTTACTGGCGTCTCCATCGAAGTCTCCACACAGGCCAGCCACCCTGCCGCGGAGCTGGGGGGACAGCTGCACCAGGACCCGGGTACCTGGACAGAGAGTGTGGCAGGGGGGCTCTGGAGACGGATCTGGGGGCCTTCTTCAGGGCCGGGAGTGGGGAGAAGACCTGCTGGAGGTGGTGCTTTAGTCGCTCAGCCGTGTCCGACTCTTGCAGCCCTCACGGACTGCAGCCCGCCGGCTCCTCTGTCCATGGGATGCTCCAGGCAAGAATCCTGGAGTGGGTTGCCATGCCCTTCTCCAGAGGATCTTCCTGACCCAGGAATCAAACCCGGATCTCCCGCATTGCAGGCGGATTCTTTACTAACTGAGCTAAGGGAGTGGGGAGAAGGCCTAGGCACCTATATCATGTGGGCCGGTTTGACCATCTGACAAGGGTACCAACCCCTCAGTGGGGGAGCTGGCTCCCTCGTGTTTGGGGCGGATGCTTGGCAGTGACAGACGTGAGACCTACCTATGCGGGGCTCAGGGCAGGAAGTAAGAGCCTCCTTTCTTAACTAAACTCAGGTTGGAGGTGGGGTACGGAAAATCTCCAGAGGGCAGATTCCCAAGTCCAGGACCGACTGTGACACCCTCCAGCCCCAGAGGCATCACTGCAGATGACTTTGCCCACACTGGGGGCCGTTTGGATTTCCTTTGATTTCTCAGTAACAAGTTATTTCTAAATCACCCGCTGCTTGGGGTTGGGGGGTGGGCTGTTAGGAGATTTCTTTTTATTTCTTCTCTCTAAAACTTGCTGTTTTTTTTAAACTGTTTCTTTTGGTGAGGAGGTATTGCTTTCATAAGGCAGAAAGATGTAATGACGAAAGCGTAATTTGGAGATTCCGATCAGATGTGTGCAAGAGGAAGACTTTGCGGGGGGCGGGGGGCTGCAGGGCGTGGGTCAGATGACTGGGGGGTGGGGTGCTCACCTCCATCCCAGAGCAGGGTGAGGCCCAGGCGGGTGCTGAGGAGCAGGAAGAGGCCAGCGGGGCGCAGGCTCAGCCCGGGGCCCGAGTAGACCTTGGGAGGCGTCACACTCACCCCATTCACTGTCACTGCCCTGCCTGTGGGGGAGCAGAGGCATTCAGGCCCGGCCTCGGGGTCCAGGGGCTCCGAGATCCCCATGAGGCCCTCCCAGCCTCCCTCCCCTCCAGCCTTTCCTTTGCTTCTCCAGCTGTGTGACTTGGAGCAAGTCGTTAGACCTCTCTGGGCTTTAATTTCCTGGAGCCTTCCAGAATCAGGATTCCCAACCAAGAGAAGAGTCAGCAGCTCCCCACCCTGGGACTGATGGCTAGCAGTGGGGAGATGTGGGAAACCCCAGGCCTCAGCTGTCCCCGCAGAGCTGTGACGCCACCCGGGTTGGGGCCCTCCTCCCTGGCCCACGTCACCCTTCAATGTCACAGCCACCTCTGAGCATGTGCACGACGGTGCCCTGCAGCCGCACGGTCAGCGCCTTGGTGCAGGTGAGGCCGCTGGCCCCGCAGGGTAGGTTTTGGGCGGAGACCGTGAACTGGCCGCTGGCCTCTCGCACCAGCAGGTACTCGCAGGCCCCGGGGAAGGTGAGGGCCAGCCCATCAAACGTCACATAGTGAGGGGCACCTGACGCCCAGCACCGTCCATCGCACCGCTGGCCCGTGCAGTGCCACTGGCGACCCTGGCACACGCTGTGGGCAATGGGGGAGAGGAAACCATCAGGAAGACCAGGACCTGGGGCAGGGGGTGGGGCGGGCTAAATGCCGGGGAGGCAGCAGTCCAGATTCCAGGCAACGCCAGACAGACGCTCAGGTCAGAGAGATGCTGGGAGCTTCCACTGTCCAGGCCTGTCTGGATATCCCACCCCACCCATCATCCCAACCCCCAGCCAGGGGTCACTAGTCGCAGGGTCACAGGTCACAGGGCAGGGCCTACATACCACAGGTTGCAGTCCTCCTGGATTGTAGCGTTGGGCAGGTACCACTGGCCACCGTGACGGCACGGACAGAGCTCGGGAGGCACACAGCGCTCCTCCTAGCAGAGGCCAGGGACAAGGGGCTCCATGGAGGACTGCCTGGTGTCCCCTCCCTGCCAGCTACACCCAACCAGGGGCCAGGGCAGGGCGCTGGCTAGCGGAGCCCCTCACAGACATACCAGCAGCACGGTGCCTGGGGGGCAGACACAGCCCCTCGGGCTGCCTGGTGGGCAGGGGCGGTCTGCGTCAGGGCTGTCACAGGTGAGGAGGCAGGCTCCAGGGACATAGACGAGCTCACCGGGGCAGAAGGCCTGGGGCGGAGCGCAGCGGTGAGCAGTGCAGTTCCAGAGGCCCCTCTCCTGGCAGACGCTGCCGGAGGTTGGGAGGCAGGGGAAAGACCTCACTTCCAGGCCCCTGACCTGCCCTGGGACAGCCTCAGGATCCCAGGGGGTCCAGAGCCCCTAACCTTGTGGGAAGGTCCAGCTCCGATGCTAGAGACCTGAGTGTCTCACCCCCAACCCCAGTTGCCCCAAGCACAAGAAGTGTGACAAGCACCTGGCCACACCTGGGATTACACACTGCCAGCCTGCCCCAACACCAATAGGGGCCATTCTCTGGGCTCTGGGGAGGGGCCAAGATACTGAACAACCCTACTCCCAGTACCAGTGGGAAAAGGCTTTCACTGAAGTCTCACCCACCAAACCCTGGACCCTGGCACAGTGTCTGTAGGTCTGCAACTTCTCTGTATGTCCTAACTCTTAGAGGAGCCTCTGGACCACACTCAACTGGAATTCAGAGACTTGTGTTCTGTCCTTTGTCATTAACAAGCTCTGTGACTCTGCAAGCTGTTTAGCCTCTCTGCACCTCAGTTTCCTCATCGGCAAAATGGCAACAATTCTTCTACTTCCTACTTTATTAGGGTATTGGGCTTCCCTGGTGGCTCAGCAGGCAAGAAACTGCAGGAGACCACAGGTTCGATCTCTGGGTGGGGGAAGACCCTCTGGAGGAGGGCATGGCAACCCACTGCAGCACTCTTGCCTGGAGAATCCCATGGACAGAAGAGCCTGGAGGGCCACAGTCCATAGAATCCCACAACTGAAGCAACTTAGCACGCACACAAGAAGTAAATAAGATTAAATAAGGTAATGTACATAAAGGTGCTTTATAAGCCCTAAAGTGCTCCACAACTGAGAGATGTGATCAGCGCTCTGATGGGCATGCCATCCTCCCCCCATCTGTCACCCTGTTTCTCTGAGCTCCACCTTATCACCCCCAAGCTCTTTGCCTCCCCCCACAGGTCTCCGCTCTCACCAGTGGTTGCAGTCCTTCATAGCAGCACTGCCAGGGGCATAGCGACGGGCCCCAAGCTGGCAGGGGCACAAGTTGGGGGGCACACACTGGCTCTCGGTGTCCCACAGCAGTCCCAGGGGGCAATTACAGCCGGCCACACAGCTGTCCAGCTCCCCACAGTCTTCAGGCTCCCCGCAGTTGTGACCGCACGCTGGGGCACACTCCTGGTATTCCTGGCCACCGGGACACAGGACAGCTGGGCACAGAGACACACGCAGGTCAGGGGCTGCTCTGCCCCCCTGCCTCCGAAAGAAAGCAAAGCCAGCAATCTGCGGAGGTCAGAGATCCTTCTGGGACCCTTCCCTGCTGCAAAGCCCTTGGATCCCCTGAGCTGGAAGGAGTGTAAGGGTGCAGCTGGGTGGCTAAGCAGACTCACGGCAGAAGGTTCGGTTTCTCCAGGAAGGCAGGGCACCCTCCTGGGCACAGCGCCGAGCATAGGCCGCGAGCACGGGACACAGACAGTCCCGGCCAGGGGTGCAGCCACACACAGCTGCCAAGCAGCGCAGGTGGAACGGCTCCCTGTCCACCAGCCCGTGGCACTCCTTGGAGGGAGACGAGGAAATGGGTCAGCTCCTCCCCATGGATTCCCCACTGCCACCTCCCGGTGCTGAACAGCCCTGGCATGGCTCGGAGCAATCCCTCCTAGGAGCCCAGAAGGATGGCAGGGCAGGTATTGATCCCATCTTACAGGGGCAAACAGGACAAGGGCCCCCAAGCTGGCTACCTGGAAGGTTGGGCCATGCAGGATGGCACAGGCTACTTCCGCGAAAACCTGGCGCTCAGTGTGGGTGCTACAGGGGGAAAGCGGGGTGCTGGCCTCCAAGGAGCACGTTCCCTTGCCTGCCACCTGGAACTTGCTAGCAAAGGCGGTGATACTGGTCTCCACATCACCGGCAGGGGTCAGGAAGTCATCCTGCTGATTTCGGGTGAAGGTGCCGCACAGACCCTGCACCTGGGCCACAGGAGTGGGCACAGGACAGTCAAATCCAGGCCCACAGCGGCCAGGCCCAGCCACTCACCTGCCCTCTGGGCGTACCTGGTGGGCGTGGTGGGGGTCCAGGGTGATGTAGGCTGCAGAGTCAGACATTCCCCAGAGGATGCGGGCACCAGGCCAGCGCAGCAGCAGGAAAGAGGAAGAGGCCCGGGAGACACTGAGGCCCCCAGCTGTACTCCAGGGCAAGGCCACATCCTGACCATCGACCAGCACAGCTCCTGGAATAGGAGGTCTGTGAGGGGGCCACCCCCAAAGGGCTGGGCTAGGCCGATGAGGTGGAGGGAAGGCACATTTCGGGATGGGGCTGTTAAGAAAGGGAAGGACCCAGGGTAGGAGGTGGGGAGCTCCGTCTCAGTGGGCTACTCACCCTGAGCAAGGGGAACCGAAGTGACCCCTGGGAGGTCACCCATCCCACCCGAGCAACCCCCATGGGACCCTTAGCACCCACTTGGCTTTTGCCCTTGGAGTCAGTGTGCAGGAGGAGCTGGGAAGGGCCTGCCTGGACTAGGTATACCGTGAAGCCTTTCAGCTCCTTCAGAACTCTTTAACTGTATTTTCCCCTGAGATGGGCCGGGCAGAAGATGCCTGGGAAAATTGCCACAGGCCTTTCTGCATCTTCCAGAGATGGCAGAGTGAGGGGGAACCTGAGGCAATGACCTCGGTTGTGGGAGTCTAGCTGGAGAATTTGGGTTCAGGAACCACAGGGCGGTGTGGACAGAAAGTGCTGGAGAGAGGCAGAGTCCATGGGAAGAGGGGAGATGGAAGGAGGCCACTCCGGAGGGCTGTTGGGTGCAGAAGGCCTGGAAGGCGGGGACCCTGAGAGCTGGGGCTACCTGAGTCCCTGAGCTGGACGAGGATGTCCCCCAGGGAGACAGAGATGGCCTGGAGGCAGCTCCCAGCGTCACAGTCCCCGTGCTCCAGTACAATCAGCAGCTGCCGCTTGGGAAAGTCCTGGGCAGATGGTGAGGAACGCGGTGGGGGTGGGGTGGGAGGGTCCCTCCTGGGCCTTCTCCTGTTTTACTGGATGCCCATAGCCCACACTCAGGACAGCTCCCACAGAACTGTGCTGACCACTTGCCAGCAAGCCACACTCTGTGAGGTGAGGGGCTTAACCCGCACCAAGGGCTAGCATGTGTGACTGTGTGTGTGTACGCATGTGCACATGTGGAAGTGTGTGTGACTGTGTGTACACACATGCACATGTGGAAGTGTGTATGCACGTGCACATGTGGAAGTGTGTGTGTGACTGTGTGTATGCACGCGCACATGTGGAAGTGTGTGTTTGTGCGTGCGCGCGCATGCACAGGTTCGGGCAACATGCCTCCTCCCCCTCCTCCCTGTGGGGACATATGCTCACGTCTCTTGAGTCCCCTTAAGGGTGCACACGTATGAGAGCGTCGCAGGAGCCCCTGTTTGTGTCTACGTGTGTAAGAAGGTGCCGGGCCGGAACCTGGGAAGTCACCTCACTTTACCGGGGGAGGAGGGCTGGGGACGAAGGCGGACCCTTCTTTACTTGCTACCCCCCGCCGGCCCCGGGGTCGTTTTGCAGGAAGGAGCGTGTGTAACAAGCCCAGCCGTCCCATCTGTGAGAAGGGGCTGTGCGGGTGGGTTCTGCGTGGCGCCCCCGACGCGGGGCGGCGCCGACAGCGAGACTCCCACGGGAACCTGAGGCGGCGGCGAGAACCCGGCAGGCTCCGGGGTGTGCGGCTGCCATCTTCCCTGGACGGCTGTCTCGTTTATTCAGCGGTTTCCTTACAGTCACTGCTCTCCCTCACCCCCATCAGCACCCCTACGAGGGCCCCCAGGGCTCTGTCACGACCCCCGGCTTCCGCTCCCGCCGTCTGCCCGCGCTGCACACCTGCACCAGGCTGAAGCGGCAACCGGCGGGGCCGCGGAAGGAGAAGCTCCGCCCATCGAAGGTGACGTAATGCCCGTCCCCGCCCACCGCGCACTCGGCGGCGCACGGCGCCTGCGCGCAGAGCCAGCGGCCGTCCCTGCACACGCTGTGGGCACAGGGGCGGAGAGACAGCGCTCGGGGTCCGCGCCGCCGGGGGTCGGGGTTGGGGACGGTACCGAGCTGAAGACTCCCACCCCCACACCCCCAACACTTTGATCCCCCGGCACTCCCTCCCCCCCCCTTCTAGTTAGGACTAGAGGTCCGCTGATGGAGGTCGCCCGCTAGGTTTTTAAGCAGGACGGTCAATTATAACTTGAGAGGTCACAGGTCACTTGCGAAGGAGGCTCTCCCAAAGCGGAGGCAGGTTGCAGAGCAAATGGCATAAGAGAGGGGTCAGAAGGGACCTACAGGTAGCCCTTCAGCCCCCGCGAAAGGGCGCGCCAGGCCCGCGCACCCACCACGGGTTGCAGAGCTGGCGCACGACATCCCCGGGCTCGTAGCGCCGGCGTCGGCGGTAGCAGGGACAGCGGGCGGCAGGCACGCACAGGGCGCCGTCCCAGAAGAGACCCGGCGGGCACTCGCAGCCGCTCACGCACTCTTCCCCGCAGCTCCGCTCGCTTCCCTCGCCTACTGCCGAGCAGCTGGGCGGGCAGGCCGAGGCGCAGTCGGAGTACAGCTGGCCCCCCGGACACAGGCGCTCTGCGGGGTACAGGGCTGGGCTGTAAGACCCAAGGAGTTCCCCGCCTCCGGCCAGAGCCCACTGGTGGAACCCCACCTCAGGGAAACAGGAGCCATTCGAGGGCCCTCGGTCAATCCCCCGATTCCACAGAGAGGGGAGGCCAGAGGCTTGGCAGAGACGGGCAGGCAGCCGCCCTACCGCAGAAGCCGGGCTTCCTCCACCGCACTGCGATGCGCCGCGCCGCACAGTCCTGGGCGTAGCTGGCCAGGGTGGCGCACACGGACTCCAGCCGCTCTGCCCGCCCACTGCCCGCTGGGGCCCCAGCACAGTAGGCGAAGAGGCAGGCCTCGTGGTACTCTGCAGGGGGGACCTGCCAAGACAAGACAGCCCTTCAGCAACCAGCATCCAGCGCCTCCCTCCTTTTGCTTCTCAAACGCCCTTGTTTTAGGATCAAACGGTGAACACTGCAAAGGACCTTAGAGACAACATATTGGGGCCGTCTCATCTCCCAGAGATCAAATCAGGCAAGTGGGGCGGGTGCCCTGACCCATGCCCCAAAGCAATTTGGTGGCAGGACCAGGGGCCCCGTTTGACATGGCCTTAGCACTCCTCACCTCTCTAATGCCTGATGCCACCTACACCCCCATCCATACCTGGGTGTGGCATTCTCTGAATGGGCCTTCCAGCAGCTGGTGGCACACATCCTGGGCTTCAGCCCGAAGCCGGCCAGCCTCCGTGTCCGTCTCTGTGTCCCTCAGGGGGTCCTCACAGCCTTGAGCTGCCTCCACTGCATCCAGACACCCAAGCTGGGGACAATCAGAGTCAGGCCAAGAAGCCAGGATGAGGGATATTAACCAGGACATCAGGAAAATGGCCCTTGCCCTGGCAGCTGGTTCAAGACCCCACCCTCATGGCCACCAGCCCAGACATCCTGGGACTGTGGAGGGCAGCAGAGTGGCAAGCCTAAGTGGATGTGGGGGACCAGGATCACTGTGAATCCACAGGCAGGAGGTTAGATAACTAGCTAGTGAACCAAAGCTTGCTGATGACCAGGTGGGTGAGCAGGCAGAAAGTGAGGGAACCCAGCACTGCAGTCTCACCTCTGAGTCTGGGAGTCTCCAGGAATTCCCAAAGGTGGCAGCTAACGCAGCCAGTCCCCTGCCAGGCTCTAGGAAGTCATCTGGGGGAGGTTGAGGCAGAACCTCTATGTCTGGGAACTCCTGTCTCCCCTTCCTCCCCACAGCAGCAACCAAACCTCACCCCCACTCACCCTCAGGCCGGCCATTGTAGACCCCACAGAGGCCTTGCGTCTGTCCCTGGAGCTCTCGGTCCACAGAAATGGAGACAGAACTGGACCGGTCCAGCCGCACAACAACCCCCAGGCCCCCTGACAGCACCAGCCAGTCCCCTTGCCACTGCAGGCTGAGCCCTGGGCAGGAGAAGCAGGGAGTCACAGTCCCACCCCTCCCACCATCACACCGGGGCTCAGACTGCCCTGGGAAGGAGAAAAGGGCTTCTCACTCTTCTAGAGAGTTCTGCACCCTATACCTTTTAAAGCAGAAGCCACTGGTTTCCCATCACAGACCTCTTTTGAGAAGTTCATGAACACTATGGATGCGCTCTTGAAAATAAACTACAGGTAAACTACAACACACACAAATACACACACACACACCCCTACCTCACTCCCCAGACCCCAAGCAAGACAGAATTCTGGGAGGAGCCTGACCCATCTAGCAGCACAAAAGCCCTGCCTCTGAGGCCTGGGTGCAGGGGTGAGTAGAGGGACTTTCCCCAGGTCACCCTGTGAGGAGGCGGGTTGCAGGGGTAGGGGATGAGGACCATGACCTCCTGGCATCTCAGCGGGCTCCCTCATCTCCAAATGCTGACTCCCAACAGCTGTGGGGGTGTCGGGAGGCTGTGGGCGCCCACCCAGTTGCCCAACTTCAGCTGCCCTCTGACCCGCGCCCTGCAGATGGACAGACTGTCCCAGAGAAGCAAATGGGGCCCTGGGCCACCTCCTGGTGCCCACCCGCCTTACCAGGGAGAAGCTGAGACGCCCCCTCGGGTACCAGCCGCCCGTTCACAGAGACGTTTTCACCCTGGATCAGCACCTCCTCTGGTCCCATCATTACCCGGGCCTGTGGGGGCGAGGGGGGTGGTGACACGTCGAGAAAGTGTCAAAGTCAGTGGCCCTCCTCCTCCTGTGTCCAGCTTCCTCTCTGTGTCTGGATCCATCTCCCTCCTCACCAGCTGACAGTGCCCAGGCTGGGGACAATGCCCCCTGGGCTGGAGGTGGACAGCCCAGGTGGCATCAGCCGTGCCCGCCAGCAGGTAGGTGCAGCGGCCCAGGAAGTGGAAGTGGCGTCCGTCGAAGGTGCGATAGTGGAAGCCGGACCAGGTGGCGCAGGTGGCCGAGGGACGCTGGCGCTGGCTCCAGAGCTGGGCCACGGCCCCCGCCAGGGGCTGCAGGATGGCTGGGGAGGGCGTGCTGCCTGGGGACGATACACTAACAGTGACCTCTGAGCATGGGAAGGGGGGCAGAGGTGGTCAGTGCACTGTTACCAATGATGACCAAAGGTGGCAGGAGGCTTGTCTGAGCAAAGAGGGCAGTGGGCTCCACAGAGGGACCCAGAGCTCAAGAATTCTAAGTGGGGTGCCTGTCGGGGAGGGGGTGCTGGCCGGGGCTGTGCCTTTCGTGCAGGCTGGAACTCTGGGGACCTACCCAGTCGTCTGTGGTTGGAGCAGCGGTGGCAGGTCTGGGAGCGGCCATCTCGCCAGCTGTGTCCCCAAGGTCGGGCACAGCACTCCTCCAGGCTTCCTGCAGAGGCGTTCACTGAGCCTGCCCCCGGGTTGCACAGCCAGGTGGCAAAGCAGTGGCCCTCAGGGCTGACCTCTGCAAGGGCTGCGGTGGACGGAAAGAGAGAATGGGGCAGACCCAGACATTCCACCTGGACCTGGCTTCCCTTCCCAGGCAGCCTGCTGCCTCCAGGAAACCCCGAATCTGAGCTGATCCTGGACACTTACCTAGGGTGCAATGGGTGCCCCCCCAGCCTGGGCAGCAGGCCCTCACTGTCCGGTTCCAGGCAGCAGGCCGAGTCTCTGGGGGTCTGGGTCCATGGAGCAAGGGGAGGGAACAAGATGGCAGCGTTCAGCCCCATCCCTGGGAATGGCCTGGGACATCGCCTCTGGTCATCTGCTCTCTAAGAGGCTTTATTGTGTAATTTTCCATTCTTGGTGTCAATTTCCAAAGTGAGAATGATCTCAGGAAGGCGGACTGAGGGGCAGGCAGAGGCAGCAGGCATCTTGACCCTGCCTGGTGCTGCCCACGGATGTGCCCACTCATCCATCACCCTGTTACCCCACTCGGCCCCCCTTGAGTCCACCCTGGACCTGCTTGCCAAATGCCTGCATCTCCAGGCCACCCCCAAGTCCTCCCCCGCTCTCAGGAGGTCACCCCACTGCTCTTGCCAGCCCAGCGGGCTCCTTGTTGCTCACTTGTAGACGGCACAGAGCCCCGCACGGCCACTCCAGGTCAGGTCCAGCCGCCAGCCCCGGCGCTGGTAATGCTGGAGGCTGGCACAGGGCACCAGGTCCTCCTGACGGGGGGTGACTTCCTCTTCCACCAGGACGGTCTCTGTCCGCTCGCACCATCGCCTGCCCACGGACAGGGACCAACAGCTGCAGCCACCGTTCCCCTCTGCCCGGGAGGCCCTGTTCCGCAACCCCACTCCCCGGGAGAGTTTACCGAAGAGGAGGCTGACTTAAGCTGGCTGAGGGGGACGAGGAGGGAGTCTGGCCACCCCAGAAGGTCCTAATCTCAGGGCAGGAGGAGAAGGCCCCAAGGTGGGCTCCTTACCCATTAGCCAGTGCCCATGCTGCCCCAAAGAGGAGGGCAGGGAGCAGCATGGTGACCCCCGGTCACCTGTCGGGGAGCTTTGAGGCTCTGCAGACGCCGTGCTGTGGCAGGGATGCAGAGAGGCCAGGCCAGGGCTCCCTGGCCCCCACACGGTGGCGGTTGCTGCAGCCTGGCCTCGAGGGTCCAAGGCAGCCTGAGGCAGTGAGGGCGAGGCCTGAGAGGCTGGGCAGGCTTTATCTCAGCCCTGTGCCCCAGAGCACCAGCTGCCCAGAAACAGATTGGACCTGCCTACACATGGCATGGTCCCCTCCAATGCCAACTCTCCTTGGAAACAGTGCCCTTCCTGGGGGGTGTGTGTGTGTGTATGCGTGCATGTGTGTGTGTGTGTGTGTGTGTGTGTGTGTGTGTCTGACACTCTGGGCCTCTGATAACCCACACTCCCTGGAAAGAGTGCCCTTCATGGGGTCTGTGTGTGTGTGTGTGTGTGTGTGTGTGTGTGTGTGACACTCTGGGCCTCTGGTAACCCACACTCCCTGGAAAGAGTGCCCTTCCTGGTATGTGTGTGTGTGTAATGAGGGGCCACAGCCAGATACTCTGGACCTCTGACAGCCCACACTCTCAGGCCCTACCACTAACTACTGTGGACATGGACAAACCACACCCTTTCTGGGCCTCAGTTTCCTTACTAGTAAAAACCTCAGGGCCTCCAGGAAATCATGGGGGGTAGGACAGGGGCTCCATGAATACTTTGAAATTATGTGTGTGCATGCTTTTCTGATGACAGTTCCATAACTTCTATTAGATTCTCAAGGGGAGCCATGACCCCATACCAGGGTTGAGTCATAAGGCCACGGCCTTCCAGCCCTCAAGTCCAGAGTATGTGAGCCTCTCCCCTGTCCCTTTTCTGTATCTTCTGCCCCCCTCAACCCCACAAACCAGGCACTCCAGAAATGAGGGTCGGTGAGCAGAAGGAATGGGGTTTCCAGGGTGGTTGGATTGTTTGGGGCCAGGGTCCCTCTGTGAGGTCTGACTTCTTACTGAGGGTGATGACGTGTGGCCGGCTGGGTCCACCCTGGTCCCCTAGGATTCATGGGATCCAGAACCAGGAAGCTCAGGCAGGGCAGTGACAGCCAGCCTCAAAGAAGAGTGCTTGGGGTAGGAAGGGGGGACGGCAGGAGGCAGAGGGGCCCTGGAGACAGCTCTCCCAGCCCTGGGGGCCAGGCAACCGGATGGAATAATCTGGAATAATCGGAGCATCCGGTTAGAAGCCAGCACCAGCTCTCTCTCCAGGGGAATCCTGGTTACATCCTGGTTACCAGTCCCCAGGGGGATCCTGGTTACATCCTGGTTACCAGTTACCAGCTCCCAGGACACCCAGGCCAGAAAGTGGCTTGGGCTTGGTATTCCATAACCTTCCAGCCCCCAGGCCTGATGTGCCTGACTCTAAACATCCCACACAGTCACTGCACCTGTGGGGATATGTGTGTGTGGTGGTGGGAGGAGGAGGTGGCTGCCAGGAACCAGAGCTGTGCCAGGCATTCTTCTGGGCCAAGAGGGAATGCAGTGAATCTCTTCAGGAGCTCCTGGGTGGGGTCTCTGGAAAGGTCCCAGGTGAGGCCCTGGACACCCAGCTGTCCCCAGCTCTCACACACGCCTACCTGGACACACCCCTCGGCACCTCACGCGCTCACACTCCGCTGCAGGTGTTACAAGGACACTCGCGGGTGCTCTGGCCCCGCACAGGCACACAGCCGTGTGCTCTGTTCCCAGGGCCATCCTGCCGTCTAGAGAGCAGGCCCGGCCCTGCTGGCTGAAGCAGCGCATCCAGAAGGGGAGGTAGAAGGGCCCTTCACAGCTGACCTCGAGGAACCCTGCACTCCTCCAGGTACCCCCTGTCCCTGTCTCCCTCATCCTAGACATCAAGAAACACTGGTGTGGCCCTGCGGCTCACCATGCCTCTCTGTCCCCTAGGATCCCCTCCGGGTGATGGGGTGGGAACAGTCAGGGAAGCCTGCTCTTTGCTCCAAGAGCCAACCTCCCTCCCCATGCCCTGCTTTAGGGAACCTGAGGAGACTGGAGAAGGAGGTTAGGGAGGGAGGCCTGGAAGAACCAGCCCCCAGTTTAGATGGAGAAGGATGGGATATGGGGAGCTTCCAGGGACTGGGGTGTCCCAGTGGCAAGGCTGCAGAGAAACATCACAGCCCAGGGCAGGGACCTCTGAGGGTTGAGGGCATCCCTCCAGCCGGCCAGGAGGCTCCGGCCCATCACGCCCAGGGGACTAACCCCACCCCACCCCCGGGGGAGGCAGGGGCTCCCCTGGATGATGCCCTGGCTTCTTCAGGCCTTCACAACGCACGACTCCGGCCACACCCCTGAACCTCCTCCCCCCGACCAGCCCTGCCTTGTCCCAGGTGACCTAGTTGGAAGCCCTGACCCCCATTTCCACTCTGAAGGTCAAGTTCTTCGCAGGCACCGGGGCCCGCGCCTGGTCTCCTTCGGGCTCGCCTCGCGGCCCCGAAGGACTGTGGGGTGGGGGTGGGGGGAGCGGGTACGAATCGGGGTGGGTCCGAGCGGGCACGGCTGAAGAGCGGGACAGGGCCGGAGCCTCCCAGACTGACCCCACCGACCGACAGTCGGGGGACTCGATCCCCAAGGCCGCCGGAACGCAGCGAACGCACACACACTCCTGGCGGGACCTCGCGATTCAAAGACCGCAGCCCAGCCTCTTGCTCCCCTCCCCCGAGCAGGCCCCCTCCTCTCCCCCCAACTCACCTCCTCCCCCACCCCACCCCCCGACGCCCCACGCGCCACCTTCCCCGGGCTCCTCCCTCCACGCCTGTCAGCGCCCTCCCTCGCCGCCCGAGTGCCCGTCCTCCCCTCCCTCCTCCCCTCCCCCATCCCTCTCCCCCACCCCTTCCCTTCCCTTCCCTTCCCTTCCCTTCCCTTCCCTCTCCCTCCCCGCTCCTACATTCCCACTTTCCGGCACCGACCGCGGGCCGTCGTTGGTCCAGACCGTCACCTGCCCGCCGGGACGCCGCTGGGCACCCCCTCCTCCCACAGGGCACCCGGTCCCTGACCCGCCTCCCCTCTCCCCTCATCCCCCGCCCCCCGCCGCTCCCCTGCTCCCTCTCCCTCCGCGTCTTCTCCTCTCCCCCTCCCCGCGAAGTTTCGGGGCTGTCAGTCTGTCAAGTCTCTGGGGCCGTCCGCACCCGAGCTGCAGAGCCCGCGAGGGGGAGCAGGAGAACCGGGCGCCCGGGTCGGGGCCGCGTCGGGGCCGGTTCCCGCCGCACCCACAGCCGCCGCCCGCGCCGTGCAGGTGACAGCCCCCGGGGTGCGGGCGCCGAGAGCTCGGGGTGGGGGTGGGGGGCGGCTGGGAAAGGAGGGCCCCCGAAGGCACAGGAGGGGAAGGGGCCGGGGGAGAGCTGGGTGTTGAGACGGGGGAGGAGGAGGGCCTGGCTGGGGTCGGGGGGTCAGGGTTCCGGGGAGAGCGGAGAGACCGACCCGGAGGGCTGGGCTGGCGCAGGGGACCAGGGGCCGCGTGGGGGTCCAGAGTGGGGGACGGGTGGGAGGCCCTCGAGGAGAGGAGGGGGAAGGCTCAGGGGAGGGGGCCAGGGGGAAGGCAAGGAAGGGGAGGCGCGGGGACCCGGTGTTCGGGAGGGGCGCGAGAAGGGCGCTGACAGGTGAGCCCGGGAGCCCGGAGCGGCAGGAGCGAGGGCCGGGGCGCGGGGCCACACGGGGGCGGGGAGGTGGGAGGGATCCCTGTACTGGGGTGGGGGGGAACTTGAGAAGTCGGCGGGGAGCAAAAAAATGGGGTAGGGGGCCACCGAGCGGGAGGGGAGGGGACGCGGAGGTGGGCTGGGGGGCCGGGCCGGGGAGGGGGGCGCAGGGCCGGGCACAGGGGCCAGAGTGAGCGGCCCAGCCGCAGACCCCGAGGTTTGGGTGGAGGGCGGCTAGAGAAGCGGGGGGCTCGGGGAGCGGACGGGGAGGGGGTGGGGTCCGTTCTGGGGAGTGGGGCTCCGGAGGGAAGAGAATCGAGAGGCTGCCGGGGAGGAGGAGGGGGAAGGGAGACGGGGCCTCGGAGGGGGAGGGAACCGAGGTGAAGAGAGGAGAGGAGAAGGAAGGGAAGCCGGGGTGGGGGAGGAGAGGGCCGGGGAGGGGAGGAAGGAAAAGAGGAGGGGGAAGGAAGGGAGGGAGTGTGCGATCGGGAGGGGTGAGGAGGCGGGGGACAGGCAGGGCGAGCCCGGAGCGGCGGGGGAGGCGGCCCCGGCCCCGGGGAGGGGGAGGGGAGCGCCGCCGCGGAGGCTGCCCCGGCGGAGGGTCAGGGGGGCGGTGGCAGCGGAGCGCAGACCCGAGCCGGGCCGGGAGGGGTGGAGCCGGCGGGCTGAGGGCAGGGGCGGGGCCGGGGGCGGAGCTGGGGAGCCAGCCAGCTCCCGTGGGGAGAGAGGGCGGAAGGCGGAGGGCGAGGGAGAGGGGAGGGGTGCAGGGACCGCTGCCAGGGAGGCTGTCGGGGGTGGGGTGGAGGTGGGGAGGAGAGTTTGCTGGGGGATGGGCAGGGGAGCCGCAGGAGCCGGAGCCGCCGTGGGGGCTTTGAGGGTCGGGTGTCCGGGCCTCGGAAAGCCCCGCGGGGGAGGGACGATGGTCTTTAGGTCGGGTTCTGGGGTAATGCTGTCAAGAGCTCTTTCCTGCCTCCGGGGAGGACCCTCCTCCAAGGGCCTCCCCAACTCGTGGCCCCAAGCAGTGATACCTCCGGCCCGCCCCCCACCCCCCACCCCCACCCCAGGCTGGCTCCTGTTTCACCAGCTCCTGCGATGACAGCTGGAGGGCCAAGGAGACCAAGTTCCCTGCTCCCCACCGCAGGTCTCCCACCCTCCACCCTCTTCCCAGAGAGTCGGTTGATTCCTGACACCCCCAGGCAAGGGCCCTGGGGAGGAGGGGGTGGGGGGGGGAGCGCTGATGGGCTGGTGCTGGACCCCAGTGACCTGCAGGTGGGGGTGAAAAGCTGATTTCCAGAGCTGACCCCGAGCTTAGCTTGTAGAAATGGCTTCAGCGCTTCTCCTCACCTTCAAAGGCGTCTGCTTTCTGAAATCCACGGTCCCTCAACTCCCTCACCGTCCCTGAGGACATCCCCTTGGGCGCCTCTGGGGCTAGCTGATGGGAAGAGGTTGGGCAGAGCCAGGGCCCAGGTGGAAGCTGCAGAGGAGAATCTGAACAAGGATGTATGTTCTCCTTAGGGTCGGTGGCCGGATCCCCAGGAGGAATCACCCTGGGTTGCCATGAGAGAGACCTTGGAGGCCCTCAGCTCCCTGGGTGAGCCGGCAGAACTGGAGGAGCTTGGGTGGGGGGCAACGGAGTAGGAGGCTTCAAGGGCATACCATGCCTGTTGTTGTTCAATCGCCCAGTCGGATCTGACTCTTTGTGACCCCATGAACTGCAGCATACCAGGACTCCCTGTCCCTCACCATCTCCCGGAAGTTTGCCCAAGTTCATGTCCATTGCATCAGAGATGGCCCTTCACGGATCACTGCCTTGTCGTGGCAAAGGGGCTTGCATAACACAATGAAGCTATTAGCCATGCCCTGCTGGGCCACCCAAGACGGGTGGGTCATAATGGAGAGTTCTGACAAAACATGATCCACTGGAGGAGGGAATGGCAAACCACCCCAGTATACTCGCCTTGAGAACCCCATGAGCTGTATAAAAAACTTACCAGGCCTGCTGCTTCCCTAATTCAGACCGGAGAGCATCCCCAGGAGGCTGCGACCCTGATTCGGGCTCTGGGGGGCTTTAGGGCAGCATCCTTTCTGGTTTCATCACAAAGAATGCCTGCCTGGTCCATGCTGGAGGTTGTGCTAGTACTAACAGAACACCAGGATAGTTAAATCTATTCTCTCTCTAAATCTATTCATCTCTGTCCTTGATTTGATGTAAAGCAGCTACTAAGGTTGATATTTGGTCAGGCTGCTGGGGAAGCCAGTTGTCCCTTGTCCGTGAGGGTTAGAGACCTCACTTTCCTTAACCCCCAGGGAAAACTCTTTTAGGCTGGGAAGGGGAAAAGCCACCGTCTTGGATCACCTCTTCTGTATGACATGCTTGACTTGCATCCTACCTTTTGCTTGTAACAGGCCTCTCTGTGGGACAGCCGGAGATGACCCCTCAAAGTGAGCCTGGGGAACAGTCCCATGATGCCCAAGAGCGGATGTCTCCTCCCCGGGAAGACAGAGTGCTGGGTACATGCTCAGGTAAGTGGGGACCACGGAAGCTGGCTCAGGATGGAGTCTTCCTTCCTTTGTTCGTCAAATATTTATTGAGCACCTACAAAGTGTCCCACGCTATTCTAGATACTAGAGATACCTCAGTGACCAAGGAGACAAGAGATCCCTGCCTTCTAGGAGCTTAATCCTAGTGAGGGCAGAGGACTGCTACTGCTGCTGCTGCTAAGTTGCTTCAGTTGTGTCCAACTCTGTGCGACCCCATAGACGGCAGCCCACCAGGCTCCCCTGTCCCTGGGATTCTCCAGGCAAGAACACTGGAGTGGGTTGCCATTTCCTTCTCCAATGCATGAAACTGAAAAGTGAAAGCGAAGTCGCTCCGTCATGTCTGACTCTTCGAGACCCCATGGACCGCAGCCTACCAGGCTCCTCCATCAATGGGATTTTCCAGGCAAGAGTACTGGAGTGGGGTGCCATTGCAGAGGACTAGCAGACAACAAATGTAGGAATAAATGCACTTATAATCAGGGTTGGAAGAGGCTTTGCGGGTGGGGCAGGCGGGAGGATTGAATAGAGGGGTGAGAGTTGGCCTCATCAGAAAAGTAAGATTGAAAGAGGTGGCTAAGCAGATACAGGGAGAAGAAGCCTAAAGCAGGCGTGGACCTGGCCTTCTGACATCCCCATCTTCTCCAGTGATTTGCCTGGAAACTGAGGCCCATCTGGTAGCTAGGAAGTTCCCCATCTCTCCTCCTAGGGCCTCTTGGAAGCCTCAAGACAGGGACCATTCTTGCTTCCACTCTCTTACACACACGTTTCAGAAGCCCCTCACACTTGTGGCTCTTGCAACCTGCATGGCCTGGGGCAGCTGGGAATTCAGCCCCTGCAGGTTTGATATGGGACCACTCCTGTGTGTGGGGCTGGGGCCAGAGTTTCAGAAGCCCCTGCCTCCTGGCACCAGGGGGGACCTCTCTCCATCTCTGGTGTCTGCAGCATCCTTGAGGTAGCCTGTTCTCTGCCAGGGCACGAAGCCCCCAGACCGGAGAAAGGTGCCCCCACGGAACAAGCTGAAGCTCCCTGCAGAGGAGGCCAGGTGTGTGCACCACGCAAGCCTGAGCCCACAGGCTCCTGCCCAGGTGAGTCTTCCCAGCAGTCCATCCCACCAGGGGGCCAGGCGGAGGGAACAGGGGTGTGCGGGCATCGTGTAAAAAGAAAGCCACTCCAGGGCCTTCCAACCCAAGATGAATCAGGCCCTGCCACCTTTCTGCTGTAGAGCTTCAGCACCCAGCAGGAATTCTGCATCCACAGACAACAGGAATCAGAGAGGCTAGTCACCAAAGAGAAATACACTCTCACTTCCACGTCTTCCGGAAGTCTTACTTTCCCATTCTCTCTCCCCTAGTCGATGTTCACACCTGTTGACAGCTTGAATCACCGATTCCCACCAAGACACGTGGTGTCGATGTCGATCAACCTTTTCATTGTCCCCAGACCTGCTCCCTCCCCCAAGTCTCCACTGACCTTGGTGCTCAGAAGAACAGTTGTATTTGATGCATCTCCCCCATATCCACGGTGATCAAACAGTTGGTTCTCTCTCCACAACCCTACCCATCACTTCCTTCCACCACCACCAGCCTTATCACCTCTTGCCTGAGTGATGTCACCTATTCCACAAGGGCTTATTTGGTGCCCACTCAGGCTAGGCTGTTTCAGGTGGAGCAGAAAGAGATGGGCTGTAGAGTGACGTGGTCCTGGGTTCAAATTCCTGCTCCACGTTTTTATAGCTGATCTTGGATAGGCTACAGGAGCCTCAGTTTGTTCACAAGGAAGAAGGGTAACTTCTGCTCAGGGGTTTGGGTGAAGGTTTGTGAGAGTGTACACACAATGCCTCATCTCCAGCTGGCTCTCAGTACATGGTGGCAATCCTCAAGCTGTCTGCCCTCCAGAGACTGAAATCTGACACCAATATGAGCTAGAAGAAAGAATGAAAAGAACAAATAACGACAAAGCCATGTCACAAGGAAGTGTAGAAGAGTCAACCGTGTTTATATGAGACCCTCACACATTGGATTTGTCAGAGCTTTTGTTGGTTTGTGCACCATGTTAAGAGAGGTGTAGACTTCAATTCGGATGAGGCTGGAGGATGGGAAGACATCCTTGGCTGACTTAGAAGTAGGCAAGTTGACATATTAATAACTGGGGTTATAGGAGACCGGCTTGCCTGAAGCGAGGGGTTTATGCCTGGGAGTATTAAGAGAGTTGGACTGGGTTGGGATGAGTCTCCGACGCAGCTAGAGCAGACTTTATACTCTAAATAATGGGGAGCTATTGATGGGTCTTTGGTAGCAAAGTTGCACAAAGAAAATGAAAGTGATAGCACAGTAGGATAAAGAGCGTTTGAAAAGGATGGATCGGTAAAAGAAACTGGAAGGAAATCTAATTGTGATAGTTTAAGCCCCAGGCTATTACAGACTTTTAGAGCCAGACAGGAAGGAAGTCCAATCAGCTGGTTCCAAGGCTCTCAAACAAGAGTCACTTTGGGAGCTTGAAAGAAAGGGAACAGATTCATAGGCCTGGGTTCCCTAGATGGCACTTAAAAAGTTCTCCAGGAGATTATGACATGGCACCAGATTTAGGCACCATGAACCAGTCCATTGCTTACGCCTAAGCAAGCTAACAAACTCAACTCAAAGAAAACTCAATTCAAAGAGATTAAGTGACTCAACAGTGGTCACACTGCTTCTTAGTGGCAGAGAAAAACCCAAATGGACCCTCCCAGTCTGGGTCCTGAACTCCTTCCTCTTGGCTGGGTCATCTCAGTGCTCAAGAAGGACAGAGCGCCAGGGGAACCTGTATCAAACCTGCTTCCCCCAGAGGGCCCTCCCTGCGTCTCCAGAGGCTGGCACCATCCATTGGTTCCCCACATCCTATAAGCTCAATCGTCTTCTTAAACCGGGATTTCCCACCTGGCCCTAGCAGTGAAGGGAGTAGGAGCAGGTGGGGGCAGCCTTTGAGAAACCACAGGAAGGGATGCAAAGGCCTCTGGTCACTGGCAAGGAGTTGGAAGACCCCCTGGAGAAGGGAATGGCAACCCAGTCCAGTATTCTTGTCTGGAGAATCCCACGGACAGAGGGGCCTGGCAGACTGTACAGCCTCCGGGGTTGCAAAGAGTCGGACACAACTGAGCGAATAACATAGAAACAAGGTGAGTGTCGAGGCCAGCCCACAGGAGGAGGCTGTATACCTTCTGCTGAGGGCAGCGGAGTAGAACCAGGAAGGTGGGGTGTTTGCTGATAAGCCTGCTGAGCTGCAGTCGATTCACTGGGCACAAACGGGAGTTGCTCGTCTGCAGATGGGAGACTGTGGTTCCAGAAAGGAGTGGGCTGGACGGCAAGATGGGGGTGCCCCCCCTTCCCATGGGCCTCTGAGCCCTCAGAGTGAAAGCTGAAGACTGAACCCTGAGTGAGGGTAAGGGGTGCCCACCATAGAGGCAGGGTCTCCTTAAGGAGGCAAGCAAGCCAAGGAGAAAGCACCCCCCTGGCTTGGAGAGCCCAGGAGGAGGACTTAGGGTGATCCTCCGATTTGGACATTCCCAGGAACTTTCCAGTGGAAGGAGCAGGAGCTAGGCTTAGGGACTTCAGGAAGCGGTGGTTCTATTGGCAAACAAAAGGATCAGGTGAAAGTCAGTCAGTCCATTCTTTGCGACCCCCATGGACTATACAGTCCGTGGAATTCTCCAGGCTAGAATACTGGAGTAGGTAGCCTTTCCCTTCTCCAGGGGATCTTCCCAACCCAGGGATTGAACCCAGGTGTCCTGCATTGCTGATGGGCGCATTCTTTACCAGGTGAGCCACAAACGTGGGGTTTAACAGACTCGCCTTGTTTTGCCCTTTCAGGGGACGAGTGGATGATTCGGAAGGTGAAGGTAGAGGAGGAGGAGGATCGGGAGGCCCACGAGAAGGCGGAATGGCCCGAGCATCTGGCATTACGCCCCAGCCCGTTTCCCCCGTCTGACCTGGGGTCTCTGCCCGCCGCCTATAAGCTGGAGCCAGGGGCCCCAGGAACACTGGGTGGGCTCGCGCTGACGGGCTGGGTCCCGACCGCCTCGGAGAAGCCCTATGGCTGCGGAGAGTGCGAGCGCCGGTTCCGGGACCAGCTGACCCTGCGGCTACACCAGCGGCTGCACCGCGGCGAGGGCCCGTGCGCCTGCCCTGACTGCGGCCGCAGCTTCACGCAGCAAGCGCACCTGCTGCTGCACCAACGCAGCCACCGCGGCGAGCGGCCCTTCCCCTGCTCCGAGTGCGACAAGCGCTTCAGCAAGAAGGCACACCTGACCCGCCACCTGCGCACGCACACGGGCGAGCGGCCCTACCCGTGTGCCGAATGCGGCAAGCGCTTCAGCCAGAAGATCCACCTGGGCTCGCACCAGAAGACGCACACCGGCGAGCGGCCCTTCCCCTGCCCCGAGTGCGAGAAGCGCTTTCGCAAAAAGACGCACCTGATCCGCCACCAGCGCATCCACACGGGCGAGAGGCCCTACCAGTGCGCGCAGTGCGCCCGCAGTTTCACGCACAAGCAGCACTTGGTGCGGCACCAGAGGGTGCACGCGGCGGTCGGCCGCACCCCGCCCTCTCCCGACGCGCCGGCCTCGCCCACGTCCCCTACCCCGTCCCCCACCGCCTCTTCTCCCGGACCCAAGCCTTTCTCCTGCTCCCACTGCGGCCTGAGCTTCGGCTGGAAGAAGAACCTCGCCACGCACCAGCGCCTGCACAGCGGCGAGGAGCGCCCTTTCGGGTGCGACGAGTGCGCGCTGGGCGCCCCTGTGGACCCCGCGGCCCCCGAGCCCTTGGCCTGCGCCCCCCGAGGCACTCCGGCGCTCCCGGGCATTCCAGCCGGCGAGCGGTCCTTCCTCTGCCCCGAGTGCGGGTGCAGCTTCACCCACGGGCAGCACCTGGCTCGACATCGGCGGGTGCACACAGGCGAGCGGCCCTTCGCCTGCGCGCAGTGTGGTCGCTGCTTCGGCTCGCGGCCCAACCTGGTGGCCCACTCCAGAGCCCACAGCGGCGCCAGGCCTTTCGCCTGCGCGCAGTGCGGCCGCCGCTTCAGCCGCAAGTCGCACCTGGGTCGCCACCAGGCGGTGCACACGGGCAGTCGGCCCCACGCCTGCGCCGTGTGCGCCCGCAGCTTCAGTTCCAAGACCAACCTGGTCCGCCACCAGGCGGTGCACACCGGCTCCCGCCCCTTCCCCTGCCCGCAGTGCGGCAAGAGCTTCAGCCGCAAGACCCACCTGGTGCGACACCAGCGCATCCATGCAGGAGCCGCCCACCCGGCCTCCGGATCTGATCTCTCGAGCCCAGCCTGGCCCACGCCCACCGACGTGACCGCACCCGCGCTCTTCTTCTGAGCTTCGTTCTAGACCGGACCCGGCCTTTCCCTTCTTTTGCTCTCTGGTTCCAGAGACCCATGCCGGACATCTCCTGGGCACCGTGGCCTAGATTGCCCGTGGCCATTTTCCTCTCTTCTCTGGGGAAAAGTCTGGAAAGGATACCTGGCTTTGACCTTCTGTGTCAGAGAAAGGGCTAAGAGTAAACCCTTGATGGGAACAGTTTAGGCCTGAGTCCTTGGAAATCTCCCACTAAGAGACCCCATGGGAAAGATGATGTTTCCTGGACCACTCCCGACCAAGAACTGAGTCAGGAACCTCTACAGGGGCAGGGAAAGAATGGTGATCTGTGTACTGAAAGTTTCATTAAAATTACAATCCAAAGGTTCTGGGGCTGTGGAATGAGTTGGGGATGGAACCCCTGACTTTTCTCACCCACCCTTTTCTATCTTAGTCCACACACAGACACTCCTTCCCATCCTATCTGGGTGAGTTCAATTTAGCCAGCTGCCAATAATGGGCTTTCTCAAATCAAAATATGATACAGCTAATTGCTGAATCACTCTCTTGCTCCTTGACCTTAGCTCAAATCTGACAAGGAAGGAGCATCGGTATACATTTCTCATGCCAGGGGTCGAAGGCTAAACCGTAGGGAAGACAGAGGAAGCAGGGTGCCCCTGGCCATTCCCATGGAGACAGGGTGCCACCGAAGTCTCTGGAGCTCCAGGGCTCTGCCTGGGTTTGCAGCTTTCCCAAGGGGATCTCAGAACAGCAGCCCCACCTGCCACCCTGCCTGGCAGCAGGGGGAAGGATATAAGTGACAGAGGAAGGTTCCTGTAAGTTCTCTTTATGATGGCGGCTTGATCCAGACATCTCTAGCTGAGCTACCCCAGCCGAGGCCAACAGGAGATCTGAGTGACCCGGAGGGGTAGGATGATGGGGCAACGTGTTGAACTTGGAGTGAGAAGTCTTACACTTGACCTTTCCTCAGTCTCTTTAGAACTTGGAGCAGAGCCCTTCATTTTCCTGGGTCTCTGCTTTCTCATTATAATAAGATTGTTGATGTTGATGAGGGCTGAGGCTCTTTTCCAATTCTAATGTCACGATCAGCAAGGTAGCACTAGTGGTAAAGAATCTGCCTGCCAATTCAGGAGACATGAAACATGGGTTCGATTCTTGCCTAGGGAAGATTCCCCTGGAGGAGGAAATGGCAACCCACTCCAGTATTCTTGCCTGGAGAATCCCATGGAGAGAGGAGTCTGGTGGGCTACAGTCTATAGGGTCACAAAGAAGCAACTTAGCACAAAGGTTTCAGAATAACCCTAGCAAATATTTACTGGGTGCCAACATTGCACTAGAGGATGAGATGGTTGGATGGCATCACCGACTTGGTGGACGTGAGTTTGAGCAAGCTCTGGGAGTTGGGGATGGACAGAGAAGCCTGGCATGCTGCAGTCCATGGGGTCACAAAGAGTCAGACACGACTGAAGTGAACTACTTTGTGCCAGGTCCTGCACTAGGCATGGGCAACAATAGTAAGCAAGACAGACAGGCCCCTGCCCTCACAGAGCTTACAGGAAACAGGAGGATTGTGGGGCTAGGGCCAGCACAGAGGGCTTTGCAAATGGTGCCGAAAATCTAGGAAAAGTCAGGGGAGGTTCACAGGTTGAAGACACCTCTAGAGGGAGCCCTGAGGATGGGCGCATTCAGCAAGTGACTAACACTTCCTCCTGGTCCTTTTCTAGGGTTCCCACCTTCTTCCTATCCTGGTCTTGTAACTCCAGTTGTTTTATTATTTTTTTTAACTTTACAATATTGTATTGGCTTTGCCATACATCAACATGAATTCGCCACGGTATACACGTGTTCCCCATCCTGAACCCCCCTCCCACCTCCCTCCCCATACCATCCCTCTGGGTCATCCCAGTGCACCAGCCCAAAGCATCCTGTATCATGCATCAAACCTGGACTGGCGATTCATTTCATATATGATATTATACATGTTTCAATGCCATTCTCCCAAATCATCCCACCCTCGGCCTCTTCCACAGAGTCTAAAAGACTGTTGTATACATCTGTGTCTCTTTTGCTGTCTTGCATACAGGGTTATCATTACCATCTTTCTAAATTCCATATATATGCGTTAGTATACTGTATTGGTGTTTTTCTTTCTGGCTTACTTCACTCTGTATAATAGGCTCCAGTTTCATCTACCTCATTAGAACTGATTCAAATGTATTCTTTTTAATGGCTGAGTAATACTTCATTGTGTATATGTACCACAGCTTTCTTATCCATTCATCTGCTGATGGACATCTAGGTTGCTTCCATGTCCTGGCTATTATAAACAGTGCTGTGATGAACACTGGGGTACACGTGTCTCTTTCCATCCTGGTTTCCTTGGTGTGTATGCCCGGCAGTGGGATTGCTGGGTCATAAGGCAGTTCTATTTCCAGTTTTTTAAGAAATCTCCACACTGTTCTCCATAGTGGCTGTACTAGTTTGCATTCCCACCAACAGTGTAAGAGGGTTCCCTTTTTTCCACACCCTCTCCAGCATTTATTGCTTGTAGACTTTTGGATAGCAGCCATTCTGACTGGCGTGAAATGGTACCTCATTGTGGTTTTGATTTGCATTTCTCTGATAATGAGTGATGTTGAGCATCTTTTCATGTGTTTGTTAGCCATCTGTATGTCTTCTTTGGAGAAATGTCTGTTTAGTTCTTTGGCCCATTTTTTGATTGGGTCATTTATTTTTCTGGAGTTGAGCTACAGGAGTTGCTTATATATTTTTGAGATTAGTTGTTTGTCAGTTGCTTCATTTGCTATTATTTTCTCCCATTCTGAAGGCTGTCTTTTCACCTTGCTTAGAGTTTCCTTTGTTGTGCAGAAGCTTTTAATTTTAATTAGGCCCCATTTGTTTATTTTTGCTTTTATTTCCAATATTCTGGGAGGTCGGTCATAGAGGATCTGGCTGTGATTTATGTCAGAGAGTGTTTTGCCTATGTTCTCCTCTAGGAGTTTTATAGTTTCTGGTCTTACGTTTAGATCTTTAATCCATTTTGAGTTTATTTTTGTGTATGGTGTTAGAAAGTGTTCTAGTTTCATTCTTTTACAAGTGGTTGACCAGTTTTCCCAGCACCACTTGTTAAAGAGATTGTCTTTTCTCCATTGTATATTCTTGCCTCCTTTGTCAAAGATAAGGTGTCGATAGGTGCATGGATTTATCTCTGGGCTTTCTATTTTGTTCCATTGACCTATATTTCTGTCTTTGTGCCAGTACTATACTGTCTTGATGACTGTGGCTTTGTAGTAGAGCCTGAAGTCAGGCAGGTTGATTCCTCCAGTTCCATTCTTCTTTTTCAAGATTGCTTTGGCTATTCAAGGTTTTTTGTATTTCCATACAAATTGTGAAATTATTTGTTCCAGCTCTATGAAAAATACCATTGGTAGCTTGATAGTGATTGCATTGAATCTATAGATTGCTTTGGGTAGTATATTCATTTTCACTATATTGATTCTTCCGATCCATGAACATGGTATATTTCTCCATCTGTTAGTGTCCTCTTTGATTTCTTTCACCAGTGTTTTATAGTTTTCTATATATAGATCTTTAGTTTCTTTAGGTAGAATTATTCCTAAGTATTTTATTCTTTTCATTGCAATGGTGAATGGAATTGTTTCCTTTCTGTTTTCTCATTATTAGTGTATAGGAATGCAAGGGATTTCTGTGTGTTGATTTTATATCCTGCAACTTTACTATATTCATTGGTTAGGTCTAGTAATTTTCTGGTGGAGTCTTCAGGGTTTTCTATGTAGAGGATCATGTCTTCTGCAAACAGTGAGAGTTTTACTTCTTCTTTTCCAATTTGGATTCCTTTTATTTCTTTCTCTGCTCTGATTGCTGTGGCCAAAACTTCCAAAACTATGTTGAATAGTAGTGGTGAAAGTGGGCACCCTTGTCTTGTTCCTGACTTTAGGGGAAATGCTTTCAATTTTTCACCATTGAGGATAATGTTTGCTGTGGGTTTGTCATATATAGCTTTTATTATGTTGAGGTATGTTCCTTCTATTTCTGCTTTCTGGAGAGTTTTTATCATAAATGGATGTTGAATTTTGTCAAAGGCTTTCTCTGCATCTATTGAGATAATCATATGGCTTTTATTTTTCAGTTTGTTAATGTGGTGTATTACATTGATTGATTTGCAGATATTGAAGAATCCTTGCATCCCTGGGATAAAGCCCACTTGGTCATGGTGTATGATCTTTTTAATGTGCTGTTGGATTCTGAATGCTAGAATTTTGTTAAGGATTTTTGCATCTATGTTCATCAGTGATATTGGTCTGTAGTTTTCTTTTTTTGTGGCATCTTTGTCAGGTTTTGGTATTAAGGTGATGGTGGCCTCTCAAGAGAGCCACCTAAAAACAGGGGACACATACAGACTGAAAGTGAAGGGCTGGGAAAAGATATTCCATGCAAATAGAGACCAAAAGAAAGCAGGAGTAGCAATACTCATATCAGATAAAATAGACTTTAAAACAAAGGCTGTGAAAAGAGGCAAAGAAGGACACTACATAATGATCAAAGGATCAATCCAGAAGAAGATATAACAGTTATAAATATATATGCACCCAACATAAGAGCACCACAATATGTAAGACAAATGCTAAGAAGTATGAAAGGGGAAATTAACAATAACACAATAACAGTGGGAGACTTTAATACCCCACTCACACCTATGGATAGATCAACTGAACAGAAAATTAACAAGGAAACACAAACTTTAAATGATACAATAGACCAGTTAGACCTAATTGATATCTATAGGACATTTTACCCTAAAACAATGAATTTCACCTTTTTCTCAAGTGCACATGGAACCTTCTCCAGGATAGATCACATCCTGGGCCATAAATCTAGCCTTAGTAAATTCAAAAAAATTGAAATCATTCCAAGCATCTTTTCTGACCACAATACAGTAAGATTAGATCTCAATTACAGGAGAAAAACTATTAAAAATTCCAACATATGGAGGCTGAACAACACACTGCTGAAAAACCAACAAATCACAGAAGAAATAAAAGAAAAAATCAAAATATGCATAGAAGTGAATGAAAATGAAAACACAACAACCCAAAACCTGTGGGACACTGTAAAAGCAGTGCTAAGGGGAAAGTTCATAGCAATACAGGCATACCTCAAGAAACAAGAAAAAAGTCAAATAAATAACCTAACTCTACACCTAAAGCAACTAGAAAAGGAAGAATTGGAGAACCCGAGAGTTAGTAGAAGGAAAGAAATCTTAAGAATTAGGGAAGAAATAAATGCAAAAGAAACAAAAGAGACCACAGCAAAAATCAACAAAGCCAAAAGCTGGTTCTTAGAAAGGATAAATAAAATTGACAAACCATTAGCCAGACTCATCAAGAAACTAAGGGAGAAAAATCAAATCAATAAAATTAGAAATGAAAATGGAGAGATCACAACAGACAACACAGAAATACAAGGGATCATAAGAGACTACTATCAGCAATTATATGCCGATAAAATGGACAACGTGGAAGAAATGGACACATTCTTAGAAAAGTACAACTTTCCAAAACTGAACCAGGAAGAAATAGAAAATCTTAACAGATGCATCACAAGCACAGAAATTGAAACTGTAATCAGAAATCTTCCAGCAAACAAAAGCCCAGGTCCAGATGGGTTCACAGCTGAATTCTACCAAAAATTTCGAGAAGAGCTAACACCTATCCTACTCAAACTCTTCCAGAAAATTGCAGAGGAAGGTAAACTTCCAGTTGTTTTAAATATGCAAGACCTGGGAGACCTTAGGTGGAAGCTAGCCGCACAGACATTGATGACTGTTGTGCTGGGGAAGGTGGCGAAAGGTGAAAAGCCAGGCTGCCCTCCTGAGTCAGAGCACAGTGGTGAACAGAGCACAGCTCCTTATACCAGCCTGGGGCTTTGAGACCATCTCTACGGCTTTAGCGGGCTCCTTCAAGCATCCACACCAGTGAAGAGGCATCCACCATTCCTAACTTGTTGCCTTCCCACTTTGGTCAGCGAAGGAGCCAACCTGCTGAGCTTTAAATATAGTTTCCTCCAGTATCTGAAAGTAGACCATTCCTATGAAATACAGCCAAAATTCACAATTGCTACCACTATTATCCCCATTTTATAGATGTGTAAACAGTACAGAGCAATTAGGTCACTTGAACAAGGTCATTCCTTCCTTCGTTCATTCAGCAAACATGCATTGAGTACCTGCTTGTGTGTCCAGCATTGTGAGATGCTGGGAATAGAAATACTCGTTATAAACTAAAATGTGTTTAATACTTACTCTTTGCTAAATACTCTCAAGTGTACTTAGTACACTCAGTAAAGCCCTAAGTGAATCAAGGGCTTTACAAGTGTTGGCCTGTTTTTCTTTCCACCACCCTGTGAGTGGGCATCCTTGTCCTTGGTCAAGTTTTTCTCATGAGGTAAAAGAAGCTCAGAGAGTCCAAGTAACTTGCACAAGTGACACAGAGTATGTGATGAAAGCAATGCAGTGGTTTGCTTCGAGAGCCTGTGCTTTAAAAAAAAAAAAATTGTGGTGACTTCCCTGGTGGTCCAGGTGGCTCAGGAGGAAAAGAAAAAAATCTGCTTGCAGTGTGGGAACCCAGGTTCGATCCCTGGATCAGGAAGATCCCCTGGAGAGGAAATGGCTACCCACTCCAGCATTCTTGCCTGGAGAATCCCATGGGAGAGGAGCTTGGTGGGCTACAGTCCATGGGGGCAAAGAGACGGACATGAATGAATGACTAACACTGGTGGTCCAGTGGTTAAGTCTTCACCTTCCAGTGCAGGAGGTGTGGGTTTAATCCCTCTGGTCAGGGAGCTAAGCTCCCACATGCTTCAGGACTAAAAATAAATAAATAGATAATAACATAAAATAGAAGTAATATTGTATTAATAACAAATTCAATAAAGACTTTAAAATGATCCACATTTTAAAAAAAGCTTTATAAAAAAGCAAATTTTATGTTCCCATCAACAGTGTATAAGGGCTCCAATTGTTCCTAGCCAACACTGGTTGTTTTTTGCCATTCTAACAAGTATGCAGTGGCCTCTCAGTGGGGTTTTGACTTTCATTCCCGTGTGTGTGTGTGTGTGTGTGTGTGTGTGTGTGTGTGTGATTTAGTTGCTAAGTCATGTCTGACTCTTGTGACTCCATGCACTGCAACCTGCCAGGTTCCTCTGTTCATGGGATTTTCCAGGCAAGAATATTGGAGTGGGTTGCCATTTCCTTCTCCAGAAGATCTTCCCATCCCAGGGATGGAACCTGGGTCTTCTGTGTTGCAAGCAGACACTTTACCAACTGAGCTACGAGGGAAGCCCTTCATTCCCTTAGAGCCTGTATTTTTCATCACCAGACTCGGTCTCCTTGCAGAGAGGTCCCTTATGTTCCTGGTCTTCAGGGCGCTCAGTGGATGGGTCTGGTGATCAGCATGCAGGGGACTTTTACACGAAGCACCATGGGATGAAGGTGAAGAGCGACGAAGTACATGTGGAGAGTCAGGAGGGTTCTCTGCAAGGGGGGGGCGGTGACTCGCTGAGACCTCACCTGCTTGGACCAGGCTCTCAGTGCCATAGTCACCTTCACCCCTCATAATAATGGGTGTCTGTCTCCTGGGAGATGAGAAGGGGCTTCTGCCCAAGGCAGCAAACCGCTTTCGGGGGCAAAGCCCTGCAAAGATGCAGGAAGCAACTGAAAGCAAGCTCATGTATCAGTTACAAAATGTCCCCTTTCCAGAAGTGATGGTGAATTATGGAGTCACCCCGAGGTGGGGATATGAAGGTCTGTTTAGAAGGGTGCCTGTCCGCTAGAATCGACTTGTAATTGGGACAAGAGCCTGTATCACACGGGCTTTAGTGACACCACCCAGCGCAGCCCATCTCCCAGCCCAGGATCTGAGAACCGCCTGACAGTGGCCTGCTTGCTGCACACACAGAGGGGAACTTAAAAGCCAAGTCTGCGCTAGGGACTCCTTCACCAAAGACACTCTGTTTCCTAGGGCTCCTGGAACCCAGCCCCACACACTGAAGGATGGAAAACATTCTTCCTCTCAGCTCTGGAGGCCAAAGTCCACAGCCAAGGTGTGGGCAGGGCCCTGTTCCCTCCAAAGGTTCTGGGGTGGGTCTGTTCCAGGCCTCCCTCCAAGCTTCTGGAATTGCTGGCAAGCCTCATTCTCCCTCAACTTGTGGCGGCATCTGTCCAGCCACTGCCTCCTCTTCTCACATGGCCTTCTTTCTCTCTGTCTGTGTGTCTGTCTCTGTGTGTGTCTCTTCTCCTCAGGACCTAGTCCTAGTGGATTAGGGCCACCCAACATCCTCACCTGAACTCAATTGCATCTGCAGAGACCCAGTTTCCAGATAAGGTCACGGTCACAGGCCCTAGGGGCAAGGGCTTCAGCCTATCTCTAAGGGACACATTTCTGCCCATCACAGGGACCTTCACAGAGATACTGTGCCAACCGTGGAGGAGGCGAAACTGACACACAGGCTGGGAGGGGCTGGGCTGGCTCCACCAAGGCGGGAGGGGGCAAGCGCTGCGTAGTTCAGATCAAACTCGACTGATCCCCAGAGCTCTAGCCTCCTGGTGACAGGCTGGGAAACAAGCTTTGGGGATGTGCAGTGGAGCGTTCAAACAGGCTAACCAATGATAACAAAGATGTCACTTCGAGTTCCTTGACTCTACAAGTGATTTTTTAAATTTATATTTTCTTACTTTTCTAGCAGTAAAACAGCTTGACATGACTGTAAACGAAGAAAAAGCACAGTTGACTTTTAGGAGACTGCAGGAGGAGCTGAGATATGAGCAATCTTCCATCAAACGTGACTGTTTTGTTCAGTGTTTCTGTAAACTCTGTGTGTGCGTGCGGTGTGTGTGCGTGTGGTGTGTGTGTGCGTGTGCATTCGCATGCATGCACCTGTTCTACAGTTTATTTGTGGGGAGATATAAGATAGAGGAGTCCAATGGAGAGATGCCACCTTGAGGGGTAAGTGGGTTTGAAGGCTAGGGGTGCAGGTCAGACAGATGGGCTGAGATGGGAAGGTGCTTCTGGACGGCATTTTGAGGGACAGAGGATGGGCAGACTGAAGTGGGATGAACTGGTCTCCCACAGTGAACGTTTTTTCTGCCCCCTGAGAGTCAAGAACCCTCCTGGGAGCTGTGATGGGGTGTGGCCTGTGGTCCCAGCATGGCAAACACTCTCCGGGAGGGAAGTGGTTCCCAAAGGCTGGTGGAGACCTTCACCCTGCCTGATAGTAGGGGAGACAGGTTGCTTTGCCTGCAGGGTATTTCCTTAACCAGAGACACGTCTACATTCCACTATGCAAGACATCCTGTCCTTTCCTGGGGGTAGTAATTTGGGGAAATTCGGCGGCAGAGTGATGTACTATGGCCTCAGGCAGAGGAGAAGCAGGGGTCTCAGAGGAAGTGAGCCTGGGTTCCTCGCGACAAGGCATTGCTGTCAGAGGGGGCTTGACTGAAGGCTTTTAGGAAACACTTTCCCAACTGCTTGACAGAGAATAGACCTGTGGGCTAGGATGAATGCAGCCTCCTAGCAGGGACGCTCTTGGTCAAGACCAGGAATTGGATTGACATCATAGACTGACGACCCGCTCCAGTGTTCTCGCCTGGAGAATCCAAGGGACGGTGGAGCCTGATGGGCTGCCGTCTATGGGGTTGCACAGAGTTGGACACGACTGAAGCGACTTAGCAGCAGCAGCAGCAGCAGCAGCAGCAGCAGCAGCAGCATAGACTGACGTAACGAACGTCATTACGTAATGTCCTTGGGGCATCGCAGTGGATTCCGCTTCAGGCTCTCCAGATGCCTGACCTAGCGGCCCTACAGCCCAGCCACGCAGTTCTGCGTAGCTCAGAGCCCCTTTACCCTCGCTGGTCTTTCTCCACTCGCGGTTTCCCTGGACGGTTTTCAGGGCCCCCCAGAGACTGCCCTGTGGCCCAGCTTCCTCCCAGAAGGGCTGTATTTTGGTAGACAAGGCCAACTATCTCAGTAGCCGGCTCTGGGATCCTGTCCTCTGGGAGGCAGGCCCGCGCATCCTGACGCACTTGCGCTCCCCACGCCGACTGGTCCTCCTGCACATTTGCCTAAGCCCAGGCCACCCCCAACCCAGGCTTGCCAACCACCCGGACTACTGATTTCTCCTCCCATCAGGTCTGGCCTCCAGCTATAGGCGAAGGTCCATCTAGTCAAAGTTATGGTTTTTCCAGTAGTCATGTATGGATGTGAGAATTGGACCATAAAGAAGGCTGAGTGCCAAAGAATTGATGCTTTTGAATTGTAGAGCTGGGGAAGACTCTTGAAAGTCTTCTTGGACAGCAAGATCGAACCAGTCAATCCTAAAGGAAATCAGTCCTGAATATTCATTGGAAGGATTGATGCTTAAGCTGAAGCTCCAGTACTTTGGCCACCTGATAGGAAGAACCGACTCACTGGAAAAGACCCTGGTGCTGGGAAAGACTGAAGGCAGGAGGAGAAGAGGGTGGCAGAGGATGAGATGGTTGGATGGCATCACCGACTCAATGGGCAGGAATTTGAGCAAACTCCAGGAGACAGTGGAGGGCAGGGAGCCTGGTGCACTGCTGTCCATGTGGTTGCAAAGAGTCAGATAAGACTGAGCTACTGCTCAACAACAAAATGTTCTGAGTGCTTATTGTGACCTAGGCTCTTAGTTAATTCTCCAAAGTCCCCTTGGCTTATCCCCATTCCACAGGTAAGGAAACAGAGGTTTATCATGCTTGAGTGCTTAGGGATGTGAGGGCCTTGTCTCCCCAGACCAGCTGGGGGCAGCTCCAGGGCAGGCCATCTTGTTTACTATCTGGATTCCCGGACCCACCTCACTGGGTGCTTGTTGAGCTGTGGAAGAGGAGCACACCCATCTGTTCTCTCCTGGGAGCTTTGTTGTCTAGAATCCACCTTATCAGTCAGAGCTTCAACTAAGTCAGGGTAATAGCCAAAGCACAGATCCTGGAGAGAGAATGAATATTCAGTGATCCATTTTTCCCTTGGCTGCCAGAATGCTTAAAGCTAAATTTAGTGCTCAAGTGCCACTCTAGGAGATGTCTGGTGTAGCTCACATACTTTACGTTTTACTAGCCGTATGGTAACGTATGGCCTTTGTTTGTTGTTTCTCCAGACGCTCTATACCTGCGGTAGCAGATACAAAGACAGGCACACAGACGCAGGGGAGAAAAGAGCCTCACTTGGCAGAGGGGACCAGAAGGGAAAGTAAGAACGCTGGTGTTGGAGGAGCCTGGGAACAGACCAGTGGTCCTTAAACTTCTTTGGACCACCAAGCAGGTGGGTAAGATATTTGAAAACTCTCCCCAGAAAAATGTGCATAAAAACAGCAGACTGGAGACTCCCCTGGTGGTCCAGTGGCTAAGACTCTGAGCTCCCAATGCAGGGGGCCCAGGTTCGATCCCTGGTCAGGGAAGTAGATCCCACGTGCTGCGTCTAAGAGTTCATATCCCACAACTAAGACATGGCACTGTCAAATAAGTAAATATTTAAAACAAACAAAACCAAGAATTTGCATGTAATTTCAGAAGGCACATGGATCCTCCCACCCCCACCCAAGCCCACTCATCACCTTCAGAGTCTCTGAAGCTCTGAAATTTTAACCTCTCATCCTTCACAAATAAGAGCAAGTCAAGTCAAGCTGCTCAGTCATGTCCGACTCTTTGCAACCCCGTGAACTGTAGCCCACCAGCCTCCTGTGTCCATGGGATTCTCCAGGCAAGAATACTGGAGTGGGTTGCTATTTCCTTCTCCAGGGGATCTTCCTGACCCAGGGATCGATCTCAGGTCTCCTGCATTGCAGGCAGAGGCTTTAACCTCTGAGCCACCAGGAGAGGGGCCCCTGGGGCTGAGGGTGGGAGGGAAGGAAACATGGAATCCGCAGTTTTGCCAGGGCAGGCCCTACTGGCAGGTGTCTGGTTCTCCTTGTGACCCTGGGCCTGGGAGCACCCACCACAGGAGTGGGGAAACTGTGGGGCCAAAGTAAACAGCTCCCCAGCTCTGCAACACTCTTCTTGTTCAGTAGGCTTGAGAGAGTGGGGTATGCAAGCCTACAGCTAAGTGGGCTGAGACTGGGACCAGATCGGGGGTCTCCATTAGCCAGAGGACCCTGAGACCTCACCTCTGGGCCCGGATTGAAGGCTCCTCCTACCTGGCTGGGCGTGAAGGCTGGAAGTACAGCCTGGGAGGTCCTGCCTGGGTCAGAACCAGGAAGCCCAGGGCCTGCCTGCCCGTGAGTTACCCCTTCCTCATGAACAGTCTGATGAGGGCTTTTCATTTCGCAGCTGCAGCAGCTGCCGGCTCCACCCGCTCCATCTCATCTGGCTCTGTTGTGCTTTGTTTCAGGAAGAAGAGAAAGCAGTGATTACTCGCCCCCATTTCTATTCTCAGTCAAGGTCACAGGCTTCTCCTCTCCTCCTGGGGTCAGTGCTAGTCATCTCTTATCAGGGTTTCGAGAACAGTCTTCTGAGCTTTCCACAGCTCTGTGAAAGCGGTTGTTTGGGGACCCATCGCTGGGGGGTCAGGGAGACGCTCAGGAACTCTTGTTGTCTGTCTGAGTTCAGGTAGGCGCTTGAGAGAACCTGGGGGAAATCAAGGACTTATCCACTGTCACCATGGGGACCTGCCTTTTGCAAATGTATCTGGTTTATCAAATGAGTTGCACCGGGCGGGTGGCAAGCAAGAGGCAACTTTATTTTTTCTTCCATCATCATGTTCAACCCCCTTCTGTCAGGCCCACCTTCTTTACTGTACCAGATTTCCACTGCTGCCTGATTATCCCCGACACCGAGTGACTGAAAACAACCACCTCTCACGTGCACACAGTCCTGCGGATCAGCAACTTGAGACAGGCCCCGAAGGACAGCTTTTCGGCTGGTGCCACCTGGGGTCCTTCATGCTGTTGTTGTCGTCTTGTGGCTTTGAGGCTGGATGGGGCCTGGATGGCTCCAGATGGCCGGTCCACGCGTCTGGTGGTTGGTGCTAGCTCAGCTAGGCCCCCTCCTGCCCCAGCTTTCCTGCTGCTTCATTCACGTGACACTGCCTCCATGTTTTAAAGGTCCCGCTGCCACCACTGGGGCTTCTGGCTGCAATGCAGGAGATGCAAGAGATGAGGGTTTGATCCCCGGGTGGGGAAGATCCCCTGGAGGAGGGCTTGGGAACCCACTCCAGTACTCTTGTCTGGAGAATCCCATGGAGAGAGGAGCCTGGCGGGCTACAGTCCATGGGGTCACAAAGAGTCAGACATGACTAAAGCGACTGAGCGTGCACACACACTGCCACCATCAATCAGACGACTGACAGGCTTTCTCAGTTCCAGATTCCTAGAGGAGAACATGGGACAGGCTAAGTTCAAGTCAAGTTTATTCAGGTTTGATCAGCCATGACCGGGTGGATGCTGTCTTGTGGTTGTTATACGAGTGTCATGTTCTGCTCTGTTTATGGTAGAAATGGAAATTCCCAAGGAGACACGTGGCCATGGGCTCCCGGGATGGCCAGACAAGCCCAAGAGGCGTGTGCTGCAGTGGGCACTGCGACCAGAACCAGCCCCAAGCTGACCACTCATGATAACAGCTCCCACAAGCCCATCAGGCTGATTAATTCGGAAATCATTGGTGGTTACTTAGAGAGCTGCTTCAGCAAAGTGGTGGGAGCAAAAAGCAGGTTACGAGTGGCTGAAGGTAAGTTGGAGCAAGGAAATGGAGGCAACATTTACAGACTGCTTGAATTCATAGAGTCAGAAAGTTCACTGGTAGATGCTGGGGGCTGGTGGGGGCGGTGAGGAGTGGGGATGGGTACTTAGTGTTTAATGGGATGGAATTTCAGTTTCAGAAGGTGAAGAATTCAGGAGGTGGATGATGGTGAGAGATGTACAACAATCTGAATGTACTTAGCGCCACCGAACTGTGCAGTTAAAAATGGTTGAAAGAGTATGTTTTAGACTTTCGTTGCTGTTCAGTTGCTCAGTTGTGTCCGACTCTGAGACCCCGTGAATGGCAGCACGCCAGGCTTCCCTGTCCTTCACCGTCTCCCAGAGTTTGCTCAGACTCATGTCCCTTGAGTCGGTGATGCCATCCAACCATCTCATCCTCTGTCACCCCCTTCTCCTTTTGCCCTCAATCTCTCCCAGCATCAGGATCTTTTCCAGTGAGTCAGCTCTTCGCATCATGAGGCCAAAGGATTGAAGTGTCCGCCTCAGCATCAGTCCTTCCAATGAATATTCAGGGTAGATTTCCTTTGCAGGATATTTCCTTTTCAGGGTTTGATCGCCTTGCAGTCCAAGGGACTCTCAAGACTTCTTCTCCACCACAGTTTGAAAGCAACAATTCGTCAGTGCTCAGCCTTCTTTATGGTCCAACATCTGTACACGACTACTGGAAAAACCATAGCTTTGACTGTGCAGACCTTTGTTGACAAAGTGATGTCTCTGTTTTTTAATACACTGTCTAGATTGTCATAGCTTTTGTTCCAGGGAGAAAGTGTCTTTTAATTTCATGGCTGTAGTGACTATCCAAAGTGATTTTGGAGTGCAAGAATGTGACTTTTACCACAGTAAAAAACATTACCAAAAAAAAAAAAAAAAGATGTTCAGACTGCTCGGAATAGACATCTTTCACTCATCCAGCACATCCTTCCTGGGGAGAGCTTCGCTGTTATTCCTCCTGCTTCACCGACATGGCCGGGTGGAGCTGCCATGTACTCACATGGTCCTGCTCCCCGAACCAGTTGGGTGAGGCCCCCTCAACTCCAGCTGGGCCCATTGGAGCCCTTCTGCAGGGCACAGGACTTTGCACCAGGAGTGGGGAAGCAGAGGCCATACTTGTCAAACTCGGAAGATTCTATAGGACATTATTTTCTTATCATGTGGACAAGACCGGTCTTCAGTGAAGGACCATGGAGGTGACCACAGAGAGGAACGGGACTGAGAGATGGAGAGAAATTTGGCATCCAATGAACCATAGATTCCGGACATTTCTGAGGCCACATTGCATTCAAGGCTTTCTGTGGCAGCTATGAGATGCACCTTGTGGGTTTCCCTCCCAAACCAAGGCCATTCCATGTGGGTGAGTTCAGCCTGGTCAGCCTGCTGCTGCCAGTGTCTCCAGAGTCCCCTTCAGCTTGTGAGCTGAGACTCAGCTCTCCCCAGGAAGTCCCTGCCAACTGGAGGGTGGCGGTCGCTCAGGCCTAGCCTTTTCTGACCATGTGGACTCAGGCATTGCCGTCTGAGGTCCCACCTGCACGATTCTGTTCTCCCACTTTCCTTTCCGAGGTGTCAGAGCTACATTGTGCCTGAGACTGTTTGCTCCCTTTTAAAAAGATCTTCCAAAGGAATTGGGCTTCCCTGATAACTCAGTTGGTAAAGAATCCACCTGCAATGCAGGAGACCCTGGTTGGATTCCTGGGTCAGGAAGATCCCCTGGAGAAGGGATAGGCTACCCACTCCAGTCTTCTTGGGCTTCCTTTGTGGCTCAGCTGGTAAAGAATCTGCCTGCAATGCGGGAGACCTGGTTTGATCCTTGGGTTGGGAAGATCCCCTGGAGAAGTGAAAGGCTACCCACTCCAGTATTCTGGCCTGGAGAATTCCATGGACTGTATAGTCTATGGGGTCCCAAAGAGTCGGACACGACCGAGCAACTTCCACTTTCAAAGGAACTACTTTCCAATATATCTCTTACCCCCGCCTCCGCCTGCTTTCAGAAGGGCTTATCTGACACCCCTTCCTATGAATTCAATGAACCAATATATTTTCCTTTTCATCTTGGCTAGTTGAGTTGGGCTTCTGACCTTGCAATCAAAAGAACCCTGACATTCTCTTCTTGGCTTACACAAGCAGTATTAAAAACATGAAGTGGGTTCCTCAGCCTCTTGCCCAGGACTCCTGCCCTTCCTGGAATCTTCTCCTCCCACCACCAGAGGACCCAGCTGGCCTGGTTTCCCATTCAAAGAATAGCCCTCCCAACCCCTGGCTTGTTCCTACTGCCTGGAGTCCAGAGCTCTGCTCCATCAGCAGAGAGGCCATTCCAGTGATGTTCATTGGAAGATAGAAACACAGATTCGTGGAAAAACCCACTCCCCTCTCCTCCTAGCCACTGATTCTCAGAAGATGGAGGCTCACCGCTTCCTCTTCCTCCAGGTGAAACAGCAGTGGATGGGCTCAAGAGCCCTACTCAATGGGAGCCCAGTTATGTGCAGGCCTCTAAGCGGGTGGCAGAGTCCAACACTTGCAAGCTTCCAGCTGGGATCAAGGTTATTAACACCCCACTGTGCCCAACATCCAGGCAGTAACCATCCCTGGTGATGCCACTATTGGAAACGTCACTGCATGCCTGGCTGCTAAAGGAAAAGAGGGCTTCCCCGGTGGCTCAGCAGATAAAGAATGCCCTTGCAATGCAGGAGCCACAGGAGATGTGGGTTCAATCCCTGGGTCAGGAAGATCCCCTGGAGAAGGAAATGGCAACCCTCTCCAGTATTCTTGCCTAGAGCATTCCACGGACAGTAGACCCTGGCAGAAAAAGAAGGTGGCAGCAATGGGCCCTGTAAGTTCTGTCAACTTAAAAACAAAGAAATAAACAAACAAAAAACCCAGCCACAACCTAAGAGTGGAGAGTTATGTTTTATTTGGTGGAAATTTTTAGGATTTCAAGCTCAGGAGACAGCATCTTCAGTGACCCTGAGAAAATTGCTCTGAGGAGGCGAGTGGAGGAGCCAGGTTATATAAAAGTTTTACCACAAAGGGTAGGTAGGCTGAACATCAAGAGATTGTTGCTTATTAAAGGAAATAAGATATCCCAAGTTAAGGAGTGTAGCACTTTTCTATGTATGGGAAGTTGCAAGAGTCTAGGCTCACCGAAATCATTCCTTTCATATTATCTTAGCAATCTGAGGCCAGTACATCCTGAGTTCCTCAGTGCTCACCATTAGGAGTGGCTTCAGCCTGGTGACTGCTGGATCTCAGGTGTTGTTCTCATTCCCGGGTGTCTTCAGGACTCACAGATTCATCTTTGGATGGCTGGAATCGCTGATGACTGTGACATCCTTGTTCACTAATACAGCAGACGGTAAAGAATCTGCCTGCAGTGCAGACCTTGTTTCAATCCCTGATTTGGGAAGATCCTCTGAAGAAGGGAATGGTAACCCATTCCAGTATTCTTGCCTGGAGAATTCCATGGACAGAGGAGCCTGGTGGGCTACAGTTCATGGGGTCACAAAGAGTTGGATGCAACTGAGCAACTACATTTTCACTTTTCACTCCATTTCTCAGTTGCTTTTCATCAGCCTGCCTTCCGGAACCATTGTTGTTGTTCAGTTGCTTAGTCGTGTCCGACTCTTTGCAACCCCATGGACTGCAGCACACCAGGCTTCCCTGGCCTTCACCCTCACCTGGAGTTTGCTCAAACTCATGTCCATTTAGTCCATGATGCCATCCAACCATCTCATCCTCTGTCACCCTCTTCTCCTCTTTCCCTCAATCTTTCCCAGCATCAGGGTCTTTTCCAATGAGTTGGCTTTTCCCATCAGGTGGCCAAAGTACTGGAGCTTCAGCATCAGTCCTTCCAATGAATATTCAGGGTTGATTTCCTTTGGTTTGATCTCTTGCTGTCCAAGGGACTCTCAAGAGTCTTCTCTGGCACCACAATTCAGAAGCATCAATTCCAGAACCATCCTCCAAATCAAACCAGCATGATACCACAAGGACAGAAATGATAACTGAGGCCCTCAGGCCAGGGCCTGCAGCCAGGGATACATCCTTTCCTAGACCACCTAGAGCCATTTCCAGGCAAACATGGGAGAGCCCACGGGTGAGGCAGCCCTCCCTCTTGACTGGAAAGACTGGCCTCCGGCAGCCTCAAGCAAGAAATGGAAGAGAAGGAAAACCTTCCCTGGAGTGGGGCCTGTGAAGGAAGAGGAGACCCCTGGCAGGCCTGTGCGACAAGAGGGAGAGCTCTTCACTCTTACAGGATGTGATTCAATGTGCCCCCAGCATGACTGGGAAGAGAGGACCCAGGGAGAGCTTATCTGACACCAACTCAGCCCTTCCCCTCACCCTAGCTGAGCAGGTGACTTAACTAAGCCTCTACTTCCTCTCGGCAAAATGAGGACAAAGTGACGCTTCACTGGAGGAAATGAAATAGTGCATCATTGATGGAGCACAGGGCCTGGTGCATTCTGGGTCTGAAACTATCTAATGTTAATTAAAAAGCACATTAATTCTTATTTTACAAAACTCATTTGGGGCAGGACTATTCTCAAATCTTTCCAACCTAAGTCTTCATGATTGTGAGCTGCTGATAGTAAGTGCTTCCCTTGCGGCTCAGCTGGTAAAGAATCCACCTGCAATGCAGGAGACCTGGGTTCGATCCCTGGGTTGGGAAGATCCCCTGAAGAAGGGAGTGGCTACCCACTCTAGTACTATGGCCTGGAGAATTCCATGGACAGTCCATGGGGTCGCAAAGAGTCAGACACAGCTGAGTGGTTTTCACTTTTCACCTTCAGTGAGTGGTAGCCAGTGATGGTTTTGTTCATTTTATTTTCTCCCCAGAGACAGGAGGTTTTATTGATGCTGATGGGGTAGGAAGGGCCCCAGGAGCCTGGAGCAGGTGGCGGGGCTGAGTCAGTCAGCAGATGCATAAAGCCTGGGCACGTGGGGGTGGGTTAGGGCACATCCATCTGTTTAGGAGTCTTCTTTTCAGGGGTCTTCGTGGTGGCATGTGAGATCTTTGGTTGTGGCATTTGGGATCTAGTTCCCTGACCCGGGACTGAACCTGGGCCCCTGCAGTGGGATTGCAGAGTCTTAGCCACTGGACCCCCAGGGAAGTCGCCAGCTTTTCAGGATTCTTTGGCTCCTTCTTTGGGGGGGGATGGAGCACCTTGACGGGGAGCCATTTGCAGAGTGGCGAGCAGGAAGGTGGGGATGGCTGAGAGCTCCTGACCTGAGAGAAGTCCCTGCAGCAGGCAGGAACGTCTGTGGACAGCTGGTTTAGCTGGTCAGGAGGGGAAAGGGAGGGGGTACTGGGTTGGCACAGGCCAGTTCTCTGTGAGTGACAAGTGCGTGCTGCGGCTGAAGGTCGGGCCAGGGTCAGAGGCACATTCGTTGAAAGTGTCTTGATAGAGGGCTTCACAAACGGAGGTCACGGCCAGGATGGAGAGGCCCTAAGTGAAGAGCCGTGGTGATGGGAGAGTAAAGAAAACAGGATGGATTTTAGGAGAGAAGTTGCTGGTTAGAAACATTCGTAGGTTTGGGGGCGTGTAGTTCATGCGAGGGTCACCAGCAGTAGGTCACACAGCCCAAGGTCCAAGTTCACATACCAGCCAAGTACTCTGACACTGTGGTGTCCCTCTTGGTGGAGGCATCTCTCCATCTCTCTCTCTCCCCATACCCTCCCTCGTAGCATCAGACAAAAGTCTGATCCCCACAGCAGACCAGCTTTCATCAGTACGTGCTGGACAAGTGCCAGCCACGGGTAAACAGTAGGCCACCTAACATGCACGTGGGATGGGGTGGGGCTGGAGGTGGCAGCTGAGGCTCCCTCCTGCCCTTGTGCCCACGGAGGGCACACAGGCTGCCACTCGCCCAGCTAGCCCCACACGGCCAAGGAGGCTGGCAGGGCCAGGGGGTTGAGCAGCACGAGGGCCAGTAGCCACCCACCCCCAGCTCCACAGTGGTCCACGCCACTAGGCAGCCCCCTCACCGGGCTGCACCCTCTCTCTGTCTCCCTTTCCTGGGAGCAGGGACTTGAACAAAGGCTCAGGACCCCTCCCCGGCCCCTCTGCTTGGATCCTCATCCTTTCCCCAGGCTCAGGGAGGAAACTGTACCTCCGACGTGCCGCCCGCCCCTCCGCCATGAGCCAGGGGCGCTCTGCTGGTTGGAAATTGTGGTTCTTAGCAGAAGCCTCTCCTCTCCCCAACTTCTTCCCTGCACCTGGAGACCCTGAACAGCCTGATATAAAACAATGGAGGGCACTCAGCACCCCGTGGACTGGATGAGAGTCTTGAACACGAGATCAGTCATGAAGAAATAATGAGTCAAATTCAGATAATGGGATGTTGTACAAGACAATGTGCTGACCCGTGAAGAATTGTCAACGTCCTTAAAAAACAGAAATAGAGTTACCATGTGATCCAGCACTCCCATGCCTAGGCATGTATCTGGAGATATCTCCAAATATACAGGCATATATCTGGAGGAAACTCTAATTCAAAAAGATACATGTACTCCAGTGTTTATAGTAGGACTGCTTATAATAGCCACGACATGGAAGCAACCTAAATGTCCATTGACAGATGCGTGGATAAAGAAGATGTGATATACATAACGGAATACTACTCAGCCATAGAAAAGTATGAAACAAAGGCATTTGCAGCAACATGGATGGGCTGAGAGATGATCATACCTAAGTAAGTCAGACAGACAAAGACAAATATCACTTATTTGTGAAATCTTTAAAAAATAGTAGAAATGAGCTTAGTTAGTTACAAAACAGACTCACATAAAAAACAAACATGGTTACCAAAGGGGAAGTTGGGGGAGGGATACATTAGGAGTTTAGGATTAGCAGATGCTGCTGCTGCTGCTGCTAAGTCGCTTCAGTCGTGTCCAACTCTGTGCAACCCCATAGACGGCAGCCCAACAGGCTCCTCCGTCCCTGGGCTTCTCAAGGCAAGAACACTGGAGTGGGTTGCCATTGCCTTCTCCAATGCATGAAAGTGAAAAGTGAAAGTGAAGTCGTTCAGTTGTGTCTGACTCTTTGCGGCTCCATGGACTGCAGCCTACCAGGCTCCTCCATCCATGGGATTTTCCAAGCAAGAGTACTGGAGTGGGGTGCCATTGCCTTCTCTGCAGATACTACCATCTATAAAATAGATGAGCAACAAGGACCTCCTGTATAGGACAGGAAACTATATTCAGTATCTTATAATAACCTATAATGGAAAAGAATCTGAAATATATATATATATATGTATATATGCTATATACATATATATATATAAAACTGAATCACTTTGCTATACACCTAAAACTAACACGACATTGTAAACCAATTATATACTTCACTGAAAAGAGAAAAAACAATCGTCAATGTCATGGAAGAAAAAAGTGCAGAAGAGGCTCTACATGAAAGAAGACAAGAGATGGGCCAACAAAATGCAAGGCATGACACTCAGTTGAACGTTGGACAAAGATAAATTGTAAGTCATTATCGGGACCACTGGGAAAATTTGAATATAGACTGCATTATACAATGATATGTCAAAGTTAAATTTGGGGGGTTATAGTAGTAGTGTTATGATTATGGAGAAGTTTATACTTAGGGTATCAGTCCCGTCCCCCATTAGTCACTCAGTCGTGTCTAACTCTTTGTGACCCCATGGACTGTAGCCCGCCAGGCTCCTCTGTCCATGGGATTCTCCAGGTAAGAATACTGGAGTACAAGAGTGGGTTGCCATGTCCTCCTCCAGGGATTCTCAGGGTATACATGATGAAATATTTCAGAGAGAAATACCATGATGAATGTATTCCATGATGAATAAAATACCATGATACTATGTTTATGAATGATTCAGCAGAAAAAAAAAAAAATATATATATATGGAGAGAGAGATGTAAAACAATTGTGGCTAAGTTTTTTCTTTTTTAAAATTTATTTGGCTGCACCAAATCTTAATTGTGGCGTGTGTGATTTTGTTGTGGCATGTGGGATCTAGTTCCCCGAGCAGGGACTGAACCCAGGCTCCCTGCATTGGGAGCACAGAATCTTAGCCACTGGACCACCAGGGAAGCCCCACAGTTCAGTCGCTCAGTCGTGTCCGTCTCTTTGCGACCCCATGAATCGCAGCAGGCCAGGCCTCCCTGTCCATCACCAACTCCCGGAGTTCACTCAGACTCACATCCATCGAGTCAGTGATGCCATCCAGCCATCTCATCCTCTGTCGTCCCCTTCTCCTCCTGCCCCCAATCCCTCCTAGCATTAGAGTCTTTTCCAATGAGTCAACTCTTCGCATGAGGTGGCCAAAGTACTGGAGTTTCAGCTTTAGCATCATTCCTTCCAAAGAAATCCCAGGGCTGATCTCCTTCAGAATGGACTGGCTGGATCTCCTTGCAGTCCAAGGGACTCTCAAGAGTCTTCTCCAACACCACAGTTCAAAAGCATCAATTCTGTGCTCAGCCTTCTTCACACTCCAACTCTCACATCCATACATGACCACAGGAAAAACCATAGCCTTGACTAGACGGACCTTTGTTGGCAAAGTAATGTCTCTGCTTTTGAATATGCTATCTAGGTTGGTCATAACTTTTCTTCCAAGGAGTAACCATCTTTTAATTTCATGGCTGCAGTCACCATCTGCAGTGACTTTGGAGCCCCAAAAAATGAAGTCCGATACTGTTTCCACTGTTTCCCCATCTATTTCCCATGAAGTGATGGGACCGGATGCCATGATCTTCATTTTCTGAATGTTGAGCTTTAAGCCAACTTTTTCACTCTCCTCTTTCACTTTCATCAAGAGGCTTTTTAGCTCCTCTTCGCTTTCTGCCATAAGGGTGGTGTCATCTGCATATCTGCGGTTATTGATATTTCTTCTGGCAATCTTGGTTCCAGCTTGTGTTTCTTCCAGTCCAGCGTTTCTCATGATGTACTCTGCATATAAGTTAAATAAGCAGGGTGACAATATCTGTAGCTAAATAACAACTGGTGAATTCTAGGTGAAGCATGCTTGGATTTCATAATACCATTCTCTCACATTTTCTGTAGGTTTGAAATTAAAGGTAAAGATATCAGTTCCACTATACTACAAGATATATTTTGTGGAATTGATATGTTTTGCTAGTGCTGAACGTCTTTCAGAAAACATTTGACTTCCCCTGTCCAGAGCCCTAAGATGCATATTCAGTGATTCTATTTCAGGGGACTTCAAAACAGGAAGAAAGCCTTGGGCACTGCAAGCCAAACACCAATAGTAAAAATATGTTCACACAAATGATGGTGCCTCAGTTGCATGGAATATTGTCCAGTGATTGGAACTGTAATGTGAAATGGTTCACACAGTCACATTAAACACTCAGGATAGACTCACTTCTGGCTGCAGGAATCATACTGGAGGGCTTTATAAGAACTTTGAGAGTTATTAATACCAATGTTGTTGCTTAGTCACTGACTTGTGTTTGGCTTTTTTGTGATCCCATGGATTATAGCCCACCAGGCTCCTCTGTCCACGGGATTTCCCAGGCAAGAATACTGGAATGGGCTGCCTTTCCTTTCTCCAGGGGATCTTGCCAACCCAGGGTTAGAACCAGTGTCTCCTGCATTGGGAGGCAGATTCTTCACCATCTGGGCCACTAGGGAGGCTCCTTGCTAATACAATGGACTTTGTAAAATAAAATGTGAAAATTGAAAAAGGATATTTCTGGCAGGGGGAACAGCAAGGAGAACAGTGAATGCATGGGCTCAGCTATGCGGAAGGAGCCTGGCTGAAGTGTCAGTTCTGGAGAAGTGAGTTCGTGATAAGATTGTTCAGCCAAGTCTGTGGATACCAGCAGGAGGCTTAGGACTTGGTTCCGCCCGCCAGGCGGAGTCTCGGAAGGATGCTGACCCCGCCCCCAACCCCCAACCTCCGCCCCCACCCCCCCCCAACCCCAACCTCTGCCAACAGCAAGGTGGCAGCAGTATCCAGCCCTGCTTTAGGGAGAGAAGCCTGGCAACAGTAAGACGTGGACTCACCCCACATCCAGGAAGCACACACAGGATGACCTGATGTGTGGGCAGCGGAAGCTTTGAGGGTGTCCTTCAACTTGTTCGGAAATAGGAGGGGCCTTCAGCCCTAGGACCACACTGGTTGCAGCTTTGATCTGTAATTTCTTACCCTTCCCTGCAGGTGGCGCCGAGGCCCTGGGACAGACGCCCCTTCTACCAGATGCCAGCCATTGCCTCCTGGAATTCCAGAAACGTAGCCACTCTCCCTCGGTTTGACAGAGCAGGTGCTTCCCATGCAAGGTGATGGACAGTGAGAGGCACCCCGGACTAAGGAGAGCTTCCTTTTCTGCTCACCACTGCCTGAGAGGCAAGGGATGATAGAGCGATAGCCAGACAGACCCCAATGCCAGGCCCCTCCAGACCAATGGAATCTGTGTGCCCAGCGATGAGGGCTGCTGTCTAGGGTCTTGTCCTTCATCACCTTAAAGTTCAGATCACCGCCGAGCCAGAAATATTTACAACATTTAGAGCAGAGAGGATGGAGTGTCAGGTCCCATGCTGGGAGGACACAGATGCTCCAGGACCAGGAAACAAAGTTCCTAACTTGTTTCCGGTCATAATGTGTGGCCAGCCTGTTAACAGGTGGTGCAGTGGTAAAGAACCCCCCTGCAATGGCACCCCACTCCAGTACTTTTGCCTGGAAAATCCCATGGACGGAGGAGCCTGGTGGGCTGCAGTCCATGGGGTCGCTAAGAGTCAGATACGACTGAGCAACTTCACTTTCACTTTGCACTTTCATGCATTGGAGAAGGAAATGGAAACCCACTCCAGTGTTCTTGCCCGGAGAATCCCAGGGACGGGGGAGCTGGTGGGCTGCTGTCTATGGGGTCGCACAGAGTTGGACACGACTGAAGTGACTTAGCAGCAGCAGCAGCAGCCAGTGCAGGAGACACAGGTTCAATCCCTGGGTTGGGAAGATCCCCTGGAGAAGGAAATAGCTACCCTACTCCAGTATCCTTGCCTGGAAAATTCCGTGGACAGAGGAGCCTGGTGGGCTACAGTCCATGGGGTCGCAAAAGCATTGGACACGACTGAGCGACTAAGCACACACAAGCTGTTAACCGGGGAAGCAGAAACACAGCGCTGAACCCCAAGTGTTGACGGTACAAGCTCACAGTTTCAGTTAGAATCTGGAGGTTCTATAAACCCTTGGGAAATTTCAATGAATTCATATCAATACCCTCGTTCTCTGGTGTCTCAAATCCAAATAAGAACATTATCCAGGCTTTCAGTACATGCTGATTGAAGCCCTACTATGTCCCTGACCCATTGTTGGTACAGAGATATGATATGTATCCACCCTCATTCATAGAGCTTACAGTTGGGGATGGGGAGCAGACGGTCAACAAATAATGTACAAATAAATATTCAAGTTAGTAGTTGTAAAAATCTTCTCTTCCTCCCTGAATTGCCTCAAATGTGACGGTACAGCTTTCAGTATGCCCTTGCTCTGGATGTTTTAGGCCTAACTTTGCTCCGAAGCCAGATTACCCAAGCTCCCAGCACAGCTTCATCCCCTGGTGGCTGTGTGACCTTGAGCAAGTTTATTAACCTCTCCGTGCTTCAGTTTCCTCATTTATAAAATATGAATGAGATAATAATAGTATTTACAGCTATCTAAACTGTTGTGAGGAATGAAGGGACTCATAAAAAGTGCTCAGCAGTTTTCACCATATAAATGTTTGATGGATTTATTCCTAGATATTTGAATTTTTTAGTAAAGTTAAAAATTGTTTTCTAAATGGCAGCTGTTGGTCTATGCAAATACATTTCATGTACTGGTCTTTAGCCAATTACCTTATAAACTCTCTCATTAATTTTAATAGGTTATCTATAGATTCTTTTTCAGCTGTCTATGTATAGAGTCCCGTCACTTGTGAGAAACAACCCCTGTTTGTTTCCTGTGTCTCCAAACTTCATCTTTACTCGCTGTCCTACCTGGGACATCCACTGCAATGCTGAGTTGCAGTGTGAAAGCCAGCCTTCTTTTCTTGTTCAATACGTCATCATTATGTATTATGTTTGCTGTAAGATCCCCGCCTTTTTAGGGGGTAGATAATCTTTATCAAATAAAGCAATGTCCTTTCAAAAGGACATCATGGTATTATAGGAAAGAAGTTAGAAACATTCTTTCCTCGTCCTGGAGCATCTGTGTCCACCCGGCATGGACCCGACACTCCATCTTCTTTGCTCTAAATGTTGTCCATTCTCACTTAGCATGACTTGGACATGCCAAGTCGTGTCCATGACTAAGTGTTTCAATTGTGTCTGACTCTTTGCCACCCTATGGCCCAGGACCCAGTCCATGGGATTCTCCAGGCAAGAATATTGGAGTATTGCCATGCCTTCCTCTCTTCCTGACCCAGGGCTTGAACCCACTTCCCTTAAGTCTCCTGAGTTGGCAGGCGGGTTCTTTACCACTAGCACCACCTGGGAAGCCCAATCTGGTTAGCGTATTTATGGATGTAGGCTCTTATCAAATGATCTTTATGCAGCTATTGATCATGTGACCTTTCTTCTTTATTATGATGAAGGGTTTTTACTAGTGATTTCCAAATGTTAAAGCCATCTGTGAATCTCTGCAATAAACCCAACTCAGTCATGATGTTTTTTTCTTTTTATAAACTGCTGATTGTTGGATAATACTCTGAGATTTTTGTGTCTTTGAACGTTTTTGGAAACTAGCCTGTGACTTTCTTCTCTTGTACTGTTCTTAAGTTCTGGCTTCAAGATTATGCTAGTTTTACAAAATGAATCCAAGTATTCTATATTTTTCTGTTTCTTGGGATAATTTACATATTACTGAAATAACCCCCTTAAATGAGGTAGAACTTACCAGTGAAGCTTTCTAGGTCTATCATTTTGGGGAAGGTGTTTGATCATCAGTGCAATTTTTCTAATGGCCTGAGACTAGTCAGGTTTGCTATGTCTTCCTGAGTCTCTCTTGGTAAGTTGTATTCCTGTGGGAGTTGTTTGAGTTTTCAAATTTTTGGCAAAGTTTGCAATATCTTTATCTTCATACAGCCTATACCAGAATCTGCAGTGACATCAACTCTTTCATTCTTGAGATGGGTGATGTCTGCCTTTTTTTTTTCAGTGATGAATCACACCACAAACTGGTCAATTTTATTAGTTTTGTTAAAACCAAAATTTCTGGCTTCTTTAATTGTATCTATTTGTGTTGTTCAGTCACTAAGTTGTGTCCAGCTCTGCGACCCCATGGACTGCAGCATACCGGCTGTCCTTCACTATGTCCCGGAGTTTGCTCAAACTCCTGTCCATTGAGTTGGTGATGCCATCCAACCATCTCACCCTCTGTCATCCCCTTCTCCTCCTGCCCTCAATCTTTCCCAGCATCAAGGTCTTTTCCAGTGAGCTGGCTCTGCATCAGGTAGCCAAAGTATTGGAGCTTCAGTTTTAGCATCAGTCCTTCCAGGAATATTTAGGAACTGATTTCCTTTAGGATGGACTGGTTGGATTTCCTTGCAGTCCAAGGGACTCTCAAGAGTCTTCTCCAACACCACAGTATGAAAGCATCAATTGTTTGACGCTCAGCCTTCTTGATGGTCCAACTATCATATCCATATGTGACTACTGGAAAAACCATAGCCTTGACTATTCAGACCTTTGTCGGCAAAATCATGTCTTTGCTTTTGAATATGCTGTCTAGGGAAGCCTCTCTATATATTTATGTTTATGCTATTTCAGTAATTTCTACTGTTTTAAAAAATTAATTTAATTGGAGGATAATTACTTCAAAATATTGTGATGGTTTTTGCCATACATCAACATGAATCAGCCATGGGTGCACCTGTATCTCCCCAAATTTCTCTTACCTTTACATCTCCTTACCCTTTAGGGGGATTTCCTTTATTGTCCTGTTTGTAAATTCTCAGCCTTACCTTTTTTTGTCCTCAACTTAGGCCTACCCATTTTTAAGTATTAATTTAGCTTAATCCTACAAGTTTTGATATGTGGTACTGAAGCAACAGTTAGAACTGGACATGGAACAACAGACTGGTTCCAAATAGGAAAAGGAATACGTCAAGGCTGTATATTGTCACCCTGCATATTTAACTTCTATGCAGAGTACATCATGAGAAATTCTGGGATGGAGGAAGCACAAGCTGGAATCAGGATTGCCGGGAGAAATATCAATAACCTCAGATATGCAGATGACACCATCCTTATGGCAGAAAGGGAAGAGGAACTAAAAAGCCTCTTGATGAAAGTGAAAGTGGAGAGTGAAAAAGTTGGCTTAAAGCTCAACATTCAGAAAATGAAGATCATGGCATCCGGTCCCATCATTTCATGGGAAATAGATGGGGAAACAGTGGAAACAGTGTCAGACTTTATTTCGGGGGGCTCCAAAATCACTGCAGATGGTGATTGCAGCCATGAAATTAAAAGAAGCTTACTCCTTGGAAGAAAAGTTATGACCAACCTAGACAGCATATTGAAGAGCAGAGACATTACTTTGCCAACAAATGTTGGCAAAAAACCATAGTCAAGGCTATGGTTTTTCCTGTGGTCATGTATGGATGTGAGAGTTGGACTGTGAAGAAGGCTGAGCGCTGAAGAATTGATGCTTTTGAATTGTGGTGTTGGAGAAGACTCTTGAAAGTCCCTTGGACTGCAAGGAGATCCAACCAGTCCATTCTGAAGGAGATCAGCCCTGGGATTTCTTTGGAAGGAATAATGCTAAAGCTGAAACTCCAGTACTTTGGCCACCTCATGCGAAAAGCTGACTCATTGGAAAAGACTCTGATGCTGGGAGGGATTGGGGGCAGGAGGAGAAGGGGACTACTGAGGATAAGATGGCTGGATGGCATCACCGACTCGATGGACGTGAGTCTGAGTGAACTCCGGGAGTTGGTGATGGACAGGGAGGCCTGGCATGCTGCAATTCATGGGGTCGCAGAGTCAGACACGACTGAGCGACTGAACTGAACTGAACTTATAGTTCAGTTTAAAATATTTCTTATGAATTCCTCATTGACACACAGATTATTCAGAATAATTCTTTTCTAATATATAAGAATTTTTCATTTTTTGTTATTTGCTTCTAGCTTAAAGCTAGAGTATGGCCAGAAAACATACTCTGTATAATTTTAATACTTTTAAATTTGTTTAAATTTGGGCTTAGTATAATGTCAATTTTTGTAACTGTTTTACATATGCTCAAAAAGAAGGAATATTCTGTAGTCCTGTGGTGCAATGTTCTGACTATTCATCAATCAAGCCAATTTTGTTAACTGGTTTGCTCAAATCTTCCATATCCTTCCTGCTTTGTCCAATCAGTTTCTAAAACAGAAAAACTATGCTAAAACTTCCCAAATATGATTGTAAATTTGAATGTTTCCCCTTGTAATTCTTTAAATGTTGAGGCTCATCAAGGGCGGAAAGAATGACTCAAAACCCACAACACTGTCAGTAGGAAAGAAGCCCCCTGCCCGAAACGAGTGAGACAAAAACACCAGCAAAAATAAGATGGTATATTCAAATCTCAATATATCAACAATAATATTACACAGAAGTGGATTAAGGGCTCTGACTAAAGAATAAAATTTGTCAAGTTGGATTAAAAGACAAAATCCAACAGGAGGCTGTTTACAGAAGCCACATCTGAAACACAAGGATACAAGAGGGTGGAGAGCAAGCCTGGTCCGCCCGCCTGACGAGCTCCTTCCAGAGAGTGGTGACATCGTGGGGTGTCTCCGACAGGGGGTTAAGGCCCCCCATTCTATCGGACCCTTGGAGGGGCATCTGGAGGCTGTGGGGCCTGCCCTGATCCACCCAGGTGGGACTTTCCCACTTTCCTGACTCCCAGGGGCCTTGGGCTGACAGGCGGTGCTCGGGACACAGGGGACTCTCATGTGCACGAGCGCCTGGGGAGGGAAGGTTCTCTGGCCCCCACTTCTGACCCCAGGAATTCCTGAGTTCACAACAGACTGTGGTTTCTCCTACCAAAGTGACCACACTTCCTCACCAAGTAGATGGAGACGGACACAGGACCAAACTCTTAAACTGCCAACGGGTTTTTCTGCCAGATGAGTGGTTCTAGAAGGCTTTTCAATTCATGACTTGGGAGGAGTGTTGTCCATGTGGCAGTGGACCAGGGGGACGAACACGGCTGCAGCTCACAGAACCTCCCACCTTTCACTTCATGGCTGACTTTCCACATTCTTAAACAAGGATCTGAACTTCCCACAGGGTCCAGCTGGACTGGGAGCCCCCCGGCCTGGGTGGCATCAGGGCATGCACTGTCCTAACTCGGCCGGAGGAAGGCTGTGCATCCCCGAGCAAGCCCCTCGCCCTCTCTGAGCCTGTGTGCTCCTCCACGCCTGCGGCACAGGGTGGTGCAAAGGCTGGTAATTGCAAAGCCCACAAAACCGAGCCTTAAAGTGTCACACGGGCATGTATGGCAGGCCACCCCCCGACTGCTGCTACGGAGGATGAGCAGAGGGCCGGACGAGCCCTCTTCCTTCCAGCCCGAGCCCCTGGTCCACAGCACTGACTCCATCAGACCCTTCCAATGGCTCTGAAATGGCCCAGCGTCACTCCCTACACAGCCTGGAAACAGCTGGACTCATCTTTCTAGGCAGAAGGCCTAGACCTCTTCTGTTATTCTTCAAGTTATGGCTAGCTGTGAAGGCTGCATGTTTAAACAACCTACTTACATAAACTCATATACCTAGCTTCTGAGACGGTCATCAAGGGACTTGCTCCAGTCCTGGAAACGTTCTAACACCCACTTTTGATGGTCTGTTTAGCCAGCACCTGGCTCTCCCGCCGTTGGCATCAGTGTCTGCTCCTTCCACAGGGGCCATGAGCAGCACAAGCCAGGCCCTGAGTGTCCCCCAAAACCCGATTTTAGGGGCACACTGGGCAAACCAGCCAATGGGCCCCCCTTGAGCACTCACTGCAGCTACAGTCCCTCTGGGTCCCAAGCCGGCTTGGGCCTCAGTGCTGCGCCCGGTTCCCTGACAGCACAGCCAGGCAGGGTCTTCCCGGAGTGCATGGACTGATCTGAGCTTGGTGGGGAAAGATCGGGAAAAAAGATCTGAACTGCAGTGATGACAGGCAGGTCACTCCTGATGCCCCAAGTGAGGGGTGGGCCCCAGAGCAGCCTGGTGGCCCCAGGAAAACAGGCTTAGTGACCCTGGTGATGCTCCCTCCTCCCACCAGGACCAAGACAAGCTCAGTCCCTCATGTGCGGATTGTGTACTCCTGTCCCCAGATTCACACACTGGAACCCTAACAGCCCCAGGACCACGAACAAGACCTGAGTTAGAGATGAGGTCTTTACAGAAGCGATCGTGTTAGAGGGAGGGCATGAGGATGGTGTCCTTAGACAAAAGGGACACTGAGGGGCATGAGCAAGGGGAGAGCGCACTGGGAATGCAAGGACAGTCAGCGACCGGCCCCGCAGAGGGGCCTAGGGCAGACTTGGAAGGAACCAGCTCTGCTGACACCCGGGTCCTGGCCCTCTGGCCTCTGAACCGGGAGGATGTAAATGTGTGTTGTTGGAGGCTCCTGGGCTCTGGACTGTCACTGCGGGCCCAGGAAGCCAACACGTGCGGCACTCTCTCCCTGGGGGTTGGTGGGATTCTTCCCCTAACATCAGGCAAGCTGCCAGATTCTCTGGATGAGGTGGGAAGGCAGGAGCCAGCTTGTCCCTGGTGCTGGTGACGACCACACGGCCACACTCTGCTGCGGCCCTTCTGCGTGCCTTTCTTCCCCTTGGCAACCACCTTCAGTAACTCAGAATGCACACAGGCACACCCAGCCTCGGCCAGGGCGCGGGGGCGATCTGCCTCAAAGGGAAGCTTCCCGTGGACCGGAAAGACGGGCACTGTGCTCCCCAACACTGAGGTCAGGATGGCAGGTGCTGAGACGAGGTGATCTCGTGGCCCCTCTGCAGCAGCTCAGGGCACCCTGGGCACATGTGGCGTGCCCGCACATGGCACACACACACATGTGGTCGCACACCACCCCCCTGCCCGCCTTGGCGGTTCTGGTGGGAAAGGCCAGAGGGGGAAGCAACATTTAAATGAACCTGAGTCAAGAAAGCCAGAGGCATGGTTGGGGAACGCAACCCCTCCAAACCCCCTGAGCAATGGTCACCCTGGAGTCAGGGGGCCCCTTCACGGCCTCAATGTGGGGAAGGTTCTGCTGGAGGGGGGTGAGGTGTCCGGAGGTGGGGCACCCTCCGCGGGGCTGAGTCCACGAAGGTGGCAGCTGGGGGGTCCCCACGCTGGGTCCCTGTGCTCCCCACCCCACTGTTCACCCTCAAGGGCTCTCTGGAGCCCCACCAACACGCCGCCTGGATCCTTGGGCCACCTTGGGGTCCTGGGTGGGGCAGCCACCACACCCCGCGGTTCTGCCTCTGCAGTGCCCACCGGAGGAGCCACCTGGGGGGGCGGGGCAGCCAGCAGTGAAAGGGGAGGGGGGCTCTGGCGGGCCTCAGGGTGCCCGAGGGGGTGACGTACAGTCTGCACAGCAGGGCCGCTGCAGGCTAAGGAGTGAGGCTGCCAGGGAGGGCTGGAGCCGGGCCCAGGGGCCTCCGCTGAGGGGGTGTCCGGAGGCACCCGACGGAGCCTCCCATTGGACAGGCCCGATGACAGGTCCCCGGCCCTGCAACTTTCGGCCGGGGCCCCCCGCAGGATCTTCGGTCTCGGCCTAAGGGGGCCCTTGTGCCTCCAGTAGGGTGGGTGTCTGTGGGCAAGGCCACTGGCCAAGCGAGGGCCCCGGGGGAGGCCCTTGGGTCCCGCGCCCCGTGGGCGCCGTCCGAGTCGATCCACCTGGGTCCTCATGGTAGCCACCTCCTGAGCCAGGCCAGCCAGGACCCCAGCCAGCCGGTCCAGCTTCTCCGAGAGGGCGGCGCCCAGGCTGTGGAGCTCTTGCTGCAGGGAAGCCCCACAGGCGCACGGCGGCCGCAGGGAGGCACCAGGGGAGGCACCAGGTGAGGCCCCAGGGATGGCAGCTGCAGGCGCTGGCTGGGGCACACCCCCAGGAAGGGGCCCCCCGTCGGTCCCGGCTGAAACCAGAGCGGGATACGGTGAGTATGATCAGCTGCCGGGACCTTCCCTCCCCCGAGGCCCTCCAGCTGGTGTGTCTGTCACCCTGCCCACTAAGGGAAGGAAGGGTCCTGGTGACTCAGGCTGGGCAACGTGGAAGGCTGCCCCCCTAATTCACGGGCAAGATAGATCACAGGCTGGGTCTCCACAGAAACCAAGCTGGCTTAGGACAGTGGCCTCCCCACTTCCTAGGAAAAGGACTGGTGTGTTCCTATGCCACCTCTGGGCCCTACTGCAGCTTCAGAGCAGCTAATTCTGCCTCTGGAGGGTCGGCGGGCAGGGCCCAGAGAAGCTGCCATGAGGCAGGGCCATGGGCAGTGTCTAGAGAGGGCCCAGGTGTTTCTAGCGAAGAGGCAAAGGGGCCGCATCAGCACCTAATGCTATTTCCTCTTCAGTCACTAAGCTGTGTCCAACTCTGCAACCCCATGGACGGCAACACTCCAGGCTTCCCGGTCCTTCACCATCTCCTGAGTAGCTCAAACTCATGTCCACTGAGTCAGTGATGCCGTCCAACCATCTCATCCTCTGTCGTCCCCTTCTCCTGATTTCAATCTTTCCCAGCATCAAGGTCTTAGTCATAAGCAAACCACAGGGGTCCCCACCCCCTCCTGACCTTTACCCTCCCTAATCAAATTACAGACATAGGACTTAAGTTACTTTAAAAAAAAAATAAAAGTCACCTACTCCTTCACCCAAACTTCTCCCGGACCTGGTCTTCACCCGAGGCCAGCCTCATAAGGAAGCCCCATTATCACCTGGAGCCGCAGGACAGACCTGGTTTCCCACCATGTCGGAGTCCCTAGACCAGCTCCGGCCTGAATCTCCCAGGACCCCCAGGGCTTCAAACTGCAAAAGTGGAGACTGGAGCCCAAGGACTCAAACGCTGCCCAGCCACGTTCTTTAGGAAGGATCTCAGCTAAGGGTCAGCAACGGTGCTGGTGTCCCGGGTGTCTTTCTACTCAAGCTGGGGCAGTGAGTTCATGGGCCTCGGGCCAGCTCAGCACTCCTAACCAACAGCTGCACCTCCAGGCAGGCCAGGCCTGTGACAGGCCGGAGCCCCCACCGCAGGCTTCAAGCATGAGGATCTGGGTGCACGGCCCAGAGCAGACCAGGCACCGAGCCCCGCTCGCCCACCTCTGCCATGGTCTGGAAGACCTTCCCGGGGTCAGGGTACAGAATGCATCTCTGGGGACCTCTCCACCTGGTCACTCACTACTGACCCTCATTATCCCTACCTGTTCTCTAAAGTCGCCTCAAACCCCAAACTTTGATCCTGGATGCATCTATTCAGTGTTTGTTTTGCCTCTAAGAAGTGTCTGCGTACTTTCATAAAATAGCCAGCTATTCCTATAGGAAAACCCTGAAATGAAATAAGCCAGCTGAAGTGGACTGGACGCGAGGCTCTTCCTACTTATGACCCAAAGGAGCCTGGAAGGCTGTTCAGAGAAAGCCTACCCCAGGCTGTAACCCCAGGGGTTCTCACCAGGCCACCCCTCCAAAAGGAGCTGAGCAGCGGGGAAGGAGGGAGGGGTGACCGTGCAGACGCTGAGCCCCAGCCGCCCCCCCACCCTGTGCCTGTGGGGCTCCCAATACTTGGGGGGCCGGGAGACCCCAGTTCACCTGTCACACCTGGTCTTCTGTCCCCAGGCCCCAGGCCCCTGGACTCTTCACCAGCCGTCAGTTTCCAGGATTGGCACCCATGGGCTGAACCAGGAGGCTGGCAAGGCCCAGGCCCCGGCCTTCTTCCCCGCTGAGCGGCAGGGCAGGGATGCCCAGTGGACCACGCAGGAAGAGCACAGAGCATTTCCGGTGTGGATACGCACGGCTCCGCCACGGCCACACTGACGGGGGATACTTGGACACGGCCTAAAACAAAACAAAACTTTGAACTTTCAAGCACTGGTGAAATGAGACGCAAGGGGGTTACACTGGGCTTGCCAGGAAGCCCATCTCTGGTCGAATGGCTGGCTGGGGCCCGAGGGCTAAGTGAGGGTGGACATTGTTTCCAGAATCTTCTGCGGCTCCAGCACGAGGCCTCTGGCTCTCCCAGGAGGCTGGAGACAGCAGGTGGAGAGGGCCATGCCCACAGGTCCAGCCTCCGGTGAGGCTCCTCCAGGGATGTGCTGGGGGTCCTGTGGGTCCATGCCCGGCCCACTCTGCTGTCTCCTGTCAGGCCCATGGGCAGGAAGGAAGGTGGGAACCAGCCAGGGCCTGTTCAGAGGCCACGGACTGGGTGGAGTCACTGGCCTGAGTGCAGCAGGGGGGCCCCCTTCCTGGACCTGGCAACCCACCCACCCCTACCTCCTCCGGCGCTGCCTAGGGGGCCAGGCGGTTCCAGGGTCTCCAAGCACACCTCTCTCCAGGGCAAGTGGGACCTGCCTCCCACCTTCTCTTCTGCTTTTCCTGCTGGGAATGATCACTGGGTCAGGAATGGACTGAGAAGCAACGAAGCATTGATACATACATACATATATATATATATATATATATATATATATATATATGCATGCGTGCATGCTAAATCGCTTCAGTCGTGTCCGACTCTTTGCAACACTATGGACTATAGCCCGCCAGGCTCCTCTGTTCATGGGATTCTCCAGGCAAGAATACTGGAGTGGGTTGCCATTTGCTTCTCCTATATATATATCAAGTTTACTGGGCTTCCCTGGTGGCTCAGACAGTAAAGAATCTGCCTGCAGTGCACAACACTCGAGTTGGATCCCTGGGTCGGGAAGATCCCCTGGAGGAGGACATGGCAACCCACTCCAGTATTCTTGCCTGGAGAATCCCATGGACAGAGGAGCCTGGCAGGCTACAGTCCATGAGGTTGCAAAGAGTCAGACACGACTGAGCGATGGACACTTCGACTTTCCAAGTTGATTACCAGGTCTTTAAACACACTCGTTTGACACCCCTGGGGCCCCAGGGGCCTCAACATCTCCACCTTCTTTTCTTGGACACGGCTCATCCTATGGGGAACTCAAGTGTGACAAAGGCAGACAGCCTTCTGGCAAGAGTCAGGCCAAGTGATGAGTGGGACAGTCCCTGAACCCATGGCCATCCTGGGGGACATGCCCCTTCCTCCAGAGACCCCGGGCTTACCTGCACGGAAATCGCAGCGGTGCCCAGGCTCGAGTCTCCTCAAGCCTTCCCCAGGGCTGCAGCCAGCACGGGGGCCACCACGTTGTGGGGACAGGGTGCCAAGGCCCTTGCCGCTGGGAGGGTGGTCCCTCTCTGGCAGAAGCAGAGCCGGGGTCAGGGCGGCGTTCACACACTGAGGCCGGGCTCCCAGTCCCCCTCTTGCCCCGACAAGCTCACCCTGCAGGAGAGGCTGCCAGAGCTCAGGTTCCGGCCTCGGGTCTTCTCCTTCTGAGCTGCTGATGCTCGAGCTGGAGCTGGAGTGTGGGCTGGGGCCCAGGCCGGCCAGGCAGCCAAAGCGCAAGGGCCCCTCAGGCAAGATCCCCTTCAGAGAGTTCTCCAGGCAGTGGAGTGGGGAAGGCTTGGTGGCTGGCCCTGGGCAAACGGCAACCAAAGAGCCCTCCCTCCATGAGCTCAAGGACAGGCCGGAGGGCCTCGGCCTCCGTGGGCGGGCACGCAGAGCTGGTCCCCCTCCAGCTCAGCCCCACACAAGCCCTGGGGGAGCCTGAACAGCATCCCGTGGCCAAGGGAAGCAGAAGGAAGCAAAGCCAGACACTGGTCTGGCCCCCAGCCACTCTGGAAGGCTGCAGCAGAAACTTCCAGAAGCCTCAAGACCCTGGAGGTCACTAACAGTCTGGTTCCAGCCAGGCTCTGGGTCTCATAAGCCAGGTGGCCCTTTCTACTTGTGTTCACGCAGGACCAGCAGCCTGCAGAGAGGCTCAGTCAAGTCCACGGGAGGCCCCCAGAACAGCGCTCGCCTGGAGGGAGTATGACAAATACCTGCACTTTCTCAGTTAGGTCAGGCCTGACCCATCCACTTCAGCAAATCTAGGCAAGGATTCTGCTGTAAGTTCAGCTGAACTGCAGCAGCAGGAGGAGGAGCCCCCTCCCCTCCCACCCCGACCTCCATCCCCAGGCAACGAGAATTAAGGAAACAACCGGTGCTTCGCCCAGAGAAACCCAGTCTCTGGATGAGAGCAGTGCTTTCCCCACTTGCTTTCAGCACACCTCGGAGCGCTCCAGCCAGCAGGCTTTCGGAGATGCACGCACACACCCTCCAGCCAGCAGTCCAGGAGTGGCTGAGACAGTGAAGGAGTGGAGGAGTAGGAGGGGAAAGGAGAAGTCTATTCTCTCATCAGAGATTTTACGCAGAGGGGAGGAGACATGCGAGCGAGTCCCTGGGTAAGAGTCCCGCTCACCGTCTCGAAGCCATCTCCACTGTCCTGGCCTGGCTGCCCCGAGGTCTCTGGGGCCTCTTGGGGAGCAGGTGGGCAGGGCACCAGAGGCAACGGCCTGTGGGCTAGCCAGTCGGAGGCCTCTGGCGGGCACGTCACCCCCACGCTGTCCCAGGTGGGCTGGTTCACAGGCCTCGCCCCTCAGTCCTGTTTCAATGAGAAGCCAAGAGGCCCATCAGCTGGGAGCCCTGAGTTAGCTTGCAGGCCAGGGAGGCGCTGTTCAGAAGACAAACTCCGGTCCAGGGTGTTGGATGACGCTACCGAAGTGGGACACACCCCAGCCCTGCAGATGTTCCCGGGGCCACCCTCACCCTCCAGGATCTCATTATTCCTGGACCCAGCTACCCAGCCTCCTGGGAGCCCCCACAGCTCAGCACCATGCCAGAGACCGAGGCCAGGATACAGACACCCTGCTGCCAAGGCCCCGGCTCAGGCCTGGACTCGGAGCAGCACTGGGGGGCTGGGTGTCCAGGGCCGCCGCACCCCTCTGCCCAGGACAGCAGCGCTATTGGCCTTGTGGCCTCCCACGAGCCTTGGCCAGGCTGCTTCCAGAAGATCATCTCATCTCAGGCCGGGATGTGGGCCCGCCCACGTTACCTTCCGTGCCTGCCGCTGAGTTCCTGGGCTCCGCTCGCCGTGGCCCTCCGTCTCCAGCCGAGGAGCAGGGCCAGGCAGGCTGCAGCCGGGGCGCAGGTATCTCTCTGAGACAGTTCTCCAGGCCCTGGAGCGGGGAGCTGCCCACGGGGCTTCCTGTGAAAACCCAACACTCGCGGTCCTGGCCGGCCAGAGCTCAGTCCTGCGAACCCCAGGAGCCTTGCCAGTGCCCCAGGTCCACTGCAGCTGGGGCCCGGGGCCTGGCATGCCAGCTCAGGGCACCCAGAGGGAGACCTGGCCCCAGATCCGTGTCAGCCCTGCCTCTGGGTGGCCCTGGGAGAGGCCCCTCATCTTGACTGCCTACACAGAGAAGCTAGTCAGCAGGCCACCGGGCCAGTGACGGGGGAGATGGGCCCCGAGGGTGGAATGTCGTCAGCTACTCACTATTCACGTGACTAGTCCAAGAGGGGAAAGGGTGCAGATGCAGCAGGTGAAGGAGAACATGAATGCATTTCAACTCGAGGATAAAAACACACTGCAGAAATCCTATTTCTAGTGACAGCGCTGGAGAAGCTATAGCCACTACATGAACTGAAATTCTAGATAAAGGAAAAGCCCTCCCCTTCCACATCTCAGCCATGCTCTTCCCTAAAAAGCATCTTTGCTGATGCGGGTGTCAGGCAGAGAGAGGGAGAAGAGAGAAGCTGCCAGAGGTCCGGGCGTCGTGGGGCTGGGACCTCAGTGTCTTGAGAGGAGCCCTGCACGTGGCTTCCCCACGGACGCTGCAGGGTTCCGGGGCAGCGCTGGGAGAGCTCGGGGCCGAGCTGGATGCGTCCACAAGGCAGCGTGAAGTTGCCTGCTGTTTGGGTGACCCAGAAAACCAGGTCTGCCGATAGAGAACCCTTGAGAAGGAACCACAGACACTGAACAGCTGCAGGAGAGAGGGGAGGGGGCCCACGCAGCGCCGAGGACCCTAAGCCCAAAGGGAAGCGGGAAGACGGGAGCTCGGTGGAGAAGCCGCGAGAGGGATGCTCGCCCGTGCAGCGTCCCTGGAAGTGCAAGAAATGGCAGCAGGGATGGCTCAGGGGAGGAGGGTGCTGGAGGGCGGGGGAGGGAGGCAGACGCCACCGACCCTCTGCAACCTAACCGCAGCTCTGCAACCTAACCGCAGCTTTTCAACAAGACTAAACGAGCACAGTACCTACTAAAAATTAAAACGCAAAGTCAGCTGCCTGTTGGGAACTAAAATCTCCCCTACCCGAGGGGCTGAGCTGTGGTGGGCGCAGGAACGCGGTCCCCAAGCCCATCAGATGGCCCCGGAGGGCCCAGCACAGAGCCCCAGGGGGACTTCAGGCCTTTCCACAGACAGCGTGAGGCCAGGACACAGAGGTGAGCCCCGGGGAACCAGGTGTCCATGAACAAGACGGGGAGCCCTGGGATTATTGAAGTGGAGAAAAGGGTTGAGGTCCTGCAAGGTCCCTGCAAGGTCCCCTCAAGGAGGGACCCGGGGGAGCAAGCACCAAACACACCCTCTAAGATGGTGTTACATGTTTTCTCTAAGTTGGAGAGTCAGTCAGATGTTACAGACACTAACTTCTTTGAGGCTGGGATAAGGAAGTATTTGATGCTTCTAGTGAAGTGAAGTGAAGTCGCTCGATCGCGTCCGACTCTGCGACCCCATGGATTGTAGCCTACCAGGTTCCTCCCTCCATGGGATTCTCCAGGCAAGAGTGCTGGATTGGGTTGCCATTGCCTTCTGCATCAAATGCTTTCTAGAGATCTTTGTTGTCCTGCTTCTTTTGAGCCAAGCCACTGAAACAGACCCCCGCCCCCTAAAACAGGTGTGTCTGTTCTCTGTGGCCGCACCGGGCATGGAGGCCTGGCTCAGACACTGGTCGGGTCTGACGCATGGCGGTGGGCAAGGCTGCGCCCCCCTGCCCTTACCCAGGACCCACTCCCAGCCTCAGGATGGCCAGCTCACCTTTTCCAGGCCGATGCCCCTGGCTGCACTCAGGGCTCTGGAAATCCAGGTCCCCGTCAGAGCTGCTGGACGACGAGAAGCTGCTGGGGGTGCCTTGGGAGCCCAGGGGCAGGGCAGGGCTGTCTCTCGTGCAGCCCTGCAGGCCCAGAGCCGGGAGAGGCCCCATGACCACCTCTGTGGGGAAACGGCACGGCTGGCATCGAGGGAAAACCATGGGCCAAGAGGTCCCCTGGGCGCCGGGCTGCGAACGGGTGCCCAGCCCTGCCCCAACGCCTGTCCCGTGTGATCTCCCCTGAGGTTAGGGTGCTCACGTCCCTGATTAAAATCCAGTAGCTTGTTAACCCACATAAACCCAACTGCTGGCCTCAGGAGCCTAGAGGGTCAGTGAAGCTCTCAGAGGTGGAAGGGGGGAGAGTTTAACTGGCTTCCACCAAACACAGGGGTTGTTGGGGGGCAGGCATGAGAAGGAGCTGGGAGACAGGGGCATGTGTGCTCCCTGCTTTGGCCTGGGATGAGGAAGGGGGACCTAATGGCATCCTCAGCATTCCCCCCCACCAACCCCGTTCCGTGCACAAGGACAAATGCCACCCTGAGCCCACGACGCAGGCTACCTTTGCTGTGTGGTCCAAGGCGCGGCAGCTTGGGCCTCTGAGACCCGGGGTCTCCTGGCTGGGGGCTCCGGGACCAAGAGCTGGCTGGCGGCTGGGGAGGTAACGACCCACTCAGGGGAATGCCCCTCAGACAGGCCTCCAGGGCTTCCAGGGGTGAGCTCGAGGCGCTGCCGGCTGGGACGGGGAGATGGCCCATCACCATCTCTGGCCCATCTTCCCCTCCAGCCCAGCCCTGGCTGACTGCCCGGCCTGCCTGCCTTACACAGGGGTGGTGAGTCCCACACCAGGCGTGGGGCCTGCCAGGCAGGACGCCCTTCCCTCAGTGCCGGCTCCCATCAGCTCTCTGCTCCCCAGTCTGCCAGCCAGCTATACCCAGGCCCAAGGGTGGGTGGAGAGAGAGCCACACACATTGGGCAGCTTCCTGACACTTGGGGATTCTCTGCAAAACCAAGGCCCTTCTAATGGAAGGCTCCCTGGGCAAGGGCCTGGGTTAAGGAGGATGGAGATTAAAGGATAGGATTAACCGCTTGGACCCCGGAGAAGGAAATGGCAACCCACTCCAGTATTCTTGCCTGGAAAACCCCATGGAGAGAGGAGCCTGGCGGGCTACAGTTCATGGGGTCACAAGAGTCAGACACGACTTAGCAACTAAACCATCACCACCACTACTGCTTGGGAAGGATGCCCAGGTGGACGCCTCTGTCCACGCATGAGACACCCAGATGCCCCTTCCCTGTGGGCTGGCAGAACCTTGTTGGGGGCCTGAGAACCCCACCCGGGAGGACTTGAGCTGACGAGCCAGGCCTCACCTTGAGCTGCAGGGCCCCAGCTGGGCACTCGGACCTGGGCGGGGGCGGTGTCTCTGACATTCCTGGGGCTGCTGGCGGCAGAGGGGCCGTGGGGCCGCTTGCTGAGCTGACAGGATGTGGGCTCTGGGAATCCCTGGGGCCAGCTGTCCTCCACCTTCACTGCAGAGAGCATGCTGCCAGCTCCAGGCCCAGGCCCCGGAGGAGGAGTCTGGAGGGGTCGGAGTCCTGTGGGAAGTCACTCATGAGGTCTCTACAGGGTCAGGATGGGGTTTCCACAGCCCCCAGCTTCCACAGCCATCTCAGCTCTGACAGTCACTGCCCAACCACCAACAGATGGACTAAATCCCACCTCCACATCTAGAGGTTTCTACAGAGGGGTGCTGCCAAGCCAGCCCGCCCCAGGAGCACTGAGTCAGGGTCCTGCTTCCGAGGCCAGCAGCCAAACGACTCTCAAGAGTTCTGGAACACTGACGACCCACAGTGAACCCAAATGATCACAAGAACCCCCACATCAGAACGAGCCCCGGCATGTGCACTGCCCGGAGCTCTGCCTCCTGCTTTTTGTCTCTCCTTCCCAGCCATTCCCTCCTTCCTTCTGGAACCCTCAGCTCCTACTATAAGAGCCAATCTGGAACGTTTTCACATTGATGCACCTGCCACACGCCCAGCTCCTTCTATAGCGTGAGCCCCCACTTCTGGCCACTCCAGCCGACACACTGACGTGTGGGCCCGAGTGACTGGTAGCGGAAGGTCTGCTTGGAGCAGAGAAAGGAAACAAGCGATACCCAGGGGCTCCCTGCCCAGCTGGCAGCCTTTACCTCCAGAATTCCTTTTCCAGGCCCCTGGGTCCTCCCGCAGCCGTGGGTCACTGGCTCCTGAGGGGCTGGGATGCCTGTCCCGAGCCTCGGGGATCTCCTTCAGACAGTTCAGCAGGCCCTGGAGGGGACAATCTCCCGAGGCTGCCTCTGTCTTCACTACAGGAAAAAAGGAACACGCATCCCCCTGAACCCAGTAACCTCAGTCTTGGTGACAACAACCGAAAGAGGGATCAATTAAAGGTCCAAGGCCAGAAACCCGAGGATGTGGGTCTTCTTGCAACTCACTCAGCCTTGCCTGGGGCCATTGTCTTCTTAGCGCTTGGTTTAAAAATGCCTGGCTACACCTCCCAGAGCTGGCTGGGTAAAAGGAAGATGAGGTTCTGCTCTGAGAACAAACGAAGGAAGTGGGTGGCCTGGCTCACTACTTGGAGACGGTTCTCTTGGCCTTGAACAGAACTTAATTTGAGGACGCCCAAGCGTTTTACAAACACTTACACACACATCATTAGTGTGCCTAAGCCTCAGGACAGTCCTCTAAGGTGAGAACAGTTACCCCTTTGACAGACGGGAAACTGAGGCTTGAAGCCTCAAGGAGCTTTTCACATTCTGCCCGGCTACCAAACTTCAGAGCTCAGGGCTGGGGCTCCAGCCCCCACCATATCACTCCCAACCTCAAAGCCCATCCCAAGGATCCTGCTTAGTGTCAACAAGATTCTCAGATGTCCCACCTTAGGATGAGTCAAGAACCCATAAGAATCCAGGGCAAAATCTATTTCTGGTTTTCTACGAGCTGATGATGCTGACCTTGCTGTTCCCTTAACACAGCCATCTGGCTCCAGAAATGCGACACTGCAGATACTGGAGCAGCCAAGCTGGCAAGGATCCTTAGGGAAGACGTCATATTTACAGAGAAGTATCTACGGAGAGCAACTGGAGCTCTCCACGGGCTCAGAAACCTTGGCCCGAGGAGACAGGTCCGCAGGGACTCACCAGCCCAGGGCGGGCCCTCTGGCCCCAGCTCTGCCCTGGTCAGCTGGGAGGCACCCAGGCTGGGGGCGGGTGGTGGTGGCGAGCTCCGTGGTCCCTCGGGGCCCTGGGGCCCGGGCTCGAGGATCTCCTTCAGGCAGTTGATGAGGCCTTGCAAGGGGCTGTGCCCAGGAGAGATGCCCGCAGCTCCTGCAAGGCCAGCCGCGGTCAGGTTTCCCACCCATGACCACAGGGATGCCGTCTGCCAGGTAGGACCATCAGGAGGCCCCAGGTGGGGGCCACATGATGCCTCCCCACCTGCCCCCCATCCTCAGCCCCACCCTCAGGAAAGCCAGCCCCTCACCTGCCCCCAGGGTCCCTCTCTCCGGATTCCTGCAGCTCTTGCTACTGCCCTGACTGCAGGTGGCAGCAGGGCTGGGCCTCCGGCCAGGGGCTCCTGGGCTCCCGTCCTCCACAGGCCTTGGCTTGTCAGCAGTTTCTGTTGCAGCAGAGACAGGCAGGCCTTTCCAGCTCAGGCTCCAGAGCCTGAGAAATGGCCCCTCCCCAACACACACACAGAGGATGGGCCTTCCCAACTTCTAACTGCTCCCCGAGGGACAGCTGAGTCCTGGGAACTTGGTGGCTCAGCCAGCTATAACGGGCTTGTTCCCAGAGTCCATCCTAAGGGTGGCAGGGTCCTTCCCCATTTCCTTCCGGCGTGAATGTAAACACAAGACTGCTCACCCCGGGGACCCTCCCATGAGGGCAGCCTCTGATTGCCTCCGCAAGTCAGGCCCCTGCCTCTCACTCAATGTTTCTCAAAGCCGGACACGGGGGACCCCAGAGCAAAGGTGCCAGCTGACGCCTGAAACTACGGGCTAAATGGGGCATGCTTTTCTTTTTTTCTGGTGGCCACCGGCATGTGGAATCTTAGTTCCCTGACCAGGGATTGAACCCACGCCCTCTCCGTTGGAAGAACGGAGTCTTAACCACTGGACCACCAGGGTTAAGCCCCTAAACAAGGTTTTTTTTTTCAGCACTGGCTATTTTATGCCATATTAATTTAAAATAGTTTAGATAAAAATAGGCATTTAGACAAATGTAAAATCCACAAGCATTTTAAAAATAAACTGGGACCCAGAGAAATTCCAAAGGCCAGCCTTGTCTTCCCCTGCTGTTAGGGCTGCCCTGATGAGAGGTCTGAGAGTCAGGTCCGCAGACATGCTGCACACAGCACTCCACGAGTGAGGCTGAGCATCCTGCATCCTCGCTGGTCCCCAGACAAAGGCCAGCACCAGGCCTGCTCCGCACCTCCCCCAACTCTGCCCCCCCGAGGAGCTGAACCCAGTTATAAAGGAAACCGAGTCCTGGAAAAAATCAAGAGGGTGTGGGCCCCCTGCACTGGGTCCTACTCACTGATGGGGAGGGGGCTCCCCAGCCCCCCGGCTCTGGGGGTGCTGCTGGACGAGCTGCTGCTGGGTGTGGTGGCCAGGCCAAGCAGGCCCATGGGTGTATCTGGAAGGCAGTGGAGCAGGTCTCGAAGAGGGCACGTGTCCTCCATCACAGCTGGTGGGGGGGGCGGGTGGCAGGAGGACACTAGAATTAAGCCTGGCAGGAAGTACAATGCCCCAACACTGCCCCATGCTGGCCCTTCCTTGCCATGTTCCACTAACAACAACCAGGATGTCAGTAACCTCTGCCTTGCCATCCCTGGGCTCCGAGATGTAGATTCAGGCTGTGGCCTTGTTCTGATAAGATCATCCCCAGCTGACCATCAGCTGAGGGGATGCAAAGAAACCCCGCAGGCTTGGGGCTGGGGGGAGAAACTTCTGGGGAGGTGGGAGAGCCTTGCGAGCTTGGGAGAGGAAGAAGTCTGTTAAGATAAGGAGAGCACAGGCTGTGGGGGACTCGGCCGCGGGGCACTCATCTACACAACAGGGACGGCCTCACCCGCCACTGTAGGGCAGGATGCAACGGGGGCCCCAGGGACATGGATGAAGCCAGGTCGAAACCACTAGAGAAAATCAGAGGCCGCAGTCTCTCCCCCATCAGGGGACCAGCCCGCAGCCAGACATTCACATTAACGGGTAACTCCACCCAGGGTCCAGGCCGGCAGCTTGAACTTGTCTGTGGGATGCAGCGGGGCCCGCCGTCAGACTCACCCTGGGGGCTTGCAGCCACCCCATCCAGGCTGGCTGCCCCACTACTCTCGGGGCCGCCTTCCCCAAACAGGAACTCAGGGATCTCCTGCACGAGCTGCACCAGGGCGCTGAGGTGCAGGCTGTGCTGGGGGGCTCCTCCTGCCAAGAGACCACAGTGAACTCCCGCCCCCCCCCCAACATCAGTCAACACGTGCTGAGTCTCACGTAATCCTCCACCACGGGAGGGGCTGCAAAGGTGACACCAATGTCTGCAAACAAAGAGGATCTGGGTTCAGGGCAGGTGCCCCGCGCGTGGGCACAGCAGGACCAAGATGCTGGGGGCTGCGGGTAAGAACTCCTCTTTGCTCTGTCCCTCAGTCCCTGTTGGGCCATGGAGGGGACGTCAAGGAGGGCTGCCTCCCCATCTCCGGCCACCATACAGACTCCTGCCTCTCCCGCCATCCCCTGGACCACATCCACCCCCGCCCCCCCCGAGCTCTCTGGACCTTCAAGGGCTGCAACTGGCTCTGCTCGGGTGGTGGGGGAGGGGGCCTAAGGGGCAAAGACTCCCGGGTGAGCCCAGGCTGCTTCTGAGCGCTTCACATAATGAGCAACAGTATACCAGGCTCCTGGTCCAGAGGGGTCGGGGGTGAAAGGTCAGGGAGGGGTGGGTGTGGCGAGGTGGGGAGTGCTGAGGTCACAGTGTCCTGTACGGAATGAAGCCAGGGAACGAGGACCACACAGCGGAAGGGACGTGAGTGAGTCCACCGGGGCCCAGGCGACCCAGGGGGTCCAGAACCCCCCGAGGGGCTCTCATCTGCACAGATTACTCACCCAGGGGACCTCCTCCTTGGGGCAGCTCCTGCCCGTCACCAGCACGGCTCCGGGCCCCCACAGCTCCTCCAGGCTCTGAGGGAGATAGGAAGGCCGAGAGGGGGAGCAGCTCCGCTGTCCCTGGGAAAGAAAAGAGGGACTGTCCCCGGGAGTGGAAGCCAGCCTCCGCCCTTCTACATCATCACACCAGAGGCCAGGCACCCAGACATCCAGGCACCTATGTACATGTATGTATGTGTGACCACCCAAACCCCTTGTACAGGTGTACATGCCTGTCTGTGTGACCACCCAAACCCCATGTACATGTGTGTACATGTCTCCGTGTGACCACCCAAACCCCACGAACATGCATGTACATGTCTATCCATGTGACCTCCCAAACCCCATGTACATGTGTGTACATGTCTATCCATGTGACCACTCAGACTCCATGTGCATGTGTGTATATGTGACCACCCAAAAAACCCTGTGTACATCTATACATGTCTATCCATGTGACCCCCCCAAACCCCATGTAATGTGTGTACACGTCTACCCATGTGACCACCCAAACTCCATGTACATTTGTGTACATGTGACCACCCAAACTCCATGTACATGTGTGTACATGTGACCACCCAAACCCTGTGTACATGTGTACACACATTTCTGTGTGACCACCCAAACCCCACGAACATGCATGTACATGTCTATCCATGTGACCACCCAAACTCCATGTACACGTGTGTACCTGACCACCCAATCCCTGTGTGCGTGTGTACACGAGTGTGCTCGTATGACCATCACAAACCCATGTACATGTGTGTACATATGTGTGTCTGTGTGACCACCCAAACCCCAGGGACCGTCAGAAACTCCAAGACCAGTGCCATTGTGCCAGCTCTTTGGCACCCCTGCCAAATCACACCCAGACCCTTGGTACAGCCCACAGTAACAATGGCATGAAAGACCCAAGGGACTCCCCCCACCCCAGCTCAGCGCCGGCTCTCGGACACCACCTTGCTGTGTGAACGAAGACTGAGGCCCCACGAGCCGCCTGAGCTCCCAGGCGACTCTGGGCCCTCGAGGTGCTGCGCCTGCGCCCTCCCACCCGCTCCTCACCCAGGGAGGCCAGCGTGTCATAGTTCTCCCGCATCACGTCCAGGTAGAGCGCCCTCTGGCCCTCCCCCAGCAGCCGCCACTCGTCCTTGGAGAACCGCACGGCCAGGTCCTGGAAGGCGATCGACACCTGTGGGTACAACCTCAGGGCAGTTGGCTCGTTCCCTCCCAGCAAGGCCGCCCAGGAGTGGTCCTCGGCATGCTGACCCAGCCTGTGTCCCCTGGTGGACACGGCGTGGGCACCTGGCTCGTGGGAACGGGCAAAGGGGTATCGGGACAAGAGACGTGTCTCCAAAAAGGCATGCTGATGTCTTCACCCTGGTACCCGAGAATGTGGCCTTATTCAAAACTAGGGTCGCTATAGATGAAATTAGTTAAGCTAAGGTCATAATGGAATAAGGTAGATCTTTTATTCAATATCTGGAGAAGGAAATGGCAACCCACTCCAGTACTCTTGCCTGGAAAATTCCTTTGGACAGAGGAGCCTGGTAGGCTACAGTCCATAGAGTCGCAAAGAGTTGGACACGACTGAGCAACTTCACTTTCACTTTCTTTCACTTTAATCCAGTATGACTGGTGTCCTTATAAGAAGAGGAGCAGAGACAGACCCACAGGGAGGAAAGGTCCACGTGACCAGGGAGGCAGGAGTGATGGGGCCACAAGTCAAGGAATGCCAGGGCCACCAGATGCTGGAAGAGGAAGGCATGATCCTCTCATAGAGTCTTCAGAGAGGGCACGGGCTCGCCAACATTGTGATTTTGGACTTCTCCCCTCTTGCACTGTGAGAGATTAAATTTGCTGTTTAAGCCCCCACCCCCGCTTTGTGAAAGTACTTTCATGGCAATCCAGGGAAGCTAATACAGAGAGTCTCGTGGCCTGCAGCTCAGGCCCAAGAAAACATTGTCTCCAGGATGGGAACTCCAGCCAGCCCTGAATTCAACATGCTATAACAGGTTTTTTAAGATGGTGATGGAGGAGACAGGATGGCTCTTGAGTACAAATAAATGATAAATAAATACAAATAAATGTGCGTGTGTGTGTGTGTGTTAGTCGCTCAGTCGTGTCCAGCTCTTTATGACTCCATGTACTGAAGCCCATCAGGCTCCTCTGGCCGTGGAATTCTCCAGGCAAGAATATTGAAGTGGGTTGTCATTTTCTTCTCCATGGGATCTTTCCGATCCCTGAATATTCACTGGAAGGACTGAAGCTGAAGTTGAAGCTCCAATACTTTGGCCACCTTATGTCAAGAGTCACTCATTAGAAAAGACCCCGATGCAGAGAAAGATTGAGGGCAGGAGAAGAAGAAGGCAACAGAGAATGAGATGGTTGGATGGCATCACCGACTCACTGGACACGAGTTTGAGCAATTCTGGGAGATAGTGAAGGACAGGGCAGCCTAGTGTGCTGCAGTCCATGGGGTTGCAGAGTTGGACACGACTTAGCAACTGAACAACAGCTCCTGCATTGCAGGCAGATTCTTTACCATCTGAGCCACCAAGGAAGTCGCTGCTAAATGGCTGAGTTTAACAGCACGGCCGTGGCTGTAGCAGCAGGTGGGGAACCCAGCAGAGCTGAGTGGCGATTCTGTTGACCAGCTAGTTCACGCCAACAGATAGCTTCTCTATTTAGCAAACCAGGTGAAAAATACTCTGCGTCCTTATCTTCTCCCATCAGAGTTTACTACCTAACAACTGAAAACACAAAAGAGCTTTTAGGTTCAAATAAGGCTCACAGTTCCCTTTATTGAGGACTGAATTTCTCACCTGATCTTAGATCGACTATATCACAATTGTGTTCAGTGCTTTCAGCATCCAGAAGCTGACATCTTGAAGCTTCCCAGATGATTCTGACACATTCTAAGTTTAGAATCAGAGGGCTGGGGAAGAGCTGCTGTCCAGTTCCTGGCTGGAGAGTGGGCAGAACCTGCCTGGGCTGCCAGAAATGAAAACTACTCCGGTAAACGGGACCCTCTCCTCCCCCCGGGGGCGAGCTGTCCACTGTAGCATGTCCATGAACTAGAACTCACTGACAACTGCAAAATACCTTTAAGGGGCAGTGAACATTTAGTGCCAACTTCTAGGCTCACACGGTAAAGAAGCTGTCTGCAATGCAGAAGCTGCAGGGAGATGTGGGTTCTATCCCTGGGTCGGGAAGATCCCCCAGGGAAGGGAATGGCCACCCACTCCAGTATTCTTGCCTGGAGAATCCCATGGACAGATGAGCCTGTTAGGCTACGATCTACAGGGTTGCAAAGGGTTGGATACCACTGAGTGACTAACTCATTCATTTTTTTTTTCCATTTACAATAGGGGGCTCTTCAATTTCTACTTGAATACCCATAGCAACTGTGGGGGCTCACCACAATCCTATGGCTGGCCTAATCTGGCGTTAAGAAGTTCTGGGACACAAACAGGCAGAGTGTGGAGGTTTGAGCTTGACCCCAGGAGCCAGGTGGCTGGAATTCCAATCCCTGCTTTGCTTCACATTTAGCTCTGGGCCCAGTAAACTCATCTATGAAAGGAGGATCATAAGAACCTCTCTCATAGGGATGTTGTGAAGAGTAAATGAATTACTGTAAGAACAGTGCCCAGAACAAATGCTGGGATGTGGTTAAGTGCTATGATTCCTGCTCCTGCAGCCAAATCTGTCTGCCTCACATCCACTGGCAGGTCACAGTCGGCCACCTCACACACCACTCCTGACCCCAAATGCCTCTTTGTCTCCTGGCTAAATATACCAGCTCTTTTAGACATCCGGAAGAGATGGTTTCCAGGCCACTCGCCACCTCAGCCAGAAGATAAACTCTTGTCCAACAAAGTTGGGAACAGGAACTGACTGTGGCCAGGGTAAGTGAGTCCATCAGTAGCCACCCCCACTCAGAAAAAACAGAGGAGTGTGTACGTGTGTGTGTATGCACGTGCACAAAAAAGGTAGGGAGCGAGCACAATGTGCAAACCCTCAGGTCACAGACTCGGCCTGCGGGTCCTTCCCAGGGCAAACCCACTCTCCTGGCGTGTTTCAGACTCAGCCCTGAGCCTCCAGATCAGACCCTGGGCATTTGAGAGTCACAGTAGACAGGCAGACAGGAGGCGCACCCTGTTCCTCTCCGTCTGACTGTCACCTACCAGCTGCCAAGGCCATGGCCAGGCACTTTTTCCATGAAGACACACAGTGTAAGGACACACCCCAGGACATCGGATCTGAACGATCAGTGATCCAACCCCTCGCTGTATAGAAAAGGAAACTGTGGTCTGAGGAGGCCTGAGCATGGTGCCCATGGGCACATCTGAGCAGAGATGGGGGTGATGGTGGAGGGTGTCCTTCGGCTTCCTAACTTTCCAGCTAGATCTGAAGAGGAGACTGCCCCTGCTCCCACAGCAGCCAATCTGCCTGTTGTTGTTCAGTCACTCAGTCGTGTCCGACTCTTTGCAACCCCATGGACTGCAGCACACCAGGCTTCTCTGTCCTTCGCCATTTCCCGGAGTTTGGTCACACTCACGTCCATTGAGTCGATGATGCCATCCAACCATCTCATCCTCTGTCGCCCCCTAATCTACCTGGCTTCTCGCTTTTCCCCGGGAGCTTGTGGGGCATTAACACCATCAAGGTCTTGGCACAGTGATGCTCTGCCTGGCCACAGACTGCCCCAGCCCCTCATCACCACCCGCTCCTGGGCCCTCAAACCGTGGAGTCAGCAGTTGCCGGAGGTTGGCCCGAGCTCTCCAGGGGCCCCCAAAAGGATGTCCAGCAACTCCCCACTGGTATCATCAGGTTTCCTGGCACCTTCACTGCCCTGCACACAACTTGCACCCGACAAACTGGCCCCAGGCTATGACAGATAGGGCTCCCCCAGTAGCTCTGGGACCTACACATCTCACCTAATGGCTAAAAACCTGGGACCCTGTTCATGCCCTCCCCCAGCCGGGACCCCAGGATCCTACCAAGAAGGAAAGTGCCCAGATTTACTCTTTCTCCTTGGGCCTCCATGCCCATCGCTCCCAGGATAATTTATAATTAAAAGCCACGCCAAGAGAGGGTGAGGCTTAACCCAAAGGAGTTTCCAAAGATGGAGCTGCGGCTCCAAGTCCGCTTACACGGCGGGGACGGGGAGAAGGGAAGAGGGGGCGTCCCAGATCCTGGACTTCCCTGCACCAAATCCTGCGCACCCCAACCCCCCACGCACCGCGCCCGGCCAAAGTTGCGGGTCCCAGGCTCGCCCCTCGCCCTCGAGGCCCGCACAGCGCCGCACGGGGCAGGCCCGGCCGAGGCGATCGTCTGTCCTCCCCGGCTGCCGGCGGGGTCCCGGCTCGCGCGGCGCGGTCCGGGCTCGCCTTACCTGGCCCGCCATCCCAGACTCAGTCTCCGCTCCCGACTTCCGGCACGGCGAGGGGAGCACTCGCTCCGTCAGCGATCTAGGTCGGCGCTGGAGGAAATCGGGCCCCGGGGAGCAGGCCGCAGGGGAGGGGGCAGGGTAAGGTGGGAGTCCAGAGCAGCCCAGCGCAACGCATCCCAGGAGAGGGGGACCAGCCCCCGCGGCCCTCCGGGCGCAGGCGCGAACTACATTTCCCAGAAGGCGCCGCCCAGCCGGCCGAGAAGGCAGGGGGCGAGGGGAGGGCGGGGCGAGCCTGGCGGCGCCCCCTCCCCGCTGGTTCTGCCTAGACCCGGTGAAGCTTGCCGGGGAGGGGCTTGGCGCCGGGATCCGCCTTGTGGCCAGCTCGCAGTGTGCTTGCCGGACTAAACCCGTGCATCCACACATCCATCCATCCATCCATCCTTTCTTGCATCCAACTTTTACTGAGCGACTCCTATCCGCCAGGTGGAGATGCTCAGATTAAACGGGACCCGTCTCTGCCAAAGGACGTATCCCGCAAGCCTACCGTGACTAGGGAAGGGGTAGGGGAAGCGGACCCCGAGAGGGGCGGAGGGGGCTGCAGGCTGGACCCCTTGACTTGGGTGGTGGATGGGCCGGAGTGGCCGCCAGACCCCGGCGCGCTCTCAGGTCTGTCCCCCGGCTCCCGCGCTCACCCTCGCCTTGACCCGGGAGCCACTGTACCTGTGTGACTATTTGCTGCTCTGTTTTGTGATTTGTAGACGTTCCTGGCACGGAGTAGGCCCTCAGATAAATGTGTTGAATGAATGAAGCGCGAGCCCACCATTCTACAGGTCAGACAGGACGCAGAGGGGCTGGGGGAGAGTTGTGGACTCGGTGCGGGGGAGACGATCCCCGGCTGGGCCTCATCCCCGGTCTGGTGAACCCTTGTTAGAACAGCTTAGAGAAGGCGGGCTCGTGGGGCTAAACCTGCGGTATGCAGGGGCCGAGGAAGCCGGGGTCCAATAGGAGGCGACGCCTGCGGCCCGGAGAGCCCTTCCCCACGCCTGCGCCCCGACAATTCTCTTCCCCTGGACTCTTAGAGAAAGGGAATTTCTTGCCCAGAAATCCCAGTGTTGGTCCCTGTGGGTCTAACCTCTGTGCGTCTCCGCTGGCCTTGCTGCGGGTCACCTCCCAGAACTTCGGGATACAATTCTGACCACCTTGGCCTGGCCTCCAAGGAAAGACCGCGTGGGTAGGACACCCCCAGTGACTGTCCAGCCCCTTCCCTGGACAAAGCCCCCCTTCTCCACACCCAGGGAATCACTGACACTGGACCCATGTCTGTGAAGCCCACGGTCCTGGGTGGAAAAAGGCAGGTTCAAGTTCAACATCTGCTCTCAGGATTCCTCAAGGCCACAGCGCCCCTTGGTAAGTATCTTACCTGTGCTTGGTGCCTAGGGCCCTTCTTGCTGAGGTCAGCTTCCTCCTGGTAGGTATCCCTTCTCTCAGCTCATCCCACATGCCACCCTTAGTTTCAGAATCTGTAAACTTTAAAATCCCTTCACTTAAAAAAAAAAAAGTAGTATCTGTACCCAAGAAAGATATGTTTCCTTTAGCATGTACAGGCTTGGTACCTCTTTGATTCAACCTCCCCCTTACTTGACCAGGCTGGGGCCCCAACTGTAGACTCTGGGTCAACAATTGCTTGAAACAATTCACCAAAATCCTATGTGCTGAATGACCCAGTTGCAAAAAATCAGTTTGCAAATGGCCAGTTCTTCCAGTGCCTGAGAAACCTCTTTCCTACCTTTAAATTTTGGTCGTACCTCCCACCCTGTGCCGGCATCCACCTTGGCTTCTGTAACTTGCCTTGTGAAATGATTGTGAAGAACGGTCCTAAATTTAGATCAGCATTTATTTGGCGGTTCTGCACACAAACAAAGGGATGAATGCAAATGGAACACACTTTTTAAAGATTTTCAATAATTCAGATTGGTTTTTCAGCAGCTCAATGTTCAGTGGTTTAACTTTCATACATTTTGCTTTTGGCTCTCTGGGCAATTGGTGAACTAGCCAGCTACAGTTTTCCCAAATAATTTAGCTAGCTTCCTGTAGAGATGCTATCTACTTCTCCTTGTGAAAACAGCCACAATCAATTTGAGTATTTAAATATGTTCTGATTTTTGTTATTTCCTTTTCTATCTATTTAGTACTTTTTAGTTTCCAAATGTATGTCTTTAACGATGTTATATTTTTGTAACTGAGTTTTGCCTTGCATTTAAAAAATGTAGTATGTGGTGCTCATTTTTTAAGGATTTTCTGATACGCACTTTGTGTTCAAGTTATGCAATAAATGTTTCAAAGTGTTCTATGTTTGCTTTAAAAGAGTACATATATTTGTGTGTGTGTGTGTATGTGTGTATGTAGGGATCAAGTTAGTTCTATTACATCAAGCTTAGGTTGTGTTATTTATGTCTTCTGTATCATTTTTTTTAACTTTTGATCTATCAGTTACTGAGAAAGATGTGTTAAAACCTCCTATCAATCTTGTGCATTTGGCAATTTCTTCCTGTATTTCTGAAAATTCTTGCTTTACATATTTCAAGACTGTGTTTACAAGTTTAGAATTGTGTTTTCCTGGGAAAGTGTTTATTTTATTATTATGAATGAATTCTCTTTATCCTTAATAATACTTTTAACCTATACTCCATTTTGCCTGACTTAGTATTGCTACATTAACTTTATTTTTGATAGTATTTGTTTAATATATCTTTTCCCATCCTACTTTCAAATTTTCTGGATATTTATATTTTAGTTGCATGTTTTGTAAGAGCATGTAGCTGCATTTTGTTGTTGTTGTATAATCCAAATGACAATCTCTATCTTAATTGGCAAATAGTCTATTTACCTTTATTGTGTTTAGTAATATGTTTTACTTCATTTCTACCTTTTTATTTCTTGCTTTCTATTGATAATGATTTTTTCTGTGCCTTTTCTCCATTCTTTCCTTCTATTGGATTGGTTAATTTTTCTTTACTCACCTTTTTTATTCTACTGATTTGAAATGTATGCCTTCCTTTTCTATGCTTTTAGAAGTTAATCTTTAAATTTTTTATACACATATCTGTTTTGCTGCTGCTGCTAAGTTTTGTTTTAATATAGTCTAACTATATTTTACAGTTCACTCTCCTTCTAAACAATAGAAGGACTTTAGTATATTAATTTGTATAATCTATGCTGTTTAGATTTACCAACATGGTTGCTAATATCTTCATTCACTATTTTTCTCTTCTTTTTCTTTTCTTCTGGGTTCTATGTTTTTCTTTCTGAAGTACAACTTTTCAAAGTTCTTATAGCAAAGATAGATATGTTAGAAGTAAATGATTTCAGTTAAATACCTTATTATTCTCTCACTCTTGAATATTTGAGCTAAGTAGAGAATTCTAAGTTAGTTACACTTGTTCTGTTTAGTCTTTGCCACCCCATGGACTGTAATCCACCAGGCTCCTGTGTCCATGGGATTTTCCATGCAAGAATACTGGAGTGGGTTGCATTTCCTCCTCTAGAGGATCTTCCTAACCCAGGGACTGAACCCATGTCTCCTGTGTCTCCTGCATTGGCAGGCCGATGCTTTGCCACTGAGCCTCTTGGGAAGCTCCAGTTACTCTTACACATTTAATATTTTATTTCATTGTCTTCCAACTTTCATTGCTTCTGTTGAAAAGTCTGCTGTCAGTCTAATTGTTAGTCCTTCTCACAAGAATTGTCTTCTCTGACTGCTTTTAAAATCATCCTTTGTCTGTGGTATTATGAAGTTTCTCTGCAATGTACCTAGGTATGGATTTATTTTTATTTATCTTTCTTGGAACTCATGGTTCCTAAATCTGAGGCATTGTATTTTTGTACAAGTCTGGAAAATCTCAAACATTATATCTTTTAATAGTGCCTCTCCTCCATTATTTTTTCTGTTTGTAGAATTCATATGTGATATTTGTTGGAACTTTCAATTTTATTCTCTACCTTTCTTAGCCACTCCTTTATGGTTTGCATTCTTTTAGACCTCTGTGCTTTGTTCTTGGTAATTTTTTCTAAGATTTCTATCCCATTTCATTCCCAGATTTCTCTTTTCTCTCTCTCTCTGCCTAAACTGCTCTAAACTATTAATTTTAATTATTGTATTTTTTATTTTAAATGAATGTCCTTCATCTCATTAGAAATCATCTATTCTCATATATTCAATTCCTTAATCTCCAATAACATTAACCATACTTAATTTATAATACCTGTTTGATCATTCTGCTATCTGACATTCCTTATTTGTCTAATGGTTTTCATTCATGGTAGATGGATTCCTCATATATTTTACTATTTTGAACTGTGAACTCATCTTAATCTAGGTTTCATCAGTAGAGTTCTGTGGGGCCTCTTGAAGGCATGCCCCTAAGAGTTTGTGTTTGCTTCTTCTGGGTACTCCAGAATCATTGTTAGCCTGAGTGCACTTTTTATGTTAACTTTCAGCTTGGGAACTTTCTGAACCATGCAGATACTGTAAATTCAAAGCCATAACATATGTGGGAGTAAATCCGTGGCTATGAATTCTCAGGGGAGATGCCTTCTTCCTCCTGAAGAGAGAAAGGCCCCCTGTCCTCTTGTGCTGATATTTTCCTAGTCCACCCTTTCACTAATGGTGTGGCTGCTACTGCTAAGTCACTTCAGTCATGTCTGACTCTGTGTGATTCCAGAGGGGATTAAGACCTAATTTCCTGGACTGAAATGGCTATTAAGACTCAGGCAAGTAGGTTATATCACCACAACCATCACAGTCCTTCTTGGAGGGTTTTAGTTCACCCTCCAACCCGATTCCTAAAAGATCTTTACTGCTGTGAGAGCTCAGCAAGACCTACGAATGGATATTTGCTCTCTTTTGCTTTACATTTCTGGACATTCTAAAGTAGGAGGAGTTTTAGAAGATCAAGTTTAGCATATTGCTGGTTACAGAAATCCTTTTCTTTCATTTTTTTCCTTTTTTTCCCTTTTCTTTTAAATTAGAACCTTTCTTCATTTATCTAGTTATCCTCACTTTCAGTTGACCATTTCTTCATTTGATTCCCTTGCTCACCACAGACAGTTCCTGATGAGCTCAGTCTCTCCTGTGTCTGGCATCAAGTAGAACACAAATTTGTCTTGAGTAAATGGATGATTCTGTGATAGCCATTGCTCTTATTTGTGTAAGCTTTGTGAGGATAGCGTGGGGGTCAAAGAGCCCATGCCACTGTAGGGAAGATGGGTCAGGAGCAGAGGTGTGCTTGAGCCCGCTTGCACCAGGGAGTCACTTGTCAGCATGTCTTCCCAACACCATGATCAGCGATCTTGTGTTTCTGGCTTGACATTGGACTTGGTGAGATTATTTATACCGTGAATTTGGAAAACGCTGCAAATCAATGCTTCCCCTCCCCTCAAGAGCTGGTTGTTAAACACTTACCAACACAGCACTGACTTAGGGCAATGAAAACGTGTAGAAACAAGCCTACGTAGAACAAGACCAGTGGTAAGTGAAAGAAAAAGCCATTGTTGGAGGAACGTATCACTCTAGAGTTGTGGTGTTCAGAGACAGGGTTTCCAGTTACCCCAGATTTTTCCCCAGATTTGAGAGGACTTGGTATCCTGAGGCCCTGGATTAGGGAAAGGAGCTGAACCTTCAATACCAGCTCCAGCTAGCAAAAGTGAAGGACAGCAGGGGGCACCTGGATTTGAACCAGGGACCTCTTGATCTGCAGTCAAATGCTCTACCCCTGAGCTATACCCCCTGATGTAAGTAGAGGCCTTAGTACTGCCTTTTATCTGTGTCGCCATGCCCAACATTCCTATAAATTTTTGCCACAAGATGTTCACCAGGCTGGGCCTGCTCAAAGCTGCCAAACCAGCCTCACTATAATTTTACTCCCTTGATGCAAAACAAGCAACAGGTTCCCCTCCCTGTAACCACCTCCCTGCTATTTCTGGAAAAGCACTGACACTGGTATTTACGGCAGGAGAGGCCTTCAGGGTCACTGGTTTATGCCCTTCACAGTCGGCATCTGAACACAGAGATTCAGGATTTCTGGTCTGCCCAAGCACATACAGCTCCTTACAGATAAACTCAGGACCTGAATCCACTTGTCCTGACTTTGGGTTCAGGACCTTATAACTAAGCCAGTGAGTCTGTTATCTTCCTCTTTTCCCTATCCTTTATCAGTCAAAAAATGTAAAGGCTACAGAAGAGGAGTGTTTTACTAGATTAATGATGAGTTGGGACCATCAGGGGAACTAGAGTGTGGGCTTAGCAGCGCACGCAGTGCCATGCAACCGAAGGACCACAGGGAGAAGACAACGGGGACACCAGATTTGACCCTGGGCACGCCGCACCCTTCGGGCCAGTCCTCAGATTTCCTGTGCTCAAGAAGCATCTTGGGAGCTTGTCAAACATGCAGATGTGATGTGGGGTTAGGAACAAGCTTCTTATTGAGGGTCTGGGGGATCCCACTTTGAGAAACACCTGTCACAGATCTATATCGGCTCTCTTGTGCGCCACCTGCAGGAAGCCTTAGGTACTGAACCCCCAGGAAGGGAGGGGTTAGGAATTCTAGCACCTCCCCCAGGGTCAGACTGAGCTGGTGGGCAGTTCAGTTCAGTTCACTTGAGTCGCTCAGTCATGTCCGACTCTTTGCGACACCATGAATTGCAGCACGCCAGGCCTCCCTGTCCATCACCAACTCCCGGAGTTCTCTCAGACTCACGTCCATCGAGTCGGTGATGCCATCCAGCCATCTCATCCTCTGTCGTCCCCTTCTCCTCCTGCCCCCAATCCCTCCCAGCATCAGAGTCTTTTCCAATGAGTCAACTCTTCGCATGAGGTGGCCAAAGTACTGGAGTTTCAGCTTTAGCATCATTCTTTCCAAAGAACACCCAGGACTGATCTCCTTTAGAATGGACTGGTTGGATCTCCTTGCAGTCCAAGGGACTCGCAAGAATCTTCTCCAACACCACAGTTCAAAAGCATCAATTCTTCGGTGCTCAGCTTTCTTCACAGTCCAACTCTAACATCCATAGACGACCACTGGAAAAACCACAGCCTTGACTAGACGAACCTTTGTTGGCAAAGTAATGTCTCTGCTTTTCAATATGTTGTCTAGGTTGGTAATAACTTTCCTTCCAAGGAGTCTTTTAATTTCATGGCTGCAGTCACCATCTGAAGTGATTTTGGAGCCCAAAAAAATAAAGTCTGACACTGTTTCCACTGTTTCCCCATCTATTTCCCATGAAGTGATGGGACCAGGTGCCATGGTGTTAGTTTTCTGAATGCTGAGCTTTAAGCCAGCTTTTTCACTCTCCACTTTCACTTTCATCAAGAGGCTTTTTAGTTCCTCTTTACTTTCTGCCATAAGGGTGGTGTCATCTGCATATCTGAGGTTATTGATATTTCTCCTGGCAATCTTGATTCCAGCTTGTGCTTCTTCCAGCCCAGCGTTTCTCATGATGTACTCTGCATATAAGTTAAATAAGCAGGGTGACAATATACAGCCTTGACATACTGCAGAGGCAGGATGAAAACCAAGGACCACAATCAGATTGCTTATCCTCTGAACTCTGCTCTAGACCCATGCTTCTTAATTTGGGGGTGCATCAAAATTACTTGGAGGACTTGTTAAAACAGGGATGTCCGGACTTCCCCCTGAAAGTTTCTGATTAACAAATTCTCAGGTACCACTGATGCTGGGAGTCTGAGGCTGTGCTTTAAGAACCACTGCTCTAGATCCACCCATCTGTGACCAGGCCCTTTCACACTCGCAGCCACACCCAGGGCACCTGTTCACCCTTCCCTCATCTTGTGTTTACTGAGCACTGGTGCCTCCTCCACTCCATCAAAGATCCATATCCTGAGACCCCCCACCCATTTCTCCCATTGCCTGCTGGGAGCCCCTGGGAGGGTCTTCTTTGTCATGGATTACCTCTCTTCCCAGTTTACCATTCAGGAAACTAAATCTGAAAAAGCTTCTGCCAATACAGGGAAAACTCATTCAAGGGAATCAAGGAGATCCAGCTCTTCTGTCCAGAGCAGCCTGATTCAAGTTGAAGATCTCAGTCTGCCTCAGAAAAATTCAGCCCAGGGGGTTGCATTGTGACTCCTATATTGCAGAGGAGGAAACAGAGGACGGGAGAGTATCTTTGGCCCCACAGAGGCAAGTAGCTCAGGAGAGAAGGCGGCTCCAGATATCCCATGGGTGTCATCCTTCAGCTTTGCATTTCCTTGTTTCTCTCTGGGTTCATCTCCTTTCTTTCTCCTTAATTCATTGAGGTTCTGATCCAGTTAATGGTCTTAGGTTTGGCACATCTGAAATGTCTTTCTTTTGTCCTCTTGCTTGAATGTCAGTTTACCTGGGTTCAGAATTCTAGATTGAGTCTATAGCCATGGCACCCTGAACACACCCGATCTTGTCAGAAGTCTAAATTGGAAGTTATTTTCCTTCATACTTAAAAAATTTATTTTATAATACTATAAAGTATCAGTAAAGACAACTTTATTATCCAATTGCTCTTCTCACCAAAGTATCACATTTAAAAATTTTTTGAAATGCACACATGGTTCATGGGTCTGGCTACACAGCTATTTAGTTTTACTTATTTGTGCCTATATTTTCACTTACACAATTTTTAAAAATAACATTTTCCTAATTATGATAAATAATAATAAAGTGCTGTACTCAGTATATCAGCAAATCTGGAAAACTCAGCAGTGGCCACAAGACTAGAAAAGGTCAGTTTTCATTCCAATCCCAAAGAAAGACAGTGCTGAATAATGCTCAAATGACCATACAGTTGTGCTCATTTCACATGAAAGTAAGGTAATGCTCAAAATCCTTCAAGCTAGGCTTCAGCAGTACATGAACTGAGAACTTCCAGATGTCAAAGCTGGATTTTGAAAAGGCAGAGGAACCAGAGATCAAATTGCCAACATGCATTGGATCATAGAAAAAGCAAGAGCATTCGAGAAAAACATCTACTTCTGCTTCTTTGACCAGTTTAAAGCCTTTGACTATGTGGATCACAACAAACTGTGGAAATTCTTAAAGAGATGGGAAAAATCAGACCACCTTACCTGTCTCGTGAGAAACCTGTAGGCAGGTCAAGAAGCAACAGTTAGGGTGAAAAAATTGGCTTAAAACTGAACATTCAAAAAAACAGATTTTGGCATCCAGTCCCATCACTTCATGATAAATAGATGGGGGAAAAGTAGAAACAGTGACAGACTTTATCTCCTTGGGCTCCAAAATCACTGCAGATTGTGACTGTAGCCACAACATTAAAAGACACTTGGTCCTTGGAAGGAAAACTATAACAAACCTAGATAGCATATTAAAAAGTAGAATATCACTTTGCCAACAAAGGTCTGTATAGCTGAAGCTATGGTTTCTTCAGTAGTCATATACGGATGTGAGAGTTGGACCATACAGAAGGCTGAGCACCAAAGAATTAATGGTTTTTAATTGTGATTGCTGGAGAAGACTCTTGAGAGTCCCTTGGACTGCAAGGAGATCAAACCAGTGAACCCTAAAGGAAATCAACCCTGAATATTCACTGAAAGGACTGATGCTGAAGCTGAAGCTCCAATACTTTGGCCACCTGATCCAAAGAGGTGACTCACTGGAAAAGACCTTGATGTTGAGAAAGACTGAGGGGAAGAGGAGAAGGGGACGGCAGAGGATGAGATGGTTGGATGACATCACTGACTCACTAGACAAGAGTTCGAGCAAACTCGGGGAGATGGTGAAGGACAGGGAAGCCTGGTGTGCTGCAATCCGTGCAGTTGCAAAGAGTCAGACACAGCTTAGCGACTGAACAACAACTATTATAAAGCAATAAAAAGGTATAAACCCACAGGACAAAAAGTATGTGGATGAGATAATTAGTTTCACATGGAAGAAAAAACAAAACAGCTGACATAGTCTGTAGAGAAATCATCCAAGAAGTATTCTGTGGGAGGCGCAGGGGAGGTTGGAGACCAGAGGGCATTACTGAGGGATGCCATTCTACAGGTTCCCACTGGCTCTCAGAGAATGGATGGTGATTGCCGTCAATTGCATACCTGGGTGTTCTGACATAGTGAATTGGTGCTAGTTCAGAACCTAGAATGGCCTGGGGGTATAGCTCAGGGGTAGAGCATTTGACTGCAGATCAAGAGGTCCCCGGTTCAAATCCGGGTGCCCCCTGCTGATTTTCTTTCCATCTGGAGACTACACACGTGGTCACTGTAGATTAGATCTCAGTACCACCAAACTTCACCTCCACCCCCCACCCCGCTTGTTGGGAGGCTTTTTAAATTAGGCTACTTTCCTCCAGGGGGGCTTAGCAAACTGAACATGGAAGGAGTAAGGAGAGGAGAGGAAAGGTAGGAAAGGTCATCTTCTGACTCAGGAAATGGTTGGAAGTTTTCCTCATCCAGCGTTGGAGGCTTTGTCTTGACCCTAAGAGCTGTGTGTGTTTGGTCAGCTCTTCCAATTGCTATTTATATTATTATTTCTCTTTTCAAGTGAGTTAGGAAGGTCCAAGGAGCCAACTGAATTAGCAGCTGTGCCCCCGCAGACTCTGGGGACGAATCCGAATACTTTTATTTGAAAAACAACACATTCTCTGCTCTTCCTACGCAACCAGCACTATCTACCCGATCAGACACATTTGGGGAGAGATGACACTGGATGATTCTCAAGCGCATTTTGCTGAACGTGGGCTTTCCAGGTGGCGCAAGTGATAAAAGAAACTGCCTGCCAATGCAGGAGACTAAGAGATGAAGGTTCAATCCCTGGGACGGAAAGATCCCCTGGAGGAGGCCATGGCAACCCACTCCAGTGTTCTTGCTTGGAGAATCCCATGGACAGAGGAGCAGGGCGGGCTACAGTCCATGGGGTCGCAAAGAGTCAGACACGACTGAAGCGACTTAGCATGCACATATGATTATCAAAGCCAGTGCCCTCGACAGGGCCAGGAGCAAGGAGGGAGAGGGCAGACCTAGTGAGAAAGTCGTGCTTCTGCCAGGGGGCAGACCCCCAGGTTCTGGAAGCCACAAACACCTGGGTGACTGGCTGTGCTACTGTTCAGGATAGCACTGTGGGTGGAAAGATGCTTTTCAGATAATAATGGCTCACAGTTAGATCATTTAAACACAAATCACAAGGTCTAAGATCCATAATCCAAGTAACCCTACTGCTGTCACTTTAAAAAATTAATAGACTTTATTTTTCAGAGTAGTTTTAATTTTACAGAAAAACTGAGCAGAAAGTGCAGAGAGCTCCCCTCCATCCCCTCACCTCAGCTGCCCCCTCCCAGGTGCCCCATTATTAAATTTTATATCAGTGTTGTTGTTGTTGTCCAGTCATCCAGTCATGCCTGACTCTTTGCGATCCCATGGACTGCAGCACGCCAGGCTTCCCTGTCCATCACCATCTCCCGGAGCTTGCTCAAACTCATGTCCATTGAGTCGGTGATGCCATCCAAACATCTCATCCTCTGTCGTCCCCTTCTCCTCCTGCCTTCAGTCTTTCCCAGCATCAGGGTCTTTTCCAATGAGTCGGCTTTTCACATCAGATGGCCAAAGTATTGTAGCTTCAGCTTTACCATCAGTCCTTCCAATGAATGTTTGGGACTGATTTCCTTTAGAATTGACTGGTTTGATCTCCTTGCAGTCCAGGGGACTCTCAAGAGTCTTCTCCAACATCACAGTTCAAAAGCATCAATTCTTCTGTGCTCACCCTTCTTTATGGTCCAACTCTCACATCCATACATGACCAGTGGAAAAACCACAGCCTTGACTAGATGGACCTTTGTTGGCGAAGTAATGTCTCTTCTTCTTAACATGCTGTCTAGGTTGGTCATAGCTTTTCTTCCAAGGAGCGAGAGTCTTTCAATTTCATGACTTCAGTCACCACCTGCAGTGATTTTGGAGCCCAGTGAAATAAAGTCTGTCACTGTTTCCATTGTTTCCCCATCTATTTGCCATGAAGTGATAGGACTGGATGCCAAGATCTTAGTTTTTTTGAAAGTTGAGTTTTAAGCCAGCTTCTTCACTCTTCTCTTTCACCCTCATCAAGAGGCTCTTTAGTTCCTCTTCACTTTATGCCATATGGGTGGTGTCTGTGTATCTGAGGTTATTGATATTTCTCCCAGCAATCTTGATTTCAGCTTGTACCTCATCCTGCCTGGCATTTCACGTGATGTACTCTGCATAGAAGTCAAATAAGCAGGGTGACAATATACAGCCTTGGCATATACCTTTCTCAATTTGGAACCAGTCCATTGTTCCATATGTGGTTCTAACTGTTGCGTTTTTACCTGCATACAGGTTTCTCAGAAGACAGGTAAGGTGGTCTGGTATTCCCAATCTCTTTAGGAATTTTCCACAGTTTGTTGTGAAAAATTAAATGCACACAATTAAATGCTTTAGCGTAGTCAGTGAAGCAGAGGTAGATGTTTTTCTGGAATTCTCTTGCTTTTTCGTCAACATCTGCTAGATGTTGGCAATTTGATCTCTGGTTCCTCTGCCTTTTCTAAATCCAGCTTGAACATCTGGAAGTTCTTGCTTCATATACTATTGAAGCCTGACTTGGAGAATTTTGAGCACTACTTTGCTAATGTGTGAAAGGAGTGCGATTGTGCAGTAGGTTGAACATTCTTTGGCATTGCCTTTTTCGGGATTGGAATGAAAAGTCCTGTGGCCACTGCTGAGTTTTCCAAATTTGCTGGCATATTGAGTGCAGCACTTTCACAGCATCATCTTTTAGGATTTGAAATAGCTCAGCTGGAATTCCATCACGTACTCTAGCTTTGTTTCTAGTGATGCTTTCTAAGGCCCACTTGACTTCCCACTCCAGGATGTCTGGCTCTAGGAGAGTGATCACACTGTTGTGGTTATCTGAGTCATGAAGATCTTTTTTGTATAGCTCTTCTGTATTCCTGCCACCTCTTCTTAATATCTTCTGTTTCTGTTAAGTCCATACCATTTCTGTCCTTTATTGTGCCCATCTTTGCATGAAATGTTCCCTTGGTATCTCTAATTTTCTTGAAGAAATCTCTAGTCTTTCCCATTCTACTGTTTTCCTCTATTTCTTTGCACTGATCACTTAAGAAGGCTTTCTTATCTCTCCTTGCTATTCTTTGGAACTCTGCATTAGATGGATATATCTTTTCTCCTTTGCCTTCCACTTCTCTTCTTTTCTCAGATATTTGTAAGCCTTCCTCAGACAACCATTTTGCCTTTTTGCATTTCTTTTCCTTGGGGATGGTTTTGATCACAGTCTCCTGTACAATGTTATGAACCTCCGTCCATAGTTTTTCAGGCACTCTTTCTATCATATCTAATTCCTTAAATCTGTTTGTCACTTCCATTTTATAATGGTAAGGGATTTGCATTAATGTGACCTTTATTAAAAATAGCAAATGAATGTTGATGCATTAATATTAACCAATGTGCATGGTTAACATTAAGGTTCATGCTTGGTATCATATGGTTTTGTGGGTTTTGATAAATGCATAATGTCATGTACCCACAATTAAAATATCCTTCAGAATAATTTCACTGCCCTAAAAATTCTGCTGCTATACCTATTCATCCCACTCTCCCACCCCAAATCCCAGGCAACCACTGATCTGTTTGCTGTCTTCACAGTTCTGCCTTTTCCAGAATGTCATCTAGTCGGAAATGTACACTATATGGCCTTTTTAAACTGGCCTCTTTCACTTAGCAATATGAATGTAATATTCCTCCATGCCTTTTTGTGGCTTGATAGCTAGTTACTTTTCATCACTGAATAATATTCCTCTGTTTGGACCTGATATGGGGTGTCTGGAGGTCTGCAAGGGGACAGGCACACATAGGACCCAGGATCTCCCACCGCAGGCCAGAAGGAAAGAGTTCTGACCACACAGCAGTGCCCCTTGGTCCCACCCTGTGGGCCCCCAAATAACCACCTTTACATCCGGTCATGAAATTGAAAGACGCTTGCTTCTTGAAAGAAAAGCTATGACCAACCTAGACAGCATATTTAAAAAGCAGAGACATACTTTGCCAACAAAGGTCCATCTAGTCAAAGCTATGGTTTTTCCAGTAGTCATGTATGGATGTGAGAGTTGGACCATAAAGAAGGCTGAGCACCGAAGAATTGATGTTTTTGAACTGTGGTGTTGGAGAAGACACTTGAGAGTCCCTTGGATTGTAAGGAGATCCAACCAGTCAATCATAAAGGAAATCAGTCCTGAACATTCATCGGGAGGACTGATGCTGAAGCTGAGGCTCTGATACTTTGGCTACCTGGTGTGAAGAACTGACTCACTGGAAAAGACCCTGATGCTGGGAAAGATTGAAGGCGTGAGGAGAAGGGGATGACAGAAGATGAGATGGTTGGATGGCATCACTGACTCGATGGAGTTTGAGCAACCTCTGGGAGTTTATGATGGACAGGGAAGCCTGGTGTGCTGCAGTCCACGGGGTCACAAAGAGTCGGACACAACTGAGCAACTGAACTGAACTGAACGCCTGGTCTTAGGTTCCGCGATTGTGCTCCCCAAAGGATCTTGGCGCCACCTGTCCGCGTGTCTCCCCTGGGTTCAGCCCCTAGGACCCCGCCTCAGGCGGGGACCAGGCCTGGAGAGGTGAGTGTGCCATGGAGGGTCAGGCAAGGAAGGAGGCTGAGGCAAGGAGGCTGGCGCAGAGCAGGGGGCGGAGTCAGAGGAGCTAGGGGAGGAGGGAAGGGAGGAAGAACGTGGAGGGGGTGGGGTTTCAACCCTAAAAGCCCTCTGTCTCAAACATGGTGCCTCCCTCCCCGCCGCCAGCAGTGCTGGTGGCAACTAGAATGGAAAGGTACCTCTTAGACAAGGGCGGAGCCTCGGGGGCTGCAAAGGTGAACTCATGGCCCGAGAATGGCCTCCAGTCAGTTTGTGGTGGCTTTGCCAGTTTCAGAGGTGGTGAGGAATGGATAGAATTTACAGTAGCTATGGAATGCTTGGGTGTGGTAACACACCTGAAGTAAGGTATTGAGAAGCTGTTATGGAGCAAGGGGGTATAGCTCAGGGGTAGAGCATTTGACTGCAGATCAAGAGGTCCCCGGTTCAAATCCGGGTGCCCCCTGGTAGCTTCCTTTATTGCCAAATGGCTTCCCTGACAACAGATTTTTCACAACCCCGCCACTACTCTTCCCCAGAATAGTTGTCTTTCCAAGTGCCTTCTCTCTTGTGTCAGAGTGAAGTGAGGTAGACTGACCTAGCGGCTGTAATTCACCTCTATCCTTTCTACCCCTGTTGTTTTGTGACCTGTCTTTGCCGCTGAAGCCGGTGTGCTCTGCGTCCCTTTGCTCTGGGCTCTGCTGCAGTTATCAGTCTAGGCCAGTCAGGAGACAGAAACTACACAGTACTTTAAACAGGGACTTTATTTTATTTTTTAAAATAAAGAATGATTGTGCTAAAGAATGATTGTGCTATGAAGAGGGAATAACTATAAAGGTGCAAAAGTGAAAGAAAGTGAAAGTGAAGTTGCTCAGTTGTATCCAACCATGGGATTTTCCAGGCAAGTGTCCTGGAGTGGAATGCCATTTCCTTCTCCAGGGGATCTTCCTGACCCAGAGAGCGAACCTGGGTCTCCCACATTGAGGGCAGACACTTTACCGTCTGAGCCACCAGGGAAGCCCCATAAAGGTACAAAGAAAACCCTAAAGGTATCCCTGGGGTGAAGGGCCCAGTCAAGGGCGAATTTGGAAGGGGAACCCTTCACCAAAGATAGGATTCAGACCTCATCGAGGAAGGTGGGGTTGCAGCCCGCTTACCACATTGCCCCAGCCAGACCAGCTCATGGTTTCCAAGCAATCAGGAAGCAGCCTTGGGGGACACAGGTAAGCCTTGTGGAGGTGTGAGGCCTGAACTGTGCAGTGTCCACACTGGGAGGATGTGAAACCAGACTTCTGGGCAGAGGCAAGTCGAGGCTGGCTGGCAGGTGCATGGGTGGGGGAGGGAGGCTGGCAGGTACAGGAGTGGTCACCCACTCAGCTGGGGCTGCAAGGTCACCAAGTGACTTGTCCTTTGGGTGTGTACCTGGGGCAGAGCATCACCAAGTGTCCTTACACACCCGCACCACTCCCCAGCTTGCAACAGGAGGGCCAGGGGCAAACACCTGTAGTAGGAACTAGGCAAAGGACCGCTTTCTCCTGCAGTGTCCCTCCTGCACCTTCGACTGACAACTGTTAATATTGTGCTCACTTAAAGGAGAAACAAAGAACCCAGTCCATTATCCCTCAGCAGGTATGGAAGGGTGAATTTGGAGCTGAGAGTCTTGATAACTGGCACACCATGTGTTTTGGCCAACAGGATGTGGGTAGACATGATGCAAGCAGCGCCCCGAGATCTACTTGCAAGGTTGGGTTTGCCCTCTGGCACTTCTGCCCTTACCCTGAGCCAGGCTTTCCCTGTAAGCTTCTCTCCTTCCGCCGGGCCCCTGAATGAGCACAAGACCCAACCCTGAGCCCAGCTCACTGAGAGGCGCCAAGGCCAGCTGGCCCAGAGCTTGAAGCCCACTCACCCAGCCCAGCCCAGCCTAGACCAGCTGATTCCTGCAAACCCATGGAGGCGACAGTAAATGCTTATTGTTGTGTGTTACTGGTTGGGGGCGGCTTGTTATGCAACATTTTTCTAAATAAGACCAGCCAGTACTGAAATCAGTGTCTCGAAGGAGGCTCTGGCTGTACCCAACGGTAGAAGGGCACATGGTGGTTTCTTCTGCATACTCGTATCTGCTTCCTGTCTTGTCCAGTCTGTGAAAGTAGATGTTTATTGCAGTAAGTCTACTGCAAGTGGTCCACTGCTGTGAGTCTGCAGTGTCCTGTCACTGGATTCGGGCTGCGAGAGGGGTGGATAACTCAGATCATGGTGTACATGTGTAGCTGCTTCAGTCATAGCTTCCCGGTGCCTCGCTCGGACCTAATGTAGATCCTGAACTTTGTCTGATTGAATGAGGCTTTGAGGACTTGGGATAAAGCTGAGTATATTTTGCATGTAGTAGACCTGTAAATAATTATGACCAAGAGGGCAGATCATGGTAGATTAAACTTTTCCCCCGCCTTGTTCACTTACTCTGTCTTGTGCCCTTTGCCACAAGGCTTTTCAGATCCTCCCATTAGAAGGAGGTATGTTTCCCTGCCCTTGCTTTAGGGCTTGGTCCTATGACTTGTTCTGACTGATGGGATGTTAGCCCATGTGATACAAGCAGAGGCTTGTGATCTGCTTGCGTCGTCAGACTTGACTTTTTGCATTTTTGCCATTTCCAAGAGAAATCTTCCCCTGCTAGCTACTACTCCTCCAACTGGGACTCTGGAATGAACAGACAGGGAGCAAACCTAAGCCCAGTTCACAGAAACCGAGCACAGATGGACCTACAGCTTGAAGCGGGGCCACCAGGTAAAGTCCAGCTGAGATCCATCATTGTTTGGCATCTGTGCTGCTGCCCTGTGAACATGAAAATAAATACTTATGGTTGCACGAATCAGAATCCTGGGATTATTTGTTTTGAAGCATTACTGTGGGCGTCGCTGACTGATACAACTACAGTTCTTACAGTCTTCTCTCCCCCACGACAGTGCTCACCAGCTTCTGAGTGAGGGGAGAGGATGAGACTTCAGTTTTTGAAGAAATTCAGTTTGTGGCTAGAGGGTGGAAAAGTGTTGATTAGACAAGTGTGGGGTCTCTGGGGAACGGGAAAAAAGATGAACTCATAGACAGAAGTTAGTCTCTACCCAGTTTGTGTTGGGTCCACCAATGTCCACAGTCTGCTTGGGAATGAACAAAGTTTATAGCACACTATGGAATGGGTTGGTGTGGCAACACAGGTGAAATAAGCTAAGGAGGACCTTCATTTAGGTAAGGGGGTATAGCTCAGGGGTAGAACTGCAGATCAAGAGGTCCCTGGTTCAAATCCGGGTGCCCCCTGTGGTAGCTTGCTATATTAGCAGATGCAGATAAAGGACCCTATTTAGCGTTTTCCACCACCTTCACCATTATCACCACTCGTCCACGGTCCATGTCAGCTTTCTCAGGTCCCCCGTGTTCTCTGACACAGATCATGGTGTGCGTGCATAGTCGCTTCAGTCATGTCCGACTATTTGCGATCCCATGGACTGTAGCCCACCAGGCTCCTCGTAGTTCTGTCTTCAAGGATCTGTGTGTGTTTCACTTCTTCATCAGTTCCTCTTTAAAATTTACATTATGGAGGACACACTGAATCACAGGTTACCCAGCTTGACTGCACCAGAATTACTTAGGGACATTATTAAAAATACGGAGTAGCAGGAGGATGGGGCAATGCCGGGTAGGGGATTAAGAGGTACAAACTATTCGGTTATAAAATAAGCTACAAAGAGATATTGTACAACACAGGGAATGTAACCAATATTTTATAATAACTGTAAATGGAGTATGACTTTAAAATTTGTGAATCACTGCATTGTACACCTGTAACGTATTATACAACAACTCTATTTCAATAAAAAATAAAATTAAAAAAGTTTGAAATACAGATTAGCCCCAGAAATCCTGACTTCGTAGAACTAATGAGGAGCATGTGAGCTTTGTTTTGAGGAAGGGCACACTCCCCTGCTAACCTTGACCCCAAAATCCAGTGATTCTAAGTGGCTAGAAAATTATTTTGGAACTTGAGTATGCATGTAAGTCATTCAGTCGTGTCCAACTCTTTGTGACCCTGTGTGTAGCCCGCCAGACTCCTCTGTCCCTGGGATTCTCCAGACAAGAATACTGGAGGGGGTTCATGCCCTCCTCCAGGGGATCTTCCTGACCAAGGAATTGAACCCAGGTCTCCTGCGGCTCCTGCATTGCAGTTGGATTTCTGCTGAGCCACCGGGGATGCCCTTTGGAACTTATACCCCTGTGTGAGGCTAAACAACCTCTGGTGGCAAACCTCAAGGGTCCAGCTGATACCTTCGACCCAGGACTGAGGGAAGACAGGGTGCAGGGCTGTAGGCATAGACCACAGCCAGGTGTGCAGAGGTGGGAGAATGTGGGACCGGGGAGAAGGGCACAGGCATGGGAGAGTGGTGACAGGTTATAGCGGTACAGTATTGCCAGGTGGGATGACTGCCCATAAGTAGTAACTCAGCTCCCTTCGTTAAAGTTCAGCATTGAAACAGGCTTATAGACACCACTGGTTGTGTCAGAGTAAAACATCTGATTGATGATTCAGAGAATCCTTGTTTATAGGCGGATGCGGTGCTTCCTTTTCCATTTTTCCCCAGCCTTTCAACTCTTTTCCATGTTTTGAGGGTTCCCTATTGTGTGAGCACGAGCCCTGGTGGAAGAAATGCCTCTGCTGGCAGCTGCAGAAGCCAAAATCAAAGGCTATTTCCTCCCTCTGTCCTCCTGGCATCTCCGACTCACATGATATCTGTAGACTGAGTGGCACACATCCCAGGGTTGGCAGGGCCCGAGCACCATCCATGAGTGCCCTAACCAGCATGACTTGCCCAGCAAGCTGGCTGGGTTCCTTCCCTTGGACCTTCCCTGGTTCATGAACCCGTGTCTTCCACCTTCCTTCAGTGCCATGAACTCTCCCACATCAGACAATGCTTACCTTTCCAGTTTCGCTTTCTGTGACGCTGTGCCTAGGGTAATGCAACAGTTGGAGCGGGTTGCAGACAAAAGACTTTAAAGAAAACTAGGGCAGGTGTAGGACTGGTTTTCTGCCCTGATTGGGACTGAATAAAGTGGAAATCCTTTGATTCTTCAGGGCCAAGAAACCAGGAGCCCAGGGCTTCAGTGGCAAAGTAGCTGAGTAATTGATCACACAGATGCAACTGACCGTCCGGATTCGAGGCTGGTTATTCATCCGGAAGGCACTTAATGGCTATTTATAACTGGCATCCATTCTGATTGGTCAGTGTCTGTGGTTGCCATTGAAGGTTTTGAGTATCACCTCTTCTTGGACAAAACTTTTAAAGCCAGCTGCTGTTCTGAGAACGGTGTGAAGGGCCGAGTCCGAAGGCTTTGGGAAGCTTGAAGACACATGGTGGAAAGCTCAAATGTCTGCATTCTCTTCTCTGACTCAGGTGGAGATGGTCAAGTCTTCCCAATGACTGCACTGAAAAACTCAGCTCGTGCTGCTCAATGATGGAGACTGCTGGAAAATGAAGGCACAGTTGCCAAATTACAATCCTAGTTGGGTTTGTTGTTTTCCCCGCTTCTGGTACCAATTGCTGCTTCAGTGACGGCCACTCCCACAAAGTTTCAGAGACTCTCAGGACAACTCCTCACACTTGAAACACAAGTTGCTGCATCTTGCCCTCACCTTAGCTTCTACTGGGAGTGTTTTCTGTTCCTCAGGTAATGGTTAAGGATGTTAAAACACTGACACAAACACGGTCTCCCTGAGTAGCTGTGTAGAGCCAGTGGTTACTAGTTGCCAAGTTCTACATCTATGTACATGTGTTTTGATATTCGTAGTAATCCCAAAGTTTTTTCAGAAAAATATTTAACTCATACATACACATGCACACGCATGCATGCACGCACACACACACAAGCACACACACACACAACTTTGACATCTCGCATTTGAATGTCTGTGGTGGCTTAGACTTTCTGTTTCTCATCCAATAACATCTAATAATAAGTTGAACTTTGTAATAAGAGAAGGGCCTCCCAGGTGACTCAAAGAATCTGCCTGCAATGTAAGAGACGTGAGTTCGATCCCTGGGTTGGAAAGGTCCCCTGAAGTAGGAAATGACAACCTACTCCAGTATTCTTGCCTGGGAAATCCCATGGACAGAGAGTCAGACATGACTTAGCAACTAAACCACAACAGTAAGAGAAAGAGCCTTGGTATTGAGTTCAAAGGGATATTTGGCAGAAGCAAAAAGTACAGACTAGGAAAGCACTGGTCTCCCAATTTCTCTATCCTCTCAGATGTCCGGTTGCAACAACTATTACTATACTGCAAACACAGCAACTGCTTCACATTTCTTGATGCAAATATCTCAATAATAACTAACGTTGTGGATGGAGGGGGAGTACTCTGACTTCTCAATCTCCATTTCCTCGTCCTAGGAGCATTCCGGTTTCCACTTGGATCAAATCTGGTAAGGAATCTCAGACCTTTTATAACTAAGAAGTGGGCATGCCTTGATACTAACTAGGTCATGCAAATGATCCCTCTTTGGAAGGAATCTGAGCCTCGGGCAAGAGACAAAGCACCCAGATTGGCTGGTTCTGGATTCTGCAAATGCATTTCCCTGACTACTCCAGCCTCACCGTGAGATTGCTACTGCAGTATTCGAAGCTGATTTCAGAATCTTGGAGTTTGACTTGGTCCTGCCTTTCACATTGTCGTGGCAATTTTGTGATGTGTTTCCAATAAATTACTCTCTTAAATTAGGAAAAGAAGTTCGCTGAAAAATGGATACAGCTGTCTTCACGCTCTTCTTACTTTCTGGCAACTGGAAGATCCAAGCGGTGACGTGCTTGGACCAGCGGTGGGTGAGGGTCAGAAGCTTTGTGAGAAAAACCTATCTGGTTCTGCAGAAATGCAAAAAGTCTCTCAAATAATGAAACCACTGGAGTCACCAAAATGAGGTCAGAGATCCTGAGTCAGGTGTCACCGCGCAATGAGACAGCAGCCTGGATGCTGCGTCTTCTGTGCAACACGATCAGGAAGAAAGGTAAAATCTGGGCAGCCAGGACCTGTCTCCGTTGACCCATTTCAATCCTTATTCAAATCAGTTTTTTTTTTTTTCAGATGAAAGCATTTCTCAAGTGACACTGACAATTGAAACCATCGCTGTTTTAAAAAGCAAGACTGAATTGTCTGGAAAAAAGCAAATAAGTCATTTCAGAGATAATACATATTTATAATATGTGTATAATTTTCTTACAACAATTAACTCTTCTTCCTGTTTTATGATGATTTTTAACAATAGAACTCTTGATTACTTTTTCATGCCAATTAAAAAAAAAACTTTTCAGGACACCTTTCATAGTAGCTGCATAGTATTCTATATGGCTGCTGCTACCATTTATTTAGCCAGTCCTTTGTTGGATATCTGTGCAGTCTCTAATTCCACTCCTATAGACAGCTCTGCAAAGGGTCCTGTTGAAGATGTGTCTCTGTTTCATCTTACTTTATCATAAATTCCTAGACATGGAATTTATGCATATGCATGTTTAAGCCATTATATTGTGAAATTTTTCTCCAGAAAAGACATATAGACACGTACTGTCAACATCAGAGTCTGAAAGTACCAGCAAATAGATTTTCATTGTGAAATATACATATAGAAAACTTATATGTATTATTTAATACAGTATTTAATAAACACTTATAGATAGCCCTGTGTCCACTGCCGAGGGGAAAATAAAACATTGCTAGCCACCCCCTTCCCTGGTGGCTCAGCAGCAAGGAATCTGCCTACAATGCAGGAGACACCGGAGATGCGAGTTGGAGGAATCCAATCCCCTGCAGGAAGGTCCCCTGAGAATCCTGCAGGCCACCTCAGGGTCCATTTGCGTCCCCTTTACTTATCACGACACCGTCCCTTCTCACGTGCATCCTGATCTTTGTGAAAACAGTATGTGTGTATCAATTAGGCCATGGTTGCCAGCTCTGTTATGGGCCCTCCACACCCCACTGCCGTATTGTTTACCTGTCCCGTAAGTTATTGTGAAAGGTAAAGTCTCCTCAGTCCTATGATTGAGGCTTTGTTTATTTCTCCTTTCTATTTCTGTCCATTTTGCTTTATATGTTTTGATACTATGTTATTGGGTGCATTTAGATTTAGAATTTTAATATTTCCACTGACTTCCTTATCATTTTTTAGCAGATTAGAAATCATTCCATTTTATTAACATATACCAAGTAGTCTGCATAAAGCCTTTTAAAACTTACTGTGAAATCCTTAATCAAAATACAGATTATGGGAAGAAGTAAAATTATTATTATATGCAGATGACATGATACTCTATATGGAAAACCCTAAAGACTCTACACAAAGACTACTAGAACTGATAATAAATTCAGCAAAGTAGCAGGATACAAGATTAACATACAGAAATTATTTCATCTCTTTATGCAAACAAGGAAATATCAGAAAGAGAAAAAATTCCCATTAAAGATCGTGTTTTAAAAAACACCCAGGAATAAATCTGAGTGAGGAGGTGAAAGACATATGCTCTAAAACATTGACAAAGGAAATTGAAGATGATTCAAAGAAATGGAAAGATATCCCATGCTCTAAGATTAGAAGAATTACTTTTTTATCGTGTGTGACTTGCCCATTCAAACAATGATTCCCTTCACTAAAGTCTTATTAGAAGATGCATGGGTGTGTGGAGCATCTGTGTCCTTGAAATACATGTTAGTAGCTGTTCTCTATAGACAGGGACACTTGCTGGAGACCGTACAGTGGGGAGGGATTCTCTGATTTCAGTGGGGAGGATCCTAGGGTGTTAGAGTTCAAGAAGTGTGACTCTTCACCTCCAGAGGCAAGTTAGAGGTTACTGTCTGGTCCATGCCACACAGGGCGTGGCTGTGCGTGACCGGTCCTGAGGTCCTTGGGGCTGACGATGGGAAGCCCGCCCCCGTCCTCTCGACTTGTAGCACGAGGCGATTCCTGACCTCTCATTCGGTTCCCAGATCTGAATCAGTTCAGAGGCCTGGCATCCCTTGAAAGGGAAATCTGAATAAACCTGAGTAAAGGATTCTTCCGAAATATCCAACCGTGGGATGGGAACTTACTCCTAGATTTCCCCAAAGTGCCCTTCAGCCGTTTGCCTGGAAACGCTTTACTAGGGAAAGACAAATACCCACGTATCTTCCAGATTATTGGTGTCTATTGCCTCTGTGAAACTTCCGGAGGTCTAATATTTGAGGGAACATCAGCATATCCCAGGAATGACGACATCCTATACCTCGCCCGGTTGAACCACCACAATCACAGCTAATAGCTTCCCCTGGAGGATCCCATCAAAGCTGAGGACCAGAGGGAGAAAGGACAGCAGCAGATGTGAGCTGAAGCCTAGATCTGTCTGGTGGAGTCCAGGAGGAGGTCGTGTGGGAGGCGGGGTCCTGAAGGAGTCAGAATGGATACAGCGCAGGATGGAGGGAGTCTCAGTACCAATTACAAGCCATGGCTTTACAAGCAGTGCCTTCAGCCTGGAATTTGAGATGACTGCAAAGAAGGAATACTTTCTTTCTTCCCACTACCCCCTTCTTCTTTTTACCTCCCAGAACTTAGCCGTGTTACAAGAATAATGAGTCCTGTTTCTAACACACCTTTGCCACGGTCCTCCATGGCCCCCTGGGTGGCAGCCATACAATGTTTTAGCTGCTAAGAAGGATCAGTCAGTGACTTCGCCAGAGCCTGTCCTTCGGTGGTGGGTGGTCTGTCCTGCTGCAGAGCAAGGCTTGGCAAGGAGAGGCCTGTCTCTAGGGCCCCAGAGGGGTCAGCTCATCTGCCGGGCCAACCTGCTGGTTTGGGACCTCCTGTGGAAAGCTGGAGCTGCATTTGAGCCTCGTGGGGAGGCTGCAGGTTTTGTAGCCAAATACCTGTCCTGGTGTCCACCAAGTCTCTGCAGACTCTGCCAAAGCTCTGGACTTGGCCATGGATGAGGGAAACACCGCAGAGGAGGAGATGGCCATGGAGACCCTAAGTCCATCCGTGCTTCTAGAGGGCACCGTGTGAGGCCGCAGGTGGGTGCTGAGAGAGGGGAGCTTCAGGTCAGCGCAGAGGAGTGTCCGGGCCCCATGAGCCCAGGAGAACTGAGCTCATGGCCAGAGAAGGGTCAGTTTGCAGTGAGGTCCGTCTGCCAGGTGCCCAGGAACAGACTAGGGATGAACAGGAACAACAGTGTGCTGGTGAGGGTGGGGAGCACACACCCCAGGAAAGGGGTAGAGCTCGGGGTAGAGCTCAGGGTACAGCGTTTGACTGCAGATCAAGAGGTCCCTGGTTCAAATCCGGGTGCCCCCTAATGAGCCTGCTTTTATCTGCTGAAAGAGCTCTGTCCCTCTAACTTTAGGAAGAGAGAAGCGGGGGTCAGGATCACATGGTTACAGGTCTTCCTTTGTCACAAAGCCAGTTGGGTTCCAACACCCAACCCCGCTGCACTAGGTCAGTCCCTTTCTCGTGGCTTCAGGCGGACTTTTGTCTTATTCTTTGCCAACCCATCACCGGAACGTTCTTTCCCTATTTTAGCAGAAGAAGTTTCTGAGTGCTCAAATGAGGAGCCTGGAGGAACAAGAGCTTATGGCAAGAAGAGGGTGGCTCAGCCAGGCCATAGAGCTGACCAGGGAGAAACAGAAATGCTGGGGTGCAGAGAGACTTCCCTGGTGGTCCAGCGGCTGGGACTTTGCCTTCCAACGCAGGAGGAGCAGATTCAGTCTCTGATTGGGGAGCGAAGATCCCACATACCTTTAGGCCAAAAAAGCAAAACATAAAAAAACAATATTGTAACAGATTAAAAAGTACAAGCTTAAAATACAATGACTGGGAGACTGGAGGACCCTCCCTGGGGAGGCCACAATCATGAAATAGTGTCACATAAGAAAGGGTGAGAAGTGGGCTCCTGGCTCAGGGGAGGGGCCTCTGACTGTAGGTTTAAAGGGTTGGGTTTTCAGGCCCCTGCAAGCTTATTTCATTTAGTACCAGACATCAGGTGGAGGGCTTCCCAGGTGACTCAGTGGTAAAGAATCCACCTGGAATGCAGGAGACGTAAGAGACACAGGTTCGATCCCTGGGTCAGGAAGATCCCCTGGAGGAGGGCATGACAACCCACTTCAGTATTCTTGCCTGGGAAATCCCATGGATAGAGGAGCCTGCCAGGCTACAGCCCACAGGGTTGCAAAGAGTCAGACACGACTGAACAACTGAACACACACACACACACACACACACACACACACTCAGCGCACATCAAGTGGAAACCTTTCAGGTCATCTCTGGGGAAGGTCTATCTCACCCCACCCCGTCAGGGCTTGGCCACAGGAATGGGCAGCAGATGAAGGCAGTGGGCAAGTTTGTGCCCTGCCCCGGGGTGTTGGGGGGCAGGAAGAGCCTGAGAACCAGTCGTGTGGATCTAATCCCAACCCTATTATTAATCAGGCGTGTGCGCACAGGCATGTCTCTTAATTATGGCCTCTTTTTGAGCCTATAATATGGAACACAAAACTAAATTGGTGATTCCCAATTCTCCCTTTCTTTGGGGATCTTCTCCAGAGTTTGTTATAAATAGAATCTTTGGGGACTTTCCTGCTGGTCCAATGGCTAAGACTTTGTGTTCCCAAGGCAGGGGGCCCAAGTTCAATTCCTAGTCAGGGAACTAGATCCCACATGCCACAGCTATGACCTGGTGCAGCCAAATAAATTTTTTAAAATTTTCAAAAGAAATGATCTTGCCAAAAAGTTTATATTCAAAAATATAGAGGACTTCCCTGGTGGTCCAGCAGTTAAGAATCCACCGGCCATCGCAGGGGACCTGGGTTTGATCCCTGGTCCGGGAAGATTCCACATGCTGCAGAGCAACTAAGCCCCAGTGTGTCAACTACTGAAGCCCACATGCCCTGGAGCCCATCCTCTGCAACAAGAGAAGCCCCCGCAATGAGAAGCCCACACACCGAAGTTAGAGAGTAGCCCCCACCTGCCACAACTAGAGGAAGCCCGTGCAGCAAGAAAGACCCAGCATAGCCATAAATAAATAATTTTTTTTAAAAAGATGGAGTCCTTTGATTTCATGGCCAACCCTTCTGATTCAGGAGGTCTGACCTGGAGCCTTGAACTTCATGTCTATGAAAGCACATCCTACTTTCCTGCCTCAGAGGCCTGTGTGTGATGGGCAGCCCGGCTGGGGCACTGTGGCCTCAGTTTAATCCAGAGGCCCTCCGTGACACAGCCATGGACTTCTACTGATGGCTTGGCCCTGGATGGCTGGCCGGGGGCAGAGGATGGTGCAGAAGGGGATGACAAGCAGGGATGCCTTCAGGGTGCAATCGAGCAGGGCTCCTGGGCTCCCTAGACACAGGGCAGCTCAGTGTCTGGAGGAGTGCTGGCTACAATCACAGAGGCCAGGGGTCTCCGTTTGGCCAGAACAAAGAGATGAGCTTTTAAGGACAGCTGCGTCTTGCCTGTTCTTATTGTGATCCCTGCTTCCTTTCCCTGGCCAGAGCCGATGGTGTGGCACAGAGGAGAGAGAGAAAAGAGGCAAGGAGGGTCAGGCAAGTCCTTCCGCCACCCCTTCACTCCTCGGCTTTAATCCCACAGCCAAGAAGGATTGGCTGATCCTGTTCTTCCACGGGCCCTGCTCTCTCTGGGTCTGTGAGTCAGAGCAGACCCAGTGGGAGCTCTAGGACCTGGGGACATGGACACTCAGTCCAGGACCTCTGACCTGCAGCCCAGCATGAGGGGCTCAGGAAACTAACACAGAGGCTTCTGTCAGTTCAACAACTTCTGCGTCATAACCCACGTGGGGGGTGATGGAGACACACCAGCCCCCTCTGTGGAGAACGTGCGGATCTGTGGAAGGTGGAAATCTCTGGCTGGAGCTGAGGCAGAGCCGGAAGAGCTGGAGGAGGCAGGGATCTGTGCCTTGTACACTTCCATTTTCATGCAAGTCACCTGAAGGAGCACCTTTAAATTCAGATCGGGTTTGTATTTTCCCAGGAGTTGTGAATCAAAGGGTTTGAACGGCTTTGTCTTTCTTCTCCAGGTGTCCTGATCTGGGGAAGTGGGGTGCGGACAGGTAATGTCAAACCCACTTTGGATTGAAAATGAGAAAAAGGAGGGGGCACCTGGATTTGAACCAGGGACCTCTTGATCTGCAGTCAAATGCTCTACCCCTGAGCTATACCCCCTGACCTGGTAGAGTGGTATAATTAATGCCTTTTACTGGGTTGACATACCAGTATTCCATCTTGCTGGTTGAGATGTTCGGTCAGCTCTGCTTTTTTGAACCCTGGCCTCCTAGCTGCCAGGGATCAGCCTTTGTTTCCCCATCACTTCTATGTGCATCTGGCTGGGGCCCCCCTGGTAGCCTGGTTGAGTTTTACAGGTTGGAAAACATTTCAAATCATCCAGATAATCCCCTTGGGTGCTGACAGTCACTGAGCATCTACTGCGTGTCAGGCATGCTGGGATGACAATCTAACTGTGACATGGTGACACTGTCTTCTCCCACTTGAAAGAAGTTCACAGCCTATGCCCAAGAGTTATTTAAAGACATAGAATAATCTTCATGAAAGTTCATCAAGTGAAAAGGCAGTTACAAAAGTGTGTCTAGGAAGAATTATAGGTGATTTCAACTTTTTGTATTTTTTCTCTTCCAACTTTTCTATATTGAGCATGTTGCCATTGTAAAAAAAAAATGTTTCTTAGGAAAAATGATACTCTAGAAGAGTGCCACTTGTAAGAATGTATCCTTCAGAAATATTCATGAATGCACAGTGAGTGGTAGAGACCCTCTGCAACCTTTTTCTGTATTAGCAGTGAACTGGAAACCACCTCAATATCCATTGACAGGGAGACTGGCTATAAACATTATGGTGCAGTCATAGGAATATGATGCAACAAGAAAAGATAAAATTGGTCCAGAGTGTGTCATGGAAAGATGCTTAACAATACCACTAAGTGAAAAAACCCAAATTGCATGACAAATGCATGTATGCTGTAAGTTCACTTGGGCTTTTTAAAAAGCTACTGTGGGGACTTTCCTGGTGGTCCAGTGGTTGACTCCACACTCCCAATGCAGGAGACACAGGTTCAGGTTCGGGTTCAATCCTTGGTCAGGAAACAGAGCTCCTGCGTCCATCCCCATGTAAGTGTCTGAGAATAATTAGAGGAAAGCTCAACTCTGAGGCTAGTTGAGCCTTGCAATACAGCAAGTCCTCTACATACGAACCTTCAAGTTTTGAACTTTCAAAGATGTGAACATGCATGCCAGCCCCGGAATACCAGCTGCTGTAGTGCCCTACTGTGCTTTTCAAGGTACTGTACTATAAAATTAAAATGTTTCATTTTTTGTTTGGTTTTTATGTACAGATTACGTGTGTGAAAAGTATTATAAGCCTATTACAATGTACCACTAGATAGTCGATTGTTAGTTGGGTACCCAGGCTAACTTAGCTGGACTCAGGACCAAATTGGATTTATGAACACGCTCTCTGAATGGAACTCATTTGTACGTAGGGGACTTACTATAAATCGAAAGGTGGATGGCAGTGTTTTTAAAGGCAGAGAAAGTTTTTTATATTCATTCTTGGAGCAAGGTATTCAAGGAAGGGCCAGCCCCCAGCTAAGTGATGAAATTATATACACAACTGACAAGGCCTCCCCCCAGCCAGAGGGAGACAGCTGGGGGTGGGGTGGGCACTCAGGGGCCTCCTAAAGGGCAAGAGACAGGCGGATGCAACTGCCTCCCACACAGAGCCTGCATGCTCAGTCCTGCCAGACTCTGACGGCCTGGTGGTTAAAAAGGAAAATCCTCCTGCCAATGCAGGAGACTCAGGAGATTTGGGTTCAATCCCTGGGTCAAAACATCCCCTGGAGGAGGTAATGGCAATTCGCTCCAGTATTCTTGCCTGGAAGAATCTATGGGCAAAAGAGCCTGACAGGCTACAGTCCAAGAGGCCGCAGAGTCGGACATGACTGAGCACACAGACCGTTACATTATGGGAAAGGTTAAGAAGGAAGGGATCACCCGGGTCAATGAGGCTTCAGACTGATTTCAGGGCTGACAGGTCAGGTTGCAGGACCAAAAGGAGCAAAGAGGGGACAAGACAGAGGTTGCCATCAGTGAGATAATCTTCACTATCAGGAGGCATCCAGGGAGGGCGAGGACAGGAAAGGGACCAGCAACCAGATTCTAAGCCAAAAGTCCAAGTGCTTATGAACCTGCAATAACAATCGCCACCTCCCTAAGGAAAAAAATACTAATTTAAAAATTCAAATCTCTTGTTAACAAAATCAATGAGCTTTAATGAAAGAGGAATTAAAGCACAGCCCTGAAAATTAAAGTTTTGTTTTTACAGGTGCGTATGCATATGTTGATAAGATAACGCCTGTTGAACAGAATAGTTACAACACAGGAAGTTAGACAAAGAGCTATTTGCCAACTTATCAAGATAGACAAAGTCTCAAGGAAAACTAGAGCTGGCCATGCTCTGTCTTAAATGGCTATTTCTCAATAGAAAGAGATTAAGACTTTCTTGCAGTCAAACAGTTTTATTATGTGAGGCTATTTTCAGCCCATATAGACTTCTGCTGTTTATATAACCTGAAACATCAAGAGATGTATTTCAGGTAGTTGTAAGAAAGGTCATAAAAGATGGTTAGTGTCAGGGATAATAAATTCAAATGATAAAATTCCCATGAACTGTACTTCTGAATTACATGCTAAGCTCTGAACCTACAATGAATTCTCAGATCATCAACCAAAACGTTTGTTCTCCAAGCCAGAAAGTCATGGAGTTCTTTAGTTTTGAGATAGTTGATATAATTTCCTTCTGCAGAAGTTTACTTGTAGAGCTTGAATGAGACATAAAATTGTCTATAATAATTACACGACCCAAACTTACACTTTCACATGTGGATTTTTCATCCTCTGTGCACTCTCTGAGCCCCCCTCAGGGAGGGCTCACTCCCTGAGAGCCACGGGTCCTGGTGGTTTGGCTTGGAAATAGATCAGTTCCACCTCGTCCCACAGAGAATGACTGGACTGAAACAGGGAAAAATTAAGGAAACCAAGAAATGCTGAAACAGCAATTGTTCCTGGAGGATGACTTTGAGGTCAAGTGACAAATGATACCCTTCAGAATGGAGGAACGCCAGAACACAAGATGCTGGGCAGGGAAGAAGCCAGTTCTGACTCCATGTTGGAAACTGGTTCTTTGGCTTGTTTTTGGTTGCTTTTGTTATTATGTGTGTGTGGGGGATTGTGTGTGTTAGGACTTTAGTCACGTCCGACTCTGTCACCCTATGAACTGTAGCTCACCAGGCTCTTCTGTCTATGGGATTCTCCTGGCAAGAATACTGGAGTGGATTACCATGACCTCCTCCAGGGGATCTTCCCAACCCAGGAATCCAACCTTTTCTGTCCCCTGCATTGGTGGGGTCTTAATCACTAGCGCCACCTGCAATCATACATAATAGCCTGCCTCAGAGAACCGTGCCCCTCTGCCTGACTGTAAACAAAAGTGCCTTTGCTCAGCTCCTAGAGTGATAATCTGACCCTGACCACCTTGTGAATAGCCGCAAGGAAAAGAAGAGATTAACGCACCCCTCCAAAGGCTGGCCATTCCCAGAGGCGTTTTGGAAGACTGAAAGGCTGAAGACCCTTCCACTTTACTTCTGCACTGCTTCTCTCTCTTTACTCTGCCTTTTGACTTTAGTTCCTCATTGCTTCTCTCCCTCTGACTCTGTAAAAGAACTTGGCATCCAGACCCCAACAAGATGGTTACTCTGAGACGTTAGTCTGCCATCTTCTCGGTCAGCTGGCTTTCCAAATAAAATATTCCTTGCCTCAATACCTTGTCTCTTGGATTCACTGGGACTCAGTAACAGACAGAGCTGGGATAAGGGAACCACTCTGAGAAGGCTTCTGAAATCTCTGCTAAAGGTGGTTTTAACTTAGCTGCAGACTAGGCGCTTTGGGAAGAGTTTACTATACCTGGGCTCCACCTCAAATACACTGATTTAACTGGTCTGGGGTGGGGCCTGGGAAATGGTACTTTTATAGACTCTTCAAGGGATTCTAATTTATACTCAAAGTCAAAAACTGCCAACTATCATAGTAAAGCTTCACAGTTTTCTGGTTCTAAAAAAAAAACAAAAACAAAAAACTTTACATTGAAGTCTAATAAGGAAGAAGTTGAAATGCTGTACCCAAAGGGAAAAGTTAAGAATAAGTAGGGGGCACCCAGATTTGAACTGGGGACCTCTTGATCTGCAGTCAAATGCTCTACCCCTGAGCTATACCCCCTTCTGTGATGGTGTGACTTAATTAATGTTGTTGTCTATCCAGCCACACCCAGACTACCTGTAAACCTGTGAGTTGCCACTTCAGGATGGACCTCTCTTGGAAACCGCAAAATCTACTGCTTGAAAACTCATCAACCTGCTACAGAAAAGGCAGCCAGCTCTCTCCTCAAAAACCGCACAGCCTGTGTCCCCATCTCACCCACCCCGGCCCCCAGCCTATAGCACCAGGGTGTGGGCAGCAGCCTGGAGAACCCTAGACATTGACTGCAGAATGGCCTTCAGAGTCACATGACTGTGCCCATCACGGTGGGCAACTGAAGAACAGAAACTGGAGGTGATGGAGGTTATCTGTCCAAATTCACTTCATGAGGTCTAACGCTCAGGGGCTGACACTCAGTTCAGGGAACTTTCTGATAAACTCAGTCAAGGACACAGACGACCGTACCAACCTCTGTTTCTTCAGTTAATAGAGATGTGACCACGGAGAGTCACCACTCCTAGGAACAGGCAGAAGTAGGTGAAAGAAGCCAGTCTGAAAAGGATACATCCTGTATGGTTCCGACTACATGACATTCTGAAAAAGGCAAAGCTATGGAAAGACCTTAATGACCCAGATAACCACGATGGTGTGATCACTCACCTAGAACCAGACATCCTGGAGTGCAAAGTCAATTGGGCCTTAGGAAGCATCGCTACGAACAAAGCTAGAGGAGGTGATGGAATTCCAGTTGAGCTATTTCAAATCCTAAAAGATGATGCTGTGGAAGTGCTGCACTCAATATGCCTGCAAATTTGGAAAACTCAGCAGTGGCCACAGAACTAGAAAAGATCAGTTTTCATTCCAATCCCAAAGAAAGGCAATGCCAAAGAATGTTCAAACTACCACACAATTGCACTCATCTCACATGTTAGCAAAGCATTGCTAAAAATTCTCCAAGTTAGGCTTCAACAGTACATGAACCAAGAACTTCCAAAAGTTCAAGCTGGACTTAGAAAAGGCAGAGGAACCAGAGATCAAATTGCCAACATCCCTTGGATCATACCAAAAGCAAGAGAATTCCATAAAAACATCCACTTTTGCTTCATTGATTATGCTAAAGCTTTTGACTTTGTGGATCACAACAGTTGAGTTCAGTTCAGTCTCTGTCATGTCCAACTCTCTGCAACCCCATGGACTGCAGCACACCAGGCTTCCCTGTCCATCACCAGCAACGGGAGCTTGCTCAAACTCATGTCCATCGACTTGGCAATGCCATCCAACCATCTCATCCTATGTCGTCCCCTTCTCCTCTTGCCTTCAATCTTTCCAGCATCAGGGTCTTTTCCACTGAGTCAGTTCTTAGCATCAGGTCGCCAATGTATTGGAGTTTCAGCTTCAGCATCAGTCCTTCCAATGAACATTCAAGACTGATTTCCTTTAAGATTCACTGGTTTTCTCTCCTTGCAGTCCAAGGGACTGTCAACAATCTTCTCCAACACCAAAGTTCAAAAGCACCAATTCTTCAGCCTTCAGCTTTGTTTATGATCCAACTCTCACATCCATATGTGACTACTGGAAAAACCATAGCTTTGACTAGATGGACCTTTATTGGCAAAGTAATGTCTCTGCTTTTCAATATGCTGTCTAGGCTGGTCATAACTCTTCTTCCAAGGAGCAAGTGTCTTTTAATTTCATGGCTGTAGTCACCATCTGCAATGATTTTGGAGCCCCCCAAAATAAAGTCTGTCACTGTTTCCATTGTTTTCCCATCTATTTGCCATGACGTGATGGGACCAGATGCCATGATCTTAGTTTTCTGAATGTTGAGTTTTAAGCCAACTTTTTCACTCTCCTCTTTCACTTTCATCAAGAGGCTCTTTAGTTCTTCACTTTCTGCCATAAGGATGGTGTCATCTGTATATCTGAGGTTACGGATACATCTCCGGCAATCTTGATTCCAGCTTGTGCTTCATCCAGCCTGGCATTTTGCATGATGTCCTCTGAATATAAGTTAAATAAGCAGGGTGACAATATACAACCTTGACGTACTCCTTTTCCTATTTGGAACCAGTCTGTTGTTCCATGTCCAGTTCTAACTTTTTCTTCTTGATCTGCATACAGATTTCTCAGGAGACAGGTAAGGTGGTCTGAGAGTCCCATCTCTTAACAATTTTCCACAGTGTGCTGTGATCTATACAGTCAAAGGCTTTGGCATAGTCAATAAAGCAGAAGTAGATGTTTTTCTGGAACTCTCTTGCTTTTGCTATGATCCAGTTGTTGTTGGCAATTTGATCTCTGGTTCCTCTGCCTTTTCTAAATCCAGCTTGAACATCTGGAAGTTCACAGTTTCATGTACTGTTGAAGCCTAACTTGGAGAATTTTTAGCAATGCTTTGCTAGCATGTGAGATGAATGCAATTGTGTGGTAGTTTGAACATTCTTTGGGATTGCCTTTCTTTGGGATTGGAATGAAAACTGACCTTTTCCAGTCCTATGGCCGCTGCCGAGTTTTCCAAATTTGCAGGCATATTGAGTGCAGCACTTCCACAGCATCATCTTTTAGGATTTGAAATAGCTCAGCTGGAATTCCATCACCTCCACTAGCTTTGTTCGTAGCAATGCTTCCTAAGTCCACTTGACTTCACTTTCCAGGATGTCTGGTTCTAGGTGAGTGATCACACCATTGTGGTTATCTGGGTTATGAAGATCTTTTTTGTATAGTTCTTCTGTGTATTCTTGCCACCTGTTCTTAACATCTTCTTCTTCTGTTAGGTCCATACCATTTCTGTCATTTATTGTGCCCGTCTTTGCATGAAATGTTCCCTTGGTATCTCTAATCTTCTTGAAGAGATCTCTAGTCTTTCCCATTCTATTTTTTCCCTCTATTTCTTTGCATTGATCACTTAAGAAGGCTTTCTTATCTCTCCTTGGTACTCTTTGGAACTCTGCATTCAAATGGGTCTATCTTTCCTTTCCTCCGTTTCGTTTCACTTTTCTTTTCTCAGCTATTTGTAAAGCCTCTTCAGACAACCATTTTGCCTTTTTGCATTTCTTTTTCTTGGGGATGGTCTTGATTACTGTGTCCTGTACAATGTCACGAACCTCCGTCCATAGTTCTTTAGGCACTCTATCAGATCTAATCCCTTGAATCTCTTTGTTACTTCCACTGTAAAATCATAAGAAATTTGATTTATGTCTTACCTGAATGGTTTAGTAGTATTCCCTACTTTCTTCAATTTAAGTCTGAATTTTGCAATAAGGAGCTCATGATCTGAGCCACAGTTAGCTCCCGGGCTTGTTTTTGTTGACTATATAAAGCTTCGCCATTTTTGACTGCAAAGAATATAATCAATCTGATTTCAGTATTGACCATCTGGTGATGTCCATGTGTAGAGTCTTCTGTTGTGTTGTCGGAAGAGAGTGATTTCTATGACCAGTGTGTTCTGTTGGCAAAACTCTGTTAACCTTTGTCCTACTTCATTCCCTATTCCAAGGCCAAATTTGCCTGTTACTCCAGGTATCTCTTGACTTTCTACTTTTGCATTCCAGTCCTCTATAATGAAAAGAACATCTTTTTTGGGTTTTAGTTGTAGAAGGTCTTGGAGGTCTTCATAGAACCGTTCAACTTCAGCTTCTTCAGCATTAATGGTCAGGACATAGACTTGGATTACTATGATATTGAATGGTTTGCCTTGGAAATGAACAGAGATCATTCTGTCATTTTTGAGATTGCACCCAGGTACTGCATTTTGGACTGTTTTCTTGACTATAAGGGCTACTCCATTTTTTCTAAGGGATTCTTGCCCACAGTAGTAGATATAATGGTCATCTGAGTTAAATTCACCCATTCCAGTCTATTTTAGTTCGCTGATTCCTAAAATGTCTCTGCTCAGTCTTGCCATCTCCTGTTTGACTACTTCCATTTTACCTTGATTCATGGACCTAACATTCCAGGTTCCTATGCAATACTGTTCTTTACAGCATTGGACTTTACTTCCATCACCAGTCACATCCACAACTGGGCATTGTTTTTGCTTTGGCTCTGTCTCTTCATTCTTTATGGAGTTATTTCTCTACTTATCTCCAGTAGCATATTGGGCACCTACCAACCTGGGAGTTCATCTTTCAGTGTCCTATATTTTTGCCTTTTCATACTGTTCATGGGGTTCTCAAGGCAAGAATACTGAAATGGTTTGCAAGTGGATCACAACAAACTGGAAAATTCTTCAAGAGATGGGAATCCCAGACGACCTTACCTGTCTCCTGAGAAATTTGTATACAGGTCAAGAAGCAACAGTTAGAACTGGACATGGAACAACAGACTGGTTCCAAATTGGGAAAGGAGTACGTCAAGGCTGTATATTGTCATCCTGCTTATTTAATTTCTATGCAGAGTACATCATGGAAATGCTGGGCTGGATGAAGCACAAACTGGAATCAAGATTGCCAGGAGAAATATCAATAAGCTCAGATATGCAGATGACACCATCCTTATGGCAGAAAGCGAAGAACTAAAGAGCCTCTTAATAAAAGTGAAAGAAGAGAGTGAAAAAGTTGGCTTAAAACTCAACATTTAGAAAACTAAGATCATGGCATCTGGTCCCATCACTTCATGGCAAATGGATGGGGAAACAGTGGAAACAGTGACAGACTTTATTTTGGGGGGCTCCAAAATCACTGCAGATGGTGACTACAGCCATGAAATTAAAAGACACTTGCTCCTTGAAAGATAAGCTATGATAAACCTAGACAGCATATTGAAAAACAGAGATGTTATTTTGCCAACAAAGGTCCATATGGTCAAAAGTATAGTTTTTCCAGTAGTCACGTATGGATGTGAGAGTTGAACCATAAAGAAAGCTGAGCACCGAGGAGTTGATGCTTTTGATGTTGTTGTAGGAAAGAGGACCCCTTCCAGGGCCCGAAACTGGGCTCTTGTCTAACACTCGGAAATGAATTGTCCGAGGAGACACATGTGCTGACAAAGCAAGAGATTTTATTGGGAAAGGGTACCGGGTGGAGAGCAGGAGGGTAAGGGAACCCAGGAGAACAGCTCTGTCACATGACTTACCGTCTCGGGTTTTATGATGATGGGATTAGTTTCTGGGTTGTCTTTAGCCAATCCTTCTGACTTAGAGTCCTTCCTGGTGGTGCACGCCTTGTTCAGCCAAGATGGATGCCAGAGAGAAGGATTCTGGGAGGTAGTTGGACAGGTGGTGTCTCCTTTTGACCTTTCCTGAACTCTTCTGGTTGGTGGAGGCTTGTTAGTTCCCTATTCCTTATCAGGACCTCCTGTCGTAAAACAACTCATGCAAATGGTTACTGTGCTGCCTAGGCAGGGTGGGTGGTTTCAATCAGTGTGCTCCCCCTAACAGTGCTGGAGAAGACTCTTGAGAGTCCCTTGGACTGCAAGGAGAGAAAACCAGTGACTCCTAAAGGAAATCAGTCCTGAATGATCATTGGAAGGACTGATGCTGAAGCTGAAACTCCAATACTTTGGCCACCTGATGGGAAGAACCCTGCTGCTGGGAAAGATTGAAGGTAGGAGGAGAAGGAGACGACAGAGGATGAGATGGCTGGATGGCATCACTTACTCGAAGAACATGAGTTTTAGCAAGCTTGGGGAGTTGGTGGTGATGGACAGGAAGGCCTGGCATGCTGCAATCCATGGGGTCGCAAAGAGTCAGACACGACTGAGCGACTGAATGGAATGTAATGTAAGGTGGCTGAGTATATTTAGGAATCCCCTAGATCATGAATGGACCTAAGCTAACATAAATCTAAGACCAAGAAATGCTGCTGGAGAAGAACCACATTCTACCAGAGGCTCTGTGATCTGTGGGCAAATGTGTAAGATGAACTCACTTTGATTGGCACCCTCCATCTCCACGCCAAGAAGCAGGTAAACTTTCTTTGCTGCAAACTGTCTCTCCCACCTTTGGAATCTCTCCCTTTCACCTATCAGCGTCCCCCTTGGGGCCTTGACACCCCAGCAGCTACCTCCTCTCCTCTTGAGGTTAGGAGATAGATGGGCTTCACGTTGGACATTTACCATCAGCCAGCCTCCTCTTTGCATTTCCTGAGATAAGAGATAGGTGGGCTTTAGTTGAGGAATTTACGATCAGCCCCCTGTTGACTGGTAAGTAGCCAGTCTTAGTCTCTTGTAAACACTTCAAGGGAATAATTGTGGCAAGGACAAAGAGAAGAAAAAATTCCTGAGTAAAAGATAAGGGGACACTCCACATGCTCAGAGAGACTTGGGGTCAAAAGTCAGAGGATAATTCCAGGCCAGAATGAGTCTTGCTCCTCCCAGAAGCCTTCACTTTGAGATCCATCTTGGCTAAGGTGTGCACACCCCAGGGGAAGGTCCTGAGACGAATTAACCAGAATAAGGCAAGGGGGAATAAGGCATGGGAAGACAAAGACCCATAGAACTGCCCCCTTATAAAGGATTTAAACTTCCCAAAGGCGTAACTCTCTCTGAGCTAGCCCATCTCCTTTTAGCATGTACTTTTCTTTTCAATAAAATTTTTACTTTAACTTTACTCATTTCCTTCTGCCTCCTTGCCTGAATTCATCTTGACTAGGCAGACACTACTAGGAACCTTAGCCCTAACTGCTGGCTCCTCTGGTCCAGTTTTAGGACTCCCAGTCTGGGAAACTAAGACCCTGCTTCCAACACTGCCCACAGTGCTTGCTGCAAGCTGCCACTTATGCTGCACATGGCTGACGATTGAAGATTGAAGGCAAAAGGAGAAGGGGCGGGCAGAGGATGAGATGGTTAGATAGCACCACTGACTCAGTGGGCATGAATCTGAGCACACTTTAGGAGATAGTGAAGGACAGGGGAGTCTGGAGTGCTACAGTTCACGGGGTCACAGAGTTGGTTAGTTAGTGACCGAACAACAACAAATATATGTACCGCTCATCTGTCGATGGACATTTAGGTTGCTTCCCTGTCTTACCCATTGTAAACAGTGCTGCAGTGAACAATCACCATTGAGGGGCATCTTTTAAAAAAAACTTTTTATGTTGTATTGGGATATAGCTGATTAACAATGTTGTGATTGCATGTATTGCTCTGGATTAGAGTTTTCTCAGGATACATGCCCAGGAGCAGGATTGCAGGATCGTACTGTAACTCTCTTTTTAGCTTTGATTTACCTTTTTCTAATAATTAGTGACATTGAGTATCTTTCCCTGTGCCTGTTGTCTTCTTTGGAGAAATGTCTATATAGATCTTCACCCATTTCTTTTGATTGAGATTTTTTTTTAATATTAAGCTGTATGAGTTGTTTGTATACTTTGAAAACTAATCTCCTGTCTATTGCATCTTTTGCAAACATTTTCTCCCATTCTGTGGGTTGTCTTTTCAGTTTGTTTATTATGGTTTCCTTCGCTATACAAAAGCTTTTAAGTTTAATTAGGTCTCATTTGTTGTATTTTTGTTTTTATGTCCATTACTCTAGGAGACCAGTCCAAAAAGATATCTCTGCAATTTATGTCAAGCAGTGTTCTGCCTATGTTTTCCTTTAGGAGTTTTATAGTATTTGGTTTTGAGTTTAGGTCTTTAATCCATTTATAGTTTATTTTTGTATGTGGTGTTGGAGAATGTTCTAATTTTACCCTTTTTCATGTAGCTGTCCAGTTTTCCCAGCACCACTTATTGAAGAGACTGTCTTTTCCCCATTGTGTACTCTTGTCTCCTTTGTTGTAGAGTAATTGACTGTAGACGCCTGAGTTTACTTCTGGGCTCTCTATCCTGTTGCATTGATCTACCTTTGTGCCTTTGTTGACCGCCTTTGTGCCAGTCCCAGAACCAGGGACCTCTTGATCTGCAGTCAAATGCTCTACCCCTGAGCTATCCCCCAGGAACACCAGCACAGTCTGATGAACACCTTTCATCTGTGTGGTGACACTAACCTCTGCAAAATTAAGTTATAGATCTTCTCCAGGACTGACTTTCTGGAAGCTGCCAGTCCTGGCTCCTAGTAAGATATCTTCCATCCAGTCTACAACTTTCCAGGCCTCAGTTGGTGTGTTGGGTCATCAACAAGGAGAAAGGGAGAGAAGTTGCCTGATGAACCCCCAACCCACTTCTGATTGCCTTGCTTTAGCCCAAGAGCTGCCCGAAGATCTCCATAACTGCCCACACACCCCTCCCTGGGCTCCCGGCCCTTTGTTCCCATAGGTCTGACCCCACCCCCACCCCCACTCTGCTGTGCCAAACTGTTTTGGATGAGGGTGGTAATTTAGGGTTACCATTTATTGTCTGCTCCTGGGAAGTCAGCTGTATCTACAACTTTCTAGCCTGCCCTAAAAACACCCATCAGTCTGTATTGGGGGCCTTGCCTTCTCTTTGAGGATCCAACGGAGCTGGAGAAATGAGAAACACACAGAAGAAGAAAACGCAGATGCCACAAGGAGGCGGGATACCTGGAGGGTTAGTGCAGGAAGACGCGGGAAGGGGTGTCCACCCAGGCTGCTCCTGTACTAGTGCTGACCTGGAGCTTCCTGTTTCAAGCAGGATCCAAATTGGTGAAAAAATGAAGGAAAATGGAACAAGTAACAGTCTCCATGAATGAAAAATCCAATAAGGCAGGGGGCACCTGGATTTGAACCAGGGACCTCTTGATCTGCAGTCAAATGCTCTACCCCTGAGCTATACCCCCTTACTTATTATAGGTGTCTAATAATCACCTTTCACCTTCATAGTCACACCCAGGACTCCTGTAACATACTGGAAGTTTCTGTTGGTTTCTAGGAAGCTGGTAAGACCAGCAACTCATTCCTCCACAAGCTCAGCCCATAGAGGTCTCCCCCCGGGCCCTGGAGTGCCCCAACCCTACCCCTTCACATGCCTGCATCTTCCCCTTCTCCTCCAGGTGTGGTGACAGCAGCAGCCTGGAGAAGCACGGACATCTACTGCTGGAAGGGCCTTGAGAATTGGCCTTTCTCTTATTCTGCACTGCAAAACAGCGAGTTGAAGAGATCCTGCCAATCTCTTGGGAGATACATGCAGTACTTACACCAGAAGGTGTCTCTTCAGCCTGTGTATCTGTGCATTAAACCTGGGGGTGCTGGTGGGGACGCTGGAGAGGTTGGTGAACTTCTTAGTCCCTAACGTGGATCTTTTTTATTTTCCTAAAGTTAGTGGTAACCTCATGTCTCTTAGGCAATATTTTATATAACTAAGCAACTTGCAGCTACAATGATGTTACCGTTAGTTGCTCAGTTGTGTCTGACTCTTTGGGACCTCATGAACTGTAGCCCTCCAGGCTCTGTCCATGGGATTCTCCAGGGAAGAATACTGGAGTGGGCTGCCATGCCCTCCTCTAGGGGATCTTCATGACCCAGGGATCAGACCCGGGTCTCCTTCATTGCAGGTGGATTCTTTACCATCTGAGCCACAGGGAAGCCCACAATTATATTATTAGTGGTTATTATTATTCCCTCGCTTTGGAAGAGAAAATCTGTCAGACAGTATGATTTTCGCTTTTAACTATTGTGCTGCAGTCCCTGGGGTCGCAAAGAGTCGGACACAACTGAGCAACTGAACAACAAACTGTTGATGAAGAAATGGAGAGGAAGAGCGGAGTGAGAGGACCTGGAATTTCAAGTGGAATAAACAGGGCAGTAAAGTCTGTGATGTTCAAGGTGGTTTTGGAAAAGGCAGAGGAACCAGAGATCAAATTGCCAACATCCGCTGGATCATCGAAAAAGCAAGAAAGTTCCAGAAAAACATCTATTTCTGCTTTATTGACTATGCCAAAGCCTTTGACTGTGTGGATCACAATAAACTGTGGACAATTCTTCAAGAGATGGGAATACCAGACCACCTGACCTGCCTCTTGAGAAACCTACATGCAGGTCAGGAAGCAACAGTTAGAACTGGACATGGAACAACAGACTGGTTCCAAATAGGAAAAGGAGTACGTCAAGGCTGTTTATTGTCACCCTGCTTATTTAACTTATATGAAGAGTACACCATGAGAAACCCTGGGCTGGAAGAAGCACAAGCTGGAATCAAGATTGCCGGGAGAAATATCAATAACCTCAGATATGCAGATGACCCCACCCTTATGGCAGAAAGTGAAGAGGAACTAAAAAGCCTCTTGATGAAAGTGAAAGAGGAGAGTGAAAAAGTTGGCTTAAAACTCAGCATTCAGAAAACGAAGATCATGGCATCTGGTCCCATCGCTTCATGGGAAATAGATGAGGAAACAGTGGAAACAGTGTCAGACTTTATTTGCGGGGGGGGGCTCCAAAATCACTGCAGATGGTGATTGCAGCCATGAAATTAAAAGACGCTTACTCCTTGGAAGAAAAGTTATGACCAACCTATATAGCATGTTGAAAAGCAGAGACATTACTTTGCCAGCAAAGGTCCATCTAGTCAAGGCTGTGGTTTTTCCAGTGGTCATGTATGGATGTGAGAGTTGGACTATAAAGAAAGCTGAGCGCTGAAGAATTGATGCTTTTGAACTGCGGTGTTGAAGAAGACCCCTGAGAGTCTCTTGGACTGCAAGGAGATCCAACCAGTCCATTCTGAAGGAGATCAGCCTTGGGATTTCTTTGGAAGGAATGATGTTAAAGCTGAAACTCCAGTACTTTGGCCACCTCATGCGAAGAGTTGACTCACTGGAAAAGACTCTGATGCTGGGAGGGATTGGGGGCAGGAGGAAAAGGGGACGACAGAGGATGAGATGGCTAGATGGCATCACGGACTCGATGAACGTGAGTTTGAGTGAACTCCGGGAGTTGGTGATGGACAGGGAGGCCTGGCCTGCTGCGATTCATGGGGTCGCAAAGAGTCGGATACGACTGAGCGACTGAACTGACTGAAAGTCTGTGAACTAGCTAGATGCGCCCCCATGTGGTCATGATGTGAGTTTATTGACCTGAAATAACAGGAAGATCCCCTGGAGGAGGGCATGGCAACCAAACTCCAGTATTCTTGCCTGGGGAATCCCATGGACAGAGAAGCCTGGTGGGCTATAGTCCACAGGGTCACAAAAGTCAGACACGACTGAAGCAGCTTAGAGTGCATGCATGCAAGAGCTTCCTCGGGAGACAACTGGCCCGCCGTCTACAAGCTGCCACTGTGAATAACAGCATCCATTAGAACAGAATGGAAACCACTGCCTTTCCCAGCTTTCCTCCAATATTCCATAAAAAGTCCAGAGCAGTAGGGGGCACCCGGATTTGAACCGGGGACCTCTTGATCTGCAGTCAAATGCTCTACCCCTGAGCTATACCCCCTTACTTATTATGGGTGTCTAATAACCACCTTTCATGCTTCTCCAGTGGCTCAGCAGTAAAGAATCCACCTGCAAGGCAGGCGACGCGGGTTTGATTGCTGGGTTGGGAAGATCCCCTGAAGGACAGCATGGCAACCCACTCCAGTGTTCTTGCCTAGAGAATCCCATGGACAGAGGAGCCTGGCAGGCTACAGTCCATGGGGTCACACGACTGAAGCGACTTATCACGCACACAACTACCTTTCACCTTCATGGTCACACCCAGGACTCCTGTAAAATGCACTAGAAGTTTCTGCTTATTTCTGGAGAGCTGGTAAGACCAGCAACCTATTCCTAAACAAACTCAAAACTGAAGCAGTCACCTAGATCATCTTCCTGAGAAAACATGTTGGAGCCCACTCACCGCCCCCCGCCCCACGGGCCCTGTGAGTCTTTGCTGCTTGGGCCGAAAGCCGACACCCACAGTACACTTCCAGGGTCCCTGTTCAAGGCGGGTGACTGAGGTTCCGGTGGAAATGTAGCCCAGGGTGCGGCCCTGGATCGCAGGACTGAAAGTGGATTGCAGCCCCTGCTGTGTAGCCACCAGTCACCGTCCGCATGCTCCCTTAACACTGCCCATCACCGCCACCACTGCCCTTTCTTTAGTCTCTGCTCTGTGCAGACCCTGCTGAAGCAGCTCAGGGTGGAGCGACTGGAGACCCAAGAGCCTCCTGTAAGCACCTCACTGTGCTTGGTTACAGGGGGAGCATAGGAGAGGCATCAAAGCTCCCAGTTCCCCCCAACGGTGGTGCGTGTGTGTGGTGAAGGGGTGACGAACCCACAGGAAAGGTGATGTCTGCAAGGCTCTAAGATAAGTGTTAATGGGCATGGGGGTCCAGTCAGCCCTGGAGAAGTTCACCTGGGGCTGCAAGAAGCTAGAGAGGCTTTCTGGCAAAGACCTAAACTATCTGACCTCTCCTCCATCCTATGGAGACTCATTCCACGGGACCAGAGGCTAAAAAAGGCATTTTTTTCAGTCACAGAAAACTAACGGAAAGGGGGTTGTTGGAAGGTGGAGAGACCAAATCACATCCTCTGAACCGAGAAGGAATTTTAACAATGAGAAAAGAAGCAGACAACTCCATAAAGTACAAATACAGAAGTTTGTTGTGGATGACCTTCACAGGCAGGACCTGGCGGATAACGATCCAGCATCCTTCATAGTGGCGCCCTGCGCTGCTGATGGGGTACCCAGGGAATTATAGGGGCCAAAGCTAAAGGCAATCTGACCACTACGGGAGGAAGACGTCCACACCAACGGGAACCAGGGTCTTGTCCTCCCCCGTGGGAGTCTCATGACCAGTAACCACTGGGTCAACAAAAGGCCCTCTTCCACGGTTTATCTCAGATGGAGGAAAGGGTAAAAGCTGATGGAGAATTTATCTGTCTTGGACACATTCCTTATAAGTGGGCTAAAGGAGGGGAGGGGATAAGACTGCCGGCCTGAGATGGAGCTGAGAAAATGGGGTCCCTGTGGTTCAACCCCCAGCCCCTTCCCTTGTTATAACTGTAATCTCAGCAGCACCTTTCTTTTTACTTTCCATCAGCCCATGAGGACACCTCCACTGTGATTCCCTCTCCTTCCCCCGAGCCTGGACCCCCTCCCACCTGGCGGCCCTGAAGCTTCTCCCCACCCTTCAATTCATGTCCTTCAATCCAAGTCCTCTAAAGCGACTGCCATTCTCCAAGAAGGGCTTTCAGGATGATCCAGTATAGGAGCTGCTAAATGTGGCCCCAGGGGGAAAAAAAAAATCATCTCAGGTTTCTGTGATGTGAGTGGATGAAAGGAAGTTTCAGGATGGAACTGAAAGGAAGTTTCAGAAAGGAACATCAGTGGATGTTTTACTGCTGAAAACAGCCAAAAAAACCCAAATCTCTGGATACAGGCCCAGGGGAGGATGTATATGTTTATATATTTCCGGGTAGTTCTAGTGCTCAGATGAGCCTGGAGTCCCTGTGGTCTAGGATAGAACCATCTTGCTGGTTCTGGGACTTTCCATTGCCCCACCCCAGGAGCTGAGCTTGACAGCTTCCTTTCTACTTTACCAATTCTTTTGCTACCACCTCCTTTACCAACTGTTGCACCCCTCAATCTGCCCACCTGAAGGTGTCATTTGGTGTAGGTACTAAAACAAGACTTACTTGAGGGGGCACCTGGATTTGAACCAGGGACCTCTTGATCTGCAGTCAAATGCTCTACCCCTGAGCTATACCCCCTTGCTTATAAGTGGTAGCTAATAAATACTTTCTCACCTGTGTTGCAATGCCCACACCCACTGTGCACTGAAATCTCTTACTGATTCTCAGAAAGTTCTGAAGATATGGAAATTTTGCCTTTTTGGCTCTCCTCTTCCCCATAGATCTCCCTCCCAATTTTAGCCCCCAGAAACTTCTGCTCACAATCTTGCAGTCTCATTTTTCATGGTACCACCATGAAGGCACCAGCTGGAAAAATAACTGCTAAGCGCTGGGCCTCCTTTGCCTTCCTCCCTTTCCTCAGTAGCTCCATCTACCAACTTGCCCCCAGCTCGATTTTCATCTTCCCCACCTTCACCCCAGTCCTGAGGGGTAGCCTGGGGGGCTCTGTTGCCCATCTCAGCCTTTCCCCTCTTCTTTCCTCTCATCGCAGCTACGTCTTGACTTTTGGCAGGATCTTGACTGTTCTTTGATCCTCCAACTCCCTCTTCTGGACTTTTACTTCAGGATAAATTGTGTAAGGCTCTATAATTCCCTCGTTCAATAATAGTTAGGGTGATTTTGCTTCTCGGATGAATACTGACTGGCACATCTCACTGGTTTTTTTTTTTTTTTCACTTTTTCATTCGTATGTAAAATGTACTGAAAATGCATAACTCATAGGCATTCCACTTTATGAGTGATAATAACAAAATACACCCGTGTAATCTCACATCCAGATCAAGAAATAGAACATGACTCGGGGAGAACGGAAATGAGATGTAAGGGCTAGAGTAGAGAATTGGTCCTTCCTGAGTGTACACTTTTGGAGAAGACAATGGCAACCCATTCCAGTACTCTTGCCTGGAAAATCCCACGGACTGAGAAGCCTGGTAGGCTGCAGTCCATGGGGTCGCTAAGAGTCGGGCACGACTGAGCGACTTCACTTTCACTTTTCAATTTCATGCATTGGAGAAGGAAATGGCAACCCACTCCAGTGTTCTTGCCTGGAGAATCCCAGGGATGGAGGAGCCTGGTGGGCTGCCGTCTATGGGGTCGCACAGCGTCGGACTCGACTGAAGCGACTTGGCAGCAGCAGCAGCAGAGTGTACACTTTTATATAGCCTCAAATTTGAATCATTTTAATGTTTTATTACATTTCAAAAAAAACAATTAAATTATGGAAAGACTAACCTGAAAATATAAACAAAACCCAGAAACCCGATGGTATGTCACACTGATAATTTGACCACAGAGAAGAAAGTACATTCAGTGGTGTATATACTAAGGGGAAAAAGACACTGAACTTTCCTTAGAAGTAAAGTTGTCTTACTTTACTTGATGTGAGAGTTGGACTATAAAGAAAGCTGAGCGCTGAAGAATGAATGCTTTTGACTGTAGTGTTGGAGAAGACTCTTGAGAGTCCCTTGGACTGCAAGGAGATCCAACCAGTCCATCCTAAAGGAAATCAGTCCTGAATATTCATTGGAAGGATGCTGAAGCTGAAACTCCAATACTTTGGCCACCTGATGTGAAGAACTGACTTATTGGAAAAGACGCTGATGCTGGGAAAGATTGAAGGTAGAAGGAGAAGGGGATGACAGAGGATGAGATGGTTGGATGGCATCAATGACTTGATGGACACAGTTTGAGCAAGTTTCGGAAGTTGGTGATGGACAGGGAAGCCTGGCGTGCTGCAGTCTGTGGGGTCACAAAGAGTCGGACACGACTGAGTGACTGAACTGAAAGTTGTTTGGTACAACTTACAAAACCTATGTTTTTGAGCAAATGAATAAATTTTTGATATTTGGGGGAACCAGGGTTCTAATCCTGAGACAGGAGATATAAATATGGAATGGAGACAGGCAAGGAAGAACTGCGGAGCTGGACTGGAATTGTAAGTAGCTATGTGAATACATGTGCACAAGTACACACATACGCTTCTTAACTCTGCTCTCTGAAGAGCACTAGAAACATCTCTGTTGCAGTGAGCGCTCCTGATGCCCATATTGTAGTTATTAAATATCATTAAAAAGAGCCAGAAACTTGGAGATCTGGCTGATTCCAGGATTGGGCAAAAATCCTAAAAGGTGAACTATGGAACATTTCATGCTAGGAAGTAGGAAAGTGCCCCCAAACTTATGGGGACACGTCAAGAAAGCACAGGGCCAGCTTGAAGAGGCTCACCACTATTGGGACAAGTTGAGCATCCAAACAAATAAAGGAATGTGTTATAGCTCACTGGGGCTTTCCAGCCGTTGCTAGTGGTAAAGAACCTGTCTGCCAGTGCAGGAGACGTAAGAGATGTGGGTTTGAACCCTGGGTCAGGAAGATCCCCTGAGGAGGGCATGGTGACCCACTCCAGTATTCTTGCCTGGAGAATCCCATGGACAGAAGAGCCTGGCAGGCAAGGGTCCACAGGGTTGCAAAGCGTCGGACACAACTGTAGCAACTTAGTACACACGCACAAACGTTGTAACTCATTACAGAATCCATAAATCCATGTTACTAAGGTTTTTAAAATTTTTTAGGTAGAGAAAGGAAAGCTTTACCAAAATCTTTACCAACAAGTCAATTAATAAAGGTAAAAAGAAGGATTGAAATATAAAATCATCAATTTATGACCGTCACTGTAAAAACTTAGATAAGAATCATTAACGGATGCTTAATTTGTTAGATGAAAAGTATCAGGGAACAGGATACAGAAAAATCTGCCAAACACCACTTCAATTCATTATCCAAACTCAACTTCATCAGTAATATAACAAACTAACATCATTTCCCTTTTTTCTAATTTTTAAATTTTTTTTCACCATTTTCTTTTGACGTGAGGCACAGAAGACATAATATCACTTGTGTGGTCATTTTGCTAAGATACTGAACTTTAAATAATGAGGGGACTTCCTTGCTGGTCCAGTAGTTAAGAATCCACCGGCCAATGCAGGGAACACAGGTTCGATCCCTGGTCCGGGAAGATCCCACACGCCTTGGAGCAACTAAGCCAGCGCTCCATGTCTACTGAGCTTGCGCGCATAAAACCCGTGCTCTGCAACAAGAGAAGCCACTGCAATGGGAAGCCGTGCACCACCATGGAGAGTAGCCCCCACTGGCCGCAACTAGAGAAAGCCTGTGCCCAGCAACGGAGACCCAGTGCAGCCAAAAATAAATTAAAAATTTTAAGTCCATCCAAGAATGACTGGAGGTGTAACACACAAATTTTACATCTGTTCTATGTTTATCAGCATTCGTTTCAAAGTATTTTCTAATTTCTGTGAGTTCTTGAGAAGAGTGTCATAATCCACCATTCCTCATGCTTTAGACTTTCTGATTCCTGTCTGGAATGTCCCTTGCCCCCAACCCTTTGTCTGCTTAGCAAATTTCTACTGACCCTGTATGCTCTAAGAAACCGCCCTGCACTCGCAGGAAGGACCTAGCACACCTCCTGCGCGAGACGGAATGTTGTTTCCGCGTCTATCGTGGAGCTTCAGCCTGAGCAGTGTCAGTGGAGCAAATCGCTTTGTGTGCTTATTTTTGGGAACAATCATCATTTCAGATATTCTCTTTTATCCAGATGAATCCATGAATTGTCCCAGGTTTTTCTACTTTGAGGGTCCAAATTACATTACCCAGACGATCTCTTGGCACCAGAAAGTGACATAAAAATTCTTTGTTATACTGAAAACCTGGGAGTTTTGTTTACAAAATGTGGTCACCTTGATTATATACTCTCCAGGCTGACGACCTGCAGGTACTCAGTATGGGCTTGTTGACTAAGTGCTACTGAGTAAGTTTTGTCCCTTGCCAAGCTAGAAAGGACTCGGTGTCCCTATAAAATACTCCTAATTTCATCTGACTAGCCTTTGATGTGACAGGCTTCACCTTCAAAGCCAGAGGCGGCATTATTCTCATTACAAGGTCGTCAAAAATGGCTGACTCAAGGGTCAGCCTTATAAAACTTCAATGTCTTTTGTAAATATGAGTCATAATCTGAGTAATAAGCTTGTTTCTCTTATAATTAATAATGTCATTGCTGGGGTAGGCCATGATCTGCACAGTAAGTGTTCCTGAATGTACATGGTAAGAAATGTTTGGGTTTGTTTTTTTTTTTAACTGAAACACCATTCCCAAAAGCTGTGGGGAATTTAGTTATGGGGAAATTCAATAACCTTAGTCATTCTTTATTGGAGAAGGCGATGGCACCCCACTTCAGTACTCTTGTCTGGAAAATCCCATGGACAGAGGAGCCTGGTAGGCTGCAGTCCATGGGGTCACGAAGAGTCGGACACAACTGAGCAACTTCCCTTTCACTTTTCACTTTCATGCAGTGGAGAAGGAAATGGCAACCCACTCCAGTGTTCTTGCCTGGAGAATCCCAGGGATGGGGGAGCCTGGTGGGCTGCCATCTATGGGGTCGCACAGAGTCGGACACGACTGAAGTGACGCAGCAGCAGCAGCAGTCATTCTTTAAAATAAACTTAAAAACAAACTCTGATGCTTGTATGAAAATATGTCTGGATTTTTCCACATCTGGGGTTTGCTTAAAGTAAGGCCCACGTAAGGGTTGTCCTTGGTGGCTCAGTGGTAAAGAATACACGTGCGAGACACAGGAGATGAGGGTTTGATCCCTGGGTTGGAAGGATCCCCTGGAGGAGGGCATGGCAACCCACTCCAGGATTCTTGCCTGGAGAATCCCATGCACAGAGGAGCCTGGTGGCTGCAGTCCATGACATCTCAAAAGAGTTGGACACACCTGAGCACACACGCAATACCCACTGAAACTCTTTCGCTGTTCGTCTCACCTGTACTGGCTCAAGGTGACCTCACTTCTGCTCAGGGGCTGATCCAGGCCTAGAGGCTTTGCCTCTGCTGAGGGAGCCTGGAATCCCCTGGGGTTCGATTCTTCATTCTTGAGGCTCATAGCTCTGATCCCAGGGAAGCCGCAGGAGCCCTGGGACGAGTCAGTGTCTAAGCTGTTGTCAGGCACTGACATCCTCATTGTAGGCAAGCTGACAGCTGCGTATCGAAATAACTGAGGCCATGGAAGGTTCTAGAAAGCATGAGGGGCAATCATAGATGCCAGGGCACCGAAGCATCCCTACACATCTGCCGCATGCCCACCTTGCCCCCGGCTCTCTAAAGGCACACCAGGAACTCCCTCCAGGTTGGCTGAGGGTGATGCCATCTCGGGGGAAACTGAGCCTCCCTGGAGCTGTGCTGCACAGACTGAGGCAAGGGGGGAGTCCCAGAGTGAAGGTGGGGAGGAGCGAAGGAGGCCACGGGAAGCCTCGAATCACCAACCTTCTTCAGTGGTTCATATGGCAAACAATGTTTAAAGATTCAGACAATCATAGGAGTGTTACAGAGCGACAAGATTCACCAGTTCAGCTCAGTCGCTCAGTCGTGTCCAGCTCTTTGCGACCCCATGGACTGCAGCATGCCAGGCCTCCCTATCCATCACCAACTCCCAGAGCCTACTCAAATTCATGTCCCTTGCGTCGGTGATGCCATCCAACCATCTCATCCTCTGTCATCCTTTCCCAGCATCAGGGTATTTTCCAGTGAGTCAGTTCTTCACATCAGGTGGCCAAACGATTAGAGCTTCCGCTTCAGCATCAGTCCTTCCAATGAATATTCAGGACTGATTTCCTTTAGGATGGACTGGTTGGATCTCCTCGCAGTCCAAGGGGCTCTGAAGAGTCTTCTCCAACACCACAGTTCAAGAGCATCAATTCTTGAGCACTTGACTTTCTTTATAGTCCAACTCTCACATCTGTACATGACTACTGGAAAAAACATAGCCTTAACCTTTGTTGGCAAAGTAATGTCTCTGCTTTTTAACATGCTGTCTAGGCTGGATCGTTAAAGCGTGGCCACTCAATACAACTTCCGGTTTGCTGAGGGCTTTTCAGGCAGTGCTCAGACCCATAGGACACACACAGTCTTGTGTCTGGCCTTGAGCACCACGGTGTCAAACATTTGTGAAGTGCAGGTCTCCAGTCTATTCATTCCCTTGGATCCCACTCCTGCTTCGTTTGGTCAGAACTCATCTCACCTCACACTTGGACTCTTGCAGTAGCAGCCGCCTGACCAATGTTACATCCCTCTCGACCCCTCCTGCCTATCACCTTCAGGGACATCTCTGTGTCAGCACCGTGACTGGCTTATTCCCTGCTTGACCTTTGTTATCTAACCCAGCGCCCCCCACCCCCAGAATAAAGTCTGTAAAGCTTGTTATAATACGACTCAGTCTATTTTCCTTTGTGACTCAAAGTCTTAACTGATCACGTTCCTTCTCTGAAATGTGCTTTGTACCCTCTGGCCCCCCTTTTTTCTATGCTTTTCCCCAGCTCACATCTCTGCTACCATCCTCTGGTCTGGGATGCTCTCTGATTATTAACATCCTTCAAGATCCAGTTCAAACATTATCTACTTTACAAGGTTGACTCTGAAGAAAAAAGAAAAAAATATATATCTATATATTTAGTATATGTGTGTGCACATGCATGCATGCATGTGCACACACATACACTTTCTTACCAGTTGTGTGCAAGGCTGTCTACCTGTCTTCGGGAATACAAAGAGGAGCAAGTCACTGTCCTTGCCCAGAGATGTACCCAGTGCAAAGGGCCAGAGTAGGAGACGAGGACTGACACTGGACGAGGCTCACAAACTCTATAGGCTTTTCATGCCCACAACTCTCTTTGGAGGAAGGTAATCCCTGGTAGATCTCTCTACATAAAGATGCTGGCTATTTTGCCAAGTACAAAATGTTAGCCTAGCAGTGCTCTTCTGCCCTCCAACCAGCTTTGAGGGCCTTGGCTTGGGGCACCACCTATTAGATGAAAGAACCAACCCGATCAGATCCTCTCTCCTGGGAAGAATTCACACAGATGGTCACTGAAGGCCAGGCTGCATCTGCCCCCGTGCTGTTCTCCTCCTCCACGAGGCAGGTGATGGGTCCCATCATAGAAGCACCATCACCGTGGAGGCAACACCTCTGTTTCCTTGAGAATGAAGAAGCCCCTTCTCCAAGGTAATCCGGGAGCTGATTGACACATGGTGTCATGAGAACATAAGTGTTAAGTCACTTCAGTCGTGTCCAGCTCTTGCACTCTGTGGACTGTAGTCTGCCAGGTTCCTCTATCCATGGGATTCTCCAGGCAGGAGTACTGGAGTGGATTGCCCTGCCTCCTCCAGGGGATCTTCCCAACCCACGGACCAAATCTGAGTCTCTTGTCTCCTGCACTGGTAGGCGGTTCTTTACCCATAATGCCACCTTGGAAGCCCAAGCTAGTACATGAGTCACCACCAGACAGGCCACAGTGAGAGGAGCGGATCCAGTAGTGTTCAGCTGGGTCCAGTGTCAAAGCAGATGAGTGCAAAAGAAAGGCCAGACCCAGGAAGGTTTGCAGAATAGCCTGATGTAATCTGGGTCTACATGTGAGCAAGGAGAGCCCCAGAGAGGCTGGCAGATGGGCCCAAGTAAATAATAGAACCAGTAAATAATAGAACTTTCACGTCCTAGAACCTGAGTTCTCCCCACAGTAACCCCATTGCACAAGGCCCAACCTAGACAAGACTTGGCTAGGTTCTGATGGCCTTTGTTTTAAAATCAAGGACTTTTCTGTGAAGCTAAGGAAGCTTCAGACAGCATCCCTTGTGTCACCTGTGTATGGACTTTTTAAAACTTGGAATTTTGTGAAATTTTTTTTTTTCGTATTCCCCAGTTATACAAGCTTCTGGGATGCACCCTTGGTACAGGGGATGGGTTATTTGGGAAGGAAAGATGATATGGAAGAAAAGCTAAAAGGAAAAGAAAAAAAAGGTAAAGGAGCCCGGGGCAGATTCCAGAACATTCTCCTGCAGTGAGTGGGTCGACTTTTCCTGCTCACGAATTTCCTCCAAAAGGCCAAAGGGTGCAGGGGCTCCAATTAGGAATCCCCTATCCCCCATCACACTCCCACATTTGAGAGGCAAGGTCGGAGGGTGGGGCACACATCAGAAACCAGCTGGGCTAGCTAGCATCAGTGAGAAAAAGAAAGTCAGGCATCCGAAAAGACCTCCCGCAAAGGCAACACTGTGAGTAAAGTGTCGCCTCCCCCACCCCCTCTCCTCCTGGGGAGATTCCACGTTCACACACAAAGTACGCATGCGGGATGACCCCCTTGCGGCATTTTCAGCTCCAGGCGATGGTGAGAAAACAAAGGGCACGTTAAGGCCCGGGGCGGCCAGAGCCGCAGCCCTGCGGAGTACCGAGCAAGTGGTGCGCAGGTCCCTCTCCGCCCCGGAGTCCGGTTTAGAAGAAATGCTGGGCGGCAATGCATCTGCACTGCCACACGGGGGCGTCAGTCAAAGTCGCTTTCTGTCCGCCTGCTCCGGTTCGCCTTTAGAGGAGTTTTGCGACTTATTTTTCTCTCCTCGTTTAAAAAATACTACTCTTGCTATTACAAAATATTTTTAAAACATTACTGTCGTTACTACAAAACGTAAAGCATCTAAGTTAGAAAATGCATAAAAATGGCTTGTGGTCTGATTGTTAGAGAACTACTTAGACCATATGCTTCCAAACCTTCCAATGATTATCTATGTAATCATGATATACCTAATATATATTATATACATAATATATAAAATCATATAACCATCCTTGACAGACTTCTCTTAAAGTGTCATGAACATCTTCCCTTACCAACTTTTTGAGCGAAATAATTTCAGGTATTGGTGTTGTGTTCCGTTGTCCACTGCATTAAAAAACATTTTTATAGATCACCCGCACGTTAGAGAAAGTTGCAAGTGCTGCCTACCGGGATATAGTGAACTATATTCTTATTGCTGGAAGGACGTTTTTCATTTCAACTCGAAGGTGAACAGGAGGGACGGCTGACCAAGGAAGTGAACACACAGAAGCCCCAAGCGCGGGGGCCGGGACCCAAAGCCGCAGAGGCGACGTGGCTGCGGCCCCTGGGGAGACGGCGCGGGCCTCCGGGGGCTGGCATGGGGAGGGGCGGTCCAGCTGGTCCCTGCAGCGGGGAAATTCCCTCGGGGCGCAGGGGGACCGAAGCCCGAGACGCTCGCGGCCCCGCGGGCAGGTCGGACGCTGAGTCCAAGCGGCGAGTCTGCGCGCGCGCCCGGCCGCGGCCGGTGGGTCCGGGCGTCGGGGAACCTGGGGATCGGGGTGTCGGCGGGGTGGCAGGCCAGTTGGCCGGTAGATCGAGGGAGCCGGAGAATCGGCGGGCCGGTGGATCGGGCGGCCGGTTAGTCGGTGAGTTGGCGGGGGCCGGGAGTTGGGGTGAGGGGGAGTGTGGGCAAGTCGGCTGGGCAGGGGTTGGGGGAGTCGGGGGTTTGCTGGGCCGGCGGGCAGGGCAGCGTCCGGGGGCTCGGCGGGCAGGCGGGCCGTGGGGCGGGGCGGGGCGGGGCGGGCGCCGCGCCTGCCGTTCGCCTCTCCGGGCTGCAGGTGGGGCTGTGCGGCCGCGCTGCCTCCAGGAAGCCTCACGGGCCTGCGCCGGCTCCCAGGATGCAGTGTGGACCGGCCGGGCGCTGACGGCGGCGGCGCGTCTGCGGGCGGAGCGGCGCGGGCCGGCCAGCGAGAAGCGCGGCGTCGCGGGCGGGGACGGCGGGGCCGAGCGGGCGCCGCCTGCGGAGAGGCCGGGGGCCGGCCTGCGTGGGGCCGCGCGGCGGCGGCGGCGGCGGCGGCGGCGGCGGCGGCGACTTCCTCCGGGCCGGGCCGGACAGCGCAGGGCCATGGCCGAGGCGGCCGCGGCTCCGGTAAGGGCGGCCCGCGCGCACGGACGCGCGGACCCGGGGGCCCCCGGGGCGGCCGGGGCCCAGCACACGGCGCCGCAGGCCCTGGGGAGGAGCTCCGGGGGCCGGGCCGGGCCGCCGGGCCTGGGGCTCCGGGCGAGCGGGACGCGGGGTACGCCGGGGCCTACGGCGCCCGCCCGCCGGCTGGGCGCCCCCACCTCCCCGTTCTGGGCCGAGCCTGAGCCGGGCGGAACCGGTCGTCCCCGCACCGCGGGCCGCCCCTCGCCGAGTTCCTGCTGCCCTCCGGGGCTTCCTGCCCCCGCCCCATCCGCTGGCCCCCCCAATCGCGCGCGCCCCCCCACCACCACCCCGCGTCTCCTTTCTCTGCCCACCGCTCGCTACCCCCCAGCTCCCCCCAGCGGCCTGGTGGCACCTGGGAGGTGTCCGGAGCGGCCGCGACTCCGCAGGCACCGAGTCCCCCTCTGCGCGCCCAGCTCCTGGGGTGGGGTGGGGGGGGCGGTTCGGGGCGGGGAGACAGCTGCTCCCCCCCGGTTTCGTAGAGGTAGGCGCCGCACCAGCCGTTAGGCGTGATTTTGTCCGCGCAGCAAACCTAGGCGGGGGTAGGTCCTCACTGTCATGAAAAACCCGAGGCCTAGAGAAGTTAACTTGCCCAGGATCGCACAGCTGGCAAGTGTGTGGGAAGAGAGGGTCGCTCTGTGTGCTGGGACACTCGACGCCTCGGGGCAAGCAGACAGGTACACTTGGTGATGGCGAAGGAAGACACGAAAGAGGCAGGGGCCCGGGCCTGGGCTGCTGAGATGCGAGTGGGGCTTGCAGGGGAAGGCTCGGGTTTCACCAGCCTGTGCGCGGACCCGGTGGAGCTTTCCCGATAGGATAGGAGGCTTGGACACGGAGAGGCGGGCCCCGGCCGGCGTGTTCGAGGAGGAGTCCGTTTGCCTGGAAAAGGTGGTGTAGGTAGGAAGGCAGGGGGAGAAGAGGCCGCGGGAGAGTTGGAAGGGGTGTGAGGGCCTGGACTGCATCATCCCGGGTGGGGAGCCACTGAAGGCTTCGGCCGTTCTCTTCCCATCGGTGGCTCCCAGGCGGAGAGTTTCCGCTTCCCTGGCAGGAGCCTTACGGCCAGCCCCATGTCATCCGCTCACCCTTCAGTGAGGAGAGGGCCTTGAGCAGTGGCCTCCTCCCACCAAATAGTGTGGAAGCCTTCTAGGAGGCTCCCTGGGCCCCCGTTAAAATGTCAGAAAACTGGGTGGTGCCTTTGTTTATAAGGTCAGAGTTTGTGCAAAGGCCCTTTTCTTGCAACACAAAGATGATAAGGGCAGTCAGATGCTCTTGGAGGAGGTTAAGTAGGATTTTAGGAGATATGGAGCTGGGCGATAAAGTGAAGACACTTGTTAGCATCTGGGGCCCTATGTCAGGGACTGGTCACCAGAGGAGGACTGAGGGGAAGGGAAGAAACGTGGCCCCGTGCCCAGGGGCGCCTCGCACTCAGAGGCAGGGCTGAGCCAGCCCAAGGTGCCAGGCTGGTGCGGTCCCCACAGCCTCAGGGCAGAACCACCTACCTCTTGAGCAAGAGACCCACCCACATCCAGTTGTTTCTCTACCAGTCCAGCTCCTCCCCATCTTTTGAGATCCCTCTTCCTTCTTCAGGTCAGAGGTCGTTGGTCCAGCCGCCTTCCAGACAACCCCAGGATCCCAAATGCTCCATCCTCAACAGTTTTTCCAACCTGTTTTCAAACTGTCTTGTCACTGTTTTCTGAGGTGTCCACCCGTGTCCTGGTTCTCAGCAACTCTCTAAATGAATCCTCACTGGTTCCTATGAGTCACCATTTTAACTTTGCACATAGTCACCAGACATTTGGTTAGGAATGATTTTCAGAATGTTGTAAGGTACCATTGACCCTCAGACACTGCCAGAAGGTATAAATATCAGGTCTTCTTCCCTGACTCATGGGTCCTACCTTCAGGTGTGTGTGTGTGTGTGTGTGTGTGTGTGTGTGTGTGTGTGTGTGTGTGTGTGTGTGTGTGTGTGTGTGTGTGTGTGTGTGTGTGTGTGTGTGTGTGTGTGTGTGTGTAGGGGGTGTCTAGTGGTCCAGCCCACCCAAAGCAAAATGTGTCAGGCAGGTCACTGTGTGTGTGTGTGTGTGTGTGTGTGTGTGTGTGTGTGTAGGGGGTGTCTAGTGGTCCAGCCCACCCAAAGCAAAATGTGTCAGGCAGGTCACTGTGCCAGGCAGGTCACTGGGGAGTCTCCATGTCTTTATGATGGTTGCAGCACATATAAAGTCTAACCTGATGGCAAATGTCTTACCTTCCTCACCTGTCTGTAAGGTGCGTTACTGATCCTGGGGCAGCACCAAAAATGTCTGAAATTGATTCTCCCCTTGTGAGTGGTGGGGACAGTGAGAGGAAACAGTCAGTCTCACCAGGGCAGGGCGCTTGTGTTGGATCGGAGTCTTAACTCTTGGCTGGGGGCAGAGCGGGAGGGAGGAGATTTGCAGTCATGGTGATTTTTACTTTGAGGGGGGTAGTAATTGAGAAGGGGACAAAATCAGATTGTCCTAGGGTGGAGAGGAATTGGTCACTGGATTTCCATGTTTTTTAAAGAGACACGAGATGCTTCTTTGAAAGAGCAGTTGAGCAATGCTCGTGTTTGTGTCGTTTCAGTGAACCAGCTGGTTTTTGTTTTTTTTTTTTTGCTAGGTCATTGTCAGTAGACAGATCCTGTGCGGTTATGATGGGAGGTGCTGGCTGGGCGCTAATAAACCTGCAGTTTACTATTTCTCCACTAAAACATACCAGCAGCTTGCAGTCACTATTTATCTAAGACAATTGCACCGAACGCCTACCATGGGCCCCTGTGTGCTGTGAGCAGATACAGCACTACCTTCAGAGACAGAGGGGGAGGTAACTGTACAGGGTGCTGAGAGCCGTGACTGGGGTCTCTGTAGGTGGGCTGCAGAGGCCTGGAGGGACGGTACCCACCCAGAGGAGCTGACCCCCCAGGCGGAAGTCTGGCCTGAACACCCCCCACCCCATCCCGCCATGCACACTACTACCCTCTCCCAGCATAGCTCCCTGACGCCTCGGGGAGAGGGGGCTCACGGAACACAGCAGGTGGAATGACTGATGCTGGTCTGCTCTCTGTTTCTGAAAGATTTCTCCCTGGACAATGGCAGCCACGATTCAGGCCATGGAGAGGAAGATCGAATCACAGGCCGCCCGCTTGCTTTCCCTAGAAGGCCGAACGGGCATGGCCGAGAAGAAGCTGGCCGACTGTGAGAAGACGGCCGTGGAGTTCGGGAACCAGCTGGAGGGCAAGTGGGCCGTACTGGGGACCCTCCTGCAGGAGTACGGGCTGCTGCAGAGGCGGCTGGAGAACGTGGAGAACCTGCTGAGGAACAGGAACTTCTGGATCCTGCGGCTGCCCCCGGGCAGCAAGGGCGAGGCCCCCAAGGTAAGGCCTGGGCACCGGGAGTGGGACAGCCCGCGGCCCCTGCCCGTCGGCGTGCGGGTGAGCCTGCGTGATCCTGTGGTTCCAGGTGCCCTTTGATGACATGGCCGTGTATTTCTCTGAGCAGGAGTGGGGCAAGCTGGACGAGTGGCAGAAGGAGCTGTACAAGCACGTGATGAGGGGCAACTATGAGACGCTGGTCTCCCTGGGTAAGGCATGCAGTTCATTTCCCGGTTTAATGTGATTTAAGGAGGTCTCAGGGCTTCCCTGGTAGCTCAGCTGGTAAAGAATCCGCCTGCAATGCAGGAGAGCGCAGTTCGATTCGTGGGTCAGGAAGATGCCCTGGAGAAGGGCTTGGCTACCCACTCCAGTACCCCTGCACTTCCTTGACAGTAAAGAATCCACCTGCAATGTGGGACACCTGGGCCTGATCCCTGGGTTTAGGAAGATCCCCTGGAGGAGGGCATGGCCACCCACTCCAGGATTCTTGCCTAGAGACTCCTCATGGGCAGAGGAGCCTGGCGGGCTGCAGTCCACGGGGTCACAAAGAGTCGGACAGGACTGAGCGACTAAGCACAGACAGGACGGGGAGATCTCAGCCTCTTTCTTGCTGCTGGTGGCTTTTTATCGCAAGGACACGTAAATCACTGGGACCCTTAACCATGGACAGTCATCTCCCTCTTACTGAAGTTGAGCCTGGGGTGACTGAGTCAAAGGCCGTCTTCTGCCTGGTAAAGTTCACAGGCTGCCAAACAGAGAGGCATAGCGACCCCTCTCCTAACCAGGCCCGGAGCACAGCCGTTTCTGTCTCTTGCTGAGTCCTGGAGTGGAGGAGGCTCCTCTGACTCTCAGATCCTGTACGATCAGTCCACGTTTGAGGAGGGCTTTTGCTCTCGCCTTCTCTTACTGAGATGTGAGGCCTTGACCGAGGAGAATATGGGCAGACCAGGCTTCTCGCAGCCTGCGCTGCCTTCATACCTGGAGGCTTCCCTGACCCTGGGGCTGCCGCCTCTACCCTCATGCAGTACCCCCCAAGAAGGCCTGTCTACCTCTTCGGGTGGTGTCTGTGTGACCGCAGGTATGAAGGCAACAAGGCGTGCTTATGAGGCGGGAGCAGGAGCAGGTGTGAGGTGATATTCCGGTTTGCAGGAATGCACTGCTTCTTAGGGGCTTCCCTGGAGGCTCCGTGGTAGAGAACCCACCTGCCAATGTAGGAGATGCAGGTTTGATCCATGTGTTGGGAAGATCCCCTAGAGAAAGAAATGGTAACCCACTCCAGTATTCTTGCCAGGAGAATCCGATGGACGGAGGAGCCTGGAGGGCTACAGTCCACAGGGTCGCAAAGAGTCAGACATGGCTGAACGACTAAACAACAACTGCTTCTTAACCTGGAGACCCTGTATCAATGTGTCTTATGCTCAGCACTGCATCTTGGGCCAGATGAGGCTTTGTTTTGGGGACCGTCCTGGGCCTTGTACGGCCATCAGCCTCTTGCCAGCGGATGCCAGAGGCACCTCTGCCCCGTCCCCAGTCTCGACAACCAAAACCTCTCCGACCCTGACCAGTTTGCCTCTGGGAGGCAGACTCACCTGTGCTTGAGTATCACCGCCCTATACCAACCGAGAGGTGTGGTTTCTAGGCCATCTTGGTTTCCCGGGCTGCCTGTCCCCACCTCTTGAGTGGAACGTGGCCAAAGCTAACCCTTCCATCCTTCTTCAGACTACGCCATCTCCAAGCCCGAGGTTCTCACCCAGACCGAACAGGGGAAGGAGCCGTGCTGGCGTCGCGCTGGCCCCAAGGTTCCAGATGTTCCCGTGGACCCGAGTCCAGGTGAGGGGTGGGGATGCCCGGGGAGACAGCAGGGGGTTAGACGGACCCAGGGGAGGACACGGCCAGGGCGGGCGTGACCTTCTTTCCAGGGAGAGCCGAGGAAAAGCAGCAATGCTTCAAACCCGAGTTTTCTTGTGACCTTTAGCACGTCCAGCTTCCCAGCATGGAAACAGGCAGCAAACCGAGTTTTTAGGAAAGAGATGGTGCCCATGGCTCAGAATTAGGGGAAGAGGGAGCAGGACGCAGACAGGAAGGTAGAAGGTCATGAAGACAGGATTTAGTTCATTCATAGCTTTTCAAAGAGTCAGCCTTGCCTCCACCCGAGAACCAGATTTCACTGAAACCCATTAGCAGTCACAGAACATTGACCCGTTAGTCACGTTTCAGTCCAGCCAGAGCCACCGATTTATTTCAGGTGAATCTGGATACCCGACACCACAGTCTCAGGTTTTCCTGGGCCAGTCAGCACCTTTGAAAGTTAAGGGAAGGACGGGTGGACACACGAGAAAAGCCAAACAGCTGACGGGAAGACCTTGCTGGGCTGGGGGTCTGCGACAGTCTGTCTGTAAGCAGGGGGCAGCCCCTGCAGCCTCAAGCCAGGCTCCTCCCAAGACCTCTTGTCTGTCTGCACCACCTGCCTGGGGCATTCCTTCTTGTCTGAACACCTGTCTTAGTAAACAGTCTTATGTGTTTGTGATTTATGAAATGTGTCTTCCATGTGTGCCGTTATCACCACAATTCGATTTGCTCTTTCCCAGGGGCAGGCTGTGCCCAGAAAGCATTCACCAGTCTAGGTCAGCAAACATGTTTTGAGAGTCTCCCAGGTGCCAGGGACTGTGCTAAAAGCGAGACCTTGACGAATAGCAGAGTGCTACCTGGATGGGAAAGACAGTTAGGACACACGGGCAGCCAGCTGCTCACCAGGGTGGGAGGCTCCCTGTAGGTCTGTTTTATTGCACTGACGACATCCGTGGGGAGGCCTCCCTGGCTTCTCCAGCACGCTAAGAGAGTGAAATAGGGGCCTGGAAATGCGGTGGCTTCTGGCAAGACCCTCCCCCGCGCCCCCTCCAGGCACTCATGTTCCCCTCTCTTGGCCTTGAGCTCCTCTGCGGGAACTCCTGCCAGGTGGCCTCCCGTCCCCTCCCAGCCTGGTCCCTGGCTCGCCCTCCCCGGCTCAGGGCTTGGTGCAGCCCCTTGACAGACCTCCTCTCCACTTCTCTGCAGCCCTGAAGTGCTCCCACAGTAGTGCTCTGTGGAACTCAGTCCCCAGCATCCCACCCCCCCACCCCCCACCCCACATCCTCAGGCTCTGCCCCAAGAGTCCTGCCTGCTCCCCTCCCCTCCCCCTCCACTGGGCACCAGGGGTGCTTCTCCTGCTTCTCCTCCTGCCTGTCCTTTGCTATTTCCGGCACCCCCCTTTTTTGACCTTTTGTGGTTGGAGTGCCCTCCGTGTGCCCTCCCACACCCACACCCAGTCATCCTAGTGAGTGCTATCACTGGGACCTCTCCCCTGAACTCCGTGGGGTCCGTGTCCCCATGGACAGGTTACGCATGTCCTGTTTGGAACACGTGCCTCGCCAAGCTCCTCATCCGCCATCAGAACCCACTCTTCCCAGGCAGTAGGCAGCCTCCATCCTCCGCTGCGGCCCCAAACCCAGTGTCATCTCTGACCCTCATCCACACCCGTCCGCCCCGTCAGCGAAACCCTGCTAGCACTGCCTGCAGACTCTCAGGTCCCTGGTTTCCTGCGTGGCCTATGGCAGGCACCTCCTGACCCTCCAGGGTCTGCTCTCCCACGTTACAGCAAACAGCCCTGCTGGCTTTGCACCAACTCGCACCATCGGGCTCGTCCCCCCCGGCCCTCCACTCCCTGACCCAACCTCTCTGCTGTTCTCCCAGAGCTCCACACTGGGCCAGCCTCTGAGCCTTTGCACCCGGTCCTGCCTTCTGCCAGGCATGCTCTCCAGATACTATTTTATATTCACGGATTTTTTATGTGGACAAAGATATTATTATGTATGTAGAAACAGAATATATTTCATATTTATAGACGATATATGTTTCATATTTATAGATTTGCTTGTCTGGTAACCACCCCCACCTTCGTTAGGATATAAATCTCAAGAGGATAAGAACCTCTATTGATTTTGTTCATATAATCATTCTGGCCTCCTAGAATACTGCACAGAGTATATATATATAGCACAGAATAGGAATTTAATATTTGTTGAACGTGTGCCGTGTTTCATCATTTGTATGTATGTATGAAAATATATATTTCTGATATAATCTAAATTCCTTTTCAGCTCTCTCAATCTCATTCCTCCCCAGGGTAACCAGTTGTCCAAAAGTCGATGTCTGTCCTCTCTATCCACATTTTAAAACTTCTATTATGTACATGTGTAGCCATAAACAATACAGAATATGGTTTTGTGTGTCTTGGAAACATCACATAAATGTCATGATATCTATGAGTACTCTGTATTTCATACTTATCTCTATTGATGCATATAAATCAAGTTCATTCATTTAAAATGGATGCTCAGTATTCCAAAAGCAACTATATCTCAATTTATTATCTATCCCTCCATTGAGTTGTGCATAAGTGGTTTCTAATTTCTCACCGTCACAAGTGGGAGTCGAGTGGACATTCAGAGGCGTCTCTCTGTGTCCAGGTGCTGGTGCTCCTCTAGGGAACAGGCCAGGAAGGGCATGCCAGCCTGCACCTCTGCCTTTGCCCTTAGCCACAGATCACCCGCCCTGTGGTCACATGGGCATCTGTGCTTCCCAGCCCTTAAGGGTGGTACCTATCTTCTTACTTCCTTGCCCAGTTTTCAGAGTTAGATGTTTGCCAGTCTGATGGAAGTGAAATGGTATCTTGTTTTAATTTGCATTTCCCCAGTTACAAGTGGAGCTGAGCACCTTCTTCAGATTGTTCTTTGGTTTCTTCTCCAGTGAATTATCTTTTTCTGTTTTTCTGCTGTTTTCATTATCTTACTGATTCAGGACCTCTATGTAGTTTGGGATATGAACCCTTTATCTGTTGTTTGCATTACAGATTATCTTCTCCCAGGCTGTGGCAGGTCTTTTAACTTTGTAGTCCTTGGGTAGAAGTTTTAATTTTTGGCAAAGTCGTTAACACCAGTCTTTGCCTTTACGATCTGTGCTTTTTCTGCCTTAAAATATCCTTTCCTGCCTCCCTCTAGTTTTGCTTTTCACATTAAAGTCTTTAATCCAACTAGAGTTAATATTTGTGTAGATTGCGAGGGAGAATTCTTTCAAAGTTTCCCCACAAGACATCTGACTTTCCAGCAGAGTTCACTGGATATTCTTCCTTTTCTCTGTTTGTAATGTCTGTCCCATCATGAACCAGACTTCCATACACGCATGCGCCGTTTCTCTGTCTTCTCCCATTTCTTCTGTCTCTATCTCTGTACCAATTCTCACCGTTGTTAGTTTCATAATAAGCCTTGAAATCTGGTAGACTACACGTTCCCTACTTGTTCTTCTAAACTTTTCTTGGCTCTTCCTGGACCTTTGTTCTTCTATATGGATTTCAGAATCTTTATGTCAGGTTCTCAGAAATCCTCTTGGAATTTTGACTGGAATTGCATTTCCTTTATAATTTCACTTCTGGAGAACTCCTGTCATTGCAATATGGAGCCTCCTTATCCACAGGAAGACTTGTTTATTGTCGCCTTCTGTGTGTGCCTGAATAAGGCTTTAACACTTTTCTCCTGATCATTGTTTCTATTGTGGATGAGATTTTTAAATTAATTACATGTTTTAAATAGTTGTTGCAGGTGTGCAGTTATGCCGCTGACTGTTTAGTGAAAGAAAACATTTTCTCAACCTCTCATTATGTCTAATGACTTGACAATTTAGATTCCCAGGTTTTTTTTTTTTACATAGACAGTTGTGCCGTCCATGGATAGCACAAAAGTTACCTCTTCTTTTGAAATTTTCTTAACTTTATTTTTCTGGTTTCGCAGTGGGTATAGGACGTGGTTAAATATTAATAGCAGCCACGATAGCTGGCATCCCTGTCTGTGGAGTTTCAGCATTTAGGGTGATTTTTTTGCCATAGACTTTTTGTTTTTTAATTGGGGGATAATTGCTTTACCATATTGTATTGGTTTCTGCCATACATCAACATGAATCAGCCACAAGCATATATATGTCCCCTCCCTCCTGAACCCTGCTCCCACCTCCCACCCCACCCCACCCCTCGAGGTTGGCACAGAGCACTGGGTGCGCTCCCTGTGTCACTCAGCAAATCCCCACGTGCTGCCTATGTTACATACGGTCCTGGATCTGTCTCCATGCTCCTCTCTGTTTGCCCCGCCCTCTCCTTCCCGCACTGTGACCACATGTCTGTTCTCTGCGTCTGTGTCTCCATCGCTGCCCTGCAGATAGGTTCATCAGCACCATCTTTCTGGATTCCATATGTATGTGTTAATATACAGTATTTGTCTTTCTCTTTCTGACTCACTCTGTATAATAGGCTCTAGGTTCATCCACCTCATTAGGACTGACTCAACATGGTTCATTACTAGAGAAATGCAAATCAAAACTACAATGAGGTTTCACCTTGCATGGGTCAGAATGGCCATCATTAAAAAATCTGCTGTAGACTTTTGAAGATAACTGTTAGTTTAAAGATGTTTCCTTCCACTTCTGGCTACAGTTTTTAATCCTGAACAGATTTGTCATATTATACCAAATGCTTCTTTTTAAAATATTGTTTTATTTCTTTCATACATTGTTACTATGTTTTATATAACATAAAAAATACATACAGAATAAATATACATAACATTAACAAAATACATAAAGTTGAGAGAATAGTTAGTCAGCATCCCCCATATTCCCAACCTCTAGCATAAGAAAAAGATCATAACCAGAACCTTCCAACCTTCCAGAACCCAGTGTCCCTTCCAGACCCCACACCCTCCCTTACTCTTCACAGATAAACAGAAATGCAGACCTCTGAGATCAGTCCCTTCTTTTCTTTACCTTTTTATTACCTGTGTATATATTCCTAAGTAACACTGTTTAACCACTTTTTGAACTTTCTATGAATGAGATCATAATATATACATTCTTCAACTTGCTTTTTTCGTTTGACTTTACATTTTTGAGAGTCACCCACGTTGATGTAGTATAGCTGTAGTTCATTCCCTTTCATGATTTCCACCCCTAAAGTTTGTATTTTTGAATATAACGCACGATGCGTTTTCCCTTCCACTGTTGATGGGTGTTTGTGCTGTTTCTAACTGTTTTGCTTTAGGAACAATGCTGTGCTGGAAAGTCTTACACGCGTGTAAGAGTTTCTCAAGGTAGACGCCGGGCAGCAGAGCTGCTGGGTCATAGGAAAGTGCACACGCGGCTCCTCCTGGTAGCATCCCAGTGAGCTCTCCAGCAGTAGCGCGCCCGTCCTCAGCCCTAGAAATGCCGTCTATTTTTATTTCTGCCCATCTGGTAGCAGTGAAATGTTTTAAAATTTATAGTTTCAAATGTGTATTTTCCTAATTAATGAGATTGAACATTATATCCTCTATTTATGGGCCACTTATCTTTCCTCTTCTGTAAAATGTCTGCTTATGCCTTCTGTATACTTTTCTTTCCCCTTCTGTATTGACTTGTAAGAGTTCTTTACTGTTCTGAATATTAATTCTTTCCATATATATATATATACACGTATATACATATATATTTCCATATATATATATATATTTCCTTATACACACACACACACATATATACACACATATATATCTTCTCCATTTCCGGTAGATTTTAAAGAACAGATGCTTTTTATTTTAACATACCTGGACTTTCTAATTTTTTACCTTTACGGTTTGTCCTTTTTAAATCTTAATTAAGAAATTTTCCCCTACCTCATGGTCATGATACACCATCTTATTTTTCTTCTAAAATGTTGCCTTTCATGGTCAAGTTCTTAATCCATCCAGAACAAACTTTTATGGCCACAGGAGGTTGGAACGCTGGTACTTTTTCACTGGCACTCTGGGCTTCCTTTCCTTTGTCCTTTCAGGTAAACGTCCTAATTGCCTTACCAAATTCCATAAAAAATCCAGTTGGGATTGTGGTTGGAACTGCACACATTCTGTTAATCGTTTTGGAGAGAACTGACCTTTTTACTATATTAAGGGTTTTATTTGTGAAAATCATCTGTAACATCTCAGTGAAGTTTTATAACATTTTCTCGTTATATCTTTTATTCCTCCATTCTTTGCATGTTTTGAGTCGCTGTTGTCAGTGGTGCCTTTTTTAAGGTGCATTTTCTGTTTGTTGCTGGTGTGTGCTGGGGTCATGGGGACAGGGAGCACCCTTTCCCAGTGCTTTTTCTCCTGTGACAGGGCTCGGTTATGTAACATCCCACTGTCTCCCACACAGTTAGGCATCCCACCAGGGACACACCTTGTCGGGGAGTTTGGGAGCAAGGCTTGGACATGCACAGTCCCTGCCCACCCTTCTCCCCTTGGGCAGCTGGCTGCCCCCAGGGACGTGCTTCTGTACTGGGGAAAGCCTCCTTCACCATGGTCCAGTGGGTGACTTCCTGATCCAGGGTCAGTACTGAGGACCCCTATTGCCACAGATAAAAGCTGCATCCCTGTTTATCAGTTATAAGAAGAGTTTATCCTCACCAGCCTTCCTCCTGGGTTTTAGTTCTCTGATTGTAAGATTTGTGACAGGGAAGAAAAATGGTGATTGCTGTGCTCCCTTAAAACCCTAGGAGTAAAGGAAAATGCAGTTGTCTGTCTTTATTGATATTTCTAAGAACTTTGCTAAAATTCTCATTAGTCCTAATAACTTTTATAATAATTGTCTGATGATTCTCAGGTTTTCTAAAAAGATCATCATATCCCCTATGAGTAATACGAATGTTTTGTTTGTTTTCAAATCTTTTAGTTTTCTCTTGTGTGCTAGCTGAGAACTCCCAGAAAATTCTTATACAGAAGTGATGACAACAGGTGTTCAATTGGTTCATGATGTTAAAGAAGATGCTTTTTAACTTTTCACACTGAGTCTAATATTTGTTAAAGGTTTTGTTGATCAGTGTCATTTATCAGGCTAAAAGAGTTTTCCCTATTTCTGGTTGACTAGGTATTTCTAACAAGAATAGCTATGAATTTTTATGGAATGCTGTTTTGGTATCTGTTGAGATGATTATAGTCTTCCCTAGTGGCTCAGATGGTAAAGAATCTGTCTGCAATGCGGGAGACCTGGGTTTGATCCCTGGGTTGGAAAGATCCCTTGGAGAAGGGAAATACCCACTCCAGTACTCTTGCCTGGAGAACTCAATGGACAGAAGAGCCTGACAGGCTACAATCCATGGGGTCGCACAGAGAGACAATTATATGATTCTTCTTCTTTAACCTCCTAGAATGGTAAATTATGCTATTTTTCTAATGTTGAACCAAGCTTGCAACCTTGGGGAAAAGTCTAAGTTACCCATGATCCTCTATAAACAGTGCTAGACTTAATATGCTAAGTATTTTGTTTAGAATTTTGGAATCTTTCTTCATGAGTGAGCCTGGCCTATACTTTTCCTTTCTTAGACTGGCTTTGTGTGATTTTGATATTAAAGATCAAAGTTATGATGCATTCCCTCTTTTTTTAATTTGCTCATAGACTTTGTGTAGTATTGGAATTATCTATTCTTTGAATGTTTTTCTTTCTAGGGGAGATTTTTATCTACTGATTTAAGTTATTTAATAATTATAGGACCTTCTGTTATTTTTAATTAGTTTGGAAGTTATGTATTGTTTCTATTCTTTTAGAAGTAATCTGGAGATGTTTATCTTCTAAAATACACACTTGTTATTTGTGTGTGTGTGTGGATCTGGTGATGATAAAAACTCTCAGTTGTGTGGGTTTGTATATGTGTTTATATGTGCCTGAAAATGTCCTTCCTCCATTTCTACATTTGAAGGACGTAATTCTAGTTTGATTGTTCGCTTCTTTTAGCCCTTTGAAGATAATTTGCTAGCCAATATTCTTGTGGGTAATCTTTTTCCCCTGCCTTTTAGATATCGGTCTTGGTGATCTGCAGTTTCACTACAGTGTATCAAGGTGTGGATTTCTCTTTCTTTATCCTGCTCCAATCACTGATATTTTTCAACAAGCTGGGAAGTTTTGCAGCACTGTCTTTGTGAATACTGCCTGGCCCCATTTCCTCTGTCCTCCTATTCTGGAACGGTTCACATCAGTTCATAACTTCGACCTTCTCTTCACATCTTCCTCTCCGTCCCTTCACTGAGCTCTGAAACATCTCTTCTGATCTTTTCTTCTAGTTGGTTCACCTCGCTCTATCCAGTCATTTCCGTTCTGTTGTTTAACCTCCAGGTTGTGTTTCTAAATGTCAATTATTTTATGTTACAACTGTTTCGTCCATCTCTTATTCATTATGCTCTCACTCCCTCTATTTCTGTGAGTGTATTAAACTTCAGATTCTGTGTATGAGGTTTTCCATATCCAGTTTTTGTGGTTCGTATTCTGCAGCTGATGATTTCTGATGGACTGAGGTAACTGGTTTTCCTGTTGAGGTGGTGGTTTATATTTGGGAGTTCTTTAATGCCTGAGAGCTATTTAAAATGCTGTCCTGAGAATCTCTGTCTGCCTTAGCTTGTCATCAGGTCACTACAGTGTTGGCCTCGAGGTTTTGGGGCCATGCTGTTGTGTGAGGCCCAGCACCAGAAACCCTTGAGCACCCATCTGGGCTGTGTCAACTCCCAGGGAGGCTCTTCTTCCCATTCAGCCAAGACCAAAGGCTAGATTGGGCAGTCTCCTTCCACGGGGCAGGTTTTCACCTTAAGTTTAGTGCACTGGGAATGTTGCCTTTGGGCCCAGGTTTATGTGTGTGGTGGTGATGAGGGGTCTCCAGCCCAACCTCCCACCCTGCTTGAGCCCCAGGCTTCTCACAGGTGGGCCCAGTCCATCACAGCCCAGCAGTAGAGCGGAAAACGCCTGGCAATTTACCATGGTTGACCTAGGCTTTCTTAGAGGTCATCCATGGTTAAAAACTTCGGGGGTTTTACACTTTACCCATCATTTTGGATATTCCATACTGAGAAGAGTTTCTCTGCACAGCTAACCAGTCAGACAGAAACATTAGAAGCGAGTGTTGCCTCTGTGTCCGTTGAAATGACTGTATGGTTTTCTCCATTAATCTGTTTGTGAGTGGTGTTACTGCATTTTCCAGGAGTAGCTTCTCCTTGAGTTCTCAGGATAAATCCGGTTTGTTCTTAATGTATTGTCTCTTTTACTTTTTTGAAAACATATCACTGGACTTGATTTGTAATTCTTTCATTTAGGATCTTTGTGTATCTGTTCATAAATGATCGTTTTATGAATTGTTTCTCTAGTTTGTGCAATGAAAATTATATCAGCCTCATAAAATGAGTTGAAAGCGATTTTCCCTTAGCATTTTGAAGATATTATCTTCTTCCAGAAGATATTATCTTGCTGATAGAAATCTGCTTTCAATCTGAATGTCATTCTTTTATCTTTGGTGTCCTTTAAGATTTTCTCTTTGACTTTGCTCTTATTCCATTTCACATGAGTACTGTCTAGGTTTGTATTCTTTCTTACTCCCTACTTAGGAATTGGTGTGTTCCTTCAAACCATGGGCTCACCATACCTTCAGTTTTAGAAAATTATCAGCCATTATTTCTTTCTACCTGTTGCCATGTATCCATTTCTCATTCCCTCCTGAGATTTCTACCAGCTTATGTTGGAACTTCTCGTTGAATCCTTTGTGTCTCAGCTTCTCTTTTATATTTCCATTTCTTTATGTCTCAGTGTTGTGCTCTGGACTGTTTCCCCAGTTCCATCTTCTGAGTCACTAAGTTTCTCTGCAGCTGTGTTCATTCTGTTGTTAAGCCAGCCATTGACTTTTTCATACCCATGACCGCTTCTGTCATTTCTAGAATGTCTGTATGGTTCTCTTTCAAATATGCCTTTTTAAAAATAATTTCCTGTCCTTGCCTTAGAGAGTCTTCCTTCATTTCTTTGACTGTTTTAAACATACATATGCTATTATATCTTTCTAGCTATTCTTTTTTTCCTGTAGTTTGTGGGAGTGAGTTCTGCTGTGGCTCTCATGCCAGTTGGCTCCACTTCTGATTTGTGGGTTTAGCCTGTCCCGTAAGGCCTGTCTTGCGGGGATGCCCTAATGGGCAGGTTTGCATTTGCGTTGGTTTGGGTGTCTCTTGGGTTGCCATGGTTTTCAGTCAACTTTTCTGTGAATTTCTCAGCTTAGGGCTTCTGCACCATATGGGTAGTATGAAGTTACTTTCTAATTTCTTTTAATTTCTTACTGGATGGCTTTCCTACCCATGGCCCTGGACAAGAGACAGCTTCCTCATACCTTGCCTTTCCTCACAGATGGTCTTAGTCCCCATCTCCCCGATGGGATAGAGCCTCATGGCTGCTGGATGATGCAGGCAGCTCAGCCCTGCTGCCTCCTCACTTGGACATCAAAGCCCAGCCCCTAAGGCCTGCATCCTGTTTCAGCAGCTCTAGTTGGCTTCTCACTCAAACTCTTTGTTTGACTTTGTGTTCTTCCTTTGACTCTTATATATCTGGACTGTTTCTCTTGTGCTCGCGTAAGTACATGTGTATGGGTAAGGTTGTGGGGACAGGGGGTAGATTTTATGTGGGTTTAAAATGAGAACAGGACCTCCCTAGGGCAGTTCAGCCTTGCTCATGGACCAGAGATCCAGCCCTGAGCGTGTGTTCTGTCTTCCTGCCTGACCCCTGTACTCCATACCATGTGACCTCATGCTCTGCCTGGAAGGCCCCTCAGTTCCTCTTTGAGCTCTTGCCTTCCCTTCCCACCAAGCTCTTTCACCTTTGCAAGGCCCTGTGTGCCTTTCCTTGGCTGGAAGTGTGTCCACCCCAGGGCCGCTGATGCTGTCACTCACGCATTCTCTATTTTCTCAGGCTCGGGGGCCCCAGTTCCTGCCCCTGACCTCTTAATGCAGATCAAGCAAGAAGGTGAGCTCCAGCTCCAGGAGCAGCAGGCTCTGGGTGTGGAGGCATGGGCAGCCGGACAGCCAGATATCGGGGAGGAGCCGTGGGGCCTCAGCCAGCTTGACTCTGGAGCAGGAGACGTCTCTACCGATGCTGCCTCTGGTGAGTGGCCAAGGCTGCGAGCAGACAGCAGGAACCAGATGTAGAGACTGAGGGCAAGGCCTGGGAGGAGGAGTTCCTGGAAGCATCGTGGTGGGGCTGCAGGCTCTGGAACATCTTGCCTGGCTAGTTTAGGTTTCCCACCTCGTGGCAGGGGTTGCTCCGGATGACATCTTGCGAGTCCCTCTTGGCTCCGAGATGCTCTCGTCCTGGTATTTCTCTGCTTCACTCTCACCAGCCATACCCCTGTTCTTCTTGCCCAAGCACTGAGCATTTCAATCACCAGCTGCCTCCTAAGAGGGGCTATATGGAGGTAGAGAACAAACTTAGGGTTTCCAAGGGGGTAGGGACGGGGAGATGGGCTGAACGGGGAGATCGGGAATGACATGTATACACTATGTATAATAGACAGCTAATGAGAGCGTACTGTGCAGCACAGGGAACTCTACTCAGTGATCTGTGGTGACCTAAATGGGAAGGAAATCCGAAAAAGACAGAATATGTGTACAGGTATAACTGACTCACTGCTAACAGCAGAAACTAACACAACATGGTAAAGTAACTGTACTTCAAAAAAAAGAAAAAAGTGGGGGAGGGGGCTGTATGACTAGAGTCAGCGACATCTGCGTTTCCTGGTGCCTCAGAGAAGGGGGCAAAAACTGGTTCAGGAGAGGTGGGGCCATGATGCTCGGGCGGGAAAGCTGCCGCTGGTGGGGACCCCGGGCGCCTGCCTCCCCGTTCTTTCCCTGACCCGCCCCCCCCCCCACCCCCGCTCTCTCTTCCCTGCAGGCGTCCACGCCAACTTCTCAACCACTATCCCGCCCACCTCCTGGCAGGCCGACCTCCCTCCCCACCACCCCTCCTCCGCCTGCTCAGACGGGACGCTGAAACTCAGCACGGCCGCCTCCACAGAAGGTACGGGGCATGGCGGGAGGACTGAAGGCGGGAGGAACGGAAGTGCTCGTGGGGACCGGAAGTGCTCATGTCTGCCTCTGAGGCGCCCGACCCGCCAGCCAGGAGGCGTTTAGGGGCCAGTGATGCGAGAACTCTGTGCAGTCTGGCCTTTCTCTCCTTCCAAATTCTTAGACTTGAACAGCCTTTCTTGAGAATGTCCATGTTTCCCACAGTTCCTTTCTTGTATTATTAACCAGTCAGTCCTGACAAGCTGATGATCCCTTGAGAGAATATATACCTCTTGCCCAGACTCAGCAATCCTGGCCCCTCTCTGGCCTGGAAAAGCCAAACCCAACCGGAACCAATTCTTAGGTATTAGCACTACCAAAGACAGAGGTCCACCAGCTCAAATTGGAAAGAACTGCCATCAGTTCAGTTCAGTCACTCAGTCGTGTCCGACTCTTTGCAACCCCATGGACTGCAGCACACTAGGCTTCCCTGTCCCTCACCAACTCCCGGAGCTTACTCAAACTCATATCCATCCAGTCGGTGATGTCATCCAACCTTCTCATCCTCTGTCTACCCTTCTCCTCCTGCCTTCAATCTTATCCAGCATCAGGGTCTTTTCAAATGAGTCTTTTCAAAAGAACTGCCATATTTATGTATTAGTTTTCTGTTCTGTTTTGAAAACCAGTTAGCTGTTACTTCAATAATTTCTGTCATATTTTAACACCCCCAAATTGTGCTAAAAGCCTAGATCTCTGATATAAAACTTGAAAGTGTGAAATTCAAGTACATTTAAGTAAAATCAAACATTACTATTTCATGAATATTTTTATCATTAGCTAGCTGGCTGCATTTACTGAATGCTTGCTGCATGCAAAAACAGCATGCTCAGTGCTTTCACGTGTGCTGCCTGGTTTAGTCTTCATGTAACCCTGTGGAAAAGGGTATTCACAGAGGAACTTGCCTGAAGTTGCAGCTGCTCTGTGGGGAGCCAGGGTCCAGTCTCAGATGTGCCTGAGCCCAGCTCTGTGGATTGCCACCAGTGGTCTGAGTTCCTTCCTTGGAATAGCTTCATGATTAGCCTTACCAGCCAAACTGAAAATGGGAAGTGATGGGGAGATACAATGGTTCCTTACCTGTGGTGAAGGCTCTAGAACAAGGTGAGCAGATATGATGGTTGGTTTACCTGTAGAGAAAGTTCTGAAACATGATGTCCTCACCCACAGTTTGAGGCAGTTGCCTGACCACCTTGGGCACCTCTGCTCAACTGGATCCTGAGGCTTGGATACTAGGGCTCAGAGTGGCCTTGGTGGGCTGAATATCCAGATGAAAGTATCAGATCTTCCCTTTCTAAGCAGGAAGGGGAACAAAATGATACCTGTTCTTTCTCTCTTTCTCAGCAGATGTAAAAATTGTGATAAAAACAGAAGTCCAAGAAGAAGAGGTGGTGGCCACACCAGTGCACCCTACTGACCTAGAAGCCCATGGGACACTGTTTGGACCAGCCCAGGCCACGAGGTTCTTCCCTAGTCCTGTCCAGGAAGGAGCCTGGGAGAGCCAGGGCAGCTCATTCCCCAGCCAGGACCCCGTGCTGGGGCTGAGAGAGCCCGCCCGGCCAGAGCGTGACCTAGGGGATCCCACCCCCGCAGTGACCCAGGATGAGACCCCTCCAGGGGACTGGCTCTTCGGGGGGGTCCGGTGGGGCTGGAATTTCAGGTGTAAGCCTCCTGCAGGCCTCAACCCAAGGACCGGGCCCGAGGGGCTGCCCTTCTCCTCCTCCGACAATGGAGAGGCCGTGCTGGACCCCAGCCAGGCCCCGAGACCCTTCAATGACCCCTGTAAATACCCCGGCCGGACCAAAGGCTTCGGCCACAAGCCGGGTCTGAAGAAGCACCCGGCAGCCCCCCCAGGGGGGCGGCCATTCACGTGCGCCACGTGCGGGAAGAGCTTCCAGCTGCAGGTCAGCCTGAGCGCGCACCAGCGCAGCTGCGGGGGCCAACCCGATGGGGTGCCCGGGGCCGCGGGCAGCGCGCGGGACGGCAGCGGCCTGCGGTGTGGCGAGTGCGGCCGCTGCTTCACGCGGCCAGCGCACCTCATCCGGCACCGCATGCTGCACACAGGCGAGCGGCCCTTCCCCTGCACCGAGTGCGAGAAGCGCTTTACCGAGCGCTCCAAGCTCATCGACCACTACCGCACGCACACGGGCGTGCGGCCCTTCACCTGCACAGTGTGCGGCAAGAGCTTCATCCGCAAGGACCACCTCCGCAAGCACCAGCGCAACCATGCGGCGGGCGCCAAGCCGGCCCGGGGACAGCCCCTGCCGCCGCTGCCCGCCGCGCCCCCCGACCCCTTCAAGAGCCCCGCCGCCAAAGGACCCTTGGCCCCCACGGACCTCGTGACTGACTGGACTTGTGGCCTGAGTGTCCTGGGACCCACCGATGGTGGGGACCTCTGAGCCCTGCGCGGCCGCCCAGCCCTCAGGCCCCCGCAGGCCCCGGTGTAAAGAGTCGCCTCTCCAGACGGCTGGGCGGCGTGCGCAAAGCCTCGAAGCCAGACGGATGGAGCCTGGAGGGGAGACCAGATTCCCATTTGCCGAAATGCTCACCGGAGCAGGAGAAACTCCCAGACGGCCCAGCTTCCACCTCTAAACAAAGTAGAATTCTCTGATTGTGAAACTGAGCAGCATAGAATCTTAAGTAATTTAATTACGAAACTTTTTTTTAATTCTTGAAAGACAAAGCTGGAAAATAGTAGTAGCACCAGTTTAAACTTTAACAGTGTACCTTTGGTTTCTGGATTGCGTGTGTGTTGTGGGCTGTGTCCTTACGGAATCTTGACAGAGCCGCCGGGAGGTTGGCTGGCCGGGGATGCAGGCGAGGAGGCACTCGGACCTTCCTGGCCCCAGTGACCCCCGGGGGACGGGCCGGTTTCAGCGCGCACACAGCCCCAGGGGAGTGGAGGTCCGGCTCTGCCCGGGGCTAGCAGGGCGCCGTGGACGTCCAGCCGCAGCTCGGGCGCGAGGAGGACTGAGCCGGAGCGCCCTGCGTCTCCCAGCACCTGTAAAGGCCCCCTGCACAAGTGCCAGCCCTGTGGTGGGCACCTGCCACTCCAAGGCCCTGGGACGCACGTGACTCCGGGCCTCGTGATAGAGGGCTGTCTGAAGACACTAGTAGGGCTGCAGAGGTGAGGCGCGGGGTAGGGGGCGGCGGGAGCAGAGCCGGCCACAGAGCCAGGGCTGCCCACCACCCCGCCACGGGGAATGCTGCCCTCTGCTCCAGCCCGAGGCCCGCTTCCTTTTTTCGTGTGGTGTCTTCTCCCTGTCCAAATGCTTCTGCTCCAAATCTCATTTGATTGTTCCTGTGACCTAGTGAAGCACCCGGAGGAGCATCCTTTCCCGTAAGAGAAGAGGCAGAAAGTTAACTCTGAGGAGGGACTCAGCTCAACCTCGCGCACCCCCCTCTCCGTGTGCACAGTGAGTGCAGACAGCTGGCAAGAGCCTGGGGTCAGATGGGTCGGCGCACGGCTCATCCTCCTGGGCCAGCAGTCTGGGGTGGACAGCTTTTCACGCTGCCCTCTTAAAAGATTTGACCCCTAACTGCCCAAGCCAGAAGTGGTCAGGCCTCCTCACACTTCAGCTGAGAGCTGCGGCCTCTGTGACGGGTGGTTGCGCTTTCTTTCCCTCCCACCCCAGGGGCCAGGGCAGGGCTTGCTCGCCCCCTGGCTGGCATCTTAAAAGAAGGTGGAATCAGAAATGAGCTCAGGTTTCTTGATCCCACCCGAACGCTGTCCCTGCCACACAAGTATCCATTCCTGTTTTGTTGAGGCAGATGCTGGTTCTTTGACCCCACCGGGATCTCCTTTCCCTGAGGACGGGGAGACCACGGCTCCTGTTCATTCAGCTCCCTTGTGTGTACTTTTATTAGGCAATAGACTAGTTAAGAAAATTGTTTCTATGTACTGTATATTTTGTACCTGTTTACACTTCTAATATTGATATAACTGATATTTTGAAAAAAACAAATGAAGAGGAGACATCCTGTTAAAAATAAAACCTAACCAGCACCGAGGTGGTTTGGTGGGTTCCATTCTTAAACCTGGTCTTTGGCGCTGGTGCCTCTGCACGCATCACCCACGGTCAACTTCTGTACCCTCCTTCTGCTCAGGGTCGCTGGGCCCAGGGAGGCGACTGTTTCTGAGAGCTGGGATGGGAGAATCCAGAGAAGTTTGACTTTATGGTGATAAAACTGACATCCGAGAGAAAATAAAGCCACATCCAGTCCGTTTGCTTCAGGATATAGTCATGGTTTTTGTCATTGAGTCTAATATAATATGGTACCATGTACATGAAGATATGAAGAAAAAAAAATTGCAGGATATCAAAAAAAAAAAAAGAAACCAAGCTGGATGTTTTCTCTTTGCATCTTTTCTTGGCTGGGCAGAGGCGAGGAAAGGATCCTGGGTGCCTGTAGTGGCCGTAACCCTGATCTTGGAGTGAAGTCTAACTGATGGACTTGAGCCAGGCTGGCTGACACCCATATTCCCACCAACCAGAGTTGACAGTTGTTAGCAATCCTATCTCATGTTTTGGTTACACTCTCTCTTTTTTTTTTAAGGAAACGAAAAGATAAAAAAAATCCCCCTGTTTGTCACCAAGGGTATGGGAGGCAGAGAAGGAAGGGGAGTGGAAGTCATCTAGACCCGTGGTGAGATGGTGGGAACAGGCCATGGCGTCTCTTTCCTCCTTAGCAGCTCTGACCTGTCTCCTGTGCTTCTGGCCCACCCTGGCCCCCGCTGGCCATGTCTCAAGTGCTTGGAAGTCAACCGGGACACTTCTGGTGTCTGCCCAGCTCGAGGTGCCTCTCTTCCACCACCACGCCCTCACCCATCTTCACAGTGTCCTCATATCCCCCAACCTACATGCTGCGTGCCTGTTATGCTACAACCCCATGGCTCACGAATGGACGACTCCTACGTTCTGGCTTGGGTTCAGTCTCCAAACAGACGGCTTGGGAGGAAAGGGTTTAGGTAGTGTGGAGGGGAGATGGAGTTAGTTCAGTCTCAGACATCCAGAAGGGGGCACTAAGTTAGGGAGACCAGACACACTGTGGAATGGAGGCCACCAGCATGACTCCCAAAGGATTCCTGGGAACCCTTCCTCTGCCACTACTCTAGGAATCCCACTGAGGCCCAAGCACAGCGGTCTTTATGTATTAGTTTCCTATTGCTGCTTTAACAAATTACCGCAGACTTTGTGGCGTGACCTAACATCAATGGCTTAAACCATTTCTGGAGGTCAGAATTCCAAAATGAGTCTCATGGAGCTAAAATCAAGGGCTGAATTCCTTCTGGAGACTAGAAGAGAATCCATTTCCTCACCTTTTCCAGCTGCTAGAGGCTACCTGCATTCCTTGGCTCATGGCCCCTTCATCTTCAAAGGGAATCAGTCCAACTTCTGCTTCTATCATCACATTTCTTTTTGACTTGGATCCTCTTGCCTCCCTCTCATACAGCCTCTTGCAATTTCCTTGGGCCTGCCCAGATAATCAGAAATGAGCTCTCCATCCAAAGATCCTAATGCAGTTATATCTGCAAAGTCCCTTTTGCCATACTATAAGGCCACACAGCCACAGGTTCTGGGAATTAGGGTGTGGACAGCTTCCCAGATCCCAGGACAACCCCCAGCACCTCTTCTCAGTTCAGTTCCATTCAGTTGCTCAGTTGTATCCGGCTGTTTGTGACCCCATGAATCACAACACGCCAGGCCTCCCTGTCCATCACCAACTCCTGGAGTTCACCCATACTCATGTGCATCGAGTCAGTGATGCCATCCAGCCATCTCATCCTCTATTGTCCCCTTCTCCTGGCCCCAATACCTCCCAGCATCAGAGCCTTTTCCAGTGAGTCAACTCTTCGCATGAGGTGGCCAAAGTACTGGAGTTTCAACCTCAGCATCAGTCCTTCCAATGAACACCCAGGACTAGTCTCGTTTAGGATGGACTGGTTGGATTTCCTTGCAGTCCAAGGGACTTGCAAGAGTCTTCTCCAACACCACAGTTCAAAAGCATCAATTCTTCGGTGCTTAGCTTTCTTCACAGTCCAACTCTCACATCCATACATGACCACAGGAAAAACCATAGCCTTAACTAGACGGACCTTTGTTGGCAAAGCAATATCTCTGCTTTTGAATATGCTATCTAGGTTGGTCATAACTTTCCTTCCAAGGAGTAGGTGTCTTTTAATTTCATGGCTGCAATCACCATCTGCAGTGATGTTGGAGCCAAAAAAAATAAAGTCTCACACTGTTTCCACTGTTTCCCCATCTATTTCCCATGAGGTGATGAGCCAGATGCCATGATCTTAGTTTTCTGAATGTTGAGCTTTAAGCCAACTTTTTCACTCTCCTCTTTCACTTTCATGAAGAAGCTTTTTAGTTCCTCTTCACTTTCTGCCATAAGGGTGGTGTCATCTGCATATCTGAGGTTATTGATATTTCTCCTGGCAATCTTGATTCCAGCTTGTGCTTCTTCCAACCCAGCATTTCTCATGACGTACTCCATATAAGTTAAATAAGCAGGGTGACAATATACAGCCTTGACGTATTCTTTTTCCTATTTGGAACCAGTCTGTTGTTCCATGTTCAGTTCTAACTGTTGCTTCCTGACCTGAATATAGGTTTCTCAAGAGGCAGATCAGGTGGTCTGGTATTCCCATCTCTTGAAGAATTTTCCATAGTTTATTGTGATCCTCACAGTCAAAGGCTTTGGCACAGTCAATAAAGCAGAAATAGATGTTTTTCTGGAACTCTCTTGCTTTTTCCCTGATCCAGCGGATGTTGGCAATTTGATCTCTGGTTCCTCTGTCTTTCCTAAAAACCAGCTTGACCATCTGGAATTTCATGGTTCAGGTATTGCTGAAGCCTGGCTTGGAGAATTTTGAGCATTACTTTACTAGTGTGTGATGAGATGAGTGCCATTGTGCGGTAGTTTGAGCATTCTTTGGCACTGCCTTTCTGTGGGATTGGAATGAAAACTGACCTTTTCCAGTCCTGTGGCCACTGCTGAGTTTTCCAAACTTGCTGGCATATTGAGTGCAGCACTTTCACAGCATCATCTTTCAGGATTTGAAATAGCTCAACTGGAATTCCATCACCTCCACTAGCTTTGTTCATAGTGATGCTTTCTAAGGCCCACTTGACTTCACATTCCAGGATGTCTGGCTCTAAGTGAGTGATCATACCATCGTGATTATCTGGGTTGTGAAGATCTTTTTTATTTTTCTGTGTATTCTCGCCATCTCTTCTTAATATCTTCTGCTTCTGTTAGGTCCATACCATTTCTGTCCCTTATCAAGCCCATCTTTGCATGAAATGTATGAACAGTATGAAAAGGCAAAATGATAGGATACTGAAAGAGGAACTCCCCAGGTCAGTAGGTGCCCAATATGCTACTGGAGATCAGTGGAGAAATAACTCCAGAAAGAATGAAGGGAAGGAGCCAAGGCAAAAACAACACCCAGTTGTGGATGTGACTGGTAATAGAAGCAATGTCTAATGCTGTAAAGAGCAATATTGCATAGGAACCTGGAATGTCAGGTCCATGAATCAAGACAAATTGGAAGTGGTCAAACAGGAGATGGCAAGAGTGAACGACGATATTCTAGGAATCAGTGAACTAAAATGGACTGGAATGGGTGAATTTAACTCAGATGACCATTATATCTACTACTGGGGGCAGGAATCCCTTAGAAAAAATGGAGTAGCCATCGTGATCAACAAAAGAGTCCAAAATGCAGTACTTGGATGCAATATCAAAAACAACAAAATGATCTGTTCATTTCCAAGGCAAACCATTCAATATCACAGTAATCCAAGCCTATGACTCAACCTGTAATGCTGAAGAAGCTGAAGTTGAATGGTTCTATGAAGACCTACAAGACCTTTTAGAACTAACACCCCCAAAAGATGCCCTTTTCTTTATAGGGGACTGGAATGCAAAAGTAGGAAATCAAGAAACACCTGGAGTAACAGGCAAATTTGGCCTTGGAATATGGAATGAAGCAGGGCAAAGGCTAATAGAGTTTTGCCAAGAGAACACACTGGTCATAGCAAACACCCTCTTCCAACAACACAAGAGAAGACTCTACACATGGACATTACCAGATGGTCAAACCAAAATCAGATTGATTATATTCTTTGCAGCCAAAAATGGAGAAGCTCTATACAGTCAGCAAAAACAAGACCAGGAGCTGACTATGGCTCAGATCATGAGCTTCTTATTGCCAAATTCAGACTTAAATTGAAGAAAGTAGGGAAAACCACTAGACCATTCAGGTATGACCTAAATCAAATCCCTTATGATTATACAGTGGAAGTGAGAAATAGATTTAAGGGCCCAGATCTGATAGATAGAGTGCCTGATGAACTATGGAATGAGGTTCGTGACATTGTACAGGAGACAGGAATCAAGACCCTAGCCAAGAAAAAGAAATGCATAAAAGCAAAATGGCTGTCTGGGGAGCCCTTACAAATAGCTGTGAAAAGAAGAAAAGTGAAAAGCAAAGGGGAAAAGGAAAGATATAAGCATCTGAATGCAGAGTTCCAAAGAAAAGCAAGGAGAGATAAGAAAGCCTTCCTCAGCGATCAGTGCAAAGAAATAGAGGAAAACGACAGAATGGGAAAGACTAGAGATCTCTTCAAGAAAATTAGAGATACCAAGGGAACATTTCATGCACCTCCCCTAGGCTAGGCCAAATCCTCCTGGGATGCTCAGGTGTGTTCTGACACTGAAATAACGTGCCAAAGTGAGAACGTTTGAGATTCATCATCCCCAGTCATTCCTTCATCCTGGCCACCCTCTGTTCCCCATCAAAAGGTACCCATCTGCTGCCTGCCTCCTGTTGACATCTTTCTTTACCTTCATCTTTCTACAACTTTGTTCTCATTCCTGTGCTTCCAAAAATGGTCCGCCTCCCGTCCGACTCTCCATTAAGCAGTAGTGCCACACCACTGTCATGTTTACAGGCAGACTGAGGGCAAGGGGGGTCAGCTGCACCTTAACCACTTCAACAGCGCCCAGATCCTTGGAGACTGCGCTGGCTGCGTGTAGCCATTACTCTTTTATGTCTCCCTCCTGGGGAAGATGTCCCCTCCTCTAAAGTTCCTGTCACCTTGTCTCTTTTTCTCTGTTTATCAGTCTTTCTTCCACATCAGTGAAGGCTTGCCAGAAGTCCTTCTGGGCAAGTCTGTGATTCTGACCCCATCCTGCATTGCTGCTTCCCTCACATAGATGCAGGGTGACCTTTCTAACTGGGAGATGTGATCCCTCTCATTCCAAGTTAAAGTCCTCCAGGGACTCCACCACCTGCATTAAGAATCTAAACTTCAGTGCAGCAACTCAGGTGGCTCCTTCCCTGCCCCACCTCCGGCAGCTCCCCTTGCATCTGACCTTGTAGGTGAACCCACCTGCCCTTCCCAGAGCATCATGCTGTTCCTAATCTCTGCAAGTGCTGCTCCCCCTGCAGACCATGTCCTCCCTCCCTTTGCCCCACCGCCCTCATCCACCTGGTGTATCCCTTCTTACCCCTCAGATCATGGTGTCACCCAGCCTTCCCCAGTCTCTGCAGGTGGGATTAATGCCTCCCCTGTTTTCCATAGACACTTGCTCAGACACCATCTGTCATTTCATTGGACTGTCTCCATATCATGTGTTCCTGGAAACAGTATAAAGGTAAATTGTGTAAAAATGAAGCAATAAAATGATGCAACCAACAAGGGGGTAATTTCCAAACTATGCAAGCAGTTCATACAGTTCAATAAAGATAAAAATAAAACCCAATGAAAAAATGGGCAGAAGAGCTAAGTAGACATTTCTCCAAAGAAGATATACAGATGGCCAACAATCACATGAAAAGATGCTCAACATCACTAATCATTAGAGAATGCAAATCAGAACAGTAATGTGGTACTACCTCATACCAGTCAAAATGCCCTCATCAAAAAGTCTACAAATAATAAATTTTGGAAATAGTCTGGAGAAAAAAGAACCCTCCGATGCTGTTGGTGGGAATATAAACTGGTCAGTCACTATGGAAAACAGTATGGAAGTTCCTTAAAAAAAACTAAAAATAGGCTTACCATATGATTCAGCAATCCCATTCCTAAGCATATATCCAGAAAATACAAAAAGTCTAATTTGAAAAGATACAAGTACTGCACCATTCATAGCAGCACTATTTATAATAGCCAAGACATGGAAACAACCCAGATGCCCATAAACAGATGATTGGTTTAAAAAGCTGTGTTATACATACACAATGGAATATTACTCAGCAAGAGGAGAAGGGGGCAACAGAGGATGAGACAGTTGGATGGCATCACTGACTCAGTGGACATGAGTTTGAGCAAACTCTGGGAGACAGTGAAAGACAGGGAAGCCTGGCATGCTGCAGCCCATGGGATCACAAAGAGACATGACTTAGTGACCGAACAACAACAACAATAAAAAACAATGAAATATTGCCATATGCAGCAACATGGATGGACCTAGAGATTATCACACTAATCAGAGAAAGACATACACCGTATGATATCGCTTATATGTGGAATCTAAAAAAAAATGATACCAGTGAACTTATTTACAAAACAGAAGTAGAGTCACAGACATACAAAACAAACTAACAGTTACCAAAGGGGGAAAGGTGAAGAGAGAGAAAGTACGAGTATGGGATTAACAGATACACGCTACTATACATAATCAGTTCAGTTCACTTCAGTTCAGTCCCTCAGTCGTATCTGACTCTTTGCGAACCCACAAATCGCAGCACACCAGGCCTCCCTGTCCATCACCAACTCCCAGAGTTTACCCAAACTCATGTGCATTGAGTCGGTGATGCCATCCAGCCATCTCATCCTCTGTCGTCCCCTTCTCCTCCTGCCTCCAATCCCTCCCAGCATTAGGGTCTTTTCCAATGAGTCAACTCTTCTCATGAGGTGGCCAAAGTACTGGAGTTTCAGCCTCAGCATCAGTCCTTCCAACGAACACCCAGGACTGGTCTCCTTTAGAATGGACTGGTTGGATCTCCTTGCAGTCCAAGGGACTTGCAAGAGTCTTCTCCAGCACCACAGTTCAAAAGCATCAATTCTTCAGCACTTAGCTTTCTTCACAGTCCAACTCTCACATCCATACATGACCACTGGAAAAACCATAGCCTTGACTAGAGGGACCTTTGTTGCAAAAGGTCAGTTTTCATTCCAATCCCAAAGAAAGGCAATGCCAAAAAATGCTCAAACTACCACACAATGGCACTCATCTCACACGCTAATAAAGTCACGCTCAAAACTCTCCAAGCCAGGCTTCGGCAATACCTGAACCGTAAACTTACAGATGGTCAAGCTGGTTTTAGGAAAGACAGAGGAACCAGAGAACAAATTGCCAACATCCGTTGGATCATCAAAAAAGCAAGAGAGTTCCAGAAAAACATCTATTTCTGCTTTATTGACTATGCCAAAGCCCTTGACTGTGTGGATCACAATCAACTGTGGAAAATTCTGAAAGAGATGGGAATACCAGACCACCTGACCTGCCTCTTGAGAAACCTATATTCAGGTCAGGAAGCAACAGTTAGAACTGGACATGGAACAACAGACTGGTTCCAAATAGGAAAAGGAGTACGTCAAGGCTGTATATTGTCACCCTGTTTATTTAACTTATATGCAGGGTGCATCATGAGAAATGCTAGGCTGGAAGAAGCTACAAGCTGGAATCAAGATTGCCAGGAGAAATATCAATAACCTCAGATATGCAGATGACACCACCCTTATGGCAGAAAGTGAAGAGGAACTAAAAAGCCTCTGGATGCAAGTGAAAGAGGAGAGTGAAAAAGTTGGCTTAAAGCTCAACATTCAGAAAACGAAGATCATGGCATCTGGTCCCATCACTCTATGGGAAATAGATGGGGAAACAGTGGAAACAGTGTCAGACTTTAATTTGGGGGGCTCCAAAATCACTGCAGATGGTGACTGCAGCCATGAAATTAAAAGATGCTTACTCCTTGGAAGGAAAGTTATGACCAACCTCGATAGCATATTGAAAAGCAGAGATATTAATATATATAATACAGATGAGCAAATACAATTTACTATATAGCAAAGAGAACTATATTCAATATCTTATAATAACCTATAATAGAAAAAAATCTGAATCACTTTGCTGTCACCTGAAACTAACACAATACGGTAAATCAACTATACTACAATTAAAAAAAAAAAAGAAGCAATAGATTTACAAGTCATAAGGAAGATTTTATTCCCTGACAGTTGTAAAACAAAGTTCCTGATTTGTATATCAAATTTCTTTTCACCCTGAGTATTGTACAATTTATACGTGATTATTTAAAAATCTTAAAAGCACAATTTAGACTTAAAGCTCAGCATTCAGAAAATGAAGATCATGGCATCTAGTCCCATCACTTCAGGGGAAATAGATGGGGAAACAGTAGAAACAGTGTCAGACTTTATTTTTTTGGGCTCCAAAATCACTGCAGATGGTGACTGCAGCCATGAAATTAAAAGATGCTTACTCCTTGGAAGAAAAGTTATGACCAACCTAGATAGTATATTCAAAAGCAGAGACATTACTTTGCCGACTAAGGTCCGTCTAGTCAAGGCTATGGTTTTTCCTGTGGTCATGTATGGATGTGAGACTTGGACTGTGAAGAAAACTGAGGGCCAAAGAATTGATACGTTTGAACTGCGGTGTTGGAGAAGACTCTTGAGAGTCCCTTGGGCTGCAAGGAGATCCAACCAGTCCATTCTGAAGGAGATCAACCCTGGGATTTCTTTGGAAGGAATGATGCTAAAGCTGAAGCTCCAGTACTTTGGCCACCTCATGCAAAGAGTTGACTCACTGGAAAAGCCTCTGATGCTGGGAGAGATTGGGGACAGGAGGAGAAGGGGACAACCCAGGATGAGATGGCTGGATGGCATCACAGACTCAATGGACGTGAGTCTGAGTGAACTCCACGAGATGGTGATGGACAGGGAGGCCTGGCGTGCTGCCATTCATGGGGTCACAAAGAGTCAGACACGACTGAGCGACTGAACTGAACTGAACTGAGACATTAAGTATATATACTTAAATAATTTCTGTCTTAAGAAAGTTATTAGTCAGAAAGTAATAAATATAAAATACTGAGCACACTCCTGATACAAATACCTAGAAATTCCAGATGGGATATAATAAATGTAATTTCAAATAGAGAGCTAATATAAAAAGGAATAAAGGGAAATCATATTGTGCCAGAAATGAAGATAAAAGAGAGCAGCCATGTTGGAAGCCTGAGAGTAGCGGCCGTAGGTACCTGGAGTGGGGGTGGAGAGAAGAGTAAATAGGCCTGGGCCCCTCAAGGTGAGAAGTTGGAGCTTACACCTCCAGATAAAGTCCCCTCAAGGCCTCATCTTCAGAAAATGTATGGATCAGAAAAAAATGCATCCTAACCCAAAAAGACAACATGTTATTTTGGGCCTTAGAAAGTGGGTGCTGAGACATAGTTTGAAGTACAAGAGAATTATCGGAGAATGATGCCTATCAAGGTAAAAGGAGGAGGAAACGGGGTTTTGCAGGCAACATCTCAGACCAGGACACAGATCCAGCATCTGTGAAAGGAAAGTGAAGAAGCAGTTTTGGGCAGCAGGAATAGACCATGAGGCAGCCTTGACAAAGTTTCAGCCCACAGAACAAAGGATTCTAGAGCAAATATTGCCCATTAGAGGAGTCCTGTGTTGGGCAGAAATGATGCTTTCGAACTGTGATGTTGGAGAAGATTCTTGAGAGACCCCTGGATGGCAAAGAGATCAAACCAGTCAATCCTAAAGGAAATCAGTCCTGAATATTCATTGTAAGGACTGATGCTGAAGCTGAAGCTCCAATACTTTGACCATATGTTGCCAACAGCCGACTCATCGGAATATACCTTGATTCTGGGAAAGATTGAAGGCAGGAGAAGGGGACAACAGAGGACAAGATGGTTAGATGGCATCATCAATTCAATGGACATGAGTTTGAGCAAACTCCAGAAGATGGTGAAGGGCAGGGAAGTCTGGCATGCTGCAGGCCATGAGCCATGACTGAGTGACTGAACAACAACATTAGTAACTGGTCAGTTAACTGCACTTCTTATAGCTGAATAGTAAGTAAGCTCTTGAACAGAGATCTCAGTGGCATGACTCCATGGCTGCCAGAGATGACAAAAGGCTTTCTATCTCAAGCTAAGCTCTGAGCTTAGCTGATGGTTGGATGGCATCATCGACTCAATGGACATGAGTCTGAGTAAACTCAGGGAGTTGGTGATGGACAGGGAGGCCTGGTGTGCTGCAGTCCATGGGGTCACAAAGAGTTGGACACAACTGAGCAACTGAACTGAACTGAACTAAAGCTCTGAGTGATGGTAACGGATGGGGCGATATCTTCCTTGAGAATCCAAAACCACAGCTAGTACATTATGGAGACTGGGATTCAGGTTTATATTACCCTCAGGGCTGATAAATTGACATTAAAATTGGACCTAGGCCAGTGAAAGCACTTGAGGTTTCTGGCTGAAAGAAAGAAAAAGAGGAGGAAACTACCCCACAGTCCAGACCACAAACCTGGCTCAATATAAGCTCACAATCAGAAATTCCAAAATCCACAAGGAAACAAAAGAGCAAGTGTAAGTATGCAAGAACTTGAATTTAGGTAAAATAATTCAAAATAGACTAGAATGTTACTATTTTTATACTTTATAAAAACTAAGGACAGGGAATTCACTGGCCACCCACTGGTTAGGACTCTGCACTTTCACTGCAGAGGATGCAGGTTCAATCCCTAATTGGGAAAATAAGATCCTGAAAGCTGTATAACTAAAAGTAAAGAAACTTCTTACATTGTTATCAAAAAAAAAAAAAAAACAAGGGCAAAAAGGAAGCAGCATAGAAAAAGCAAGGTTAATAGAAATCAACAAACCTTAAGAAAAAACAAGATACTGTTAAAAAGAAACATTTTAAAAAGAAAACAAGAGAAGAAAATAGAGCCACTGAAAACTGAAAAATCAATGGACTTGTTAAGGTTAAGCAGCATATCTAGACACAGATTGGAAGAATTAGTTAAATGAAAGATAGCTGAAGAAAGTACCCAGAATGAAAGCCAGATATAATGATGGACGGAAACACAGCATATGTTGAGAACACAGACTAGGAACATCTACCATACATCTATCAGATCAGATTTTCTCACCTAGAAAGAGATAATTGGGAAATTAGAAGGAAATAAATATTTTCAAGAGAATAACTAACATTCTTCAAGAATTAATGAAAGACATACATCCTCAAATCTAAGAGACACAAACGTAAATCCACATGTATAAACACTGTGGTGAAAAGAGAGCACCAAAAGCAAACCAGAAATCCTAAAAGCAGCCAGAGAAAAAGGCAGAGTGACATCAAAGAGAGAACTATTTATTAGATTGACAATAGGCTCTTCTATGATGAAAGCAGAGGTCAGAAGACAATGGACAAACACCTACAAGAGTGGTGAGGGAAAATAACTGTCAACCTAGATTTCACACCCTGATCAATTTATCACACACAAGCAAAGCCAAATAAAGACATTTTCGGAAGACAAAAATTGGAAATATACCATTTATAAAACCTCACTGAAAAACTACTGAGGACTATACTTTGAGAAGAGGAAACCTGAATGCAGTAAGGACACAAGAAAACTGATGAGCAAAATAAATTTAGTAGTCATGAGTAAATCTCATCATGCATTGACTTTATAAGACAATAATAAAGACAAGTCTAGGAGATACAAAACAAATGGAACTATAACACCAGACAACATGTAAGGAGGATGGAGCATAACTTCAATGAAAGCCCTGGTGATCTCATGAGAAGGGCAGAGAGAGAGACTACATTTAGACTTTCTAAGTCAAACACACATATTTATTATGTTCATAATAGCTGCTAAAGGAAAGAGGCAGAATGGCTCATAGCAGAGAGAGAACAGGTGACTAAAGAAAATCTGATTAATTTAACAGAAGGTAGAGAAAGGGGGGAAGAATCAAAGTTAAGGTAAAATAAAGATCACAAAACAAAATGACAGAAAAAAAAATCCAAATATATCTATATTCACTATAAAGAAAATAAGCTCTTCATTTGAAAGACAAATTGTCAGGGACTTCCCTAGCTTCCCTGGTGGCTCAGGGGGTAACGTGTCTGCCTGCAATGTGGGAGACTGGGGTTTGATCCCTGGGTCGGGAAGATCCCCTGGAGAAGGAAATGGCAACCCACTCCAGTATTCTTGCCTGGAAAATCCCATGGACAGAACAGCCTGGTGGGCTATAGTCCATGGGGTCACAAAGAGTCAGACACGACTGAGCGACTTCACTTTCCCTAGTGGTACAGTGACTAGAACTCCACACTTCTAATGCAGGGGTCCTGGGGTCCATTACTGGTCAGGAAACTATATTCCGCAAGCCACAGCTGAAGAGTTCCATGCCACAGCTAAGAGTTCACATGCTGCAACTAAAGATCCAGCATACTGCAATGAAGATCAAAGGTCCCACGTGCCAAACCTACGACCTGGTGTAGCCAAATAAATAAATGTCAAAGAGACATACTATCAGATTATAAAGCTATGCAAAAATCCAGCTCTATGCTTTGAAGTTTTATGAGAAATATTAACTCACTGGGGGCCTAAACATGAAATAGTTTCCCTTTTTCCAGTGACTGCCCCATAATTGTGTTATGTCAGCCCTTCTTTCCTTACTGGTTATTCAGTACAATAATGACATTTTTTTGAGATTCCAAAATGTTTTAAAAACTTTCTGTTGTCAGAAAGTCTCATTCCAGCCTCCGGTGTAAACCATGTTTGAACTCAGAGCCAGGGCCCCTACTGCTCCAGTTCAGGCTACATCTGTCTGGGGCACTAGTGAGTGGCTTGAAGTGAGGAGAGCACATGTTCTGCTCATCAAACCCTTCCTCCTTTCTCTGTCCTGTCTTCCAGGCTTCCTTTACCCACACTCTAGGTTGCATGTGTGCGTGACAAATCGCTTCAGTCATGTGTGATTCTGTGTGACACCATGGACTGTAGCCGGCCAGGCTCCTCAGTCCGAGGGAATCCCCAGGCAAGAATACTAGAGTGGGTTGCTGTGCCCTCCTCCAGGGGATCCTCCCAACCCAGGGATCGAACCCAGGTCTCTTACATCTCCTGCATTGACAGGAGGGTTCTTACCACGAGCACCACCTGGGAAGCCCACACTCTAGCTTAGACCTTTGCAAAGCCTCACTTTGGGCCAAGGCATGGTGCATTCGGAAGGGAGCTGAAGGAGAACGTGGCTGTGTGTACTGACCAGAGCCCTCCCTCCCCTGGGTTCCACCTGGAGGCCACAGGCCTGTGCTGCTACGGTGGCTTCTAGGGACGCGATAGGGGAGGTTATCTTGGGGCAGGGCTCAGCTTCACCCTGTCCTTCTCTCGCACTGAGACTCACTCCCAGAGGGGTAACTAGAAACGTCTGCCCCTAATTCTTCCAAGGGCCAGGTGCCCGTTACTTGGTCTGTGGCCCTGTGTAGATGTGGACAGTGGCAGGGTCCCTGTCCCACCCCGTCTAACCTCTGCGCTCTACAAGAAGGCGAGGAAGCTGCTTGGGTCTACACTGCACCATCAGGGATTGAGGGGAACTTGAACCAGGTGGGAGTGGCCGCATGTCTTCCTGGTGATGTAGAAAGCCTTCAGAAATTGCTACATTAAACTGTCTGCTTCCACGTTCCACCATTCCCACAGATTTCAGGAAACAGGCATCACCTCCTCACCTTGTCCTCCCTGTAATGGGAGAGAGCCCTGAGACACACTTCCGGGCTCCACAAAAGGGGACCCAGATCTCTCTTACACGGTGGAAGGGGAGGGACGGCCCAGAAACCCCTTCTCTTGCAGTCCTGTTTATGCTGGGGGGCAGGGGAAGGGAGCTGCAGGAGGGACAGGGTCAGTTCGAAAGTGGTGCCTCCTCATAAGTTCTGTAGGTAAGTGACCGTCCCCGTGCCTTCAGGCAGCACAATATCAAAATGTGGGGTGTTTTAATGCCTTTTGTCCTCAGCTCTGGGCCTTAGCCTTGATTCCCAGACAAGGGTAAAACACACTTGATATTATGTAAACAGCATGTGACTAAATACCTAAAGCCTAAGGACACAGTATAGTGCAGAGTAAAGAACTGGGAAGGAAGAAAGGCACATCACCAAACACTGATCAAAAGAAAGCTGGCATAGCGATACGACTGGATAAAGCAGGCTTTAAAGCAAAAACCAGTGCTAGAATAAAAAGGTCACTGTGTTGTGAAATAGTGGCAGGCTTTATTTTGGGGGACTCCTAAAATCACTGCAGATGGTGACTGCAGCCAGGAAATTAAAAGACGTTACTCCTTGGAAGAAAAGCTATGACCAACCTAGACAGCATAGTAAAAAGCAGAGACATTACTATGCCAACAAGGTCTGTCTAGTCAAGGCTATGGTTTTTCCAATAGTCATGTATGGATGTGAGAGTTGGACTGTAGAAGGCTGAGCGCTGAACAATTGATGCTTTTGAACTGTGGTGTTGGAGAAGACTCTTGAGAGTGCCTTGAACTGCAGGGAGATCCAACCAGTCCATCCTAAAGGAAATCAGTCCTGAATATTCATTGGAAGGACTGATGTTGAAGCTGAAACTCCAATGCTTTGGCCATCTGATGTGAAGAACTGACTCATTTGAAAAGACTCTGATCCTGGGAAAGATTGAAGGCAGGAGGAGAAGGGGACGACAGAGGATGAGATGGTTAGATGGCATCACCGACTCACTGGACATGAATTTGAGTAAACTCCGGTAGCTGGTGATGGACAGGGAGGCCTGGCATGCTGCAGTCCATGGGGTCACAAAGAGTCGAACACAATGGAGTAACTGAACTGAACTGATGTTGTGAAAAAAGTAAGGTACAATGTACCTTGGAGAAGGAAATGGCAACCCACTCCAGTACTCTTGCCTGGAGAATCCCATGGATGGAGGACCTTGGTAGGCTGCAGTCCATGGGGTCACAAAGAGTCAGAAAGGACTGAGTGACTACACTTCACTCACTTCATACTTTATCACTGGAGAAGGAAATGGCAACCCACTCCAGAGTTCTTGCCTGGAGAATCCCACGGACAGAGGAGCCTGGCTGGCCATGGTCCACGGGGTCGCAGAGTCGGACACGACTGAAGTGACTAAGCACGCACAATGTACCTAACAGCATGAACTCAAAACACAAAAAGCAAAGAATGAGAGAATGAGGGAAAAATAGGAAAAAAATCACAATGGCGTGTTTCTACATACCTCTTTCTCTACAATTGATAAAACAGACAAAAATTAGTAAGAATATAGAAAACCTGAAAAACAACTAGATATTTTATATTCTTTTTAAATATACATAGAATATTTACAAAAATTGGCTACAAAGCAAATTACAACAAATTCCAAATAATTTTATTCAGATCACTGTTTATAATCACAATGGAATAAAATAAGAAATAAATAATAAAATGATATACAAAATACATATTTTTAAAGATTAACCACTTAAGAAAAAACAGAGACTTCCCTGGTGGTCCAGTGGCTAAGACTCCAAGCTCCCAATGCAGGGAACTTGAGTTTGATCCCTGGTCAGGGAACCAGATCCCACAGGCCACAGCTAAAAGATCCCCTGTGCTACAACTAAGACCCCACATAGTCAAATACATAAACATTTTTAAAGAAGAAAAGCAAAACACATTTTGCTGACATTTTAATACTGCCTTACATGTTTGTTTTTTGGAACAATTCCTATTGTAATAAGTTCATAGCAAAAAACTTCAACTGATTACACAATATTTACTATTAATGTGTCAAATATACAACTGTTAATCTCGAGAGAGAAAATATAGCAGAAGTTTATACAATTATAGAACTAAATTCACAGTGAAAAATATGTGTGTTAGTCGCTCAGTTGTGCCCGACTCTTTCCCACGCCAGGGACTGTAGCCCACCAGGCTCCTCTGTCCATGGGATTTCCCAGGCAAGAACACTGGAGTGGGTTGCCATTCCCTTCTCCAGGGAATCTTCACAACCCGGGGATTGAACCCAGGTCTCCTACATCGCAGGCAGATTCTTTATCATCTGAGCCACCAGGGAAGCAGGGGAATGCAAATCAAAAGCACCATCAGATACCACCTCATACCTGATAGAATGGCTACTATCAAAACAAAACAGAAGATGATTAGTGTTGGCGAGGATGCATAGAAACTGGACCCCTTGTGCACTGTTGATAGGAAAGTACAACGGCGCAGCTGCGATGGAAAACATTACGGTGGTTCCTCAAAATATCAAAAATGGAACCCATATGATCTAACAGTTCAGCTTTGAGTACATACCCCACAGGATTGAAAGCTGCGTCTCAGAGATATTTATACAACCATGTTCATAGCAGCATTATTCACAATAGCCACGGAGGAACGGACGAGCAAAATATGACCTACATATACAGTGAAATATCATTCACCCCTAAAACGGAAGAAAACTGTGACATATGCTCCAACATGGATAAATCTTTTTTTTTAATTTTTGGTCATATGTAGGACCTTAGTCCCTGGAGCAAGGATCAAACACTCAGTCCCTGCATTGGAAGGTAGAGTCTTAACCGCTGGACTATGGGGGATATCCCCAAGGAGTCTGTGCTTATATATTTATTTTTGGCTGCACCTGGCTGTTGGTAGGAGCTTAGTTCCCTGACCAGAGATGGAACCTGGACCCACAGCAGTGAAAGCCTATGTCTCAACCACTGGACCACCAGAGAATTCCCAACAAGGATGAATCTTGATGACGGACATTGTGTTAAGTAAAATAAGCCAACCACAAAAAGACAAATAATGTATGATTCTACTTACATGAGGCACCTAGAATAGTCAGATTCATAGAGACAAAAAGAAGAAAGGTAGTTGCCTAGAGCTGGGGCTGGGGGAAATGGCGAGTAATTGTTGGATGGGTATGATGTGTTAGTTTTGCAAGATAAAAAGGGTTTTGGAGATTGGCTACACAACAGTGTGAATGTACTAAATACTACTGACTTTGAAATGTACACTTTAAAATGGTTAAAATGCTAAATTTTATATCATGTGTATTTCACAGGAATTAAAAAAAAATTTAATGGGCAAAGATTCTGAACAGACACAGCTCCAAAGAAGACGTACAAATGACCAACATGCACATAAAAAGATGCTCAATATCATTAGTCACTAAAGAAATGGAAATCTAAACTACTGCTGAAGGGCTTCCCTGGTGGCTCAGTGGTAAAGAATTCACCTGCCAGTGCAGGGGACACAGGTTCCAGCCCTGGTCCAGGAAAATCCCACATGGCGTGGAGCAATGATGCCCGAGTGTCACAACCGCTGAGCCTGTGCTCCAGAGCCCACACGCTGCAACTACTGAAGCCCGCCTGCCCTGGAGCTCACGCCCCAAACGAAACAAGAGAAGCCACTGCAACGAGAAGCCTGCGACAATGAAGAGCAGCCCCCAGTCGGCACAGCTAGAGAAAAGCCCAAGCAGCCACAGAGACCCAGAACACCTAAAAATAAATTAAAATTATTTTTTAAAAAAGCTAAGTGAGATACCACTCTGCACCCAGAGATCGCTATAATAAGAACGATAATTAAGTATTGGTGAGGATATGGAGAAGTTGGGACCCTCTTACACCGGCTGGTGGGAATATAGAGTGCAGCTTCTTTGGAAAACAATTTAGCAGTTCCTGAAAATATTAAGTAGTTGGTCCAAGTAAGAGTAATCCTACTCTCGGGTTTATACCCAAGAGAAATAAGAATATCCGTCCATACAAAAATTTGTCCACAAATATTCACAGCAGCGTTTTTGATAACAAAGAGTAGAAACAATCTAAAAACCTAGCAAGTGATGAACTGATAACTGAAATTGGGTCTATCCATACAACACAGTATTATTTGGCAATAACAAGGAATGATATACTCTCATGCTACAATGTGGATGAACCTTAAAAACATTCAGTTCAGTTCAGTCACTCAGTCGTGTCCGACTCTGCAAGTATAAAAAGCTAGTAAACACTGACCACATATTACATGATTCTATTTATTTGAAATGTCCATATAGGCAAATCTACAGAGACGGACAGTGGATTAGTTGTTACCCAGGACTGAGTGGGAGTGGTAGGGGCAAACGGAGAATGATTGCTTTTGGGTACAGGGTTTCTTTTTAGAGTAATGAAAATATTCTACACTTGGGCCATGGTGATGGGGGCATAACTCTGTGAGCATAATAAACCACCGAATTGTACACTTTACACGAAGGGATTTAATGCTATGTGAATTATATCTCAGTAGAGATGCAATTTTTATTAAAAGCTAAAAGAATCGATTCTAGATTAAAGGCCTGTATACAAGTTAAACTGTAAACAATTTAGAATAAAAAATTGAGACATATCCTTAAGGCATTGGATAGGGAAGAAAATAAACAAAAATTTAATTATATTTAAATGTAAATATTTGTGTAACATATATAACCATGAAAAATGTTAACAGAAAAGACAGGGACTTCCGAGGTGGTCCAGTGGTTAAGACTCCCAGCTCCCAGTGGAGGGTGCCTGAGTTCCATTCCTGGTCAGGGAACTAGATCCCACATGCCCAAACTGAGTTCACATGCCACAACTAAAGAGTCAGCATTCTGCAGAAGACCCGGCGCAGCCAAATAAATACTTTTTAAAAAGAAAGAAATTTCTTTTCTGAACAATTTAAAAAGGAAAGACAGAGACTGGGAGAAGATATTTGCTATGTGCACGACCAACAATGTAGTATGCTGGTTATAACGTCTAAGAACAACAGCCCAAGGGATGGTGGATAAACTATAAGGTTAAGCACACAGGTGCGGTGGTATAATTTATGTGAAGCAGGCTGTTGAAACTTAAAGATGTATATTGTAAAATGTAGGGCAACCATTAAAAATGATGTATAACTACTTAGTGACTGATGAAAACAGAATTACTAAGAAAAATACTCTGCAAACACAGGGAAAAGAAAAGGAAAAAATATGATTGAATGCATGGAACACAGAAAACAACTATGGTGAGTAAGTAGTAAGATGGAAAACTTAAATGCATCACCTTAAGTGTTTGGTGATAGAATTAATATTCAGAATATGTGTTTTTATTTTTAAGCCTGTAAACCAATAAGACTTTACAACAGAAATTTTGGCAAAGGATATGAAGAGAAAATTCAGAGGAAGAAACCAAATATCTAGCAAACATGAAAAGATGCTCAACTTCCTTACTAATCAGGGAAGTATAAATAAGTAAAATAATGAACTGCCATTCCACACTCATCCTTGCTGGCAAAGGTTTAACGTCCATTATCAGCAAGTGTTGGTGAGGATGTGGACCTAGGCACTGCTGGTAGGTGTGTCACTGGGCCCCCCTCTCTTTGGTGAGCGCTCTGGGGAGTCCGAGGAAGATGAAAGCGCTCCGGGGAGTCCGAGGAAGATGAAAGCGCTCCTGTCCCCAGCCCCGAGTATCTGTGTCCCTCCAAGAGCCACTCTGCCCAGTGGGCAAAGAGACATTTACGGGGATTCCCCTGTGGGGAGTGGAAGGTGAACAAGGTTATTTAGTCAATGAACTACTATACAGTGGTTAAAACGGATGACCCAGGCACGCTTGTTCAAGCATGACTCAATCTCAGAAACATAAGATGCATGGAAATCAAGCAAGCTCCAACAGGATATGGACTGACCTACATTTTCAAGTTAAAGTCCTGGATAGGAAACCAGTGCACGCACTGTTTACTGACACATGGTAGGAAGAGCACCGGGGAAGGGAAGGGAGAAAAAGGATTTCGTGGCCCTGGCCTTCTCTCCACCGGTTATTTTTCCATTTTTTAAAGAGAGATCTGACAGCCGACCAAGTCTGGCTCTTGTTGTCTCTCAGGGCAAGCCCACCGGCCCTGACCACCCCTTCCCCCACCCGGGGTCCCTTTAGGTAAACAAATAGACTCTACTTTTCTCTCTCCTTCAGTTACTTCGAGTTGGGTTTTCATCGTCTGCCTGTACTTTCTTTTCCGTGTCATTTCCCGCCCTTGCTACCTCTGTAGGTACTTTACAAATACGTGTGTGTGTAGGTGAACCTGTCCAGGAAAGAGGGAGTCGCCAAGTCCACGCTCTCCCCCCATTCCTCTTGGGATCGCTCTCCCCCACCCTTCGAAAGAGCATTCCTCCCAGGGACGGAAAGAGGCCCTGGAGGTAAACAAGTCACGTCCCGCCACCCGGCCTCAGTTTCCTCCCAGACGCCGGCTCGGGCCCCCCGCCGCCGCCCGCCAGCCCCCAGGCCCTCTCGATCCTCCCTCCGCATTCCGTCCTTTCAGGTCGAAAACAAACACCCCAGACGCGTCTCACAAAAAAAGCACCCAACCCCCTGGCTCCCCGGGAACCCCGGCTGCACAGAGCCCGGTCACATGAACTCCGGGCTTTTTTTTTTTTCTTTGGTGTGACGGGCTTCTCAGATCCCTTTGTGAGGCGCAGGTTTTTGAAAAGGGAACGACCCGGGTTCTGGGTTTGAGAGGAGCCGGGGGGGACCCGGCGGGAGGAAGGCTGTCGGAGCCAATCAAGCCGCCTCCAGACCCCAGCACGTCGCCTCTCGGCCGCGCGCGGTTATTCCTCCTCCGCTCTCCCGCCTCCGGGTCTCGCCCTAGGGTGGCCGGCAAGGCGAGGACCCCAGGTGAGAGGCCGGGGGGCGAGGGGGCGGCCCACGGGGGTCGGGGAGGCGGGAGGCCCGAGCGGTTCGGCCCGGGCGGCACGACGGGCTGGCCCCGGGGCTCAGGGCGTGTCCGTCGCCGCCCCGGCTGCTCGCTCGACACTGTTCGCTCCTACCGGCTGTAGATGGAGCTGTCTGGGTTCCTGCAGCCTCCGACGAGCCTCGGAGTGTTTCTCTTTAAACGGCCTGAGAGGGACATGCCTCCCAGGATGCAGTTTGTATCAACATGGCAGCTGCTGTGCAGCTCCCCTGCTGAAGAGGCGCCGGGACGGCAGCGCAGCTCGCAGCCCGGGGCCGGGGCCGGAGCCGGGGGGTCGCAGCCGCGGCCGCTGAGGGGCCGCGCGCGCGCGGGCCGGTGCTGAGGGCCGGGGCCCAGCTCGCGGCCGGGGCGCAGCCCGCCGGGGCCACCCGCACCGCCGCGCGCCCCGCTCCGACGCCGCCGCCGGGCTCGGCCGCTCCGTCCCCGCCCGCCCCGAGCAGGCCGGGCCCGACGGCCGCGAGAGCTCGGGCGGGGAAGGCCGGGCCGGGCGGGCGCCGCCTGCGGAGAGGCCGGGGGGTGGGGTGGGGGGGTCCGGCCTGCGTGGGGCCGCGCGGCGGCGGCGGCGGCGGCGGCGGCGACTCCGGCTCCGGGCCGGACAGCGCAGGGCCATGGCCGAGGCGGCCCCGGCTCCGGCGAGGGCGGCCCGCGCTCGCACGGACGCGCGGACTCGGGGCCCTGGGGACGGCCTGCGCGTCCCGGGCTCGGCGGCCCGGCCTGGGGTCTCGGTAAGGGACGGAAGCGCCGCGACGTGGGGGCGGGGGGCCAGGAGGGCTCGCGCGCCCCTGCTCGGGAAGGCGGGGGGCTAGGGGGGCGGCTGCGGGCGCGGAGCCGGGCCGGGAAGCCGGCGGCCGTCCGGGCGCGCCTGCGGGGACGCCCGGGGCCTGGCACGCACGCGGGCCCGGAGGCGGGCGCCGAGGCGGCGCGCCTCGTTCCCTGCGGAGCCGGCGCCGCGTCCGTCGGGGTTGCCGCCGCACGTTTTCCGCAGAGCTCGGCCCCGCCGAGCCTCCCGCGGCCGGAGCGCGGCGCTGACGCGGCTCTCCCCATTTCGCAGAGCGGAGACACTGAGGCACGGACTTCTGGCGGCGACCGGCCCTGCCTGCCCCCAAGGTCACGTAGCGAGTCATCCGTGGCTCGGCGCCCGCGTCCGCAGAAATACCTGCCTCCGGGCCGCCGCGGGCCTGGACGGGGAGGGGGCGGCCCTGGCGGCGGCCTCCTCTGGGGCGGGGGCCTGGGCCGGCGCGCTGGGGCCGCGGCCCGTCGAGGGCGGGGGGAGGTGATGGCCGGGGGGGAGGCCGGGCAGCGCCCACCCGAGCGTCTCCGGCGTGGGGAGCAGGTGACCCTCGGGCTCGGGCGCCTCGGCCTCCAGCCTCCCTGCGTCCGGAGGCCCGGTCGAACTCTGGGTGTCCGGACGGTTGGGGTCTGGGGAAGCGAGCTACTAAGGGTTTGGGGGTTGGTGTGCCCCTATCAGGGGGCCGTTCTTAAAAATCAGTCTCCAGAGCTCCCCGCAGACCTGCTCTTTAAAATGCAGTAGTCGTGCTGGGAGGAGGATTGCTGCATGGGAGGCAGAGCCCTGAGCCTCAGTTTCCTGTTGGGTACAGGAAGGGGTCGGGATATAGGGCTTTTCTGAAGAGCCTCAGGTCTTAAAATAATAATAATGATAATAAAAGCGACGCTATGAAAAATAAAACAAAATGGTTGTTAAGTGCCTAGGTCTCCAGGACTCTTGAATAGTATATAATTCTGGGTGAACCACATTGGGTCATAGGAGACAATGGCACGGCTTTATAAGATAGGTATGATGAATTTTTCTAATGAATGAATCCTGGAGACCCCATCCGTTTAGGATACATGGGGTTGGGAGGGTGGGGTTAAATCCTATGAAATAAGAACCAGAGGAATTCTCTCCCTGTCCCTAACAGTTTGAAAATGTAAGCTTGTTAATCTTACATATCATATTTACAAGCTCCGTTTCCCCCTTTGGCCATTTCTTTTTGCTTAGCGTAATAGCAAGCCACAGGTTTACTGGGACTGATGAAAACAGAGCCCGGGGCTTTTATTTGGGGGCAGTGGAGAGGATGTGCTTCTGTGGCCCCTCATGGCTCTACAGTGCTCAGAATCCGGAAATGGATAGAGACACTCTAATAATAGAGAGCAAATAACTGGTATTTTCCTTTGAGCTCTGATTAGACTACTTAGTAAAGATGCCTTGCTCTAATGGCTTTATATACTGTCCTGAAGCTTTTCTTCATTGTTCCCAGTTAAACCCCTGGATCACACCTGAGAGACTCACTTTGCCCCTGGGGATTTTCCCTTTTTCCTACTAGTTGTAGGCAAATACCCTAAACCCCCGTGAGGACAGGGCCATACCTGTACCTATTGTGTTGTGTTAGGCTCCTCACTTTCCCTGTGTCTGAGACTCCTATCTCAGATGGTTGTCTAGTCACTCCCTCGCCTGTGAAGAGTTGAGAGGTGGCTTAGTTGTTGATGAGCCTTCGGGTTCAGGGGTCTGTGATGCCCTTGAGAGTGCTTGCTGAATTTTGGGTATGTGCTCATGTGTGTTTTTGAGGGGGAGAATCCTCAAAAGAGGAGCTTTTTGAAGGGGTCCCTGACCCCACCATTAAATCGGAATGTCCATGGGCAGGGCCTTCCCACAAGTCTTTGTTTAATCTCCAAGCCTTCAAATTTTAGAGGTAAAAAGGATTCAGAACACACACTGACCAGCTGTCTCAGTTGGTACATGAGGCCCAGAGGCAACCTACAGCTTAGCCTGCAACTCAGACTTTGGAGCCAGACGGCTGTGTGACCTTGGGCCAGTTCCTTAGCTTCTCCAAACCTCCACGCCGTCCTGTGCTAAGTGCGGATAAGAATTCTAATTGTCCCTGTTTATAGGGTTTTGTCGGAGAAGGCAATGGCACCCCACTCCAGTGTTCTTGCCTGGAGAATCCCAGGGATGGGGGACCCTGGTGGGCTGCCGTCTATGGGGTCACACAGAGTCAGACATGACTGAAGTGACTTAGCAGCTTAGCAGCAACATAGGGTTTTGTGAAGAATAAATTAGATAAACCCTGTAAAACACAGTTCATGGCACACAATAAAGGCCAAATAATTGTCAGCTTTTACCTGACTAATTAGCCATCACATCTGGTTCCCTGCGAAGCTGTTGGATTGTACTACCTCAGAAACCTTTTGCCTGAACAAGGTCTTAAATCTTCAGTCCTTGTCTTAAAAGCCTGATGCTGTCTCAGTTACACTACACATGAATGAATGAACAAATGAAAGAAAGCATTAGAAAGTGTAAATAGGTTTAGATGAATCATCTTTGATGATTCAAAGAACTTCATTATTAACTCTGTTTTTCCTACTTTATACTGTACAGTCCATGGAATTCTCCAGGCCAGAACACTGGAGTCGGTAGCCTTTCCATTCTCCAGGGGATCTTCCCAACCCAGGGATCGAACCCAGGTCTCCCATTTTGTGGGCGGTTTCTTTACCAGCTGAGCTGCAAGGGAAGCCCAAGAATACAGTAGTGGGTAGCCTATCCCTTCTCCAAGGGGTCTTCCCGACCCAGGAATCAAACTGGGGTCTCCTGCATTGCAGGTGGATTCCTTACCAACTGAGCTATTACAGAAACCCCCTCATTGTTAACTCTAGTAACATTTTGTAACCCTGTCATTTATACTTTTCATTCAGCAGACATGTGTTGAGCACATACTGTGTTTCAGACTGGACACCAGGGATATGCTAATTTTCAAATGAAGAAAAAAGGAATTTCAGTTACTTTAAAGATAACTTCTATCTGGCACATAATAACTGGCCTTTCAGCAGATTCATTGAAAGAAGAGTGTGCTTGACAAACATAGATAAAGAAGAAATTCTTTTCAGTTCCAATAAACATATTGATTGTCTGGATAGATAGAAACAGCGCTGGTCACTCAGAAGACCTTGGTTTCACCTCCATGATGATACACGCTTTCCTTGAACATGGACATAGCAAGGCAGGGAATGGGGGAGAGTGTGAATAATTGAAACCCCCTTCAAGTAATTGAAGGATCTTTATTTTGGCTCCAGTCCCTACCAACCACGACACAGGTCACGGAACTGGCTGACTTCAGCTCCGTTTCCCATCCTGCCAGGCCTCCGTTTTTCCTCCTTCCCACCTCATGAACCATGGGGAGGACCCCACCAGCCAGGGTCCACCTACCGCTGGGGACCCTCTGCCTGGGAACCTTGGCTCTGAATTGCCATGCCCACACCTGTGTCAGTGTCTTCTCTGCATGTCACAGGAGCCAGCCCGCGTGCCCAGTAGCCCATTCAGCCTCTCCAGCAGGGGCTGGGTCCACAGTGTTTCAAAGGCACACCTATACTGTATCAACTCTGAGAAATGTTATTAAGTCAACAACTCAGCTATTATCAAAAGGTCTGGGAAGCTTAAGGTAATTGTGTGTCCTTACCGTTGGACAAAACAAGGGAAAGGACATGGGTGCCATGACTGCCTGATGATACAAATAGAAGCAGCAGTGGGGCTGGATGTCGAGTTCACCTTGGAGGCAAGTTCCTTTGCAGAACCAGCCCCGCCTTGCTGGCAGTTTTCGGCTGCCCGGCGTTGACAAGAGCCTGCTCTGTTGCTTTTCAGAGCTTTACTCTATATCTAGTGCTCACTGCTTGAAGAACTCAGTGAGGTAGCAGGCGGGTGAGATATGATGACCCTTTCTAATGGCTGAGGGCTCTGAGAACACAGAAGTCAAATAGCCGGGCCAGGGAAACCCAGACAGCGTTGGTATAGACAGGGGCTGAAAACCAAATGTGCCAGTTCAAGGCCAGTATCCTTTTTCCTCTCCCACACCTCTACTCGCAGGATGCCTCCTGCATAGTGTGTGTTGTGAAAAGGAGACGGCTCTATGGAAGCAGAGGTGGTGTTACCATCTTTTATCTGTTGTTAATGTAGTTGTATCATCCACACGTAGATCAGCATGAGGGTCTCAAGAAGAGACTCATGTCCATGGAGCGTATCGTATTGTTACAAAGCCTGAAGCCCCTTTAATGTGGGTGTTTATCTTCGGAATTGATTTGCCTACTGGAGACTCTTGGCCTTCAACACTGTCCTTTCTCTCCTTGAACACAGGTCCAGCAGTTGGACATGGAGACCCAACGCTCCTCCCCTCTGTCATTCCCCAACGTCCTGCAGGAAGAAACTCCGCGTCAGGCCCCGGCCGGACTCCCTCGAGAAACTCTGTTCCAATCCCACGTGCTTCCCCCCAAAGAACTCCCTTCTTTGTCTCCCGCTATCTCCCGGCAAGGCTGCCTACCCCAGACTCCCGGCGCCCCCAAGCAAGAGACTTCTGGCCGAATGCCACCCGTGCTCCAGAAGGGACCCTCACTCCTGTATCCTGGCGCTTCCGAGCAAGAGACTCGGATCCAGGGCCCCTTGACTTCCCCAGAAGAGCCCCCATATCCGCCCCCCACCACTGCTGAACAAGAGATGTCCCTTCTCTCCCACTCCACCCACCATCAAGAAGCCCCGCTCCACTCCCCCGAAGTTCCTGAGAGAGACCCCCTGACCCTGTCCCCCACCGTGCCCGAGACCGACATGGACCCCCTGCTCCAGAGCCCGGTTTCCCAAAAGGACACCCCCTTCCAGATCTCTGCTGCGGCCCAGAAGGACACCCCACTCCCAACGGCGGAGATCACCCGCTTGGCCGTGTGGGCTGCCGTCCAAGCGGTGGAGAGGAAACTGGAGGCCCAAGCCATGCGGCTCTTGACACTGGAGGGCAGGACTGGCACGAATGAGAAGAAGATAGCTGACTGCGAGAAGACGGCAGTGGAGTTTGCCAATCACCTGGAGAGCAAGTGGGTCGTGCTGGGGACCCTGCTGCAGGAGTATGGGCTGCTGCAGAGGCGGCTGGAGAACATGGAGAACCTGCTGAAGAACAGAAACTTCTGGATCCTGCGACTGCCTCCGGGCAGCAATGGGGAAGTTCCCAAGGTAACCTTATCCCAGCTGAGGCTTCCCAAGGAGTGACCAGGACTGGAATGGATTTTAGGAATTTAGTATCAAAGAAAGGGAAAGCCGTGGGTAAGAAGGAAAAGAATCTGATGATGTCTGGTCCCCAACTCCACTAAGAACACGACACACCCAGACCAAATGATTCCTCCTGTTGATGTAAAGCATAGGTTATAGATCAGAGAGACGTCCTAGTGACGGGAGCTGTCAGGGTAGAAGGAAGTTCAGTCGTGACGTCTGGGGATAAAAGACACGTTGAAGGCCAAGTGGTTGAGCTGTGGACAAGTGTGGACCAGTGTGGTTTCCCGTCAGGGTGGAGGGAAGACTTTGTGAAATGTTACAGGGCCCTGTTGTGTGCAACATTTGTATCAGTTAACTTATAAGTCATGTTAATGCCAGTACAAATGTGATTTTCAGAGATGTTCGAAAACACCAGAGGACAGTTAGGTTTTAATATTGTTTCCCAGAAGAGAGCACTTGAACGTGGACTGGTTTTCTTTCTGGTTTTTGTTGTTTTTTTTTATGCTACTGCCTCTCTGTGCAGCCTCAAGGCAGGGCCGGTGTGGGGACTGGGGACAATGCATGGACTGTGTTGTGTACATGAATCACCTGGAAGTGTGTGTCTTAGTCACTCAGTCATGTCCAGCTCTTTACGACCCCATGGACTATGGCCTCCTGGGCCTCCTCTGTCCATGGGATTCTCCAGACAAGAATACTGGAGTGGGTTGCCATTCCCTTCTCCAGGGGATCTTCCCGAGCCAGGGATCGAACCCAGGTCTCCTGCATTGCAGGCAGATTCTTTGCCATCTGAGCCACCAGGGTAAGTGGCTGAATCACCTGGGGATCTTACTAAATGCCGAGTCTGAATCAGCTGGTCTGGCGTAGGGCCCGAGAGTCTGCATTTCCAGCATGTTCTCTGGTGGTGCCATTGCTGGTCTGCAGACCACGCTTTACAGCAGCAGGGTTATCCTGTCAGAGGAGAAGGGGACCAGACAGCCTGGGGCCCTGACTGTCTCAGGCCACGACAGTGGCTGAAGCCTTCTGATTTCTAGAGAGGTCCCTGGTGAAAACTCATAGCTGGGCCTTTTCTGCTCCAGGCCTGAGAGTTTTGACCCAAGCCCAGGGGGCCGGAGCTGTTCTTGGCTTTGGGATCTGGCAGCCCCAGGCCCTATGACGCCTTCCAGTGGGTCCACACTGAGCAGTTGTGTGGTTTCAGGTCCCTGTGACGTTCGACGACGTGGCCGTCCATTTCTCGGAGCAGGAGTGGGGGAACCTGTCTGAGTGGCAGAAGGAGCTGTACAAGAATGTGATGCGCGGCAACTACGAGTCTCTGGTTTCCATGGGTAAGAAGACGGCTGTCTGCCCACGGCTTCCTGCTAGCCTGCTGGGGGCTCGTTAGGAACCTTTGGGGCCTCTGAACGCCCAGAAGTAATTTTTAAGAGCCCAACAAAAAATAACAGGCACCCATATACCCATACACACCAGTGCAGCGTAGATCAGCACAGTTTGTAAACAGAGAAACCACACTGTGGAGAAGCCACAGGGGTCGGGGGACAAATTTGGACATCAGCGGTGTGTGTATACGTATATATATAAACCTTAAAATTAGTTTGTCCAGCAGACCCTTACTGAACAAAGTGTGAGGTGCCTTGTGAGAATGGCACTTAAACAGCACATCCTTCCTGCTCGGGAGTTAGGACAGCCCTGAATACAGCCGTTGATTGAGAGCTCTTGTCCCCCTTGTGCAGAGATGAGGTGTGACCCCGGGGGTTAAAGGAACATCCTAGGTCCCCACCGGGAGGTCACAATTTCACCGAGATCTCTCCTCCCCCCAAATCTGTGTATTCTTGTTATCTTTGTTAATAAGAGTATTTGAGGATGAAGACTTAGGAAGATAAGCTTTACAATTATATGTGTCCTTTTCTCTGATGTGGGGAACTCTTCGGACACACGCCCACACCCACACACAAATGCACACATACAAAATTAGAAAAACATTAAATATGCTGTTGCATAGAAAATTTAATCCTTGCTGGAACTGTTACTTTTATCCATCTATACCTCTCCATGGGGTACCTTTTTTTTCCCCACTTTTCTTTTTCAAGTATGTGCATCCTTGTGTGAAGGCAACAATTTAGGTTTGTATGATAATGATCAGCCGCCACCCTCTAGTCAGTGCCGCTCCCCCAAGGGAACCACCGTGGACCCTGGGGCCTATACTGTTTCTCATCATTTTGTGCACTCATGCACGTGTGGTTTGTGGTTTGCACAAATGGGATCCCTCACTTATTTTACCAACGGTAGTGAGAGACAGCTCCTGTGTCAGCCCACAGGCCCGCTTGAAGGGCAGTGCGGTGTTGCTGGTGAACCATTGTGCTGTTGATATTGAACTATTGATGAGCGGCAGCCTGGATCTGTCTTCTCACTGCTGCAGAAGGTTGCAGTCGGGCTCTCTCTGTGTTTGTGCACTTCTGAGAGTATTTCAACAGGATGGATTCGGGGAGGTGGGCTTGCCAAGGAAAGGTGCTTGTGTACAGCGTCACAGGCGCTTCCATGGGCCGTCCCCAGGGCTGTGTGTGTTCACCTAGCAGTGTGACAGCGCCATCTCCACACCCTTAGCCCAACCAAGGTTCTCCTATTGTAAAGATTTGTCTTTTCTGATGAACAAAATATGATACTGACTTGTATCGGTATGGGAACTTGTGCATCTTTTTATGTGTTTATGAATTACCTATACGTAACTTTGATATTTTTATTTCAGTACCCGTAGAGGTTATATCGGAGAAGGCAATGGCACCCCACTCCAGGACTCTTGCCTGGAAAATCCCATGGACGGCGGAGCCTGGTGGGCTGCAGTCCATGGGGTTGCACAGAGTCGGACATGACTGAGTGACTTTACTTTCACTTTTCACTTTCATGCATTGGAGAAGGAAATGGCAACCCACTCCAGTGTTCTTGCCTGGAGAATCCCGAGGACGAGGGAGCCTGGTAGGCTGCCGTCTATGGGGTTGCACAGAGTCGAACACGACTGAAGTGACTTCAGTTCAGTTGAGTTCAGTTCAGTCGCTCAGTCGTGTCCGACTATTTGCGACCCCATGAATCGCAGCATGCCAGGCCTCCCTGTCCATCACCAACTCCCGGAGTTCACTCAGACTCACGTCCATAGAGGCAATGATGTCATCCAGCCATCATCTTCTTTCGTCCCCTTCTCCTCCTGCCCCAAATCCCTCCCAGCATCAGAGTCTTTTACCAGTGAGTCAACTCTTCACATGAGGTGGCCAAAGTACTGGAGTTTCAGCTTTAGCATCATTTCTTCCAAAGAAATCCCAGGGTTGATCTCCTTCAGAATGGACTGGTTGGATCTCCTTGCAGTCCAAGGGACTCTCAAGAGTCTTCTCCAACACCACAGTTCAAAAGCATCAATTCTTCGGCACTCAGCTTTCTTCACAGTTCAACTCTCACATCCATACATGACTACTGGAAAAACCATAGCCTTGACTAGACGGACCTTAGTTGGCAAAGTAATGTCTCTGCTTTTGAATATGCTGTCTAGGTTGGTCATAACTTTTCTTCCAAGGAGTAAGCATCTTTTAATTTCCTGGCTGCAGTCACCATCTGCAGTGATTTTGGAGCCCCCCAAAATAAAGTCTGACACTGTTTCCACTGTTTCTCCATCTATTTCCCATGGAGTGATGGGACCAGATACCATGATCTTCGTTTTCTGAATGTTGAGCTTTAAGCCAACTTTTTTACTCTCCTCTTTTACTTTCATCAAGAGGCTTTTTAGTTCCTCTTCACTTTCTGCCATAAGGGTGGTGTCATCTGCATATCTGAGGTTATTGATATTTCTCTCGGCAATCTTGATTCCAACTTGTGTTTCTTCCAGCCCAGCGTTTCTCATGATGTACTCTGCATAGAAGTTAAATAAGCAGGGTGACAATAGACACCCTTGACGTACTCCTTTTCCTATTTGGAACCAGTCTGTTGTTCCATGTCCAGTTCTAACTGTTGCTTCCTGACCTGCATACAGATTTCTCAAGAGGCAGGTCAGGTGGTCTGGTATTCCCATCTCTTGAAGAATTTCCATAGTTTCTTGTGATCCACACAGTCAAAGGCTTTGGCACAGTCAATAAAGCAGATATAGATGTTTTTCTGGAACTCTCTTGCTTTTTCCCTAATCCAGTGGATGTTGGCAATTTGATCTCTGGTTCTTCTGCCTTTTCGAAAACCAGCTAGAACATCAGGAAGTTCACGGTTCATGGATTGCTGAAGCCTGGTTGGAGAATTTTGAGCATTCCTTTACTAGCGTGTGAGATGAGTGCAATTGTGCAGTAGTTTGAGCATTCTTTGGCATTGCCTTTCTTTGGGGTTGGAATGAAAACTGACCTTTTCCAGTCCTGTGGCCACTGCTGAGTTTTCCAAATTTGCTGGCATATTGAGTGCAGCACTTTCACAGCATCATCTTTCAGGATTTGGAACAGCTCAACTGGAATGCCATCACCTCCACTAGCTTTGTTCGTAGTGATGCTTTCTAAGGCCCACTTGACTTCACATTCTAGGATGTCTGGCTCTAGATGAGTGATCACACCATCGTGATTATCCGGGTCGTGAAGATCCTTTTTGTACAGCTCTTCTAGGTATTCTTGCCACCTCTTCTTAATACCTTCTGCTTCTGTTAGGTCCATACCATTTCTGTCCTTTATTGAGCCCATCTTTGCATGAAGTGTTCCCTTGGTATCTCTCATTTTCTTGAAGAGATCTCTAGTCTTTCCCATTCTGTTCTTTTCCTCTATTTCTTTGCACTGATCGCTGAGGAAGGCTTTCTTATCTCTTCTTGCTTTTCTTTGGAACTCTGCATTCAGATGCTTTTATCTTTCCTTTTCTCCTTGGCTTTCTGCTTCTCTTCTTTTCACAGCTATTTGTAAGCCTCCCCAGACAGCCATTTTGCTTTTTTGCATTTCTTTTCCATGGGGATGGTCTTGATCCCCGTCTCCTGTACAGTGTCACGAACCTCATTCCATAGTTCATCAGGCATTCTATCTATCAGATGTAGTCCCTTAAATCTATTTCTCACTTCCACTGTATGATCATAAGGGATTTGATTTAGGTCATACCTGAATGGTCTAGCAGTTTTCCCTACTTTCTTCAATTTCAATCTGAATTTGGTAATAAGGAGTTCATGATCTGAGCCACAGTCAGCTCCTGGTCTTGTTTTTGTTGACTGTATAGAGCTTCTCCATCTTTGGCTGCAAAGAATATAATCAGTCTGATTTCGGTGTTGACCATCTGGTAATGTCCATGTGTAGAGTCTTCTCTTGTGTTGTTGAAAAAGGGTGTTTGCTATGACCAGTGCATTTTCTTGGCAAAACTCTATTAGTCTTTGCCCTGCTTCATTCCGTATTCCAAGGCCAAATTTGCCTGTTACTCCAGGTGTTTCTTGGCTTCCTACTTTTGCATTCCAGTCCCCTATAATGAAAAGGACATCTTTTTTGGGTGTTAGTTCTAAAAGGTCTTGTAGGTCTTCATAGAACCATTCAACTTCAGCTTCTTCAGCATTACTGGTTGGGGCATAGACTTGGATTACTGTGATATTGAATGGTTTGCCTTGGAAACGAACAGAGATCATTCTGTCGTTTTTGAGATTGCATCCAAGTACTGCATTTCGGACTCTTCTGTTGACCATGATGGCTACTCCATTCCTTCTGAGGTATTCCTGCCCACAGTAGTAGATATAATGGTCATCTGAGTTAAAGTGACTTAGCAGAGATTTTATATATATATATAATTGTGGATGTTAACCCTTGGCCTTATATTTTACTAATGTATGTGAGATACTATTTTCTTCAAGTTTCATTATCTTTTGACTTTATTTCCAAAGAACTTGAAACTTTTTGTAATGAAAAAAAACCTGTCAGTGTTTTATTTCATGACCTCTAGATTTTATTAAGGTCAGTTTTTTCATTTATAAAACTTTATATGTCTTCTGCCTTTGTCATGAAAATCCGAGCAGGCATTGGCCACCTGAGAGCCACAGATGACCAAGGGCCGGTTTCCATCGGTCGGCAAGTGCGCCCCATTGCTGGTCCCGCCAGGAGGACCTGAGATGGGTTCAGCACACACACACACGCACACACACACATGCGTGCACATGTGCACACTCAGCATGCCCTGAGGAGAAGCGCTGGAAACTTGGCCCTTCTGTTTGCAGCACTCCGGCCTCAAGTAGGGCAGCTGCTCCTGGTGTCACATGCACACAGGTGACAGTTTTGTAGCATCCAGTGCGACCTCACCCCATAGAATATCTTCTTTTCTTCCTCCTGCCCAGACTATGCAATTTCCAAACCAGACCTCATGTCACAGATGGAACGAGGGGAGAGGCCGGCCATGCAGGAGCAGGATGACTCTGAGGAGGGCGAGGCGCCTGCTGATCCCAGTGCTGGTGAGTGGCTGCAGGCGATAGTGGCCTTGGCGCCCGGGAGGCCCGGCGTGGGGTGTGTGGCCCACAGGAGACCCCCGCGGGCTATGTCAGCAGGCCAGTGCAGGAGGGCGGCCCAGAGGCCCTGGGGCCTCCGGGTCACCAGCAGCCCCGGTGGCGGAACTAGGAACACTGTGGTCTCGGGGAGCTTTTGACCTGACTGAGCGTCACCTCACTCTCTACCGGAAACAAAACCAGAACTGACAGAAAGGCGTTCCCTTGTCAGGATGCTGACGCTGGTGCAGCCTCGAGCTCCCCAGAGAAGGGCCACGTCCCTGGGCCTGCGGCCGGTGAGTGGAGGGACTTGACCTGAACGTCCTCCAGTGTGCGGGCGGGGTCCAGACGAGGCGGCGAGGTGGCGGCGGCAGGGAGGTGTAGGCAGGACCACCGTGAGCTCGGGAGCAGAGCCTGCCCCTGAACCCTGGCCTTGATGCGTCCTTGCCATGGTTTCAGTTGCTTAGCCTTCTGGAGGTCTGCTTTCTCATCTGTGAAACAGGACGGGTGCTGAGAGCCAGGGCCCAGTGTGCCGACCTGCAGGGGCCAGCAGCCTGGGCCGCCAGGCACTGTCTATCCTCATGGGGAGCAGTTCATTACACAGAGGTCACTCAGAAGCCCCCACACTGGCACTGCGGTGTTCTTGGGGTACAGGTGGTTTCGGAGCCCCTTCTTCGGCATTGCTCTTGGGCTTGTGTCACTCACCTGAAGGTCTTCTGTGGGGGCAGTCCTTGTCTTTTGTAGCCAGATGTCATTAGTGATCCTGTCTTTTGCAAAAGGAGGATAATCTGGCTGAAGAGCCCACTGGGGTCAAAAGCCGGGTCTTGTATGAAGGAATGTCCCTGGCTCTGGGACCAGTAGGAGGTGGCCACGTGGAGTAAGAGCTGAAGTAACTTCAGGAAGAGGCGGGACCCCGAGGAAAAATAAATGCTGGCGTGTTTCAGAGAAACCCTAAAGCATCGATACTTTCTAGAGATTTGCCTAGAGATTTAAATGGAGGGAAGGGGCTAGTCCTGAGTTCATTCTGGCAGGCAGAAAGATGGATTTAAAAGTAGATGAGGTGAGAGAGGGGTTTGGGGACAAGGTGGGACATTTGTTTGGAGGAAAATAAGTCTGGATGTCAAAGGTTTGAGTGGCCGCATCCAAAACCAGTGTCACTGCAATGGGGAGATGCAAAAGAGGGGAAATCAGAACGAGGACTTGGGAGGCAGAAGACGAGAGGGGAGAGGCGGTCTGCAGTAAAGATCCTAGAACGCCGTTGATGTCTCCGTGGGGTTTTGTAGTCCGGGTGCTGCCTTTCTAGCATCTTCTTTAGAAGTGCTGGGACGGGCACATGGACCCTGTCCACGATCGGCCTGTTCACACCCTCATCACAGGTGGGCCTCCCACTGAGTGGGGCCAGAATCAAGAGCAAATAACTAACCTCAACTGGCTCGGCCCCAGGTGGGGTTGGTTCTGGCACAAGGGCATCCAAGCCGGAGCGTCTGTGGGCAGCGGTGGCCTCACAGAGGCTGCCTTGTGTGGCTGGAATGTGCCATTTGTTCCACTAACCGTCTTCAGCCACCAGGAGCCCGACTGGAGTGGAGGACAGGAGCAGAACAGGAAGCACTGCCCACAGGGCACCCCTGTGTGTGGGGCCCTGGCCTCGGGGCTGCAGGCTTGTCCTATGAGTTCAGTTATCAGAACCCCAAACATGCCAGCAGTTACCTCTTATTCACGTGTCCTCTCCCTCAGAAGGGCGGCCACAAGGCCAGCCCTGGGCTAGACCTGAAAGTGTGATACCAAGGAGGAAACAGCTTGAAGACAGAACTGTCATGGTTCTGAATACACCGAACATCACCATTTTATGAATTGGTTGAATAAATGCAATCCATAAGCTGTCATTTATAGTTCGGATTCCTAAGGGCAAGGAGGCCTGAAGGTGACTCATATTGACCCTGCTCAAGTTCCCCCAAGCTGGGGCTCCTGTTCACAGCCCTGTAAGGGTGAATGGGGGCCGGGGGAGCCAGAGACCACTGTTGCCTGACAGATTAGCAGAGTGAAGCAAACACACCAGAAGCCATGGCTGAAATCCAGGTTCTCAGATATTGTATGTGGCTTCAGCTTTCTTACAAAGCAGTTTGATATTTTTTGGACTTAAAATATGTTTATAAATGAATATTTAAAATATTTAAATATAATAAATATTTAAAATATACATTTACTTAACCTGATAATTTCCTTTCTGAGAGTCTGTAGCCTAGAAAAATATCCCAGAATATGGACTAAGATATACAAATATCAGGGGACCTCCATGGCGGTCCAGTGGTTAAGACTTCGCCTTCCAGTGCAGGGAGTGTGGGTTTGATTCCTAGTTGGGGAGCTAAGATTCCCACATGCCTCACAGCCAAAAAACCAAGACCTAAAAGAGAAGCAGTATTGTAACAAATTCAAAGAAGACTTTTAAAATAGTCCACGTCAAAAAAAATCTTTTAAAAATAAGGATGAACAAATATTATATTACACCACGATAGACGGTCATACAGCCACTGAAATCATGTGAAGCATTTTTGCACCGTATTTTCACTTGTCTGTTTATTATTTAGTTCATCCAATACTTTTTGTACCATGTACTATGTCAAGAGAATGGTGTTAACAATCTAAACGCCCCATGTATAGAAAAATACAGTCGGCCACTATGGCAGTGCGGTGCAGAGAGGCTCTGGGGCTCTGGGACATACAGTGGTGAAGGCCTTACTGAGCCCGTGTGGTTGGCAGAAGCCTCAGCGGAGGTGGGATTTTTAGTGGAAACACAAGTGGGAGTTCCTGGAGGAGAACTCCTCATGTGGAAGAAGGACCGGAAGCCAGGAGGCTGGGACGGACATGGATGTCCGTGAAGTGTGGCTGGTGGGTGTTGAGTACGAGGACAGGGGCTCCTGAGGATGACTCCCAGGTCATGACACGAGTGAAGGGGCAGGACAATGGGAGGCTCTGACCCGGAGGAAAGACAGAACACGTTAGGTGTGAGATCTCAGGACATGTCCAGGAGCTGGTACTGAGTGACGGAGACTGGGGCTCCCAGCAGGAACCTGAGCTAGAGATGGACCTGGGGGCCTCGATCGTGTGGACAGGATCGTCTTTCCCGGCCTGGACGGGGGGAGAGGAGGAACACAGGGTGTGCCCCCAGAGTCCTGACTTTCAGAGCAGATTTGGAATATAGTGGGCCGGGTGGGGCCCAGGTGTTAGCATTTTTCAAAAAGCTTCCAAGGTGATTCTCATGTGCAGCCCAAGGTGGAAAACCACTGTTGTAGGGTTTGGGAAAAGAAGAAACCAGAGGAATCACAGGAAATAGGAAGAGTGGCCAGAAAGGTAGTCAGAAATTAGGATAGTGCGTCAACGTTCAAGAGAAGAGTGTTTCCCTGGGGAGGGAGCAGGGTGAACAGTGTTGACGCTGCATTGTGGTTTAGTAAGACAAAGCCTTCCTTCCTTCCTTCCTTATGGGCTTCCCTGATAGCTCAGTAAGTGAGAATCTGCTACGCACTCCAGTATTCCTGGGCTTCCTGTGTGCCTCAGCTGGTAAAGAATCTACCTGCAATGCAGGGGACCTGGGTTCGATCCCTGGGTTGGGAAGATCCCCTGGAGAAGGGAAAGGGTACCCACTCCAGTAGTCTGGCCTAGAGACTTCCATGGACTAAATAGGCCATGGGGTTGCAAAGAGTCGGACATGACTGAGCGACTTTCACTTTCAAGGCAAAGACTGCCAAGTGTCCGCTGGATTTGCACATTAGCAACATCAGTGGTCTTAGCAAGAGAAGCACTGGTGGTGTGGCCAGGGTAGAGGCCTGTAGAGTGGGCTGAAAGGTAGACAGATGATGAGGAAGTGGAGGTTATCCCAGTGTAGCTGTGAGTGCAGAGCAGCTGGCGGGGTGGGTGGGGTAAGGAGCCTTGTTTGCTTAAGATGAGGATTGCCCACGCCTGTTTGAAGCCAGTTGATATGAGATGTGGATATAGAAATGGATGATGTAGGGAATTCCCTGGAAGTCCAGCGGTTAGGACTCTGTGCTTTCACTGCCGAGACTCCAGGTTCGATCCCTGCTGGGGGAACCAAGATCCCAGCAGCCGGGAGGCATGGCCAAAAAAGAAGCAGATAATGTAAATGCAGTAGGAAGTCAATGATGTCGACAAAAGATAGGGGAAAAACTGGGTGGAAATATAAACCAAATCATATTTCACTATGCTTTCTAGAGTTTTCTAAAGTGAGCGTATATCACTTCTTATTCACTAAGAATAATTTTTTAAAAAAGAAAAACTCCAAGTTAAAGGTGGCAGATTGAACATGTACTTACTCCCACCTCCCCCCCTCCTCCTAAAACAAGAGTGAAGGGACTTTTTAAAGGAATGGACGAGGAGACGGCAGCAGCTGAGTTTTGGAAGGCTAAGAGCAGATGGCTAAGCGGTCACTGATTTAGAAAGCTGAATCCAAAACTGGTGTCAAGGAAGCTGGGAGGAAACCCAATCTGCAGTCTAGCCCAACCCTGCTCAAGACCCGGCAGCTAGCAGCACCAGAGATACCAGGTAGCTTTGGAAATGGGGGTAAAAGTGAGGCTAAAAGCAGAGCACTAGTCAAGCATCTTGAGAGTCCATTAAACACTGCCACTTCCCTCCATGGCCTCACCCAACCCTGCTGGGTGACCACGGCTTATTCTCTGAAGACAGAAGCATCTCTGGACATGGACACCAGGCACAATTGAGAGGATGGGTACCATGTTGAAAACAAGGGAATGAGTGAAGCTTACAGACAGATCTTGAAATCTCCAGCTTTCTTCCCTAACCTGACTCCCAAGATTATGCTCACATCCAGGTTTAACCCTCAGGGCAGGGTACTGGGAAACTCTTATCTGGAGACTGTCAGGGCCAGCCCAAAAGATTTCCCAGTGAAATGACCTAGCCAAACCATCCTGCTGGGAAACCACACCCTACCTGGATGCACCAGACTTGCAATTCACTTTTGAGTACTCAGCTTTTAATATAAATGGATAACCGAGAACCAAACTTATTTTCTTGGGCTATAAAATCACTGCAGATGGTAACTTCAGCCATGAAATTAAAAGACGCTTGCTCCTTGGAAGAGAAGCTGTGACCAACCTGCTGCTGCTGCTGCTGCTAAGTAGCTTCAGTCATGTCCAACTCTGTGCGACCCCATAGACGGCAGCCCACCAGGCTCCACCGTCCTTGGGATTCTCCAGGCAAGAACACTGGAGTGGGTTGCCATTTCCTTCTCCAATGCATGAAAATGAAAAGTGAAAGTGAAGTCTCTCAGTTGTGTCCAACTCTTCGCGACCCCACGAAATGCAGCCTACCAGGCTCCTCCATCCATGGGATTTTCCAGGCAAGAGTACTGGAGTGGGGTGCTATTGCCTTCTCCAGTGACCAACCTAGACAGCATATTAAAAAGCAGAGACATTACTTTGCCAACAAAGGTCCATTTAGTCAAAACTGTAGTTTTTCCAGTAGTCATCGAGAGTTGGACTATAAAGAAAGCTGAGTGCTGAAGAACTGATGCTTTTCAACTGGGGTGTTGGAGAAGACTCTTGAGAGTCCCTTGGACTGCAAGGAGATCCAACCAGTCCATCCTAAAGGAAATCAGTCCTGAATATTCATTGGAAGTACTGATTCTGAAGCTGAAACTCCAATACCTTAGCCACCTGATGGGAAGAGCCAACTCATTGGAAAAGACCCTGATGCTGGGAAAGATTGAAGGCAAGAGGAGAAGGGGACGACACAGGATGAGATCGTTGGATGACATCACCAACTCTATGGACATGAGTTTGAGCAAGCTCTGGGAATTGGTGATGGACAGGGGAGCCTGGCGTGCTGTGATTCATGGGGTCACAAAGAGTCGGACACAACTAAGTGAATGAACTGAACTGAGCAGTGTTTAATAAAATTGAGTATATGACCCGGGAAAATAGAACAAAACAACAGAAATGAAAATAGAGAATAAGAAAATCAAAAGATGGAAGTTCACCATCCAGATAATAGATAAATCAGAAAAAAAGAATAGCAGATTTTCAGGGAGGAGAGAATTAGTGATGAAAGATCTCAGGGAAAACTCCCAGCACTTAAAGACATAACTCTCCAGGTTGAAGAGCCACCAACTGTCCAGAACAATGGGTAAAAATTGATGTCGCCTTAAATACTTGAGCAAGGATTTGCAAAACAGCTGAGGACCCAGGAGATCTGATAAACTTCTGGGAGAAAATCCACATTCATACAAAGGAACGAGAATTAGAATGACTTTGGACATTTCAGCAGTATTGAAAACTACAAGACAGCAGAGCAATGCCTTTAAAGTTCTTTACATTTAAAAAAAATGCAAAAAAGCAAAATGGCTGTCTGAGGAGGCCTTACAAATAGCTGTGAAAAGAAGAGAAGCGAAAAGCAAAGGAGAAAAGGAAAGATATAAGCATTTGAATGCAGAGTTCCAAAGAATAGCAAGAAGAGATACGAAAGCCTTCTTCAGCGATCAATGCAAAGAAATAGAGGAAAACAACAGAATGGGAAAGACTAGAGATCTCTTCAAGAAAATTGGAGATACCAAGGGAACATTTCATACAAAGATGGGCTCAATAAAGGACAGAAATGGTATGGACCTAACAGAAACAGAAGATATTAAGAAGAGGTGACAAGAATACCTAGAAGAGCTGTACAAAAAAGAGCTTCACGACCCAGATAATCACGATGGTGTAATCACTCACCTAGAGCCAGACATCCTAGAATGTGAAGTCAAGTGGGCCTTAGAAAGCATCACTACGAACAAAGCTAGTGGAGGTGATGGCATTCCAGTTGAGCTATTTTAAATCCTGAAAGATGATGCTGTGAAAGTGCTGCACTCAATATGCCAGCAAGTTTGGAAAACTCAGCAGTGGCCACAGGACTGGAAAAGGTCAGTTTTCATTCCAATCCCACAGAAAGGCAATGCCAAAGAATGCTCAAACTACCGCACAATGGCACTCATCTCATCACACGCTAGTAAAGGAATGCTCAAAATTCTCCAAGCCAGGCTTCAGCAATACATGAACCGTGAACTTCCTGATGTTCAAGCTGGTTTTAGAAAAGGCAGAGGAACCAGAGATCAAATTGCCAACATCCGCTGGATCAGAGAAAAAGCAAGAGAGTTCCAGAAAAACATCTATTTCTGCTTTATTGACTATGCCAAAGCCTTTGACTGTGTGGATCACAAGAAACTGTGGAAATTCTTCAAGAGATGGGAATACCAGACCACCTGACCTGCCTCTTGAGAAATCTGTATGCAGGTCAGGAAGCAACAGTTAGAACTGGACATGGAACAACAGACTGGTTCCAAATAGGAAAAGGAGTACGTCAAGGCTGTATATTGTCACCCTGCTTATTTAACTTCTATGCAGAGTACATCATGAGAAACGCTGGGCTGGAAGAACCACAAGCTGGAATCAAGATTGCCGGGAGAAATATCAATAACCTCAGATATGCAGATGACCCCACCCTTATGGCAGAAAGTGAAGAGGAACTAAAAAACCTCTTGATGAAAGTAAAAGAGGAGAGTGAAAAAGTTGGCTTAAAGCTCAACATTCAGAAAACGAACATCATGGCGTCTGGTCCCATCACTTCATGGGAAATAGATGGGGAAACAGTGGAAACAGTGTCAGACTTTATTTTGGGGGGCTCCAAAATCACTGCAGATGGTGACTGCAGCCATGAAATTAAAAGATGCTTACTCCTTGGAAGGAAACTTATGACCAACCTAGACAGCATATTCAAAAGCAGAGACATTACTTTGCCAACTAAGGTCCGTCTAGTCAAAGCTATGGTTTTTCCAGTGGTCGTGTATGGATGTGAGAGTTGGACTGTGAAGAAAGCTGAGTGCCGAAGAATTGATACTTTTGCACTGTGGTGTTGGAGAAGACTTTTGAGAGTCCCTTGGACTCTCAAGGAGATCCAACCAGTCCATTCTGAAGGAGATCAGCCCTGGGATTTCTTTGGAATGAATGATGGCTAAAGCTGAAACTCCAGTACTTTGGCCACCTGATGTAAAGAGTTGACTCATTGGAAAAGACTCTGATCCTGGGAAGGATTGGGGGCAGGAGAAAAAGGGGACGACAGAGGATAAAATGGTTGCATGGCATCACTGACTCAGAGTGAACTCCGAGAGTTGATGATGGACAGGGAGGCCTGGTGTGCTGCGATTCCTGGGGTCGCAAAGAGTTGGACATGACTGAGCAACTGAACTGAACTGAACTAAACATTATAAAATTGGAAAGTATTTTCCAACCTTGTTGAATTTGATATCTAACCAGAATCATCTAATTAGATATGAGAATGAAATCAAGATATTGAGATGTTCAAGGTCTGCCACACTCCCTTCCTCAAGCTGAGGCACGTACTTTGCCAAGTGAGGAAATAAACCAAGGAAGAGGTGTAAGGAGCTCCAACACAAGACAGGTGAAGGAATCCCAAAGGGGATCCCCAAAAGACATTGTGGATCTGGAGGCACAAGTCCAGACTGGAGCATGAATTTGAAGAAAAATTTTCAAGTCGGTAAACCTGAGAAATACCCATTATGCTTGGATATTTTGAGAGGAGAGTTTTAGGAAGGGTCGGGGGAGACTTTGGAGCCGACTGAGTGGTAATTAACAGGTTAATCAAAAGAAGGGGCTTCATCAGTGGCTCAGTGGTAAGGAATCTGCCTGCAATGTAGGAGACTTGGGTTTGATCCCTGGGTCAGGAAGATCCCCAGGAGAAGGAAATGACAACTCACTCCAGTGTTCTTGCTTGGGAAATCCCACGGACAGAGGAGCCTGGCGGGCTGCAGTCCATGGGGTTGCCAAAGAGTCAGACACAACTGAGCGACTAAACACCAATAAGCAAAAGAAAAGAAAACAACCTCCAGGGAAATCGAAAAGTGTTTACAGGCATAGAAAAGTACTTATAAGTGTGCTACATGATTCAGTTTTAAACGGTATTTCATAATCCCATAACGAAAACACCCATTATTAACCCAACCAGAATTACAAACTGGGAAGAATCAGGGATTTGGACAAGATGTGGATGGATGAGGAAGAGATGGTCCTCACCTCCAGCTGTAGGAAGTCAGTAGATAATGTTTAAACTGAAAACTCAGGGAGTAGCAGTGTCATTTTGTTACAGAGAGGTATGAAGGTGAATGACAAAAGAATCAGCTAGAAGGATGGGAAGTGACTGCCTCTGGGAGCAAGTTGAAGGATGGTGGGGAGCTTTTTAAAAGTGAGTTTTTAAGAACTCTTCAACCTTCCGACCTATGTGCATATGTAAACTTTTTAAAGACGATTTTAAAAATTAATATACCAAAGTTTAAAAAATCTAACAGAAATTGTACCCATGAGAAGGTTGGACAGCCCGTGTCAGCCATCATTTCTGTGCTTTGAGCTGGTGGAGAAAGTTAACATGGCAATGCGGGTTTTCACTTTCCAATGAGCTTCTGAAGTTGCATCAACATAATTCAAGAAGAAAAAAAGCTGAAAGAGTGAAAGTTTCCATAATTCTCTCTCAAGAGTCAACAGCTCGGGACCACCCTGGAGGTCCAGTGGTTAGGACTCCACACTTTCCCTGCAGAGGGCCCAGGTTCGATCCCTGGTTGGGGAACTGAGATCCCACAAGCCACACAGCATAGCCAAAAAACGCAGCTTATCCCTTTCAGTTCATGCGCATGTAGTCAAACGCATGTACACAGAGCCTTAATTATGGAATAAATGCTTCCTCATTGTTAAAAAAGTTTTTTTCAGACAGTATAGAAGTACATTGTTTAGCAACTTGCTTTTTCCAAAAATATATCTTTGATGTCTTTATTTGAAAATTACAAAATGTAAATAATTAAATGTTTAACTGTCTCCCAGAATAACATTATACCCACTTCATTAATAATTAAATGTGTTCACAACATTTAATACCTTTGAAAACAATTTGTAGCAGAGATTTTTCCCATCTCAGAAGAGTTCTTATGAAGAAATGTAGTTGCAAGATTAAAAACCAATCACAAATTAAATATTTCTTATCACCAAACAATGTCAAGGCAAATCTACAAATTTTTTTTCCAGAAAATTTACACCAAAAGGTTATGGTTGATTGCACATTATACTAAAGATTATAGTATTGTGCATATTCAATATGTTTGGTGTAACTGACCAGGTAGCTTCTGGAAGGAATCTTTGAAGTCCCAGAGGGTCTCAGAGTAGCCAGTTCCTCAGCTCAACATTGTTTATAGAAAGGAAGGAAGAGGGGCTGGGGGAGGGGGAAAAAACTGTGCTTTTTTTCCCTAATCCTAGTGTGATTTCATTATTTATGTCTAAAGTTTTATTCATCCATAATTTATTTTGAGGTGAGATATGTGAAGATTTTTTGTTTTTTCTTCTAGTCAGGAAGCCAGTTGTCTCCACTCCACTTACCTAATCCCTTTCCAATGGTTTGAAATGCTACCTTTGGTCATAAACTATGTTCCCACAATGTATTTGTCTTTGATTAATTTTTTCTAAATGGGAGAACAGAGTACTGCTTATGAATGCAGTCTGGCTGTTGGTTGTCAGTACTGTTTCTCAAAAGTTGTTCGGTGCGGAGAGAACTTTTCAGTGGGAAGCACTGGCTTCTCTGCGCCCCAGAAAGTAGGGGAGAGGCACAGAAATGTCTACCAGCTGCTGCCCATTTCAAGGGGAAAAGAATTAGATGCCACAGAGGAGCAGACAACGGCTTGGGTTCACAGAGAGTCACACTCATGATGGGCTGAGAGCCGCCTAGGACGTCTGGTGCAGTGACCGTCTTAAAGGAGGACGTGAAAGAGGAGAGTGAAAAAGCTGGCTTAAAACTCAACATTCAAAAAATGAAGATCATGGCATCTGGTCCCATCACTTCGTGGCCAATAGAAGGGGAAAAAGTGGAAGCAGTGACAGACTTCATTTTCTTGGGCTCCAAAATCACTGCGGGTGGTGACTGCAGCCATGAAATTAAGAGACGCTTGCTCCTTGGAAGAAAAGCCATGGCCAACCTAGACAGCACGTTAAAAAGCAGAGACATCACTTTGCTGACAAAGGTCCACATACTCAAAGCTATGGTTTTTCCAGCAGTCACATACAGATGTGAGAATTGGACCATAAAGAAAGCTGAGCGCCGAACAATTGATTGTGGTGCTGTAGAAGACTCACGAGAGTCCGTTGGACAGCAAGGAGATCAAACCAGTCAATCCTAAAGGAAATCAACTCTGAATATTCATTGGAAGGACTGATGCTGAAGCTCCAGAACTTTGGTCACCTGATGTGAAGAACTGACTCACTGGAAAAGACCCTGATGCTGGGAAAGATTGAGGGCAGGAAGAGAAGGGGACAACAGAGTTTGAGATGGTTGGATCACTCAACGGCATCACTCAATGGACATGAGTTTGAGCAAACTCCAGGAGATAGTGGTGGACAGAGGAGCCTGGCATGCTGCAGTTCATGGTGTCGCAGAGAGTTAGACATGACTTCGCGACTGAACAACAAAGGGATGGGAAGGCTTTGTGGTCTTCAGGCTGGAACACCCATGCCCAGAGGGTATGAGTGGCTTTCCCAGAAGGCACAACACAGATGAATTTGTGGGTCCTGTTTCCAAGTCTTCGTCCAACTGTTCTCCTTCATAAAACGCATCATCGAGGGCGCTGGACGCTTGCGGTCCCAGCAGTGCTGTTCCTTAGCTCCTGGGTCTCCCACTATTGAAAATAAAGAACAGGCACCTCCTGCCCATCTTGCCTTACTATGGAGTGTTTCTCTGAGGTATAAAATGCCCTTGGGGTCATGAAACAAAGACACAAGCTAGACTGTGGCAGGGATGGGGACCATAAGTGCATGGCTCAGGGGTCTGGATGGTGAATTCCTTCGGAAGTCAGATATTTGGAATACCTGACTTTCAACAAAATTGAAAGAGAACCTAATTAAGTTGTCAGCTAATAGGTCATTAAAAACAGCTTTTGATGATATGTTAACCATGTGCTTTTGCAGCATTGTAATTCAGAAGTTCACAGAATAGAGGGATGATTCCATAACAAAGCTCCCGCCAGCCCATCTCCAGATCTATGCAAATGAGCTCTCCCAATGGTTATATTTATAAAAATGAAAAGTAGGAATAGAATTTATTCTGAACCCTGTCTCACTCAAGAGATAAGAATATTCACTCTCAGATAAGTGAACTAATTGGGGGAAAAGTCCTTATCCATCCTTGTAAGAGATTCACTTCCTCCAGGTTTTTGGTTTCCCATCTTGAATAATTATTTTTCATTCCACAATAGTAATAACTAAGGATGACTTAAACCAGGCAGAAAAGTAACTCTTAGAGCCCTGTGGTTATTAGAAATGAAAGCAAAATTAATCTTTCCATTTACATGCACATTTCTGTGGCAGAGTGGTAGATGAGGTGATCAGTAAAAGGCATCTGAGCACAAAAATATGTTCTATTAGGATAAAATTCTGTGGGTAAAGTGGGAACGGAAATAGAAGTCCAAGGTGAAAAGGAATGATATTAAAATTTCGAGTATCAAAGAAGAACTTGTTCATGTATTTTTTAAGTGAATAATGGTGGGTTTTAAATTGCCAGAGTTCTAAGATTCCATTGGCAACATTAAATGGCAATGGAAGAGTTTATTTTAAAATATCAATATTTACAATACTCCAGAAATTACATCTTTTGCAGCGATTGAAGCATTTTATGTATTTATTCAGGAAGGTGCAAATGAGTACCTGGTTTTAAAAAATTATCTTAGGGAGAAGGCAAGCAAAATATTTCCAGGAGTTTCTGAAGTCAGGGAAGATATTTGTCTGATGCTGGAGCCACAGTTGTGATGTAGTAGAGAGCGCAGAAGAGGGGAGGCCGGAGGAGGGACACGGGAGGCCAGGCGATGATGTCAAGCTGGAGCAGGAGGAAGCCAGGGTGTAAGTGTGGATGACTTACCTTTTTTGTAAGACAGAGAGTGGGATGAAGACTTCTCCAGCGGCTCATTTCGGAGGGAAAGCGGGCTTGGCTGCGTGGAAGGCTGTCGGGCTGGTTCCTATGCAGTGCACTCCCGTCGTTTGGGACTTAGTTAGGCGGCTGATCAGAGAGGAATTAAAGGATTGCCAGGCATCAGAAAGAACCCAGCTTTAGGCCATGTGCCATCAGTTGCTAGTATGATTAGTGGTCCACTTCATTTGGGCGGGACGAGGGGACATGGCAAAGGACAGTGAGGAGCTTCATCCACTGGGATCCTGGTCCCATTTCTTTTAACACAGCACTTACGCCTTGTAACACACCAGCTAGTTTATTAATTATGTTCATTGTCTTATGTGAGATGTAGGCAGGCAGGGAGCTCTGTTTTGTTCCCTCGTGTGTTCCAGCATTGGAACACGCATGGCACGTGGTTGGTGCTCAGTAAATAGCTATGGGATAAATGTTCAAAGAATGAGTATGTTCATGCATTGTACATTTACAATTTCCCTAATTAACACAGTGATTTGAGGGGATTTATGCTGGCATAGCTCTATCCATATGCAAGAAAATAAAGTGGAGCCCCTACCTCACACTATACACAAGATGAAAGCAAATTTCGGGTGGAATAAAGAGCTAAAGGTAAAAAATAAAATGATAAGGACCTGGGAATAAAATCTGGGAGACCAGATGAACCACCTAGGGCCAGAGGAGACCCCCTGCTTAACTCCCATAAAATAGAAAACCCACAGGCCATAAAAAGGGAAAGGGACATAACCCATGAAATGAAAACTGTAGGAAAGTTTCATGATAAAAGGTAACACAAAGGCAAAGACAAATGATGAATTTGGGAGAAATATTTGAAATGCTAGTAAGAGAAATAGGTTATCTTTAATACAGGAATCAAAGGTCTCTGACCGATTGACAGAACACAGTTCGCAAAGAATCCACTCTCAAAGACCAAGGATTGACACTCACATTACCCTCATCAGGGAAGCAGAACTATTAAAGTATCAGTAAGTTATCACTTTGTACCCATCCAACCGAGGAAAGTTAAAAAGAGCAGTGATGTCTTCTGCCGGGGACGTGGGGAAAGGGCTGGTAGAGATGTGAATTGTCACAGCCCTGTGGATAAGCAGGCTGATGACATCTGTCAGAATCGAAAATATTTTTAATTTTTGACCCTGCAGTCCCACTCCCGCCACTCTCCTAAAAATAAAAGCACTCCTTTTGGTTACAGATATAAATAAACACATGTTTACGGCAGTGCTGTTCACCAGGGCAAAAGCCTAGGAGCAAAAAGTGAATGTTGTCAATAAGGAAATGATTGAACACATTGCTGTATGATCCTCACTGTGGAATATTCTCAGCTTTTAAAAGGCTGCATTAGCTTACAGAAATTGCCGTGAAGGGATTTCTACAGTATATTTGAGTGAGAAAGGAACATAGAGGATTATGTATAAGGCAGTTTTGTTTTTTGCAGCCAATGGCTAGAAAAGAAATGTAAACGTGCTATGATAAATCATTCCATAAGCACAGAGAAAAGTGTGAGGTCCCTTACGGGAGTGACCTGAGACCTTTGTACTTGTCAAGTGAGGAACGAGGGGAAGGGGAGGCAAATTAAAAGGGGAAAAATACTGCACTGAAAACCAGAAATGTGTGCTATAATCCCATTTATGTAAAGTGATGCTTGTGTGTAACAACATTTGAAATTAGCCTACAACAGACATACAAGTAGATTTTTTTTTAAATGTCAGGGCCATGTGTGTAATCAGATGCTATTTAACTAAAAACAACTTGGCAGCCCCCTCTTGTGCCTATAAATGGAGGCTGGGAGAGGGGACTGGGGCGGGGTCGGGGGTGGGGGTGGGGGGCCTCTGGCCTGTCGGTATAGGACACCTGGTCAGGACTTGAAAGGGTGTGCAAATGACCAGATGACTGTTGTCATTGTTTAGTCATTAAGTCATGTCCGCCTCTCTAAGACTCCATGGACTGCAGCCAGGCTCCTCTGTCCATGGGATTCCCCAGGCAAGAATACTGGAGTAGGTTGCCATGTCCTCCTCCAGGGGATCTTCCCCACCCAGGGATTGAACCCAGATCTCCAGCATCGCAGCCAAATTCTTTATCACTAAGCCACCTGGGACGGAGAAGGCAATGGCAACCCACTCCAGTACTCTTGGCCTGGAAAATCCCATGGATGGAGGAGCCTGGTGGGCTGCAGTCCATGGGGTCGCTAGGAGTCGGACACGACTGAGCGACTTCACTTTCACTTTTCACTTTCATGCATTGGAGAAGGAAATGGCAACCCACTCCAGTGTTCTCGCCTGGAGAATCCCAGGGACAGGGGAGCCTGGTGGGCTGCTGTCTCTGGGGTCGCACAGAGTCAGACACGACTGAAGCAACTTAGCAGCAGCAGCAGCAAGCCACCTGGGAAGCCCAACCACATGATTAGCCTTGTCTTGATTAACTTGGTTGAGGTGGAGAGAGAGAGAGTTGGTGTTGGCTTTGTTCTGGCCTAACCTGAGCAACTTCACTTTCACTTTTCACTTTCACACACTGGAGAAGGAAATGGCAACCCACTCCAGTGTTCTTGCCTGGAGAATCTCAGGGACGGGGAAGCCTGGTGGGCTGCTGTCTGTGGGGTCGCACAGAGTCAGACACAACTGAAGCAACTTAGCAGCAGCAACCTGGGAAAAGGAATTGGGGTCTCTTTAAAAGAAACCATGACTACCTCATAAAATTACAAGGGGTCGTGGAAACAAACTGCCTCTATTTTAACTTGACTCCAGTTTATATTCAAGGCTACACGGTGTCCAGAAAATTTTATGCCTACTCACCGCCAACTCGGGATATTTCTTCAGGGTCTCTAAAATAAGGCTTTTTGAAAATATAAATTCTAGGGCTGCAAAAACCTGAGCAGGTGGAATGAACATATTCTGGATTCTTTTGTCCTCTCCCGCCCCCACCCGCCCACCTTCTCAGCTCATGATGGGATCGTGATTAAGATCGAGGTGCAGACCAACGACGAGGGCTCGGAGAGCCTAGAGACGCCAGAGCCCCTGATGGGCCAGGTGGAGGAGCACGGCTTCCAGGACTCGGAGCTAGGGGACCCGTGCGGCGAGCAGCCGGACCTGGACATGCAGGAGCCGGAAAACCCGCTGGAGGCATCCACGGAGGGCTCAGGCGAGTTCAGCGAGCTCAAGCAGATGTTGGTGCAGCAGAGGAACTGTGCGGGTGAGTGGGAGGCGCTGGTGTCGTCAGGCCTGCAGAGGGGGCAGGGTGGGGGGTCCTGGGGGAAAGCCGAGGTCTCCTTCAGAGAGGTCACTGACGCAGAGGGCTCAACAGTTGTGACCGAACCAAACAGGGCCTTAGGTCCAGGTCCCCTGCCCTGGGATTTGAAAGCATCCGTCCCTGGGCAAGGAAAGAGGGCGTTGCAGCCAAAGACCAGGTCAGACGAGGACCTCTGGGGATGGCAGAGATCATCTCTCCGCCCCCTCCCTCGGCAGGCCGAGAAGGTCACACACTGGTGGCAAGGCGAGAACTTCCGTCTCCTGATATGTCTGTCCTTGGTCATCCCTGTGTCACACTAGAAGCCTCAACTGGCTTGAAGATTTCCACCTTGGATCGCACATCTTTGCAAACGGCTGAGACCATGCTGTCTTTTTCTGGCGGAATCTAGGCCTCATTTCTGTTTATTCTCAAAGCTTCGGGGTCACCAGGCTGCACACCCTTGCTCCCTGTGAGGATGTGCGCTCTCAGGAGCACTGCCAGGACGGCTTCTGTGACGCTGACCCGTCCATGCAGGCCTGGGAAAAGCCCCGTGTGATCCTCATGGTGTATTTTTTAAATACACTACTAGACTTAGCTACTAAGTCTACTTAGCTACTGTTTTACTCGCGAATTGTACAACTATATGCATAAATGAAATGAACCTGAACTTTTCTTGAATCATTAAGATTATACTAGACTTATCAAAGTCTAGTATACTAGGAGTCATTAGCCATATCAGTTAATATTTATATGGAGAAATGATTATTTAAATTTTTTTCACTTTATTTTATTCCCTTGCAGTTTGTCTTTTTGCACACAGTAATAAAATATCATGGACATTATTCTTGGTCAAACGATGTGTATCTAACTGTTTATTTTTAAATAATTAATTGCATGATAGTCGAGAAACCTTTTTAACATACCACGGTGTCCTTCATTAGAGAATAGTGAAAGACACAAGGCAAATCGTGAGGCTACCTTGCATTGATTGCCCTGTGAACATTTCCGTTAGTTTTATTAGTACCACTTAGTAATACTCTAAGATTCTTTGTGGGATTTCAATCCCTGAATTTTAGGGCCAACTGTATCTTCTTATTTTGTTAAGAAAATACAACTTTGAAACCCAAGGAGAGTTCCAATATTCTACGGCCCGTATTTCCCTTTTGCCTTTCATAACAACCCTATTTTCAGGATCAACACCAGGGCAATGAATTGCCAACCTCCGAAGCTGCTTCCTCCTTCCTGATCTTTTAAGCATCATGTTCCAGGGATGTTCTGGGTCACTTCCTGCTGAGCGTCCTGACTGGACTGAGGCAGCATTGTCTCATAGCCGGGGAGGCCTGAGCTGGGACTCGGCACACCTGTGTTCTAATTTTAACACTGCCACTTACAGGGTGCAGAGGAGTGGCTGGAGGTGCTGTGGCCTAGCGGTCACTGACAGACTTACAAGACTTTGGCCAGCTCACGAACACTGCCGTCTTCAGTTTCCCTGTCAGTTGAGGGGACAGACTAGCTGGTCCTTCAGTTGCAAGTGCTAAAGAGGTCTCAGTTTATTTACTTTATTTGGAAACGTTACGTGACAGCGGCAAGCTTGGGTCCCGCATGTCTGTGAGACAGGGATAATTCTTGCTTGACGTCTCCTGTGATAGGATATTGGGAACATGAGAGAGTGTGGGTGGAAAGTGTTCTGGAAAAGTTTAGTTGTTTGCTCCTGAGAACTCCACAAATGTCAGACGGTCACATCTTCCCTATCACAGGCGGACTCAAAAGTGAATGCCTTTCTCATGTCACACAAAGTTGGCCACTAAGAATAGAGCTCCCCAACTCTGTTTAGAGAGGGCCAGGTAAGAACAAGGCGCTTGAGAAAATTCACACAGATGCTGGCGGACTCTCCCACTTACATTCTCCAGGAACCCTGTAAAACAGACAACCTCTTAGGCAAGAGGGCAGAGCCCCAGGAGGAGGACATCACCATTTGGGGTGTTCATGGAACACTTACCTGAGACCCCAGCCAGCTCCAGGGTCAGGACCGGTGGAGTCCGCCTGCAGTGAGCCATCCACCCATGGAGGTGAAGTGCTACCTCAGGAGGCACCCCCACGCCTGCTGTGGGCTCAGGAGGGCTTGAGGGATACAGGTTGGGAAGGCCAAGGAAGGTTTTCTGGGGGAGACAGGATTGGGGCTGGGTGTTAAGCAATGGGCAGGATTTGGAGACACCACCGCCCCCCCCCAACCCCTCCTCAGGAGGGTGGATTTGCTGGCGGAGGGGCAGTGAAGGCACCTGAGGAGAAATCTGCAGGTGAGTTCCAGAAAGGAGGCCACCAAGGCTGAGCCGAGTTCAGGCAGAGGAGACCGCAGAGGGGGAGACATTGCCAACTTGATGAGTCAGGACCCTTGCGTGGTAGAAACCCAACCCTCAAGTGGCCAAAATAAGACAGGAGTGTTGATGGGCTTGGAGCGTCGTGGGTCCTGAGGGTGCCAACCTCTGGCTCCCTGGCCCCGAGTGCCTCCAGGAGGGCTCCGCGTGCGGGCTCCTTCTTACCTGCGAGTCCCTGCCCGCTAAAGGTGCCAGGCGATGGGCACACGCAGCACCCGCGTCCCCGCAGAAAATTCCAAAACAGGGCTCCGACCGGCCAGTTTTGGGCCTGGTCTGACGGCCCGAATGGGCACTTTCCTGAGCTTAGCCCCGTGGCTAGCCCGGGTTCCCTGGGCCGTGGGGAGCGAGCAGGCGCGAAGGCTTGGGGCCGGTGGTGCACACGCAGTGTGTGTGGGCAAAGGGTCTGCCTCACCCGGGTCAGGGGCGCCAGGCGACACCTAACGGCATCTTGTCTCTCTCCCCCACCCCCCGTCCCCCGGAGCAGAGGGGATCGTGATCAAGACCGAGGAGCAGGAGGAGGAGGAGGAAGACGAGGAGGACGACGAGCTGCCGCAGCACCTGCAGTCCCTAGGGCAGCTGTCCGGGAGGTACGAGGCCAGCCTGTACCCGACACCACTGCCGGGGGAGCTGTCCCCCGAGGGCGAGGAGAGCCCCCCGCCGCTGCAGCTGGGGAACCCAGCGGTGAAGCGGCTAGCGCCCCCGTCGCACGGTGAGCGGCACCCAGGCGAGAACCGGGGCTCGGGCAGCCAGCAGCAGCGGAACCGGCGCGGCGAGCGGCCCTTCACGTGCATGGAGTGCGGGAAGAGCTTCCGGCTGAAGATCAACCTCATCATCCACCAGCGCAACCACATCAAGGAGGGCCCGTACGAGTGCGCCGAGTGCGAGGTCAGCTTCCGCCACAAGCAGCAGCTCACGCTGCACCAGCGCATCCACCGCGTCCGCGGCGGCTACGCGTCACCCGAGCGTGGCCCCAGCTTCACCCCCAAGCACTCGCTCAAGCCGCGCCCCAAGTCGCCCAGCTCCGGCGGTGGCAGCGGCGGCGGCCCCAAACCCTACAAGTGCCCCGAGTGTGACAGCAGCTTCAGCCACAAGTCCAGCCTCACCAAGCACCAGATCACACACACAGGCGAGCGGCCCTATACGTGCCCCGAGTGCAAGAAGAGCTTCCGCCTGCACATCAGCCTGGTCATCCACCAGCGTGTGCACGCGGGCAAGCACGAGGTCTCCTTCATCTGCAGCCTGTGCGGCAAGAGCTTCAGCCGCCCCTCACACCTGCTGCGCCACCAGCGGACTCACACGGGCGAGCGGCCCTTCAAGTGCCCCGAGTGCGAGAAGAGCTTCAGCGAGAAGTCCAAGCTCACCAACCACTGCCGGGTGCACTCGCGCGAGCGGCCGCACGCCTGCCCCGAGTGCGGCAAGAGCTTCATCCGAAAGCACCACCTGCTGGAGCACCGGCGCATCCACACTGGGGAGCGGCCCTACCACTGCGCCGAGTGCGGCAAGCGCTTCACGCAGAAGCACCACCTGCTGGAGCACCAGCGCGCGCACACGGGCGAGCGGCCCTACCCCTGCACGCACTGCGCCAAGTGCTTCCGCTACAAGCAGTCGCTCAAGTACCACCTGCGGACCCACACGGGCGAGTGAGCGTGGCCCGGCCCGCCGGCCCGGCCCGAGCCCAGCGGGCGGGCACGGGGCGCCCCCAGCCCGTTTGCCGTGAGCCCTCCCCCACCCCCTCTCCCTTCGTCCCTCCTCTCCCCCCTCCCCGCCCCCCCCCCCCCCCCGACACGGGGCGGCCGCGTCTCCCCCGGGGGGGCCCCAGTGCGGGGGGCGGCTAGCGCGGACCTGGGGAACCCCCTTTGGGCTGTTCATTTCCTTGACAATAAAATGGATGAAACCAATCAGCACGGGGGGCGTGATTTGGCCGCCGGCCACTCGGAGGGGCGGGGCGGGGCCACTTAGTTGGGGATAGAACTTTATAATGACATTTTGGATACTGTGGTTCTATTTGATAATAATAGAGTAATTTTTAAAAGACGAGCGTTTCCTGTTTGCCGTTTTTGTTTGGTCGTAAAAGGGGAGGGGTTGAGGAGGTGGCCGAGGGGCGTGTGCCCAGTGTCAGTGGCCAGGTTCCGTTGAGTCCTTTTCTGTGCCGCTTCCTCGTACTGGGTGGCCCAGGGGGCGCGGAGAGGCAGGCCTGATACGTGAATGAGCCGACTGGAGGGTGGAGCCCCCAGCGCACGCCATCCCTGCCCGGGCAAGGGAGGACAGTGGGGCTTAGGTGGGAGGCAGGGAGAGGGGACAGGTTTGGACGAGGCTGGAAGACCAACAGCAGAAGCTGGACGCTACCCTCAGCACGAGGCAGCTGGTGGAAGTGTGGCTGTGGCCCGGGGCTGAGGAGGGGTGTGGGTAAGGGAAGGGGTGCAGAGGCACCTGGTGCCAATTTGGGAAAACCACAAAAGGCACCAATCAGAGCACTTCTCGTGTATGTTGCATCAAAGCTGCTCTCCTCGGACGTGTTAAAGGCGCCAGTGCACCCTCATTGCGCTAGGTATTGATTCCAATCCTCCTCCAGTGGGGCTCAGAAAGAAACTTCGAGCTGGTTACTGGCCCACAGAGCAATCTACTCTCGCTCCCCTCCTGAGTTTGGCAGGGTTCAGGCCATTTGAAGGGACAGTTCATGGAGGCGAGCAGAGTGCCCGGCTCAGCGGTGGGACCTGGGGAAGCCAGACTTCTGAAGGCAGAGAGCCTGAAAGCCCAGAGCTGCTGAAGGTAGAGGACTGAGTCTTGAGTCTGGAAGCGGAGAGCGGAAGATGAGATGCTCTCAGGGCATTCAGAAAGGGGAAGGAAAAGGTTGACTTTGAAGGGGCCACGTGCATTTGCGCTCAGCTGTGTCCGACTCCATGGACTGTAGCCTACCAGGCTCCTCTGTCTGTGGAATTCTCTAGGCCAGAATACTGGAGTGGGTTGCCATTTCCTACTCCAGGGGATCTTCCCGACCCAGAGATCAAACCCACATCTCTTGCGTCTCCTGCATTGGCAGGTGGGTTCTTTACCACTGGGGGTCATCAACACCATCCTTTATAAAGATGCATGAAGTAAGGCATGAGAGAGGGGACGTGCTGGCCCAAGAGCTGGAAAGGATATGATATGTTCGTTTCCACTGAAATTTTCTAAAAGGATGGGAGGACATCAGGGCCAGAAGCCAGAGAAGGGGCAGAGGCCCTGGCTGGCGTGAAGGGCTAGAGAGGCAGCCAGTCGGGCCCTGACCTGCAGAACCGGCTGGAGAATAGATTCAGATCCAGGAACAAGTCGTTAGGTTTGTGTGCGGGAAACACGTGCCAAGCTCGTCATAAATGCACGGCCAATCTTGGGAGGGGACGGCCTAGACACAGCACAGCTCTGCCTGCAGAGGTGGGATCTGGGCTGGAGGATTTCACAGATTTGAGGCAGAAGGAAGGCCTTCCAGCTGTGGGTATTCTCGATGGCTGAAGCATGGAAAGTGAGCCCAGCTGAATCAGGAATCAGTACCTGATGAAATCCATGAACTGGAGAAAGGGCTTGTGAAGAGAAAACGGAGCCAGACGGGCTGGCTGAGGGTAGACAGTGTTGCGGAGGGAGTCTGGGATCTGAACTGGAGAGTGTGGAGTTTGAACTTGATCTAGTAGGAGATGCCATTGCCGACTGCTGAGCAGGAGAGAGACGGGGGCAAGTGGGTATTGGGGCTGCTGCAATGGGGACGGTCTGGAGTCAGACATGACAGGGAACTGGAGGTGGTCAGAGGATGGGTCTGCGGACCATCTGCTGCTGGGGGTGAGCGGCGTGACAGAGGAAACAGGGATGTTTGACGCCTTGAAGAGATGTGAGCAGAGGTGTTCTGGAGAGGTTTGGCGGAAAGCCACTGCTGCTCAACATCTTTACAAGTCTTGGAATTTGAGACCTTGGGGGTGCCTGGGTTGTTCAGGCCTGATTGGGAGACCCCCTCCTCATGCTCATTCCTCCTTGCAGCCCAGCACCCTGGACTGCAGGTCCTTCCTCCCTTTTCCCGACTCCTGGACACCTGTGTGATCCCCACTCTCCATCTGCCTGACAGAAGCCACAGATCAGCATCAGAGGGGTCACTATAAGTATAGACAGACCCTGCAGTTGAACAGAAGTGGATTTAAACTTGATAGCTCTGTCACCTTGAACAAGCTAATTAACTGACCCTGTCCTCACCTGTGAACCTCGGACACTAAACCATTGTTCTGAGGCTTAATAACAATAGAGTAAATATGTAGCAAAGATGCTGGCACATCCCAAGGTCTGAATGAAAGTTTGCTAATTTCAGATTAGTTTATGGCTGTGAAAGTCACTCAGTCACGTCCAACTCTTTGTGACCCCAAAGACTGTAACCTGCCAGGCTCCTCTGTCCATGGAATTCTGTATGCAAGAATACTGGAGTGGGTAGCCATTCCCTTCTCCAGGGGATCTTGCCAACCCAGGGATCGAACCCAGGTCTCCCTCATTGCACGCTGACTCTTTAGTGTCTGAGCCACCAGGGAAGCCAATGATAGCTTAATTTTAGTAAAAGCAGAAGTTTGGGCAGGTAGTGAACTGGTGTTGTGCCCTAAAAGAATGAACCTCTGAGAAAGGCAATTTCCCCACCAGCCAGAAAATTACTTTGGTGGAAAGACGTTCAAGTTAAATCACACAGACAACTGCACTTAGTCTTGAAGTGGGAATGGAGAGGGGTTTGCTCACGTCTCAGCCACACGCCAGCACCTGCAATGGGTAGGACCCACCTTCCTGGGTGGCAGTACCCTCATGGCACTTCCCCAGGACCTTTAACTTATTAGAAAGCCAGACTCAAATTCCTGAATTGTCAGTTGCCATTGGCCCCACTGGGTTGTGTGCCCAAGAGAATAACGGCCATTTATTGAAGTCCTTTCACTTTTGAAGGTTTTACGTACCTTCTAAGGCCTTGTAGCTCAGATGCGTACAGCACATGCTCATTTTCTAAGTGAAGTGTTTGAGGCCCAGAGAGGTTTGGTTGGCCCAGTCACACAGCCATCAAGTGGCAGAGCCAAGACTTGAACTCAAACCATCTTGGCACCAAAGCCCAAGTGTTTGGCCACGTAACCAAATAACCTTTATGGTTATTGACAAAAGAGAAGTCGGAGCCTCTCTTTTCAGAATTACTCCATTTTACCCTCAGATTTTAAAATTTAAGGTACAATCAAGGGGATCCGTATACTGAGCAGAATTTTGGTCTGTGCCAAACGTTTGCAAGAGAGTAAATCACGAACGTAGCAAGAGAGTAAAAAAAATAATCTTAGGGGCCAGAAAGGCCTTAGGGTCAGGGAGCCCCTGTCTGCAGCTGCAGAAATGGAGACGGGGAGGAGCGGGTGGTCGCTGCCCGAGGCTGGCTCACCCAGGAGGGGGCGGTGACCGAGCTGGCCGCGGGGCTGGCACCCGAGCGGGCGCTCGGCAGCACACGGACGCCGTACTTATTAGACACCCCTTGTGTGCAGAGCATTGTGCTGGGCTCCATGAAGAAACACAAAAGGATTAGGAGACCCTGCGCTGCCTTGACAGCACTCAGAAGCCACCGCAGACTGCGGCCTGATTCTCCTGTGAGGCCTGTGAAGGCTGACAGAGACCTTTCGGCCGCTGTTGGGGGCAGGCAGGGCCACGCCGCCATCTCTCCCCTGACCCTCCTTCCAGGCAGGGTAGCTGTAACGAGCCAGGTGTCTGTGGGGACCTCTCCGGGGGCGGTGTTGTGGCGGCTCCTCAGATTAAGGGATCAAGGACGGAGGCCTCCAGGCCCTCCTGTTGCCAGGGCAACAGTGAGTCAGGCCGAGGCCTCTCCTCGGGCTTTCTGGAAAGCGTTTTCAGCTGCTGAAGCCTCTTACTGTTGTCGCCGGGCGTCGTGGGGACTTCTAAATGTAGGTTTGCAATCAGTTCTGCGCTGACCACTTCTCACTGGGTTCCTTGAAATGGGTGTTTTTAGCTAAAACACCAACTAACCCTTCTATTTCTGCTTTCTACCAAAGGTAACTCCAGGCTAAAATAATTTTTCAAGCAAGAAAAGACAGGAAGGAAGAAGGAAGGGGGACAAGGAAGGAAGGAAAGAGAGGGAAGGCGGGAGGGCAGAAGAAAAACAAAGCAAAACACTGAGTTAAATCAAGGGCTAAGAGAGTAAGGGACCTACTGTGAAAACTTCCAGTCAGAAATCAGACCTAGCCTTGAGTTTATTAGGCATTAATAGTAATTATCAGTATGATTCACTGGGTCCTACCACGTTCCCGGCACTGTGCAAAGTAAACGCTTTCATTTTCTCTTTTGACATCGTGTGAAATCAGGATGCATAGTCCCTCTTACAGATGAAGTTCGCAGAGGTGAAGCAATTAGCCCCAGGTCAGTCATGTGGTCAGAATTTAAACGCAGAGTGGGTGCTGCTAACCGCTGCTGTAGCCCGCCTCCCAGTTCCTTCTTCGTGGATCCTCAGGACAGAAGGCGAAACAGTCCTTTTTCTCGAATTGCAGCTCTGACTCTCCCGCGGACATGGCAGACAGGCCAGGCCAGCCCAGCCTGGGGACAGCACCGGGCTCACCAAACATGAAGGCAGAGATGCTGAGCGCCAAGCCAGCCCCCCTCGTTCTGGACCAAGCTCCCCTCTTCTGTGGGGACTTCGGGAAGAGGCTTAACTGCTCAGGTGAGGGGGTCCCTTTCTGTGTGTGTTTCTACGTTGGGACCTATGAAGCCATTCGACAGTCAGAGGAGTTGGGTGACGGAGATGAGCACAGGACCACGCATCTGCTCTACAATAAAACTGAATTCCTGCCCTAACTCACTCGGTTCGGGCTTGGGCTACCTCTTGGTTCCACACCACCATTCCTTCCGCTACAACTGATAAATGAAATTCACTGCTTCCCTTTGCGAAATTATCAAACCAGTTCTCAAAATAACTTGAAGATGAGAAGATAGGAGCATCACTATTGACCGTTATCTAGGATAAGGAAAAACTAATTTTTTTCTTTTTTGGAGGTGCTACATGGCTTGCCGGATCTTAGTTCCCCAGCCAGGGATTGAACCTCGGCCCCCTGCAGTGGAAGCACGGAATCCTAACCACTGGACCGCCAGGACATTCCTGAAAAGTTGAATTTTAGTGACAAAATATGCCAATAAAAATTTCTATCCTTACTAGCAATTTTATTTAAATAATGAATGGTGGGACAATAAATTGTTTCCTTCTAGAGTCAGTATAGTCTAATAAGCATAAAAGCTTTTTAAGAACTACATTCAATCAATACTTTGTTTACAGAATACATAAATACGAAAGTTACGCCCTCAAAGGATTGAAATTCACTGGATTTGAGCTAAATTCAATTAAGAAAATTAAACAGGTTATGAAGCATGACATTTGCTTTTCTCCCACTGAAGGTATGATCCAAGAACCACGGTTCCATGGTCAAATTTTCTGCACATCAAGTATACAAATTCTAAAACCTAAGATAAAAAATGGGGGTAAGTATTATCTTACATGGATTGATTATCATCACTGAAAATCGCCTCATTGATTTTGTCCAAAAGCAAAAGCAGCAAGCTGGTTTGCAAAGTGACACCCTAAACAATTTAATAATAACAAATCTCCAATTAAAGTTATTACTCATTTCCCACTTTATCTTGAATTTATCAGTGCTTTACCAAACCAAAGGTTTGTGGCACATTTTGAAATAAGTTTGGGAAAAAATTAAACCTCATGTCTCATAGTACTACTAAAAGAGCAAGTCAACATCCAAGTAACATCAACCTCTAGTATATTTAATTCAAAGGGTAGACATATTGAGAAGAAATAGACACATTTTTCTTGCCCAGATCTGTGCCAGCTCTTCAGAGTCTAGCAATAAGCATAAACTAAACTGCATACAAACATGCTTGGGTGTTCATTTTACCAAAAGGATTAACTTGCTTTAGCATGTTATTGTCATATAACTAACTTTCAAATTTTAATTTACAACCCTTTCCCCTCCAAATGAAAATAGCATTGTTGTTTTTTTTACTTACTGTAAAGGAAACGTCTGAGTCCCAGAGAATAAAAACTTATCTCAGAATTGAATGAGCCCATTATTTCTCCACGAGAAAGTATTAAGTCTCATCCATAAATGTACCAGAAGAGGTTCATTTTATTTACCACCCAGTAGGAAGACTTGAAGCCATCTCCGCAACTGTGAAATTAAACGGCTTGCTTGGAAGTGTTCCCTCTCTCTCTGTAGATACTAAATCTATATTTTAGAAACTCTTTCAGAGTCAGGACACAAAATCTTCATCAAATTTGTAACGATCAGCCAAGTTTTCTGCACGTCATCTGTCTGTTTTCAAGTTTTTGGTTTTAGCCCCAGAATTCCTTGTTTAAATAAAACCATTTTCAGAAGCTAAATATGTAAAATAGTTGGAGGCAGAGGGGCTGGGGTTGGGGGCGGGGGGTGGGCTGCTAAACCCACCTGTTCAGCCCTCCTGGCCTTGGGGGCTGCACTGAGGAGGTCTCTGAGGAGGAAGCTGCTTTAAACCCCACCCCATGCCCCCACGGCAAGTTCTACCAACTCCCTCCCTCGCTTCAGTATTTCCCAGCCTCAATCCAAACTCTGTGTGTTTAACGTATCCATTGACACATTCCATGCTTACTCCTTTGATAGGGCACAGGGTTTAAGCTGATTTCTTCCTTTTAGGGTACACCTACACCTCTGCTGGAGAAGGAAATGGGAAGTCAGTCCAGTATTCTTGCCTGGGAAATCCCATGGGCAGAGGAGCCTAGCCGGCTACAGTCCATGGGGTCACAAGAGTTTTGGACGCGTCTGAGCAATTCAACAGCAACAGCACCTCTCTAGTCTCTATAACCTCTACGTTACCAGGCAGATGTCCGTATCAGGTTCTGCAGTGAGTCTCTATAAATCTCACCAGAGAAGTCTGGCGGGCTAACACCCACCACGAATTCCTGGAAGGCTGAAGGAAATAGCAGCACAGATGTCCAGAAAAGCCCTGTCAGAAGCTGTAAGGATCCCAGAAGTTATTTTCACAGCCATCACTTATTTCCACTGCAGAGGCAAGGGAGGATCAGGCCAAGTCGCAGCCCAAGGACCTCAAACACACAACCCGACTGCGGGGCGCGGAGCGGGGGTGTGGGGGTGGGGGGTGGGGGGTGCGGGGGCGGCTTTGAGCGTCTCTCTTCTCTGGGCTGTCCTGGGCTCCCCTCCGGGCTATCCTGGGCTCCAGGGCGCCCTGTCCCTGGCATGGGCCCTGGGCAGCCTACATGTACTCGACCTTCTCAAGGGCAGGCTTCAGGTCATCCCCATGCTGGCTCCAGCATCTGGTCCAAGCGAGGCACTCTACTGTTAAATTAAGCAGGGAATAAGACACAGGTGAAAATGTGCAGGAAAGAAACAAGTAAAACGCACAAGTAAAACCCAGAACTTCTGTCCAGTTGGGATGCAAATGATCTCCTCATTCAAGCTAATCCAAGCCTGTAAAAGATGGCACAGAAAATTTATCCTTCCCTCTGATATCTCAGCCCAAATATCAGGTAGAGTCCCCAGGTCACTGCCTGATCCTCTTAACCAGTCGCAGGGTGGCTTAGGGTGATGACAGAAATCCCTCTGGGCTGCCCTGCCTTTCCAAGGAAGGTCACCCAGCGACCCAATAAGGAGTCCAAGGGCAGGCAGGCAGCAGAGCTAGACTGCAGGGGCATGGAGGAGTGCCATCTCCCTGGCATTCAGGGAGGCCTCCCCTCTTTCCGGGGCTGGCTGAGCTGTTAGATTGTCACTCCTGTGTTTGCACAGGACAGCAGCGATTCCAGGGGCAACACGTAACACACACACACACACATTCACACACACACATCGGGACCCCTGTGTAGAGTCCTCTCCCAATCCCAGACCCCCAGCCCCTTGAAGACTTCCCTGGGGACCCTCCGAGCCCGCCGGGCTCCCTAGGGGTACAGCTGCGCCCGTCCTCAGCCTCTCTCTACGGCCTCGCAGTTCCATCAATCTGGGCCCCGAGAGTCAGCCCCTGTGAAATGGGAACAGACGGCGTCTGTCTCCCCAGGGCTGTGAGCGACGCCGCAGGATGATGGAGCCAGGCCTTAATTTTTTTTTAATCTATATATTTTTAAGTTAAAGATTGGATTTTTTATACCTTTATATAGTTATGTTCTAAATAAATGTGTATTATTTTGTAAACTTAATTTCTAGGGACCTGCATTTTTCAGATTCCTCGGTCGACCCGACCCCTCCCCGCTCACCAGCCGGTCCAAACGCCCTGAGCGCGCGCAGGCCACCGCCAGGCCCTGGGCCTCGCTCGGGCGCGGGCGCCACGTGGGACGGCAGCCGGCGCGTGCTGCCCCCTGCCGGCCAGAGCCCGGAGCCCGGAGGCCGCCGCGCCGCACCTGGCCGCCCGCGGCCGCTCTAGGAACGCGGGGGCCTCTCGGTGGTGGCGCGGGGCCGCAGTCGCGCGCCCAGGAAGGGGCCGTGCCCGGAGCCCGGGGTCCGCTGCGCGGGAGCTTCTCTTAGGCGCGCCCGGCCTCCCCTACCGAGCTGGTGGCCCGCCGCCGTCCTGGCGCGCCCGGGGACCAGCCCCCTGGGGCCGAAGCCGCTCTGGTTTTCTTGTGTTTCTGCCCCCGACGCTCCGGCGGGCCCCCGAGCGTCGCGGGGCGCGTTCTTTGTGCGGATCCGAGTGTTGGGAGCCCACGGGTGCGGAGGGGAGGCCTCGGCTCTGAGGAGAGCGGAGCGCCGAGACGTGCCCCACCCGGTGGGCTCCAAGCCGCTCCGAGGAGAAGCGCGGAAAGGAAATTCCCGCAAGTCGCGGGGAACGAAGGAGGAAGGGGTGGCCCCCGCAATGGACCCGGGAATTAGAGATGCGGACCCTGTCCCGCGCGGCGCTCCGTTTCGCCCACTTTTCTCCGACTCGAGTCGCTTAAGCTAGTGGCAGATGTATTTACACCAGGCGGAGGCGGACCATGAGAAGCTGACGATGGGCCCCGACTGGTTATTTGTTTGCTTCTTGATGTATTTTCCAATATGTTTAGTTATTTCCAAAAGTTGGCATTGCCCTGTCAAAGGGTATTGGCCCCTTTTTTAAAAGGCTTTTGATGTATGTTACCAAACCGTTCTCCAGGAGGGACACCGGCTCAGCTTCTTGTAGGGTGGAGGGAAGGTTGGGTAGGGTACCGGCTGGCCAAGCTGGGAAACTGGGAAGGTGGTCCCTTGGGCAGGATGGGGGTTGAGAATCACCCGGCATTTAAGGGCCACATGTGGTTCCCTGTGAGTGATGACCGGGTCAGGCAGTGTCTTGGAGACCCTGCCCTGGGTCATACTGAGGGGCTGACTCTCAGTGGATGTCAGCGCTTCTGGAACACTGGGCAGCCAGAGGGAGCCTTTAAAAGTGCAGGTCCTCTCTTGGCTCTGTAAGTGAAATCCAGAATTCCATCAGGACCCTGCCTGCCTCTCGAGCACTAGGTTGGGAATCCTGTTTCCTAGGGCTGTGTAGCAAAGTACCAGAAACTGAGTGGCTTCACACGACAGAAATTTATTGGCTAAAAAAGCCCCAAATCAAGGTCAGGTGATATGAGGGTTGGTTCTTCCTAGAGGCTCTGAGGGAGACTGTTCCACGCCTCAGTCCTCCCTTCACTGTGGGCAACCCACCGTGTCCTGGGCCTGTGGACACATCACTCCGGCGTCTGTCCTCACCTGGCGTTCCTGTGTGTCTCTAGTTCTGTGTCTCTTTGTATAAAGACAGTCATCATGTTAGATAAAGAACTCATCCGGATCCTGTACGACTTCATCCTACTTAACTATCTGCAAGGACCCTACTTCCAAGGAGTGCCACATCCCAGGTTCCTAAAAGGACAAGTGTTTGAGGGGATGCTGCCCAACCCACAAGAGGCCGTCCCCTCTCCCCGCACTCCAGCGTCCTGCCTTCTCTCCATTCCCCTGGCTCAGCCCCCACCCCCTCGCCCATCCTGGATCGCCGATGTCCACCTCACGTCCCCTCCTCCTGCAGGGTGTTCTGGAGATGTCACTGCCTCGGGAAAGCTCTCTCAAGCTGCACAGACGAGGGTTGCCCTGTTCTGTTTTTCGGACTCCCGGCACTCATCACAAGGACATCTGAGGAAGTGCGTGAGTCACAGCGTGTCGTTCTCCCGTGGGCCTGCTCCTCCAGAAAGTCGCCCCGGTGACAGCAGGAACCAGGCCGCCTGGGTGAACACGAACAGACCGAAACGCGTGGCCATAGGTGCTTACAGACTGAGCTGGGGAGCCTGTCTCAATCGGACAGGCCCCATGTCGGGCCCACTGAAGAGCCCATCAGGAAGGTCTCCGAGGCAGGGGCCCCGGACCCAAAGGGAGACAGACCTGCATTCAGTGCAGACTCCACTCCGACCCCATCAAAACCTACAAGACCTCTGTAGGCTGCCCCTACCCCACCTCGATGCCTTCTGTCTTGTCCCTTTATACTGTTTACATTCCTCCATCCATCCTGCCAAGCCAGCTCCCTCCTTAGGGCCTTGGTGGTCTCTACCCACAGCCCAGAGCGCTCTGCATCCAAATTTCTACACCCTGGCTTCTTACCATTCAGACTTCAGCTCCAATCGTCACTTCCTGATGACCCCATCTCACTACCGCCCCACCCTGTCATCTTCCATCACATCCACCTGCTTTATTTTCCTACAATATTTTCAGTATCGGAAATGATTTTGTTCATTTGTTTGTTTTCCTGTTTGTCATTCTAACCTCTCAGGATATAAGCTCCGTGAAGTCAAGGACCTTGTTTGCCTGTTCGCTGCTGAACCCTCGGTGCCAGACTAGAACCCAGAACACCATGGGTGCTTCCCAAGTGTTTGTTGAATGACCAAATGACAGTTAACCCCTCCAGTATCTGTTTTCCCATCTACAAAATAATCTGAGCTACTTTATAGGAGAAAATAATTGAACCTACCTCAAAGGGAGGATTAGAAGAGGTACGTGCAGTCCCACCAAAGTAGTAAACACTCAACATATGGAGCCTTTATCAATATTTTATATTGACATCCAGCCTAACATGGAGGGGGACCAGAGGGCAGATGTGGTGGTAACTGTTTCAGATCCCCGGAGGTGATTACAGAGGCTGATTCAACCCTCCTGTTCTTTCAGTTACCCAACCTTTGCTACAAAAGGATGGAAGAAGTATGGTTAACAGCCTGGAACTTGGACCAAGAGGTCTTGAAAATGAGTGTCTTGGAAATTTTCTGAGACTGTGTCCTCATCTGCAAAATGGACATAATTTTTCCTTATCAAAGCTTTAGTGGGTTATATGTAAATTATAATGCATATTTCCCAAATTAGTATCCAGATGTTTTGTCTTAAAGCAATTATTGATTAATTATATCATAGCAAATGGTATTGTTTGCAATTACTGGAAGGGAATATGCTTAAATTTGTTTTTCTTTTCTGATTTTGAAAGTAATACATTATATTGCAGAAAATTTGGAGGATGTAGAAAGTATGAAGATGAAAGTTTCAAAATCAGCCATAATCCCCCCTGCTTTTAGTCCTCATCTTTATGCCATGGAATGAACGATGCAAATTTAAATGCATCAGCAAGAGGAACAGTGATGCCAGCAGGTCCATGGACTTGGGCATCCCAGAAGGTAGGTTTGCTTCCCGAGAAGCCATGGAAAGTACCTGCTTGATGGAGTCTCGGGAATGACTAGGCGGGAGAAGAGGTCAGGAGGAGGGACTGGTCTTTTAAGGCTATGGCCTGAGAAGGGCATTTGAGTATAGATTAAGAGGCCCTAATTTGGATTCAGAAATATTTCCATGTCCTTAAAAGAAAAAAAAATATTTTTTACATTTCTAGGTAGTTTATGAAAATAAAACATTACTGAAAATATTTTTACATTTGTGATAATGCTCTCTGTCATTTAACACACAATCCCCTGGCTTTAAAAATATCAGTGACCTTGTCATTCACTCAACTGAGCTGTTCCCTTCTTCCTTGCATTGGGGTTTTTTAAACCTCCCTCGGAGATTCTAATGCTGCTTCCCAGGTGGCTAGTGGTAAAGAATCCACCTGCCAATGCAGGAGATGCAAGAGTCACAGGTTTGTCACCTGGGTCAGGAAGATCCCCTTGCATAGGAAGTGGCAACTTACTCCAGTGTTCTTGCCTGAAAATTTCCATGAACAAAAGAGCTGGACGTGACCAAGTGACTGAGCGTGTGCACACACACAGAGATTCTAATATGGTCAGGACTGAGAAACAGGACAGTGTGTAATTTATGCGTTATTGTGAACTATATGAAATTTAAATAGCTTGTGGTATCTTAGTTCCCCAACTAGGGAGTGAACCGGTGCCCCCTGCAGTGTGAAGTCCTAACCACTGGACTGCCAGGGAAGTCCCAATAGTTTTTGATCATGGAGATATCGCATACCTCACTTAACGACCTCTTTAGTATTCTGCATATCAGTTTCTATTTTATTTGCTTAAATATTTTAAATAACACTTACGGGGTCTTATATATCCTTGAGCCAACATTTGTTCATATTTCAGGTTTTTCTAAGGATGGATTCCAACAAAGGAAATTACTACCAAGTCAAAGGGAATTAATTATTTTAATCTCTGGTTTGACACTGCTGTTCCCCTCAAGAAAGATTGTATACCAATTACAGTCCCAATTTATACTACTAGTTCAGTTCAGTTCAGTCACTCAGTCATGTCTGACTCTTTGCGAACCCATGAATTGCAGCATGCCAGGCCTCCCTGTTCATCACCATCTCCCAGAGTTCACGCAGACTCACGTCCATTGAGTCCGTGATGCCATCTAGCCATCTCATCCTCGGTCGTCCCCTTCTCCTCCTGCCCCCAATCCCTCCCAGCATCAGAGTCTTTTCCAATGAGTCAACTCTTCTCATGAGGTGGCCAAAGTATTGGAGTTTCAGCTTCAGCATCATTCCTTCCAAAGAAATCCCAGGGTTGATCTCCTTCAGAATGGACTGGTTGGATCTCCTTGCAGTCCAAGGGACTCTCAAGAGTCTTCTCCAACACCACAGTTCAAAAGCATCAATTCTTTGGCGCTCAGCCTTCTTCACAGTCCAACTCTCACATCCATACATGACCACTGGAAAAACCATAGCCTTGACTAGACGGACCTTAGTCGGCAAAGTAATGTCTCTGCTTTTGAATATGCTATCTAGGTTGGTCATAACTTTTCTTCCAAGGAGTAAGCATCTTTTAATTTCATGGCTGCAATTACCATCTGCAGTGATTTTGGAGCCCCCAAAAATAAAGTCTGACACTGTTTCCACTGTTTCCCCATCTATTTCCCATGAAGTGATGGGACCGGATGCCATGATCTTCGTTTTCTGAATGTTGAGCTTTAAGCCAACTTTTTTACTCTCCTCTTTTACTTTCATCAAGAGGCTTTTTAGCTCCTCTTCACTTTCTGCCATAGGGTGGTGTCATCTGCATATCTGAGGTTATTGATATTTCTCCCAGCAATCTTGATTCCAGCTTGTGTTTCTTCCAGTCCAGCGTCTCTCATGATGTACTCTGCATAGAAGTTAAATAAGCAGGGTGACGATATACAACCTTGATGTACTCCTTTTCCTATTTGGAATCAGTCTGTTGTTCCATGTCCAGTTCTAACTGTTGCTTCCTGACCTGCATACAGATTTCTCAAGAGGCACATTAGGTGGTCTGGTATTCCCATCTCTTTCAGAATTTCCACAGTTTCTTGTGATCCACACAGTCAAAGGCTTTGGCATAGTCAAGAAAGCAGAAATAGATGTTTTTCTGGAACTCTCTTGCTTTTTCCCTGATCCAGAGGATGTTGGCAATTCGATCTCTGGTTCCTCTGCCTTTTCTAAAACCAGCTTGAACATTTGGAAGTTCACGGTTCACGTATTGCTAAAGCCTGGTTTGGTAAAGCATTACTTTACTAGCATGTGAGATGAGTGCAATTGTGCGGTAGTTTTTGCATTTCCTTTCTTTGGAATTGGAATGAAAACTGACCTTTTCCAGTCCTGTGGCCACTGCTGAGTTTTCCAAATTTGCTGGCATATTGAGTGCAGCACTTTCACAGCATCACCTTTCAGGATTTGAAACAGCTCAACTGGAATGCCATCACCTCCACTAGCTTTGTTCATAGTGACGCTTTCTAAGGCCCACTTGACTTCACTTTCCAAGATGTCTGGCTCTAGATTAGTGATCACATCATCATGATTATCTGGGTCGTGAAGATCTTTTTTGTACAGTTCTTCCGTGTATTCTTGCCACCTCTTCTTAATATCTTTTGCTTCTGTTAGGTCCATACCATTTCTGTCCTTTATCAAGCCCATTTTTTAATTTTTTCCTCATTTGATAGGTGGTAAACGTTAATTTTAATTTGCATTTCTTTGGTCTGAGATCTACCCTGATTCACTGAAAGGAAGCCCAGGTGGCACAGTGGTAAAGAAACTGCCTGCAGTGCAGCAGACTTACAGGACACTTCCAGAAGTTACAAGTTCAATCCCTCGGTCAGGAAGATCCCTTGGAGTAGGAGATAGCAATCTGCTCTAGTATTATTGCCTGGAAAACTTACAGGGACTGAGGAGCCTGGCAGGCCACAGCCCAGGGAGTCACAAAGAGTCAGACACAACTGAGCATGCACCATCAATGCACTGATGGCCTAAGTGGGCCCTTTACACATTATTTGCAATAGTTTGTGATAAATTACAAAAATATTTTCCCAACTTGCCATTAATCTCTCAGTTTTGTTCATATTCCTAAACTCTTCATGTTTATGTAGCCAAAACTACTGATATTTTCTGTTGGAATTTCTTCCATACCTTCCCTGCTGTCCAGACATTAGTTAGGTATTCATTTATATTCTCTTCTCCTATATGTTTGGTTTTGTTATACACAATGCTTTAATCCTCTTGGGCTGTGTTTTGATGTACAAAAAGAAGGTGCGTTGCTACTTAATTATTTTTCCCAAATAGCTAATTAAACTCTCCCAGTTTCATTTATGTAAATAACCTTTCTTTTCCCGTCTGAATTCACGACTGCTCTAACTCTGGGCTGTAAAGCACGGGGTTAAGTGTGTGGGCTCCAGCGCCAGGCGGCCTGAGTTTGCATCCGGCTTACTAATCACGTCTCCTTGGACTGCTTTCTGCACATCCCGGCGCCTCGGGTTCCTCAGCTCTGCTGCCGGGGTACCGATCACAGCCCTGCGTCAGAGGGTTGTTGTGACCGTCATCACTGCTCAGGCACTTGTGACGATCTTTCATCACGTTTGTAATGTTTTCCCGGGTCCGGGTGTCAGGTGTTCTTAGATGTTCTAATAATTACAGTGGAAAAGTCCTCCACTGGCGCTCCTGTTATACTCACAATTTTCTTTGCTCCCTATTTCATTTTTGGAAATAAATGGTCTGTCTTGTATTTCTTAGGCCTGGTCTTCCGATTACTTCTTAAGGAAGGAGTTTGAAAAAAGGGCACTGCTTGATTGGGCTGGAGGAAGGACGACTAGCCGAGGTCTGGTGGTTAGGAGAGCAGAGCCCTGAGGGGCTTGCAGGGCGGTGGGAAGAGGAAAGATAGGCAGCGAAGAAGAGGAGACCGAGGACGAGACCGAAGGCAAAGGGCAGATAGAGCAGGACGAACAAGGCGGGCCGGGCTCGGACCCGAGTTTGGCAGTGTGGGAGAGTTCCGAGCCACCTGCGTTTTCTCCTGGTAACCCGAGAGGGCCTCAACCTCTGCGCTTCTGGGTCAGAGGGCCTCAACCTCTGCACTTCCGGGTGTGGGCTGAAGACTGTGACCGAATCGATCTTCCCACCAACCTGAAGAGCAAGACCGGTTGGATTTCAGAGCAGGAGGACCAGTCTGGAATGACCATGGGTGTTGGAGCCCATGGAGGGGGCTGCGGAGGTTGGCAGGGTCCAGATGTAGCTACAGCAGCATAAAGGTGTGAGGTGAGACCGCCATATAACAGCAGGGGGTGTAGCTCAGGGGTAGAGCATTTGACTGCAGATCAAGAGGTCCCCGGTTCAAATCCGGGTGCCCCCTTCTGATGCTCCATTTTGGAGTTTGGCATAGTCGACCTTCCTTGGGTTCCTGCAACTCTCCCTGTAGTTCAAGCAACCCCTCTACCCTGAAAACAACACCCACTTCTGAAGAGAGATTCCTTCCTGTCTTCGCACTGTCGTTTCATCCCCACAGGAGACCTGCAAGATCAGGATTTGGGGATGACAGTCAATCCAATCCTCTCAGTCCACCAGCCAGGCTGGTTTTCCCAAGGCCAAGGTCTCCACCAGTGCTCCCTCCAGGAACAGAACGCAAGCTACATATCTGAATTTACATTTACTAGTAGCCCCCTTAAATATTTAAAGTAAAAAAGGGAAAATGGGTGAAGGGGGTCAAAAGGTACAGAATTAGATAAATAAGTCTTGAGGAGCAATGTACAGCATGGTGACTATAGTCGCTGTATTAACAATATTTTATTGTATATTTGAAAGTTGCTAAGAGAGTAGACCTTGAAAGTTCTTATAACAAGGGAGGAATGTAACTATGTGAGGTGCCTGATGTTAACTAGACTTCTTGTGGTGATCATTTGTCAATATTTACATGTATCAAATCATGTTGTACACCTTTGATATTACATTGTATGTCAATTATATCTCATTAAAACTGGGGGAAATGTTTTCATAAAAATAAAGTAAAACGACATCAGCAAAATGAATCTCCTTTTGTGGAGGGGGCGTGCTCTGCAGCTTGTGGGATCTTCGTTCCCCAACCAGGGAGCAAATCCCCGCACTCTGAAAGTGCCAAGTCCTAACCACTGGGCCACCAAGGAATGCCCCAACCATCCACATTTTAAAATCCAGTATATCCAAAACATTATCATTTCAGCATATGACCAATGTAAAAATTTATAAATGAGGTAAATCCTTGAAATCTGGCTGCAATGTCCTCTTAAGGTACCTGTTCATCTGGACCAGCCGCCTGTGGACTGGGGGCAGCTCTGCAGCACGGGGAACCTTGCTGGCTTCTTGCCGTTTTCAAGGAAATGGGGAGCCAGGGGCTGGTCAGGGTCCTAGGAGGCTCCTCTTGCTCCCCAGGGTGTGATGGATGGAAAGAGCCCCAGGGAGGAGCCATCGCCCCACCTTCCTCATCATCACGAGGGAAGTTAGCCAGCAGCAGGGAGGGCTGTTCCCCACAGGACAGAGACTGGGGTCCAAGGCAACTCTGGGGGTACATAGGAGACCCATAGGTTTCCAGGTCCCTGGACAGCCTCTTTCAATTGTCTTTTTTCTGCAGACCAAGTATGTTTAATAAAAATACTTCTGATTCAGGTGCTGGAGTAACTGGTAAGCTCAGAGCAAAGTAGGCTAATTGAAAAATATTCTCAGAGACTTCCCCGGTAGTCTCATGGTCAAGATGCTATGCTCCCAAAGCCTGGGTCACAGGTTCAATCCTTGGTTGGGGAGTTATAACCAGACATGCTACATGGTGTATAGCCAAAACACAAAAGAAAATTTTAAAAAATATTAAGCACTTTTAAAAGTACCCAGTTGCAATTTTCTTATATTGCAGTATATAAACATTTTAGCCACAAAATTTCACAGGTCTTTCTTGTCTTTTTGCTTCCCTTCAAAGTACATTTCTTTAATTTTTTTAATTAATGGCCACATCATGTGGCATGTGGGATCTTATTTCCCAAACCAGGGATTGAAACTTCGTCCCCTGCATTGGAAGCACAGAGAGTCTTAACCACTGAACAGCCAGGCAAGTCCCTCAAAGTACATTTCTTCTACCAAAATATTTGTAAGACAGAGCTCTTGAAATGAGTATGATTCTCCTGAATATTTCACCAAATTTAGATGTTGTAAAGTCCCAAGCTTTGAAAATTTCATTCCCTTCAGGTACAGAATGTAAATTTATTCAATTGAAATGAAGAACGTCAGCCAAAGATTCTTTTCAGACCATGCAAGCACAATTTTAGAAATTCAGAATTAAATCTTGTATACCATGTGAACTTTCATTGTTTAATGTGTTCAGTTTCTCTCTTGCTTTTGCAAGACTACGTCTCAATGTCTTTCTGTTTGCAAATTTTATTTTCGTTTATTGCAACTCTCTAAAGGTTTCAAAAGCTGAAGTTCTGGGGCACACATTTGTTTGAAAACTTTGATTAAGGATTTCCAACAGGTTTGTGTAAGTGTAGTGTGTTAGTCGTTTAGTCATATCTGACTCTTTGGGACCCTATGGACTGTAGCCCACCAGGCTTTTCTTGTCCATGGGATTCTCCAGACAAGAATACTAGAGTGGGTTGCCATTCCCTTCTCCAGGGGATCTTCCTGACCCAGGGATCAAACCTGGGTCTCCTGCATTACAGGCAGGTTCTTTACCATCTGAGCCACCAGTGGAGGTTTGTGCAAAACACAATTCTGGGTGCCTATTTTTACAAAGAAAAAAAAAAAAAAGGTTTAATACCAATACCAATACCATTGCAGGACACTTGGGTTAATTCACAAAGTAGTTCTTCAAAGGCTCAAACACTTCTAAAATCTTAGTGCTATTGGGGACAGATGTGTCTAAGATACTATACTGGTAGACCTACGATACAGGTCAGTTCAGTAGCTATTTGTACTTTCTTACACATACTGCTGCTTCCTCAGGTGGCACTAATGGTAAAGAATCCACCAGCTGATGCAGGAGACATATGAGATTCAGGTTTGAGTTTGATCCCTGAGTTGGGAAGATCCTGTGAAGGAGGAAATGGCAACCCACTCCAGTATCTTTGCCTGGAGAATCCCTTGGACAGAGGAGCCTATTGGGTTATAATACACGGGGTTGCAAAGAATCAGACATCACTGAAGCACACACACCCACATGCAGCCATCAAGATATCTTTTCTTGTATTAAATCGGCCGTGTCACAAAAACAATTTAGTTTTCTAAAAACTTAAAAACAATTCAGCTTTTATATGAATTGGTAGAATATCACAGCCCGTTTGGATGCACTTTTGAATTATGTGTGCCCCACCGTGCCCACAACATTTCTGCTTCATTTGCTTAGAACTTACTGACAGCATCCCTGCTAAGAACATTGTTTACATTAAAATCTTGGGCTTTAGAACTTGCCTTCTTTTATTATTATAGCAAAAACAAAGTTCTATCTTCTATTGAATTCATTCCCCCGCCCCCGTTGTTTTTTTTTGTTTTTTTTTCCCTGATGGACCAGGGATTGAACCTGGGCCCCCAGCATTGGTGGGGGCAGAGTCTTCACCACTGGGCCACTAGGGAAGTCCTGCTGAGCTCGTAAATGGAGTTTATAGCCGCCTTCACGATGCCAGGTACTTCACCTTGGACAAAATGAACTTCCAAAGCTTCATTTTGATTCCATGAACTGGATGCTGAGACAGCAGACCCAAAAGCAGGACCATCCCCAGGGACAGACTTAAGCGGCCCCATCTAACCAGACTGATGTAGTTCCTCAGCTTACCAGCTTACCCTGGGATGTGGGTGCTCCTCAGAAGGGCTCCTCTCGCTGGCTGGTGGAGAGGTTGGAAGAGGGGTGGGATTCATGAAAGAGAGGGAGGCTTGACGAGATTCTGGAGCAGAAGTCAAAACCTCTGGGGCCTGGTCCTGACACTGTGGGTAGCCCGGACATGCCCGGGCATGAAGGGGACCGCAGACTAGTGCTTCTCAGTGGTTTGAGTTCCCCTACGATTCTTTCAAAGTTTCTACTCACATTTTAATAAGAGCCTTAACTGTCTTGATACAGGCACACGGTGGCTTGTTTGCAGGGCCGTTTTATAATCAGAGCCCAGTGTGATGCACACACTCAAGTTGATCACGTTGTCACCATGTGCTCAGTCGCTCAGTCGTGTCCAACTCTTTGTGACCCCATGGCCTGTAGCCCCCAGGCTCCTCTGTCCATGGGAGTCTCCAGGCAAGAATACCGGAGTGGGCTGCCATGCCCTGTCACCATGCCTCGCTGTAACACATGACCAAAGATCAGAGGCCGACTTTGAAAGCAGCTCTTGTGCCCCTTGCCTCTTTGCCCATTTCTGTCCCCCTCTAACTTTTTTTTTTTTTTAAGAATTATTTACCTTTTTGCCCACAGCATGCAGAATCTTGGTTCCTGATCAGGAACTGAACCTGTGTCCCCTTCAGTGGGCATGTGATTCTTAACCACTGGACCACCAGGGAAATCCCCGACTGCTTAACCTTGTAAAAACCTCCTCGTCGGAATGAGATCACGAGGCAGTTGAACCTAGCTCCTGACTTGTGCTCTCCATGCCTTGCCTAACCTGTTGATTCTTCTCCTAGATTAAAAGAAGAATTAAAAGATGACTAGTCCTCTACCCCCACAACCCCCTTAGCAATCCCGCAGGCAGATCGGATGGGCAGGAGAACACCTGAAGAGAGAGTTACACACAAAGGAGGAGGACACGCAACCCAACCTCCTGCCTCCATGATTCGCTGAGATTCTTCCCGCTTTTTCCCCTTTACAGACTGTCAGGGATGAGCAGACAGTTCGGCGCCAGTCTCAGGGACATGAGTCCACCTTCCAGTGAATCCACCAGACTTCCAGTTTTTCTGGTTAAAACATATTTCCTTTCTACTGACGCTTGCCTCTTGATAATTGGCTTTTGAGCAGTGGGCAGCCACCCCTGAGTTTGATAACAGCTTTAGCCTATGAGAAATGAGCCTTGAGAGTCAGAGGGCATGTTAATAGAGGCAGTTAGCAGAGGAGCTGGGGGACCGCTGCGTCTCTAGGCATGAGCAGCTTCACAAGCACATTGCAAAGAGCCTCTTCTAGCAAAATGATTTCATCTGCTATTCAAATTGCTGTTAACTTGAATGTTCCTGGGTTTGTGATTTTGTTTGTATTGATCTTCTAAAATTGTTTTGTCTTAAAAGTGTATAAAACTGTGAGTTTGAAGCATTTATATCTAGCTGTGTATATACACATATGTACAGATACAAGCAGTACAATAAACGAAAATTAAGCTAACCCTGGGGTACTAAGAGAAAATGTTCCCTTTCAAAGGTGCGCATGCAACAAGAAACCAGTAAAATGGCTATGTGGTGGCTGGAAGACTGGGATGGAATGGAGTCTTGATTTTTGTCTGGATGCTATTTTGTACATTTTATTTTTTAGTTTATTACTGTTATTTGGTTGTGTGGCATGCAGGATCTTAGTTCCCCATCCAGGGATCAAACCCGCGCCCTCTGTAGTGGAAGCATGGAGTCTTACCCACTGGACTGCCAGGGAAGCTCCTATTTCATACATTTTCAATTCTGTGCCATGTGAAAGTGTTACTTGTAAAAAAGTTAATTCATTCAGAAATTTAGGAAACTTCAGTTCAAGCCATCTGACTTCCAGAAGCTCCAGGTGGGTCATTTCAAGGCACTGGTTAGGTCTGTTCCCTAAAACTCCATTATAAAATGGGGAGCATTTGCTGGGTTCACAGAGCAGGGAGGCGGCTCGGCCTCGAGGCACCAAGGCCCTGAAATTCACCCTTCAGGGCAGCTGAGGTAGCCTTTCCCTTCTCCAGAGGATCTTCCCAACCCAGGGATCGAACCCAGGTCTCCCGCATTGTGGGCAGATTCTTTACCAACTGAGCTTAAGCTTTGTGATTTGGGGCGTGTGTGTAGTTGCTTCATTCATGTCCCACTCTTTGTGACCCTACGGACTGTAGCCCGCCAGGCTCCTCTGTCCATGGGACTCTCCAAACAAGTTGCTTCAATTCTTTGTGTCATTGTTACCTATAAAGAGAGTGGTGATGGAGATAGCACTCACTACCACAATAATTTTTAAAACTATATATGGTAAAAAAATAAAAAAGTATATACAGTGAATAAAAATTTAGAACAGTTTATCTAGCACATTATAAATGCTCAGTAAACCTCAGGTCTTAGAATTATTACAGCTGTCACAGGTGTCTTACCAAAGTGAGAAGTTGTGAGGAGCGAGGCTAACTTTTCCAGTAGGGGGTATAGCTCAGGGGTAGAGCATTTGACTGCAGATCAAGAGGTCCCCGGTTCAAATCCGGGTGCCCCCTATAATTACCCCAAATTTCCCTTTGCTGGGCCTTGTGGTAGCGCACCCTCTCCTGTGTAACCAGCAAGGCTGAGGGTATGGAAGCTTTCCTTCATTATTGCCTGGAATTATCCACCGGCCACCTCCCGCCCCTCCATCCCACCCTTCATCCTTACTTGAGACTATATTCCCCATAGCACTGGGGGCTGGTTTGAGTCCTAGAAAAAGAAATGTTCCCAGGTAAGCAATGCCATGATTTACACAAAATTAAATTAGATGAGAAAAGCAAGAGGCAATAACATAGGATGGTTATGCTATCGTTTGTGTTTATAAATACAGCCAAGGAGAGACTATGCATTCCTTACTGACAGGGGCAGACTATCTGGAAGAGAACATAAAAAAATGTTAACACAGGCTCCCCGGGGATGCTTGTAGAGAGTCTTGTTAGATGAGAGAGGGAGAATTTTCACTGCATACTTTTTTGTGTTCATTTTCATCTTTAAATGTATTCTTAAGATTTTTTTTTCAGTGTCACGTTCTCAGCAAAATTGAGAGGAACATACAGAGATTTCCCACATATCCCCTGCCCCTACATATGGATAACCTCTCGCATTATCAACATCCCCCACCAGAACAGGACATTTGTTACAGTGGACGAACATACAGCGGCACAGCATAGTCACCAACCCCATCATTTACATCAGGGTTCCCTCTTGGTGTTGTCCATTCTATGGGTTTGGACAAACGTATCCATCACTATGGGCTTCCCAGGTGGAACAGTGGTAAATAATCCATTTGCCAATGCAGGAGATTCAAGAGATGTGGGTTCGACGCCTGGGTTGAGAAGAGCTCCTGGAGAAGGAAATGGCAGCCCACTCCAGTATTCTTGCCTGGAGAATCCCATGGACAGGGGAGCCTGGGGGTTACAGTCCACGGGGTCACAAAGAGTCAGACAGGACTGTAGCACTCTGAGAACACACACACATGCATCATCACAGTATAATGCAGAGTGTTTTCAGTGCCCTGAAAATCCTCTGTGCTCTACCTGTATATCTCCCTCTATGCCCCCAAATCCCAGGCAACCACTGATCCTTTTACTGACTCCATAGTTTGCCTTTTCCTGAATATTGTACAGTATTACTGTGGCCTTTCAGATGGACCGCCTTTACTTAGTAATACACATGAAAGTTCCCTCCAGGTCTTTCCTTGGCTTGAGAACTCATTTCTTTTTTAGTGTTGAATGCTATTCCATTGTCCTATGTAGCACGGTTCATTTATCCATTCAATAAGGACTTTTTAACTGCTGAAGGACTTTTGGTTGCTTCCAGCTGCATAAGTTTTCATATCTTTTGAACATTGTAGCATATGAATTCTGTGAGTTCATATTTATATTTTAAAGATACAATTTAGTATTTTAAAATAATCAAAGTAAATGAGGTCTCACCCACTAAGATTGGTGGGGAATCCAGCATGGGTAGTTTGAACATCCTTCCCCTTTCTGATGCATTTTGCCAGAATCCAGAGTCTGTGCAGAGGTCCACCCCGAGCCCAGGCGTGCTCATTTTGAGGCAAGCAGCACCTCGAGGGCCACACTCCCTCAGGGCCAAGCCCAGGACCTTTGCAGGGCCCTTCCTGGTTCTGCAGGAATTCTTCCTAAAGACTCTGTGTGCTGTTAGAAGTCAGCCTCCTCCAATGGTCCCTTCTCATCTTGGGAGGCTCCAACCAGCCATTCTCCAGTGAGTCCCATCTCCCTGCACCGTGCATCAAGCTTTTGAGCCTTTCCACCTTGCACACAAATCACTCTCCATGACTGGCCTTGATTTCTATTTAAAGTCTTCTCTTTGGGATTTTGCCAGTGGTCCAGTGGTTAAGACTCTACCCTTCCAATGCAGGGGCAGAGGGTTCAATCCCTGGTGGGGAGACTAAGATCCTATATGTGGCGTGGCTAAAAAAATTTAAGAAAAAAATATTTTTTTGGTAAAAGTTTTTAAAGGCTTTTCCAGGGCATCCCACCCAGTCTGACAATTTCATTTGGTCTGCTCACACACAAACATACATACACATTGGTTCACACTCACGATAAAACAAGGGAATGCTCAAAGACTACTGGAGCCCTCTCTGTCAAATCTGGAGATGGCGAAGGCATCAATTCAGTGTCCTGAAAACTCATAAAGGGAAGAATCAAGCATGTTTTACCTCTTCTATGTGAACTATATTCCAACAGAACTAACGAGTTAATAAAAAAAAAGTCTTCTTTATAAAAGAATTTAAGCTAATAAAGGTAGAGGATTGGAATAGAACCACTCACAGCTTCTAAGGAGGCAATGGTCATAAGCCAGTGTCCCCAAAGCCTATCAAAATGATGAGATGAATGTTTGATGGGGGAATCTAAAATGCAGTTAACTATACCTCAACACACCACTTAATCTCTTTCTTTTTTAAAGAGCTTTTGGTTTGGGGGGGGGGGCTTTATTCCCCTAAGATTCCCCGCAGGATCTTAGTTCCCCTTGAACAAGTCACTGCGGTTTCTGGCTGCTGAGCGGCCTCAGTGGCATCACCAGCAGCACAGGTGAGGTGAGAGAGGTATGACACCTGGGAGAGCATTGGTGCCGCTGCTGCAGGCCAGGTGGGCCCTGTTCTCAAGGGTTCCCCCCACAGCTCATCTCACCCAGAGACTGGGGGAAGTGCTTACCTCTAGTTCTAGAATGCCCCACTATTCAGGATGATGATACCCCTAACACTCGAAGAGGAAACAGAAACTAGAGTCAGCAGGCAGTGGTGGGGCTGGCCGTCAGCTGCCCCCAGAGGTCTGTCTATGAGAAGGGGGCCCAGAGTGACTTTTGCAGACTGGGTTTGTCACGAACAGTGACCTCTGTCTTGATCAGCGGGTATAACAACCTAACGGCCCAACGCAGTGGGTGATGAGCTGTTATCTCCCAAATATTCTAGAAGGAAGTCAAACAGTAAGGAATTGGCTGATGTTTTACCTAGCACTGCCAGGCAGATACCCAATTCAGTCTGTGTTTTAGAGAGAATTCTTTCAATATGGTCACCCGCTTTAGTTCTGGAGTTAGACTATCTGGGTTACTGAATTCCTCTAAATTTTTGTTTCTTTATCTGTAAATCAGGGATAATAATTACAGTAAGTCCCTTGCATATGAATTGAGTGAGTTCTATTCTGAGAGTGCATTCGTAAGTCCAATTAGTTCATAAGTCCAATAAGTCTAGCCTAGGTACCCGATTAACACAGTTAGCTATGTAGTGCTGTACTCTAATAGGTTTATAATACTTTTCACATAAGTAATACATAGCAAGCAAACACACACACAAAAAAAGCCATTTTTAATCTTATAGTACAGTTCTTTGAAAAGTACAGTAGTCCAGGACAACAGCTGGCATACGGGGGCTGGCACTGAGTGAACAGGCAAGAAGAGTGACTGACTGGAGGAGGGAGAAGACGTGGGAGACGGTAGAGCTGAAGGATCAGCGGCAGTTGGAGACGGAGGGCGAGCTGCAGTGTCGCCCGCAGCTGATGTGATTGGATGACAGTGCAGGCTCACATCTCTGAAAGCTTGCAACTTGACGGTTCTCAAGGAGAGGACTTGCTGAATACCTATGTCATGCGGTTGGCTCAAAGACAAAAGGTAATGACTCATGGAAAACGTTTAGTACCATATCCTCCTAGGAAGACCCAGAGCCGTCTGGGAAGAATGGAGAGTAACAGGGTCATGGAGGGGAGACGGAGAGCTCAGTTAGGAAGCTGGGTCTTAACAGAGCTCATAAGCCAGGGTTCCTGTCCTTGAAGGCTGCTCTCCCCACCTCACCCCCAGCCACACCCCGTCCCACCGCCCGCCCCCCACCCAACTGGGTAAACCTTATATCTTAACAACACAGCGGAGGGATGACCGTGTGGAAGGCAAGTTGTCAGTGCTCCGTTTTCAAATGCCAACAGTGTGGGTGCTGGGGGATTAGGGGAATAAAGATCGGCACCCACTCTGTGCTTGCGGAAGTTGGGGGAGGTTGCCTGGGTGTGGCTGGGAGAGCCAGGGAACCTGGGAGGAGATGCCGCGAGGACCAGGGTGGGATCAGAAGGTCACAGCGTGGTCCAGATGACATGGAGGACCAGATCCCACCCATCTCCAGCACTGTGGTACTGGGAAAGCCCTTTCATAACTCAGGTGTGACACAGGATAGGGGGGTGATGGTTGGGGGAGTCCTGAGGTGACTAATTAAATTTCTGCTGCTGGGTATAGTGAAAGTGAAAGTGAAGTCGCTCAGTCGTGTTCGACTCTTTGGGACCCGTGGACTGTAGCCCACCAAGCTCCTCTGTCCATGGGATTCTCCAGGAAAGAATATTGGAGTGGGTTGCCATTTCCTTCTCCTTGCTGCTGGGTATAATGGGGCACAAAATAGAGACTGAGTTGTTTTTGTAGAAAAACAGTTATCTCCATCCCTCCATCCGTGGATTACGGTATATCAACAATGAGCAGATCACAGAGCTGAGACACTAGGTTGGGGAGGGGAGACACGTGGTCGAGGCGGGATGGCAGGATGCAGGGATCCAGGAAAGATGCCTGTGCACATGCTGACGTTCGCAGTTTAGTGACGGAGCATTCTGGCCTCTAACGAAGGAATGGTACTTTGGAACAGGAATAATGCATAATCATTTTCTGTGGCCCGAGAAACCCTCAAAAGCATTCAATTCCCTTTTGCTCTGATTGCAGCCTCAGGAAGCAACCCTCAGATAGCTAATTTGGTTTCTGGGGTAACCTCTAGGGCATTCGGGCTTACTGTGCATCGGGCCTTCAGAGCCTGATTAGGGAGGTCGTGTGAGCCCGTCCAAGGGGTCTGACGCCGCAGGTCTGGGAGCCGAGCTCCAGACCTGATGACCACACGGAGATGCTGCCAGGTTCGGACTCCAGCCCGGGGCAGAGTGCATGTCCTAACCCGGCAGAACTGTGGAGGTTGGGAGGTGAAGGGAGGGCACAGGGGAACCCCTGGGATTGGTGCCTGCTGATGGGCTGTAAGCCACAGCACCAGCCAGCTCCTCCAGGCCCTGCATGCGCATTCTTAGGAATCCACCCTGGGGAAATCATTTCAGAAGTGCACCAAAATGTATGTGCGTGTTCATCCAGTGTTTTATAAATCTGGAAAAAATCACTCACTTACCAACACTCTTAGCCTTTTTTTTTTTTTAATTCCCTCAAGAAGGGCAGACTGCCTTGCAGTGCTCCATTGGATGTGTGTGGAGTCTTGAAGCCTTGACAAGCCTACGTTCTCCTACAGGTGGATCTCAACAGTCTGTTTGGAGCTTCTAGCAGGGGCATAGCTACTCCCATACCCTTGGCCAAAGAACCACCTTCCTTCATGTGCGTGCTAGGTCGCTTCAGTCCTGTCCGACTCTTTATGATCCCATGGACTGTAGCCCATCAGGCTTCTCTGTCCGTGGGGATTCTCCAGGCAAAAATACTGGAGTGGGTTGCCATTTTCTTCTCCAGGGGATCTTCCTGACCCAGGGATTGAATCCAGGTCTCTTTTGTCTCCTGAATTGGCAGACGGGTTCTTTACCACTGAGCCACCTGGGAAGCCCTTGAAGAGTAATTTCACTTCAGAATAATCTCAAAGAAAGAGGAGAAAATCTTACCCAATTGGATAGCACAACATAACCAAGAAAGATGCGAACAGAAATGCAAAGATGTCTTAATCCTAGAGACTGCATGGCTATATGGCAGGGGCTGTCTGAGTTCTAGAAGAAGCAGGCTGGAGTCGCGTCCCAGACCCTGGATCTGTGCTGACCTCTTGGCTCACCCCTGCTCACTCTTCTCCACCCCCTAGAAAGCTGGGGCTGCAGCTTTCTTGGCCAGGAGCCTCTCTTGAAGTAAACCAAGACTGTGACAGCCTCCCACAGGTCCCAGGCCTTGATCCCTGGAAAAGGAAACCGAACCAGAGAGTGGAAGATGGAGAAAAAGAAAAAAGAAATGAAGCATCTTAGACATTAAGGGGCTGGGTAGAGTTCCTCTTGCCCTCAGTATAATGATAATAGTGAGGGAGCGGGTGAGAAGGGCTCTGGGAGGAGGGATGTTTGGTGGGCATAGGTGTGGAGACTCTGAGGACATAGGTGTGGAGACTCTGAGGGCATAGGTGTGAGTTCTGACAGGTGTGGAGGTGGGCACCCAGAGAAGCAGCTCAGGTAACTCCCTAGGGAGACACACAATGGTGAGAGCACAGCTTGGGAAAGACTGCAATTACAGAATTGTTCTGTGATGGCCATGTGGGTGGCTGGGGGTATAGCTCAGGGGCAGAGCATTTGACTGCAGATCAAGAGGTCCCTGGTTCAAATCCAGGTGCCCCCTGCACCTTGGTTCTTTCCTTTTTTTTTAACTCCAGTGGAAATTATACCTCCTACTTATACAGAGGCCCTCCTTCTTATGCATTTAGTCTCATGGAATCTAAATTTCCAACAAGTCGTAAAGCCTTCAGCTCCTCCTGTGACATTTCTCATGTGCTGTGTTTTCGCCTCCTCAGCCACATTGATTTCCTGGAGGGGCAGAGGAAGTCTGCCTGAAGCCTTCTCTGTGTTTCCCTTGTGTCTAATTATTACCATCCTGATTTTATTTGTTTATACCAAGCTAGCTTCAAAAAATAGGATCTGAGGCAGCTTGCAATAAAAGATATAATAAAAGTCCACCAACGGAACAAGTATAAAAAGGCAAGGGCTGACTTATATGAGGTCTTCAAAATCAGAGAGACAGAAAGGAGACTGGTGGGCACCAGGGCCGGCGGAGGTGGGGTGGCCAGTTATTGATTCGTGGGGACAGAGGTATAATTTGGCAAATGAAAAAGTTCTGAAGAGTGGTGATGGCTGTACAACATAAACATACTTAATACCACTGACTCGTATAATACTCAGTCGCTCAGTCGTGCCCAACTCTTTGCAACCCCATGGACTGTAGCCCGCCAGGTCCCTCAGTCCATGGGATTCTCCTGGCAAGAATATAGGAGTGGGGTGCCATTCCCTTCTCCAGAGGATCTCCCCAACCCTGACCCCAACCTGGGTCTCTTACATTACAGGCAGATTCCTTACCACTGTGCCACCTGGGAAGTCCTTACTTAAACATTTGGTTAAGATGATAAGTTTCATGCTACATGTATTTTGCCACAATTTTTAAAAGTTGAAGGGAATAAATAAGGCAAGAACTAAACATTTGAAGAGGATGCAGATAATTATTCCCGAGAGCCCAGGTCAGGAGAAGGCACTGCTGCTGAATACAGGAAGTATCTCGGAGTTTTAGAGAATTAAACAGAAGTGAGAACATACCACTTCGTCAGCAGAGCGTAATATTTTATTAGCTCTTAAAAACACCAGACATTCATATGATAGGTCTTTATAGACAGAAGGTTGGTGAGATAATGGTTATTTTCAGGGCTGCCAAGTATAATCACACAGGTCGTGTATTGCACAACTCCCCCAGTCACATACCTGGTGTCATGCAACATACAGACCCTAGGTATTGGCCATAGTTTATTCCCTTTACAAAAGCAAAAAAAGCATAAACTGTGTTCCACACACACACATGTGTGTATAAATATATATGTTGTATATACGTGGCAGACTTACTAGCTAACTACCCAAAATACATTATTTCCTCTTAGTAATAGAACTCTTTATTATATACTAAGTGGTTATGTTTCCAGCTAAAAGATCACATTTTCTAGACTCTCTTTGGCTAGGACAGGCAAATGAAGAATAAGAAGCAGTCAGCAGACAAAGTTTTTGAGAAAGCTTTAAAGAAGAACAGACATGTCCCCTTTGGGGCCTTAACTCATGCTTCCTACTTGGAGCATAGATGTGATGGCTGGAATGCCAGCTGCCAACTTGGACCATGAGTCAAGCTTGAGAATGGAATCCACATTTAAAAGAAGACTGATCAAAAAGATGAAAAGAGCAGGTATCCCTAAAGACACTTGGAGTGGCCAGGTCACCAGACAGCCCTGGTCTGCTCTCCTCCACACACTCTTTTTCAAAAGAAAGACAGACATTTCTAGCATCCCTCAGAGAAGACACAAATCCAGATGATTCTGAGGCTCATGCCCTCAGAAAGTGTTCTGAGGCCCTTTCCCCATCAATGACTTTTCAAGCTCATCATCAATGACCTAGCTCAGTAGATCTGAGATAGCCAATAAAAGAGGTTTTTCTAACAAGATCATTCCTGACACCAGGAACCTCCCATTGTTATGGTTAACCAGGTGCCCCAAGGCTCTCTTAGCTCCCCTGTAATGAGGTGAAGCAGTCCAGGGGAAATGTCCTCCTACAGATGCTCTTTCCGTGGTGTGCCCAGTTCTTCCTGGTGCACATCCACCTCTCTGCAGGATACAGAGAGCCCAGGGGACCGTGTGCATTTGGCTGCCTCCTTGCCTGTGCTGTGTGCTAGGTCCCTTCAGTTGTGCCCAACTCTTTGTGACCTCATGGACTGTAGACCACCAGGCTCATCTCTCCAAGGGATTCTCTAGACAAGAATACTGGAGTGGGTTGCCATGCCCTCCTCCAGGGGATCTTCCCAACCCAGGGATCAAACCCGACTTTCATATGTCTCCTGCATTGGCAGGTGGGTTCTTTACCAGTAGTGCCATCTGGGAAGCCCTCCTTGCCTGTAAGTCACCACCCTTTCTTGCACAATAGAAATGTATGGGGCAGGACAACCATGCATTTGGGCTGGGAGAAAATATTTGTAAGTGGTGCAACCAACAGGGGCTTAATTCCCAAAATATACAAAAAGCTCATAGAATTCAATTAAAAAAAAAACAACTCAATCAAAAAATGGGCAAAAGACCTAAATAGACATTTCTCCAAAGAAAACATACAGAGTCCAACAGGCATATGAGAAGATGCTCAGCATCACTAATTATTAGAGAAATGCAAATCAAAACTACAGGGAGGTACCACCTCACATCATCATTAACAATTCTACAAATGCTAAATGCTAGAGAGGGTGTGAAGAAAAGGGACCCTCTTACTCTGTTGGTAGGAATGTAAATTGGTGCAGCCACTATGGAAAATAGCATGGAGGTTTCTCAAAAAACTAAAGACGGAGTTGCCACATGAGCCAGCAATCCCACCCCTAGACATATACCCATATAAAACTCTATTTCAAAAAGACACATATACCCTTATATTCACAGCAGCACTATTCACAATAGACATGGAAGCAAGCTAAATGTCCATTGACAGACGAATGGATGAAGAAGATGTGATATAATGTAGAGTGTATTACTCGGTCATTAAAAAGAATGGATAACACAGCAGCAGCAGTGGCTCCAGAGATGATCACACTAAGCAAAGGAAGTCAGAAAGAGAAAGACAAGTGCCATACGATATCACTTATATGTGGAATCTAAGGGCTTCCCTGGTGACTCATTGGTAAAGAATCCGCCTGCCAATGCCGGAGACAGGAGTTCAGTCTCAGATCCGGGAAGATCCCACGTGCCTCGGAGCAACTAAACCCGTGCACTACAGCCACTGAGTGTGTGCTCTAGGGCTCAGGAGCTGCGACTACTGAGCCCACGTGCCGCAGCTCCTGAAACCGCACGCTCTACAGAACCTGTGCTCCACACCACGAGAAACCCCCGCAGTGAGACGCCTGCACACCACAAGTAGAGCAGAGCCCATGCAGTAACAAAGACCCAGAACAGCCAAAAGAGAAATAAAATAAGTAAAATTAAACCGTGACACAAATGAACATATCTATGAAACAGACGCACAAACACAGAGATCAGACTTGTGGAGGCTGGGGTGGGGGAGGGGAGAAAAGACTGAGAGTTTGGGATTAGCAGATACAAACTACACAGGATGGATAAGCAAGGTCCAACTGTATAGCGTGGGGAACTATATTCAGTATCCTCTGATAAACCATAATGGAAAATAATATGAAAAAGAATACATATGTATAACTGAGTCACTTCTCTGTACAGCAGAAATTAACATAACACTGTAAATCAACTATATTTCAATAAAATTAACAAAAAAAAGAAATGCATGGTCTTATGGTGAGAGAACGCAGGAGGAGCACAATAGCCATTCTCATTTCTAATCTGTTTCCAGCAGCTGAATGTAGTTCTTCCAGCAGTCGGAAAAGAGAGTTCTACAGAGGTCAGGCACAATAACTGAGCAGTTGTTGTTGTTCAGTTGCTAAGTGGTGTCTGACTCTGCAACCCCAGGGACTGCAGCACCCCAGGCTCCTCTGTCTTTCACTATCTCCTGGAGTTTGCTCACATTCACGTCCACTGAGTCGGTGATGCCATCCAACCAGCTCATCCTCTGCCACCCCTTCTCCTTTTGCCTTCAAACTTTCTCCTTCATGCATCACAGCCTTGTTGTGTTGGAGGGTCTTCTGCAACCCAATGAAGCCATGAGCCATGCCATGCAGGGCCACCCAGGATGGAAGGGTCATAGTGGAGACTTCTGACAAAACATGGTCCACTGGAGGAGGGAACTGCTAACTACTCCAGTATGCTTCCTGTGAGAACCCCACGAATAGTATGAAAAGGCAGCTTAGCAGGGTGAACGTCATCCCCAGATTCCAGAGGAATGCGTGGTCAGCACAGCCCTCTGACCAGTGCTGCTCAAAGTGGGGTCCAAGAACCAGCCCACAGCCCCTTCATTTATGTTCAGAAATTCTACCATCTGACACTGGCCAGCTTTGGTTGCAGTGGGTCTCAAAGTCCACAGGTCTGATGTACTCGTATTGAGCTGTGATAGCTTTTTAGGAAAATAAAAATAAAGCTTGTCCTTGACCAAAGGTAGTGGGAAACTCACTGCTTTCATTAATGTCCTTCAAGGCCCTTCTCTCAGCATCCTAGGGCTGCTGCAGTATAGCACGACAGGCTTCCACTTGCTGTGGCCCTCGGGGCACTTGGGTGCCAGCAAGTGCACAGAAGGTAGATTAAGCTGTAAACATTTATGAAGCATATATATTTCCCTAGGTAGGAGTGGTGGAAAAGGAGTCTTCAGACTAAGCTTCCAGGAACAGTGCCCTGAGCTAAGCTGCAGAACTGGCCTGACGGAGAACCAGCACTGGGCTGGCGCCGCCTAGCAGTTTCCGTTCTCACCAGAAACTGGCCTGTGCGCCACACCGGCACCAAACACTCGAGCCCTGAAGGCTGGACAGGGCCCCCATCCTTGCAAGCAAACTGGACTCCACACCTCCCTCTCCCCTCCTCAACCCCTACCCAAGCATATCTTATTATTGGTTGTTGCTGTTCAGTCACTAAGTCGTGTCCAGCTCTTTGTGACCCCATGGACTGCAGCATGCCAGTCTCCCTTACCCTCCATTATCTCCCAGAGTTTGCTCAAACTCATATCTATTGAGTCAGTGATGCTATCTAGCCATCTCATCCTCTGCTGCCCCCTTCTCCTTTGGCCTTCAATCTTCCTGAGCATCACGGTCTTTTCTGATGAATTGACTCTTAAAATCAGGTGGCCAAAGTGTTAGAGCTTCAGCTTCAGCATCAGTCCTTCCAATGAATATTCAGGGTTGATTTCCTTTGGGATTGACTGGTGTGGTCTCCTTGCAGTCCAAGGAACTGTCAAGTACCTTCTCCAGCATGACACTTCGAAAGCATCAGTTCTCCAGCACTCAGCCTTGTTTATGCTCCAGCTCTTGCATCTGTACATGACTACTGGAAAAACTATAGCTTTGATAGTACGGACTTTTATTGGCGAAGTGATGTCTCTGCTTTTTAATACACTGTCTAGGTTTGTCATAGCTTTCCTTCCAAGGAGCAAGCGTCTTTTAATTTGGTCCTACAGTCACCATCCACAGTGACTTTGGAATCCAAAAAATAAAGTATGTCACTGCTTCCATTTTTTTCCCCTTATATTTGCCATGAAGGGATGGAAGCCTGGACTTATTTCAGAAACTCAAAGGAGCCTGAGAACAGAGTTTTGCAACTTCTTTTTTGAGAGTACAGGTCTTGCAAGGAAAGAAATTCTCCATACACAACAAGGGGATTTGAAAGGTTCTGCACAATCAGAAAACATGGAAATGTCCTTTGCAACTACATCAGATTTTTAAGTACTTAGTACCAAGAATAAGAATGCAAATGATTTCATTATTGATTTTGCATATTAATTACATATAGCAGTGATAATATTTTTAGATATCTTGTGTTAAATAAATAGATCATTCAAATTAATTTCAACAATTATTTTTGTCTTATAATGTAGCTACTAGAAAATATATAATTGTACCCGGGGCTTGCATTATATTTCTGCTGGACAGTGTTGCTCCAGATGAAGCATGACCTCAGAATATAACACCTATATAGTGTCACCAATGTGGAAAGGATGGACTCTATAATTAGGGGTGGTGGGATAACTGGCTTCTAAAAAAGTCTCATAAAATCCCTACTTCACTCTATTACAAAAAAAATTTCAGATGGATGAAAGACCTAAATTGGGCTCTCCTGGTGGCTCAGAGGGTAAAGAATCTGCCTGTACTGCCAGAAACCCAAGTTTGATCCTTGGGTCAGGAAGATCACCTGGAAAAAGGAATGCCAATACACTCCAGTATTCTTGCCTGGAGAATTCCATGGACAGAGGAGCCTGACGGGTTATAGTGCACAGGGTTGAAAAGAGTTGGACGTGACTGAGCAACTAACTTTCAAAGACCTAAATATAAACTCAGACTTTTAGAAGAACATGCAGAACACAACTGTCTTAGTTTGTTGGGGTGCTATATCCTAATACCAGAGACTGGGTGGCTTATAAACAACAGAAGTTTGTTTCTCACGGGTCTGGAGGTTGGCAAGTCCAGGACATCTGGTGATAGCCCTCCTTCTGGTTCGTAGGTGGCTGCATTCTTGCTGTGTTCTCAAGTGGAGGAGGGAACAGGCACTAATCTCTTTCAGGAGGGCTCCACTGTCACAACCTAATCACCTCCGCAAGGCCCCACCTCCAAATATCATCACATTAGGGATTAGGTTTCAATGTACGAATTTTGTAAGGCAGGCTCACAAACATTGTTTATAAAATATGTATAACTCAGGGAAGGCTTTCTTAAACACAACTTCAAAATCACAAACTGTAAAAGATAAATTTGGCTGTATCAAAATTTACATTTTTATATGACAAAACATTCCTTAAACAAGAGACTCTGAATGTTGTAACACACATGATTGGAGAATAGATATGCATTAGAATCTAAGCAAGATGAAGAGTTTGTGGAGATCTTTTGCAAAATATTATAAATATGCTTAACACTATTGAACTATCCACTTTAAAATGGTTAAGATGGTAACTTTCATGTGCTTTTTACCACCATTTAAATTTTTGTAATTATTTAAAAAGATAAGAATTCCTACAGAGCAATCAGGAGAGAAAAAAAAAAGTTAGCCCAATTTAAAAAATGGGCAAAGACAGAATAAGCAGTTCACAGAAGAGGGATTTTTTTTTTAATGTTTTCTTTGTTTATTTATTTATTTTGGCTGGGATGGGTCTTAGTTGCAGCATGCAGAATCAGGGATAGAACCTGGGTCTCCCGCATTGGGAATGAGGAGTCTTACCTACTGGTCGACCAGGGAAGTCCCTACAGAAGAGGTATCTTTATGACAAATAAACACATGAAAAGATGCTCAACATTGTTAGACATCAAAGAAATGGAAAGCGGTTAAAACGATAAAGAAGCACCATTTTTATACTCTTTCAGAATTTAGGATAAGTTGAAGTCTAACTAGATCAAAAACTGGTGAGGAGGACAATGGTATTTTCATTCGCTAACAATGTGAATATAATTGCTATACTCATGGAGAAAGTCTTAGCAATAAAAATAGTAAAATAAATATTAAAAACTACATAAAACTGCAATCATAAAATTATAAGTGTGTGTAAAATCCAGATATTTCAATTCTGGGTATTTTCCCTTGAGAAGTTCTACATAAATGCATCAGGAGATATGTACAAAGATGTTCATTGCAGCACTATCGTTAATGTGAAAAAAAACAGGAAACATTCTTAGTGTGTCCTTTAATCAGTTCAGTTCAGTTGCTCCGTCGTGTCTGACTCTTTGCGACCCCATGAATCACAGCACGCCAGGCCTCCCTGTCCATCACCAACTCCCGGAGTTCACTCAGACTCACATCCATCGAGTCTGTGATGCCATCCAGCCATCTCATCCTGGGTCATCCCATTCTCCTCCTGCCCCCAATACCTCCCAGCATCAGGGTCTTTTCCAATGAGTCAACTCTTCTCATGAGGTGGCCAAAGTATTGGAGTTTCAGCCTCAGCGTCAGTCCTTCCAACGAACACCCAGGACTGGTCTCCTTTAGAATAGACTGCTTGGATCTTGCAATCCAAGGGACTTGCAAGAGTCTTCTCCAACACCACGGTTCAAAAGCACCAATTCTTCAGAGCTCAGCTTTCTTCACAGTCCAACTCTCACATCCATACATGACCACTGGAAAAACCATAGCCTTGACTAGACGGACCTTTGCTGGCAAAGTAATGTCTCTGCTTTTGAATATGCTATCTAGGTTGGTCATAACTTTCCTTCCAAGGAGTAAGCATCTTTTAATTTCCTGGCTGCAGTCACCATCTGCAGTGATTTTGGAGCCAAAAAAAATAAAGTCTGACACTGTTTCCACTGTTTCCCCATCTATTTCCCATGAAGCGATGGGACCAGATGCCATGATCTTCGTTTTCTGAATGTTGAGCTTTAAGCCAACTTTTTCACTCTCCTCTTTCACTTTCATCAAGAAGCTTTTTAGTTCCTCTTCACTTTCTGCCATAAGGGTGGTGTCATCTGCATATCTGAGGTTATTGATATTTCTCCCAGCAATCTTGATTCCAGCTTGTGTTTCTTCCAGCCCAGCGTTTCTCATGATGTACTCTGCATAGAAGTTAAATAAGCAGGGTGACAGTATACAGCCTTGACGTACTCCTTTTCCTATTTGGGTCCAGTCTGTTGTTCCATGTCCAGTTCTAACTGTTGCTTCCTGACCTGCATATAGGTTTCTCAAGAGGCAGGTCACATGGTCTGATATTCCCATCTCTTGAAGAATTTTCCACAGTTTATTGTGACCCACACAAAGGCTTTGGCATAGTCAATAAAGCAGAAATAGATGTTTTTCTGGAACTCTCTTGCTTTTTTGATGATCCAGTGGATGTTGGCAATTTGATCTCTGGTTCCTCTGCCTTTTCTAAAACCAGCTTGAACATCTGGAAGTTCACGGTTCACGTATTGCTGAAGCCTGGCTTGGAGAATTTTGAGTATTACTTTATCAGCGCGTGTGAGATGAGTGTCATTGTGCAGTAGTTTAAGCATTCTTTGGCATTGCCTTTCTTTGGGATTGGAATGAAAACTGACCTTTTCCAGTCCTGTGGCCACTGCTGAGTTTTCCAAATTTGCTGGCATATTGAGTGCAGCACTTTCACAGCATCATCCTTCAGGGTTTGAAATAGCTCAACTGGAATGCCATCACCTCCACTAGCTTTGTTCGTAGTGATGCTTTCTAAGGCCCACTTGACTTCACATTCCAAGATGTCTGGCTCTAGGTGAGTGATCACCCCATCGTGATTATCTGGGTCATGAAGATCTATTTTGTACAGTTCTTCCATGTATTCTTGCCACCTCTTCTTAATATCTCTGCTTCTGTTAGGTCCATACCATTTCTGTCCTTTATTGAGCCCATCTTTGCATGAAATGTTCCCTTGGTATCTCTAATTTTCTTGAAGAGCTCTCTAGTCTTTCCCATTCTGTTGTTTTCCTCTAGTTCTTTGCATTGATCTCTAAGGAAGGCTTTCTTATCTCTCCTTGCTATTCTTTGGAACTCTCCCATTTGAATGCAGATTTCCAAAGAATACCAAGGAGAGATAAGAAAGCCTTCCTCAGTGTCCTTTAATAGTAGAATAGATAAATGAAACTTCCTGAATTCTTATAATGTATAAAATAAAACAGTTAAAAGGAAGTTTAAGCTGAGTGATGAAGAGACAATAGGTATTAGGTCCCAAGGGCAGGAGGGAAACGGGTCCTGTGGAAATCTGAACGTCAGGACTGATAACCAGGTGAGTCACCAGCCTGTGGCTGTGAGAGGGTCAGATTGCAGTAGGTCAGAGCATTGGTGAGGAACACTTTTCTGAAGAGAAGAGTCCTGAAGATCATCCTTAAGTCTAGCGAAGGGGCTTCATAGGGTCCATTCAACGCCTTGGTCCATGCACCCAGAGTTGGGGTTTGCAGTGAGGTGTGTCCAGCACAAAGCTCTGTAGGTAGAGGGGCCGACCACTCTTGGGAATCCGCTTGTTTGACCAGAATGGGTGGAAACAGAAGGCACCCGAGTATTTTCCCCCAGGCCACGCAGGAGAGAGCCTTTTTGCAGCAAATCAAATTCTGTGCAAGGACGGGTCACAAGCCCCAGCAGAAAGAGTCTGAGCAACACAGATCGTGGAAAGCCAGGAGAAGAATGCTTTGCCAGGTCACGGGAGCAGTGGAATGGTCCCGATGGAGGCCTGGGAGGAATTTCATGGAAATGCCCGGGGAGTCATTTCAAATACTTGCCAGGACCAGGGAAAGCAAATGTTACCTTACTACAGTTCTGATCTTGGGAGAACCTTCTTGTTCCCCTCACCTCTCCTCTCTCCCTTCCCTCCTCCCTACTCCTTGGGCTAGGAAAGAATACTGGACGAGGAGAAAGAGGAAGGACTATGTCTCAGCTCCTCCCACTTCTAGGGGTGGAGAGAAGTTGAAGGCAGCCCTGCAGGAATCCCTTGGTGGTCTAGTGGCAGTGGCCCTGCACAGTCACGGCAGAGGCCTAGGTTCGATCCCTGGGTGTCGAGTTAATGATCAAGGAAAAAAGGGGAGGAAGAGGTTTGGGTTATTGATTCTTACAGGAGGCAGGACTTTTCTCTGTTTTTTTTAGCAGCACCGCGCAGCTTGTGGGATCTCATTGCACTGGCCACACACTGAAAGCACCCCAACTACTAAGCCACCAGGGAACTCTCGAGATTGGCTCTTTTAATTACGAATTCAGGAGGCAACCGCAGGACTTTCTGCTACCTATGCATGATGTTTAAATCACTTGGGCAGGGGAATTCCCTGGCGGTCCAGTGGTGAGGACCCGCCGCTTCCACTGCAGGGGGCAAGGGTTCCACTGCGGGTCAGGGAAGTTTCAGCATGCCACGTGGCACAACCAAATTTTAAAAAGACGTCACTTGGGCAATAGAAACAGCTCATTGAGAAAGTTTAAGGGGATAGTGAAAGCAAAAATGAAGTTGCTTTTACTATTACCTCTTTCGTCCTACAAGTTCAAGGTACCAGATACAAGAGCGACAACAATAGCTCTCAAAAATATGTCATGTGCAAAAGAATTCAAGCTACTGGAATTGCCAGGAGTTGGACTCTGCACTTCCACCGTAGGGAGCCTGGGTTTGATCCGTGTTGGGGGAACTAAGAGCCCAGCAGAACAATACATTCTGCATTACCCAGTTTGGATTTAGTAAAGATACACAAAATGATGCTAAATACTATCACTGAATATAGAAGTAATAAAAACGGGACTTGTATCTGAAATACATGAAGTGGTCAAAATTCAACCAAAAAATCCAGTTAGAAAATGAGTAAAAACATATGGGCAGACATTTCAGAGAAAAGGATATACAGATGGCAAACAAGCACTTGAGAAAACGTCATCATTGTTACCCGTTAGGGAAATGCAAATTAAAACCACAGTGGAGTGTCACTACACACCCAGAGCATGACTAAAACTAAAAAGGTGATAACACCAAATGCTGGCGAGGATACAGACAAACTGGGTCACTCGTGTGTTGCAGCTAGGAATGCAGAGTGGCACAACCACTCTGGGAAACCGTTTGGTAAGTTCTTACAACACTAAATGTATGCTTATCTATGTGATGGTTAATTTTGTGTGTCAACTTGACTGGGCCACGGGGTGCCCAGATACCTGGTCAAATTTGGTGAGTCTGTGAGGGCGTTTTTGGATGAGATTGATGCCAGGGGAAGTCAGTTGCTGTGTCATGAGGATGCCCTGTTGTGTGGGAATCAGGCCTCCTGCCAACAGCTCATTAGGAATAGTCCTTTTTTTCCAACAGCCGTGAGAGTGAGCAGCTTAGAGCGGCTCCTCCCGCCCCAGTTGAACCATCAGATGGTCGCAGCCCCAGCTGACATCTTATCCACAGCCTCATGAGAGACTCTGAACCAGAATTGCCCAGTTCTGCCACACCCAGATTCCAGAGTCTGAAATTTGCACGATATGATGAAGACTTACTGCTCTAAGCTGCTGAGTTTGGGGGTGTGTTGTTATGCACCAATATCGAGTTAATATCGAGTCCTTCTACCTTCAACCCGACACTGCCCTAGCATCAACCAAGCCCCTGGACTGCTTTGGGGAATGACACAAAAGACGACAACTGGGCAATGAGAGAGAAACCCAAAGACACAAAAAGAGAAAATTGACATCAGTGTGGATGGCAGGGGATGGCTAAAGGAAAGACGGGGAGGAGAAGTAAGCAGTGGTGGGAAGGATACATGAGACTGAAGGCTGAAATAATGGTTCAAAAATTCAAGAGCCTTATACAGACACAGAATCTGGAGGTGAGCTGGGAGAGAGGGTCAGCTCTGTCCTACATTACAGGTTATTTGAAAGTGATTGCAACTGAAAAGCTGCTGCTGAACTTCTGGGCTTCATCTTAAGGTAGAGACTTCAGGGACCTTCCAAACTGGAGCCAAGAAATGATGGTCCTTTTCGGAAAAGGAGGATGGTTATGGTATAAAGGGGGACGTTGAGCGGGACTGATTACTCTGCTGAGTCAGAATGGCAGTCTGTCTGAGTGGATTGTAAAGAACTTTGGTAATTATACATTCCCATTGTCACCTGGGGGTATAGCTCAGTGGTAGAGCATTTGACTGCAGATCAAGAGGTCCCTGGTTCAAGTCCGGGTGCCCCCTTTGAGAGTTCCTTTTCCTCCTTGTGCTGAATTGACATTATGGAGTCTTAGAGACCACTCTCAAAGGAGAGCCTGGCTGGAGCACCTAGATGGCCACCCTTAGATTCAGGCTCCAGTCAGACACTCAGCACTACGTTGAAGATCAAGGACAAGACCAAACCCATCCCCAGTTTCCTGGGACCCTATTGGTTTCAGATTCTGTATTATCCAGGGTCCAGTCCAGAGACAAAAACCGCACTGGTCATTTTAACAGAATTTAATATAAATAATTGCTAGACTGGCGATTTGTTTCTTACATGACAGTATACATGTTTCAGTGCCATTCTCCCAAATCATCCCACCCTCTCCCTCACTCTCAGAGTCCAAAAGTCCGTTCTATACATCTTGTCTTTTTTGCTGTCTCGCATACAGGATTATCATTACCATCTTTCTAAATTTCATATATATGTGTTAGTATACTGTATTGGTGTTTTTCTTTCTGGCTTACTTCACTCTGTATAATTGGCAGAGTTCGATACAGGATACAGGATGCTTGGGGCTGGTGCATGGGGATGATCCAGAGAGATGATATGGGGTGGGAGGTGGGAGGGGGTTCAGGATTGGGAACTCTTGTACATCTGTGGTGGATTCATGTCAATGTATGGCAAAACCAATACAGTATTGTAAATTAAATTAAAGTAAAAATAAAAATTTTTAAAAATAAAAAAAAATAAAAACCAGACACATTAATTTTCCAACAAAGATCCATCTAGTCAAGGCTATGGTTTTTCCAGTAGTCATGTATGGATGTGAGAGTTGGACTATGAAGAAAGCTGAGCGCTGAAGAATGGATGCTTTTGAACTGTGGTGTTGAAGAAGACTCTTGCGAGTCCCTTGGACTGCAAGGAGATCCAACCAGTCCATCCTAAAGGAGATCTGTCCTGGGTGTTCATTGGAAGGAATGATGCTAAAGCTGAAACTCCAATATGTTGGCCACCTCATGCGAAGAGTTGACTCATTGGAAAAGACCCTGATGCTGGGAGGGATTGGGGGCAGGAGGAGAATGGGATGACAGAGGATGAGATGGCTGGATGGCATCTCATGAGTTTGAGTGAAGTCCGGGAGTTGGTGATGGACAGGGAGGCCTGGCGTGCTGCAATTCATGGGGTTGCAAAGAGTCAGACACAACTGAGTGACTGAACTGAACTGAACTGAATGTCTTCTTTGGAGAAATGTCTATTTGGGTCTTCTGCCCATTTTTTGATTGGGTTTTGTTGTTGTTGTCATTATTCATGTGTATAAGCTGTGTATTTTGGAAATTAAGCCCTTGTTGTTTGTGTCATTTATAAATATTTTCTCTGGTGGGGCTGATGGTTTTCTTATCCCTATTTACATGCAAGGCCAGAAAAATAAAATAACTTTCCCAAGTTCCAAAAAAAAAAAAAAATTGCTAATCTGTGTGTCAGTTTCCTTGGGCCCTTGTAACAAAGTGCCACAAAATAGATGGCTTAAAACAACAAGCATTTATTGTCTCCCAGTTCTGGAGGCTACAAGACTGAAATCCAGGACTGGGCTCCCTCTGCAGACTCTCAGGGAGGCGCCTTACTGGCTTCCTCCGGGCATCTGGTGGTGGCTGGCAATCCTCAGCATTCCTTGGCTTGTAGACACATTACACCAATCTCGGCCTCCGTGTTCACGTGGCTGCATTCTCCCGTGTATCTCTCCTCTTCTTATAAGGACTCCATCCAACTGGATTAAGGGCCCACTGGAATCCACCATGATCTCGTCTTAACTAACCACATCTTTGACGCCCTTCTGTGAGTAAGGACACATTCTGAGGTTTGGGAGGCTAGGATTCAACACATCTTTTTGGGGAGGGGGACAAAATCGAATCAGAAATCAGAAAACTGAAAGGGTGAAGGGGAAGCCTAAGTATCAGGGAGGGAGGACCTGCAAGAGGCCTCTCCCACTCCCGGTCTGTGGACACGGTCAGAGGAGGATGAAGTCTGGTCTCACAAGTCCAGGGAGGATCTCTGTAGATCTGGGACCCCTACCCCTAGGGAAGTGCCAGTGTCCCTGGGGAGACCCGGCAAAGCTGGCCTGTGAGCACCAATCTGCAGGCGGCAGTCCTCTGGGACGGACTGTCACTGCCAGGTGAGATGGACAGGAACCCAGCGGGCAGGAAGGACAACTACTCTTGCCCAGCAGCGGCCCCCAGAGCCCTGGGGACAGGACCACCCAGGAAGCCAGCTGGAAAAGGACAAGAGAGGTTTACAGAGACCAGATCCCAGAGCAGGACATGGGAAGGCAGACCGGAGCTTAGAGACTGTCACTGCTTCCGACAGTTCATCTCACCCAACAGTGAAAGGGTTGACTCTGTAGAGATCTGGGGCAACGAGAGAGAAGCCAGCCTGCGTCCTAGGGTGTGGCATTGTGCAGAGACCTCTGACCCATATCCGGTCCACGTGCGTCCTGTCTCCAAGGTGTTGTATGCTTGGCCAGGCCAGTGGGGACTTTGGGTTTCAGGCGCTCAGCACGAAAACCTCTATTGGTCCTTCCAGCCTCAGGGCAATGCTCCCCAGCTTACACCCTCTTCCAGGACTGACAGTGCAGAGGTTCTGAGCTATGGGAGAAAGGAACCTGTTGCTTCTACTGGGGCAGGGAGGTGAGTTAGCTGTAGAGTAGGTCAGGCCACTCAGCAAACCCATCCTGAAGGGGCACCTAGGGCAGCTCGGGGTGTGGCAGCACAGGCAAAGGTGCTAATTGGACCTGGCTACCATGGCAGGGGGAATAGCTTGGGGGTAGAGCATTTGACTGCAGATCAAGAGGTCCCCAGTTCAAATCTGGGTGCCCCCTACTCTTTTAGTCACTTGAAGTGGGAGACTTCCAATTTTCTCTCCTCTTGCTGATTCTTGCTTCTGTAGCAGGTGAAGAGTTAGAGGAGACCCCTCTGACCCTAGCAAGGCAGCTCTGCTCAAATGATGCATTTGTCCCTCTCCTCTGATCCTCCCCAGGTCTGCCATGAGACCCAGTGTGTACGTCTTTCTCCTGGCTGAAGATGAGGACTTTGTCCTTTGAAGGTAGCAAGAGAGAAATCTGAGATCACTGACAGAGGAAGAATGGCTGAACTGCTGGCTGACTTCTCAACAATTGCCAAAGAAGCCAGAAGCTAGTGCAGTAACACAAGCAATATGTTGAGAGGAGACAACAGCCAGCTTAGAATTCTATTCCCAGCCAAACCATTCTTTGTGAACAGACGCAAGCTGTTGGAGAGCGTACGGCCAACAGACGCTCACTAAAGAAAATTCTAAAATACATGCTTTGGAGAAAAGTAAAATGATTCCATATGGGAGCTCTGAGATGCAAAAGGGATGTTGAACAATGGAACTGGGAGATATGTTAGTAGATCTAAAAGTCATTGTCCAGAGAATGTTAATGTTTAATTTATACACTTTTTTAAAGATAGAATGAAAATACTGGCTAACAATAATATTTCAGGAAAGCACTGATAAGAATTAAGATGTCTTTATGTCATCTGGGAAGAAGTTGAAGATACTAACTTTAGAGTTTTAAAGGTTACGTGCAGAAATGTCTAGTATATAATCCTAAAAGTTGTAATTTTGCCAAGGAAAAGGAGGTATGGAAATGGAGGGTATATATTGGCAGTCTTGCTAAGCACTCATTAATTCTAATATTTTGTTGATTCTTTTAGATTTCCTATGCAGATGATCATAACATCTAAGATATTTGAAATTTCTATTTCTTCTTTCCAATCTTTATTTCACCTCCTTTTCTTTCCTTATTATAATGACTAGGACCACAGATATCATGTTGAGTTAATGTGTTGATGGTGGATATCTTCTTTTATTCTGATTTCAAATGAAAAGTTTTCAATATTTCACCATTAAGTACATGTTGTGGACTATATTTTTTGTAAATGGTCTTTATCACGTTAAGGAATTTTACTTCTATTTCTAGTTTGCAAAAAAATTCTTTTATCATGGATCAATGTAGAGTTTTTTCAAAACCACCCTTTTTTTGTATCTACTGAGATATTCGTATAATTTTTCTCCTTTAGTCTAGTAACATGGTGAATTACACTTATTGTATTTTATAAAATTAAACACAAATTTTCATTCCAGATATTAACCTACCTGGGTCATTTTGATATATTTGTGGATTCAGTTAGACAATAATTAAATTTTTTTGCACAGCACCTTTTAAACTGTTCTTGTTGGGTTTTGGTATCAAGTTTGTGCTAGTCTCCCAAAAATTTTAGAATATATACATTTTTTCTATTCTTGGAAAGATTTTTATGTAAAAATAAAGTTATTTCTCATTCAGTATATGATAAAACTCACCAGTAAAACACTTATCTGAATTTTGGGGAGGCGGAGTTTCAAATAACTGTTTTAATAAAATAACTATTTAAGACTTAGAGGACTAGTCATCTTTTCTGTTTCTTCCTGTGTCAACTTTGGTAAGTTGTAGTGTTTTTAAAGTACTTGCTAAATTTCCACATAACGTAATCATAAAGTCCTTGTACTCTTAAAACATGATGGGTGGGTTCAGATTCTAGACCATAACTGAGTGACCTTGGCAAACAGGTTTAACTCTCTAAGTCTTAGTTTTGTCATATATAAAATGGGCATGATAATAGAAATGAGCAAAATAATAGAGCCTAGTTTGTGGAGTTTTGTGAGAATAAATACATTTAGTATTTTTTAAGTGTATAGAATTGTGCCTTTCACATGGTAAGTTCTCTGTACAGGTTTGTTAGATTTAAAATTTTGTACATTGGTTTTCATAATGTTTTATGGTTATTATTTTGAAGTCTAAAGATTGTGCAGCTTTTCTTTCTAATTCCTGCTTTTGGTTAATTTTGTCTGCTGTCTTCTTTTTCTTTTCAGTTTCATCAAAAGTTAATTTTGCTCTTCAAAGGCAAACTTTTGGTTTTGGCAGTCATCTCTGCTCTGTGTTTGTTTTCCATTTCATTGATTTCTTTTCCTGTATTTCCTTTGTTTCTCATAGTATTCTTTCATCCAGTTTTCCCCCTAACTTTTTAGATGGATTCTTTATTTATATTTATTCTTCTTTTCTAGTATATTCCTCAAAGCTATATTTCTCTAAATGCTGATTTAGTACCTGTCAGTGGATAAACAGATAAAGAAAATGTGGGGTGTATATATACGCAGTGGATTATTATTCAGCCGTTAGAAAGAAGGAAATCCTGCCGTCCACAATAACATGGATGGAACTGGAGGGCATTGTGCTAAGTGAAATAAGCCAGGCAGGAAAAGGCAAATACTGTATGGTATCATATGTGGAATCTAAAATAAAAACTTGAGGACTTTTTTTCTTGAAGAAAGAAAACAATTCAACCTCATTTTTGAAAAACTTTTGGTGGTGTCACACAGCATAAGGGACCATGTTTCCCTGACCAGGGATCAAACCTGTGCCCCTGCATTGGAGTCAGAGTCTTAACCACTAGACCACCAGGGAAGTTCCCAGCCATGAGTTCTTGCAGTGACTGTTCTCTTTCAGTTCTCCTGACTCAGGATCCCAGCCCAAAGACAGAGACACTTCTCCCAGTGTCTCTACTCCAGGTGGGGCCAGAATCCTGACGTTCACCTCCCTGGTCCTGAGAGGCTTCCGCAAGTTCCACGAGCATCCCAGTTGCTTCTTTTGGACTGAAAGACACACTCAGGGCCAAAGCAGCCTGTAGTTTGGAGCTTTAACTTCCTGTTTTCCCATCATTTTCAAATCTCCACCTCCCATTGTCTGTCTAAAGTTAGCTCTTTGATTCTTTTAATGAGCTGCTTTTAATAGTTCTCCAGCCTTTTAATTTGTCTTCATAGGAAAGAGTGCTTCAAATTACCTTGTGCGTTAAGGAAAGCTGTGCTGTGCTTAGTCGCTCAGTCATGTCTGCTCTTTGCCATCCCATGGACTATAGCCTACCAGGCTCCTCTCTCCATGGGATTTCCCAGGCAAGACTACTGGAGTGGGTTGCCATTCCCTTCTCCAGGGGATCTTCCTGACCCAGGAACTGAACCCAGGTCTCCTGCTTTGCAGGCTGATTCTTTACCGACTGAGGGAATCTTTTATATCATTTATTCTTTTGTTTTGTTTTACTAAGATTTTTTTTCCATTACTAACATTTTTCTCATTTATTCATTGCCTCAACATATAAGTATTCATTGAGCAGCTACTTTGTCTAGATACAATGAAAAACGTAAAATGGAAAACAAAGAACACACCATCCCTGCCTTCTTGGAGCTTACAGTCAATCTATTAGAGGAGAAATGACATCACATAGTCATACCATGTGACGGGAAGAGACAGTGCTGAGAAACATAATGCATTTAACAATGAGCATATCTCGTCTTCCGAAATTGAGTTAAGGGAGTTGTAGGAGAGGCACAGCATAAGAGAACTAGAGTTCCTAGTCAGTTCCATAAAGGAGCAAAAAGTTAAACTGGAAATTTCTTAATACTGTGATTATTTGCCAAAGACATGATTGTGAATATAGAAACAGAATCTGATACGCTATTAGAACTAATCAATTAATACCGAGTTCGCCAGGAGCATGGTGAGTAAACAAAAATCCATTCTATTTCTCTATGCTAGTAGTAAAAAAGAAAACACAATTTTAACGTGGGTCCTTATACCATTTATATGTCTTAAATATTTCATCTGGACTTTTAGATATATTGTTTTGGCCACCTGATGCAAAGAGCCAACTCTTTGGAAAAGACTCTGATGCTGGAAAAGATTGATGATGAGGGCAAGAGGAGAAAGAAGCAACAGAGGATAAGATGGTTGGATGGCATCCCTGACTCAGTGACATGAGTTTAAGCAAACTCCAGGAGATAGTGAAGGACAGGAAAGCCTGGCATGCTGCAGTCCTTGGGGTTGCAAAGAGTTGGACACCACTTGGCAACTGAACAGCTACTTCTAGGGATTCTCACTAAGGAAATACTGATTGAGAGTTAAAAATAGAAAGTGTGGGGTCCTCTGGCAGTCCAGTGGTTAAGACTTTGCCTTCCAATGCAGGGGCGTGGGTTCCATCCTGATGGGAGAACTAAGATCCCACATGCCTCATGGCCAAAAAACAAAACATGAAACAAAAACAGTATTGTGACAAATTCAATAAAGACTTTAAAATTGGTCCTCATCAAAGGGAAAAGAAAGAAAGAAAGAAATGTGATAGGAGGAAAAGGAGGGTGAAGTGGTCAAATCTGTTGTGGGAGCAACACCTCGAGAAATTTCCAGGGAGAGGAAAGAGGTTTTGCTTTTACCATGGTTTTCCAATCACGATGGTTTTACAGTCGCCTCTGGAAATTAGGAAGACGTCTAAGCACCCTCCATACTTCTCAAGGGGTAGCAGCAAGAGCAAAGAGCTAGCCTTCTGCCTGGAGGCTACAGCGAGGTGGAGGAGATGAGAACGTGCAGTCTGCACACCGGCCATGAAGGACAAGAGTCCCCTGGGGGAGGTTGGGGGGTTCAGCCCCCTGAAGAAGACCTCTTCTTCAGCCTCTTCAGAGAAATATGACCCCCTAATCTACCGTCTGTATGATGGTCAGGGGAGAATACTTGGAGCTGGTCCTAGTGTGAACCCTGAATTTTTGTAACAAGACATAGCACGTCAATTTAATGTTCAAATGTGGGAGGGAAGGGAAGGGGCTGAAATTACAGCCTCTGCTTCAGTCACTGAAAAAAAAAATGTCAGCACAGCAGGGGGCACCTGGATTTGAACCAGGGACCTCTTGATCTGCAGTCAAATGCTCTACCCCTGAGCTATACCCCCTCTTATGACTAAGCTTGCATTGGCACCTTTCCACCCTTGGCACTGCAGCCAGGCTCTCTGCCTAGCCTTCACTTTGCTGTTTCCGCACGTCCCAGGAGGTGGCAAGCCTTCTCTGCTGTAGTCTACTTTCCCGTCTTCCCCCTCCAGCCCTCCTCTTCCTCAGGCCGTGGTCATGGCGCCACCCTTTACACCTGGAAAGGTCATTTGAGTCTATACCAGTGTTTCTACCTCAGCCAGCACATGCGCATCAAGACAAGACTGGTTGGTTCCGGGTCTTTAGTGAACCTCAGACTCAGTGCCTCTGCTATACTCTGAGGACTCAAGAAGGGTGCTCATGGTTTCACTCATTCATTCATTCACTCAACAGACACTCATGAAGCATGTTAGGTGCCAGGCTCTATCATCCATGTTGAGGACACAGAGACGAATACATTGTTCCCGTTCTTCAGAGTCTTAATCCAAATGAAAGACGAGGGTATGAACTGAAGTATTTGCAAAGAGTGGCGGAAGCCCAAGCAGAGAGCTGTAGGAGCCGGAAGTGAGAGCTGAGAAGTTAGGAGGGACTTCTGGAGGCAATGGGTGAGGAATTTGCTGGAAGAAGCAGCTGGAGAGGCTTTCCAGACAAAGGAGGAGTGAAAACACAGACACATAACTGGGTCAGGTGTGTCTGGAGCTCAGACAGGCTCGAGGCTGACATCACATGGAGACTATGCTCTTCAGCCCAGGAGACGCTTCGGAGGTTAATGAGAGGGACTGCTAATGAGAGGGACTCAGCCATCACGACTGTCAGTGGAGGAAGGTTTGTGACACACACACAACCAGTCATAACCCCAGTTAATTAAAACCCTAGATGTCTAATTCTAGAGACGAGTAGGTACACAGGTTTGCCCAGGTAATGTGAAGAACCCCTCTCGTGTGTACTAGAACACCATTGTGGTGTACCCCAGGAAACCAGGTGGCATAATGATAAAGAATCCACCTGCCAGTTCAGGAGACACAAGAGACGTGGGTTCAATCCCTGGGTCGGGAAGATCCCCTGGAAAAGGAAATGGCAACTCACTCCAGTATCCTTGCCTGAGAGATTCCATGGACAGAAGAGCCTGGTGGGCTAACAGTCCGTGGAGTGCCAACGAGTTGACACAACTGAACATGTGCGTTATGGAGTGCCCCAGGGCTCCCTAATTGACTTTGTATTTATTTATATTTACTACTTGTCACAGCAAAAAGTGTTAGCAAGGGGGCACCTGGATTTGAACCAGGGACCTCTTGATCTGCAGTCAAATGCTCTACCACTGAGCTATACCCCCAGACCTGTGTCCAGTGTTAATTGCACCTCTTGATCTGGGCACCTGACTCTCTTATAGCCCTGCTCCCAGGAGCAGACAGCTTGCCCCATGACAGCCTGGCTCTCCCTCACTCACTCACTCACTCATCCACCCCTAAACACCTACTCACCAGCTTCTATGTGCCAGACACAGCCCTCTCCTCCCATCTCTCTGAATCTGTCTACCACCCCAGTGCCATCTGCCCTGCGATGGGCAGTCAGTGCTTTCTCCACCTAACAGAACTGTGGTCCCCTTATCCTCTCCTGCACTAGGGTGCTGAGGAGCAGAGGGGGCCCTGCCCAGGCAGCGGAGCAGGGGCAAGAACCTGGCCAGGACTCCACCCCCGAGGACAGCTGACCCCCTCCTTCTCCCTTTACCATGCACTTCATTCTGTCAGCCCCCTTCATCTGCTCAACCTGCAAATATGGTGGAGAAATAAGGTGAGCCAGCTCTGGATTCCCTCTCCAGGAGGAAATTGATTTGTGCAGGGGGTGCAACACTATGAGAACTTGCTGGTAAATTCCCAGCTCATGGAAGATGGTGGGAAGCAAGCTTCATAGCGGAGGGCAGGCGGCTCCGCCTGAGCAGTGGGAACGGGTAAGCAGCTGGGGAGGAGGGTCCTCTTATCCGAAAGGCTGTGTGTTGGTGTGGCAGAGAGCTGGACTCCCTGTCCCTGCCACTGACGGAGAAGCCCAAGCAGGCTTTGAGTCCCCCATCAACTCTTCCCAGGGCCCAGTCCTCTCCCCATGGAAGCATCTCCAGGAGAGTCTGTGAGGTTCATGGGCTTTGGTGGTGGTGGTGGTTTAGTCTCTAAGTCATGTCCGACTCTCGTGACCCCATAGACTGTAGCCCACCAGGCTCCTCTGTCCATGGGATTCTCCAGGCAAGAACACTGGAGTGGGTTGCCATGCCCTCCTCCAGGGGATCTTCCCTACCCAGGGATCAAACCCGGGTCTCCTGCATTTCAGGCAGTTGGGGAAGTAGCTATTTTGTCCAGAAATACGGAAGAGGGACCTAGTCCCCATGGACTGTTTTGTGGCAAGTTTTCCTGGCACCTGAAGTAACTGCACACCTACTGTGCGCTCTGCATCTCAAGGCCACTGGGACCCACCTCCTTCCATTGATATTTCAGATTAAGCTTCCATGTGGGAAGGGGGAGGGGGTGGGAAGAGTGGGGCAAGTGGGGGGAGGGGTGGGAGGTGGCACCAGCTCCAGCACAGCTGACGGAGCTGGAACTGGTCCCTGCTCAGGTGTCCTGGGGCCCAACACCTTATATGAGCCCTTTCCCTGGCCAGGTGAGCCCAGGTCAGCCCAGCCTGGGGGGGGGGGCACTTTCCCTGGCAGCACAGCCTGGCAGAGACCTGGCAGGAGGTCACTGGCCGGCTCCTGCTCCACGTCAGACCCCCAGCCTATAGTCTCCACCCCATGATGCTGCCTGCCACTCCAGGGCCCCCCAGGAAGGGGACTTCTTTGACGAGCTCTGCTAGGAAACAGGCCTGAGGGGCTGAAGTAGCAAAGGGCATGCATCCCAGGCTTGGAGGGACAGGCCCAGGGGAGACAGCGCTCCGTAGGCCACAAAGAGGAGACACCCTGAGGGCAGTCTGTGGGAGAGACAAAGCCACAGAGACACTGGGATACGAAGGGGCAGCTCTCCCAAATTGTTCTAGTTAATAAAGCAGAGTCGAAATGTTCAGTACGTTCAGTTACTCAGGAAAGCAGAACATGGGTTCTAAGCTCTGTACGAGTGAAGAGAGTTCTTAGGACTTCCCTGGTCGTCCAGTGGCCAAGATTCCGCACTCCAGTGTAGGGGGCCCAGGTTCGATCTGCAGTCAGGGAATTAGATCCCACATGCTGTAACTAAGACCCAGTGCAGCCAAATAAATAAATAAATGTTTAAAAAGAGAGAGAGTGTTCTCGCTGAGCCACAGTCACAAGAACCACTCCTCTGATGGGAGAGAGGACAGAGAGGACCAGCTGGAGGGCCCTCCACCCGTTTGTTGCACAAAATGTTCAAAGGATGCTTTATGTTGGGGAAAAACCTGGTGGTTTTTACATCGCTACACCATAAAACAAATATTTTGACTTTTATTTAACAAACTTCATGCAGTATTTCATTATTATATCATATTTTCAACCATTAAAGAAAATTGTCTTCTTTAGGTTGGTGATGTGGCTTTTAGCTAAACAAGAATTTCTCAGATATGATGCTGGAAGCTCAATTGGTTTGTCTTCAAAATTAAGAACATCTGCTCTTTGAAGGGGTCATCCCTGCTAGCTCAGACAGTAAAGCGTCTGCCTACAATGCAGGAGATCTGGGTTCGATCCCTGGGTTGGGAAGATCCGCTGGAGAAGGAAATGGCACCCTACTCCAGTACTCTTGCCTGGAAAATCCATGGACAGAGGAGCCTGGTAGGCTGCACCCCATGGGGTCACTAAGAGTCGGGCACGACTGAGTGACTTCACTTTCACTTTTCACTTTTATGCTTTGGAGAAGGAAATGGCAACCCACTCCAGTGTTCTTGCCTGGAGAATCCCAGGGATAGGGGAGCCTGGTGGGCTGCCGTCTATGGGGTCGCACAGAGTTAGACACGACTGAAGTGACTTAGCAGCATCAGCATTTCTTTGTAAGACACCATTAGGAGAATGAAAAGACAAGTCACGTCCAGGAGAAAGTATTTGCAAGCCATAGCTGATACAAGGCCAGCACCATAATATGTTCACAACTCATCATAAGAAAACAAACCACCCAAATGAAAAAATGGATGAAAGATGTGAGCAGATACTTCACTACAGAAGATATATGATGGCAATAAGCACCCAAATGCCATCAGCATCATTAATAGTTAGAGAAATGCACATTAAAACCACATGAGTTACTACTGAGTTGGGCTGAAAAGTTCATTCAGGTTTTTCCGTAATATTGCATGGAAATACCCAAATGAACTTTTTGGCGAACCCAATACTACATTACATTGGAATGTAAATGAGAAAGATTGACCATAACAAGTGCTGGTGAAGATGTGGGGCAACCGGAAGATTCATACACTGCTGTGCAAACACAAAATGGTATAACCACTTTGGAAAACAGTTTGGCAGTTTCTTAAAAAATGAAACATACTCCTAGCATAGGATCTAGCTGTCCCACTCCTAAGTACTTAGCTAAGAGAACTGAAAGCATTTATCCATGTGCTTGTGCACAAATGTCACAGTAATGTTTTCAGTAAAGCCAGAAATTGGAACAACTCAAACATTTATCCACAGGTGAAGGAATAAACAAATTGTGGTGTATGCATGAAATGGAACATTTCTTCTCAATAACAATGAATGAACTATCAATACATACTACAATAGGCTTGCATCTCAAACAATTACCTTGAGTTAAAGAAACCAGACCAGAAGAGAGAAAGAAAACACAGAGAAAGAGAGAGAGTACAGGTGGCTTGATTCCATTTATATGAAATTCTAGAAAATTAATTTTCAAAAATCAAATGAATCTGTGGCAAGATCAGTGGTTGCCTGGGGTGTTGACAGTAGTCTAAGGGACTATTAATAGTATTTTAATTCAAAAGCAGAGACATTACTTTGCCGACTAAGGTCCATCTAGTCAAGGCTATGGTTTTCCCAGTGGTCATGTATGGATGTGAGAGTTGGACTGTGAAGAAGGCTGAGCGCCAAAGAATTGATGCTTTTGAACTGTGGTGTTGGAGAAGACTCTTGAGAGTCCCTTGGACTGCAAGGAGATCCAACCAGTCCATTCTAAAGGAGATCGGCCCTGATTATTCACTGGAAGGACTGATGTTGAAGCTGAAATTCCAATACTTTGGCCACCTGATGTGAAGAATTGGACTCATTGGGAAAGACCCTGATGCTGGGAAAGATTGAAGGTGGGAGGAGAAGGGGACGACAGAGGATGAGATGGCTGGATGGCATCACCGACTTGATGGACATGAGTTTGAGTAAACTCCAGGAGTTGGTGATGGACAGGGAGGTCTGGCGTGCTGCAGTCCATGGGGTTGCAAAGAGTCAGACATGACTAAGTGACTGAACTGAACTGAATAGTATGGAGAGAAAAAGCAGAGGAGAGGCAGGTTCTGGGCTCCACTTTGGACACACGTGCCGATTCATCTCCCGCCCCCAACCCCCTTCCCCTAATCTCTGCAGCCTCCCCATCCCTTGACTGCCATCAGCACTGTCAGCACCAAGCAGAGCATTTGCTTTCACGCCTGGAAGGGGCACTGGCTGCTCCTGTCCACCCATCTTATGGGGAAAACAGAAGAAAGCAGAAGAGATTTAGGTCAACCCTTGGAATCATCTGCCCTTATGGGGTCCACAGCCTCTGGGTGCCTCCCCGCTTCCCATCTCCCTGAGCCTGCCATTATGGTTTTAATGTATGTTTCTCTAATTGCTAATGATGCCGATGGCATTTTTGGGTGCTTACGAGCCTCTCGTGGAGAAGGAAATGTCAACCCACTCCAGTGTTCTTGCCTGGAGAATCCCAGGGATGGGGGAGCCTGGTGGGCTGCCGTCTATGGGGTCGCAGAGTTGGACACGACTGAAGCGACTTAGCAGCAGCAGCAGCAGCATGAGCCTCTCGGGGAGGTCATACCAGCTCCCCGAGGCCAGCTGAGCGGTGGATATCAGCCTCCCTCTCTTCTGACCATCTCTCAAGCTATTTGCTGGTCTTTGCTACCCCTCACTCCCGGGACACGGTCCCCACCTGCTCATCTCCTTTTGGCTGCCACTGTCTCTCAAGAACTTCTTTTCAAAAGTTCCCGCTTGCCACCGGCACAGCCCACTTTGCACCCCTTCGCTGGGCAAAGGCTGGGCAGCCGCCAGAGGCTCCATCTCCAGCCTGGATGCAGTGACCTCTGCTCCCCCCTCTCCCGCCTCTCTGGTAGTGCCGGGTAGCCTCTGCATCTGGGCTGGTGGGCCTCCCCCATCCCTGGTTCCCCAGCGCCTTGACCTCAGCTCCTCATTGGCCAGAGGACACAGCCGGGACTGGTCATTCCTGGAAACTGCCCCCCACGTCGTGGCCTCTGCTCGTCCCCACCCCACTACAGCCTCGTCTCCTCCCCCCACCATCCCCTCGCTCCGCCCCCTGACTGTCTTCTGTTCTCCCAGCTGCTCACGTCTTCCTGGCTTCCGCCCACCTTCCCACCCAATGCTGACGCCAAGGTGGGTCACCCACCTCCACCGACTGTGCCCTCAGTCTAATCACTCATTACATCAGTCAAACCCAGGACTCCTGTCTTCTCTATGTGTTTCTGAATCTCTGCAATAAGTCCCCTCAGTGCAAAACTGAGCCCTCTCCCTAACAGAGCCCAATACATACCTGTTGGGTTACCCCCTCACCTGGGGTGGGACCTCAGCCCACAATTCATCAGGCTCCCTGCCTTCCTTCTAGGGGTGAGGCACCCTGGGGCAGTCATTGATAACCCCCTTCTAGGGCCCAGCTCCCCATGAGCCTGCTCTAGAACCAGGGAGCTCTTCCTGTGCTGAGGTCTGCACCCCAGTGTCCAGATCCCATGAGGTGCCTCTGCTCTTGGGAGGCATCCTACAGGGACTTCACCCTCTGGCCAACACCCTTCCCCAAACCTCCCTCTGCTGACCTTGGGTCAGCTCTATGTCCTCTCAAGCTACCTTGATCATCCTGTTTGGGGAAGGACACCCAGGACAGTAGGGAGGATGGAAGGGATGAAGCTATTGTGAGTCCTGGCCTCTGGGGGACCTCAGTTATTGTGTGAAAACAAAAGGGACTCCTAGCAAGGGACCAGGGGCTTCCCAGGGGGCACCAGTGGTAAAGAATCTGCCAGCCAATGCAGGAGACCCCAAGATATGCAGGTTCAATCCCTGGGTTGGGAAGATCCCCTGGTGTAGGAGATCAGTCAGTATTCTTGCTTGGAAAGTCCATGGATAGAAGAGCCTGGTGGGCTACATTCCATGGGGTCACAAAGAGTTGGAGCAAGAGAACCAAGTGAGCATATGAGCATACTGTAATAATAATAATAACAACAGAACAGCAGGAATCCTAGGGCCCTGGAATCAGAGAGAACTGGGTTGACTCCAGTCCTGAGTTTCAATCCTGGTTTTAACGACTTACTAGCAGTGGGATCATGTATAAGTCATTTCACCTCTATGAGCTTCTAATTCCCTATCTTTAAAGTGAGCAGCAGAGGATGAGATGGCTGGATGGCATCACGGATTCAACCGACATGAACTTGGGCAAACTCCAGGAGAGGGTGAGGCACAGAGAGGTCTGGCATGCTGCAGTCCATGGGGTTGCAAGCAGTCAGACAGGACTCAGTGACTGAACTCAACAACAAAATGGGAAAACCGGTAGTACCTGTTCTGGTGCTTGTGTGGATGCTAAATGAAACAGGTCACTTAGAAGTCCCTGTAACAGAGTAAACATTCAACAAACATTAGCTCTCAGGACTATTGCTAAAATGTTACAAAATGGCCAAGTGAAAGTGAAAGTGTGAGTCGCTCAGTCGTGTCTGACTCTTTGTGACCCCATGGACTATACAGTCCATGGAATTCTCCAGGCCAGAATACTGGAGAGGATAGCCTTCCCCTTCTCCAGGGGATCTTCCCAACCCAAGGATCAAACCCAGGTCTCCTGCACTGTAGGCAGATTCTTTACCACCTGAGCCACCAGGGAAGATTCCTTAACAAACTCCCTGTCCATCACAAGTCTCCCTAAAATGGAAAGGAATTTGAAACGACCTAAATATCCAAGCTTTAGGTAACTGCGCAGGTCAGGTGTATCAGAGGATGACATGGAAAACCCCTCCCTGTCTTTCCAGCCTGGCTCCATGACCAAGCTCTTTTGCTGGTCTGCCAGGAATGTTCCACACTCTCCACCCCCAGAATCCGCCAACCAGACCCTTCTGGTCTCAAACAACTGTTGGTTAAGCCAAGGTCACGTGTCACTGTGTCTGTAGAGACCCCCACTCCCGCACTGCCTCCTGCTCTGACTCCCCCGGGGCCTCATGCACACCTCCATCATCACACACGTCTCTGTATTCCTGATGGCTGGACTTGCACTGGGAAGCAAGGCTGGGGCCAGGACCACTAGCGCGAATCATGGCAGACAACGTCAGCGCAGCCACACTTGCGCCTTCACCTTGGAGGTCTTGGTGATTCGAGGAGGAGTGTCGGAGCTCGTGGTCCTCTCCGTGCGGTAACTGATGGAGCCCGAGGAGGAGAGAGGCAGGTGGTGAAGTGTCCTGGGCGTTTGCAGCCCTGTTCTAGGAAAAGAGGGATGTTCCCAGGATATCTGGGTGGGAAGGGGTGGGTGACCACGCAGTTTCATTGAGGTGGGGTGTGCTTGCCTCCACCTGGAGAGCCTTCCAGGAGCCCCCCAGACGGCTGCTCTCCCTGCAGGACGCCAGGGTTGCTATCAAGCTCCTGGGTTTCATTCCTATTTCAGTCTGCGCGAGGGGAAGCCATCAGAGGTTTGGAGCGGCAGGGGAACGAGATCTCGCTCCGGCCACTGCGGGGAGAATGGATTCGAGGGGAGGACAGTGCAACCCAGGAGATGAGGCTGGAGACAGTTGGTGGGGTGGGGAGCGTTCTGAAGGAGGAACTGCTGGCAGTCACTGACAGGCTGGGTGTGAACCCGGAGGAGGAGAGTCAGGGGCCACACTAGGCTCTCGGTGGGGCAGCTGGGCAGGTTTGGGCCCCTGTGTTCTACTGCAGTAGGGTTAGGAAGGAGCAGACTGGGGTGAGGGTGGGATAAATTAAGCTAGAGAATCCCATTAGGTAACCCAGGGGAGGTAGGTGTTCAAGTCTGGAGGGTAAGGAGTGGTCCAGGCTGGGGACGTAAATCATCGACATAAGTCACCAACGTGTTACAGGAATTTGAAGCCACAGGACTAAGAGGTGAGAAGTCAGGCCAGGACATCGCCCTGGGTGTCCCAACATTTCCAGGCTGGTGGAAGAGGAGAGCTAGACAGGAAGGCAGAGAAATAGCACCCAGTGAGGCAGGATGGAAGCAAAGTGAGGTGTCTGGAAAGCTTAGCCTTCACAAGTTTTGAGGATGGAGTGGTCATCCTTGTAAAAGTGCAAGAGGCTAAGTAGAGAGCAGAGAGAGAGCTGGCCTCTGCTGTCAGCAAAATATTACTCAAATACAGGTCACTGATGACCTTGATGAAGGCCATTTCAATGGACCAGGTATTAATACAGTGAAAACTGGACTGGAGTGGGATATAAGAAAGTGGAGTCAGCAGGTACAGACAGTTCTTCTGAGCTGTCTTCTGGGAAATGGGAGCAGAGAAACTGGGCAGGAACTAGAGGGGTCACAGATCAAAAGCTGCTGCTAAGTTGCTTCAGTCGTGTCCGACCCTGTGCGACCCCACAGACGGCAGCCCACCAGGCTCCCCCGTCCCTGGGATTCTCCAGGCAAGAACACTGGAGTGGGTTGCCATTTTCTTCTCCAATGCGTGAAAGTGAAAAGTGAAAGTGAAGTCACTCAGTTGTGTTTGACTCTTAGCGACCCCATGGACTGCAGCCTACCAGGCTCCTCTGCCCATGGGATTTTCCAGGCAAGTGTGCTGGGGTGGGGTGCCATCACCTTCTCCAACGGATCAAGAGAGGCTTTTTCAAAAGTAAGTGCTAGGGCTTCCCCGGTGGCTCAGTGGTAGACAGTCCATCTGCCAATACAAGAGACACGGGTTCGATCCCTGGCCCGGGAAGAACCCACATGCCACGGAACAACTAGGTATGTGCGCTACAACTACTGTGCCTGAACTCTAGAGCCTGGAGGGCTGAATATGCTGAGCCCACACGCGGCAACTACTGCAGCCCACGCGCCCTAGAGACTGCGCTCTGCAAAAAGAGAAGCCACCGCAGGGAGAAGCCTGAGCACCACAGCTAGAGAGTACCCCCTGCTCGACACAACTAGAGAGAGCCCACACGGCAGCAAGGACCCAGCACTGCCAACACTAAATATTAAAGAAAAACACCCAAAGCCTCAATCAGGACTTCCCTGGTGGCCCAGTGGTTAAAAACGTGGGTGATATTAAGGCATGCGGTGCGCCTAAGACAACACAATCCTGTAGAGAGGAATTAAACGTTGATGCAGGAGAGAGAAAACGCAGTGGGGTTCTTGAGGAGGCAAGAAGCGAGTTTAATTCACAAGTGATAGATTGACCTTGACAGATGAGAATGAAAACATTTCTTCTTAACAGAGCCGAAGGCAGCTGCTATGAATGCAGACAGACTGGTTGCTTGGAATTAATGGGAGAAAGGTGGAAATAGTTTTCATCTAATTGCATCCATTGTCTGAATAGTTAAGATATTCGGCTACAGTAGGGGAGAGGGAGGGAGTGTTGAGAATTTGAAAAGAGCATAGAAGAGGTGAAGAAGCTGTCTCAGAAAGTGAGAAAACAAGCATATACAAGACTCCTGCGTGTGTGTGTGTTTGTGTATGTGTGTGTGTGTGTGCTGTGTGCTCTCTCACATCTGATGCTGTGACCCCATGGACTGTAGCCCACCAGGCTCTGTCTGTGGGATTTCCCAGGCAAGAATGGGTTGCCCTTTCCTCCTCCAGGGGATCTTCCCAACCCAGGGATTGAACCTGGCTCTCTTGTGTCTCCTGCATTGGCAGGCGGATTCTTTACCACTACTGCCACCCTAACTACATCCAATACTAACTTGAGATTTTGGTCACAGGTGAAGTTTGTCAAGACGGCTGGGTGATTGTCCCCAGCAATGTCCAGCTGCTTGGATGTGGGCATGGAATAAGTGAATACCTGCACTGTGATTTCGCCAGGTAGATTCCATTCAGGGAGAGAGGGCCAGATACATAAGAGATTTGAAAGAGAGCTGTTGATTCGCTGGGCCAAGGGATCCAAGCTGTGTGGGCAAGAGGAGAGAACACGGGGAGGGGAGGCAGGTGATGAAAAGCCATATGGTGCCTTGAAAGAAGGCCTGGCAAGGTCAGCAGACAGCGGTGATGGTCCGATACTGTGCTTGAAATCAAGACCTCGAAGGCAGCAGCCTCACTGATGAGCACAAGATACACATCTCAGGCACCTGCTTTCTGCACCACAGTGGACCCACACGCTGGTCCATGAGCCCCTTGAGAACAGGGATCCCGCCTCACTTTTCTTAAGGATGCTTAACCCTGAGCCTGAATCTGGTACGCCATGCTTGCATGCTAAGTCACATCAGTCGTGTCCGACTCTTTGCGGCCCTATGGACTGTAGCCCGCCAGGCTCCTCTGTCCATGGGATTCTCCAGGTGAGAATACTGGAGTGCGTTGCCATGCCCTCCTCCGGGACCTTCCAGACACAGGGATCGAACCTACATCTCTTGTGTCTCCTACACTGGCAGGCAGGTTCTTTACCACCAGCACCATCTGGGAAGCTCCAAATCTAGTACATAGTAAGTATTTTAATTCATATTTGTTGGATGAAAGACAGGGAAATAAATCCTACATGAGCAGCTGTGCGAAGTGCCCCTACCTCCTCAAGGTGGGAAACGAGCTCCTCTGAGTTTAGGGCCGAAGGAAGGACAGGACTTGGGCCAGGTGGCCGAACCACACGTGAAAAATTCCAGGTACCTCTGTACAAGCTCAGTGTTTTTCTACCAGCTTGGATTCCCCAGAGCCTGGTGCTGACCTGCAGGACCTTCTCCAGGTGCCCACCCTCTCTCTGAGCCTTTTCAGCAAGGACTTCATTTCCAGATTTGCACCCAGGGAAGGCTGGGGGCAAGGCTGTAGTGAGAAGGGAAAGGATGCTGAAGGGACTCTGGAGGTCAGACATGGAGAAGGGGAGAGTGGGGAGGGCCCTGTAGCCAGGTCATGTCTTCAACAGATTTTTCTTTTTATCTTGGGCTGTGCCATGTGGGATCTTTGCTCCCCCACCAGGAATCAAACCTGTGCCCCCTGCATTGGGAGCATGGAGTCTTAACCACTGGGTCACCAGGGAAGTCCCTCAACAGACATCCTTTGAGCCCCTACCGTGTTCCCATCTGTGCCAGGTACTGAGGACCCCTGGCTGATTAAGGAGGTTCATGGTTCAGAGAACTGTGCCCACTGCAGATACAACCGCCGAGGGACAGCGTGATCATCGTGGTTTCAGCCCGTCAGGGTTAGTCTCTGCCCGCAAAGCCAAGAGTCCTTTGTGAACTGAGCCGAGATGTGCAGGCTGATGAGAAATGATTTTCTTGCAAACACCTTGTGCACAGCAAGAGGGAGGGGAAAGAGAAGGCAGCAAGAGCCGGGGCCCAGGAGAGGGAGCAGGGCTTGGGTCAGCTCCTCTTGCCATCAGCAGCAGTCTAGCGTCTCTCCTTCCTGTCTTGTCTCCTCCAGCCCAGACCGTGCAGGGCCAAACGTGGTTTTGTTGTCTCAAGTCTCAATCTGTTCACTCCCTCTAGTGGACATCTGTTGAGTCTGTTTACCCAGCATCCATCTCTCTAGCTGTTCATTAATCTCCCCTTTCTCACCTTTCCCCCCCAAATACTCTCTCCTGAAAGATGAGCCCTAAGGTGGGTTCTGTGAGTGAAGAAAACAAGGGGGCACCCGGACTTGAACCAGGGACCTCTTGATCTGCAGTCAAATGCTCTACCACTGAGCTATACCCCCAGTCACAACTGTCTAGCTAATATTTCATGTCCAGAATCATATCATGCTAACACTGACAATCAGTGGCAGAGTTAAATATCAACTGATTAAACAAACTCAGTGGGTAAAGAGTCAGCCTGCAATGCAGGAGATCACAGGAGATCCAGGTTCAATCCCTGGGTCAGGAAGATCCCCTGGAGGAGGAAATGGCAACCCACCCCAGGACTCTTGCCTGGAGAATCCCATGGATGGAGGGATTGGACAATCCCATGGACTGGTGGGCTACAGTCCATGGCATTGCAAAGAGTTGGACAGGACTGAGGATGAACACGAAAACAAATCTTTAAGAAATTTAGATCAGAGAAAAAACTGACTTTAGGAAATTCAAAAGTTATCAGGACTCTCCTTTCAGCTTTTTTCTTTGCTTTCTTCTCAAATTAGCTTTAATCTCTCAAACAAACCTCTCCAGGCAGCTGAGACTCCCACATCAAACACCTCTAGGTGTACGTCACCACACTTGGGATGCCAGGGAGAAAAGTGTCGAATTCTGAAAAATCCTAGAGCCGGACCCTTATTGCCCTGGCTGGGGTTCTAGTGCAACCACGGGGAGTTGAGTGATACAACTATTTCAGGAGTGATGTCATGTAAGAATGTATCCGCTCCCACTCAGAATCCATGTCTACAGTACAGGGAGGGGGGGTGACTCCCCTGAAAGAAGTCAAGCGGAGCCAGGACACAGCCCAGGGGGCCAACTCTGCAGCTCTGGGCTCACTGGTCAAGTCTACTGTGTGAAAGAGGAGAGCAGTCTATTGTTTCTGCTGCTGGAGTCAGCAGACGCCCTACACGGCCCAGATTAGTTACTCTGCGGACATGCGGGATCATCCTGGGTCAGGGATTGAACCCGTGTCTCCTGCATTGGCAGGCAGGTTCTTAACCACTGCACCACCAGGGAAGCCCTGTGCCAACTTTGCCCACCTTAAGAGCAGGGAATAATGACTGCTCCTTTTTCCTGCCCAAGGTAGGCACATTTTTTGTTGTTGTTGTTAAATAAATGAATGAATGGAGATCATTCCAGACCACCAATATCTAATGGCCCCCCAGATCTTGAAACACTATGCCAGACTGTGCCCCCAGGACTACAGGGTACAGCTCTTCCCTTGTAGCTCATGGAAGAAACTTTGACACAGCCAGCCCAGCCACTTGCTCCTGGCTGCCACACTTTTTAAAAACATTGTAGTTGACTTACAATGTGGAGTTAGTTTCAGGTGTATAACAATCTGATTCAGTTATACATATATAGACACATATATTTTCTTTTACAGATTCTTTCCCTTATGAGCTTCCCAGATGGCCTTAGTGGTAAAGAACCCACCTGCCAATGCAGGAGACATTACGAGACCTGGGTTTGATCCCTGGGTCGGGAAGATCCCCTGGAGGAGGGCATGGCAACCCACTCCAGTATTCTTGCCTGGAGAATCCCTTGGACAGGAACCCTGCGGGCTACAGTCTATAGGATGGCAGAGTCAGACACGACTGACAGTTTATTACAAATTAATGGGTATAGTTCCCTGCGCTATACAGTAGGTCCTTGTTGGTTATCTATTTTATATATAGGAGTGTGTATGTGTTAATCCTAAACTCCTGATTTACCCCTCCCCCACCCCTTTCCACTTTGGTAACAGTAAGCTTCTTTCCTGTGTCTGTGGGTCTATGTCTATTTTGTAAATAAGTTCATTTGCATCTTTTTAGATTCCTATGTAAGCAATATCATATGATATTATGATATTTGTCTTTGTCTGGGTTACTTCAGTTAGTATGATAATTGCTAGGTCCATCCGTGTTGCCACGAATGGCATTGTTTCATTCTTTTCAAAAAAAAAAATATATATATATATACATACACACAGCACTCACCTGTCAGTGGACATTTAGGTTGCCTCCATGTCTCGCCTATTGTAAACAGTGCTGCAATGAACATTGGTGTGTTTTTTGAATTATAATTTTCTCAGGATAAGTGCTCAGGGTTGAGATTACAGGATCATATGACAATTTCATTTTTAGCTTTTTAAGGAACCTCCATACCATTTTTCCATAGTGACTGTACCAATTTATACCCCTACCAACAGTATAGGAGGACTCCGTTTTCTCCACGCCCTCTCCAGCATTTATTGTTTGTAGACTTTTTTGATGGTCATTCTGGTCTCGGTGTGGTGATACCTCACTGTCGTTTTGATCTGCATTTCTCTAATAATTAGCGATGTTGAGCATTTGGAGAAAGGGCTATTTAGGTCATCTGCCCATGTTTTGATTGAGTTATTTTCTTTCTTTCTTTTTTCTGATGCTGAGTTGCATGAGCTGTTTGTATATTTTGGAAATTAATCCTTCATTGGTCACATCATTTGTAACTATTTTCTCCTTTTCTGTAGGTTGCATTTTTGTTTTGTTTATCGTTTCTTTGCTGTGAAAAAGCTTTTAAGTTTAATTAGGTCCCATTTGTTTATTTTTTGTTTTTATTTCTATTACTCTGGAAGACAGATCCAGAAGATATGCTGCAATTTATGTCAAAGAGTGTTCCGCCTATGCTTTCCTCTGGGAGTTTTATAGTGTCTGGTCTTACATTTAGGTGCTTAACCCATTTTGAGTTTATTTAATATGGTGTTAGAGAATGTTCTAGTTTCATTCTTTCAGATATAGCTGTCCAGTTTTCCCAGCACTACTTATTAAAGAGACTGTCTTTTCTCCGTTGTATTGTCTTTCCTCCTCTGTCAAAAATTAATTGACCATAGGTTCGTGGGTTTCTTTCTGGGCTTCCTACCCTGCTCCTCTGACCTAGATGTCTGTTTCTGGGCTAGTAGTATACTGTTTTAATTACTGTAGCTTTATAGGATAGTCTGAAGTCAGGAGGTCTGATTCTTCCAGTTTCTTTTTCTTTCTCAAGATAGCTTTGGCTATTCAGGGTCTTTTGCATTTCCATACAAATTTTAAACTATTTTGTTCTAGCTCTGTGAAAAATACCATTTGTAATTTGATAAGGATTGCATTGAATCTGTAGATTGCCTAGGGTAGTACAGGCATTTTAAGAATTTGATTGTTCCAATCTAAGAACATGCTATATCTTTCCATCTGTTTGTGTTGTCTTCAATTTCCTTTATCAGTGTCCTAAAGTTTTCAGAATATAGGTCCTTTGTCTTCTTAGGTCGGTATATTCCTAGGTATTTTATTCTTTTTGATGTGAAGGTAAATAGGATTGTTTCCTTAATTTCTCTTTTTGATCTTTGCTAGTATATAGATATCATCAGATTTCTGTGTGTTAATTTTATATCCTGCAACTTTACTGAATTCATTGAGTTCTAGTCATTTACTGTTACTGACTGCCACACTTAGATCAGGACTCTAACAACCAAGTTCCTACCACGCAGCCAAATCCAGGAGCTCCAAGGGTGCAGCTGATCAAAAGGTGCCAACAGGAAAAGGTCCCTAAGACATATTCCTCAGTGAAGACAGCAAGCTGCAGAATGATACACAGAGTATGGTATGTGTGCTTTTTAAACCCTGTGTTTTTCTGCACTACCTACCTGTATGAATATGCATGAGAAAGAAGCCTGAAAGGCTACACACCAGAAGGAAAATAGTTGGGGCCTGGGGGAGAGGGTGGAGGATGGAGGATGGCAGGCACAGAGAGCCCTTCAGCCTCATCTGCACGCATTTTCTTGGTGAGAATGTACTCTTGTGAAAACACATTTGCAGAATCAAAAAAAAAAAAAAACACTTTCAAAGGTGAGAGGCTGATTAGTGTCTGCTCAGAGGGTTCTCCAGCCTTGGTTCTCCAATGTGGACCTGCCTCTGAATTCCCCAAGGAACATGCTAGAACTTTGTAACCCAGATCTCCTGAGGGAGAATGCAGTCTGCACCTTGCCTAGAGTCCCAGTAGGAGAAGCTGGCCCCTGGAAACATGAGTTAATAAAGCAATCTGCTCATGTACTGTCAGCCCAAGATTTGAGCCAGAGGGTGTGGAAGCAGCTCCCACGAGCAGAGCCTGTTCTGGGGGTCAGGCGGCGGAGGGGCAGGCAGGAAGCAGAGCTATCTCCTGATGAATCTGGAAAAGCTTTCAGAGAGGGCGGAATGCAAGAAAGTAATTGCTGAAACCCCAGGGACCTAGATCCCACGGTGGACCCCAGGTGCCCCTTGGACCTCATGCCTCCACTTCCTAGTGCTCACGTGAGCCCCTACTCAGGAGAAAACCCCCAGGCTCCACAGCTCAGCAGAGCTGAGCCGGGGCTGGGGGGCTTCTGCTCCCAGGGCACCTCAACCAGGTCTTGCCTGCTTGGCATCTCCATGGGAACCACCAAACAGCCCAGTTCTTCCACAACTGCTGTAGGAACCCAGCCCTGGTGGCTATGGCTGACTGCAGTGCCGGGCCCAGCTCACTCCACGCACTGCTGTGGAGGAAGTGACACCCCGGTTCCTGCAGTAACAGCACTCACAGACAGGTCAGAAACCACAGGGGCCACCCTGCCCCAGCAGGAGTCTGAAAATGCTACTTTTACCACCAGATTTATATGCGACCTACTCAATACCCTGGTTGAGTACACCACTTTCTTTCCAGGTCTGAGCTCATGGTGATTTAATTTACCTATTCAAAGGACCAGCTTAAAGGCAAACTTTTCTCCCCAAAGAAAATGTCAGAGTCTAGAAAGCAATGGACAGGTGTCTTGGCATGATTCTTTATGTCCTGAGAGAACAGGGCTCCAAGAGTCCTGTCCCCTGCTTCAGTCAAGGTGGTCCCACTTTGCCTTGTGTCATTTGAATAAAAGATTCCTCTTTTTAAAAAAAGCCTTGAAAACTGCACTGGGCCTTGGATCCAATGCTATTATTTGAAAGATGGAGAAAACTGAGCTCCTTTTGGTTCGTCCTTCATTTAATAAGCACTCATTATTTGTTACTCACATATGTCAGGCACTGTGTTAAGTGCTGGGGACATTCCAGGAAGACTCAGCGCCTTCTCACAAGGAGCCTGAAGCCGAGGAGAAGACGGAAGAAAGCAGAAACTGGAGCTCAGAGTGAAGACTTGGGAGCAGGTGTGGAGAGACGTGGGGGCAGACACAGAGGTCTCAGAGGCAGGCCACTCTCCAGCCCACGATCGCCTTGCCATCAGGACTCTGCTGCATGACACCCTTCTCGACCTCAGGACGGGGTGTCTGGTCTGCCCTCCTCCATGCTCCCAGGACCATCTCAGGCCACGGTGACGTTTGTGTGGTAAGTGGCACGCCGCTCCCTGGATCTGCCCTAACAATCGGCCATGTGACTGCAAGCGGCTTATCCCACCCTCCTCTGTCTCTGTTTTTCCAGAAACAGGGACCCCTGATGCCAGGCTGCCCTCTGCAGGCAAAGGTGAGAGCCAGGCCCGCCCTTATCCTGAGACCCAGGCTCCAGGGCCTCCCCACACCATCTCCGCAAGGGTGGGCAGCAAGGGTTGGTGGCGGCACCCTCTATGAGGGAGAAAAGGGAGGAGGTGGGGTCAGCTCTGCAGGCCCGTTTGGTCGGTCACCACACCCTTGTCCCTTCTCGCGTTCTCCCACAGCACAGCTGCTCCATCTCGGAGTCTGGTCTCTGCCCAGTGTAAGGTGTAGCCTGGAGGATGCAGGTTCCGCCTTCACAGGTTAGGGAACAACAGCTGATCTCCTCACAAGTCTGGCCTCCAGGCATGGATCTAAACCACTTTGAAGTTATGTCTACCAGGAGGTGACTCCTCTACCTTCAGAAACAGAAAAATTGTTACCGAAACACAAGTTGATGTGTCCGACTCAGTGAAGCAAAACAATACCAAGATGTTGGAGTTTGGAACAGAGAAAGGTTTTATTCAGGGTCCCACAAGGAGACAAGTGGTTCATGCCTTAAAAAGCCCCAACTCCCCGAAAGCCCTCAGCAAAGCCCTTTTCTAGGAAAGGGGAGGGAGTAGCTGGGTGAGTTGTTACAAACATCTTGGGGTCAGATCCTTTGTGCTCCGAGGTCAGGTCACACTCAGGTCAACATATTTCTGTAAATCTCTAACAAATGTTATCCTCTATTCTGATAAGAAAGAGCTCGGTCCCCAGACGCAGCTTTCACCCTTTCAGGTCCGAGGGCCTGGTTAACAGGCTGGTCTCAGCTGGCTCCCTCAGGGCCGGGTCCCCAGACCATGCCCAGCCATCATCGCTGAGGGAGACTGTGTCCACGGCTCAGCTGGCCCTCAGGTCGCCCAGATGGCAGGGGCACCCTATAAAGACAGCTGCTGGCTTTAGATCACAGAGGTGGGGAAGGGGGTGAGGTTCAGCGCTGCCTCAAGGCCTGGGTTCTGTCAGTGGCCTTGATGAAGGTTCTGGAGCCCAGCTGGACACAGCCCCCAGCCTGTTCCCGGCGTGCCCCCCGCTCACCTGCTTACCTCACTCTTTGCCTGACCACCACTACTCTACCAACAGTTGGCTGAACGGCCCACTAACCCTCGGTGGTTTATTTGCTGTTGGTTGCTTGTGGGAGGGGCCCACTGCAGCAATGGGTGAGCAGGACTCCCCACCAATGGCTGAGCAGGACCACTAATGGGCCCTCCCCCTATAACCGTTGCCTGGCAATGGGACACAGATTAAGGGCACACATAGTAATGGCTGTGCTCTGTTACAAAAATCTTGATAGCCCTTGTCCCACTGGCCAGGGATGGGCTCAGTCAAACTGTAACAGAGCAGGATGAGCAAGGCCCTTGGCAGTCAGCCATTGCTGGGCCTCATTACTCTGCACCCTGTTACTAGGCAACAGGTCTTGCTCAGCCATTGCCTGGTGCCTCAGTGGGCCCCGCCCACAAGCATCCAACAGTCAGTGAGCCACACCATTAGTTGTCCTGCTCGGCTATTGGTTACCTGCCCACTGGTAACAGTCGGTGAGGGACCACTGGGGAAGTGATTCAGTCAAGGGTCACTGGTGTGGTGGTCATCAGGTGGAGAGTGAGCTAAGAGGGAGATTCAGGCCTTCTCCTGGAGGCTCTTCAGCTTACCCATCCCTGTTGGGCCAGCAGGTGAGCAGGAGGGCTCAGGGAACAGACTGGGCACTGTCCTGAAGGGCTCCAGAGCCCTTACTAAGGCCATCAGCCTCGTTCCAGGCCTTGAGGCAGCGGGAACCTCTCCCCTCTGTGACCTAATAGCAGTGACCATCTGTCTGGTCGTAGTCTGTGGGACCTGGTCTCCCCCTTTGGTCCGCCTGAGGAGACTGGGGGCCATTTGGGTTGAAAGCCTGGCTCCCTCAGGGATGACAGCTGGGCAGGGTGTGGAACCTGCTCCTTCGACTGAGATCTGCCTTCTCTTAGCCAGGACTGGGACCTGGGAGGGTGAAAATTGTACCTTGGGGCTTTGCCCTTTCTTGTCAGGACAGAGAACAGCATTCATCCGGTAGAGATTTATAGGAACATCGTTCCCCGATCATGACCAGATCTCAAGAACAAAAGATCTGACAGTAAGTCTGCAACTAGCCACACCCACCCCTCACCTTTAGCTTTTAGAGAGACTTGCTGAAAGCTTTCAGTAACTTTGGGGTTCTTAGGGCAGGGGCTACCCATCTCCTTGTACAAATCTGTAATAAGCCTTTCTCTGTTCCAAACTCTAATGTTTGGTATTGATGGGCCTCACTGTGTGTCCAGCACACAGGCTTGCAAGTTCGGTAAAAAAACCAGAGGTTGAGACACTAGCCCCAAATCCTCTGACACAGACTCCCTCTTGCAGCAATAGGAGGGACACCCTGGTTACTTGCATAAAAGAGTGAGCAGGCACCCAAATACATCCTGATAGGAATCAGAGTTGAGACCTAGAAGAGCTTTCTGGGACCCTCACACAGCTAGAGGCAAAATTGCTGACAGAAGGAAGCCAAGGGCCTGGACTGGAGTGGGAATCACCTCCCCAGACAACATCACTGACCTTAGCTTAGGAAGGGGATGCGAATGGAGTCATGATCTCCCTGAGCTCATCAGTTAAAGGAAAAGTGAAAGTGTCAGTTATGTCGGACTCTTCACAACCCCACGGACTGTAGCCCACTAGGGTCCTCTGTCCATGGGATTCTCTAGGCGAGAATACTGGAGTGGGTTGCCATTTCCTTCTCCAGGGGATCTCCCAGACCTAGGGGTCAAACCTGGGTTTCCCCGCATGGCAGGCAGATTCTTTACCGCCTGAGCCACAGGTAAGCCCTCAGAGGGGTGACAGCTAAAAGGCAGATCCTCAGGAAGGGGCCCCTGGAGCATCTCTGGAGTGAGGATAGTCAGTTCATCCGCCCCACATCCCGATCCCGAGCAGGATCCAAGAATGTCAAAGCTGGCGGGAACCTCGGAAATGTGGTTGTCTGCAGGTGAGCAAACTAGGGCCGAGAAAGAAGGGATTTTTATCCTGTGAGCTCAGACACCCTTCAGCCTCAAGTGCTGTTTACGTCCCCTTTCCTCTACCCAGGCTATGGCTCAGTCGGTAAACAATCTGCCCGCAATGCGGGGGACCCAGGTTCGATCCCTGTCCCCTGCAGAAGGAAATGGCAACCCACTCCAGTATTCTTGCCTAGAGAATCCCATGGACGGAGGACCCTCATGGGCTACAGTCCATGGGGGTCCTAAAGAGTCAGACACGACTGAGCGACTGACACTACCCAGGCTGAACCTCTCCAATTCCAGGAGGGCAGGGTGTGGGCAGGGTATCCTCCGTGAGGGCCGCCCTCACGGGAGCTGGGCCACCTAGACCATGGGCCCAACACCGTGAGGCCAGGCCAAGGAGTCGCCGCCTCCACTGCGAACGCCCCACGCAGGCCAGCCCTTGGGCTTCCCGGTTGGCGGGCTGCTCGAGGCACGTGGGAACACAAGAACCTCCAGGAAGGACAGCAAGTAAACCAACTGAGCACAGCGAAGGCTGCCCCATGTCTGCAAGCAGGGTCCCGGCCCCCCGCCCCCCCCAACGGCCAGAGGCAGCTCCCCATTGGCCGGACCAGGAAACCCCGCCCCCCGTGCAATCCCAGAGCCCACCCCCATTGGCCGGCCCTGAGGCCCCGCCCCTGCGGCGTGAGCCCTAACGTGGCTCCCGGGGTCCTGCTGAGCAGTCCACTCTCGTGGGGGGCGGAGACTTCCCACATCGCTGCTGACTCCCAGAGAGCAGGAACCAGATGACGTGCACTCATTTGAGTCCAGCATATTTACTGAGCAATAAGGCAGCCAAGGTTCCGCCACCGTCACAGTTCTTAAGGGCCTTTAACACCAGAACCCCAACTTCTGCTTCACGAAAGAGGCACCCGAGACCCAGAGCTGAGTCTGGGGTCAAACCAGGTTCCATCCTTCCAGGTCACGCAGTCTCCATTGATTCATTTTATTGTAAAGAAAGGTCCTTTGAACATCTATTGAGTGTCATGCAAACTCGCAAGGCCTAGCCTGGAGCCTGGCACACTGAGTGCTTTGGAAGAAGGGGAGCACCAGCGCATAGCGATCACTCCTTCGGTCTGAGTCTCTGTATTTACATAGGGCATTAAGCATTAGAAAGGCCTAGAAGCTCTGAGCCTTGAGGCATCCCCAAGGAAAACACCTGAGACTAACTCTGTAGCTGAGGGTTAAGCTCGCATCAGCTACACTAGCACCACATCCTGTGCAGTTGCTGACAGCCCAGTCCGGACTGTGGGGCCTCTGGCAAGGGCTGGAGGATGCAAGAGCAGACAGACAGAATCTATGGCAGGCCTGGCTGAGCCGTCATTGACGTGTATACTCTGTCCCAGAAATGAAAGCAGTGTTTCCATCTGCTCCCAACTCTGCTCAGGACTTTAGGAGAGGTAGGGAAGATCAGAGGGGGGCAACACGAAGTGGCACTGCTAGGGACCCAGGCACCTGGAAGCAGGCTTGAACACTAGACACTCCACACAGTGCCAGACAAATAAGACAACAATCAGAATAGCTGAGGACCCACGATTGCAGCTTCAAAATCAGCCAAACCAAGGGCTGGTCTCTAGGTAGCACCCAAAGTGGTGTGATTTAAGAGGCACAAGAAGCTAGCTGCCATCAGGACGTCTCCTTGAGGCCCGATCCTATTGTCCAAACCACCCATCTGAACCTCTTTGCTTTGGTAAGAGTTTGTTTCACTGAGGTACTGAAGGCACCTGCGGGATACAGCCCAAAGGGAAAGTCTCATCTCACTCTGCACCCGAAGGACCTTCCCCTCACTCCGGAAAATAAAGGTCCTTCTTGAGTGATTCTGAGTGGAAAAAGGGCTGGAGATGAAGGGGGCCCTGAAGGTGAAAGGAAGGTCAAAACTAGGCTGCCTATGGTTCTGTTGACTCCAAATCTATTATGACCATGACTAATCTAAGGTGGAGGATGCACGTGGGTCACCTTTAACCGATAAGGAATGTGAGGCTGGTGGTGGCTAAAAGTTTCACCTAGATCTCTTGGCCTAACTCTGCCATGAGCCCCAAGTTCTAGAAGACATTCCATCCTTTAACATGACAAGTCAGGCCTGGCAAACCCACAGTCCACGCTGGGTCACCAGCCTCACTCTGAGTAGGACCTTTCCCTAGGGGAAGGACTTCCTGGGCCCATGGTGCACCTGACCCACCCACACCCCCCCCCCCCCCCCCAGGTATCAGGTGGGTCCATGGAGCGTGCACACCCATGAACACTGAGACCCTGGGGGAAATGTCATCCACTCCAGGCTTTAGCTCCCCCCAGTCTCAGCTGATTACCAGAGTTAATCACGGATGCGAACACCCACTGAGGAAAGAACGGGAAATACTGGGAATCACTCTGGGCCAAGCACACACATCTAGGAAGACACCTGGTTTCCAGGGCAGCAGCCGAGGCTCAACCATCAGCAGGGATCCCCAGCTGGTCTGCACAGTGCCTCTGCCATCCCCACACAAGGAGGCGGCAGGCTAATTCCTGTCCCTCAGGAGATCTTGGTCCCCTTTACAACCACACACAATACTTAACAAAAGCCCTTAGAAAAACTATTAAAAAAGAAGTTTCAAAATAATAGTAACAAATTCAAATTTCCAGCGCCTCTTCTACAGGCTTTCTGTCCACTCTGCTGTTTGTCTTGTTGACAGAGAAACCCCACGCCCTCAATGCCCCTATCACCCTGGCTCTCGTGTCCCTCCATGCTACTAGTCAAAGGCCCCCACCAAAGTGTGGAGTCCCCTAAGCCTTAATGGAGCCGTTATAAGTCAGGAATGTAGCAAAGGCAGCAAAAAGTGACAAGGAACTGAGGCATCTGGTCACCCCTATACACTCTCAACATAAAGGCCACTGCTTCCCATTTGAATAAAGGTGGGGAGGCGGGGGGCGGGAATCTCTTCTGAGCCATCCGAGAAGGAACCAGCGTCAGGCACGGGTTGACACTGCAGGCTCGTGTTGGTCAGCCTTCCTCCGAGCGGCTGGGCCGGGGCCGGGGCAGGCTCCCGAGGAGAGTGGGGGGCCCGGGGCAGGGCGGGCCCACCTGGCCCCGGGCGTGCGTCTGCATGTGCATCGCTAGGTGGTGGTTGCGGTTGAAGGCCCGGCCGCACTGAGGACACCGGTAGGGCCGCTCGCCCGTGTGGATGCGCTGGTGCCGGAAGAGGTCGGAGGGCCGGCGGAAGGCCTTGCCGCAGTAGGGGCAGGTGGGCCAGCCCTGGCTGTTGCCCGTGTGCAGGCGCTGGTGCAGCAGCAGGCTCTTCCGCTGCTGGAAGAAGCGCAGGCACTCGCTGCAGTGGTACACCTTGGCTGTCGCCGGCCTCCGCCCCACGAAGGGCCGGCGGCCCTCGCGCTCCTCGGGGAGCCAGCGGATGACCGGGCCAGGCACCACCACCTCCCCCGGCTCCAGTGCCGAGTGCGCGTCCCCCCACCCGGTGGGCGAGCCGCCCCGGGCCTCCCGGTGCTCCTCCTCCACGTGGCTTCGCTGGTGAATGGTGAGGTTGATCTTCAGGCGGAAGCTCTGGCCGCAGTCAGGGCAGGGGAAGGCCCGCTCCCGCCGACGCGGGAGGACACGGGGCGGCTGGGCCCCAGCCCCCGTGGGCCGGGGGTCCCCCGCTCGCGCCCGGGGGATGCCCCCCGCATGAAGCCGGCCAGAACCCCCAGTCCTGCTCCTGGGCCCTTTGGGGATTCCACACGCGGCCTGGCTCGGGGACGCCCCGGGGAAGGGCGGCTCTGGCGTCATCTCGTCCTCGGATGGTGCTTCCGTCTTGATAACCACAGCATCACCCCCTGGCAAATGGAGTCTGCGTTGATGTCAGGGCGGGGTGTTGATCTCTGCCACCCCGACCCAAGCCGGGATCCGGACACACCAGCCCGGCCCACACCGCCTTCCCTGAGCCCCTGCTCCAGAGTTCTCATGCCTGGGGCAGGGAAACCACGCTGCAAAACCAGGAGCCCAGGCCAGGGCTCAGAGCAGGGGACACAGATGGATGGAAAATGAAGAGGAGACAAAGACAGGCCCATATCCTCAACCCTGAGACATGCTGGCTTCACGGGACCCTCCAAAGTTCTGAAGACTTTAGCTCTGATCTATGACAATGAGCGCTGCAGGCCTCATAGCCCCTAGACTGTAAGAGGCTTCATGCCTGGAGCTGGCGAGTGACTCTGCCGGGTCAGAGCTACTGGGCCACATGGCAAATCCACACCAACTGTCCACCGCCTGCCCCACAGCGTGCTCTCAGGTGACAGAAAGCAGGCACGAGGCCCGGCTTCCAGGCTGGGCCTCAGGGTGGGTCCCCCTGACTCTGAAGGCAGCGACGGGTGGTCTCAGCCCCAGCTCGCAGGGGTCGCCATGGCCGGGGCGGGGGGGTGGGGGGGCAGGCCCTGGCCTCAGTCCTGCCTGGAGCCCTGTGTTCTCCCACATCCTCCATCTGCTGCTCCTCCGGCTTCCTCTGGAGCCAGCCCCCAACCACACTCTTCTCTGACCGACCCCCACCCCCACACCAGCATCCGCCAGCCTTACCTGCCAGACCACAGAGTCGGCTCCCCGGTGACAGCGAACCTGGACCCCTGCCTATGAGAACGAATACCTCCACCCTCAACAGGCAACTTCCAAGGTTCAGGACAGGAGTGATTCCATTGTCGCTGAAGCCTGAGCTTAAACCACAAGCTGGGAGACCACTGAGGATGAGAGCTGTTAACTGGTAAGCCCCCAGGGCAGCACCCGACAGCAAGACTGTGGGTTCTCTGCTCACGGCTCACCTAGGAGTCCTCACAGATAACTCATGGCAGAACCTCATTTCTACGTTAGAAACGACCCACTGTTTTTAACTTAGTCCTCCAGCTACAGAATCATTAAGAGTCTAAGAATTATCTAAACTTTGAGGTAAAAAACCTTGTTGCACTGAATAGGCTGCCATGGTATCCTCGGGCTTAGGAACCAGTGAGGGTCTCAGGCCCTCTTCTCTGAAGAGGCAAACCTGCCAGGTCTCTTCATCTGAGGCCACCCACAACCGCACGGGGGACCCAGATCACGCACGTGCCTCCCCCAAAGCCGGAACCCGGGTGGAATGGGGGCAGGCTGGATCCCTTTCTATTGGGCCAGAATAGGCAATAATCGCTTTACTTTTTCCTGCTTATCAGGTTGTAAGGCCAGTTCACAGAATATGCACAGACTCTCAGCAGGAAGAACTAATTTCAATCACAGGCCTCCACACTCAAACTGTTAAGACGTGAGAGGCGGTCCAGCTGGGCTGTGTCACAGGGCGGCCGTGAGGTGGCCTCTGCCACCTGACTGCCCCCTGGCAGCTCGCGGCTTGTCTGCAAGCAACACCTTCCCAGCCAGAGCAGACAGCGATGGGGAAAAACCGGACCACAGGTGACCGGGGTCCTCAGAGCCCCAGGAAGTAATACTTGGGGGTGAGGGAGGTGCCCTCCAGAGGAAAGCCCTCCCCAGGTCCATCATGCAAGCCCACACCCACTCCCAGAGGGGCCCCGAGGTCTCCCGAGGCCCCGCTGAGGCCATGGGGCCTCCTCCCTTCACTCACCTGGCCCCAAGCTGGGCAGGATGTCCCTGGGAGGGCAGGTTGGTGACTCCCCATCTGAAGAGTCTTCCTCCCGTTTAACTGAAGACAGAATGCTGACGCCGGCTGGGGGCCCTGTGAGAGGGAGTCCTGTGAAGGCCTTTCCCGGCCGCCGGCCCCAGAAGGAGACACAGCCATCCCCCAGCAGGCCCAGGACGTGCTCCAGCTCCAGGGCCAGGAAGAGGAAGCGCCACGTTCTGTCCCAAGGGTGGTGGCTCCCCACCTCCAGCCCCCCAACCTCTGCCTCCAAGGTGAGAGGGGTGCGGCAAAGGCCATACCCCCAGCTCCCACGCAGGTGGTGCTAACACCTGGCCCCTAAGCTTCAGGAGGCCTCCCTGATGGGCCTCAAAAGGACAGAGGGTTTGGGGAGGCCCCAGGGCCCAGAGCCAGAGCAGGGACAATAAGAAAGTCTAGTCCTCTGACACACTGGCTGGGAAGGACGGACACAGGGAATGGTGGGGTGCCACCCATATTCAGAGGGGCCCATAGCCAGTGGGGAAGAAGCACAGAAGTAAACGGACAGAAAGCGCCCCAGAGACTGAATGGGCAGGCTGGCAGGGAGGGGGATCACCAAGTTAGCAAAAGAGCAGTCTGGAGACAGAAAACAAGGCTCTGGGTTATCTGCTAGGTGCTCTCTGGATTATAAGCCGTTTTTGTGACAGGACGGGCAAGAATGTTCCTCTAAACAAAAGCACAGAACACTGGGAGGGGTGACTGGAGCCACAGAGGCCCCAGAGACCTTCCGAAGGAGGACACTCACTGAGGGCCGCACAGGCTGGCACCGTGCCAGACACACAAGTCGTACTGCTCCGCTGACCTGATGGTCCTCACTCCCTGCAGAGGCCCCACGCCCCACTCCTGTGCCCTTCTTCACTCTAGCCAAACTGGTGTATCTGGCCCCCAACATACCTGAGGAACTCACACCATTGCTCAGGCTGTGTTCTCCTGCCGAAAACACCCTATGTTCCCAGCAAAATCCACCTCTAAGACCCAGCTTGGGGCCGTTTCCTGGGAAGCCTGTCCGGCGCAGAGCAGCCTGGCCGCCCCCAGCCGTCTCTCCCACCCTCGAGCTGCAGCGCCTCTTCTCAGTTCCGCTTGTCAGGCCCCGCTGGCACAGCCTCCCAGCGGCCCTCACTCACCAGCGCCCGGTTCTGGCGGGGTCACCCTTGCTTCCCAGTCTCGCTGGTGCTCCAGGGCCTGACCTTCTTTCGGCTCCTCCTGGGCAGGGCTGACCGGGCTGGGGATCTGCTCTGGGCATGGAGGAAGGCCTGGGGAATGCAAATCAGTGCCACTAAGGGCGACGCAGAGGTCTCCCAGGACTCTGGGGAGCGGCTGACTGCAGTCACCTGGCCATGGGGTATGACAATGAAGTGAACCTCACTGATCGTCTAGGAACTAGATTCCAGGCTAAAGAGGAAAAGAAATGGTACATATAGTATGTTACGGTATCCGACAGTACCGTGACACACAGGACCAAAGATCTGGCTTTTTTTAGGGAGTCCTGGCTCGAGACAGTTTAATAGCAGTTCCCAAACCCAAGTCCTCCAGCAGGCTGGTGTATAAAGATCCCCTGCGGAGCACCCCCCAAGATTCCCCTCAGTTAGTTCTAGGTGGGCCTAGAAAGTATGCATTTTTTAAAAAAGTTTCTAAGTGGAAGAGACATGAATATTTCACAGAATGAAAAATTAAAATGGCCCATAAACAAAACTATACCAGTACCATAGCTAGACAGACACTACGAGAAAATTACAGACCAATATTCTTTACGAACATTGATGCAAAAACCCTGAACAAGATGCCAGCAACCTGAATTGGACAGCACGATAAAAAGATTAAATAGCACAACCAAGTGGAAATTTATTCCTGGAATGCAAGGATGGTTCAACATGTGAAACTAGATCAATGGAATATACCACACTGAGAATGATGGGGAGAAAAAAAAATAAACATATGATTATCTCAGTTAATGCAGAAAAAGTATCTGACAAAATCCAATACCCTTTTATGAAAAAAAATCACTCCAAAAATTAAGAATAGAAAGAAACTACCTCAATATAATAAAAGTCTTAATAAGGCAAAAATTCAAACAATATGCTATGACATAGATGAACCTTGATGATGTTATGCTAAGTGAAATAAGCCAGTCATACAAACACAAATACTTTATGATTCCACTTACATGAAGTGCTTACTTAGAGAACTCAAGTTCAAAGGGACAGAAAGGAGAATTGTGGTGGCCAGGGGCTGACAAAGGGGGAGAGTCACTGTTTGATGGAGCAGAATTCCAGTCTGACGAGACGAAAGGAGTAAGAGATGAATGTTGGTGATGGTTGCACAACATGTGAATGTATTTAGTATCACTGAACTGTACACTTACAGTCAATATGGTTAATCTTATGTTATACGCATTTGATTAAAGTGAGAAAAAAAATAAAGTGCTGATACACAGTACAATACAGATGAACCTTGAGAACATTATAAATGAAAGAAGACAGACGTGGAAGATCATGTATTATATGATTCTACTTATAGGAAATGTCCAGAATCAGCCAATCTATAGAATCAGAAAGCCGGTTTGTTGTTGCTAGGACTAGGGGGCTTGGAAGGGGTTCAGGTGATAGCTGAAAGATACAGGGCTTGTTTCTGAGGTGACAAAAAATGTGATAAAATGGACTGTGGCTGCACTTATCTATGACTATTCTAGGAACCACTGAAAGTGCAAGTGAAAGGGGGCTTCCCTCATAGCTCAGTTGGTGAAGAATCCACCTGCAATGCAGGAGACCCCGGTTCGATTCCTGTGTCAGGAAGATCCACTGGAGAAGGGATAGGCTACCCATGCTAGTATTCTTGGGCTTCCCTAGTGGCTCAGATGGTAACGAATCTGCCTGCAATGCTGGAGACCTGGGTCCAATCCCTGGGTTGGGAAGATCCCTTGGAGAAGGGAAAGGCTACCCACTCCAATATTCTGGCCTGGAGAATTTGAGTCAGACGCGACTTTCTCTTTCCCTTTTACTGAACTGTATGCTTTAAATAGGTGAACTGTATAGTCTGTGAATTATTTCTAAAAAAATCTATCTTTTTAAACTACACTGAAATACGGAGAAGGCAATGGCACCCCACTCCAGTTCTCTTGCCTGGAAAATCCCATGGATGGAGGAGCCTGGTGGGTTGCAGTCCATGGGATCGCAAAGAGTCAGACACGACTGAGCGACTTCACTTTCACTTTTCACTTTCATGCATTGGAGAAGGAAATGGCAACCCACTCCAGTGTTCTTGCCTGGAGAATCCCAGGGACAGGGGAGCCTGGTGGGCTGCCGTCTATGGGGTTGCACAGAGTCGGACACGACTGAAGCAACTTAGCAGCAGCAGCAGCGCACTGAAATATTCCTTACCTATCACGCAGACTAAAATCCTACGAGTATGACCACATTCCCTAGTGGCAAGGCTGTGGGGAAAGAGGCCCTCTTTCACAACACTGATGGGAATGTAAATGATACATCTTGTGTGTCTGAATGCCACTGAAGTTACATCAAAATGACCTATAGGTCAACTTGAAGGGGTTCCCAAGAGCCAAGAATGGGACAATGTAAGCATGAAAATAATGGTTGCAAAGGACTGCATGTATAAAACATTCACCTACAAAGTTATAAAATAAAAAAAGGAAGAAAGAAAAGCCCAAGTATTGGCCACCATTGGAGACTTCTAAGGAAGCAACTCTTCATTTCGAAAATTGATGACAAGAGATATTTAAGCAGCTAACCTGCCTTTTCTGTACAGACTATATTTCAAGGTAATTAAAAGAGCTGGTTAGGGAAATTATTCTTTATAAAAGAATTTCAGCTACTAGGTGCTGACGCCCGCATGCTCAGCCATGTCTGACTCTTTGTGACCCCCTGGAATGTAGTCTACTCAGCTCCTCTGTCCATGGACTTTTCCAGGCAAGAATGCTGAAGTGGGTTGCCATTTCCTCTTTCAGGGGATCTTCCTAACGCAGGGATTGAACTTGCGTCTCTTGCACCTTCTGCATTGGCAGGTGGATTCTTTACCACTGCACCACCTGGGAAGCCCTCAGTTCAGTTCAGTCACTCAGTCGTCTCTGACTCTCTGCGACCCCATGGACTGCAGCAGGGCAGGGCACCTAACAGGGAAGCCCTATTAGGCGCCAAAGTAATGACCAAATTTCACCATTTTACAACCCCTAATTCAGTAATGAATCCAGGCAAGTCTTCAATGGCCATTAAACTCCTTAGGTGAAAAGTTGATGGGGAATTTTATAATAGAAAGATAAAGCTGATAATCACAAAAAGAAAGGCAACTGAGTGAGACATGAAACTACAAGACTCCAAGCAGAAAACACAGGCAGTAAGCTCCTTGACATCAGTTTTGGCAAAGATTTTTTTGGGATTCAATATAAAAAAAGGGACATCAAACTAAATATAAACAAGGGGAAATACATCAAACTAAAAAGCTTCTACATAGAAAAGGGACCATCAACAAAATGAAAATGCAACCTACTGAATGAAAGAAAATATTTGCAAATCATTCACCTGATAAGGGGTTAAGATCCAAAATACATAAAGAACTCACACAACTCAATAGCAAAACAAAAATTCAATTAACATTTGAAGATCTGAGTATCTGAACAGACATTTCCCAAAGAAGATGTACAGATGGGCAGTAGGCACATGAAAAGATGCAAAACATCACTAACCATCAGGGAAATGCAAATCAAAACCACAATGAGACATCACCTTACATGTCAGAATAGCTATTTTCAAAAAGACCAGAAATGACAAGGATATGCAGAAAAGGAAAACTCTGTGCTCTGTTGTTGGGGATGTAAAATGTCTCAGCAACAAGGGAAAACAGTATAGGGATTCTTCAAAAAATTAAAAATAGAACTACCATAAGATCCAGCGATGTAGGTATTTTTCCAAAGAAAACAAAAACTAATTCAAAAAGATATCTGCACACCAATGTTCACTGCACACTGCGGCATTCTTTACAATAGCTAAAATATGAAAATAACTTAAGGGTACCGATAGAAGAAGGCTGAGCGCCGAAGAATTGATGCTTTTGAACTGTGGTGTTGGAGAAGACTCTTGAGAGTCCTTTGGACTGCAAGGAGATCCAACCAGTCCATTCTGAAGGAGATCAACCCTGGGATTTCTTTGGAAGGAATGATGCTAAAGCTGAAACTCCAGTACTTTGGCCACCTCATGAGAAGAGTTGACTCATTAGAAAAAACTCTGATGCCGGGAGTGATTGGGGGCAGGAGGAGAAGGGGACGACCGAGGATGAGATGGCTGGATGGCATCACGGACTTGATGGACGTGAGTCTGAGTGAACTCCAGGAGATGGTGATGGACAGGGAGGCCTGGCGTGCTGTGATTCATGGGGTCGCAAAGAGTCGGACACAACTGAGCGACTGAAGTGAACTGAACTGAACCAATAGATGAACGGATAAAGAAAGTGTGGTGTGTATCTATGTGTGTGTGTATGTATGTATGTATATACATATATAAATATAATGGAATATTATTCAGCCATAAAAAAGAATGAAATCCTGTCATTTGCAACAAACTTTAGGGTATTTTGCTAAGTGAAATAGGTCAGACAGAGAAAGCGATCTCACTCATACATGGAATCTATTAAAAACAAACAAAGATGGAGTAGGAAATGGTAACCCATTCCAATATTCTTGCCTGGAAAATTCCATGGACAGAGGAGCTCGGCAAGCTACAGTCCATGGGATCACAAAGAGTCAGCCAGGACCGAGCACATCAGCACGTACCATGAACTAAAATGGTTGTTTCCTTTTGTATTCCTACCAGAAGAGTTTGGGACTTCCAAGTCTTCCATATCCTCGCCAGTATGTTTAGTCTTTTAAAATTTTTGAACTTTTTAATAAATGTATAGCAGTAGGAGAAAAAACAAAAAAAAACAAAGAGGGGCTTCCCTGGTGGTCCAGTGGTCAAGAATCTGCCTGCCAATGCAGGAGACACAGACATACGGGAAGGATCCCTGGTCCAGAAAGATCCCACAGGCCACAGAGCAACTAAGCCCCTGCATCACAACCACTGAGGCAGCACTCTATAGAGTCTGTGAGCTGCAACTACCGAGCCCACCTGCCCCGACTACTGCGCCCATGCTCCCCAGAGCCCGTGCTCCTCGATAAGAGAAACCACCGCATTGGGAAGCCCATCCGCGGAAACTAGAGAGCAGCCCCCTCCTGCTGCAACTGGAGAAAGCCCACATGTAGGAGCAAAGACCCAGCGAAGCCAAAACTTAATAAATAAATCTTTAAACAACAAACAAAGACAAGATCACAGATACAGAGAATAGGTTGGGGGGTGCCAGAGGTGAGGGGCAGGGGGTAGGTAAAACAGGTGACGGCAGCCAGAGCGTGGCCTACCCTGAGATAAGGAGCCTGCGCTCCTTCCTGGCCTCGCAGTGTGGGAAGTGCAGGAGGGCGGGGACACGCATGCACTGTCCCCAGCCCCGGCCACGCCCCCACTCACCTGCACCTGGCCTCCTGGGGCACGCTTCCTCTCTCTCGTTCCCTTCCTCCCGGCCCCACGGGCCTTCAGGACAAGGTTCCTCTCCCCTCTCCATCCGGGTGAGGATGTCTGGTTTGGAGATGGCATAATCTGCGTGCAGAGTAGAGAGAGAGCTGGGGTCAAGACTGGACACCCACCACCCAGGTGCCCAGAGACGCAGTGACACCTGGAGGAACAGAAACCAAAGCTGAGACTCAGCCTGCAGGAGGCCCATCTGTGGGCAGGGGCCCCGAGCACCATCTGGACAGCCTTACCCAGGGAGACCAGCATCTCGTAGTTGCCCCTCATCACGTGCTTGTACAGCTCCTTCTGCCACTCGTCCAGCTTGCCCCACTCCGGCTCAGAGAAATACACGGCCACGTCATCAAAGGTCACGGGCACCTGGAACCACAGGGTCATCAGGCTCACCCGCACACTGATGGGCAGGGGCCGCAGGCTGTCCCACCCCTGGTGCCCAGGGCTTACCCTGGGGGCCTCGCCCTTGCTGCCCGGGGGCAGCCGCAGGATCCAGAAGTTCCTGTTCCTCAGCAGGTTCTCCACGTTCTCCAGCCGCCTCTGCAGCAGCCCGTACTCCTGCAGCAGGGTCCCCAGCATGGCCCACTTGCCCTCCAGCTGGTTCCCGAACTCCACGGCCGTCTTCTCGCAGTCAGCCAGCTTTTTCTCGGCTGTTCCCGTCCGCCCCTCCAGAGTCAGCAGGCGGGTCAGGCAGGAATCCACCTTCTTTTCCAAGGCCTGGATGGCGGCCACCACCGTCCACAGTGTGATCTCCGTGGAGTAGAGATAGGAATTCTTCTCAGCGGCGGGCTGGGGTGATGGAGAAGGAATCGAAGGCCTTTCATCCCCTGTTAGTTTGTCCCTCTCTGGAGCCTGTCCAGCAAGAGCAAGGGGAGATATGATCACAATTATCCAGTGAGATGTCCATCTCAAAGAGAAACCTCAGAATGGCACCTTCCCAGGTGAAGCCCCACCTGGGAACCTGAGGACCCAGCAGGAAGTGGAGGAGAGGGAGGAGCAGGGGGGATATCCACCTTCAAGGAGAGGCTAGACCAGGGTGTTAGCAAGTGGGAATCAGGAGGAAAAGCATCTGTCACCTAGCACAGGTGACTTCCCTTCCTGGTCTTGGTCTCCTCTGCTGACACTCAGAAGCTAGGTGGCAGTGGTACTACTCACAAGCTGGCTGAGCTCTGCAAAGCTTGTTATGCATTTCAACTCCAACCCCACATCTGTAAAATGGGGTAATAATAATACCTACATGATGGGATTGCGAGAATTAATGATACTGGTGTAGTAAACACTTAACATGACGATGTCCAATGTGGCAAACAATAAACGTGAGCCCTGTGTTGTTGACAACGAGGAGGATGTTGAGCTGACGGTGGGTCCAACTCAGGGGTGCAGTAAGTCGTTCACATGGCCTTTCTGCTCCACGCTGTTCATTACATTGTCCTTCAGCGTCTTGGGGGCTTCCCTGATAGTTCAGTTGGTAAAGAATCTGCCTACAATGCAGGAGACCCCGGTTTGATTCCTGGGTCAGAAAGATCCACTGGAGGAGGGCATGGCAACCCACCCCAGTCTTCTTGGGCTTCCCTTGTGGCTCTGCTGTAAAGAATCTGCCCGCAGTGCGGGAGACCTGAGTTTGATCCCTGGGTTGGGAAGATCCCCTGAAGAAAGGAATGGCTACCCACCAACTCAATGGACATGAGTTTGAGTAAGCTCCGGGAGTTGATGATGGACAGGGAAGCCTGGTGTGCTGCAGTCCATGGGGTCACAAAGAGTCGGACACGATTGAGCAACTGAAGTGAACTCAATGTCTTGGAAAAGGGCTTCTGAAGTACCTCAGCTGACCTCAGGGCCTGATGACCAGGCCTCAGCCCAGTTCGTCTCGCTAAAAGCCTTGCTGGACAGAGGGACCACTTCAGCCCTTCACTGTACTCATCCCCATGGTCAGATCACCATCAAGGCCTAACTGCGCATCTTCTAAAAGTATCTCAAGTCCACCCTTTTCTCTCCTACTCTGCCATGACTAGTCCAAGCCCCAGTCACCTTTGCCCGGAACCGCTGCTACTCTGCCCGGTTGGTTTCCCCAGTTCACCCTTCTTCCCTCGCAATCAATTTTCCACAAGCTGACCAGTAATCTTTTAAATACAGACTAGAGCATTTTAGTCCCCTGACTGATAGCTTCCTGGTGTACCCAGAATAAAATCGAAACGTCTTATCCCAGCCTACCTCCTTGACTTTATATCCTCCTGGGTGCTAACTACAGGCCAGCTCCCCTAGCCTCTTGGGATTCTTATGATGTACCTGGCTCTCTCCTCTCCGTTTGCCTGAGCGCTTCCCTCACCCCTCTTTACGCCTGGCTCCCTCTTCTTTGAGACTCCAGCTTAAACACTGCCTCACAGAGACCTTCACCAAGGACACATCTAAACTAGGACCCCTGCTGGCCCTTCCTGTTACGGCTTGTGTTGTTTCCCATGAGAACATAAGATCCATGAGGACATCAGCTCCATGAAGGTATGTATTATTCACCGCTGTATTCCCAGCTTCTAAAAGAGTGCCTCATTCACAGCAGATGCTCAGTAAATGCCTACTGAGTGAATGAGTGAGTGACTAAACAATTAAACAGTCATTCAATATCAATGACTAAACACCTGTCAACAGTCAGTACCATGGGGATGCAGAAAAAAATTATGCAGTTCTTCCTTGTGCTGGAGAAAAGTTATGTACCTAGACAGTCAAATTAACAGTGTGATACCAGGGGCTAATGAAAGCTGAGGGCAAGTCTATCCTGTTGGGTGAATGTTTTGGGGATCTCAGGTTGCTGCAAGAGAGCAGAAGGAGAGAGGTGGATGAGAAGGACCAGGAAAAGTGCTGAGAAAGTGGTCCTGGGCTAAGTGGGAGTTGAAGATGACACCTGTAGCCCCAGGGAAAGGCCTTGCTGGGGGCTTCCCCCAGGGAGCAGGGCTGTAAGTCCCAAGAAGGCCCATCCTCTTTTTTGCCCTTGCACTCAGAGAGCCCTTAAAAACACACACACACACCAAACTCACCAAAGAGGAAAGAAAAAGAAAGTAAAAGTGAAGTCACGTCTGACTCTTTGTGAGGCCATGGACTCAGGGGTTGAACCCAGGTCTCCCAAATTGTAGGCAGACACTTTACCATCTGAGCCACCAGGGAAGTCTTCCTTAAGGAAAGAAAACTTCCTCCTTAAAAAGTATCCAAAATAATCAGCATCTAGAAAAATCAAGGCTTCAAAAACCTTGTTATGATGTATTAATAATGGTAGATACGGGTTGATGTCGCAGTGGTAAGGAACCTGCCTGCCAACGCAGGAAACCCAAGAGAGGCTGGCGCCGATCCCTGCATAAGGAAGAGCCCCTGGAGAAGGAAATGGCAACCCACTCCAGTATTCTTGCCTGGAGAACCCCATGGACAGAGGAGCCTGGTGGGCTACAGTCCACGGGGTCACAAAGAGTCCGAGACGACTGAGAGACTCAGCACGCTTGCACGGTGGATTGAGCTCTTCACAAATGTTTTTCTACTATGTCCAAAAAAAAAGGCTAAAAGGTTATTTTCTCCAAACTGGACACACTGTATATTATCAGCCAACATTCCAGTATCTGCTAATCTTTCATGAACCACAACAAAAAACAAAAACACCCGCCTACAATCCCTGCAGCAAACAGCACTCAACACCTTCTCTCAGCTGTCAGCGCACGTGTGCACCCGAGAGGGGACCCAACTCCGGAGCCCCGGGTGGGCGTCAGGCTCTGGCCTCGACTCGGTGTGCAACTTTGGGCGCGTCCCCTCCCCTCCCGCCCAGCCTCAGACCTCGGTCGTCAGAACCGATGGGGCCGGAGTGCCTGTCCACCCCCTCACCCCGCCCCACCCCCCGGCCTGTCTCCGGGCCGCCGGGCCTCCAGGCCTCCAGTGAGACAATGGACGGGAGGAGACCGCCACTCGGTTCCAAGACGAGGGCTTGTCATCTTCAGTGTGACCGCAAAGTCCGGCCGCTCCCCCGACGTCGGGGCCGCCCACCCGCCGCGCACGGCCTGGCGTTTGGGCCGCCCAAGTCCCGGCCGGGACGAGGGCAGCCGGGCGGCCCGAGCGGGCCGGACGCGCGGGCGCGGGGCGGAGGCGGCGGAGAGGAGGCCGCGCCGCGGGCCGCCGCCCGACCGAGACCCTCGCGGGTCCATGCGGAGGCCCGGCGCGGCTGGGCGTCCGCGCGCGGGGCGCTTACCGGGGCGGGCGCCGCTTCGGCCATGGCTGCCCGCGTCCCTCGCTCCGCGGCTCTCCTCCCGGGAGCCGGCGCGGCGCAGCGGCGGAGGCGGAGCGGAGCCGCCCAGCCTCGGAGCTCCTGCCGGGGAGGCCGCGAGCTGCGTCCGAGCCACGTGCCCCGCCGACCCTTTAAACAAGAGCTGCGCTCGCGGCCGGGCCAGAGGCCGCGCGCAGCGCCCCCTGCAGCCCGAAGGACCGCACTCCCGCGGCCTTCGGTGTTCACCAGCCCCGGGCGGCCGCGGGGGTCCCGCCGGGCGTGGGGGGAGCCGGCTGCCTGCCCTCGCCTGGGCCGCGAGAGTGGGCGCCGGGGCCGCACGCGCCGCGGGGCCCACCGGCCGGGCTTCAGTCGGGCGAAGCCGACCCTCGCGCCCGGGCCGAGCGGGGTGCTTGGGGGGTGGCGGCTGGAATCCAGCCAGTGAGCTAACAAAGGAAACGCGTTGGAAACTTCGAGGTTTGGGGGTAAGACGCTCAGTCATCGCCGGGTGACCTCAACTGTGTATGCCCTTGATCTGCCGTTTTAACACCTCTAATGTTAGTTTGGGTATACATTTTGCGCGGGGAAAGCCAAGGTGGGGTGGGAGGGATCGGTAAGTATTTTTAAACTTTTATTAGTTTTCCGGAATAACGAAAACTGCATTTCGTTAAATAAACCAACCCTGCTTCCTTCGTTCCCTCTGGGGATCCAGGGTCTCCTCCGCCTTCCCTGGGGTCCGTCTTCCCAGCAGGTACGCGGCTGGAAGGCCCGCTCTGCCACATCCAGTTGCCACTCGCCTGTCAGCTACCAGCTGGGGGGGTCCTCTGGACCGGGAGGACTAAATCCACCACTAACTCAGGCCCTGAGGCATTTGGAATAAACGACTCAATCTGGGACCTACTTTCCCCTCATCTGCAACCCACAGAGCTTACTCTGGAAAACCTCTTAATCACCGAATGTAAACTTAAATGGGCTTCCCAGGTGGCTCAGTGGTAAAAAAAAAACCCGTCTGCAAAACAGGAGTCTCGGGTTCCATCCCTGGGTCGGGAAGATCCCTTGGAGGAGGGCATACCCCACTCCCGTATTCTTGCCCGGAAAAGCCCAAGGACAGAGGAGCCTGGTGGGGTTGCAGAGTGGAACATGACTGAGCCTGCGCTCATGTGCATACACCTAGAGCGAAATACGCTTTACTTCCCTGGTGGTCCGGTGGCTAAGACTCCGCCCTTCCAATGCAGAGGGTGTGCATTCGATCCCTGCTTGGAGAACTAAGGTGCAGGGCAGCCAGAAAATAAAATATGCTGTATACAGTTTAAGCTTCTGCATTTCACAACAATCTCACTCTGTCCGACAATCCTGGAAACTCTTCCGGGTTTGGAAGCGTTAGACATCAGTCTGCAGTTTTGTTTCTTTATGTTTTCTTTTTTTTCTCTTGGGAGGGAGGGAGAAGATGATTAGGCCGTATATCTGATCCAAGCAAAAGTGAGGTCAGCTAACATAGTAGGAACACAAATAAATTGATACCGTCTTCAGGTCAGGTTCACCCCTAGAATCTGGGACAAGGTTAGGAAGTATTACTTTAAGGTAACAAGAAATCAAATCTATATATGGCATGGTTCATCCTGGGAATCCTTGTTGAAATAACCTGATCTAAGACAGTTGGCAAACAAAAGAGCGCCCCTCAGGTCTCAGCAGGGGTCAGGCAGTGTATTAAGGATTAAAAATTTCTTATAATTTTATAAGTTGTGATCTCATAAAATAAGAGTTAATGTCCAAGGCAAACAGAAAGAGTCTGGAAAATGGATGGGAGAGGAAGATGTTAGAATTTCACAAGCTTTGCCCCGGGAAGAGTGCTCTCATTTTTTGACAGCTGGTCGGAGTTTTTTAGAAAAGAGTTTCCGTAATCAGTATTCAAGTTTTAGTATCCTGATCTCCTGGAGTGCTTATTAAAATACAGATTGCTGGGCAGGAGTCTCAGAATTTCCAGGTCTGAGGCTGGAGTGGGTGGGGCAGGGGCGCATACAAAATTTTGTTTCTGTTTGCCATGAGATGTTGATTCTACTGTTGAGTGATCACACTGCCGTGCCCATTAGCTCCCAAAGCTGCCTCCCGTTCCCAGGCTCTGATTTTATAAACATATTAAACAAAAAATACAAAAACGTGATAACATCATGTGGTTTCCTGAGCAGACCAGCCTGGGTGTCAGGCCAGGAGCAGCTCTAATACAAATTAAGATGGGGGTACTCTTTCTGCCCCCTTCTGATGCCTATGTCAGAAGCTTTCTCTATCTCCTTTATACTTTAATAAAACTTTATTACACAAAAGCTCTGAGCGATCAAGCCTCGTCTCTGGCCCCGGATTGAATTCTTCTCCTCCGGGGGCCAAGAATCCCGGTGTCGTGATTCAACAACAAACTTTCATCTTGGGGGCTCGTCCGGGATCCTTCAGGACAAGATGGGAGCTAACAATTCCAGCCTCACTCCTTTGAACTGTATCCTGAAAAACTGGGATAGACTTGATCCCCAGGGCTTAAAGAAGGCACACCTGGTCCTCCTATGTGATACTGCATGGCCAAGGTAAGAATGTAAAGAAAACTTTAAAGAATATTATCAAAAGGTGTGAGATTTGTCAGAAAAATAACCCAAAGACTGAAAAGCTAGCAAAATCTGGATTACAACGAAGTGGGAAGTATCCTGGAGAGGACTGGGAAATTGATTTTACTCACATGCCAAAAGCTAATGGATATTCTTGCTTACATGTTTGGGTAGATACTTTTACTGGATGGATTGAGGCTTTTCTCTGTTGAAGTGAACAGGCTAAGGAGGTTATAAAGATTCTCTTCATCAGTGGAAGGCTTCCCGTGGTGGACATCTCCACTTCAAGGAAAGGACTTTCTCCAAGTCTGTGAATACCTTTGACAACAATCACATGCGATGCCTCTTCATCTGATGACATCTACCAACCCTAAAATGGACTGGTGCAACACTTTGTACTTAAACTATGGACATAATGTGACTTTTAATTTTGATTTTCACTTGTTTTTGCTATTTGCTCCCTGCATCTGTAATTGCATAACTGGATTTGTTTCTAGCCGCATGAAAACTTTTAAGTTACAAATGGTTGCTCAAACTCCTGCTACTGCTGCAACTTTCTCCAACTACTATTTGGGGCCCCTGGATCAGATATCCTCAATATGAGGATTAGGAGAATATGTTGCCTCGCCAATTTAGGGACAATGCCCCTTCTCAGCTCGGAAGCAGTTATGGAAGGAGAGTGACACCCCTTTTCCCTAGGCAACAATTCTTCTAAAAGAAAAAGGGGGGAATGAGACAGTCATTTCCTAGGCAGGTTGATAAGAAGTCTAGGGGTCCCCAAGGAGAGAGGGGTCTGGGATTCTCAAGGAGGAAGAAAGGACAAACTCTTTTTCCTTCTCTACATTCCTTAGGGTTATAGAACAACACTGTATTCTGCCTGAGGACAGTATCTGGACTAAACCTTCTGGCTAATTCTGTTATTTTAAAATGTAAATTATGGGAGTAGGTCTGGTGAGGTCTTTACAACCTCCAGACATTCTTTGGATTCACTGGAGAGTGTATAGCTTCATTGCTAACACTAACAAGGGGGTACTCTTTCTGCCCCCTTCTGATGCCTATGTCAGAAGCTTTCTCTATCTCCTTTATACTTTAATAAAACTTTATTACACACACACAAAAATTAAGATGATGTGCATCCTTAGTCATTAATCTTTCTCTTGTGGATTTGCTCCTTTCTGGAGCAGGTCTCCAGGGCCTGAGTACCTCTGGGTGAGCCGACAACACTGATTTCCACAGTAGAGGCACAGACCCTGGAGGGATGGGGTGACTCCACTCAGGTGCAGGCCACTCTAGCACAGTCAACCATCGGCCTCTGCGGCAGAAGGTAGGCTTGTCAGAGGTTGAGGGCCACTCAAACAATACCTAGGGTCATGTAGGGTGAGGGAAGTGTCCAGGTACTCTAATGCTAGTGACCCCACCACCGCATCCTGCACCAGGAGATGGGGCAGAGAATTCCCATGCCCCCTACCTTTAGATTGGGAAGTGGACACCCCCCTCTAAAGTGGCAAGAGGGGCTCTTCCGCCGCCATTTTAAATCCAGCTCCATACAACGCTCCGCCGCCACTGCGGCCGCGACTCGGTCTGCGCGCCAGCACCTTCCGGCCGACCACTCCGCCGCTATGGAAGACATGAACGAGTACAGCAACATAGAGGAATTCGCAGAGGGATCCAAGATCAACGCAAGCAAGAACCAGCAGGATGACGGTAAAATGTTTATTGGAGGCTTGAGCTGGGATACAAGCAAGAAAGATCTAACTGAATATTTGTCTCAATTTGGGGAAGTTGTGGACTGCTCGATTAAAACAGATCCTGTTACTGGAAGATCACGAGGATTTGGATTTGTGCTTTTCAAGGATGCTGCTAGTGTTGATAAGGTTTTGGAACTGAAAAAACACAAACTGGATGGCAAATTGATAGACCCTAAAAGGGCCAAAGCTTTAAAAGGGAAGGAACCCCCCAAAAAGGTTTTCGTGGGTGGATTGAGCCCAGATACTTTGGAGGAACAAATTAAAGAATATTTTGGAGCCTTTGGAGAGATTGAAAATATTGAACTTCCTATGGATACAAAAACAAATGAAAGAAGAGGATTTTGCTTTATAACATATACAGACGAGGAGCCAGTAAAGAAATTGTTAGAAAGCAGATACCATCAAATTGGTTCTGGGAAGTGTGAAATCAAAGTTGCACAACCGAAAGAGGTATATAGACAGCAACAGCAACAACAAAAGGGAGGAAGAGGTGCTGCAGCTGGTGGGCGAGGTGGTACTAGGGGTCAAGGCCGAGGTCAGGGCCAAAACTGGAACCAAGGATTTAACAACTATTATGATCAAGGATATGGAAATTACAATAGTGCCTATGGTGGTGATCAAAACTATAGTGGCTATGGCGGCTATGATTATACTGGGTGTAACTATGGGAACTATGGATATGGACAGGGATATGCAGACTACAGTGGCCAACAGAGCACTTACGGCAAGGCATCCTGAGGGGGTGGCAATCACCAAAACAATTACCAGCCGTATTAAAGGGGACACTGCAGAAAACAGGAAGAGATTGCTAAAGTAACCATCTTGCAGGAGGACATTGAAGATTGGTCTTCTGTTGATCTAAGATGATTATTTTGTAAAAGACTTTCTAGTGTACAAGACACAATTTGTGTCCAACTGTATACAGCCGCCACTTAGTTTTGTTTTTACTGTCTTTTGCTATCTGTGTTATGACTGTGGATTTGTGTTTATACAGACTTTATTTGTATGATTACATGTTAAACCTCAAATAAATGCTTCCTTATGTGATTGTTAAAAAAAAATAAAAAATGAAAAATAAAGTGGCAAGAGGGGAGGTATTAGCAGAGGGAGGCCAGAGGGTAACCAAATCCCCTTGCTCCACGAAGCCCTCCCTTGTCGACAGAGCACTGGGCTCCCTGTTCTGTGAACTCGTTAGACCTATTCCCTCAGCGGACGTTCGGTGAGAACCTCCGTGCCAAGCCCCCAAGCTCGGAGCTGTGGAATCTGGATTCGACTGACACCTTGCTTTCAAAAAGCATCACCTCCTGTTGACTCTGCCTCTGTGATCTCGTCCACTGCTCTCTTCCAGCCACAGCTACACCCAATCAGACCTTCATCGGCTCTTGCTCGTCTTACTCAAAAACCTCTCACGTATGCCCCGTGCGCCCCCCGTCCTCAACAGAAACAAAAGCTCTTATTAGGGTAATCGTCCCAGTTCGCAGCTAGATACAAATCACTCTTTTGCTCAAAACTCTCAGCTCCCCATTACTCAGTAAAATCCAAACTCCCTAGTTTGACCTCAACCTCTCTTTCCAACTACGTCCCCACTACTCCCCTCCTCCCACCCCACCCTCAGCTGAGTCAAATGAATTGGTGTTTATTGGTACACACCCCATAATATCTAGTTTGGTCATATCACTCCTTTTTAGAATGTACTTCAACTTAAAGGTCCAGCTCAAAAGCATTTCTTTCAGCCCAAAGGCATCTCTCATAATGCCATTCCCAACGTCCCACAGCTGAATGTTTAACTGTTCTCTGAATTCTTAGATTTTAGCTTCACTTAGGACATATTGTTTTCGATCTTCTATTAGATACCCCTGACAACTTGTAAGCCCGAGAACAAAGTCTCAGATTTATTAACCTTTTATCCTTCCCTCTGTAGACTTTGCACATGGAGGAGACTTGGATATTCATGAGTGAACAAAATCTAAGGCTGTGCAAAGGTACAGTACACGAGGGGAACAGATTTCCACTCCAGGGTTCACAGCAGCAGTTTACAATAGCCAAGACACGGAAGCAACCTAAGTGCCTGTCCACAGATGCATGGAGAAAGAAGGTGTGTACATACATACAACAGGATACCACTCAGTCATTAAAAAAGTGGCATTCTGCCATCTGTGACAACACGGATGGACTTGATGGGTGTTATGCCCCGTGACGTAAGTCAGATACAGAAAGACAGATACTCTATGGTATCACTTATATGTGGAATCTTAAAAATACAACAAACCAGTGAATGTAACAGAAACTGACTTGCGAAGAACAGCCTAGTGGTTACCAATAGGGAGCGGGAAGCGGGGAGAAGCAACATAGGAGAAGGGGATTGAGAGGAACAGACCATTATGCACAAAATAAGCTACAAGGATATATCGTACAGGGCAGGGAATATAGCCAATATTCTTAATAGCTATAAATAATCTTTAAAAATTGTGAATCTCTAGTGTGCACCTATAACTCACATATTATATATCAACTATACTTCATTCTTTTAGTGTTCTTTTTAAAAAAATAACTTTCTCATCTTTTTTATTTTACTGCTACAGTACATGGTATATATTTTTTAGTACTTTATTCATTTGGCTGCACCAAGTCTTAGTTGCGGCATTCAGGATCTTTAATCTTCATTGCGGCACGTGAACTTAGTTGCAGCATGTGGGATCTAGTTCCCTGACCAGGAATCAAACCCAGGCCCCTTGCTTTCGGAGCATGGAGTCTTAGCCACTGGACCGCCAGGGATATCGTTATACTTCAATTAAAAAAATTTTTTTTAAGGAAACAGATTTTGATAGAATGTACATCACCGACTCGATGGACATGAGTTTGGGTGAACTCCGGGAGTTGGTGATGGACAGGGAGGCCTGGCATGCTGCAATTCATGGGGTCGCAGAGTCAGACACGACTGACTGAACTGAAATTCAACCAGGGCTAAGATTGTTGTTTTCTACACTGCCTTAACCCAAGTATTTAAAACAGTGCTTCAGTAACAGGTGCTCAACATCTATTTGCCGAACAAAAGAAATGAACGAGGGAAGCTTTCATAGAAGTGGGTCTACAAGCTGAGTCAAAGTGTTAAGTTGCTCAGTCATGTCCTGTGATTCTGTGAGCTATACAGTCCACAGAATTCTCTAGGCCAGAATACTGGAGTGGGGAGCCTTTCCCTTCTCTGGGGGATCTTCTCAACCCAGGGATCGAACCCGGGTCTCCTGCATTGCAGGTGGGTTCTATAGCAGCTGAGCCACAAGGGAATGGTATTGAATAGTTGGCTCACAGAGAAGGGCATTCCCAGGAGAGGCAACACATGAGCTGAATGTGGCCACGGGGAAGTGCGGCTTATTGATTAAATGACAGGACTCCCACCACAGCAGCAGCATAGAGAATTTAGTATGGAAGGTGAAGAAACCCAGAGCAGGTTAGGTGGTCCAAGTCTTGAGTTCTACACTTAAAAGCTTCCCCTAAGGCTTTGAGGAAAGGCCATATCCAATTTATGTTCCAAGACAACAACTCTGGTAGTAAAAAGGATGTGAAATGGAATAGGAGATCAATTAGGTTACTGAATGAAAAGCTAGGTGGACGACAATGAGGACCTTACCGGCAGGAACAGCAAGGAGAAGATAGTACAGATGAGTCGCTGGTGTTTGGCATTTCATTCTTCACTATGTGTTGATTTCAAGCTAACTTGATCATTCTTGTCCTTCAGGCAGCTGCACCGCCTGTTACCTTCTCATCACCCAACAGAGCAGGCTTTCAATGAAGGACAGCTGAAGCAGGCAAGATTTTTTGTATCAGTGGCAAACAGGGCATTCTGTGAGCAGAGCATGACCCAGAGATCTTGTGAAAAGGCAGATTCTGATGCAGTGAGGCTCAGAGTCTGCATTTCTACCAGGCTCCCACGGAAGGCCGATGCTGCCGGTGCGGAGGCCACAGGCAACAAGGACTTAGAATCCAACCCAGACACAAGGTCCTTAATCGTGGTCCACCAGAAGCAGCAGAGCCTGTGGTCAAGCGTGTGGGCTCTGAGGCAAGATGGCTCGGTTCACAGCCACCTCTCCTTCACATCAACTCTGGGGTCTCTCCGCACATCTCACGTGGAAAATGGGGAAATACCCACCACGTAGGGTCTTGTGAGGAGGAAGTTCATTTTGATGTGAAGAACTTAAAACAGTGGTTCAGTCACTCGGTCCTGTCCAACTCCTTGCAACCCCACTGACTGCAGCACACCAGGCTCCTCTGTCCTCCACTACCTCCTGGAGTTTGCTCAAACTCACGTCCACTGAGTCAATGATGCCCTCCGACCATCTCATTCTTGCCATCCCCTTCTCCTCCTGCCCTCAGTCTTTCCCAGCATCAGGGTCTTTTCCAGTGAAAACACCGGGCTTCCCCTATTGCTCAATGGGTAAAGTATCTGCAATGTGAGAAATACGGGAGGTGTGGGTTTGACCCTGGGTGCCGCTACTATACTAGTCTGATGGAGTGATACAATCATTTCCCTTCAAGAAAAACCTGACCTTGCTGAAGAAACAGGACCCTATCTATTTTGCTTTTCTCCCCACGATGCAAGGCAAAGGCCAGGCACATTAAAGCACTCCTGGGATGGGATAAGGGGGTGTCTCTAATGCAAAAGGTCACGGAGAGGAGGCTGGAGAAGGGATTCAGGAGGTGCTCCAGAGGTTTCCTGCACATGGTGAAGCTTGAGCACCTCTCAGGGCCTCGTCCTACGATAACCTCCCTCCCCACCGTGTCTCTACACCAAGATTACCCCTTACCTTACAGAGACCAAGCTCGTTTCTATTTAATCTCCACATCCCTCTCGCTCATCTCAAGGGCAACCGTAAAGCCTGTATAGAACTTTTCAGTTGTATGTTCTTAACAAATGATTTGATCCCGTGGACAGAGGAGCCTGGCGGGATACAGCCCATGGGGTTGCCAAGAGTCGGACCCGACTGAGCAACGCACACACACATACACACACATTTTTCATTTACTGAAATAGTACTGTGTTACAGATCTCATTCAATTTCTTCCATTTCCCATCAGCACCAAGTACTTAAGATGGACCCACACGGCTATGTGGACACCTAAGCCAACACTCCTGTCTCCCCAAGACTCCTTGTGTACCACAGCATTTCACCTGCCCTCCCTATCGCCCACCTCCCACGACTCAAGACACTCGGCCTGTCTGCAGCCCTCGACCACCACAGATAATGGTGAGTATCCCCTGCGTGCCCTCCTCTCTACTGCCCAGGTTTAAGGAAGGTGCAAGCCAGGCTATGCCACTATGCCTTCACCCTGGCCGTAGGAGGGAATTCTCAACAAATGGAGAAAGACATCAAACAGGAGCACTTTTTCTTTTTTTTTTGCCAGTAGCAAGTTTTATTCTAGTCCAACTGCAAATCATCAAAGGGGACACTCACACAGGACCCAGGAGCCTGCTCCCACCTCCCCCACACAACAGGGGGCGGGCATCCAACACCCCTAAGAGACACGGTGCTTTTTCTCCATCTTCTCAGGAAGTCAGGCCCAGAACAAGTGTGGAGTGTGTGTGACCTGAACAACCTCAACAAACAACTGGTGTAACTTGGACCAACTCAAGGGACCACTGCACGGGAACAAGCTGAACCACCGAAGTGAAAACGGAGCTCTCCACCCCGGGAGGCTGTGGAACCACAGCAGGGACGGCCTGGAAGGGCAGGGAGGAGCCGCCTGAGCAGGAGCAGCCGTACCCCAGCTCCTTTCCTGGACCCTTCACGCCCAGCAGGGGCTCTGGGGGCTCCCTCACTACGCTGTCCCTTGTGGTTGACTAGGCCCCCTGGAAAGCCCAGGACTCCCACGACAGGGTGCTCAGCACTGCGTCCTGGCCTCTGGCTTGACTGAACGTGAGTGGGCTGAGCGAGCCTGTGAGTGACTCCCTCCTGGAGGGCAAGCCAGGTCCCTGTTAGGAACAACTTCTACGACTCTGAAAATTTAAAGAGCACCAGGCTTTCTTTATAAACTAAAATCTAATCCCCCCAACCCCCCAAAAAAAGGTTCTTCAGAGCAGGGTAAGCAGTTCTCTTTAATTACCTCCTCTACTTGTCAGGAATCAGACCACCGAAGAGGAGGACCCACGGGGCTGTGCTCCCACATGCCTGCTCACTCCTCTGGTCCAACTCAATCCCTGGGAAGACCCAGAGGCTGGGAGAGGTCACTAGCCCGGCAGGGTCAGACAGCCACCCCCAGCCTGAGACTTTTGGCTCCAACAGGAAAACCAGAGACAGCAGGAGAGGCCTGGCCCAGGCTCCCTGCCTCCCCTGGATTTCAGGACAGCCTCTGGCCTCGGCCTGGCGCCCGGTCACAAAAGCAAACCAAAGAGAGCCCCCTCAGGAAGAAGTCAGTGCCCGACTCTGCAGTGTCTTTTGGGGGACAGTGCCAGCTCCCCCCACCCCCCCTCCACTGGGTGAGGGGCTGGCACCCCTAGAGCAGGCCGCTGGGCCTGGCGGGCTGCAGGGCTGGCCCGCCCCGCTCCCGCTGGTGGATCTTCTGGTGCTGCAGGAGGTGCTGCTTCTGCACAAAGCTCTTCTCGCACTCGGGGCAGCTGTAGGGCCGCTCGCCCGTGTGGATGCGCTGGTGCCGCACCAGGTCTGATGGGTGGCTGAAGTTCTTGCCACAGTAACCGCAGAGGAGGGAGCCCCGGCTCCTCTTCCAGGGGATGTGGCCAGGCAGGGCGACCAGGCTGTTGGGTGAGAACCGCTCCTGGGCCGGGCGGCTGGCCCGGGCGGCGGCCTGCAGGTGGCAGCGCTGGTGGGTCAGCAGACTCATCCGGCAGCGGAAGCTCCTCGAGCACGCATCGCACTGGAGCGGCTGCGCCTTCCGGGCCGGCGGCTTAAGCTGGGGCCGGGGCCGGGGGCTCGCCTCTGGCTCCAAGGGTGTCTGCAGGTGTGGGGTCTCGCACTCGGGACATCCGCAGGGCCCAGCGCTGTCCCTTCTCAGCTGCAGGCCTTGCCCACACTCCCGACCCGGCTGCAGCTGCTTGTGACACTTGCGCTTCGGGGTGCAGCCCAGAGTTCTGCCACTGCCAGGGTCTCTCCCGCCCTCGGTGGGCTCCTGCAGACGAGTGTCCCCGGGACCTGACTCCAAGAGGATGGAACTGCCCTGCCCATCCCAGAGCTCAGCCTGCTCCAGGCTCTGGAGAGCCTGCTCGTCGGCAAAGCACTTTCCGGGAAGGTCCGCGGAGCTGTCCTGCGTGTACCGGGTCTCCTGCTTGGCCACGACCTCCTCCGCTGCCGAGAGAAAGGAGAGCCACAAAAGAGAGCACAGTCTAGGTTGTCTCAGAGCTAAACGCGCCTCGGCCAGCTTCAGAAGGGCTCAAATCAGAGTACCCCAGGACCAAGGGAACCGGGACAGTCTGAAAGAGGAGACTGAGCGGCTTGCAAGGCCTGAAAAACTAGACTGTGCTCAGGGAGAGACGTGCTGGCTGGACTCTGAACACGGTGTGCTTACAGGACACTGTTATATTCTCCAAGCTTGTCCACAGATCTGCTTTCAACCTCTGTAGAAAATGGCTAGATAAACACAGGTATAAGCTACTTTAAGTGTTAAGAGTGTTAAAATAATAAATGTGAATAATAAAACAAACACACACCTAAACCTGTACCTTAGAAATCCACACATCCAGCTCGGTTCTTCCTGCCAACTCTCCCCAGATGACCTGGTTCCCGGTGGCTTCTCCTGCCTCTTACCCAGCAAGCCTCACTCCTGCAGCTCTGACCCACCCTGCTCTCAGTCTCCGCCGGTTTCTGACTCTGGTCTATTAGGCACCCTACCCTGTACGGCACACGGAAAGGCGAGGCGGCCACGAGTCTTAAGGACTCCCCGCAGTAGTGAAGGAGGTAAGAGTCACGTGTAAGAGGTGACCTGACAACAACCATAAAGGAGTTTAGAACAAACAAACGCCGGACAAGGTGACTGCTGACCAGCATGGGGCAGTTTGGTGGTGGCAAAGCTCACAACAGGCTGCCGGGGACAGGACGGGGCTGGAATATTCTGGAGCCACTCACCTGGGTGGACACCACGAGACTCTTCCTCCTCCAAGTCACCCGGCATCTCTGCACCCAACTCCATTTCTCCTTCGGGCTGGCCAAGCACCTCTGGGTTGGAAAGGGCACAGTGTGAGCCCAGAAGACAGGACTGGTCATTTGCCAGTGAACAAGGTGACCGAGGTCAAGGAGCTGATGGTAAAACTTCAGAAGATTCACCGTCACTTTCCCCGAGCAGTTTCAGACAATTCAGAAAGTCATGGCCAATTCGAAGGAGCCACTCGGCTAACGGCTGCCTTCATGTTCCTTCTCAGGCGCTGGGGGCCAGACCCCAGAGCTCCCTGCTTTCCTCCCCACACCACCCCCACCTCCCACGGTCGGGGGCTCCTTTCCGGGGCTCTAACTTCATCTGGGCCACAGCCCTGCAAGGCAAGGTCAGGACTGCTGTCCCCACTGGGACAGACAAGGCAACAGCCACCAGCACCAGTGACCCAGCCAAGGTCACAGACTCCTCTCTGACCATTTGCCCCTTCCCTCTCCCTCCCTCCGCTCCGGTCACAGCGGCCTTCTGGACAAGCCTCCACGAACCTCGGTTCTAAAGGAGTTTAGAACCAAACAAAATGCGTTTATTATTTTACCTATAAAGACGAACATCTATCAAGCAGCACTTCTAATCAACACAGCATGAACTTTCAAACCACAGGACTGGCTGTAATTCCAGATAAATGCCAAGAAACATTGGTGAGTCCCTGCTGCCTGCCCATCCCAGGTAACAAAGGACTTCTTGTCAAGCCATCCTAAGTATTAAAAACAGCTTGAGGTATCCTAGCTGTGTTACACTCTAACGCATATGATGACATCTTATCTATTAGTATAAACACTATCAAGAACTGACTACATGAATACAAAACCTTCCCAAGAGTCTTCCTAAACCGAGGGCCTGGAGATTCCCATTACTCAACGCGGCAGAGGCCAAGAGAGGACCCACAGCCACAAGAATCCCAGGTGTAGCCTGGGTCACAAATGCCTCGGTCAGGAATTGCAGGATGTCTGAGGGCGAGGTCTAGGGAAGAAACCGCTACCTACTCAGAGAGACCAGAGTCTCATAGTTGCTCTTCATCACGTTGGCGTAGAGCTCCTTCTGCCAGTCCTCCAGGTTCTCCCACTCCTGCTCCGAAAAGCAGATGCCGTCATTTTCAAGTGACCTGGACACCTGGAGTCACAAATGTCACACAGTGAGGGCCTCCGATCAAAGATACAAAGGAAAAGCCAGCCTCTGAGAATCGGGCTTACCTTGGGAACTTCCCCGTTGCTGCCCGGGGGCAGCCGCAGGACCCAGAAGTTCCTGTTCCTCAGTAGGTTCTCCACATTCTCCAGCCGCCTCTGCAGCAGCCCATACTCCTGCAGCAGGGTCCCCAGCACGGCCCACTTGCCCTCCAGCTGGTTCCCGAGCTCCATGGCCGTCTTCTCGCAGTCGCCCAGCTTCTTCTCGGCTGTCCCCGTCCGCCCCTCCAGAGTCAGCAGGCGGGCGGCCTGGGACTCCACCTTCTTCTCCACGGCCTGGATGGCGGCCACCACAGTCCAGAGCGAGATCTCTGTGGTCTCCAGGCAGGGGCTTTTCTCCAGTGCTTGCAGGGGTGGCGTGGAAGAAGTCAGAGGGCTGGAGCGGTGCTTCCTCCTGTGCTGAAGAACCAGGTGCAGGATCAGGCGGTCAGCGTCTCTTCCAAACAACAGGTTAGAAACACACAAGGGGTCCAGGAACGCTACGGCACCCAGTTTTTACTTTTTTTTTTTAGTTTAAAAAGCACGTGCCTTTATATTCTGATACTTCAAATTACACGTATATGCCGTAACAAGAAAAAACTAACATGTATGTAAAATATCACCGTCCAGAAATAGGCTGTTGGGATCTTGGTAGGTTTCCTACAAGGTTCCCCCCGCCCCCATTTTATTCTTCAACAAAGCTGCCATCGTGTTGTAAGTGTCTTGTTGCCTGCGTTTCACAGCCAGCCTCTTCAGTACGCCTTTCCAGTGTCAGTATTCATGTCTTTAAGCCGATTTTTTTCTATTTGATATTACAGAGTCTGTGTGATACTCTGCTACGATAGATGATGTGATTTCCATCCACTCTCACCTCCACATTCCTGCCAGACTTCACAGTGGATCACGTCAGCCCTGCAGGTGGCTCCCCACAATCAAGACAAAATTCCTTAGCAGGACCTACAAGACTCACCACATCCACCTTTGCACCTTACCAACCAGGAGAGTGAAAACTGAGTCCTTCGGAAACATCTACTTAAATGACCGGACTGAGTCCTCTGGCACTGTCCCGAGGCTTCACGTTTTTAGGGTCTGTCCCTGACAGCGGCTGAAGCTCAGAGCTAATAAAACCAGCACCTGTGAAGTGTTCTGAGCTGTCCTCTTGCCCACAGTGTTCATGGCAGTCTTAAACCCCAAAGCTTCATATTCTATTATATGGCACACACTTTATTCAAGGCTACTTCTTTAACTATAATGAGGACATGGAGAACAAGACATTGGAAGGAAACAGCTTTAGAAGAACTGCCAGGGCCTGAGCTTATGGTCTAGAGAAAGAGGGGATGAGATGAGGCCAACCAATGGCACAGAACTGAACACTTAAGTTTGGCCGTGACCTACTCCAGGTAACCAACTCAGTTCGTTACTAAGCTATTTAAGCCAAAGGCTTAAATATCCCCCTTAAAAATATCCCCCTTAAAAAAAACATGTAAAGAAGTTTAATGTAAACGAAAAATACAAATGAAACTAAAAAATTCGATTACTGGATAAATTCACTTCCCCATACATTCTGTTCTTAAGTCTCTAGTTTTTTGGCATCTCTTTCCCTTCTGTGGCCCAGCACTGTGTTACTTGCTAGCACTATTTTTCAAACAGGAAGGTGGGTTGGGATCTGAGCAGAGAAATAACATCCCTCCTCTCCCATGTCCTCAAAGGCTAAGAAGAGCAGGCAAGCCAAGCTTCCTCTTTTCTTTTGTTTTAAATTATCATGACAGAAACAATTTGAATGTCCATCAACTGGTGACCGGATAAACAAGCCAATGGTGGTCCATTCGTTCGTTATGGGTTGAATTATGTCTCCCCAAAAGGACAGGAGGAAGTCCTAACCCCGCACCTCACAATGTGATCTGACTTGGAGATAGTCTCACCGCCTATCAAGTTAAAATGAGGTCAGGAGGGTGGGCTCTAATCCAGAGTGACTGGCGCCCTAAGAATGGGGGAGAAATGAGGGAAGGCACACAGGAGCAGGTGAACACGCAGCTCTGGAGGCAGAGGAGTTACGCTTCCACCAGCCAAGGGGCACCACCAGAAGCCAGGGGAGAGCAGGGGTCAGACGCTGCCCCACGGCCCTCGCAAAGAGCCAACCCTGCGGGCCCCTGGATTGCAGACTTCTAGCCTCCAGAGCTGAGAGACAATCAATTTGTTGGTTAGGCCACCTAGCTGGCTGGCCTTTGTTACAGCAGGCCTAGGAAAGATACACCTTATATCAGAATGGTTCGTGTTAATCACTCAGCGTGTCCGACTCTTTGCAACCCCGCGGACTGTAGCCTACCAGACTTCTCTGTCCATAGCATTCTCCGGCAAGAATACTGGAGTAGGTTGCCATTTCCTTCTCCACCTTATATCAGAATACTCCTCAGCAATTACAAAGGAACAAATTACTGATACCTGTAACAACATGGATGAATCTCAAAATCACAAATGTGAACGAAACCAGACACAAAATGCTACATACTGCATTCATTTACATGACATTCAGGAGAAGGCAAAACTACAGACACAAAAGAGACCAGCAGTTGCCAGGGGCTGGGACTGCTGCTGCTGCTGCTAAGTCGCTTCAGTCATGTCCGACTCTGTGCGACCCCATAGATGGCAGCCCACCAGGCTCCCCCGTCCCTGGGATTCTCCAGGCAAGAACACTGGAGTGGGTTGCCATTTCCTTCTCCAATGCATGAAAGTGAAAAGTGAAAGTGAAGACGCTCAGTCGTGTCCAACTCTTCGTGACCCCATGGACTGCAGCCTACCAGGCTCCTCCACCCATGGGATTCTCCAGGCAAGAGTACTGGAGTGGAGGAAATTAATTTCTTAGGGGGTACTTTTGGGGATGATGACAATATCCTATAACTTGGTAATATGATGGCTACACATTTTTCAAAACTCACTGAACTATAGTTATGCTTAAGGAGTGAATTTTACTGTATGTAAATTATGTCTCAGTAAATAGGACGCAGAGTATCAAGGAAGGAGAAAATGTTAGCTATCATAGAAGATACCATAAACAGAGTCTAGAAACAAACAGGAAGAGAATATTTGTAAACAGGATATGAATCGGGAAGAAAAGATAAAGAACCCAAACATAAAACTGCAGACTAGAAATAATTTGCAAAAGTGGAAATGTAGGCGGTCAGTAAGCAAATGCAAAGACAACCATATTAGCAGTCAGGAACGCAGATACAACCAAGTGAAATCACTTTTCATCGACCTGGTTGAGAAACATGAAAGAGAGGGAAAGGGAACAACAATGAGAGCTGACTATGAAGTGGTAAATCTGGTGCCTTCGTAACATTCCTGGAACAAGCTTTGAGGGAAGAAAATATCCAAAAGGTCCTTAAAAACCCTCTCACCTAGTGACACCACTAAAGGACTCTTCAAAAATAAACATTACTATTCAGCGACATACATACGAAGAGACTGATTACTGGCAACATTCTTCGGAAGAGCCAAAACCTGGAAATAATCTCGATGTCTTTTTTTTTGTCTGCATCAAGTGGCTTACAGGATAGTTCCCTGATCAGGGATTGAACCTGGGCCACAGTAGTGACCAGCTCTCCACATGGCTCAGTGGGTAAAGAATCTACCTGTCAGTGCAGGAGATGCAAGAAACGCAGGTTCGATTCCTGGGTCGGAAAGATCCCTTGAAACAGGAACTGGCAACTCATTCAAGTATTCTTGCCTGGAGAATTCCATGAACAGAGGAGCCTGGCAGGCTACAGTCCACAGAGTCGCAAAGACTCCAGACACGACGGAAGTGACGAGGGACACGGTGACGGTGCCAAGTCTTAACCACTGGACCGCAAGGGACTCCCTCTAGATGTCTATTAAGAAGAGGATGGTCACATAAACTGTGGCACAAAGATGGTGTTACACAACTGTTAAAAAGAATGAGTGAGACCTACATGTATGACCTGGAAGAATGCTCATCATACACTGACAGGATAAAAGCCAACTCTGAGGGAAATAGATTTATCACGACTTCATTTTCCTAAAGAAGAGACAAGATAAGTGTTTATGTTTCTTTTAGCACACAGGAAGGTGTGGGAAGACACTCACCAAACTATACTAACACAAGTCAGCCTCAGGATGTGAGAGGGATTTTAATCTTTGATTATAAACTATTGCTTGTTTGACTTTTTCACTAAACACATACTTCTCTATAATTTTTTCCTTAGATTTCATACATAAGAATACTCCTGAAGGAAACGAGAAATCTTTAAAAAAGTACACTTACACGCACGTATTTCTGGATTTTCTGGGACAGTCCTGCTTGCAAATTGTATCTTGCTGTCAGATCATGTATCATACAGCGGGCCTGCAGCTATGGTCTGAAACCCACAGTCACTACCCATGAGACACAGCCCCTGCTCTTAGGAAACCTACACGCTGCTTGAGTAAAACACTAACCAATACTCTAAAGCGATGCCTGACACAGCTGGCCTAGATGGTATTGAAGGCTGCCTCTAGCGTTGAGACAGGCGACTGAACAGATAAAAAACATTTACATGATACAGAAAATTATATAAAGTAGTGACAACAAATCTCTGTGTAACCAGCATTCAGGTAAAAAAGCTATTTAATTAAACACATATGTGTACACACACACTGAGAATACCTTGGCGATACCGTGGGTTCAGTTCCAAACCACCACAATAAAGCAGGTATGACAAGTCAAATGAATTTTCTGATTTTCTAGTACATACGAAAAGGTATGTTTCTGTAATTTAATGTAATAGCGTTATGTCTAAAAAACAGTATATACCTTAATTAAAAAGTAGGTTATTGATAAAAAATGCTAGCCACCATCTGAGCCTCCAAGGGAGTTGGAATCTTTCTGCAGTATTAACATCAAAGATCACTGATCACCATAACAAATATAATAACAATGAAAAAGTTCAAAATATTTTGAGAATCACCAAAACGTGACACAGAGATAGGTGAGCAAATATGTTGGAAAACTGGCAGATGACAGACTTGCTTGACAGAGAGTTGCCAGAAACTTCAACTGCTAAGAAACACCGTCAAGTGCAGTAAAGCAAAGCACGACACAGCAGGGTACGCACGCACGCACGTGTGTGATCTGTATATCAACTTTACAGTCCTTCGTGCAACTCTCTGAAGTAACTACTATCCCAAATTTGTTTTTTCACTATTAACTGCCCTTTTCCATTTTTTTTTAACACGTTTGTTTCCAAAAAATATATTCTTCTAATTTTTCATGTTTTAGGATTTTACATAAACAAGTTACTCTTCTACAACTCCAGGAACAACTTGGTATTGCAGGTGGCTTTGATTCATTTTCACTGCTGTATAATATTCTACCATGTGACTACACCACAATTTACTTTTCCATCCCACTACTGATGTTTCCTCATCTTTGTCACTACAAACAGTACTATGATGAATAGAACTGTGCCTGGCTTCTAGTGGATACAGGCAAGTTTCCCAAGGGCATAGTGCTAGGAAGGGAATTATTGGCTCATAGGGTGTATACACATCCTGAACGTAAACAGATAATGCCAAATGGTTTCCAAAGTAGTTGTACCAATTTCACTCCCATCAGAAGTCTATAAGTACTCTGGCTGTTGCACAATATCATAAACATTTGTTACTGTCAAACTAAAATTTGTGTCCCTCTAGCAAACTGAAAGTGATAGTTGCTCAGTTGTGTCTGACTCTTTGCGACCCCATGGACTGTAGCCCCCAGGCTCCTCTGTCGATGGAATTCTCCAGGCAAGAATACTGGAGTGGGAAGCCGTTTCTTTCTCCAGACGATCTTCAGGACCCAGGGATCGAACCTACGTCTCTTGCACTGCAGGCAGATTCTTTACCTTCTGAGGCACCAGGGAAACCCTTGTGCGTGTCCCTCTACAGATCTGAAATGATATCTCATTATGGTTTTCATCTTCATTTTTGTTATTACTAGCAAGGGACAAGCATCTTTCCTTAATGTTTACTGGCCATTCAGACTTCCCCTTCACTGCTGAAGTCTTTAGTCCATTTATCTTTTGGGTTATCTGACTTCTCTAAGTATTTAAGAGGTTGTCTAATACAATTTGTCTGTAAATTCTGTATGCTAATCTATCAGTTATATGTATTACAAATCACTTCCCTTATTCGTGCCTCATTTTAAAACTCTCTTTATTTCTGTTCAATATAAAGTTTTAATGTAGGTGAGTTTTTTTATCAGTATTAACTCTCTTCTGGTTTGAACTTTCAGTTCAGGTGTACAAAAAACATCTGTATCACACGATACTGTCTTCTAAACACTTGATATTTTTGACTTTCATATTTAAGTATTTATCTCAACTAGAACTGAGACAGTATTGTGTACAGTCCAAGCCTCAATCTTCATATGGGAAGTCAACAGATCTAATACTATATAATGAAAAACCCATCATTTACCTGTTACCTCTGTCATAAATCAAGTTTTCATACATGAAATCAGTCTGTTTCTGGCATCTCTCTTCTGTTCTATGGGTCAATTTTCTACTGCTTTACCAAAATTACCGTCTTAATGACACAGCTTTTTGATAATTATTGATACCTGGTACAAGTCCCTCCTACTTATTTCACAGGAGTATCGTGATTATTTTTGGCCTGGTGATAGGCCACAAGTTTGAAAGGTTTCCCAAAAAATATCTTTAGAGATTTTGTCTGGCACTGCATCAAATTCATAGATAAATCTGAGAAATGACATCTTTAGAAGAAAAATGTTTCAATCCACTCACAGTACATACTCCTTTTCTAACATTTTTAATACCTTTTGCTATTTAAACATATTCCATAGGTATCTGTTCCAATCATCAATTGCTATATTATAAATAATTCTAAAACATAGTGGCTTAAGACAACAACATGTACTTTGCTCACAAATCTGCAACTAGAGGAGGCTTTGTCAAGGACAGTTTGGTCTACCGCACTCCAGGTCAAGTGGAGCACATTATGGGCACGTGCTAGAATCACCTGAAGAATCCCAAGCCACATGGACAGGGATGATCTTGGTGGTAATGGTCATGTTCTGTTCCACAGCTCTGTCTATGGTCCCAGTCTGCAGTCAGCATCAACCACTAGAACACACTTGCATTTCTAATAGGGCATTTTTGCCTTCTCTCTTTTTTCTTCATTGATCTCTCTAAACACTGAAATTATATATTGATAGTATTGTGGATACAAAATTATTATCTTCATGCTGCACAATATAACTGAAGGAAAGTTACACAGCTCAAAATAGCCTGGAGTTAAAACTCCCCTCTGGGTCCTCCCCACCATCTATGCAAAAAAAAGAATTCTCTCACCGGAAAAAAAAAATATGGACATTAAGGTTGATTATGCCCAGCTCCCAGCTGGTCCAGCCTCTGGCCGATAGCCAGAATTCCTTGCCCCAACTGTTTAAGAGCTAACTACTCCAAACAACCTTGGAGAAGAACAGGCCTTCTTAAGACAGCAGATTTCCACATACATGCCTATATATACTCACTCTCTTCTTGGGTAAGTGCAGCAGCTCACTGGTCTGACTGCTGCCCCTTCTCCCCTCATTAAAGGTGACCTGTTCCTGTAAAATGCCGGTCTCGTTCTTTTTCCGAACCTCGCCTTCTCTTAACTCCCTTACCCTACAATAACAGCCACCAGAAACATGCGGATGCTAAAATTTAATTAAAATTAATTAAAAACTGAGTTCTTCAGTTCCTCAGCTATTGAGCTACATTGCAAGTGCCTGACAGCCACATGTACTTTGTTCCTACTCTACTGAACAGGGCAGAGAATATTTCCATCATCTCAGAAAGCTCTCTCGAATGCACTACACCCTTACTAGTTTTTTATTCATAAAATACTAAGGTTGTGTTAAAATTTCTACTATGACAGTGAATTCTCCTTGTAGTTCTATCAATTTTTGTTCAATATATTTTGAGGCTATATAATTAGATGCACATAAGATTAGAAACATTCTATCAGGATGGTAATTAAGTCTTTTACCATAATAAAAGCAGTAGTAGCCCTTTATCTCTAGCAATACTAATACAGGTAAGCCAACTTTCCTTTTTAAAAAAATACTGCTCAGCATCTTATTTTTGGCTGCGCCGGGTCTTTGTCGCTGTGCCTGGGATCTCTCTAGCTGCAGCAAGTGGGGCTTCTCTTGGTGTGGAGCACTAGCTCCAAGAGCTGCAGCTCAAGGGCTCAGTGGCTGTGGCACATGAGCTCAGCTGCTCCACGGCATGTGGGACCTGCCCGGGCTGGGGCTGGCCCCGTGTCCCCTGCACTGGGAAGTGGATTCTTAACCACTGAACCACCAAGGAAGTCCCCAATTTTCCCATGATCAGTATTAGCCTGGTACATGTTTTCATATCCTTTTATAGTCAACTGTTTCTATAGCTTTATCTTTGAGCTGTATCTCTTATAAACCGTTTGCTAAACTTTAACCCAGATGGGGAGATCAATCTCTGCCTCTTAACTAAAACACTTAGTCCATTTCCATTTATTGTAATTGTTGGTCTATTTTTATTTATTTTTACCTTATTTGTGTTATTTATCCCATCCCGTTTCTTGCCTTCTTTCAGACTGATTTTTTTTTCTTATTCTATTATTCCCCCTTTTGAATTTTAACTTATATAGCCAATGTCTAGTCTTTTAGCAACCATCCTAGAAACTGCTTACAAAGACTTCAAACATCTGAATTTTGATCATCTCTTCCTAACGCTGGAGAAGGCAATGACAGCCCACTCTAGTACTCTTGCCTGGAAAATTCCATGGACAGAGGAGCCTGGTAGGCTTCAGTCCATGGGGTCTCAAAGAGTCCACTGAGCGACTTCACTTTCACTTTTCACTTTCCTGCATTGGAGAAGGCAATGGCACCCCACTCCAGTGTTCTTGCCTGGAGAATCCCAGGGACGGGGGAGCCTGGTGAGCTGCCGTCTATGGGGTCGCACAGAGTCGGACTGAAGTGACGCAGCAGCAGCAGCAGCAGCAGCTTCCTACTGTTTATATCAATGCTGCCATGTATTTACTCTATCTTTGTTTTTAACCCACAAGAGAGTATTACTCTTTTATTCAGACAATAGTTGTTTAGATTTACCCATTTTAATGGATCATCATATTTTCTTATATTATCACTTTCCACTTAGGATAAGTTTCCTTGTACCTTAAGTACATTCTTTAGAATTTCTTTAATGAGTATACTAGTAACAAATTGTCAGTTCTGTCTGAAAATATTTTACCATTTTTTTAAAAGATACTTTTGAGAAGTATAAATACGGGACTACATAGTTATTTTCTTTTAGCCTTTCCACGATGCCAGTCTACCGCTGGTTGGCTTCCAGAGTTGTCGAGATGAACCTCATCAGTCTTAAGAATGGTTCATTTGAAGCCAATCTTTTTAAGAATTGTCTCTGCACTGTATTCTGTACCTTCACTATCGTGTGTCTAGGTAGAGATTTCTTTATGTTTATCCTGATTGGGATCTACTGGGCTTCTAAGTATTTGTGTTTGCACCAGTCCTATGATATCCTCGGCCATTAACCACTCATCAAACATGGCCTCCAGTGCAGACTGAGTGTTTTTCCTATTGGAATTCCAATAGGTTTTTCTTCTGAAATTGCAACCTCTGAAATCTCTGAATGACTAATTTTTTGTCCATTCATTTTACTGGCTTTTTTCTCAGAGTTTTTCATTACTTTTTGCATAGCTTTTATTGGGAATTCATTTTTTCTTAGATTTTATCTATGAGAATTATTTGAAGTCTGAGTTAAGTGTTGAATACTTCAGAGATTTGAGGTCATATGAATTCAGGCAATAAGCCCACTGGAGAGTCAACATGAATTCTCAAGGGGCACCTTGTACCCATCTCTCGGCACCAAGGTTTGTCATGATTTTCTCTGCAATCACTCCCTAGAGGTGGGAGCTTACTTCCAGTTCACCCTTCAGGTTGCCCTTTGAAGTTTCAATGTTATGAGACTGGAGCTGAAGGCGTCTGAGACTTCTCATCTTAGGCTCTGAGTTTTGCCTATTTTCCAATGTCCCTTGAGGTTATAAACACTACCAGTGAATGTTCAGTAAATGTCCTCAAAGTTGGCTTCAGAAATCCTTATTATCTCTTAAGAGCTTGCTCTTTCACTTAGACTTTGGGCTCTTTCATATGTTCTACTAACTACATTTCAAATATATTTGTTCCCTCACCTCAGGATTTTTCATTGTTTTCATCAGGGCACCCTTTGGCCATACTGGCCAAACAAGAGTTACAGAATCTTTTATCTGAAGACGAGAAACGAAATATGCTTGAGAACAATTTAAATATGTTCTGCATTGATAGATCCATAAATTAATTAAAGCATACTTGGGGATTTTGGAGGACAAGACTTCCTTTTAACAAGATCTGTTGAAGACATGTAGGAAACTGCACTGACCAGTTAGGAAGAAGTATTCTGGAAGTTAGTAATGTATCCTCCAGCCCAACTTTAGTATTATAACATGGTCTTGAGAAAAAAGACAAGTCTTTGACTAGATCACCTTAGCTTAAAGGAATCAAATGAGGTAAATATAGTGATATCATGAACATTTGTGTCTTGTTGTCATAATTCATTGAAAACACACACTGTATTAAGTCTCCCAATCGTTCCCCTCAGTTCTTACCAACTTCCCACAAGAATCAAATACAAGGCACCCAGCTCACGGTCAAATTTTCACAACAGGATCTCCATAGCCCTCTCACATGATTCTGAAAGTGTCTTTAGATTAAGAAATGCTGCCCTGAAGACCAACTGAACTCCACCTGCCCTTTCTACAGCAAATCCTCTCATATCATCAAAGTAACCAACACTTCGTAATAATAAAGAGACTGTCAGAGCTGCCAAAAACCTTGTGTGATGCAAACTCAGTCGCTTCAGTCCTGTCCTAGTCTTTGTGACCCTATAGACTACAGCCCGCCAATATCCTCTGTCCATGGGATTCTCCAGGCAGGAACACTGGAGTGGGTTGCCAAGGCCTCCTCCAGGGGATCTTCCCGATCCAGAGATAGAACCTGGGTCTTCTGCATTGCAGGCGGATTCTTTACTGTCTGAGCCACCATATCACCTAGTAACTAGCCAAACACTCAATTTACAGCTAAGGAAACAGAAGCTTACAGTGAACACAGTTACCTAAAATCACTAGACTGGATAGCTGAGAGCTGAGTTACGGGCTAAAACCCAGTTTCCCGACTCCGTGCCCAAGCTCCACGTCTTGCCATTCCCTGAATGGGGACATGTGGGAGAGGAGGAGACGGAAAGAGATCGACAGCTTCCCAGACAAAAAGCCAGCAACTTACACCCGTGAGGGTAACACCTGCCCCCCAGGGAGAGAAAGCCCTGCCTTAACTTCAACCAGCGCGTATGCAACCAGTGCAGAGTCTGCAGCAGGAGAGAGCACGGCAGAAGGAACGAGGGCAACCCCATTAGGCCGAGAACGAGCTGGTCACAGAGAAGCAGAGTCCTGGGGTCCCGGAACACGGGGCAAGTTCGCTGGCAATGACAGGGACTCAGGGTTTCCCATCCGCGCCTCCTCACCAGCCAGGAAACGGGCTCTCTTAGGGCGCGACGAAAACAGGTCGGGACGGTAGCAAATCCAAGAACATGAAACAAGCCTCGGCGAAGTTTCTAGGGAAGACGCCGGGGATACGGCCGACGCGGAGGGAACCGTCCGCGAGAGGGCAGGGCGCTGGGGTCGTCGGGGGAAGGTAAGCGTGGACCCGCGCCAACCGCTGACTACCGACGCCCAGCCCAGCCGGGGCCGCACCTCGAAGCCCAGCCCCCGGCCAGGGGCTCCCCCACCCCCAACGCGCCCCCGGGCCCGCACGAGAAGGACTCTTACCCGAGCAGGTGCCAACTCCGCCATGGCTGCCACCTGGGGCCCGTCTAATACGCCTCGGGCTGCGTGCGGGATTTCCTGGGGGGCCCGCAGGCACCTCCTGGCAGCCGCCCCCAGCGCCGTGTTGATGCAAGGTGCATTGTGGGAGTCCGGCCCTCCCGGGCCAAGACGGGCGCCACCCGCCGATCCTCGCCGCGCGGGGTTTCCCCTGGCGCCTCCGTGCGGCAGGAGGGTGAACAACACCTCGGCATTCAGCCCGAGAGGGACGGACGACAAGGACTTTCCAAGTCAAGGGCAGGTTGCAAATTTAAGACGAACCTCCTATAAGCACAGCTTCATTAATAAACCCCAAACAATCAATTGTCTAAGTTTTTATCGTGATACGTTTACCACTCCTTATCAAACACTTAATTCCATTTAAATTCATCTCTCAGTGGTTTGGAGGGCTTCCCTCGTGGCTCAGACGGTCAAGAATCTGCCTGCAATGTAGGAGACCCAAGTTTGATCTCTGGGTAGGGAAGATCCCCTGGAGAAGGGAACGGCAACTCACTCCAGTATTTCTGCCTGGAGAATTCCATGGACAGAGGAGCCTGTTGGGATCGCAAAGAGTTGGACACGACTGAGCGACTAACACGAACACAACGCATAGACCTCTGTTTCTCCAGCACTCTGGTAGGTGCTTTGATGGATTAAAAAAATGTATAAAACTCACGGGGGAGAATGAAAGAAGTGAAAGTGGAAGACGCTCAGTCGTGTCCAACTCTTTGCGACCCCATGGGCTATACAGTCCATGGAATTCTCCAGGCCAGAATACTGGAGTGGGTAGCCTTTCCTTTCTCCAGGGGATCTTCCCAACCCAGGGATCAAACCCAGGTCTCCCACATGGCAGGTGGATTCTTTATCAGCTGGGCCACAAGGGAAACCCATGGCAGAAGAATAGATACATGTATACCTATGGCTGAGTCCCTTTACTGTCCACCTGAAACTATCACAGTATTATTATTGGCTATGAAAGTGAAAGTGAAGTCTCTCAGTCGTGTCCAGCTCTTTGCGACCCCATAGGCTGTAGCCTACCAGATTCCTCCGTCCATGGGATTTTCCAGGCACGAATACTGGAGTGGGTTGCCATTTCCTTCTCCAGGAGATCTTCTGACCCAGAGATTGAACCCAGGTCTCCCACATTGCAGGCAGACGCTTTACCACCTGAGTCACCAGGGAAGTCCATATTGTAGTATGTATATTGTTGGCTATACTCCAATATAAAGTAAAAAGTTTTTTAAAAATATAATACTCAGACATTTCTCTGAGGGAAGAAGCTGTAATCTGGTTGGGGAAAAAGAGACACGCTCCCAAACCGCAAGCAGTTTTATTCAAAAATACACCTGTTACTTTGCTTTTTAGAAACCAGACACACATTTCTCATATCAACAGTGGGTCAGGTGCCCAGACCATCCCACTGAAGTCTATCAGTGAAAGTAATCATGCTTTGGAGAATCCACGAGAGCCCATCCAGCCTACATGCCTCATGTTAAACCACGCATTCCGAGTTTGGGGTTGAAAAGCATGGCTGCTTTACCATTTGAGCGTGTGACACGCAGCACTAATACAGCGATGATTATGTGATTCATGCACACTGTCTCCATAGAGACAGGCGATGAATTTCCATTTTGAATGATAGGCATGAAGCACTTTCCCTGAGAACTAAAATCTTAAGATCAACAGAAAAGTATGTTCATGTGACTGACTCCTTAGCGTGAGGGCTTAGTTCAGACTTTACCTGCTCTGAGAGACATTCCCTGACCACACTGTCCACAGCCCAACACCCTCCTCCATCCCAACACTCAGTGTTGTCACCTAATAACTTTTCAGGACATTTCTCACTATCTGAAATAACCTCATTTTCCCATTAGTTTGCATAGTAATTATGCAAACTAATTACTATGCATAATGTAATTATGGAGAGTGGATAATCCATAACAGTGGATAAGCCCGCCACTGTTATCCTCCATTTCTTGCACACAGAAATGTTCATAAAGAGTTTTGGATGATTGAATGGTGAATCAAAAAATAGGGCTAGGAAAAGTCAACTCCAAGAGAAGGCATGATGCCCAGGGCAACCAGATCCACAAGCAATTGAATCATTAACATACCTAAAGAAAAAATGGGATGGGCTGAGAAAATTGGCTGAGATATGTCTCAAACCAACAAAAATTTACTGTCAGACAGAAAAAAAAAAGTATCAAGTTTGTGAAGGCAGACATATCAGGACATAGGATACCAAGATCATTAAATGGTTCATTACTGAATTCACGTGTGCACCAGGCAAATTTCTAATGATGTAGGTTCCCGTGTAGCTTCTGGGAAACAACATGTAGGTCAGGCTGATGCAAATATCCAGACCACCCATGGACATTATTAAACCGACACTCTGGCTTATCCATCAGTTTCTGAGAGTCAGCTGGATTCAGCATCCCAGCCTGAAACTCTAGAAAAATATTCACATCAAATTTCCAGTGTCAAGGGAGGCAGCACCAGGCAGCGGTTTGCAGTCTGATCACCTTGCAGAGATGGTGCAGCAGTTTAGAAAGTGAGCTGAGGGACTTGCCTGGGGGTCTAGCGGTTAAGAAGACTCCTTGCAATGCAAGGGACACCGGTTCAGTCCCTGGTCTGGGAAGATCCCCCAGACCACCTAGCAACTAAGCCCACATACCACAACTACTGAGCCTGTGCTCTAGAATCTGAGAGCCACAACTAATGAACCCATGTGCTGCAGCTCCTGTAGGCCGTGCACCCTAGAGCCCATGAGCCACAAATAGTGAGCCTAAGCACCCCAGAGCCTGCGCTCTGCAACTAAGAATAGCCCTCACTGGCCACAATTAAAGAAAGCCCATGTGCAGCAACGAAGGCCCACCACAGCCAGAAACAATGAAATAGAATAAACAAATAAATCTTAAAAAAAGGAAAGAAAAGAAAGTGGGCCAAGGAGTGATGCCGATCAAGATTGTGAAGGCAGACATATCAGGACATAGGATACCAAGATCATTAAATGGTTCATTACTGAATTCACGTGTGCACCAGGCAAACTTCTAATGATGTAGATTCAGATCACTAGATGCAGACCTTGGGCAAGTCTTGAACTTCTCATCACTTCCATGACCTCACTATTAGTGAGGAATAATAGTAGCACATATTTCATAGTTATTAAGTGAGTTTGCAGATTAAATGTGTTAGTTGAAATCAAGTGCTTAGAACGGTGCCTGTCTCAGGTTAAGAGCTCAAGAAGCATGCCTCATCCCACTACTCTTTGTGAAATAACAGATACAAGTAAAGGTGCTTGTGTGACGGAATGCCTGCCATAGAGCAAGCACTCAGTAACGAGTAATTTCTCATTTTGGCTTGTTTTCGCTTTGGCAAGGTCTCTATGCCTTACCTGCAATGAATTCACCAAGATAAATGTCATCTTGTTGCATCTCTCAGAAGCCACCCATCTTCCTTCCCCAATGACACTCACTCTTGACACAGGCCTTTAAATGAACCTCGGTGCCGTTCACAATTATTCCCATTGGTGGCAGCGGTGTTAGAGGAATCAAGGAAATTTACTCTTAGTACTTGGATCCTGTCATCTCTACATCTGTAGAATATGAATGTAAAGTGCAGAGCTGAATGGGGCCTTAGATGTTATCTTACTCAAACCTTCATTTTTAGTGATGGAAAAAGTATTCTTCGAATCACAAATAATATAAAGTTTAAAATAATGCTTTAGGGCTTCCTTGGTGACTTGGTGGTAAAGAATTCACCTCCAAATGCAGGAGATATGGGTTCGAGCCCTGGTCTGGGAAGATCCCAAACGCTTAGGAGGAGCTAAGCCCGTGCTCCACAGCTACTGAGCCTGTGTCCTACAGCCCAGGAGCCGCAACTGCTGAAGCCTGCGCACCCCAGGGCCTGTGCTCCGCAACAAGAGAAACCGCTGCAATGAGCAGCCCTGGCCCAGCAACGAAGCGCAGCCCCCACCGGACGCAACTAGATAAGAGCCCGCGCAGCAATGAAGCCCCAACACAACCAAAAGTAACCCTATAAAATCATAAAAAGAAAACAATGCTTTAAAATGGTTATCTTGTCCCTTACATTTTCTATCATATGATTTATAGCATACATATCAACATATATATGTACATATGCGTACACCCAATCGTCTTTTTCAACTCAAGAACGTTCATAGACCACAGCTTTGAGACCTGCCTTTGCAGTCTGTTTCCCCTTACCACCTTGCAGGTCTCCAGCTGGCAGAGACCATGGCTTTTTTGCTCCTTTCCCATCACTAACCCTTTAGGGAGCATGCCCCATGCAGCTTCTAGGTCAGTGAGAATCCCAGAGTGAACACTCTTGGGCTCAAGCTGCCCCACCCCAACCTCAAGTGTGTGTATTCGTGTAGTGGATGTCTGTCAGTCTCGCCGGCCTAGCACGTCCCCCTTCCTCTGACCAGATAGGCAACCCCTCCCCTTTGGGGACGGCTTCTTCTAGGCTCTAGTCATGTAATTCCAAGGGCTGCCACCGTCTCGTTCAGTGACACTTCCAGCCTGTTTGATATATATATATATAATCTAAATATTAAAATTTAAACATAAAATAAATATATAGAAATTTTAAATATAAAAATGTTATTTTTATAAATATTTATCTAAAAAAATAAAATGTTAAATATGTATATACTATAAAGTTTTATTTATTTATTTTAAATTGTATTTATTTATGTTTGGCGGTGACGGGTCTTCCTCGCAGCATGGGTTTTTCTCTAGTCGCAGCCATTGGTGGGCTACTCTCTAGCTGCGGTGCCCGGCTTCTCATCGCAGTGGCTTCTCTTGCGGGGAAGCACCAGCTCTAGGGTGCAAGGGTTTCACTAGCGGAGACACATGGGCGCAGTAGTTGCGGCCCTCTGACTCTAAGAGCACAGGCTCAATAGTTGTGGTGCACAGGCTTAGTGGGATCTTCCCAGACCGGGGATGGAACGCGTGGCTCCTGCACTGGCAGGTGGATTCTTTATCAGTGAGCCACCAAGGCAGCCCCACAGCGACTGTGGGAAAGGCAGGCGTCTGACTCAAAGCAGCCCAGTCACAGCACCCTCACCTCCCGGCCACAGCGACTGAGCCAGGGGTGGGCCTGGGACTTAAGTTCATCCCTGAAATCTTTTTAATTGGAGCTGAGGAAGCAGGTTAATTTCCTTTCTGGTGAAGTTATAAATGCGAGTCAGGAAGTCTTGTCCCCCATTTTTTGGAGTAGGTTAGCTTGAAAGAATGCTCCCAGAGAAAGGAGCAGAGATGAGTCCTTTGTGTCCCTGTGGGGGACGGATGCTTCAGTGGCTCCTCTGCGTCTGTGAATAATTCCGGATTCCTCCCAGAAACTTCCCCGTGCTCCTTGGTTGACTGGTCAGGCTCAGATAGGGGAACTGGGTATCTGGGTGACAAGATTTTTTTTTTAATTGCATTTCCTTTTATCCCTTTTGAATTTTGAATGGATCAATGTAAAATCTATTCAAAACTTCATTGATTGATTAAAAACTGGTGCAGAACTCCTTTTAGAGGGAAAACAGTATTTTGTTCATCAAAAGAGTTTTACTGTGAAAAAATAGGCTCCTGGGCAAGGCTTGGAAGGCAGAATGTGAGCAAAGATAAAACTAAACTGCCCTTCAGAGTAAATTAGGATTTGGGGGTTTCTCTGGGGCTTCCCTGGTGGCTCAGAGGTTAAAGCATCTGCCTGCAATGTGGGATACCTGGGTTCGATCCCTGGATTGGGAAGATCCCCTGGAGAAGGAAATGGCAACCCACTCCAGTACTCTTGCCTGGAGAATCCCATGGACGGAGGAGCCTGGTGGGCTACAGTCCACGGGGTCGCTAAGAGTTGGACACGACTGAGCAACTTCACTTCACTGGGTGTCCTAGGAGTGAGGGACTGCAGAAGGGCGAAGAAGGGAGCTAAAGCAGAGATATGTGAATTTGAGAATCCAGAAAGCATGCATTAACTAAGGAAAATAAACCTTTCCTCACCCCCAAATCGTTGAGAGGTGGGGCAGGATTGCAGATTTTGACACTCCATGTTACCATTAGAGGATATTGATCCCACTGGGATGCACCCAGGTAACCAACACTAGCTTACACTTCTAAGACTGGATATAGATCTTTCCTGACTCTTAAATGGGTGTCTTCTCTTATAATAGGAGATAGTCAGCTGATAGCAATTATAATGCTGAGGGATGATATGGGTTTAAAATATGTCTAAAGGGGTGTGAGCAGAGGTTCTCAGCCTTCGGCAAATGATGCCAGCATCTCACTAGGAGACTTATAGAAGACTATGGGAATCTCAGTGGATGGGGTAGAGGGACGTGAATTCTGTCTCATACCCAGGACTCCCCGAGAATTACCATTCCTGAGATGTCCTTCCATGGCGGCTCCCTAAGGAGTCAGTTTGGAGTGACAGCCGTGGCCTTGTCCAAACTGTTAGGGTCCCAGGATGATAAAATGCTGCTACGTTTTTAAATTTTCTTCCGCCCTCCTTTTTTTTGGTGGGGCCACGCTGGCTTGTGGGATCTTAGTTCCCAGACCAGGGACTGAACCCAGGTCCTTGGCAGTGAGAACAGAGTTCTAATTACTGGACCGCCAGAGAATTCCCTACGTGTTTTTCTAACGGTAACAATCGGACAGACCATTACTGGAAAACCCAGACACAGGCTGGTTCGTCTTGTGCCTGGTGGGAAGTTGATTCATCTCCCCCTCACCCTCTGCCATCACCCGATATTCCCGAACTAGATCTCAACCAGGAATGGTGCCCAGATCCTGGACCACAGGATAACCTTGTTCATCTGTGGCTCTTCATTTTCAGTAGCAGCTAGCTTAACCTTGTCATCTCCAGACTTCCTCTCTCAAGAAGCTACTTGCTGCTTTTGAGCTGTGCTAAGGGGCTACAAGCGGGTCTGCGGCACCGCGGGTCTCAGGTTGATTGGCAGCCTGCTATTGAAAGGTCTTGGCATTGAAGGCCGGCTGTGGCCTGGCCATGACTCACCTTGCATCTTCATCACCTACAACTTCACACATCCTGTCTCTGGCCAGGCCAGCCTCCTGCCTTCCAGCTCCCATTCCTGCCTCCCCAGCGTGTCCCATCCACATCCCACATCACCCCTCCCTCCTCCCCTGCTCCATTCAGGTCATCCCTTTACGCCCCGACTCCTCCAGGTCCAAAAGGACATATAATCTCTTAGCAGCGGATGCTTCTCAATGGGGATCTAGTAGGAAAGAGTTTTACTCTTCATATTTTTTTAAAACCAATTTTTACTGCATGCATTCATTTTTTTAATTAAAATACTTTTTAATTAACACATCAGCGGAAGGAAAATGAAAATCCGCCGCAGAGCAGGACCACCCTGCTTCCGCAGATGGACTGCTGGGTCCACACCGAGGATCCTCGCTGTCTGGGGGAGGTCCACACTGACTGTCACCCGCTTTGGTCAGCTCACACGAGGGCTCCCACGGGGCCGGAGCTGGGGGTTGGGTTGACTTGTGGCGTAACCGAGGGGGCACTTGGTGCAGTGGGGTCCGCCGGACTAGGACGCAAGAAACCAAACCCAGACTCGGCTCTCTCGCTTATCATCCGTCACTAAACCTCTTTGGGAATCAGCTCCTTAAGGTGAAATAAAGGGACAGACTCGAGCTGTGGGCGCAGATGTTTCAAACTCATGTCTCCCATCCAAGTACTAACCGGGCCTGACCCTGCTTAGCTTCCAAGATCAGACGAGATTGGGTGCGTTCAGGGTGGTTTGGCCACAGACAAAACTCATGTCTCAATAGGGGTTTCTCCCTCTTCCTTCACACACTGAGCAGCCAAAAAGCAAAATACGACCCCGTTGGTCTCACTTTCTATGATTTAGGTTATGAAAATGGTGATTTTCTCCACATGCTTTTGAAAAGCAGAATACTGCTGCCTCCCAACCAGAACCACAGACTAGAGGGTTCCCCTGCTACTCCAACAAAACTCCACTGAGCTTGTCTATATTTAACTTCTCATTTTCTTAAGATGTGCCTCCTTCCGACAGCAGAATAGAAGAAGAAGAAGAAAAAAAAAAAATCCCAGTTAACTGGATTCCAGTTCATTGAGGGTTTACTATAGGAAGCCACGCTGGAGAACCCTCCAGCCTTGTGAACATGCAGTCTGCGATCTGGACACCTTTTATTTAATTTCAGGAAGTCCCTTTGCATGGCAAAAAGGGGTCTGAGGAAAGCAGAGCGGCACAGATGAGGGGAGGGGCAGAGGCAGAGTACTCACGAACTGTGGCCCCCCCGGCTGGGAGAGAGATGGGGTCCAGGGGAGGAGCAGAAGTCATTCTTGACGCAGACAAGGGGCCTGGGGCGAGCCACCCCACCCCAGTGCCTGGCCATGCAAGACGCAGAAATGGAGACTGTGGCCCATCAGGACCACGGAAGAGATGCACCGACTGGTGGGGAGTCCCCTGGGGGCCACCCCCCTATCCCCCGCAGGCGCTTGCAGGGTCTGGAGCCCAGGAGGGTCTGTGTCCGAGTCCACGGGGCATGGCCGGTTAACAGATAGCACCAGTTGGGAGGCTCAGGGCAGGAGAGAGACAGCGGCTCTCAGAGGCTAGCACCTACTGGCCCGGGCCCTCCTGGGATGAGACTCACTTCCTGCCTGGCTGCTCTGGCAGTAGGAGCCTCAACCTCACCCCGCGTGGCCCCAGGAAAGGAGGAAATTGTCAGGACGAGGTCTGAGCTGGGGCACCAGCTGCCTCCGGAGGGCCAGGGGCACCACATTGAGGGGCCAACGTGGGAGGGACAGGTTGGGGGTCCGACGGGGGGACCTCCCTCCCACCCAGCAGTGCCCCAACACCAAGAACCTTCCAGAAGCACATTCCTGGGGCATTATGTAGTCAACCCATTCCCCATTCCCCGCCCCATGACCCCATGAGTGGGCCCCCTGTTGCTTCTGATTTATGTGTGGTGGGTCTGGGGCAGAGAGACCAGGCCACAGAGGTCTCTCCAGTTCCAGAGGTAGGCAGCGCGTGTGTGGTGGGGTGGACACTCCGCTGGAGGCCTGGCCCTGGTCCCTCGCCCGCCCCTCTAAACCATCTCAGCTATGTCTCCCCTTCCTCAGCTATCCAGTCGGAAACTCCGACCCCATCTACCTCAGAGGGACAGGCTAAGGGTGAAAGTCGAGAACAGATAGAAAAACGTGTTTTTTTTAAAAAGTATAAAGCGCTATTCAAACGCGAGGCAGTGTTGTCATCACGGAGATCCACCCCTTAGCACGTCCCTCCTCTTTCACCTGGACACCTCGTCTTCCTTTTTTTAGGGTCGCTTTAACCCTTAGGACCCTATTTCTTGATCTCGGCAGGGGTCCGAGACTCCCGGGTGACTCTCCCTGACCACGATCTGAGACCCCAGAGCCCAGAGGCCAAATGGGCAGGCTAGGTGCCCGAGGGGTGGTGGGGGTGTGTGCTGGCTTCCTCGCTGTCCTTTCAGGACCGTCCCTGCGGGAGGAAGCCCCTCGGTCCACCCCGTGAGAAGAGCTGGGCTGCCCCTTCAGCCGGACAGGTCTAGGGGACTCCCGCCCGCCCCTCCCACCCTCAGGGGGACCCCCGTCTGGAGTGCAATTCCTGTTCCCAATTTCCAGCAGGTGGCGGCTCGAGGGAGGGAAGGCGCCCAGAGAACCGAGGGCGGGATGGTGGTGGTGGTGGGGGACGGGGGGAGCCTCAGGACGCGACCCCCAGGCTCGCCCCGCCATCCCCGTCCCCTGGCCCCGGCCCTGCTCCTGTCGCCGCCGCCGCCGCCGCCGCCGCCAGGCCCTAGTCTCGCTCGGGCGGCGGCTGCAGGGGCCGCGGGGCGCCCAGGCCCGAGCCGCCGCCAGGGCCGCCGCCGCCGGCGCTGTGCACACGCAGGTGGTCCTTGAGCGACTCCTTGTAGCGGAAGCTTTTGCCGCACTCGCCGCACGTGTAGGGCCGCTCGCCCGTGTGGATGCGCTGGTGCTTGAGCAGGTTCTGCTTGCGGATGAAGCTCTTGCCGCACAGCGCGCACTGGAAGGGCCGCTCGCCCGTGTGCAGCCGCTGGTGGTTCTGCAGGTGCTCCTTGCGGCTGTAGGTCTTCTCGCACTCGGAGCACTTGTAGGGCCGCTCGCCGCGGTGGGTCATCTGGTGGCGGATGAGGCCCGAGTGGCAGTTGAAGCTCTTCTCGCACTCGGCGCACTCGTACGGCCGCTCCTTGGTGTGGCTGCGGTGGTGGATGATCAGGCTCTTGCGCACGCCGAAGCTCTTGCCGCACTCGGGGCACGAGTAGGGCTTGCTGCGCGCCCCGCCGCCGCCGCCGCCGCTGCCGCCGTGCAGGAGGAGGCTACGCCGGAGGCCGCCCGGGGAGCAGCAGCTGCCACAGCCCCCGCCCGGACCCCCGCCCGCCGCCCCCACGCCCCCGCCGCCGCCGCCGCCGCCGCCGCCGCCGCCCGCGCCCCCGCCGCCCTCGCCGCCCGCACCGCGCTCCCCGGGCAGCGCAGGGAAGCCGTCGTCCAGCAGCGCGCCCCCGCCGCGGCTCGGGGGGCCGCCCGCGTCCTCCGGGGGCGCCGGCAGCGGGGGCAGGCTCGGCGGGGCGGGCTGCGGCGGCGGCGGCGGCGGGGGCGGGGCCGGGTTCTTCACCATCAGCAGGCTGTCACCTGTGGGGAGAGACACGAAGAAGCGACATGCTGATACGGCTCGTCTGGGGCGCGGGGGACCCAAACCGTCTCTGCGAGGCGGGGTGGGGGCCGGGCCCTTGATTAAGTCCTCTGAGGCCTCCTGCGAGTCATGGGCTGGCGGGCCCCCAGCTCCCCCCGAGGATGAGGGAATTAAACACGGCTGCCTGACCCTCGGACCCGCACAGAACCGTGAGCCGGAGGCACCCGGACCCGCACAGAGCCGTGAGCCGGAGGCACCCGAAGCGGGTAGCTGGGGGGGCACGCCGCTAGGTCAGGAAACTCCCGCAGATGCTGGGAAGAGCGGCGCTCTGCGAAAGCTCCCTTGAAAGGCAGAAATGCCCGGAAATAGACTTAACTGTATTGATGTTTGATGCTAATTTATCTAAAGAGAATTTCTTGACAAGAAGGAAAGAATTTGCCAGAACCTATCCCAGGTGAACCCACCACACAGGTGGCTCAGGCAGTAAAGAACTTGCCTGCAATGCAGGAGACCCGGAGTTCGATCCCTCGATTGGGAAGATCCCCCAGAGGAGGGCATGGCAACCCACTCCAGTCTTCTTGCCTGGAGAATCCCATGGACAGAGGAGCCTGGCGGGCTACAGTCCACGGGGTGGTGGCAAAGAGTCGGACTCAACTGAGCCACTGAACCACCACCACCATCCCAGGTGAAAAGCCTGTCTAAAAGCCTAGGGGAGTGGAATGCAGGGAGCTGGGGGCATGCCTCCCACCTCCCTTGTGAGGTTGCATTTCCACCTAGCATGCAGCCTTTGGCCTCCTACAGCAGTGGGGTCAACTGTGTTGGTGTGAGTCCCATCTGGCCTCAGATCCCATTTGTGGGGAGCAGACGTCATGACGCTGTGCACCCCCTCCTGTGGAAGCGGCTGCTCGGCCAGCCTCCCCAGGAAGCACCAGTCTTGCTCCTGCAATGATGCTCTTTGCTTGCATCCCTGCCTCTCCATAGTCCATGCTCCCACACTACCATGGGGTCAGAGGGACACAAAGCCTAGAGCATTGATCAGAGCCGCGACCTCAGGCCAGGACTCTGACCCCCAAGGAACCACTCGGTTTGATGACCGTGTTCAGGAGCCTTCTCCTTCCTTCACCCTCCATCATCACCTCCTGGATCCCTCGTTCACAGTCCCTTCTTCCTACAGGAGCCCCAAACCATGACATGTGTTCCTTACCAGCTGCTCCTAAACAGACTGGGCTGAGCCCGCCCCGCACCCCTCCTCTCAGCCGACACTGCCGGGAGGTCTGGCTGTGGCCTCTGTCACTGCTGCACTGTGGGCCCTGCTTCTCCCTCTCCACAATCTGCTCCTCTCATTCCTTCATAGGTGTTATTCCCAAGAGGACCCCCAAGGAAACCTCCATCTCGGGGACTGTTTCCCGGGAAACCCAACCCCAAACGGTCCCAATCCTCCTCTGATCCTTCGTCACGCTCAGTATGGGCACGTTTTTTGGTGCTCTGCCTTCCTGACCCAGCTTAGCTCCTGGGTCCCTCTGCCCCTTCCTTTGTCAGGGTTGCCCAGGGGACCCCAGTGTGGGTAACAGCACTCAGGCAGCTGAAGACTGCTGGAGAAGATCACATGTCTCAGACCCTGGCCTCCTACCCTGCAAATCAGTGTGTCCCATTTTTCCATTTTCCAAGGAGATGTCACACCTTCTCCTCCAGGGTCTAACGTGAGGACTTGATAACTCTGGAAATCCCTGGCCAGTAGCTGATTCAGATACAAGCACATGACCTTGTTCTGGCCAATGAGATGTGTTTTCTGGGAAGGCTTCCTCACTCCCTGGAGAGAGTGTAGGGAAAAAAAAAGATGGTCTTTCCTTCCCTTCTAGGGCTGGAGGTGATGCTTGGAACAGCTGTGGCCATGTTGCTCCATCCACACCACAGGTGGACGAGCAAGGATTGGAAAGAACCTGGGGCCTTGGATCCTTGAACTAACCGAGACTGAAACCAGACCACCTCTTCATTACGTAAGAGAATAAATGTCTTTATTCTTTGAGTGTGGATGGGTGGGTTTCTGTCCTCGGCTACCGCAATTCTCTTTTTTAGTTTTATTTTTTTGTCTTTATTCTTTAAGGCAGTTTGAATGAGGGTTCGAAAGCAGTGAGTATCCTTCCAGACACAATGGTACAGCTTCACCCAGCTTAACCCTCCCTTGACTTCATGTGCTCCCCTATCCAGCTACCAGCTCATCTCATTTCTCTGTTCCTTTTCTTTCTAAGAGTTAGCTATACTTGCGTTCACTACTTCTTTACCTCCATTCTCTTTCAGACTTTCACAATCAGGCAGCATGTCCCAGCATGCCACTGAAACTTTTGTCAACATTCAGCTCCTCTCGCTCCCAGTCCACTCTCCTTTCCCTGGCTGTTAAGAAGACTCTTGAGAGCTCCTTGAACAGCAAGGAGATCAAACCAGTCCATCCTAATGGAAATCAACCCTGAATATTCATTGGAAGGACTGATGCTGAAGCTGAAGCTCCAATACTTTGGCCACCTGATGCGAAGGGCCGACTCACTGGAAAAGACTCTGATGCTGGGAAAGATTGAAGGCAGGAGGAGAAGGGGATGACAGAGGATGAGATGGTTGGATGGTGTCACCCACTCAATGGACATGAGTTTGAGCAAACTCTGGGAGCTAGTGAAGGATGGGGAAGACTGGTGTGCTGCAGTCCATGGGGTCACAAAGAGCCAGACATGACCTAGCAACTGAACAACAGCAACACAGAAGATGTTATCTCCAAGACAGACATATCTCCAAGAAGATATGTCAAAATCTGGATCCCCCCAGTGGTTCAGAGTGTGACCTTCTTTGGAAATAGGCTCTTTCCAAGGGTAATTAGTTAGGATGAGGTCATACTGGAGGAGGGCAAGCCCTTGATCCCACGTGACTCCTGACCTTACAAGACACAGACACACAGACGGTGTGAAGACAGAAGATTAGGGTGATACATCCACAGATCAAAAGACAGCAAAGATCACCAACAGACACAGAGGCTAGGAAGAGGCAAGGTGGGGTCCCCCACAGCTTTAAGAGGGAGCAGGGCCGCGCCAAACCTCTGACTTCAGACTTCAGGCCTCCAGAACTATGCGAACAAATGTCTGCTGCTTCAGCCATCCTAGGAAACTAACACCCCTGCATCCTCAAAAGGAAAGGGGTCAATGCTTTGATACAGGCCTTTGAAAGGCCGCCACGACAGAGCATCACCCTGTAAGGGGCAGGGTGGGTGAGCAGCCATCCCTCTGGACCAAATACCCAGGGGCCCGGCTGGGTGCCCCACTCACCGGGGCCAGAGTCTAACCCGAGCTCCCCGTCCATGGAGTCGCGTGGGCCCCATGGGTACGGCTGTTCCTCCTGCTTTATCCATGATAAGATATCGTGGGCGGAGATCAGAGACTCTGTTTGGGGAGAGAAGGCAGACTTAGAGCCTGTTCATTTCACCGAGCATCCCACCAAAGGCTCAAACACCACCACACGCAGAGGCCACTGCTCTGCTCAGAGAGCATGTGCCAGTCTGGGTATCCTGTGCCCCCACCCTCTTCGAGGTCCTGGATGGACTTCACTGATGCTGCTGCACCTGGGCTCAGCCAGGCAGGAGGCCCATCTCTCAGGAGGCCCGTGTGGCAACCGAGCCAGGACTGGGATCCTGGGAGCCCCAGGGCCATCTGTGGGGCCAGGCCAGAGGGGAGCCCAGCCTCTGACAGCCCACAGGACAGAGGGAGGAGGGCGAGGCCTTCATGATCAGCGACGGCAGAGGCGGTGGACAAGGGTCATTAATGAGAACTGCAGCAGAACGTCCGCCTCCCTTATCAGGAAGCGCTGCTTCCTCGTCTGTCCTGGAGCCCTTCAGCTCCCCACCCCAAACTGTGCGACCCTGGAGAGCTGACAGACTACACGGAACCCCAGACTCTACATTGGCTTTTCTGCCTGGTGTCCCCAGGGGTCACAACCACCAAATGAGATGACGCTGGCCTCCTCCACTCTGCAAGTATACGTGAGTGCATGCACATATGCATACACACGTGTGCACACATAAGCACATATACACACATGCACACACGCACGTGCGTGCACACACACACATACACGCACGTGGGGCCTGGCTGGGCAGAGCATCCCTACTGCTCTTTTATGCTCCCCTTTATGCCTGGACTACCCCCAGAAATTTTCTGGGAGTCATCTAGCTAGTATTCGCTCAAGGAAAATTCCAGAAAATGTAAATTACTTTCTGTCAGAAATATGCACAACCTTTAAAAGGCTTTTGAGGGACTTCCCTGGCCGTCCAGTGGTTTAGACTCTGTGCTTCCACTGGGGTGCAGGTTCGATCCTGGGACAGGGAACTAAAATTTCACATGCTGCGTGGCATGGCCGAAAAAAGTACAAAATAAATAAAAGGCTTGTTGATTATACTTCAGAAATCAGCTAAGTCATTTCAGTATCAGTTCACTGACAGGACAAATTATTGATGTAAGGATTCCTTTAAAGAAACCCTCCTCGCTTTTCTAGTAGTTACACACAAAAATGGGTACAAAGTCGTCCTCTGGGGAACACACAGTGGTTCATTCCCTGAGTTTCTCACTGGCCTTGGACCAAAGTGACTCAGTCGGGTTGATTTCCCAGAAGATAGGAACATCACCCTCCATGTGCTCTGGCGGCCCGCTCACCTGAGTTGGGGTCTGTTGGGATGTCCCTCTCCGCCAAGTCCTGCTGGTCCCACACGCACGGAGGCTCCTCCTGTTTGATACGGGACAGGAGATCCTGGGCGGAGGCCGGTGAGTCTGCTTGATGGGACAGAGCGGCAAAGGGGTTAAGGGACACAGGCCCGCCCACCAGGCACTGCTTTATGTCTCTCAATAGGTTCTTTTCCCTAAACGTCAGCGGTAATCATTCGAGGTCATTAAAGCTTTAGGTCAGCTTGGCCCCCACTGCTGGCGCTTTTGCTGAGAATAAGTGGAAACTACGGGGGAATGATGACATCACAGGGATGCCGCTGAGAGAGCTTGTCTGTCCTTCAGGAATGTAACCCCTTCCACGGAGCTTCACACCAGAAGCCTGAGCACCGGCATGAGGGAGGTCTTCCTCCTGCAAGGACCAGCCAGGGAAATGACACTTCCAGGAAGCCTTTGGGAGACAGTGAAGGACAGGGAGGCCTGGCATGCTGCAGTCCACGGGGTCGCAAAAAGTCAGACACAACTGAGCGACTGAACAAGAAAGCCTTTTATCTTCACCATCTTAGCGGGAATTTTCTAAGATGTAACCTACCTGTTCTTTCCTCTGCAGACTCCATTAAACTTCATCTACCTTTTATTGCCTTCTTATCTCAAAGACTCCACTGGAGATAGTAACATGGCTATCTATATAAGCTTTCAAGGAATGAGCTGGATGAACTGGAAAGCTGTCTTCCTCTGCTGGGGGGCTGTTACTACTCACCTATGAATATGAGGCTTTGACTAAGGGGATGAAGCTTGTGGAGCTCTAACCCATGGGTAAGTTAAGAGCTTATCTTAACTTAGAATATACTATCATCTTAACTTATAGTCACAGGGCATTACTGTATCTTGTGATGGGTAATTTTATGTGTCCACTTGTCTGGGCAACAGTACCCAGATAGCAGGCCAAACATTACTCTGGATGCTGTTAGGCTGTTTTGTTTTGAGGAGTTTAACACTTAACCCATAGACTTGGAATAAGGTGGATTACCTTCGGTTATGTGGGTGGGCCTCTCCCACCAGCTGACGGCCAAATAGGAAAAGACTGACTCCCCGAGGAAAAGTCAATCCTACCGGCAGACTGCCCCTGGTTTCCAGCTGGCAGAAGCCAACTCCTTCAATTCAATCCCTCTCTCTTTACACATGTGTGTGCACGCACACACCCTACTCTTCTTTGGAGAACTCTGACTAAGCCACATCTTCTCGAAGAGAGTGCTCACGTACACATGTTGGATGGATGCTGTCAAAGAAGAAGTACCCAGACTGCCCGTCAGGACGGCGCCTAGGGCAGGGGGGCGGCTGGCACAGAGGCAACAGCTGTGTTTGTTTAAAACAAATCAGTTCTTCCCACTTGGGAGCAGGTCTTAGGGACCCACAGTTTCCCCACCCACCGAACCTCTAAAATGCTTCACTCTCGGTACTTCGGCAGACACTGTTTTTCAAGGGGAGAAACGAGTAGTTAAAACCTGATGTTACAAAGAAGAGAAAACAGAACAGCTAAGGCTAGAGGTGCTGGCCCCTCGTCCCCATCACGCACTGTGTCTGTGCCTCGTGGGAAACCCTGTCTTTCCTATCCATCAATCGTGGACCAACACTTCATCTTCAGCTCAGGCCTCTGGCCGGGCACACCTGTCAGAGAATGCTGGGCACCTGCAGACCACGCAGACCCTTCTCTCAGCCACTCAGCCCGGGCAGCCAGGTGGCTCACTCACCGGTTATGGACTCCGTGGGGATGGCTCTCTCCTCCAGGCCCCGCTGAGCCCGGGCGCACAGGGCCTCCTCCCGCTTCACCTGAGAGGACGCGTCCGGTGCCGGCCCCAGGGGCTCTGCTCCTGGGGACAGAGGGTCACACGGTCGGTACCGTTTTCAGGAATGATCGTCAGCTCGGGGTCAGGGGCACAGCCGACAGCGCTCGCCAGGGAAGAGAGCACAGGGGCCTTGGGTTCCTATGGGCACCAAGAACCCTGAGGAGCAGAAGGGCCTGGGAGCAGGGGGTGATCAACCCCCAGGACAAGGGGGTGGGCCATGCTGCAGAGCAAGGTAAAAGAAGGCAGGCAGAGAGCGCGGAGACAGCCCGTGCTGGGTGGCTGCTGTCAGGGTGGGCCACAGGGCTCCCTCCACGTGGGAGACATCCGGCTTCATCCTGCACCCCAGTCAGAAAGATCAGGCCAGACACACACACACACACACCTGCACCAACAGACACAGACGGACACACACACCCATACCAACAGACACAGACAGACACACAGATAGACACACCAACAGATAAACACACAGACACAGATACACAGACACACAGATAAACACACAGACACACCAACAAACAGACACACAGACATACACACATAGACACACATAGACACACACACACCAACACAGACACACACACACACTCACAAACACACACACACAGATACACAGAGACATACTCACGGACACACACACACAGACACACTCAGACACAGACACAGATAGACACACACTGATACACTCATAGACACACGCAGACACACCAACAGACACAAATAGACACACAGACATACACACAGACACACACAGAGACACACACCCACACCAACACAGACACACACACAGACACACACAGGCACACACTTACAACACACACAGACACACACACAGACATGCACAGACACACAGACACACAGATAACACAGACACACTCACAGACACACACAGACATACTCACAGACACACACAGACATACTCACACACACACACACACAATTAGCAGGAAGTTAGAGTGGGCAAAGGGAAGCAGCCCAGCCCCATTCCTGGATGGCTATCGCACAGCATCCTATGCATAAGGGACAATAACTCATGTTCCATGTAGACCCCAAGACGTGACCACAGGGCATCTTCCTCTTAAGAGGCTCTCTGGTGTGACCTACACCACCAGCCCCGGCAGGAGACAGCTCAGGCAGGAGGAAAGAGACTAGATGAGGAAACGGAAGACTCGGATCTGGGTTTCAGGTCTGCTCTCCGCCCAGCCGATGAGTCACTTGGCCTCTCTGGCTCTCAGTCTGCTCCATCCCCGATTAAATGGACACCGTGGTCTCTGTCCTATGTGACACAGGGATAGATGACAATTCAGTGGAACAGCTGAGGTTACACTGCTTTCATGGGAAAGGTCGTCACAGCTGCTGACCTCAAACGTGTGTGGTGCTTAAGCCAGGGAAGGAGCCATTTAGACAAAATGTCCAGAATAGGCAGATCCATAGCGACCAGTGACTGGCGGGGTACGGAGAATGGGAGTGACTGCTCCCGGGCGTGGGCTTCCCTATGAGGAAATGTTCTGGAATTAGATAGTGCTGATGGCTGCACCAGCCTGTGAACCACTAAATCCTGCACTCCAAACGTGAATTTATGGCAATGTGAATCACATGTCAATAAGGATCATCGAAAAAGCAAGAGAGTTCCAGAAAAACATCTATTTCTGCTTTATTGACTATGCCAAAGCCTTTGACTGTGTGGATCACAATAAACTATGGAAAATTCTGAAAGAGATGAGAATACCAGACCACCTGACCTGCCTCTTGAGAAACCTATATGCAGGTCAGGAAGCAACAGTTAGAACTGGACATGGAACAACAGACTGGTTCCAAATAGGAAAAGGAGTATGTCAAGGCTGTCTATTGTCACCCTGCTTCTTTAACTTATATGCAGAGTACATCATGAGAAATGCTGGGCTGGAGGAAGCACAAGCTGAAATCAAGATTGCCAGGAGAAATATCAATAACCTCAGATATGCAGATGACACCACCCTTATGGCAGAAAGTGAAGAGGAACTAAAAAGCCTCCTGATGAAAGTGAGAGGAGAGTGAAAAAGTTGGCTTAAAGCTCAACATTCAGAAAACGAAGATCATGGCATCCGGTCCCATCACTTCATGGGAAATAGATGCGGAAACAGTGGAAACAGTGTCAGACTTTATTTTTCTGGGCTCCAAAATCACTGCAGACGGTGACTGCAGCCATGAAATTAAAAGACGCTTACTCCTTGGAAGGAAAGTTATAACCAACCTAGATAGCATATTGAAAAGCAGAGACATTACTTTGCCAACAAAGATCCGTCTAGTCAAGGCTATGGTTTTTCCTGTGGTCATGTATGGATGTGAGAGCTGGACGGTGAAGAAAGCTGAGCACCGAAGAATTGATGCTTTTGAACTGTGGTGTTGGAGACTTACAAGTCCCTTGGACTGCAAGGAGATCCAACCAGTCCATTCTAAAGGAGATCAGTCCTGGGTGTTCATTGGAAGGAATGATGCTAAAGCTGAAACTCCAGTACTTTGCCCACCTCATGTGAAGAGTTGACTCATTGGAAAAGACCCTGATGCTGGGAGGGATTGGGGCCAGGAAGAGAAGGGGATGACAAAGGATGAGATGGCTGGATGGCATCACTGACTCGATGGACGTAAGTCTGAGAGAACTCCGGGAGTTGGTGATGGACAGGGAGGCCTGGTGTGTTGTGATTCATGGGGTCGCAAAGAGTCAGACATGACTGAGCGACTGAACTGAACTGAACTGAACTGAAGGAGAGCAGACTGGGAGGGAGGGGGCTGTCTTCGAGCAACCTTCTAGGGAGGTTTCAGTGAACACGCCCTCCACATGTAAGACAGGAGGGGCAGAGGGCCCCGATAGGAAAGCTGCTGTGACGAGGCAGAGAATATGGTTGGAGGACTGGATTTCACCTGGTCCGACACCGTCAGGAGAGCCGAGTCCCTGAGAACCCGCACACTTCCTGTCACCAGGTGTGATGTTCTCAGGGAACTGGATCCTTAGAACATAAGATTCCCCTCGGGTGAGGGGACAGCCTTGGAGGGTAAATCTGTCTGTGAGAACAGGCTGAGAATGCTGGAGATGACAGCCGGGCACAAAGCAACCGGCCACGTGCACCACGCGCACCACTCACACCACGCACCCTATGTACAGCATGCATACTAAGCACCCTGTGCATATCACGCACACCACACACCCACACAACCACGCACACCACACACCTACGCAGAGCCCTCTCTGCCCACTTGCCTGGGCAGGGTCGCTCCCATGTCTAGCGCCCCAGTCAGGCCTGGGAGGCCGCCCCTCTCCATCGTCTCCAGTTTACCTGGGCATCTCAAGTGACATGCCTCTAACCCAAAAGACGAACCTCCATGGTGCCCTTCCTGGCCCTGAAACTTCCTGTATGTGACCGCCCAATCTGCAAGGCGGCAGAACCGGCCCCACGAACAACTAAGAGAAGCCGCGCCCCGCTGCCCCCCGGAACTCATGCTGGGATGGGGGCTTCTCTCCCGCCCCACCCCGACTTGGGGCTCTCTGCAGCTGCCATCACCTGTGTCTGGATCCATGAGGATCTCTCTCTCTTCTGGGTCACGCTGCTCCCACACGCAGGGCTCTTCCCGGGGCTCAGCCTGAGATGGGGCTTCCGGCTTGGACACGGGTCCCTCCGAGTCTGGAGTGAAGTGGAAGGCAAGGAAGGGCTGAGGGAACTTCACCAAAGGGTCTCCATCAAGGGTGATGGGAAGCCCTCCCCTCCTCTACCCTGGCGCCCCTCTCGGCGGGCGGAGGTGACCGTTATGTCAGGTCACCTCTCAGGAGAGTCTAAGTCAATGGATCCTCCAGTTCCTGGTGGAGAACTAGCTGGGTTCTGGAACCCAGAAACAGCAGCAGAGACCGGTGGCTTCTCCAGGGCTGCTGGGAGGTAGCGCCTAGGGATGCTGTTGGGCTGTATTCGAGAATAGTAGCAGCAGAGTGTTCAGTTCTGTAGTAACAGGCCCTGTTCCTGGGTCTTTACTTTCCATACTCTTATCAATTGCTCTAACTTCCTAACAGGGAAGCACATCGTCTCTTGAATTTCTGTGAAGTATAAACATGAAACACCTTGCCTAGGGGTGCACCCTGGGTTGAGAAGCATGTCACCCCTCACTCCGAAGATGCTTGGCTGGGGGACGGAAGGCACACTTACCCAGGGACATCAGGGTTTTGTAGTTCTCCTTAACCAGGTTGTTGTAAAGCTCCTTCTGCCATTCATCCAGGTTCTTCCACTCGTCCTCGGAGAAGTAAACAGCGATGTCCACAAAAGTCACTGGAACCTGGGCCAACAACAGTGTTAGTCTGGTGCTTCCTGCCTGCTGATCCTCCCCAGCTCCCGGGAGGGGTACTGACTGCTCCACCCCAGACTCTGGCCCCAGTCCCCATGGCCCCAACCTCCCCATCCTGCTTGGCCTGTCTCAGTGGAGTCAGTCCACTCTGATTCTCCTGAGCTTTCAATAACAGATGGTCACCACTGCCTTTTAAAAATGAGGCATTTCAAAGTTAGGTGACAGCCTGGATGGGAAGGGAGTTTGGGAGAGAATTGATACATGCATATCTATGGCTGAGGCCCTTCGCTGTTCACCTGAAACTATTACAACATTGTCAATTGGCTATATGCCAATACAAAATGAAAAGTTTAAAAGTTTGAAAAAATATATAATAAAAAAATTAAAATGAGGCATTTAACCATATCCTTTGTAAATTCACTTTAAGGTCAACTGGGTACCCAAAGGTCAAGCTTTTGGTGTTCAGGGTGACAGACATAGAGTAGGTTCTTGCAGTCTCAGGGAATCAAGTACAATAAAATCCTGTTGAGAAGCTGTATTTCTGTCACCTCTAGGTGCACAGCTACATTTTTGTCACTAAAACTTGCTGGTGCTTAGGCTCTGGCATCTTGATCTGTTTTGGGCACCACTATGACCAACCTAGATAACACATTCAAAAGCAGAGATATTACTTTGCTGACTAAGGTCCGTCTAGTCAAGGCTATGGTTTTTCCGGTAGTCATGTATGGATGTGAGAGTTGGACTGTGAAGAAGGCTGAGTGCCGAAGAATTGATGCGTTTGAACTGTGGTGTTGGAGAAGACTCTTGAGAGTCCCTTGGACTGCAAGGAGATCCAGCCAGTCCATTCTGAAGGAGATCAGCCCTGGGATTTCTTTGGAAGGAATAATGCTAAAGCTGAAACTCCAGTACTTTGGCCACCTCATGCGAAGAGTTGACTCATTGGAAAAGACTCTGATGCTGGGAGGGATTAGGGGCAGGAGGAGAAGGGGACAACCGAGGATGAGATGACTGGATGGCATCACCGACTCGATGAACGTGTCTGAGAGAACTCCGGGAGTTGGTGATGGACAGGGAGGCCTGGCGTGCTGCGATTCATGGGGTCGCAAAGAGTCGGACACGACTGAGCGACTAAACTGAACTGAACCGAAGCGATGTCCCAAGCATCTAGAAGCTCGTAGTTCGGAGTCAGTAAGCATTTCCTGGATGTGTTGAATGGTCTTCACCCACATGAGGAAGGTCCCGCTGGAGCCTGAGTCGTCAGTTGTCTAACATCAGTCACAAGGTTCAGGGCATCTCGTCTGCCCCATAAAGCTGTCATCTCGGGTGGGCGAGGCCTCCTGTCTGCCCATTGCGGTCACTCACCAGCATGACCTCATCTGCATAGAATCGTTCAGGATGGTTTCAGTTCCGTGACTTTAGGATCTGAGCTGCCCTGTGCTGACCACCAGCCTCACCTCCTAACACTTTCTGTTCCTTTCCCCCTCACCCTGAAACCCAAGCCCTCGGTTCTCCCCAAGCCCTGACTCTTGGTACCATCCTTCTTGGTACCTGACACGTGGTACCTCGGTGTGAATTAGAAAAAGCTGCCCTCTTGGGCAGGCCCGCAGGTGTGCTGTCTGGTGAGTGGGCAGTGCCTCTACACAGAGGAGAGGTGCCAGTGCCAGCGTCAGGTGCCACATGTGCAGCTGGATGCCGCCTACCGCCTGGCAGCTCACTCCCATCTGTAGAAACAGAACTAGAACTTCTAATCCCCTGGACCTTCCACAGACTTGGGCGAACCCCCAGCCTAGGAAAACTGAGGCAGAGCCATCTTCATTTAAATTCCCTGCCCGAGATAAAGGTCACAAAATTCTGCAGGTGACAATCGCGATACACTCTGACCTCTTGGCTGAGGCTCCAGGCTGCTTCGCAAGCCTCTTGGCTAGCTTGTTCCCATCTCGCTGTGTTCCCCGGGAGGCTTCTTTCGAGCTCTTCGCTCTCCCCAGCCATCCCCAGTCTCCCCTTGATGGCAGCTTGCTGGTCGCAAGCTCCTGGCTCGGCCCGTCTCCCAGGTGAGCCGACTCCCCACATGTGCCCTTCATTTCTCCTTCTCCTCCTGCTTGTGACACTCAGTCCATGCCAGCTTCTCCCTCTGGCATCTTCCGTCTCTCCCCACCCTGCTCTCACTTCAGGGCCTCCAGCCCTCCACTCTGCCTCCTTCAGTGAGGCTACGTGCCTTCTTCTCCTGAAACATTCCAAGGACCTCCCTGTCCAGGGGTGAAGACTCCACACCTCTACTGCACGGAGAACGGATTCCATCCCTGGTCAGGGAACTATAAATAAGATCCCACATGCCCCTTGGCATGGCTCAAAAAAAAAAAAAAAGAAACATCCCAAGATGCACGCTCTGTGTTTTCTTCACAATCCACACATCCCTCACCCCCTGAAATCTGCCCATTGTCTGCCCCCCACTGTCTGAACCACCTCCTGGGAGGTTATCAGCTTCCTGCCGTTAACCCTCGACCCCTCAGTCCTCACAGAGGCCAGAGCGCCTTCCTGAAATCTCCCCTTGCTTGCTTCCCACAGCCATGGAGCCCGGCTCTCATCCTCCTTACAGCTCCTCCTTCTTCCCCCCGAGACCAAGGTCCGGCCCTCACTGTTCCCTGTTTCCTTGCTTTCCCCTTGGCAATTTCTTTCTTTCTTTTTTTTTTTTTTTGCTTGTGTCTTTTACAAGTTCTGTGGGTACCTCTTTGTAGATGACACTCTTCAACTTTCCCTTCAGAGTTCACATTTCAACGGTCTTCTGACTGGCTTCGTTTATTCATCTTTTAAGGACCTCACACTAAATGTATTCAAAACCAAGTTGGTGGAATTCTCTGGAGATACAATGGATAAGCATCCACCTACCAATGTGGGAGATGTGGGTTCAATCCCGGGTCCGGGAAGAGTCCACGTGCCGCGGAGCAACTAAGCTCGTGTGCCACAACTACTGGGGCCCACGTGCCCACAGACCAGGCTCCACAGCAAGAGGAGCCACCACAGTGAGAAGCCTCCGCACCGCAGTGAAGAGTAGCCCCTGCTTGCCACAACTAGGGAAAGCTCATGTGCAGCAGCAAAGACCCAGTGCGGCCAAAAAAAAAAAAAAAAATCTGTTACCTTTTCCAACACACCAACTCCTCTGCTTCCCTTCACCAGTCAAAATTCCGGGACCATAGTCTCCCAGGTGGAAAAAGATATCACTTTGCAAAAACTTCACTGTGCTAGGATGTGGCAGAAGTCTGAAGCATGGTCCAAGACTACAGGCAGCCTACAGTTCAGCCAGACAGAAAAGATTATTCATGAATTATCCATGAATAATTACACAATTAATAGAAACCACAAGGCACAGAGCAGCTGAGAGACAATGGCCTTCCTTGGATCTGACAAAGAGAATGCATCTAACAAGGCCAAGAGTCTACAAGGAATTAAAACTATGGCCCGCAATATTAACAGTTTCATGGTGCCTTATGGTTGTGGATATTTTAAAATACATCCACAAATTCTTTGTCCCTTCAAAAAATAGAGCCTAATTCTTCTCCCACTGAGTGTGAGCAAGACTGAGTGACTTGCTTCTAATAACAAAAGAAGTGATGGTCTACAACTTCTGCTGTTTTGTTGTTCAGTAAGTCATGTTCAACTCTTTGCAGCCCCAGGGACTGCAGCACACCAGGCTCCTCTGTCCTTCACTATCTCCTGGAGTTTGCTCAAATTCATGTCCACTGAGTTGGTGATGATATCTAACCATCTCATCCTTTGCCACCCTCTTCTCCTCCTGCCCTCAATCTTTCCCAGCTTCAGCATCTTTTCCAGTGAGTCAGCTCTTCAGATCAGGTGGCCAAAGTATTAGAGCTTCAGCATCAGTTCTTTCAATGAACATTCAGAATTGATTTCCTTTAGGATTGATTGGTTTGATTTTCTTGCAGTCCAAGGGACTCTCAAGAGTCTTCTCCAACACCACAATTCGAAAGCATCAATTGTTCAGTGCTCAGCCTTCTTTATGGTCCAATTCTCACATCCGTACATGACCACTGGAAAAGCCATAGCTTTGACTCTATGGACCTTTGTTGGCAAAGTGATGTCTCTGCTTTTTAACGCACTATCGAGCTTTGTCATAGCTTTCCTTCCAAGTAGCAAGCGTCTTAGTGGAGGTGATGGAATTCCAGTTGAGCTATTTAAAATCCTAAAAGATGATGCTGTTAGCGTGCTGCACTCAGTATGTCAACAAATTTGTAAAACAGCTTCCGAGGCTTGGTCATAAAAGTTGCTACAGCTTCCATCCTGGTCTCTCTTTCTGGATCTTTTACTCTGGGGGAAGACAGCTGCCATGTTATAAGGATGCCTGAGCAGCCTTACAGGACAGGTTCAAGCAGTGAGGACCTAGCTGAGGCTTCCTGCCAGGAAGGAAGGAGCAACTGGAAGCCAATCCTCCAGCCTCAGTTGAGCCTTCAGATGACTGTAGCCCCAGTCAACAGCGTGACTATAACTTCATGAGACTCTGAGCCAGAACCACTCAGCTAAGCTGCTCCTGAATTCCTAACCCATGGAAACTGTAAGATGATAAAAAATAATTTTTTTAGGCTGCTAAGTGTTGGGGTATTTGTTACACAGCAATGGACAACTAATACAATGAGCTACATGGTGTTGTCACAGCAGTCCTCGCAGCTCCACAAATCAAGCGTATTATCATCTTCATGTTACAGATGAGAACACTGAATCTCAGAGGGACCTGCTGGGAATTCACTTACTGAATGACTTATTTAAAGGTCAATTCTTTCCTAGCAGGGATTGAGGAGGCCCAGAGACAACAGAAAACATACCTGACCTGTGGTAGGAAAACTGATACGTGGTGAAGCCAAGATTCAAACCCAAGCTTTCTGCTTCTGGACCCCACAAGTAAGCCATGTTCCATGAGGTACAAATCAAGACCCTGACACATGGTTCAATGCACAGTGGGGCCAGGACTCGGCACTTAGTTAAAGTGCAGAGCACAGACAACAGCAAAGGGCAGCGTGTGGGGAGATGAACACAAGCAACATGGTTTATACGCCAAACTCTACACAGACCAGCCCCGCAGGCTGCAGCGGCAGAGGGCGGCTTAGGGAGGAACCGCTGTTAGGACTCAGCTCTGTGAGGCCTCAATGGATCACCGCCCAGCACCTCCTCTGGCCAAGCCACTGGCTGACTGCCAGAACCAAAGATAAAAAAGGGCCAGGCCCTTATGTGGAAGCGTGAGCCCTCCAGCTGCAGAGTCACTCAGCACACATGTTTTGCTACAAGCAGGTCCTGTCGCAGGCACTGGGATGCTGCAGTGAACCACACGGAGGAAAGCCAACCAAGAGACACAGAGAAAGTATTTCAGATACCTGAATACTTAATTGCTTGGAGGAAATGAGAGCAGGGACCAAGGAAAGGGTGTGCTGGGCTGGGTGGCCATGAAGGGGACACTGATCCAGTGACAGCTAGCAGACCCCTGATGGGAGCGACCTGCAGGGGGGCGGCTTCAGTGAAGGAAAGTCCCTGCCAGGGGGACCCTGTGGTGCGCTGGCAGCAAGGAGTGGGCCAGAGGGGGTGGAGGGAGATAAGGTCAGAGGGGTGGGTTTGAGGGAGGGGACCACTGACAAAACGGAGGTTTTGAAACTGAATAACCTGGGGAGCCATTTGAGGGCTTTAAACAGAGGTGATATGACTGATTTATATTTCTCAAAAGGATCAGTCTGGCTGCTCTGTTGAAAATAGATGGTTTGGCGTGGGGGCCAAGGATGGAGACAAGGGGACCAGTGCGGAGGCCACAGCAGGAATCAGACAGGAGGCAGCGGTGGTTACAATTAGACGAAGGTGGGAACAGTGAGGTGGCGGGGGGTGGGAGCGGGGCTGTGTGCATATTTTGAAGAAAAATCAGATAGTATTTACTAATATAATGGAAATCAGGTGCGAGAACGAGAGGAAGCGAGGATGACCCCGAGGCTTGCGGCCTGAGCAGCTGGAAGGATGAGGATGACTTTGAGGAGAGCAGGGTTCGGGCAGAAATCAGAAGTTCAGTTTAAGTAAGTTAGTAAGTGAAAGTAGCTCAGTTGTGTCTGACTCTTTATGACCCCATGAACTGGGAATTCTCTCTAGGCCAGAATACTGGAGTGGGTAGCCTTTCCTTTCTCCAGGGGATCTTCCCCACCCAGGGATCGAACCCACGTCTCCTGCACTGCAGGAGGATTCTTTACCAGCTGAGCCATGAGGGATGCCCGAGAATATTGGAGTGGGTAGCTGATCCCTTCTCCAGGGGATCTTCCCGACCCAGGAATCGAACCAGGGTCTCCTGCATTGCAGGCAGATTCTTTACCAACTGAGCTATCAGGGAGGCCCCAGTTTGGTTTGAGTTAAATCTAAGATATTTGCTGACAGCCTGATGGAGATGCTGAATTAGCAGGCAGGAATGCGAATCTGGCATTCGAGAAGGAAGTCTAGGCAGGATACAGAGAGCAAGAGTGGGAGGGAGAGACTGCACTCGGGAGCTGACAGCACACAGGCTGCATCTACAGCGCTGAGCCTGGGTGAAATCATGAGGGAGGGAGGAGAGACCGCAGGCAGGCCAGGAGGAGCCCGGGACCACTCCAAACATAAGAAAAGGAGAGGGAATGGCAAAGAAGACTGAGAAGCAGCAGCTGGTGCTGTAGGGAAAGAACCAACATGGGAGGGGGGTCCGGAAGCCAACAGGTGTTTCTAGGAAGGGTGGTCTTCTGCATGAAAGGGCAGGAAGATGAAGACTGGGAGGTTAATACTGTGGTTCTAATGATCCCTGGCTCTATGGACACCATCAGAGCTCTGGCAAGACCAACAGGATGACGAGGTGGCGGCAAGAGCCTCAGCCACATGAGTTCAGGGAGAATAACCCAATCCCCAGGTTACTGGAAGACTGAGAAGAGAGGAACACAGTAAATGAGACCAGGGAGGACGCAGCAGCAGAGTCCAGACAGTGAGGAAGTCCACAGGTCAGATGGCCTAGAACTACAAGGGGATGTGGGAGAGACAAAGGAGGCACTTACAGGGGGAAAAACTTAGAGGCATAGCAATCACAGTGTACAGACTTATTTACGTTCTCATTTGGGCAGCTCAGTTGGTAAAAAATTGGCCTGCAATGCCGGACACCCAGGTTCCATCCCCAGATCAGGAAGATCCCCTGGAGAAGGAAATGGCAACCCAATCCAGTATTCTTGCCTGGGAAAGCAGCCCGTTGACTGAGAGTGCAGGGTTGATGGGCCAGGAGAAGGTGGGAGGGAAAACAGAATAGGAAACGGAGCATGAATTCTGATCATGAGATGGGCCCGCTGGTGACGGTCATGACTCCAGCAACTCTGCTTGGAGTGGTTTCGGGTCTGTCTCCAGCCGCGTGCAGAGGAGCAGGCGCAGACCGCAGCCAACGACAAACGGTCTTTGAAGGTGTCAAGGCGAAAACCCAGGCGGGAAAAGCTTTAGGAATTTGCAGACACCCAGACCGCTTGGGAGGGACTGGGAGCAGAGAGGGCAAAAGGCTCACAGACAGAACCCACGGGCTCTGTGGGGAATGGATGGAGGCCAGCCTCCCTGCAGAAGAACGTTCCAGACAAGGTTGTTCAAATGGAGGCCAACTTTGAGAGGACACCAACATTGGGCAACAGGGGGTCAGAGACGTTTGTGAGAAGGCCTGACGAAATGAAATCAAGGTCCTCACCGGCCTCCCTGCCCTTTGGGGACCACCGCTTACCTTGGGGACCTCGCCCTTGCTGCCCGGGGGCAGCCGCAGGACCCAGAAGTTCCTGTTCCTCAGCAGGTTCTCCATGTTCTCCAGCCGCCTCTGCAGCAGCCCGTACTCCTGCAGCAGGGTCCCCAGCACGGCCCACTTGCCCTCCATGTGGTTCCCGAACTCCACGGCCGTCTTCTCGCAGTCGGCCAGCTTCTTCTCGGCCGTCCCCGTCCGGCCCTCCAGGTTGAGCAGCTGGCTGGCCTGGGCGTCCACCTTCCTCTCCACGGCCTGGATGGCGGCCACCACGGTCCAGAGCGAGATCTCTGCCGTGGGTAGCTGGGGCTCTCGCATCATGCGGTCGGGGAAGACAGGGGCCCGATCTGGGAAGGGTGGGAACTGGAAAGGCATCGGTCGCCGGGCGTCCATGTCCCATTCCTGAGCCTGCGGGCAGGGTGGGGGAAGTGATGGCCAGCATGAGACCCCTTGTAAGGAGCGAAGGTGGCCCGAGAGCAGGGGACAACGCGTCAAATGCTGCAGATCCCCATTCTCCTGCCAAGCCCCTTCCTCTCCGGCTACGGCGTTCACTAAGGTCCGCAGCAGTAGCTGGGCACCCACCCACCCGACCTTCCCACTCCTGGCCTGCGGGAGTCGGGCTGGTCACTAGTCTACCACCCACCTTGACCCATGGCAGGTCAAGGTGGTGGACCCTGGCCTAAACTGTCACAGGCCACTTCTCTTTGACGAGACCAGCTGCTTTCTTCGCGGGCTAAACTTAATGGTGAACTCCGAAGAGCTTGCCCAGCATTTGCTGCTTCAAAGCAAAAATGTTCACATCAGTCACGCGCCCCCTAATCGTTCCAGCAATCTCTAAGCAGGTTAGGGCAAGAACGATTATCCTAGAGCTCTGCTTTAAAGATGATGAAATAGAAGCCCAGAGAAGTGCCTTTCCAGAGCACAGCTCTGCACCGCCTACTGGAGCGGTTCTAGGTGCTGCAGGTTGACAAAAACACAGTTCAGATAATGGGGCTGGGGGCACCGGAGACACTGGGAGCCCGAGCCAGAGAACAAGCGAGCAGCCTTGTCTCCTTACACAACTGTGTATTCATATTTTCCAAAGTGGGTGTGCCCGAAAATGTCATTCCCTGAGGAGGGGGGAGGGGGGAGCATTTCTAAGAGGAGGAGAAGATCCCCCCACCCCTCCTGCTTCCCCAGGGGAGGGGTACCCAGTGGCCCTGGCCCTCCAGTACCCCCAGCTCTGGGTCCTCACCCAGAAAGGCAAAGTCCCCAGGATGCAAGTTAAGAGTTGATCCCTATGACCAAGAGAGGGGTGGTCACTGTGTACTGTTGACCCGGGGACTGGCCCCATACCCCACCAGCACCCAGGGCTTGCTGGACAGCAGGGCTGAAATGGTCTCTCCTTGCCATGTGACAGGAGAAGGGTCACTTTCTGTTCTCTCTGTTGCTGCTGAAGGGGCCCTCAGGATGGGTGAAGTGGAGACCTGTTACTTAGAGGTGAGCTGGGCAGGTCAGGACAGACATGCTCACGGCCCTCTCAGACTCGGCACGGCTGTGGCAGCCACAGAGGAAGATCACACAGGTTCCAGGGAGCAACTCCTGACATGGGAGAAAAGGCAGCAGGGCCTGGGCGAGAGGTCCTGGCATCTCCAGCAAAGCTGTGCCCTCGGCACACAGAGGTGTCATTCCAGCCGGGCCCACCGAACAGGTCAAGGGCTGACGGGTGGAAGTTCAGAACGTCACTGGGCCCAGTTTACTTTTCGCAGGTGTTGGGGGAGAAAAATTTTCCTTCTACCCTTCTAGGTTCTTCCCTGGTCTCACAGTCAAATTGCCATAAGTCAGATCAACAAGAGAAAAACAATTTCAGTAACACGTATACCTCCTGTATTGGAGAAGGAAATGGCAACCCACTTCAGTATTCTTGCCTGGGAAATCCCATAGAGGAGCCTGGCAGGCTACAGTCCATGGGAGTCCCAAAGAGTCTAACACGACTGAGTGACTAAACAAACAAACATACCTCCTGTAAACATGGGCGAGACCCAGAGACCTGAGTGATCCGCCAAAATGACCCAAACCACTGTATGAAGTACCATCTTCAGCTAAAGACAAAGGATGATGTTGGGGGGCTGAGGAGTTAGTTATGGGGGTGCCCAGGGAAAGGATAGGATGTAAGGGCACAGGTTAATGCAGATATAAGTCGCTGCCTTCTCTGATAAAGAGTTTTTAGCGACTGAGTCATGCCCTCTTCCTGGTACAGCGATGGAGGTTTCTCTTCTACAAAGGGAACTCCTACTTGGTTTTCAGAGCGTCTCCTGTGCCTGCAGCTCCTCTAAAATAACCATCTTAAAATAATCCTGGTGCCAAGGAGGCAGATTTTGGGGCAGCAGATTCTGCTCCCCTGAACAGGTTTGGAGATGTAAGGCTGAAACATGGTCAGACAGGACACAGCAACTCCTGGCCGACGTGTCAGAACCTGGCTGGCTGAGAACCAGGCCAGGGACAGAGTGGGGCTTGGCGGAGTCCAGCCGAGGTCAGGTCCCACCCTCTGCCCCTGGCAAAGCCATCGAGGCCTGTCTCCGCCTCACACACAGCCCTGGAGCTCTGGCTCCCCAATTCGTCTGCACCGTGAGCTCCTCCTTAAGGACTGGTGCCCACTCTCAACCCCAGAGACTCAGATTTCACCGGTCTGGAGGAGGCTTGGGAGTCAGGAGTCTTGAAAGGTGCTCAGGTGCTTCTAACAGTGCGGCCAAGTTTGCCCACCGCTGGCAAGAGGGCAAAAGCATCTCTCACCGGCCCCTTCCTCGATCACAGCCGGTGCCAGGGAGAAACGTGAATCGCTATTACACTTGGGGAGAGATGATGGCCGTACAACATTTAAACACACCTTTCTGTCTGAGTTGGCCGCAGCGGTAAAATCTGACCAGGGACCCCGCGCGCCCACGTCCCCGGCCTGGCGCGAGGCGGCCGGCCAGCCCCTAGGCGAGCCCGGGCCGGGGTGGGGGACGCGGTCACGGCGGGGACCGCGCATTCCGGGCCCTCCCCCCGCAAATCCCCGGCCCCGCGGGGGCCTCCCCGGGGCGCCGGCTCCGGGCCCGGCCCGCACGCGGCCTCGGGGGCCCGCCGCTCCGGGGTGCGGGCGGGGGCCTGCGAGGGCGCCGGGCCCGGCCTGCCGCGCGAGCCCCTGTCCCCCCGACCCCACCCCCGCCCGCGGCCCGGGGCCCCCCGCCGCCCCGGCCCCGCGCCCCGCCCCCACGGCAGGCGGGCGGCCATGGCGCCGGCGGGGGTGCACCCACCTGCATGGGCGGCATTCCCTCGGCCATTTCCCCGCGCAGCGCCGGCTCCTGGTGGCAGACCTCCTCCGGGGGCAGGGCCTGCGCCCAGCTCCAGCTCCCGCTGTCCAGCCCCAGGCCCTGGATGCCCAGCTGCTGAGGCTGCGGCCGTGTTGACACAAACTGCATCCTGGGAGCGCTGTTCCCCCGCTCGGGCCGGCCAGGGAGAAGAAGAACGTTTTCCAGGCGCCTTCCCCCTCGCCGGGGCCGGACAGCTCCATCTACAGCCCGTAGGAGCAAACAGTCCCCTTCGGCGGCGCTCCCCGCCCCTCCGCCGCCCGCGCCGCCAGCCAATGGCCTCCGAGCTCCTGCCCGCCTGCGGGGACCGACGGGGGCCGCTCCGGGGCCCGGAGCCACCGCCGCCCCGAGGTGGCCCTACCGCCCGTGGGCCCCTCGGTGCGGGTGGCCTACCCCAAAGTCCCCAACCGCTCAGGGTCCCAAGCCCGGGGAGGGATTTCTGTCCGTTCGGCTGATATCTATTGGGCATCCCAAAGGACCTGACCCTTCTGAAAAATGTTGCAGTTGTCTTCAGCCACCTTTGTTCTGGCCTTGCCTCTTGCCTCACTCCTTTGCAGGCTTCACCTCCCCCACTGTCCCTTTTCTCGATCCAGATTTACCTGGATCAACTCCGGGCCTTTGCCTGGATGACAGAGAAGTGACTTGGGTTGGGTTAGAAGAGGGCCAGACCTTTCCAGCCAGGAAAAGAGCCCTGGGTTTTAACAGCAGCCTCATCTGGCACCTTTAAATGCAGCTCAACAGCAGTTTGGAACACCAGGCCAAGTCAGAGGAGGATGGGGGAAGAGGACAAGATAGGCTGATGGAGAAAGCGTGGGAAGGGGAAGCTCATTTACTCATTCCACAACTGTTTACTGAGCACCTACTAGTGTCAGGGCTTTGCTGGTGGCTCAGATGGTAAAGAATCCGCCTGCAACAGAGGAGACCTGGGTTCGATCCCTGGCTTGGGAAGATCCCTTGGAGAAGGGAACAGTTACCCACTCCAGTGTTGTTGGCTGGAGGATTCAATGGACAGAGGAGCCTGGTGGGCTACAGTCTATGAGGTTGCAAAGAGTCAAACATGACTGAAGCAACTTAGCATGCACACATACCTGAGTTTAAATTCCAAAATCACCACTCACTAGCTGTAACTGAGCAATGTCACCTCTCTGAGCTTCACTTGGTCTCCTCGTATATAAATGAAGAAACTAATGAGACATTCCACAGTTATAAAATCAAATGAGATGACAACAGTGCTTATAGGCACTCAACAAAGGTATTTACTTCGAAAAGGTAAGTCCTTGTAATTATCCTCAAAATAGTGTCTACACTGTTTTCCTAAATGACTGGTCCCTGTCTTATTAAGACAGAGATCTCCAAGGGTTACTGTTGCCCTGTGTAGAGGCAGACCTGGCCAGAGAACCACCACAAACTAGTACTCTTTTCTTCCACTGCACTTAGTAAAGGGCATAATTGGCCCAAAGGAGGCATGTGCTTAGAGCACCATGTTAAGAAGGACAGTTATCAAGTACTTTCTCTGTTGTGCATGCATCCAGGATACAGACTGAGCATCTCACGGACTTACTGTTATCTCAAGGAGCTTACAGGTTAGCAAAGGCTATGTTCCCAGAAGTCAGTGATTTCCTTCCCTCTGTTGCCTGGCCATGAGCTGCCCCTGATTGGAAATATCATGTCACTATTTTTAGGGGAACCAGACAAGTAGAGTCTAAAGAGCTCCAGGTGAATTCATTTCCGCTGGTGAGACACATTTCAGAGCATATATTCTGATCTATATACATCATCAGCATCTTCCCTCGTTCCTAGAGGTGGAAGAGAGGCTAGGTTAGTCCCAAGGGTTTAAGCTGTCTTTCCAGTATTAAGTAGGTAAAATTACTTCCCTTCCTAAGCATTAAACTAATTATAATAACTGCTTCTCTTTTTACACAATAAGGTACCATATAGTACATCCACTTTACGTTTCTCCTTCACGGAGGGTGAATTTTGCACATTGCAGCCAGCCATCACCCTTTCACCCCTGGCAGCCAGAGTTCAGTTCACTGTCATGAGATATGAGCGAAGCTACTCAACTCAAACAGAATTTAAATGCACGGGCTTTTTATAGCTGCCAACCCTAGCAACCACAGATCACAAAAGCCAGTAGTGGATATAGCATATGGGTGGTGAATGGAGGGGTGGGGGGGATGGGGGGGAAACAAGAAGGGCGGGAGGAGAGGGCTGCTATAGCAACCCAGGCCATGGGCCCATGGACTCCAGGGACCAAAAGGCTGAAGGGGCTGAGAGATCCCACCCAGCGTGGCTGGGAGAGAACCTCGCTGGGAGAGGTGGCCAGTCCTCAGACTTGTCTCTGCGACTCACTGAGTAACTACGAGGCAGTTATCTAACTTACCGAGGAGCAGAATGAGCAACTGGATGGAGTGGATTACAGATGTCAAGCGTCACTGTTAATAAACATTTGAAGGGGGAGGACCCAGGGCTGGGCCTTCAGTCTCTCAATGGGCTGCTTTTCATCTCCTCACCCAGGAATTAGATGGCGTCTGCGCTGGACCGGGTATTGGAAGTGATAACGTGCTGAGCTAAAGGATATCAGAGAGGACAAAGGAGAGGGGATTCAAAAATGCCAGAATATCTGTGCGTCATGTGGCTGATTTTATGCGTCAGCTTGACTGAACAAGGGGATGACCAGGTAGCTGGTAAAATGTTATTTCTGGGTGGGTCTGTGGGTCTAATTTCTGGAAGAAATTAGGGTTGAATCCGAGACTGATCAAAGAAGTTGTCCTCACCAATGTGAGTGGACACCATCCAATCCGCTGAGGGCCTGAAGAGAACAAAAGGGCAAAAGGAGGGCAAATTTGCTCTTTCTTTGCACTAGGACAGCCACTTTCTTCTGCCCCGGAAAACTGGTGCTCCTGGTTCTTGGGACTTTGAACTCAGAATGAATGGACACCACCGCTTTCCTGGTTTTCCAGTTTGCAGATGGCAGAGGATGAGACTTCTTAGCCTCCATAATTGCATGTTTAATTTCTATGATAAATCTCCCCTTAAATCTCTCTCTGTATCCTGTGGGTTCTCTCTCTCTAGAGAACCCGAATACATGTGTCTACCACTCCAACTCTTGGTGCTTCCTGTATACTTCACGTCCTTTCAACAGCCACAAGCTTTGAGGAAGAAAACCTCTAGCTTCCCTCTTAGCTAAGTGAAGAAGGTAACCAGATTTGCCCTTTTATCTCAGTGTCGCTCCTTGCTTAATTTAACAAGCAGGCTTAAGGACTAACTAAGTATAATCCTCAAGTTCCTCTCTCCCACTGATACTTCCATGGTTACAACTTCCTATCTGCACTTTTAGACACTTTAGGCCAACCTCCAAGGAAGGATAACACCTTAGATTGCAAAGTCATTGACATCCTAAGTATAACTAAAAATCAGAGGCAAGACTTTATGAAGGGGAGGGTTGCTGGGGGTAAGATGATGAAGCTCTAGACTACTTAGAAGAGGCAGAAAGTGTTAATGTGAATCCCAGTCAAATATTTTGTATTTTACAATTTTAAGGTCCATTTGCTCTTGCTAATGAGTTTTCAGTGTCCTTGCCCTTTCGCCAACATTTTAATTCAAACTTTAGATGCCCACACACACACACATTTTTCTCTCTCTCCCTCTCTTTTTCAGTAACATTCTGTTTTATACCTATGCCAAGTTTGGAGAAAAATACTTTTCCCCTCTTGAGTTCATTTTCAGCCTACTGGAAATAGACATTCCATCACTTTCTCTGTGAGCTTTGACACAGGAGATGAGTTCACAGGAGTTCCTTCGCTTCTCTTTGGTTCATACTGACTCTGAGGTACTCTCCTCAATACGTGACTGCTTGGTGACTGAGCCAGCTACTCACAGTCCTAACACACAGGCACCAGGGCCTAGAAACCCTTTATGCAGAAGACATGCTTCAGGCTGGCGATGACTGCGCTGTGTTCTTTTGAATCTTCCCAGCGGGCAGCCCTTCAGCACATAAGTGTGGATTGATTATTTAAAATGGCCAGAATCCATTTAAAATGAAGTCTAGTGTTCATCCAGAATAATACCGATTTTTCTAAATGGGCTTCCCTGGTGGCTCAGATGGTAAAGAATCTGCCTGCAATGTGGGAGACCCAGGTTTGATTCTTGGGTCGGGAAGATCCCCTGGAGAACGGAATGGCAATCCACTCCAGTATCCTTGCCTGGAGAATCCCATAGACAGAGGAGCCTGGCGGGCTACAGTCCATGGGCTCACAAAGAGTTGGACATGGCTGAGTGACTAATACTTTCTAAATTCAACAAGTAAGGTATTAAAATGTGTATTAAGTCTGAGCTGGTAATAACATCACCCCAGTGCCTTTTGGTTCTTTAGCAAAGTTTTCTCACACAGAGGTACTGGCCTCACCTTGATGGAGGTGAGGGAGAACCATGATGCAGATGCTGGCATCTGTGCCCGTCCAGCCTCCTGTCCGTGTTCTTAATATCGGGTCTCTGGACAGAGCCTGCAGTGGGCACAGCTGAAGTGAATGCTGCCTCTGGAGGGCCTCACTTGACTATTGAGATCCGTCAGCACTTTCCAACAACCTTTCCATAGCCTTGTTTCCCTCTGAGTCCTGCCTCGAGAATCAAATCATGACTTTCTATTGTGGATTCAAAGATTCTTTATTCATCTTCAGTCCACAGCTCCCTGTTTTAGGAAAGCAGGTTAACTGGTCATTTCCAGTCCCATAATTCACTTTTCCTTTCTATGATCTTCTAAACTTGCAGGCACAGTAGAATTATGTAACCTGTGGGCATGCTCAGTCGCTCAGTCGTGTCTGACTCTGCGACCCTATGGACTGTAGTCCATGTACCAGGCTCCTCCATGCATGGGATTTGCCAGGCAACAATACTGAAGTGGGTTGCCTTTTCCTTCGCCAGGGGATCTTTCTGACCTAGGGATCAAATCCGCACTTCCTGAGTCTCCTGCATTGACAGACAGATTCTTTGCCACTGAGCCATCTGGGAAGATGTAGAATCACTTGGGAGAACTTTAAAAACAAAACATCCAGGCCCTCCTACCACAATCCCAGATTAATTCAATCATGCCAAGGTGAGCCCTGACATATATATATATTTTTTGTTCCCTATGTTATTCTAATATTCTTCCAAGAACAAAGCAGCATAAAAAGAAAGCTCCCTGCTGGTCCTCAGATCCTTGTCTCAGCCCCACAAGATCTCCCTGGGGACATAAGCATTGTAAATTATTACTTACTACTAATGAAATATTATTGACATAACTATTCTTTTGTTTTTGTCCTGCTGTTTACTCTTTGAGGTTGGCTTGCAGATATTATTTTTCTTCCATAATTTTTTAAAACTATAATCGGAAAGCCAAGAACTGGTTTGATGTACACAGCTTCACATACATCCTTAATTTTGAATTGTTTAACCACTTCAAGGTGGCACAAGTGGTAAAGAACTCACTCATCAATGCAGGAGATATGAGATGTGGGTTCGATCCTTGGGTCGGGAAGATCCCCTGGAGGAGGGCGTGGCAACCCATTCCAGTATTCTTGCCTGGAGAACCCCATGGATAGAGGAGCCTGGTGGGCTACAGTCCATAGGGTTGCAAAGAGTTGGACATGACTGAAGTGACTTGGCGTGCACGCACACACACAGACACACACTCCAGTAATGTGCCTGCCTTTCCAGTTTTATCATTCCACATATACATAAAACTGGTTATCTTGCCTAAGTTGCTGGTAGAAGTCAACACATTACATAGGTCACGTTATATATGTGAATCTGATATTTTCTGCACCAAACTTTGTTTTCAGTCTCTGCCCGCAAGTACTTCTGCTCTCTCACTGCTTCCCAAATTGCGGTCTCAGCTAGCTTCCCCCCAGCAAAGGCAAGCAAACTGGAAGTGAAGCAACAACCACTGCCCATTCTTGAATGAAGAGAAGCATCATTTAAGGAACACCCAGGAAACTGTCTGACTGATCAACAAGTAATTCTCCTGTGCTTCCTATATGGACACTTCCTTTCTAGGCCTGCAGTAGGTTTCAAAGCACTTTTTAACACCTTCCTTCATTTGAGCCTCACAACACCTCGGGTTAACTTGGTAAAGCATGTACTATCCTCATACTACAAATGAGAAAACCAAACCAAAATTAAAACTCTGGCCTCCCTGACTTGCTTCCAGGACCTCATTCATTAGCATAATCCTTATTCTTACAAACACTTTAGAAACGCTATATACAAAATGTTTCTTATGACACAAAATTTACAGGAAAAAGTAACCACTGAATGACCCCAGCACCCTAGACCAATCATTATTTTGTTTTCTTATGCTTAAAAATGCAAACACATACTGTGTCTTTAAAATGAATTCTTATAGTTTTGCTAGAATTTTGTCAGTCTGTGTGTGGCTTTGGAATAATCATACTATGGTTAGAATGAGACACTTTAATCTGTTAATAATACTTACCTCTCCAAGGTGTTCATTCTGTGTGCATCACTCAATAGGGCAGGATTTGGGGAGAAACCAGGCAAGAAAACCAGTCCTAGTCAGTAAAACCTTAAATTCTATGATTGTAGAGTTGGAATTCAATTATTGTAGAGTTATATTACCACCTTGTTCAATCCATCCATTAGAATTAGGATATGTAATCTACACAATCGAAGTGGCTTGCATTGTACCAAGTAGGTAGAGAATGTTAATCTCAACCAGAATCCCTACTCTTTGGAGCTTCCTGGGTGGCTCAGTGGTAAAGAATCTGCCTACCAATGCAGGAGATGTGAAGTTCCCCTGGAAAAGGGAATGGCAGCCCACTCCATTATCCTTGCCTGGAGAATTCCATGGACAGAGAAGCCTGGAGGGCTACAGTTCATGGGGTCGCGTAGAGTCGGACACAATTGAGCGACTAAATAACAACAGGTGGTCTTCCCACTGCACAGTCATATTAATCCATCAAGGATCCATGTTCTTGAGAGCATGTGGCACCAGAAGGGACACACAAGACGTGGCCCTAGTTCTTAGGTAGCTTCATTTTTAGATCAGCTGCAGGATTTTTCAGTGAATGCTGGCTTTGCTAATAGCAGACACAAAGCCACAGAGCCCAAAGAGGTTTTATCAGATATTTTATTTGAAATGTAACCTGGCAATTTTACGGACATTGCAGGACGGTGCCTTTGAGTCCTCTCTGATTTGACTGTATCTCTCTGCATTCTTTAGTGGGGGTTGGTCTTAAGGGGCGGAGTAATTTTTTGTTTTCAAGAGGCAATGTGTGTAGAGATGGAATTACGGCCTGAGTCATCTATTTGAAAAGGAAGTGGAGCCTGGCTGGGAAGGCAGAATAACACCCCAGAAAGTAACAAATTACTTCTTTTGCAAGATACAGCAACAGCATCCTCCAGGTCCTTTCTGTACTGGCCATGAGCTCTGGTCTGCAATGGGCTGCCAGAGCAGAAGTCTCTCAAGCAAGCCTGACACAGGGGAAGCAGAGTCTTTCCTCTCCACGCAGTACTAGAAACGCCCCACCGTCTGCCCGTTCCCAAGAGTCTACCAGCCCCAGATCCGGCGGAGGGACCTAGGACCCTTCCTCCCGCCAAGGCTGACTGAGCCAAGGTGAGCACCCGACCCAAGGGCAGCGAGTCCAAGGGCGGGCTGGAGACTTCTGTGGCCTGGTATAGAAAGAGGAAGGGAAGCCCCGGGGCAGTGGCAAAGAATCCGCCTGCCGATGCAGGAGATGGGGGTCGATCCCTGGGGTTGAGAAGATCACTGGAGTAGGAAATGGCAACCCACTCCAATATTCTTGCCTGGAGAACCCCATGGACAGAGGAGCCTGGTGGGTACAGTCCGTGGGGTTGCAAAGAGTCGGACGCAGCTGAGTGCGGGCACACACACATAGCAAGAGAAGGGCCAGATTCCACACCTTAGAATCTGGACCAGCTGGTGTCACGGCACACACAAACTTAAGGGAGCCAGGAGATACAGAATAGGTAAAAGAACAGGCTAACTGGAAGCAATAGATGGGAGACAGGAGCTAAGTCATCAAGTGGCCACGCGCTTCTGCAGCACGGCCTCAGTTCCCTCTCTAGTTGGCCTGCACCTTTCCTGACTGCTGCCGATCTGACACCTATGTGTGCCAAGCTCCATGCCAAGTACTTTCACAGTTTCCCCTTAAACCCTGACACGTCCAAGACCTAGAATCATTCTATGTTACAGATAGGAAAACTAGACTCACGATGATTAAGTTGTTACGTCACTTCTTACGACGTCAGGACTCGCTAGGTCTGGGCCAAACCCATCCCTACACCACTAAGCTGCACTAACCCACAAAACATGGCTTTGTGAGGCCCGAGCACTCCCTGTCCCCATCTCCCGCCCATGTGCCCCAACTGGAGGATCCTCTGCTTATAAGAGTCTGACTCTTCCCAAGTCAAAGAATGTCCTCTGTGTAAAACCCTGTGAGAAGACTGCTTCCTTTGTAGGGTGAAGAGGGCAGGGTCAAAGGTTTCCACCAAGAGCAGAGAACACGGCGCTGACGGTAACAGAGTTCCTGGTCTGTGAGAGCATTCTGGGAGAGTCTTACTTTTCCTCCCAGCTTCTCAGTGGTCCTCAGGCAGCTGAGGAGGACGCTTTATATTGTCTAAGAAGCTACAGTGTGGGATGTAGCTGGGGGTGGGGGACAGGGAGACAGTGTGTTCTGCTCCTCCTCCAGAGGACATGTAAGCGGAGTTCTCCATCCCATTTGGAATGAACAAATAAAGGGACTCGGGTTCTCTCTTATCAACCAGACTTTCTAAGACTGAGACAGTAAACATTTATTACTCCCGGGTAAGCTCTAGAGTCTGGTTCTGTCTGAGATAGCCATGGATAACCCAAATATTAAAAAATGCTCCACAAAGAAGCCCAGCGGAGTCCCCCCAGCGGGAAGTCTGCAGGCTGTTATGAATGCTGAGGGAAGTTCTGTAAAGCACTGCTAGGAAGCTATGTAAAGCAGCCAGAACCCGGCCAGGGTGTTCTAGTAACAAACACCCAGCATGAAAGATCAGAGTCATCTTCTTTCACTTTCCAGACGGTCAACTCCATTTAGGTTCACATCAGCGGCGGAACCAGAGGTTCGTCTTACGGTGATAACGAGAAATCTAGTAAGGAAGCAAAGCGTGAATCTGGTTACAGTCAACAGCCGGATCTACTCCGCGAAGATGGTGCCTGTTGATGTGCGACAGTACACACTTCCTGGCCAGAGGGCCGACTGATGGAGCGCAGGTTTCCCAGGCTTCCTCCTTCCTACTGAGTCCAGTCAGGACGACCAATCCTCAGATACCGTTAAGGGTATGATTTGTCTCAGAAGCCCCTGCTGAGCCAAGTTTCTCTACACACTGGAACCTCTCTGTTGGACTTATCTTTCCAAATGGTCTTTTTTCCCCCACTTATCCACTTTTGCATCTCAAGCAAACAAATTCTAATTTAGACCCGGCCTGGGTTTCTATGTGGTGAGAAGACTGTGGGAGGGAAAGGAGACCAGAAGGTACAGAGGCTGCACCCCTGGTCCGTTTGACAGTTGACAACTGGATAACCTCCACTTCTATCTTTCTGGCTTGACCCTGCCATTCCCTTTCACTCAGCTTCATGGCTCTTACCTCGTGGGTACGTGAACTCTTCACTTCTTGCCAAACTGTGGGTCCCGGTTGGCTAGAGTTCCTTGCAACAGGGACTGTGGGACCTCTCTGAAGCATTTCAATCCCCAGGTCTCTTTCATTAATAAGCTGTGTCCTCAGGAAACCTTCGAGTAAAAGAGGCTTCTCCAGGTCGTTTCATCCATCACCACATCTAGTGCAGGGAGGGGTGCCTTCTCTGGCAAACCCTGGAGAATGTGCAAGTCCGTTTCTTCAGAAGGGAGCTCCCCACAGGGGGACAGCACTGTGACTCTTCTTCCTTTTCGTTAGGGACATGCAAACCAGAGCTGGACCTCAGTCTCGAGTTCCTGGCAGGGAGGTGGTTACCTGTGAAGCTGGAACTCGGGTTCTGAGATCCCCAGGACTCCCCAGTTTCCACGGTAGTGGATCCAGATCCTAGCTAGAAAACTCTTCAATCCAGTATGTCAAGGTTCTGTTCATCATCTCTTGGTGTGCTCCATACCCTTGCCTTCAGACTGTAAGTTATGACAGGGGACTAAGTCTCACACACATCTCTTAGGGCTCCTGTGATGCCTGGTGTTGTGAATGTCACAGAGCAGATATTTTATACATGTGATTATCCAGAGAGCAGCATGTTCAGACAGCACCCTCCTGGAAGTGAAGCTGGCTGGGCTGACACTTTTTCCTAGTGCAGTCACACTTAACTAGGCAGGGTGAAGTGTGCGCTGGGTGACGACGGGGAAAACGGGTCCTTCCCTTATCATTTTGTCAAGTGTCTTGCCTAACTGCTCGCAGACCTCATCCCAGTCACCATAGGGAGGTTCCAGGGAAACAGGAGAGCGCCAGAGGTACAAACAACTTTTCTGCCCAGGACTTGGGGCTTCTGCGCTCTCATCTTCTATGCCAGTTTCCAACCGGGTCAACAACAAATCAGACTGATTTCAGTCAAGTTTCAGCAAGAACTTCTCTGCCTTGATTTTGCTGTCTTATTTTGCTTTCCTTGGATAACAACCAGAGATAGAGATAGGGTTTTGGCAGGAGAAGGAATGTACCACAATATATATATTTTTTAATCCTAAAGGTTCACTTTTTCCCCTTCACCAGCCTCACATTGCAGATGAAAATGTGAGATCTGTAAAGGGGAAGTGGCCCGACTGCAAAGTCACTTAGGAATGGGACCAGGCTCAGATGCTGCCTGGTGACTGACTGACCCTTTCAAAGGTACACATGGTGGCAAATTTCCCCAGAAGCAACACCGGCAGGAAGAGGTTGCCCTCACCCCGTCTGGCACTTAGCTCTCAGGAGTCTATGAAGCCCCTCAATCTGTCCATCACCAGGAGGGGTTGAGCAGGCAATGCCAGCTCAAGAAAGCTGCATTGTAACTGTCATCTCACTACTGAGGAAGCAAAAGCTGAGAGGCCATGGGCACTGTCCAGGACGCTGAAATGCTTCTAGAAGGTGCTGTAGCCTTTTCCGTTGATGATTGTCAAAATATCAGACACCAGGAATGGAAAAGCCAGCCTACTGGCTTGGAAACGATAAGGAAGAATATGACATATAAGTGGCTCTCAGGAACATGGTTCAGGCACAAACTCTAGGCTGTTCTATCATTTCTCTGGGATCTCTAGCTTTTAAAGCTGGGGCTGCATATCCTGCCTCCAAGTTCTTAACCAGGACCTTGGCAAAGCTTTCTAGTAGCTTAAATGGCAGTAAAAGCCTGGATGCTTCAAATTAAGCTGATGAAAGAATTGTTCTCCTTAAGAAGCTTTTAACATCAAGATTTTTGCTCACTCAATATTAAACAAAATATATTAGAAGGATTACTCTGGGAGACCTAGGAAGGCAGTCTTGAGTCGTCATTTTGGGCAGGGCAGGACACTGAAGCTCTGCTAGGGGAGCAGGAGCAGAGGGGAGGGCTTGGGCACTGGCTTCCAGCAGCCATCACACGACCAAGGAAGTGAGGAAGGTTCGGGCAAACATTCTCTGCCTCACGGTGGGCTTCAGTGCTTGGAGGCTCTTCCATACACCTGACTCTACATAGAGCTCAACCACTCTCAACTTACTAACCTATGATGGATCATCAGAGGCTGAACCTTGCTTTCCAACCTCTGCGACATTCTTCTAACTTCTGCTTCGGTCATATTTTTGAAAAGATGGGGAAGCTGGGCTTTCTTCCAGGTCTTCCTGGATTTCGCAACGTGGTGCTCTTCCGAAGTTCCGAAACTCAAGCACGGTTCTAGTCAAGTGTTCAGGACCCCACATTCCTCGACGTGCCAAGCAGTCCTTACCGCGGGGTGAGGGGAGGCAGGGCTTTCCTCTTGCCCCTACCCTGCAGATAACCCTGAAAGGAGACAGCTTTACAAAACCGCGCCCCCACTGCCTTCCCCATACCACTGATTGGCCTCCAGACCTTCGGGGTTGACGCCCAGGGCCGAGGCTTCCAGCCCGGGTAGGAGGGGCCCTGGGGGGTCTGGCGGCGGTCCAGAGGGGTCCCGGTCCCCGCCGCAGCCGCCCCCGTGGCCCGCGCGCAGGTGGTCCTTGAGCGTCTGCTTGTAGCGGAAGCTGCGGCCGCATTGGGCGCAGGGGTAGGGCCGCTCGCCCGTGTGGATGCGCTGGTGTTTCATCAGGTGGTGCTTGCGGATGAAGCTCTTGCCGCAGTGCGTGCAGCTGAAGGGCCGCTCGCCCGTGTGCAGCCGCCGGTGGTTAAGCAGGTGCTCCTTGCGCATGAAGCTCTTGCTGCAGTCGGTGCAGGGATAGGGCCGCTCGCCCGTGTGGATCATCTGGTGGCGGATAAGGGCCGAGTGGCCGTTGAAGTCAATGCCGCACTGCGGGCAGGAGAAGGGCCGCTCCTGCGCGTGGCCGCGCTGGTGCAGCAGCAGGCTGATCTTCAGGCTGAAGCTTCGGCCGCACTGCGCGCAGCGGAAGGGCCGCTCGCTGGCGTGGGCTCGCCGGTGGCTGGCCAGGCGCGCCTGGTCAGCGAAGCGCTTGGGGCAGTCGGGGCAGGGGAAGGGGCGCTCGGCGCTGTTGTGGACCCGAAGGTGGTAGGTGAGTCGGGACGGGTGCGTGAAGGTCCTGGCGCAGTGCGGGCAGGTGGGGGGTGTCTCGCGGGCGGGGGCTGGGGGGCCGCCGTCGGCCAGCGGGGGCAGGTGCTTGGGGCACTGGGTGCAGGGGGCGTTGTGCTCGCCCAGGGGGCCGCACTGGTGGGTCAGCAGGAGGTCCTGGCTGAGGCTCTTGCCGCAGTGGTGGCAGGAGAACACTGGCTCCCCGGCCGGGGGTGGCAGCGGGTAGGTGCCCAGCTGCGTGAAGGTCACTTGTCCCTCCGAGGCCTCGGCCAGGTCGGCGGCTGGACGACCAAACGGTGCCAGGGGCGCGGACTGCGGGCTCTTGAAGGTCACGTCCGGGAACGGTTCCTTAGCTGCGGCTGCTGGTGAAGTGAAGGCGACCGGCACCTCGGGGCACAGGGAGGCTCTGGCGAGGCCTTCGGCCTTGATGACCAGCTCTTCGTCTGCAAGAAAGAGCTCAGGGTCACACCCGGCCACCCCCCAGGCTCCCTGCAGCTCTCCCGGGTCCCTGCCCGGCGCAAAGCAGGAAGTCAGCAGAGTGCTGAGACAACCACCAGGGTGTCTGCAGGGCTCGCGGTCCATCACCAGAGAGTTCACTACCGAGCCTCTGCGGTGCTTCCGTTTGGACAAGAAGGGCCCTGGCATCTGTCTTTCCAGTGACTTTCACTGTTTCATTACTGGCGCACACACTCTGAGGTGTTCTCTGTTGCCTTTTGTGAACAGGCCTAAAATCGTCTATTTATCTAATCCTGTTCCTCCTTACTCTGTCAGATAAACCCCTCAACATAGTTCTCTGTCCCTTTATCTTTCAGGAAATACAGCACGAATTTCTGCTCCTGTATCTTCGCTCACCCTGCCCTCCCTTTTGTAGAGTGCACCCGCCCTTGCCAGCTTCCTAAGTCACACCCAAGCACTGGTACTGGTTTTGTAAGGCCAGTTCCAGCTTCATGTCCTTCTCAGGCTCTATCTAAATGCCTAGAGGATAACTGATGGAATGTCCTCCAGACTCCTTACTTTTTGTGTATAAGTTAAGTCATCCATCCCACTCACCCTTGACGTTTAATAATAGGCATGCCTAGTACTGAAATGTGTCCCTCCAACAAAACTTCTGGAAGAGCAGAAACTCTTTTTCTCTTTTGATTTTCCAGGGTCTAAGCACAGAGCACCAAAGATAAATAGGTTGCATTCAGTTGCATGAACCATTGTGTCTCCTCTGACCTTGAGATTCTCTTCTGTTCAGATGGCAAAATACAGATGGCGCCAAGTGTCTTAGAAGACAGGTGTTTTCTCCTGTCCTGGTTTTGTCCTTAGGGAGAGCTCCTCACTAAGACCCTCATTTGTGCCTTGGCTTGTCTCCCCTACCCCCATCCAGCTTCGGCCCTTTCTACGCGATCCTCCAATGTTCTTCTGCCCTTCTCTCCCCTCATACTTTTCATCCGTGTGCACTTCTTTTCCTTCCTCTGACAGTTCTAATTTGTCTTCACATTTAAGAGTGTGTTTTCTCACTTAAAATTTATCTTAGTTGGATTTCAGTTTCATTTCTTACTTGAACAAGCCTCCCCCCGCCCACTTTTCTTATTCCTTACCCACTTCCTTGCCTCCACAACCCCACTTCCTCTGCAGCTTCTACTCAGTGGTCTGACATACTCGGAGCCTGGGCGGCTTGGTACTCACCAGCATAGGTGCCTTTGCACATGTCACTCTCCTTGGGCTCCTGCGGGGCACCAACCTGGGTCTCTTCCTCTTGTTTAATCCAAGACAGAATATCTGATGTCGAAATGCCAGGCTCTGTTTGTGGGGGGTAGGGGGTGTGGGGGGAAGAGAAACGTCTTCAGGGCTTGACTCAGAAAGTGGAAATAATCATGCTGGTGTGCTGAATACTACATTTTGCCCCAATATTTATCTCTAATTAACTATAACAACAAAAAATCAGCCTTAAAAAAACAAAAACACATATAACATCCAGAGAGCCAATTCAAAAGGAAACCAAATGTATGAATCTTTCCATGATAGACTCACCTTGATTCACTATTTTTGGTGGTGAAAAGTGAAAGTGATAGTCGCTCAGTCGTGTCTGACTCTGCGACCCCATGGACTGTGACCTGCCAGGCTCCTCTGTCCATGGGATTCTCCAGGCAGGAATACTGGAGTGGGTTGCCATGCCCTTCTCCATGGGACCTTCCCGACCCTTCAAAACAAATAAAAGTTTTATTTTGGAGATGATATCCTGAAATCACCTAGAAGCATGAGTACCTTTCATTTCATCAGCACACTTACTTTCAGAGTGTTTTCACATTTTTCTCTCACAGCATTTTTATGAGATAAGGAAGCAGGGGATCTCCTCTCCATTTAAGTTAGAGGGGGCCCACAGAGGTTAAGTAAATTTCCAGTAAGGAAACATTTACAGTGAAACACCAGATTATCAAAGGTTTACTTTAAAATACAGAAAAAAACAACAAACAAACAAACAAGACTGACCAAAAACTTTTTAAGAATGTTAATTTTAAAACAAATATATTATCAGAATTACAAAATCAGGTTTAAGCACACATCTGATTGCTCAGAAACACTTTTCCGGTTCCCAATTCCATGTTCTTTTCAAGACAGCATATTACTTTTGCTTATTAATGACACAGGTTTTTGTTTCCTAAACCCTGAGAGTAGGGAGAATAGTATTTGCAAGTTCCTCAGGCCTTGGGGATTCTTTTGGAAAATAAAAAAGAACAGCCTCTAAAGATTTTGCACATAACATGCCTCATTTGATCAGTACAGAAACAGCTGTGCTTGCTATTCCAGCCAAGGTCTATATAGCCTTTTTTGGCCTAAAAGAACAAGCTGGCACATTGACAGGGTCCAGAGAGTAAATTCAAGCTCTCTATATTATTTACCAAAAAAGCCTTGTATGCAGGTTATGGTTTTATTCCTAGTGAATGAACAGAACTCACTGTTATTGCTCAATGCCTTTTAAATCAGTTAGAGACTGCTTGGATCTAAAGGTATACACAAAGCAGAAATAAGAGGTTGGACAAGGCCCAACAGACTGTCAGGTTATGCAGACAGACAGGAGAATACAGGGTTCTATACACATTGTGGGCTGCCTTTCCTACTTTGAGCTACAAGGCTGAAGTGTACTAACTACAGTCCAACCTTATCTTTTCTTCCTCCAAGATTTTATAAATATTATACATATGTTTATACATATTATAAACATATGTATATATGTTAACTGTATTATAACATATGTATATAATATATATGTTAACTGCTTCATTCATCAGTCTTCTAAATAATGAGTTAGTGCTCTAGAACCTCCAAATGTGATTCAAGTGGTTCTGACTACTTTTTCTCTAGTTTATCATTATGAACTCACAGAATGTTATATATTTGGTGAGTTTCAATCCATTGTAATCATTATTCTTTTCTGAAGCCATTTTTAAAATTGAGTATGATTAATTTACAATGTTGTGTTAGTTTCAGGTATACAGCAAAGTGATTCAGTTCTACATATATATATAATATATATATTTTTTGTCAGATTCTTTTCCATTATTGGTTAATACAAGATGCTGAATATAGTTCCCTGCATTATACAGTAGGTCCTTGTTGTTTATTTTATATAAAGTAATGTGTATATCGGAGAAGGCAATGGCACCCCACTCCAGTGTTCTTGCCTGGAGAATCCCAGGGACGGGGGAGCCTGGTGGGCTGCCGTCTATGGGGTCACACAGAATTGGACACGACTGAAGTGACTTAGCAGCAGCAGCAGTGTGTATATGTTAATCCCAAACTTCTGATTTATTTCCTTCTCCCTAACCCCCACTAATTCCTTTGGTAACCTTAAATTTGTTTTCTGTGTCTGTGAATCTGTTTCCGTTCCAGAAGTAAGTTCAAGTCATTATCCTTTTCGATGCTCAAATTGTCCCTTTTTGGCTAGGGGGAGCCCCTTCAGATCAGTTCTATGTCTTTTCACATCATCAAATATCTAGTTTCCTCCATTTCTGGTATAACAAACTAGACCAGATTCATCTTGTATGTTTTCCACTCCAACTACACAATCAATAATCTGAGAAATGGAATTTAGAGACCATAATCTGGATGATAAGGATGCTAACTGTTAATAGGTTGTCACTGCTTCTAGGTCTTTTCAATAGGCAGAGCTATAAAATACCATTTAGAAAAACAAAATATAATGAATGTATATTAATATTTATGAAACTGCTTTAATACTTGTATCTGTTCTCTCTTATCCTGAGAATCTTGGTTCCCAATAACACTGCATAATGTTTGCTTTATCTGAAGGTACATTTCAAAACTATACCAGTATTATTAACAAAAATATGGACTCAACTTAAGATTTTTTTTGGTATACAGTTTATTTTTTTCAGCATGTGTTTGATTTTGTATCTTATTTTTTTATGTAAAATATTTACAAGGCTCCAAAATCAAAAGTATAAAATACATTCAAGGAGATCTAGCTTCCGTCTCTAGTCTCTTTCCTTGTGTAGGTAGCCATCCTCCTTGGCTTTCGTTTTAATCTTCCATACATCTTCATTTTTTCCCTCTTTAAGAGGCATACTACACCAACTGTCCTGGACCTTATTTTTTCCTTCACAATATATTCTGGGATGTGTGTCTGCAGCATTATACAGAGACCCTCCTCCTTCCTTTCTGTAGCTATACCATTGTGCATTCAGCGTCTCCCGCTGATGGGCATGTGGTTTCTTCCCAGTCGTTTGTTACAGTATTAGTCAGCAGCCAACCATAAAAGCTGAGGAGGACTGAAACACCAAGGCGGTTCTCCAGAAACGGGAGTGGCTATTGTTCCCGTCACTGGTTCAGCATGCCTTCACTGAACCTGGGGAACCCCGGGAAGGAAACCCAGGGTCTTCTTGAATAGTGATGCTAAAGTAAGTTCCTCCCGTCACTTAACTAACTAGATTAGGACAACAAAGTAAATATTTATTTTATTAAATAACTGGGTCTTAGCACTGCTGTCACTGAGTGCATGGAATATGGTTGTGCCTGCTACACTCGGTGGGAGTGCAGGGCTGAGCACCTTTCGGAAGTGAGATGAAAGCAGCAGGAGATGGGAGTGGTCAGGGGGCCTCATGCGTCACCTGCCTGGTGACAGAAGGGCGACTGCTGGCCCAGTCACAGGAGGACCTGGAGCACATCCTCACAGGCCTGGGGGACCCTAACAGTGGACACTTAAAGAGACACAGAATAAAAGTGAAATCACAGGTTCATGCAAGCATCAGGCTTTGGGGAAAGCTAGAGAAGAGAGAAACGGAAAATACTGATCAGGTAAGAGGAAATCAAGAAATGCTGAGGTTTTAGGTTCGAGAGGTGGTTAAAATAGAAAAGCAGATGGCAAGAAAATATAAAATTTTAATGTCTACGCTGGTTGAATGTTATCATGTGTGCTTTAAGCAGGTAGGGCCCAAGCTGTCTGAGAAGGAGCTGGAGCCTTGAGGTTCTGGGATGTGTACAAATGTATTATGAACTGAGTGAGTTAGAACTGATGCTGAGATATGAATTCTTAAGCAGACAATGAAAATGCCTGGTACATGAAACTACCATTGGTAAAGATACAAAACTCTTTTTGCAACTTTTGTGAAGCAGATATGGAACTGCAGGTGTAACACAGCGGGTGATTATGTTGTGTATTTGTGTACTAAGCTAAGTTTTATTTCCAGGATAATTCTTGTCTGCATGTAGGCTAAACAAAAATAAAGAGTTTACCATATTGGGATGTCTTAGTCACTGATTTTGTTTAGGAAAAGATGGTCTTGCTGGACAAGAGTGACCAGTGACAAAGGAGATAAGGGCGATGGACCCTAACCAATGATGAGCAAAGAAGTCTCCTCAGGACTGCAGGTTTGGGAATGAATTTACTTTACTTTTCTAGAATGTAGGCTCAGGTCCATGGCTTCCAAACTAGAAGAAGGGCTAGATAATGGGCTTTTGGTTGTTATTCTGTTGGAACTTCTTAGTTAAGGCTTTTCTCCAAAGAATTCTAAAATACTGGAGTTCAATATTACAACTATCAGTGACCAAATAATGGCCACACACACACACACACACAGAGCTGGTCTGCATTTTGGCCCTAGTAACAAAGAATTTCAGAAAATCTCAGGTTTATAGTTTTCTGCATTCTCTCATTCATTACTATTTTCTACTAATTGAAACAATTTTATCTAAGATATGAGGCACCAGTGACTGCTCCCTGGAAGGAATAATAATTTCTTCATCAGATTCAGATAATGGTGACTAAGACAGAATATAAAATGAATTCCAAGATATTTGGACATAAAAAGGAGGGGGTGCCACAAGGTATCCTTACTATCCCCAAATCTATTCTACCTGTATGTATTTTTACTTAATTACAATGCACAGTTCTTCCTAAAGCTCTAAAATGGAGTAAGATAATAAATATGGGCTTTATAAGAAATAAGGATAAAATCCAAACATATTTTAGAAAATTGTTTCTAAAAATACATCAATATTTTAATATGAACATACTGGTCTACTAACAAATTACAAAGTGTGTTAAAGTTAATTTTGAAGGGCCTCCCTGGTGGATCAGTAGTAAAGAATCCAGCTACCAATGAAGGAGAAATAGGTTCAATCCTTGATCTGGGAAGATCCCACATGCCGAGGAGCAACTAATCCTCTGTGCCGCAACTACTGGTCCTGTGCTCTAGAGCCCAGGAGCCACCATGACTGAAGGCCAAGTGCCCTAGAGCCTGCGCTCTGCAACAAGAGAAGCCATGGCAACAAGAAACCCTCGAACCACAGCTAGAGAGCAGCCCTCGGTGGCGGCAACTAGAGAAGAGCCGGCACAGCAACAAAGACCCAGCACCGCCAAAAATATATAGATAAATAAAATTAAAAAAAAATTTTTTTAACTTTAAAAAGATGATGATGTTAAAGAAGAGGACAGCTGCTTGCTCAATAATGAGAAGTTTTTCTTCTTTTCTTTTCCTATTAGAACAAGATGGGGAAATGATATAAACAGAGTGAAGAATAATCAATGAAAAAAATATTTGATTAGTCCCGTTTCTGAAGTGGCCCAGCATTAGTATCCACCTGGCATCCACGCGGACAGTCTGTTAGGCACCTTGATGACCAAACAGTTAACACTATTCTCCACTGAAAGGAATCAGGATGTTTTTAATGTGTTAGGAGAAGGAAAATCTAAAGTGCCCCCATGTCAACACAGCAGGCCTGAGACTGCCTGTCCTTGGAAGGCCTGCTCCCAAGGTTGGCCCCTGGCTGGTAAGTAGTTCCCTGTGCTGATCTCAAGCTCTCCTCAACGTTAAGAGTGCCTCGCTGGGTCTCAGCTGTTTCTACATTGTGGTTCATGCTGAAGATCCACTCCCCTTCTGGGAGTCTGGAATCTTGGTACATGCCAGACAGAGGGGGCCTATGGGACCAGCCTTGGGTGCTGAGTCTCTGGAGAGCCTCTCTGGGAGATGATACTCCATGTGTGTTGCCACAACTTGCTGTTGGAGAAATTAAGGTGTGGTCTATGAAGCTCTACTGAAAGGGGACCCTGAAGCTGGCCCCCAGTTCCCTCCAGGCTGCATCCTGAGCACCTTTGATCTTTGCTGATTTTGCTTTGTGTCCTTTCGCTGTAATAAATCTCAGCCCTAAGTATGGCTATATGCTGGGGCCTCTGTTCTCCCAGCAAATTACTTGAGTGTATAAGTCTTGGAAACCCCAACAGAGTCAGGAACTTTTTTTTTTTATGGAAGCAAGTACTGGCCGGCCAGGGTGCTCTAGGTGCCGCGCGGAGACCCTCTGCACCCGTGCGAACATGGCGCTGTGCGCGGTGCGGAGCGTGCGGGCCGCAATCGGCAGCCTGCGCGCCATCTCGGCACCCAGTGCGCCCTGCTTGCCACAGCCCTGGGGACTGCAAGCGGGTACCATCCGGGTGCTGCGCACTGGCCCTGCTCTGCTATCGGTGCGGAAATTCACAGAAAAACGCGAATGGTTAACGACAGAAAATGGTGTTGGAACAGTGGGAATCAGCAATTTTGCACAGGAAGCTTTGGGAGATGTTGTTTACTGTAGTCTGCCTGAAGTTGGGACAAAGTTGAACAAACAAGAGGAGTTTGGTGCTTTGGAAAGTGTGAAAGCTGCTAGTGAACTCTATTCTTTTCTATCAGGAGAAGTAACTGAAATTAATAAAGCTCTAGCAGAAAATCCAGGACTTGTCAACAAGTCTTGTTATGAAGATGGCTGATCAAGATGACATTCAGTAACCCTTCAGAACTAGATGAATTAATGAATGAAGAAGCATATGAGAAATACATAAAATCTATTGAGGAGTGAAAATGGAACCCCTAAATAAACTACTTTGAAACAACTTAATCTAGCATAGTTGTCTTAAATTAGTAGTGGATATTTAAAAAGCAACTTATAGCAAAAGAAACTACTTATAATAATGTTTCCTGAAGAAAATACCCCTTAACTTTCTAATGACTTCAGATAAACACTGTGCATCTTTTCCACAGCATCCTGTGATTTTTAGGCTAGGCTCCAGTTATAATAGTCAGAATTCCTGAAATTATCTCTGGTAAAACTAATTACAAAAATTATGTAATTCAAGGATAACATGGTTATCTTAAACCTTGTATGACACTGTAACTTGCTTACAGCTATCCTTGGATTTGGGTCAAAATTATCTTCCCACTAGAAATAACTGCCAGTGGAGAAAAATTTGTTAGTTGTATAATGTCCAGTGAAGAATATTACTATCTTAATTTTGCAATATACTGTGTTTGCTGGTGCTATTTTTATACAGTGAAGTAACAGCCTTGCAGGAGAATAAACAATTTAATAATAAAATATTCAACTTCTTAATCATGAAAAAAAAAAGAAAACAAGTACTGAGGCAGTACTGAAAGGACACAGGAGGTGGTTTAAAACTCAGTTGTTGACAATTTGAGCAACTGAAAGAAAGCAATTGAATTAAATGAATAAAAAGTCATGAAAATGTAATTAAACCTAAAAGGGGGAAAATATTAAGGGTTCTAAAGGTTAGACATGTATGATTTTTTTTAAATGCTATGTATTGATCACTCTAAATTCTATGACTCCTATCTTTAAGTTCAGGTATATAACTAGGCTGGTAATTACTAATGCAAACTAAAATTCTAAAGAATAAAACCAGAGTATTAAATAAATTCAATGCTTACACTGTTAATTTTAAGTAAAAATATATTAAAGCATAAAAGGTGACTACCCACAAATGGAGTCTTGAAAACCAAGGTAAAAATAAATTGACAAAACGCCAGCTAAATGAAACTTTCAAGTATGATCACAAAACCAAATTACTTACACCATTTCCATTCATCCACAAACAATAAAATGACATACTCATTTTCTCTCACTGAGGCCTATGTCAGGTAACTAATTAAGTTGACTAAGGAGCCACTTCCAATAATGAATTTTTCTGCAATCAAATAACCCATCTTTACTTGTGATGTGATTTTAGACTCATTATTTATATCCAAGGTATAGAGATTAATAAAATTCAACCTGTTACACTGCCTAAATATAATCACCTACACATTCTTAAAAACAATGTGTGGCAGACATACATTCCTCAAAATTCAGAGAAAGTTCACTTGAGATTTGAGCATTTCATTGTATATAAAAAGTGTATCACAAAATATATAAACAAATATTGAACTCTAGGTTAATTATATCCATGCCAAACTATTTGCACTGATTTTGAAATACACAGAAAATAGGATGTATTGATGGATGGCAGAGGGATGCAGAGATGGCCACGCATGTAATAGGGAAGTAGAATAAAATGCCAGGGATAGAATCTTAAGTGACTGGTATCTCTGTGTTCATTGCAAAATCATTTCGACTTTTCTGACTGAAAATCTTCATAGTAAAATGCTAGAAAAAAAAATACCAGTGCATGGAATGAGGGTGGGTTGTCAGAGATATTCATCTCACAGAGATGTCTGGAGGATAAAATTTCTATCTAGCAAACAAAATCTGTATGAAATTTTTCTGGTAACAGGTGGGACTTGAGAGAAATGACAACTGAACTTGGGCTAGCAATCTTCCCCCCATAATATCAAATAGATGCAAACCAAAAAAAAAAAAAAGTAGGGGGAGTTAATTAGTGATAACTGGCTCCCAAACTGGGCAAAATCCACTTCACCCAGGTGGACATCATCAGGTCTGCCCTTTTCGTGCATCCCTGAGGGACCATGCGGACTCCCAGCCCCTCAACACTTCTGAACAGCTGGACACATGCTCCCTCAATACTCTCAGGCATGTGCTACTGACGGGTGAAGGCTTTGGACAAGGTGATTTCCAGGGCCTGCTGACCCATTCACAGTCTCCTTGCTTTAGGACCGAGAGCCTCCAGAAGCCCCTGCTTACCTCTGCTCCGAGCTATCACCTCTGACCAGGAAAGGGAGACAAAGGGTGGATCTCTCTTCTCCACTCACCTTCACTGGGGTCTGTGGGAATCCCGCTCTCCTCTGGCCCAGCCTGGTCCTCTGTATTACGGTCTCCTTCTGGCTGAATCTGAGATAAGACATCGGGTTGATTCATGGCATAATCTACGAGAGGAAAATGGGAAAGAGGGTATGACAAGTGATCAGTGAGGATGACAACTAACAGCCATCGAAGCTGAACTGAAGGCTGTGAGGCCCACAGTCCCAGGGAATTTCTTTGAGTCTAGCACATGGGTCCCCAAGGCATGGTCTGGTACCAGTCTGTGGTCTGTTAGGAACCGGGCCACAGAGCAGGAGGTGAGCAGCCGGTGGCCAGTGAAGTTTCATCTGCTGCTCCCCATCACTCATATTACCACCTGAAACATGAGCCCCACCCCCATCCGTGTAAAAACTGTCTTCTTCCACGAAACTGGCTCCTGTTGTCAAAAGGGTGGGGACCACTGGTCTAGACCACTCTCCCCATCCATTCACCTCCAACCATGGACAGTGTCTATTGGGAAAGCGGTGGGAGGAGAGGTGATGAGTGAGAAAGGCTTGTATACCCCTTGAGCACCGACTGCTGCCTCCATGGAGTAAGAGTGAGGGCTCCTCAGTGAGGAGAGGCGAGGCCCACCGACTGCCGCCTCCATGGAGTATGAACGCGTGCACGTCAGCGAGGAGAGGCAAGGCCCGCCGACTGCCGCCTCCATGGAGTAAGAGTGAGGGCTCCTCAGTGAGGAGGGCCGAGGCCCGCCGACTGCCGCCTCCACGGAGTAAGAGCACGTGCGCCTCAGTGAGGAGAGGCGAGGCCCAACGACTGCTGCCTCCATGGAGTAACAGTGAGGGCACTTCAGTCAAGAGAGGCAAGGCCCGCCGACTGCCACCTCCATGGAGTAAGAGCACGTGCGCCTCAGTGAGGAGAGGAGAGGCCCAACGACTGCTGCCTCCATGGAGTAACAGTGAGGGCACTTCAGTCAAGAGAGGCGAGGCCCGCCGACTGCCACCTCCATGGAGTAAGAGCACATGCGCCTCAGTGAGGAGAGGAGAGGCCCAACGACTGCTGCCTCCATGGAGTAACAGTGAGGGCACTTCAGTCAAGAGAGGCGAGGCCCGCCGACTGCCACCTCCATGGAGTAAGAGCACGTGCGCCTCAGTGAGGAGAGGAGAGGCCCAACGACTGCTGCCTCCATGGAATAAGAGCGCCTGCGCCTCAATGAGGAGAGGCGAGGCCATAAATAGACAGGACACCATGGAGACCACTGCAGCTGGCACACCCACACCCCTGAACTTCACCCTCTGTCCCCTGACTTGGCAGAAGGAGAAACTATGACTTCCTTTTTAGCAAGGGTGAATTGGACATCTTTGGCTTGGAACCAGAAATGTATGAGGACAGAGGGAAAATGAGGACGCTAGAGGAAAAGGGATTGCTCTGAGACTGCTCAGAGCTGCTGTCCCCTCATTCAAACGGTGCCAACTTAGCCTCACCCATGGAGATGAGAGACTCATAGTTGCCCTTCATGATATTCTTGTAAAGTTCCTTTTGCCATTCTTCTAATTTTTCCCATTCTGGAGTGGAAAAGTAGATGGAGATATCATCGAACGTCACAGGCACCTGCAATTATAACACACTGGGGTTAGTTTCTCTCACTGCAATTCAATCACTCTGCTACATCACCTCTCCACTATATGCCTGCAGGCACGCTAAGTTGTTTCAGTCGTGTCTGACTCTGTGCAACCCTAGGGCTGTAGCCAGCCAGCCAGGTTCCTCTGTCCATGGGATTCTCCAGGCAAGAATACTGCAGTGGGTTGCCATTTCCTTCTCCAACTATATATATGCCTACTAGTTACAAAAAACCTATGTGAGATGGCAAAAGGATACAGGGAAGACTTAAGACACAGATCTAACCTCCAAGAGTTGATGATGTTTTCACTGTGACAAACTTTAAGGCTGTGAGTTTTAGTCATCAATAGAGATAGGTACAAATGCAAAGCAGTATTTAATTCACAGAACAGAGCCTACAGTGGATATCCATGAAGTACAAGGCTTATCTTAAGCAGCAAGATTATAAATATACAGTTTCAGTCTAAAAGAAGCATACGACTATATTCAGCTTAATGACCTGGACAACAGATTTTGGAAACAGCTATAAAGAGGCTGGACTAAGTCTAGAAAAGGTGGGACTTTGGTCAGTCCTAATAGGTAGGTTATAAACAGACCTAACAGGAATGGGAAAAACACTTAAGCATGGAAAATTAGAGAATGCATTCAGAGAACAGTTATGGATTCTGCCTAGCTGGAGTCAAGTTGCATGAAGGGAATGGTCATAAGGAACCCCACCTTCCAGCATAATGCTATCTAAAGCTAGGAGCTTATCCGTAGGCAAATGGATATGTCTTTCTGTAGAGAAATCCAAGAGGGGCCTGGGGTATTAAGGTACCAGGTGTGGGCACTGTCACCTAGTATAAAGCTTCTCTACTTCTGCCATCATCATAACGGCTCATTCTTCCTTCGCCCACTTGAGAGCTTTCCACAGTTTTATTCTTAAATATGAGTTAACTTTTAAATACCGTGACCACTGAGAAATCCTACAGCATGACCAAGATAGACTAAAATGTAGAGAGGGGAGGATGAGTGTGGAAAAACTAGGCAACAGAATCTTTACAAAAACCTTACTAGTAATACCGTAAGGATTTGAGAGAGATTAAATCCATAAAATAAAAACAGGATCCTATGGAAAAAGGAAAGAGAATGAGAAAGACTCCTGGCAATTTCGTATATATATATGTTTGTGTGTATTTTTTTCTCCCCAAATTAAAAAATTCAATAAAAAGATACTCATCTTCATAAACTTCACATATCCTTTAAAATACAAAGGTCTATACAATTCTGTGAGGCAATTACATTTTCTAATTGCTTCATCTGTGTCATCAACCATAAATTTTGTTCCTTAGGCGCTACTAGCATCATAAACTACTCATTTCACATCCTGTTCAGCATCTAAAATCAAGCTGAGGGCAAATGTAGATGAACTCAATAGTCAAGTTTTTATCTAACCTCACTACACAGAAGATGTGTGAAAGCTTACAACAGAAACACATATGATAAAACGATGACAAAAATGAAGGATCAGTATGGGTTTCTGGTTCAAGATGGTGAACTAAACACACACGTACTTCCTTTCCCACCCAAGTTCCATTGAAATGACAGCAAGTCAGACCAGGAGGGACTAAATATTAGGAACAGTACCAAGAACGAGAAGGAGAGGGTGTGCCCCAGTCAGAACTTCTGACGAGTTTCTCACTGAGACCTAGAGGACGCGCGAGCACTGGGGCTGGGGTACAAGGAAGCAGCGTCTCTGACAACGCACAGGGAAGGACTGCGGTGAGGGATGCAGAGAACGGCAAGCTCAAAGCTGGCAGAGACACTGAGTAGGAGTAACAGTGGCTGGAAACTGCAGTCTGAAGGTCTATCTTTGGAACAGTAGGGCCCCCTCTCTTGTCCTCATCAGCCCTGGTAAAGAAGCATTTACCCCAAAGCTGAAACCCAGACTTCATCTCTAAAGAAACCTAAAAACCTGTCTGGAGACAGTAGCCATACTGTCCCATCCACTGTACCCCATCCTGGTGTGGGGCTAACTCAGAGTCCTGCCTCACTCCTGGCCTCTTGGTGGGCCCCGCACTGCCTGTTTGCTCCTTGCATGGCACCCTGAAGTGAAGCCCACCTATATGGGGCATCTAAGGAGAGAGCCTCTCATGCAAAGGAAAGATCCTTTGGTTAAAAAGACTGACATGGTGGTAGAGAAAAATGCAAGCTTCCTCTAATTACCCTATTAATCAAATCCTTCACTTATAAATATGAACAAACAACCAAAAAAAAAAAACTACAAAAAATCCTAGATTAAAAAATATATATTTAAAAAAAGATTACTCAATACTAAAAAAAGTAAAACTGGGACTTCCCTGGTGATCCAGGGGCTGAGACTCCACACTCCCAAATGTAGGGGCCCCCGGTTCGACCCCTGGTCTGGGAACTAGATCCCACATGCCACAACTAAGAGCAGGAGCCGTAACTAGGGACTCACTGTAGCTAAATTTAAAAAAAAAAAAAGTAAAACTGGACTTCCCTGGCGGTGCAGTGTTAAGAATCCACCTGCCAAAGCAAGGGCCATGGGTTCGATTCCTGGTCTGGGAAGATTCCACATGTTGTGGAGCAATGAGGTCATGGGCCACAACTGCTGTAGCCTGCACGCACTGGGGCCCACAAGTCACAACTACTGAGCCCCTGTGTCACAACTGCTGAGCCCACATGCCCTAGCAAGTCACAACTGCGGAGCCCAAGTGCAGCAACTACTGAAGTCCATGTGCCTAGAGCCTGTGCTCTAGAGTGCAGCCAAGAAGTAAAGCAAATGAATGAATGAATAAGCAAAACTAACAGCATCGAGATGAACATACACTACAAAAAAATCCTAGATTTAAAAAAATACATTTTAAAAAGCTCTAACACATATTCCCAGAGACATTCAAGTAGATATTGCATCCGTTAAAAAAGAAAAATTCAGGCTGCTTTAAAAAAGGAGAAAATAAATATTCTTTACAATTAAATATACAATTGTTAAAAGTCAGAAAGGCTGGAAGGAAAAGTAACAGAACTCCAGTTTAAAAGGTGAAAAATACGAAGGAAAAGTTAAAGAGACAAAGACAAGAATCCATCATCTGTCAAACAGTAATTCCACAAAGAGAACAGAAAAAAAAAAAAAAAAAGTGGATGGGGGAAACAAAAGATTGTAAAAATAGAATCACAGAAGAAAATTTCCCAGAGCGGAAAATCAGTCTTCTGATTGTGAAAGGTGACACCAAGTGCCCAACATAAATTTTAAAAGACCTACACCCAAGACATAACAAGTACAAATAGAAGATAAAAGCTTCCAGAGAGAGAAAAAAATATATTTCTTACAAACAAGAATTGATTTGTTATTAAACTTTTCACCAATGGCATTTGATGTAATGAAAAAAAAGCACTGGTGCCTTTAAAACTGTGAGAGAAGTGGAACATTATTCAGCCTTAAAAAGGCAATTCTGACACCTGCCCTGACATGGATTGATCTTGAAGGTGTCAAGCCCAGGAAAATACTCCCTCACAAGGAAACAGATACAGTATGAGCCTGCCTAGATGAGGACCTGGAGCAGACAGATTCACAGAGACAGAAAGCAGGACGGAGGTCACCAGGGGCTGGGGGAGGGGGTCCTGGGAGGATATATGGGTACATCACTAAAGTTTTGCAAAATGAAGACATTCTGAAGATGGATGCTGGTGATAGCTGCGTAACAAGGGAAATGTACTTCATGCCACTGAACTGTCTGTTTAAAATGGTTAAAATGGTAAATATTTTTTCTTTCACCCCCCCTCCCCTAAAATGGTCAATTTTATGTCGCACATATTTTACCACAATTCGAAAAATGAAAATTAAGAAACGATTTTTGAGGGAGAATTATTTTGAACTTGGCATTCAAAAATAAGGGCAGAGTAGGAGCATTTTCAATAAATCAAGGACATGAAAGTGTTCCTATGGCCCATATTTCAATCTAGTAAATCTTCTATATATTTTAATTTCATGAAGTAATCTTTGAGAGGAATCACATTATTTTATATACAAATTGGAAGTTTAAGAAGGACAGTTTAAATGTTATCCATTTACCCAGGTTAGACAGTAAGTAACTTTAACTTACCTTCTCTGCTATTCTTATGGCCCAACAGCAAGTTTAAATTACTCCAAAGAACTTTAGGAAGCACTCAGGTACACACACACCATACAGCGGGGAAGGTTCTCTCTCAGATGCTGCTCTGACCTTCCCGGCCACCTGCTCACCCCTGTTCCTTGAAGGGGTCTCCATCCCCTCTGTTTGCCCCCCAACCCACACTCAGTCTTCTATCCCCCGCTCTCTGCCCTGCAGCAGCTCTTGCAAGGTCCCCGGTGAAGTTGTCAAACTGCATTCACCATCCTCATCTTTCTAGACCTCTCAGCAACGTATCAGCCCACATGACCACTGTCCCTTGACCCTGTGACCCACACACTCACTGGCCGCCACTCCCGCCCCTGGTGCTTGGTCCTGGGACTCGTTTCTCCTGCCTCTCCACCTTCTCTCCCGAGGTCATTGCTTCTGGCTTCGTGACTTATGATACAATCTGCATGTCAATGATTTCCAAATATTTCTCACCTTTGAGCTTCAGAGACCGCTTAGCAGCACTCCTGAACATATCCCAGGCATCTCAAACACTGCCAAAGGGGCACTAATTTCTTCCCCACCTCCATATATGCCAACACCATCCCCCCAGACCTCCAAGTCAAAAACCTGAGAGTCCGTGGTTAAGAGCACTTGCTCTGGAGCCAACTGCGTCACAATCTAACCCTGCTATTTATATTTACTGACTGTATGAGCTTGGGCAAGTTAGACTTCTTATGAAAGTAACCAAAGTACTTACAACAGTAAGTGCTCAGAAATTATCATGCAGTAAATTTACATTATTATTGTTCTTAACTCCTCATTCCCTAATTCCCATCAGGAAATCTTACTGTCAATTTTACCACCAAAATGTCCTGAATCTGCCCGCTTGTCTCCCCCTGCACTGCTGTTACCCTCAGCCAAGCCACTCTTGGCCCTCCCGCCCTGACGGCTGCCTTAGGGTTTTCTCCCTGCTTCTGTTCTTACTCCCATGAGCCATTCTCCAGGTAGACGCCAAAGAGATTCTTTCGGAATATAAACCAGATACAACTCCTCCACTTAAAGCCTTCCAACCTTCTCATTCTAATTCAGATAAAGACCACATTCCTCACCTCGGTCTCCAGGGCCCTACACTGGTGGTTTTACAACCAGAGTCGCATGTTAGAATCGCCTATGGAGTTTTAAGATCAATGGTTAGGCCCCATTCTGAACCTGATAAGTTAGAACATCTAGACATGACACCCATCAGAATTTTCAAGGTCTCCCAGCTGACTCCTGTAGAACCAGGGCTGAAAAACCCTGCCCTAAACAAGTCACCCCCGTGTCTCTGGACATGCACTACTTGTTCACGGCACACCAGCTGGTTGGCCTTTTTCCTTCCTCTTGGTGTTCCAAGTTTGTGCCTTTGGGACTTTGCACCAGGTATTCTTTCTGCCTGGAAGGTTCCTGTTCAGACCTTCTCCCAGTAGGGTCCTTCCTGTCATTTACTCTTAGCCTAAATACTTTACGAGACCTTCTCTGACATCCAATCTAAAAAAGAAATCACCAGATAACACTTTTATTTTTTACTGAGGCACTTAAATGGATTTATTTTGTTTGTTTGTAACGTCTTTCCCTCTAAAATTTAAGCTTCAGGAGAGCTTGCATGAATTGTTCACTGCTGTGCCTTCAGGAACTAGATACCAAGCAAACAGTATGTGTTTAAGACATACTTATTGAATGAATGAATAAACAGGCATGTTTGGAAACTACCTGCCTCTGTCTTCCAGAGCTCAGGGAATGGCGTTTATTTCCTCTTGTTTTATGGGCTATTCCCTCCGGAGAGGCTGGGCCCAAGCACTAGAGCGCACCTTGTAAAGGGTGAAGGACAGGCCCCCCATGGATCCTAGCCACAGGCAGCCCCCTATCCTTACACCAACCATTTGACTCTACATCTCATTCCTCTGTCCTCTTTTTTTTAAAACCAGAATTCCCAACAAATTCAAATTGACTGATTTCAATGCTATTTAATTTTGTTTCCAATCAAGACTGCGGCAGACAGGTTAATACAGAAAAAAAGTGACTTGGCGGTAATGGGTAGGAGAAAGAAAAAAAAAATCCATCTGCTGGATAGCCAGCTTTGGGCTAAGAAGAGTCTTCCAGTCTGAAGTCTGACGTTTCCCATGATCAGAACATGTAAATTGAACATGGAATGCTTCCCAGATAGACAAAGAGCCACTTCCTGGTTCCTTCAGCCTTCACTGATTGACCAAGACCACCTGTTACTAACAGTCTAAGGATGAGGGGACGACAGAGGACAAGATGGTTGGATGGCATCACAGACTCAATGGACATGAGTTTGAGCAAGCTCCGGGAGATGGTGAAGGACAGGGGAGCCTGGCGTGCTGCAGCCCATGGGGTCCCAAAGAGTCGGACACGACCGAGCGACTGAACAATAGCAAGGACGAGGGGTTGCACTCCCCACGCCGAAGTGCAAGGCCTACCTTTGGAATGTCTCCTTTGATACCCGGGGGCAGCCGCAGGATCCAGAAGTTCCTGTTCCTCAGAAGGTTCTCCAAGTTCTCCAGCCGCCTCTGCAGCAGCCCATACTCCTGCAGCAGGGTCCCCAGCACGGCCCACTTGCCCTCCAGCTGGTTTCCGAGATCTGCCACTGTCTTCTCACAGCTGGCCAGCTTCTTCTCTGCCGTCCCCGTCCGGCCCTCCAGGTGCAGCAGTCGCCGGCTGTGGACTTCTACCTTTCTCTCGATGGCCTGCACGGCTGCTACCACCGTCCACAGGGAGATGGCCGCGGTCTGCAAGTGAGCTTCGTTTGCCGCTGGGGCTGCGGGGAGAGGGAGCGCCTGCAGGGAGGTAAGGCATTCGGAATCCCATTCGGAAGTCTGTGCGCAGTGGGGAGATGGGAGGAGACACTGAGTGTTAGAAGGGGCCCTAATCCAAAGCACACCAGATGAGCGCTGCTTCCGTGGCCAGTTGCGATTACCCTAAGTACAGTTTTAGTACTGCCTGCTTAAGCCTCATCTTTGTGGAGCTCAGTGGCACCAAACGCCAAGAGAACTCAGGGGTGGATGAGCTAAGACAGTGACCAGGTGAAACTGGACCAAGCAGCGGCCTGGGGCATTCCCTGGGGTGGAAGGCCCTGAGCCAGCCCCCCAGGGGCCAGGCTGCAGTGGCATCCTCTGCCTCCGCAAAAGCTCGAAATGCACCAGGATCTCTCCAGGTTTCACCAAGCTCCGTGCCCTCTGATAAACCCCTTCGTTATTGACTTAATTAAGCTCCCGCCCGCCCACCACCTGGCTGACAACTATGGCCACACCATGAAAAAGTAGTTGAATAAGCTATGAATGTTGCATGTGGAGAAAACACAGTGGCTCTTTTCTAATACTTGCAGGTTGTAAAACCGAAGGCAGAACAGACTTGTTTAATCTGATCCACTTTGTGTTACTCCAGAGGGCAGACAGAACTAGAACCAACATAGAATTTTTGGGAAGGGAAACTTTGGTCTGTATGAATGAGTATGGAACTAGGTCTTTCCAAGAAAATAACAGGCTCCCCCCTTCCCTGCTCACCGAGCATACTTTGAAACATGAGTGTATTTTTTTTTTTTAAATGAAATTCCTACAACGAAGAGGAGGTTGGACGAGGATATCTCTGCAAAGCCTTCTGGCTATGAATTTGATAACCTGCTCTCTGGCCACAACCTCTGATCTCTCTGGCTCCCACGACCTTACTCTTCTTTCACCTGCTCTGCAATCCCACTGAACCCTTGACCCTTCCATTTGCTTCTGGTTTACCAGCCTGCTCCAGGCTTTGCTTTCTTCCTTGGCTGATCATTTCAGCTAACTTCAACCCTTCACTTCTCTTTCTGACTCAGCGGCTCGGCTAACTTCCAGCTTTGAATCAATTGTTCTTATTCTCTGTTCCTGGAAGGAGGCTGGGAAGCCCAAGGAAATGAAGTCGCACAACAGGGTAAACTGGTGTCACCACACACCCCTGGTCTCTAAGCTCAGCAGGGACACTACACTGCGTGGTTCCCACCATACTGGCCATTATAAGCTCCTGGCCCTCTTCAACGTGCCATAAAAGCGCTTCTCAAACTAATGAGCACATCTGGAGATCCCCTTAAAATGCAGACTCTGACTCAGTAGGTCTGGGAGGGAAACTTAGAGTCTGCATTTTAAACAGGCTCCCAGGTGATGCCAACACTGCTGGTTCAGGGATCACAGGCTGAGCCTCCTGTTTGCTGCAGGCCCCCTGCCTCTCAGGAGATGACATGGCCTCCTATTTAAAGAATTAAGAGTAATTAGACCCTGGAGAGTGGGAATGGGGGGAGTCTCTCTCAACTTTCTCTTCTTTTTCTTCACACTCCTCACTTCAAATTCAGCAGTAGCTTAGTATATATGCTTTCTTCTTTCCTTCCCTCAGGAAAAAGATTCATCCTACTCAAAACCTTGGGCTCTGAATGCCACCTCCTTCCACATTTTAAAATACACTGATCTTATCTCTTTTTTATAGTCAATATTTCAATCCCTCCTGAGTCTTCTCCATGGGACCTGCACTGTTCAATATGGTAGCCACGTGTGGCTACTGAAAACCTGAAATGCCCTCATTTCAATTGAGATGTGCAGTGAGTATAAAATACACACCAGATTTTGAAGACGTAATATGAGGAGGCAAATGTAAAACTTCATCGATAATTTCTTAACACTAATTACACAGCGAAATATTCTGTATGCACGGGGCTAAATAAAACATATCATGAAAGTTCATTTCATCTGTTTCTCTTTACTTCTAAAAAATGTGACGACTGAGAATTCCCAGCCGGCCTAGTGGTTTGAACTCTGTAGCTTTCACTGCAGAAGGTCTGGCAAAAATAAATAAATAAATAATACAGTGTGATTACGAGAAAATTTAAGGTTATCTATATGGCTTCCATTATATTTCTATTGGACAGGGCTAGCATAGACACACGATTGTCTCTACCATATTGGAAAAACAAGATCCGAAAGGGAAAAAATAGGTCTCCTCCGCTCTGTCCCCAGCCCCATTGCTGCAGCTCCCCTTTTCCTCCTCTCACTTTGCAACTCAGTAGGCCAGTCTGGCTCCTGAGCCATTACAATGGCTGAACTTGGGGTGCGCAGAGGCGTCTTAGCTGGCAAATCCTGGGCCCCCCTATCAGTCCTGGTATTGACGCGTCCCTGGCTGGTTCTCACTAGGCTCTTGTATGCAGGGACGGTCTCGGCCAGCTCTGCTGGCTTAGCCATGGACAGAGCCGGCTTGGCCCCGCGGCCGGCCTGCGGTAAACATCCGCGGGATGAATAAACACGCAGAAGGTAATCCCGCGCTCGGAAACCAGCACAATCCCGGCAGAGGGCCTCCTGTGTGTCCGGCATCCCCCGACACGCGCTGGGCACTGGGGATCCCTGCGCTCCCGCGGTCCTTCAACACACCTAACTGTTGCCGTCACCCCGCATTTGTGGCTGCACGAGGCTTGGGGTGGCGGTGGAGGTGTGGGGGTGGGGGCTGCAGCGAGGGTGACTCTTGTGGGGTCCGCTCCCAGGGCTGGAGAACAGCTGATGAAAACATCAAATCAAGCCACCACCCTCCCCTGCCCCCGCGTCCTGCAGCGGGGCTGGCACCAGGCGGGGGGATTGTTTCTGAACTCATCCCTCCCATTGGGGTAAGAGGCTGTCTCTGCTGCAAACCTCCAAGCGGGATGGGGAGCCGGGGACTCGCACGGAGGTGCGGAGACCGCACGAAGCGGAGAGCGAGCAATCCCAGACCCGCGCTCGGCGTCGGGGTCCCCCCCGCTCCCTGGCCCTCCCCTGCTGGCGGGACCCCGAGAGAGGTGTCTTTTGCTCAGTCGTCGGGGCTGCGCCGAACTCCGGGGCCCCGCGCCTGACAGGAGGCCGGCTCCCCGCCCTCCCCCGCCTCCCCTCGGGTCCGGGTCTCAGAGCCCGAGGCGCCCCGACCCTCCCGGGCTCGCTGCGCTGAGCGCCGCGCGGGCCGCCCTTACCGGAGCGGGGGCCGCCTCGGCCATGGCCCCTGCGCTGTCCGGCCCGGAGCCGGAGTCGCCGCTGCCGCCGCCGCCGCCCCACGCAGGCCGGCCCCCCGGCCTCTCCGCAGGCGGCGCGCGCCCGGCCCTGCCTTCCCCCGCCCGGGCTCTCGCTAGCCCGTCGGGCCCGGCCTGCTCGGGACGCGGGGACGCGGTGGAGACGCGGGCGGCCGTGCGGCGGAGCTCGGGTGGCGGGCGGGTTCGGCCCCACTCGCTCGGCCCGCGGCGACCCCTCAGCTGGCGCTTTGTGGGCACCGAGCGCACCCCGGGGACCGCTCGGGCCTAGACGCGCCGCCCGCCAGCCGCGGCAGCGCGCCCCCTGCCGGCCCCGGCGGCCACTTGTGCCCCACCGGGCTTCTGCTCGGCGTCGCTCGGCTCCGCTACGGAACTCAGGGGGTCCCGTTTTCTCACGAGCCCCCGGGAGTGCTCCACAGATGGGTACTCGGGGCCCAGCCACAAACCCGGGCTCGTTCTGGGAAGAGTTTTTCTTCCTAGACCCCAATCAGCGGGAGCCGCCTGAGGGGAGGCGCCAGGGGGAGGGCCGCCAGTTGCAGGAAGGTGGAAATGGGCGGAGTGCCAGGGCTAGGTGCTGGACCAGGGCGACCGGAGCCAGTGGGTTAGATCTGTGATGGAAACCACGTTCATCACTGGCAGAAACTGCAGATGCGGCTCCCAAGGGGAAGCGGTTCCAGTCCCACGTGGACGGTGTCAAGACCAAAAGTTACTCGGCAGTGGTGTTTACATCTCGGATGACATGACGGGAGCTGTGGTTTGCTGGGTCTGTGCTAACCGACAGCGAAGAACTAAGTGTTATCTACGAAGGTTGTGGATTTCAGGCTGACAGAGCGTTTGTTACAGTTTAAAAAAAAAAAAAAAACCATAAAACACATAACTCTGTTTCCAGCCCAGCCCTCCTTTCAAACAGGCTGAACCTGACTGGAGTCCTCCTGAATCTGTATTTCAGTAAACGATTCAAGTCAATGCCCCTAACAGGCAGAGTAGATGCGAATCGCAAAAGTATGAGAAGCGTCGTGTTGGGGCACCTACTCTTGAGCATACAAAGCTATTTTTAGACTAGCTTACACCTGCAGTGTGTCCTTTGAGGTCTACCGCAAAGGAAAACATATTTTGGTCAGATGACTAATGACAGTTAAAAGTTGCTGTTCTCTGAATCAGAATATCACCATGACAGAATGAACTTCTAGAGAGGAAAAAAAAAAGGGTGGGGGGAAATCTGAGTTTTCTTGATAAGGAAATTCATTTATTATTTAAAATTATTAAGTACTTAAAATTTTGATGCTGGGAAAGATTGAAGGCAAAAGGAGAAGGGAGCAGCAGAGGATGGGATAGTTAGATAGCATCACTGACTCGATGGACATGAATTTGAGCAAACTCTGGGAGATAGTGGAGGACAGAGGACTCTGGCCTGCTGCAGTCCATGGAGTTGTGAAGAGTCGGACACGACTCAATAATTGAACAACAACAGAAAAGCTAAAATTTTAAAGTTTAACTTATAAGGCAGGAATGGCAACTACCAGCCTGTCAACTGCTGGGCACAGAAACAATTGTATTACTAAATACAGTATTTTCAACTGAACTTCTCTGGGCAGAAGGCTAGTTCTGACAGTATAATATGGTAACATTACCATTAAATGTTCTTGCCTCTTGAGTTGTTGTTGTTCAGTTGCAGCTTTTAGCAACCCCGTGGACTACAGCATGCCAGGCTTCTTTGTCTTTCATTATTGCCCTGAGTTTGCTCAAATTCATGTCCTTTGAGTCGGTGATGCTGTCTAACCATTTCATCCTCTGTCTCCCCCTCCTCCTCTTGCTCTCAATCTTTCTCAGCATCAGGATCTTTTTCAATGAGTCAGCTCTTCTCATCAGGTGGCCAAAGTATTGGAGCTTCAGCTTCAGCCTCAGTCCTTCCAATGAATATTCAGGGTTGACTTCCTTTTGGATTCACTGGCTTGATCTCCTTGCTGTCCAAGGGGCTCTCAACAGTCTTCTCCAGCACCACAGTTTGAAAGCATTAATTTATAGGTTATGGTCTAACTCTTTTTCTTTATGATCCAACTCTCACATATGGATAACTATGTATGTAGCCATCCATACATAACTGCTGGAAAAACAATAGCTTTGATTAGATGGATGTTTGTCAGCAAAGTAATATCTCTGCTTTTTAATAGACTATCTAAGTTTGCCATACATGTTTTTCCAAGGAGCAAATGTCTTTTAATTTCATGGCTGTAGTCACCATCTGCATTGGTTTTGGAGCCCAAGAAAATGAAATCTAACACTGTTTCCACATTTTCCGCATCTATTTGCCATAAAGTGATAGGACCAGATGCTGTGTTCTTAGTTTTTTGACTGTTGAGTTTTAAGCCAGCTTTTTCACTCTCCTCTTTCACCTTCATCAAGAGGCTCTTTAGTTCTTCACTTTCTGCCCTTAGATTAGTATCATCTGCATTTCTAAGGTGATTGATATTTCTCCTGGCAATCTTGATTCCAGCTTGTGCTTCTTCCAGCCCAGTGTTTCTCATGATATACTCTGCATATAAGTTAAAGAAGCAGGGTGACAATATACAGCCTTGATGTACCCCTTTCCCAATTTGGAACCAGTCTGTTGTTCCATGTAAGGGTCTAACTGTTGCTTCCTGACCTACATACAGGTTTCTCAGGAAGCATTTAATGTGATCTGGTATTCCTATCTCATTAAGAATGTTCCACAGTTTGTTGTGATCCATACAGTCAAAGGTTTTAGCATAGTCAATAAAGCAGAAGTAGACGTTTTTTGGAATTCCTTTGCTTTTTCAATGATCCAACGTATGTTGGCAATTTGACCTCTGGTTCCTCTGCCTTTTCTAAATCCAGATTGTACATCTGGAAATTCTCAGTTCACACACTGCTGAAGCCTAGCTTGAAGGATTTTGAGCATAATCTTGCTGGCATGTGAAATGAGTGCAACTGTACGGTAATTTGAATATTTTTTGGCATTACCTTTCTTTGGGATTGGAATGAAAACTGGCCTTTTCCAGTCCTATGGCCACTGCTGAGTTTTCCAAATTTGTTGGCATAACGAATGCAGCACTTTAACAGCATCATCTTTTAAGATTTGAAATAGTTCAGCTGGAATTTAATCACCTCCACTAGCTTTGTAGTGATGCTTCCTAAGGCCCACTTGACTTCACACTCCAGGATGTCTGGCTCTAGGTGAGTGACCACAAATAAGAGCTTATTAAGGTAATGACTTTTTTAAAATTCTTGGCCTTCAAAATTTGGGGGTATGGTGATGACATTTTACTGAAGCATTTTAATGACTGAGGTTTTACAAACTGTTTCAAGAAAATGCATATTTTCAGAAGCAAATTCAAGATGGTCATACTCATATTTTTTATTTCTAAACCCTAATGACAGAGGATGAGATGGCTGGATGGCATCACCGACTCAATGGACATGGGTTTGGGTGGACTCTGGGAGTTGGTGATGGACAGGGAGGCCTGGGGTGCTGCAGTCCATGGGGTCGCAGAGTCAGACATGGCTGAGTGACTGAACTGAACTGAATGTTTTGGGGCTTCCCTTGTGGCTTAGCTGGTAAAGAATCCGCCTGCAGTGCAGGAGACCTGGGTTTGATCCCTGGGTTGGGAAGATCCCCTGGAGAAGAGAAAGGCTGCCCACTCCAGTGTTCTTGCCTGGAGAATCCCATGGACAGAGGAGCTTGGTGGGCTACAGTCCACGTGTCACAAAGAGTTGGACACGACTGACATGACAATTCCAAAAATCGTTGTGTGACATATCATTTATCATTGGCTGAATGGAAATTGTGAAAGTGGTCTACGATCTTTCTGCAATATGTCTACAAAATCACTGAAGCCAGTTATTTTCTATTACATCTTCTTAAGGCATAACCATTTTCGGATATAGAACTGAAGAGCGTAAACAAATTATAGTATGCTTGTTCTCATTGCTTTCACCGTATTTGTTCCTTAGTCGATAATTGTATGCATTTCTCTTTACAAGTTTTACATTCCATGAACGTTTCCCAAAGTTCAGTGCACTATGTGTGTGAGACCTGGGAATCTTTCATCAAATAAGGAAAGAGGTGACACAGTTGAAGTAATCCTTAATCCTCTATGTTGTCAAACCTTAAAAAAAAATTAAGGTTGATTCTTCATGTCCAGAAATACATACTGTGGTAGCATATTTTGTAATTTCAATAACCTTTTTGGGCACAACAAAGTACAAATCAGGAAAAGATTTGGGGAATGCTTCTAAGATAAATCAATATTTAGAATTCATAGCTTGGGCTAATGTCAAAAATCCTTTCTCTTCAATTGCTGAAAACTGGTTATCAGTCTACAGTAATTATTTCTACAAGCTTTAAAAAATATTACCCTTCACAGATCCCAGGTTATGAGCCACTATCTTATTAAAAGGATTCTTGTAAAGTCCATTGTTTAGAGAGAAGAATGTATACTGGGTGTCTTGTTTTATCTAAACTCTCCCCGTTTTTTCCCCTGCTGTCTCTATATTTTTAATCACATCTCAATCAAAGATGATTTATCATGTCTTGTACATGACATTTTTGTCCTTGTGAAATTTGATGTAGCCATGTTCACATTCTGCATTTAATTTTACCCTCCTAATATGTGAAAAATTACCAAATAGGGATTTTTCTTTTTAAAGAGCCACAGACTAAATGGAATTAAATAATTAAACATTAGTTTCTAAAGATTATTTTGTGTTATGAATGCAATTTCACCAAATAATTCCATAGTAATTAGAATTGTGATATGATCTAATCTTTATTATTTTGCCCTGTGGTCATATTTATATTTTTCTGAACACCTGTAGGCTCATAAAGGGTATAATAAGTTATCCAGGTAATATTCTTTCAATATTCATATTAACTGGTAATATGTTTATTTGAAAGTTTTTATTTATTTCATAGACTCAACACACACCTATCATAACTGTCAGTAATTATTGTAGCATTTTACTTTGGCAATATTAAACATACATTCATTGTATACCTCAACTGACTATTAGAATTTCAACATCTAAAGCAGATCAACAGAGTTGCCACCTCAAGTTAAAACTAGAATTTAGAATACTTAAGTTTGAAAGTAGAGATTCATACACTAACAATGAATGGCATACCATGTTGATGTTACTGAAGGTTGGCGCACTGATGGGATGCGATGGAAATCTATCCAACAGTACAGTCTTACTCATTTACAGGTTTAAGGATGCCAGAAATGGTATTGCGTAAGCATTCACCTGTTCCACTTTGCAGTAGCCAAGGCTGAAGCCACAGCTAAACAGCAAAATTTGGCCAAACACTGAACTTGAAGCCAAAGAGAAAACAGTGCCCTCTCAGGACATGTGGATGTAATTCTCATCTGGGAATATGCAAAAGGCCTGGGAGTTGTACAGTGATCAGATTATTATGACTGCAGATGGAAACCTCCAAGCGGCTATTATTCACCTCAGTTGAAAGAATGGGTGTTATTTTTTAATTATTTAAATATTTTATATTTATATGATGTAAATAGGTTGAAATCATTTTCTGTTTTTGCCACCAGAGACCACCAGAATTCTGAAATTGACACCTCTACATTTTCTTTTTTTAAAATTGGCCATGCCATGCACAACATGTGGAGTCTTACTTCCCCCATCAGGGATTGAACGTGCACCTCCTGCATTGGCAACATGGAGTCTTAACCACTGGACTGCCAGGGAAGTCCCTACTTTTGCCTTTTGTCTTTCTCTAGTAACATTTATTATACTTTCTCGTGCTTTGCAGAATGTTTGAAATATACAGCGATGTAGAAAGAAGACAGGGGCTTCGCTGGTGGCTCAGATGGTAAAGAGGCTTCCTGCAGTGGCAGAGACCTAGGTTCAATCCCTGGGTCAGGAAGATCTCCTGGAGAAGGGAATGGCTACCCACTCTAGTATTCTTGCCTGGAGAACCCCATGGTCAGAGGAGGCTGGTGGGCTACAGTCCATGGGGTTGCAGAGTCAGACACGACAGAGTGACCGACACTTTCACTTTTTCATAAAGAAGACAAAAGCTACCTATAACTGCACTTATTCAGAGATACTCGCTCAGCCTTTTGGTGTCTATCCTTCCAGGCCTCTTTTTTCCCTCTGTATTTTTGTTTGTCTGTTTGTTTAATACATTTGGAACCATAAGTACTATTTTGCAAGCTGCCTTTGTTATTAAATATACTTGAATATCTTCCCCAGCATTAAATATTCTTTTAAGATATAAATGAATTGCTCACACAGTATTTCATTGTAGAGGTTTTAATAATTTATTTATACATTTAGGTTCAAATTTTTACCAATACATACATTTAAGATGAGTCTCCTTTTCCTGATCTTGGGTGGCCTCGTTCTGCAGCAGCTTGAAGCAGGGTTTCAGTTCTGGCCAGGGATTAAAGTCAGGTTGCCTCAGTGAGAGCACCCTATCCTAGCCACTAGGCCAGTGGTCAGTGACAAGACCCTGGCCCTTCGGCTTTACAGAAAAGGATACCCACAAAGATGGAAAGTACTAAAACAAGTAAAGCGTTTATTAGGAGGAGAAAGAGTCGAATACATGTGGATAGACACATAGGAGGACTCAGAGAGAGAGTCACGCCCTGCTGCTGCTGCTGCTGCTGCAAAGTCGCTTCAGTGTGTCTGACTCTGTGCAACCCCATAGATGGCCACGCCCTCGTGGTAGTTTAAATCACTTGCAGGGCGCATTCTTCCGGGTTTTCTTCGGCCAGTCATCTTGCTTTATCTGGTTCTGAGTCCATATTTGGTTAATCTCAGGATCCTCCCATGTGTGCACACGCATCCCTCAGCCAAGATGGATTCCAGCGAGGAGGCCTATGGGTAGACTTGACATCACTTCCCTTTTGACCTCCAAGGAGTTTTCTAGTCAGGAAGGTCTCCTTGACTTCAAGAATAAGAAATATGTGGCCTCTTATTTTATCTGGGCAGGGCTCAGCTTCCTCTCTCGACTGCCCTGCTATTTTCACTTTGGTTGTTGGTCTACAGGAGACGAACTCCAACTGCTCATCCTGGGGGGTGTGGGGTGGCCATCTATCTCCTGTCTCAGTTCATAATTTTTATAAGCTTTTTTGATCATTTCCTTAGATGCAGTTGCCATGAATGAGAGATTACTGGGCAAAGTATGATTATTTTAGACTTTTGAGATATATGACTAGATTTCTATCCAGAGAAGTTAGGCCAGTTTACATTCCCACCAGCAATATATAAATCTCACTTTTGCTTTATTGTTGTTGTTATTGTTGTGTCTTTTAATGTTCCAAAGTTTTGTTTTGGTTTTGGCCACACCATGTGGCACGGAGGATCTTAGTTCCCCAACCTGGGATTGAACTCCTGCCCCTTCCAGTGGGAGTAGGAGTTCTAACCACTGGACCATAAGGGAAGTCCCCCAAAGTTTATTTCTATGTATTCAAATCGTGTTTCCCTTTATGCCTTCTAAATTTGTGTTTTGTCATGTTAATCTAAAAGTATAAAGAAAATTCTTAAATTTTCTTCTGGTTATGGGAAAAAAAAAAACAAAAACAAACTTCAAGTCTTTCCCTTGCATGATTTGTTATAGCAACAACCACTAACATTTATTGAGTACCAAATGTCAGGGACCATTCTTTGCTGTTTAAATATGTTATATAATCCAATCTTTTCAGTTCAGTTCAGTCACTCTGTCGTGTCCAACTCTTTGCAACCCCATGGACTGCAGCACGCCAGGCTTCCCTGTCCATCGAACTCCCAGAGCTTGCTCAAACTCATGTCCATTGGATCAGTGATGTCATCCAACCATCTCATCCTCTGTCCCCTTCTCCTCCTACCGTCTCAACTAGTCTGTAATAGAGATAACATGCCTTTGTGAAATAATTCTCCCAAGGTCACAGGACTAAGAAGTGCACAGGTCAGGATTCAAATACAAGTTCCTTTAACCTCCCAGCCCCAATTTTTTCCTTTTCTTTTAGTTTTATTGAAATAGAATTGATTTACAATGTAGTGTTTAATTTCTGCTGTACAGCAAAGTGACTCAGCTATACATGTATATATGTATTCTTTTTCATATTCTTTTTTTCTTATGGTTTATCACTGGATATTGAATTCAGTTCCCTGTGCTATAGAGTAGGACCTTGTTCTTTATCCACAGCCCAAGCCCTTTTTTTAAAAAAAAAATTTACTTATTTACTTCGTTGTGCCAGGTCTTCGTTGCAGCACTCAGCATCTTCAGTCTTCAGAGGCATGAGGAATCTTTGCTAGTGGTATGTGGGATCTAGTTCCCTGACCCGGTACTGAACCCAGGTCCCCTGTATTGAGAGCATGGAATCTTAAATACTGGACCACCAGGGAAGCCCCCACAGCCCAAGTTCTTGACCACATTGCTGCACTACTTTCTTTATGGCCTTTAAACAAACATTAATGTGAAATTGTTAAATGAATGAGGTAAGAAGAGAGAGCCTACCAGAGATGGCTGAAGATGGCTACAGATTTTTCATTGCAAAGACATTATTATTTAAAACATTTAGTAGTATGCAGCATTATCTTTTTCCTACCAGGTATAAACGGGTGAGGGCTTCCCAGGCAGCTCAGTGGGTAAAGAATCTGCCTGTGATACAGGAGATGTGAGTTCAATTCTTGGGTCAGGAAGATCCTCTGGAGGAGGGCATGGCGACCCACTTCAGTATTCTTGCCTGGGGAATCCCATGGAAGAGGAGCCTGGCGGGCTACAGTCCATGGGGTTGCAAAGAGTTGGACACGACTGAAGCGACTGATCATGCATGCATAAACAGATGAACAACTTTTGGGTTTTGGAAGAGTCAGCAACGACCATTGACATCACAACATTTCTTTTAAGTTTTATGATCACTTATGAGTACCTCCAAGTGCCAGCTATTGTACAGGGGATAAAAAGTAGAGTAAGACAAACTTTCTCTCCTTGGGGGCCATGGCTTTATTTAAGAATGGGAAGTGGCAAAAAAGCAAATAATTTCAACTCAATGCATAATGTGTAATTATATACTGTATTCATTTCCTAGGGTGGCCACAACAAAGTACCACAACTGGGTGGCTTTAAAAAACAGAAATTTAGTTTCTCACAGTTCTGGAAGCTGTAATTCTGAAGTGAAGGTGTCCGCAGGGCCATGCTTCCTCTGAAGCTCCAGGAAGGGAGCTTCCTTGCTCCTACCTAGCTTCTGGGGTTTGCTGACAATTCTTGGTGTTTCTCGACTTGTAGACACATCGCCACCACTGCGGCCTCTGCCAGTGTCATCCCATAGTGCCCTTCCTGTGTCTCTGTGTCCCTGCTTCTCTTTTCCTCCTCTTTTTTTAAAAAATATTTATTTGGCTCAGTTGCGGTATGCTGGGTCTTTCAGTTGTGGCACCAGGGATCGAACCCAGGCCCCTGTATTGGGAGTATGGAGTCTTAGCCACTGGACCAACAGGGAAGCCCCTCTTCCCCCCTCTTAAAAGGACACCAGTCACACTGGATCAGGGGCCCACCCTACTCCCACATGACCTCATCTCAACTTGCATCTTAGTCATATCTGCAAAGCCCCCATTTGCAAATAAAATCACATTCATAAATACCAGGGATTAAGACTTCAACATGTCTTTGAGGGCATGTAATTCAGCCCATGACAGATATAAACATGACATGAAAGAAGCTGTAGTAGGTAGCATATATCACAGGAATTTTTTGCACGTCCTGGGAGCGTCAGGGAGCAGGTGACATGATAGCTGGGGCCTCATGCAGAAACTCGGGGCCTCGCCCGTGGTCCGCTCTGCTTCTGCGCTATTCTCGCCCTGTGCCGGGGCTCTGCAAATGTCCTGATTTCTCTTGGGCTCAAGTTCTGAGTGCTGCTGAAGAATGTAGCCTCAGAGAAGACCATCTTCGTCAGTAAATGAGGAAAAGCTAGGAGGAAGACTGGAGACAGCTTCCTCTAGGAAAGGATGGAAAACTTAACCAGTTTGAGTGGTTTTCCTAGTTCACAGTTACCATGAATACAATAGTGTTTTAATGAAAAAATTGAATACTGGTTTTAGAGTTTAAAAGACATATCCCAAGCCTAAGCCAGGAAACTCTACATTCAATTAAGTATAACCTGCCAAGTATGGACTCATATCTAGAATATGTAAAAAACTCTCAAAACACAACAGTAACAAAACAAACAAAAAATGAAATTAGAAAATGGGTAAAAAGACATAAAGAGACAGTTCACCAAAGAGGATATGTGGATGAGAAATAAGCACATGAGAAGATGTTTCTCATCATTATTCATTAGAGAAGCACAAACTCAAACTACAATGAGATCATTGCACAACTATTAGAAGAGTGAAAATAAAAAATAGTAATCTTACCAAATGCTGGTGAGGATGCTGAGAAATGATCTTTCATATGTTGCTGGTAGGAATATAGAAGGGTTCAACCACTTTGGAAAATAGTTTCTTAAAAAACTAAACAATTCCAATACCAAGAAAAAAACACAAAAAACCCCAACCCTAAACAAATAACATTCCATATGACCCAGCAATTACAGTCCTGGGCATCTGTCCCAGAAAAATGAAAATGTACTCCCACTCAAAAACTTACATGTATGGGATTGTTTATAGCAGCTTTTTGGGTAATAGTAAAAAAACTAGAAACAGCTACATCATCCTTCAAAAGGTAAATGGTTAACCAAACTATGGTACATCCATACCATTGAATACTACTCAGCAATAGAAAGAAATGAAATATTGATAATGAATAAAAACAACTTGGATGGATGTCAAGAGCACTATAATGACTGCAAAAAGTCAATTTCAAAAGATTGTATGCTATGACTTCATTTTTTATAATGACAAAGTTACAGATAGTTATAGATATGGTGAGTGTGATTATGAAGGAGTAGCCCAAAGGAGACCTCTGGTGATGGCATAGTTTTTTTCCTCCATTGCAGGCTGATCACATGAGCCAACCCATGTGATGAAACCCCTAGAACTTTACACACAGTGCCAATGTCAGTTTCATGGTTTTGACAGTGTACTATAATAATGCACTTTTCTCTACTACCATTGCAACTTTCTGTGAATCTAATCATTTCAAAGTAAAATGTTTCCTTAAAACTTAACACATCTGAAGCAACCTAGATGTCCATCAACAGATGAATTTATGGATAAAGAAGTTGTGATACATATATACAATGGAAAATATGACTTGGTCATAAACAGGAATGAATCTGACTCATTTCTAGTGAGGTGGATGAACCTAGAGCCTGAAATAAGCCAGAAAAAGGAAAACATCATTTATTAACACATATATATGAAATCTAGAAAAATTATACTGACGAACCTATTTGCAGGGTAGCAAATAGTGATGCAGGCATAGAGACGTGTGGCACAAAGTGAGAAAGTAACATGGAAACATATACATTACCATATGTAAATAGATGTGTGCTCAGTTGCTCAGTCGTGTCTGACTCTGCAACCCCATGGACTGCAGCCCGCCAGGTTCCTCTGTCCATGGGATTTCCCAGGCAAGAATACCGGAGTGGATTGCCATTTCCTCCTCCAGAAGACCTTTCCCAAACCAGGAGTCGAACCCGAGTCTCCTGCATTAGCAGGTGGATTCTTTACCACTCCACCACCTGGGAAACCCCAATAACTTGGATCAATTTATGTAAATGCACCTTGAAACATTCAAGCTATTTAAAGGGAGTAAAGGATGTTTGCCTCTGTGCCCTTGGCTCAACTTAAGATGTAAGGCATTAGTCAAACTGATGGAGTACCTGTGTGACCAGCTCTGGTTTCTGCCATCACCTCTTCAGCACTCCTCCTCCGCCCCAGTCCCTATCAGTCACCACTATCCCAAATTGGGTGCTTATTCCTGAGCAGATCTCTATCATTTTCCTATATATATATTACTGATAAATAATACATAGTGTTTTATATGTCCTAAACTCTTTGTAAATGGTACCATACTGTGTGTAATCTCTAACATGTTTTTTTACTCTGCATTATGTTAATACTATTCATTTGTGCTGCCTTTAGCTATAGTTCATTAATTTCTACTGCTAGTTTTCAGAGTATAGGAAAAAAAAAACCAGGCCATAAGATATCTATCCTCTGGGTGATTGGACGTTTAAATTATTTTCCTGTTTTTACTTTTAAAATAATGCTCCTTTAGAGATCCTAGGATATGGCTCTCGTGTATATGTGCAAAAATAGCCCTGAGATAAGAATTGCCAGATGACAGGATATGCACATTGTCATAAACATCTTGCATTTGCCTGACTAATGGTAAGATGGAACATTGTGGTGCATTTATTGCCTACTCATTTTTTTTTTCTTTTCTGTGAATTTTGCACATTTTCCTCTAGGGTAGTTTATGATTTTTAGCCGTTATTTATATGTGTTTATATGCTATTCCATGTTGCAAATATTTTTTTCTCAATATGTGACATAGTTTTGTCTATTATGTCTTTCGATGGAAAAAGTTTTAAATCTTCTTTTTCAATTAACTACAATTGATTTATGGTGAGAGTTGGACCATAAAGAAGAACTGATGCTTTTGAACTGTGGTGTTGGAGAAGACTCTTGACAGTCCCTTGGGCTGCAAGGAGATCAAACCAGTCAATCCTAAAGGAAATCAATCCTGAATATTCATTGGAAGGACTGATGCTGAAGCTGAAGCTCCAATACTTTGGCCACCTGATGGGAAGGGCTGACATAAAAAAGACCCTGATGCTGGGAAAGATTGAAGGCAGGAGGAGAAGGGAAGGACATTCTAATCTCATTGAAGACGAGATGGTTGATGGCATCACTGATTTGATGGACATGAGTTTCAGCAAGCTCTGGGAATTGGTGATAGACAGGGAAGCCTGGGTTGCTGCAGTCCATGGGGTCGCAGAGTCAGGCACGACTGAAGGACTGAACTGAACTGATAGGAACAGTTGATTTGGGCTTCCCAGGTGGCTCAGTAGTAAAGAATCCACCTGCCAATGCAGGAGATACAGGAGATGTGGGTCCAATCCCTGGATTAGGAAGATCCCCTGGAGAAGGAAATAACAACCCACTCCAGTATTCTTGTCTGCAAAGTTCAATGGACAGCGGAGCCTGGCAGACTAGAGTCCATGGGGTCGCAGAGAGTCGGACACATCGTAGTGACTGAGCACACACACACAGACGCGTGCACGGTTGATTTACAATATTATATTAGCTTCAGGTGCACAGCACTGATTCAATCTTTTTATAGATTGCACTCCATTTAAAAGTGAAAGGCAGAGTAAATTTAAGATCCATTTCATATTTAGGTTATAGACCTTTTCCTGGATTTTACAAACTGAATCGTGTTCCTACTTTAAGTCCATTGGGTCAACGATGCCTTGCCCCGGCCTGACATCCTAAGGATGAATACCGAGCCTCCTCGCCCTTGGCAGAACTGTTCTCAGGGGTGGCCTGCACCCTGAGTCCCCAGCAAGATGGACTCCCAGCTGCCCACAGGGGAGACCCGGTCGTTAATCCCCCTTGATTTCTCACCTCCTTCACTTGATTCCTGGGACCACTTCACAGGTAACCCCTTGAACCTAATCCTTGACTAGGGAAGGCTCTGGCGAGGAATCAAACCCCTGCACTAACTCTCATTGTCTCCATCTCATTAAAGAACAAGTCTCCTCTCCTTCCATTTGCAGTTGACGTTGCATTTCACCCCCGCACCTCCTTTCCGTCTCGGTCTCCCTCCCCTGGCTCTCCCAACACACTGCCGGGACTGGTCATCCAGGTTGCACCCGATGCCAGGTCCGCACAGAATGGGCGGCTCCCGCTCCTCCCAGCCGCAGGGGGCGCTGTGGGGCGGAGATGCCTGTGAGTTCCAGCGTGCACCGCGCCCGGGCCGGGCCTGCGGGTCGGAGCGGAGCGCGAGGCCGCCACGGGGGAGGTGCCGCGGGGCCACCAGGAGCTTGGCTTGGCGGTAGCCCGGTCGGGCACCTGGTGGGACCGCGAGGGCCCATGGCCGAGCCGGCTCCGGTAAGACGGGCTCCCCCCGCGCGGACGCCCAGACCCAGGCTCGGGGAGGGTCCGCGGGTTCCGGCTCGGTGGGTCAGCGTCCTGGGGTTCTCGCGCGGCGGACGCGGACCAGTGGGCGGGGTATGAGGGTCGCGCTAGGCGCATGGTGTGGGGACTGGACCCTGGACGGAGCCGGGGACCTCCGCTCCTCCGTGGCCAAACCCTGAACAAAGCCGAGCGTGAAACTGCAGAGTCTGGGCCATGGGCGCCCGTGAGTGATGGGGCCAGACGACGGAAGGGATCAAAATTCGTGTGCGGCCAGCGCTGGGTGTTAAAGTTCAGTCGGTTTTTACATTATAGTTACCGAATTTAGAATAAATATTTTTTAAAGTTTAGATTCTGAATGGTTGAAATGATAGCTGGCAGGGTCAAAATTAAACCCTGATGTGTTGAAGTGTGTTGAGCGTAAGAAGGAAGGAGGACACGTTGGAAAGAATAGAAGTCGAATATAAAGACCTAAGTAGGATATACATTATTTTATTTAGTGTTTTGTTGAAATTGAGATTTTATGTCTTTCCGTATTTTATAAATTTACGTATTGAGCGTTTTTACACCGAGTTCCACAAGCAAGTTTCAGATGGAGGAGTAATTTCGTCTTTCAAGTCTTACTGCTTAAGAAATACATTTCATAAGGCTATAGCTGATTACTAAATGAACTCATGAGATCATTACTTTTAAGGTATTGTTAAAGACCTTAGCAAAATAAAACATAGCAACAACAACAACAAAAAAGACTGAAAAATATAATAAATAATCTCAGCAGAAACTGTAATTCCTAAATACGCAAAAGATATGCAACACATTTATAGTGAAAATTACAGATGCAGGCATACCTCAGAGATATTTTGGGTTTGGTTTTAGAACTACTGCAATAAAGCAAATATCACAATAAAAGAAGTCTTTTTCTTTTTTGGTTTCCCACGGTGTATAAAAATTATGTTTACACTATAGTCTGTTGAGTATGTAGCAGCATTATGTCTTAAAAAGCAATGTACAACCGTTAATTAAAAATACTCTATGGCTAGAAGTCCTCACCATCATCTGAGCCTCTAGGCAGTTGTAATCTTACTGCTTGTTGGAGTGTCTTGCTCCATGTTGATGGATGCTGACTGATCAGGGTGGTAGTTACTGAAGGTTGGCATGACTGGCAATTTCTTAAAATAAGATAACAGTGCAGTTTGGGGGATGGATTGACTCTTCCTTCCAGGTATGAGTTCTCTGTAGCATGTAATGCTGTTTAATAGCATTTCACCAGAAGGAAATGGCAACCCACTCCAGTGTTCTTGTCTGGAGAATCCCAGAGACTGGGGAGCCTGGTGGGCTGCCGTCTATGAGATAGCACAGAGTTGGACACGACTGAAGCGACAGCAGCAGCAGCACTTTGAAAATTAGAGTCAGTCCTCTTGAACCTTCCCACTGCTTTATCAGCTAAGTTTATGATATTCTGAATCCTTTCTTGTCATTTTAACAATCTTAATGGCATCTTTAGGAGTAGATTCTTCAGATTCCATCTGCAGAAACCATTGTTTCTGCTCATCCATAAGATGCCTCTCCTAATTTGTTAAACTTTTATCATGAGTTTGTAGCAGTTCAGTCACACCTTCAGCCTCCACTCTGAATTCTAGTTCTCTTGATGTGTCCATCACATCTGTAGTTACTGCCTCTGCTGAAATCTCGAACCCCTCAAAGTTATCCATGATGGTTGGAATCAACTTCTTCCAAACTCCTGTTAATGTCAATATTTTGACTTCTTTTCATGAATCATGAATGTTCTTTGTGGCACCTCGAAGGATAAATTTTTTCTAGATTTTCTATTTACTTTGCCCAGACCCATCAGAGGAAGTACTTTAGCCTGATGAAATGTATTTCTTAAATAATAAGACTTGCAAGTTGAAATTATTCCTTGATCTGAAGTTTGCCTGTAAAAGTGGGTATAAGAAGGGGTGGAGCTTTAGAATTACTGTAAAGTAGTGAAGGAGCATTATCTGAACTCAGAGGGAAGGTTATCACACCAAGTGGGAATAGGTAAGGTTCACCACAGGGTAATCTAAGGCAGCTAGAAGGTGTTAAGGGGGTATATGTGTGCACTTTGTATATTCCTACTCGGTTCAGTTCTCATAGTAGCAACCAGAACTCTCAAATTCCTAGGAATGAATCTGGCAAGACTTATATAAGATTTGTACAAAGAAAACATTAAATTTTACTAACACAAAAAATCTAGGTAAAAGATGTTTCTGGATGGGAAGATGTCATGATTTAGAGATCCAGTTCAATAAAAATTTATATATTTAGTATATTCCCATCAGAATCCCAATAGTATTTCTCTGTTTATTTAGAAGAGAAAATAGACAAGAAAAGTCATGACAATTTCCTTTAAAAAAGGGGGGGGATGATGTGAGTGAGGCTCAATGGAATGAGAGTGTGTACATACAAACACACATATATATATACATACACACACATATATATATAAATGACTGACTTGTAATGTTATACAGCAGAAATCAATACAACATTGTAAAGCAAGTATCCTCCAATTAAAAATAAAAGATCAGGATCTAGGTGGTGGTAGATGTTGGACACGACTGAGCGACTTCACTGGAGATGGCCATATCCCTTTAAATGGCAAATAATTTGATAAAAATTATAAGAATTAAACAGTGCAGTATTGGAGCAAGAATACACAGAATCACCAGTGGAACAAAAATATAACCAAGTATATGTGGAAAACTAGTTTATGAAAAAATGATCCCAAATCCATGGTAAACAAATATACTAGTCAGTATGTTTTGTGACAGCTGAATATCTCTTTGGAAAAAGAATTCTGTCCCTTCTTGTTATGATATATATAAAAATAAGTCCCAGATGGAAAAAGATTTCATTCTAATAAAGTCATAAAAAACATTACAAAGATTTCAGAATATCTTTTATAATTTTAGAATAGGGAAAGTCTTCTAAGTCATCTATTAACCCTAATGTAAGAAAATTCGATTCATGGGGTCGCAAAGAGTCGGACACGACTGAGCGACTGAACTGAACTGAACTGAAGAAAGTTAATTCAGACGATAAAAGCCCACTAAAATGCTGAGCCAAGGATGAGAGCAGGCATGCACAAAGATATGTGGGGAACCCCCTCCCCCCCCACTGAAATATGAAATAAGGTTGCAGAGTCTCACGAATGCAAATTAAAACAATGAAATACAATTTTTTACCTGTCACATAGGCCAATAAATAAACAAGCGAAGTTTAAGAACATCTGTGCTGGCAAAGATGTAAAGAACCTTTACACCTTTGGACTTGCCTGGTGGCTCAGTGGTAGAGAATCCACCTGCCAGTGCAGGAGACACAGGTTCAATCCCTGGTCTAGGAAGAGCCTGCATGCCACGGAGCAGCTAAGCCAGTGCACCACAACTATTGAGCCTTCACTGTAGATCTCAGGAACCACAACTGCTGAAGCCTGTGCACCCTAGAGCCTGTGCGCCACAACAGGAGGCCACCACGACGAGAGGTCCAAGCACCACAACTAGAGAATAGCGCCTGTTCACTGCAACTAGAGAAAAAGCCCACGCAGCAACCAAGACCCAGCACAGCCAAAGCCCACTAAATCTTATTTTTAAAGTGGGCCCTACAAAGCATTCTAAAGGAGCTCTTTAAAAAAATGTCTCTCTTTATTGACAAGGGTTAAGTGCTGGATTCTTTTTGGAAGGCAATCTAGTGATATCTCGTAAATAGAAGGCGTTTCTATCCTTCGATTTAGTAGTTCTCATTTTTAGCCTTTTCCTGCAGAAGTAAAACCACTTATATATAAAGAAGCATATCAGAGCATTGTTGGTAATTCATAAAGGAAATGGAAAATATGTATCATCAGTGGGGTATGTGTAATCATGAATAATGCAATTTAGAAAAACCTGATTTTGCCTATATAAATTGACCTAGGACTTCCCTGGTGGCTCAGACAGTAAAGTGTCTGTCTACAATTCGGGAGACCTGGGTTCGATCCCTGGGTCAGGAAGATCCCCTGGAGAAGGCAATGGCAATCCACTCCAGTACTATTGCCTGGAAAATCCCATGAATAGAGGAGCTTGGTAGGCTACAGTCCATGGGGTCAAAAGAGTCAGACACAACTGAGCAACTTCACCTTCACTTTTCAGGAAGATGACATTGAAAGAAGTTACACAGTGATTTGTTCCCACTTTTGTTTAAAGGAAAAATGAAGGAATTCCATTCTATACATATGCATTCGGAGCTGGATGAAGCATAGAGAAACAAGTGGAAGGGGTGGTTGTGGTCACCAAACAGAACCACACGATGGGAGTAGGGGAGGAGCTGTTCCTAAGGGAGAGGCTGCCTAACAGACAAAAACACTACACTGTGAAATTCTTAAATTGATGACAAGGAAGTGGGGTTTTGAAGCAATAATGACTGTATAAGCCTGCTGTGCTGCAGTCCATGGGGTCACAAGGAGTCGGACACGAGTGAGCGACTGAACTAATGACTGTATATGTGTTACGTCTATAATTTCAGTTACCTCTGACTTTTGAGGATGTGGCCATTTATTTCTCAGAGCAAGAATGGCAGAATCTAGAGGCATGGCAGAAGGAGCTTTACAAGCAAGTAATGAGAGCCAATTATGAGATTCTCCTTTCTCTAGGTAAGAAGTCTTTAACTCTGGCTAACGCATGGAGGGATTGGGGGCAGGAGGAGAAGGGGACAACAGAGGATGAGATGGCTGGATGGCATCACCAACTCGATGGACGTGAGTCTGAGTGAACTCCAGGAGTTGGTGATGGACAGGGAGGCCTGGCGTGCTGCGATTCATGGGGTTGCAAAGAGTCGGACACAACTGAGCGACTGAACTGAACTGAACGCATGGAACTGGCTCCTGTTAGGGGTCTCAGTCACTTGATAACCCCTGTTTCTCAGTTTGCCAGGTTTCTCAGAAATTAACTCAGAAAGGCACTTTTACCCAGAGACTTTCATTAATATCTGTAAGTATTGCTAACCCTTACTCAAGGGTAGATGTTGCTACATGAGAATACTTATGACTGTGTAATATAACATGGTCAGAGGTGACTAAATATATGGCAGGACTTTTAATCACTGTAGACTCAGAGGTTGCCATGGTTTTCCCCATGGACACATGCCTTACCCATATCCATAAAGTACCCTGTGAATCTTTAACCTATGATGTTCCTCCGTGTGTGTGTGTGTGCTGTGGTCAGTTTTGCCCGACTCTGCGACCCCATGGACTAGCTGGACTCCTCTGTTCATGGGATTTTCCAGAAAAGAATACTTGAGTGGGTTGCCAGTTCCTCCTCCAGGAAGATGTTCCTACCTGTCAGCTTTTACAGTCATGTCCATATGCCTCAGGAAAGCTAATGTTACCTTTTTTTGCAATGTGATTTCAGAAGGCAATACACACTAAGGTGTTTAACTGCAGTTGTTTCTGGTAGTTATTCAAATGGTGTTCCTTTTAGTCTTTTTGCTTAGTCTTTATAATTTTATTATTAAATATGATTTTTTAAAAAATCAGTCTGTTTGGAAGAGCTTCAGAATGAAAGATAAAAGTCTCTTGCTTCACTCTCATCCCATCCCTGCCCCCACTCAGTTCATTCCTCAAAGGCAATAACTTTTAACCGTTTCTGCATTAGTTCTTACTTTGGTTTCCTTTAGTCTGTCATGCTTACACCTGTGTTTCTTAGTTTATCTAGTTTAGATAGCGTTAAATCCTTACTGTGTACTATCCTTCTTCTAGCTCCTTCTCAAATTTTGATAGTTTTTTAGTGCCTCTATTTGCGACCTTTATAATTTAAATGATAAACTTCTAGATCATGTTTCATCAACTTGGTATCTCTTGATCCCTTCAGTCTATAAAGATAAGGTAATTAGTTCTCCTATATTCCCTCTGCTTCTCCTGCTAACATCTACTAGCCAGACCACTTCTTTCATATTGCAGCATTTCTCATACTAATGGAGTAGCCATCATGGTCAACAAAAGAGTCTGAAATACAGTACTTGGATGCAATCTCAAAAACAACAGAATGATCTCTGTTCATTTCCAAGGCAAACCATTCAATATTACAGTAATCCAAGTCTATGCCCCAACCAGTAACACTGAAGAAGCTGAAGTTGAATGGTTCTATGAAGACCTACAAGACCTTTTAGAACTAACACCCAAAAAAGATGTCCTTTTCATTATAGGGGACTGGAATGCAAAAGTAGGAAGTCAAGAAACACCTGAAGTAACAGGCAGATTTGGCCATGGAATGCGGAATGAAGCAGGGCAAAGACTAATAGAGTTTTGCCAAGAAAATGCACTGGTCATAGCAAACACCCTCTTCCAATAACACAAAAGAAGACTCTACACATGGACATCACCAGATGGTCAACACTGAAATCAGATTGATTATAATCTTTGCAGCCAAAGATGGAGAAGCTCTATACAGTCAACAAAAAGAAGAATGGGAGCTGACTGTGGCTCAGATCATGAGCTCCTTATTGCCAAATTCAGACGTAAATTGGAGAAAGTAGGGAAAACCATGAGACCATTCAGATATGACCTAAATCAAATCCCTTATGATTATACAGTGGAAGTGAGAAATATATTTACGGGACTAGATCTGATAGATAAAGTGCCTGATGAACTATGGAATGAGGTTCGTGACACTGTACAGGAGACAGGGATCAAGACCATCCCCATGGAAAAGAAATGCAAAAAAGCAAAATGGCTGTCTGGGGAGGCCTTACAAATAGCTGTGAAAAGAAGAGAGGTGAAAAGCAAAGGAGAAAAGGAAAGATATAAGCATCTGAATGCAGAGTTCCAGAGAATAGCAAGAAGAGATAAGAAAGCCTTCCTCAGCAATCAATGCAAAGAAATAGAGGAAAACAACAGAATGGGAAAGACTAGAGATCTCTTCAAGAAAATTAGAGATACCAAGGGAACATTTCATGCAAAGATGGGCTTGATAAAGGACAGAAATGGTCTGGACCTAACAGAAGCAGAAGATATTAAGAAGAGGTGGCAAGAATACACAGAAGAACTGTACAAAAAAGATCTTCACGACCCAGATAATCATGATGATGTGATCACTCATCTAGAGCCAGACATCTTGGAATGTGAAGTCAAGTGGGCCTTAGAAAGCATCGCTATGAACAAAGCTAGTGGAAGTGATGAAATTCCAGTTGAGCTATTTCAAATCCTGATCGATGATGCTGTGAAAGTGCTGCACTCAAATATGCCAGCAAATTTGGAAAACTCAGCAGTGGCCACAGGACTGGAAAGGGTCAGTTTTCATTCCAATTCCAAAGAAAGGCAATGCCAAAGAATGCTCAAACTACTGCACAATTGCACTCATCTCACACGCTAGTAAAGTAATGCTCAAAATTCTCCAAGCCAGGCTTCAGCAATACATGAACCGTGAACTTCCTGATGTTCAAGCTGGTTTTAGAAAAGGCAGAGGAACCAGAGATCAAATTGCCAACATCTGCTGGATCATGGAAAAAGCAGGAGATTTTTGCTTTCTTGACTATGCCAAAGTCACAATAAACTGTGGAAAATTCTGAAAGAGATGGGAATACCAGACCACCTAACCTGCCTCTTGAGAAATCTGTATGCAGGTCAGGAAGCAACAGTTAGAACTGGACATGGAACAACAGACTGGTTCCAAGTAGGAAAAGGAGTACGTCAAGGCTGTCTATTGTCACCCTGCTTATTTAACTTCTATGCAGAGTACATTATGAGAAATGCTGGACTGGAAGAAACACAAGCCGGAATCAAGATTGCCGGGAGAAATATCAATAACCTCAGATATGCAGATGACACCACCCTTATGGCAGAAAGTGAAGAGGAGCTAAAAAGTCTCTTGATGAAAGTGAAAGAGGAGAGCGAAAAAGCTGGCTTAAAGCTCAACATTCAGAAAACGAAGATCATGGCATCTGGTCCCATCCCTTCATGGGAAATAGATGGAAAAACAGTAGAAACAGTGTCTGACTTTATTTCTTTTATATATATATATATATATAATTGAAAGAAAGTTTTACTTGAAAATAGAGTAAACTTTTCTTCTAGGGGACCAGGGTCATATATTAGAGAATTGTGTAACTATTTTCATTTGTTCATTCATTGCCACCCCTTCTTTTCTAGCAGAATTCAACTGTGTTTTCGGTTGTAATTGTAATGTTACCAAAGGTACTCCTCAGAGAATGTTTTAGCTGAAGCTACGTACATTGAAATTTCCTAGAACAGTCATTCTTGTTCTTATTTTTGTATACGCTGTATTCCCAAGATATTGCCAGTTGTCTCAGGTGTTGTTCCAGCATTCTCAAAGCACACTACTGGTGAGTTTTAATAAACCCATGACAGAATGCAGCATTGCTAGCTCTACAGGGTCCAAAACAAAATTAAACATACAACTCATGTAAAGGTCCCAGTCAGTTAGGAAGCAGTGTTACAAAATGTGGGCAGTTTTGCTTCTTTGTGTAAACCTATACTCTATTTTTCAAACATCTCTTCTCATATATTTTACCAGGAGTAGATTTAGGAAATTTAGAAACAACTTACTGTGCTTCTAAATTTAGTGCTCAAGGAAACCAAACTACTCCGTCTGACTTTTCTGTACAGATAATGGACTTCCCAAACCAGAACTGATAGCCTGGATTGAGCAGGGGAGAGAGCTCTTTAAGAAATGGAGAGAATCACACGAATCAAGAAACACAATTTGCTCCACTGCTGATTTGCATTTTGATCCAGTTATTGAAGGACAGCCATTTTCAGGTGAGTTTTAAGATGATCTTAAGGTTATGTGCTTAAGACATTACAGTCACGTTTCTTATTTCCAGTTCTTTGGCGTTGCCTTCCTGTTTGACTCAACTGAGGCTCAACATCTGGTATATTCCAGAGAAAGGCAGTAAAGCACAGTAGCTAGGATCGTGGGTTCTGGATCCTGAGTCTGGCTCTTGTCTTTTCCTGGGCAAGTTATTCATCGTCTCCTGGTGGCTCAGATGGTAAAGAATCACCTGCAGTGTGGGAGACCAGGGTTTGATCCCCGGGTTGGGAAGATCCCCTGGAGAAGGGAATGGCTACCCACTTCAGTATTCTGGCCTGGAAAATTCCATGGACTGTATAGTCCATGGGGTCACAAAAAGTCAGACACAACTCAGGAACTTTCACTTGACCTATAAAGATTTAAGTATCTACATTATAGGATTAAATGAGTTGATATATGTAGATTGTTAAAATGATACCTGGCAACACCGTAAGAGTTCAGCAAATATGCGCTATTCTTCAGGCAGCGGGAATCAGCATCTCCTCTGTTTCTTGTCATGATAACAAAGTCTAAGATTTTTGGATTCTTAACAGTCAGTATTAGAGCAAGGAAAAAGTGAGTCACTCAGTCGTGTCTGACTCTGTGACCCCATGGACTATATAGTCCATGGAATTCTCCAGGCCAGAATACTGGAGTGGGTAGCCTTTTCCTTCTGCAGGGGATCTTTCCAACCCAGGGACTGAACCCAGGTCTCCTGCATTGCAAGCAGATTCTTGACCAGCTCAGCCATGAGGGAAGCACAGGACTACTGGAGTGGGCAGCTTGTCCCTTTGCCAGTGGATCTTCCTGACCAAGGAACTGAACTGGGGTCTTCTGCATTGCAGGCAGATTCTTTAACAGAGTAAGGAAAGAGAAAGTCAAATGGGAACATCATTCCAAGAAATCTTCTCAAGAGTTTACTTTTTAGCTGCCTCTTTCAGGAGAGTAAAGAGTTTTACTCACAAATTATTTCACTTTTTACCTCTGTTAATCAGTTCTTCTAAGAAACCTTTTTACAAGATTGATAGGAATAGAGGTGAGGAGGGAGGAACAGCTGGTCTTAGGACAGCTCATGGATTACATATAACTATGAGTGAGTGAGTGAAGTCGCTCAGTCGTGTCCAACTCTTTGCGACCCTATGGACTGTAGCCTACAAGGCTCCTCTGTCCATGAAATTTTCCAGGCAAGAGTACTGGAGTGAGTGGTGGGGTTTAGTCTCTAAGCTGTGTCTGACGTTTTTGTGACCCTGAGGACTGTAGTGCACCAGGCTCCTCTGTCCATGAGATTTTCCAAGCAAGAACCCTGGAATGGGTTGACATTTCCTTCTCCAGGAAGGAGATCCCTACCCAGGGATCAAACCTACATCTCCTTTGTTGGTAAGCGGGTTCTTTATAACTGAGCCACTTGGGAAGCCCAACCATAGTGTTAGCCAGGGCTTAATGCTGCCAGGAACATTACCGTCATCATTTTTTGAATCAAGAATGTCTGCACATCCAAATGGGACAAGACTGGTGGTCCCCAGGTCATAATAATGGTGAACATTTACAGAGTACCTGCAGCATCCCAAGCCCACACTAAGCACTTTACACACATTAATTCGTACAGTCCTCATAACTGTTATGTATTGCTGTTTCCATTTCTAACAGGAAAAGGAACTGAAGCTGGAGATTAGCTTGACAAAGGCAGCACCGTGAAAAGACTGGATTTGAACCCAGTCTGATGCCAGAGCCTAGGCCCTACACTTGTGACCTAAGTGTCCTTTTTTCAATAGTATTCTAAGATAGGTCTGTTCAGTTTAGTCCTAAACTAGGGCTCATGATTCTCCTGGTCATGAAATTGACCACCACTTAAAGGAGCTGCTGGTTTAGTTCAGTGAAAGTTGGGCTCCTGGGCCACCGCAGATTACCGCTTCTGGCCACAGAAGCCTTAGCCATGACATAGGCTGGGACACTGACTGAATCTTGTTTTCAGTTTCAGGAAACCAACGAGCTGTGAGTTCAGAAGAAGCTCATTACTATTTCCAAGTAGATCCTCTTCAGAGCCACCGTTCCTGTGAACCCTTATCAGAAAAAAGTGAAGATGTTTCCTTCAGGCCTGACCAAGCCGTCGCCCTCGTGAACCCACAGAGACATAACACTTGGGCTCTACTCCCAGCGGTCCACAGCTCCAGGGAACCCATCCAAAGAGAGAGAATCGTCAGCCCTAGGGCCCTGGGTCTCCCAGGCTTCCAGAAAACCGCCTCAGGGGAGGGCCTCCAGCAGTCTTGTGCCTTTTGTGGGGAAAGCTTTTGTAATGAGAACCTCTTAGAGCGGCACCAGGGGAGCCTCTTGAAGGCCTGGAAGAAACTCAGCAAACAACCTGAGGTGCAGCAGCCGCGGAGCCAGACTCACTTCCGCTGCCCGGGATGTGGGCGGGGTTTCCGCCGGAAGCCGAGCTTGCTGGGCTCCCTGGCGGTCCGGGCTGAGGAGAGCCGCCTGCTGGGCCTCGAAAGTGGAGAAACGTGTGGCCGCCGCCTGACGCTGCCAAGGCCGCCTCCGTACCCCGGTTGTATCGAGAGTGCCTCCCGGGCCCCCCCGGGCGTGGAGAGGCCAGTCTCCCCGAGAGAGGGCGCCGGGGCGGCCTCTGAGCGGGCCGAGCTCCCTCCGAGCTCGAACCTGGCTGGTCAGGAGTGTGGCCGCTGGGCTGGGGGGCCGGAGGCCCTCAAGCCTGGCCCCGGAGGGGAGAGGCCGTGCTCCTATGGTACGTGCAGCCGGCGTCCCTCCCAGCGGTGCGGGCTCTCCGACCACTCCCACCTGCACAGCGCGGAGCGGCCCTGCCGGTGCGCCGAGTGCGGTCAGGCCTTCCGCCAATGCGGGCGGCTGCGGCTCCACCGGCAGCCGCCCTCGCACGAGCCGCCCTGCTCAGGCCCGGAGTGCGGCCTGGGCTTTCGCCTGAGGAGCCCGCTGCGGGCCCACGGGCTGCGGCACGGAGGTGACAGGCCGCTGGCGTGTGGCGAGTGCGGCCGCGGCTTCACCCATCCGTGCAAGCTGCGCGAGCACCTGCGGGTGCACAGCGGCGAGCGGCCCTTCGGCTGTGCCGAATGCGGCAAGAGCTTCCGCCTCAAAGGCATCCTGAAGGCGCACGAGCGCACGCACAGCCGCGAGCGGCCCTTCCAGTGCGCCGAGTGCGGCCGGGGCTTCACGCGGCCGTCCAAGCTGGCTGAGCACTTCCGCGTGCACAGCGGCGAGCGGCCCTTCGGCTGTTCGGACTGCGGCCGCCGCTTCCGCCTCCAAGGGCAGCTGCGGAGCCACCGGCGCCTGCACACCGGCGAGAGGCCCTTCCCGTGCCCCGACTGCGGTAAGAGCTACCGCGTAAAGGCCGACCTGAAGGCGCACCAGCTGCTGCATGGCGGCCCGATGCCTTTCTCCTGTGAATGCGGGAAGGGCTTCGCCAAGCAGTCCAAGCTCGTGGAGCACGTCCGGACGCACACAGGCGAGAAGCCCTTCCAGTGTCCACAGTGCGACAAGCGCTTCCGCTTGAAGGCGCAGCTGCTCAGCCACCAGGGCCTGCACACCGGGGAGAGGCCTTTCCGCTGCCCCGAGTGCGACAAAAACTTCCGGGAAAGGGGCCACATGCTCCGGCACCAGCGCATTCACCGGCCCGACCGGCCGTTTGCCTGTGCAGACTGCGGCAAGGGCTTCATTTACAAGTCGAAACTGGCCGAACATGTGCGAGTGCACACGAAATCCTGCCGTGTCCGCAGAGAGCCTGACGTTAAGAAAAGGCTCAGCCAGCTGTTTGCGATGATCGAGGCCGACTGGAGTTGAGGCTGAGGAGGGCACTCAAAGTGTTCAGCAGGGTTGGTGTTGCATGGGAAGCCACAGCCGAACCCCACATCTAGTAAGACAGAGCAAGAATGGAATGCAAGTTAGGAGTAGGAGAAACCACGAAGATTCTCTCATTTAAAACGTCACCAGCTATTTAATATATTTTTTTATCCATTGATACAAACAGGTATTTGTTCTTCCCACCATCTTATGGGGTAATTTCCCCTGACATGCTAATAAGCTAACTCTGAAATCCCGACTTGAATTTAGGCAGCCGGAAAGCCCTCCAGTACGGTTCTCAAAAGCATGGGCTGACTGTTAAATGTCAGCTCTTCTCTTCATGGTATGAACATAAGCAGGGGTTTCAATCCAGTGAATTTTGTTGCAGGTCTGAAATGATACTGGGTTTGGTTTAATTCATTTACTTGAAGCTAATAGCAATAAAATGAGTTCTCTGAATTGGGATGTGTCGATGTGAATGCTGAAGTGTCATAGCAGGTTTCACAGTGATTATGCATAGTTACCCTTAAGGAAAAGATGATAATTTAAGAAAATTTTGGTTAAGCTGGGTTGAAGAAAAAACTGAAGGTGCTAAGTTATATGAGACTAGAGTTTGTTTTTTGTTTTCAATTGGAATGTAGTTGATATACAATGTGTTAGTTTCAGGTGTACAGCAAAGTGATTTAGTTATACATACATATATATGTATGTGTGCGTGTCTATTTTTCGAGATTCTTTTCCCTTATTAGTTACTACAAAATATTGAGTATAGTTCCCTGTGCTATACATTAGGTTCTTTTTGCTGTATATATTCATCTCAAACTCCTAATTTACCTCCTCCTCCCCCAGACTAGAACTTATATAAGAGATGGAGACAGGAGGTAGGTTTGGGAGTTCCAGAACACAGATGCTATTTGCACCTGAGAGTGAACGAGATTTCCAGGAGTGACTTTCTAGGCAGATGACTAAAGTCTTGAGTTAAGACAAAGTAATAAAGCTAAGCAGGAAGCATGTCAGGCAACAACAGTTCTGTGTAGAGAGTTTTCAAACAAACGTTCAAAGTAACATAATACAAATAGAAATACAGGAAAACACCCCATTTGTCACATTCGGTGGAGGTTGCAATGTTTATACCTCAGGGAGAGAGTTGCACACCATCCAAAGAATTCCTGACTTTAGAGGGTTCATGTTTCACCTTAGAGAATGGCTGACCTGCACTTCTGCAGGATGACAGAAAATGAAACATCAGTAGACTGTAATAGACATTACTACAAAGCAACGATTGGGAGGTTGGGAATCTCTTGGTAGTTCAGTGGTTAGGATTCCATGGGCTCTCTCTGCCATGGCCTCAAATCAATCCCTGGTGGGGGAGCTAGAATCCCACAAACTTTGAGGCGCTGCCAAGAAAAAAAAGGAAAAAAAGCAATGGTTCATAGATGATTTTTTCTCTGAAACACTCCATCCAAAGATATTCTGGGAAAAAAGAATTACATAGCTGATAACTAAATAAGTTAAACAGTTCCCTCCTACACACACATAATCTATGGCTGTCAAGAGGAAGACATTATGTATTGTAATACTGTGAATTTGTTTGACCATGGGATTCCTTTCTCCCCCATCTTCCCCCTATCCCAACACTGTGATCTGTGGACATAAGAGTTCTGCAGGACTCAACTTTGGAAAACGTTACTGAAGGATAGCCCTGGCTCCAGCCAAGTAGCCCTTAGTCTGTTAATAATGAGAGTATCAAAGGATGAAGGCCTTCAGTTTTAAGTAACAAAATAGAACTTCAAGTCAGAATAAATCTTTTATTTTAGCACACTCTGCTATGTGACAGACACTAACAAATTTGTGTTAGATATTACATAATAATATTAGATAATATTAAGAAGTGATATGATTTAGGCAGGTTTATGGGATTCTCAGATGGATCAGTGGTAAAGAATCTGCCTGCCAATGCAGGAGACACTGGTTCGATACCTGGGTCAGGAAGATTCCCTGGAGGAGTAAATGGCAACCCACTCCAGTCTTCCTGCCTGGAAAATCCCGTGGACAGAGGAGCCTGGCAGGCTACAGTCCATGGGGTTGGAAAAGAGTCGGATTTAGTCTCAACTGAGCACACACATCACTGCAGATGGTGACTGCAGCCATGAAATTAAAAGATGCTTACTCCTTGGAAGAAAAGTTAGGACCAACCTAGACAGACTATTCAAAAGCAGAGACATTACTTTGGTGACTAAGGTCTGTCTAGTCAAGGCTATGGTTTTTCCAGTAGTCATGTATGGATGTGAGAGTTGGACTGTGAAGAAAGCTGAGTGCCGAAGAATTGATGCTTTTGAACTGTGGTGTTGGAGAAGACTCTTGAGAGTCCCTTGGACTGCAAGGAGATCCAACCAGTCCATTCTGAAGGAGATCAACCCTGGGATTTCTTTGGAAGGAATGAAGCTAAAGCTGAAACTCCAGTACTTTGGCCACCTCATGCGAAGAGTTGACTCATTGGAAAAGACTCTGATGCTGGGAGGGATTGAGGGCAGGAGGAGAAGGGGACGACAGAGGATGAGATGGCTGGATGGCATCACCGACTTGATGGGCGTGAGTCTTGAGTGAACTCCGGGAGTTAGTGATGGACAGGGAGGCCTGGCGTGCTGCAATTCATGGAGTCGCAAAGAGTCGGACATGACTGAGCGACTGAACTGAACTGAGCACCTCATAATTACTAGAGATACATGGTTATGTCAGTGGTGATCACGGGGCAGCCAGCCTCAAATGCATGAGGAAAGAAGGGTCAGGGGCCCTGATACAGATCAGGGCCCATGATGAGGGAGCAAGAGGAAGAAGAGGAGGAGGGGTCCCTGTGGGGAAAGGGAAGGAGGAGGATGTGATAAGGTAGAGACTTTGAGGGAGACTGAAGGCCAGGGCCTCCAGTTTGGTGTTCTCACATACTGCCTGTTATAACTGGTTTGACCTGGGACTTCCCTGGTGGTCCAGTGGCTAAGACTCCATAATCGCAATGCAGGGGGCCTCAGTTCGACCCCTGGTCAGGGAACTAGATCCCACATGCTGCAACTAAGAGGTCGCATGCCACAGCTAAAGATCTTGCATGCCACAGTGAAGATCACAGATCTGTGTGTCACAACTAAGACCTGGCAGAACTAAGTAGATCTTAAATATGTACAGAATTGAAGGATCTCAGAAGCAGTAAAAGATCCTGAGTGTTTGAATCTTAGTAGAAACTGGAAGTGTTGTGGAGGAAGTTGAGAAAAAGGGCACCACCCAGCTAAACCCAAGTACTCCAGGTTGCCCACATTACAAATGAAAAAGATCCAGAGTGGTGTCTAACGAATTGAGGGATTTCTGGGAACGAAGGTATTATTTTAAGCACAAGTTTCTAAAACTTCTCTTCCTTACCCAAAATTTCTAAATCAATGCTACCACAATCTGGTGGAATCTGTGACTTGCAAGAAAAAGAAAAGTTCTGTCTTCTACAAAGGAATGGGCTTCCTGGGTAGCTCAGCTGGTAAAGACTCTGCCTGCAATGCAGGCGACCTTGGTTTGATCCCTGGGTGGGGAAGTTCCCTTGGAGAAGGGATAGGCTGCCCACTCTAGAATTCTTGAGCTTCTCTGGTAATTCAGACAGTTAAGAATCCACCTGCAATGTGGGAGACCTGGGTTTGATCCCCAGGTTGGTAAGATCACCTGGAGGAGGGCATGACAACCCACTCCAGTACTCTTGCCTGGAGAATCCCCATGGACAGAGGAACCTGGCAGGCTACAGTCTATGGGTTCCCAAAGAGTCAGACATGACAGCAACTAAGCACACACCACACACAAAGGACTAATAAATATGACTGGCCCAACAATGATCATATTAAAGTGACAGAATGGTTTAAACATTTTTTTCCCATTAAAATCAAGAAGATCACTGCTGAGCTATTAACATTATGGAATGCGTCATATGATTGTATACCTGAAACATCTGAGAGAATCAGTTAGATAACCGGGTGGTGGTGGTGGTGGTGGTGGTGGTGGTTAGTCACTAAGTCGTGTCTGACTCTTTAAGGCCCCATGGACTGTAGCCCACCAGGCTCCTCCGTCCATGGAATTTTGCAGGCAAGAGTACTGGAGATGGTTGCCATTTCCTACTCCAGGGGGATTGATCCTGCATCTCCTGTATTGACAGGCAAACTCTTTATCACTGAGCCACCTGGGAAGCCCTGAAGAGGGTGGTGAAATAGTTATTTTTAAGACAGGGCAAGAAAGTTTTTAAACATAAAATTGTCTCTCTGCCCTGGGGACTTCTAGCCATCCATTGGTTAGATCTCTGAGCTTCCACTGCTCAGGGTGACCTGGTCAGGGAACTAAGGTCCCACATGCCATGCAGCATATCCGAAAGAGAAAAGTTTCCCTCTGCCATTACCATCTCTCTAGCGTGCATTGTGCACCTGCGTTACACACTAACTAGACCCCCTTAGAGGACACAGGAGTGCCTACTCGCCAGTTTCCTCCTGGCACCGGCAGTGTAACACCTCGAGTTAATATTCTTTTCTCTGTCCTCTAAGGGGTCACAGTAACCTTTTGGCAACTAGTACTTTGATGTGTAACCCTTTGTCTCAAAAAGCTGTATAACTGTGTTTTGACTTCTGAAGGGTGAAACAGTCTTCAGAACTCTCTGAAGGACTGTCTCCATTGTGATAATCCTCAGGTTGGTTCAAATAAAAATGTCTATGTCTTCTATGAGGTCAACTACTGATTAGTTGTTTTCACAGACAAGAAGGAGTAGAGTACCAAAAATTGAGGCAGAAAAAGGACAACCTTACACAATGCACCTCCCTGATTTATATGCCTATCAATTTTAGGTCCAACCTTGTGTAATTATCAAAGGAGAAAGAGGCCAGAGTTTAAATTTTAGCACTCCCAGTCAAGACATCCTGGGAGTCATGGACACCTACTGGATGAACATCAGGATTAAAAAAACTAAGATCATAACATCTGTTCACATCACTTTGTGGCAAACAGAAGGGGGAAAAGTGGAAGCAGGGATAAATCTTATTTTCTTGGGCTCCAGAATCACTGTAGGTGGTGAATGCAGGCCATGAAATTAGAAGATGCTTGCTCCTTAGAAAACTATGACAAACCTAGATGGTGTTATTAAAAAGCAGACATCATTTGACCAACAGAGGTCTGTATAGTCAAAGCTATGGTTTTTCCAGTAGTCATGTAGGGATGTGAGAGTTGGATCATAAAGAAGGCTGAGCCCTGCCAGAGAATTGATGCTTGGGAATCGTAGTGCTGGAGAAGACTCTTGAGAGTCCCTTGGACTACAAGGAGATCAAACCAGTTAATCCTAAAGGAAATCAACCTGGATATTCACTGGAAGTACTGATGCTAAAGCTGAAACTCCAGTACTTTGGTCACCTGATTCAAAGAGCCACTCAATGGAAAAGACTCAGATACTGGGAAAGACTGAAGGCCAAAGGGGAAGGGGCAGCAGAGGATGGGATGGTTAGATAGCATCACCGACTCAATGAACATGAATTTGAGCAAACTCCGGAAGATAGTGAAGGACAGGGAAGCTTGGCATGCTGCAGTCTCTGGGGTCGCAAAGAGCATTTAGCATTTAGCGACTGAACAGCTAGCTGAAAGCGCCTCGCTACCAGGATGCCTCTGGGGATTCTTGGCTCCTCCTGCCTGCAGGCGGCGCTGTAGGATCCCAGTCCCTAAGCCAGACCAGAAAGGCGAAGTTCCCAGGATGGCTTGCGTGTCGTCAGGGCAACGGGCGCGGAGGGGCGCAGGCCCCGCCCTCCCCTCCTCTCAGCGGCCGCTAGAGCCTGGTTCTCAGCGGCAGTAGCGGCGGGGCCTTTGGAAAGGGGAACTAGCGTCCGGCAGAGGTCTGACTTACCGCCCGGCACCACGCCGGTGGTTGGCTCAGCGGCCACCTTCCGGATCTCGGGCTACCCAGACTGCAGGTGTCATCAGCTGGGAGCAGTAACCGCTCGGCCTGGCAGAGGGGTCAGTGCTCGGTCGCAGGAGTAAAAGCCTGCTCCGGCGGGAGCCGGCCAGGAGGAGGCGCGGTCCTGGATGCTCGAACTGACTGAAATCTGCAGCTTTAGCCGATAGCGTGTGTTGCCCAGAGGGGGCTGTGCAGGGAAATCCATGCTCTCAGCCGTGTACACGTAAGTTCCTTGCAGCAGAGAAGTGATTAAAAAAAAAAAAAAAAAAAAAAACTTTGTTACCCATGCGGTGTGGGACCCCAGTTGGAAATACTTGTTGAATCAATGAATAGAAGAGGCCTATGCATAGCCACTGACTTTACAGTCAGTCCAGGGCTTTCTGAATGTTCCTGTGTCTCTGAAGCTCAGTTTGTGTGCTGGGAATACTGTTGGTAAAGATACAGCGTGGGAGAGAGAGCTGAAGGAATTACGGCTGAGAGAGGGAAAGAGATCCCATGGGGGCATATAGTATAATACTATTAATAAATTGCAATTATAGGGAGTGTAGTTCTTTAGAAAATGATAATGATGGTTGCAGCTCTTATTTTAGTTTCAAATCTTTCGAAGATCCCCAGGGGTGACAGTAACTCAGGTTCCAGACACTTAGTTTAAATCGAAATTAATATTTCTCAAGGAACAGGACAATTTCTTACTGTCTTTCACACTAACACACACAAAAAATGATATTTAGAATAGAATCTTTAGAAATCATAACCCAACTCCCTCATTTTAGAGATGAGTAAAGGGAGTTACAGAGAGGTTGAAGTAACTTACCCCAGGTCACATAGCTCATGATTGAGAATATAGCCTGTTTCTTGAGTTCCAGTTCTGTGCTCTCCTCCCTTCCCTTCAATACATATTTAATATTTATTGGGACTTCTTTCCTTTAGTAAATATTAATACTGACAGTATTGTTTCTGTTGGGCTGGGGCTCCTTAATTAAGCTTCCGTTTCACATATTTTAAGTTGTCAGGAAGCTAGAGGGCATTTTCCTTATTCCCCTTTGTCATCTTCTGGGGAAAGTGGTGTTTTGATTTTATTGTGCAAATGGTCTTGAAAAGATTGTGGATGATTTATCATTTCTTTCTGACATTCCTAACATGCTCTCGGGGCAAATAGTTTTCAGTTTAAATTTCATTTTAGTGGAGACAGACTACCAACTGTAGAAGTTTCTGTAAATGTAACTTTCTTAGAAACATAAATGTGTTTCAGATTTCTCACAGGAAATGTTGAAGACAGTTCTATGTGTCCTTTATCACACTTTTTTTTTAAACACATTTACACAACTGTGCCATACTATAGGTACTTACATGATTGTGTCTTAGGCGATGCACTCAAATGTCCTTTTTATTGAATCAAACTCTTTGTTTCAAGTTGTGTTTCTCTAATTAGAAATGAGTGTCTCTGGCAGTTCCAGTGACTGACTTCTTTATGAATCCCCTGCCCCCCCCAACTGTTCCTGTAAAACAAGGGCCTATATGTTGAATGTTCCACCTCTGTCAGGGTATAAATCTGCTTTGTTTGGAACAAACATTAAATTTTGGAAAGACAACCAGAAAAACCATCACAAGCTCTTTCTGGTCATGCAAGCCTTGCCCATTTTGCATGTTGGAAAGTCTGGCTTCTCAAGATGTATGTCATAACTTCCTGCCTGATACAAACAAAGGTAGAAGGCTTTTAAACATCACTGAGAAGGAAAGAAATGTGTTTGAGTGTCCAGGTGGCAGTGCCCTGTGATGACATGGTAATCTGTTTCTGAGCACAGGAGTAGGAGAATCTGGATAAGCAGCAAAATGAATTTTACACGTGTGTGATGAGAGGTATGGAGGAGACTGATCTCTGTAGACATGAGGTGTTTTGTTGAAAATTTGAGAATAATTCATGAAATCAAAGGATAAGCAAGTCTCAGCAAGTCATCCATACTTTCTGTTTGCTACTTGGTCAGCCTTTAACAAGACAACAAACTTGACCTACCCATCCAGTGTCTTTAAAAGTCACATATATTTTTATTCAAGTCACTTTTGCAGCTGAAGATTCAACAGTGATGGAGTCATCCACATAGTGGTGAAAGAGTGTAACTGGACTGAAAATCATCCACTTAAGAGTTTTCATGCTGATGGTGCTGATGTTAAAGGTAGAATATGCCATCTTTGAGAGGAGAAAACTACACATACTTTTGCTGTTTGAAAATTGTGTTATAACTACCTCATCCTTTGAGAATGATTTACATGGGGAAAAAAACACTCTCCTTCCTGATGGATGTGAATGAGGAAGGATGCAGCCCTAAGAAACGCTGAACCAACACAACGGAAGCGGAACTGAGAGATCAGGAAACTTCATCCTGGTAACATTGTTTGAGCTCTGTATTAGGCAGTTCCTAAGCTTATTCTGTCCCTGATTCTTCACATGTGTGAACCAGTAACATCTCCTTATCGTTTAAAACATCGTGGAATTGCATTTTCTCTTATAAAATGGAGAGTCCTAAAAGACATAGAAATTGTTAACAGGATGGGGGTTTGTGTGTAACTGACCCTAAAATTTGGATTCTGCTGCATAGAAAAAGTAGAGTAAAAGGAGTAATGACTGTCCTGGTCTGAGAAGGTGGCAGTCTTTGTTAGGTAGTAGGTGTCATCTCTAGTGCCTTGGGACTTAGACCATGTGCATACTAATATGGAGCATTAGGGAGTTGTCAGGGTGAAAAAAAATTCAGATGTTGCAACTTGCTTGTTTTCAGCCCTCAATAAGTTTCTAGAAAAAAGAGACAGCCTTCGGCTGTCAAGGCCTTGATACTTCTCAAGGTTCAGTTCAGTTCAGTTCAGTAGCTCAGTCGTGTCCGACTCTTTGTGACCCCATGAATCACAACATGCCAGGCCTCCGTGTCCATCACCATCTCCCGGAGTTCACTCAGACTCACATCCATCAAGTCCGTGATGCCATCCAACCATCTCATCCTCTGTTGTCCCCTTCTCCTCCTGCCCCCAATCCCTCCCAGCATCAGAGTCTTTTCCAATGAGTCAACTCTCTGCATGAGGTGGCCAAAGTACTGGAGTTTCAGCTTCAGCATCATTCCTTCCAAAGAAATCCCAGGGTTGATCTCCTTCAGAATGGACGGGTTGGATCTCCTTGCAGTCCAAGGGACTCTCAAGAGTCTTCTCCAACACCACAGTTCAAAAGCATCAATTCTTCGACACTTAGCTTTCTTCACAGTCCAACTCTCACATCCATACATGACTACTAGAAAACCCATAGCCTTGACTAGACGGACGTTAGTCAGCAAAGTAACGTCTCTGCTTTTGAATATTCTCTCTAGGTTGGTCCTAACTTTTCTTCCAAGGAGTAACCATCTTTTAATTTCATGGCTGCAGTCACCATCTGAGTGATTTTGGAGCCCCAAAAAATTAAGTCTGACACTGTTTCCCTATCTATTTCCCATGAAGTGATGGGGCCAGATGCCATGATCTTTGTTTTCTGAATGTTGAGCTTTAAGCCAACTTTTTCACTCTCCTCTTTCACTTTCATCAAGAGGCTTTTTAGTTCCTCTTCACTTTCTGCGATAAGGGTGGTAACATCTGCATATCTGAGGTCATTGATATTTCTCCCAGCAGTCTTGATTCCAGCTTGTGCTTCTTCCAGCCCAGCGTTTCTCATGATGTACTCTGCATAGAAGTTAAATAAGCAGGGTGACAATATATAGCCTTGACATACTCCTTTTCCTACTTGGAACCAGTCTGTTGTTCCATGTCCAGTTCTAACTGTTGCTTCCTGACCTGCATATAGGTTTCTCAAGAGGCAGGTCAGGTGGTCTGGTATTCCCATCTCTTTCAGAATTTTCCACAGTTTATTGTGATCCACACAGTCAAAGGCTTTGGCATAGTCAATAAAGCAGAAATAGGTGTTTTTCTGGAACTCTCTTGCTTTTCCCCTGATCCAGCAGATGTTGGCAATTTGATCTCTGGTTCCTCTGCCTTTTCTAAAACCAGCTTGGACATCTGGAAGTTCATGGTTCATGTATTGCTGAAGCCTGGCTTGGAGAATTTTGAGCATTACTTTACTAGCATGTGAGATGAGTGCAATTGTGCGGTAGTTTGAGCATTCTTTGGCATTGCCTTTCTTTGGCATTGGAATGAAAACTGACCTTTTCCAGTCCTGTGGCCACTGCTGAGTTTTCCAAATTTGCTGGCATATTGAGTGCAGCACTTTCACAGCGTCATCTTTCAGGATTTGAAACAGCTCAACTGGAATTCCATCACTTCCACTAGCTTTGTTCATAGTGATGTTTTCTAAGGCCCACGTGACTTCACATTCCAGGATGTCTGGCTGTAGGTGAGTGAATACACCATCGTGATTATCTGGGTCATGAAGATCTTTTTTGTACAGTTCTGTATTCTTGCCACCTCTTCTTAATATCTTCTGCTTCTGTTAGGTCCAGACCATTTCTGTCCTTTATCGAGCCCATCTTTGCATGAAATGTTCCCTTGGTATCTCTAATTTTCTTGAAGAGATCTCTATTCTTTCCCATTCTTTTGTTTTCCTCTATTTCTTGGCCTTGATTGCTGAGGAAGGCTTTCTTATCTCTTCTTGCTATTCTTTGGAACTCTGCATTCAGATGTTTATATCTTTCATTTTCTCCTTTGCTTTTTGCTTCTCTTCTCTTCACAGCTATTTGTAAGGGCTCCCCAGACAGCCATTTTGCTTTTTTGCATTTCTTTTCCATGGGGATGGTCTTGATCCCTGTTTCCTGTACAGTGTCACGAACCTCATCCCATAGTTCATCAGGCACTCTATCTATCAGATCTAGGCCCTTAAATCTATTTCTCACTTCCACTGTATAATCATAAGGGATTTGATTTAGGTCATATCTGAATGGTCTGGTGGTTTTCCCTACTTTCTTCAATTTAAGTCTGAATTTGCCAATAAGGAGTTCATGATCTGAGCCACAGTCAGCTCCCATTCATGTTTTTGCTGACTGTATAGAGCTTCTCCATCTTTGGTTGCAAAGAATAAAATCAGTCTGATTTTGGTGTTGACCATCTGGTGATGTCCATGTGTAGAGTCTTCTCTTGTGTTGTTGGAAGAGGGTGTTCGCTATGACCAGTGCGTTCTCTTGGCAAAGCTTTATTAGTCTTTGCCCTGCTTCATTCCGTATTCCAAGGCCAAATTTGCCTGTTGCTGCTGCTACTGCTAAGTTGCTTCAGTCATGTCCGACTCTGTACGACTCCATAGATGGCAGCCTGCCGGGCTCCCTCGTCCCTGGGATTCTCCAGGCAAGAATACTGGAGTAGGTTGCCATTTCCTTCTCCAGTGCATGAAAGTGAAAAGGGAAAATGAAGTCACTCAGTCGTGTCCGACTCTTAGTGACCCCATGGACTGCAGCCCACCAGGCTCCTCCATCCATGGGATTTTCCAAGCAAGAGTACTGCAGTAGGGTGCCATTGCCTTCTCTGGACTGAAATACTGAAGGTATTATAATTAGCGATAGCTCAGCTTACTAGCCTGAATTTTGATCCCAAGGTTGAAAGGAAAAAGGAATCAGAGCAAGACTTGAAAAAAAGGACACAGAGGAAATGCTACAGGTGGAAAAAGGTGTGTAAAGCTGGAGGGCAAGGCTGAATGCAGAAAATGATGCCACGAGCCAGTAGTCATTATGGGGGTGCAACCAGGAAGGGAAGAAACAAATGGCCAGATAATGACTCGGAAAGAGTCTTCATAGATGACAACACCTGCTAAAGGGAAAAGGAAGACAGAGGCACAGGGCAAAGACAAGAGGTACTGCTGCTGCTGCTGCTAAGTCGCTTCAGTCGTGTCTGACTCTGTGCGACCCCATAGACGGCAGCCCACCAGGCTCCCTCGCCCCTGGGATTCTCCAGGCGAGAATACTGGAGTAGGTTGCCATTTCGTTCTCCAATGCATGAAAGGAAAAGTGAAAGTGAAGTCGCTCAGTCATGTCTGACTATTGGTGACCCCATGGACTGCAGCCTACCAGACTCCTCCATCCAATTTGCCTGTTACTCCAGGTGTTTCTTGACTTCCTACTTTTGCATTCCAGTCCCGTATAATGAAAAGGACATCTTTTTTGGGAGTTAGTTCTAAAATGTCTTGTAGGTCTTCATAGAGCCATTCAACTTCAGCTTCTTCAGCATTACTGGTTGGGGCATAGACCTGGATTACTGTGATATTGAATGGTTTGCCTTGGAAATGAACAGAGATCATTCTGTCATTTTTGAGATTGCATCCAAGTACTGCATTTCGGACTCTTTTGTTGACCATGATGGCTACTCCATTTCTTCTGAGGGATTCCTGCCCGCAGTAGTAGATACAATGGTCATCTGAGTTAAATTCACCCATTCCAGTCCATTTTAATTCTTTGATTCCTAGAATGTCGACGTTCACTCTTGCCATCTCCTGTTTGATCACTTCCAATTTGCCTTGATTCATGGACCTGACATTCCAGGTTCCTATGCCAAATTGCTCTTTACAGCATCAGACCTTGGTTCTATCACCAGTCACATTCACAACTGGGCATTGTTTTTGCTTTGGCTCCATCCCTTCATTCTTTCTGAGTTATTTCTCCACTGATCTCCAGTAGCAATTTGGGCACCTACCAACCTGGGGAGTTCCTCTTTCAATATCATATCATTTTGCCTTTTCCTACTGTTCATGGGGTTCTCAAGGCAAGAATACTGAAGTGGTTTGCCATTCCCTTCTCCAGTGGACCAAATTCTGTCAGACCTCTCCACCATGACCCACCCGTCTTGGGTGGCCCTACAGGGCATGGCTTAGTTTCATTGAGTTAGACAAGGCTGTGGTCCTAGTGTGATTAGATTGACTAGTTTTCTGTGATTATGGTTTCAGTGTGTCTGCCCTCTGATGCCCTCTTGCAACACCTACCATCTTACTTGGGTTTCTCTTACCATGTACATGAGGTATCTCTTCACGGCTGCTCCAGCAAAGCATAGCTGCTGCTCCTTACCTTGGAGGAGAGGTATCGCCTCACTGCTGCCCCTCCTGACGTTGAACGTGGGTCTCCTCTAGGTCTCCTGCGCCCACGCAGCCACCGCTCCTTGGACGTGGGGTAGCTCCTCCTGGCTGCTGCCTGTGGCCTCGTGGGGCGGAGTGCGTAGCTCCCCTGGGCCACCACCCCTGACCTCGGACATGGTGTAGCTCCTCTTGGCTGCCACCCCTCGGGCATGGGGTCCTCCCAGCTTCTGCCCCTGACCTCGGACGTGGGGTAGCTCCTCTTGCCCGTGCTTGTGCGCCATCACAGCAGGGCAGTTATTTTGTAGACTGTCCATCAATCTAGGTGTACCTGATGTATCTTCATGATTATGTTCAGTTTATTTGCCTTCTGAGAGTTAGCCAAGATGTGATGCTGTGTTTATCTCATTGCATCTTATCAGGTGGCGTGTGTACATGTGTGCTAAGTTGCTTCAGTCGTGTCTGACTCTTTGTGACCCTATGGACTGTAGCCCACCAGGTTCCCCTGTCTATGGGATTCTCCAGGCAAGAATACTGGAGTGGGTTGCCATCCCCTTCTCTAGGAGATCTCCCTACCCAGGGATTAAACCCGTGACTCTCATATCTTCTGTGTTGGCAGGCAGGTTCTTTACCACTAGAGCCACCTGGAAAGTCCCCAGTAAGTATTACACTTACACATCCAGTTAGCGGGTGCAAATCTAGCTTTGCCGCAAAGCCTTCCCCTCACTGAAAATGATCGTCTCATTTGGGTTTTCTGGGACTCCTCTGGTGGTCCAGTGGCTAAGACTCTGCGCTCCTAATACAAGGAGCCCAGGTCAGGAAACTATATCCCACATGCCTCAATAAGTTCACTTGCCTTGGCTGAAGATCCCAAGTGCCACAGCTAAAAGGTCCCGCCTGCTGCAACGAAGACCCAGTGCAGCCAAATTTTTTAAAAAGTAAGAAAAAACTACTCATCTGGGTTTTCTGTTCTGTCAGTGACACATTAGCTCAGATGGATATTCAGTGTAGTATCAAGGGCAAGGTGGTACACCTTAAGTCAGAGTAAGCTTTACCTTTAAAAGGAAGATTTTTTTCTCCTATGATTTTTCCTTTTCAAAAAAAGAAAATCATACCTGTTTTTCTTTCTATCCAATTATTTAAAGTACCAATGAAAGTGGGGAAATGCTTCAAATATAACGTTAATGGAAAAAGAAAACAAACAGCATCCAAGACTGGATTCATAGTATCTCAGTTTGTAAAAGAAAACGTGGGTGTGTTTATTGTATATGCACACTGACAGAAAAATGATTGGTGATAAACCACAAAATTCACAGAAGTAATCTTTAGAATTTTTTCCTTCTTATATTTCTTTATTCCTTCCTGTACTTTCCAAATATTCCACAAATAACATGTATTACTATTTTTAAATACTTCATGAAAAGTGAGTTACTTAAAAGGTATTTTTCTCTGTTGAAAAACTAATATACATTGTTGTTGTTCCTTGTCTTTTTGTTCTCTCATGAAGTTTTTCTTTCATAGCAAAATGATCACTCTTACCTCTCTTGTGTCCTCGGACAATCCCTGGAATATTGCTTCCCAAACTTGCATGTTCCACTTTCTTCTCCCTCAACACCCTCTCCATGGCTGATTTCGCCCACTCACACTTCACTTGCCCATCATATACTCGTGTTTCTCCTAAGCTCCAAACCCACATATACACTCCCTTACTGTATATCTCTTCTTGGATGCCTCACAGGCATCATAAACTCCACACACCCCAGACTGAAGTCATTGCTGGTTTCACCCCTCCGCTTGTCCCTGCCTGCCAGTCACACGTTCCTCCTGTCTGCTCCTCATCTCATTGAAAGGCACCACCAGCTGTGCTAGTGTCTCTTCATTTCCCTCCCCTTTTCATCTTGGTCAATCACCAATTTTTACACAGATTTCAGTTCTTCGTTACCACTTTAATATTACTATTTTTCTTCATCCCAGCTACCACCACCATCTCTCACCTGGGTTAGCAGGAGACCGTCTCCTACCTGGCATTCCTGACTCCCGTCAGTCTCCACTGCCACGTGCCCACCAGAGTGATCTTTATAAAATGAAAACAACTCCATTGCACTCTCCCTCTTAAAATTCTTCACTGAATTCTTCTTTAAGTTAAAAATACTGACTTATTTGGCTGCACAGGGTCTTCCTTGCGGCACTGTGAGATCTTCTTTAGTGGCAGCATGTCAGCTCTTAGTTGTGGCAAACCAGGGCCTCCTGCATTGGAAGTGGGGAGTCTTGGCCACTGGACCACCAGGAAAGTCCCAAATTCTTCATTGAATTCTTTTTGTCTGTTTTCTATTTTTGTAATTTCACGGGCTCTAGGGTGCACACGCTTTAGCAGTTGTGGTGTGAGGGCTCAGTAGTTGCAGTTACTGGACTCTATACCACAGGCTTAGTTAGTAATTGTGGGCACATGGGCTTAGTTGCTCCCCGGCATGTGGGATCTCAAAGGCATGCCAAAGAATGTTCAAACTGCTGCACAATCGCACTCGTCTCATACGCTAGTAAAGCAGTGCTCAAAATTCTCCAAGCTAGGCTTCAACAGTACATGAATCGAGAACTTCCACATGTTCAAGCTGGATTTAGAAAAGGCAGAGGAACAAGAGATCAAATTGCCAACATCCGGAAAAACAAACAAACAAACCAACAAATTGCCAACATCCGTTGGATCATCGAAAAAGCAAGAGAATTCCAAAAAAACATCTACTTCTGTTTCATTGACTACACCAAAGCCTTTGACTGTGTTAATCACACAAACTGTGGAAAATTCTTCAAGGGAGGGAATACCGGACCATCTTACGTGTCTCCTGAGAAATCTGTATGCAGGTTAAGAAGTAACAGTACTGGACATGGAACAACGGACTGGTTCCAAATTGGGAAAGGAGTACGTCAAGTCTGTATATTGTCACCCTGCTTAATTGACATCTATGCAGAGTACATCATGTGAAATGCAGGGCTGGATGAAACTCAAGCTGGAATCAAGATTGCCGGGAGAAATATCAATAACCTCAGACACGCAGATGGCACCACCGTTATGGCAGAAAGTGAAGAACTAAAGAGCCTCTTGATGAAAGTAAAAGAGGAGAGTGAAAAAGTTGGCTTAAAGTTCAACATTCAGAAAACTAAGATCATGGCATTCAGTCCCATCACTTCATGGCAAATAAATGGGGAAACAATGGAAACAGTAAGAGACTTTATTTTGGGGGCTCCAAAATCACTGCAGTGGTGACTACAGCTATGAAATTAAAAGACACTTGCTCCTTGGAAGAAAAGTTATGGCCAACCTAGACAGCATATTCAAAAGCAGAGACAATACTTTACCAACAAAGGTCCCTCTAGTCAGAGCTTTGTTTTTTCCAGTAGTCATGTATGAATGTGAGAGTTGGACTATAAAGAAAGCTGAGCGCCGCAGAACTGATGCTTTTGAACTTTGATGTTGGAGAAGACTCTTGAGAGTCCCTTGGACTGCAAGGAGATCCAACCAGTCCATTCTGAAGGAGATCAGCCCTGGGATTTCTTTGGAAGGAATGATGCTAAAGCTGAAACTCCAGTACTTTGGCCACCTCATGCGAAGAGTTGACTCATTGGAAAAGACTCTGATGCTGGGAGGGATTGGGGCAGGAGGATAAGGGGACGACCGAGGATGAGATGGCTGGATGGCATCACGGATTCGATGGACGTGAGTCTGAGTGAACTCTGGGAGATGGTGATGAACAGGGAGGCCTGGCGTGCTGCGATTCATGGGGTTGCAAAGAGTCGGACACGACTGAGCGACTGAACTGAACTGAACCGCACTGGACTGCAAGGAGATCCAACCAGTCAATCCTAAAGGAAATCAGTCCTGAATATTTATTGGAAGGACTGATGCTGAAGCTGAAGCTCCAGTACTTTGGCCACCTGGATGTGAAGAACCAACTCACTGGAAAAGACCCTGATGCTGGGAAAGATTGAAGGTGGGAGGAGAAGGGGATGACAGAGGATGATATGGTTGGCTGGCATCACCAACGTGATAGACATGAGTTTGAGTAGGCTGCGGGAGTTGGTGATGGACAGGGAAGCGTGGTGTACTGCAGTCAATGGGGTCGCAAAGAGTCGGACACGACTGAGCAACTGAACTGAACTGATAACAATATATGTGTAAGTCTGTACACTGAAAATCACTTGTCACTCAATACATATAGAATAAGTAAATAAATAAAGTTGGTAGGGTCTAAACTCAAGACCATGTAGTCTGACCCCAGAACCTCTACTCCTAACCTTTCACAGCAAACACAGTGAATATGTTTTGCTTCTAATATAAAAGTATTCTGTCTTTAAGTTTTACTATTTAATTTCCACAAGGGCATAGGTCTTTTTAGTTATAGCTCCCAAATGTCTGGAACTTCCTAACATTTAGTGACAATAAAACTTGAATACTAAAATAATCTCAGTTTGGGACTTCCCTGGTGGTCCAGTGGTTAAGACTTCACCCTCCAACGCAGGGGGGGAGGGTTCGAACTCTGATTGGGGAATTAAAATTCCACATGCCTTGGTGCCAAAAAGCCAAAACATTAAAACAAAAGCAATACTGTAACAAATTCAATAAATACTTTAAAATTGGTCCATATCAAAAAATCTTTAAAATATTCTGAGTTTGGGTCTTAAAACATCATCTTAAGAATTCTTAGACTGCAGAGCAATGAGAAATGGTGGCCAAGACTACTGGCTTAACAAAAAAATGGCCGTGCAAGTTACCTGTATCTGCAAACTTGGAAAGAATGTCTTGTCACAATCTCCTGCAAAAATGTCAGCTTAGTCTTATTCTCAATGGTTGGCCACACCTGTATGTGTGAACATTTTGCTGTTTTGAATCACATCAAGGGCAATAAATACTCAAATCATCGGAAGATGCAATAAAAGTTGCAGCAGCTGAATAACATTACACCCTAAAAGAGAATGACAGTCTGGTACCAAGTCTCAGCTATGCAAGGAATGGAGTTAAGGAATATGGTAAGGATGCTCAGGTAACTGCCTGAGCAGCTAAAGGAGGTCTGAGTGTGGGCATGACCTCATTTCAGTCTCTCATCTTCATGAGTCAAGGTGGACCCTTCTAGAAAGAGCTCAGTTCCTTAAAAAAAAAAAAAAAGTAAGAACAAGCAGGAAATGAGTATGATGTGATATTAAGTTAAAAATGTAGAAAAGTCCATGCTAATTGTATTTCTGGCTACAGTGGTTTTGCCTGAAGAGGCAGAGTTTTCTGAAAAATGAATCCCTTTATTTTCGAAAACTTCAGCTTTTCCCCTCTCCTGAAAGAGAACTGTATCAGAACCACGGGAGGGTAGTCAGGACCATACCTGAGTTCTCCAGCACAGAGAAGAAACAGTTTCATCCCACAGAGGTTAAGTCCCCAAGAGATGGATCATCAGCCTCGTGCTTCCAGGGCATGCAGCTGTGCAGCTGCCTGGGTTCAGTTTACAGGTTTCTGACTGTATATTCTTGACCTGTGGAAACTGACACAAATGCCAAGCTTGGTAATGACACTGTCACAGATGCACCTGGAGACTATCTAGAGAGGCCGCTTCTCTAGAGCGTGCATTTGAAGCACATGTTGAAGTTGAACTGTAAGCATAATCTAACTGTTAAATGGCAGCCCTGGGGACAAGCCAGGAGCCAGCTCTTTGTGGAAGCCTTCCTCTGTTCACAACTAGCTATGAAGATCTTGGAGATAATCAGGAAAATCTCTCTCCCTGAACACAGATTCTCCCAGCTTACTTGTTCCCATAACCAAATTGGGTGACATTTGGGGATAAAGAAAAAACCAAGGAGCTTTTCAACTTGATAAACTAATGTTTTGCTGTTGAGTAAGCTTCTGTCATACACTAAATGTTTTCTTAAAAAGTAAATATTACTTTAATCTCACAACTAATATGATACTGATTTCATGTGTGTGTGTGTATATATATATATGTATGTATGGCATATTAAGAGGTTTTGTCTCATACCTTGCATCAACAAAGGGTTAGTGAAACTGATAGTATTTGTGCCACATCTGGACAAACGGGATTCTAAATCCTCAGTTTCATAAGGATTCAGAGGAAACTACCAAGAAAGAGAAAAATTCTGGCTTGGGACACTATCTTTTTGAAGAGTTTCTTAAAATGATATTGAACTGTTTGACATTCTACATGCATAGCATTCTGACAGATCACTTAGTTCATACTCACCCTGTCCTTGAAATTAATTAAGTAATGTCTTCCTGCCTTACAAAAAGTGAGAGGGGTACTATCAGATTCAGTAGTTGGATAGAAATTCACTAAATTTAATAAAACTTTCTAACTGCTAAAGTCTGTTGAGTAGTTAGCTTTCTTTCTTCCTGACAATCTGTATACGCAGAAAAATACTTCTGGATTCTCCAGTTTTGTTTTTTGACCTGTCTTCTGTAACTCTTTAGGTATATGAATTTCCAGGTGTTAAAGAAACCTCAAACCCCGAGACACATCACGGCTCTACATACAAAAGTCATTATCTTAACCTAGTTTGTTTCCTCTTAAATTGTCAGGAGGGAAAACCTGAAGTCTATAGTTAGAATTCTATAAACCGCTATACTGCCTATCCGATATGTCACTTTTGCAGAAAATCAGGAGAGAAATTGATAACATGAAGCAAAGTTTAGACACGCACCTGATGGCCTTTTCCTAGATAAAACCCTAGAAAGAAGGTTTCTCCCAAATCCTAGTTCTGGATTCACTTTTACGGCAAGCCACTCCGCCCTCAAAGCCAATCTGTGTTTTCATCCAGGAAGGAAACGCAAACTTTCAGTAGCTCAAGCAGAAATCAAAAAGATCACGAACAGGGAGCCGAGTGGGGAGTCCCGTTCTCTCTCCCACCAGCTGACTAGTTCAGGCCCCTCCTCAGCTTAGCCCTTGAGCCTCGCGGGATCCTCTAGGTAAGCTCAGATGTCTCTCCTCTGCCCCTAGCTGCGCTAAGGACACGTGTTCTTCCAGCCCAGTTCCGCCGCCTGGAGCCCCGCCCACCTAGCGCTTCCCAGGCCCCACCCTCCGCGTCGTCAGCCAATCGCTGCCCGAGGCGTAGCCAGGCCCCGCCCCTCGGGTCCCGGCCCTCCGCCTTTGTTCTCCCCAGCTCCCTCTCTCAGCCTGTGCGCTCCGGGTAAACCGAGTGGCAGCCGCTGATTGGAGGCCGAGGAGCAGCCAATCAGAAGGGGGCACCTCACGTTAGCGCTCTGAGCTTTAAACGCGCGAGCCGCGGGGTGCGCGGAGGAGGCCGGGGAGGAGGGTCCACGCGGAGGGTGGTGCCGCGGCGCTCGCGGCCCGCGCCCCAGATCGGACTGGGATTGGCCGGCCCGCGTCTTTCCCCGCCCACCAGTTAATTGCCAGGGAGGTCTTCGGGGGGCGGTTTTTTCCCTCTCGCTTGGCTCCGCGAGACCCGAACCCGAGGTTCGGGAGCGACCAGTGGCCGCCGGTGCAAGGAGGCCACGCTCAGCACCACCGCGATGAGGCCCCGGAAAGCCTGGATGCTCGTCCTGCTCCTGGCCCTGACGCAGCTGCTGGCCGTGGCGAGCGCCGGGGGCCCGGACGAAGGTGAGCGGCGGCGGCGGCGGCGGCGGCGTCTGGCCGGGCCTGCGGGCCGCGCGCTCCGGGGTGGGGGCGCCGCGCGGACCAGCGACTTGCTGGAGTTGGAAGGTTGTAGCGGGGCGACAGGATCGCTTGGGAGACCCGGGAGAGGAGGGCGGCGAGGAGACCGGGGCTGCCACCGAGGCTTGGACGCGGAGAGGGTGTGAAGTGCTTTCTTTGCACACTGGCTTCTTCGCCCTGATTCTGCTCCGATTTTCCTCGAGTCCAGGCTGACTGCCCACTCCTGGGAAGGGGAGCTTGGGAACTGGTTAAGCATTTGAGGCTCACATGCCCAAGGAGTGGGAAGGGAGAGGGGCCGCAGGTTTCAAAACAGGGCGAGGGTGTGACGTCCCGAATGGGAGCCCTGGGGACAGCCGCGGGCAGCAAGCGTTTTACGCCTGAAAAATGTGGTCTGTAGGTTTGGATAGAAGTAATTGGAGGGTTCTGGTTTGAGGAGGAAAGGGATGGCTTGGTTTGCGTCTTTTGGAAACCGGAGGTAGCATTCCTTCGGCAAGCATGTATTCGGCACCGACTGTATGTGCTAGTCACTGCGCCTGGTCCGGGAGTTAGGGCTCAGTGTGGCCTCTGCCGATAAAGCGCCGGCTCTGGGAGGAACATTCGCTACTACCAGCCATCGGTCCTGCATTTTTCTTTGGAATAGGCTAGCTAAAAATAAGTGATGTGTGAGAACTTTGAGAATTAGAAAACTTAAAGACTTACATTGCTAGAGAACAGAACTACACATTACTGGCCTTAACTTCTTCCTCTGGCCTTTCTCTGGATAACTAGAGTTTTTTTCCTCTTGAGTTTGTTCCAATATAAATAACCCCTCTTTTCTGATAGTGTGTAAGGGAAGTGCGAACTTTATACTCTTTCAGATTGAGTAACTTTTAGATAAGTTGTATTCAAGAGTCTTGACCCACACAGAGAAGGAAGTTGAAAACCAGCTCTTGGTGAAAAGAACACCTGCCCACAGGGACCAGAGAGCAGTGTCACCTACAAGTGTGTCTTGGGACCTTTATCCAAATCGCCCGGTGCTTATTTAAATACGGAGTCCCAAAATACACCCAACCGGAAGAACGCAAGGGTGGGCCCTCAGGTCAGCATTTTAAACACATTTCATTGATTCGTGGCCAAAGTAACCTTTGGGGAGGCACGTTAATGTTTGAGGACCAGTGGAGGTGGATGGTAGTTTCGGAGCATAACAGAGTAGCCTTGTCTTGGTTCTGATCAGATGATTCTGTCTTGCGGGGAGCCTCAAGGGGCCTGGGAGAGTGGCAGGCGTGGATGGACACCATGGGTATTAGGATGAGTGAGTCTGTCATTTGCCACAGGCCGCTAATGCACTGGAGACCCTGGGAGGCAGTTGCCTCTAGGGTGAGCCTGTGGATCGTTGTGGTCAGTTGGTTGGAGTGGGGCTTCTAGTGGTTACCTTGACTCTTTCCCGTCCCTCGCCCTTCACATTTAGCTTCTGGATTTTATTTTGGGACCACACTTCCCTTTACCCCAAATGGTCCCAGTCTTGAGGGGTTCCCCCCCTTTTTTGCTTCCTGTGCATTTTATTTATTTTTGCTGCACTGCACCTCTTGCAGGATCTTAGTTCTCCAGCCAGGAATCCAGCCAGTGCCCCCTGCAGTGGAAGCTTGGAGTCCTACCCACTGGACCACCAGGGAATTCCCCGCCTCTTGTGCATGTCAGACTCTAACAGCACAGTGGTGTCTGGGCCTGTCATTGCCCCCAAGAACAGTTACTAAGTAGAACTTAAGCCCTGATGGGTGAGCCTCCAGTTGTCAGGCCTCTCACTTGTTCTCACATCTTGCCAACCAGAAGAGTATAAAGGAGATATTTTGATGTGGGTCGTTGCCTGCTTTTCACTTCTGGGAAGTAATTATCAAAGGAGGTTAAAAAAACTTAGGGCATTCTGGGAAGAAAGTCTGATGGGCCAGCAAGGCATAGCAGCTGAGTGGTCAGGACCCTCCCCTCCGTAGCCTTGTGCTCCTGGGCAGGTGACTGAAGTTCTGTTTCTTCATTGGTGAAGGCCATGTAGTATGTTTCCCCAGGGGGACTCAGAGAGTTGCATGAGAGCTCAGCACAGTGCGTGGCCCATGAAACACGATCAGTTAGATGATGTTATTCCTGAGTCTATTGTTATGCCGACTGAGGATGCAGGTGAGGAGATGCTGAAAGGAGTGGCATGTGTCCAGGCTGGGCGGGATCCGGCCTGGTCAGGTGCCCTGCTGCGAGTGGACTGGGGTTGCAGTAACCTGGTTAGGAGGGGCCCGCATTTTAGGAGTGGTCTTGGCGGATGGGCCCGGCAGCATGAGGGGCACTCGGAGGAGGATGGCACCCTTCCAGCCCCTTCTGTCCTAGAGTGTCCAGCTTTAAAAGTGGAGCCCTGTAAGAGGTGGTTTCCCCATTAAACTGTGAGATATCTTCCTTGTTGGGATGCGGGGGATGGGAGGGTTCAGTCCGGGGGAATACGGAGCCAGCAACCTCTCCAGATGCAGAGGAGTCAACCCTGGGAGTTGTCGGCAATTTGGGGAGCAGCGGAAGGTGGGGGCTGTGCCTTAATGTGCTTGAGGATCCTTCGTTACGTAGGGAACATTCTGTCATTTTGTTTGTCCTTAAAAATGCAGAAGGAAAATCCATTCTTAAAAAAGTTTCGATAAAGGAGTTCCCTATCAGGAGCTCTGTCACAGCATAACTCATGGTCCCGTTTAATCATGAGCGCCCCATCGCTGTAGTGCTTGCAGACCTCTGCGGCCTGGGGCTGGGTTGGAAACCTCTTTGCTTTTCCTTTTTGTAAAATTCGCCTTATCTCTGTGCACTGAACTGGCAGCCAAGTCCCTCTTCCTCCTTAAGCTGTTTCCTCGCTTGAAGAGAGGATTAAGTTCTGAGCTTTCTTTCCAGCCTTCCTCCAGTCTTTCCATCTGCCTGCAAAGAAGCTTGATTCCCAGCCTGAGCTGAGCACCGTGGCAGCTGCGCTGCCCTGGGGGCTGCCTCACTGCCTGCAGCAGCTCCCAGATCTGGGGCAAGGTGTGTATTGTCTCCTGGGCCCCTGGCCGGAGCAGAGAACCTTGCCCAACACCCCTGCATTGAGCCCCTGGGTTTGCAGTCCCCATGCAGGTCGTTTTGGATGGGACTTTCAAGTGAGGGGCCGTCAGCCCGGCCTTTTGGAAAGCCGCTATTAGGGTTCCACAGGCCAACAGAGGTCAGCTGGTACTTGCCCTGCCTAGTTGCTGTGGGCAGTGTTCCTAAAGTACCAGAAGCCCGGAGCCAGCTGGTGTAAACCTGGAGGTTCTCAAGAGCATCAGGTCCTTAGATCTCTCTGGGACTTCACTGGTGGTCCAGTTGTTAAGATTCTGAGCTTCTGATGCAGAGGCTGCAGGTTCTATCCCTGGCGGGGGAACTAAGATCCCAAATGCTCACCACATGGCCAAAAAATATATGTATATAAATTTAAAGGAAAAAAGAAAAGAAATGAGCTTAGGCCACCAGCTTGGGAGGTGGGGATGGGGTTGAGCCCAGTTGTCTTCCTCTGGGTCCTGCCCCTTCTGCATCCAGGGAGCCTGGTTCTCATTGCTCTCCCCAAGCCTCCTGCTGACAGTGCTGGGGGTCTGAGGCTTCTGTAGGCCTGTGGAGGAGGGAGGTGGCAAGGTGGCTGGAGAAGTGGGTGTGCTGACAGGCTCGGGGAGGGCGGGAAGAAAACTGGGGCCCGGGGAAGCAGCCTGGCCCAGGATACACAGGCGCCTTCTCAAGTTGGTGGCGTCTCTGTTTGGATTTTAGAGCTGTTTTCTCCAGCCCCCACAGTGGAGGACAGGGGCTTGTGAAAGGAAAAAGCTGTGGGTGTTTGAAGGGACAAGTGTGGAGGGAAGTAGGGCTCGGGGGCGGGGTGGGTTTTCAGCTTGTTTTGGTAATAAGTGTACAGGTCGGTAGATCTTGATGATAACAAGCAAAGCTGCCGCCCTGCCCAGAGCAGCCCCTGGCGTGTCTGAGCAGCTGCAGAGGCAGCAGTGGGTCTGGTTTGGGGGGGTGGGGGGTGGGTGCTGAAATAGGGCAAGTCCCAGGGAGCTCCCAGGTCCCCAGGCGGGTTCTCAAGCCCTAATGTCAGCCGTGCTGTCAGTGTTGGTTTCTCTCCTGGGAAGCATCTCCAAAAAGAAATAATGGGCCCCTTGAAACGTTCTGCCTTTGGAGTTGATGAAATCATGCTGCCTGCATTTCTGTTTGCTGATGTGGAAGCACCTGGGAACCTGGGTAACGAGAGCTGCAGTTCAGGGTTCCGTACCTGTAGTTCAGCAGCAAATCCAGTCAAGCCTTGTTGGTGATAAGATGTGCTTATATTCTTGTGTTCTGGGAAAGAGAACTTTGCAGGCGTCCCACAAAAGTATGAAGAGGAAACAAGTGCGGTTCTCAGCTTTTCATTATGAACGATGGACTGCTAATCCATCTCGGATTAGGAGATACGTATAAAAAATATCCCATGGGTGTTCTAATCCTTCAGGGGAAGGTTGATGTGTGGAGGAAGGAGGTGGGGAGTCATGTTTTACTAAAAAAGTCAGCCCAAGTAACCTCCAGGGGGAAAGAGTTGAGAACCAAGATTTGTTTCCTGTTTGTACTGATTTGGGGGGCTAGGCAGTCATCCGTGGGGGCGAGGATGGGAGCTTGGAGGCAAGTCCTTCCTTCTGTGGAAAGCAGAGAGGGTGAGGAAGGGGAACATGTCTGTGGAAGTTAGCCTGGACCTTGAGCACGGACGCGGGGGGACCCACAGAGGGAGGAGCCCTAACACACAGCTTGGATGTGGGTGAGGGGCCTTGTTGCAGGGCGGACCAGACCTGTGTGCCGGGAAGGAGGGTTCCCCATCTGAGAGGGGGCTGGTCCCACCCCTGCCAAGTCCTGCTGCAGTGTTTAGACTAAATTCTAGACCCGTAGTTAGTTTTCACCGCCTTTTAGCCATCACCTCCCTTTAAGTGAAATCTGAAGTGCCCACCCCACATGCAGATGTCTGGGCTCCAGGAGGCCCGCGGTCACCGCCTCTTCTCATGGTGACCCTCAGGGACCACAAAGGACTTGTGACCATTTTGAGGGTGTGGGGTCCTGGGAAGACTTTTAAGGAGGAAGGTCATCAGTTTTCTAACCTGCCTGGGCATTTTCTGCACAGATTCTTCTGACAAAGAGGATGCCGTCGAGGAGGACGAGGAAGAGGACGAGGACGATGATGATGACGACGATGACGACTTGGAAGTTAAGGAGGAAAACGGCGTCTTGATCCTAAAGGATTCGAACTTCGATAACTTTGTGGCCGACAAAGACGTGGTGCTGCTGGAGTTCTACGCTCCGTGGTGAGGACCCGCGCCCCGCCTCGTTTCAGGTCCAGTTGGTTAAAAACGTGAACACGTCCTCTGCTAGTTACAGCTGCGGGTGGCTCACGAGCTGTGATGACACAGACCTGCGGGGGTGACAGATGCGTCCCCCCAGCGGCATGCAGACTGGACCCTGTGGGGACCAGCCCCGCTTTCCCATCTTTCACCCTCGTGGGGCAGCTCGTGGTGACTATTGGGCTCCTTCTCCCACCTCTCTTCTGCTATTTTTCCATCTCATAATCCTGTCTTCGCTTTCTCCTGCCCTCCTCAGTCCATTTGAGAGGGAAAAATAGTCAAGATATACATAATGTTGTCTGATCAGCATAGTATGAGATGCTTCATATAAAGTATCTAAACAGTCCTTAGGGCAAACCTGTGAGGTTACATCATTCCTGGTTTATAGATCAGCTGTTCTCAAGCATTTTGATCTCAGAACACCTTAACCCCTTAAATATTGAGGACCTCAGCTAGCTTGCTCGGAGAAGGCAATGGCACCCCACTCTAGTACTCTTGCCTGGAAAATCCTATGGATGGAGGAGCCTGGTAGGCTGCAGTCCATGGGGTCGCTAAGAGTTGGACATGACTGAGCAACTTCACTTTCATCTTTCACTTTCATGCACTGGAGAAGGAAATGGCAACCCACTCCAGTGTTCTTGCCTGGAGAATCCCAGGGACGGGGGAGCCTGGTGGGCTGCCGTCTATAGGGTTGCACAGAGTCGGACACGACTGAAGCGACTTAGCAGCAGCAGTAGCAGCTAGCTTGTTATGTGGGTCACATTTATCAGTAGTTACCACATTGGAAATTAAAACCAAAAAATGGAAATAATTCATTTCTAAATGGCAGTAACACCTTTATTCATCAGCATCAGAATGCTGACATCACTGTTGGTCCCATAGCCTCTGGAAAACCCCGCCATCCACATCTGAGACGAGTGGAAAAGATGGCATCTTTCAGGGAGAGTTTTCTCTTCACATGGGGGTGTGGAGCTCTTGAAAGTACTTGCCCTTGGTGGAGCTGGGATTCACCCTGGGATTGTTTGACTTCGGGCCATCTCAGCCTCCCCCGTTTCGTGTTTCTCACTAACCGCAAACATTTCTGGTTCCAGTCCAGTTTTTGTGCATCCAGCTGGATTTAAGCCTCCAGTTAACCTGCTTCTCCGTCCTGAAATCTCATTCTCAGGTGCGGGCACTGCAAAAAGTTTGCTCCAGAATACGAAAAAATCGCCACCACCTTGAAGGAGAATGACCCTCCCATCCCTGTGGCCAAGATCGACGCGATCTCAGAGTCGGCGCTGGCCAGCAGGTTTGACGTGACTGGCTACCCCACCATCAAGATCCTGAAGAAGGGGCAGGCGGTTGACTACGAGGGCTCCAGGACCCAGGAAGGTGAGGGCCCTGAGCCGCCAGAAGAAGTGGGGGGCCGGGGCTCCCTTCCCCAGGAAGGGAGAGGCTGAGGGGAGGGCAACTTGGATAACAGAGAGGAAGCCCAGCCCAGTGGACTAGCAGCAGTACCTGCTGGAACGTCCGCGGTGACTCTGATCAGAATAAGCTTGTCCTGGACAAGAAAGGGGGACGCTTAACAGCTGTGAAATTCACGATCCGGAGCCACTGTGTTAAAGGCCATGGGTCTCGCTAGTGTCATGGACCAGTGTCTAGCTGGGCCCGACACCCAGGGCACGGGGTGGGGGATGCGCTGAGACAGACTGCCAATCCTCGCCCAGAGCTTCTGACTCAGTGAGCGTCAGGTCCGTCTCAACGGTCTTTGTTTCTTGTGAGCCCCAGGGCTGGCCAAGCCCGTGGGTCCAGTGCTCACAGAACCACTGGTGTTTCTAAAACCAGGTGCGTGGAGCCAAGTGGCATTTCTAAAACCAGGCCTGTTGGAGCTCTGCCTGGCTCGCATCAGGCACTACGTCGGTTTCATTAAATGAATAGACAGATAACACCGTGGTAGCCTTCAGCATTTTGACGGCTTAAAAAAAATAGATTGCTCTCTGCAGCATCGTCCACTCCTAGTGTGGCACAGTGGGCATTGCACCAAGTAGGCTTGGGGTCTTTCTTGCCATCGCACAGCCCTGTGTCCCCCACAAGGGCCCCCCTGGCTGGGCCTTGGGCTCCTCATCCGAGCGTGAGTCACGTGGACTTGATCTCAAGGTTCCCTTCCAGCCATTCAAGAGTCTGACCAGAGCAGGCATGTGTGTGTGTGTGTTTGGGGGTTGGTCCGCCCTCGCCACCTCACAGCTAGGAACGTGGCCCAGTTTGGCATCTCGAGGGCAGTGTTTGCCGCAGCGGGCTCCCTGGGTGCCAGACCTCCCGTGTGTCTTCAGAAGGGGGGCTCCCCCGAGTTGAGGCCCCCCCTCTCCCAGGCCTCGGTCTGCCTGCGCCCGGAGGCACTGCTGTTCACGCTCCAGTCTGAAAGCTGGTGCTTTGCCGCAGTGCTTCTTGGACCTGGGCTTGGCAGATTCTAGGGCCACAAAAGCAGAGAAACAGTGGGCAGCCACTGCTCCTGAGAACCGCTTGGGAAGTGCTTTGTGAGCATATATTTAGTGTCCCCTGCCTGGCATCTCCGGGCACCTAGGCCACAAGCGGGCCTTTTCACAACTACTTGGCAGGCGATGCTGGTGCAGCCTGGGTGGCGTTGGAGCTGCTGCTCCTCCCATTTTTCTCAGCTGCAGTTAAATTTTGTGCTGTGTGTAACGTGCCAGTGCTCCGTGTGCGTGTCTAAGCACAGATGTATTTGTACGTCTTAAGAGGAATGCTCCCAAAACTGTTACTAGGCATATGCTGTTGAACACTGGGAGGTGACCTCTCGGGGTGCGCTTAACAGTCTCATTCATCAGGCTGGGCTAGACTGCCTCGAGCAGTGTGTGTGGACGTGTGACGGGTGGTTGTTGGAAACCTTGGACCTTCGGGCTCTTCTCTGTGGCTCCCAAACTGCGGAGGGGCCCTGGCTCTAGATGGGCTTTGTTGTTCAGTAGCGCAGTCATGTCCAACTCTTTGCATCCCCATGGACTGTAGCACGCCAGGCTTCCCTCTCCTTCACCATCTCCCGGAGCTTACTCAAACTTATGTCCATTCAGTCGGTGATGCCATCCAACCATCTCATTCTCTATGGCCCCCTTCCCCACCCACCTTCAATCCTTCCAAGCGTCAGGGTCTTTCCCAATGAGTCAACTCTTCACATCAGGTGGCCAGAGTATTGGAGCTTCAGTATCAATCCTTCCAGTGACTTTTCAGGGTTGATTTCCTTTAGGATTGACTGGTTTGATCTCCTTGCAGTAGATGGGCTTGGGTTTCAGGAAATCAAGCGTGTCCTGTTCTGTGGCCTTATGTTCTCTCTTCCCCACCCTCCCCACCTGCCCCTGGAGCCAGGGGCCTTCACGTGCTCAGTCTTGTGGGATTTGTTCCAGAAATTGTGGCCAAGGTCAAAGAGGTCTCCCAGCCCAACTGGACGCCTCCACCAGAAGTCACGCTCGTGCTGACCAAGGACAACTTCGATGAAGTGGTGAATGATGCCAACATCATGCTGGTAGAGTTTTATGCTCCCTGGTAAGATGGTGTCGGTTTCCCGTGACCAGATACTGGTTAGGCCCATCCTGTACCCACTGCAGCTCGGGGCAGGGGTGGCAGGAGACAGACCCCTGCATGTGAGGCAGAGCCAGCCGAGGAGCTGGCAGGTGCCAAGTGCCCACCATGCACCGGGTGAAGTGGGCGCTGCTGGGAGGGGTGGTTTTAGAGTCTTTGCTGGGGGGTAGGATAGGTTGAAACTTCTCTCTCCAGCTGTCCAACCAACAGAACTATCGTGGCGTCTCCCATCTCTTAGCCCATGTCAGGCTTCCACACCATCTGCCTGGGGGCTTCTCTGGCTTGGCAGATCTCTCCAAGTCACCCAGGAACTCAGGCTGGGTGTCTGCGCATCCCATAGCTAGGAGGCTGCGTCCACTCTGGAACAGGCTCCTGACAGAGCTGCTCGCTCTCGCAGGTGTGGACACTGCAAGAAACTGGCCCCCGAGTACGAAAAGGCTGCCAAGGAGCTGAGTAAGAGCTCTCCACCAATCCCTCTGGCGAAGGTTGACGCCACAGCGGAGACAGACCTCGCCAAGAGGTTCAACGTCTCCAGCTACCCCACCCTGAAGATCTTCCGCAAGGGGAAGGCTTTCGATTACAACGGCCCACGGGAAAAATATGGTAGGTCCACCACCGCCTCTGGGCCCGGTGTGGGGAGCTCCCAGTGCCTTCAGGCACTCCGGAGCCCCGAGCTCCCAGCCCCGCTCAGGCATGCGCTCTGTTTCCAGGGATCGTCGACTACATGATGGAGCAGTCTGGGCCGCCCTCCGAGCAGATCCTGGCCCTCAAGGAAGTCCAGGAGCTCCTGAAGGACGGGGACGACGTCATCATCATCGGGGTCTTTAAGTCGGAGAGTGACCCTGCCTACCAGCTGTACCAGGATGCAGGTGAGGAGGGGCCTCAGGCCAGTGCGCTCACGCCCAGGCCTTCTGGGGCTGCTGCTGTTGTATAAGACCCCTGGGCGTCGATTTAGGCCTGAGGAAGGGTCGAGATTGCATATGTGGGAACGGGCTTTCCTTTCTGAGGTTGGGGATTGGTTCTTGGTTGCCTTAACTGCACGTGAGTGATGCAGTCTCTCAGGAAGCTGACGAGAGGGCTGTACTCTCTCCTTCCTGGGTCTGAGGGGAGGGCAGGGGACCAGTCAAGTTCATCCAAAGTCATTACCTCCCTCCCTCCTCTGCCGGGGCCCCTTCCCAGAGCCAGCCCTGCTGCCAGGGGAGGGTCTTGACCAGAAAGGGAGGGTTCCTGCATCAGACCTGAGTTGGAGTCCCGGTTCTGTCGGTGGTTAACCACCCCGAGTGGGCAATCAGTGACTCGGTCAACCTGGAGATCTCATAGCCAATAGGGAGTCCTGTCTTATGTGGAAGGTCGCTACATTAGTGGAGATAAAGTGGCGGAAGTGCTCAGCCAAGTGCCCGGTGATGCCAAGTGCCCAGTGAGGCTGGTCTGGGAGGCGAAGTTAACCACCAACACATCTCAGCAATGTCCCATGGGGCCGGGTCCTCGCCGCCCTGGATGGCCCCTGGGTGATGAACCAAAGACGGCCTTTGGGGGACAGTCAGGCTCCTCCTGGTCTTCCCCAGCAGCTCCTGAGTCCCCTGGGCCCCTCACCCCATCATACACGCCACAACGGCTTGGTTTTCTACTTGGAAGTCATAATCATGGTCTGTTAAATGCCCTGCTTGCCGCTCAGTGTTAATGTCTGTGCCTCACGGTCCTCGCTGCGCGTGTCAGTTGCAGAGTGACGTAAAAGTTACAGTGGAGCTGAAGCCCGTTCGTGCTTCCCCAGTCTTCACTGATTCAGGAACCGTGTCATCCAGCTGTGCTAAAAACTCACAGAGGGGGTCTCCTCGTCCACCCAGGGCCACAGGCAGCCACGGAGCCCCCAGCCCTCACATCTGGGTGCCTGTAGATGCCCAGGGATCTTGTCAAAACGCAGGTGCTGGTGCTCAGGGCTTGGGGGGCCCCGGTGCTGCCTGTCCAGCCACTGCACGTCCAGTCTGACGCCTGTGGCCCCTCGTGGCCAGGCGGGTTAGGCTCAGGCAAGGGTGACAGTCACAGGGCCTGGTGCATGGCCTTCGGGGAAGGAACTAGAGACAGCCCCAGGGACGCAGGGCTGACGGAGCAAGAGCAGAGGGGGTCCTGGCAGGAGGATGGAGTCTGTGAGCAAGGGGGCTGGGCAGGAAGCTCTTGAGGTGATGCTGTCTCCTCCACGGCCACTTGGTCACAGATAGCCACGTGCCTGGCGGGTTAGAACAGGTGGGAGACTGACCTGCCAGACTCCTCTGGGTGGCTGTTTCGTTCTTAATGTGGTCTGAGAGCTCCCTGACCTGTTTCTACAGGAGGGACTGGGGCTCAAGTCACAGCTAGTGGCTCGGAAATGGTGATTTGAGTCCAAGTATGTCTATGAGCTTGTCCAGGCTGCTCCCTGCTTCCCCTGAGATGTGCCGTGCCCTCAGCTGCCTGTTCTGTAACCCAGTCACAGGCCTGCCCTCCTGGGACTGCAGACTCTGCTCAGGGTGGATCTGGAGGCCTTGGTGAGGACAGAGCAGGGGGCCCAAGGTGGTGCCCCTGCAGGGTCCAGGGAAGGGGTTGATAGGCTGGCCCACAGGCCGAACCCGGTCCTCACGTGGTTCTGTAAGTTCCCTTTGTTAGCACAGAGCTGAGTTGTCAAGACCGTGGGGTCCACGAAGCTGAAACAGTTCCTGTCCGGTCCTTAGGAAAGTTTGCCAGCCCCCGTTCTAAAGTTATCTCCATGGGGTTGCCTTTGGGAGTTTCCCGAGACGTAAATAAAAATATGTAGGGCTTCCCAGGTGGCACAATGGTAGGGAATGTGCCTGCCAATACAGGAAACTCAAGAGACGCAGGTTCGATCCTTGAGTCGAGAAGATCCCCTGGAGGAGGAAGTGGCCACCCACTCCAGTATTCTTGCCGCAAAAGTTCCATGGACCGAGGAGGCTGACGGGCTACAGTCCATGGGGTCACAGATAGCCAGACACAACTGAGTTCAGCACAACATATCCATAGAGCAGGAAAACTGCAGCCCGAACAGGCCACTTAAGAAGTGAGCCCCTGAGCAGACGGAGGGTTCTCGTGCCAGACACAGGAGGGTCAGGCTGGCAGCCTGGGTTAATGTGCTTCTCAGCATCGGAGACCACAGTCAGTCCGAGAGATGAAGTTTTTCTGTGAAGGTTCCAATCGTTTATTTTTATTCATTTTTTTTTTTCAGATTTATTTTAAAAATAAATTCAGAGATACATAGATTTTAAGGTATTACATCTATGCCAGGTTTTTAAATCCAAACTCCTTTAAATGTCTAAGCTCTGGATATTATCCACACAGCGTTCATGGTTAATTACACCATTTTCTGGGCATTTGCTTTGGGTGATGTGGGTAGAGTTGAATCTAAATCATTTAAGCGATTTAATAAACTATTATTTATCATTCTGTCAATTCCTCAGCTAACAACCTGAGAGAGGATTACAAATTCCACCACACTTTCAGCACTGAAATAGCAAAGTTCTTGAAAGTCTCCCTGGGGAAGTTGGTCGTCATGCAGCCTGAGAAATTCCAGTCCAAATATGAGCCCAAGAGCTATGTGATGGACATCAAGGTGGGTGAGGGGTGCCAGCCCCGGGGCGTCCGATCATCCTGAAGTTCTCTTGGTCAGGTCAGGGTTCACGGGGGGCGGGGAGGGACGGGGTGCTCACATGCCCGGTGGGTCGTGGGGCTGAGGCCCTGGCGCAGCTCCACCTGCTTCTGCAGGAGGGTGGCCCTCTCTGCATACCTCGTGATGGGCCAGCTCCTGGCCAGGCCATGCTGCTCCGTCAGAGAGAAGCCTCACTCACCGGCAGGCGGCTTGGGTGCTGAGGGCTACAAAGCACTGACAGGCCTCTCTGTTCACTGGGTGGAGCTGTGGGGTGTGGCCTGTGGACCTGGCCTTTCCTTCCTCCTTGGGGCCCCCTCCCTCAGTCTTCCTAAAGAGGTGACACACTCATTTCAAGAAGGGTGGGTGAGCTTCGGTCCCACTTCATGTTCCAAGTGCTTCCCAGGGGCCCTGAGCTCCAAGGAACAGATACTGTCATTTGGAGGAAACCTTACCCTGATAGCTCAGTTGGTAAAGAATCTGCCTGCAATGCAGGAGACTCCAGTTCAATTCCTGGGTCCGGAAGATTCCCTGGAGAAGAGATAGGCTACCCACTCCAGTATTCTTGGGCTTCCCTTGTGGCTCCAGTGGTAAAGAATCTGCCAGCAATGCAGGAGACCTGGGTTCAGTCCCTGAGTTGGGAAGATCCCCTGGAGAAGGGAAAGGCTGCCCACTCCAGTATTCTGACCTGGAGAATTCCCAGAGTCCATGGGGTCTCGAGGACACGACCAAGCAACTTTGACTTTACATCTTGAATCCAGATGTTTTATTTGACAGAAAGAGACTGGGATGCAGAGAAGTGAACTAACACCTAGAGGGTCCCACAGCCGGTTAGGAGGAGACTAAGGTGACAGGCAGGTGTGCTCCGACCCCAACCAAGACATACAGGAGTGGTCTCATCACCCCCTGCCCCTCCGGCTTCTTGTCTGTTACCTAGAGATACTGACTCTGGGTCCATAGAGGAGCCTGATGAACTTGGGATCTGGGGGCCATGGGAACCAGACACAGTTCTGTGTGGTGTGCCTGCTCCCAGGAAAGGGGTCTGTCTGTAACTTTCAGTAGATTCTTGAAGGAGCCCTTGACCCTGAAAGGTTGAGATCCACAGTCTGTTAAATACATCACTGCTACTTTGCTCTTTTTGCTTCTGCCTGATCTTACATTCAACATTTTTTTATTAATGGATTGGTGTCATTTATATACCAATTTTGTCCCCAGAATTATTTAAGGGCTGCTTTGTAAAAAATGTACATAACAGATAACATGCAGTTTTAAAAAATGGATCTAGGCATTAGGACAAAGGGAAGACAAGGGCAGGACGGATAAGATGAAGCCAGTTGTAAAGTCAGCACACACAGCCTGGAGGTGAGGAGACAGTCTTCTGCAGATGTGAGTGAGGAGGGCTCAGGCATTAAGTTCCCATTTGGGCCTGTGGGTGCTGAGTGCTCTGCTGTGGAGCACATACATCCTGGGTGCCCCCGGAGTTCGCCTTCTCTGCGACGGGCGGTCCAGGGCCATCCTGATGAAAGAGGGCCCCGCTGCCCGCTGTGTCTTGTCCCTGCTGCCTCCCTGACCGTCCATCCAGATGGGACTCAGGCTCTAGGGGAAAGAGGTGGTCATCCACCACTTCTGCCGGGCAGATGGCCTCACCCTGCTAGGCCTCAGGTTCCGCATCAGTGGTGCACGTGTCTGGCCCCAAACTCTTCCCCAGACCCCCCGGGCTTTCTGTTGCCAGTGGTCAGGGGTGGGCTTTCTGCAGGCAGAGCCCAGAGCCCCAACGGCCACTTTGATCATCTCATCCTGTAGTGTCCCCGACAGGCTACTGTGGGGATCAGCTGGAGGAACGTGAGACCTTGTGCCCAGTTCAGCTCACCTTTGTGCCTTTGTCATCTGGGAGCCAGGCCTCCCCCCAGCAGATCCCGACTGACCTGGTCAGCCAGCCCTGACCCATAGGGAAGGGCTCCCTGGCTACCCGAGAGGCTCACTTGGGGTTCACTGGGGGAGTAGGGCCCCTGTGATGTCCCTAGTGAAGTTGCTCAGTCATGTCCGCCTCTTGTGACCCCATAGGCTGTAGCCTGCCAGGCTTCTCTGTCCATGAGATTTTCCAGGCAAGAGTACTGGAGTGGGCTGCCATGCCCTCCTCCAGGGGATCTTCCCCGCCCAGGGATCAAACCCGGGTCTCCAGCAGTGCAGGCAGACGCTGTACCCTCTGAGCCACCAGGGAAGCCCCGTGACTTCCTTAGGGGCAGACTTCCCGGAGCTCATGGCAGACAGCTGCGCCTCACCTGCCCCTCTCTCGCAGGACTCCACGGAGGCCGCGGCCATCGCGGAGCACGTGGTGAAGCATACGCTGCCCCTGGTCGGCCTCCGCAAGGCCGCCGACACCAAGCGCTACGCGCGGCGCCCCCTGGTGGTCGTCTACTACGGCGTGGACTTTAGCTTCGACTACCGCGCGGGTGAGCCCCGGGCTGGGGGGTGCGGGTAATGACAGCCTCGGGGGTCCTCCTCCTCCGGGGGGAGTCACCACCCCCTTCCCTCCCCGCTTGAGCAGGGGGGCGGCTAGGAGTCCCGTCGGCCCTCCTTGAGCCGCGGGGACGATTGGGCCGGACCAGATGCCCGAGCCCTCGGTCCCTTCTCAGCCACTCAGTTCTGGCGGAACAAGGTCCTGGAGGTGGCCAAGGACTTCCCTGAGTACACCTTCGCCGTGGCCGACGAGGAGGACTTCGCCACGGAGTTGAAGGACCTGGGGCTGAGCGAGAGCGGGGAGGAGGTGAATGCGGCCATCCTGGACGAGGGCGGCCGCAGGTTTGCCATGGAGCCCGATGACTTCGACGCCGACGCCCTGCGCGACTTCGTCACCGCCTTCAAGAAAGGTGGGCCTGCACCCCACCCACCCACACCCGCACCCAGCTTCTGCAGCCCCTGCCAGCTTGCCTTTGGGACCCGGGCCTGTGCTTCCCCCGGGACCCAAGGGTGCACAGCAGGGGAAGGGGAGAATCCCTGTTCGTTTGCTCCCTTTTCTCTCTCTTTTTGTAATAGAAACAGGTGTCTTAGAATCTCAAAAAACCTTATTTTAAAAATTAAAGTGCAACAGATAAGTTTCTTGTATGTGGGAAACTTGCTTTGGCCTCGAATGCAGCGTCTTCCTGATCTGATTGAGCACGTGGCTCAGGGCCCCCATTGCCCCCGCTGGGTGGGCAGACCTCCCTCCCCATCCTGTCTGCCCAGTCTGTTGCCCCCACCACCACCCCAGGCTTCCAGCCTGCACACCGCCCTCTTAGTGACCCCTATGTACTGGCAGCCTCTCTTGTGACCACCCCTCTGAAGGAGGATCGTATCTGCTAGGCCTCTGGCATGACTGGTCATCTGCCTCTGGCCTTTGCCGGGACTGGAAAGTATAGGATTTGGGGGAATCAGAGAACCAGGGGCGGGGCTTTGGAGACAGGGGCCAGCCTGACCTTGGCGATGTCTATCTGCCCCAGCCTTCTGCACGTCGGGCCAGCCTCCCTACCTGGTCCAGTCGCGGCCACCAGGGGCCGGCCTCTCGGCTCTCACACCCGCCCTTGCTTGCTTTCCCCGCAGGAAAACTGAAGCCAGTCATCAAGTCCCAGCCTGTGCCCAAGAACAACAAGGGGCCGGTCAAGGTCGTGGTGGGGAAGACCTTTGACTCCATCGTGATGGACCCTAAGAAGGATGTCCTCATCGAGTTCTATGCACCCTGGTGCGGGCACTGCAAGCAGCTGGAGCCGGTGTACACCTCCCTGGGCAAGAAGTACAAGGGCCACAAGAACCTGGTCATCGCCAAGATGGACGCCACGGCCAACGATGTCACCAGCGACCGCTACAAAGTCGAGGGCTTCCCCACCATCTACTTTGCCCCCAGCGGGGACAAAAAGAACCCAATTAAATTTGAGGATGGAAACAGAGACCTGGAGCATTTGAGCAAGTTTATAGAAGAACATGCCACAAAACTGAGCAGAACCAAGGAAGAGCTTTGAAGGCCCTGGGGGTCTGCAGAGGGCGAGCGCAGGAGGGACCAGACCCAGCGAAGCTTCCAGCGGTCACTGGCGGGGCCCACGGCCAGCTGTGAGCCTGGCAGGCTTGCTCACAGGCAGTATCTCAAAGTGTTGGTTAGGTTTGTGTTTTAATTTTTTTATACTCTGGTCTTTTGCCTTCATGCTCTGAATACTGAATAGATATGAATGACTCAGTAGATTAGTCCAGAATTTTACAGAGGAGACATCTATTTTTATTGTTATTTGGGGTTTGATTTTTTTTTTTTAACTTTTCACCTTCTTTAATATATTTCTTCAAAGCAGGCAAGTTGAATCTCTTCTGTGTGCATTTTTTTCCTTTTTTAATTTAAAATTTAAGAAACCTTTGCCAAATTGTGTTGCTTTTCGCCTTTTATTTGATCGTCTTCTGAGGAATCGTTAGCTGAAGATGGGACTGTTGTTTTGTTTTGTTTTGTTTTTTGCCATCGGGGCACGCACAAAGTGAGAGTAGTCAACAGGCACCCTGCCAAGGATGTGATTTCGGCCTGACTCTGAGCCGCCGCCTGACCCAGGAGAAGCAGCATGTCTGCAGGCCTGGACACCTCCGTGCCTTCTCCTCCCAGACTGAAGACCGCGGGCGGGAGCCTGTCGCAGGTGCCCCCAGGCCCTTGGAGCCAGGTTCCAAGGCTCAGCCTCAGAAAGGTCGCGCCACTAAGGCCGGCAGCGCCGCCCCCTTCAGAACCACCGTGTCTGAGGCGAGATGAGCCAGGGCCCAAGTGGAGACTTCGGGATGGCAGGAAGGATAGGGTAGGTAGGCTGACGTGGTGGAATAAAAAAATGATTGAAAATGAGCCTCCGTCGCTGTCTTAGAGAACACGATCTTGTCCCAGAGTCTTGGCGCCGTGGACACGGAGAAACCCGGTGTGGGCCTGGAGGAGAGGCTCCCCGCCCACCCACCCTGCAGCGTGCTGGTGGTTTCACCCCAATCGTGGACATCTGGGGGTGGGGGGGCCTGACCTGGGCGAGGCCATCGGTGGGCCCTGCTCCTGTGTGCGGGTGGGCAGTGGTGGAGGACAAGGCTCTGGTGTGCCTGGGAGCCGGGCAGAGGGGACCCGCCAGGATGGGAAGCTGGACCGGCCCTCAGAGCTCTGCACGATTTGTGTGATGAGAGCTTCACTCGGGAGTTCATTGCCCGGGTGTGCTGTCTGCGCTCACCTGCTCCTAATTTTGCTGAGAGAAGAACAGGTGAGCTGGTGGCTGCTCTGAGCAGAGGCCGGTGTGTTCGCTGCAGGAGCTGGGCGCAGCAGGGCAGGGGGCAGCCCTCACGGGAAGGGGCAGCCCCGATGAGCCTTCCCAAATGATCCGCTTGCTAGTTGAGTCTGGCCAAGGTGGACTGGGGACTGGGCGGGTGGGGGTATCTGGGTAAGTCCCCCAGTGTGACAGGTGGATGAGTAGGGCTCCTCCCACCCACCCCACCCCACCCCCCACTTTGGGCCACAAGCTCATGCGAGGCAGTGTGGATGTGGGGCTTGAACCTTGTCCTTCACCCCAGAGGCACTCAGGCAGCTCACCTAGGCCTCCGTGCTGGTCAGGGAGACCTCACACAGCGCACGTGGGACTGCAGAGGAGGCCTCTAAAGTGGAGTTTGAGCTGAGACCTGAGGATGGGTTGGCTGGAGCCCAGCAGAGGATGGGAGGGACTCAGTTCAGCCTGTCCTGGGACTGGGAGCATTTGCTGGACGTGTGTCAGAAACACATGGTCTCGGGCTGGGCCTCGGACCTGCCAAGTCGGAATCTGCCCGTTTAAGAGGAGCCCAGGAAACTTTCACGTGACGAATGCAAAGGCCCTGAGGCAGAAGTCAAAGTATCTATCTGCTTCTGAAATTCAGTCTGGAAGTCAAGTGGCCCGATGGAGGATTGGGTGAGGTCATCTTGTACTGATTGTAGAGAACAGGCCCCTGGGAAAGAGCTTACCCCAGGCTGGTGAGGAAGCTGATAGGCTGGTGAAGGGGACTGGCAAGGCAATTGATGACAGTCCAGTGTGATCAGAGCCGGGGTGAAGACAAACTGGCCCAGGGAGCCCAAGCTGGGAGCCTGCACCTTCAGAGAGGCTGCCCCGAGAGCCGAGGGGAGGGCGAGACCTTTCCAGGTTGATACAGCAGGTGCAGAGGCACTGAGCCGCGTGGCAAACAAGGGAAGCGGGGATGCGAGAGGAGCTGAGGCTGGAAGACGCGGGGCCCTGTGGTGGGGTCCTCTTGCAGGAAGTCAGGACTCTGACCTTGTCAGGAATTTGTAGGGCATCAAAGGTCGCTATAGTCAGAGCTATGGTTTTTCCAGTGGTCATGTATGCATGTGAGGGTTGGACTATAAAGAAAGCTGAGCGCTGAAGAATTGATGCTTTTGAACTGTGGTGTTGGAGAAGTCTTGAGAGTCACTTGGACTGCAAGGAGATCCAACCAGTCCATTCTGAAGGAGATCAGTCCTGGGTGTTCATTGGAAGGACTGATGCTGAAGCTGAAACTCCAATACTTTGGCCACCAGCTGTGAAGAACTGACTCATTAGAAAAGACCCTGATGCTGGGAAAGATTGAAGGCTGGAGGAGATGGGGACAACAGAGGATGAGATGGCTGGATGGCATCACCAACTCAATGGACATGAGTTTGAGTAAACTCTGGGAGTTGGCGATGGATAGGGAGGCTTGGCGTACTGCGGTCCATGGGGTCGCAAAGAATGACTGAGTGACTGAACTGAACTGATAGTTTGGGGTTTTCTCAGTGAGTCAGTAAAGAATCCGCCTGCCAATGCAGGAGACAAAGGAGAAACTCGGGTTCCATCCCTGGGTCGGGAAGATTCCCCTGGAAAAAGGAATGGCAACCCACTCCAGTATTCTTGCCTGGGAAATCTCATGGACAGAGGAGCCTGGTGGGCTACAGTCCATGGGGCCCCAAAGAGTTGGACATGACTGAGCATGCACGCACTGATGATTTTAAGTAGGTAAGTGGTGTGATTGGATCGAGGTAATCATGGGAGTAATAGGTAATATTTATTGGACATTTAGCAAAAGCCAGGCCCTGTGTCTAGCAGTTTGCTGGATTATCCCACTTCAGTGATCTGTGAGGGAGATGCCCTTGTGCTCACTTTACAGCTGAAGAAGGGAAGAGGGTGCGTGTCTGCAAAGGTAGACCTGGGGTTTGTGCCCCACCCAGGTGGTGCGTCTCCCTTATAGCAAAGCCAGTGCAGCAGTAGCCGGGGAGCCAGGGCCGCTGCAAAGAGCGAGGCTGCTCTGGGACCGCGTGGCTCTAGCAGTCGGGGGCCAGCAGGAGCTGGGGCGGTGGGTGAGTGGACCTGAGGAGACGGGTATCACATCCAGGGTCTGAATCGACTTTTTGTTATTAGGAAACTTCTCAAGCATACACCAGAAAGGAAGAGCATTATATAATCAATGCCCTTTACTCATCATCCACCTAAAACAATTACGAAAATCTTGCTACATTTTCATTGTTCAGTCACTAAGTCCTGTCCAACTCTTGCAACTCCACGGACTAGCATTTTCATATCCCCTCTTTTAATGACACAGCCAGGACATGTCATTTCATCCTGACACACTTGAGAAAGCATTTTCCTACAGAACCTCAGTGCCTTATCACAGTCACGAAAATAAACAGTACTTCATCCAGTACCTGTCCGGATTTCCCCACTTTCAAACAATGTCTTTTTACAGTTAGCCTGTTTGGTTCATCAGCCGTCACATCTCAGCTAGAGCAGCTCTGTCAGCTCTTCTTTTTCCCCACAACTGCTCCAGTTTCAGAAGAAAATGGTGCAATGACTTGGGTAAGTTGTGTTTTGGCACGAGTTTTGAGGAATGAACGTTCAATGGTCACTGTCTTGGTGGTATACCTAGGAGATGTGTAAATTGAAGAGATTCAGACAGAGGGAATCAATAGGACCAGATTGTATAAGACTGATGACAGGTGCCTGGAACTAGCCTCCATTCCGAGTTATTAAAACAGCAATCCAAGCTGACTCTGCTCTTGGGCTGTGCGATTTAGAGCAAGTTACTTATCTCTTCTCAGAGTTTGTTTTCCCATCTGTAAGGTAAAGACACAGCCTCCTTTGCAGAGTATTCAGAGGGCGGTGGCACCCCACTCCACTACTCTTGCCTGGAAAATCCCACGGATGGAGGAGCCTGGTGGGCTGCAGTCCATGGGGTCGCTAAGAGTTGGACATGACTGAGCGACTTCACTTTCACTTTTCACTTTCATGCATTGGAGAAGGAAATGGCAACCCACTCCTGTGTTCTTACCTGGAGAATCCCAGGGACAGGGGAGCCTGGTGGGCTGCCGTCTATGGGGTCGCACAGAGTCAGACACGACTGAAGCGACTTAGCAGCAGCAGCATAAGGTTCCAATGTGATGACATGTTCCCCGGGGTTTAGCTTTGTTTCTGGAGTGTGGGAATTCCGGGGAAGGTGGGTGTTCTGGTTGGAGAAGTCAGAGCCCTTCTAGGTGTTTGTCATCTGACCTGCTGTGTGATTCCTTGGGTCGGAAAGAGGAAATTGGTACCCAGAAAGAACATCAGCCCCTGAAATGCTGAATCCAAGGCCTCTGCTCTCCCCATTTTTTGGGAACCACTTATCTTTTTGTCTCTCCTGCCTGTTCTTTTTGTGTGTGTGTGGCCATGCTTCATGGCATGCTGGATCTTAGTTCCCCGAGCAGGGATCAAACCTGTGTCCACTGCCTTGCAGGTGCAGAGTCTTAACCACTGGATTTCCAGAGAAGTCCCTCTTCTACCTGTTCTGATGGGCCAGGATGGAGCCATTGACCTGGCAATTGTTCAGACACTGATAAACCCTAGATGGAGGGCGTGTGCCTGTGTTTGTATAATACACATGTCTGGACCCCAATTCTGGCCTGGGGAATCAGATCGGCAGGATTACTGGATCTGATTTTAGAAGCTTCCAAATATGCACGTTTCGTGTGAAATGTAGGCAGAACAGGTCTTATGACCTCTGTCACAAAATAAAGGAAGTGGAGAGAGATCAGAGGACTAAATAATTTGCCCAGAGCTACACAGTAAACTGAGAAACCAGAACAGGAACTTGGACCCAGTGTTCTTTCCACCAGCACCTCCCAAGATGTGTTGGCAGAATGCTCATGAAGGAGACTGACACAGGCTCTGTTAACGTTAAATCCTGTTGGTGATTTGGCTTTGGAAATACTGGAACAAAAATAAATGCTTCTGTGGGGTTCTTAACCTCAGATATGCATATGACACCACCCTTATGGCAGAAAGTGAAGAACTAAAGAGCCTCTTGATGAAAGTAAAAGAGGCGAGTGAAAAAGTTGGTTAAAGTTCAACATTCAGAAAACTAAGGTCATGGCATTCGGTCCCATCCCTTCATGGCAAATAGATGGGGAAACAGTGGAAACAGTGATAGACTTTATTTTGGGGGCTCCTAAAATCACTGCAGATGGCGACTGCAGCCATGAAATTAAAAGACACTCACTCCTTGGAAGAAAAGTTATGACCAACCTAGACAGCATATTGAAAAGCAGAGACACTGCTTTGTCAACAAAGGTCCATCTAGTCAAGGCTATGGTTTTTCTAGTGGCCATGTATGGATGTGAAAGTTGGACCATAAAGAAAGCTGAGTGCCGAAGAATTGATGCTTTTGAACTGTGGTGTTGGAGAAAACTCTTGAGAGTCCCTCAGACTGCAAGGAGATCCAACCAGTCCATCCTAAAGATCAGTCCTGAATATTCATTGGAAGGACTGATGCTGAAGCTGAAACTCCAATACTTTGGCCACCTGATGTGAAGAACTGACTCATTTGAAAAGACCCTAATGCTGAGAAAGATTGAAGGTGGGAGGAGAAGGGGATGACAGAGGATGAGATGGCTGGATGGCATCACCAACTCAATGGACATGAGTTTGAGTAAACTCCAGGAGTGGTGATGAACAGATGTTCTGGTTAAAGAAGTCACACCCCTTCTAAGTGTCCATGGGGTCGCAAAGAGTCAGACATGACTGAGCAACTGAACTGGACTGCGGGGTTCTTGCTGAAGCTGTCGGAGCCTGGAAGGCACCCGTGTGCTGGAGTCCCTGGGGCAGGTGAGGCTTGCCTTGGCTTGTCCCCTGCATGGATCCTTGGGGCTCCACAATGACGCATGCTCCTGGTGCTGAGCCTTGTGATCACAGTTGCATTTTGTGACAACATACAAGCCCTTGGCTCCTTCCCCAGGCCACAAGCAAGTACTGGTGCCTTCCCTCTCTTCCATCTCCACCCACTTCACAGATGCGGGCCAGGAAGGGCTCCAGGAGCCTGAGGACAAGCCTGACCCCTGACCTAGCTCCGTGCACTTCGGCAGCAATGTCAGGTGTATTTATCCCATCTTTTCAAGATCCCATCAGCTGGAGCAAAGGTATAAAACCTGAGAAGGCGCGTTACTGTGCTTTCTTGCTTCCTGTTAGGATGAATCAGAGATGCTGAAAGGACATTCTCTGGTGTCTTTCCCAAGGCAAAGCATCTGTCCTACTGTGTGTCTGTCCGGTTACCCATGTGGCATGTGGCCAGCTGCATAAAGCGCAGGACTCGGGGAAGCTGAAGTGAGATCCAGGAGACTCCCAGGACTAAGCGCAGACCAGAATCCCATTTGAATGAACCGGTGGAGAACCTCAGATCCTTGGGTCCACAGGCCTGAGGGTCAGGCAGAAAGGGGCCTGCTGCCCTCCCCTCATCCAACATGGTCCCCCCTCAGCGGCTGCCTCTCCTTGCTCTTCACTCGGCTTAGCCCCACCAGACAGAAAGAGCACAGTTCTCTAATTCATGGTGTTCCCACCTTAGATTACAGAGATATTGGGGCAGAGAGAGGAGGACAAAGGACCACTTGTTGGTAAAGACTGATTGGGGGCCTTTTAGCAAGAGAAGGAGCTCTTGTCTATTCTTTCTGGCTTTTCTCGTATAAAGAAGTGTGAGCTTAGCTCAGGCTGGATTGAAAACTGATGCCTTTGGAGACTTAAAAGGCCTTCAGGATCAGAGGTTGAAAACTCCAGCATTCAGAGAACCTCAGGCTGGAGGTGGGTGCGTGATAGGGAGTGGTGGTGGCAGGGCACACTTGCAATTCTGTGTCCCACCTGCAGGGGGCTCTTGCTGCCCGTAGGACTCAGGTCCGACTGTTGCTATTCTGATTTTTCCAGAGAAGTCCGACCTTGTAATGTGAAATCCCCTAAATTTTTAAAAAATGTATTAGTTGGTATTGAGAGATAGGCGATTAACAATGTTGTGATAGTTTCAGGTGAACAGTGAAGGGACTCAGCCGTAGAGATACATGTATCCCTTCCCCCCAAACCCCCCTCCCATCCAGGCTGCCACATGCTGTTGAGCAGAGCTCCATGAGCTATACAGTAGATCCTTGGTTATCCATTTTAAATACAGCAGTGTGTACATCCAAGACTCCCTAACTATCCCTTCTCAAAGTCTATGAGTCTGTTTCTGTTTTGTCAGTAAGTTCATTTGTATCATTTCTTTTTAGAGTCATATATAAGGGGAAATACCCTAATTTTTAAGTGTTGGATCTAATTCACATTATTGTATCAATGCTGTGTGCAGGCCAAAAAAAAGACATCTGAGAGCTGGGTTTGGTTAGAAACTGGCCCTGAGTTTGGGGCTTCCCTGGTGGCTCAGATAGTAAAGAATCTGCCTGCAATGAAGGAAAGCAGCGTTTGATTCCCTGAGTTGGGAGCAGGGAATGGCAACCCACTCCAGTATTCTTGCCTGGAGAATCCCATGAACAGAGGAGCCTGGTGGGCCACAGGCCATGGGGTCTCAAAGAACTGGACACAACTGAGCAACCAACACTTTTTTTTTTTCCTGATTGTTTTATAATCACAAGAAGGAAACTAGCACCGAGGATGCCCTGAGTGTAACGAAAGCTTAAAAATGGAGTTCTTTTAGGAAAGCTGAAGAGTTGAGTCTGGTGCTGGAATCTGGGCTGAGTTCTCAGGGTTGCTCAGATGGATTGCTGGGGGCACAGCATGGTCTGTGCTTCGACCACATTTGAACATGAGAATGGCCACGTGGCCGGGCAGAAGCACTGCCTTTCATGGGTCACTTTGATAGGTGCCGGGAGCAGCTGGCTACGCTTGTCAGAGTCCTTCCTGTTATTTCTCTGATGGCCCCACCCCGGGAGCACACCCCTTTGCCTTTTGGTCACCCCGAGGCTAACTGGGGTCAGGGAAAGTCCCTGGGGGTGGGGCTAGCTGGAGGCACCCCCCACCCACCCCCATCAACATCTGCTGCTCCTGCCAGAGCCTTAGCACTTCTAACTTTTGCCTTTTTAGGAAACTGAGGCCCAGAGATGAGGCGGGCCTGGCCCAGGGCACTTCCAACTGTTCAGACCTTCGAGGAGTTCAGACCTCCCATCCGTGGTTCTGTTTCAAAGCCTTCGGCTGTCACTGCAGGATTATCACAGGTGAAGACAGGCTGCTACCACCAGCCCAGGTTCCTGGTGCTCTGACCTCGGGGCTGCCAGGCCCCGCCACCTCATGCCCCAGGCCCCACCCATCGTGTCCAGGCTCCGCCCCCCTCATGCCCCGCTCTCCCCAACTGAAGAGTCTGATCAGACTGAAAGGTCTCTGTCTCCCTCTCATCCCTTCCCTTCTGGTTCCCCTCTTCCGAGTCTGGAGACCAAGGGCATGGAGAAGGAGCTGTTGCTCTCAAAAAGGGGCTTTGACAATCCCGCTCCTCCCACAGGCGGTCAGAGAAAGGTGGGCCTGACTCTTCAGAAGGGCTTTGAGGAAACTCTCCTGAGGGAGGCACGATGGCAGAGGCAGGGCCAGGCTGGAAGGAGGGTAGTGTCCTCCCAAGACCTCTCCAGGGCCCACTGTTCATCCAGGCTGGCACCCGTGGCCCTTCCCTCTGGCCCAAGGAGGTCCGTTTATAAGAAGGATGTGGGCACTGAGCCCTCCCTGGGGAAAGGATGAAATCTGGGAGGGAGAGAACACCGAGCAGCTGAGGTTGTGAAAAGCCCAGACCGCATCCACCCAAAGTCCAGAGATGCCTAAGGAGGGCTACTTGGGGTCTTCATCCTCCTGGGTGAGTGTGGAAGTGCTGCCTGGGGTGAAGTGGGGGTGCAGGACCTCAGGGACCCCCAGGGAGTCACCTGGAGTCACTGCAGCTTCCTAGCCCCGCACCCACCGGTGTCACCGGGTTGGCACAGGACTGTGGGGAAAGGCAGGCCCTTCGTGTTTTTAGAGATTATGCGAAAGCAGCCAGTAGTCAAGTTGCAGATGTGAGAGTTGGACCATAAAGAAGGCTGAGCGCCGAAGAATTGATTCTAATTGTGGTGCTGGAGAAGACTCTCGAGAGTCCCTTGGACAGAAAGGAGATCAAACCAGGCAATCCTAAAGGGAATCAGTCTTGAATGTTCACTGGAAGGACTGATGCTGAAGTTGAAGCTGCAATAATTTGGCCACCTGATGTGAAGAGCTGACTCATTGGAAAAGACCCTGATGCTGGGAAAGACTGAAGGCAGGAGAAGAAGGGGATGACAGAGGATGAGATGACTGGATGGCATCACCGACTCACTGGACACGAGTTTGAGCAAGCTCTGGGGGATGGGGAAGGACAGGGAAGCCTGGCGTGCTGCAGTCCATGGGGTCCCAAAGAGTCAGACACGACTGAGTGAACAAGTCAAGCCATAGACACAGATTCTTGGGGAAGAAGCCCTCTGGTTGGGACCCAGGGCTCCAGATGCCCAAGCCTGGGATTTACATGCACCCAATGGTGACTGCAGCCATGAAATTAAAAGACGCTTACTCCTTGGAAGGAAAGTTATGACCAACCTAGACAGCATATTGAAAAGCAGAGACATTTCTTTGCCGACTAAGGTCCGTCTAGTCAAGGCTCTGGTTTTTCCTGTGGTCATGTATGGATGTGAGAGTTGGACTGTGAAGAAGGCTGAGCGCCAAAGAATTGATGCTTTTGAACTGTGGTGTTGGAGAAGACTCTTGAGAGTCCCTTGGACTGCAAGGAGATCCAACCAGTCCATTCTGAAGGAGATCAGCCCTGGGATTTCTTTGGAGGGAATGATGCTGAAGCTGAAATTCCTGTACCTTGGCCACCTCATGGGAAGAGTTGACTCATTGGAAAAGACTCTGATGCTGGGAGGGATTGGGGGCAGGAGGAGAAGGGGACGACAGAGGATGAGATGGCTGGATGGCATCACCGACTTGATGGACATGAGTCTGAGTGAACTCTGGGAGTTGGTGATGGACAGGGAGGCCTGGTGTGCTGCGATTCATGGGGTCGCAAAGAGTCAGATACGACTGAACTGAAGGAACTGAGAGCTGTGATCTCGGGGGCAGGGGTGAAAGGGAGGGGGCTGAGCAGGGAGCACCTAAGTGGGTCTGTCTTTACTCCTGGGACCACTCCAGCTCTGCAACCATCTGGACAGAAAAAGCATCCAAGTGGGTACCAGTGTTATGGATCGAATGTTTGTGTCCACCACCCCCTCGCCCCTGCAACATCCGTAGGTTAGAACCCTATCCCCCAGTGTGGTGGCATTTGGGGGTGAGGCCTTCGGGGGTCATTAGGTTTAGGTGTGGTTCTGAGGGTGGGGCCTCCATGGTGGTATTAATGTCCTCATAAGAGAAAGACAACCAGCGCCTCCTCTCTCTCCACGGGCACTTCAACAAGGAAAGGCCACGTAAGGACATAGTGAGAAGTTGGCTGTCTACAAGCCTGGAAGGGAGTCCTCACCAAGATCCAAATCAGCTGGGACTTGGACCTCCAGCCCAGTTTGTTATTTCATTATAGCTCCCAAGTCAACTATGACAACTGGTATTATTGGTCTGACCACGCACAATCCACTCAGTGGTCCACTCAGACCCAGGGCTCGCATCTGCTGGTTGCCAAGCTCAGACCCGCTCCCACGCACCCTGCACCCTGCATACAAGATCTTAGCTCCTTAACCAGGGATCAAACCTGAGTCCCCTGCAGTGGAAGTGTGGAGTCTTAAACACTGGACCAGCAGTTAAGGAACGGCATTTCTTAATCATTCTTAACCATGAATAGGAATGCTTCTGTTCCATTTTAAAAATATTGTTAGCTTTATTTTCACAATTCAAAGGCACGAGGGGCTAAAGAAGGCAGACGTTTGATTTTCAGCCAATTCCCCAGGTGGGTATCAGTGAGTTATAAGAAAAAGACATGACTTCTCTCCGCCCAACTCTTTGGTATTCGTACAGTTTTACATGTCATTTCCCCAGGTTTTGATTGTTCGTTCTGGTTCCCTGTCAGTTTCCCTGTGACCCAGGGCTGAAACACGTGAGTTGCTAAGGATGCTCAGACAGGAGGGTGGATGGTGTGCGCCCGCCCCCACCTCGAATTCTGAGACCCAATGAGGGTGGCCGCCTGACCTCAGTGCCTAAGGAGCCTTGCTCACCCACCTGCTTGGCCCCAGGCTGCCTAAATTTGGGGCTTTGAAAAAATAGGAACCTGGGGAAGTGTGTGGTGGTAACCATGGGCTCCTGACCCTTGGACCTTAGGGACAAATAATCGTGCTGGCTGTTGGGCCCCATCTTGGAAACGCGTGGGGAGGAGACATGGCTAAAGGGGACCTTTCCCAGATAGATTCGGAATGAAGGGAAGGAAGGAAGGTTGAGAGAATTCCCCTGGCCTGGGAGAGCACAGAGATGGAAACAGGGAAAATCCTGCCCTCATACAGCACTTTGGGGCCATTTGGAGAGGAATCTTTAATAACATCAGGGCGATCTCTCTTCTCTTTGCCATAAGTTAATTGATTAGAACTTCAAGGCAGACATAGTCAAAAGGTTTTCAATGAAGTACTTTCACTGTCTGCTTAAGATAACATTCAAAATAACCCTGTGTCCCCCATGCAGACCCGCCCTGGCCGGTGGGTCCTTCTTGGTCCAGCCCACGGACACGGCCTCCTGGGGAAGGGACTACAGGCTGCACTGCGCCCATCTGGGGGGCAGACAACCTGGGGGGCTGACCAGGCCCACAAATCCAAGCATCCAGGGAGCACAGACCTTGGCAGACAGCCCCCTCCGCCTTCTGCAGGGCTGTCCGCCAGGGCGGCCCGAGCCCCAGGGGGAGGGTTCTGAGCCAGCAGGGCCAGGGAAGCCGGGCTCACCTTGACCCTTGGCTGACGGGAAGAAGGGAGGACATCGGGAACTGAGCTGTTCCTGGAATCAGGTACTCCCCAAAAAAAAACCTGTCTGCCACCACTGAGCTTACTAACAGGGCAAACCCCGGAACCACTTCCAGCCCATTTTTCTCGGCCATAAAACCAGCAAAAATATTATCAATCCTACTCCGTTCTCAGGATTGTCACGAGGACCAAATCTAATGGAATACTTAGTTGAAAGCATGTTTGCAAAGACAAGAAAGTGAGGACGTGTAAGTTACCACCTCGGTCACTTTCCCCTGGGTATTCCAGTTTGCCAGTGTCTTTTAAAAAACTGAGCCCTGGGATTAAGAGACACAAATGATTAGCTACAAGGATATATTGTACAGTAGAGTATAACCTTTAAAAATTCTGCATCACTATACTGTACACCTGTAACATAATAATCTATAACATAATATTATATATAGTATTGCATAATATAACCTGTAATATAATTTGTACATCAAATATACTTCAATTTGAAAATAAAAATTGAATTAAACAAAAAAAAGAGCTCTGGGCTCATCCTGAGCAGAGCATACTTCCTGGGGACAGCCTCTGTGTAACTCCACTTGGTCTTGCATTTTTGTGAGATTCTCTTATCTGGCACCTGCTCAGATTTCCTTTCCTTTATAACTGAAAAGAGAAATTTAATTTGTGTCTGTTATCTTGTTAGTTTGTATCTCTTAGTTTCTCATTAGATTGTATCTGTTCACCCAGGGGAAATATTTCTGAACATTGAGACCTAACATTCTTACCAAACTTTTTTATGTGCAAAAGTAAACTCTCTCCAAGGCTTCTCGCTCAATCCTCCACACCTCCTACAAGATAGATATTCTTATTATGCCCATTTTAAAGGTGGAGAGGCTGAGACACAAGCAAGGTAAGCAACTTGTCCAAAGAAACGGAGCTAGTAGGTGTTGAAAACTAGGACTCAAGCCCAGATAATGTGAAGTAAGTCCCTGGTGTTAATCTCTCCTGCCTTCCTGATTCTCACAGCATCTTACCTACTGTGTCCTCAATAAATCTGAATGAGGTATCTCATTTACGTGAATGATAAAAACAGTTTAGGCAAGGTCCAGCCAAGGGACAGCCCCTTGGCGCATCACTAGTGACTTTCCCCCACCCCCAGGATGGCCTCAGTCCCCATCGGCAGCCTCTGAGTCTGGCTGTTGAATGGACTTCCAGCCCACAAAAAAGCAGAAGAGATGGGAACAATTCAGTCAAATCAAGCAGTGCCTTTACAAACAAAAAGAAATTCAGTTATTTTGATGCTTGACTTTTTTTTTAAACTACTTTCAAATTGGCTCCCAATTATTTAGGAGGTCCTAAATAATCCATTCCAGAGTTTTGCCTCAGACCAATTATCAATTTAGAGATTGTGATTTATGAAAGTCTTGCTCTTCTTTTTCCCATCTTGAAAATTGGGACATTTGCCTGAATCTGGTTTTCTGGGATCGTCCATTCTCCTTAATCTCATTCACTCCCTCACTCACCACATTTATTGAGCACTTGCCATACACCAGGCAACAAGGGGAGTCAGGGAGGCAGCCAGCAATTGTGATCTCACAAGGGGGTAAGGGGTGTGTTTGGTCTGGGTCTGGAGATTTGAACTCCCAAGGGGCAGCTGCTTGCCCTCCGGCTCCTGCCTTCCTCCTCCCGCCCCGCAATATTCCTGACCTTGCTGTCCCAGACCCATTTCTGCAGTCTTTGCGCTATTCTTTGCACTGGGGTGAACTTTCAGGTCCTTCTGAGTTTTGGCTCTCTGAGGCTTTTACAGAAATCTGTCCCTCTTGCCTTCACTTCGTCATCTTCACTTCTGACCTTTGGCTTCTGTCTTTTGACCTTTTCAAATTCTGAAATCCTCAGAAACACCCAATATGTTTGGGTGTTTCAGACGCTTGTCTTCCTGTCCCTGCGGTGGTCTCTGGTTTGTTTGTTTGTTTAATCACTTGGGATTTAAGGAGGAGGAGCAGATCTTGAGTCATCCGGAGACACCTCTGCCCTTCTGGAGGGAGCCGACTCCAAGATGCGAGAGAGCGCTGCTTCCAGGGTGTGGGGGCTCCGCCTGGATTTCCAGACATGGGGAGGCACAAGACTACCTGCTCCAGCTCACAGCTTTCTGCAGACCTCGCTGAGCCGTCTCTAGGGTCACGTGTGGTAAACAGACAAAGAAGGTCAGCGCTGATTGGACAGCTGAGCCTCCCCCGACCAACGGGACTGAGACACGCCCTAGTGACGAGATGCTAATTTTGCATGTCTCTTTCCCAGGATGCTCAGCAGTGCTTCTGATTCTTGTCTTTAAACACATTTCTGTTATTTCTGGATAAATAGGCGCTCGCGGGCGGGGGTGTGTGTGTTAAGGGATGCATATTATTCATATTGCAAGTGTTTTACTTTATGGATGCCAATTGAAATATCACTGTAAGGTAAAAGTGAATGAACCTTTGAGCTTTAAGTACTTCAGGCGGCTGCAGTGAACATCGGCTGGTCCGAAGGTAGTGAGTTATCTCAATTGATTGTTCACAGTCAGTTACAGATCGAACTCCTTGTTCTACTCTTCCCCCCTTCTCACTACTGCACTTGACTAGTCTTTTGCAGACCTGCCGCCCTTTCTAGTTATTAAATACATTGTTCTTGTCTTGATTTTAATTTTAAAAATTTGGAAGTCAACACAGTCTTATCATTGAGACAAGAACTGGTAATGCAATTTTCAAAAAAATAGTTCTTTCCCTCCAGAAGCCAACAATGAATTTGAGGAAAGCCATCACAGAAGCTCCCCCACACCTCAGGGAAGCTCCCCTACCCCCACTCAAATAGATTTGGGAAAGATAGTATATATTCTTAGAGGTCAAGGAAAGAAAATCGGACAATGGGTGAGGGTGAATGAGGATTTTATTTTTCCACTTTTTCATGGTGTGGGTTTTTAAATTTAATTTCTGCATTCTTTAAATCACTTGCCAAAAAAGGGGGAAAGTCTTTAAAGATATGTAAGGATTTTAAAATACTTTGATTATCAATAGAATGAATGATTAATATTTGATAATACAATACTTAATTGACAAAATTAGGAGACATTTCAAAGTTGACAATCCTGTTAAGTTTTGAAGATAGAGATGTGAACATTCTCAGAAAGAAAGCGTTTTGGAGAAAGAAAACCCAAGTCCAAGAGTCTGGAAATAGAGAAGAAAGTGAAAGAAGGGCAGAGTGCATTGCAGGACTCCCGGGTGGGAACTTGGAGCCACTTTCTCATCCTGGTTTGTCCTAACTTTCTTGCATAACCTTAAGAAAATCATTAAGCAGCCTCTTCCATCTGACGTGGGATGAGGGGGCGTGCAAAACAGTATCTTCCTACCTCTTAGCTAGATGGAAATGTAAATTCCTAACAGCATCAGAAGTGAGACATAGTACTGTGTAGCTGTCACAAATAGGTATATAATAAAGGAAACTTTTTGGTTTGTCCTTACAAGTGCAAGCAATCCAGGGTACCTTGAGGATTTCCTCGGTGCTTCCACAAATACCATCTTGTTTAGTCGACCCGGCAGAGAGGTAAGGCAGTGTTAGGAGTACCACCTTCAGGAAGCCTGTGGGTGTTCTGGGTCCCGTGCCCTTTCTTGTGCACCTGACTGCTTCCTTGAAAGGGACATACACTTAGGAATGAACCACCTTAATTACAGCGAACCTAGGCAGCATGTTAAAAAGCAGAGACATCACTTTGCCTCCAAAGGTCCATATAGTCAAAGCAATGGTTTTTCCAGTAGTCATGTACCGTCATGAGAGTTGAACTATAAAGAAAGCTGAGCGCCAAAGCACTGATGCTTTTCAACTATGGTGTTGGAGAAGACTCTTGAAAGTCCCTTGGACTGCAACATCCAACCAGTCCATCCTAAAGGAGATCAGTCCTGAATATTCATTGGAAGGGCTGTTGCTGAAGCTGAAACTCCAATACTTCGGTCACCTGATGCAAAGAACTGACTTATTAGCAAAGACCTGCAACAGAGGATGCTGAAAAGGAAGGTCCTCTGGTCTCCCGATTGTTCACTGAGAAAAAGGTTTGGGTGTCCCAGGCGTGAAGGAGGAGGACAGGTTTATCGTATTGGCTTAAACCCAGGGTCCATTAAGTTTTGCTTTTCCAGTTAAAGGTAAAGGTTTGAGTATGGGGCTGGGGAGCAAAATGAAAACCCCCCACAACCCTTCTCTTCTCAAATACAAACTTCTGCAAATTAAGAATATTTTGGCTTCAAATGTAGTGTCTGCAATGATAGCAGGATTGGGGATACATTTTTACTAAGACTTGTAATCTGAGATTCAAACTTGAGAGGCAGCTTGTATGTACCTGGCAACCCTGACTTCCTCACACAAGTCTTACAAAAGAACTAACCTCAAACCCTTTTCTTTCTGGACTTATTACATGACTGTAGGCTGGCCTCATTGTTTAGTTGGCCATTCACTACTGGTTTGAAGTTCTTATCACCTGGTTAGGAATCTTTAGGAGAAGAATGTGACGACAGAGGATGAGATGGTTGGATGGCATCACCGACTCAGTGGACATGAGTTTGAGCAAGCTCCGGGAGTTGGTGAAGAAGGGAAGCCTCATGTGCTGCAGGCTCCTGAAGGCTGCACCTGCTGCGGTCCACTGGTCATCCTGGCAGGCAGTCATGCCTGTGCATTTTCCTGTGTTTAAAAAAAGTCAGGCAGGAGTTGGTACTTGGCTGTCCTGTTGGGGGGGCGGGTAGGGCGGGGAGAAAAAAAGACAACAAAGAAAAAAAAATTTTTAAACACGAATTTCCCTTTTCCCACATGCAGTAAAAGGCTAGTCAAGTGAAGCAGTGGGAGTGGAGAAGGAACAAAGAAATCTGTAACTGGCTGTGATCAATTAATTGTAAACACCACTGCACTCGGACCAACCGAGAAACTCGTGCACACAGCTACTTATATAAGCCTCCAGCGCTCCATCTCCTCTAGAGTTACGGTGATTATCTACAGAGGGAGAGGTCGCTTTTGACACCGTGTAACGTCTGCCTCGTTCATCGACCCTGACTTTTAGAAAAGAAAACCATTAAGCAGATGAACTTTGTCAAGAAAAGAGCCTTTTCCTTTTCGGTGGAATTGCAGGAGCTGCGGGCGGCCCTGCTAGAGCATTGTGGGGGATCTGCATGCAAAATGAGGCGCGGGCCCGGGGCTCCCGGAATCCCCGAAGGTGGGTCCCGGAGGGTCTGTGAAGCGTGCGGAGCTCCCGGGATTTGTCTGAAGTCTCCGAGGGCCGCGGCGTGTGCGTGGGGGCGGCCGCGCGCCGGCGGGTTCGGCTTCCCGGGGCCCCACGCCCCGCATGTCGGGCTGGGACGCGGGCAGCTCGCCCGGGTCGCGCGGGGGCGTCACCGTCCGGAGCCCGGCGTCCTGGGACGCGGAGCCCAGCCGCCCGGGGCGCCCGAGCGCCTGCAGGTGGCGGGGAGCTCCTCGCGAACTGCGGCCCCGCGGTCTCCGCGGCCTCCCCCTCCTGTCCTCCGCGAGCGCTTGTGGTTTTAGGAGAACCCGGGACGGTCAGCTCTCCTGGAGGGAGATCCCCGCCCCCTTGTTTACGCAGAAAGGGAAACAGTGACTTTGGTCCCTAAAGGCTAAAATTAAAAATCTATATGATTCAGTTCAGTTCAGTCGCTCAGTCGTATCAGACTCTTTGCGACCCCATGGACTGCAGCACGCTAGGCTTCCCTGTCCATCACCAACTCCGGGAGTTTACCCAAACTCATGTCCATTGAGTCAGTGATGCCATCCAACCATCTCATCCTCTGTCGTCCCCTTCTCCTCCTGCCCTCAATCTTTCCCAGCATCAGGGTCTTTTCAAGTGAGTCAGTTCTTCGCGTCAGATGGCCAAAGTATTGGAGCTTCAGCTTCAACATCAGTCTTTCCAATGAACACCCAGGACTGATCTCCTTTAGGATGGACTGGTTGGATCTCCTTGCAGCCCAAGGGACTCTCAAGAGTCTTCTCCAACACCACAGTTCAAAAGCATCTGCTCAGCTTTCTTTACAGTCCAACTCTCACAGCCATACATGACTACTGGAAAAACCATAGCCTTGACTAGACGGACCTTTGTTGGCAAAGTAATGTATGATTAATCTGTATGATTAGCAGTGAGGTTTTAAAAAAATGACGCCTGGAAGAAATGAGGCGGGTGATAACCGGAGCTGAGAAGTCGCCTGGCTTTTCTCCGGCAGAGAGGGTCCCGGGGTCACGGACCTCCAGCCCCGCAGCAAGGCCATTTCCCCGTGGCTTTGGGTAGCCCGGGGTCCCCACGGCCAGAAGCAAACAGTGAGAGCTGGGTGCGAAGCGCGGCTTTGGGACAGGTCGCTTTCAGGTTCCGTGGGGAGGACTGCAAGGAGATCAAACCAGTCCATCCTAAAGGAAGTCAACCCTGAATATTCATTGGAAGGACTGATGCTGAAGCTGAAACTTCAGTACTTTGGCTGCGTGATATTGATGTTGGGAAAGACCCTGATGCTGGAAAAGACTGAAGGCAGGAGGAGAAGGGGACAACAGAGGATGAGGAGGTTGGATGGCATCACTGACTCAATGGACATGAGTTTGAGGAAACTCTGGGAGATGATGAAGGACAGGGAAGCCTCGTGTGCCACAGTCCTTGGGGTCACAAAGAGTTGGACACGACTGAGCAAGTGAACAACAACAAATTCACACTTTATCACCCAAAGTCCATAGTTTGTATTAGGGTGTCGTGTATTTTATGAGTTGGGGTAAATGTTTAATGATATGTATCAATCATTATAATATCATCCAGAGTAGTTTCACTGCCCTAAAATTCCTCTCTGCTCCAGCATTCATCCCTCTCTCCTGCCTAATTCCTGGCAACCAGTGATCCTTTTGCTGTCTCCATCATTTTGCCTCTCCAGAATGACATATAGTTGGAATTACCCAGCATATAGCCTTTCACATTGGCTTTTTCCACCTAGTAATATGCCTTTAAATTTTTTCCATGGCTTTTAATGGCTTGATAGCTCATTTCTTTTTGTTGTTGTTGTTCAGTTGCTCAGTCGTGTCTGACTCTTTGCGACCCCATGGACTGCAGCATGCCAGGCTTGCCTGTCCATCACCAACTCCTGCAGTTTGCTCAGACTCAAGTCCATCGAGTCGGTGATGCCATCCAACCATCTCATCCTCTGTCATCCCCTTCTCCTCTTGCCTTTAATCTTCCCCAGCATCAGGGTCTTTCCCAGTGGACTGGCTCTTCTTTTAGTGCTAATATTTCATTGTTTGAATATGCCACAGCTTATTTATCCCATTTATCTATAGAAGAACATTTCCCAAGTTTTGGCCGTTGTGGATAAAGCTGCTATAAACATCTGTATGCACGTTTCGGTGCGTACATGTTTTCGGCCTTTTGGGGTAAATACCAAGGAACGTGATGTTGGATCATATAGTTAGAGTATATTTGTTTTTGTAAGAAGTTGCCAAACACTTCCAAAGTTGATGTACCATTTTGCCTTCCCACCAGCAGCAAAGGAGAATTCCCGTTGCTCACGTCCTTACCAACATTTGGTGTTGTCAGTGTTTTAGCTTTGGACCAGTCTCTGAGGTGTGCATTAGTGTCTTACTGTTTAATGTGAATTCTTTAATGATGTATGATGTTGAATATCTTTCCATATGCTTATTTGCCATGTGGATATCTCCGTTGGTGAGGTATATATTCAAATCTTTTGCCCATTTAAAAATGGAATTTTTTTCTTTCTTATTGTTGGACTTCAAGAGTTCTTTGTAAACTCTGAATAGCAGTCCTTTGTCAGAAAAATGTCTTTTGCAAAGCATTTTCATAAATGCTTTTTCTACATTTATTGATATGATCATGTGACTTTTCTTCTTTAGCTCAAGGTGATGTTATTTGATTTTCAAATGTTGAACCATCATCACATACCTAGAATAAATCCCATTTGGTCATGGTGTATACTTATTTCTATACATTGTTGGATTCAATCTGCTGGTATTTTTTTGAGGAATCTTGTTTCTGTGTTCATAAGAGACGCTGGTTTGTAGTTTTCTTATGATGTCTTTTTCTGGTCTTGGTACTAGGGCAATGCTAGTCTCCTCCACATCTATATTTTGGAAGAGATTATAGAGAATTGGTATAGTTTCTTCCTTAAATGTTTAGTAGAGCTCACCAGTGAACCCATTTCTGCCTGGTGCTTTCTGTTTTGAAAGGTTACTAATTACTGATTCAATTTCTTTAAAAAGATATAGGCTTATTCAGATTGTCTACTTCTTGTATAAGTTTTGGCAGATTGTGTCTTTGAAGGAATTGGTCCATTTCATCTAGGTTATCAGATTGTAGACATAGAGTTGTTTACAATATTACTTTAAAAATATTTATTAATTTGGCCACACAAGCTGTTTATTGTGGCATGCCCCAACTAGGGGGTCAAAGCTAGGTGCCCTACATTGGGAAAGTCTTAACCACTGGACTACCAGGAAAGTCCTTACGATATTCCTTTTAATATCCATGGGCTCTGTAGTGATGTCCTTTGTTTCATTTTGATAAAGTAATTTGTGTATTCTCTGTTCCCCCCCCCCCACCCCAGTCAGCCTGGCTAAGGCTTATTGATCTCTTGATGTCAAAGGACCAGCTTTTGGTTTGGTTGATATTCTCTATTCCTTTCCTATTTTCAGTTTCAGTGATTTCTGCTTTAGTATGTATTATTTCTTTTCTTTTGCTTACTTTGGATTTGATTTACTGTCCCTTTTTTTTAGTTTCCTAAAGTGGATGTTTAGTTGATTGATTTTAGGTCTTTCTTCTTTTCTAATATATGTATTCAATGCTATAAATTTCCCTGTAATCACTGCTTCTCTGCATATCATCTTTTTAAGTTTTCTTTTTTTTGGGGGGGGGGGGTGCTTTACCACATTGCATGTGGGACCTTAGTTCCCTGACCAGGTGTGTTGCAGAAAGCTTTCACTTTCATATCAGGTTCAAAGGATTTATTAACAAAATAAGCCACTTGTTATATACAAATAAATAATACCAATATTTATTAGATAATTATTTAGCTTACTTTCAATATACTAACATTAAAAGAATAAAGAAGTAGAAACAGCAGAGGATACATAACCAACCTGGAGTCTGACCAACATGCAGGCTTAAGTAGCCCTGGGAAGTCCTCTGTCACAGCACATCTGGAGTCCCCGTTGGGAAAAAGTGCCAGGTAGCAAGTCTGCTCTGTGAGTGAGGCTTCAAAAGTTGCAGTTCGGGCTTCCTGCTTATAATCCCAGGGTGCAAACTGATATTGTCACCAGTCTGAGCAAATTGCAGCTCTGGTTTCATGTTAATGCTGTTTGTTGTGTCTTGTAAAACGTGGAATGTTGTTAAGCCTGGGGCATTAAAAGATGCTTGTTCCTTGAAAGAAAAGCTATGACAAACCTAGACAGTATATTAAAAAGCAGAGATATCGCTTTGCCGACAAAGGCCTGGATAGTCAAAACTATAGTTTTTCCAGTAGTCATGTAGAGATGCGAGAGTTGGATCAAAAACAAGGCTGAGCGCTGCCAAAGAATTGATGCTTTTGAACTGTGGTGCCTGAGAGTCCCTTGGACAGAAAGGAAATCAAACCAGTCAATCCTAAAGGAAATCAGTTCTGAATATTCATTGGAAGGACTGATGCTGAAGCTGAAGCTCCAATACTTTGGCCACCTGATGAGAAGAGCCGACTTATTGGGAAAGACCCTGATGCTGGGAAAGACTGAAGGCAGGAGGAGAAGGGGATGACAGAGGATGAGATGGTTGGATGACATCACCAACTCAATGGACATGAGTTTGAGCAGACTCTGGGAGTTGGTGATGGACAGGGAAGCCTGGTGTGTTGCAGTTCATGGGGTCTCAGAGTCAGACACAACTGAGCGACTGAACAAACAAAATGGTTGGCCAGACCTCCTCCAGGGGCTCAAGAATCTCAAGATTTCTCCTCCATCTTACCTAAGGTGCTGCAAGGCTTGCATTCGCAGCAGGCAGTCACTCCCAGTCAGGGCAGTGTCCAGGCAGGTTAGAAGCAAGGTCAGAGGCCTGCTCTGCTTTGTCTTTGCAGCCTAAATAAGACTATCTGTTCAATTTCCCTAATGCCAGGGATTGAACCTGTGTCCCCTGCATTGGAAGCACCAAATCCCTAACACTGGAACACGACGGAAGTCCCAGCATCTCACATATTTTAATATTGTATTTTCATTTAGTTCAAATATTTAAATTTTCTCTTGAGATTTCTTCCTTGACCCATGCTTTATTTATAAGTGTGCTGTTTAATCTCTAAGTAGTCTGGGATTTCCCAGCCATCATTCTGTTACTGATTCCTAGCTTAATTCTGTTGTGGTCTGAGAGCGGCCCTTCTATGATTTCTATTCTTTGAAATTCAGTAAGGTGTACTTTATAACCCAGGATGTGGCCAATCTTGGTGAATGTCTCCTGTGAGCTTGCGAAGAATGTTAATTTGCCCTCTGAATGAAGTAGCCAGTGGATGTCAGTCAGTGATTTATTTGTAATAAAGTGAGTCCTGGGGAATCAGAAGAATTTGGTCTGACAGATGCTTGGGCTGAGTTCACACGTATTAGTTGACTGTATGCCTGAGAGTTCTCCAAATTAACTCCCATGTAGCACATAATATGTGTTAAAGAAAACATTTAAAATGTGCTAATTCCAGGGACTTTCCTGGTGTTGCAGGGGTAAAGAATCTGCCTGCCAGTGAAGAAGACATGGGTTCCATCCCTGGTCCGGGAAGATTCCACATGCTGCGGAGCAACTAAGCCCATTCACAGCTCTTGAGCCTGTGCTCCGGAGCCCGGGAACCACAGCTGCTGAGCCCGCAGGTACTGAAGCCCTCCTGCCTAGAGCCCGTGCCCCGCAACAGGAGCGGCCACCCCGGTGAGAAGGCTGCGAACTGCAACCGGAGAGTAGTCCCCGCTCGCAGCGGCGAAAGAAAAGCCTGGGCCAGCAATCGAGACCCATCACAGCCAAAACAAAGAAATACAAATAATATTTTTAAAAGTGCTGTTTCCACACCTGTAGGTTATCTTATTAATTCAAGAGTAACTGCCAGCAGTGTTTTAGAACTTGAGTCAACAGCAGATTTCGGGAGAGAAGCATTTTGTGGCTGGCATTGTTTAAAATTGCCAGTGCATGGTGCTAAGAAGAAGCAGGCCACCTTCTAGTTGGCTCTCTGATTGTTTTAGGTCCCCTCAGACAGCGCCCTGAAGCCCGAGCCTGATGGGTGGTGTGCCCACCACCCCAGCACATTGCCCTGCTGGTGCTTCTCTCCTGGGAGTCCCAGGTCCTGGGGAGAGTTGTTTCTTGGGTCTTTTTCAGTCTGGCTGCTGGGTCTGAATGATTCTGCTCACAGCCACCTGGTCCCTGACGAGGTGATGAAGCCCCTTCTTTCCTCCAGTGTCTGCTCCTGGGGCCCTTTTATCTAGTTTCGTTTCTGGTGTCCAATCCAAGCATTTCCCTAAAAACTGCAAAGTCCTGCATTTCTCTACTTCTCAGGTTGATCAACTATTTTAAATCATGTCTTCCTGATTCTTCTTAGCCACACCCCTTTTCTTACTGGCTTTTTCAGCCTTCTCACCGCTTTTGCATAAATCAGACAGGGCGAAGTTAAAGGTCTTCCTAAAATTCCTTAGGGCAAGGGCAGCAGTCGGTGGACTAGAAGGAGATGGGATGACCGCTTGAGCTCTAGCGCCATCTGTTGGAACTAAAGTAAAAAGGTTTGGCTCTCAGTTGGAAAGTCTACATAGGAGTCAGTTCAGGCAAGACAAGCTCTGGGCCCGCCTTGGTTGTGCCAACACACCTGCCTCTCTCAGAGACTCTGGGAGAATCATAGGAGACGGGCCCAGACCCCTGGAAGCTTCAGATGGAGAGTGGAAGACAGCTGCATGTGCACGATGCCCACAGTGTCAGGGTGAGGACATAGTGTCAGGGTAAGGTCAGGGGAGGTGCACAGAGGCAGGGAAATGCTTATCGCGGCATTTCTGAAGACATTGCTCATGCTCAATCGTGTCTGACTCTTTTTGACCCTTTGGACTGTACCCGCCAGGCTCCTCTGTCCATGGGATTTTCCAGGCAAGAATACTATCTTCCCCACCCAGGAATCGAACTTGGCAAAGTGGATTCTTTACCCACCATGCTACCTGAGAAAGCCTATAAAATGTTCTACTTACTGAAATATATAAATATATTTATGAATATATTGTACGTAATATATAATAATTAGAATCAAATATATTCTAGTAAGAAGCAAGATGTAATTACTTTAATCATACACATAAGCCCACCTTAATGCCTCAAGGAGAGAATGATCATTTATTCCAAGGGTGCATTGTACATATTCCTGTCCAATAGGAGGAAATCAGTAATTACAGCGTGAAACTCATCTTTCTGTGAGTTCATTTAAAAAATTCAAATATCGTAATTAGAACATTGCCCAGGGATCCAATTTAAGCTTAATGATACTTGCTAGCAGGCTCTGATGTTTTAGCCAAGGTGATAATTACGCGATAGACGATTGATGTGGTGATTAGCAGCTGCACGTGTCACAGCTGACGGCACTAAAGCAACCAAACAAACCCTCCGCAGCAACTCACAGCCTCATCACCCAGGTCACAGAAACTTGCCTCGATCTTGCCTCCTGAGGGTATTTCTTCAAAGGGCAATGCAGACCGACTGCAAGACGCAAGAGGGAGCTGTGCCCAGGAAGGGAGAAACTGTACTGCGGCGGTGTCTGCCGCCGCGAACGGAGCGGGAGTGTGTGTTGTGGGGATGCTGTGCGTGTGCACACGTGGGTTGTTGTCACCAAGGGAAGTCAGCCGCCAGAGGGATACAGGGATTAAAATGTAAACGGCATTTTTAAAAAGAGTCGGACAGGACTGAGCGACTGAACTGGACTGAACTGAGGGTACCAAGGGGGAAAGGAGCAGACGGGATGAACTGAGAGATGGGGATTGACGCATACACGCTCCTGATACGCCACGCCGTGTGCGCACGCTCAGTCGTGTCGACTCTTTGCGACCCCATGAACTGTAGCCTGCCAGGCTCCTCTGTCCATGGGATTCTCCAGGCAAGAATACTGGAGTGGGTTGCCACTTCCTCCTCCAGGGGATCTTCCCGACCCCGGGATCGAACCTGCGTCTCTTGCATCTTCTGCGTTGGCAGGCGGATTCTTTACCACTGGGAGCCCATACACGATTGATACTAAGCACGAAACAGATGACTAATGAGAACCTATCGTGCAGCACACGGAACTCTACTCAGTGCTCTGTGGCGACCTAAATGGGAAGGAAATCCAATAAAAGAGAAGATCTGTATGTATATGAATTGCTGATTCACTTTCCTGTACAGTAGAAATGAGTACAACATGGTAAAGCAACTATAAACTCCAATGAAACAATTAAAAAAAGAAAAAACCCCACAAAGACATGCCCACTCGACATTCCATCAAAGGGAACAGTGTATGCGTGCTCCGTCATTTCTGACTCTTTGCAACCCCATGGACTGTAGCCCGCCAGGCTCCTCTGTCCATGGGATTCTCCAGGCAAGAAGACTGGAGTGGGTAGCTATTTCTTCCTCTAGGGGATCTTCCTGACCCAGGCATTGAACCTCTGTCTCCTGCATTGGCCGGCGGATTCTTTACCAGTAAGCCACCTGCTAGAGAGTATGAAAAGAGAAACTCAGCAAGGCCAAGCTCCACCAAATGTTCAGGTTTGAATCAACAGTAAGAAGTCACAGTGACGGTAAGTGACCATGATACAGGATGATGCCAGCACATCACTTCTGGGGTCTTTCCCACGAAACTCGTACCGCTGATCTAATCATGGGAAAAACATCCGAGAAACCCCAGTGAAGGGATGTTCTGCAAGATGTTTACTCAGCAATCCTCAGATCTGTCGAGGTCACCAAAAACGGGGACACTCTGAGAAACAGTTAGAACCAAGGGGAGCCTCAGGGGACATGATGACTACCCGCAATGGGGCGTCCTGGAGGGGGTTCGGGACTGGAAAAATGACGTTAGGGGAAAACTGAATAACGCAGGAGCTCTGCTGTCGTTCGGTCGCTAAGTCATGTCTGACTCTTTGCGGCCCCATGGACTGCAACATGCCGGGCTTCCCTGTTCCCCACCAGCTCCTGGAGCCTGCTCAAACTCATGTCCATTGAATCAGTGATGCCATCCAACCATCTCATCCTCTGTCGTCCCCTCTGCTCCTACCCTCATTCTTTTCCAGCATCAGGATCGTCTCCAATGCATCGGCTCTTGGCATCAGGTTGCCAAAGTACTGGAGCTTCAGCTTCAGGATCCGTTTTTCCAGCAAATATTCATGGTTGATTTCCTTTAGGACGGACCGGCTTGATCTCCTTGCTGTTCAAGGGACTCTCAAGAGTCTTCTCCAACACCGCAATCTGAAAGCATCAGTTCTCTACCACTCAGCCTACTTTATGGTCTAATTCTCACATCCACACATGACTACTGGAAAAACCATAGCTTTGACTATATGGACCTTTGTCGGCAAAGTGATATCTCTGCTTTTTCGTAGGCTGTCTAGGTTTGTTACAGTTTTCCTTCCAAGGAGCAAGTGTCATTTAATTTCATGGCTGCAGTCACTGTCTGCAGTGATTTTTGAGCCCAGGAAAAATCTCACTGCTTTTTCCCCTTCTACTTGTCATGAAGTGATGGGACTGGATGGCATGACCTTAGTTTTTTGAATGTTGAGTTTCAGGCCAGATTTTTCACTCTCCTCTTTCACCCTCATCAAGAGGCTCTTTAGTTCCTCTTCACTTTCTGCCTTTAGAGTGCTATCACCTGCATATCTAATACTGTTGATATTTCTCTCAGCAATCTTGATTCCAGTTTATGATTCATCCAGCCTAGCATTTCACATGATGTACTCTGGATATAAGCTAAATAAACAGGATGACAATATATAGCCTTGTCGTCCTCCTTTCCCAGTTTTGAACCAGTCAGTTGTTCTATGTCTGGTTCTAGCTGTTGTTTCTTGACCCACATACAAGTTTCTCAGGAGACAGATAAGGTGGTCTGGTATTCCCATCTCTTTAAGAATATTCCACAGTTTGTTGTGATCCACACAGTCAAAGGCTTTAACATAGTCAATGAAGTGGATTGTCAGTAGAGAGCTTCTCCATCTTTGGCTGCAAAGAACATAATCAGTTTGACTTTGTTATTGACCATATGGCAATGTTCATGTAGAGTTGTCTCACGAGTTGTCAGAAAAGAGTGTTTGCTATGACCAGTACTTTCTCTTGGCAAAACGCTGTTAGCCTTTGCCCTGCTTCATACAGTACTCCAAGGCCAAATTTGCCTGTTACTCCAGGTATCGCTTGACTTCCTACTTTTGCACTGTGATTCCCTATGATGAAAAGGACATCTTCTTTGGTGTTAGTTCTAGAAGGTCTTGTAAGTCTTCATAGAACTAGTCAGCTTCAGCTTCTTTGGTATTACTGGTTGGGGGATAGACTTGTATTACTGTGATGTTGAATGGTTTGCCTTGGAAGTGAATTGAGGTCATTCTGTCATTTTTGAGATTGCACCCAAGTACTGCATTTTGGACTCTTTTGTTGACTATGAGGGCTGCACCATTTCTTCTAAGGGATTCTTGCCCACAGTAATAGACGTAAGGGTCATCTGAATGAAATTCAGCCATTCCCATCCATTTTAGTTCACTGATTCCTAAAATGTTGATGTTCACTCTTGCTGTCTCCTGTTTGGCCACTTCCAGGTTACCTTGATTCATGGACCCTAGCATTCCAGGTTCCTGTGCAATACTGATCTTTACAGCATCAGACTTTACTTTCACCACCAGACACATCCACAACTGGGCGTTGTTTCCACTTTGGTCAAGCTGCTTCATTCTTTTTGGAGCTATTAGTGATTGCCCTCCACTCTTCCCCAGTAACATATTGAACAACTTTTGACCCCAGGGGGCTCATCTTCAGTGTCATACCTTTTTGCTGTTTCATACTGTTCATGGGGTTCTTGCAGTAAGACTATTGGAGTAGACTGCCATTTCCTCCTCCAGTGGACCACGTTTTGTCAGAACTCTCCACTATGACCCATCCATCTTAGTTGTCCCTGCAGGGCATGACTCATAGCTTTATTGAGTTATGCAAGCCCCTTTGCCAGGACAAGGGTGTGATCCATGAAGGGGTAGGAACTTTAGCCAGTAAGAATGTAGGAGCTTTAGTTAACAAGAACGTATCAATATTGGTTCACTAATTGTGACACGTATAGCCTACTAATGTCATATGTTAATAATAGGGGCCCTGGGTGTGGGGTTTATGGAAATTCTCTGTACGGTCTTCACAACAGTCTGTAAGTCTCAAACTGTTCTATAAAGTTTGTCTTTATATTAATATTTTTTTAAAAAAACAGGCCCACTCAAGGTTAACCACTGTTTAGCTGCTGCTGCTAAGTCACTTCAGTCGAGTCCAACTCTGTGCGACCCCATAGACAGCAGCCCATCAGGCTCCCCCGTCCCTGGGATTTTCCAGGCAAGAACACTGGAGTGGGTTGCCATTTCCTTCTCCAATGCATGAAAGTGAAAAGTGAAAGTGAAGTCGCTCAGTCATGTCTGACTCTTAGCGACCCCATGAACTGCAGCCCACCAGGCTCCTCTGTCCATGGGATTTTCCAAGCAAGAGTACTGGAGAGGGTTGCCATTTCCTTCTCCAATAAATGAAAGTGAAAAGTGAAAGTGAAGTCGCTCAGTTGTGTCGGATTCTTAGCTACTTTGGTGTGAGACAATTTGTGAGTGGATATCACAGAAGTCATCCTCTTGCAGTTAAGAAACCAAGGCAGGGGACATATGTATACCTATGGCTGATTCATGTTGATGTTTGGCAGAAACCAACAAAATTCTGTAAAGCAATTATCCTTCAATTAAAAAAATTAATATCAAATAGAGAAAGAAACCAAAGCACTTTGAGTAAGAGATTCACTGAGTTTCAACCAGAGCCAAGACTATAAAGCTCACTGTCTGCAGGGTTCTGGCCATGAAGCTGGTTTTTCTCTAAAAGCCAGCTGTTTGCCTTGCTGGGCACATTGGGCACATTGACATTAATTTTCCATCTCTCAATTGTACTCTTGAGTTATGAATGTCAGTGGTACCTGGGGGTAACAGTGAGGTGTCCTCTAAACTCTTGGAAGGAGGGAAATTAGAGAAAAAAAATTCCCCTGTTAGAAATCAACCTACCAATGAACATAAGCTAAGGAAGTATTTTGTAACATTGCTGTATTTAAAATGGATACCCAACAAGGACCTACTGTATAGCACAGGGAACTTTGCTCAATGTTATATAGCTGCCTGGGTGGGTGGGGAGTTTGAGGGAGAATGGATACATGTATATGTATGGCTGAGTCACTTTGCTATTCACCTGAAACTATCACAACATTGTTAATTGGCTATACTCCAATATAAAAAAATTTTTTTAAAGGAACTTTCTTAAGTTGTAGTTTAGTCGTTCAGTCACGTCCTACTCTCTATAACCCCATAGACTGTAGCCCACCAAGCTCCTCTGTCCATGGGATTCTCCAGGCAAGAATACCGGAGTGGGTTGCCATTTCCTTCTCCAGGGGGATCTTCCTGACCCAGGGATTGAACCAGAGTCTCCTTCATTGGCAGGCGGATTCTTTACCACTGAGCAACAGGGAAGCCCAACTGTCTTGTAATACGATGGAAAAATTTGAGTGTCAGCTTGGGGCAGCAGAACCGGGCTGTGGTTACAACGAGCTGAGGGGAATCTTGTGCGTCTATCTTCTTTCTTGTTTGGGGAAAGACTGATTGTATTGGAGCCAAACGGTGCCCCGCCCACCCGCCCCCAGAGTGAACAGAGCATGTCCAAGAGTTGTCCAGCAGAGGGCGCCCGGCCACCAGACCTCCCTATTGGTCATTCAGCAACTTCCCCTTGCTTTGACCCTGGTTCCCCCTTATGGGTTGAAAGGTGTCTCCCAAATCATGTTGAAGTCCTAATCCCGGCATCTGTGACTGTGACCTGATTTGCAAATAGGGTCATTGCAGATGCAATTAGTCAAGTTAAGATGAGGTTCTACAGGAGTCGGGTTGGCCCTTAATCCCATATGACTGATGTCTTGATAAGAAGGGGGGGGACAATGCCGTGAGAACACCAGACTCATATGGGACAGCCACCACGTATCACCACGCGGTGAGAGGTGGAGACAGGGGAGGCGCAGCTGCAGGCAGAGAAGCCAAGGTCAGCCGAGCAACCGGCACCTGAAGCCGGGCAGCAGCGAGCATGCACCCTCCTCTCGGGAGTCAATGGGAACCTGGCCCTGCTGACCTCTTCCGGACCTCCGGCCTCCAGAGCTTTGAGGTGGTCACTTTCTGTTGTTTCAGCCGCCCCCCGCCCCATGTGGCTCTTTGCTGGCAGCCCTGGGAGACCGGTGGACTCAGCACTCAGCCTATCCTTTCTTTGTTGCTGTGATACTTGCTGGCATTCTGGTCCAAGTGATGGATGGAGTTCCCGCAGTTGATGGAATTCTGCACCTACCAGCATGGCTTTCTCCAGCTCCCCGTCCTCTGTCCGGGGTCACTACTTACTCGTCTTGATAAATCCAGCGGCCGTCTCAATTCTCACCCTCCTTAACCCAACCCCACCGTGGTGGCACCTTTAGCTGGGACTCCCTCCTCGTCCTGTCTGACTCTGGGTCGGGCCGTGTTTCCTTCTCCCTCACACTGGCAGCTTCAGCCCTACCCACCTATGAGATCTGGTGTTCCCACACGGACATTTCACTCTAACCTCAACCTTTCTGGTTCCAATCTCGTTGCCCTGACCATCTCCAGAACTGTCTCCCTCATCCAAGTTCCCTGTTTTCAGCCAAGGAATGAGGCTTTCTATCTGCCCCTGGCCTGAGCCTTGTGCGTCCGTGTCCCCCAACACCCTGCCAATCCCTTGCAGTGTCTGAATTGTTCTTCAAAAGGTGTGCCCTTTATTCCTCATTGCTGATCTTGTTCAGTGATTCTCTCATTAAGCTACGGCAGCAGATGCTTTCTGATCCCTGTGGCTTGTTCATTCATCTCCTACCCTCACCCCGAGTCTGTCCTGCCCCTCTCCTGGCTTTTCAATATCTTTTATTAAAGTGAAGTAAAATTGGTTTCCCATGTTGTGTTAATTTTTGCAGCTGTCCATATATACACATTTTTTAAAAAAAAATATTCTCTTCCATTTTGGTATAGCATTGGAATCTATATTCATTATCCTGTGAATATGGAATTCTGCACATACGAGCTTGGCTTTCTCCAAATCCCTGACCTCTCTCCAGGGTCACTACTTCCTTGTCTTGATAAATCCAGCGGCGTCTCAATTCTCCCTGTCCTTAACCCAACCCAACCACGGTGGCACCTTTAGCTGGGACTCCCTCCTTGTCCAGCCTGACTCTGGATGGCTATCCAGATTCTGGATGAGGGAGACAGCTCTGGAGATGGTCAGGATGATGAGATTGGACTGGAAAGCTTGAGGTTAGAGTGAGTTGTTCATGTGGGAAAACCAGATCTCATAGACGGGCAGGGCTGAAGCCAACAGTGTGAAGAGATTTGTTCAGGGAGAGACAGATTTAAATACCCAATATCCAATATTCACAGGATATAGAATCTAGTTTCTCATTCTATACCATAGGATCTTATTATTTATCCATTTTCTATATAATGGTGCACACCTGCTAACCCCAACCTCCCACTCCATCATTTCTCCAGCCCCCTCCCTCTTGGCAACCATAAGTCTGTTTTCTATGCCCGTGAGTCAGTTTCTCTTTTGCAGATAGGTTTATTTGTGTCATATTTTAGATTCCACATGCAAGTGACACCACACGGTATTTGTGGTTCTCTTTCCGACTTACTGCACTTAGGATGCTAATCTCTGGTTGCATCTATGTCATTGCAGATGGCATCATTTCATTCTTTTTTATGGCTGAGTGATATTCCACTGTGTACTTGAACCACATCTTCCTTCACTCATCTGTTGAGGGACATTTAGTTTGTTCCCATGACTTGGCTATTGTGAATGGTGCTGCTGGGAACACAGGGGTGCATGTAGCTTTTTAAATTAGAGTTTCGTCTGAATATATGCCCAGGAGTGAGATTGCTGGACCATGCAGTAACATTATTTTTAGTTTTCTGGGGAACCTCCGTACTGGTTTTCATCATGGCTATAGCAGCCTGTCTTCCTACCGACAGTGTAGGAAGGATTCCTTTGCTCCACATCCTCTCTTTTGCTTCCTGTTCTAATCTCATTCCTTCAACACCATTTTTACCTCAGTCAGAAATTAACAGTGCTCCCCAAATGCCGTAATTTATGCTCTTCTGCCAGATTTTAAGGTTCTCCAGAATCTGGACCCATTCTACTTTTCACATATTTATAATGGATTTTTTTTAATGTTTATTTATTTGGTTTTGCTGGATCTTAATTGCGGTAGGTGTGATCTCCAACCTTCACTACGGCACGTAGGATCTTTAGTTGCAGCATGCAGATTCTTAATAGTGGCACGTGGGATCTGGTTCCCTGACCCAGGATCCAACCCAGGCCCCTTGCATTGGGAGTGTGGAGACTCAACCACTGGACCACCAGGGAAATCCCTATAATGGGTTTTTAAATGCACAATTTTTAATGATACTACCGAAAATAAACCCAGACAGCCCACTCTCACTAATCAGCTTTGGCGAACACTTGGGAGCCAACCCATAATTTTCACAACCATAAGAGAGGAAAAGAGTCAACAGTTACCCTGCTTTTATGCAACACACTGCACCTCAGAGTAATCTCCTAGTTGCTGAACCAAAGTTCCTCTTTGTAGAGACATGCCAACTCACAGATGAGAAGGGAAGATAGAATTAAAACCTCACCGTTGTGCGACCCCTGATGAATTAATGGATTTGGGCAACAATTATCAACAACTGTTAATACTGACATCATGTGCTTCTTTAGAGACAGTTACAATACCTGCCCCCCAATCCGACTTGAATCTGCTCAACACTCCAGATCTCATTATCCAAGTACAGCAGACACACAACAAAGGAACATTGTAAACCACACCCCAGGGAAGCAACCTGGGAAGGTCAGCCTGGGCAAACTCTGCAGTCAAATGACCCAGTTTCCTCAACAAGTAAAACTGCATAAGACGGAGAAAGAGGAGACGCCTACAGATTAAAACAGAATTAAGAGACAGAAGGTAGATTAGTGGTTGCTGGGTGGGAGGGAAAAAGGGGAGTGTTTGCTGATGGACGTGGGTGAAGAAAATGTTCTGGTGTTTGATAGTGGTGATGGTTGCATAACTTTGTGACTATATGAAAATGAACTCAATTGTATACTTTAGGAAGTTGAATCTTACATTTTTTTTTTTAACGGAGAATTAAGAGACATGCTAACCAATTACGGTGTATGGATCTTCAGTTCAGTTCATTTCAGTCGCTCAGTCGTGTCCGACTCTTTGCGACCCCGTGAATCGCAGCACACCAGGCCTCCCTGTCCATCACCAACTCTCGGAGTTCACTCACACTCACGTCCATCAAGTCAGTGATACCATCCAGCCATCTCGTCCTCTGTTGTTCCCTTCTCCTCCTGCCCCCAATCCCTCCCAGCATCAGAGTCTTTTCCAATGAGTCAACTCTTCGCATGAGGTGGCCAGAGTACTCTTGGATCCAAATTCAAAATACAAGCTGGACAAAAATTATGAGATGGCCAGGGAAATATCAAGGCTGTGTGTATTGGGTGACATTAAGGAACTGTTGTTAACTTTTTGTTTCTTTTATTCGCTAAGGTGTGTGCGACTCTTTTGCAGTCCCATGGACTGTAGCCTGCCACTGGCTTCTCTGTCTGTGGGATTCTCCAGGCAAGAATACTGGAGTGGGTTGTCATCTCCTTCTCCAGGGGAAGTTCCCGACCCAGGGATCGAACCCACGTCTCTTACATGGCAGGCAGATTCTTTACCACTGAGCAACCAGTGAAGCCCATGTTAAATAGGTAGGGCATAGTATTGTGGTCATGTTTTTCAAGAGAGTGATCTTCCCTTGTAAATTTATGTTGAAATATTTGCAGTTGAAGAAAATATGATGTCTGGGATTTGCTTCAGAATAATCTGAGGAGGGAGTGGAGGAGACAGGACTGGGTGAACTCCTGGGATGGACAAATGGATGAAACAGGGCTGGTCTGCTGTGGGGCGCAGCTAGGGGCTGGTAGCTGCTACCCAACATCCATCAGATGTTCTTCAGGCTTCTGTCTCAGGATCTTTTTGCAAGGCACAGTGGTGACCACGATGGGCCTGCTCCCAGCTCCTGGGGAGGTGCCCTCTGTCCCCTGCAGCCGGGGACTGCTAAGAATTGACACATAGGCTGCGATGCTCAGAACCCCCGCAGACTTCTTTCTGAAGCATCACTCACCCGCAGCGAGGAGATACTGCCATGACGTCGTGGGCTACTCCAGAAGAGCCCAGCCTTCCGGAGCCACCCCTGTCTCTTCCCTGCAGAACCTCTGCTGTTTGCTCCTTGGTGCATCGGGGAGCAAACAACTGCATCCTGTAGACGCTCAGAAGGAAAGGGAAACACACTGCTTCTGAGAGAAGGCCCATGAGCGCTTCACTGAGACGTGTCCTGCAGAACTTCCATGGAGCAGGAGAGCTGAAAACTCAAGCACACACATACTTTCTGAGTGGCTTTTATTCTGGAGATAAAGGGCAGCGAGGACTGTGGGTGAAGACGAGAGCATGGATGCAGGGCTTTTGAGTGAACCCTTCTGGGGACAAGTGCAGCTCACGGAGCGAACAGGGGCCCCCGACTCAGGCTCTGGGCTGATAGGAAACAGTGTCGAGGCCTGCCCGCACTTCCAGAAGGCGGGAGGAACTGGCGAAGGTGCTTCTGTGGGCTGCTGATGAGAGAGTGGGGTCAGAGGAGGGCCTTGTGCGCACACATCTGGTCTTAGGAGCCAGTGTCTTTGGCAGCATCAGTTTCTGGCAATTTCCCTTCTGTCCTTTCCTCGCCGCCCCCCTCCCACCGCCGCCCCGGAATCCCATTATTCTCCAACGCCTGCTCCAGCTCCCGGAGGGGCCCTAAGCCTCCTTCACCCACCCATGAGGGAAAAACTGACTTCGAGACCGAGGCTGGAAAATTTTGTGTATTACCCTCAGTGATTTTAAATCAGTGTTAATCACTTTGTTGTTCATTCATTCCCCAAACACTTGCTATGGATCTGTGACGGGGGGGTTGGTTGGGTGCTGGGGCTGCACGGATGAAAGTACTTGGGAAACACTCCCTGTCTAGCTGGGGAGCCAGGAATGGGGATGGAGAAGGAGAATATGAGGCAATAGGCAGCTGGACGAAGATAGCGCGGGGGATTCTGCCCAGAGGGGAAGGTAGGGTGATATTTGCCACAGGCAGTGGTTGGGGGGTTCAGAGATGGGGCAGGGGAGTCAGAGAGGTGGGCCCTAGAAGGATCTCCAAGGTATCAATTTCCATCCTGTCCCTGGAGAGCCAGACATTTGATACTCAGATCAACACACTTATTAGTCCTCAGCGGACCCTGGAGAAAGGAAGCAGCTCGGGTGCCATTATCACACTCCATCACAGGTCCCTGAGGTGTGCACACTGCTCTTGCTGTGCTGGTCTTGGGAACTCTCATCCTATACACGTGCGCACACACACACACATGCGCACACACATGTGCACGCACACACACCCATACACACTCAGGAGCAGAGGCCATGATCCAGGCAACTAAGAAAACACTATTCAGATACAAGAGGTAAAGGATTTGGGGATGGATGGGAATGCTGCCTCAATTATCCAAATATTTGCTTTAATTCTTTGTTTCCTGTCACTTTGTCCTTCAGTTGAGATCATGTTGGGTTTGGACCAGGTCGTCTAAATGGTTGTTTCTGGAGACTCAAGCTGTTTCTATTCCAGACACTCAACCAATGGCCTTCCCTCCACTGTGGAGAAAAGAAAAAGATGTATGTACTATTCCCTCCATTGTCAGGAGTTTGGGGAAGTAATAACTTCCCTGTTATTTTCTTTGCTTTGCTCCAATGGCCAACCTCATTCTTTAGAAAGGAAAGATTATGCTGGTTTTATTATTTAAAAAATGTTCATCACTACTTTGAACTAAAGCTGATGTAATAGAGGGCTTCCTCGGCTCTAGGGCTAAGAATCGCCTGCAATGTAGGAGATAAAGGTTTGATCCCTAGGTCAGGAAGATCCCCTGGAGGAGGGGATTCTATTCTCCATAGAATCCCACGGACAGAGAAGCCTGGCAGGCTACAGTCCATGGGGTCTCAAAGAGTTGGACAAAACTTATCGACTAAACAATAATAACCACAAAATAAAAGAGAACAGGGTTAAGGAAAGACTTGTGGATTTCTCATTTTGCCCTTCACCTTATCTCTCATCCCTAAACCCTAGTTAGAGATGCTTACAGAGATAGATCATTGACACGAGTTTGCAGCTCAAACAACAGTTAACCATGACGGCAAGGAGAGCCTTGGTCCTCTGAGCAGATGATCAGGCCAGACTGTACTGGGTCCCTCGAAAACTGCTCCTCCCTTCTGAGCAAAAAAGAGCCCTGGACACACTGCCAGGAAGGTTAACCCTTGGCAGTAACGCTGTACTGATACCATCTCCAGTGGCTACTATGTGAGAGGTGTGCCCCAATCCCTAAAGCTGTAGGAAATTGCCATTCAGGCTAAGTACAAATGAAAGGATCATACCTGCAAAAGAGCATTTCTGGTTTTAAAAAAAATTATACACTTGTTATGAAACTTAGAAAAAGAATGGTATTGTTCCTAGTTGTTATAAGTGCACTTATTTAAGGATGTTTTTCCTCCAAAGGGAATATTTTACAAAGTTATTCTTTTTTTAGTTGTATACAAACTCAAATAGTAAAAAGCCAGTCAAATTTAGCAGTGGGGGGTTGTATACCAACTTTAGTGACACTAACGTTAATAAGTTCTGGTAACCCACTACCATCGGACCAGCCGAGGGAACCACTTTCACTTTCATTATATAAATCCCTTAAGTAGCTATTCCAAATAACTTAGGTTGAGTTGTTTTCATAATTTTCAAAGAGTTGTATCGTTATGTGAGCTATACAGCAGAGTGTTACAAAAAACAACACATTGCCTTATTATTTTCCTGGATTTTAAACGCTTAACACGAACTGATATTCAAAATGAATTACGTTGCATGATGGGAAATAGAAAGACAAATGACCAGATGGAAGCTTCTTGTCCTTCATGAATATTTTATGACGTCCAGGGATCACAGGAAAAAAATTAATGAACATACTTATGCCAAAGGTTTAGCAAAAAAAAAAATAATAATAATTAATGTCAACGAAATGAGCTTTGACTTTTTTTTTTTTAAGCTCGTCTTTCTGTCTGCAATCTGCAAAATGCCTTCCGGACTCAGGCAGCAGCAGATGGCAGTAATACACAGAAAATTCACTTTCCATCCACCTTCTGTGTTGAGTCTGGACTAGAGAACTTCTCAGGCAAGAATACATTGTGCTCTCACACTAGTTACAATCTAGATTTTTCTTCTTTTCTTGATAATACCTGATAGTTATAATAAGTGAAATAATTATGTCAAGTGTACTATGGTCATACTATATGGTCATATCCTTTACCTTTAAGGAAGACTGCTGCTGTGATGTGGAAGTTGCCATGAAATGGTGGAAATAGTCTTTTGCCGATGATTTAATCATTGGGATCAAACCCCACTCAATAATTGGATATAAGCACCCTCCCTAAAATCCAGGTAAGAAATTCCACATTCACCAGAAGGAAAGAAATGAAAAGGGCTCAAGAATGATCACTAAGTCTTAGTTCTTATCTTTGCCTGTCAACTCTTAATGTTCTTGCTTTAAATTGTCCGTACTTTAAAATAGTACACGTTAACATGAACTGAAGGTTTCTAGGATGGAGGGAAATATGTGTTCAAGATTATGATTAATGTGAGTGCTAAGAAAGGCCCACTTTGTAAGCATCACATTTGCTGACTACAGTAATGAGCTACCCTGAGCTTAGCCAGTAACAGAAGATTTTTGTTTTTAGAAATCGGAATAAGAATTACGATAGTTCCTGGGGACCAGGGGCTGAGAGAAGAAGGGCTGGGCCTTCTGGAGATGAAGCAGAGCTTCTGTCTTTTTATTTCGTGCTGAAGTGTAGTCAGTTCACAGCTCTGCGGCAGTTCCAGGTGAACAGCAAAGGGGCTGGACCGCGCGCACGCACATATCCATTCTCGCGGAAGCTCCCCTCCCACCCAGGCTCGCGCAGAACGTTGAGCGGAGCTCCCCGCGCTATACAGTGGGTCGCTGCTGGTCATCTGTTTTAGATAAAGCAGTGTGTGCGTGACCTTCCCAGAGTCTCTCACTACCCCTCCCCCCTCGGCAAGCATACCTTCATTTTCTGAGTCTGTGAGTCCCTTTCTGTTTTGTAACTAAGTTAATTTGTATCACTTCTCTTAGATTCCACATGTACAGGATGTCTTAAGTATACCGCTCCTTCTCTGTCTGGCTTCACTCGGTATGACGCTCTCTAGGCCCACCCATGTTGTGACAAGTGGCATTCTTTCATCCTCTTTAATGGTTGAGTTACTCTCCATACGCACCACATCTCCTTTGTTCAGTCCTCTGTCGATGCGCCTTGAGGCTGTTTCCAAGTCTTGGCTATCGTTAATAGGGCTGCAATGAGCCCTGGGGTGCGGGTATCCTTTCAGGTCATGGTTTCCTCCAGGTATACGCCCAGGAGTGGGATTGCAGGGTCACATGGTAGCTCTGATTTAGTTTTTTAAGGAACCTCCACAGTGGCTGTGCCAATCTACATTCCCACCAACAGTGTAGGAGGGTTTCCATCTCTCCACACCCTCTCCAGCATTTCTTGTTTGTGGATTTTTTGATGATGACTATTCTGACCATCTACCCTCATCCTTATCGTGTCTCAGGCAGTGATTAGGGACCACTTGCCAAAGTAGGCTGGCTGGGGTTTCCCGGAAGGCTGGCCAGTCCAAGATTACTTCCATCTCTCCCACATTTGAAAGCTTCTCCAGTTCATGTGGGTGGAAGGCCTTTCTGGTCTCAGACCTCTCTTAGCAAAATGTAAGCATTCAACTCCTGTTTAACAGGCCAGCCTGAATGCATGCATTTGTCTGAATTCCTTCTCTAATCCAACTAAAACCAGAGTGAACTGATGAAAAAAGGGGTGAAGAGATTAAAAAAGAAGAGAAGAGAGAGGAGGCGCACTTCTCTCCTTCCTCTTGCCTGGAATGGGGATTGGTGCCTGTAGTGGGAAAAAAACATCCTGAAACCTTGAGTACAGACACCCTCCCTTAGGATGGCATGAGATGAAGAGAAAGGGTCTTGCAGTATTGATGACCTGGTGGGGGCATTGCTCCAGCCCTGGACACTGGCTAGCTCCACACTTCTTGTCATCTGAGGACAGTTATTCTGCACTGAGTTAAAACCACCGCGATCTGGCTTTCCCATTACGTGCAGCTCAATGTATTCCTAACTGGAGAAAGATGGTGCCTGAGGCATGGGGCACATATCACCAGACCATGATGAGGTGTGAATTGTAGGTAAGACTGTACACAGACTTAAATAACACTGACCCTCTAATAAGGCTTCCAGGTGGCACTACTGGTAAAGAATCTACCTGCCAACACAGGAGATGCAGAGATGAGGGTTTGATCCCTGGATCGGGAAGATCCCCTGGAAAAGGAAATGGCAACCCACTCCAGTATTCTTGCCTGGAAAATCCCACGGACAGAGGAGTCTGGTGGGCTACAGTTTATGGGGTCGCAAAGAGTCAGACACGACTGAGCACAGGTAGGCACCTCTAATGCAAACGTTATTTCTTTCCAACTTTCCTTCAGTCTTTCTGATTACATCAAGGAGGAAAAATCTTAATGTGATTGTCACTAACCCCTCCCATTTGCTCAGCTTCTTTTTTAAGCGAAGGGGAAGTACCTCTTGCTGTAATAGTATCTCACTAGAATTTTAACAACGTTGTTTCCAAAATATTCCTATTTATGGTTCCTTTCATTTATGGTAATTGATATTGATTTTTCTAATTTCACTGGAGATATAAAGTTTTCTTAAAGAATATATTTTTGGTACTTCCTTGGTGGACCGGTGGCTAAGACTCTGCCCTCCCAAAGCAGGGAGCCTGGGTTTGATTCCTGATCAGGGAACTGTATTCCACATGTTGAAATTAAGAGTCCCTATGCCTCAGTGAAGAGTTTGCATGCTTCAGCTAGGAGTTCACATGCCACATCTGAAAAATTCCCCGCATGCTACAGCTAAAAGATATGCATGCTGCGACGAAGACTGACGATCCCACGTGCTGCCACTAAGACCTGGCACAGCCAAATAGATAAACACCTTTTTTAAAAAAGAAAGAAATACTTTTGAAAAATTACTTGTAAATAAAAGGGGAAAGCTACTAATATATGCAATAATATGAATGAATCTCAAGAACAATAATGAATAGAAGAATCCAGACAGCAGTGTACAAAAAGTAGCATTTCACTTATATGGAATTCTAGAAAAGAGAAAGCTAGTCTACGATACTAGAAGCAGACTTGCCGCTGCCTATGATGGAGGCTGAGGACAGGGGACTGTGCGAACGGCCACGGAGGAACTTTATGCTGTGATGAGACCATTCTCCATCTTGGTTGTGACTTCACGTGTGTATCAGTTCAGTTCAGTTCAGTTGCTCAGTCATGTCCGACTCTTTGCGACCCCATGGACTGCAGCACACCAGGCTTCCCTGTCCATCACCAACTCCCAGAGCTTGCTCAAACTCACATCCATTGAGTCAGTGATGCCATCCAACCATCTCATCCTCTGTCGTTCCCTTCTCCTCCTGCCTTCAATCTTTCCCAGCATCAGGGCCTTTTCCAGTGAGTCAGCTCTTCACATCAGGTGGCCGAAGTATTGGAGCTTCAGCCTCAGCATCAGTCCTTCCAATGAATATTCAGGACTAATCTCCTTTAGGATCGACTGGTTGGATCTCCTTGCAGTCCAAGGGACTTTAAAGAGTCTTCTCCAACACCACAGTTCAAAAGCATCATTCTTCAGCGCTCAGCCTTCTTTATGGTCCACCTCTCACATCCACACGTGACCACAGGAAAAGCCCTAACTGTGCTTTTCTTCAGAGTATGGTGGAAATCATCCCATGACACCCTTTGATGAAGTTTAAATTCTCTAATTTCTCTGGGCCTGTCTTCCACAGGCTCGTCTGTGCAGGCTGTCTGCAGCCAGCCCCTAGAGCTGCTCGTAGCTCCGGGCTGTCCGCTCTCCCTTTCAGCCTGATTTATAATGACAGTCGGCAGCTGTCTAAGGCTGGGACGGGAAGGGAACTGTTACTTAAGGGGGAATCTTTCTGTGGCCAAAAGCAATTTTAGCCAGCTCTGTCTAAGCGGGTCTCTGATATGATTTCTCCTTTTAAAACTCTCTGTGTCAGGACAGAAACGAATGCCTCTTCTAAAACGCAGGAGGAGAACATGACTATGCAAACCACAGCAGCAACAAATGCTGCCTTTGGGCAAAGACCATGAAGGAATATGAAAAAAAAAAAAAAAGAGGCAATAATTATGCTACAGTGATAGAACACCAGGTAGGTCTCTTTCATTTAAAAATTTACTCTTGTGCAGCCTTTATAAAATTGTATGGAACCATAGTTGAGTTACACTGTTGTGTTAATTTCTGCTATACAGTGAAGTGAATGTAAATATATTTACACTCTTTTTCATATTCTTTTCCATTATGGTTAATCACAGGTATTGATTATACTTTTGTGTGCTCTGCAGTAGGAACTTGTTGCTTATTTGTGAAGAGCTGACTCATTGAAAAAGACCCTGATGTTGGGAAAGACTGAGGGCAGGAGGAGAAGGGGACGACAGAGGATGGGATGGTTGGATGGCATCACTGACTCAATGGATGTGAGTTTGAACAAGCTCCGGGAGTTGGTGATGGACAGGGAGGCCTGGCGTGCTGCAGTCTGTGGGGTCACAAAGAGTCGGACACGACTGAGCGACTGAACTGAACTGAACTGAACAGTAGTCCCTTGTTGCTTATTGCATGATGCCTTTTGAAGAGAATAAAAATGTCTTAGGACCAGGCTGTAGCGTGTGTGTGTGCTTAGTCAGTCGTGTCTGACTCTTTGCAACCCCATGGACTATAGCCCACTAGGCTCCTCTGTCCATGAGATTTTCCAGGCGAGAATACTGGAGTGGGTAGCTATTTCCTCCTCCCGGGCATCCTCCCAACCCAGGGATCAAACCCACATCTGTGTTTCCCGTATTGCTGGCAGATTCTTTACCACTGACCCATTGCAGAAGCCCCAGATTGTGGTGATGGTTGTGTAACTCCATAAATTTACTAAAAATTACTGAATTTTATGGCACGCAGATTACGTCTCTATAAAGTTCTTTGTAAACTTCTTTAAAGTGCTCTTTTATGCTTTTAGCAATGGGTGCTCAAGTTGCTTCAGTCATGTCTGACTTTTTGCGACCCCATGGACTGTAGTCTGCCAAGATCCTCTGTCCATGGGATTTTGCAGGCAAGACTACTGGACTAGGTTGCCATTTCCTTCTCAGGGGATCATCCCGACCCAGGCATCAAACCCGCGATGTGGGGCCCTAAATGGGAAACCTTAAAGATGCGTTAGCTTTGCGGTCGGAAACTAAGATGGCGCCTGGCGGAAGAGAGAGGGGCGTGGTCTATGTTAAAGTTTTTGATTGGTTCTCTTGATTTCCGTGCACATGGACAGCGCATGATCACCAGACTCCTGTTATAATGAAGGCACATGACGGTTTGACCTTTAACAAGATTGGTGCGACTATGGCATATTACGATTTGACCTTTAACGTGATTGGTGCAACTATAGAAAGTCCCTCGCAAAACCCCCTTGCTTGCCTATATAAACCAAGAGTTTGTGACAGTAAAGCGGAGTTGCTTAGACAGATCCTTTGTCGCGTCTGGTTGTGTCTCGGTCGCCGAGGGGCTGGGTTGGTGGACAGCAGGCTCACCTCTCCTCGGGACCCCTCGGCTTTGCTGAGGGAAGTTCCACAGCCTCTCTCTTTCTGCGGAGCGCCCCCCACACCGCTCTCCTGTGGCTCCTGCATAACAGGCAGAATCTTTACCGCCGAGCCTCCTGAGAAGCTTAGCAATGGGTAAGCAATTAGAAGATTTTACAAACCTGTAATATGATTCTGCTGCTTTGCTGTTTTAGTCACTGTACAAGCATTTATTGAGGCCCTGCCAGGTACTTGGTGTTATGCACTTGGAAGATGCCAAGGTGATGAAGAAAGCCTGGTCATCTAAGAGTTAAACTGAAGGCCTAATTCATGGGCTGTGTAGTCAGGGCTAGACTGGTTTAAATTTCATCACTTGAATCCTGTATTTTGGTTATCAGGCAGGTGTACTCTGTTAGCAGGAGAGGACGAACCCCAGTAGGAGGCCAGCCAGAGGGGTGCAGCACCACATCCCCAGCGGCTGAAGGAGACCCAAGCAGCATCCTTCTTGGGAACAGGGGCAGGCTCCTCTGAGGCCCTCAGAACATCAACTGAACTGGGGAAATGAGAAGAGTCACCTGATGTTCCGTCACGAGTCCCCCAGCATGTGACGAAGCTACAGGTGAAGCCACAGAGGTAGGCGTTTTGCTCACTGGTTCTTTCATTTGGCAGCGTCCCGGGGCATGTGGAATCTTAGTTCCCTCACCAGGGATCAAACATGTCCCCCCTGCATCGGGAGCCCAGAGTCTAAACCTCAGGACTGCTGGGCAGCCCCTGGCTTTGGTTTTAAATGAATTAATTAATTCTGGCTGCGCTGAGTCTTTATTGCTGTGCACGGGCTTTCTCTAGTTGTGGCAAGATGGGGGCAATTCTCTAGTGGCGTGCGTGGGCTTCTCATTATCGTGGCTTCCCTTGTAGCGGAGCACCGGCTCCAGAGCCCTCCGGCTTTAGTAATGGTGGTGCACGGGCTTGGTTGCAGCATGTGGGATCATAGCTCCTGGACCAGGAATCAAAGCCATGTCCCCTGCATTGGCAAGTGGATTCTTACCCACCAGACCAAAGCCCCCAGGTTTTGTTTTTAAGTGTACATCTTAAACCCTCTGGCCCTGACCTACCTCCCCTCTTTATTCCACACTCCACCATTTACTTGGTCTGCCTTCCACATCCTCGCCACGCAAACCACACCTCATATGCTTCCCTGAAAGGGTTTTTGAGGCTTCATCTCTTTCAGCAAGACTGCCTCTCTTGTCTCTCCTTTCCCCTCAATCATAAGGGCTCTTTTCTTCTCTGAATGCCAATATAATTTTATTCACATGCCCCTATGACAGCACTTTTCAGTTTCTTGAGTGTGCCATAATTATGGAGATGTGTTATTACAGGTCCCCTGTGATGTCCAGCCCCCAAATGACCAGTGTGTCATCCCCAAATGGTCTCCTTCAGATGCCTCTTTGGGGTTGGCAGAGGCTTAGCGACCATAGGGAGTTGTCTCTTTCAAGCTATTCTTTTGAAACAGTAGTTCTTAAAATCTCTCAAAAATCATTACACTGTTTGGGACTCTGATGAAAGTTATGCGTCTGTGTCCACAAAGTTGCACACATTGGCATGTGTCCAAACATTCTGTGTATAGTGTCAGAGTGTTCTGAGTCTCCAAGGCCAATCAACAGGTTAAGAAAATCTGATCTAAACCTTAGGAATGCTAACAGCTAACGGCAAAACTATGACACATTTGTCTACTTCCTCCAGCCTTATCTCCACTCTTTTCTGAACCTCCTTGTCCACCCAGAGCTGCCTTTGGAAGCAGTGCCCAAAACTAACCTTTCCTCCCAGTCATAAAAACCCTATTCCCCCAGAATACACCCAACAACAGGAAATGTACGAAGTATGTTTTTATGCATGTATTTGAGAGATGGAAAATTGCACAGATTTAAAAGAGAGTTATTAAGACTGGATAGTACAAAGGAAAACTCTTCCATGTAAGGTTCAGTGGGAGAGCAATCATACTGTGCTCACACCTATGGGAGAATTATATGGGAATAAGCAAAACTCCTGAAAATCAAAAGTGTGACATATTGGGATGTGTCTGTTTTTCTTTCACTGTATTATTATAGTGCTGTTGATGTAAAAATAAGGAATCGCATTTCTTTCTTGCAGCCAGCTCAGCCAGTTAGAATAAAAGAGACTGACTGTCAGGTAAAGACACCGTATGATGTCACATGTGTGGAATCTACAAACTAGTGAATGAAACAAAAAAGAAGCAGATTCACAGATACAGAGAGCCAACTAGGGGTTACTGGGGGGAGAGGGGAAGGAAGGAGGGACAAAGAGGGGTAGGGGATTGAAAATGGGTCGTTAGGTGATTGTATGAAGTCATGTGTGTGAAACTTGAAAATTATAAAACACAGAATTTAAAGAATCTTTCATTCAATTTTTTAAAAAAAGAAAAACTGAGGAAACAATTTAAAAAAGGAAAACGGAGTAAACAAAGTTCCACATGGTGTAAATACCATCATATAAACCCCTAGGTCTGATCCAAATGGGATCCCCAACCCGAAATGACCCTGGGAAGGGACTTAGCTAAGCCACCAGCGCATCCTGGCCTTCTGCAAAGAGGCTGAATGGTTCTTAACATTTCTTTCCAAATTGAAAAAGCTAAAGATCACATGGAAATATTTTCCCAGCGTTTCTTTGAAGACTCTGCGGGAGACGTGGTTTTGAAGAAGGTGCTGGTTACTACTCGCAGGCAAGGGTGATGTAGGATGAAGGCTGGGGCGGGGGGCAGGGGGCATCAGCTGGGGTGCGGCGGAACCCCCAGAAGACCACCTGTGGCTGCGGTGGGCTGTGCCACTCCAGGGAAGGCCAGGTGGGATGGGTCAGAATCGGCCTCCTCGGGAAGGTCGTGGGTCCCAGCATCGAGAAGCTTCCCCTCCAGCAGACCCCATCTGGACCTCGGGGTTGGTGGGGAGGTGGCCTGGGGCCGGCGGGGGGTGCCAGAGCCACAGGCAGTTGGGAACTACTGGTTCTGGAGCTGGGGCCTCGGTGTCTTGTCCCGGAGTCGGTCCATCTGGAGTCAGGTGAGACAGCTGGGCCGCCGCAGACCCAGACAGGAGCTCTTTGTCTGTTTCTGGTTTGGCAGGTGGACCCCGGCTGGAACTTTTTTCCGTTTCAAAAAAAAAAAAAAAAAGTTTCTCCGCTGTGCTAGTTTCTTTCTTTCTGCCCAAACCTGTGTCCTGGGACACACCTCTCCCCTGGAAAGTTGCCGCTTTCAGGCAGCCGCGGTCAGGCTTCTGGATGTGGCCTTGTCCCCACCCTACCTTCCTGACCTGGCAAGCATCCTCTCTTGGGTCTTGCCTGCCTCCTCTGTGCAATGGGATGGAAGTGCCTCCTGGCCTGAAGGTTGGACGGGGAAGCCAGGGGGTACTCGCCGGACCATCAGTCCATCCTTATCTTTGTCCTCAAGTGAAAGTCACTCAGTCGTGTCTGACTGTTTGCGACGCTATGGACTATACAGTCCATGGAATTCTCCAGGCCAAAAAACTGGACTGGGTAGCCTTTCCCTTCTCCAGAGATCTTCCGAACCGAGAGATCGAACCCAGATCTTTCACATGGTAGGTGGATTCTTTACCTGCTGAGCCACAAACCCAGCTGGAAAATGGCCTTGCTCAAAGGCTGTGAGCCCTGTATTATTAAGGGTCACTGCTGAAAGTTTTACTGCCTTTGGCTGGGGAGTGGCATTTATGTGGACACTGCATTCCAAGGATTCTCCCTGACTACAGCCCTCTGGTCCAGAGTTGGGTGGGTTGGGTGGGGGTGTGCCTTTGCTCACCCAGGGCACTCACCAGGCAGAGGACTGGGTGGTGAGACCAGGTGATGAGGTTGCTCACAGCCCCAGAGCTGGGCAGAGGAAAGAGTTGGTGGATGAAAGACCAAGACTGGCCAGGTGTGGAGGATCGTACTTGAGAATAAACCCGGGGAAAACCAGGAGCAGAGGGGCAGGATCTGGTAGAGGTAGAAGGCCGGCCCCACCTGGTGCCCCAGCTCTCATTAGGTACAAGTTCCTTATCTGTCCCTGTGCTGTGCTCAGTCGCTGAGTTGTGTCAGGCTCTTTGTGACACCATGGTGCCTGCCAGGCTCCTCTGTCCGTGGGATTTTTCCAGCAAGAATACTAGAGTGGGTTGTGCGCACCCTTTTCCAGGGGATGTTCCTGACCCAGGGATAGAAGCCGGCTCTCCTGCATCTCCTGCACTGTGAAAAGTGAAACTGAAAGTTGCTCAGTCCTGTCCGACTCTTTTCAACCTCATGGACTGTATAATCCATGGAATTCTCCAGGCCAGAGTACTGGAGTGGGTAGCCTTTCCTTTCTCCAGGGGATCTTCCCAACCTAGGGATCCAACCCAGGTCTCCCACATTGCAGGCAGATTTTTTACTGGCTGAGCCACAAGGGAAGCCCAAGAATACTGGAGTGCTTAGCCTATCCTTTCTCCAGCGATCTTCCTGACCCAGGGAGCAAACTGGGCCACTATACTGTTGGGTGATTCTTTATGGCTGAGCCACCAGGAAGCCCCATGTCCCTAGAGCCATCAAAACAAGTCAGATAATATGATTTAAAGCATTTGATTTACACCCAAACAATGCTCATCTTTGCAATATAGAAAAATATCCTGTGAAATAAAGAGCAGGTAGTCATAATTATCATTGTAGTAGTTAAATAGCATTGATTGAGCTCTTGCTGTTTGGGACTGTGCTCAATGCAGTCATTTACCCTCTAGTCATTCTATGAAGTATAACCTTCTGAAGATACTTTAAAAAATTGAAGTGTAATTGACACATAGCATTGTATTATTTTTAAATGTGCAACATATGATTCAGTATTTGTATATACTGCCAAATGGTCACCACTCTTAAGTGCAGTTAACATCTTCCAACAGTTACACATTTTTTTTTCTCATGAAAACTTTTAGAATTTACTCTTAGCAACTTTCAAATATATGATACAGTATTAACTATAGTCACCATGCTGTCTGTTACATCCTCATTACTAATTTATAACTGAAAGTTTGTACTTCTTGACCCCCATTTTGCCCACCCTCCAACCACACCCACCATAACCGTTTATCTGCTCTCTGAATTTGAGTTCTGTATTTTTTTTTTCTCCTTAGATTCCATATATATGTGGGATCGTATGATATTTGTCTTTCTCTGTCTGACTTATTTCACTTAGCACAGTGCCCTCAAGATCCATCTATGGGGTCACAGATGGCAAGATTTCATTCTTTTTTATAGCTGAATAATATTTTCTCTACCCATTCACCTATTGATGGGCACTTGAGTTGTTTCTCTGTTTTGGCTATTATAAATACCACTGCAGTGAACATGGGGATGAAGGTCATCTTTTTAAATTCGTTTTTCATTTTCTTCAGGTAAACACCTAGAGTGGGATTTCTGGGTCACGTGGTAGCTCTAGTGTTTAATTTTCTGAAGAATCTCCAGACTGTTTTCCACATGAATGCACCAATTTGCATTCCCACCAACAGTGCACAAGGGTTCCCTTTTCCCTACATCCGTCCCACCACTTGTTGTTATTGTCATTTTGGTAGTGGACATCCTAACGGGTGTGCGGTGATCTCTCTGTGGTTTTGATGTACGTTTTCCTGATGGTTACTGATGCTGAGCGCCTGTGCTTGTGCCTGTTGCCATCTGTGTATCTTCTTGGGAAAAAATGTCTATTCAGGTCCTCTGCTCCATTTTCAGTTGGATTGTTTGTATTTTTGCGACTGAGTTGTGTGAGTTCTTTATATAGTTTGGATATTAATCACTTATCATATGTATGATTTCGGATATTCTTTCTCTCTTGGTAGGTTACCTTTTGATTTTGCTGATGGTTTCCTTTGTTGTGCAGAAGATTTTTTTTTCCCTTTAATTTGATGTAGACCCCCTTATTTATTTTGGCTTTTATTGCCTTTGCTTTTGGTGTCAGTTCCAGAAAAATCATCACCAAGTTTGATTTTCAAGTACTTATCACTGGTATTTTTTAAAAGATATATTTATTTATTTACGGCTGTGATGGGTCTTCATAGCTGCACAGGCTTTCTCTAGTTGCGGAGAACAGGTGCTGCTCTCTGGTTGGGAGGCACAGACTTCTCACTGCAGTGGTTTCTTTTGTTGGGAGGCGCAGCCTCTGGGGCTCAGTAGCTGCCGCACGTGGACTCAGTGTTAACAGTTGCGGCTCCGGGACTCTAGAGCGTAGACGCGGTAGTTGTGGTGTGCTGGCTTAGTTGCTCTGCAGCACAGGGGATCCTCCCGAATCAGGGATCGAACCCGTGTCTCCCGCATTGGCAGGCAGATTCTTTACCACTGAGCCACCGGGGAAGCCCTGCCTGTGCTTTATTTATTTATTTTTTGGCTGCCCTGGGTCTTCATTGCTCTGCACCAGTTTTCTCTAGATGCAGCAAGTGGGAGCTACTCTCCAGCTGTGGGGCCAGGCTTCTCGTTTCGGTGGCTTCTCTTGTTGCAGAGCACGGGCTCCAGAGCTCGAGCTCAGTGGTTGTGGCACACAGGCTTAGTTCCCCTGTGGCATGTGGAATCTCCCCGGACCAGGGATCAAACCTGTGTCCCTTGCATTTTAGCAGGCAGATTCTTAACCACTGGACCACCAGGGAAGTCCAGCTGCCTGTGTTTTATTATACTCATTTTAATAAAGAGAAAATTGAGCCTCACGATACTAACTTGTGCATGATCACACTCCTGTTAAGTGGCAGAAAAGGAATGTGATGAGCTGTGTCTCAGGCTACAGTGACAAACTGCCAGAGACTGGATGACTTAGACCACATTTATTTCCCACAGTTTTGGAGGCCGAAAGTCCATGATTTAATTCCTGGTGTGGGCTCGCTTCCTGGCTGGCAGATGTCTGTCTTCCCAGCGTCCTCAGGTGGTGGGGAGAGTGGTCAGTGCTCATGTGTTAGAGGGCACTAATCCCATTCATGAGGGCTCCACCCGCATGACCTAACCATGTTCCAAAGCTACTGCCTCCAAATACCATCATATTCAGGATCGGGGACACAATGTATAGATTTGGAGGGCAGTACGGACACGACTGAGCGACTGAACTGAACTGAGCTGAACTGATGACTCTTTGTGACCCCATGGACTGTAGCCTACCAGACTCCTCTGTCCATGGGATTTTCCAGGCAAGAATACTAGAGTGGATTGCCATTTCCTTCTCCAGGGGATCTTCCCTACCCAGGGATTGAACCCGGGTCTCCCACATTGTGGGCAGATGCTTTACCGTCTGAGCCACCAGGGAAGCCCCACATAAATATTCAGTCCACATCAAAGTGGCGGCAGCCTTTGGTTTTAACTTATCAACCATCGCTAGCTCTCAGAACTTTTCTTTGTATGTGACATTTAGACCAAGACAGCAGCAGTTAAGTCACTGGAACATGACAGGATCTATGCTGCAGAACGTGGTTTTCATTTAGTCGAAAACATCCATCGAGTACAGACTGAGCGACTGAACCGACTGACTGCCCGACTGACACACGCAAGCAGGGAGATTTGGGCATGTGACCTCACCCCTGCTGGGTCCTCCTGCTAATTACCTCCCAGAGGAGCAAATTTCCAGGAATGACAAGTCATTTCAAGGAAAGCAACACTAAAGTGGGAATTACTGCCAGGTGGCCCAGCTATCTGTTCTGAGTGCTGAAGTGACTGTGTGTGGTCTCACAGAGATGGCTGTCCCCTGCTGGAGGGGGACCCCCCGACCCCTGCAGCTTCCTCCTGCCAACCCACTAGCCTTGAGCATGTCCTGCCGAGTCTGACACCAGCACAGGATGGTGGCATGGACTTCTCATCAGCAACTGTCACCCCAAAGTTGCCTATGTTCTTTCATACATTGGAAATACATTTTCGCCGTTAACGTTCTTTACTAAATGTATGACTACAACTTTATGTAAGTGTCTTCTTCTTCAGTCATTTGCACAGACTGAATAACCTACTTGCAAACTGGGTTGTGCTTATACTTTTGTTTATTTACTATCTTTGTTTCTGGCCGTGCTGGGTCTTCACTGCTCCCTTCCAGTCGCAGGCTTTCTTCTAGTTGCGGTGAGGGGGGGGCTACTCTCTGTTTGCAGTTGGGGGGCTTCTCGTTGCGGTGGCTTCTCTTGTTGTGGAGCACAGGCTCTAGGGCTTTCGGGCGTCAGTATTTGCAGCCCTCAGGCTCTGTAGTTGTCGCTCCCAGGCTCTAGGACACGAGCTCAGTAGTTGTGGTTCATGGGCTTAGTTGCACTGTGTCATGAGGAATCTTCCTGGAACAGGGATTGAACCCATGTTTCTTGCATCTGCAGGCATTCTTTACCACCAAGCCACCAGGGAAGCCCCTATAATTTTCTTTAAAATGCAATAAAACCTCTTTATTCAAGCCATACATTGTCTCACTCTTTCCTTGGACATTCCTCAGGCTGGATGTATATTTCTGCATATCCAGCCTCATGTGGGACAGGGGCATTGGACTTGGCATCAGGAAACCAGAGTGGAGTTATGGTTGGGTCACTTAGCAGCTGTGCATCTCTGGGTGAGCCGCCTAGCCCCTCCAGGCTCACGCTCCTTGCTTGTAAACTGTGTTCTGGGAACCTTACATCGTGCTTTGGTATTACTTTCTGCAGGTGAATCACATACATTATTCACTTGGCTACGTGAGGACAGAGGTTGTTTCTCTTGTGTATTCCGTGCCAAAGCATTTGCTAATGGTAGGGCCCAGTGAACACTTGTTGCTAATCTCCTTATTAAAGTGATGGTGTTTATGCCTTCATAGAAAGGATGGAAAAAGAGGAGAACTCAAGGGTGACCTCATATATTCACAGAATCCTTTTTAATTTGGTTTCTTAGAGATTAAAAAATGTGCACTCGAATCAAAGAAAGTCCTTGAGTGCAGTTAGATAGTTGGATGGCATCATTGACTCAATGGATGTGAGTCTGAGCAAACTCCAGGAGATAGTGAAGGACAGGGGAGCCTGGCGTGCTGCAGTCCATGGGGTTGCAAAGAGTTGGACACAGCTGAGAGATTGAATAACAACAGCAACAGAATAATACACTAAGGCAAACAAATCAAGTAACCATTTGTAAATGGTGGTTTCCAGTAATGAGTAGTCTGGAAACTCATTAGAGTGGTCAGATTCACTTCCTGCTGAGGTTCGCTGACAGTCCTAGCAGTTTGGAATCTTTACAAGGCTGACTGAAGCATCTCCTGGTGCTTGCTTAACTTTGGAAGCCAACTTGGATCCTGTCTGTAGTTAATAACATGGTTCCTTGTAAATGGAAACTATTCATTAAAAAAAAATAATTATTAAGTATTAAAAAATATAGGCAATTTGTTTTTGTACCAGGCATTGTGAGGCTGATGGAACTAATACAACTGCATAACCACCGCTGTGCTTCGTTGTGTCTGACTCTTTGCGATCCGTGGACTGCAGCCCACCAGGCTCCTCTCTCCATGGGACTTCTCAGGCAAGAATACTGGAGTGTATTGCCATTTCCTCCTCCAGGGGATCTTGTCGACCCAGGGATCAAACCCGCGTCTCCTGTCTCACCTCCATTGGCAGGCAGATTCTTTACCACTGAGCCATCAGGGAAGCCCCGTAACCACCACCAAAGGGGTTCTACTTTACCTGGGAACACATTTACACATTATTATAAGATACAAAGGATCTGTTGAGAGGTGACACAAAATAAATGTATCAACAAGGATCTTTGGTTTGGAGGAAGGAGGTGCAGACTGAAGGGAGACATGGGTCCTAGGAAACCAAACCAGAAAGGACACTTCCCTTGGTTACACTCAGAGGAGATACACTCTGCTTGTACACCCTCACAGACCAAAAAGAAAGTGAAAAGGGAGGCTTGTCAGTGAAGGAACCCTCTCCAAAGTCAGTCAGCTGCTGTCAAGACTCGGACATGATGGCTGCCACAAAGCCCTCTTCTCAGAAGCCACACTCCAGATCCAGCTTGAGCTTGGTCAGCGTTTCGGTCAGACATACCACACCCCAAAAAATGCGTGGAAAGTTCTTGTCCAAGTCTGATATATTACTGATGTAAAAAATCATCAAGTTTTACATAAAGACCAAAGTCCTTTGAACTTACACCTTCCTAAATTTGACCAAAGACAGATGCTCTGGCCTCTTTTTCCTTCCCTTACAGGAGAATGGTACTTTGGACATTTTCTAAGCCCATCAAATTAGAAGATTATCTGAGTAGAGGTGAAATGTTGTTACAATGAATGAGAAACTGACTCTGCTGTGTTACTGTGTTGATCCTGTTATGGTATGAGATCTAAGTAGAAAAGAAAGTGAATTAACAGAAGCAAGACAGCAAAGACTTGGACCAGACTGCTCAGATTAGACTCCTGCTCTGTGTACCTTCGGCAAGTCCACTCTGCCTCAGTTTCCTCTCTGCAAAACAGGGGTAATACTGCACAGAGTGATTAAAAAAAAAAATTGCTTGGCTGTGCTGAGTCTTAGTCGTGGCAATGCAGGATCTTCAGTCTTCATTACGGCATGTAGGGTCTAGTTCCCTGACTAGGGATTGAACCCAGACTCCCTGCATTGAGAGTACAGAGTCACAGCCACTGGACCAGTGGGAAGTCCTGAAGATTTTTTTTTAAATGTGGACCATTTTTAAAGCCTTTATTGAATTTGTTACAATATTGCTTCTGTTTTTTGGCCCCAAAGCAGGTGGGATCTTGGCTCCTCCACCAGGGATCGAACTTGGACCCCCTACATTAGGAGGTGAAGTCAACCACTGGACCTCCAGGGAAGTCCCCAGAATAGTTACTGGTAGGATGTGGCGTATGTTTGTTAGACACGAAGTAAGGAAACACAGCACAACTCATTCATTGAGTAATCTGTGCATTAAATATCCAAAGTGAGTACTAATGACCTTCAAAATAATCACCTTGGAAGAATTATTCCAACGATGGAGCCATTGTTTAAAATGTATCTGAAACCAAGTGAAACTGTCCGTAGAAACCACAGCATCTTCGTTTTCAGTGTTCCTTGGGGCAGTGACTCTTTCTCTTTGGAAGGCAGATTTGCTTTTGAAAACAGCCCCACGTCTGTCAGAGTCAAGGATGGTGAATGTGATGAGAACAAGCTGGGATGGATGACGGATGATTTTGGCAAAAACAAGGTGTAATTATAGGAACGCCGTCCATCTTCTTGTGTGGCTCACACTTGGACCCTGAAGGCGACTTGCAAAACACAAGGCTTCCAAGGATGCTTAAGCAGAGGAGGCGCTTTTAGTGAAGGACATGTATTAGCTATCTACGGCTGTCTAACAGACTTAGCCCAGACAGCGATTTAAGACAGCTAACATTTGTTTTCTCACAACATCCGTGGGGCAGAAATCTGGGCATAGCTGGCTGGCGCTCAGGCCGAGGGGCTCTTCCCAGCTGCATGGAAGGTGTTGGCCCAGGCAGTGGTCCTCGCGAGGCTCCCCTGGGGAGACTTCCTTGCTTGCAGGCCCTCTGCCTGGCTGTTGGCTCACTCAGATGGCTTCAGGCTGGAGTGGTTGTTGGCTGCAAACACCCTTCCTTGCCTCTGCATTGGCCAACTCTGTGTGGGGCAGCTGGCTTCCCCCAGAGCAATGAGGGGGAAAGGGGCAGGGCAGAGAGAGAATCCTGGCAGAATCCAGTCATTTTTCAAACTCATATTGGAGGTGATACCCTATTACTTTTGCCTTGTTCTTTTCCTTAGAAATGAGTCACCACGGTCAGGTCTCCTGAACTCCTAGAGAGGGAGATACGCAGCAATGACTAGTCGGAGGGGAGATGATTGCATAAATCAAATCCCTCAAGTGAAGCGACAGGGTTGAAAGATAACATGCATTTCAGTAAGACCTCTCTCTTTCTCCCCTTCTCCCCCTCCCTTCCCCTTCCCTCCCTTCCTGTCTCCCTCCCTCTCTTTTTATGTATATATAATCTCCAAATGTTTTTTTAAATTTCATTGTTTTGTAGGGATGTTACCTCCCCCCCCCCCCGTGATATAGATATTTTTGTGGAAAAAAATTATCTAACACTAAGAACATCATTTTAATAATTGTCATCTTCGGCCTGGGTTATAGGTTGAAATTGCATCAGCAAATTCTAGTCCATTTCCCTTGGAATGGACCTCACCTGGCTAGATATTTTAGTCATCTGAAATAGACATGGAAATGCCTATCATGATAGAAACACTGAGCAAGATTCTAGTGCTCTAACATTTCTAGACTACCGGTTGGCTAGAATTTGGGGACTTTGTATCTTTATGCTTTTAAATTCAGAAGTTAGTATTAAGTTCAACAAGGCTGGCTGATGCAAAGCATCCATTTTAAACAAGCTACCACCAGCCTGAGAGTGTGAGCTGTGGGTTTTCTCTAGCTGAGAACCATCCTTACCAACAGATGATGCCCTTGTCATTTATCAAGATTCAGTCAACATAGAACCTGCTTCCCTGGTGGGTCAGGTGGTAAAGAATCTGCCTGCAATGCAGGAGACCTGGGTTCGATCTCTGGTTTGGGAAGATGCCCTGGAGAAGGGAACAGCTACCCCCTCAAGTACGCTTGCCTGGAGAATCCCATGGACAGAGGAGCCTGGGCTGTGGGGCTACAGTTCATGGGGTCGCAAAGTCAAACATGACTAAGTGACTAATGCTACTACTATTCTCCCTGATTTTTTTTTTCAAATTTTTTCCCCAAACAAAGTTGCCGTAGAGGATGCATATATCTCAACAAAGCAGTCAAGTTTCTTTGCTAATAAGGAAAGCCAGTGTGTTGGAACTTGTTGATTGCATTTGACTGTAAACTCTAACCAATCATAGCAATTGAACCAAAGAGAAGAAGCTATGGCTGACAACTGGCAGACGGAAAGGATCCATGAGGAGTCAGGAAGTCTTGCCAGATTTAGAAACCTCCTTTCCCACGTGGTTTTAAATTGGGTCTCCATCTGGGTCTGTGAACGTATGTGCTTTATGTTTGTTGTGAAATAATCCAAAGTTCATTTTCTACTCATTCCCTGCTGCTGCTGCTGCTGCTGCTGCAGACACTTATAAATGTACTGAATTTTTGGCAACCATTGTTTGCATACATTTTTTCATTCTGAAAGTTTCTTTAAATGCCCTCACCTGAAATCCTACTCCCTGGGGCTTCACAGGTGGCTCAGTGGTAAAGAATCCGCCTACCAATGCAGGAGACTCGGGTGGGATCCTTGGGTCGGGAAGATCCCCTAGAGGAGGAAATGGCAACCCATGCCAGTATTCTTGCCTGGAGAATCCCATGGGCAGAGGAGCCTGGCGGGCTACAGTCCATGGGGCTGTCATGACAGCATGCACGCAAAAACAGTTATGTAATCACTGTTAATAATGTGGTATGTCTCTTTCAGGTTTTTTCTATCCACCTACAGACACATGTATATTTATATATACATACGGACATATGAGATCATGCCAGTGTAGCTTTGAAAGGAAGCTTCTTTAATTGGCTTTCCCCTCCTTTTTCCTGATTTATAATAAGAAATGCATTGCTGTTTAACCATGAATTAAAGGTTTTCAATATAAGATTTCTAAAAATGGATAAACTCTCTGATAAGTTTAAAGCGACTTAAAACAAAGTTGCTTTCATTGCATTAGCTTTCTCCCCTAGGGACTTTGAAAGTAAATCTGTAAACGCTGCAGTAAAGTTAACCTTACCGAGAAAAAAAAAAATGTAACGAAGCAGGCTCTTTTATTTTTTTCATTTTCTTTTTCATTATGGTTCATTGCAGGATACTGAATATAGTTCTCTGCGCTGTATAGTAGGACCTTGTTTACCCAGTCTATATATAACAGCTTGCATCTGCTAATCCCAAACTCCAAATGCCTCCCTCCCCACCCCATTACCCTTGGCGATCACAAGTCTGTTTTCTATGTCTGTGAGTCTTGGGCAGGCCAGCCTAAGTCTATTTTTTAGATAATAAACTAAAAATTTCTTAAAATTTCCATTTTAGTTAATCTGTGTAAACTGCCAATTACTGCTTCTTGATGAAGGCAAAACACAGTCAGTCAAACATGGTTGTGGGGTTGTGGGGGAGACAAATATGATAACCCACAGCTTTCGGACCAACTGTGGGCATGGATAGGTTTCTGAGTATTTATAGTTCCTTTCCAGACACTTTTTTAAGTAAGGAGACTTTTCATGGCCCATGTCGCAACCATGAGAAATAAGATGTGAACAACTTCTCTACTAAATATGATGTGAAAAAACAAAAATCCCTCTTTCTAAAAGTAGTATTTGTAAGGATTATGTTAACCACTAACCTCTTTTGCATTTCATTTTTTAACGAAAGCATTGTGGGTAGGGCCTGGCTGAATATGAAAGTAAGCCGGGCAGGCGGGTGGCTGCCGGCCACGTGAGCTGCGGGAGTGGGGGTTCGCCCGGGTGCGGACAGCCCACCTGGCCGGGAGCCTAGGCCCCGCCCCAGCGGGTGGGGCCGCGCCGAAAATGACAAGGAAACCAAGTCACGCGCTTGCCTGGGGCTCCCGGCGCGCGGCCCAGCGGCGGCGCCGTCACTGTCGTGTCAGTGTCAGGAGCACGTGGCCGGTCCGGACCGTGCGCTCTAACCCGGCGCGCGCGGAGGCCGGACGGCGAGCTAGGGGGCGCCGGCCTGCGGGTCCCTCTCGCCGGCACTGGCAGGTACCCCTTTCGTCTCATCGTTAGAAGCCCCTACTCCCAGAAATGCTTATGTCTACGCTCAGGTCTCTACTGGTTAGGGATTAAGAGTGAGTCAGCAGGAGTCAAACAGGTGGTTCCAGCAAGATTTCCTCTTTCCCTCCGGTAAAGTTGCCATCCAGGAACCCCCATGTGTGCTACAAACCTTACTCTGGGAGTTCTTCAATGGTTTACATCAACCCATAAATTACTCACCTTTTCTCAGCCTACCACAGGGGCTGGGGTATTTATTTCCAAAAACCGATTGGGAAAATGCAAACCATTGGTGATCTTTCCAAGCTTTAAATATTTATAATGAAAGTCTAAGGACAAACTTGAGAGATTACCCACCCCTGAGTATTTTGCACGTAAAAAAAATTGCCAACAAAAACATGAAGTTATTTTCCTTAAGGAAAAGGGTTTCAGCTGAGGAAGTGGGGCTGAACCTCGGTTTTATGTGTCAGGTATGAGTTATACCCAGAAGCTAAAATATGAGCTAGATTTAAGAAATAAACCCTTTGGAATTTTGGCATCATCTGAATAATTTCTAAGGATAGTTTTGCTTTTTTTGGTTGTTGTCTGTTTAAAAAACAAACTCCTTTTGGGGAAACTTTAATAGGTTTCCTTCACTTAACTCAAAGCTCTTATTCAACGTATTTTCTTGGGTTTTCCAAGTAACTCACTGTTCTTTCTTCCCGTAAGGACAAAACCAGGAAATTGTTCAGAAAAAGGCCCAAGCTGACTTTCTAATTGACTGTTATGATTAGTGAGAAAAGTGTGGGAAATTGGGAATATTGGGGCTGGGTTGAGAATTTTAGAAAAAAATGGAGAAAACACCAAATTTAAGATATTTTTAAAGTCTTAGAGAAAATGATGGTATAAGAAGCTTAGAGATTCCCTCAGTCTAAGCTAGCTGACTCATGGTTTTTAACAATATATATAATCTAGGAGAGTCTAATAGATTAAGAAAGATATTAGGAATGTTGTCAAATGCTCTGTTACAGACATGGATAACTGCTCTAGTGACATCTTTATACATCTGGGGATTTTTGCCTTTTGACTAAGGTGGGAATTTACATGATAATAATCATTTTAGTTTCTATTATAATCTATACTTTTCTGTATATTATCTCATTTATATTATAGTATTGACGTCTTAAGTAACTGGTTGCACATGTCAGCTTTCCCCCCTCTTTGTTACACTTACCAAACTCGAAGGGAATCAAGATACGCTATTTTGGTATAAAATGATTTTGAGCTGAGGACTGTTGAGAGTCAACAGATGAAGAAAGAAGCTGTTTGGGAGTTTCCCTTTTCTGACCCAAAGCACCAACTTTGGGGAAATAAGCCTGCCTCAAATTTCCTCTTTGGGTCAGAGCTACTCATAAGTGTCCTGAGTAGGGGAGTTTTATGGCCCTGAAGCAGGCATATAGGCTTCTCATACCCACAGAGACAAGCATCATCACAAACTTTATCTCCTGTTTGTTCTCCTGAAAATCCATTGGCCTTCCCTAAAGAAACCCTTCTGTTCTTCCTATACTGGCCTTTTCTTTGCTCTATTGAGTTAGGTGTATAAACTCCAAATTCTAACTACTTTGAGTTAACACTCCTCATTGATTGCTCCTGCAGGTATGAGTCCTGCACGCATAAGGATACTCCTTTTTTTCCCTTGTTATCCTGTCTTTTGTTGGACTTAATTCACAGGCCCCCAGAAACTGAACATGGGAAGGTAGAGAAAAAGTTTTTCCCTCCCCTACTGACCTAAAGGAAATACCGTGAAACATCAGGACAAATATTGATCAAAGCGGTTACTGGGGTGTGTGGGGGAGAGGAGTATAGCTTAGATCTTTATAGAAATGTTCTTAGGCCTAGATCTGTAGAATCCAACTTAAGTCAGCTCTTTTTAATATTTTATTGAGATTTATCTCCCTGGCAAGCACTGTGCTAAGAGCTTTAACTAGCATGATCTCATGTCACCCTCAAAACAACTCCATCAGGTAGTTAAATCAGTTCAGCTCAGTTCAGTTGCTCAGTCATGTCTGACTCTTTGTGACCCCATGGACTGCAGCTCACCAGGCTTCCCTGTCCATCACCAACTCCCGGAGCTTACTCAAACTCACGTCCATTGAGTCGGTGATGCCATCCAACCATCTCATCCTCTGTCGTCCCCTTCTCCTCCCACCTTCCACCTTTCCCAGCATCAGGGTCTTTTCCAATGAGTCCGTTCTTCGCATCAGGTGGCCAAAGTATTGGAGTTTGAGCTTCAGTTAAATCAGAGAAAGTAAATAACTTCCTGCCGTACCAAGTGCTTTAGGTGGTACCTAGTGCTACTCCTTATCCCATGCAGCTTTCTTTCCCTAGAAGATGTTAGTGCAGGGGTCAGAGGAATGTAATCTAATGCCTGGCACTCACCATGTGGACTCAAAAGTTCACTTTAATTTGTTAATGACTATTGAGTTTGATTTTACAGAGCTTAAATTTTGATAACTAACATTACATCTGTGCCCTTTTTTCCTTTCTTATGATCCAAAGCATTTATAGTTTCCTGGACTTATGCTAATGACACTCTTTTCTTTTTAAATTACTTAGGGGGCTACAGCCAGTTATGTTTACACATAGAGAAAGAAGTCCTGCCTGAATTGGCCAGGAGGCCCACAGCCACGTTAATTTTCAGTTGTCACATCTTTTCCTATGTGATTTCTTCCATTGCTTTTAAGCTTAAAGTCCTTCCTGTTGATAATTCATAACTATTCACCTATGTTTTCTTCTAGGTTTTGTTCTTATTTTTCATTTAATTATTTAATCAATTTTATTTCAATGTGAGTAATGAGAAACCAGCTTCTCATCTTCCTAGCTTGGCTCTTTCCTCTTATCTTAATTAAGATTTCTAATTTCTACGGTATTTCTGGGCTTTAAAACCCCTGCAGGTAGTGTTAAAAATAGCTACATTTTACTGTGCTGTAGGCTATTTTCTGAGAATACACTGCACTCTTTTAAGAGATAACATGCTAAATGATTTGGGGACTCTGTTTCCTTTGGGCCACAGAATCTTCTGTAAAATGAGAGACTTGGGCTGGATCCACTTTTCTTCCGAGGACCACACGCCTGGTGGGCTGAACGAGAAAGAAATTCTGCGGGCAATTTTGGGAATTTCTGTGTTACATAAAGTGTAAAAAGCATTTCCTTTTCTTTATTTGAATGATAAAATATTATTATTTATTCAGAAGCATTTATTGTGTGCCTCTAAGCCAAGCATCGAAAGAGAAAAGGCCCCCAAGCCCAGACATGGTCTCAGCAGTGGAGGTCATACAGTGCAGAAGCCAGACGTTGAGCAAACCCTGGTCAGGTCCAGGGAAGTTGTGACGGGGTGTCAGGAACCCGCAGCAGGGGGAGCCCTCGGAGTGCTGCAAGCTGGAGGCTGGAGTGGGAGCTGCCCAGGGTGGAAGCCCGCGCTGTTAAGTGAGAGGCACGGAACTGTTGGGAGTTCAGCCTGAAGCTGCATCGCTGGGGAGCTTCGAGGTCTTTGGGGGGATCTGGGACTTTATCCCTCAGGGACAGTGGCGGGGGCGGGGAAAAAACTACTGGAGATTTTATTAGGAGTGTGATGTTTACATTTTGCAGAGATCCTTTTGCTGCTTTGGAGAGACTAGGCTGATGGAGGCAGAACTGTTAGGGGGGTCGTGGTGTTTAGATCAGAGATGCTGGTGATGTTGGATAATAGAGAAAACGGGGCCAAAGTGGATGGACTGGAGAGAAAAACTGGAGATGTGATTGCAAGAAGTCAGGGAAAGAGAGGAGTCGGAAGCGATGCCCCGGTTGCTGGCCTGTGCCGTTGGGCGGATACTGGTACTCATGCCTGGAATGTGGAGCCTGTGATGCTGACCTGGAGAATAGTCCCGAGGCATCGAGGCCAGTGAGCTCTGCTCTCCCTGAAGTGCCTCTTCCCTGAAATGCAGCAGCTGTCAAGTTCGTTTGCCCTGTAATCCATTTCTTCTTGGTAGAGCATCTCTGGGGGCCAGGGTTCCATGGAACACACCCTGATAAATGCTGGACTAGCCACGCTCAGAGATCCCTTCCGCATCATGCTTATTATAACCAGAAAGTAAACTGCATTGCCTGATGTTTTAAATAAACTCGTAAATTCAAGTGTGGTGAGGATATAGAAGGTGCACAATGGATGCATTTGTGGATAATAAGCACACCCGCGTGACCACTGCCTAGAACAACACAGAACGCATCACTTAAGCCTCCTGTGTGGTCCGGTTTTTGAGTCTGTGAATCAAAAACAGACTGCAGGGGTGGGCTTTTGGTTGAACCGTCACTTGCCTTGGTCCTCTTGGATGGCTTCCTCCCCAGAAAGCAGGGTATTGAGGGGCCTAGACGTTGGCTCACCTGTTGCTCTGCGCCCTGAGCACCACCAGTCAGGAACCCTGGCCTCTTTCCTTGGGAAGAGTATTAGTGACCAAGAAGTCACATCAAGGGCCTTCATCTGGAGTTGGCCTCACCTGCCCAGTAGCCTTCATGTGAAGATCTCAGGAAGAAAGGAAAGTTCTTATCCATTTGCCAAACAGCGTCCAGCAGCTCTTGATTCCCTTGGTTAACAGTGGTGCAGCTGAGGGCTCACTAAATATTTACAGGGTAATGAGAACGTGAACTTCAAGCTCTGCTTCCTGCCCAAGGAACAGGCCGTGGATGGCAGTGCCTGCAAGAAAGCAATATTCGCTGGCATTTCAGCATCACACCATGAATGAGTGAGTGGATGAGTGAATGAGTGAGTGAATGAGAAATGGGTGAGTGAGAGAATGAATGAGTGAATGAGTGAGTGAGTGAATGAATGAGAAATGGGTGAGTGAGAGAATGAATGAGTGAGTGAGTGAATGAATGAGAAATGGGTGAGTGAGAAAATGAATGAGTGAATGAGAAAGTGAATGAAGGAGAAATGAGTGAGTGAGTGAATGAGTGAGTGAATTCATTTTCTGTGCTGAAACGCTTCTCCCTACCTCTTTCTGCAGCTGCTTTTCCTATCTGCGGGCCCTAATTTCAATGCTTCACCCTGGGAGAAACTATTCCCAAGCCCCAGACTAGATCAGGGCACCTCCTTACACACTCAGCCCCTTCTACCTTTTCCTAACATGTAGTACCACTGCTGTTGGCAACAGAGAGGCACCAGGCCTGCAAGGAGGCTGAATGAGGCAGCCTCAGAGGACGGCCACCAAAGTCTGACCACCCGGGTTCAAGTCTCTGCGCATTTACTGCTTACGAGCTTTGTGACCTTGGGCAAATTACTTCTCTGTGCAGCACTGGATGAGGATCAGCAGAGCACACACATCAGTCCCCTTGCGATGATTAGAGAGAGCATCCTGGAGAAGTGGTTAGTGCAGGAAGGCGCTCCAAAACACCCGTGATGAGTGAATGCAAATCTGTGCTGTTCTGACTGAGGGGTGATGGAAGGTTCTATGGGTCTGTGTGTCCGAGGAGGGAGGCGCGAAAGTCAGCCGGCTGGAGGGGAGAGTGGTGGTAACAAGGATGAGTGACCCTGGGTTTTTTTTATTTTTGGCCACACCATGCAGGAAGTGGGCTTCCCAGGTGGCACAGTGGCAAAGTATCTGCCTGCCAAGTGCAGGAGACGCAGGAGACGAGGGTTGATCCCTGGATCGGGAAGAACCCCTGGAGAAGGAAATGGCAATCCACTCTGGTATTATTACCTGGAAAATTCCATGAACAGAGGAGCCTGGTGGGCTACAGTCCATGGGGTCGCAAAGAGTTGGACACAGCTGAGCATGTGCATACGTGCAGCAAGGGGAACTTCCCCGAGCAGGGATCGAACACTGCTCCCTGCAGTGGACGTGCAGAGTCTTAACCTGGGCCACCAGGGAAGTCTGAGACTGAGGTTTTAATAAACGTTTCCATCTAGGACACGGTCTGACTTGCTCTCACCCTATCTATACAAAATGTTTCTTAGCGGCTGCCCAAGTTAGAATGAAGCTGGCCTTGGTGATAAGAAGCCATTGTTTTAACATAAATGACAGATAGTCCTTCTCTTCTTTCTGCTGGCTTCTATCATGGGAACTTCCGGGGGTGGGGAGGGGGAGTCAGCTCAGCTGCCTAGGTTTGGCTCCTGGCAGCTAACCAGCTAACTCTGTCTGATAACCTAGTGACCAAGAGAGGAAAGGGCGTGGCTGGCTTCAGAGTATTTACATGTGATCCCTACGAATGTGCACAGTCAGGGAAATAGTCACGGATCCTAGCGCTGGAAAGTTCTTCCCAGTCCCCTTTTGAAATTCAACTGTTTATGGCTTCATCTTGCTCACTGTGAAGATCTTTTTTCAGCTCAGGAAGGCATCCTGGAACAAATGCATTTGGTCATTTATTTTCTGGCCTCGTTTGGATGTGGTTTTTGAAGACAGTGGGGGATCTGTCAGCTCTAGGATCTGTCAGTTTTCTAGATCACATTCAGCCCTGTAATTCTGTGATCTAATAGAATTTATGACATTATGTATTCCAGTAGTGACTTGCAAAGATTGCTTTGTAGGGATTACAGATGGTTCTGTAAGTATATACTTTTAGAAGCACATAATACAATTTGCTTCCTAGCCCAAAGCCCCAAAAATAATTAGGTAGGAGTTGAGACAAGTGTTAAAAGGCAGTTGTTTCTGGTGAATCCAAATGGTTTTTTAAAAAATCAATTTCATTTATCATCAGAGAAGGACTTGAATTTCAGAATTCTTCTGCTTTGCTGAATAGGAGAGCGCAATGACCACGCTAGCATTACAGAAGTAAGCGATGAGAAAAATCAGTGCCACATTCCAAGTGCAAATTAAGTATAACAGAGTGAGGAGAAGGAATTTCAAAATGTGAGAGTGACTAACAGAATGGAGACTCAGGTGTCTGCCTTTGGGGACTCTCATAGTCTGATTTGCAGCTTTAACATGTGTCTTCCATCTGACTGCCTCTGAAGCCCCTCGTGCCTTGAAATTGCCCTGGCCAATCTGGTTTCCTTTTGTGGGATGGGGGAGACTTTCTCACTGAAATGTGGGTCAGAGTTCAGGCTTGGTCTGCACAGAATGTGGTGGGGCTGATTCAGAGGGAAGAAACATCTGGACAAATCTGCCCTTCTTATTATAAAATTTTATTGAAATAAAATTTCCAAATGGTTCGCTCTTGCCTACAGGAAAGCCCTGGAAGGGCGGAGGGAGTCTTCACTCAGTCATGTCCGCCTCTTTGCGACCCCATGGACTGTCAGGGTCCTCTGTCCATGGGATTCTCCAGGCAAGAATACTGGAGTGGGTTGCCATTTCCTTCTCCAATAATAATAAGAATATACCTTTAATGTAGAAAAATCAGGAAAAAACCCAAAAAGATATAAAGAAGGAGATAAACATCACTTATCTTTCAGAGTCATTGTGATTGTTTTCCTTTTTTTTGGTTGGAGAGAAGTATTATCAAAGTGCTATTTTTAGAAAAATTAACATGACAAAGTTTAGGATGTACCTGGGGGAGAACTGAAGCAAGGAGGCTATTTAGGAAGCCAGTTCATGGGTCACTGGGCAAAATGGTGGTGGTAGCAGTGACCAAAGGAGAGTGTCGTGCTCAGCTGAGTCCGAGTCTTTGCGACCCCGTGGACTGTAGCCCACCAGGCTCCTGTGTCCATGGGATTCTCCAGGCAAGAATACTGGAGTGGGTTGCTACTTCCTACTCCAGGGCAAGTCACTCAGTCATGTCCAACTCTTTTCGACCCCATGGAGTCCATGGAATTCTCCAGGACTGAATACTGGAGTGGGTAGCCATTCCCTTCTCTAGGGGATATTCCCGACCCAGCGATCGAACCCACGTCTCCCGCATTGCAGGCAGATTCTTTACCAGCTGAGCCACCAGGGAAGCTCTTCGTACTCCAGGGGATCTTCTCAATCCAGGAATCAAACCTGCATCTCTTCTGTCTCCTCCACTGGCAGGCAGATTCTTTACCACTAGTGCCACCTCGGATTTGAGGCCACTGGAAGTGAATGATCAGTATGGCTGGGTGAATTTAAACGTGGGGAGTGAGACTTGAGAGGGAGGAGTGAAAGGTGGCCCGAAAAGTTCCATTGGATGAACATTACTCATTCTATTCATTCATGCACTGAGCAGAAGTTGATCAAGTACCTGCATTAAATCCTCATTCATTCAGCAGAAGTGTATCAAGTACTTAACAGTCTCACGGAACTTGCAGTCTAACAGTGGCAGGGACAGACAGAAAAGTAAAATAAGTGCCTACAGGATGTAGCATGTTAGGCGACAGTGGGTCTTACAAGGAAAAATGAAGCGACGGGCAGCCAGGGTGTGTGGCAGGTGCAGTTTTAAAAATGATTAATTAATTAATTAGACTGTGCCAGGTCTTAGTTGTGGCATGTGGGATCTAGTTCCCTGGCCAGGGATCGAACCTGGGGCCCTACTGCATTGGGAATGTGGAGTCTCAATCACTGGACCACCAAGGAAGTCCCAGGCACAGGGTTTTTTTTTTAAAAATAATTTAATATATTTAGGCTTCTTTGATGGCTCAGACAGTAGAGAATCTGCCTGCAATTCGGGAGACATGAATTTGATCCCTGGGTTGGGAAGATCCCCTGGAGGAGGGAATGACAACCTACTCCAGTATTTTTGCCTGGAGAATCTCATGGACAGAGGAGCCTGGTAGGCTACAGTCCATGGGGTAGCAAAGAGTCGACTAAGCACAGCACATATTTTATTTAAAATATTTATTTATTAGCCGCACTGAGTCTTCACTGCTGTGTGCGGGCTTACTCTAATTGCAACGAGCAGGGGCTACTCTCTGGTTGTGTCACATGGCCTTCGTTGCTCTGAGGCATGTGGGATCTTTCCAGACCAGGGGTCAAACTGGTGTCCCCTGCATTGCAAGGCAGATTCTTAACCACTGGACCACCAGGGAAGCCCCCAGGTGCAGTGTTAAGTAGGACAGTTAGGGATGCTCTCATAGAGGCGGGGTTTTGAAATAAACATCTGAAGGGTGTGAGGAAATGAGCCATCTGGTTTCCTGGAGATGAAAGTGTGCCCTGCTAAAAAGGAGGGAGTGGTAAGGAGAGGACCAGGAGTGAAAGGAAGCCACCCGGGGTCTCCAGCAGAAGAACGACTTCTGACTGGGGCTCTTACGTTGGGAATAGACTCAAGAAAGAGAAAGGGAAGAAGGCAGGACCAACCTAGACAGCATATTAAAAAGCAAAGACATTACTTTGCCAACAAAGGTCCGTCTAGTCAAAGCTATGGTTTTTCCAGTGGTCATGTATAGATATGAGAGTTGGACTATAAATAAAGCTGAGCGCCAAAGAATTGATGCTTTTGAACTGTGGTGTTAGAGAAGACTCTTGAGAGTCCCTTGGACTGCAAGGGAGATCCAACCAGTCCATTCTGAAGGAGCTCAGTCCTGAATATTCATTGGAAGGACTGATGCTGAAGCTGACACTCCAATACTTTGGTCACCTGATTTAAAGAGCCGACTCACTGGAAAAGACCCTGATGCTGGGAAAGATTGAAGACGGGAGGAGAACGGGTCAACAGAGGATGAGATGGTTGGATGGCATCACCGACTCTATGGACATGAGTTTAAGTAGACTCTGTGAGTTGGTGATGGACGAGGAGGCCTGGTGTGCTGCAATCCATGGGGTCGCAAAGAGTCGGACACAACTGAGCAACTGAACTGGAACTGGATGTGGTGTATTCGCTTGCTAGGACCGCTGGAATAAATGACTGCAGACTGGTGGCTTATGAGAACAGCAGTGTGCGCCCTGCAGCCCTGGAGGCCATAAAGTCTGACATCATGATGAGGGTGGGGTTGGTTCCTTCTGGGGGGTCTGAGTCTGTTTCATGCCTCTCTCCTGGCTTCTGGTGGGCACCAACGATGCTTGGTGATCCTTGGTCTTCAGGTTGCCTCTCCAGTCTGTGGTTCCATCCTCACGTTGCCTCTCCTCCCTTGCAGGGATACTTGTCACTGGATTTAGGGCTCATCCCAGTCCAGGAAGGTCTCATCTTGAGATTCTTAATCACATCGCTGAACACCCTTTTCTCAAATAAGTCACATTCATAGGTTCCAAATGGAGATGTCATTCTGGGTAACCCTTTGGCCCCTACAGAAGTTCAGGAGGAGGAGGGGGATTTTGGAGAAAGGTGATGTGTTGACAGCAGTCATGACCTAGGAAGACTCAGGGATTCTCCCACAGTTCCACAGGCAAGTGCTGCCTGGTTCTCCCCCAAGTCTATAAGCATCTCCTGAGTATCCCTCGACAATGCCGTGCTGAAAACAGCTTGAGCAAAGAAAGCCAAGTTCATGACCTTGAACCATAGTGCAACCACTCTGAAATCAAGTAGCCATTTTCTCAAGATGCCTTGGCTATAAGGTGCCTCCTCATTGCTCATCGTGTGATCTACCCTGATAAAGGTCTGATCCTGGAGGTCACCTCTGGGTCCCCCCACCTTTATTCTAATGAGTGAAGGAATCAGTAACCAATTTAAGTCTGAATCTGACTAGTGTTGATATCCAGAAGAGATTCTAATAGCTCAAGTGGTTCTTACACTTTTTTTTTTTTTTTTATGTAGTCAAGCATGCCCTTGAGAATGTAGGAAAAAATTATGGGTCTCCCTCCCTGGGAAACGATCCTTTATTCTCATCATACACAGTTTCCAGGGATTCATGGAGGGAGAGTGGATCAACCCTTGAGGAGGTGGCCCAAGGGGCCCCTGATTTTTGGCCACAGATATGGCCATGTTTTTCTCATGAGAATTGGATGATACTTCAAAGCTTCAGCCTGGGAAACTGCCCAGCCTACTTGATTTCATATGACACAATCAGCCAGATTTTGGGCTGGAAGTGTTCAGAGCCCCAGTTTGCCAGAGAGCTTGGAGCAGGGAAGATGCTGAGCCCCAGGGTTTGATGAGCAGACAGCAGGTACCATGCTGGGGAGAGGCCAGGAGGTAAGGCTGCTGGTGGTGGGGAAGGAGAAGAAGGCTGAAGCCAACACACCTTCAGAAGGTGCACTGGTGAAGGGCTGTGTGCGGAGAGCAGAGGAAAGAAGATTTTAAAAGGATCCCGGGTTGCCAGCCTACAGAAAAGCAAGAAAGGCATGATAACCTCAAGTCAAGGAGGCTGTTTACAAGTCCAATTTGTAGCTTTTGGAGGGTCTGAGTCTGTTTCATGCCTCTCTCCTGGCTTCTGGCATCCACCAGAAGCCAGGAGAAGGTTCTACTGCAGAAAGTCTGTGCTCTGTTTGGAAGCTGTCAACTCTCACCGCTGAACTCGTGGACAGGATAGCAGTGGCTGACACAAAGAACATTCACGAGTCCTTCGGGCTCTGCTCTTGCGGCAAATGTAGACTTGGATTGCTGTTGGCTTTAGAGGCACAGCTTACCTGTTTCTCCGTGACATCCAGTGTCGTTTGTCATGGGTCCTGTATTATATCACAGAATTGGGTAATGAAAGGGTCCTAGACTTAAAACTGCCTTTAAATGGCAGTTACACATCGTTTTTTTTTTTTTTTAATTATTATTATACTGGCGTCAGTGGGTCTTTGTTGTTTGCACAAAGTGGGTCTTTGTTTTTTGCACGGGCCTTTCTCCAGTTGCGGTAAACTGGGGCTGCTCTTCACTGCAGAGCTCAGGCTTCTCAATGCCGTGCCTTCTCTTGTTGCTGAGCCCAGGCTCCAGGACACGCGGCTTCAGTCGTTGCAGCACGCGGGCCCAGTAGTTGCCGCCCCCGGGCTCTAGAGTGCAGGCTCAGTAGCTGTGGTGCATGAGTTAAGTTCCTCTGTGGCATGTGGGATCTTCCTGGGCCAGGCCTTGAACCCATGTCCCCTGCATTGGCAGGCGGATGCTTATCCACTGCACCACCAGGGAAGCCCTATACATAGTTTCTATTGAACCCCCAACCAAATTCCTAAAAGTGCAAACTTCACAGAGCATGATGTGACAATCTTGTGAAAAATGTCAGATTGTCTATATAGGACGCGGGTCATGGTCCCTCTGAGACTCCAGGTGGAATCCGTCCTTGTCTCTTCCAGCTTCTGGTGGTGGCTGGCCAGCCCAGCGTTCCTTGGACACATCACCCCAATTTCTCCCTCCTCCAGTCTCCGCCTTCATCGCCACATGGCCCTCCCTGTGTGTCTGTCTCCACGCTACCTTCTTCCCTCTTGTAAGGATGCCAGCCTGTTGGGTGAAAGCCCTACCCTCCTGCAGTATGACCTCTTCTTAACAAATTATATCTGCAAAGACTGTGTTTCCAGAGAAGGTCACATTCTTCTGGAAGCGTTGGGAATAGGGCTTCAGAATGTCTTTTGGGGGGTACACGATCCAGCCCCACAACAACGTGTCAGAGCTGGAACCGAACTTCCCATCGTGTCTTCCCACCAAACCGAACTTCTAATGATTCATTTCCTGTCCCTCCTCCCTTTCAAAAGCATCCTACATGGACCTGGGTCAGAGAAGTATAGGGTGCACCGGGAGAGTCCTGGAGGAGGGTCTGGTGCCCACAACGGACACCCCAAGGAATGTGCCAGTGGGTGACCCCCCGACAAGAAATTGTAGCACCAACCCGCTGTTGCTGTTGTTTAGTCACTAAGTCATGTCCAACTTGATGTGACCCCATGAACATAGCCCGCCAGATTCCTCTGTCCATGATATTTCCCAGACAAGGATACTAGAGTGGGAGCCATTTCCTTCTCCAGGGGATCTTCCTGACCCAGGGATCAAACCTGCAGGTCCTGTGCCTCCTGCATTGACAGGCGGTTCTTTACCACTGAGCCACCCGGGAAGCCCATAGCACCAACCCAGTGGTGACTGTTAAAGCACTTTAGACTCTTCATCCATGGATCCTGCCAGCCCACAAAGTTGTAGTAACTATGGCTGATGTCTTTTGAAATTCTGTAGGCTTGAAACTTCCTGAGTGACTGTGAAAGTGTGTGTGTGTGAGAGTGTGTTTTGTGTATATGCGTATATGTGTTTGTGTCTGCTGAGTGGATGTATGAGGTCAAGGTTTAGATGTGATGATGTCAGTTGACTGTCATAGGATTTCACTTAGATGTCTCTTCTGAAGGGAAACCTTGGCAACTAAAGCCTATAAATATAGATATTATAGCAAATTAGATGGCTGTGGTTCAAGTGAATTTCTTCTTTTAGTGACTAGAGGAAGTCAGGCTTCCCACCCCCATGGCCCCCTCCCCTGGCATACCCACTGGACACAGACATTTGGCTATAACATTTGAGTCAGAAAGAAAAACAGAGAAAGCTCGAGAAATGCCAGGCTCCCACAGCCATCTGGAGCTAAAAGAGAGGAAAGACTTCTTAAATAGAGGAGAGGGAGAGATGGGAGAGAGAAAGATACAGAGAAAGACAGAATCAGAAAGCAAATAGGCCAGTGTCCCCAGAGCCTGGGATCGAAGGCAGAGTTTGGGTGGATTAAAGGCTGTCTTTTAAATAAAGGTCTGAGAAAAGAGTAGATTTAGCATAAAGGCTATTAGGGGAAAAAAGTTCAGAACTAGCAGAAAAGGTTCAGTTGTATGTTTTAGAGTTAACATTAATTTCAAAATTTGTCTCAATGGCGTGTCATCTTAAACTCAGCGCTTCGGGTTGTTTAAAATGTATCTGTATAGATAGAGATGTTCTTTCAGCCATGGTGGTAACAGCAGCAGTGAAATTTCCGGGTGGCGTCTCCAGTGGGAGCAGCAGTGGTGTTCTTGGCTCAGCTTCCCAGATTAATAAGGAGAAAGATGTGTTTTTAGAAGTTAGAGCACTTGGGGGCTTCCCTGGTGATCTGGTGGTTAAGAATTCGTCGTGCGATGCAGGGGACACTGGTTTGACCCCTCACCTGGGAAGATCACACATACTGCAGGGCAACCAAGTCCGTGTGCTGCGACCGCTGAGCCTGCACGCTAGAGGCTGGGAGCCACAGCTGGAGAAACCCACGCACGCCACCAAAGACCCAGCACTGCCAAGAGGAAATAAATATTAAGAAGAAATCAGATATTAGATGTTGCTGCCTAATTGGCAGTCCACTTACCTCTTTACCTAGGAAGTTGGTGAGACGAAGGTAAATTCTAGAAGTGGAATCGCAGCAAAATATATAACAATTGCTATAGAGCAACATCTGATTGGTATAGAGGTTTGAAGGTGAGATAGAGCTTCACTAAACCCTAAGACTCCAGGCACTACACTGCATTTAGCAGGACTAGGATGTGAAGCACCCAATTGCCATCAGGGTTTCTGCATAAATTTATTAGTAGATATATTTCCTTTTTGCAGTTGGCATTTCTGGTTGTGTCGGCATTTTCTGAGTCCGATCTAGTGAGTAAGACTTTTATGGACAAAGGAGAATTTAAAAAGTATAGCCAATCTTATTAATATGTTAATTCAGCAGCAGAAATGCATGAGAACTTACTACATGCTGTGTAGGAGTCATGTACAGACGTGCATTCTATTGTACATGATTTTTAGATGCTTGCTTTTTAAATGATAATTTTCTCACATTCAAATACCGTGCTTTTTTGTTGTGCTTTGTTTTACAGAAAGCCTATCTGATTTTATTGTGGAAGACTTCATTTAGGAGAGATTTTCACTTTAAAGAAACTCAAAAAAAAATTTCTTCTCTATGTTGAATGAGAGACCTCTACACTGAGAAGGGGATATTAATATGCACCTAAACAACAAAAATCCTTGTTTGGAAGCAAAGAATTTTGCTTGTTATCTGGTACATGAACTTAAATCACCAAATGATAGAATGTTTTAAAGTAGATTCTTTCTTAAAGAGAGAAATCATCTCCTAAGAAAATCTCTGCCAGGGAAGACACTGTATTAACCATCTTTGTATCACCGACCTGCCCAGCTTAGAGCTTAGAATATAAAACACGCTCAAAACATATTTTTTGTGTGGGAATGTTTGATCTTGGTACCCAGACCTGCACGTGCCATTTATTTACCTACGATGGTCAACAGTGGCTTTGTTCAAATGACATTTTCCCTGTTCTCGGTGGTAATTAATGCTCAGTTCTGACTGCACTGTTTGGATGAAGAAATCTGAACAATAGCTAGACAAGACAAAGCCTGTTAAATCTTAGGCAGGTTTCTCCGTCTACTAATGCGGTTTAGAATTATACATCAGGAGCATTGTATACCAGAAGAGTATTGATTGCATTTCAGATAATGCAATTTACAGTTAATATGATGGTTAGGCTGGTCCAGGGAAATGTTTGTTTTGTTCAATAATGTTAGACAGAAAACATACATTTTAATAAATACTGCATGAGAACAATCCTTTAGGGTGAACTTCAAGGAAATAAACACTGCCACATAGCTACACATCAGTGGATTTTCACATTTCTGAAATCTGGAGAGATTTATTCTCAGTAATTCTTTGCTTTGCAAATAGATTCTTTTGATTTGTTCTTATTTTAATATCAGAAACCATTGACTGGCATTTTGTATGTCACCTTTAATATCTAAGGATGATAGTTACAGGACAGAATATGCATTATAATCCTATTTGTGTGTGTATATATGTATATTTGTGTGTTTGCATGTGTATATGATTGTATACGTATACACGCTATATGTATACACATATGTATATATGCATGTTTATATATGTATATATGATCACATTTGTGTATGTGTTGTGTGTACACACATGTATGTATAGTGTGTTTATGTGTGTGTATATGATTATACTTGTGTATATGTTGTGTGTACACACATGTATATACTATGTTTATATGTGATTACATATATGTATATGTTGTGTGTATATACATACAGGTATATACACTGTATGTATATATGATTATACACATATATATACTGTGTGTATGTATGTATGTATACATACTGTGTTTATATATGTATATATGTATATATGATTACACATGTATATAAGTTGTGTGTATATATGCACATGTATATATGTAGATATGATTATACATGTATATATGTTATGTGTATATACACGTATATGTATGTACTGTTTATATATGTGTATATTATTGCATATGTATATAAGTGTAGTATACACATGTATATATTTATATATGTAAATATGGTTACATATATGTATATATGTTGTGTGTGTATATACACACATGCACATATACTGTATGTATATGATTGCATATGTATATATGTTATGTATATATACACGTGTATATATACTGTTTATATATGTATATATGATTACATATGTATATATGTTGTGTATAAGTACACACACTATACACACACAGAATTCTGGAAGACTAAATGTCTAAACTCACAGTGGCTTTGGTGAAGATCAGGGCAGAGCGAGATATAACATTTTTACATTTAGAGTTACATGTTCCTGTACTATTTGAATTTTTATAAGAAACAATATTGCTTTTGTCATCAGGAAAAGATGTATTAACATACAGAGCTGAAGTTGATGACATCGACAATAAAAACAGTACTGCAGCGAGCTTGAAAGGAATCTGATTGCAGCGTGATCTATCAACCCGTCTCCTGCCTGCGCACACGGGGACGCTTGCCGCAGCCCCGCCTGAAATGGCAAAAGATCCACCAGGAAAGCAAGCCCATTGTCGAAGGGAGAGGAAGAATGTGTATCATGCCTAAGAACGTGTGTCTCTCTGCAGGGGGAGGGGTGTACCTGACACGAAGCTGGTGACCCTAAGGGGGACTGGGGGGCATTTTCTCAATTTTATACCATGTAGTTTTGCCACGTGGTAAAAAAAAAAAAATATTTTTTTAATGTTAAAAGGCTCTACTCAGGTTCACAGATGACAACTGCTGGCCAAGACAGACCAGGAATCTGGCGGGACACAGGCCGTCTCCTCCCTGTGGCCTCTCCTGCCCGGGCACCTGCTGTGTTCTCCCTAGTGGGGCTCCTAGAATAGACCATCGGTGGTAAAAACCTAGTTCTCTTTTGCTCTTTATTTCCCTAGTGCCTTGCAGACAGAGGCTTTAATAAGACCAATGAAAATGAATTACTGCAAAAATGAAATTTAAAAAGCCACCAAGACTTGCAAAATTCAGGGTCCAATATTTTTATTAGATCGAACAGACATAAAGTTCCTGTGTCAAATTGCTTTTAAGCAGTGGTTCTCAACTTGGGGGACGTGGGGAGGGGGCGCTGTGATTTTTGCCCCCAGGGGACCTTTGGCAATGTCTGGAGACACTGAGGATTGAGTGATTCAACCAGTCAATGCTAAAGGAAATCAACCTGAATATTCATTGGAAAGACTGATGCTGAAGCTGAAACTCCAATGCTTTGGCCACCTGATGCGAAGAACTGACTCATTTGAAAAGACCCTGATGCTGGGAAAAGTTGAAGGCAGGAGGAGAAGGGGATGACAGAGGATGAGACAGTTGGATGGCATCACTGACTCGATGGACATGAGTTTGAGCACGCTCTGGGAGTTGGTGATGGACAGGGAAGCCTGGCACGCTGCAGTCCATGGGGTTGTGAAGAGTTGGACACGACTGAGCAAACAGCTCACTGGTCAGACTGGTAACATTCTTGGACCCCTGTCCACAGACTTGCCACTGAGAAGACTGCCCTTAATGTCCTCACTTTGAATTCTAGCCCAGGAAGGTGCCTGACAAACCGCAGTCGGAATCCTCTAATCCTTGACATTTGGGAGGCTTCTGCATGAAGAATACACTAGAACAAGGACAGGAAAACGGAGCTTAGGGTGTAATCAAATGAAACAGGAGCTAACGACTCTCTGCAGATGGTGAGAGTGAGGCTTGAAGCCCAACTCTGCCGCATCCAAGCCTTGTGAGCCTGGGAAAGCTGGTTAATAGCCCTGGCCACAGTTGACCTATCTGTGCAATGGGAAGACTGCTGTCTTTGTAGGGCTATTGTGCAGGTCAAGTGTAAGTTAGTGTCTAACCCACAGCAGCACCCACCCCTGGATTAATTCTCTCTTGGAACCCCTCTGTCAAAGGACTGTGCACCTGGTCCCCAGAATCCAGTGCACGACTGGTGCTTGTCAGTCTCCTGATTTCCACGGAGGGGCTTGAAGTGAGACTGCCCCCATCTTCTCCTCCTTTGAGAAAAGTGGGGCCCGGCAGGAACTTTCTGAGGCCAGATTTGTGAATGAGCGAAGAGCAGGGCCTAACTCTTCTGAGGAAGCTGAATGAGATGACATTCATCTCATTCCCTGTGAAGTGGAAGGGCTGCAGGTGGGAGGAACCTCTCGCTGGTCCCGCCAGTATTGATCAGCCCATCGAAGCTGCTCTTCACAGAGAACAGTGGGAAAGGGAACCAGAGGGGAGGGAAAAAAAGAAGTCCCACAAAACTGGCCACCTGCGAGCAAGCCATGGACTTGGTGAGACCCAAAGCTGTCTTGGACTGCCAGGAGATCCAACCAGTCCATCCTGTAGGAAATCAACCCTGAGTTTTCACTGGAAGAACTGATGCTAAAGCTGAAGCTCCAAGACTTTGGCCACCTGATGCCAAGAGCCAACTCATTAGAAAAGATCCTGGTGCTGGGAAAGATTAAAGGCAGGAGGGAGAAGGGGATGACAGAGGCTGAGATGGTTGAATGGCATCCCTGACTCAATGGACATGAGTTTGAGTAAGCTCTGGGAGTTGGTGAAGGACACAGAAGCCTGGTGTGCTGCAGTCCATGGGGTCACAAGCAGCCGGACATGACTGAGGGACTGAACAACAAGAGCTGTTTGAAGAGCAGAACCAGCTTCCTATCTGTTCACTGGCAAAAACGGTCAGGGAGAAAGACATTTTATGAAGCTGCTCACTGTGCTCATGAGGTGCTGCCGTGCAGCCAACTCGGGCACTGGAAGGAACTCTTGGGGGGGAACTCACCCAACAGATTCCAGCTCCACCTTAAAAAAACAGCCCTCCAGCTGGCGCCTGTCCTCCTGTCTATCTGCACCTGAGTGTCAGGGCCTCGCATGTGGCCCCGGCCTTGCTGACCCGGTTCCAGGGAACCAGAACCTCTCACCTGTTCCTGTTCTAGGAAAAAGGAGGGTGTGCAGGTTGGCTGTGGGCTCAATGCTGAAACACTCTCCTGGCTGATCTCCAGGAATTACCGCTCATAGAGGAGGAGAGGGAAATGGTGGGGGTGGAGGTGGGGGTGATGGGGGCACCCCCCACAAGTTGGGGCATGCGGGCCCTTGTCAGTTACACCTGAGGTCTGCCCCTGTGGAGGCCCTGCCAGGTCTTTGCCTCCAAAACCCTCTTGAGACTACGTCCCTGTCTTTCATAATTGCTGTGAGTGAGTCATGCTCTGGGTTTCGCTCAAGCAGTTATGACAGAGGGCCTGGCAGACGCCGCTCTCAGGGTGTGTTCTGAGTAAGCAGCAGGTGCTTTAGAAAGACAGCTGCACTGGAGGCTGCGGATCGGGCTGTGACGGGTCTCCAGCACCTCTGTGAACAGTCCACAGCCTAGACGTTCCCACGCTGAAGTCAGCGATGGCTGGGGGAAGTGATGAATGAGTAACAAGTTTGTTAATTACCTGGAGCTGCCCTGGAGGGAAAATCCATTCTGTTCGAAAGCTGCATCATTTCAGCTGCCTCTTCGTGTGTGCGTCACCCACAGCATCTTTTTTGTAAAAATATCATTCTATTTATTTTTATTTTTGGCTGTGCTGGGTCTTTGTTGCTGCGAGGGCTACGCTCAAGCTGCAGCGCTCGGGCTGCTCGTTGCCGTGACTTGCCTTGTTGCAGAGTGCAGGTTCTAGGGTCAGGGGCTTCAGTAGCTGCGGCACGTGGGCCCAGTAGTTGCGGCTTAGCTGCCTGTGGCATGTGGGATCCTCTTGGACCAGGGATTGAACCCGTGTCCCCTGCATTGCAAGGCAGGATTCCTAACCACTGGACCACCAGGGAAGCCCGCTCCCAAGCATCTTTGCTGCCCTTGGTAGAGGGGCTGGAGAAAGATGGTTTGTTGATCACCTTCTGTTCCCTCAGTACTGGGTACTGGCTCTGGGTACACAGAGACTTCAGACCTAATTTCTCTCACATAGACTCTCACAGCCTAGACAAAGATGTCAGCTATAAACTAGTAATGACCACACAGGGGTCAAGTGCTATAAAAGCACATTTTCCAAAGATTTGGGAAGAGGGAGAAGCCAGTGAGTGCCCGGGAACGAAGCAGTGGTCCTCTCAGCCTCCCACCGTTGGAACCTGACGATGGTCGACATCGCGCCCTGATCATGTAGCAGATACCCTCTCATTTTATGTCTTTTTAGAAATCTTTTTGGCCACGTGGTATGGCATGCAGGATTTTAGTTCGGCTGAGCGCCGAAGAATTGATGCTTTTGAACTGTGGTGTTGGAGAAGACTCTTGAGAGTCCCTTGGACTGCAAGGAGATCCAACCAGTCCATTCTGAAGGAGATCAGCCCTGGGATTTCTTTGGAAGGAATGATGCTAAAGCTGAAACTCCAGTACTTTGGCCACCTCATGCAAAGAGTTGACTCATTGGAAAAGACTCTGATGCTGGGAGGGATTGGGGGCAGGAGGAGAAGGGGACGACAGAGGATGAGATGGCTGGATGGCATCCACTGACTCGATGGATGTGAATCTGAGTGAACTCCGGGAGATGGTGATGAACAGGGAGGCCTGGCGTGCTGTGATTCATGGGGTCGCAAAGAGTCGGACACGACTGAGCGACTGAACTGAACCAGGGTTCGAATCCCAGCCCCTGCAGTGGAAGCTTGGAGTCTTAACCACTGTATCACCAGGGATGTCCCCATTTTATGACTTTTTCACTTTAATTCATATTCTCGGGTTTCGCTACCATGGCAGAACATGCTGTCTTAAACTGTATGTTAACCTTACTTAACCATGTCTTCTCTCATGATGCGTTATGAAAATACCTTTTTACCCATCACATGCTTCGTATCTCTATCTGACTGTATGATGTGCTTTCCTTTCCAAAAGCAAATCATTCATGTAAATGTTTCCACAGATCATTGAGCCTGCAAACTCTGGTACCAGGCATAATTGGAAGATGAATCCACAAATAGTGCCAGCATCTATCTGTACAACATTTGAGATTTCTTCCTATTTTCAAAGAAAATGATAGGAGTATACTCAGTATATAAATGGGTATATGATAAATGTGTACTTGAGTATATCATATAAATAATCTATGATATACTGACCTTCTTTCACACATTAGTCTCCTATTATTTTTTCCTGTTAAATCAGGCAAAGAGTACACTTTCCAAGACTGAACTCTTTGCAAACGAGCCCCATGACTCAGCTTTGCCATGAGGAGGTACTCTGGGGCTTTTAAAGGTATGGAGACAGTCTTAAGATCAGTAAAAACAGGATTGTCGAAAGTCATGCAAATTGAAAGTACAAAAAAACGGTTTGGCTTTTGATGGTTTGATGAAACTTTCTCTTCACTGGCTTCATAATTCATAAGCATCAAAGTCAAGGAAACTGTGGTGACATAATTTTACAGTCACAATTTCTGAGCCTCAGAAATGCATGCAACCGAATTGAATGTAGTATTTTTTTTTTTATTTAAAACGAGTAAAATATAGATTCATGGTTTTATAATCAGTTTAATGACTGGAAAGAGCCTTTGAGAAAATCTGTTCCCAGCTCATCACTTTGCAGATGAATGCTGATGACTGGCTTGTTAATGGCCTGCAGGTCCTTAACCTCCCAGAGTTCAGCTTTCTGGTCTGTGAAAGGAGAGGCTGGGCTGTATGAACTCTTGATCCCCACCCACCACCACCATTTTTCAGGCTTCTAATAAGTGGTTGTTGAATGAATGAAACTAACCCCCACCCCGAGAGACTGCTTGATTGGCTTGGGATCACACAGTTACTCAGGGAGGGACCCATGTCTTCTGACTCTTGGCCATCGCTCTGTATAGAATAGGCTTAGAATAAAGACCTTGAATTTTGTAAAAGTCCTTGGAGATCAGTGAAGAAAACATCCTAAGAAGAGAAAAAATGAAACAATTGTGTACAAAAACCAAGTAAAACACAGCTTCACAAAGCTGCCATTATCTGCAGCTTCACCATTTTCCTTGTAGGCTAGCTTCCCTTAGACATCCAGCTCACATGCCTGGTGCACCAGGAGTGTCAACCATTCTATTATCAACCTTTCTGTTATTGCATCACAAACTTCTTCAAAAGGAAGAGGCTTGCAACATCTACCTTCACCTCTTGTGATGGGTTGAATTGTATCCTCTGAAAAGACATATTGAAGTCCTAATCCTCGGGGCCTGGGAATGGGGCCTTATTTGAAAATAGGATCTTGGCAGATGTCACCAAGTTAAGATGAGTTTGTCAGGGCCCAAATCTAGTGTCACTGGTGCCCTCATAAGAATGCGGAAATCCGGGGACTTCCCTGGCAGTCCAGGGGTTGACTTTACCTTCCAACGCGGGGGACATGAGTTCCATCCTTAGTGGGGGAACTAAGATCTCACATGCCCCAAGGCCAAAAAAAACCAAAACCTAAAACAGAAGCAATATCGTAACAAACTCATTAAAGACTTCAGAAGTGGTCCACATTGAGAGTGCGCTGGTGGTCCAGTGGCTAAGACGCCACGCTTGAGGGCCCAGGTTTGATCCCTGGTCAGGAAACTGGATCTCACGTGTCACAGTTGAGAGTTCACATGCCACAACACAAGTGCCGCTACCAAGACCTGGTATGGCCAAATAAATAGATAAACATTTTTTTTTAGAAAAAAGAGGGAAATCTGGATACAAGACAGAGGGAAGAAGGCCTCAGGAAGATGGAGGCAGACCTTGATGGGATGGTTCCATTAGCCGAGAAGCACCTGGGGGGAGAGAGAGAAGAAGCTGGGAGAGACGGAAGGATCCTCCCCTAGAGGTTTCAGAGGGAGCGGGACCCTGCTGAGGGCTTCCCAGATGGTGCTAGTGGTAACGAATCCACCTGCCAGTGCTGGAGAGGCAGGTTCGATCCCTGGGTCGGGAAGTTTCCCTAGAGAAGGAAATGGCAACCCGCTCCAGTATTCTTGTCTGGAGAATCCCGTGGCCAGAGGAGCCTGGCCGGCTGCGGTGGTTGGGGTCGCCCAGAGTCAAACACGACTGAGCCTGCACATATATCATCCTGCTGACACGTTGATTTCAGACATCCAGCCGCCAGAACAGAGAGAGAATGAATTTCTGTTGTTTTCAGCCCCACAGCTCACGGCCCTGTCTGTGGAAGGCAGCCCGGGGAAGTGAACAAGTCTCTTGTGTTTCTGCGGGTTAGTGGGGCCCAGCTGGGTCCTCCTTGCTCGGGGTCTCTCTGCAGCGGCTGGGACTGGAGTCACGTGAAGGCTCTACCGGGCGGGATGTCCAAGATGGCGCACTCACATGGCTGTGCTCGGTGCTGTCTTTGTCTGGGGGCCTCAGCTGGCCTTGTGGACCGGAGCACCCACATGGGACACAGTTTTCTCTCAGCATGGCAGCGTCTCAAGAACGACCGTTCCAAAGCGACAGTGAGGCCCTGGCCGGAAATCGGCGCAACAACTCTTACGCTGTGATCTGTTCCTAATACCCTTCAGGGAGATGTAACCCACTTTGAAGTTGACCTTAGTGATGAGGGACAGGTCCTGGAGATGTTCTGAGCCATTGCCTCCCACTGGTAATGTGGATTAACAAGGTGAAGTTGTAGAAAATATTCTTCACCATAGCCAGCGCTGCCTGGGACCCAGAAGGCCTAATGAAGCCCCCAGGGGTTTCTGCATCACAAGGAGAGTGTCTTCAATCCAGTTTTCCCCCAGAAACTTTCTCACCCCTGGGTCACAGAGGAGGAGGCTAGACGAGACATCTCTCTCCTTGCTTTTGAATCATTTATAGCAACGGTTAGAGCGGTGTTCAGCCATTCCCAGCAGATAAGGCAAGCTTCATTCTCTCCTTCAGGGAGAATTCTCACAGTTCTTTTTTCAAAGTGCCTTTGGTATCTCCTGGGGAGCGGTCCACATTGTGTTGGCTGCTGAGACAAAGAAATAAAGAGGAATCTTAGAAAGAAAAAAAAATTGCAGTCTAGGGTGATGGAGCCAAGAAGACTCTGGTCCTTCCTCTTCCTGTTTCCTTTCCAGGCTGCAGAAGGGGCCAGCACGCTGTGTCGCGGTGCCACTCTGGCTGTGTCTGTCCCCAGACACTCTTTCCTTCCCATGGACTGGCTGGCCCGAGGGACCCCCCCAGGCTGCAGTGCTGGGGCAGCGTGTTCTAGCCCTCTTGGTCCATTTCCTCAGACAGGGTAGGGAAGCTGTCTGTGACCTGAGAGGCTGCAGGTGGGGTGAGGCCTGGAAGAAACCCCTCCGGGAGGCAGGTTCCTGCTGTCCATTTGTGGGAGGAGACCAGGAAGAGCGTGCAGAGGGGCTGGAAGAAAGAGCAGTGCCCTGTGTCTGTACAGAGCGGCTTTGGGGTTTTCACAGAAGAGGTTGTTCTCTGACGGGGCGGCCGGTGGCTTTTACATGGCTAGTGGTGGAGCTCCTTGCAGAGCCTGTGGTGGCATCAGTTCAGTTGCTCAGTTGTGTCCGACTCTCTGCAACCCCATGGACTGCAGCACGCCAGGCCTCCCTGTCCATCACCAACTCCTGGAGTTTACCCATACTCATGTCCCTTGAGTCGGTGATGCCATCCAACCATCTCATCCTCTGTCGTCCCTTCTCCTGCCTTCAGTCTTTCCCAGCATCAGGGTCTTTTCAAATGAGTCAGCTCTTCGCATGAGGTGGCCAAAGTACTGGAGTTTCAGCTTCAGCATCAGTCCTTCCAATGAACACCCAGGGCTGATCTCCTTTAGGATGTTCTGGTTGGATCTCCTTGCAGTCCAAGGGACTCTCAAGAGTCTTCTCCAACACCACAGTTCAAAAACATCAATTCCTCGGTTCTCAGCTTTCCTTATAGTTCAGCTCTTACATCCATACGTGACCACTGGAAAAACTATAGCCTTGACTAGACAGATCTTTGTTGGCAAAGTAATGTCCCTGCTTTGGGACCTCCAAAGGGATGAGAGACTAGGGGAGAGACTCAAGGACCCTCATCCTTTTTTTTTTTTTTTTAGATTTTATTTTTTAGAGCAGTTTCAGATTCACAGCGAAATTGAGAGGAAGGGACCAAGAGTCCCCACGTACCTCCCAACCTGACACACACATGGCCTACCGCCTTATCACATCCCCTAGCAGACACGTTATAAACGCCCAAGCTCCACAGTCCCCCTGAGGGCTCGCTCTTGGTGGAGTGCCTTCTCTGGGCTCGGACTAGCATATAATGACATGCATCCCAGTGTCATAATATCACCCAGAGTAGTTGCACTGCCCTCTGCATCCTCTGAGCTCTGTGTGTCCCTGCCTCTCTTCCTGCCCAGACCCCAGGCAGCCACCGATCCTTTTACTATCTCCGTTGTTTTGCCTTTTCTCTGACCCCTTTCTAACCACAGCTGATGTGGTTTACATATTGGGCTTTTGTTTGAGATTTCCTTTGAAGATGAGGTCATGCTGCTTAAGAAGCAACGAAAAAGGTTTTAAGTTAACAGGCAGCACGTTGACCTCATCACTAGTAAGCTGTGTGACCCTGAGCAAATCACTTCACCTTTCCGAAGTGTGATGTCTCATTCATGTGATGGGGCCAATGAGGGCTGCCTCATACGAATACGGTACCACAGCACCTGCACACAGTAGGGCCTCAACCAGGGTGAACTGCTTGCTTCTGCACCTCCTGCTCGCTTCCCACTTTCAATCCTTAAGGGCTAAGTGTTTTGTCTCTAGTTGTACAGTCGCTAAGTTGTATGTGTCTGTGACTCCATGGACTGCAGCACGCCAGGCTCCCCTGTCCTTCACTGCCTCCTGGGGTTGGCTCCAGTTCATGTCCATTGAGTCAGTGATGCTATCTAACCATCTGTCTTCTGTCATCCCCTTCTCCTCCTGCCTTCAATCTTTCCAGGCATCAGGATCTTTTCCAGTGAGTCAGTTCTTCGCATCAGGTGGCCAAAGTATTGGAGCATCAGCTTCAGTCCTTCCAATGAATACTCAGGACAGATTTCCTTTAGGATTGACTGGTTTGATCTCCTTGCTATCCAAAGGACTCTCAAGAGTCTTCTCCAGCACCACAGTTTGAAAGCATCACTTCTTCAGTGCTCAGCTTCTTTATGGTCCAACTCTCAAGAATCCACCTGCAACGCAGGAGACTGGGTTTGATCCCTGGGTTGGGAAGATCCCCTGAAGAAGGGAAAGGCTACCCACTAGGAACGGCCTGGAGAATACCATGGACTGTATAGTCCACGGGGTCACAAAGAGTCAGACACGACTGAGCGGCTTTCACTTCACTCACACCCATATATGACTACTGGAAAAACCATAGCTTTGACAATACGAACCCTTTGTCAGCAAAGTGATGTCTCTGCTTTTCAACACACTAAGTTTGTCATAGCTTTTTTTCTAAGGAGCAAGCATCTTTATTTCATGGCTGCAGTCACTGTCCACGGTGATTTTGGAGCCCAAGAAAATAAAATCTGTCAGTCTCCATGTTTTCCCTGTTTATTTGCTTTAGAGCTGATGGATTTCTCTCTTTTCTCATCCCTACTCTAACTTTTCTCTAGCCTAGGCTTGAACTGATTGAGTGTGTCTGAAAGCGGTGATTAGGCCACACGCCTGTGTCAAATGCTTGCCTTTAATGCAGTGAAACATGGAACCACCCCTTGGTAATGTGGTGGTGAGCGCAGGAGGAAGCGGGTAGGTCCTGTGTACTGTTTCCTAGGTCACTTCTCCAGGGTCCTTAACCCTCAACCCCTTTTTGCACACTAGTCACTCAGTCGTGTCTGACTCTTTGTGACCCCCTGGACTATAGCCTTCCATGGTCCTCTGTCCATGGAATTCTCCAGGCAAGAATACTGGAGTGGGTTGCCATTCCCTTTTCCAGGGGGTCTTCCTGACCCAGGGATCAGACTTGGGTCTCCTGCATGGCAGGTGATTCTTTACCATCTGAACCACCAGGGAAGCCCCAACCACTTCTGCCCAACAAACCACTAGGGGACCTGATGGTCCCTGAGTCTGAGGAGCCATCCTGGGGCTGGCAGACTATCCATGCAGGGCCCCACTTCCAAGCTCTTTTCACGCCAAGCTGTCTGTAACTGTTGCTGGCACTAACCTTACATGACACAGTGGTAGAGAAACTGCCACATCCACAGAAATATAACAGGCTTCGGGCTTCACAGGGAAGCTTTCTGGACTGTTTTTCCTTAAATATTTATCTCTGGGCATCTTCTGATGAAGACCCTCTAAATGTGAGGCACTCAGCCCCTTACCTGGACTACTACTCACTCTCCCAGGGAGGTCTCAGCTTCCCAGATGAGCAGAACTTAGTGAGTGACTAGAAGCTGGGGACGAAAGAATGTTTCTTGGAAGAGGACTCCCAAGTCTCAGAATTGGACACAATATCACCAAGCAGAGTGAGAACACAGGAAAACAGTTAAGATTTTGGTGTTGGCTGCCTCTGTTTTTGGCACTTGTGAGACCCATGGGTGTGAATGTCAGACCAGCAGCTGGACATGGACGTTGGACATGGACACCCTATCCAGTAAATCCTGGACTGGAGGGCTGTTTAGACTCATTTCCAGCTGATTTTTTCATCTGCCTCTCATGGGGCATCTCTTTCTCATGTTTGATTTCTTGGGTGGGGGTCATTTACCATCACTCACGTCCCATTTACAAGGCACTTCTTGTATGACTTGGCACCTAGTGTGATACGTTACTCTGGAAATGCCAAATATTTGCCTCTGGACTACTAACTTATCACTGGGCTGAACTGATTAGCTACGAGTGTTTTGAGACTGTGTATGAATGTGTATTAGAAATATTATAAAAGACTTACTTTATATACAAGTGGTAAGATCATAGACGCTTCAGAGAAGAAAGTTTGCGCTGATATAATCCAATGCCCACAAAATACTAAATAGGTCAGCGCGCAGTAATTGAGCACCTTTTATGTGTATGTTTACTGAGAGAAAGAATGCTGTAAGATGTTAACATTTAGGGAACATCGGTGAAGGAGATTGGGAATTCTTTGTCCTGTTTTTCTGTTTTGTTTCCTTTATTTATTTTTGGCTGTGCTGGGTCTTCGTCGCTGCACACAAGAGTTTCTCTAGTTGCGGTGTGTGGCTTCTCATTGTGGTGGCTTCTTTCGTTGTGGGTCACGGGCTGTAGGGCACATGTGGGCTCAGTTGTTGAGGTGCACGGGCTTAGTTGCTCCTCGGCATGTGGAATCTTCTCGAAGCACGGTCTGAACCCGTGTCCTCTGCGTTGGCAGGCAGATTCTTTACCCCTGGACTACCAGGGAGGTCATACACTGTTTTGTCAACATTTTTTTCTGTCTAAAATTTTTTCAAAGTTAAGACGTTAACCCCAAAAGTTTTAATGCCTGCTATATAACACTTTAATAGCAGAAAGGGCGGTGGTGGTCGTGGTGATGGTGGTGGTGTGTTGGAGGTGGGTAGGAAGCAATAAAAACTCAACAGTGCTACCAAGAAATTGGGAAGTCATGCAACCGAATTCCATATAATTGCCTCAACTTCTCGAATGTTTTGCGAAACAATCTTTTTGCTTTTTCTAGATGCAAAAAGACAGAACCACCTAGATCATAACAGAAAATGAGAAGATGCTCTGCTTGGTGTTACAGTGATTGTGAGAACGAATAGATCGCAGCACAGAAGGAATTAACTTCATGAACGTAGATGTAAAATCAAAGTGAATCAGACAGTAATCCCTTGTGCCATCTGTATGTGTTCCGATGGCTCTTATCAAATGTTCTGGGAATACAGGACATGATATTATTAAGATACCTGGTTGGGGAGAGCAGTAAGACAGATAGAGGAAAGATGCTATAGGTCATGTGCTTGCCTTGCTTGGAGAAACCTGATGAAGACAGTCCCAGGTATCAACTCTGGGGTGTGGACTGTGGGCCCGGGAACCTGACCCCAAGAGCCCCTCACGGATATGAGCCCCTGGACTGAGACAGAGACGTGGCCGGAGCATATGGTCCTGATTTGTATCAGAGAACAGAGGCTTAGGGATGATCCCCTGCCTCAAGGGAAATAGAGAACACCCTTAATTAGTTAAGGACTTATTAAAGTCTAGCGAGATCTGCTTTAGGGGACTGGCCTCACTGGGGAGACAGTCAGGGGAGGCCGCTTATTCAACAAGCATTAAATAAAGGTTTCCTATAAATGAGCTTCCCGGGTGGCTCAGGTGGTAAAGAATCTGCCTGCAATGTAGGAAACCTGGGTTCGATCTATGGGTCAGGAAGATCCCCTGGAGAAGGAAATGGCAAGCCACACTGGTATTCTTGCCTGGGAAATCCCATGGACGGAGGAGCCTGGTGGGCTACAGTCCTTGGGGTTGCAAGGAGTCGGACACGACTGAGCGACTAGCACACCCACTCTTAGAGATGCAGCGCCAGGGGCTCAGACAGTAAAGAATCGCCTGCGATGCAGGAGACCCGGGTTCGAGCCCTGGGCTGGGAAGATCCCCTGGAGAAGGAAATGGCAACCCACTCCAGTGTTCTTGCCTGGGAAATCCCCTGGACAAAGAAGCCTGGTGGGCGACAGTCCACAGGGTCACAAAGAGTCAGACATGACCGAGCGACTGACACTTACTAACTGATAGAGGAGGCACAAGGCAAAGCAGTAGAAAGACGCAGAGTCAGGTAAACAGGATCTATATCATCGGGTGACTTCTGGGCTGAAGACAGTTGACCAGGGAATTCCCAGAGAACTGTTTCCATGTCTTTAAGGGGGACAACCTCCCTCCCTCATATAGGAAACATGAAGACTAAATGAATTGATATACAAAATGCTTGTCAGGTACCAGGCACTTAATTGTTGCTGGTTATCCCCTCCTCTGATGCAAGAGCCCAGGTGGTCTGGGTGGCTCTGAATCGTGCCACTCTGCCCCGTCACCAGGACAGTTCCATGGACCCAAATCTAGACCTGCTGCCATCTGACTTACCGCAGACATCCTGTGAACCTCCAACCTTGCCGTTACACCCCACCCCCATACCGAGACTGCTCACGACAGGGCACACATTTGATTAGGAAAGCCACCTAGTTTTAATATGTGACTCTGGGCTGCAACCGCAACTTCAATTTGTAGATTTCACCATGTCTGTGCTGTCAAGCAGTGTTCAGGTTTATTAACTTTATATGCATTGGAGTCTTTGAAATTGTTAGTTCATACGTACGGAAATAAATTTTCATGAAATGAACTACAAGCTCTGTTATATGGGATGTCTTTAATAACTAGAGTAAAATAGATTTTCAATGACATACTGGAATGGCAGGTTTCTGCTATAAGTTTGTGTTTACAAAGGGGGAAGGAGAAAATATAGATTAAAAAAAAAAGAAAAGGAAATAGATGTCAAGTCTCTGTACTTGGGGTTACATTCTGGGAGATATTTCATGCCTGGTTTCCTTGAATCCCAGCCTTTCCCCCACCCTTAGGAAGCCCTGTAAAGGTTGGGGTTATTTATCTCAACTTGAGGACAACTTGGGGCAGTCAGGGTGGAGCTGGAAGGAAATGATAAAAAGGCTGAAGAAAGGTTGAATTGCAGGCAGCCTTCATGGAGCATCTGCTTCAGATCAGGGGTCTCAGCCACGGAGAAAATAGGATCTTGTGGCCACTGGGCTGAAATCGGAGCCCACACCCCGCTCCATGGGACTGAGGCTGTGGGGACTGATCGTCCATGGACCAGTGGGAAGAACTGATGATCCCCTAAGATCATGTCGACAGCTGTCTGCTGGAAAATAAGACAGCTCAGAGCGCTCTTTCCTTCTTTGAGTTAATTCCTCCATCTGCCCTGGGCCACGACTCTACAAGAGATATTTCATAACCACTTATAGAATGATTCAGGTCTCCACAAAATCAAAACTAGTGCAAAGCACAGAATCCCATAGAGACCAAGAGGAGCTGTGGAGAATGTCTGCTGTTAAGAGAGGAAATGAGCTAAGTTGAACCAGGAACTTAGTGTTTTTTTTTTTTAAGAAAAAGCGTAAAGTTGCACATGATACCACTTTATTGCACTGACAAAGAAGGAAATCAAATGGAAGAGCCTATTCTTCCACGTGGAGAAGTCAGAAGAAAGAAAAAAATGTTTACCTTTCCTCTACACTTTTCTGTTAGAAAAGTCTCTTTAGGTACCCTTTTCTCTGGCTACGCATGCCTAAGAATTTTTTTTTTTAAATTGCAGTATAGTTGATTTACAATGTTGTGTTAGTTTCAGGTGTATGGAGTGCCTAAGAATTCTGAATCACCATTCTGTTATGATCAGATATTGGTCTCAGACTGGTACCAGGTATGACTACAAAGTAAGGATACTGATTCCACAAGCCATGCAGGGAAATCACTGTGCTTATTTTATAGTCAAAGCAGATACAGGCAATACGCACGTATATCAAACCATCATGTTGTATAAAACCAATGCAATGTTATGTGTCAATTACATCTCATTTCAAAAAGCTGATTGTTTCCTGTGTTTCTAAAGTATCAGATATGATGTAGGGCATCATTAGTGACCTTTCATTTTTTCAAAATCTTTTAAAAAAATAATTATTGAAGTATAGTTGATTGACAATGTTGTGTTAGTTTCAGGGGTACAACAAAGTGATTCAGTTACATATATATTCTTTTTCAGATTAGTTTCCATTATAAGTTATTATAACAGTGAGTATATAGTTCCCTGTGCTATATAGTAGGACCTTGATGTTTAATCTATTTTTAAAATTTATAATGTTTTTATTGGGCTTTTTTTTTTTATTACAAAAGTATTTCTTCCTTTTTTTTTTTTTTTTTGTACCTGACCCTGATCATTGCAATCAGAGTGATCTCTGGTTTTTACTTGTTGGAACATGGAGGCAGGACTCCTCCATGCCCCTCCTCCGTGACCCAAATGGGATTATCAGCAGACTGTCTCTGATTATAGGTTCTCAGCAGCGGGAACCGGCACTATGCGGTTCCCTGTGTCTAATATTTCACACTGAGATGCTTGATAATGATCGTGCTTTGTAGTATGAACTCAGGTTTTAAAGTATGAGCTCAGTTTTTAAAGTTTGGTCTTTTTATTTTCAATACAATGGGCCATGAAAAGAGTAAAAATTTAACTTTTCTTCTTATTTATTTATCTTTATTTTATTTTTGGCTGTGGTGTGTTTTCGTTGCTTCGTGCAGGCTTTTCTCTAGTTGCAGCGAGTGGGGGCCACTCTTCATCGCGGTGCTCGGGCTTCTCATTGCAGTGGCTGCTCTTGTGTGGGACACAGGCTTCAGTAGTTACGGTCCATGGGCCTAGCTGCTCTGTGGCGTGTGGAATTTCCTGGACCAGGGATCAAACCGGTGTCCCCTGCATTGCAAGGTGGACTCTTAAGCACTAGACCCCCAGGGAAGCCCTTGGTAGGGCATTTTAGACGTTGTCAGGTTTCCTCCATCGCAGGCTTACTACAGACAGAGGAGGAACTGCTGTGTTCAGAATCGACAGCCGTTCCCCTTGCAGCACTACGTACTGGAGACGGCAGAGTGGAACCCAGGAGCAGTGTGACGAAAGGCCGAGTTGCCTGTGGGTTGGTTTCTTAGCTGAGCCACCCATGGTAGGCCTCGGGCTCTGGACACGCCCTGAAATACCCTATTTGAGATTCGAAATGCTGAGAGTAGGGAGTAGTGAGTCTGTTGCTCACTCAGTGGCTCAGAAGAGTTCAGGCTGCCCTGCCAAAAAAAGTAAAGGTGAAACCACATTTCCATGCCTTCTGCTTTCCCGCTTCCATCAGGTCAAGGAGACAGGGATGTAAGGGCAGGGAGACCATGTGCAGATGCTGTCTGTTCCTGCTTCCTTCTGCCAGCAGAGCCCTGACCGTGCTCAGGGTGACTGTGGGCCCAGCATGAGAGGGCGACTCATGACACTGAACACCAATCAGGACAGTCCCATCCTCTTGCCTTAGACTCAACTGCCCAGCCTCCCTTAGAGAGGGTGTCATTAGCACGTGTTCCATTTCTTGATGGTGAGCAGAATCAACCACCATTCTGAAGAGTTCTCTTTTTTTTTTTTTGGGCTGTGCCTTGCAACTTGTGGGATCTTAGTTCCCTAACCAGGGCTGGAACCCTTGGCAGTGAGAGCATGGAGTCCTAACCACTGGATTGCCAGGGAAGTTCCAGTTCTTGCTTTCTTCATTGGAGAAGGAAACGGCAACCCACTCCAGTGTTCTTGCCTGGAGAATCCCAGGGACGAGGTAGCCTGGTGGGCTGCCGTCTATGGGGTCGCACAGAGTCGGACACAACCAAAATGACTTAGCAGTAGCAGCAGCTTTCTTTATACATGAGAAAGTAGTGACTGACGCACCTCCCTCCCCTGTCTTTTTGCCTTGACCTTGCATGTGATAGTTGGGACTGCTGCAGCCATCTTGTAACCTTGAGGTGACATGCATGGGGATAATAGGCCAATATGCAAAATGGAAACACAGAAAGAGTCTGCGTCTCTGATGTCTGACGACATTGGCAAGCTGGCAGGCCAATCCTGATATGGACCACGTTTGAGTTTCTTGTTAAGTAAACATAAACCATGGGGATGGTCTTGATCCCTGTCTCCTGTACAGTGTCACGAACCTCATTCCATAGTTCATCAGGCACTCTATCTATCAGATCTAGACCCTTAAATCTATTTCTCACTTCCACTGTATAATCATAAGGGATTTGATTTAGGTCATACCTGAACGGTCTAGCGGTTTTCCCTACTTTCATCAATTTAAGTCTGAATTTGGCAATAAGGAGTTCATGATCTGAGCCACAGTCAGCTCCTGGTCTTGTTTTTGTTGACTGTATAGAGCTTCTCCATCTTTGGCTGCAAAGAATATAATCAATCTGATTTCGGTGTTGACCATCTGGTGACGTCCATGTGTAGAGTCTTCTCTTGTGTTGTTGGAAGAGGGTGTTTGCTAGGACCAGTGCATTTTCTTGGCAAAACTCTATTAGTCTTTGCCCTGCTTCATTCTGTATTCCAAGGCCAAATTTGCCTGTTACTCCAGGTGTTTCTTGACTTCCTACTTTAGCATTCCAGTCCCCTATAGTGAAAAGGACATCTTTTTTGGGTGTTAGTTCTAAAAGATCTTGTAGGTCTTCATAAAACCGTTCAACTTCAGTTTCTTCAGCGTTACTGGTTGGGACATAGACTTGGGTTACTGTGATATTGAATGGTTTGCCTTGGAGACAAACAGAGATCATTCTGTTGTTTTTGAGACTGCATCCAAGTACTGCATTTTGGACTCTTTTGTTGACCATGATGGCTACTCCATTTCTTCTGAGGGATTCCTGCCCGCAGTGGTAGATGTAATGGTCATCTGAGTTAAATTCACCCATTCCAGTCCATTTTAGTTCGCTGATTCCTAGAATGTCGACGTTCACCCTTGCCATCTCTTGTTTGACCAGTTCCAATTTGCCTTGATTCATGGACCTGACATTCCAGGTTCCTATGCAATATTGCTGTTTATAGCATCGGATCTTGCTTCTATCACCAGTCACATCCACAGCCGGGTATTGTTTTTGCTTTGGCTCCATCCCTTCATTCTTTCTGGAGTTATTTCTCCACTGATCTGCAGTAGCATATTGGGCACCTAATGTCCTGGGGAGTTCCTCTTTTGGTATCCTATCATTTTGCCTTTTCCTACTGTTCATGGGGTTCTCAAGGCAAGAACATTGAAGTGGCTTGCCATTCCCTTCTCCAGTGGACCACATTCTGTCAGGGCTCTCCACCATGACATTGTGCAGGAGACAGGGATCAAGACCATCCCCATGGAAAAGAAATGCAAAAAAGCAAAATGGCTGTCTGGGGAGGCCTTACAAATAGCTGTGAAAAGAAGAGAGGCAAAAAGCAAAGAAGAAAAGGAAAGATATAAGCATCTGAATGCAGAGTTCCAAAGAATAGCAAGAAGAGATAAGAAAGCCTTCTTCAGCGATCAATGCAAAGAAATAGAGGAAAACAACAGATTGGGAAAGACTAGAGATCTCTTCAAGAAAATTAGAGATACCAAGGGAACATTTCATGCAAAGATGGGCTCGATAAAGGACAGAAATGGTCTGGACCTAACAGAAGCAGAAGATATTAAGAAGAGGTGGCAAGAATACACAGAAGAACTGTACAAAAAAGATTTTCACAACCCAGATAATCATGATGATGTGATCAATAATCTAGAGCCAGACATCTTGGAATGTGAAGTCAAGTGGGCCTTAGAAAGCATCGCTACGAACAAAGCTAGTGGATGTGATGGAATTCCAGTTGAGCTGTTTCAGATCCTGAAAGATGATGCTGTGAAAGTGCTGTACTCAATATGCCAGCAAGTTTGGAAAACTCAGCAGTGGCCACAGGACTGGAAAAGGTCAGTTTTCATTCCAATTCCAAAGAAAGGCAGTGCCAAAGAATGCTCAAACTACCGCACAATTGCACTCATCTCACATGCTAGTAAAGTAATGCTCAAAATTCTCCAAGCCAGGCTTCAGCAATATGTGAACCGCGAACTCCCTGATGTTCAAGCTGGTTTTAGAAAAGGCAGAGGAACCAGAGATCAAATTGCCAACATCCGCTGGATCATGGAAAAAGCAAGAGAGTTCCAGAAAAACATCTATTTCTGCTTTATTGATTATGCCAAAGCCTTTGACTGTGTGGATCACAATAAACTGTGGGAAATTCTGAAAGAGATGGGAATACCAGACCACCTGGCCTGCCTCTTGAGAAATCTGTATGCAGGCCAGGAAGCAACAGTTAGAACTGGACATGGAACAACAGACTGGTTCCAAATAGGAAAAGGAGTACGTCAAGGCTGTCTATTGTCACCCTGCTTATTTAACTTCTATGCAGTGTACATCATGAGAAACGCTGGATTGGAAGAAACACAAGCTGGAGTCAAGATTGCTGGGAGAAATATCAATAACCTCAGATATGCAGATGACACCACCCTTATGGCAGAAAGTGAAGAGGAATTAAAAAGCCTCTTGATGAAAGTGAAAGAGGAGAGTGAAAAAGTTGGCTTAAAACTCAACATTCAGAAAATGAAGATCATGGCATTTGGTCCCATCACTTCATGGGAAATAGATGGGGAAACAGTGGAAACAGTGTCAGACTTGATTTTTTTGGGCTCCCAAATCATGGCAGATGGTAACTGCAGCCATGAAATTAAAAGACACTTACTCCTTGGAAGAAAAGTTATGAGCAACCTAGATAGTATATTCAAAAGCAGAGACATTACTTTGCCAACGAAGGTCCGTCTAGTCAAGGCTATGGTTTTTCATGTGGTCATGTATGGATGTGAGAGTTGGACTGTGAAGAAGGCTGAGCGCCGAAGAATTGATGCTTTTGAACTGTGGTCTTGGAGAAGACTCTTGAGGGTCCCTTGGACTGCAAGGAGATCCAAGCAGTCCATTCTGAAGGAGATCAACCCTTGGTGTTCTTTGGAAGGAGTGATGCTAAAGCTGAAACTCCAGTACTTTGGCCACCTCATGCGAAGAGTTGACTCATTGGAAAAGACTCTGATGCTGGGAGGGAGTGAGGGCAGGAGGAGAAGGGGACGACCCAGGATGAGATAGCTGGATGGCATCACGGACTCGATGGACATGAGTCTGAGTGAACTCCGGGAGATGGTGATGGACAGGGAGGCCTGGCGTGCTGCAATTCATGGGGTCACAAAGAGTCAGACATGACTGAGCGACTGAACTGAACTGAACTGAACTGAAACATAAACCTTCTAAGGGCTTCCCACGTAGCTCAGTCGGTAAAGCATCTGCCTGTAATGCAGGAGGCCTGGGTTCAATTCCTGGGTCTGGAAGATCCCCTGGAGAAGGGAATGGCAACCCACTTCAGTATTCTTGCCTGGAGAATCTCATGGACAGAGGAGCCTGGAAGTCTACAGTTCATGGGACTGCAAGAGTAGGACACAACTTAGCGCTATCTTTCTTTTCTTTCTAAACATGCTAATGGATTAAGCTATAGTTAGTGGAGGATTTCTGCCATCTTAGTGTATACAGTGAATAATCTTTTCAGCTTAAAATAAATTCTGTTTGTTCAAAAATATACCGCTTATAGCTAGATAATATTTTCATTGGATGACAATAACCCTATTATTATGCTAACCTAAATATGCAAGCAGGAAACATATGGAAAAATCAGGAGTGAAAAAAGAGATCCTCTGAACTTAAGCAGTAGTCTTCCTTAAATAAAGAATAGTGGGTTTTACCTTATTTTTGGTTAGTAATACCATAATCAATGAACAGAAATCATTATGTAGGCAAAGAGAGTACATTTCTGCTTCCAAAGTGGGAATTAATTTTTTTTTAATTTTCACTTCTTCATTTTTGGCCGTGCTGGGTCTCTGCTGCTGTGCGCAGTCTTTTCTCTGGCTGTGCCGACCGGCTACTCTTTATTGCGGTGCGCAGGCTTCTCATTGCGGAGCACAGGCTCTAGGTGGGCAGGCTCAGTAGCTGGGGCGCCTGGGCTCAGCTCCCCCGTGGCACGTGGGATCTTCCCCAATCAGGGATTGAACCAGTCTCCCCTGCATTGGGAGGTGGATTCTTAACGGAAGTCTCAGGAATTAATCTGAAGTATCCAGGCTTTTTTTATTCTAGACATTTCTGTATCAGTAAATATTTGTGCTATTTCATCATTTAGCTCACATACTAACATAAAAGACAAATCTACTATTAAGGTTTGCATTTTTGTTCTATTTATTTATTTTTACACTCCATTAAAGCCATTTCAACATATAGAAGTCTCTTAGGAAATTTGAGGAAGGAAAAAGCCACTGAATTTAGTTAGCACATTCTTCTCCAGGGAAGTTAGTCACATGTATGAATATTTCTATGCTGTTTATATGAACTTATATGTGACTTCATATATATCTCTCTATATACACACACACACACACATATACGTACATATACACATATATATGTGTGTTGGGGGGAATGTTTTTAAAGAGCTTTATTGGTCGTTCACCAAAGGTGGAGGCTTGGAAGTTTATCAGTTAGCTTTAGCTGTGTAACAAACCCCTCCAAGAGTCAATGGCTTAAACAGCAATGGTGTTGTCACCTAGGTGTCTGGTCAGTTGGAGTAGCCTACAGTTGACTGCGTCTTTCTTCAAGCAGAAGGTCGGAGGCAGGGCTGCTTCACATTTCTTGGACCAGCAGGCTGGCTGGGACATGTTTTTCTTGTGGTGATGAAAAAAGCGTGAGAAGCAAGAGGACCAGCCCAGATGTGTATCTCAAGTCTTTGCTTGTATCACATCCATTAACATGCCATTACGGCTTCCCTGGAGGCTCAGAGGGTAAAGTGTCCGCCTCCAATGCGGGGGACCCGGGTTCGATCCCTGGGTCAGGAAGATCCCCTCGAGAAGGAAATGGCAACCCACTCCAGTATTCTTGCCTGGAGAATCCCATGGACTGAGGAGCCTGGTGGGCTGCAGTCCACGGGGTCACAAAGAGTCAGACACGACTGAGTGACTTTACTTACTTACTTACTTAACATGCCATTGGCCAGAGTGAGTCAGAAGGCCAAGCCCAGTATCCATGGGGTGGGAGATGGGCGTCACTACCAGCTGGGAGGGGACACTGCAAAGTCACATCTGAGGACGCAGGAAGGGGGTGGGGAAGAATCGAAAACAATGACGGGAAGAGAGTCGGTAATAAAGGACCCGCTTCTGACACTGTCCTGACAGTTCCGGGAACCCCACAGAGCTAAGAATTAAAGGAAGACTCTTAGGAAACAGAGATGCATGGTAGTCCTACAGTGAAATTCCTCACACTGAGCATGTTTACATTATTCTTAGAAATATGACCTCACAATGCTTTTTAAAAGATCATCATCCCTTTCTACTCTTATCTATGTGAGGTGGATGCTGACTGAATTTATTGTGGTAAACATTTCCTGGTACATGTAAATTAAACCATCATGCAGTATGCTACTGAGCTAAGTCGCTTCAGTCGTGTCCGACTCTGTGCAGCCCCATAGATGGCAGCCCACCAGACTCCCCCATCCCTGGGATTCTCCAGGCAAGAATACTGGAGTGGGTTGCCATTTCCTTCTCCAGTGCATGAAAGTGAAAAGCGAAAGTGAAGTCGCTCAGTCATGCCCAACTCCTAGCGACACCGCGGACTGCAGCCCACCAGGCTCCTCCGTCCATGGGACTCTCCAGGCAAGAGCACTGGAGTGGGGTGCCATCGCCTTCTCCATCATGCAGTCTACCTTAAACCCAATAAAGTAACGTGGGCTTCCCTGTGGTGCTAGTGGTAAAGAACCCACCAGCCAATGCAGGAGACGTAAGAGACGTGGGTTAGATCCCTGGATCGGGAAGATCCCCTGGAGGAGGGCATGGCAACCCACTCCTGTTCTTGCCTGGAGAATCTCATGGACAGAGGAGCCTGGTGGACTACAGTCCATGGGGTCATAAAAGTCAGATGTGACAAGTGACTTAGCAGGTGCCCATATAGTGAAGTGAAGTGAAGTGAAGTGAAGTGAAAGTCACTCAGTCATGTCCAACTCTTTGGGACCCCATGGACTATGCAATACATGGAATTCTCCAGGTCAGAATACTGGAGTGGGTAGCCTTTCCCTTCTCCAGGGGATCTTCCCAACCCAGGGCTCGAACCCAGGTCTCCCACATTACGGGCAGATTCTTTACTAGCTGAGCCATAGGGGAAGCCCACGCCATATAGTCTCTGCAGAAAAGATGGAGAAGCTCTATACAGCCAACAAAAACAAGACCAGGAGCTGACTGTGGCTCAGATCATGAACTCCTTATTACCAAATTCAGACTTAAATTGAAGAAAGTAGGGAAAACCGCTAGACCATTCAGGTATGACCTAAATCAAATCCCTTATGATTATACAGTGGAAGTGAGAAATAGACTTAAGGGACTACATCTGATAGATAGAGTGCCTGATGAACTATGGAATGAGCTATGTGACATTGTACAGGAGACAGGGATCAAGACCATCCCCATGGAAAAGAAATGCAAAAAAGCAAAATGGCTGTCTGGGGAGGCCTTACAAATAGCTGTGAAAAGAAGAGAGGCAAAAAGCAAAGGAGAAAAGGAAAGATATAAGCATCTGAATACAGAGTTCCAGAGAATATCAAGAAGAGATAAGAAAGCCTTCTTCAGCGATCAATGCAAAGAAATAGAGGAAAACAACAGAATGGGAAAGACTAGAGATCTATTCAAGAAAATTAGAGATACCAAGGGAACATTTCATGCAAAGATGGGCTCAATAAAGGACAGAAATGGTATGGACCTAACAGAAGCAGAAGATATTAAGAAGAGATGGCAAGAATACACAGGAGAACTGTACAAAAAGGATCTTCACGACCCAGATAATCATGATGGTGTGATCACTAATCTAGAGCCAGACATCTTGGAATGTGAAGTCAAGTGGGCCTTAGAAAGCATCACTACGAACAAAGCTAGTGGAGGTGATGGAATTCCAGTTGAGCTGTTTCAAATCCTGAAAGATGATGCTGTGAAAGTGTTGCACTCAATATGCCAGCAAATGTGGAAAACTCAGCAGTGGCCACAGGACTGGAAAAGGTCAGTTTTCATTCCAATTCCAAAGAAAGGCAGTGCCAAAGAATGCTCAAACTACTGCACAATTGCACTCATCTCACATGCTAGTAAAGTAATGCTCAAAATTCTCCAAGCCAGGCTTCAGCAATATGTGAACCGTGAACTCCCTGATGTTCAAGCTGGTTTTAGAAAAGGCAGAGGAACCAGAGATCAAATTGCCAACATCCGCTGGATCATGGAAAAAGCAAGAGTGTTCCAGAAAAACATCTATTTTTGCTTTCCTGACTATGCCAAAGCCTTTGACTGTGTGGATCACAAGAAACTGTGGAAAATTCTGAAAGAGATGGGAATACCAGACCACCTAACCTGCCTCTTGAGAAATCTGTATGCAGGCCAGGAAGCAACAGTTAGAGCTGGACATGGAACAACAGACTGGTTCCAAATAGGAAAAGGAGTATGTCAAGGCTGTCTATTGTCACCCTGCTTATTTAACTTATATGCAGAGTACATCATGAGAAACGCTGGGCTAGAAGAAACACAAGCTGGAATCAAGATTGCTGGGAGAAATATCAATAACCTCAGATATGCAGATGACACCACCCTTATGGCAGAAAGTGAAGAGGAATTAAAAAGCCTCTTGATGAAAGTGAAAGAGGAGAGTGAAAAAGTTGGCTTGACGCTTACTCCTTGTAAGGAAAGTTATGACCAACCTAGATAGTATATTCAAAAGCAGAGACATTACTTTGCCGACTAAGGTCCGTCTAGTCAAGGCTATGTTTTTCCAGTAGTCATGTATGAATGTGAGAGTTGGACTGTGAAGAAGGCTGAGCAACAAAGAAATGATGCTTTGGAACTGTGGTGTTGGAGAAGACTCTTGAGAGTCCCTGGGACTGCAAGGAGATCCAACCAGTCCATTCTGAAGGAAAACAGTCCTGGGTGTTCTTTGGAAGGAATGATGCTAAAGCTGAAACTCCAGTACTTTGGCCACCTCATGCAAAGAGTTGACTCATTGGAAAAGACTCTGATGCTTGGAGGGATTGGGGGCAGGAGAAGGGGACGACAGAGGATGAGATGGCTGGATGGCATCACGGACTTGATGGACGTGAGTCTGAATGAACTCTAGGAGATGGTGATGGACAGGGAGGCCTGGCATGCTGCGATTCATGGGGTTGCAAAGAGTCGGACACAACTGAGCGACTGAACTGAACTGAACTGAAAAATAAGAAAAAAAAAATCACCATCCATCATTATCATATTCATTCACCTTTGTAGAGCTAACCCAGTATTTCTGTGGAATATAGATAAGTTATTTATCTGTCTTTTAAAATAGTTATTTATTTATTAGACTGCCCTGGGTCTTAGATGCGGCATGTAGGAGCTAGTTCCCTGACTAGGGATTGAACCCCGGCCCCTGCATTGTGAACACAGTGTCTTAGCCTCTGTACCCTCAGGGAAGTCTCTTCTTTCTTCTTTTAAACTGAAGAATAATTGATTCACAAAGTTGTGTTAATTTCTGCTATAGTGATTGTTATACACATATACATTGTTTGTTATCCTCTTTTTCATTGTGGTTTGCCACAGGATATTGAGGATAGTCCCCTTCCCTGTGCCGTACAGGACCTTCTTGTTTGTCTCTCTTTTGTATAATAGTTTGCTTCCGCTAATCCCAGACCCCCCATCCCTCCCTCCTCAAACCCTCCTCCTCTTCGGCAGCCAGTCTGTTCTCCGTGTGTCTGAGTCTGTTTGTTTAGTAGGTAAGCTCATTTGTGCCATGGTTTAGATCCTACATATAACTGATATCACATGGTATTAATCTTCCTCTTTCTGATGGACTTCACTTTGTATAATCTCTAGGTCCATCCCTGTGGCTGCGAATGGCTTTATTTCATTCTTTTTAGAGTTGAGTTTTATTCCATTGTATGTATGGGCCACATCTTTATCCATTCATCTGTGATAGACATTTAGATAGTTTCCAGGTCTTGCCTACTGTGAACAGTGCTGCTATGAACACAGGGTGCATGTATCTTTTTTTTAATCTTAGTTTTGTCTGGATGCATGCCCAGGAGTGGGATTGCTAGATTATTTGATGACTCTGGTTATTTGAGGACCCTCCATACCCTTTTCCATAGTGGCTGCACCAACTTGCATTCCCACCAACAGTGCAAGAGTGCTCCCTTTTCTCCATACCCTCTCCTGTATTTGTTATTTGTGGCCATTTTTTTTCGGCCATGCCACAAGGCCTGTGGGATCTTAGTTCCCTGACCAGGGATTGAACCCTGGGCCTTGGTAGTGAAAGCACTGTATCCTAACTACTTGACCCAGAGAGAATTCCCCGTTTGTGGATTTTTTTAATGATGGCTTTTCTGACCAGTGTGAGGTGGTACCTCATTTTAGTTTTGATTTGCCTTTCTCTAATATTAGTGACATTGAGCATCTTTTCATGTGCCTGTTGGCCATCTGTATGTCTTCTTTGGAGAAATGTCTATTTAGGTCTTGTGCCCATTTTTTGATTGGGTTGTTTGTTTTTTGGTTGTTGAGTTGTAGGAACTGTTTGTATATTTTGCAGATTAAGTCCTTCTAGGTCACATCAACTGCAAATACTTTCTCCCAGTCCATAGGCTTTCTTTTCATTTTGTTTATATTTTCCTTTGCTGTACAAAAGCTTGTAAGTTTGATTAGGTCCCATTTGTTTATTTTTGGTTTCATTTCTATTGTCTTGGGAGACTGACCTAAGAAAACATTGGTTCAGTTTATGTCAGAGAATGTTTTGCCTATGATCATTTCTAGGAGTTCTATGGTTTCATGATGTATAGTTTTAAGTCTTTAAGACACTTGAGTTTATTTTTGTGTATCGTGTGAAGATGTGTTCTAACTTCATTAATTTGTATGCAGCTGTCTAGCTTTCCCAATACCACTTGCTGAAGAGACTTTTTCTATTGTGTATTTTTGTCTCCTTTGTCAAAGATAAATTGACCCAGGTTTATTCCTGGGCTCTCTATTCTCTTCCATTGACCCATGTGTCTGGTTTTGGGCCAATATCACACTGTTTTGATTACTGTAGCTTTGTAGTGTTGTCTGAAGTCTGGGAGGGTTATGCCTCCTGCTTTGTTCTTTTTCCTCAGGATCGCTTTGGCAATTCTGGGTCCAATTTTAGGATAATTTTATCTAGTTTTATGAAAAATGTCATGGATAATTTGATACAAATTGAGTTAAATCTACAGACTGTTTTGGATAGTATGGCCATTCTAATAATACTTCTTCCAATCAAAGATCATGGGTTACCTTTCCATTTCTTTCAGTCATTACAGGTAATTTATTTCATCATTGTTGCTTACTGTCTCCACATGCTGGAATTGTACAGAGATTTTATAAGATCCATGATGTGTAGTGGCCAGTGTTTATAACAATAACTTAAATAGTAGCCATGTTCCTCACATGCATTCTTTCATGTGTATCTTCACTGTAAACCTGTGAAGTAGGAACTGTTCATCATGCCTGTCTCACAGATGAGGAAGCTGAGTCCTGGGTTAAGCAACCTACTGAAAAAAAAATGAAAGTGTTAGTCCTTCGGTCATGTCTGACTCTTTGCAACCCCATGGACTGTAGCCCACTAGGCTCCTCTGTTCATGGAGTTCTTCAGGCAAGAATACTGGAGTGAGTAGCCATTCTCTGCTCCAGGGGATCTTCCCAACCCAGGGATCAAACCCAGGTCTCCTGAATTGTAGGCAGATTCTTTACTGTCTGAGCCATCAGGGAAGCCCCCGCGGAAGGTCACTACTAACACAGCCAGAAATCAAACCTAGTTAGTCTCACTGAAAACTTACCTGCTTAACAGGACACAGGCTGCTCCTTGTCCCCATCAGGGAAGACACTGCTGAGCTGGTGCTGTCAGAGTCCAGTTCAGCACGCGAAACCACAGCACCCAAACCACCACCATGAAATATACATGCTGTAGAATAAAACAAATTAGGTGTCTCTACTATGTTTTTGTGTGTCGTAATTCAGAAAATATCTTACCTAGATTGCTTTTGAGTGCAGCGTCCTGACAATTTGGGTTGACTGTTAGCAGAAAAATGTGTATTACAGAACAGAAGTGAATTTCTGATCACTCTTAGGTCCGTCATTGACCAGAGCACCGACTTGTCTGGCATCATTGGCTTCTCACACCAGTGTGGTCTGGGCCAGCAATGCCACCAGTGGACTAGCCGCCCAAAGCCTTGCTCCCTGTGACCTGCTGCCCCTGCCCGGCAGGTGCCAGACTATGCCCCTCACTTACCTGTGGACAGCTGCCTGTAGGTGGGTCTTTGTGTTCCCAATGTCACCTGTAGTCTTTCTTTTCCTTTCCTTGATTCTTGGCGTTCTGCCTTCTTTTCGGAAATCTGGTGTTAATTCAGCACATGGAACAACAGTGGAGGACCCTCCCCAGAATTCAGGTCCATGGGGAGCTTCTTTCTGTGTCTGAATTTAACTCTGCTGCATTCAATCTCATTCTTTGCTCATCTATCTGAACAAAATGAATCTGAGCTTTTAAGTGCTTTCAGCACTCATTTGTGTGTCATTTTAAGTTCTACAGATTAATTCCTTTTAAAAGGGTATTCTTAAGAAAAATACTTTGGTATGAGCAGGAGAAAATAAAGCACACTCCTTCAGCCCAGGAGTGTTTTCATGTGACTCACAAGCCAACGGTCACTCCTTTAACCAGCATTTATTTTTGCTTCTTTAATAAGAGTGGCATAATCTTGGGGATGCTTTGGAGATGGGGAATCGAAAGGAGAGGGTGAGGTTAGCAGGGTGAGGGTCAAATGATTTTATAACCAAGATGGCACGAGTCCTGCCCATTCAGCCTGGACCCTTGACCAACAGCCTGTGTGGCCATTGTGGTGTCTCCTTGAGACCAGGTGTGCGCCACGCCAGTTCACAACAGCAGAGGCACTCAGTCCCATCACCCCAGCTCTGGACCCAAACTTCTGGGAGGCGCTTTTGTAAACAGAATCTGCCGTCCAAGGAAAAGATCTGTCACCATTTAGGAAATTCCGTTTCTGAAGGCAGTTTCCAAAGAAAGTTTCCAAAGAGATTTTGAGCAGTGACTGGGTTAAGTTATTCCTTCTTCAAGGGTACTGCTGGTTGAGAACACAGAAATTCTGGCATGTTTATTCAAAGACAAGTATTGTTATTTTGTCATACTTCCTGGTGACTGATATACTTAATGGTGGCTTCCAAGAAGTGACTGTCATGTTGATGAAATATCAAGTCAGATGACAGATGCCTGGCTTATTTGGAGAACCTTAGTCTGGAGAGAAGGGGAGGGTATTGTTAGATTAGGAAAGGAGGTGTACCACAATCACATTATAAAGGAGAAAGAGTTGAATTTGGACAGAGAAGCCGACCAGCTCTGTGACACTAAGGGCACAGCCCATGCTGCTGGCTTTCCGTGTGTCAGCTGCAAGCTGACGGAGTCTGGAGGAAGAGAGACACAAACCCAGAGCAGAAGTGGGAAGAGCTCCGCTGTAACTCACTGCTTCTCTGACTCTCCCTGCCTGCAATGTTCCTGTCATTGTGGATTTGCAAACTAGGCTCTGAAAACAGAGCCTAGTAAAGAAGACACTGGAAACCTGGGGTTGGCTCCAGAGTTTGTGAACATAATACAGATTTTCCCCAAGGAGACTGTACCTTTTTGTAGAAATTTATTTCAATTTTAACATAAAACAGAAATGTAAAACTGCTCTTTGTTCTAAAATGCTCACTACTAAGGGACACATTAAATAATTATAGCATCTCTATAACACAGAACATGAAGCAGGCATTAAAAACCTGCTTTTCAGCAAAGCAATACTGTAAGATTGTTCCATACAAACATACACGGAAATGTCCCAAACCAACGTGGAAATGACAAAGGCCAAATTGAAATTGAGGTGTTACTTCTGGAGAGAGAATAGGGAAAATGGGGTTCAGGACCTGCAGATGGAGTTTGTTTATTTTTAGAAAACATTTTTATTTTTTTTGGCCAGGCTGTGGGCAGCATGTGGGATCTTAGTTCCTGGACCAGGGGTCAAACCCATGTCCCCTGCCCTGGAAGTGCAGAGTCTTAACCACTGGACTGCCAGGGGAGTCCCTGAATGGACTTAATAATCTGTAGCCAGACATCCTGGAATGTGAAGTCAAATGGGCCTTAGAAAGCATCACTACAAACAAAGCTAGTGGAGGTAATGGAATTCCAGTTGAGCTGTTTCAAATCCTGAAAGATGATGCTGTGAAAGTGCTGCACTCAACATGCCAGCCAATTTGGAAAACTCAGCAGTGCCCACAGGACTGGAAAAGGTCAGTTTTCATTCCAATTCCAAAGAAAGGCAATGCCAAAGAATGCTCAGACTACCGCACAATTGCGTGCATTTCACACGCTAGTAAAGTAATGCTCAAAATTCTCCAAGCCAGGCTTCAGCAATACATGAACCATGAACTTCCTGATGTTCAAGCTGGTTTTAGAAAAGGCAGTGGAACCAGAGATCAAATTGCCAACATCCGCTGGATCATGGAAAAAGCAAGAGTGTTCCAGAAAAACATCTATTTCTGCTTTCTTGACTATGCCAAAGCCTTTGACTGTGTGGATCACAAGAAACTGTGGAAAATTCTGAAAGAGATGGGAATACCAGACCACCTAACCTGCCTCTTGAGAAACCTATGTGCAGGTCAGGAAGCAACAGTTAGAGCTGGACATGGAACAACAGACTGGTTCCAAATAGGAAAAGGAGTACGTCAAGGCTGTCTATTGTCACCCTGCTTATTTAACTTATATGCAGAGTACATCATGAGAAACGCTGGGCTGGAAGAAACATAAGCTGGAGTCAAGATTGCCGGGAGAAATATCTATAACCTCAGATATGCAGATGACACCACCCTTATGGCAGAAAGTGAAGAGGAATTAAAAAGCCTCTTGATGAAAGTGAAAGAGGAGAGTGAAAAAGTTGGCTTAAAGCTCAACATTCAGAAAACGAAGATCATGGCATTTGGTCCCATCACTTCATGGGAAATAGATGGGGAAACAGTAGAAGCAGTGTCAGACTTTATTTTTTTGGGCTCCCAAATCACTGAAGATGGTGACTGCAGCCATGAAATTAAAAGATGGTTACTCCTTGGAAGAAAAGTTATGAGCAACCTAGATAGCATATTGAAAAGCAGAGACATTACTTTGCCGACTAAGGTCCGTCTAGTCAAGGCTATGGTTTTTCCTGTGGTCATGTATGGATGTGAGAGTTGGACTGTGAAGAAGGCTGAGCGCCGAAGAATTGATGGTTTTGAACTGTGGTGTTGGAGAAGACTCTTGAGGGTCCTTGGACTGCAAGGAGATCCAACCAGTCCATTCTGAAGGAGATCAACCCTGGGATTTCTTTGGAAGGACTGATGCTAAAGCTGAAGCTCCAATACTTTGGCCACCTCATGCAAAGAGTTGACTCACTGGAAAAGACTCTGATGCTGGGAGGGATTGGGGGCAGGAGAAGGGGATGACAGAGGATGAGATGGCTGGATGGCATCACGGACTCGATGGGCGTGAGTCTGAGTGAACTCCGGGAGATGGTGATGGACAGGGAGGCCTGGTGTGCTGTGATTCATGGGGTCGCAAAGAGTCGGACACGACTGAGTGACTGAACTGAACTGAATATTTATTTCTGAAGCTGGTGGGTGGATGGGTCCATGGAGTTTCACTGTGTGAGTTTGCATGCTTTTTGTATGCTTAATTATTTCATAATTAAAAATACTGTTTTAGATTCTAATCATATGACGTGGTCATGATAAAACATTAAATGAAGAAATGAGAAAATGGAAATCAATAGGATATAAAATATATACACAGTATGATCTCAATTTTGTTTTAAAGTAATAACTATATAGATATAGATACATATATATGTGTATCTGTATATACATATGCACATGTATATGAATAAAGAGACTATCTCTGGTGATACCTCTCTTCTTGAGTATATATTTTTTATATCTGAACATTTATAATATCTTTTATAATCTCAGAAGAGCTATTTTTAAATATTATGGTCTCTAATCAAGAAGTGCATTGTACAGTTTTGCTTTGTAAAATTACGGAATAGGGGCTTCCCTGGTGGTCCAGTGGCTAAGACTCCACACTCCCAATGCAGGGGGCCCAGGTTTGATCCCTAGTTTGGGAACTAGATCCCACATGCTGCAACTGAAGATCCTGCATGCTGCAACTAAGACCTAGTGCAGCCAAAAAAAAACCCCAAAGTTACAGAATACACGAATGCAGCCTTATTGTAAAGAGTCAGCTGAGGGTGATGCGCCCTCCCCAGCAGTGACCGTTCTGTGTGCACCCTTCGTTGTATATATGCACACGTGTGCATCTCATATTTTCATAAGTGTGATCATACTATACCTACTGTTTTATGATTAACCTTTTTCATTTCGTACTGCATCTTGGGAGACTTTTTTTGGATCTTTATAGGATTCATTTAGGCAAGTCACTAAACACAAACATTAAGAACAACAGACAGCAGGGCTGTCAATGTGTATGATCCTATGACCATTTTCTTAATTGTTCTGGGTTTATTTTTTGTAGGCATTTTCCTTGTTTTCTGCCTAGAGGAGTTCCTTTAGCATTTGTTGTAAAGCTGGTTTGGTGGTGCTGAATTCTTTTAACTTTCGCTTGTCTGTGAAGCTTTTGATTTCTCCATCAAATTTGAAGGAGACTCTTGCTGGGTGGAGTATTCTTAGTTGTAGGTTCTTCCCTTTCGTCACTTTAAATATACTGTGCCATTCCCTTCTGGCTTGTAGAGTTTCTGTTGAGGAATCAGCTGATAGCCTTATGGGGGTTCTCTTGTATGTTTTTTGTTGTTTTTCCCTTGTTGCTTTTAATATTTTGTCTTTCTCTTTCATTTTTGTCAGTTGGATTACTCTGTATCCCAGGGTATTCTTCTTGGGTTTATCCTGCTTAGGACTCTCTGTGCTTCTTGGACTTGGTTGACTATTCCCTTTCTCGTGTTAGGGAAGTTTTCAGTTATTATCTCTTTAAATATTTTCTTGGGCTTTCTCTTTCTCGTCTCTTTCTGGGACCCCTATAATGAGAATGTTGGTGTGTTTAATGTTGTCCCAGAGGTCTCTTAGGCTGTCTTCACTTTTTTCATTCTTTGATGGTGGTGAAGAATCCACCATGTAATGCAAGGGACACAGATTTGATCCCTGGTCCAGAAAGATCCCACTTGCTGGGGAGCAACTAAGTCCATGTGCCACAACTAGTGAGTCCTTGCTGTAGAGCCCACAAGGCACAACTCTGCTGGAGCCTGTGCGCCTAGAGACTGCTGCACAGGAAGAGAGGCCACTGCAGTGAGAGGGCCACACTCCATGATGAGGAGTAGCCACTGCTCTCCATTAGAGAAAGCCCACGTGCAGCAACAGACCCACCTCAGCCAAAAAATAAATAAGCAGATCTTTAAAAAAGCCCCAGACAACAGCAATAACAAATGCTGGAGAGAAGGATAATCTGATTTCCAGGGTTGCCTCTTTTTTTATTGTTTTTTATTTTTATCTTCATAGGATCTGGGAGACTTTTAAATATCAGGATATGGGTTTTACTCATATTTCTACTTCAAAAAACTTAAAAATAAATTTAATTTTATTCATTTAATGTTATTCATCTTAGTAGCTACATATTATTTATAGTATATGAAAATAAATACATATTTATAGTATACTTCTATCATAATTCATTTAACTAAATCACTTACGATGGATATTAAGCCATCCCCTAAATTTTTCTATTATAAACAATGTTTCAGTGATGATCCTTATCTTTAGGTGTGCAAACATGAATTTTTGTAAGAAAGATCCCTAGAAACAGGTCTCTAGATCAGAGAGTACACATGTATTTAATGACAAATACTACAACACTGCCTTACTGAAAGATTTTGTCACTTAGTACTCCCGACACATATGAGTCCTGTTTCCTCAGATCTTTGTATTTCACTAACATCATGTCTTAAAAACACAAGTTTATCAAGAACGTTTCACAGATTTCTTGAATGAGCATGTATACCTTTTAAGAGAAAAAATGTTTTTAAATTAAATAGAAATGTTGCTTTTCAAGACTGAGAGCAAATGCAGCAGAATGGTAAAAGTGGTTCTTTTTGGAAGACAGGCTGTGGGCAATTTTCATTTCTTTTGGATCTGCAAAAAAGGCAGTCATTTAAAAACAACGATGCTAACATTCAAACAGAAATGTTATAGAAAATAATAGTGAGCAAGAGAGAGGTAGATGTCATTAAGTCCCTGTCCACTTGGCCATTGGATAGAATAGAATTGGTTTGTTTATACTAACAAATGATGCTAGTTTTGGTATTCAGTATACAAAAACAGTTATCTGGAACAGACATTAGAGTGGATTCTTGAAAATGCTATTAAAGACACATGTAATCATTATGCTCTGAGAGTAGAAATGACAATACCTTAGAAAAAACTCACCATTTTCTGCTAGTTGCTGTTGTTCAGTCGCTAAGTCATGTCCGACTCTTTGTGACCCCATGAACGGCAGCACACCAGGCTTCCCTGTCCTTTTGCTATCTCCCAGAATTTGCTTGAACTCATGTCCATTAAGTTGATGACATCATCCAACCATCTCATCCTCTGTTGCTGCCTTCTCCTCCTGCCCTCAGTCATTCCCAGCATCAGGGTCTTTTCATCAGCTCTTCTCATCAACCAGCTCTTTGCATCAGGTGCCAAAGTATTTTCTGCTAGAATCCAGCCTAATTTAAAAGGACATTGGCTTGTAAAACAATATGATACGAAAAACGATAAAATTATGGGTATAATGAATGTCTTTACTGAGAAGTTTCTGCCAGTGTACACTGACTGTTACACATTATTTTCTTTTATAAGATAAAAAACTATTAAGCAATTGGTCATTCTCTTAAGGTTATCCTAGAATAGTATTGGTATGAAAGTGTTCAAAAAGTAAATTATGAGGTCAATTTTTAGTACAGTATTCCAAGTTCAGTGAAACTTTTTGCAAAAACTTCACAGGTTGTGTGAGTGTGACAACACTGCAGAATGAACCCACTCTGTCAGGATTTATTGCCCTTAGTTTAAAATGGTTGAGTTTTGAAACATATGGTTCCCAGCTGAAGCTTTATCTCTGCTACTCTTTTTCTTCCCAGAAGATTATACACCAGTTTGATAAATTTCATCAGTGGGAAAATATTTTCTCCTCAAGTTAGGGATGAATTTCTGCAGTTGGAAACATTTCTTATATTAAAGATACTGATTTGGAACATAATCTTCTTTGAATGGTAGGAGTAAGTCTTCAGTCAAAAGCCATTAGAACACGGAGAATTGCAAAGCAACATGTCAGAAGGTTGCCATAATCTTGTAGAAAACCAGAACTTCAAAACAATAGAGGCATTGCCTTCCCTGGGATGTATGTTAGCACATAAGTTTAAGACAGCACTGCCCAGCTGTCTGCAGGGGCTGGAGGGGACAAGGGGTGTGGGGGACCTTACAGCCCAAACCTACTAAGAAGGTACAAGAGGTTGAGGAGGGCACCACCGTGGACTTGGGACAGTGGAAGAAATCAGGTGTAGGATCTTGTTATTGGGAAGACTGACTAGCCAAAGGTTTGGCGCTCATCCACCCACGACTCAGGTAATCACCAAGCCTGGTCCTGACAGCAGGGTCCTGGTCACACACAGTGCCTCTGAGATCCTAGATAATGATGCATTTAGAGGCTGCTGAAAGGACCCAGGTCACTATGCTCTTGGGAGCAGGAGGTCTGGGTTGCCTCATTGCCAACCTGATCTTCTCTTGGCATTGTTGACTCTGCTCCTCATCCCTTTATACTTTTATCCTTCCTTCTGTCTGTCCCTTGCTTTCCTCTTGTTTGCTTGCTTCTTCGTTTGTTTTTTTAATGATCATTTTGCTTTCTTGAGGAATCTTGTGTATCCCTCCCCTCCCTCCACTGGCTATATTCCTGCAGGGCGTGGACGAAAGCAAACATTAAGTAAATGTATTTTGAATGAATAAATAAATGGTCATGTGTGACTCAGACTTTTAAACATTTATGCAAACATTTTAAACTCTTCTATGTTTGTCTAATTATGCTGTATTTTTACATAATGAGTTCTTTAGCTTGTTACTTACCAAATGAAGTCATTCTTAATTGTTTTCATTATATGTTATAGAGAATGCAGGGAGTACTTTTTAATTGAAACATCTTGGGATTCAGTGAAAAAACCTGGATTCACTCTATCTAGATTGTATACGTTTTCAGAGAATCTGAACACTTGATTCACTTCTCAATGTTTGAGCTTTTAGCCTAAACTGTTCTGATGCTGTCTTTAAATTTTTTTTATTATGTATTTATTTGACTGCCCTGAGTCTTAGTTGTAGCATGTGGGATCTGACCAGGAATTGAACCTGGTTCCTTGCATTGGGAGTGCAGAGTCTTTGCCCCTGGACATCCAGAGAGGTCTCTGATCCTGTCCTTTATTCAGCAGAACTTCTTTTCCCTTTCCAACCCCCATCTCCCTCTCAATCCTTTTAGGTACAGTGATTGAAAATGCTTCTAGTATTTTCTTTTGTGGAACCTCAAAAGTATTTAAGTCTGATGTAATGTTTTACTGCCTTTCAGGACTTAAAGCCCTTATTTTCAAGCAACTGATTCCTTGGGAGAACTTTCCACAAGTCTTTGACCAGTGGCTCAGAGGTCTTCTTTATTAATGCATAGAGGATTTATTTTATCCCTAAATAAGTCATCTGGAACTTTCCACCTGAGCAAATATCCTTTTTCTAGAAGTAGAATCTGTTGGTGGGAGGGGTGCCTAAGCAAGTTCTCCTGAGTAATCACCACTTCCTTCTTTAAAATAAAAAAAAAGCAAACTTTGAGAAGTGATTTACATACTATAAAGCTTACCCTTTGAAACCGTACCATTCAGTGGTTTTTAGTATATTTACAGTATTCTGTTTATACCACCACCGTAATCTGATTTTAGGACATTTCCATTGTCCCTCAGAAAACCTTGTGTAATTTAGCAGTCACTCCTCCTTCCCCCCATCCTCTCCTCCCCCTCCAGTCCCAGGCAATAACTACTCTACCTTCTGTGGCTATATTTGCACATTCTAGACATTTTATATAAATGGTCCCATACAATCGTGGCCTTTTGTGTCTAGTTCCTTCCCCTTACCATAATGCTTTTGAGGTTCACCCATGTTGTAGCATGTATTAGTATTTCATTCCCTGTTACTGCTGAATAATATTCCACTATATGGGTATACCATGTTTGCTTTATCCTTTCAACAGTTGATGGACATTTGGGTTGTTTCTACTTTGGGGCTATTATGAACAATGTTGCTATCAATGTTCATATACAAGGTTTTGTGTGGCTATATGTTTTCATTCCTCTTGGCGGAAATGAAAATTAGGCTTCTAGGACTGTAATTGCTGGCTCATGGGGTAACACTTCCTGATTTACATTTTGCAGAGCTGACAGACTCTTTTCCAAATGGCTGCACCATTTTACACTGCACCAGCAACGTCTGAGGGTTCCGATTTCTCGACCTCCTTGCTAACACTTGTTATTGTCTTCTTTTTTTTATCGTTGTCATACTAGTGGGTGAGAAGTGGTGTCTCATTGTGGTTTTGATTTGCATTTCCTTAATGATTGATGATATTAACCATCTTTTCATGTGCTTGTTAGCCACTCACATGTCTTCTTTGGAGAAATGGCTATTCAAATCCTCTATTTGTCGGACTTCCCTTGTAGCTCAGTCGGTAAAGAATCTGCCTGCAGTGCAAGAGACCTGGGTTCGATCCCTGGGTCAGGAAGAGCCCCTGGAGAAGGAAATGGCAACCTACTCCAGTATCCTTGCCTGGAAAATCCCATAGGAGGAGAAAATCCCATAGACAGAGGAGCCTGGTGGGCTGACGTCCACGGGGTCCCCAGGATTTGGGCATGCCTGAGCGACTAACACTTCATTTGTCTTTCTGTTGTTTATACCATTTGGGATTTTGTTGTCATTGTTGAGTTGTTGCAGTTCTTCATATATTATGGGTATGCCTCTTCCTTCTCCATCAGCTGTTTTCACCTGGCTTTTGGGACATGACACTCTGATTTGCCTCCATTGTTGCTGACGCTCTTCAGTCTTCCTTGCTGGCTCTTTCTCTTCTCCTTGACCTTAAGGCAAACTTATTATTGAAAGATAACATATAAATAGAAATGGCTTAAATAATTTTCACCAAGGGAATGCACTTGTTTACCCAGTACCCAAATCCAGGAGGAGAACATCCTGAGCACCTAGAAATGACCCTCCCATTCTCCCCAGTCACTAGCTCACCAGGGATGACCAGCTGTCCCGACTTCTAACATCATGGGTAAGTTTTACTCATTAAGGAATTTCAAATGAACAAAATCATATGGTACAAATTCTTTTTTAATGGCTTATTCACTTGCATGTAGTTGGAGATTGTTTGTTTGCATTGTTGTAGGGTAGTCCATTCTGTAAACTGACCACAATTTATTCATTCCACTGTTCATGGACATTTAGATGTTTCCGATTTGTGCCTATTAGTCATGGCACTTTTTTTAACATTCGTTTTTATATAATTTTATTTACGGATTTATTTTTGGCTGTGCTCACTCCTCATTGCTGCGTGCAGGCTTCCTCTAGTTGCGGCAAGTGGGGCCACTCTCTGATTACGACGTGCAGACTTCTGCTTGTGGTGGCCTCTCTTGCTGAGGAGCATGGCTCTAGGGTGCTCGGGCTTCAGTAGTCCTGGCCTGTGGGCTCAGTAATCACGGCTCCCCGGCTCTAGAGCACAGGCTCAATAGTTGTGGCACACAGGCTTAGTTGTTCTGCAGCATGTGGGATCTTCCCGGATCAGGGTTGAACCCGTGTCTCCTACAAGGGCAGGCGGATTCTTTACCACTGAGCCACCAGGGAAGCCCTTGAATACTCTTGTGCACGTGTTTTGGTAAATATACATACACACGTACATAGCTGCTAAATGTAGACCTTGGAGTAGAATGCTATTTATTAAGTATTCAAGGTTTGTTCAAACTTTGCAGCTGCTAACCCCTAGTTTTCCAAAGTGGTTGTACCAGTGTATAGTCCTACAGTCCTGATTCAGTGTATAAGGATTTTGGCGGTTTCACATCCTTGCTAACACGTGGTATCTTCTGTATTTCTTTTTGTTTGAGCTATTCTGGTATGTCTGTAGTGGTATTAGGTTATAGTTTTATTTGCATTTCTCTGGTAAGTAGTGAAATTGAGTACATTTTTATACTTATTAGACATTTGTACATTTGTTCTTTCAGAGTGCCAGTGTAAGGTGGGTTGTATTTGATCACGTTCTAATATTTTGCCTTCTTTTTCAAATTATCTTGTAGGAGTTCTTTATATAATCTATTGACAAGGCTTTCGTCAGAGACGAGTGTACTGGATCTATTATTTGCCCTGCCTTTTGAATATCTTAATGTTGTCTTTTGAAGAACAGAAGTTCTTAATTATAATATAGTTAACTTTATCATTTTTTTTCATTATGATGAGTACTTTCTGCATCTTGTTTAAGCACTTTTTGCTTACTTCAAGATCATAACAATGTTTCTCTGAGTTTTCTTCCACATTTAAATCAGTAACCCATCTGGTAAGAGGTAGAGGCCAAAAAAAAAAAAAAGAGGTAGAGCCCAAGATTTCTCCCCCTGAGGATATCCATGACCAGTTGTTGAAAAGACTTGCCCTTCTTCACTGCGGTGCCTGGTCACCTCTATTATAAATCAGGTAACCTTAGGTATGGGTCTATTTCTGAACTGTTTGTGTCGTTCCTCACAGGTCCATTCGTCCATCTTTGTGTTAATATCACTGGCTTAATTACCATAGCTTTGAAAAGCTAGGTTTTGATATCTGGCAGTGAAGTCTCCAGGCTTCATTCTTCTTCAAGACGGTCTTGGCTCTTCTCAGCCTTTTGCTTTTCACATATATTTTAGAATCAGCTTGGCAAGTTACACACAGAGACACAAACACACTCACATCCCCATAAACCTTCCTGGGATTCTGATTGGCATTGTGTTGAATCTAGGCAGTTTCTAAGTCACAAAAATGACATTCTATTTACTTAGGTCTTTTAAAAGTTTTCCTCAATATCACTTTGTAATATTCAGTATATAGGTTTGGTGCATTTTCATCATATTTACTATGAGGTATTTGTTTTTCAAAAGGTAAATGGTTTTACTTTAAGGGTTTAATTTCCTGTTTCTTTATTGTTGGTATATAGAAATTGATTTTTGTAAACTAACCTTGTATCCAGTGACCTTGCTAACTTCACTCATTAATCCTAATATCTGAAGATTATTTTGGAGTATCTATGTATACAATCATGTCATCAGTTTTGTTTTTTCCTTTTTAACTCGTATCCCTTGCTAAAATCATGTTCTCTTTCATATAATATATTTTAGTCTTTATTGATCATTTCTTTTGTTATAGTCCAAAGTCAATGGTAAGTAAGAGTTATCAGTTCTCAACTTCCCGAAATCCTCAGTCCTCCTTTGTAGGACAAATTTCACATTTGTAAAATGATATTTTGCCCAGGGGTCATTTGTAATCATATTTTGGCCAAGTGTTCCTCAGCTGCATACTTGGATTCCTTTAAAACTCCCAGATAATTTCTCAGTTCAGTTCAGTTTAGTTGTTTAGTTGTGTCTGACTTTGCGATCCCATGGATTACAGCACTCCAGGCTTCCCTGTCCATCACCAACTCCCGGAGCTTGCTCAAACTTGTGTCCATTGAGTCAGTGATGCCATCCAACCATTTCATCCCCTGTCGTGCCCTTCTCTTCCTGCCTTGAACCTTTCCCAGCATCAGGGTGTTTTCCAGTGAGTCAGTTCCTCGCATCAGGTGGCCAAAGTATTGGAACTTCAGCTTCAGCAACAGTCCTTCCAATGAATATTCAGGAGTGGTTTCCTTTAAGATTGACCGGTTGGATCTCCTTGCTGTCCAAGGGACTCTCAAGAGTCTTCTCCAACACCACAGTTCAAAAGCATCGATTCTTTAGTGCTCAGTTTTCTTTATGGTTCAACTAACACATCCATACATGACTACTGGAAAAACCATAGCTTTGACTAGACAGACCTTTGTTGGCAAAGTAATGTCTCTCCTTTTTAATATGCTGTCTAGGTTGGTCATAGCTTTTCTTCCAAGGAGCAAGTGTCTTTTAATTTCATGGCTGCAGTCACTATCTGCAGTGATTTTGGAGCCCAACAAAATAAAGTCTGTCGCTGTTTCCATTGTTTCCCCATCTATTTGCCATGAAGTGATGGGACCAGATGCCATGATCTTAGTGTTTTGAATGTTGAGTTTTAAGCCAGCTTTTTCACTCTCCTCTTTCACTTTCATCAAGGGGCTCTTTAGTTCCTCTTTGCTTTCTGCTATAAGGGTGGTGTCATCTGCATATCTGAGGTTATTGATATTTCTCTCAGAAATCTTGATTCCAGTTTTCGCTTCCTCCAGCCTGGCATTGCGCATGTTGTACTCTGCATATAAGTTAAATAAGCAGAGTGACAATATGCAGCCTTGACATACTCCTTTCCCACTTTGGAACCAGTCCATTGTTCCATATCTGTTTCTAACTGTTGCTTCTTGACTTGCATACAGATTTCTCAGGAGACAGGTCAGGTGGTCTGGTATTCCCATGTCTTTAAGAATTTTCCACAGCTTGTTGTGATCCACACGGTCAAAGTCTTTGGCATAGTCAACAAAGCAGAAGTAGACATTTTTCTGGAATTCTCTTGCTTTTTCTATGATCCAAAGGATGTTAGCAAATTGATTTTTGTTCCTCTGCCTTTTCTAAATCCAACTTGTACATCTGGAAGTTCTCGGTTCATGTACTGTTGAAGCCTTGCTTGGAGAATTTTGAGCATTACTTTGCTAGTGTGTGAGCTAAGTGCAATTGTGCGGTAGTTTGAGCATTCTTCGGCATTGCCTTTCTTTGGGATTGGAATGAAAACTTACCTTTTCTAGTCCTGCAGCCACTGCTGAGTTTTCCAAATTTGCTGGCATATTGAATGTAGCACTTTAACAGCACCATCTTTTAGGATTTGAAATAATTTCTAGATAATTTCTAGATGGCCTGAATGTTTAAATATATTTTAATCTATCCGTTTGACTTGATCAAATTTCTCTTATAAATGTCAGTGTAAAATGGTAACAGCCTGATCAATTTAGCTGAATTTGTGTTTGAGATAGTGAGGAGTATCAATAAATATGGCTGAAATTTAGGGTCGTAGAGGTATGAGAGAGACAATTGATGTGACAGCTTGTTTCAGGCAGAGCAAGAGATGAGAGAGAGAGAGAAAGAGGTGGGGGGTGGTCCTAATTACAGAAGTGACATCCCATTACTCATGTGGCCATATTCTATTAATTAGAAGTGAATCAGCCAGTGGGTCCAGCCACAATCAAGGGGAGATTACACAGGGTGTGAACACCAAGAGGGGTAATGACTGGGAGCATCTGAGAGGCTGCCTGCCACTTCCCCCTCTGGGTTTCTAGAGGTGACTGTTTCAACCTTGTCTGCAAAGGTCAGCCTAATTTAAGTCATGGCCAAATTATGCTATAGTTTTTAATTAAGCTTGCCCTCCGTGCCACACTTTCCCCAGCCTCAGGCCCAGGTGTCTTCCAGCCTGCAGTACAAGGCCACTCTTGTTCTTTATTAGAGGGTCATCTTTCTGAGGCCTCCAGTTGCTGCCCCTCTGTTGACAAGCTTAAATCTCTCACCCAGATTTTATATCCTGTGGCTCTTCATTTGTCCTCCAAAAACTTTTAGTTTTTTCATTTTTGCTCTGTATTCTGTATGTCTAAAACCAAAATAATCAGTTTTTTACTTCTGTTAGGGCTGAGACATTAAGACCAAGAAGAGAGAGTTGATAAAAATGCGATGCTGGAATATAATGGCCTAAATGTTGTTTTTTTCCGCCCTAACAAACTGCATACTCATATACATACTGCCTCTTCTCAGTCAGGTCATTACCAACGGGAGTCTGTTGCAATCATATGGAAACACTCACCAGATTCACTGAAGCCACCCCCATACCTGCATTGGCCAGCAGGTAGTTTGCCGTCTGTCCTGGTCGTGACCCAGCAGAGGCCAAGTCCTCCTCGCAGGCTCCAGGGCTCATCTCCTGTCGCCTGGTCTGGACTCCATCTCTTCTAACACCCCAGGATGTTGCTCCAGCAATACGCTTTCTTTCCTGAATCATCAGTTTTCTCATCTTCACTAGATCTTTCTTCAGAATACCAATGTAGTATTTCTCTTAAAGATCTGAAAATCTTTCAATCCCACTTACTGTTCTAGTTCTAATTTCTCTCCTTTTTTTTAGTAAAGTCTTTGAGAGAATTGGCTACAATTGCTATCTCCAATTTTCATTCGCTACTAAATCCACTCCAACAAGTCTACTGAAAGTGTGCTCTCAGCGTCACCAATGACCTCCATGTTGTTAAATCTGGGGGTTAAGCCTCGGACATCTTACTTATCATGCAGCGATTACTCTCCTCTCTTAGACACCTAAGTGTCCAGGCTGCCACACTTTTCCACTTAGCTGCTTGTTCCCTCTGTCTTCATTGGTTTCTCTTCACCACAAACGTCACAGTAGAAGACGATGTTCAACTTTTCTGTCTGCCCTTATTCCCTTGGTTTTAAACACCTTTTTTTTTGCTGATAATTCCCGAACTTATATTCCTAGGCACAGCCTCGCCCCTAACTCCAGACTCATGTAATGAAATAAATTTTTTTTTAATAACAGAAATGGTATAGGGACTTTCCTGGTTGTCCAGTGGTTAAGAATATGCTTTCCAATGCAAGGGACACAGGGCTGATTGATGATCAGGGAACTAAGATTCCCATGTGCCATGGGGCAACTAAGCCTGGGAGCCACAGCTAGAAAGTCCGTGTGCAGCAGGAAAGACCTGGTGCAGCAACCTGCCCCCGCCCTGCCCCCTGCCAAATGCTAGAAAGATGACTCCGGAGCGAGACCATCTAACAGGTGCTGAAAGAACGTATTGGGCTCCCCTCATCTGACTAAAGGAAGGGCTTCATGCGAGTCAGCTACCTGCCCCCCAAACCCCGCCGCCCCCCCCCCCCTTTCCCCAGCAAGTCTCCCATCAGGGAGGTGACTTACCTCAGGCACCGGGACATTCCAAAAGAAAAAAAAAAAAAGACCATTTAAACAAGCCTCATCAAAACCTCCGTCCCTGAAAGACTTAACCCTCCCCTGTGCCCCTGCCCTTTGTTAAGCTGGCATACAAACCTTTACCTTGTGCTGTTTGGGGAACTGTTCTCTCTGTAGAAGTCCTCCTGCAGGCATAGTATAAAAATTTATCCTGTTAATCTGCTGTCAATCAATTTGCTGGGACTGGCAACCTGGTCCTAATTTGGTAGAGGACAAGTGTTTCCTCCCATCCATAACTCACCACCTATTCGATATCTCAATTTGATCGAAAACAGGCATCTCAGACTCACTCTGTCCCAAACTAAACTCTGATCTTCAAACCTCTACTTGCTCTTACTGGGTGTTCTTTCCAGACATACCTGGGATCTGCCACTTCTCACCAGCTCCCCGTCACCACTTTCTTTCCCAGTCACAGTCTTTTCTTGCCTGGGTTATTACAACAGACCCCTGACTATTCTCTCTGATCTGGCCCTGCTCCACTTTGGGCTACTTTCAGCACAGCAGACAGAAGGCTCTTGTTTGAATGATCAGATCATGTTTCTGCTCCACATCTTCTCCCTGAAGTAAAGTCCTCACAGTGGTCCACAGGCCTGAGAAGAGCTGCCTGTGTTCCCTCACCGCCTACTTGTCTCCCCCAACCCCCTCCAGGACACTGGGCAGGCGCCCACCTCGGGCGTACCTGCCATGCCCTCTGCTTTGAACATCTTTATCAGGAAGTGCTGCTTCACCTCCAAGTCTTCCTTTTCCCAGTCTTCTCCTTTTATAAATGTTGATTCTGACCACTTTAATTATTTATTTACTTATGTACTTTGGCCATGCCATGAGACACTCGGGATCTCAGTTCCTCGACCAGGGATTGAACCCGCGTCCCCTGCAGTGGAACTGCACAGTCCTAAGCACTGAACCAGGGAAGTCCCAAAGTTTTTCTTCAGATGTCATCTTCTCAGTGAGACCTTCCCTGACTAAGCGGTTTTAAAATGGGAGCACTTACACTCACTCCTGGGAAAGATTGAGGGCAGGAGGAGAAGGGGACGACAGAGGATGACATGGTTGGATGGCATCACGGATTCAATTGACATGGGTTTGGGTGAACTCTGGGAGTTGGTGATGGACAGAGAGGCCTGGCGTGCTGCGGTTCATGAGATCGCAAAGTCAGACACGACTGAGCTACTGAACTGAACTGAACACCCACTCCTTCTCTCCTTTCAGGCTGTTTTTCTCCGTTGTACTTGCCGCCACCTCATATCCTGTATAATTTATGGTTTGTTTCTTTCCATCTCGGTGGCTCAGAGGTTACAGCATCTCCCTGCAATGTGGGAGACCTGGATTCGATCCCTGGGTTGAGAAGATCCCCTGGAGAAGGAAATGGCAACCCACTCCAGTATTCTTGCCTGGAGAATCCCATGGACAGAGAAGCCTGGTGGGCTACAGTCCACGGGGTCATAAAGAGTCTGAGCGACTTAACTTTCACTAACTTTCTCTCCACCAAGGCAGGGACTTTTGTTTTGCTCACTTTGTATTTCTAGACCCCAGAACAGTGCTTTCACTAGTAGTTCAGTTCAGTTCAGTCGCTCAGTCGTGTCCGACTCTGCGACCCCATGAATCGCAGCACGCCAGGCCTCCCTGTCCATCACCAACTCCCAGAGTTCACTCAGACTCATGTCCATCGAGTCGGTGATGTCATCCAGCCATCTCATCCTCTGCCATCCCCTTTTCCTCCTGCCCCCAATCCCTCCCAGCATCGGAGTCTTTTGCAATGAGTCAACTCTTCGCATGAGGTGGCCAGAGTACTGGAGTTTCAGCTTTAGCATCAGTCCTTCCAAAGAAATCCCAGGGTTGATCTCCTTCAGAATGGACTGGTTTGATCTCCTTGCAGTCCAAGGGACTCTCAAGAGTCTTCTCCAACACCACACTTCAAAAGCATACATTCTTTTGCGCTCAGCTTTCTTTATAGTCCAACTCTCACACCCATAAATTACTACTGGAAAAACCATAGCCTTGACTAGATGGACCTTTGTTGGCAAAGTAATGTCTCTGCTTTTGAATATGCTATCTAGGTTGCTCATAACTTTCCTTCCAAGGAGTAAGCATCTTTTAATTTCCTGGCTGCAATCACCATCTGCAGTGATTTTGGAGCCCCCCAAAATAAAGTCTGACACTGTTTCCACTGTTTCCCCATCTATTTCCCATGAAGTGATGGGACCAGATGATCTTCGTTTTCTGAATGTTGAGCTTTCAGCCAACTTTTTCACTCTCCTCTTTCACTTTCATCAAGAGGCTTTTTAGTTCCTCTTCACTTTCTGCCATAAGGGTGGTGTCATCTGCATATCTGAGGTTATTGATAGTTCTCCCAGCAATCTTGATTCCAGCTTGTGTATCTTCCAGCCCAGCATTTCTCATGATGTACTCTGCATAGAAGTTAAATAAGCAGGGTGACAATATACAGCTTTGACGCACTCCTTTTCCTATTTGGAACCAGTCTGTTGTTCCATGTCCAGTTCTAACTGTTGCTTCCTGACCTGCATACAGGCAGCTCAAGAGGCAGGCCAGGTGGCCTGGTATTCCCATCTTTCAGAATTTTTCACGTAGTAAAAAATTCCCTCCATAATACTTGTTGGATGCAAGGTGAACAAATGAATGTGTGAGAAGTAGATCCCATTCGTAGGCTTGAAAGGGAAGTTCTGTGATGCCAATAAACCTTAATTTTGCACTTGACCTTTTCCTGTCCTCCTCTGGAAAACCCTGATGATATACTGTGTGCAGTGGTGGACTCTGGGAGAACAGCAGTGAATAAGGTTGAGCTCTGTCCTGAATTCAGAGTTTAATTCTCCACTTTTTGGTTTTACCCTGTAATAGTGAATCTCTCTTTAACAGAGGACATAATGACCTGTCATTAGGAGCATGCCTGTCATCTGAGCATCTTCACAGAGGTAAAAACGCTTGGTGACTCTCACTTGTTCACGTCTACCTTTGTGTTCAGCCTGGCTTTCTGCTTTACCTAGGTCCCTTTAGTAATTTGGGGTTCATACTCAATAATTGGGGGTTCATACATGCTTTCTTCTTTCCCAGCTTGAAAATCTCTAGGTAATTTTTCTTAGTATCTAAAATGAAATACTTCTTCCTCCCAACTTTCCTGTATTTGTGAATATACAAAGTTGAGTTGCATGATAACATATGTCCTCCATATATTATTAAGTCTTTTGGCAATGTTTTCAATGTATCGTCTTTTTTTGCCACACTGTGACCTAAAACATCTTGCTTAACTGGATAATGTTATCCCTGAATTAAGACTATTGTAATCCACTGGCACCCCCAGTTCCTGCTCCAGGTCAGCCTTCGTATTATATTTAACATAAATATGTATTGTAAATATAAATTCTACAATATTGGTTCTCTTAATTTGCTCTCTCACTCTTTGCCAACTGGAGTTCTCAGCTCTACTTATACTCCACCTAATCCTGAGGAGGACATGTTCATTCTCAAGTGCCCTCACTCCCATCAATCTAAATCTTACGCTTGCTTTATAGTCTGGCTAAAATATCCTTTCCTGAGGTATTTTTTGGGGGGGAACATCTTGATCCAACATCATTTCTTGATTCTAAATGCCTTAGCAACTCACATGACAGTTCATGCTATGCTGTGTGTGTTTGTATATTGCTTGGATTTGCTTATAATCTCTAATAGAATTTCCTTTATCTTTCTTTAAAAAATGCCCACATTTTAATATGAGGTAAAATCAATAATTTGATAAGTGATTTAGGGATGAAGTTAACTTTTGAGATTTAAATGCTTAAGCAATTGTTAAATTAGTGGTCTAGATGGAGGCCTTGTACTATGGACTATGAATGTCTGTCCAGTATAAGACAGATGGAATTGTTAAGCTAATTGTTACATTAGCTTATAGTTACCTCTCAGATGCATAGGGCTTTCAAGGTGGCTCATTGGTTAAGAATTCACCTGCCAACGGAGGAGAGGCAGGAGACTCAGGTTCAATCCCTGGGTCGGGAAGATGCACTGCAGAAAGAAATGGCAACCCACTCCAGCATTCTTGTGGGGGAAATCCCATGGACAGCCTGGCTGGCTATAGTCCATCGGGTGGGCAGAATCCGATACGACTGAGCAACTAAGCACACACGCACTCATGCATAACTTGCTTTTGCCTTATTATCATTTATTCATGCTTTTATTTGGGCACATGATTGTTTTCTATCTTTTGCTTTTGTCACTCCAGTATTCTTGCCTGGAGAATTCCATGGACAGAGGAGGGCGGCAAGCTATAGCCCATGGGATCGCAGAGTCGGACACTACTGTGTGACTTTCACTTTCACACTTTAATATGTGAGGAACGGAACGGTGATTTAGGAAAGGCGGTAGATCTGTGGGTTAAATGACTGTTCCAGTCTCTAGGAACACAAAGAGAGCAACTAGTTATTAAAAATCTTAGTCATTTAAAAATTAAATAAAATACTAAAAGCATGATTCCGTTAGGCTTTTAGCTCGAGGTCATAGGTGACCATCTTCCCCGCTCCGCACGTGAACTCTCAATATGGAATCTCAGTTTATGTGGGTGAGGGGGTTACTTTGCCCTATAGTTACATCCTACTAAAAAAAAAAATCGGAATAACCTTAACTTCACTGCCAGATAAATCAAAAAGGGCGACTGTATCCTAAGTGGAATAGCACTAACTCCTCTGGGTGGAGACAGGCTCACCCTATGATCTTTTTTTTTTTTTTTTTTTAATACTTGAAAAATGCTGGCATCCTAATACTTTGTAGAGAAGTTAGCACGAGGGACATGAACAGCACTCACCCTTGATAAATGATTTTTAACGAGGACACGTGCTTGGCACTACAACACTGGAAAGGGTCTGAACAAGGCGCTCTGAATGAGGAATCTGAAATAATCGTGACTTCTCTTTCCCAGGGTTTCTAAGGCGATGGGCACTGTGGGATCGACTAGCCAAAGTCCAGTGGGACCCGAGTCGGGCCAAGCGGCCGAGGGGCGGCAGCAGACAAAAGTAGCCGGCAGGGCGCTCCGCTCGGCTCGGGGGACGGCGCATCGGCCACGCCGGAGCGCGGGAGGCTCGCAGCTCCTCGCCCGAGACCAGCCGGGCTGGAGCTGGGGCCGTAGAGGGCGTCTGGCCGGCAGACCGGGCGCCGCGGGCCCTCGTGTCCGGCGCTTCCCGCCCGCCCGCCGGCCGGCCGGCCAGGGCCTCCGCTGCGCGCGCGGGGAAAAAGAGCGCGGCAGTTGAAACCGTTACCACCCCCGAGTTTTGAACTGGTTCAAACTTGGCTTTCGGCCCCGCCCCGCCCCTCCGGCCCGGGAACACCGAAGCGGCGGTTCCCGCCAAGCGCCGCGAGCGCGCCGTCCCGCCCTCCGGCCGGTTCCCGCCACCCCGCCCAGCCCGCCTTCCCGCCCGCGGTTTGGGGATTCGGGCTCCGGAGGTCCTTCTTCCCCGAACGCCGGCCCCGCCGCCTTCCTGAGAGGCGCCGGGCGTTCGGCGAAAAGAACAAAGAGCCGGCGCGGCGCTTCCACCTAGGCGGCAGCGTCCCTCAGCGCCTGCCCGCCCGCGCGCACGCGCCGCCGGCCCGGCCCGGCCGAGTCCCGCGGGCGCCGCTGCGTGGGGCTGGCTCGGCGCCTCGGAGGCCGGCGGGCCCTGTGATTGGACGGGAGCTCGCCTCGCGTCCCGCCAATCGGGGCGGCGCTTGGTTGGACAGGGGGGGCCAAATAAAAGCGATGGCGATTGGGCTGCCTGGTTTGGCGCTCGGTCCGGGAGCGTCCGACACCCACTGGGACGCAGAAGGCGGTGGAGCCCCGGCGGCGGCGGCGGCGGCGGCAGCGGTGGCGCGCGGGAGCGGCGCGCGGGAGCGGCGCGGGCTGGGGCGCGGGGCGCAGGTAACGCGCCGCTGTCGGGCCGGCAGGCCGGCTGGCCGGCGGGGCTCCGGAGCTCGGCGTGGGGCGGCGGCGGCGGCGGGACATCCCCGCTGCCGCTCAGCCGGTTCGGGTAATCCCCCCCCACCCCCACGAGTCGGCTTTCCCGGGGAGCCTCTGGGGCTCGTGGGGGTGAGAAGAGACCTCCCCTCACCCCCCTCGGAAAGGGCTGTGGGCCCGGGCCGATCCGCGCGACCCCCGCGGGCGGGCTGTGTGGGAGCCCGGGCGGGCGCCGAGCGGAGGGTTTGCGGGGGGGGTCCCCTCGCGCGCCCGTTCCTCCCGAGGCGCCGGGGCCGGGCTGGGGGCGCTCGGGTGCCTGGGGCGGGCCGGCCGCCCGAGCCCCCGGTCTCCTTTGTGTGGAGTGGCACGGCGGCGGGAGCGCCCGGGTGGGACGGGACCCACACAAGTTGATGGGACCTCAGCGCCGAGTGCGCACTCAGAGACAAAGGACGGACTGTGTCTCGGGGGAGCTCGGCGCGAGTCAGGGGCAGTGACACCGGGGCCTGACAGCGGGCGGGAGAGGGGGCGTGGGGAGCGGGCGGGCGGGCTCGGCCCCACGCCCCCTCCCCGCGAGCGCGCAGGCTCGGCCCGGGGCCGCGGGGCCCGGGACGGCGCGCGGAGACCGGACTCGGGCGTCCGCGCTTGCTGACATTTCCGCCGAAAGCTGCCCCGGAGCCCCGAGGCCCCGAGCCCCGCTCGGACCAGGCGGTCCCCGGCCGCCTCTGTCGTCTCGGCGGGGCTCTCCGTTAAGTTTGAGGGGCGGGTCGCGCTGTTCTACCCTCCGCCCCCGCCCCCATCTCCGCGGTTTTGTTCGTTACGGAGGGCTTTCCGTCGAGTTCACGCGTCCTTGTGGGCCCCCCACTCCCATCTCCGCCTCCCCAAAAGTCGGTGCCTCAGGGTCACTTTGTGAAGAACGGGAGGGATCGAGAAGCGTGGTATTTTGGAAAACTTAGTGAACTCAACGCCTGGTGAATCCCCACTTTCTGAAGAATTACCATCTTCAAAAAAAAAAAACAACCTGTCCAGGCTGTTTTGGCCAACTCGTGTGAGACTGGCGACAGGTGCTAACGAAATCAGCTGTCATTTAGTGAGGAGAGATTGTTCCCCGAATCCCTAGGGGATGAACGGGGAAGAGATGGTACAAAGAGTTGGTCCAAAGAAAACGCTTATGCTAAATGTGTGTTTGGATGGTATGGTTAGCAATTTCTCATTAATTGGACTTGTTTTCCGTGAACAATAGCTTTGTTGAGTCAGAAAAGACTGGCTGCAGAAATGTTCGTTGCCTAAGAAATCGAACGTGTGCTGTCCGCAGTTAAGCTACTTTGTCGCACAGGATCTGTAAAATTTTAATTCATTTGGAAATAAAGATGTCTTTGGTATTTAAAAATGTTTTAAATGCTGCAGGGTTTGCTAGCTGGGTTTGAAAGGTCGTTATCAGCTTAATTTTGTGGCGTTTCAATGTCACATAAAACAACATTTAAAACAACTGTTTAAAAAAGCTTTTAAAAAAACACTAATGCTAACACAGGTGAATGTAGTCTATACTTCTAGGGGGGTTTGAGATCGAGCGGGTGGGATCCTAACCCTTAGATCACTAGGGAGCTAGGGGGGTTGGTTGTGGAGTTTATTTTCTATTACTCCTTATGACCATTAGCAAATATTTTATGTTTGGAGATAAAATGTAGAGCAAGTGTGTAATCCTAACTATTGATCATTTTATTTGCAAGAAAACGAAAGTATTCAAGATAACATTTTAATTTCCTTTTCCTATTCCCTAAAGTTAGGAATAGATGGGGTTCTAGTCTTAGATATAAAGAATCCTATTCTCTTTTTGGAGGTGTGTGAGAGAATGTAATGTTTAAAGTCTTGGAAACACTTAGGAAAATGGCATCTTAAATACTAATTTTTGTGGAAAGTGAACGTATTCAAAGGAACGAAATTTAGAAACACTTAGGCACTCTTCTTATTTGCATTGTTTTATCTGTTGATCTAATGTGCAACCTTCTATTTTACGGTTTCAAAAAAATGGAGACAAAGAAATGTAGTGTAAAAGTCTTACACATTTTGCAGTGTTCGACATCACTGAACTGACATTCCAGGTGCTGTTCCTAAGTATTGTCTACATTTATATTAGTTGTTGGTAATTATAAAAAGTCCTACTGATAATCTTGCCCATTGTTAGGAGGTGAGCTAGTTATGCAGATTTTGGCAGAAATTTGAATCTTTTAGAATACAAAATTCCAGTTTTCCCCATCTTGTGTACATTATATTTGATAATTACTATCTTTGTACTTGCCACAAGATTTTGTTTGAAAAGGTTTTTGGGGGAATTGGTTTTAAATTTTTTGTGTTTGAATTGAGAGTGTATTTAGTTTAAGTAGCAGTGATAAAAAAACTATACTTGTTGATTTAGTATAGTTAGGCAAAGAAAAAAATCACAAATTCGTTTATACCAGCTTTGCCTTGCATGCATACGTAAAAGTGATTATCTTTGTGTTGACCACTAAAAATGTGTAGGCAGATTTCCCCAGGTCACATGGAGATTTTCCAGGATATCCCCCATCCTTTGAGCTGGCATGCTCCAGGAGTCTGAATTAGTTTCTGACTTGGCCTAAAGAAGTGATTAAGAAAGTTGATCTGCTTTTTAAAAACTAACAGCAAGGAAAAATCCTATGACGAGCTAATGAATTCTGGAGTCAGTTGGAAATGATTTATGGATCTGCCTTGCAGTCTTTATGTCCATACAAATGAAGAAAACATTTTCTGTGAATGATGAATTCTACGTGGGCAGGTGAAATGTGCAGTTTGGGGAGAGCAGAAGAGGAACAGCTTATTAAGTTCAGAGAAAGCTTCACCTGCTGGAGGCCTTCCATGTCTCTTCAAGGGCTTCGTTGGTATTCTTTACTATAGCCTGTATCCAATTGAAATCACTTGCTGGTGCCATCCCTCCCTTCCCTCTGAAGTGCCTTGAGGCAGAGGCTCTGTCTTAGTTTTCTTTGTGCACCTGAGTTGCTAGAGAGCAGGGATTAATAGTTGAATGAATAAAGGAAATCCTGAAAATGTAGGGAAATATTTTGACAAAGCAACTTGGAAAGCACACAGGATATATTCATGTTGTGAAGAGCTTTGGAAGGTATTTTTCTCCCTGAGTGGCAGTGGTTACAAAGAAAAATAATTATCAAGGTGTACAAGTTCCATGGTTTCTCCTAATTATTAATACCCTAAGATACTGAAAATCGGGTATACTTTAGATGTAACTGTTGGTTTTCGTATTTGGTATTTCAGGCAGCCAGAGAGAAGCTTGATGGATCGTCTGGATATACCTGGCATATAGTATCTGCTTAAATTGTGTTGAAAGTGACCGAAATTTAGGGGACGAATACGTCTTTTAATCAAAAGGGGCTTAGTTACCATTAATGAGTTCTTGATTGGAATAACTTGAGCTAGGTTTTGAAGCTAAAACTGAAGAAAGTAGTGTTAGCGTAATTACTGATTGTTTATTGGGATGCTCCTCATCATTCTTTTAAGATGATAAATGTAGTTGTAAATCCAGTAATATCTCAAAAGGCATAGCTGATAAATTTGTAAGATGGTTGCACTGTTTTTGTCTTGCCATTGCACTGCTATGTGGTGCAAAAATACGACAAAACAAAGTTAAAAAAAGACATTAATATTAAAGAGCCTACTGTTTGCCAGATGCTTCATTCGTTTGCTTGGTTTGTTTTTTATTGTGGTAATATTCACATCAGGTGCTTTGTTTTTAATTCTTGCGAGAACCACCTTGGACTCATCAGCAGAGGTTTGGATAAATGAAACATGTTGTGTACATACAATGGAATGTTCATCGATTGAAGGAATGACATATTGACACATACAATAACGTAGGTGAAACTTGCAAATGGTATGCTAAGGAGAATAAGCCAGACACACAAGGAAACAATTTATGATTCCATTTATAGGAAGTAGCTAGAACAGGCAAATTCACAGAGACAGAAGGTAGAACGAGGGGTTACCAGAAGCTGAGGGGAGATGGGAATGGGAAGTTAGTGTTTAATTGGGACAGAGCTGCTATTTGGAAGGTGAAAAAAACTTTGGACATGGAAGGTCAGTGTTTTGAATGTATTTAATGCCGCTGAATGGTGTGCTTAAAAATGGTTGAAATGGTAAATTTTATGTGTGTTTTACTGTTAAAAGAACTTTAACAACAGCACACTCTGCAAACATTTACAGATAGTAAGCTTTGGTGTAGAGGGTTAAGAATTTGCCCAGGATTATCAGCTAGGAATTTGCAGGCAGGATCCAAACTTAGATTCTGTTTGGCTCCTATTATCAGCTTCATGTTATCTACTTGTCTTCTGGATGATTGAAGGCAATCATGGGTTCCAAGAAGAATGAGTTTATTTGAATCAATCAGAAAATTATATTTAAAAGTAGATAAATTGTAGTTCAGACTGAACTGAACTGAATTGTAGTTTTATGGGATCTGATGCCCCAGACTAAGTAAAAGATGTCTTTGTGGATTTTTTTTTCAGCCAGAATTCTAATAGAGTGCACTCTGGGGGGAAGATAGGAAAGCTTTGAGTGTGGTCTTTGGAGTCATATAACTTGGGTACCCTGTCACACTGTCCTTGAAGTCTAAGTTCCTTGTGTGTAAATTGGTGTCTTAATGATAAGCATTCATTCCATAAGGTTGTGGACAGGATTAAATAAATGAATACACGTGAAGCTCTTAGTGAGTCTTTAATAAGTGAGTCTTAGTAAGTGTGCCAGTATTATTTTTTAAAGACTAGATGTACGTTCTCATTCATGGAACTAAACACTTCCCAAACTTAAATATCTGTATATAAAGAAAATAGTGCCACATAGGATTTATCTGTTTACTTCTAATTGTCTATTGTTTAAAAAAACAGACACTATGTATTCAATTTAAAATACTGACATAATTTAGATGTTTATCAAGTGAACATTTCTTGATCCCTGTAACCCCATTCCGTGTCCATTAACAGTTTGCTGTGTATTCGTCCCAAACTTTCCAGTGTATTCACGCGAATATATTGGTTTGGCCAAAAAGTTCCTTCAGTTTTAAAAGTGAAAATAAAGACACATTTTTCCATTTTCATCAAGGACTTTTTTGAACAATGTATTCACCATTTTGTTCTACTGCCTTTTGCTATTTTCCAGGCAGCTTCATAGTTCTGTTTCCCCAAATCTTTTTATCTTTTTGAATAAAGAACTGTCTAGGTGCCTTTTATTGTGTTCCAGGGAATTGAAATTTTTTCCTTTAAGACAATGTTGTGAAGACTGAAATAAATGGGAATCCAAAGGTGCAATGTCTGACAAATATGGTGGATGAATCAGAACTTCCCACCCAAGCTGTAACAGTTTTTGCCTGGTCATCAAAGAAACATGTGGTCTTGGGTTATCCTGACGGAAGATTATGGTTTGCTGTTGACTAATTCCAGACGCTTTTTGTGGAATGCTGCTTTTAGTAGTTGGTCTGATTAGGAGCAGTGGGTGCGTGCATGCTTAGTCGTTAAGTGGTGTCAGACTCTTTCCGACCCTGTGGACTGTAGCCCATGAGGCTCCTCTGTCCATGGAATTTTTCAGGCAGGAATACTGGAGTAGGCGGCCATTTCCTCCTCCAAGGGATCTTCCCGACCCAGGGATCGAAGTTGATTCTCCTGCATCTCCTGCGTTGGCAAGTGATTACCACTGAGCCACCTGGAAAGCCAACTGGGAGCAGTACTTGTTGGAATTAATCAGTTGCTTTTCTGAAAGAAGCTCATGATAGAGGACTCCTTCCAATCCCTCCATATTCACCCTTTTTGGATGAAGGTTGGCCTTTGGTGTGGTTGGTGGTGGTACATTTTGCTTGCCCCATGATCTCTTCTGTTCCACATTATTGTACAGTACCCACTTTTCATCCCCCATCACAATCTGTTTTGAAAATGGAATGTTTTCATTATGTTTCAGTAGAGAATTGCATATGGAAATACAGTAAAGAAGGGCCCCCCTCCCCCTTAAGTGGAACCCAAACATCAAAGCGATTAACATAACCAAGCTGGTGCAGATGATTTTCAGGTATTGATTTGGGTATTTTGAGAATATTGACTATCTCTCGAGTGGTGTAACATTGATCCTTCTCAGTTAACATCTCGATTTGATCACTGTCAACTTCATCTGGTCTACCAGACGGTAGAGCATTGTCCAGCGAGAAATCTCTAGCATGAAACTTTGAAAATTCCTTTTGATACTTTCAGTCACAGCACCATCTCCATACACTGCACAAATCTGTTTTTGTGTTTCAGTTGTGTTTTTGCTTTTCTTGAAGTAATAAAGCATAGTTTGCTGAAAATATTCCTTTTTTTCTTCCATCTTCAGTATTAAAATGGCTACATAAAAATTCACCAATTTTGGGACTTCCCTGGCTCTTCAGTGGTTGACTTTTTCCTTCCAGTGCAGAGGATGCAGGTTCAACCCCTGGTCTGGGAGCTAAGGGGTCCTACATGCCTCCAGGCCAAAAAAACCAAATCATAAAACAGAAACAATATTGTAACAAATTCAATAAAGACTTTAACAAATGGTCCACACAAAAACATCTTTTATTAAAAACTTGACCAGTTTTGGTAAGTTTTTTTAAATGCACACTGATATGAGAGCTGTCACAGTACACTCTAACAAAATTGTTTCGAATGAGCCAGAACGGACTTTTTGGTCAACCCGATATATTTATACGTGTATGTATGTATTTTACACAAGCAGGATTAAGTTATTTTGATATAAAACAATTATTTTAAGTCATACAGAGATCTGTTTCATTTTAAAAAGCTGGTATTTCTTTAACGCTTGCTCTGTAGTTGACACGGTTTTAAGTGCTTTCATTTATTTTGCACGGACACTGTAATAACAAGAGATGGAGGGATTAAGTTACTAGTAAGTGGTAGGTTACCGATTTGAATTTAGGCATTTGGGCTTCAAAGCCCTGATTTCTCAGCCTGGGGGTGTATGTTCGCGCACTTGTTTTTTGTTTTTGTAAGGCCCTGTGAGCTACCAATGATTTTAGCATTTCTTAAAAGAGTTGTAAAACAACAACAAAACCCCCCGAAGAATATGCAAGGCGACCGGCTGTGGCCTGCCAAGCCTCAAGTGCTTAACCACGTGGCTCCTTGCAGAAGTGTGCTGCCCTTTGCTCCAGGCTCTCAGGCTGTTGTTGGGTGGAATACTCCTTGTACCGGCTTCTGTGTCGTCAGGCGGTGAACCAGCTGTTTCTGTGGGTGCTGTGTTCACCCTCTGAGGGGGGAAATATCCTTACGGAGCTTTGAACTTCTGCATGAAAGCTTTCTAGAGGAAGAGCCTATGGTTCAAGATTATGCACGTTTCAGGTTTTAATAGCTGTTGCCCTGTTGTTTTCTAGAGAGGTGTCCGTTTTTTGGGGGTACAGAATCAGCTTTACTGAAGTGTAGTTTATATACATTAGGATCCACCATGTGAAGGGTATAGTTGGAAGAGTTTTGCCAGCTGTAAGCATCTGTGTGACTGTCACCTCAGTCACGATGTAACCTTGCTGCTATTGCAGAGCTCTTCATGCTTCTTTCCCATCATTCTCTCAGCTGCCGATCCGATTTCTCCTGTTCTGGAATTTCATGTGAATCGAATTATGCAGAATATACTCTTCTGTGACTGGCTTCTTTGATCCAGCATGTTCTCGAGGTTTGTCTGTGTTGTTGCTTGTTTCAGGAGTCACTATTTCTCAGTAGCAGTCCCTGTGTGAACATCCTGTGCTTTTTTTCACTTCACTACTCGCTGATCGGGCTGGTCCTTTTGGCTCTTGTTATAGTAAATCCTCTGTGACCATTTGGGCAATCTTTTTGCAGATGGATCTTTTCCTTTTTCCTGGGTAGACTTGTAGTTGGACTGTGGGGTCACTTGGTAAATACTGATTTAACTTCATGAGAAACTGCCAGGCCATCTCCGCAAGTGATTATGCCATCCTGCGTGGAGTCAGGGTGGTGTCTGTCTGGGACCTGTGGTTCCGCTCCGTCTTCACCAGTGTCCCATGTTGCTGTTGCTTAAGTCACTGGCATCTAATGAGTGCTGAGTGTTCTTTTGTGGTTTTGATGTATATTTCCCAAGTGTTCATGGTGCTGGATATCTTTTCACATGCTTATCGGCCATTTGCGTGTACTTTTCTGTCAAACCTTTTGCCCATTTTAAAAATTGGTGTTTCTGTATTCTGGGTACACTGTCTCTGTCAGATGTATGTATTGGAAACGTTTTCTCCTTAATGTTTTCCAATTTTGTTCTCCAAATTTTCCTCTTTGATTTTGTGTATTTTTGACAATATATAGATCGAGTTAAGTAATAGCGCTAGAAGCATAATTGTTTAAATTCAGTAAAATTATGTGAAAACAAATTTGTTCTTAATTCACAAGTCATTTAGTTCTTGGTATAACAGTGTCATGTTTGTAGAAACATGAACATGAAAAGGATATTATTTATCTTGATGGTGTTAGGTATGTGAGTTATGTGGCATGAATTTTAAAATTTGAAAGTGATAATATTTAATAATTCTTTAAATTTTCATTTGGAGTAGTTTGGACCTTTTCATTTTTTAGTGAATTAACAATTTGCTTTCATTTTTTCCTTCAGAGGATAAATGGGGAAATTAAAAGTGACTTTGATCTTAGAATCTGGTTATGTAGAAGTGATAATAAAATTGTCAAGCTTGGTCTACCTGTTTTGATAGTGAAGTAGTTTTTTGTTGTTGTTATATAATCAAATGTTTTTTCAGATTATATATACTTGATTTGTTCGCTGCTTTATTTCTGCAAAGTATCAGTTCTTTTGCTCAACACTTGATTTACTCCCACAGTAATTTTTAGTTTTTCTTCACTGTACAAAATAATGTCTTTTTGACACTTTTTAAAAGCTTACTAGAAACATTTTGAAGTGCTATGTATGAATTTAGTGTGCATAAATGCAACAGAGGAATAAAGACCATCCTGAGATGGTCTCCTCTTTAATAAAGAAAAAAAAGTGCTAGGGCTCCTGCTGGGTGTGGTCCACCTCTGCACGTGGGTTGTCTTCCATGGCCATTGATTGCATGAGAAACTCCTGAAGCTGGTGTTCACGCTATCTCGGAAACAGCCTAACCTTTCTCGACTAGTCACACAGTGAACTAGCTGTTTTCTCAGGAGTACTTCTCCCCTGTTGAGCTCAGCTGGTCTTCTCCCTTGTCTCCAGAAGCCTCACGTGGAGTTTTGTGGTCTGTCCTCTTTCTGGAATCCCTTCTGTACTCTTGTAGCATCTCAAGCTGCTGTTCAGCCTTTCTCTCTCTCCCCTTCACTCAAAGCTCTGGTCTACTCATCTGCATGGTAGAGGTTAGAAAAAAGTCTTGTACATAGCAGATAGAAATAACATTTTGTGAAATTGGTTTAGGACCAATAAAATCGAAAACTTGGGCCTCTCTTCTCTAGCAGCAACTCAGTAAATAATCATTTAAATAGCACCCTAGCCTTTAAAGCAGAGCCTTCAGAAGTCTGCTCAAAAGTGAGTTTTATTCGTCTTTACTGTGTATATCACCCAGTGAACTTTGCTACCTGCTGCCAGGTACTATTATGCATCTTTAATTTATGTATCTAATATACTCTTGATTAAAGTTAGCTTGAGAAACCTGGAAATAAGTGAGGAATATAAAATAATGATTCTGCAAATTTATCTCAGGTTGGTCTTTATCTCTCTGTTGCATTTATGCACACTAAATTCATACATAGCATGTCAAGATGTTTCTAGTAAGCTTTTAAAAAGTGTCAAAAAGACAGAACATCATGACTGTTTTATCCATTTTAATGTCTTGGCTTTTGATACTAAAGACCAAGTGCTTTGTAAGCAAAACACAAAAAATGACAAAAGCCTAGTTGATTTCTTTAAGCATTGAAAGAATCTTGATCATTGTCAAAGCAGCTCTTGTATGTTTTTGATGCTGGCGCCTGAAGTGAAGTTTCACAGGTGCATGAGTAGCTATCGTGTGTTTCCAAGTCATGGAACTAGCTATTGTTTACTTCGAGCCTGCTCTGTGCCTGATATACATGCAGCTGTAAACCAACCATTTTACTTTTGAAATTTGTTGAAAGTCATACATTATAATTATTCTAAAAAAATATAGCATTTGCTGAATGAGAAGATAGTTATCTGTTCTTTGAATATTCTAAAAGGCTCTATTAGGATGAACTTAACCATCATTTAACAGAATGATGATCATCCAAAAGTAGTTGTGTTTCCTTGGCAAGTAGCTTCGTGGATCTCCACTGCTAAGTGACTGAGATGAGCAAACAGACTGAGCAGCTTGTGATCACTGGGGATCTACCAGGTACCTTTTTCATAGATAAAGAAATAGGAACTTGGTGGAGGTAAGAAACTTGCCTGAATTCATACAACCAGGAGGACAGAGGTCCCTTCGAGGATAGGGTTTTGCTACTTCTAGGCTTCTTAGCTCAAATACTGAGATGCTAGGTGGTTCACTTCTGTAGGCACTTATGTCTGTTTCTCTGGAGACTGAGAAATACTGGACTTGAGTTTATATTACCTTCACAGGTGATTGTGATGCTTCCTAGCTGGCATTTGAGTTCTGTGCACTTCTCCCATTCCTAAAACATCTAATGCTAATTATAAGCTGGTTCCCTGGTAGCTCGGAAGGTAAAGAACCTGCCTACAGTGCAAGAGACCTAGGTTCTATTCCTGGATCAGGAAGATCCTCTGGAGGAGGGCATGGCAACCCACTCTAGTATTCTTGCCTGAAGAATCCCCATGGACAGAGGAACCTGGTGGGTTACAGTTCATAGGGTCGTAAAGAGTTGGGTCCAACTGAGTGACTAAGCACAGCACATGATGTTATAGTAATAAAATAATTAAATAGACAATATAGTTTGGTAACACATACTGGAAATATCAGTGGTTATAAATAATACTTGAAGGGTTAGGCCTTTTCTGGTACTTCAGCAGTATATTTATATTTATCATAAACCTTAAGTATAGGAAGGTCGTGAAAAGACTTAGAGCTCATCATGACCCCTATCTCTTTTACTTCCATGTTGGCCCGAAACTACTTTTTTAAGCGAGAGAATGAATTTCAGGGTGGAGATGAGCCCCAGGAGTTTCTGAAGGGTCTCTGAGGAGTCTTGTCCATGAGCTAAAGAAATGTCACTGACGGACATGTTTATCCCCTTGTGGTGGACACGAACCCCAGTGCTGAAATCTCCAGGTAAGGGTTACTTGATTGTAGAACGCCTGGAAATTCTGAGAGGGTCTGTAAATACTTGGGCATTAGTAGTTTGAACTGCCAAGTCCATTTTGTGATACTGTCTTCGAATATAGAGGAAACTGGGGGACTACCCTGGCGGTCCAGTGGTTAACGCTCTGTACTGCCATTGCAGGGGACGCAGGTTCGATCCCTGGTCAGGGAACTAAGACCCTACTTGCTCTGTGGTGCAGCCAAAAAGAAAAAAGAATATAGAGGGAATTTTGTTTGGGGATTAAGACATAGAATCAGTGTGTCAGGTGACAATAGTATTTTGGCAGAATTGCCCGTGGAGAGTTTCTAGAAAGATATCGCAGAAACCTTCTCTTTAGGCCCCAGAGCAGCCGGTTTTCCTCCAGTGTCCTCCAGTGTGTGCACAGATCGCTGTCTTTCTGTTGAGCACACTTGCTGGTGTGCACGGGGGCTCATGCTGTGTGGAAAGCACTGGAGCCCGCGCGGCTGACTGGCGTCAAGGCCTTGCAGGGCCGGCTGGCGTGGCAGCGTCCTGTCACCCGCCTGATGCTCACCAGGGTAACTTACCTAACGTGGGCTTCTCTGAAAACTTTCCCCAATGTGTGTTGGTAAACGGGTACTGGATGTTGGCTTATTTGAGATATGATTTAGAATAGACTTCCTCTAAGGAAGTATCAGAAGGAGTTTTGAAGAAATGCGTGTCCCACGCCCCGTCCTTGGATTACAGTGAGTTGTGGGTCAGTTTCTGGTGCATCAGTTTTTGTTCTATTTCCTCTCCAACAGTGTCTTGGTAAACTGAGTAGTACCTAACAGAATGAAAGGTTTAGCTCATAAAAACAGGTTTTGTACAGTTTTCAAAGAAAACTTCACCCTCTAGATGTCAGTTTAGCTAATCAATCTGTTTTGTCTGTTGTCCCAGCAAACTGTTTAAGACCTTTATGATAGTTCAGTTTTCCACCTGGTGTAAATTTATATGCCATTTCTTTTCTAAGACATGTCTATCGAATAACACAGGAATGCTGGTCTGTAGACTCTGGGGTTTAGTTTACTCTTCTGCTGAAAGGAAGATGATCTGATTTTTGTAGAAAATACACTACTGCAGAGTCTACTCACTTTTGCTGAAACAATCCAGTTAATGTTTTCTATCATTCACCTAAGACTGCTACATTACTGTAGTTTTCCTGTGCCTTTTTAGCTGGGCTCAAACCAGGGCTACAAATGTGATCTGAATTTTTAGTTTCTCTTATCAGTAGTCAGGGCACATTTGTTTCCTAAAAACTTCTTGACACAAATGCCGTTCACAGTACTTTTTCACCTGTAGTTATATGTACTAGTGATCGTGTGTGCTGTGATCTGCTGAAGTTCAGGCACTAATGAGCCTGTTGTTTCTTGTGAACTTGTGTCACTTACCATGTTAGGCACTTTGAGAATGTTTTATAAATTGATTTTAACTGGTGGATAGTACCTCTATTCCTGGCTTTCCCAAGTCCTTCAAATGAAGTTTCAGAAATTTCTTTTTCGTAAATTTTCACAAGTCTTTTGGGAGGACTGTTTGGATGCAGCAGTAGTGAGTTTGTGTATTTTTGTTACTTGTTTCTCCCTTTTAAATAAAAACAGAGGCATGCTAGACAGTGAAAAGGGACAAGATATTTACTTTTATCTTTCTCTTACTTGGGTAGGGCAAAGTGTGAGTGAGTATGTGGGGAGTTGGTCAGAAGGGTAGGTTCGTTTGGGGGAAGCAAAGCGGGGGGTTAGAAGAGACGGTGACGAGGGATGATACCTTCCTGTGAGGGTGAAGGGTAGGACAGATGGATGAAAGCAAGCAATTTGTTTAAGACAAATTTTGTTAACGTTAATCCCCTAATTTGGCACAGATGTACGGCAGCCTTTCTTTTGAATCCTGTAGTTGACAGTTACAACGAAGTATCCCTCATTAAATATTTTTAACATAGATTTAAAATGTTTTTATTTATTTATTTTTGGCAGTGTTGGGTCTTCGTTAGTTGTGGCGAGCAGGGGCTATGCTTGCTGTGGTGCGGAGGCTTCTCTAGTTTTGGAGCATGGGCTCCTGGGTGTGTGGGCTCAGTAGTTGTGGCACGTGGACTTAGTTGCCCTATGCGTGACATGTGCGATCTTCCTGGACTAGGGATCAAACCTGTGTCCCCTGTAATGACAGGCAGATTCTTGACCACTGAGTCACCAGGGAAGCTCTCACAGAGATTTTTGTTTATCTTTTTTTTAAATTGCAAAAATGGTGATTTCTAGACTTTCATTCTTACAGACTTGTCTTTTAGGAAATATAATTTGAATATATGCCAGCTCCAGGCTCTCTGCTAGGCAGATGAAAAGCTGGGGTACTGTTGTGATTTCTGATTCATATGGTGTCTTGGATATACTTGTTCTCCAAGTGTGCTCTTTGGGCCGCAGGGAGTGGGACTTCCCTGGTGGTCCGGGGGCTGAGACTGCCCTCCCAGTGTGTGGGGTCAGGGAACCAGGACCCACATGCAGCAACTAAGACCTTGATCCGGCCAAACAGATATTTAAAAAAAACAATTTTGGTAATAATTGAAGATGTTACGTGTTGCCATCTGTTCCAGTGGCAGAAAAGCAGTGGTAGACAAGGACTGTTGGCACTGTAGCACCTGGAGTTGAAAAAAAATGTTTTTTTGAGAATGTCCTCGATGAAGTGAAAACAGTTACTAACTTTATATACTCTTGATCCTGAGTGCACACATCTTAATATTCAGTGCCGCAGGATAGGAATGTGCATACAGGGCTTTGACGCTGCCTGGGTCCAGCGGTCTCTGGGAGCCGCACTTACGTGATGGAGTTCCAGGCTGCACCAGCTGCTTTTTTCACGCAGAGCCATTTTCACTTGAAAGAGGGGTTGACAGACAGTGATTATTCCAGCTTGGGTATGGGGCAGACATTTTTCAACAAAGTGAGCCTGTCACTTGACAGAGAACAACTGACCGTTATTTGTTGCCAGTGGCAATGTTTGAGTTTTCGAGCAAAAATTAGAATTTTTAGAAAACTTGGTATCTGTCATAGTGAGGTTGACAGCTTTTCCAATAAATACTTAAAGACTTTTCTGATGACATCAGTGGATTTAACAAATAATGCTTTTTTGAAATAGTGAACTTATGGAAAATCTGCATAACTCAGTGGACCAGTGTTTTCCAAATTGAGGAAATGATATTATAAAGTCACGCATGGGTTAAAGATGCAGCCAAAGGAGACAGACCAATGAATGTTAATGTAGCAGGGTAGGAACATTTATTGATACAATCTCAGATTCCTCATTGTAACTGATCTTTTAAGCAACAGCGCTTACTGAAGGATAGAGTTTGTCTTGAGGAAAAGCAGCTATGAGGTTGAATCACAAGCTGCTCTAGTCACTTTTCTCTTAAAACAGTTCTGGAGTAATGTCCGAGCATGAGATTGCCCATGAGCTCAGAAGCCATGCAGACGCCCTTCCCTGCTGTAGCTCAGATATTTGTTTGGGAAGGGATTTTCTTCAACCAAAACAGCATGTTGGAGCAGATTGAATGCAGAAGCAGATATGGGAATCCAGCTGTCTTCTATTAAGACAGATATTTAAAGAATTGGCAAAAATGTAAAACAGTACCCCTCATTAACTTTTTTAAAAAGGAAAATAGTTTTTTAAAAATGTGTTATATTAACATTTTATAATAACATTACATGTTATTAACATGTGACAGACTTGCTGTTGTTGTTTTTTAAATAAATGTGTTAAAACTTTCTCAGTTTTAAATTTCTAATATGAAAAATATTAGTAGCTACACCCTATATAAACTCAAGGGGCCCTAAGACCCTTTCAGCTTATGAGTGGTGTCGTGTTTTCTGTGAACATTCTGCCCGCTCTTTGTGCTGGTTGACTGCTATGTAAGTAATTAATGTCTAAGTCTGGACCTACATTCAGATTCTTAGTGGCTGCAGTGGCTAACTTAGGGCTTCTTAATCTCTCTTGCTCCATTTTTTCTCCGCGTGAGTGCATCAGGCTTTTAAATGTGAGAATGTCTCTTGCTGTCTTTTTTCTGCATTCACACTACTACCAACCCAGGCAGAAGTCCTTGTCACTTTATTCCTAAATTACTTCAGTAACCCAGTTTCTAATATATTTTTCAAGTTGAATGCAACTGTTGGGTTTAGTTTTACTTATATGCTCCCTAAAAATGTACAGATATAAACATCTTACGGTATAACCAAAGCAAATTGACAGATTAAATACAGACAGTCCAATCAGCAACACATATTTAATGATGGCTGTTTTGTTAACATGAATGAATAGCCAATCTATTTCTTTTATTTGGCTTAATACTAACAAAGAGAGCATGTATGTGTTATAAAATGTTGTTGACTTTTAGTCTTTGTTTGTTGAGGATAACTGACCTAGTGGTTAACCTGAGGTGTGACAACCAGCAATCCTTGAATGCCAGCTTTAATGCCAGTTGGAAATTCTGTAAAGCTGTGTTGATCACTGGAGCATTGTGGAGTTACTGAAACCTGCTTTGCACAGATACTGAATAAGTTATTTTTGGAGTCTTTACTAGAAAATATTATTGCATATTTTACGAGTGGGTTGGTGGGAACAGAATACAAGTTGGTGAGCTCTCTGCGTCCCGCGGGCTTGCACCCCGCACAGGGTGCTGAGAGCCTTAGCAGGGTTCCTTTGTTTGCTCGCCCTAGCAGACCTGGCTCACCTTACTTTCTTGTTTGGTTGTTTTTTTCCACAGCCCTCAACACCATCCATCTTACATACTAAACATTTTTCTTTGTTTTTGATTTGTTTCCATCCCAATAGACTAAGTTCTGTAAGGTCATAGATTTTTGTCTGTTATTTATTTCTGAGCCTTCCGTTCCTACAAGGGTACCTAGAATGTGCTAGATATTGAATGACTCGGTGAATGTGTATTAGCACTTCTCTATTAAAACCCCAAACCCAGATGCTCTTTTCTGTGATCGGTGTTTACTGCTGTCTCCCAGCTGGGTCAGACATGCTTCTCTGTTCATCCTGAACACAACTTGTTGTACACAACAGCTGAATTGTATAGAACTGTTTGATTTCTTTGATCAGTATGTGCATAATCGGTAGAACAATTACTTTCCTTGGTTCAGAGTCTGTATTTTTATTAATATAGCCTATAGCCTGGATTATCTTTTTAAGTAGACACCATAAGTTCATATGGAGATTCCCCCCCTTAAATTACTCAAGTGATGTCTGAGTTTTTAAATAATAGAATTAGATGTGAGAATTTCCCCCTCAAATTCCATCTTTGTGAATTTTTTGTTTTTTCCAATTTAACATTTTACATAGCATTTTAATTTCTAATATATTTCTGTTCTGTTTATCATCTAAAAAAGTAGGTGCCTACTTTTAAAATGAAAGCTTTTAGGTTGTTGTATAACTTAATTTTCTTCTTTAAAAAAGAAACTTTATTTTGAAATAATTTTAGATTTCTGTAATCATGGTATATTTGTCAGAAATTAGGAAACTGTTATTACATTACTGTTAACGAACCTGGAGACTCTGTCTGGACATCCCCGGGTTTCCTGCTTAGTTCTTACTCTGCTGCAGGACACCAGGTTGTATTCGGCTGTCTCCTTAATCTCTTGCGATCAGTGACAGTTTCTCAGTCTTTTCCCTGTTATCATAACCTTGTTTATTGGTCCCGTGTTTGGTGGAAATATCCTTCAGTTTGGGTTGATCCATTTTTTTAAGTAGCAACTGAAGTGACAGGTTGTGAGGTTTAGGGGAAGATACGAGTTGTATGTGGCAGGTGTCATGGGGTGCGAGCAGAGTGTGAGCTAATAACCCTGACGGGGGTATTGCTGGTCTGCACTGGGACCCCGCCCACCCCGATTTTGGAATTCTGCGTAAGGAGGACTTGCCCGCCACCCCTGTTTACTTATTTACGCTCTCACTTTACTCTCTCAGACTCGTGGGTACTTGTTAGTTTGGTTGTAATGCTGTTGTGATTTTGTTTGCTTCTAAAACCCCTGCAGCTCTGGCCCCTGGGAGTCCTTCAGTCTGATTCCTGCCTTTCCTCCTCAGAGCATTCCCTTCCTTTCTGCTGGAGGCTTTCCTCCTGGTTTCCTGGTCCCAGCCCTTGAACGGCCCTCTGCTCAGAGCCCGGCTGCCTTGTGCCGGCAATGGGATTCAGGGGAAGAAGACGTGGGGTCCTGCTGCTGGGCTCTGCAGCCTGGGGAAGGCCCCGCCCGCCGGCTCACCCGGGGATGCTCTGCGTCTCTCAGAGTTCCCGCTGCTGTCCCTGATTCTGGTCCGTCTCCGCCTCTTCCTTGTTTGGCCCTGGCTCCCCAGGAGAAAACTGAGCTACAGGACAGTGCTTCTGCCCAGTTCTTTTCATCCTCAGCCGCCTTCTGTCCGGTCGAAACACAGATTTCCACAGTTTCCTAGGTGGGCTCCTTCAGCCCACCTCTTTCCGTGGGCTTATCTCCTGAGGTTTCAATTCTCTTGGATTCGCTGTGTGGTCTGCATTCCTTCCTGAGATCCATGGAGTCCTGTTCTGTTCTTATTTACTTGCCTACAGCCTCCCATGTGAGAAAGTGACTTTTCACATCCATCTGTCACCTTTCTCTCTGGGTGTCATATCCTCCTCTCCCTCACCTGCGGGTGATGGTGGCAGGACCTCCCTGGTGCTGCACCTGCTCTGACAGGCACTGGGCGGTACCTGACCTGAGTGGGCTTCTCAGGACAGGTCTGTGACCTGGATGCTCCTCAGGGCGTGAGGACAGGGAGGCACCAAGAGATGTGGGAACCTGGCCAAGTTCTCACACAGCTGGTTCTGGGAGAACTGGGTCCAGCCCAGGGAGACTGGCTTTGCAGGCCGTGTGCGCGCCTCTGTTTAATGGGTGGGATGTGGAGAGTGTGCTGCCCACGTCGGTGCCCTGCGCCCATAACCAGTGCTGTTACTCACCAGGGCACCCTTCTGCACAACTGGGGCCGGGGGTGACATGTAGTGGTATCTGCTCGTTTTCATGAACCCACCGAATTGGGGCACAGGCAGCAGCCCCACGCGCCTGCCTCCCTGGACGCCTTGCTCCCAGTCTCCTTGTGGGGTTTTCTGTGAAGCTCCTCAGGCATAAGACTTACTTCCCTTGGTAAATTTTTATGTCTTACCAAAAGTTAACATCTATAAGTCTAAGTTCTCCTAATCCTAACCTACAAAATCTTATTTACCATTAATTTACTTTTGAGTTTATTGAAACAGTGGTTTTTAACTTAAAAAGATAAATAAAATTGGTAAATGAGACTTCAAGTTGCCCTCAGAAGTGTTTTAAATATAAAAGCACTATTGAAGATTGGTGATTTTTCAAACTTGGCAGTTTTCTTTAGGGAAGGACACTGAGAGTGTCGCAGTAGTAGTACTTAAATGTTGTTGAGTTTGGATTTCACCTTCCTCAGTCGGGTCTTCAGTTAGGAGTCAACGTTAAGGCAATTAGTTGAGAAGGATACGTAGTGCACGTAATTTATAATTTTCTTTAGACAAGTGGAAGCACAACTCCGGTGAGTGGATGGCAAATGACTTGATGTGGCAGATCCTTGGGAATGAAGAGCCTTTTAAAGAAGGGCGTCAGGGCACTGAAAATGCCTAGGGAGCCTTTTTTTTTTTTTCCTTTTTTTTTTTAAGTCCTCAGTCATCCTCAGCTGAGTAAGGAGGGGCAGGAATGTTACCTTAGGTAATAAAGGCCCCTCACAAGTGGCCGAGGGCTGGACTTGATAAACAGGAATGAGATTCCTGGGCTGTGTGGCCCAGTCACTGCAGGTGAGTGTGTCTTGGTGTCTACACTGGAGGGCAAGGGTGGAGTAGGTCTGCTCCTGGGGCTGCTGCTTATGGACCCTGAGGACATGGGGCTGGAACCTGTCTTCTGTTCATTCATCGCAGTCCTATGAATATACCTCAGATCCCTTCTGTGTCTCATGTGGCAGAAAGCCTAATCCAAAACAATTGAAGTTTGGTTGATTCATAAAATAGACTCTGAACTATGTATAATCTTACTTTATTTAATCTATGTATTTGTAGTCCTGACAGGCTGTACAACATTGTATTAAGGTGTGGATAGACCCCTGCCATACCCTGGTCTGTCTCTTAAATTAAAGCATATAACTGTTGTTTCGGTGTCATTGTATACAGGTGGACTTGAGCTATATCTGGTTTGAATAAGAGAAGCTATTTTATTTTCTGGGATAAAAATCATATTTCGTGTCATTTCATCTGTGGGACTAAACAGGTCTTTTGAGTGAGACATTTAAAAACTGGATTTCTCACACATCCCCATCCATTTAGTAGCAAGTCATTTTAATGAAAGTTCCTTTCTGCCAATCCACGAGTACTCCGAGTGATATATTAATTCTCACTGGGCTGAGGTGTGGTGGGAAGGAGTCAGAAGGACTCATTTGTCTGCTTTCAGGGCGGGAAGGGGCTGGGGGAGCTCGAATTTGAAGGCTTCTGCCTGCCGGCCTGTAGAGGTGGGTGGGCCTGCGGGGCTGGGTGTCTGCAGCCAGCTAGCTGAGGGGGGTGCTGGTACCCAGTTTGTTTGGATGAGGTCTCAGGCAAGAGCAGCTTCCTAAGGGAATCTGGAGGCTCCGGGTTTCCGCTCAGGGCCTCTTGATTTGTTGCTGGGCAGGTGGACCACAGGGCCCTGGCTGCCCCTGAGACTAGGCTCCTCCCAGGTTTCTCAGGATGGGGTGTCTCCCCTCCCTTCCTGTGCTCAGCACGGCAGCCCCCCTTCCTTTCATACCTAGTGGCACAGTGGCTCGTGATCAGCACATGATAGTAGACCTGCGTTTTGGTTTTATTGTTTGTTTTAAAATCTGTTTGTCAGGGACCCAGCCAGGCCCTGGGGTTTTACAAAGGAGAAAAACTGTTCTTGAGATTGAGGAACCTCCAGTGGGGATGAAGTGGAGAGAAGAACATGAAAATGGGATTTTAATGTGTTGTCAATGCTGAGGGAGGGAGCTTGTTTTATGTAAAAAACATCCTTCTAATGGTACCTTAAGTTTTGTTAATTTTTTCATGGTTCTGCCTGTTTATCCCTATACTTTTTGAGGAACAGTCTGTATACTTTTGTTATCCTAATTCAGAGGTCATGAACCTTATATTTGGATAATTTCCCCTAAGTGAATCATGGTTTTCTTTTCCTATCTATTGTGCATATTTACCAGATCATTCTATGGCTTAAAAACCTTCATTTTCATTATTTGGGAGAGCTTTGTGAAATTTATAAACGTGGAAACGTATCTACACATGCCCTCTTATGGGAGGTTGGTTCCAAACCAGCTTTGAAGTGTCCTGTTGTTGATTGTGAGACTTGGTAATTTAGTAACAGCTTTGGTTCTGTCCTAATAGACTTTTCTAGAGGTGTTCTTACTAATGGTAGAAACATCTGGAAGATATCCCAGGGTTGAAAACATGAAGTGCTAATGATACCTTTTCACCACGACAGAAAAAATGCACCTTATAGAACCATAGTGATAGCCGTGTTGGACATCAGAGAGGACAAGAGCCATGCTCCCGGAGCAGGTTCATCGGACTTGGCACCACCACCACCTCTGGGGAGGAAGAATTTGTGGAGGCGGCAGTGGTGATGAGTTTATGAGCTAATGAAGCAGTGATAATCCCTTTTTACCTGATGTTTCCCCCTTTTGGGTAGGCCTCTGAAGTGCTAAATATCTTAAAATAATTTGCATAGAATCACCTGAGCCCATCCGTTACCTAACCACAGATATGAAAGCAAAAAACTGCTCCAGAGTCACCTTTTGAATACAGCTCTAGCTTCTCCCAGACTCAGGCGCCCTCTGGCCCGGCCTCACCGTCTTCCTAACTTCTCCTGGGGTTCTTCATTTCTGCCAAGGTGGGGTCGGCTGTGGCAATTAGTCTCCTCAGCTCCCAGGAGTGTTCCACGCAGCACCCCAGGCCAGGGCGCACTTTGAACCTCATTCAGCTGTCTATTTGCAGTCCTGCCGGCTCTTCATTCTTCTCATTCCCTCGGTTCCTGTAGTGGGCTCTTCACCTGTGTGGGGCGTGCTCTTTCTGCCGCGTCTGCTGGCGCCCCTACCACCCCTGGGCTCCTGCTCTTAGTGCCTGCTCTCTGTGCCTCTTGAAAGAGCCTCAGCTATGAAGGTTGAGCTGTCACTGTTCTGCCCCTCCTTACTTGACTCCCCCACCCTCAACCCCAGTACTTTTGCGTGTTTATCTCGTATTGTAAAGTCTGTTCTTTCAGGCCTTCTTAGGTAGGTTATAAGCTCCACACGGCAGGTTCTGTGGTCCATTCATCTTTGTATGTTCATCGCTCAATTCTTACTAGTCATTTATCCCTTGCTCTCTTTTGCTCTTCTTTCAGCTTGAATCATACACCATTGGCTTTGTCTGTCGTGGCTTGGTGGTGGAATATTCCTACAGAAAGTTCCCCTGACCTCTGGGCTCCTTTCTTTCTCTGATTCCTCTCCTTAGGCATTTTCTCTGTGCCTGAGGGCTGTATGTAAACGGGTAGCTGAAACCCTGCTCGGTTACTCAGGCCAGAAAGCCATCTTCTGCAGATGGAAATCCTTTCCTTGCTCTCCTCCCCGGGGTGCTTGTACAGGCTGTGTCTCCCACCTGGCCACACTTCTGCCGTCCAGTCTTACCTGGCCTCACCTTTGCCTTTTGCTCTCCTGCAGCCCTTTCTGTCGCTGCTGCCACCAGCTGGCCCCTCCAGAGTGGACATCTTCCCTCCCCTTGACTGAAAACCCTCCATGACTTTCCACTGTGCTTAGAAAAAGTAGAGCCCAGATCCCCAGCGCGGCCCCTTTGCGCCATCCGACAGACGGCTATCCTTCTAATCTTTAGAAGATACAAGTACAAACTTAGCACTTGAGAAAGTATTCTAGAAGAGAACACTTGTTCGATTCTGCAGTGTTAGTTGGACACCTGGTGGACCGCAGGCTGAGCCCATGTTTCACGTAACTGGCTTCCAGGGCCTCTGGGTCCCTGCCTTCTCTGGGAGGCCCCATGGGAGGAAAGTCTGGTAAAAACACAGACTTGCATCACCGTGTTGAAGGTGAGAAGCGTGGTTGAAAGTGCACATAGAGAGAATACTTTACTTTGTACCTGTATCATATATTGTTCTCTATATTTTGTACCTTTAGTGCTGTATGTAGATTTTACTTCTGTTTTGGATTTCTCTTTTCCAGTCATTTATTTGTGCCTACATCAGCTAATTTAATGATGAAAAACTTAGAACATGTGTCTACATTTTTATTTTACTCCACAAGTGTGAATCTCATAGCTCCTTACTGTATATAATTAACTCCTGTAATGGGTCATGTTTTAGTAGAATGACTGAAGTTTAGGAGTGGAATATCTTTGTAAGTAAAAATGTCTTTGAAAAGTTATGCTAAATAAAAATTTATACCTGGAATGAAATGTTTTTAAGTACTTCACAGCACAGAACAAGTGAGTACCCTCCTTGCAAATACCGAGAGCGTAATTATGTGTCATTTCTTTGGTTGGTGGTTAGTTTGCTGGGGGTTAAAACACAAGTGATCATATTCAGGCTGGTCAGATCAGCGATTTTAATATGAAACCATTGCTTTTAGAATAATCATGGGCCAGACTGGGAAGAAGTCTGAGAAGGGACCAGTGTGTTGGCGGAAGCGCGTAAAGTCAGAGTACATGCGCCTGCGGCAGCTCAAGAGGTTCAGGCGCGCTGACGAAGTCAAGGTACCCTCTGCCTCCTGGGAGCACGCGGTGTACAGCCCCTCAAGATAAGTTTTAGTTTGAAGGGAAAATGGCCTTATTTACTATAAGAAATGGAAACTTGAAAGTTGAGGTCCTTGGTCTGTCTTAACTAACATAAAAATTGTACCATGCACATAGTGAAATGATAAGTTTTTAGTCTAATTTTGCCTACTTGGCAACCACCATCTTTTCAGTATAGCTTTGTGTACTGCATGAGAAGACCCAGGATCCAAGCATAAAGGGTGTTTCATGCTACTGTGTTCCTGAAGTCTTTGTAATTAAAGAAGATATGTACACAGTTAACAAAGGACAAAAATGATTTCTTATTCCCTTTCCACTCTCAGTAAAATAACAGATGTTGTGTTTTTGTATTATTTGAATGTGGGAAGCCACCTTTTAGTGTAAAATCATATGCTTTTGAAGGGATGTCCCTGGTACTCTTTAGGAATCATGCAATTTTAACCTTCATTAGAGATGTTACAAATTGTCTAACAATGAACAATTTCTTTTCTCCTCTCCTTCATTTTTTTTTGAAGAGTATGTTTAGTTCCAATCGTCAGAAAATTTTGGAAAGAACAGAAATCTTAAACCAAGAGTGGAAACAGCGAAGAATCCAGCCTGTGCATATCCTGACTTCTGTGAGCTCATTGCGCGGGACCAGGGAGGTTGGTGAACTCACGCGCTGTTCAAATTATCAGTGCATTTTGGTTTTTGCTGTTGCAGTGTTGGTTGGTTATTGAGAGAGAACCATTGACCTCGGATGTCCCTTGTTTTATTGGTGTTTCTCTTTAATGTGCAACTGCTAATGGCTTCTAGCTATTCCTGTAACAGCTCTGGTGTTTAGAATTCTACTTTCACTGTTGTTAGGTAGATTCCTAGACTTTTATAAGACTATTCGTTAAAAAAGAACTTAAAAATACTCTTAAATGTCCTCATCAGATCAAAAGTTAGAGCACGGCTTTCTGACACATACTTTTTTTTCTCCCCCTTCATACGAATTAGCCATGCTGGAAGAAATGTTTCTTTTTCATGCATACTCATGGAGTTAACAAGCATTTTATTACACACTTTGTTTTAAATTCTAGGGCTCACTGGGAATTTTAAAACTTGAGGTCGAGAGGTCAGAATTTCCTTTGTTAATAGCATTTTTTTTTGATGAAGAAGTAGATCTTAATCCCTCCAAAAAATTACTGTTTTCCAAGGAAGGCAATAAATCTATGGTAGGTTTATAATGAAGTAACACATTAAAAAGTAGTAGTAGCAAGATGAAGAGAAAATGGCAGAAACTTACAGGGTATGAACCAGTCAATAGGATTTTGGTTAAGGTGTTTCAACTTAAGTACCAGTTTTATACAGGAAGACATGACATCATACGAAATGCTACATGAACAGGCATGGAAGCAGAAAGAGGAAAGAAAGTGAGTTGAAATTTAAATTACACCACAGAGTAGATGATTGTTGACCTGCGTGTCTAAACAGGGGATGCATCTAAACAATGGAATGAATTTGTTCTAAAGTGATGTTTTCAATGAGTAGACATTTTTTATAGGGTATTATAATAATTAAGCACTAATTTGCTGTCGTATGAGGCCTGTTGAGGTCGTGTGATGGGCTGGCTTCAAGGACTGGTCAGTGCTACAGATACAGTCCTAGAAGTGGTTTCAGTGATGATGTTCATGGTCTTGATGGTAAAAAAGGCTTGGGATGATTCTTAGTTATTTATACATTTTTGTCAGGTGACAACTCTTTAAGCTCTGATTTGCAGTTGTATAAAATATATTATATGAAAAAAAGTGTTAACACCTTCCAGTCACATGGAACAGATCAGGACCTACACATTGAAGTAAATGGCTTATTAATATGTACTTATTAATGTACATATGTGAATAAAATGTACTAATTAATATTTCATCACTAAAGGTGAAAGGGATCCCTTTCTGTGCTGGTTAGAACATTCTCAAAAGGGATCAGGATGCAGCCTCTCACTGGTTCTTTTGCAAGTTTTGTCTGGTGATTTTCTGGAAGTTTTGAAGTGAAGGAAAAAGAAACCTGGGTTTTTTTTCTCCCCAGAGAGACAAATCTTAGAAATTTGGAGAAATAAAGTAGGAAACACATGGAACACTTGTTTTTGCCACCCATTACAAATCTCAAAATGCTGCCGAAAGCCCAGCCTGCCTTTATAATAATAGTCGCAGCGGTGGTGATTTCTGGCAGGGCGCTAGGTCTGTTGTGATTTGATCATTGTGATGGCTGTGTTACCCCCTTTTCCATTCCTGAGTGAGGAAACGTAGCTTCAGTTCAGTTCAGTCGCTCAGTCGTGTCCGACTCTTTGCAACCCCATGAATCACAGCGCACCAGGCCCCCCTGCCTATCACCAACTCCTGGAGTTCACTCAGACTCACGTCCATCAAGTTGGTGGTGCCATCCAGCCATCTCATCCTCTGTCGTCCCCTTCTCCTCCTGCCTCCAATCCCTCCCAGCATCAGAGTCTTTTCCAATGAGTCAGCTCTTCACATGAGGTGGCCAAAGTACTGGAGTTTCAGCTTCAGCATCATTCCTTCCAAAGAAATCCCAGGACTGATCTCCTTTAGAATGGACGGGTTGGATCTCCTTGCAGTCCAAGGGACTCTCAAGAGTCTTCTCCAACACCACAGTTCAAAAGCATTAATTCTTCGGTGCTCAGCCTTCTTCACAGTCCAACTCTCACATCCATACATGACCACAGGAAAAACCATAGCCTTGACTAGACGGACCTTTGTTGGCAAAGTAATGTTTCTGGATGTTCAAGCTGGTTTTAGAAAAGGCAGAGGAACCAGAGATCAAATTGCCAACATCTGCTGGATCATTGAAAACGTAGCTTAGAGGGATTAAAGTCAGTTTCCTTGCTCTAATGATCTGATGTGGGCCTGAAAGAGTACACTTTGCTCAGACACATTAAGAAATTATTGAAGTTTGTTATTTATGTACAATTGGAATTGCTCATGATACAATTTTTGGTATTAAGAGTACAGTTTATTCAAATGAATATTTGCTAATTGAATTTTGCTTTTAATTTTGTCAGTAGAGATAAAAGTCATTGAATGTAAAGATGCCTAACTTTTTATTGAGCTTATGGGACAAATGGTAAGAAGAAATTAGTATTTTGATAAAAACTAGTGGTTTTTAAACTTAGTACTCCATGCAGGTTGAGAAGAAGCATTTTCACAAAATAGGAAGGAAAAGGAGGAAAGAAACCCCTAGTCTCAGGGTTCAGTGTTTGTTGCCTGGAGCTCTGACTGGTCAAGCTCCTTATTTTTGAGCCTCTCTTGACAGCTGATTCTGATTCAAATGATTCCTCTTTTATTCCTCCTAGCCTCCCACCCCCTTTAAAACCATCATCACTGACTTTTGGAAGCTGAAGATTTATATAGTTTGTGATGAGCTTTTTGGTGTTATCATAGTAAATGATAGAATTTTAGGGCTAGAAAGGACTTTAGTGATCTGTCTGGTCTCCTTACTTTTCAGATAAGACTATATCTCTGTTTAGTTTTTCTTCAGTTTGAGCATTTCCAAAATAGATCAGTTTATTTTTTACGCTTTGAAAGTTGGAGTCAACTAGGTCAGAAGCAGGGAAAATAGATAAGTTAGCCTGTTTTGCAAAGAGTTTCTTTGCAGTAGGCTTGTAGGCTTGACAGAATTTGGGATTGCACTGTTGACCCAGACACCTGAAAAGTCTGTTTCTTTGAACATTTAAGTGCTGTTGTGACACAACTTTAATTAAGTCCTTATCTTTATAAACTCATCCTTTATAAAAGGGCTGTCTTCAGTTTAAATCCTTGGAGCATGATATGATTCACTGACAGTTTTCAGTCATTCACTCAAATACTTTATTCCCTTCTGTACTTCTAGAAGATAGGTGATAATGCTCAGTTTTTAAATGACCAATTTTATCTAGGTTATTTTAGTAAAGAAAATCTGACAAGTTTACTTTCTGATCTGATGAAATGACTTGGGTTCGAGGAGTCCTGCAGTTGACCTGCAGCCACATCTTTGGTCTGCTGTTTTCCTTCACGCGTGCTTTTAGGAGACTTGCAGGACTTAGTTTTTGTTGTTGAAGTTACAAAACCTAAACTGTTGCCCATAGGATTTTAGTACAGAGTATGTCTGTTTTTTCTTTTCTTTTAGAAAATACTTCTGACTTCTTGAAGATAGTGACTATAATATATATATTTTACATTTATTTCCTTTGCTCTTCAGTTTATCTTTTTTTAAGGAGCGCTCAGCTTTAAAGTGTTATTAAATGATACTTAGAGGCCAAGGGATATACACCATATTGCCGTAACATGTGGCTGTTTATCAAAAACTTGTTTCTTGGTGACATCATTACTTTGTCTTATCAGTAAGTAAAGAACTTTATCTTGGTGAGCCTGTACGCCAGTGACCATGCTCTGAGAGTGTCTGTTTTTCCAGTTGTAGTGAAGAAGCTGGTTCAGTTACGCTCGTAGTTCTTACTAATGCATTTCTTTTTGTACATTTTCCGTTTCTTGCTAAAAACCACAAGGTGCTTTTCCTCTTCATTGATTCTTCATATCAAGATTTTTTTTTTTACTTGTACATATTGTGAATGAAAGGGAGGCTTTCTCAAATGATGTCTGTCTTCTGGGCAACTGGTGTGATTGGTGTAGTATAAAAATATCCTGCCAATATGCATTTTTAGGTTTCCAGGAGAATGTAATGTTCTTGTGAGAATTCTGTGTCTTGTTTACTAATGAAAGGAGTGAGAAATGTGGGGCTTCTTCAGAATGTTTAACAGACAAGCAGCATCAGAAGGCCCCCGGGTTCTCACATTCGTGGAACTGAAAGTCTTCTGGACTTTTCAGTACATACAGGTTTGCTCTTCCTAGTGATAGCTTAGAATTTTAAGTTTATCACCTATCATTTGATATTCACAAATAAATTTTTTTTGTAGGGGGAAGCTTCTGTTGTAATGCAGGACATGTGAGTTCTTTCATGAGTTTGCAATTTGGGCTTATTTTTTATTGAAGGGGAAGAAAAAACTTGTTTACCTGTAAACACCTGACTGCATCATTTGTTGACATGGTCGTGTACTTTTGTCACTTAATTGTAAATAGAAATTACTATACACAAAGAAAAATAACATGCTGGTGTACCCAACATGTACTGGCATCCTCTTTACTCCTCACTCCAACACAGTAATGTGCTTTCTTTCCTTTGCAAATTTCAGGATTAGAGGGCCAGTGTGTCCTGCTCAGCATTTGAGCAAGTGTGGGAAGGAGCTGGGCCCTTTTTCTCAGGTCTTAGAGAGGTGAGGTGTGCTCCCAAGTGAGTGTCTTAACTCTCAGCTTGAGTATACCCATCCTTTCTTGGTTTCTCAAGGAACTGGTTTCTCAGTTGCTTTCTGCTGCTCTCTGTCTCTTTTAACCCTTTGTTGGTTGAATCTTGTATTAACTCTGCCAGTCCTTCCTGCCCATGTAACTTTTTCAAATCACGGCAGCCTTACTTTTTTTCTGGCTTCTTTGAGTGGAAATAGATGGAACGTTACTTCGGTAACCATAAGGAGTTTTTGGCTTTCTTTAAGTGGAAATAGATGGAACGTTACTTCAGTAACCATAAGGAGGTGTTACTTTTCTTTTGAAAGGAAGCCAATGTAAGCATTTTATGCTTTTCCAAGAAGACCATTCAAAAAGAAGAAAGATCACTTAGGTTGATTGAGTTTCTGTTTTATTATTGTATATTACAGATATATCATACACTTATGTTTGAGTTCATATTTTAAACTTAAGATGATATATCTTAACTTTAAAAAGTGAACTTTTCAAAAATATCAAATGTTTATTTTGTAATCTAAACTAGCAGTTGTGTTTAATGTGCTGTTTTTCTCTAAGAACACTGTGTATACAGTTTGTGTTTTAAAAATTGTGAAATTGACTATTACAAAGGTTAAAGTCTCTTCTCAAAATGCAAAACCAAATTTTGACAGCTATCTTAAAAACAAACAATGAACCAGAGTCCAAAGAAATGCTTGTCTAGTGAGTCGACAGTGTTGATGATTGTTTATTGCTCTGAAGAAGTAACACTTTTTAGGCCTGGAACTTCTGTCACAGTTTAGCTTGATATTATGGATTGACTTAAATCCACTGCTTAGGATTCTGTTTTATTTTCTCTTACTAGATTTCGTAAAAGTATATAATTTGAGTACCTGTTTGGGAGGGATGAGTAGATTTCATGAGCTAACTTGGCAACTAATGAGGTACTTTCATAGCAGCTAATGTGAATATCTGTGTGTTGTGTTAGTCGCTCAGTTGTGTCCAGCTCTCTGTGACCCCATGGACTGTAGCCTACCAGATTTCTGTCCATGGGATTCTCCAGGCAAGAGTACTGGAATGGGTTGTCCTTCCTTTCTCCAGGGGATCTTGCTGACCCGGGGACCGAACCTGGGTCTCTTGCATTGCAAGCAGATTCTCTACCATCTGAGCCACAGGGAAGCCCCATGTGAATATCTGTAGGTTAGTAAAATTTTGTAAAAATCTTTTTCTTAATTAGAAGGTCATTATAAAATATTAACTGTAAAAATTCAAGTAACACAGAAATATATAAAACAGGATACAAAGAAAGGACCCTGTAATTCAACCCTTGTGATTTTGATTCTTTCAGATTTCTTTTTCTGTAACATGTTAGTAATAATGATGATGTATTTTATTTAAAAAACAATTATTCCCAGATAAAACGTGCCTGCCACTTGGGGCCATCACTTTACAGTTCTTCACCAGTGCAAGTGCTTGGTCCTGTGGTTTTGCCACAGTTGATTGCCCTGTTCATAACTGATGAACACTTAGGTTTTTATTTTTTCCTTTTGCAGTTAGCATTTCTGTGAGTATTCTTCATACACATCTTTTGAGTGAGTTTGTAGGAAAAGTTTCTAGAGACAGTATTACTAGGTCAAGAGGATATGTGTCTATAACATTTTAATATTAACAAATTGACCCCCCAAAGTTTTTTGTTTACACTCTTTACCAACTGATAATAGTAGTGTCTATTTCTCTGTTCTCCCAACATAAAATGTTAATTTTTGTCAGTGTGATAGGTAAAACACTATTGCAATTTGCTTGCCTTCCTTTTTTCAGCAAAACTAAGTATCTGTTGTTTGTATTTCTTTTATGAGTTGGCTGTTATGGGCTTGGATCTTTTAAAATTGGGTTGAACTTTTTCTTATGATTTTTAAGGACTTTTTATATATTATAAATACTAGATTTTAATTATCTGTCCTGCAGATTTTTTTCTCCCCATTTTGATGTTATTTCTGATATATTTTGGTTGTACAGGAATATATATGTAGTTAAGAGTTTCTTCCTTTGATTTTTGTGTTTCTTTAAGGCTGACAAAGCCTTTCTCCACTTCAAGATTATAAATTACCCCATCTTTCCTTCTAGTTCTGTTTTCATTTTTATGTTTTAACATCATTTACCCTATTAGGAATTTCCTGTCCTATAAAGAGTGAGTGGGGAGATTTTGTTTTTGATTTTTTTTCTGTTGTTTTAGCATCATTCACTAAATGATGAATCTGTGAGCAACTTGGGAGTAGCATGCCTCTGTTTTGCAAAGATGAGCAGAATTGGCCTGTCTGGTGGTCATGGAGCAGGCTCAGCACCTGCACACAGAGCTCGCTCTTCTCTTGAGACCGAGGTCCCGGGACTGTCCTGTCTCCACTTCAGCCCCTGCTGCCCTGTGGCCTTCAGCCCCACGTCCACTCGTGGGAGCCAGGCTTCACAGCAGCTGTGCTGCCCCAGCTTATGGAAACCACTGCTTTATTCTTTGTTCTGCTTCTTAGTTTTTCTTTTCTTTCTCTTTTTTTTCCAATGATAGAAGTGATCTTACTCACCTCTCATGGGACCCTTACTGAACTAGGTACTTGAGTTTGCCTCTCATGGACAAGCAGGACTCTGGTTACCTGCCTTACACGCTGTTGGGTGTTTTTGTGGTCCTACCAACTCTTGTCCTGTGAATATATTAATTCTGCTTCTGATCTGTAGGATTTTAGTGGAACTGCAGATTAAGAGGGGATGATTTACTCTTACAGCACCCTTCAGATTCAGACCAGAGTTGGGTTCTTAAGTTACTATACTAACTAGATTTATAGATCTGTGATCTCCTCACTCAGGAGCTTAGATGCAGGGAGGAGCTTTAAGGTCCCAATATCCTGACATTGCCCTTCACATGTTACCTGTTTTCTGTGAAATGCTATATATGCCCCCGTGTCCCGCCCAGAAGATGCTTGTAGGATGATGACATCTTTCTGTTCTCAAGTAAGCTCAGAGCAGGAGCCTAGGCAGAGCTTCTCCTCTAGTCCCGGCGGCTCTGCAGCACACATACTCAGCACTAGAACAGGAAATATCTGCAGTCTGAACCACTCTTGCACTCCTTAGCTCCCAAAGCCTTGATTAGCTGCTTTTATTAACTGTAAAAGTCTTTGGTTCAAGACCTCATCAGGATGTTTGATTTCTGACCACCCTTCCGTCCTCTAGCCACCCTTCTCCTAATCCTTCTAACTCCTGTTAGGAGCTCACTTCTACTGTGAGCTTTTCTTGACCTAAACTTGATACTTAACCTCATTCCAGTTTTCTCTTCAGTATTTCCTTCACATGAAAGCAGTCTGAAATTAAGTTATGTACACTATCATTTTCACCAGAGGGCTAGCTAATTTAAAACTTGGTGAATCATCTTGTCTCTGCTAAAATCGTGAGGAATATGAGTACTTTCAGAAATCACCCTCAGCTTTTCCCTGGAGTTGGGTGGCAGCCGATACTTTCTTTCCTACACTTTAGATGTGAGACAGTCCTTATTGTTTTCACTCGGAAAAGCTAAAGGATATTAGACAATATTAACAGTTCATTGTGTCTCTGGCTTGAATTGAGTGGACCAATCAGGATCCAAGAATATTTTTAACTTGGCTAACCGGGTGTATTTTTTTCCCCTTACTATACGGAAGCTGGACTTAACCCTCCTAATGTAAAGACTGTTGAGAGTCCGGATGGCTGTGGCCATGCCCTTCGGGATGTCCCACTGTAAGAGGGGGAGTCATACCTGTCTCCTAGGGTAGTGGTGAATTTTAAAGAAGTTAACTTTGGTAAAGTCTCTAGCACAGTGCTCGGCACGTAGTAGGGTGTGTTAATTTCTTTCCCTTCCCTGCAGGCCACTCACCTGCTCTTCCCTCTACGATTTTCCATAACACAGTTTTTACTTGGAACCAGCCTTCTGCCAAGAGTCTCAGTTTGGTTGTGTACTCCTACAACTACTATTTTTGGCTTGACTTCCCTCTCCAGCTCCCAGTGGTCCAGCCACACAGTCGCCTATTGTACCAGCTGGTTGATGTAAGTCTATCCATCCTCAGAGGAACCTAGTCACTTACCAGTAAGCTGTGTTTCTCTGAAAATGTAGCATCCTTGATAACTCATGTAGTCGTTTTCTTTCTTTCTTTACCATCATTGATGGATTACCTGCAACAGCTTCCTTGTGTGATCCTCAAGTTGGACCTAGAATTAGAGAATTTCATTGGTTGATGTATAGGTCTCCTAGTGAGATCCTGAGCCCAAGGCTTTGATCAGGTAAAAGGCTGTGGAGACCCAGGAGGTCAAAGTCCTATTCAGTCTTCTGAGTGACATGAGACTTGGTAACGTAAACTGTCAAGGATGATACATTTTCAAAGAAAAAAAGTTACTGGTAAGTAACTGGAATTTTTCAGTAATTTTCCTGTAAGACAATGAATAAGAATTCCCAAACTTGTTTTACCAGCAAATGCTTTTGCATTTGAATATTATTTCATAAACGAAAGGGATATGGTTTTTAGTTAATAGTTAAAGAATGGGATAGAGTTTCTAGAGATAATGCTTAGATAACGAGGTGGGTATAGACCTTCAATTTGTTACTTAGGTTTTCTTGTAGCTTTAAAAGAAATGGAAGTCGAAGTCTACATTGGGGAAAAGTCAGCAAATGCAGTCGGTTCATTCCGGGAACATTTTTTGAGTGCCTACTCTTTTTTGAGACACTGTGCTGAGTATTGTTGCGAGACAGATGTAGCACCATGCTCTGCCCTCAGAGAGCTTATTTCCAGCCCCTTGGTAACACTTAGGACTGAGAATTGAGGTCTAGGTGAGGGGTGTGGCAGGTGTGGGGTGGGTACCCAGTGCTGCAGCCTTTGCCATCTTATTTTCTGTGCTTCTCTAAGTTCTTTCTGTTCACGGAGACGTGCCCTTGTTCAGTGGACTCAGCATCTTCAGGACACTGGAGCAGACCAGCGGGGCGGAGCTCCCCCCCAACCCCATCTGGTGGTTGAGTAGGACACGCAGCTCTCTCTCCTCCTCTGAGTGTGACCTTGGGTTTGTCAGAGTTGGAGAGGCAGCCGCTCCCCCTTGTCCCCCAGGCTTTAAAGGGGACCAGTCTTCAGAATTAAAGTCGCTGAATTAATTTGCCTCCACCATGTGTAAAACAAAACTCAAAAACTCCCAATTTGTTTTGCAAGGAATGAAATTGTTTTGAACTTAAAACCTCTGGACAGTGTATATCACTTTATTCTGTAGTTACAGCCACTCCTTGCCCCACTGTTAGCTGGTTAAGTAACTTAAGAAGAAGGAATGAAGACGTGGTAGGAAGAGGGGAAGAGGAAGATGTGGGGGAGAAGATGCTCGGCGTATAGCACCTCGTGCATGAGCATCCGGGAAGGGCTGGAGCGCACGGATGAGGCTCCTGGGTGTAGCAGCCAGACTGAGGCTTCCATCCTGGCTTGGCAGTTGATTGTCTTGCTGACCAGGCAAGTTATTTAACTTCTTTGAACCTCAGTCTCCTCCTCATTGTGCAATCGCGATGCTAAAGGCTAAGATGAGGAGTGGTTACGATAATGCATATGAAGCACTTAGCACAGTGCCTGCAACATAGTACGTGCTCAATAAATGTTAACTGCTCTTATTATTGGACGGATGCATGAGGAATTGCTTCAGAGGCCAAGGGAGGAACCGGGGAAAGATTGCGGGTTCTGGAGCTTAGTCAACTGTTCACACTGTCTTACTTACTCGAGCCATGAGCTCTCTAGTGTTACCTTTGATCTTTGCCCTTTTGGAAAGCAAATTAATGGGTTAACCACTGTCACAGTTTTTCCTAACTGCTCTATCTTTAAACCTTCCCTTCCACTGAGGAAGGAACTGTTTTTGTGCCGGGTGACTGTGACTATCGGAAGATTGTTCCCCTGGCCCAAGGACATGCTGAGGGCCAGGTGGGCCTGGAGGCCAAAGACTTCCACTCTGATTTCACCAAATCTAGCCCTGCTATTTTAAAATCTTCTTAGATGAAAATGAATCATATAATAATCATGTGTGTTGTATAGATATGACTTTTTTGGTTTCATTTTACTACTTCAATTCTACTTCTTTTTGCTCTGTTCTCATGGATTATTTGTCAAGGGCATTTTTGAGATGGCTCCGGAGACCTGACCATTGGGTATCGGAGCTCCTTAAGAGAAGCCGGATTCCTAGACAGGGTGAAGTGCTGTGGTCTTTGGACACAGATCTCTACCGTATTTCATCAAGTCAAAGATGCAAACTTTTAAACATTTTAACATCTGAAACTGGCATGCATCTTAGAGTCACTATGATAAAATATTGTGTTATAGTTTAATTGGCAACATTATTTTCTTAATGATGCAGAAGGTAATGGTGTGCTTTAAAATTCATGTCATCATAAATTGGATGAAATACGGTATAATATTTCAGGGGAATATATGTACTTAACTGGTATTAGAGATGTGGTATCCTGACAGTGTGTGTATTGGGTAAGAAGAGGGGCTCCAGAGTCAGACTTTCTGGGCTTAAATTCTAGCCCTCACTCATGTATGACTTCGGGCCAGTTATGTATCCTTTCTCTCAGTTTTCTCCCCTGTAAAATGGGCACTAAGGATAGTCCCCATCTTACAGTGCTGTGATGAGGACTGAATATGAGACATGTAAGTGTTTAAAATAGTGCCTAGCACATAGAAAGTGCTTAATGACATTAGCTATTATTATTAATAATTCAGGGATTATACTTCTGCAGAATTGATTTGAATCCATTTTGTTGTGATTGAAACTCACATCTGCTACCTTCAATATTTGTGTATCATCTGATAATATCAGCAGACACTTGGCTTTTTAAAAAGGGAAGGTAAAGATAATGGTGAATCCAACAAGTCTCTAAATTCTTATTTAGTAAGACTATGTTATTGTTGCACGTAGTTGAGATGTAAACAAAATTAAGCAGTGAGGTAGGAAATTTATGGTGAAAGCAAAGAGCAGTTAATCTGAGGCCAACACAAATATAATATTTGATTCTTAGTGGTACTGGTAAATATGGGAGGTGTTAGAAGAATTTTGAAAATTTTCAAAATCTGAAGCTCTTTTGGTCACTGAGTAAAAGAGGAGAGAATGCTTTTTGGTTTTTACCAACTTACAGTCTCAGGTAAAGAAATTTACTTTTCAAAATGATGTAAGTAGGCAGCATCTCTTTATAATATGATGACTAAGGCTCAGGTTGTCCTTTTATTCTTATGAGTCAGTTTTATTTTTTCTGTTCTAGTGTTCGGTGACCAGTGACTTGGATTTCCCAACACAAGTCATCCCATTAAAGACTCTGAATGCGGTTGCTTCAGTACCCATAATGTATTCTTGGTCTCCTCTGCAGCAGAATTTCATGGTATGTAAATAATGTGTCTTCTTATTTTGTAATTACTTCTTTTAACCAAAGCGTAATTTTCATGTCAAGGTAAGTCAAGATTTTGTTGTTGTTCAGTCACTAAATTGTGTCTGACTCTTTGCAACCCCATGCACTGCAGCACACCAGGCTTCCCTGTCCATCACCAACTTCTGGAGCTTGCTCAAACTCATGTCCTTCGAGGTGATGATGCCATCCAACCATCTCATCCTCTGTCGTCCCCTTCTCTTCCTGCCTTCGATCTTGCCCAGCATTAGGGTCTTTTCCAGTGAGTCAGTTCTTTGCATCAGGTGACCAAAGTATTGGAGTTTCAGCTTCAGCATCAGTCCTTCCGATGAATATTAGGACTGATTTCCTTCAGGATTGACCAATTTGATCTCCTTGCACTCCAAGGGACTCTAAAGAGTCTTCTCCAACACCATAGTTCAAAAGCATCAATTCTTCAGTGCTCAGCTTTCTTTATAGTCCAGCTCTCGCATCCATTCATGACTACTGGAAAAACCATAGCTTTGATTAGACGGCAGAGTTTGTCTTTGTTGGCAGAGTAATGTCTCTGCTTTTTAATATGCTGTCTAGGTTTGAAGCCTAGCTTGAAGGATTCTGAGCATGTTTTTGCTAGCATATAAAATGAGTGCAATTGTACAGCCGTGTGAACATTCTTTGGCATTACCTTTCTTTGGGATTGGAATGAAAACCAACCTTTTCCAGTCCTGTGGCCACTGCTGAGTTTTCCAAATTTGCTGGCATTTTGAATATAGCACTTAACAGCATCATCTTTTAGGATTTCAAATAGCTCCGGTAGAATTCTATCACATCCACTAGTTTTGTTCGTAGAAATCTTTCAAGATAGTATAAGTAAAAATAACTATCGAAATGGGAACACGTGGAGTAATTTTTTAAACCAATTGCTATATATATTTTTAAGCCTTTTCAGTGTTGATGTTGCTTTTAGTCCTTTTTAATTTCTTTTTTGGCTTTTATTTACTCCTTTTAAGTTAAAATATTCTCCAAAGGTAAAGTATTAAGCAAAAACCGTACCTGGGATTTAAAATATATTTAAAAGATGAAGCTCCTAATTCTTGCTCTTAAAGATGTTAGTATCCTGCAATCTCAGTCTGACTTTGAGATTTTGTTAAGTGAGAGCTTATTATTTAAAACAGTTTTAGGCAGCATGTTATTAAATGATAATGTATGCTATGAAATAGTCTCAGTATAAGGTTAGTTATTTTTCCACAATAGCTTTTGTTATGAAATGCTAGTATTTAATTCTTTATGGAAGTAGGATGAAGGAGAGGAGGGAACAAAAGAGAAGTTAAAGTGTGCATTCTTGACTTGTGTTGTTAAATTAAAAATACATAGTTTTATTACTTAATATATAAAATAATAGGGCTATTGAAATGTTGATGGAAGTCCTTGGTGAGCCTACTTTAGAGAACTGCCTGCTAGATTTTTCAGTAAATAGGTGTTTCTAATATCCTCAGTAACTTTTCTCAGTGGAGGCTTAAAGGTAAACTTGAGATTCTCGTTTGCCATTGCGTAGATTTGTGTATTTAAGGCTTTATTCAAAAACATTTGGTTTGAGAATCATATTTCAAGAACTTCTGAGAGGGCTCATATTTTCATAGACTGAAATTCTGAAAGAATATAGTGTTTTAAACTTGGCAGTAAATTTTTTAACCATTTGAAAACACTGAGGTATGGTCAGTTTATATGGTTGTGTTAGTTTCAGGTGTACAGCAAAGTGATTCCTTTGAGGATTCTTTTCCCTTATAGATTATTACAAGATATTGCGTATAGGTCCCTGTTGTTTTATGGATAATCATGTGTATCTGTCAGCCCTCCCATTGTAATTCATCTCCTCCTCCAAAGTTGTCAGTGTTATTTATGAATCAGCCTTGGCTTTTGCTAGTGATGAAAGCCAGATTAGGCAGACTCTTCTTTTTTATGGCTAGGGTATGTCCTGCAGTGCAAAGGTTATATGGATATAATTGGGAAGACAAAAAATAGCCAACTGTCATTTAATTTTGGCTTGTGTCCAAAATAATGAACTTTCCCAGTTTTAAATGGGGTTTAGGCAGGTGAGGTGTGCTGGCAGCAAGGCTCCGGAGTTGTATATGAGGTTGACTCTGAATAGAACAGTACATCAACACCTACATTTTCATTTTATATGCCATGTGCACTTTTCTTCCCAGTTTGCCTTTTCTTTGTTTGTCTAAGGTACTGTGATCTTTGTGAACTCTGCACCTGTCCTGAATTTGTTATGTAGAAATTATTTGAAAAACTCCCTGTGTTTTCCTGTTTCCTGTCTGCTTCTACCTGACAGCTCCTGTGTGTCCTGGCCTTTTCCCAGCCTTTTCCTCTGTGTCAGTCATGGGCCAGCCTGAGGCACCTCACACTTAAATTGTTGCCATTTCCTCTCTTCAATCTTCACCAGTCTGTTCTGTTATCACAATTTCTTTCTAAAATTCTGTTTTTAATCAATACCTTGTTCAAAGGCCTCTTTAGACTGAGACCTATCCTTTTTTTAAATAAGTCTCCTTATTTAGATATGGACTTCAAAAACGTTGTGTCTTTATCTATAATTACTCTTCAACATTTTTTATTGAAAGTTCTCTTCCCCCAAGAACATCAGCTTCCTGTCCCTTGTTTTCTTGAAGTCCTGTGTCCTCTCTGAACTTTCTGTGACTGGCTCTTTCCTGCTCAGCCAGCACCCCCTTTCTTTCCTGGCATCTTCCAAACTGTGATATAAACTCATCTGCCATCTTTATTAGGACTGTCAGGTTTGATAAGTCTTGTTCATAGTATTGAAACATTTTGTTATTGTAGAATGTTCCTATTTTATGAATGAGAGTAAATCCTTTGGCATAACCTGTAATGAACCATCCATATTTTACATGCCTAGAATTTATTACGTTGACTATGATAAGTTGATCAAGTGAAGTTTGGAAGTCCTCACTTAGTTTTTTTTCCTTTTGAGGCATTGTTATTTATGGTTGGCTTTGATAAGCTGTATTTTGTCGACCCTGAGATGCTTTTAAACGCCTGAAGCAGGAACATGTCTTCAAATGGTTGATGGGCCACACCGTAACTTGTGGCGTGTTCCTGTTTTAGAGGGACATGAAGTGATGATAAATTGTAGTGATTGATTCTGTAATAGAGTATTTTTTCTTGAGTTTTTTCCCTATAAACAGTTTTCTCAGATATTGATGAGCAGCATCATTTATTTCTTTGTAGCTTTTAGAGTTTGCTCCTATTTTAGATCTGGAGAACTGGGTATGGACATCTGCTTAGGAAAAAATACTGTATTTCAGTTACATTACATTTCCTTTTTAAAAAATGTTGGTACTTAGGATGTGTCTATTTTTAAAATTATTTATTTCACTTTTAGGTGGAAGATGAAACTGTTTTACATAACATTCCATACATGGGGGATGAAGTTTTAGACCAGGATGGGACTTTCATTGAAGAACTAATAAAAAATTATGATGGAAAAGTACACGGGGATAGAGGTGAGCCATGTGTTTATTCTCTTGGAAAAAGGGCCAGAGAATTGATATTTTGATTTGTTTTTTCAAATGTCAGTATGAAAAAGATTTTTTAAAAACTAAAACTGCTGGATTGGCCTAGGCTAAAATTTTAAGTGTTCTCCCTATCTATTTTTAAATTAAAGGATTGTATATGCCGCTTGGAAATTATTCATAGTTGATTATCAAAAAACTGTCAATCACATGCAAATTAAATAGAATTGTTTGAATGTATATAGATTTTAAGGTTCTTTAGCAATGAAATAGGTTAGGATTAGGGCCCTGCTTATGTAACATGGGCTCCAAAAGGCCTTGTGATCAAAATGACGTTCTCTGCTAGGCCACCACAGGACCTGAAGTCCTGACATTAGAACCACAGCTTCGTGCATTAACAGGAGACCTGTTAAAGGGCCTGGCAGGAGGGTGGCATGTAATAGCCTGTTGTCCCCTCACGAGTGGACAGCACAGTCTGGTGGATACGATGTTCAGAGAGAGGCGAAGGCCGTGTTTAGTTTCTGGAGAATTAGGCCGTGGTTGCTGGCACTGGAAACTTGTGAAAATGACAGGTGTTGAGGGTAAATTCTACTTCCAGCTTTGCCTGAGGCCAGTCCTGGAAATGACCTTTCTCCCCAGTTTTATAATAATTATGGTGTTGTAGTGCCGATTGATAGGCTCCAGTTGTTTCTTACAAATTAGAAAAAAGCGTGGTATACTTTTGTGTATTTCTGATATTTGATTTGATGAATTTCAGAATGTGGGTTTATAAATGATGAAATTTTTGTGGAGCTGGTGAATGCTCTTGGTCAGTACAATGATGATGATGACGATGATGACGGAGATGATCCTGATGAAAGAGAAGAAAAACAGAAAGATCTAGAGGAGAGTCGAGAAGGTACATCTGTCTTGTTAGGTTTGTGTGTATCCATATCAGCGTTTTTTCAAAAAATTAGAATACAGGTAAACTTTTTTTCTTTTTTCTTCTGTTAAATATCACACCAGGGGTAGTATAATCAAAATTAGAATACTGTTTGTAACATTTCATCCTGCACTTGTGAGTCTTTTATTTCCCTTGGCTAGCAAAAGAATGTACAGTTTTTAGGTTTCCCTGGACAATTATCTTAATTATTGTAATATGTAACATCAGTCTTTGACTATGTACAGGTTATGTGCTTGTCAATTTATATCACTTTATATGTGTATAGACATTTAATCCTCCTAATATTGCATGTGGAATAAGGTGGATTTTATCCTCAGATCCACTTCATAGTTGAGATGGATTCAGTGAGGTGAAGTAACTTAAGATCACAGCATTGGGAAGAAAGAGAACCCAGAAAATTCTCTGTTGGAAACCAGCTCTGATTGACCCCAGGGCACATGCTCTAACTTGTATACTAATTACGGATTACCAGAGAAATTAGAGGGTCCCAGCTTAGAGCCGGGGTTGGAAGAGACTTGACATGAAGTCAGCATAGAAGAATTTTGGGGAAAATTGTAGTTTCAAAGAAGCGTACTGTTCTCATAATCGGTGCCTTAGCGATCGTGTGGGCCCTCGTTTACAGATGACACATGCAGGTGGGTCGGTGACGGGATAAGGTCATAGCAGCAGTCGGTGGCTGAGCTGGGATCAGAGCCTGGGTTTTTCTGCCTCCCGGTGCACTTGAAACTTTGCATATTTGATTTTGAGTTTTGTCTGACCCACCAGCATTCCAGATACTTGTAAAATAGGTTAGAAGTGAGAGAGGCACAGAGTTGATAATTTCTTGAGAAATCAGCATTGTTAAGTGTAGACAAAATGAAACATTGGTGAGCTCGTTCACTTTCATTCTTTTTTCCTTTCGCATTTCCCTGTTTAGATAAAGAAAGCCGTCCACCTCGGAAATTTCCTTCTGATAAAATTTTTGAAGCTATTTCCTCAATGTTTCCAGATAAGGGCACAGCAGAAGAGCTAAAGGAAAAGTAAGATTTGTTCTTTTGAGATGGTCTTGCTGTGTGTGGTAGGTCACTCACCATTCTGGTTTATTAGAAACGGAGCTAATATAGGTGATGAACCCGCTGCTTTGTGTGTTCAGTGTCTGCGAGATACTTGAACTAATACGTGTGTGTATCTGTGGTACCCTGGGCTGCGTTTATCATAGATGGAAGAAGTGTGCGTGAGTGCGCACACATGTGCACACACACAATCTATAGGAGTGTGTGTAAGAGGAAATTTCTCTGGACACCCATCGAAATGTTACTGTCATGGCTGTTTCGTTCTAATGAATATAATCACATTATTCATGACAAATAAATGATATCTGTGAATGTTTCTTGATATACCATGTGTAATGTTTAATTGGCTCTTCATCTAAATAAAGATTGCTATAGGCTAGACCCTTTTCTGTGTTTTAGGCGAGATAAAATATCAAAAATAATACATAGAAAGCTTGTAGAAACTTTTATGTTCAAGAATGTGATTCTGGTTTTACCCTCACGTGACTTTCTTTCGGTTGATGTCAGGTACAAAGAACTCACAGAGCAGCAGCTCCCGGGTGCGCTTCCTCCTGAGTGCACCCCCAACATAGACGGACCAAACGCCAAGTCTGTCCAGAGGGAGCAGAGCTTGCATTCGTTTCATACGCTTTTCTGTAGGCGATGTTTTAAATATGACTGCTTCCTACATCGTAAGTGCAGTTATTGTACGTTTTCATTTTCTATCTTCGTTGTGGAATTATGTGTTAAATCAACTTGGAAAGTGTTGTCATTTATTACCACTAGGATCTGTCATTTAATCTTACAGTTATGACTGAAAAATATGTTAGAATCAAAGTATTGGGGGGTATTTTTTAATTTGTTGCTTGAGGTTGCTCTGAAGTCTTTTTGCACATGTTAAGTTGGGACTGCTGTCTCCCCTCACTCAGAATACAGGCCAGTAATTTTTCCATAAGTGTTAACCTCATGGTGGTTTTGTGATAAAACTCACTGTGCACTAGCTGATAGCCCGGAGCAGCATTCTCTACGCTGATGAACAGGTTTTGTCAAATAAGAAATTGGCTAAAGGGAATTCCCTTTTGGCTCAGTAGTTGGACTCTGTGCTTTCACTGCCAAGGGTACTAAGATCCCACAGGCTGCTAAAAAGGTGTTTATGTATCTATTCTTGTCTGTTGAGGGTTAAGTCTGGTGTTTGGAGTTGGGGAGAGGGTCCTCTAAGTTGATTTTAAAAACACCTGCATTTGAATACAGGTAAAGCATATAATGTTCTTAATGAAATTTATATATGTAATACCACTTTATTTTTTCTGATTCTGCTGGAGAATGAGGTTTCTTACTAAATTTTCCAGGTTTAAGTACAATTTAAAGAGTACTAGCGACTTTGGGGGCATGCATTGTGAAAATACATTTCATACCTCCTGGTTCTGAATAAGAAGGGTTTGCTTAATACAGGTTAGCTTTTTCTGTATTAGACTTTTGTGCAGCTGGCTATCTGTGGCGTAACACCTTTGTCCATGTGCTAGGTAGGCTCATGTTGCTTTGTCCTTTTAGAGTTTCTGGGTCTGCCTTTTGTAGCTTCTTCCCTCTGTCCAGTGGTACCTCTTGTGTTAATTAGCCTGCCCAAGCAACTGGATCTTGCCTTGTTTTGAATTTCTGCTCTGTCTGCTTATGTTTTCTATAGCACATAATATGTTATGTAGTGTGTATATCGGTCTGGAAATAGTCGTGTGTGTGAACTATGAGTGGTTTAGTTACCTTAAGTTAGAAAGCCTTGAAGTAGACTTTGAGAGTTATCATTGTATCTTCCACGTCCTTGCTGTTGTTATCCACACTCCCAGTGTAGTTTACATGGATGATTTGACAGTTTTAATAGTTGCAGAAGCCAGCTATTTGTTACCCTGGCCATTGTAGAGTTATGAGATACCTTACCTTTTTTAGGGCTTGGCAGCCTTGTTTTCAGAACACAACCCATGAAGTAATTGAAATGAAGTGAAGTGAAAGTTTCTTAGTCGTGTCCAACTCTTTGCGACCCCATGGACTATACAGTCCATGGAATTCTCCAGGCCAGAATACTAGAGTGGATAGCCTTTCCCTTCTCCAGGGGATCTTCTCAACCCAGTGATCGAACCTGTCTCCTGCATTGTAGGCAGATTCTTTACCAGCTGAGCCACAAGGGAAGTTGTCTTGAATTGCATTTAATTCCTCTTTACTTATATATGATCATTTTATAAAATATTGTCCAGTTCTTGCTTAAGAATACCATAAATTGCATTCAGATATCACTATAGCAAGAAAATTGGTAGGAGCCCTTCTTGGAATCAGTGGAACGTTCTCTCCAACTTGTTGACAGCTATAGCATTTGATAACCCTTCTTGTTGTACAGATGAGCCAAGGTAGGAGGATACTCCTTTTAAACATTATCACGGGAGTTATTTTCTTGTGCTCTTCCAGTTTTGAGTGATTTGGATGAACCTTGAGCCTGCTCATCATGCCGTCCTTCAGGCTGGGGAGAGGACAAGACGGGGGCTGTGCTTGCTGGGCCGGCCTCCCTGGCCTGGCGGCTGTGCTGCGGGCCGCTGTGCCTCCTGCTCGCCCTCGCTCTTCCCAGTGCAGCCCTAACAGTTCTGCAGGCGTTCGCCACTCTACACTGACTCTGACAAAAAATCACACGCTATATGTTCTTGTTGGGTAAAAGAAGTCATTAAATAAATGACTAAACATACCTGTTAAATATAGCATTTTGTGCTTTTTGTTCTTTGTATGATGGAAATAACACAGTCTTGAGGATTAAATTTATTACTTACTATGTGCAAAAATACTTCAAATAATAGTACCTGGCTTGTGTTTTTAGCTATTTTTTTTTAAGTCATCCTTCACACACGTGTATTTCAGAATAGCATTCAAAGCTGTCCAGAAAGGTCTCCCCACCTCCTGCCCCCGCCCTCACTCTCTTGTAAGGGAACTCCTTCTGCTTCTAGTTCTTCTGTGTCTTTCTGTAGTTTCTTCCGTCAAATATTGTACACACACATTCTTTTTCCAGCAACCCTGTTCACATGGTGCCGTCGTGCTCAGGCTTTCCCCCTCTGGACTCAGGTTTGCAGATTTATTCCTGTCTGGACAGCTGCACCGTCCTCTCCCGTGTCAGACCCTGTCCCCGAAGGTCAGCACTATGGGAACAGCGCACAGTGAATTGCCCTGCGTGGTGGGCCCGTGCGTTCTCCCCCACGAGTGCGGGTTAACCTGGGCCCTGTGCGCAGGCACTGCCCCACAGCCTGCCGTATGGGGGGCATCTGCCAGGTTAAAGCTCCATCAGCAGAGAGGCACTGCCGTTTTCCCCAGAGCCCAGCCACTGAAGTGTGTTAGACAACAGGCTTTGATCTTATTGACTGAATCAGTAAAATGGTTTCTAGCACAATGTAATTTGCATTTCTCTACATGATTAAGAGATTTGTGTTTTATTTTCTCTGAGCTATTATTTTTATCCTTTTGGCTTTGGTGGTCTTTTTGATATCCTGAAGCTCTTCATATAGTCAGGGAATTAGTTTTTTTGTGATGAGTTGCAGTGTTGGTTTTTTTTTCCCCATTTGTTTGGTAAAAATCCTGTAGCAAAGTTAAAAAGCAAAACATTTAGAAATAGTTAAATCTATCATTTGGCTTTCCCTACTCCAAGATTTTAAAGGGTGTCTCGCCTTTTCCCTTAGTACGTTTTAGACATTTTTTTTTTTAAACATTTCTCCCTTTGATCCATTTGGCGTTTGCTGTCAGGACTTTAGCTCCAGCTCACCCTCGCATCTCCAGGGCTGCTGTTTCCCCACCGTTGTCCGCAGGCCCCTCTGGAGCTGCCCGGAGCTGCACTCAGTCCTGGTCAGCACAGGGGCTGGGCTCTGCTTCTGATCCCAGGGTCCTGTTCCTTGAGGCTGTCTGTCTGGGGGCTCCTGGCCATTCTCGAGATCTCCTGGCCATTTTCGTTTTTCTATGTAAATTTTAGAATCAGTTTGTCTAAATTAAAAAGAGTCTAGGTATGTTTATTGGAATCGCATTAAATTTATATTACCTAAGGTAAAACTCACATTTTAAAGGAAGGGTTCTATCTAACTGTCCGATAACTCTCCTTTTGTTCTTTAATTTCCTTTCAGATTTTCTTCCCGTAGCTCAAGTAAAATGATTGTTGCTGTAGCTTTTTGTCGTCTAGTTGCTAAGTCGTGTCCAGCTCTTTTGCGACTCCATCTACTGTCACTTAGTCCTGACGTAGTGACACCTCTCTGGAGAGCAGAGTGTGTGTACATGAGGGTGTACAGACACACATAGGTCTTCTTCCGTGAACTGCGGCAAAATACCAGTCTCTAACCCTACCATGTACTGGAGGAGGCATCCAGGCTCAAAGCCCGCATGTGCCTTTGGCTCACGAGGACCTTGTGTCTGGCCTGAAGTAACTCCTTCCCCTTACGTGGCCTTTACCTTCCATGTGCTCAGCCTTTGTGTTGACATTTTAGGGGCCCTCACCCGCGCCAGTCCAGGGTGAAATCAGTCATATGGTGTCAGAGTCTTGTTCTGGGAAAAAGCGACTCACATACTTGACATGGGACCTGAGCCTTGAATTTCCAGTTTAAAAGCATAACTGTTCGTTCTTTCTTTCTCTTCTTTCCTCATCAGTCTGTCATTTCCCATTTAAGTTCTATGGCTAGAAGTATGGCTTTTTACATCTATGTTTTGGAGTGATTTATTTCATGAACCCGTCGCTTGTTTTCATCCATATAGCTTCTCATCGTGTGTGATTCTGGGTGGGGCGTTTCTGGTGTTTGCCCGTGAGCTCTGGAAGCCAGTACCCCAGGCTGTCGCATCCAGCTGCTGTGCTTCCACCCTTGGTTAGGGCACCAGCGTGCTGGAGCGTGAGTCTCTCTGGTACGTTATTTGGGCATCTTAAGTTTCAAACACTATATCTTGACAAAGCTGTTTTATCTGACTGCTATTTTTCCCTGCAGGCTCCCCCTGGGTTCTTGAATTGTGTGTGATTCGTAGAAACTGACTTGTAGAATTCCGAGGCTGTCCTCACTGTCTTTGAACCCAGGTTTTTAACAAGCGGTGTCCCAGTCTGTTCCCCCATTTGACAAGCTAGGGGCTGACTTCTTTAGAAATCAATAAGTTGTAGATGTCAGGATTCTTCTGGTGAAAAGAGGAAACTGATTTCTGTGTAGAGGATACATCAGTTGTTTCTATGGAGACATTAAAGACTCAAGTAAATGTTTATAATTAGAGCTCAGGTGTTCTGGGAGAGAGCTGAGGGAAATACATGGTGAGTATGTGGTGAGCCTGAAGGAAGTTCCAGAAGGTGAGCCACATGTTAGCAGAAGTGTGATGATGGGTCCTTGACTTTTTCCTTTGGAACAGAGGGAATGAGAAAGTAACAAGTTTACTTTATGTTTGGATGTTTTCTGTTTATTTTGCAGCTTTTCATGCAACACCCAACACTTACAAGCGGAAGAACACAGAGACGGCCCTCGACAACAAGCCTTGTGGCCCCCACTGTTACCAGCACTTGGTAAGCACGTACGGGGGGTTCTGGAGGGAGTGAAGTCTGAATTTTGAGTTTTCGTGAGGTCTGTGAAGTCAGCGGTAAGCTGCTGTTCCCGTACTGTTACTGGCCACACGATAGGCAGAGGTTTCTCAGCCGCGTTTCTTGGGAGCTCGTACCTACTGCACATCCTAGTCCTTTGTTGCCTTGCGCTATTCTTTACCAGTGTTAGTCTCTTCAGCAGTGGATGCAGGTCTTAGGATCCGAGACTCTCGTGCCTTCCGCCAGCCTTAGAGCTTGGGAAGTGCAGAGAGCCCGCCCAAACCCCAGCAGCACAGAAGTGTCCGAGCCTTGCTTAGAGCCATCGCCCTTCTGTGAACTGCAGACCTGCTGTAGTTTAGCGCATTATATGTAGCTCCCAGAGATGAGGGGTGTGTGTGGTGTGTTTTTTTTTTTTTTGTAATGACGGAGAGAAGGTAAGGGTTTAGGAAAATATGAGGTAGAAAAGTTGCTTTTTATGGGTACTATCTTATTTTTACCATTTCCCCTCTTTGAACCAAGCCACTCCTACCTAGGAACTAAGTGGGTATATATTGCCTGTTGGATTTTGGACAGAAGATTCATTGAATGGCACCTACAGAAGGTATCCTATTTTTAAGCAATTTGGTTTTTGTAGAATGAAGTATAAAACTGTTGGCTGCTCTCAAACTTCTCCCTTCTATTGCCACTAAAAATGGGATTCTTGAGCACTGTTGTATAATATTCTTTACAAGGCAGCAGTTTATCTGGCTCACCTAAAGTGTGTCTATGGTCTCTATAATCCGTGCTCTTACCATTGCTGTATACTTTCCGAGACGGGGTTATTGCGCCTGGCAGCGCAGACTGTGACCCTCACCGCCTGTCCCTCAAGGGCCTTTCATGTCTTCCTGGGGCTGTGCATCCCTCACAGGGAAAAAGGGGCAGAAAAGGGACGGATGGAGCACGTGTGCGTCTTGTATTCTTCTTGTATACTTCCAATGCTACCATAGATAAATGAGTGTTAGCTTACGAAGTCCCAAGACAGGAAAGGCTGACTTTAGATGCACACTGGGTGTATGGCTCCTCTTAAAGTTCACTTTTAAATAGACTGTGTTTCCTAAAATATATTCTGTATTTTAACTGCTAATCTCAGTTAGTACAGAACTGTCTTGCCTGAGTTTGTAGAAGCCGTCTTTATCTTTCTCAAATCTTCAAACCATGGAAAGCAGATAGGAAAATGATTGTCTTTAGATGTGACTGCCTATGAAAAGCAGATACTGATAAGTTTGACTAACATGCTTACCCAGTCCTTTCCTTCCTCCTCTGCCAGAATGAGCTGTAGAACTTGACTTTGATGTCTCCGCTCTTGCTGTTGTAGGAGGGAGCGAAGGAGTTCGCTGCGGCCCTCACCGCCGAGCGGATCAAGACCCCCCCAAAGCGCCCGGGGGGCCGCCGGAGAGGCCGGCTTCCCAACAACAGCAGCAGGCCCAGCACCCCCACCATCAATGTGCTGGAGTCGAAGGACACGGACAGTGACCGGGAGGCGGGGGCCGAGACTGGCGGGGAGAGCAACGACAAGGATGAGGAGGAGAAGAAGGACGAGACCTCGAGCTCCTCGGGTGAGGCTGCGGCCGGGCCCCTGCTGCTCGCGGGGCTCTGGGCTGCTTTGGTCCGCGCTGTGCTGGGGGCCGGGTGCTCTGCTGAGCCATTAGTTTCCAGCGTGGTGAGACCCCCAGGAGCAGGGCTGGAGGCTCCCTGCTGCTGTCTTTGCCCTGCACCCAGCGCTCACCTGTGGTGGTGTCCATGCGGGTTATTTGAAGGTTGAGGATCCAGTGTATTCTCACACTCTGGGTGGTTTTCCTTTTGCCAGTTTTCTCAGGCAGCGCATAAAGAAATCTGATCATTCAGATGACCGTTCTTGATGGTCTGTGGGTGAAGAGCTTCCTGATAGTTTCTAGCCTTAGTGCATTCTCGCATATGACTCACTGCCGGTTTTCTGAAGCACACCTGAGCTCTGCATCCTAATACTCTTCTCTAACTGCCATTCCATGCCTCCCTCCCTCCCTTTCTCCACTTGCCACTTCTTGAGCAATGCCTATTAACTTTGGTTTTGTAGAAGCGAATTCTCGGTGTCAAACGCCAATAAAGATGAAGCCTAACACGGAGCCCCCCGAGAATGTGGAGTGGAGCGGCGCCGAGGCCTCCATGTTCAGGGTCCTCATCGGCACCTACTATGACAACTTCTGTGCCATCGCCAGGCTCATCGGGACCAAAACATGTCGACAGGTGAGCATGGCCGAGAAAGCCACCAGCAGAGACCTTCAAACGGACAAGCATGTGGGCACTGTCCAGACCTAGGAACATTCCTGGCTATCAAGTTCCTGTTCATCTGAAAAGAATTGTTGTTGTTTTTTTTTTTTTTTTTTGCTGAGAGGGAACTGAAAGAGATGCTGCAGGCAGGTGGCAGTGGGTTTCAAAAACCCAGAATTTAGATATAGCCTTGTGACTCTTGGGGCTTCCCTTTTAGCTCAGATGGTAAAGAATCCACCTGCAATGCAGGAGACCTGGGTTCCATCCCTGGGTCAGGAAGATCCCCTGGAGAAGGGAAGGGCTACCCACTCCAGTATTCTGGCCTGGCGAATTCCATGGGCTGTATAGTTCATGGGGTCACAAACAGTTGGACACGACTGAGCGACTTTGACTCGTGACTTGAACAGAGAGTAACCGCGGATGCGCCACGGGACAGAGTGGAGTGTGTGTGGGAACGAGCGGGAGACTGGTTGCTCACACAGACGGTCCTCATGGCATGTGGCTGTGCTTCCCTGCCAGGTGTACGAGTTTCGAGTCAAAGAATCCAGTGTCATTGCGCCGGCCCCCGCCGAGGACGTGGACACTCCTCCCCGGAAGAAGAAGAGGAAACACCGGTGAGCGTGCCGGGGGAAGGCCAGGGTGGCCTGGCTGGCTTCCTCAGGCCGTTGCTGCCGTTTTCCTGAGACCCAGTGGCTGGTCTGTAGGTTTGGTGTGTTGAGTCATAGTTAAGGTTACATTTTCATTTCGGAGAACTATTTAGTAGCCTCTGCAGTAAAGGCACGAGCATTTGTGGTGTGTCTTGGGAGCCTGTGAGCTCCAGAGCCAGTTTCCATGCCAGAGCCCGGGTTTGCTGGGTGTGTGGCGTTGACTCCGATACTCTTCACGGCCACCCCACCATCACCCTGGCGGAGCGGGTGGCGGGGCGGTGAGGGCGGCAGGCCACTGCCTGTGCAGACACGGAAAGTGCCCGGACGCACTGTTGTAACCTCCAGGGTTTTTAGAGAGAAGCATAGCTGGGTGTTGGGTAAGGGAACACTTAGATTCTACCTCAGAAGTGGTCTGCATGTTCATATTACATTTCTTTGATAAGTAATTTAATAACTTAGCTTTAGTCGATACTTTTGCATTTTCTGTTTGGATTATTTATTTCTGCCCAGATAGCTCAATTGAAATGATTAAAGATTCCAGAAATTAGTGTGCTGTGTCAGTACCCTCCATGGAGAATGCGCCGCGGCCCATGGCGGGCTGGCTGCTCCACGTGCGCCCAGGTCACGAGGGTGGTGTCGTTTGTGTTTTGCAGGTTGTGGGCCGCACACTGCAGAAAGATCCAGCTGAAGAAGGGTTAGCATCTTTCCATTCAGCCTCCTTACTAACTCGCTGTCCCCTCCTCATGTGTCTTAGAATACTAACTGGATTAGAGTTTGGGATGTTCAGATAGACCTGACTTTGTGCATTAAGCCAGTTTAGACGGAGGCCACCTGTTGGCTAGAGGAGAACTCTGGGAGCCGGACTGAGGTGTGACAGTGCCTGGGGGCTCCCTGGCTCTTGGTGGGCGGGGGCGGGGTGCTTGTGCCTACCGGGCGTGTGGCCGCCTCCGGCTCCGGGACTGACGCATGCTCTTGTCTGTGCAGACGGCTCCTCCAACCACGTTTACAACTATCAACCCTGTGACCACCCGCGGCAGCCTTGCGACAGCTCGTGCCCCTGTGTGATAGCACAGAATTTTTGTGAAAAGTTTTGTCAGTGTAGTTCAGAGTGTAAGTACTTGTTGTCTTGATGTCATTGTGTGAGAAGTAAATTGACTGTTGGTCAGGAATTTAAAACTAACTTCAGTCAACACGAGGGCATCATGGCAACCCCTGTGGTATTTCCTTTGGGAAACTCACTCACGCCACAAGCCTGTGTGGAGCCCAGCCAGTCTGCCTGGCTGAGGCACATAGTCGGGCAGGTGAGGCCAGCATGGATTAAAGGAACTTTGTATTGTCTTTGATCATTTAACTCTTGAATCATAGTAAAGTTGGCACAGAATGGAAGGCAAATCTAGAAATGGCTCCCCAGTACTTTCCGGACACTAGAGATTCTCATGAGTTAGTGGGTCTGCTCTTGAGAGGGAAGGCCTGTAGTGGCATCTGGGTGAGGTCGGCAATTGTGCACTGAAGCCTGGACAGCAGGGAGGCCCCTAGAGCCCTGACTGAGAGCCCTGGGTGCCCCGCGGTCCAGAGCCCGCCTCCCCGCGTGTGCGATCGCTGCACTGTAAGTACGCAGACCGCCTCTCACTCCAGTGGCGAAGCAGGAAGGCGGCGGTCGGTGTCCGTGTGGATGGCCCTGACGTTCCTCTCTTCCCCTGCCTGTGTGACGACGGTGGGAGAGTAAAGGGGCCGCGAGGGCTCGGTGAGGTCGTTGGGCTCAGCGTCGGGCAGTTCTCACCTGACAGAGGCATCTCTCTGAAGGTCAGAACCGCTTTCCCGGCTGCCGCTGCAAAGCCCAGTGCAACACCAAGCAGTGCCCGTGCTACCTGGCCGTCCGCGAGTGCGACCCCGACCTCTGCCTCACCTGCGGCGCGGCTGACCACTGGGACAGCAAGAATGTGTCCTGCAAGAACTGCAGCATCCAGCGGGGCTCCAAGAAGGTAGGAACGGGCGCTGCAGGGAGGGACTAACTGTCCCAACCAGGGGGTTTGTTGCTGAGCGTACGAAACTCCCAGCACGTTCTAGGTTAGCTAGCTTAGTTTTTTAGGGGAGGCGATGACAGTAAAAAAGACCTGTCATTGGAAATGACCCTGATGGTGGGAAAGGTTAAGGGCAGGAGAAGGGGACGACAGAGGATGAGATGGTTGGTTGGCATCCCCGACTCGATGGACAGGAGTTTGCTGGTGATGGCCTGGCGTGCTGCAGTCCATGGTGTTGCAGAGACATGACTGAGGGACTGAACTGACCTGAGCACTTTTGTGTGTTAACTCCTTAGTCGTTCTGACTCCGTGAATTAGGAATAATCATTAAGCCCAGAGTTCTGAGACTCAGAAGGAAAGGAGCCGGGCTCCTAGCAGGCATTTTAGCCCCGGACCCCAGCTGCGTGCGGCGTAGTCAGCTCCTAGGGCCCCGACTGAGCGTGCAGTGTAACTGAGATGGCACTGTTGTCAGAAATTCTGGCACCTCTGCCGGAAATCATGTATGGCACTGGCTTTACTTTTTCTGTCTGTGGTGTTAGCAGGCATTCAGATGGTTTTACTCTAGGTCCTCACGTCACAGTGAGGACAGCATTGCCCATGGACCCCCATTCAGCCCTGAAAACTCATTTCTCCCCCAGTCCTAAACCTCCTCTCTTGTACAACAAAACCCTCCTTTGTCATCTTTCTGGACATCTTTTACCTCCTCAAACAGAAAACTCTGTAGATATTTCTTTTACCAATTAGGTTTCAGTATCTTGCTGGTCAAGGAGGCACTTGGTTAATTGCCCTGACGGGAGCGTAGGCCAGGTCAAAGCACAGCTCAGGAACCTGGGGATCAGGGAGTCTCCTTTAAAGACATAAGCAATGTGGAATGAAAGCATGATAGTCAGCCTGGTGAAAAGGCAGGGCTTCGGGCGTAGTTCCCAAACATGGTCTATCTGTAAAATTGACAGCGGTGATCACCTTGCTGAGCACAGGAGTGCTGGCCCCTGGGGTTCTGTGCAGTCGTGAGGAAGGGCTGTGGAACAGTGCCCAGGAAGGAGGGACAGCGCTTTGAGGGGAAAAAAGGCTGGTGACCCACCAGGCGGGGTGGCGACTGGCCCAGGGGAGGTGGAGGGGGGGCAGGCGGCCTGTGAAGCTGCCGGTGGAGTCGGGGATTCAAGGCTGAAGGGCAGCTGGGGACGCACATGCAGACCAGCTCAGGGCCACCAGCTCAGGCGACACCGTTTTCCTGTGAGGCAGACACTTAGGCTCTGTACTGGGTTTACAAAAAAACAATACATGGCTTCTGCAGCTTGTCGGCCCCTCTGGTCACACGGGGGATGCTGACCCCCACACCCCTCTGTGGCTGAGTCACCCCGGTTCATCCTGTGGTCTAATCTGTGCAGTCACATTCTTCTTTGATGATTGTGTTTATTCTCTAGCATTTACTGTTGGCACCGTCCGATGTCGCAGGCTGGGGGATCTTCATCAAAGACCCTGTACAGAAAAATGAATTCATCTCGGAATACTGTGGAGAGGTAAGGCCGGGCCCCCCAGTCAGTCGCAGACAGTGGGATGGCCACTGTGCTCACATGGTGTCGCCTGTAATATGGTTTGGACTGAGTTTCATTGGGCACTGGGTTTGATTAGAGATGAATATAAATACCTTTTCAGCTGATACTCGTGGGTTTGGTTTGCTTGGAAGCTACACCGCTTCAGTCCTTGTCACATTCAGCTTTTTATCACCTGGGAACGAGGGGGAGAACGAGAACTTTATGACGATGAGTCTCTATTTAATCCCTAGCCTAACTGATAAACTAAAGCATTGTTTCTAGGTTGTTAAGTTAGGGCAAACCCTGGGGCTGGCTGCATTTTGTACCAAGTAAAAAAAGACTAAGGTTACTCACGTTCTCCAGGCGGTTACTTTAAAGCTGTGGAAGTATTTTTAAGTCAGAGTCCTTAAAACAGCACTGTTCTCTGACAAAGAGAAATTGGCCAGTGACACTCTGCTGAGTGTCATCAAGGTCCCAAACGTTGCAGATGAGCTGGGTGTCTGCCAGGCTCACCTGATCGTGAATCCCCTTACCCCATGTCTGTCTTTTCAGATTATTTCTCAAGATGAAGCAGACAGAAGAGGGAAAGTGTACGACAAGTACATGTGCAGCTTTCTGTTCAACTTGAACAACGGTACGCTGCGGGGCCAGTGCCTCTCTGGGTCCCAGGTTGCACCTCAGGTCCCTCCAGGGGCGGAAGCAGCAGAGATGACACGAGGGGTCCCCGGTGTCAGCTGTTTGAAGGGGGCTGAGCTTAGGAACAGGCTGTTTGCTGTAGGGCATCCCTGGTGGCTCAGATGGTAAATAATCCACCTGGAGTGCGGAAGACCTGGGTTGGGAAGATCCTTGCAAGAAGGGAAAGGCTACCCACTCCAGTATTCTTGAGCTTCGCTGGTGGCTCAGATGGTAAAGAATCCACCTGCAATGCAGGAGACCTGGGTTCGATCCCTGGGTTGGGAAGATCCCCTGGTGAAGGAAATGGTACCCATTCCAGTGCTCTTGTCTGGAGAATTCCCTGGACAGAGGAGCCTTGGGGGTGCCTACATTCCATGGGGTCGCAAAGAGTCGGACACGACTGAGAGACTTTCCCCCAGGTTGGAGGAGTGTAATGCGTGGCGTGGGGGGTCCTGTGGTGTGCAGGGAGGGGCCGCGGTGGCCCCAGGCTCTGAGCCGTCCTTGGCTCCCCTCCTGCGTCCCTCCTGCCACGGCTACCAGTCGGCGCCTCTCTCCTGGGAGGGCCTGGAGCCCCACCCTGTGAAGCACCTCCTCAGCTTCCCTGGGGGTCCCGAGGACTGACAGGGACACGCGCGTGCAGACCCTGATCCTGGGGGAAGGGGTCGGGTCAGTCAGGTCCCCGCTCCACACCTGTGCTACTCTGGGGGTCTCGCCACTGAAACCAGTGGGAACAAGTGGTCTGCGTGTTCCATAACCAGTAACATGAAAAAAAACTAATTTGAAGACACTTATTATGATGTTGGGAAGAATTTCATTTTAACCTAGGGACAGCATTTTCTTCCAGAGGTCATTTCTTATCAGTGAACCAGGTTGAATGATTTACTTGCTTTTGAAGGCAAACTCTAAAGAACAGTAACCACTTATATTTTTACAGAATCACAATAACCTTGTGTTTATTGATTTAAAACTAATTGTTTGCTGGGTTATGCTTATTTTTTTCTCTTTAGATTTTGTGGTGGATGCAACCCGCAAGGGTAACAAGATTCGTTTTGCAAATCACTCAGTAAATCCCAACTGCTATGCAAAAGGTAAGTGCTCCGAGGCGGGGGGAGTCCCCGCAGGGCGCTGTGAGTGGTTCTGGGCTCCTTACCAGACTCCCATCCCGGGTCGTCCTCACCCATGCCTTGACCCCACGCCTCTCTTTGCAGTGATGATGGTCAACGGCGATCACAGGATAGGGATTTTTGCTAAGCGAGCCATCCAGACTGGTGAAGAGCTGTTTTTCGATTACAGGTTCGTTTCTAGTCTGAGGGCTTTTCTGCCTGGACGCTGAGCTCTGGCCAGAGGCCGGCTTCGGGCTCCGGGCTGGGCTTCCATCCGGGGCTGGTGATTTACTGTGGGCGGTGCTGGGAGCTAGGGTGTACTGCTGGGGTAATGGCGTTTCCAGTATAAAGTCATGCTTTTTAGAAGTTAAAAAAACACAGAAAGCTTTATTTTTACCTTCAGGGTCAGTGCCTGCCATCAGGGTGCTGAGCACAGGCTCCCGGGGGGTGGTTATTCCGCTGGGCATCCGGCTGGCAGTTTATACTGTCAAGTTCTGGGGAAAATTGACAAGTTATAGACTATTTAAATATAGTCAGAGGAATGTTTAGTTGAACAAATCCTGTGGCTGACTATACATCCCATCGAGAAGCTTGGTATTCTGTGTAGAATTGTCTTAAACTGGGGCCTGTGTGGAGCTGTTTCCAACCCAGATTTCGCAGGAGCAGCAGCTGGGTGGAGCACCTTTCTTTGGGGGACCCGTAGGGCTCACCCGGTGGGAAGAATCGCAGGCATCATCTATCTCTTCTTGCCTCTGTGCTATCCTGGCTTCAAGGGGCCCGTGGCCGGCTCTGGCCCGCTCACTAAGGTTCTCTGCACTCCCTGTGTCTGGCCTCAACACCGGCCCCCTCTGCGGGCCTGCCTTCCTGGGCAGTTGGTTTCAGGGGCAGGGGGCTGGCTGGGGAAGGGGTGTTATTGCCAGTTCTGTCCAGCTCGGCTCCTTTGTGCAGGCAGCAGTAACGGGCTCGCGTGTGCCTTGCCGAGCGGGCTGGGTCTCACCCCGCGCTGCAGGGCGCTCACCTGTTCCTCCCGCTGTTTCAGATACAGCCAGGCCGACGCCCTGAAGTATGTGGGCATCGAAAGAGAAATGGAGATCCCTTGACACGTGCTACCTCCTCCCCCCTCCTCTTGGAACAGCGGCCTTAGCTTCAGGAACCTCGAGTACTGTGGGCGATTTAGAAAAGGAAAATGCAGTTTGAAATTCTGAATCTGCAAAGTACTGTAAGAATAATTTATAGTAATGAGTTTTAAAAAATCAACTTTTTATTGCCTTCTCACCAGCTGCAAAGTGTTTTGTACCAGTGAATTTTTGCAATAATGCAGTGTGGTACATTTTTCAACTTTGAATAAAGAATACTTGAACTTCTCCTTGTCTTTGTCATGTGTTGCACCGCCTCCCCAGCTGGTTTTAGAAAAGGACTGAGTGATGGGCACCCCTTTGCTTTGTCAGAAGCCATCCTGGGAATCTGGGTGTAACACATACTGCCTGTATTAGGCAAATTAAATACTATTGCAAACATGTTATCATATACCACACATACTGGCTAAGGAGACGAGGACCCAGTAAGTGTTCACCGCTTACATCCGAGACCAGGGTGCACGCGGTGCGTCCTGGTGCTGAGGCCTGCAGGTGCCTGCCCTCTGAACCTCATTCTCCAAAACGACAGGCGATTCCTGCGATCTAGCTCTAAATACCACTAGATACAGCCCTTTAGAAACGTGACAGGGACAACCAGACTACTTCTAACTCTCAAAGGAGTAAGAAACACCCTTACCGTCCCGGGAAACAGGGAGCTGCTCCTCAAGCCGGGCAGTGGCAGGAGTGCCCAGGGTGGCAGCGATCAGTAAGTTTCCACTGATTTGTAGCATGAATGGGAAGCTCAGATAAAACACCTTCCTTTCCAGTTACGCAAACATGGATGAGGCTGGTTTCTGCTGTCTCGATGCACAAGCCCTGTGACCTGAGTCCTGGGATACAGTTTATTCACCCTTGGCTTTGGCAGTGGAAAACTGCACGTGTGTGTCTCCTGTGTCCCCTCATCTTCCCTGCCACCTGCTGAGACCCCTGGTCTCTCTGCTCTACCCAAGAGGTGTCACTGACCAGTTTGGGAAGTCGCCCCCGAGCTTGCCCGATCGCCACATGCCACCCTTGGCACCTGGCGCCCGTGAAGCCCGTTTGTTCCCCATCATGTGACCAGAGGCAGCAGAAGCCAGCAGCTGCCCTGATGGAGGGCGGGGCTTGGGAGCACCGCCCGGTGTGTGCGCTTTGCACAGCGGGCTTTGATTCCTCGACAGGCAGCGTACCTCCAGGAACCAGTCCACTGACCTCACGGATATGGAGATCCTGACCAGAAATCCTGGCCTGCAGCCACAGCCACACCACGTGATTGAGAGCATCCTTAGCTCATCAGCTTGACTCGTTCCTTTACCTGGAATGGGGGGGGGAGAAAGAGCTTGACACAAGGTACTCAATTCACACAGAACACCAAGTTTAAATATGTGCTTTTTTCTCTTCCCCTCGCTCTCCCACCGAGGTAGTAATTGACATTGTTTGAGCCTGGTGGGTTTAGTTCCCCGACGGGGGGAACCAAGAAGAGCTATGTGGAATGAGTGTCCACATCAGCGGATGCATAAGCATCAGGATACGGATGCAGTCACGGTTGCCATGGTTTAGGGAGCTCACACCTTGTCCACTGAGGAGAAAGAGCCCAACAACAGGCTGTCCAGCTGGTCAGCGTCTGTGGTCCCTAAGCTTCTCCCCAGTGGTCACGAAGACCCACACGTCTGACCACAGTCCTGACGTCGAAGTACAGGCAGCAACTTGGACTCCGACTAACTGCCACAGGCTAATTTGAAGGCGCCATCACATCATTCTGCGCGACAAAATTATCAACATTTTGAAGTTTTTTTTTTTTTTAATGTAATCCTCTACCTAGAAACTGCTTCCTATTTCTCAGTATTGTCTGGATCAGTCAACCTCCAGATTTGAGTGTGCCCAGTCAATGACTCCAACTCTGGATTCCCACCTCTGCCCAAGGCGTTCAACTGCCTACCACTGCTGCCAAAAATCAATTCACAGATGGTGTCATTTAGATTTGTAGGTTGCAGGTAGGATCTTCCGGACCCAGGGATTGAACCCAGGTCTCCTGCACTGCAGGCAGCTTCTTAACTTCCTGAGCCACCAGGGAAGCCCACTTTAGATTTGTAGGTAGGTCATCAAGAAAGGTTTCAAATGACATTTTGAAAGAACCTAAGTATTCCATTGGAGGGCTTCTCTGGTGGCTCAGCTGGTAAAGAATCCGCCTTCAATGCAGGAGACCCTCGTTTGATTCCTGGGTTGGAAATGTTCCCCCGGGGAGGGGCGGGGGGGATGGCAACCCACTCCAGTATTCTTGCCTGGAGAATCTGCATGAACAGAGGAGCCTGGTGGATTACAGTCCATGGGATTGCAGAGTCAGACACGACTAAGTACACGCGCGCACGCACACACACATACACAGACACATACTCTGCTGGAAGTTGCATAGGCTTTGGGCTCTTATCAGAATAAGCTCAAATCAATACTTGCTTATTCCTCTGGCCTCTGTTACAAATGATCCAGGGAGGGGTGTGTGTAGTACCTGGGATGAGAAGTGGTCCAACACATCCACGCCACACAGCTTTTTGTATGTGAACCAAAGCTCCATAAAGAAGTTTTAGAAAACTGTCCTCACCTATTTTGACCAAGTCATTGTTCTGCCTCTAGAGAGATGAGATTCATGTGTATAGAATCAAACCACCCAGACAAGTTGTTGCCATTCCTAAAAAAAAAAAAAAAAAAACATTTTTTTAAAAAGGATTTAGTTAAGAGGGATTTACTTCAAATGAGACAAATGATTTTTTAGCTGGGTGGGTGTGGCAAAATCTTTTTTTCCAAAGGAAAATTAAGATACCTCAATGAATAGGTAGGCCATCTTAAAATACTCAGTGAGTAAATATATTTTAAATTTGGGTGCCTCTCAGCCCTGTATCTCCTCTTGTGGTGTCCCTGGATGCCTCCTACAAAGGCGCTGACCTGTGAGGGCTGGCAGTTTGCCTCTAGGCAGGCGTGAGGTTTGAGAACCCAACCCAGGAGAGGGGCTCCTGGCCCTGGGCTCTGCCTTGCTGCCCCTTCTCCTAGGAGAGAGGAGATGGTTCCATCAGGGGCAGCACTTAAGCGACTGCCCGGAACACAGCTTTCCTTCAGTGAACCAATCCCTGTGGGTTATGCCAAGGCTGCCATACACCACCCCTCTCCCAGGGCGTGAACTTCCCAGAGGGCCTGGGTACGAGGCAGCCTTCAGAGGTGGGTGATGGCGGATTCAGAAGGCTACTACTGAGGTTCTGAAAAATGCAGCTCAGTGCAGGAGACCCTGGTTTGATTCCTGGATGCCGGGGAACTCAACCCTCGTGGCTTGTATTTGGAGGCCCGGCCATTCTTGTTAGGCTAGGAAGTAGTTTGCAGAATGAAGGCATCAAGTCTGGAACTGCCTTTTATTCCACATCCATTAAACAGGACTTTCACCTAGTGTGAGGGTCGGGGTTGGGGGTATGCACAGGGAACCTCCCATCACGACCACCCCCAGTCTGCCTGTGCTTACGGATGTCCCTGGTCTTACCAAGGACACTCTTCACCCTGGAGGAACTCGAGAGACGCCAGTCGTCTCATGAAGAGGTCCCTTCCCTGTCTTGAAGGGGAGGGTGGGACGAACTGAGAGGAGCATCAGCACAGATGCACTTCTGTGTGAAACAGCTAGCAGGTGGGAAGCTGCTGTGTCCTCTGCAATGACCCCGAGGTCACCCCTCGAGGGGTGGGACGGGGGAGGGTTTGGGGGAGAGCTCAAGAGGGAGGGGGTCTATATCTGATTCACTTTGTTGTGCAGCAGAAACAAACACAACACTGTAAAGCAATTGTACTTCAGTTAAAAAAAAAACCACCACCACGAAGCTCTATTCTGTGACCTGGCAACCCCACTCCTCGGCATGTATCTGCGGAGGCCGTCGTCTGAACAGGTACCTGGACTCCAACGCTCACCAAGGCGCTACTTACAGTAGCTGGAAGTGAAGGCAACCTAAATGTCCGTCAGTAAATGAACAGATGAAGAAGCTGTGGTACCTAGACACAATGAATATTATCCAGCCACATAAAAGAATGCAACGCCATCTGCAGCAACACGGACGGACTTACAGACTGTCACACTAAGTGAAGCCAGAAAAAGACGTACCATCTAGTATCACTCGTATGTGGGAATCTTAAAAAAAAGGAGCAAACGAACGTATCTACAAAACAAGAAAGAACTACAGATGTAGAAAACAAGCTTGTGTTGAAGATGGGGTAAGGCAGGGGAGGGACAGACTGGGAGACTGGGGCGTATGCACACTGCCACACACAGGACAGATGACAAGGACCTCCTGTATAGCACAGGGGACTCTACTCAATACACGGTAATGACCTGTATGGAGAAGAATCTACAAGAGTGGAAACAGGTGTAACTGAATCATTTTGCTGCATACCAGAAGCCAACACGTAAATCAACTGCACTCCAATAAAAACTAAAAAAAAAAAAAAGAAAGCAATTTACCTTCCTACTCTTGCGGGGAGTCAGACGGCAAGTGCGGCAAGCGGCTCCGGCGGTTTACAGCGCGTCTGTCCCTGGGCAGGCAGACTGTTGCCAGGACAAGCAGAGCTGTGGTCTCAACTCCCAGCCGGGGACTCGCAGGGCAGTCTCTAGGTGGTCCTCGGAGCCCCAGGGCACTACAGCTCTGGGGGGTGGGGGTTCTCTGGGGGCGGGGGGGGCATTGCTTTTTGCCTGGTTCATACACTGGGGCTCTTATTAAGACTGTTAGAAAAAAGAAGATACACTAAGACAAACATGGAAACCGTTAAGCCAAGTGCTTAAGTCTACTACTCTTCCTTTTAATAACCCATTTAACCATTAAATTTTAAAACACTAACCTGTTAGGTGCCAGATTGGTCCAAAAAACTGGAAGGACATAGTAGCTAGGGTGTCTTCCTCTGGCCCTGCTTTCAGAAGCAGGCCTCAGGGCAGGTGGAGATGGCACAGGTGTTGACAAGCATGTCCGAGTCTCCAGTCAGGAGAGCCACGTGTAGTTTTTACGGACCACGAAGCCCAAAAGACTAAACCAGCCCGGGGCTTCTGCTCTCGCCTCCCGTTCCTTCTGGATTCAGGCTGGGAAGTGACCGCACAGGGGCTGCAAGCCAACCACCTGAGACCACAGGCGAGGAGTCACAATGGGCCAGAGGCGAAAGGGAGGCACTGGCGGTGGACGTGGCCCCTGAGCCCGACTCGGGACGAACGCGGTGACCAGCGGCCACCCTTCCAGGAAGGCGGCTGGCTGACCCTGGCCAGCACCACGGGGGTCCGCAGAGAAGCCACGGGGAGGCTCTGGGGCGTTGGTCGCTGGAGCCAGTCAGGGGAATGAAGGCAAACGCTCCAGGAGGAGAAGGCGAACAGGGCTTGGACATCCAAAGCTTAAGCGTGTTCCCTCTCGGCAGGGCGGCCCTCGGGGCCTCAGGAAGACACCAGGGAAGGCCCGTTTGCACAATCATTATATCTTTTATTTACAGATAGAAATTAGTAAAACTTAAAACAAAAACCCAATGCGACTTGTACAGAAATCCTTTAATTTTCTTTATTTTCACACATTAAAAAATGAAACACACTATACAAATGGTTTTCTCATAGCAGATTACACGCGGGTCCCTTCAGACCCGCTCTCCAGGACTGCCGGCCTCCGAGGGGCCCCGGCCGGCAGCCGGGGCTCGCGTAGCCAACGGTCGATCCGGATGCAGGCGCATGCAGCCCTCGGCGCGCGAGGTCCCCCTCCGGCCTCCAATTAGGTTAGATGGCGTCGGCGTCCGTATGCACAGACGTGAAGTGTGGCGGTCCTGAGCAGCTCCGGGGCCCGCGCCCGCGCCGGGGGCCTGGGCCTCGGGCCGGGCGGGCGTCCGGGGGCGCGGCCGCCGCGCTCGGGGCTGCCGTCCCCGCGGCCGAGGGGCTGCGCCCGCGCTCAGACCCCCGGGTTAGGCCAGGTAGCTGTAGGTGTCCTTCTCCCCGTCCACTCGCTCCAGATACTCCTTCTCGATAAGAATGTCAATGCATTTCTGGGCGTGGTGTTCCGAGGAGGGAGAGGCCGTGAAGAGAAAGAAAAACACATTTAACGACGGGAGAGAGAGGGATTCTCCCACCCTTCCAGGGCGGCGCCGTCTCACTTCCCGCAGAGCCCCCTCGCCCCCGGGGTTTCCCACTGCCCCCCTCGGGTCTCAGAAGGGGAAGGAGCAGCCCGGTTTCTGTGTGAAAAGACCCCGGGGGTCCGTCTCCCGGGGCTGCAGGCCCCTCGGGGGCCCACGTCTGCAGGACGAGCCTCCCACCGGGCTCCGCACATGCAGGAGGCTCCCGGGCCGGCGCTGTTCGCTCTGAGCAGCTCAGCAAGTGGAATGCTGAGGATTTTGCACGTCTCAGAATTCGGCCTGTTTTCTTTTGTGGAAACCTATTTTACGTGACTAAGCCAAGCTCCTCTGTGACAGTCATCGCCTCTTTTGGCTCTTGAGATAATAATCATCTGAATCCTGGTGCTGGGGGATTCCTATACCTTAATTACTGGGACCCGGGGCTTGAATCTTGAGGACAGCTGAGTCAGGACTTCTCCAAGTAACTGCTGGTGTTTTAGGACCTTCCTCATTTTCATAATTCTCACAATAGCCGCCTATGTGACCAAGGAAAGAAAAACAGACCTTGTTTTCCCCAGAGCTAACCAGAACTTGTCTGTAATGAGGAGAAGCAATAAGGCTGCGGGGTGCGCTCTGTGCGCAAGACTGGGATCCCAACGGGAACGAACACACTGCAGGTCCAAGGACGCAGGGGGCCGATTCTTTCTGCTTGTTTCGGCGCCAACACAACAAACGTTAGAGTGTTTTGGTTTTGTGAGCAGCAATTTTAGTAATTTAACCCAACTAGAACACACATTTAAAATGAGGAAAAATTCAGTCCTCAAAGCCACAGATGGCACTTGAGCGCTCCACCAGACAAGCCTTGCTCCTGCCCGTTTTACGGACTCTCTCATCTGTTTCTTCGGTATTTCATCTACTACACCCAGAACCATCTATCATCCAGGCCGCCTCTCCCAAGTCCCAGGCGACACACAGCCCGAGGGAAGCGCCCCCAGCTACGGGCGGCCCGCCTGCCACGTGAGGGGCCGGCCCCGGTCACCTGGATCAGTAGTTTGCGATCTTCCTCGATGTTTTTGTGTGTGGTTTCCTGTTCCTGCTTCTGTTCCGTTTTCATGGGCACATTGATGTTAACCCTTAATTTTTTACTGTCAAGAAAGTCGAGGAGACCAGTCACTATTGCTTTCAAAGACATGCAGTAAAGCTGCTTTCTGTTTTCGGTCTTAAAGAGTGGCTCTGCCCCCAGACAGAGGGTGGAGAGCGTGACCAATGACCTCCCGCCTCCCCAGGCCGTTGCCACGTCATCTCTGTGAAAGGCCCCCTAGTTCCCTATGGGGCGGGGTCCTACCCTGCCAGCAACGGGACGGCTGCGTCCCAGGAAATTCAGCTCCTTAACCTGCTCTCCCCAAACTGTCAAGTGAAATAACATCAAGACACGGGGGCTCAGAGGGCCAGGCTTTCTAGGAGAGCCATTTACCAAATGAAGAAAACCCCGAAAACTGAGAGTCAACTGGAGAAACACCTGGGATGGCCAAAGGATGTCAAAGGCCTCGGCAGAGGCCAGCACTGGGCTCACAGCCCCGTGTGTGATGACACCCGTGTGCGCGCTTGGGGTCAGGGGGTGAGTCTGCGGCCTAGGACCATCTCCTTAGCAGATTTTCCTTACTTTTTATAACCAAGATATAATTTTATTAAAGTATCTGGCTTCAATTCCACCTCATCAACATTTGCGTTTTCATCTTCCAAGACCTGTAAGAAAACAACTGTTAGTACATCATCTCAGGAAACGGCTTTCTTCTAGTTTAACATTCAAAGAACACAGACGTACCAATAACTTGGACTTCAATAAAATCTGTAGGACTTGTGCCAAAATGTCCTGCAATTAAAGAGAAAAATACAGTTTTTTTCTTTGCAGTAACAACCACAGCCAATCCCACAGAGTCCATTTTTGGGGAAAAATTAGTGACCCAAGTAGATTATGTCCAGAGGGAAAAGAGGGGCTATGCCCCTCAGCGGCTCCCCAAACCTACTCCGAAAAGTGGCAGCAACCCCCGTTCTGCTCTTGATCACCCAGTATTAAAACTCACAACTCTACTAATAAAGACCAGAACATATAAGATAGACTTCCTTGACTGCATCTTGGGACACAGCACTGAAAGGAATGGGCAGGAGCTTCAGCGGCCTTGCACGCACCTTCTGTTCATGAACACGCCAGGGGTGGCGCCCGAGACCCTGCTGCTGACTTGCCTTTGGTGAACCCACGCCCCTGGGCCGCCTCTGTGTGCAGAGAGCGGGTGGTCCGTCCTGTCTCAGCTCTCCTCTAGCGCCCCAGCTTAGGGACCCCACACAGCGGGACAGCCGCCGGGACGCTCACGTGCCCTCCTGCCCTTAAAGGAAGGCCATTTCGGCCCAGGCGAGGCCCAGCTGGAGAGGCCTCCAGTGTGCTGACCGCCCGGAGCCGGATGAGGACGAGGTGGCCACGCCCGTGGCATGGCCGCAGAGGCCGTCTTCACAAGCCAGAGTGACTGAGCAGCCAACAGCCCTCACGCAGGAGAGGAGAGGGAAGTGGGGGACAGCCGGCTGAGGGGCTAGCGTGGAGGCTGAACAGGGGAGCGAGGGCCGTCCAGCCCTGAAAAGGGAGTTCCCGAGAGCAGAGCCCTCCCTGCGGTCTGGTGACAACCTGAGCCTCTCCTCCTCCTGGTGAGGAATGAGGAAGGAAAAAAAGAGACTCTTATGTGCACAGAAGCAAATTCTTGTGTTATTAGAACTTGAAAATGTATTCTGGGCTAACTTGAAGCATGATGCAAAAATAAATGACTTTCCTAATTCACGTTCCATGAGGCCAACATTACCCTGACACCGAAACCAGATAAAGCTATCACAGGAAAATGGCAGACCAAGTTCCCTATGAATAAAGCAGCAAAAATCCTCGAGAATATTCCAGCGAACCAAACCCAGCAACATATAAACAGTGTCATATACCATGACCAAGTGGTATTTATCCCAAGAATGCAAGGGTGGTTCACCATTTAAAAAACCATCAACATAACACACATCAGTGGACAAAAGCACACACTCATCACAAGGGAGTAGCAAGAACATTTCAACAAAATCCAACACTCTTTCATGATGAAAACACTAAAAAAACAAAACACTACAGAAATAGAAGGGAATGTCTGCAGTCTAGTAAACAGCATCTAAGAAAAACTTGCAGTGACAAACTGCAAGCTTTCCCCTCAAGGTCAGGAACAAGACAAGGATGCCCGTGCTCACCACTTCTACTCAGCACTGTACTGGAAGTTCTATCCACAGCAATCAAGCAACAAAAACAGAGACACCCAAGGAGTAAAAGTAACAAGACTATCTGCATTTATAGATGACATGACTGCATATTTAAAAAGTCCTAAAGAATCCACACAGAAAGTACCAGAATAAATAAATGCATTCTGCAAGATTGCAGCATACAAGATCCAACAGGTAATTGTATTTCTGTACACCAGCAATGAATTTCCAATTTCATCAACAATAGCATCAAACTTAATAGAATAGTTAGAGGAGTAAATTTCACCAAAGTATCAAACTTAATACTTGGGAGTAAATTTCACCAAATAAGTGTAAAAAGGCTTGCATGATAAAAACTGTGAAACACAGTTAAAAGAAATTAGAGACAATCTGAATAACAGAGAAAAACATCCATGTTCACAGATTAGACGACTTGATCTTGTTAGGATGGCAATTCTCCCAAAGCAACCTACAGATTTAATACAATCGCCATCACAATTCCAACTGCCTATTTTGCAGAAACAGACAAGCTAATCCTGAAATTTATATGGAAATACGAGGGACCCAGAACAGCTAACACAAGTTTGATAAAGAACAAAGCTGGATGTCTCAATTCCAAAACTTATTACACAAAGACGATGTGGTACTGGCATAAGGCAAGACGTTTAGATCAGTGGAGAAGAACTGAGAATCTAGAAAGACATCTAGAACCAACTGACTTTCGACAAGGTTGCCAGTACCAACCAAGAGGGGAAAAACGTATAAAAATATCCAGTCACTATGATGTACACCTGAAACTAATGTATTAATTTATACTTCAATTATACTTTAATAATAAGTCAACCGCACTTCAAGAAAAAACAGGGCAAGAGCAATCTTTGACCTTCGATTAGGCAATGACTCCTCAGATGTCTGACACCAAAAGCATAAGCAACAGAGGAAAAATAGAGTGGGCTTCATCAGAATTAAAACCATGTGCGTGATAAAGAAAATGAAAACCCACAGAGCAGAGGGAATATCTGTAAATCACTTATCCGAAAAGGGTCTACTACACAGAATATATGAAGACTTCTTGCAACTCAACAAAACGACAAATAACCCAGTTAACAGCGGGCGTAAACATACAAAGAGGCACTACTTCATATCCACTGAAATGGACAAGCACCGTGCTGGCAAGGATGCAGGGAGGCTGAAGCTCACACACTGCTGCTGGGACACGAGCGGGGGTAGCCACTGTGGGGCCGCCCGGCAGTCCCTCCAGAAGGTAAACGTAAGCTATCACGACTGTAATTCCACAGCTAGGTCTACACCCGGGAGAGCTGAAAGGCCTGCACACACGTGTTCCCAGGAGTGTCACTCATAATAATCGAAAAGCAGGAGCAACTCGCACGCCCATCGGCTGATAAATGGATAGACACGGTGTGGCCCGTCCGTATACTTGAGTGTATTTTTTCCGTCACAAAAAGATGAAGGTAAAGAGCAATTACTGCTAACGGTTACTGGTTTCTTCTTCCGCTGATGGAACTATTTGGATTTGTATGACAACGGTGGTCGTACAGCCCTGTGGAAGCCACTGAGTAGTATAAAATGGTGGATTCAGTGTCATGCGAAATGTAACTCAATAAAAAAACGATTAGCAGGAAGGATAACATTTGGTGAAAATTTAAGTTTAGTAAGGGAAAGCTTAGCTGGAAAGAGGGCTGAGAACAAGCTAAATGAATGAGAAAAGCGAGCCATGTGGGCATGTGCGTGGGCAGGTTCATGTTACACTGAGTTTGAAAATTAAGCTTTGAACACATCATGTGTTGAGCCCTGGAAGAGGAGCCTATTCAGGGTCATGGATCCTTCCCCTCCCCAGGACACCGAGGCTGGAGTACCATTTTGATCTGGGTGCTGTCCGTCAGCTGCTGCACGGCATAGGCATCCTCCGTGTTGTACTGGAGCAGGATGGCCATCTGGAATGTGGATGCCTTTGGGGCCCCATGCGAAGGAAAGAGAGGAAAGAGCTAAATGCTGGGCAACACCCAAAAGAACTTACTTAGGAAACCAGTGCTCTGAATAGACGCAAAAAACAAAGCCGATCCATTAAGTGGGAGCAACGCACGTCTCACAATTCCACCATGACCTGCTTCTTCCTGAAAGACGCTGCTCCCTACCTTTACAGACACTCGAGGATTCTGCATCTCCTTCCACACGTTTTGTCCATGTAAATACAGTGGACCTTTGAATGACGCAAACTGAATACTTAAGATGGGGTGTCTTTTTATGTAAATGGTCTCGATAAAGTTTACGTGTCTACTGATCCAAAGCGGGGCGGGGGGGGGGGGGCACTGAAATTTTAGGTAATGAAGTCTGAACTCAGAGATTCTTCTATGTATACTTGGGAAGAAAGAAAACAATTTCAATTGCATAGGGGACCCTTGACATGGGTTTGAACTGTGTGAGTCCATTTATCTGTGGATTCCCCACCCCCAACGGTAAATAGGACAGTGCTACAGATCTGAGGTTTGTTGAATCTGAAGATGTAAGGAAACCATTGGATGCAAACTGCTGACTCTAAGTTTTGTGCAGATTTTCAACTGTCCAGGGGGTCGGTGCCCCAAACTCCCACGCTGCTCAAGGGTTAGCTGTATAGAAATCCACTTTCAAGCTGATAAAGACCTCTGGACCTGGTGTGATGGAGTATCAGACACTTCAGTTTATCAGAGTAGAATTGCTGAAAGTTTAATGAGCGGGTTGAGTCTGCAAAATGCAGTCAGAAGTTTCTTAACACTTACAGATTTACAGTTGCTTTTAGAAGCTTATAAGCACACAAGTGAACCCTCTTCAAGATGGAATCTTTAAGGGACAAGATCTTAACGGAAACTGTGGCTCTTATCAGCCAGAAGCCAGAGGAGGTCCCTTCGCCAGGCTGATGCTTGGCTGCTCAGCGACAAACCGGAAAGCAAGTGACAGTTACCATCAGGTGGTGCGCAGCGCCGCAGGGAGCGAGCGCCGAGGCTGCTGTTGACAGGAAACTGCCCCGCAAAGAAGAGAGCTAGTATCACAATTACAGACAGAAAACTCCAGCTTTTAAAGCTGGTATCTGAACACTAGTGAATGTCAAGCAGAAGCTGTGTCAAGGACACTCTGCGACCCCAGGGACTGCAGCTCCTCGGCTCCTCTGTCCATGGGATTTCCCAGGCAAGAACGGGAAGCTGGAGTGGGCTGCCATTTCCTCCTCCAAGCTATCTCCCTGACTCAGGTCCTGAACCTGCGTCTCTTACACTGGCAGGCAGACTCTTTGCTGCGGAGCCACCAGGGAAGCCCTCAAACGCTTATTAAAATACATTCAACTTCACTTCATCTTCACACCGCACACAAAGTCCAAGCTCTAACACCGCCTCCACACTTTTGTGGAGGAGAAAAGTGAGGTTCAGCATTAGTGAGTAGCTTCTCCCTTAGCTAGAGAGAACTCACCTCTCCGACTCATAAAATCCAAGCTGTTTAACCTCGGTATTATTTTGCAGAAGCTTAACTCTAGATTCTGTCACGTGTTACCACTGGATTTCAATACTTCATCTTATCTTCATTTATATGAAACAAACAAACAAACCTCCAAAATAAAAAGTGATCTTACCTGCAAAGTGTATCTGTTTTTGAAGCAGTTTGTTACTAATTCTCCTTTTGACAGTTGATATAACCACGTCAATTTTCTGCCGCTGTGACGGCTGGCGTAAAAGGCTGTGAATCGCTGGTAACTCCGCTCCAGCTGCGTACAAGGTGGGGAGCGCCTGTGAAACACGTGCCTCAACACATCCTACAGTCATCTCTAAACACACACTGGGCCTAGTTCACAGGACAACATGCTGACATGAAAGTGAACTGCAAGTATCAAGTGTTCATTATCTTGCAGAAGCCCGTTAATTTACACGTTTGAAAGTACAATTAAAAAAAGTCTCTAGTTCAAGACAAGTAGGGATCACCATGACGTTCATCACCGAACTACGAGGTCCTACTTTCTGAGAGTAAACCACCACTGCTGAGTGGGACCGGAGATGCCACCTCCTGACCCCACGCCGGCCAGTGCTCAGGGCTGCCTGGTCACGGCTCGGCCAGCAGGAAGGCCTTTTGCAGGCATGCCGGCATGAAGGGGCTCCTCCTCATCCCTGCCCAACACCAATGGAACAGAAGAGGAACCCATCCTTACCTCCGACGGCAAGGCAAACGTGCAAGACTGCTGAAAGGGCCACGATCCGGAACTCAGCACTTGAATACTGAAATCCACTGGGGGAGGGGAAAGTTCAGGAATACATTAGCCTTATAAACTGGAAAATGCCAACAGAGCAGGTAAACTTAAATTGCTTTTTATTAAAAGAAAAACACACTAAATGAAAAATCCTGCTTTAATATAAAACTAAGGATGAAACACACTAAATTTCAATTAAATTTAGTAAAGGGAAAGTGTTAGTCACTCAGTTGTGTCTGATTTTGCAGCCCCATGGACTGTAGCCCACCACGCTCCTCTGTCCACAGGGATTCTCCAGACAAGAATACTGGAGTGGGCTGCCATTCCCTTTCCCAGGGCATCTTTCCCACCCAAGGATGTCCCGCATTGCAGGCAGATTCTTTACTGTCTGAGCCACCTGGGAAGTAAAGGGAAAAAGAGCCACAAATTCTCTCCCTGCAGAGTGAGTCTTTCATTCCCCGTCTAACTCAGAATTATAACACCATGTGCCTGTTTGGCTTCATCTGCTCTGGTTTTCAGCCACCAATAAGCTCAGTCCACTCAGGGTACACCTGAGTTCCTCAGGCTGGATGGCCTGAGAGCCTCAAACTCAAGACAATGAGAAGCACAAGTCAACCGACTTCATTATGCTTTGTGTGGCGCTGAAGACTCTGTGTACAGCACAAAGACTGTATGTATCTACCACACACATGATCTATAAATTATACCATAATGTCATCACTGCAGACAGCTGACAACAAGTCTGCTGGCACCATGGTCAGGTTTTACAATGGAATGGTGCTTTTGATTTGGGGCAAGTACAGCCTCATTTTCATTTAAAAACAAGAGAATCACCATGTCAGTGAAACCTGCCACACCCTGCTGCAGTCAGACCTTGCAGGAGCCCAGAGGACCTCTGTGTCCTGACACCAGCCTGTCCTGACCCCCAGTGCAATCAAGGAGCCAGGTTTTGACTGGTCATCTGTATGGCCATGGCAGTTTCTTATAACAGAAGAAACTGCTAGAATGGAATCAAACTTAAGTGAAAAAACGTTAACTGGAACTTAAACTGTAACTGGCACCCCTGAGCTGGCGACCGGCCAGGTTGAGGCAGCCATGCCAGCCAGTGGAAGAGGTCAGGGCTCAGGACCTGAACACAAGACCCCCACCGGCTCGGCCCCTCGGGGGAAATGCCAACCCCCTTCCCCGGCTTCACCTCCTGTCATCACCCAGGAGGCAGGAGGCATGGGGTGCAGACTTCCTGTGTGCCTGGCCCTGAATTTCTGATAAAGCTGCCATCTCTCGCACTCACTACAAAGAGCACCGCCTCCTCCAAGAGCCCTGCCCTGCCTGGTCAAGGAAGCTCGGGAACCAGGGGATACTCACAATCCAGTGGCTCGGAGTTCGTCAGGTGCTTTTTGAACTGCTCGTTCAAATCTTTGCTTACGCCAATGTCTTGAAACATCCGCTGAAGTTTAGAGGTATACTCAAAACCACAAGCTTGCTGAAATGAACCCAGACAACTGCCTTATTAACTTCTCCAGAGACAGAGATGTATACAGGGGAGTCTGACGGGGAGCATACACACAGGAGACGCTGAACGGCAGTACTGAAGCTGCAGCAGGTACAGGAGCCCACGGTATGAACATGCACTGATTAACGTCCATACGCTATCAAAGCCTACACAGCTGTAAACAGAACCGTCAGCAACTGGCGGAGAACACAGTGACTGCCACTCGGGCAGGAAGAGCGAGGATTTCTGACAGCACGAGAACACCAAGACGACTTGGCTTGTCTGTCTTACCCGTGGCCGCAGACTGACCTGCCCATCCCCCACACCCCCATCCCATGCTGAAGTCCTAGGCTGCTGGCACTTGGAAGTGGGGCCACGGTGAGATAAGGAGGTTTAGGAAAGGTCCTGAGGGTGGACCTCTATGTGGGGAAGAGTTGGCCGGGTGGGGACGTGGCTGGGCGTCCTCAGGGAAGGGGGAGGGGGACGGGCGGGGAGCCTGCACTGGACACTGAGCTGCCTGGACCTTGATCTGGGCATCCTGGCAGCCTCTGGAGCTCTGCGAACACTTCTCTCCTGTTTGAGCCACTGAGTTACGGTACTCCATCACAGCAGCCCGCACGGAGTAGCACTCACATTAACTAATTTCCGGTCACAGTGAAATACGCCGTAAAACATGGAACAGCCCTGAGAGGCCAGGTGCAGCGGGAGCCGAATTAAGAAATAAATGCTCAATAGCCAGCTAACACTGATGTTTCCTGTCCTCCTGCAGACGTGGGGTTACTAACAGTCAACCAAGCCCAGAGAAATACAAAAAGCCCCACTTGCTCAAGGCCAACAAAACGTATGAGTGGAGGCCACTCCTGGCGATTCCTGGTGGTGGGGGGAGTGGGCGGGTTGGGGTTGGGGGCGTGCAGAGCTGGGGCTGTGCGCGGGAGCCGGGAAAGGATGCGCTGGGTGGGCTCAGCTGCAGCAGAACGGTGTGTGTGTGTGTGTGCACGCATGTCTGTGTCTGGGAACCTGTGTGTGTGTGCACATGGGCACACACATGAGTGTCGGGGAGAGCACAGGCAGCCCTATGACGGGGGCCTGGACGCGTCTCAACGACTGTGGGGGGGCCTGGATGCGTCTCAACGACTGTGGGGGGGCCTGGATGCGTCTCAACGACTTTGGTGGGGGGCCTGGACGCGTCTCAGCGACTTTGGTGGGGGGCCTGGACGCGTCTCAGCGACTTTGGTGGGGGGCCTGGATGCGTCTCGACAATGGTGGTGGGCTCTTGGTATGCAGCGGCAGTGCTCACACTGCCATCACAGCTGGCGGCTCGGCCCAGCCGACAGCCTGGAGGGACCGGGAGCCTCGGCGCCCGAGGCTGCACTCTCTGGGAGAAGCCAGCCTTACCTTCAGCTTGGAGATCATGCTCGCCTCGGCATCATCGCTCGCACTGTTCTGGTGCACAAGCCTCTTGGCCAGCATCTTCGCGTAGAACTTCTGAAACACGTCCTTGTCCTCGATGTACTTGAAGACCACCATCTGGAAAGCCGCCAGAGAGCACACACACACCTTACGACCGGTCCCAGCCACAGGCCGGGAAGCAACATGTGGGTCTTGTTCTGTCCCACCCCGTATGCTGACATTTAGAGTGACAGAAAATACTGCCCCCATAATCTTTTAATACTGTCATCCACTCCTTAAATCACACTAAGTTGGTCTAGACTTATTACTAATGAGAAAGGCACAAATGCTAAAATTACTGACTCAGTATAGGGAGTAAGATCAGATTTAGAATAAAATAAGTGCTTCTACTACTGTTCAGATGCCTCATAAACATAACCTATAATCCATCTGTCAGAGAAAAAGTTCCTAAAAACCGACGTAACTAGCCAGCACCTTACCACTTGGTTGAGCGTGTCTTCAAGTTCTGCTTCTTCTGGGTTCTTGGAACTGAAAATTTTTAAAAGGCACGGTGTTTTATTAATAAAACAAACCAGCAAATGTTTACTAAACAAGCACCTCTTTGCCAAACTACCATATCAGATGCGGTTCAAACGGTGAGTTCTTTTTCAGATCAGCACGTGGATGAGGGAAGGTTAGCTTTTTTAACCTGTGGCCATTTGGCAATTTTATATTCTATTTCATAAACTATCCTTCCAAATAATCATTTAGAATATCCACAACAAAAATTAAAAGTTTCCCAAAACATTCTGAATCGTTTTCCTTTAAGATAAGCCATTTAAATTTAAGTAAATTAGCTTCACTTTTCTAATTGCTTTCCTCGATATGCTTGAACTCAACTTTGAAAAAATAAAAGGCCGTTCAATGGCCTAATAGTTAAAGGTAGTGGGAGAGCATTTTAAACTCCCTCCCCAGTGCCGCCTCCCGCTTGTCGTTATGTCTGCAAAACAGATGGCTGTCCTTTAGCAACTGACTCGTTCACTCTGGTCTATGAGCAAATATTAAATATTGAAAAGTGACTTCAGGACAAACACAAATTTAAAGGTTTTGCTCTAAGAGTCCTCTCTAAAAGAGATCCCTATAAATTCATCTAAAATGACCCAACCACCAAACAGGCTCTGAAGAGGTGCTCCTGCTTCAGAACGGTTGGCCGGAAGCTCCGAGCTTCTCCCTGAGAGGCCGGGGCCGTGTCCCTCTCCTCAAAGGTTCCCTTGGCGCCCACTTGCCTCTAGTCACTAACGCACGTTCATTAGACCCGCACTTCGGAGCTCTCCACCACTCTGTCTGCGTCAGCTGCCTTAACAAAAGAATAGCCTATCAACAGACTCGATGAGACAGTTTCTGAAAAGACAATGGCTAAAAAAGCAGCTGTGTGTCCTGCCAAACAAACTCAAGCTCTGCCAGAGTGCCTGCGTATTTAAAATACGAAAGTTTTTCATTTGATAGCGCTCCAAATTTTAGCCTTTTAGCTAGGAGGGTCACGCTCACACCGTCTACAATTACAGACGTAAGAAACAGGTGAACTGGGCCACGTTAACATATGACATGAAATGACTTTCAGGAAGACAAAGAAGGTGTACTCAGTTTACAGTATTTTTCTCAAAAGGTACAAAAAAATTACAATGTAACACACGTAATAGAACTTTCAACTCCTCACTAGAGGCCGAGGTTTTAAGCAGGTTTACTAAGAAAATGCACAAACGCACTAGTACCTCTTCTTCAGCAGGGAGTCACAGTATCGAGCCAGCAACTCGGGTGATTTGCTAGACGACTGAGCCATCTTGGTGACTGCGTTGTTGTTTATGAAGCGACCGCAAGCCTGCAGACCACAGACACACAGTCAGAGGCCCGCGGGCCTGCAGACCACAGACACACAGTCAGAGGCCCGCGGGCCGTCCGCTCAGTCCTGCATGGAGCCACAGGTCAGCATACCCACCTTGTCCAGCGCGGCCACGAAGCCAGCATCATTGTTGAATGCCGACATCACCAGGGCGTTGTATTTTTTATGAACATCCAACACTGTCTGTACATACATTTTGGGGTCCTTGGGGAGAGGGAAAAACAGACATGAGTTGTTTCCTGGGGACTAGACTGTATACTCACACGCTACTGGAAAATATTCCAAAAGATCTGCTTCCTTCTTCAAAGATGCTAACAAATAAGATCAAGAAATAGTTCACATCCCATCATCAAAACACATAGGATATTCTGCTTATAGATATAATAAAAGAAAATATATTCTCTGTACTCAAAATGAAATACTAATTCCGAGCTACACGAAAAAGTGATTTCTCAAATTATTTGAAAACTCAAAGGAACCACACAAAACAAACTTTCAAAGGGACAGCTTTGCTCTGTCTACTTTTGCCGTTGAAGATTTCATATTCTGGACTTTGTCTTGGCTGGGGAAACCCGTCAATAAGTTACTTAGAACTTAGCTGAGCAGGCAATGCAAAAATAATGTAGGTTTGAGATCTCAGGACATGTGGGCAAGGGCAGGGGTGGGTCACACGTGGCAGTGAGGGTCTGACTAGTACACCCGGGAAATCTGAAGATGGATGAGGACAAGTAGAGAGCTAGGGTGGGAAAGGCCAGGCCCGGAGACCGTCAGAGCACCAGGCGATCGGCGAGGTGGCCACTGGGACTCTTTGGACAGAGAATAGAAAGGCGATGTGAGAACCAGCCTTAGGGGAGGTTTCGGGAGTGCTGCAGAAGGCAGGCAGGAAAGACGGGGCGGAGGGGACAGTCTGGGGTCATACGAAGACCAGAGTGGCCAACCCGAGGGCTGGCTGCGTGTCAGAGGGCAGATTGAGCTCGCAGGCCTGACCCGTCACACTGTGGGGTCAGGGCTGTTGGCCTCCCCCTTAGAGACGAAGAAACAAACTCCAGGGCAGGCACCTGGCCAGCCTGATGTGGGCAGCCTGCTCCTGAGAGTCTCAGAGAGGAAAAGGCCCAGGGAGAGGTCCGGCAGACAGGCGGAGCCCAGGTGGTGCTGCTGGACGCGGGGCTCAGCACGAGCGCAGGGCTCCCCGGCCAGCACGTCACTGACGGGAGGTGTCAACGGTCTGCCAGCGCGCCCCAATTCCTGATGAGTATTTCTCCTCCGGTTCAGGAAGGAGAAACCACAACTCCCCCAATTCCAATTACTCTGCGTTTCTGTGACACCTGACTTGATCTTGGGTCACCATTAAATCATTCTTCTGTGATAGGGTTATACCAGGAGGTTCAGAGGTTTTCTGTTATTAAAGATATAATAAACATGCCAGACCTGTTATTATTATGAATAAAAGTACTGTGGCAAGATTTTCATTTCAGTGACATGTAAAGTAGTCTCTACTGGGCAGACATTTGATAAAATGTTAAAAGGGAACTTAACACAAAAAACTGCCAAATAAAAATCACTTAAAATATTGAAAGTGGATGCCACATATATTTAATGTTTAAAAATTTTTCTATCTTAAAACTTAGAAAACACACACACACACACACAGCATTAACTGTCCCATTGTACAATCCTGCTCTTAGTTTCCGGAGAATGATTCCAGGTGTAGAAGTTCTTGCATTCTCTATTAATAATCTGATTCCTAAGCCTGCATCCAAAAATACCTGTCCCTCAGCACACATCTTACTTCATATAAACTCATTTCTTTTCTTTTTTTCTTAACAATGAAAATACTGTCCGCTTGACTTAATTTTGGTTTTGCCATTGGAATTGATACTGCTTTTGCCAATTCAGATTTTAGATTGTTTTCTGATTTCATGTCAAATTATTTCTCATCATTCATACTGTTTTCCTCTTGGCACTGGTTCTTTTAAAGTATTTACAAAGAGCTTTCACCTCCAACAAGTACCCAAACACTGGAAAATGCCAACACTATCACACAGTAAGATTATTAGCAGCATTAAAAAGAATCACATATCAAAAACTGCCAATTTAAGGACTTAATTTGCTTCCAAACCTTGCTGTTTCTTGCAACATCACTCACAGGATTGATATAAAGTGTATTATGAATATAAACAGATTAATATTTGCTTCGTTTGCAAGAAGGACTGCCTCTTAGGAGCAGAGGACGACACACACACATTTATAACTGGGCATTGCCCAGGAGGATGGCTGACCCACTGGACTGCCCCTCTGTCTCAGCCTGGTTCCCAGAGACGGCCTGAAGCTCGGAGTTCCCACCTCGATGGAGTCCTCTGAGTCAGCAGCACCTCTATGTTGACCATTATGTTTGCAAGAGAACTACACGCTCTCCCCTGTCTTCACTTCTTGACTGATTTTTCTCAGATCCAGGATTTGGAAAAAACATAAAAGTCCCAAGAAATGCCAGGTATGAATGCCCCATGGAAAGACAGACCTTCTCTAAGGGAACAGAAACCTTCAGACTCCAATTCCAGATCCTTTCGGCTAACAGGAGAAGACCCAGCCGGGAGTCTGGCTGGTGAGAAGCGAGGGTGTGGATGGAACCTCCTGAGGGAAGACTGTGCTAAGGCGCTGAGCCCTGGAGACTTGAATTAGCTTCTGAGGCCCTGAGAGAAGCCACCTCGGAGCTGCCAAGAGCAGACGGAGGCAGGGGCACACAGGAGCAGCGCAGAGGAGGGAGTCTGAGGAAGGAGCCGTCGGCAATGGCAAAGGGCAATGGCAAAGGGCAATGGAAAAGGGAGGAGAAAGCGTTCAAAGGCAACCGGGAGGTAAATGGTGATGTGCAGGAGCTGTTTCCGAGGGCCCCAGATGGCAGGGTCACAAAAGCAAGAGAGGTGAGGGCAGAGGAAAAAATGCATGCTTTTTTTTCCGGCCAGCTGGATAAAATGCATGCTTTAAGAACATGTAGACGCGAATTCTGGATGTTAAAAAAAAAAAAAACGAATGGAGTACTTAGCAATCTGCGTGATTACTCTCACTATGCAAGAGGTCTCTGCATATTAGAAACACGACACTGCTCAGGCTGGTCCCAGGGGGCGGGGGGTGGGGTGAGGGGACCTCATCCAACTCCTACGTGATGGGCATCTTCTGCCCGTGGCTGGCACATTCCTCTCCAGACCAGATGTCCCCACTCGGCTCACACAACCTCCCCTGGACACAGGGGGATTCCTGAACTCCGCGTCAGAGTCGGCCTGACTGCCCCATGGTTCTGCCGCCCTCTGCACTGCTATTTACATTTCTTTTCTGTCAACATTTTATTGTAGAAAAGATTCAGATATATTCAAAATCACAAAGGACCGTAAAACTTGCCTCCTGTATTCACTGTCCAGCTTCAACAATCATCCGACATGAACCCTGCCTGTTACAGAGTCTAACTGCCTCGTTCCTTCTCTGCGTTCCCATCACCAGCCGTGTCATTTCTATCTGAACCACTCTTAACAAACCTAACTGGTATGCTAACAGTTCTTCTTCCTTTTAATCCATTTTTCACATGGTAGCAATTTCATTTTTTTTAAAAAAAGGAGAAAAGAAAATCATATTGTCAGTTTCAGGCTTCTTATACAGCCTAACCTGGTTTCTTCTTGTCCTTGGAATTAAGGCGTTCACTCCTAGCCTTCGGGGTCTCCCTGGTCTGGCCAGCCCAGGCCGTCCTCTCAGGTTTACCTGCCCCGTCCCCGCTTCCTGTCCCAGCAGACCTCTTGGGGGCTCCGTGTAGGATCCCAGCTGCCAATCTTGGACTCGTCACCAGTATTTTCTGAGAACCTTCCTGAACCCTGGACAGCAAGGCCTCCCCCCTCACACGATGGTCAGCATCCTCGTGGGGTGCTGCTCAGGCTGCCCCCCCTTGCCGGGTATGAGCTCAAACACCGAGAGAAGTTCACGGTCTCCTCTGACTGGGCTGGGAACCAGGCGCCGCCTCTTCAGGGTGGGCGGGCGCACAGCAAGGCTAAGCCAGAATTGAGATTGGTGTGGGGATTTGGGTTGGAGGAGGCTCCTTGATGGGTGTGCCTATGGAAGAAAGGACTGAGGTTTCCCCCTACAGGTGGAGGAGAGAAGGGAGCTTCCTGGTTACACGAAGGACACAGTGAATCTCCTCAGAGCCTGGTGATCACAGACTAAAAATGGACATTTATTTGTGTTTTTTTCCCCAGAGAAAAAGGTTGTTCTCTTCATCTCATGGCAAGACAGAGTGGACAATTTACCTGCATGTTTTCTGGACCAATCTGCATTGCCACCATGTTATCAGTTCTCTGTAATTAAAAGGATCAGGTGGACTTACTGTATAAAACTGTTTCCTTTTATCCTAAAACAGCTCCTCAGTCCCCTCTCTTTTCCCACATCAACTGCATCAAAACCAGTGCATTTCTTTTTTTCTTTCTGTTTAAGTTTTATTACAGAAAATGTTCAACATATTCAAAATGAGAAATAGTAAAATCTGACACCATGATCCATCACCCAGCGTTCAGCAGTGCTGGTTGAGGACCTTCTCCCACCCACTCTGTACTCTGGGAAGACCTGGCTGAGGCTGAGTGCTCCATCCCCTGGACCAGACGGAGCTACACCACGCTCCCCATGCAAGGCTCCCGAGCAGGTGTGGCTCTGAGAGGATCATTCTCTTCTCTCTCCATCCACAGGAAGACTGAGTCAGAACTAAGTTTATATTTGGGATTTTACTCCAGAGAGAAAGGGAATCTTGGATATATCACTTAACCCTCCATCTGCCAGAAGCACCCAGCACCATGTTACTCTGTTTATTCCGGGGTAAGTTCGTACACAATTCGGTTCTTATAATTACACCTAAGCCAACTTCTCAACCCAAACCATAGAACTTTTTTTACAAGTCTGATATACGGCCTCAGGCTCACTCCTTAGTCTTATGCTGAAAACATGCTTGTCAGAGCGCCCTGATTTTATGTCTGTCTCTAAAATTCTCCATTTTAAGTGCTCCTCTTACAAGCACTGTCACTCCCGATCCTGGAGCCAGCAGCCCCGTGCCACTCCTGAAAATGCCTTTTCATCTCAGGAGAACACTACCCCCCTCCCCCCCTCCCCCTCCGCCACCAAACCTGCAAATAAATGTTGACAACTTTGTGCCCCAGTCCAGGTCACAGCCCAGCCTCCCACTGTTAGACCAACAGTCCCGCTGGACATCAAAGTATCTACAAGCCCACTCTTGCTAGGTTACATTTCAGGTCCAGTTAGACTGAAGTCACTCAGTCAAGATACAGTTTCAAAGAGGACTTTGTGCTTATCTGTTGCCATTTCTGCCCTGAAGACAGTAACGAAACATTCTCTATACCTGATTTATGAGGCCTTCTTTGTAGAGAACAATAGCGCCCAGATTGCTACAGAACAGAGTGCTAATTAAAAATTCAGCATGAAACCAACTGTATCATCAAGTGCTCACTAGCAAGTGCTCACTAGTCTGCACGGACTCCTTCCCTGAACTCCATTCTGCTGTGAAACTTTGGTGTCAGGGGAAATTACAAAGCCATCCAATGACCTGATATAGTTTTACTTTGTATTTACGTTGTATGTGGATGACTTTCCACATGGCTGGTGTTCACTTTAGATGGGGCATTAGGAAAGGTATTATCAGTTTTGAATGCCGATAAGAGTCATTCCTCAGAGCTGAGGGCTTGTTTCTTATGATCGGTGTGAATCAAGGAGCTGACCGTACATCATAGTACAGCCAACTGTCTTTTCCAGCAGGCTTTCTGTACTGATGGAAAACACTGGAGGCAAATTTGTGACCCACCTCTGTCAAGAGACCAGACTTCACCACCTCATTGCATGCATTCTGAGTGCCACTCACTATTCTGCACTCAGCTTCGCTTGTGTCTGCAGCCCTTACTTTGCTGCTGTCTCATTTGTCTTACCGCCTGTTACGCACTGTGTAAGCCCCCTGAATCCTGCTGGAGACAGAGAGGAGCATCACAAAGCCCCAAGTGCACTGCGACCCTGTTCTGTGTGAGGCACGGAGCTGGGCTGAGGGCACGACGGTGGATAAAGCCAGCTCTGCGGGAGACATTTACACAGACAAGCAAAATGTAAGGAGTGTGAATGCCGTGTCAACAGTCCAACACGATGCTGGTTCCAAGGAGTGGTCGAGAAAGGCTTTGGGGAAAGAATGGCATTTGAGGGTATTGGAAGATGAAGGTGTGTAATACACAGGGGAAAAAGAAGGCATACATCTAGGAAGAGAGAAGAACCAGGCAGGTCCAGCACGGCACGTGTATGGTGGTGTGAAGACCCACGGCTGGTCCAGACTCAGCAGGAAATGACTCCATCTCAGGGGACGAATGCTGCTGGGGGCGAAGGGGAGGGCAGGGGCACTGAGCCCACAGCTGCCCTGCTGAGCTAAGGACGGAGGAGGGAAGACGTGAGGTTTCAAAACAGACCTGCCATCCAGTCACTGGAGCAGGAGGAGGAGGGCATGGAGGTCTGAGAAGGAAAGCTGAGACCCGAGGGCAGCACAGAGGTGCGGCACTTCACATGGGAACCTAGGCTCAGAGCCAGGCCACAGATCCTTGCGGAATCAATGAAACAACTTCAATTTTCTCTGCAGCATACATGGGGCCTTTGAGTTATAGCACCAGCCACCATCACATATCTGGTTGCTGTGGTAGATAAAACTAAGAACGCAGCCGGCCACGCCGTGGGCTTCGGTCTTTGTAAACGAACCTGAAGGTGCGGGCTCTGCTTCCAGGCTGCTCCCCTCAAGTCTCCTCCTGTATCTGACCATTCTCCTACAAACCGTCACTACACGGCCAGCGGCTGAGCACACACGCTGGGCTCTAGCCTGTCTCCCTAAGCGCAGCATGGAATGTGCTGGCTGACCCTGCCGTCCACTCTCTCCCTTCTGTCCAGAGGCTAGACGTGGGGTGACTCGCCGGTGAAAAAAGCTTGCCTATTGAAACAATTATCTGTTCAGCTCTAAAGCAGTTTAAACCCATCACTGAAGAGTCCTTGGTGCACAAGGTTTTGACGTCCTCCGGGAGCCTCCGTGAGGCATGCCGACGGCGCGGGCGGCGTGGCTGGGCACGCCTGTCCTCAGTCACCAGCCTCTGAAGGCCAACAGCTCTCATCCTCCGCTGGAATCTCCCGTGATGGCGGGTGGGCCTGAAGCCCTCGTCCCCCGAGAGGAGCCCTGATCCCTAGCCTTGTTCTCGAGTGTTCCCTGGCCTGGGGGCGTGGCAGTTACAAGACACAGCGCGTCTAAAAGCAGCATGTATGTTCAGGCTTTCAGCCACACTTCACAGGGAGAGGACTGCCAGTTCCCATTTGGGTGAAGCGAGGGGGAATTCCCCCTCGAGGGGAATTCCCTGGGCACCAGTTACCCAGGAACACATGTGATTCTCAAATCCATTTAACTATGAAAAATATGCCTTCAGAAAATTCTTAAGGCCATTCTGATGTTTGTAACACATAAGTATTATTCGAATCACATTACAAACTTAAAACCTGTAAAAATTTAAGCCTACATCAGATTTATTAGCAGTAAAACATGTTTTCCAGCCAAATGGATGGCTACCCCTGCCTTTCTGGCCAAATGGGCTTTGAATTAACAACTGGGAAAACTTTACGTTGTTGAAAAGATATCTTCATCAAGGTGGCCCCTTTCGAGTCTCACGTAAGTCCACACGTGCATATGTGTGTACCTGTGTCTGTGCGTCAGACTTTTCAACAAAGAATATTCAGAGTTTGGACATAAGAAAAATCATCTAATTTTTACATAATTAAAAAAAATTAAACAGGACTGGATACCTGAGAAAAACTGCAATCCTCACTGCTGAGCACTGCGTACTTTCATGTAAGAAGCCCTTTATAAGCATTAAGTATTCTTTATTCACAAAACCTCTAGAAGGTGGTCACCATCATTAGTCTTCCTTCCTAACTGCCACAGACAGGACAAGCGAGTGAGCAATGCGGTCAGTGGTTAGTGAACAACAGAGCTGGATCTGAGCCCGGACGGACCATCCCCGGGGGCTGTGGGCAGGGGCCCCACGGCACTGCTGGGACCTCACCCTGAAACCTGGAGACTTTCCACAGCACCCACCACCAAGCCTGAACTCTGCCGTCTGCTAAGTATAAAGTATATTATTTTATAAAACTCTAAGGTGTGTTTACATTCTTCCCTCTGATAATCCACAGATGTCGCAACAAGTGATGCAGTGAGCCCCATAATGAAAAGTGGAAAAGGGAGCCCCCAAAGATAACAGGAAAACAGACTCGAAATACTTTACACGAAACACAGTAAAATCAGGGACAAAAAGTTTTTGGACTCAGGCAGAAGAACCAGCCGTGTTCTAGAAGCTTTTCTTCTCCGTTAGCTGTCCCAAACACAATTGAAATTTAAGCACACAACAGGGACAAACCTGAAGACAACTTACCTGTCTCTCAGAAACATGCAATACTTCCTATGTAAAATCAGCAACTGAATCACAGAAAACGCAGCAGAAATATTCTGGTGCCTCCTGGAGGGGGGGCAGCAGTGGGGATGGGGGTTGTAAGAGAAATGCCATACAACTAAGGGCCTTTCCAGGGCAAACAGCCCTGCGGTCTCCAACTGGAGGGCGGTACTCAGACCAAAGTTCCTGCATGGGGCAGCCTGTGGCCCACAGTGCCGGAGCCAGGTCTCTAGGAGGCTTCAGCCTGTTCTTTCTATGGAATCATCTTCTCTCTTCTAGTGCAAGGAATGTTAATTTTGACAAACAATGAAAGGAAAAAAAAATATCAAGAAATAACATCCTTAATGCCTAAGAAGTGCCAGAGGTAAATTAATGGAGCTATTTACTAAACAAAGATGCTTGTGAAACTCCTACTCTAAAGAGCCAATAGCCAATTCTCTATACGAGTCCAGTGAAAGTCTTACCCCCTAGACCTGTGGGTGCAGACAGGACACCCGTCTGCAGTCCATGCGCAGGAATGGTTAAGGCCCGACAGGTGTTCAGCTGAACAGTACTTACATTTAATGCAGCTTCTCCACACTTTTCAATTGCTGCAAGACCCTGATTATGAATGTGTGTCTCCAGGAGTTTTTTCAATTCTCCCAGGCCATCTTGGATTCTAGATACAAGATTATACATGCGACCCAAATCTGAAAGAAGAAGGTGCCACCTTTATGCATCAAAACAAACTTTGCAAATCCATCCCACTAAATACGTATTTATAGAGATGAAAGGTGCAGTGAAATAAAACCACCGTGGTTTTAGACCTAATAATCAATTGCACTTAATTGTACGCAAATATTTTATATTTAGCCAAAAGTAACAATGAAATCAGGTGATTATGAAAGCGTATTTCCCCCTTGCCAGGAGAAACCACTGATATAACAGAAAAAAGATGAACAGGAACTACAGGTGATGCTTCAAGATTGAGAAACTGATTATGCCTAATACATAATAGGCACTCAAATATTATTTACCAGAATGAATAAATTTAAGGAGTATTTATGAACATCCATCTCAACTATACAAACAATTCAGCCACAAAAGGGCCCCCACATTCTTCGCTTAATATATGCATGGCACATGGCTGATTTCTGAGCACCAAAGAAGAAAAGTCCTGTGTCTAAACACCAGTCTTCTACTGAGCTCCTCACACGTCCCAGGAAAACAAGGAAGGGTTAGGGAAATACTTTCGCAAAACAGCAGCCTTCTCATCTCTAAGAATTTTCAGCATCAAAGTCACACACTCACATGCACAAAACAGTGGTAGCATCACTGGATGCGAAAGTGTATGGAAGAAGTCAAGACTCCACATCAAACTGAAAAGATGTTCTTCCTAAAAAGTCACACCCGAAACACGCTACAGAGATCTGAGATCGACACACCGCAAGGTACACACACACACACACACACACACACAGCCCTCTTAAGGAATGGCCGGTGTGGTAGTGCCAACTCTGAGTCTAGACCTTCCCACAACTCCATCATCACAGATCGTAATCAACATCCACGCGCTCCGAATCTCCGCGGCTCACCCTCGTTTTTGTCGGCGTCCAGCAGGTTCTGGAACTCTGTGTGGAAGATCTCCAGGTGCTTCTCGATGAGCACCTGCTCGCACTTCCTGGCGAGCTCGTCCTGCGTGCTCTCGTGAAGGTACACCTGGACCCTGCGCTGCTCCTCCAGCAGACGAGCCTCCGCCTGCGGGAGTGAGCTCAGGTCAACAGTTTGGACTTGCGTCTTTTTAAAACAAAACCAATGACAAATTCAACTCACAATCCTGCCCTACCTAGTATGAGGAAGAAAACAAGAGGAGGGAAGGAAGGGGTCCTTTGACTCAGGCTGGGGTGGGGAGGGAATGCTAACCACAGTAACCGGTCCCCGGTGCGCACCACTTCCTCTGTAACCTGTATCTTTGTTTCCAAGTCCTCTTCAAATGACTTCAACGAGGTTATCATGATTAACCATCCGAATGTCTTTATGTCAATCTCCTTCCTACAGATACGTGCTGTTTCACACTTTTGAGGGTAATACCCTTATCGATACTCTGCAATTTAAGACTTACAGACTGTTTATCTCTGGAACTTCTCATTCTATATTGTCAGAGACAGGCTGACTGTGGGTGACTGAAACCGTGAACAAGGGAGGACTACCGACCCCAGGCCAGCCTCCTTCCACTGTGCTTTGGCACTGGTTTTTGCTTTTAAATAGGAACTGAAGGTCTGTGGTGACACTAGTTGTGCAAGGCTGTCAGCACCATTTTTCCAAGAACAGGTGCTCACTCTGTGTGTCTGTGCTGCATTTCGGTTATTCTCAAAATATTTAAACTTTTTTCATTATTATTATTTGTTAAGCTGACCCTTGGTCAGTGATCTTTGATGTTGCTATTATAATTGTTTTGGCATAATTTAGCAATAAAGCATTTTCAAATTAAGGTATGTACATTGTTTTTTTTCAGACATAATGCCATTCTCCACATTTCACAGACTTCATTAAAGTGTCATGACCAGGGAAACCAAAAAACCCAAACTCCTGGGTATGAAGTCATTAGGTTTTAGGAGGGACAGTGATTTACATTCTTTGTTGATTTGACGGTAAATAAGCTCGTGATCACCACTGTACTTGGCAGACAATTATATCAGAGTACAAATTCAAAAGGACTAAATAAAATTAAGCAAAGACTGTCTCTATTAATTCTATTAGGATCAGTATACAGGAAAAACAAAATGAAAAAATGGATCAAAAAGCAGTCAGCAAATTCATAACATATATTTTGTTTTTAAAACTTAAAAACATGACATTAGAAACCTAGAAAGGTCAAGTATTCTTTGGAGGCTCACCACAGACTCAATCACAAGAGACAGAGAGTAAGATACACTGAAACTAACATGGCTGAGGCTTGTTCCCCCGACACCATCAGTAGCAGGGAAGCCACAGACTCTCAACTGTTTCCTCTGAAGGACAATGCAAGAAAAAGGAACACAGACCCCAGAGAATCTGTACATCTAGCCTAAATGAGCTGCTAAAAGGAGAGTAGTTCTTGAAAGTTGATGTTTTATCTCAAAACCGTTCATGAGTTTTGTATTTTACTTCCTAATAGAGTGTTTGAATATAAACATAATTTCTCAAGGTACTGAATAAAATGTTCCATATTTTATCCTGTGTACTATCAGGCATACACTGGAGGTTTTGATGCATACTCATGGCCAAACATCAAATAATACATAATAATGATGATGACGATGATAAAATATCCCCATTTTACAGATGAGGAAACTGAGGAACAGACTTTAACCACCATTTACTAGGGGGTTAAAGTCACCCTTAGTAAATGGTGGAGTGGGGATTTTCAATTAAGACACATAGCCCAGTTTGAGATGCAAGTCTACAGCTAGTAGTAACAGTAGCATTGTTCAGACAGTTAAATTCCAATTTTAAGCCCACAGAATCTCTACATGATGGATTTTTCAAATGGAATGGCTGTCATGTTTGCTAAGACCCAACCAGATTTGGGCCAAACCGTTAACCCAAGAAACCCCATTTAAGATGGCCAGGATGCAGGTAGCACATTCTCCCTTGAAGGCAGGGCTCAGACTGGGTTGAAACCATACGTCTATAAAGCGGATTTCCATGCACCAAAGCACTACCACCTTCCTCGGTGTGGACAGCAGGTAACTGCAATTCACGAATAAGTCCATGAAATGAAAAGGCCTGAACCACACGTGTGGATCTGTACCCTGATAAAAGGCCACACTTTAAAAAAACATACACAGTTTTAAAAGACTTACCATATACAGTACAGTTCAATAAAAGATATGTTTATGAAAACTACACTGTAAAAATCAGTGCTTAGATTTAAAACTGATTGGTCAAGCAGCTGTTTCAACTCTCAATAAGCTGGTTAGCTTCCAGACTGGCACATGAAAGCTAACTTAACTTGTAAATACACAAAGAACTATCACTTTCCCAAGTGTAATAGTTCTGCGGGGTTCCACTTCTGTTAGGTTTTGAAGGACTCATCTGTCAAGGACTTTTAACTTCAGACTTGTAAGGCCCACTTATAATTACTATCTCTTATGGGAAAATATTCTAGGAACGTCATGGACAAATTGAGGAGGACTTTATGTGGTTAGACAGGGGAGCTGTTGCTCTCCTTGACTTCTGGTCTAGCACATGGAGAAAGTGACTCTGTAGTAACTCTGCCCTCCAAGTGAACAGAGACTAAAGGGAGAAGCGGGTGTCTGACACGCAGCCCCGGACCCCCTGGAAGTCTCCTTGCCCGTCGAGGTCAGGGGTTGGCAAACTATTGCCTGGGGGCAAAGTTCTGCTGGAAGGAAACTTGCACTGGAGCACGGTTTCGATGTTGCCACGGCTGCTTTTGTGCCACAATGCAGAGCTGAACGGTTGCAGACAAGACCACGTGTGCATGAGGTCTAAAGTATTTACCATCTGGCCCTTCATGGAAAGTCTGCTGACCCCTGACTGAGGTCACTCCTCTGAGCTTAAGTCTGGGACACCGGTATTTCCGAGAAGGGAAGTTAGAATACTTCCCACAGAACTGTACTGTGACATCACTTAATGTAGAAGATTTATGATGCAGAGACCAATCCCCAGTCTTCTCATCTAAAATTTCGATCCTGTTCTTTCAGAAGGACTTCTCTAATACACACTGGAAGGTTGTGTTAAATAGATTTTCAGGAGAGATCTCAGAAGCAAAAAAGTAAAAAGCTTAAAGTTTGCAGATAAAAAATTTGTTTCTTCAAATATTGTTTTTTCACTGATGTAAGACGGTGGCTGCCATTAGATACACATGTGCATTCTAGGAGAGAGTGTTCAAACACGTATGTCATTCAGCTGTAACAGTTACATCCTCCACACAGTAGGAGAACATGAGCCACGATTATTAAGTTAATTTATACAAGCTCCTTAGTGAGTGGGGAGAAACCATTTGCACCTGCTACAAACACTACCGGGTAACAGTGCCCAAGAAATGACTTTGAAGGAAGCTGCATATATAAGCATAAAAAGAGTAATTTACTAGAGCAGCAGGAACTTTTAACTTAAGCCTACTCTAAGTACGTTTAAGCTTACCTTTTTCATATATTCAGTAACTGGGTTCTGCTGCAAGAATTCGGTGCTCTCTCTGGTATAAAATCTTTCTGTGTCTGCCAGAAACTGACACTCAAAAGACTCTTTGTACACTGTTAGCGTGGGGCCCTTTGCAAAGGCGTCATCTTCATTCAGTCCCAGCTCCACTGGAAGTAAACAGAACTATGTTTCAACTGCTTCATTTTTGGTTATATTTTAAGGAATATATATTTTACTTTAGGTGTAGCTTTCAGTTTAAGTTATGTTGAAAAGGTAAGAATAAAATAGCAGGGCAAAAGGCAAACTTATTTTCTGGTAGTTAAATACATTTTGCATTAAAAAAAAAAAAATCCAAGACACACAAAGGCAAGTGATTCTGACCAACAGCCAGGCATGCTTCAAAGTTCTCGTCAAGTTCATTAAGAGAACATCTTAATATTTCTAAAGCTTAAAAATAATAATGCTTAATTTTAAACTTTCAAAGAAACAGAACATTACTTAAGTTTTAAAAACACTGTGTTGCTTTACTGGCTTCTCAATGGCAGTTGTTCAAGATGATACAGATTTCTGGTTATCATTCAGCTCCATTAATGACACTCTAAGCATACGTAAGTGCTTAGTTTTCAGTCTACACAGGTATATAGATCCAGTAATTCAGTGTGAAACCAGAAAAGAAAATAATTCAAATGTCAAATGTCTAGTCCATCAAAACCTCAAGGCATGAGGATAAACAATCTTTATAATGGGTAAAATCAAACACAGTGAAGAGAACTGTGAGTGCGTTGGTAAATGCTCACAATGTTCTTCATGACACTATTTGAAAACAAACCTGTTGCATCTCTGTTATCACTGCCACTGATATCAAAGCTTTCACCGAATTAAAGGGAAACTGCTTACCGTAAGACTGTACAACTCCACTTATCAGTCTTGTATTGATAGTTTCACCATTTCTTTCTTTTTCAATAAGTTTTAAAACAGCATTTGTTACCTTTAGAACAGATATAGGAAAGAGACATGTAGATTATAGACTATGGTATGCACCAATATTATGTTACTACATAGCTCTTACACATTTAAATCTATCAGAGGCAAGATGAGAGGTACTCTGAGGATATTATAAAGGATTGAGAAAGACAAAGGCTAAGGTATGACACCTGGAAGGGGTTTTAAAAGGAAAACACAACACGCACAAGTAGGTACCTGTTTATTCAATGGCCTGAAAAGACAGTCTCTCCAAGTCACCAATGCAAGCTGGATGAAAAGAAAAAGCAACAGTATTAAATGGCTATACTTTTACTATGTTTTTTCAAAGCTGTAGGAGACAGCCTTAATCCCAGATTATAAGTATCAATATTTTTAATTATAAACTTGGTTTAAAAGTCATGATGAAATCAGAGAGCCATTCTCTTGAGTTAAAAACTTCTCTTTTTTCTTGCGTGCTCAACTGTGTCTGACTCTTTGCGACCCCATGGACTGTAGCCTGCCAGGCTCCTCTGTCTAAGAATCTTCCAGGCAAGAATACTGAAATGGGTTGCCACTTCCTACTCCAGAGGATCTTCCCAACCCAGGGGTCAAACCTGAGTCTCTTGTGTCTCCTGCATTGGCAGGAGGACTCTTTACCATTGTACCACCTGAGAAACCTTTATTATACATAAAGTATTCAAATTTCCCATTTTACTTATGTGTGTGCATATGATGCATTTTTTTAAAAAGCTTTTGAAACTTCTCATAAAGGGTATGTCAGACGATTACTATAAAATGCTCACCCCCTCCAAAAGGGAAAGATTAATTCATATATGGCTTTTAAACTGTTGAGAGAGGTATTATTCAGCTAAATTCAAACTTAAGAGAATTTAACACTCAAAAACTGCTGAGAAACTTATATAAATGCTATCAGTCTTATTTTCCCCCAAATTTAACCACAGATAAAACTCGGTTTATACGTACAGTTCTGAAAAAATTCTATGTAAATTTCATCTACAAAATGAAAAATTTCTACCAAAAAAAGGGCAGCATGAAAGCAGTATTTAAGAGAAAATATCTTTAATAAGATATGAACAATGTATACCCAAGTCTTCTATTAGAATAAAAAGGTGATTTCAGAATTAGGAACTAGTCTGTCAAAGAAGATGCTGGGAAGGGAAGAGTCTTGGTTTTTCAGGAGAAATGCCCCCTGGGGGGCAAGGTTTGGGAAGTCACTCTCCAGGTGCACATCCTCTGTTCCAACTCCCCAGGCCTCCTCAGTGCAGGAGGGAGGCAGGGAGCACGCCGTGTGCGGCCATCAACTTCTAGTGAAGACACTACACCTTTAAAAGCAACTTTTTCCCAATATTTTTGTAACTTGAGACAGCCTAAGACGGATGTGATTTAACTCTGGACAACTGGTCGCTTTGAAGGAAGAAAGGCAAGATTGAGAGAGCAGGACCAAAGGTAAGCCAGAGGAAGTTCAGAGGGACAGAATCAGGGGGAAAGTCTTGCTGCATCACTTCAATATGTGGATAATGGAATTAATTTATGTCCTCTGGTTGACTTGAAAGGAAACCGACAACCTTCTGTAACTGAAAAGAAAAAATTATTAGGAAAAAAGGAAAACTTTGTAATTCATGACAAAGCATCCCCATCTCCTGGAGATTCTGGAAAATGCAACCAGAGACCACTGTGTGAGAACCGGTGCTTTGTCAATTGGTATTTGCACTGTGAGTTCAACAGCCTCATGGAAAAGCACGCAGAGGAAACACTGTTTCCAGACAGGGGCGTCCACTGGCCTCTGCTAAGAACTGTGGCTGCAGCGTGCACTTCCAAACTAACTACAGCATTTAAGGATGGAGAAACTATGAATTTTGAAACTTAAAAAAAAAAAAAAAAAAGCAGTCAAATTTTGAAAACAGTATACAGAAAGTTTAAAGACCGTAATGATTTGTAGGAGCCTGTGACATTACTACAGGGCACATGCACGGTACTTTCGGTCAGGGGGAAATCAAAATCATGCTGATTCCCACAGACGATTTTCAGTCTCAAGAAGTTATTTTTAACAGAAAAGGTAAACTACATGAGGCTCAAATCAACACTAAACATAGAAAGCTTTGTTAAAGCTATGTAACATAACATTATTGAGAAGCAGGTAACAGTTCGGTATAGAAACTGAGCTATACAAATGATAAATCTGTTATGCATCTATGGCACATTATGTTCTTCTTTTAATTAAACTTGTAAAGCTACAAAACACTGCTATTACAGCAGCATTCGTGGGTATGGAGATAATCTCATTATGCAACAGAATTGACATTTTAACACCATTCAAAAAAGGTACTGTCTGTGTATCCGACCCCATTATGAACAGAGAGGCTGTTCTGGGGGTCTACTGCTGTTGCTGCTGCTGCTAAGTCCCTTCAGTCGTGTCCGACTCTGTGCGACCCCATAGATGGCAGCCCACCAGGCTCCCCCGTCCCTGGGATTCTCCAGGAAAGAACACTGGAGTGGCTGCCATTTCCTTCTCCAATGCATGAAAGTGAAAAGTGAAAGTGAAGTCGCTCAGTCGTGTCCGACTCTCCACGACCCCATGGACTGCAGCCTACCAGGTTCCTCCGTCCATGGGATCTTCCAGGCAAGAGTACTGGAGTGGGGTGCCATTGCCTTCTCCATCTGGGGGTCTAAGTCCTGCCTTAATTGGTTCTCAGACTAGAACGAGGTTCAGAACCACCTGGAGAGCCTGCTAACAACACGCTGGCCAGTCCCACCTCCAGAGCGTCCAGTTAAGCAAGTCTTGCTTGAGGCCCAAATATCTGCCTTTCTAACAAGTTCTCAGGTCACAATGATGCTGAGGGTTTGGGGACCACACTTTGAAAACCAATGAGCCCTGGAAAAAGCTTCCTTGACTGAAGAAACATACTAATGCAGATGTTTTAACAATTCAGGCTTTGCCTCTTCAGAATTCATTTTCCTGCAGTCCTTTAAAAACCCATCCATTTTTGAACTCTGTGACATTACTTCCTAAAGTGAGTGGGCAGGATGGAAGTTCACATCACAGTCTGCTCCTGGAAGCAGTTTCCCTGACCCCTAAAGGCTACAAGGGCTGACTACAGAGGCCCGAGTCCCGGGGAGGGGACCCGCTTTGCCTTCAGGCCTTGCTGTGCTAAGACGGCGACAGCTCTAGGCTCAGCCCCAGGGTCGGCTTTTTAAATCAGTAACTGCGGAAGCATGCAGGCTGTATTTTGGAACTTCCAATTACTCATACTTCTCCTGTCTTGCCACAAAACATCCAAGGGCCATTTTTTGAAAATTAGCTCACTTGTCTGAAAGCTGCTCACTATCTGCTTATATCCCTTGCTGGAAAGGAAACATCTCCAAGAAAAACACACATCTGAAAGGTGTGTGGTCAAATCTTACAGAATAGATTTCATAGATTCCCTTCCGTCCTTCGTCACATTCGCGGCGAACCCAATGTCTGTTGAGGTAGGCACAGATCCCGTTCAGCACTTTGCTTGAAAACCGGTAGTCTTCCCATTGCTGAGTGTAGAACTTCAGTACACTCTCATCCATCAAATCTTCTCCGTCCTAGAAACAAGGCAACTATAGCTTTAAGATGACTAACTTGTCACGTGATGAATTAAAGATAAGAGTTCACTGAAACAAATCTATTGCGTTAACATACATTGATGCTCGGGGTTTTAGATAGACGGGTTCTTTAAATTATTCTATACACAAAACATACTCATTTACTACAAATTCTCACAAGAATGTAGCTCATGAGGGTTAGACTACAGAGAATTTTAACAAAAATTCTTTCATCCCAAACTGGAACTTTTTTCACAGTATTAAATATGCATATACATTTGTAAAAGACTGAACTTGCAGAATATGAGGGTAATTCCTTTATATTCATAAATAGGGACAGGTTAAGGAAATCCCTTATTTTTTGGTAATTTCTCTGTTAAAAAAGATACCCGATTAACAATTTAGGTCATGGGGCCAGTACTATTCCATTTTTAAATGTATCTTCTTTCTTCATTAAATTTACTTAAAAGTTATAAAAATTACTTTTACTGAAATTTTTACAACTTAAATCACAAATCTTTATTCAAAGGAAACTAACTTGAAATTTTTTCTTAGGTATTAATAACATCTACAAATGACATCTTACCCTTTAAAAATTGGGCATTAAACTGCAATATCATTAAAATGTGCCGCAGGAGAAGAGAAGCTTGGCGGGGGGGGGGGGGGGGGGGGGTTGCTGGTGGTGGTCAGCCCCTTCATGAATTCGGGGCCTGGGGCTACCCCTAAACTTGTCAGCCTCAGGCCCTCCAACTGGCAGAATACAAAGCTACTGAACAAAGCTCCAGAAACACACGGGTGCACAAGTGACCCAACAAGCCACATGGAAACCTGACCATATCTTGACACAACCAAATTTGTGTTCATTTAGATTTAAATAACAAGGGATGAACCCAAACATGTAAAGCTAAGCTCTTCTGGATGATATCAAATGACCTTTTTAAAAAATTAAAAAAAAAAAGATATCGCTGATGGCAGGCCTATCAACACCTTTCACCACACAACACATTGTTCATCATTTCGGTACTAAAGAATAATGAATCCCAGTGTTCACTTTACAAAGTGTTGTGAATCAGAGCCAGGAGGACACAGTGGCTTCATCAAGACTGCTTGGGAACATGAAAAAGATACTGTCTTGGTCACGACTGTGCTCACTCAACTCTGCTCTGTTAAATGATGTTAAAGTTTCCAGTTACTTTGCAAAATATATTAAGAAAAACAAATTTGGAGCATGCTGGAATTTTTTGGACATTATTTGTGTAAATCAAAAATCTCTATATACACGTGTGCAGAACACGTTGGAAAAATGTGATTACCAGAGGCTGGATAACCTTAGTCACTCATACACCTAATACAGAATATTACAGTGGGTTCAAAATACACATAGATAACTTCATAAATTCATAATTATATGCTTTAAATTAATAGGTTCATTGCTTTTTAACCACCAAACACCAAATGGTTAGTAATTTAAGGAAAGTACTACTATAGGGAAAGGCATCAGAAACTTCTAATCTAAGAAGTTAACAGAATGTGGCTTAGAAGGGTTCATCTTCGTAACGGGCAAATGGCCTGAGAGCAGCACCTCTTCAGGCACAGACACGTCAGTGCCAAGAGCAACGGAAAATTCACTCACAATTGTTATTTCACGACTTTTCATTTTTGTGCATTCTATTATAAATGTTCAGTATAAATGTAAAACATCTTACCTTAAGAAGATTTGTCAAGTAATTCTTCAGAAATTCTTTAAGCCGTTTGTACAATTCCAGGCCCACAAACTGAGCTCCCCCCGGCGTCTGCCCCTTTTTCGATTTAGAAGGAGGGACACCAGCCCCTCGAGCTTGGTTTGACTGGTGAACACTCGTGCAGTAGTTATAAACGTGACTTGGAGAAAAGTCAAGGAAATCAACGTGCATCATCAGTGTCAACAGTCATTAATACGAACAGAGCGTCTTACAAGATACTGCAGTGTCAGTGTTTCCAAATGGCAACAGAAACCTGATAAAACCAGAGTAAAGATCCCATTTGTACACCAATCAAGCGAAGAACCAGCCAGCTACGAGGATGGAAGTTTCTGGAGGAAGTCATCAAGAGAATTCTGGACCTTCCAGATCATCTAATGCCATTACCTGGTGGGAAACTGTCCCCAGAGTGGATCAGAAGGTAAGAAAAGTGGCAAATGGTACAAAGAGAAAGTGGAAAGTGAAAAAAAAGCAATTATCTACTTCAGGAAAACAAAAAGCTATGACCATAGTCTATTATGATGCTTAAGCTATGAATATTTCCAGAAGTTGTATGTTACAAATATAAAAATACCCAGAACCTTTAAAATGATTTGTAAGTGGATTTAACCAAACTACATGGCAAATAGATGGGGAAACAATGGAAACAGTGACAGACTTTATTTTTGGGGGCTCCAAAATCACTGCAGATGGTGATTGCAGCCATGAAATTAAAAGACACTTGCTCCTTGGAAGAAAAGCTACGACCAACCTAGACAACATATTAAAAAACAGAGACATTACTTTGCCAACAAAGGTCCATCTAGTCAAAGCTATGGTGTTTCCAGTAGTCATGTATGGATGTGAGAGTTGTGGACTCTGAAGAAAGCTGAGCACCAAAGAATTGATGCTTTTGAACTGTGGTGTTGGAGAAGACTCTTGAGAGTCCCTTGGACTGCAAGATCAAACCACACGATCCTAAAGGAAATCAACCCTGAATATTCACTGGAAGAACTAATGCTGAAGCTGAAACTCCAATAGTTTGGCCACCTGATGTGAAGAACTGACCCTCTGGAAAAGACCCTGATGCTGGGAAAGATTGAAGGCGGGAGGAGAAGGGGATGACAGAGGATGAGATGGTTGGATGGCATCACTGACTCGGACATAAGTTTGAGCAAGCTCCGGCAGTTGGTGATGGACACGGAAGCCCGGCATGCTGCAGTCCATGGGGTCGCAAAGAGTCGTATACGACTGAGTGACTGAAATGAAATGAATGACATTCTGAAAATGAAAAATATTTAATAAAAAGCAGAAAACACAGTAGCTCAAGAGATGGAGTCCTCTATCGCAGCTGAAAGTCAGGGATGCCTAAGGCTGACCAATCCCAGAGGAGCAACAGCGCGCACTGTGGACACAGGTGGAGACGAGCCGTTTTGTCACAACCTTCACTCCTGTTTCAGTTCATCTGCAAGCGCTTTGTGTGTGTTAGCTGCTAAGTCGTGTCTGACTCTTTGTGACCCCAGGCACTGCAGCCTACCAAGCTTCTCTGTGCATGGGACTACCTTGGATAAAATTAAGATACCGATACTTATTCAGAAAAACCATGAAACCAAATATTCTGGTGTGTTTAAGAACTTACTATATAAAGATTATTTCAAGTCAGTGGATAAAGATTATTGAATAAATGGCATTATAGCAAGGGGTGGTTCAAAAATTTCATATTCCAAAATATATTACTAGATTAAGAATTAAAATATACAAAGAGAAGCCATAAAACAAATACAAATATTTTCTTGATGGAGAAGGCCTTTTTAAGCAAAGTCCTATAAAGACTTTATCTGAAATTCTGAAACTATTTTAGTAATAACTATTTTAAACTTACTATTTTTAATAAATTAAGGTAAATTAAAACAGGGTGAAAAAAATTCATCTCTAAAGAAACATAAGGATTCCAACTGAAAATCCAAAGGCTAGAAAGAAACATGTGTTAGTAGTTTAGGGGCCAAAAACCTAAGAAACGCCTCAATCTCAGTCGTAATCAAAGAAAGTGAAGTGAAAGTGTTAGTCACTAAGCCGTGTCCGACTCTCTGCAACCCCATGGACCAAAACATGCCAGGCTCCTCTGTCCGTGGGATACCACAGGCAAGAATACTGGAGTGGGCTGCATGCCCTCCTCCAGGGGAACTATGTCATAAAACACTAAGTCCCTTGAATAAATACTTCAAATAGAGAATCACAGGTTATAACAAGCCGCTGTCTCAAACTCATGACCCAGTGTGCACAAACCTTACAGAGCGCCCAAGAATCCCCACCGACTTTCTGGTTGACTGGAACAGGGTGTAACTGACATGTGCTCCTCCCCAATCCCACGCCTCCTCCCCCTCCCTAAAGGGCAAATGTCTACCAATGTTTAGCATTGCTATGAACGGTTCACACGTCACCATGTAACAACAGGGCTTTCCTGGTGGCTCAGACGGTAAAGAAACCACCTGCAATGCAGGAGACCTGAGTTCCATCCCTGGGTCGGGAAGATCCCCTGGAGATGGGAATGGCAATCCACTCCAGTATTCTTGCCTGGGGAATCCCACGGACAGGGGAGCCTGGCAGGTACAGTCCAGGGGTTGCAAAGAGCTAGACAGGACTGAGCGAGTTTCATTTAACTAAACATGTAACGATACATGCAATTATTTTACATGTTTTCAAATTTTATATTACAAAAAAATTATAACAAATTGTACATCTGCTTCTGCCATTTCTTTCTGACAACATAGTTTCAGCTAGCGGTGCAGTGGTAAAGAATCCACCCGCCAATGCAGGCGATGCAAGAGAGGCAGGTTTGCTCCCTGGGTCGGGAAGACGCCCTGGAGGAAGAATGGCAGCCCACTCCAGTGTTCTTGCCTGGAGAATCCCACGGACAGAGGAGCCTGGAGGGCTACAGTCCATGGGGCTGCAAAGAGTGGGACACGCCTGAGCACACACATGACCAGCACATGTGTAATATACTGTATAGCAGTATAGATTTGAAGTGACTTAATCCCTTCTGCTGTTGCTAGACTCCTGATGATCTTTTGGCAGGTTCCAATTTTTGCCATGATTTTTACTGTATTTTCTTTTAAATCTGATTTTCACACTGGTTCCTAATCCACCTTGAGTAAAACTGTATACAACATGAGGAAGAAAAGTGAGTATACATTTCCCTGCATAGATAACCGACAGTTCAGAAATGGTCTTTCTCAATGGTCATTCATTTAGAGTGATGTCAATGGACATTATAAATGGTCTTTCATTTCTCAAGCATACGTATTGCTATTTCTAGAAAACTGTCCATTTCAAAAGAGGTTAAGTAGATTGCCCAGTTCAGTGTTCTTTTTTAAAAAATGCCTACTTAATGGTCCCCCTTTTAAAATAGTCTCAATTCTGCCAGAGGCTTGTCCACTCTTTTTAAGGAACCAGTTTAAAATGCATTAATTTTCATCACTGTATTTATGTTTCCAGTCCTTTAAACTCACTCCTTCCTTTACATCTGCTTTCTATAAATCCTTGTTTGGCTGAGCAGCTCTGTCATTTCTCCTCTTCATTCTTTTTAACATAAGCCGTAAGTAGACTTTCTGCTCTTCACCCCTCTGGGTGTATCACCTAAGTCTGGTATTTTCTTTTATCAGTTATTATTTAATTTTTTCCATTACTACTTATCTTGACAGAGTTTAGAATTTAGACTTCAACAGTATTTTTTTTAACCTTAAAAAAAAAACTTAATTTCATGCTAAAATTAATCAGAGAATGTTACCTTTTGGGTGGTTTCTTTAAAATATGATGAGACTTATAGGTGAATACGTGATGATTTGCTTTACACACGCTTGAGAAAATGTTCACTCTCTAACTTGGACACAACAGCTTGTTACAGCAAGCTGGTCAGTTTTGTTTTTCCAATCATCTATATTGTCAATGACTTGTCTGTTTATTAATTACTGAGAAAATTTTACTGAAATCCCTCTATTCAGTTATGGACTTGCCAATTAAGTCTCATAATTCTCTAAAATATTTGTCATATATTTTGAGGTCCTGTTAATAAGCATACAAAATTGGAATTATATTACTAGTGACTTGTTCTTTTTATCATTAGGAAGTAACCACATTTATTCTTAACAACAGGGTCTTACGAATCTATCATATCTGATGTTAATATGGGTTTTCCTATTCTTTGCTTACCATTTCTCTCAAGTACCTGTATTCCACCTCTTTATTTTCAACTTTTATGTATCTATGTTTTGGTTTATCTACTGCAAATCACCACAGTAAAATTTACCTTTAAAAAAGAAACTGTTTCTTCAGTCACTCAGCTCAGTCGTGTCTGACTCTCTGCGACTCCGTGAACCACAGCACGCCAGGCCTTCCTGTCCCTCACCAAGTCCTGGAGTCCACCCAAACCCATGTCCACTGAGTCAGTGATGCCATCCAACCATCTCATCCTCCGTTGTCCCCTTCTCCTCCTGCCCCCAATCCTTCCCAGCATCAGGGTCTTTTCAAATGAGTCAGCTCTACACATCAGGTGACCAAAGTACTGGAGTTTCAGCTTCAACATCAGTCCCTCCAATGAATACCCAGGACGTGGTTTTAAACATATACTGTTTTTATACTGATGCACGGATTAATCTCTACCATCTTGTCTTGCATTTCCTGTTTTCATCATTGCTCTCTAAGCTTCTCCTTTCCTCCACTTTCCCCTGTACTGGATCACTAGCTTCTTTATTCTGCGGTGGCTCTTTTCTTATGCTAGAGTTGCACATCGTATCCATACGCTTGTGACAGGGCCTTAAAATCTGACACGCACAGTATTTAGCTTTCACCAATTTTGGTAAATTCTTGGGTTATTTCCTCTTCAAACATTTCTGAGCTACGTTCAATTTTTTCCTGGAGGTTTCACAACCACATGTATGTTGACCATTTTTATTTTAGCTCCATATCTCAATTTATGTCCGTTACATCCATCACTTTATCTTTGTTCAAACTTTTATAATTTTTCTTGATCTACCTATCACATTGGGTTAGGTGATTTTCTTTCAACAATGAAAAATCTATCTTTAATAACTTTATTTTACATTTGCAGAAGTTCCCCACTTCTTTAAAATGATGTCTTATTTCCATAGTGTTTTGTCCCTTTATATTCTGGACTCTTTTATCACTAATTGTTTTCAATACACTTGGAAGTGCTCTCTAAGGGCCCTTCTGTTGGTAGTTCCTGAGGCTCCAGTTCTGCTGTTTGGTCTATATGCTCACTTGCTCATGTGGACCAAGACTCTCACTTAAACTTTTTTTAAACTCCATTTCACATTTCAAACACCAGTTCTAGGTGTTTGGTTCCAGGGAACTTTTTTGGTTACCTAGATCAGACTGATCTCTATTTCTTGGCAATATATCAACCTCTAGCTATTAGATTAACAAAGGTCTTAAAAACAGTCAAACAAGTGCAGGAACAGAGAGCATCTATTCACTGGGGTCAGAGCTCAAACTGCCACATATTTTTCTGGACTAAAATGTGCAAATATTCAAAAATCTTCAAGTGCATTCTTTTTGATACAGTCATTATCCTCACAAGCATTTACTGTACAGAAATTATCATGGAAGTATACAATTACTGTAGTTAGCAAACTATGACAGCAATGCTGAAGATGGTAAAAAAAAAAATCTGTAACATCCTATTTGTCAAACACAAAGACTTAGTTACATATCTTGTTGGATCCTGAGGATATAATATGCAGCTGTTTTTAACACTGTCACAGGATACAGAATGGTTATAAAAACAGTAATATATGTACCAAATTCACATATTTGGAGTTAAATCCAAGACTCCACTCAGGCTATGCATCATATTAAGTAACACTAGGAAAATACTGCCAATTATAATCTGACACAATGCATTCTTAGGTGGAATTTTTATATTCACCTCCTGAAAGATCAGTGGTTTAGACGTGAAACGATGTATCACAACATTCTTATAAGCAAATAAAGAAAAGTTAAATAAGCTGGTTGACTCATTCTTAAAGGCCTTACACAGCCTCGCTCCTCTGGGCCTGTGCGCCCTGAAGGTGATGCGTGTTTCCCACACAAGGCCCTCCTCTGGACACCGAGAGTGACAGCCCCAGCAGAGACGTCCACAGCCCCGCACCAGCTTTTCCTCCTAATCTGCTCTCATCGCTTTGTAAGTTTTGAACCTGAGCTTGCTTGATATTAAAAGGGTTTCTTCTTTTGGGGCAGATTCTTCCCATGGTCCTTAATGGTTTGCAGACTAAGCACAAGGCGGGGCTGGGGGCTCAGGGGCGGGGGTGAAGCCTGCAGAGTAAGCAGGCAGTGACCGACACCTGAGGGCGCACCCGGCTCTGGAAGCAATGGGCATGGCACATCCAGATATCAAGACGGAGAGATGCTAAAAAGATAGTAAGTGGAAAGAGCTTAACTTAGAAATAACGAGCATTTCAGTATATGGTTCCTTTGGACATATAAAGTTTACGTATCTCTTCAGGTAGGGACTTCCCTGCGGCTCAGATGGTGAAGGGTCTGCCTACAGTGCCGGAGGCCTGGGTTCGACCCCGGGGTCAGGAAGATCCCCTAGAGAAGGAAATGGCAACCCACTCCGGCACTCCTGCCGGAAAACCCCATGGACAGAGAAGTGTAGTACGCTACAGTCCAGGGGGTCACAGAGTCGGGCACAACTGAGTGACTTCACTTCTTCAGGTATCAAAGAGCCATTCTTTTGGAAAAGCAGGGCTAGGGTACTTAACAACTTCTAACCACATAATTCTTTCTTCTTCACAAAGTATTCTCTGTGCACAGAACACACTCTCACCCCACTGTTATTTCCTTTTAGCCTCACCTCCTCAGAGGACCTTGAAACAAGGCAAGGAGCCCTGGGCCTCACAGAACAGACAGAAAGGAAAATTTTAATTGGGGGTGGGGTGGGGGGAGGCGCTCTTAAATGCTCTTTTAAAATTTCTACCCAGAGTTCAACTCCACTTTCATTCCCAAATTAGCATCACCCTCACCATTAACCAACCAGGCATGGAAAACAGGAGGCAGTGCTAACTAGTATTCTTCAAAAAAGGAAGGCAAAACAGGGTAATTTCAGATAAAATAAAATCAGAAGCGTTCATGTAGTACAGACTTAAATTCTAGGTACAGAGGAATTCATACTAGGTTAAATCCTGGATCTTTAGAAAAGAATGAAAGGCATCAGAAATAATAAATAGCTGTGCAAATATAAAAGACTATTTTCCTTAATTCTTTAAAATACAAAGAATGATTTAAAACTAACATTTATAATATTGTCTTGAGGGTCTTTAAGACTTAAGGACACCAATCCTATAGATCAGGGCCCTACCTTATGACCTCATTTAATCTTAAGTATTCCCCTAAAGGTCCCATCTAAATACTGCAAAACTGGGGTCAGGGCTTCACCATGTGAATTTTCGGACCTAAGTTTCAGTCCACGTATCAAGCATGATTACATTACATGAAATGTTCAGAACTGACAAATCTACAGACAGAAAGTAGATCAGCAGGGAGGTAGGGGACTAAGGAAGGAACAGCTCAAGGGTACAGGGTTTCTTTCTGAGATGAGAATGCGCTAAAATGTGATGACTGAATATACCTGTGAATATACTGAAAACAACTGAAACGAACATTTTAAATGGATGAACTGTATGGCATGTGAATTATATCTCAAAAAGACTGCTTTTAAAAAAACTCAACACAATACCAATTGTAATCCAGCGATTTTTAGGGTAGAAATTGACAAACTGACAATAAAACTTATTATAGAGAAATGCAAAGGAATTAGAATAGTCAAAAAATCCTGAGGTAGGAGAACAAAGTTGGAAGACTTATACTATCTGACTTCAAGAATTTTCATAATGCTACAGTAAGAAATTATAAAAAATGAAAACAGCAACCAATCATCCCACATGCATATAGATGCAACCATACTTTGCAAAATATAAACAAATCAAAGTAGTAATACATTCTCCCGTTACACTGGTCACATTTCAATGAAACAATTTTAGTAATAAAACCACATTTACATTGGCAGTTTTAACAAAGGCACCAAACTGCCCCTCGGGGGGAAACAAATGATGCTGGAATAACTGCAGAGCCACCTGGTGGAAAGAGCAAACCTCCAGCCCCACCTCACACCACACACAAAGACCTAAATGGAAAAGCCCAACCACAAAGCTTCCAGAGGAAAACACAGTATCTTTGTGATCCAGACAAAGGTTTCTCATAGGTCACAGAAGATAACTGTAAAGGAAAATAAACAAATTAGGTTTCCTCAAAATAAACTACCTGCTCACTCAAAAACACCATTAAGAAAAGGAATAGCAAGCCTCAGAGACTGGGAGGAAATATCAGCAAGACATGTCTGAGAAAACGCTGGCCTCCTAAACAGAGCACTCCTACAACTCAATAATAAAAAGCATATTAATCCCCCCAAAAAGCCCCCAAGACTCAGATACTTTACAAAAGACGACATACAAATGGCAAACTAGCATATGAAAATGACTCAACTTCATTAATCACTGGGGAAATGCAAATAAAAACCATGAGATACCATGACACACACTTCCAGAACGGCTGAAACGAGAGAGAATGACGTTCCGAGCAGGTGTCGGCAATATTGTGGGGCAAACTAGAATTCACAAACATTGCTCACATGAATTCAAAATGATACAGCCACTTTGGAAAAACAGTTGGTCAGTTTCTTACACAGTCAAACATACCATTAATACACAATGCAGCAATTCCACTGCTCTGTTGGCCCAAGAGATATAAAAGCATCTCCCCAAAAGATCTCCACTTAGATATAGCCTTTCCCCCTGCTATAGCCAAAAAAAAGGGAAACAGCCCAGGTATCCCATCATTAGAAGAATGAATCAAGAAGCGGTGGTATTCAAACAATGGAATATGACTCAGCAAAAGGGAAAGAAAACTACTGCCACTTAGATAACACGGATAAATCTCAAAAACGCCCTGAATGAAAGCAGCCTTACATGAAGGGGAACATACTCTCTATTGCCCTTTGGATGACCTCCTGGGAACTGCCAAACTAATCTATGGTAGCTGCCGTAGGGGAGGCCAGGATGCCCTGGGAAGCATCAAGGAACCTTCCACAGGGATGAAGACACCCTCTATCTGGGTAGGTTTTTGGGTTCCTTAGGCAAATGTGCTAGACAAAGCTTCTCTACTGGAAACTATAATCAAATTTCAAATACTAATGATGTACATGCTCAAGCATTTAGTGAGAAGTGTATTGTTGTCTATAGCCTACTCTGAAACACGCAAAATAAAATGGATGGATGGATATACGGATTCAGGGTAGACAGATAAGTGATTGAGCAAGTCCAGTAAAATGGGTCTTCACTGTAAAATTCTTTTGACTTCTTTGTCTGTCTGAAATTTTTTTATGATAAAAGATTGAAAACTCCAAGACAGAAAATAACATGTAAAAGCCTTCAAAGCAAAACATAAAAAACCTAAACTTCTGATGTCTGCTGTTGTTGCTGAGTTGCTAAGTTGTACCCAACTCTTTTGTGACCCTAAGGACGGTAGCCCACCAGGCTCCTCTGTCCATGGGATTTCTCAGGCAAGAATACTGGAATGGGTTGTCATTTCTTCCTCCAAGGCATCTTCCCGACACAGGGATCAAACCCACGTCTCCTGCGTTGGCAGGTGGATTCTTTACCACAGAGCAGCCAGGGAAGCCCAATTAGCTAAAGACAATTAGAAATGCTTTACTATCTAAAACCAGAAGCAAAGCTACAGAGCCAGTCATGTATCTACTACTGAGCAAATGCCTACGTACCACTTTGGTCCTCTTATTATTTTTATTTATTAAGACTTACTGTAATGGTGCTCTTAACTGTGTTGTGATAGACTGATGGCCTAAGACAGGCTGCTAGGCTCCAACTATTTCAGTACTCGAGCTGCTAAACTATGTTCATTTTCCCTGACTGTGCCTCTTCCATGTGTGTGCATGCTCAGTCGTGCCCAGCTCTTTGCAACCCCATGGACTGCAGCCCGCCAGGCTCCTCTGTCCATGGAATTTTCCAGGTAAGATTACTGGAGTGGGTTGCCATGTCCTCCTCCAGGGGATCTTCCCTATCCAGGGATCAAACTTGAGTCTCCTGAGTCTCCTATATTGGCAGGCAGATGCTTTACCATTGAGCCACCAGGGAAGCCCTCTTCACAAGGACGAGCTACTCTTGGTAACTGAAAGCTGGGTTTCACTCAACACTGTGCTTACTCAGTCGTGTCTGACTCTTCACAACCCCATGGACTGCAGCCCGCCAGGCTCCTCTGTCCATGGGGATTCTCCAGGCAAGAAGACGGGAGTGGATTGCCATGCCCTCCTCCAAGGGATCGTCCCAACCCAGGGATCAACCCAGGTCTCCCGTGTTGCAGGCATTCTTTACCGGCTGAGCCACCAGGGAATTTTGGCAGTAACTGCAACAGCTACCCCGTCTTCTCGCTCCAGTCTGAACTGACTGCTCTCTGCACCTTCCCAGCAGTGCTAATCCAGGAACTCTGTCCTGCTCTCACATTCAACCCACAGGCTGCTGGCTCTCTCTTAATTCTACGTGCACAGAAACTTCATGGTTTTGTCTGCAGGATCCATCTTTTCTTCCTGATTATCTTCAGCACTAGTGATTTAACATCTTCACTTCTGGGAAGTTATTTTATACTCTCTATGAACACTATTATAAATTCAAAAACTCTTCTCTCCATGTTTTTCTTTAGAATTTCTAACAGTCAGATAATGGGCCTCCTGGCTTGCTTCTGTTCACAAAGCTACTTGCCCTCGTATCTTTCCTTTTTAATGTCCTTCAGGGTCTTCTATTACTATTCTTTTTAAAACCTGAGTTGCCATTGCAAATGTGAGTTCTCTTCTCACAGTGTCCTGTTCCTAACTTACTGCCATGAGGAGATTCTCATCTCAGACTTTGTGACTAACATTCAAAAATGTTACTTCTAAAAACATTTTCTTCTTTTCCCTGTATTGTCAGTTTCTTCCTGTTCTCTTTCATTCTATGCCTATTCTATTCTTTCATACAACTATTAATCCTTAGTACTCATAATGATAAGGCACTAAAAAACTAACTGAGAACACCACTGGCCTGAGGGAGGCTGGTGGGCCATAGTTCTGCACGGCTCACCTTTTGTGTCGACAAATGCATTTATTTTTCAGGCTGTTCAGTTTTCCCAGAGAACTGTTCTGTCCCTTAGCATCACCAGCAGTGTTCTGGTACGGCATGATGGACCAGTCACTCTAAATGCTAACTTTTTATCACAGCCACGGTTGTTAGTTCCTATTTATCCCAACTTCTGCTAGGCCTCCTGTTTGCAAATTAATGCAATTAATGCCCACTCAATGTGTCCTAAACAGAAGCAGCGAGTCTTCTGCCTGGGATACAGGCTCTCAGCTGTCGGGAGTTCCACACTCGAGGAGAGGGACGTGACAGGCTCTAGGTCTGCAGACTCTGGGGCTATCGCTCACCTCCCAGCACCACCTCTCACCCCTCCACCTTCTGCCAGGCTGGAGCCTTCAGGCTCTGAGCTTCTCCGGCCTACGGGGCCGGCGGGGCTGTGGCTGGCACCTTCCTCGGGGACATTCCCTCTAAGGCGAGGCTTCCTACACCCCGGGGATCAGTGCGGCGACTCAGTCTGCTTTGCGTTAAATAAAAAGAACAAACAAACAAACGGTTAAATTTCTCATCTAAGCTCTCGTCCATTCTTTGTCTTCACTGATTTAAAATGATTTTATTATGATCATTTTAGTGATGCCACCAATGGGAAAGTCAAAACAAATTTCATCTTCAGCCAGAAGCCCAGAAATCTGCTCCTTTTGTTTCCTGTTTCCATCACCACTACCCTAGTTCAGAACTTGCACAACATCGCGCTTGGATTGCCAAGACCAAGCTGATCTTCCTGTGCCTTTGATCTCTTTCCGGTTTTAACTCCATTTGGCTTCCAGATTCATCCTCCTCAAGTCACGGATTCTTAAGTCATATGTCCATCCTGGTGGACCTACACCGCTTTCAAAAAATAACAGTAACAAACACATTACCTGGTCTGCAAGGTTCACCATAATCTGGAGTCGTTCTGTGTCAAAGCCGGTGAAACTAAGTCCGGCGGCCAGCCTGACAGCATCTACTCCTGGCCAGCCTCGTGTCCTCTCGTGGTGCCACTTCCCACTTTCACATCCATCTTTCCCCCTCAAACAAAACTCTGCAAGGCTTTCTCCCTTTTCTCATTTTTTTCCTCCTTATTTATACTCCTCTTCTGAGGTTCACTTAGCTTTCACTAGTTCTTGAAGCCTTCCAACTTCAATAGTGTCAACATCTTTCTCCCTCCTCCGAGCATCTCCTCTGCAATAATAGCTTTCTGTATTGCCCATCATCAAAGACTTTCAAATTAATGAAATGAGACTATTAAATATTGCATCACATACACATACACACCCTTCCACTGCTTTAAAGCATTTGAGATAGCTTATAATAGCTGAAAGAAAGTGAAAGTCGTGCTGTTGAATTCTCCAGGCCAGAATACCGGAGTGGATAGCCTTTTCCTTCTCCAAGGGATCTTCCCAAGCCAGGGACAGAACCCAGGTCTCCTGCATTGGAGGCAGATTCCCATCTGAGCCAACTGGGAAGCCCTATAATACTTGAAACACCACAGGAAAAGGAAAAATATAAGCCAGAATAGTATCTATAGAACATAAAATAGAACACAAAATTAACAATAACTAAGTCAGAACCCTAAAATTAAACAGATGACCTAACTATGAACAATCCGAAATAAACATATTTTGCATCCAGGCTGCTACGTGCCAAAATTAATTTTGGTTTCAGAGTATTTATCTTCGGCATGTCTAATAGCATTTATGTAACAGAACCAATGGCTAAGGCAACCCCACAGCTAACTAACGTGCAAATGCTATCAAAGGAATCAAGGAGAATGCATTTCTCTATGGTCTTCAACAAAGACGTTTGTTTCTAGAGCAGACAGGAACAATTCCGGGTGGTGAGACAGCCGCAGAAAACAATACTGCGTCAAGACTGGCCCTCACACTCAGGGGAGGGTTCAGAGCAAGTTCCCTGCAGGACCGATGACCAGGGGACCATCCCAGGCACATGGTTGCTAAAACCTGGGAAAGGGTGTTAAAGTATATTTCTAAGCTGCACACAAACTCTCTTTTTCTGTATATGTGTGTGCAGGTAACACGCAGACAGACAGACATGACTGAGACAGCACTGGAGAGACTGGATGGGGGGAAGGGGTGGGGGTGGGGTGTGGCTGAGAAGATGTGTGCTTTTCACTGTGTGCCCTGCTAGTCTAGGTTTACAACAGGATTATGTATCTAAAATCAAAAATTACATAGCAGAAAGCCCCCACAGCGATCTACTCTCAAGCCCATGCAGTTTTTCCTATAAGTAAGATTTAGGCCATAAAATCCGCAGTTGTGCCTGACTGTGCAAAGCTTCAGCCCAAAGCCCAGCTGCTCCTCATCTGAGAAGCTGGCCTGGGGACCCTGAGGAGGAAACGGGGGCAAGCAAACAGAAGCCTCCTTCGGGAGTCAGTGGACTGGCTGCTTGACACTAGGGCAGCGAAGCCTAACAAGGCCACGCTGCTGACCTTTGAAACGCTGACCTTGTTTTCAAAAGGTTCCCTGAAGGGTTCCTTTGGCACTGCAGCCAGACTGGGACAGTGAGTGGGGCCCGAGGCAGACACCTGGGGTCTCTGCCCACACTCAGCCATTAAGGGCAGAGCCTGGGCCTGCCTCTGAAACAGGCCCATGACTCTTCTGCATCCCACAACTGCTCCATCGTTCGCCAAGACACACTCTTTGCGTGACTGGTAGGGACAAGTCACCGTGAAAGGGGTCGGGTGACAGGCGAAGCTCCAGGCAGACATCGCCTGGGTGCCCGCCCCGCCTTGGGCATCCAGGCACTCTGTGTGACCACACGCCGTCCCTGGCTGTGATGCCCAGGGCGCCTGTGAACACTTTATGACTGGGCACCAGCCGCCACTGTCTGTTACCAGAGAGCACCAGCCTTACAACATAAAGTCGACACATCTGGGGAATCAATCTGTGACTTTCAGTTCCTACCAAACTCAAGCCATTTTCCCTCTGAACAGAACCACTTTCTGCGACCCCTTCTCATCCAGGTGAACTTACAGCGGAAATCTGAGCAGCTGCCTGTGTCAACATCATTTGCAAGGGCTCTGCACTACAAGCTGTGTCCAAATGTCCCAGCTGCAGCCACCGGCAGGCCCGCCGCCCGCCACCCACCCTACACTGTCGTCTGCAAAGCTACTAAAGAGTCAAGTTCTCTCTGGGCTGTGGCAGGTACGGCTCTGAAAGGGAATATCCCAAGTGAAGCAAATAAATCCACATTTATTTCAAAGGCAACAACTGCATGCAACAGCTTGTGATTAACCACAAAATTTGTTTTAACAAAGCTCAAAGTGCTCTGAGTATACACACCATGAATCAAATTTAGAAGAAGAAAGCTCAACATACCATGTTTATACTAATAAAACCCCCAAAATTGCCTCCAGAGACAACTACGCGATATGATTACTGAGTTGGCCAAAAGGTTCACTCGGGTTTTTCTGTAACATCTTTATGGCCAACCCAATATAATTTCTATGGGTTTCCTCTGGAAGATAGATTTGGTTTCTCAGTCCCCAAAACTATTTTTAACAGTACCGTGTCAGTAACGAAAGACAGAAGGAATTTTGCAAGCCAGTGAAATAACTAGGACTTCTAGTTGCACAAGGGAAATAAGCAAAAACTAATCAACTGTATTTTAAAAAGTATGTTCTATACTGACAGTCTAGAAAGCACAGATGAGGTTTTAAAACACCATCCATAAGCCCAATACCTACGGACGGACACTTTCCACGCTACACAAAGCTTTCCAAAAGTACAGATGGTGTCCTGGGGCTTCACATCACACAAACCATTTCATACCCTGCATTCCCCGTTATTAGGAACATTGTTACATGTCAATGAATAATATTCGTCAGTGAATTTTTAATGGCTGTTTATGGCCATTTATATCAAATCCCACTCCAGTACTCTTGCCTGGAAAATCCCGTGGACGGAGGAGCCTGGTAGGCTGTAGTCCATGGGGTCGCTAAGAGTCGGGCACGACTGAGCGACTTCGCTTTCACTTTTCACTTTCATGCATTGGAGAAGGAAATGGCAACCCACTCCAGTATTCTTGCCTGAAGAATCCCAGGGACGGCGGAGCCTGGTGGGTTGCCGTCTATGGGGTCCCACAGAGTTGTACACAACTGAAGCGACTTAGCAACAGCAGCAGTGTTGAAGAATGAGGTTGTTTCCCGTTGTTTCCAATTATAAAATATTCTGAACCCCTGGCACATACAATTTGAACATAACTGGAGGAGGAAATGGTAACCCACTCCACTATTTTTGCCTGGGAAATGCCATGGACAAAGGAGCCTGGTGCGCTCCAGTCCGTGGGGTCTCTAAGAGTTGGAAAGGACTTTAATGACTCAGCACATTTCCTTAGGACAGTTAAAAGTTATAAAACAAAAATCAGTGGGCCAAAGTACCTTTTTATGTCTTTATATTTCTAAACTTCCCCAGAAAGATCATAGCAGATTGATACCACCTAACTGTGGCAACACCAGCTTCTTTCACGTGGGCCAGCACTGGCTACAATCACGTCTCTAAAACGGCTGTCAACCCGATAGGTTTAAAATGTCTTAAATTCTTCATTTCTTTAACAAATAAGAGGTTAAAAATTTTCCTATAGGCTTACTGACCTTTTGCATTTCTTCGCTCTGTGAACCAGTTATATCCTTCAGAGTCTTATTCTAAAAATATGGATAAATGTGTGTGTATATATATATGTGTGTGTGTGTGTATATGTGTGTGTATATATATATATCAAGAGCTGCGTACGTTTGGAAGAAAATACTTCTATACATTTAGGTTTATTTGATGAAGGCCATGCTTGTTAGGTGAGCAAAACCGGATTAATGTTACGACTCCTGAATAAAAAGTACAAGATAAGAGATGTCCAAATACCTTCACTGGCTGCATGGTCACCTCAAGGTGGACTGGGACCACCCCGAGGCACTGTGAAAACAATCTGACATTCTTTCTGTCTGATCTGCTTTTCAAAGAGCCCGAGTTTCTATACAGGACAGAGAATCCTGGGCAGGTGGGCAGGGAGGGCGGCTGCCGCAGGGAACACCGGCCCCACGGCCACAGCTGCCACGGAGGAGCAGGCGGGGTTGGGGGGAGCCGGCGACCGAGAAGGCAGCGGCGACCCCATGCGCGGCTGGCGGGCACTGAGCAGCAGCGGGACTGCATGGCCTGGGGGCTCTCAGCCCTGCCAGGGGCCCAGGAGCCGCTCTGGGGGGGAGAGCGCCCCCACCCCAGTGATGCGAACTGAGTCACAGACTGTGACAGCTGCTGCTGCTGCTGCTGCTGCTATTAAGTCGCTTCAGTCGGGCCCCAACTCTGTCCGACCCCATAGACAGCAGCCCACCAGGCTCCTCTGTCCATGGGATTCTCCAAGCAAGAATACTGGAGTGGGTTGCCATTTCCTTCTCCACGCAGACTGTGGGGACAGAGCTTAACTGCGAATTCTGAATATGCTTGTATTCCAACTTGTGGACAGGTAAGCAGCCCAGGCTAGGAAATAGGAACATACGTCGTCCTTAATGCAACTGCCAGGGAAAAAAGGAACTTTGAAATCAGAATAAACTAACTCAGCTCACAGCACCACAGGGAGGAAAACAGACCCTGTCAAGTGTCTGAGAACTTCTGCAGGCAGAGAGGAAAAAGAAAAAGAGAAAGACATCAACACAGAAGTTTAAACTGACTCCAAGGGAGGCTAAAATTATGATTCTACATGAATAACAACTTCAGAAAAAAAAAAAAAGAATGACTTGGAAGTGAGAAGCAGGAAGACCGGGGGCTTAGCAAAACCAACAAACTTAACCAGATGGCCTGCCAGCTAGGCTAGCCGTGACCAGCCGCTGTTGGGTATGCCACGGGGAGGGGGCCCCTCATCACGCTGCACCCCCTGCCCGAAGTCAGGACCCGCGCCTGCTCTCTGAGCCGGGCATGGAGACACAGTGGTGTCAAGAAGCTCAAATAGGAGACTTCCCTGGTGGCTTAGTGGTAAAGAATCCACCTGCCAATGCAGGGGACATGAGTTCGATCCCTGGTCCAGGAAGATTCCGCAAGCTTCAGAGCACCTACAACTGAAGCCCGAGCTCCCCAACACCACCACAGCTAGAGAGCAGCCTGTGCTCAGCACAACCAGAGAAGAGGCCTGTGGAGCAATGAAGACCCAGCACCGCCATAAATTAATGAATTATTTTAAAAAGAAGAAAGAAACCAAATAGGAAACGTCACTACCCATTTCAAGTTCAAAAGAAAAAGAAAGAAACTCTACTAGTATTTACCCACCAGCACAGAATGTACTCCTATATTTTACTCCGAAAAGAAACAACGAAAGAAAGTTGCTGCACTGTACTGTACACACCTGAGACAGAAAATCAGACCTGCTAACAGGCATCCAGTGGGGAGCCAGGGCTACAGGCTGAACTTGAAGGAGAAAAGGGAAGCCTTTGCGAACGGCTGGGAACAAAGTTATTAATAACTGAACTAGATCATTCTGACTCAGGTGCTCTGGAACCTTTTTTGTCCCCCCTTTCCTCAAGTTGCCTTCTCTTTCTTCTGCTACTCTGAGTTGAGAAATCAAGAACATTTATGCTGTATAATAACCCACCTTCTTGTTATAGCACCGGGGGTGCCAGTGGTTGCTAATCGCTCTAGGAACACTAGTTCCACTTCCAGAAGTTGGCTACTTTTCTCTGGAAAACGTGTCACATGTTTCTCGAAGATAAACAGAGGGTAAAGATCTCGCTGTGAGCTGCTGTCTACAGTGACGACAGGCAAAGGACCCCTCCTCCTTCTCCCGGCCAGCCCTCCTCCACCAGGCCCCGGTCTGACAGCAGAAGGGGGACGCAGTCTGCTCCTCCTCCCCAGGATCCAAAGTACCTCCCAGCCTGAAACACAACCTCACAAGCCAGGGCTAGAACATCCGTCACTGGAAACCAGCCTGGGAGATTATTTTAAAGGGCGATGCAGCTGGGCGGTTACATGGAGACTGAATGTACACCCAAAAGAGATAGCTTTTACAAGCACTGTTATGTAAACTGAGGCTGAGATAGAACCCTGGTATGGCGACACACAGTTTCCAAAAGCTGTGCGTAAATGACTGAAATGGAAGTGAAGATGCATTCTAGAAAAATGTGCCAGATGACTTGAGCTCCTCTATACTGGAAAATAACACTGATGTTAAAAAACGCAGGTGAAGGAGGGAGCAGAAGTTTATGATTTTCAGTAATTCAATTAATAAACACAAGTAGACATTCTGTTTCATCTGCATCCTAAAAGTTAATCTTTAAGGGTTGATCAGACTCTTTTGGAACTTCCTAAGGAAATACAGAAAATATTTTGAGAACTATGGCTCATTCACATTCAGAATCTGAAGGCCACAGAATGGATAAAGGCAGTTTCTAGAATCAGGCTACTAAGAGTTTCAGATGAGCATCATCACTGCCCTGGTTGTTATAGCAACTAGGCAAGTTACCCAAGCTCTGGGAGACTGGGTTTCTGACAGCACCGCAGGAGGGTTACTATCACCAGCCCTCGTGGGTGACTGATGAAAGCCTCCAAGCAGATGTAGATGGTTCTCAGCACAGCATCTGATACCCAGGACTCAAATGGCAGCTCTGATTTCACAAATAATACCTAAGGAATTAATGTCAAGTTCAGAACCTCCAATCTCTTTTTTGTGGGGGAGGGGAGAAGTAGAAAAGAAGAGTTTTATTGCTTTGCCAGCAAAGGGGGGAATTGTGGGCTCACGCCCTGAAAAACTGTGTGTCCCAACCCAGGAGGGTTTGGTGAGGAGTTTTACAGCAACAGCTCAAGGGTGGCAGATTCTCCACTCTTAATAAATGTACTAAATAAATGAAACTATTATCTTCTCAGACAAAACTAGAAGAATCTTACTCAAGAGTTATTTCTGAAAAAAAAAAAAAATTTTTTTTTTAATGGGAAGTATCAAAATGATAAACTACATTTATAAAATAAAAGAATTTAGTAATTGCAGCAAGCAGAGAAAGAGTTCTAAGACCAAAACATTATACTGAACAAGGAACAATCTGGGCTGGTCAAAAATGAAAACTAATAAGCTCCCTGGAGACCAACTAGCAGCTAAATTTCCATCATTCTATTCTAGCACTCCCCTGTTGTTAGCATGCAGAAATCCAACCAAGGGCCTTGTTTCATCACTGGAATCACCATCTTTAGCTCTAGGAGTTTTAAGAATTAAACAAAATAACCAACCGAAAAAAAAAAAAAACCCCACACACACACCTCAAAAACCTCCAACCACAAAACCTGTCACACCTAGCAAGCCACAACCTTCTTGAGGGGATCAATATCCTCTTCATTTGTAAAGATTAACGGCCTCCTTAAAAGTATTCGACACGTCACAAGACCCAATGATTCCACTCTTACATATACACATGCTTTTTAACACATGCCTACACAAAACACAAAAACTCACACACAATATTTATAACAATATGGTTCATAATAGCCAGATATCCATCACTGACGGATGAATAAGCAAAATATGGAATATGCATCACATTCAGCTGTAAAAAGGAATGATGTGCTGACACGTGCTGCAACAAGAATGAGGCCTGGAAACATTATGCTAAGTCAAAGAAGCCAGCCACAGAATGCCACACACTGTGTGATTCCATTTATGTGAAATGTCCAGAATAGGCAAATTCATAGAAACAGAAAGTAGGTTAGCAGTTGCCAGGAATTGGGGGGAGGACAGATGGGAAGTGACTAGCAAGGGTGCAGAGTTAGTTGCTCTGGGGGGTGATGAAAAGCCTCTAAATTTAGACAGTGGTTACGGTTGCACAATGTGCGAGTACGCCGAAAACTTCTGCCCTGCACACGTAACAAGAGTGCATTTTATGGTATGTGCATTATAGCTCAACAACACGGCTATTTTTTGAAGTAGTCTACAGCCTAAATATATGTGTATTTATGAATATTGGTCTATATCCACAATAAGTTTTCATTTTAGAGATAGACATATAGTTTCATACCTATTCAAATTAGTGTTAAACTTTTTTAAGGCCGTAAAATATTAGCATAGTCGAGGGCCTCCTGGACTATCACATAACCAAGTTTGACAATCACTGATACACATTAAAGCTTTAAACGTAAATCTGCTCCAAACTAACAACTTTAAACTCCTAAAATTAGCAAATCAGTAGCAATCCGCCCTTTGGTGAGCTAGCTTCAACTGCAATTTCTGATATTTGAATGGACTCAAGAAATTCTACAAGGTAAGTAGTAAGCCTTGGTGCACACACACTCAGCCATCTCTTGGTACCTGTGGGGGTCAGGTTCCAGGACCACTCCACCTTCCCATGCCAGAAGCTGTGGGCGCTCAAGTCCCTCATATAAAACGGCCAGTCCAGCTGGAGTTCCGCATCCGAGGATCAGGAGGGCCGACTGCATACAGCAGACAACACAACCTTCCAAGCACACGGCAGTCCCTTGCACCTACCAGGGACCATATAGAGTGAAATACCTGAACACCGTAGTTGTAAAACAAGGCCACAACAATATAACTTTTGCTCCACATGGTGACCCTTTACGTGGGAGTCACAAGCCTGTCCCATGACAGACCAGATGGTAAATATTTCCTGCTTTGTGGACCAGACCACTTCTGATGCAAGCTCTTCCACCCTGCCCCACCGCATGAGGGCAGCCCCAGACAATACAGGAACCAAAGCCCCCAGCGGTAAGCAGCACCCTGCCATAGAACTTCCTGCCCTGGCTGAAGTGATTACCTACAGTGCGCTTACAACACGGACGGGTACCACGACTAATGATTCCAAATGAAAACAGCCACGAGCGGCTCCTGCGCTGAGCAGCACTGCTTTAGACCACCACGTAGCCACTTTCACCTCTGTTCGTACACGCAGAGAGAGTAAATGAGTTAACTTTGAAGGCTAAAAACAAACCTTACTGATTCTATCATAGGATGAACTGCAGAGAGAACACGTGATGTAAAATTTCTAACGAGTCACGGGCCGGACCAGTAAAGAATCAAAATCCTAAGCAAACGACCTCGGCTGACACAGGAGGATACGTGTAGAGTTCCATGTATCTGGACTTGGCCATGCTCTGTCTGGTGTACACTTGCTGGATGCCAGCTCTGAGGTCGTCCCAGATCTGGTCGAGGCCAATCTGCTTCAGTCCATGGGGGTTCTGACTCCGGTTGGATGACATGGTGAGTAATATTCTGAAGTCGTCCAGTGCAGCAATCCTTAGTCAAGGTTCAGCTAATTCTCCATCAGATGAAAATATACAGTTATCATTCCAAATGTATTCACAGCGGCTCAGAAAGGATGTCCTTTGAATGGAGACAGTGAAATCTCATCGCAGGCAAACCTGAAGAAGAAATACAGGTTACTGATTAGTTCTCTCTCAACAAACATCCTGCCTCACGGGACGGGGGCAGTGTGAGAGGACGCTGTCCACACGCTGATGGCAACGCGGGGTCTGCAGGCCCCAGTAGACACCTCTGCACGCTGATCCAGAGATTATCTCACTTTCTATGTGACAACACACTCTGTGTAATATGCGTACGTAGATGCTTAGTTCAAAATCATTATGCTTATTAGAGTGTGTGGAGAAGAGCAGGTAAAACTTATATTCAAGCACAACTAACATGCTGTTTCGCTGGTCTTCAAAATGTCTACATTACTTGACCTAACGTTAACAGTTAGACAAACTCAAAGGAAAAAAGGCAAAGGAAATGTCCAGAAAGAGTAACACAAATGGCTAACAGAAGAAGCCAAACGTTCAAACTCACTAGTTACCTGTGAATTAAAAAAAAAAGAAATTCACTTAGCATCTGGCAAAATACAAATGGTGGTGAGGCTCAAAGTGAGGGGGAATGGTCACTCCTTTTCGGGGGAGAGAAGGAGCAGTTGGCAGCTTGCGAGATCTTACTTCTTGCACCAGGGATTGACTATGGACCCCGACAGTGAGAGCACCGACTCCCATTGGACTGCCAGTGAATCCCTGGTCACTCCTTTTGCAGAAGGGAATTGGGCAAGAATTATCAACATTTAAAATGTACCCTGAACTTAGGGAGACCTGGGTTTGAAGCTTAGCTCCACACCTACAGATATATGGTCATGGGCAAGTTACTTCTCACTGCTCTAAGCCTCAATTTCCTAGCCTGCAAAATAGGGGCAGGTCTATTTAACACACAGTAAACACTTGACAAGAGGTGAAGTGAAGTGAAAGTCGCTCAGGAGTGTCTGACTCTTTGCAATCCTATGGACTATACAGTCCATGGAATTCTCCAGGCCAGAATAGCCAGGAGTGAGTAGCCTATCCTTTCTCCAGCGGATCTTCCCAACCCAGGAATTGAACCGGCGTCTCCTGCATTGCAGGTGGATTCTTTACCAACTGAGCTATCAGGGTTGACAAGTGGTAATGGCTATTATCTCTAAGTGTATGAAGCGACTGCAAAATACAATTTATAATGCCTCAGGATTATGAATCCACAGATAAAGAACATTAGCTATTCAATACTGTGTTAAGTCAGTACTTTCCAATATAAAACATTACAGACATACGTTGAGGATTGTCTATGTATATCACATCAAAATGTGGTGGTTTTTAAACAAGTATTTCCGGTGCAAAACTAGGAAACACCAAATTACTTCAATGGCTACAAAAAATAAATGCTGGGAGGTACATGGTACCTGGAACACTAAGAATGGGTGTCACAGCCTGCAAGGGCTCCAGTGCACCCTGCGCCTCAGTGGCCGCGTGGGGCTCTCTGTGGGCTGAGGCACACTGAGGACAGCGGGAGCCACACGAGTGGGCAGTGCCCGAACTTCTGAAGCCTGATCGACTCTGACACTTAGAACCTAAGCTATGGGGCTTCATATTTTATGAAACCACAACACCATTCCTAACCTTAAAAACACTTTATATCATACATTCAAATAGGTACGTCCAAAAGTGAAACATAAAAATGTCTAACACAAGGATGAATCCTCTTAGTTTTAAGAAACTTAACATCTCAGCCACCACTTTGCAAATGTTTTCTGACTTCAATCTGCCTTTTCTCGACCTTGCATGGCACATTCCATCACCCCACTTGAGAAGAATTGGCGTGTTCTGGATTGGTAGTGAGACTGAAGGGGGCACGGCACACAACCTTTAAAAGAATGACACAGCCCAAGGACACAACACAAACTGGTTAGAAGCAAGTAGGCCCAAGATGGCGGGTGGCTGACTTCCCCTAGACCTTGGGTCTCAGGGCACACTCACTGCCACACCTCAGTATGCTACGCAACACTTCAACGGGCACCAGGACGGCTCCAAGGATGGCCATAAAAGGTCAAAAAGTGGGTGGTGGCCCAGTTTCTGGAAATCCTCATCCTTTCCCCAAAACAGCTGAATTTCTCCTCCCACTGGGTTTTGGTGTGCACAGGATGTCACATGCTAGCAAGGTAAGTTTTGCCAAGAGAACACACTGGTCGTATCAAACACCCTCTTCCAAAAACACAAAAGACGACTCTACACATGGACAGCGCTAGATGGTCAACACCGAAATCAGATTGGTTATATACTTTGCAGCTGAAGATGGAGAAGCTCTATACAGTCAGCAAAAATAAGACCAGGAGCTGACTGTGGCTCAGGTAGTGAACTCCTTATTGCAAAATTCAGACTTAGATTGAAGAAAGTAGGGAAAAACACTAGACCATTCAGGTATGACCTAAATCAAATCCCTTATGATTATATAGTGGAAATGACAAAGAAATTCAAGGGACTAGATCTGACAGACAGAGTGCCTGAAGAACTATGGGCGGAGGTTTGTGACATTGTACAGGAAGCAGTGATCAAGAGCATCCCCAAGAAAAATAAATGCAAAAATGCAAAATGGTTGTCTGAGGAGGCCTTACAAACAGCTGAGAAAAGAAGAGAAAGGCAAATGAAAAAAGGAAAGATCTACCCATCTGAACGCCGAGTTCCAAAGAATAGCAAGGAGAAGTAAGAAAACCTTAAGTAAACAATGCAAAGAAGTAGTGGAAACAGTAGAATGGGGAAGACTAGAGATCTCGTCAAGAAAATCAGAGCCACCAAGAGAACATTTCATACAAAGACGGGCACAATGCAGGACAGAAACGGCATGGACCTGAGAGAAGCAGATGACATCAGGAAGAGGTGGCAAGAGTACACAGAAGAGCGGGCTCCTCTGGTGGCCCAGCAGCTAAGACTCTGGGCTCTGAACGCAGGCGGCCTAGGTTCAATCCCTGGCCAGGGAACTAGATCCCACATGCCACAACTAGAACCCAGAGCAGCCAAATAAAAAAAAAAGAATACACAGAAGAAGTGCACAAAAATGGTCTTAATGACCCAGATAACCACGGTGGTATGATCACTCACCTAGAGCCAGACATCCTGGAGTATGAAGTCAAGTGGCCCTTAGGAAGTATTACTACAAATAAAGCTAGCGGAGTTAATGGAATTTCAGCTGAGCTATTTCAAATCCTAAAAGATGATGCTGTTAAAAGTGCTGCACTCAATATGCCAGTAAATTTGGAAAACTCAGCAGTAGCCACAGGACTGGAAAAGATCAGTTTTCATTTCAATCCCAAAGAAGGGCAGTGCCAAAGAACGTTCAAACTACCACACAATTGCACTCATTTCACATGCTAGCAAGGTAATACTCAAAATCCTTCAAAGTAGGCTTCAACTGTATGTGAACCAAGAACTTCCAGATGTACAAGCTGGATTTCGAAAAAGCAGAGGAATCAGAGATCAAATTGCCAACATTCACTGGGCCATAGAAAAAGCAAGTGAATTCCAGAAAAACATCTACTTCTACTTCACTGACTACGCTAAAGCCTTTGACTGTGTGAATCACAACAAACTGTGGAAAATTCTTCAAGAGATGGGGATACCAGACCACCTGACCTACCTCCTGAGAAACCAGTATGCAAGTCAAGAAGCAACAGTTAGAACCGGACATGGAATAACGAACTGGTTCAAAATTGGGAAGGAAAGGAGTACATCAAGGCTGTCTACTGCCACCCTGCTTATTTAACTTATAAGCAGAGTACATCATGTGAAATGCCGGGCTAGATGAAGCTCAAGCTGGAATCAAGATTGCTGGGAGGAATATCAATAACTTCAGATATGCAGATGATACCACCCTAATGGCAGAAAGTGAAGAGGAACTAAAAAAGCCTCTTGATGAAAGTGAAAGAGGAGAATGAAAAACCTGGCTTAAAACTCAACTTTCAGAAAACTAAGATCATGGCATCTGGTCCCAGCACTTCAAGGCAAATAGATGGGGAAACGATGAAAATAGTGACAGACTTTATTTTCTTGGGCTTCAAAATCACTGTGGACAGTGACTGCAGCCATTTAGTTAAAAGATGCTTCTTGGAAGGAAAGCTATGACCAACCTAGACAGCATATGAAAGAGCAGAGACATTACTTTGCCAACAAAAGTCCCTGTAGTCAAAGCTATGGTTTTTCCAGTAGTCATGTATGGATGTGAGAGCTGAACCATAAAGAAAGCTGAGCGCCAAAGAATTGATGCTTTTGAACTGTGGTGTTAGAGAAGACTCTTGAGAGTCCCCTGGACTGCAAGGAGATCAAACCAGTCAATCCTTAAGGAAATCAACCCTGAATGTTCATTGGAAGGACCGATGCTAAAGCTCCAATACTCTGGCTACCTGATGTGAAGAGCTGACTTGCTGGAAAAGACCCGGATACCGGGAAAGATTGAGGGTAGAGGAGAAAGGGGTGACAGACCGTGAGATCGTTGCATGGCATCATCGGCTTAACGGACCTGAGTCTGAGCAAGCTTTTGAAGGGAGTGAAGGACAGGGAAGCCTGGTGCGCTGCAGTCCATGGGGTTGCAAAGAGTTGGACACGACTGCGAGACTCAACAAAAATAACAAGGCACTTACCATCCCACCTCACTTCCACCCCAGGGGCAAGGTTAATAAGGTACACTGAATAAAATGGTCAGTGATTTTATTTTTCCCCACACGACCTCACTGTCCCCATTCAACATCAGCACCCAAATGTGCTCCTTCTTTCTCCTATTGTACATCTGATTCGAGTTATGAGTCTTACTGTATCAGAGTCACCGGTATTCCAAGATCAAACACAATCTCTCATGTTAAAATAACAAGTCTACTTTATCACACACATTTTCTGTCTAGCTCTACGAGTGGGAATCTGGTGCCAGAGCCAAATCTCGGCTCGTGCGGTGAAAAGTCAGCAAACTACCTTACTTCTGCTTTTAGGCGCTTTATTGTTTTCCCTTTCAAATGAGTCATTCCCATTTTCTAGTTGTCCTCACCGAGTATCCAAAATTTACACAGTTCACAAAAATTCATATGCCATTACCGACTTAACTGATAAGTTGAAAGAGGCTAACCTCATCTTACATTTTTAATAACCCCCAGAGTTTCCCATTTATAATATTTAACATCTATCACTTATCCTACAATAGAGAAAGCTAAAACTACATCTAAAAGGAAACATTAAAAGTAAGAACATCAGAGAAACGTCTTAAAAATCAGGCCATGTGCTAACAGCAGCTGCCTGCTGGTCTCAGGCTGGGCTCTGTGGAGCAAATGCCTGGACAGAGTTTGGGTGGTGAATGCTTCTTCGGGATGCCATTGATGAGGGGCAGGGGAGGATGCAGGCCTGGGCAGAGAGGGGCCCAACCGTGAGGTGGCCCCTCCCTGGGAGGCGCCCAGCGCTGCCTGGACTGGCACACAGGGCAGCAGTCTGTGCTTCTGCTCCTGAGGGCTCAGTCCCCGCAAGTGCGCCAGGCGGGGAGGTCAGGGAGGACCTTACAGCTGGAGGACCTCTGGGAGTCCAGCTCCTCCTGGAAGGGGCACGTGGGTGGGGCCCAAATGGATAGGGGGTGCTCTGGTGATGGAGGTCCCACCTTGGGGTGGGGGGCTGTGTTTGGATTTCATCTGAATATTCATTGGAAGAACTGATGCTGAAGCTGAAACTCCAATCCTTTGGCCACCTGATTCGAAGAACTGACTCATTGGAAAAGACCCTGATGCTGGGAAAGATTGAAGCTGAGAGGAGAAGGGGACGACAGAGGATGAGATGGTTGGAAGGCATCACCGACTCTATGGACATGAGTTTGAACAAACTCCAGGAGTTGGTGATGGACAGGGAAGCCTGGCGTGCTGCAGTCCATGGGGTCACGGAGTTGGACACGACTGAGCGAAGGAACTGAACTGACTGGATGCATCCCTCAATGTTTGATAGTGAACTGTTTGGAATAATAAATACAATAACATAGGTGCCCATAAAATACGAGCTTATCTGTCAGTGTGGAATTTTCAGGAATAAAACCACTTTACAAACCACCTGCCCTCCATCCCATAACCAGGCCATCAAGAACTACCCATAACCTCAGGCGGACCTCATGAAAAGTCAGAGGCTGAAATGGTTTTGGGGTAAGGGATAAAAATACTTTCCTAATAATTCACATCCCACAGCCATAAAACTTAGGGATGTCCAAAAAGCCAGGAGATACTAAAAACAAAAAAACAAAACTAAACCAAACATATACTTAGAAAGTCGGGCAAAAGCACTCTCTTACAGTGACTCCTTGGCATCACAGGGTTTCCGTCGCGGTCATGAATATCCAGGAGGAACACTCAAGTTTTCAGAGAAACTGCAGATTGGCTGCTTTCAGTGGATGCACAGAAACCAAGGCACAAAACGCAACCAACCCAGGGCGGGAACCTGTGGGCGGAGCCTGCGGTCCTGTCCCGCCCCAGCCCCAGGCTCAGAAGCCTGGACCGGTCACAGCACTGCTCACTTCACCCTCCCCTCCCCCAACCAAGTAAGATAAGGGAGTGGAACCCAGGAGTCAAAACAAAGCTGTCTAAGAGGAGCAGGGAGGTTGGATATTCAAGGACCTGGCTCATGAAAGAGACTTGTTCCAAAGGGATATGAAAGCCATCGGAATCAGTATTAAAACAAGGGTTCTAACACTTCAAACTGTGAACTAATCAAACAGTTTATTTCTCAAGATTAAATGGTGAGTAAGATTCTTTTGTTGAGTACAAGCATAAACTAACCAAACAACCTCCAAGAATCCTAAAAACTATATTCTCTTTGATATTAGTAACTCAGAGTTTCATTAGTAAGGAAAGGGCTTTCTTAACAGCACGTATGACAGATGTCTGCAGACACTAACTGGAACATCAACTGAACAGATCATCCAGCCGATCTGGGGAAATGCCACCTTTACTGCAGCTAAATATTTTGCTTGCTACAAGAGTTCAGAGGCCTTAATAAGTGAATGTGTCTTATGAATTCCTGTCAGAAAAACAGCATAAAATATCTCCCAATCAAACTGACTAGGCTAGAGCATATTTTTCCCTGAATACATCTCAGGGTTGGATTTTCAAGAAAACACTAATGTTTCAAGAAACAACAGAACATTTTTTTAAAAAAGGAAAGGTAAATCTGTGCTGATCCCTACAGAGACCTAACTTTCTTGGGATCAACCACACATCATTCTACAACTTTTTTCACTTAGTGAGATAAACCTCACTCACTCAACGAAATACACCTCACTGGTTTGGAAACGAAAAATAGTCCACTGTTCATCACACTAGCGTCCGACTCCAGAGCTTCCAGGTGCTGGCTTTTCAACTGCTGTAACAGGCACTACAGATCCTATGGATTCCTCTCTGGTGATGTGAGTGCGTATGATAAAACACTCACGTGTCCCTACATGATAAAGGGACCCTGGAACCGTCTATGAGCACAGACCACAACAGACTGGAAAGACTGGCTTTTGGACCTGGGGAGGCTGAGGTGCTTGTGACCTGTCCTTGGAGGCTGGACTGTGGAGGCTCATCTCTGACCGGCACTAGAGAGTGGGAACCACCATCAATCACAGAGACAGCCCCAACCTGAAGCCTGAGGAACATTTAGAGACAGAGTAGACGGTGGGGAACCCACAGAGTTTGTACCCGCCAAGCTACAGCCAAAAACAAGACCTATGCTGGAGGCCAGAGAAGGGCACGGTTGTCTGGGCCTCACGTAGTTGCTGCCATTTACTTCTTGTATGATCCTGGGTAAATCACTTAACATCTATGAGGGTCCTGGTTGAAAATGGCAACACAGTTTGTGACAAACGTGAGCTATTATTTTCATCATAATGACAGTATCTGAAACGTAGCTTCTGACCTGAGTTCTGTGTAAGACACTGGGGACCTGAGGAAGGCAGGTGTTACCATGGTTTTAACAGGAGGAATCAGACTGGAGTGGGTTAAGAAGGACAGCGACAGACGTGAGATTAATCTCTACAATACACAAACAGCTCATGCAGCTCAATATGAAAGAAATAAACACCCCAACGAAAAAACAAGTAGAAGACCTAAACAGACATTAGACTTTTCTCTAAAGGATACACACAGATGCTCAACAAAGGCATGAAAAGATGCTCAATACGTCACTAATTACTAGAGAAACGCAAAGCCAAACTACACCCCTGACACCAGGCAGAATGGCCGTCATCAAAAAATCTACAAGCAGTAAGTGCCGAAGCGACTGCGGAGAAGGGGACGCTGCTGCACTGCTGGCGGGAATGTAAACTGGCACAGCGAGCATGGAAAACAACACCGGCGGCGCCTTCAAAAGCTAAAGCCAGAGCTACCACATGACCCAGCAATCCCACTGCTGGGGTCATACCTGGAGACAACCGACATTCAAAAACACATGTGAACCCCAACATCCACTGCAGGACTATTTACAATACCCAGGAGATGGAGGCAACCTAAATGTCCGTCAACAGAGGAATGGCTAAAGATGTGGAACATGTTCACAATGGAATATTACTCAGCCATAAAAAGGAGTGAAACAGCGCCATGTGCAGAGACTGCTATACAGAGTGAAGTTAGAAAAACTGATATTATGTAATATTGCTTAAATGTGGAATAGAGAAAAAATTGTACAGATGAACTTATTTGCAAAGCAGAGAGAGACACAGATCTAGAGAATACTTAGTGACTGGGATGGGAAGGCAGGAGCGGGATGGGCTGGGGGATGGGGACTGACAGACAGACAGGAAAGAGACAGCTAATGAGAGCCTGCTGAAAGGCACAGGGGGCGCTCCTCCGCGCCCTGTGGTGGCCTGGGTGGTAAGGAAACCCCAGGAGAGGGGGAGTGTGTGTAGACCTGTAACTGCGGGCACTGTGCCACACAGCAGAGACACAACGCTGCAGAGCAACTACACGCAAGAAACGCAGACTCTCTCTAGGATTCCGGCCCTGAAGGCGTGAAGAGGCTGCCCGGGGACGCAGGGCAGGGAAAGCCCGCGTCCTCGCTGCGGGGGCGGGGGTCCGGGGCTGCCGCAGGGCGGCGGCGGGTGCTCAGGCCCGGGAAGGGCTCGACGACAGGCGGCGGCACCAGCGGCCCGGCCTCGCAGAGGCTGCATCACCGGGAAGGGCGCTGGGCGCGGAGAGGGAGGCGCCGCCGCGGGGCAGCCGGGCGGGCAGCACCGGGGGAGCCCGGAGCCCGTACCGGGGCGGAAGGCACCCAGAGCCGGCGCGCCTTCCCGGGAGCCCGGGGAGGGACGTAGGGTTCCTGCAACGGCCACAGCGCGGCTTTCGGAGCCGCAGCCTCTGAGGAGCAGCGAGGGGGGCCCAAGACTGGAGAGGCGTCCGAGGAGTTTCCAGAAGCAGGATTCCAGGTTCCACGAAGAACTGAGGCGGGGAGAGGAGGGCGGGCGGGGGCTGGGAGCCGGGTGCCTGGGGACGGGCGGCGCGGGCGTCAGCGATGGAGGGCCCGGGGTTCGGCTCTGCTTTCAGGGGTGTTTGCACTTGACCCGGCCGGCTGCGGCCCCTGAACTGGAGAGGGCCACGCGTTCCTCACCACGTCTCACCAGCGGGGCTGCCCGACTTCTCCGAACACCTTACTCCCCTGCCCGACCAGCCCTAAGTACAAAACAGACAGGAACATAAATTCAGACCTTAATGAACCTACATTTCTACTCTAGGGGAGGAGCCCACAGATTTTAAAGTAATAACAGAATTGTGGCCCCTGCTCAGTTTCACCACAAATATTAAAAAAAAAAAAAAATCCAGATACCACTTTTGTCCATTAAGGTGGTCCTAGTAGCTGCCTCTGTTCTTGTAAATTAAGACCAAACACATTTAGCAGATGCTTTTGCACAAGCCAATGTAGAACAGTGTTCAATAAACAAAGCAAAAATAATTCAGATCAGAGTTGTAACAGGAATACACGACACAGGGTTTTTCAGAATGACCACAACTGTGTCGACGGTTAGGTGACTGCTTTTGAAAAATGTAAAAAAAAAAATCAAAACAAAAGCATGGATTTAAGCTGTTACAGTATCTTTTAAAAATAGTCATTATTAGAGTTAATGAAAATATAGTTAAAATTCACTGTTAAAGAAAAAACAAAGCTAAATTTGGCTTTTCTAGTTTAAGAACATTTTAAATTTGATTAAAATTTGAAATGATCCTGAGTATTACTCAGTAATTACTTATTTTCTCACAATTGGTTAAAAGTATGCAGAGTCCCTGGCTTCGTACCTGCAGTATGGCACAGAAGAAATGAAACAGATGGTAAAACAGTGCTTTACACTGAGAAGAATGTTTGCCTGTGCACACCAGGAAATACATGAAAGGTGACCAAAAAGAGAAGTCACATATAAGCTGTCAGAAAGCCACACGGCACACCACACACAACCTTGTCAATTAGAGTCCGGGGCGGGGGGCGGGGGAGTGATAGGGGAATACACACTAAATGATACCATTTTATATTTGACAGTAAAAACACACGGAACACAGGAGAGAAGGTCGGGCTTCGCTGATAGCCTGGAACATTGGCTCAGAGCTGTGTAAGGCACCGGCCTCAAGGTTTACGGGCTCCTGTTTAAAAACAAGCAAAACCCCCAAGCCTCACCAGATTAATACTCTTGTGGGTGAAATGATAGGATGGTTGGGATTTACCTAAAAAATATTACAAGGAAAAAAAAAAAAAACAAACCAACAACTAAGTTCTTCGCATCAGGTGGCCAAAGTATGGGAGACTTTATCATTAGTCCTTCCAATGAATATTCTGGACTGATTTCCTTTAGGATTGACTGGTTGGATCTCCTTGCAGTCCAGGGGACTCTCAAGAGTCTTCTCCAACACCACAGTTCAAAAGCATCAATTCTTTGGTGCTCAGCTTTCTTTACGGTCCAACTCTCACATCCATACATGACTACTAGAAAAACCATATCTTTAACTATATAGACCTTTGTTCGCAAAGTAATGTCTCTGCTTTTTAACATGCTGTCTAGGTCGGTCATAGCTTTTCTTCCGAGGAGCAAGTGTCCCTTTAATTCCATGGCTGCAGTCACTGTCCGCAGTGACTTTGGAGCCCAAGAAAATGAAGCCTGTCACTGTGTCCATTTTTTCCCCATCAAACTTCCATGAATGGAAGGGACCAGATGCCATGATCTCAGTTTTTTAAATGTTGACTTTTAAGCTAGATTTTTCACTCTCCTCTTTCACCTCCATCAAGAGGCTCTTTAGTTCCTCTTCGCTTTCTGCCATAAGGGTGGGGTCATCTGCATATGTGAGGTTATTGATACTTCTTTCAGCAATCCTGATTCCAGCTTTTTACACAACATATGTGGAAGAAAAAGAAAGAGAAGCAAAAAGATGGAGCCTGGCAGGGAGGTGGTCAAGTTCAGGACACGATGTGGCAGGGGATGGGACCAAAACACAGTACCTTCTCACTCACAGCCCTGGAAACTGTGCCATTTGATCATGATCTGGTTGGTGCATACCAGGCAATCTCAGTGCCACTTAGAACTGAGACTGGTAAACTCACCACCTGAGAAACTCTTAAATTCCATTAATGATTTAAATGAATGCAACATCTGAACTGTGGTGTTGAGAAGACTCTTGAGAGTCCCTTGGACTGCAAGGAGATCCAACCAAGTCAATCCTAAAGGAAATCAGTCCTTGAACATTCATTGGAAGGACTGATGCTGAAGCTGAAACTTCAATACTCTGGCCACCTGATGCGAAGAACTGACTCACTGGAAAAGACCCTGATGCTGGGAAAGATTGAAGCTAGGAGGAGAAGGGGACAACAGAGGATGAGATGGTTGGATGGCATTACCGACATGATGGACATGAGTTTGAGTACACGCCAGGAGTTGGTGATGGACAGGGGAAGCCTGGCGTGCTACAGTCCTTGGGGTCGCAAAGAGTCCGACATGACTGAGCAACTAAACTGAACTGACCATCTGAAACCTGGGCTTGATGTGCATATCTGGGATAAGGTGAGGCGGAGCCTTCAGGCTGTAAACTTTGTATAGCTCTGGACAGGATTTTACTAGACTTCTACACTCTCACTCTGATAATTCAGAAGTCAGACGAGCCATCAGCAGCACGTGGGGTGGCACTCCCCTCCCCTCCTGGTCCACTGGCTGTGGACCCTCTGTGTACCGGCCACGCCAATCTACCCCTGACCCAACTCTCCTTCGTTTTCTCCTTTCCTGAACCTTCCAGAAGCCACAAGCTCACGTGAATTAAACGAAACACCTCCCTCTCCACCTTTCTTTACCTTGGTGAGCAGAAGGCTTGGTCCGATTCAAAATCCTGGAGGTGATGAAAGCACCCCCTGCTAGCTCCAGACCCATCTCCATTCACATATACCATCCCTCCCTCCCCAGTCCCTCCACCCTCACCTTAAATTAAGGGCCACTGCTTAGCCTCTTGACTGGCCCACATTCCAACTAAGCCTTCCTCTGTATCCCCCATCTTGGTAAAAGGTCAGCTCTGGTTTCTCCTGTTCTCACCCCTGATGTAAAGTCAGTTCCATCAACTCCCTCCTCGTCTCTTGAATCACCCACCTCTCATGATATGCCCACCAACTCATCAAGAGTCTGGCGGTCACTATCACCTCTCACCGGGGTCACTAACGGCAGTCTCTCCCCTGGTCTCGCCGTGTAAAGGAAGGACCCAGTATTCTCTGTGGGCCTCACTGCTAGACCCTGGGCCACTAGGAGTTGTAATCCTTTCCCCTCACCGAATCCTTACAGTAACCGTATTCTCTGCATAGTACTGTTTCCCGCAAACGAGGACACTCAGGCTCGTGTGTGTGTGTGCAGTTAGTCATAGCCGACTCTTTGCAACCCCATGGACTGTAGCCCACCAGGCTCCTCTGTCCATGGGATTTTCCAGGCAAGAGCAATGGAAAAGGTTGCCATCTCCCCTCCAAGGGATCTTCTTGACTCAGGGATCAAACCTGTGTCTCCTGCGTCACAGGTGGATTCTCTTACCGCTGAGCCACCAGGGAAGCCCCACTCAGGCTTGGAAATGTTCACTACTTTTCCCAAAACCACTCTGGTGACAAGCGACAAGGATTCATACCCAAATAGTTGGATTCCAAAGCCGTGTTCTTTCCATCACTCACCATTCCATGCTGTTTTCTTAGGAAGGCGGAGATTTCCTATCCCACTTCCTTAAGAAGTGTGCTGCTAGGATGTACTCTCTAATTTGAGATTACAACATGGCTTCACAGGAACCATGCAAAAACGCAAGTGAAAGCTTCAAGATGTCAGAGTGTGATGTCGGGCCCAAAGGACTGCAAACCAATAGGTCAAGGAAGATCTGGCCAAATCATGAACTGGACACTTAGTCATACTTACATCCCTATTTATTTGTATATTCATTTATTAGTATTTGAATATGAATTATTTAAATGTTTCACTTTTTAAATCAAAGTATTCTTAAAGATACTAGAACAAGGGTTAGTATCTTGTAAATGTAGACCAACAATTTGTACGTTCAATACTTAGGGTTCTGTCTGTACATCACCAAGAAAGGCATTTACTACCTGACCTCCATTATTGAAATTTGTATACTTATAAAATGTAAATGTGTATTATTCCATTTCTATATAGAACTAAGGGCTTAATTACAATTAAGTTCAAACAATTACAGTTGACAAAAGCATAAAAAATTCCAATTAATATCCTAATAGATGTCTTTCTAGGAACATTAGCTTAGTTTTGTCTCCAATTAGTCATTCAAAGCCATTAAATCTACAGCTAGAAAGAGAATCTAAATACACACACAGATGGGAAATGGGTTCTGCTTTTTCTCAATCACTTCAGAGTCAAGTTCCCAAGGCCTGAATCATAAGTGCTCAAACTGTCTTGTTTATGTCTTTACTCAAAGCTAGTAATTAAACATTTGGGCCATTTAAAGACTACGTTCAGTTAACATAAATTTACCACTGTGCTAAGTCACTATAGTCGTGTCTGATTCTTTGTGACCCTATGGACTGTGGCCCACCAGGTTCCTCTGTCCATGGGATTCTCCAAGCAAGAATACTGCAGTTCGTTGTTATGCCCTCCCTTCCAGGGGATCTTCCCGACCCAGGGAGCGAAGCCCCATCTCCTGTGACTCCTGCATTGCAGGCGGATTCTTCACCTACCACATGACCCATCAATTCCACTATTAGGGATCTAACCCCTGCTAAAAAAAGAAGATGTATGCCCATCCAAAGACCTGTACACGAATGTTCACAGCACACATTACATATAAAAGCCAAAAAGCAGAACAACCCAAATGCCCACCAACAGGTGAACGGATAAGCAAGATATCCTTAGTCATACAAAAGAAAACACTTAGGCAATAAAAAATGAAGTACTGATACACGCCACAGCATGGATGAACCTCAAACACATGAGCCTAAGTGAAAACCAGGAGAAAAAGACCACATGTTACATGAGCCCATTTATCATGAGATGTACAGAATGCGTGAACTAGAGAGGCAGGAAGTGGGCTCCTGCAAGACGGGGGAGCCGGCAGGGGGAGCGGAGAGTAACAGGGGGCAGGCCTCACCCCAAAGGGATCCTCTGGGGTAAAGGAAATGTTCTAAAACTGGATTGTGGTGATGGCTGCACAACTCTAATTTTACTAAAAATTACTGAATTATACATTTAAAACAAGTGAATGTTATGGTATGTGAATTATACCTCAATAAAACTGTTAAGGAAAAAAAGACAGCTTTAAAGCATGCTAGCTACAAATCGTTCTGGATCAAATTCAGGTCAGTCACAGCAAGGAATGGATCTTTACAAAATGACCAGGTTCTGGATATGTGGGAGCCTTAGCATGAAAAGCAGTGTTACTGGGTGTCCCACTGGAAAGCAAGCTTTAAGAACTGCCATCTAGTATGTTACCAATAGAGGGGCTCAAGTTCTCCTGCAACATAAAATATTTAAAAGACAGCCGAAGTACCAGAAGAGTTGTCACTGGGCAGAGACGTTTTACTGCCCCCATGAAGATACAGGTAAAACTGCAATAGGAGTCTGGAGGGTCTGGAAGAAGTCACTCCAGACTACAATGCCCAGAAGGCTCTACAAAGTCTGCACTTTGAATGCTTCTCAGGTGGTATCTGAGGGGTTTTGCCCGGGGAGAGGGGGAGGCAGAAAAGCAAAGGGCAGGAGGCTGAGTTTTGGGGGGCTCGGGCTAGAGCTTTGAAGAGAGGAGGGGGCGTCTGTAGTAAGAGGATGCGAGGCCTTTATTCTGAGTGGGCAACAGAGTCCCACAGGGTTCCGGAGCAGGGATGTGATGTCAGAAACATTCGGCCGATAGCCCCGTGGAGCTGGGATGAAAGGAGACCTCAGCGCGGTGAAATTAACTTAAAGACACACGGAGCACGTGGAGCAGAAGGGGCGACGCCAGCGAGGAACACCGAGGGTAAGAGTCTCTCAGACTTGGGCTTTCAGATCTCCAAAAACGCACCTCTGGATTCCAGAATCCACAGACACTACATGACAAAAGTCAAAACGACTGAACTGTTGCTGGTGGAGGTGTTCACTCTGCAGGCAGTAATCGGCTGTACCCAAAAACACCACCGGTGCATTGACCAGTCCACCCAGCCATCTCACTTCTAGTAACCTATCCCCCAAGATAAAGTGGCCCCAAACGACAAGAAGTTGTAAACTCAAGCTTAGTCACCACAGAAGACTGGAAATCAACCTGAAGCCCGCCCAGAGAGGCTGGGAGCACTGAATGATGGCTGGTCCACACACAGAGCATCCTTGTAACCTCAGACTGAGCCTAGCTCACTCCCCCAGTTAGGAGCCTAGTCAGTGGACCACAGGGGTTCTGGGACCACCTCTGACTTTGCCATCAGGAAATCACAAATATTCTCCTTACTCCAGGGCAGTTATTGCCAGTATCCTTTCTGCTCATCAATCAATTGGTGATGCCATCCAACCATCTCATCCTCTGTCATCCCCTTCTCCTCCTGCCTTCAATCTTTCTCAGCATCAGGGTCTTTTCCAGTGAGTCAGTTCTTCCCCTCAGGTGGCCAAAGTATTGGAGTTTCAGCTTCAGCATCAGTCTTTCCAATGAATATTCAGGAGTGATTTCCTTTAGGACTGACTGGTTGGATCTCCGGGCAGTCCAAAGAACTCTCAAGAGTCTTCTCCAACACTGCAGTTCAAAAGCATCGATTCTTTGTTGCTCAGCTTTCTTTACAAGGAGCCAAATCCTTCCCAAGACTCCAAAACCAAGGAGCACGACTAGTCAGACTCACTTAGAAGGGGAACACTTGGTTCCTTCAACGCCAGTGCTAATTCAATTCTCAATTGAAGTTAAAGATCCGAATGCCAACTTCTCAGAGTTGTTCAATAAGACATCATAAGCAAACAGGCCTGCTTCTATGGCCAGTATTTAGTAGGAACTCCCCAATTGATGGTGATCTTCCTTCCTTCTTAAAAAATAACCATAGTAGGAGATGATCATTAAAAACCCATCTAACTCATCTGATCTTAGTCAGAAAAATGATTAAAACCAATTAAACGCAAGGACACTTTTGGTATGTTGAAAATTTTTCGTGTAATATTTGCAAAGCCTTCCTTAAAAATAAAAGCAGAGCAAAACTATCAAGTTCCTAGAAGATCACATGGGAGAAACCCTAGATGAGCGTGGGTACAGGTGTGGCCTTTTAGACACAACATCAAAGGCTAGGTCCACGAAAGAAATCACTGACCAGCTGCACTTCACTGAAATGAAAAACGTCCGCTCTGAGAAAGACAGTCAAGAGAATGAGAAGACAAGCCATAGGCTGGGAGAGAACACTGGCAACAGACACATCTGATAAACAACTGTTAACCAAAATACACAGAAAGTGCTTAGGATTCAGTAAGAAAACCATCTGATTAAAAAATGGGCCAAAGGCTTCACCAGAGGAGAAATACAGATGGTAAATAAGCATATGAGAAGCTGCTCTGCATAATACCATCATCAGGAAAACGCAAATTAATGAGACACCTCTACACACCTACTGCATGCTCAGCCTCCTCAGTCGTGTCTGATTCTGTGACCCCGTGGACTGCAGCCCGCCAGGATCCTCTGCCCATGGGATTCTCTAGGCAAGAATGCTGGAGTGGGTGCCAGTCCCCTCTCCAGGGGATGTTCCCGACCTAGGGATCCAACCCGAGTCCCTTATGTCTCCTGCCTTGCAGGCGTGTTCCTTTTCACTAGTGCCACATGGGATGCCCACACACCTATGAGAATGGCCGAAATTCAGAACAATGACAAAAACCAAATGCTGGTGAGAGAGAAGAGCAACAGGAGCTCTCCTTCATTGCTGGTGGGAAAGCAATATGGTGTGGACACTTTAGAAGGCACCGTGGGCTTCTGACAAAACTAAACACGCTCTGACCGTAAATTTCAGCAATTAACTGTGCTGCTTTCTATTTACCTAAAGGAGTTGAAAACTAACGTCCACATGAAAACCCTCAAACAGATGTTTATAGTGCCTTTTTTCATAGCTGTCAAAACCTGGAAGAAAGCAAGATGTCCCTCAGGGGGTCAGTGGATAAACAAACTGTGGTCCTTCCAGACCATGGAATATTATTTAGCACTAAAAAGAAATGAGCCATCAAGCCACGAGAAGACATGGAGGACCCTTAAAGGCACATGACTAAGTGAAAGAAGCCCTTCTGAGGAGGCTACATAGACTATACATATTGTGTGACTCCAACTGTATGACGTTCTGGAAAAGGCAAAACTAAGGAGACGGTAAGAAGTTCCCCAGGTGGCTCAGTGGTAAAGAATCTGCCCAAACGCAGACGAGGTGGGTTCGATCCCTGGGTCGGGAAGATCCCCTGGAAAAGGAAATGGTAACAGTATTTGTGCCTGGGAAATCCCATGGAAAGAGGAGCCTGGTGGGCTGTGGTCCATGGGTTGGCAAAAATCAGACGTGACTGAGGGACTAAAGCACATATCACAAGAAGTTGTCAGAAGTTGCCAGGAACTTAGTGATGGGGCAGGGAGATAGATATGCAAAGCACAGAGCATTTTTAGGGCAATGTAACTATTCTGTATGCTACTATGATGATGAATACATGTTATTATACACTTGTCCAAACTCATAAAACACACACTACCAAGAGTGAATCCTAATGTAAACTATGGACTTTGGGTGACTATGTGTTAATGTCGATTTGCTTGTAACGAATTTATCACTCTGGTGGGGGGGTGCTGAAAATGGGGGAGTCTGTATATGTGGGGGCAGGAGGGATACAGGAAATCTCTACACCTTCCTCTTAGTTTTGCTGGGAACCTACAACTGCTTAAAAAAAAAAAAAGTTAAAAAAAAATTTTTTTTAATGAAAGTAGAGGCTCACTTTTGATCTTTAGGTTTTGCTCATAAAATGACTCGCATTTTATAACCTAGAAAACCTGAGTAAACAAAAAGCTAATGCTGAATATTAAATACTATATTTGCTCATTTTTCTTAATTAAAAATCAGTCTATTTTGCTAATTATTGCTATTTGAATAATGGATATGTTAATCAGTAGATTTTACATTTATACCTGTTACTGTAAAAATGGAAAATATATCAATAACTGAAGTTCTTTTTTGTAAACAAAATATCTCACCCAGAATCTTCAGATTTAATAAAAGTAATACGGATCCATGGGCTCTGCTCTGTGGCTCAAAAGCAGGCGTCTAATTCACAGCTGAATCCTCAGCACCAAACACAGTGCCCTGGCAGGGTGGAGGTGCTCCAGAAATACTGGGTGAATGGCGACTCCAGGTATTTGCGGGACTCATCTAAATCACTGATGATGCTTTAAAAAGCCTCCAAACCCACTCAGCCCTTCAGCATACAGAACTACAGAGAGGCACGCTGGAGCAAGTTAATTACATATCATTTCATTTTTCTACCAGCACGGTAACAGTACTGAGAAAAACGGGGTGAGGAGAGGCACACCATTTACATTATGTATAAAATTTAAGAGAAATTACTCAAATAGGCAATTAAAACTATAAAACTGATGGGATGGGAAGTGAAGAACCGAGCTCAGGACCCACCATTCTGGGGTAGGATGTGAGCAAATGTATTTAAAGCTTCATGGGTTTGTTCTATGAGATCTCCTACTTTCTAAAAACTAGCAGAAGCTTTGAAGTTACTAGGCCCTGAAACTTACACGAAATAAGGGAATACAGCTACCGTGTCCTTGAGATCACTGCCCTTTTAATTCTACAAATAAAGAAATATGCTAATTCAACTCAGTCCCCAGAATACACACACATATAACTATGAGGAATTCTGGATGTCATTAAGTATGGAATTTTGTCCTATGAACATCATAGGAATTAAGATACAATTTTTACTTTTGGTACTTGAATAATTAATAGGTCTTTTTAAATTCTAAAAATCCACACAAAAGCACTCAAAGCCTTAGGTACTGTTAAAGTTAAAGCTGATTCTTAATCTGGTCAGTGTGTACACTCTTCCTACTCTAATGACTGTGTGACTTCCAGTGGACTGACACAAGCATGGCTGCTTTAGGAAACTCGAAGATGACCATAACCACCTGCGATTCAACAGGCACCATGCAGACTGCAGCCGGTGTGCTGCACTGTCACGGGGTCACAAAGAGTCGGATACGACTGCGCGACTGGACTGAACTGGCGATACAGACTGCCTTGTTTGTCCACGTAAACTAGTTTTAACTGTTAAGGACCAAGTTTCGGCTCTCCGTTTCAGCACAATGCTTTCACAGGCATATTAATTCAGTGATCTAGCTTGCTGCTTGCATGTATTTCATTTTCAAGCATTTTCATTCACTTTAAAACAAGGGGGAAAAATTATTACATTTGATTATGATTATACCATGCATGTTTTTCAAACTGAGGACTGCAATCCATTAATGTGTAGGCCATGAAACCAGTTAGTCAATGGAAACTGGAAGTTTTCAAAAAAGTGAAAAGAAAAGAGCTCATAGAACATAACAAGTATTACTCAGAGCATCTTTAATTCAGTTATGTCTGTGTATGTATAGAGTTAACCTACGAAATGTATTTCTTACTAAACAAACAATTCAAAAGGCACACGGTGGCAAGACTCTCTGAGAGTCAGCACGAAAGTGCACGTGGGCGTCTGAGGGGACATTTCTGGCTCTGTAACCTACACTCTATATATGAGCTTGGGCAGATTCCTTAACTTATAATGTTCATAATGACCTGCAATGATTACACTGCCTATCTCACAAGGCTGTTGTGAGGCACAGATGAGTTATGCAAAGAAACTGTTAAGGGTACTAGACACAGTAAGCACCTGCTACTTTTCACGTTAACTCTTCAGCTTCAACACTGGAAAAGACCCTGATGCTGGGAAAGATTGAGGGCAGGAGAAGGGGGTGACAGATGATGAGATGGTCGGATGGCATCATCAACTCAATGGACTTGAGTCCCACAAACTCTGGGAGATAGTGAAGGACAGGGAAGCCTGGCGTGCTGCAGTCTGTAGGGTCACAAAGAGCTGGACATGACTTAGTGACTGAACAACAAAGGTTATCAGATGTCTTTGAAACCCCTAACACAGTATTTAAATAAAACAACAAAAAACCCAGGGGGAAATATCAAACTTAGAGTGCTTATTTTTTAAGTCAAAATGAAGTGATGTTGCCGGCAAATTGCACAATACTCTCGGACAACAAAACACCAGGGGTACCTCCTCAAATTCCCACCAAAGTGGATCCATTGTCAGAAGACAGGGAGCCTCGTGTTCTGACGGACCCGGGGATCCAGCCACAGGCAGCTGCTCAAAGTTCAGCTTTTCTTTGAAATCTCATTCATTCTTAAAATTCAGCTGGTTCTTTGATTCCACCACCAAATGCACTTAAAAAAAAAAAAAGCTTTAAAAATACCAGCTGCCAAAGTGTTTCTGACCCAAGCTGGTGAGTGAGCTGCTGCTGGGAGGGATCCACTGAGTCTGTACCCCGGCCACTCCCTGCCGTCCTGCTGCCACAGAATCGTCGGGACCTGGGCCGACACAGGCAGAAACACACAGCAGGTCGCCTTCACCGCTCAGACAACCAGGATGCTGGCGGCACGGGGGACAGCTGCAGGCCACCGAGGGTGAAGTCCAGATGCCCTCGGCTGGGGAGGCGGCGTGGGACGTCACGACCAGACGACACAGGTCTCTCCTCCCTGGTAAAGGATGCTACCACGCAGATGGTCACTTTTGTCTCCATGAAATGTTTCAACGCTCAGGTCTCACAATCCTGTTCCGCTAACGGCCAGAGTTCCCCACGTGGCGCACGGTTTGCCCTGTACTTGGCCAGTGCCGGGCCCTGAAATACCATCTGCTGAGTCAGCAGATTTTGAAAGTTACCACGTCACTAAGTGAAGGAGATCATTCAGCTAATCTGGGTGTTTCAAACCTTTTCATTCCTTTTCTTTCCCCTACTCCAAACACATTAACCTCAAGTTCAAAACTCATGACCAGCAGCTCCCTCTAGCTAAGTGAATTTTCAAGACATTTCCCACTTCATTACAAATTGGTTCAAAAAGAATACACAGTCCCTCCTCTACACGCGATCTGATTTGGAGCTTTCACATTTGATTTGTTCTGAATACAGTTTATCCATTCCTTCACCTTCCTGAGGTCCGAGAGATCTGCTGGCGCTGTCATTCAGGTGCCTGGACAGCGCTCTGGCCACACAGGGTGGTAAAGAGCCTGAGGCACCCAACTGCTCCGAGGGGTCTGCACCCCACCCCACTCCGTGCACATGTGCAATCAAAGCCGCCAGTCCTGTTCAACTCTATGTGACCCCGTGGACTGTAGCCCACCAGGCTCCTCTGTCCATGGGATTCTGTGGGCAAGAATACTGGAGTGGGTTGCCATGCCCTCCTCCAGGGGATCTTCCCAACCTAGGGATCCAACATGGGTCTCCGGCACTGCAGAAAGATTCTTTACTGTCTGAGCCTGACTTGATGATAATGTGTCCTGTTGAAAATCTCCTTTCCAGCTATGACAACATCAAGTAGTCAGAGATTTATAAATACTCGGCAAAGGATAAGAAGAGATACATAACCCACTAAAGTGCTGTGTTTAAACCTGAGCTTTGCACCTATCCAAGGACAAACACATTAAATTCAGTCTCTCAATTATCTGAGTAAGTCTTCTGGTTTTCTGAACACATGCCATTTGATAACCTTCAATAAAGGCTTTTTCCTTTTTTTGGTGGCAGGAGGGAATTTTAAAAAAATCCTGCTCCCCAATCCAACTGAAAACAATCCAGCCATGTCTATAACAAAGGTAAAACCTGTAACAGCTTCACCTAAGAAAATGATTCTGAAACTGACTGAAGCTTCTGCCATTTTTCACTTGTGTTTGTTTTTAGATGAACTGATGCTAGTCATATGTTTAAGTTGCAAAAACTTGTAGTGAATTTCCTTCATAATCTACACTAACTTGTTTTTATGGTTACTGTAGAAGTACTGGCTTTCTTTAGGGTTACTGTTTTAGGGACAGAAGAGACAAAAGCAGCTCCTTTCACTTCTACAGTAAAGAATATCCTACATATTGAGATCAGTATTGATCTCTACTACCTGTGATGGGGGCGGTACTATTCTCTTTACAGTCAAGCTCAAGTTTAGCAGGGGAAACCTCAGAGAAATGTCTGTCAAAATTTATGATTTCACATAATTTACTGGGGTGTTGGAGAAGACTCTTGAGAGTCTCCTAGACTGCAAGGAGATCCAACCAGTCAATCCTAAAGGAAATCAGTCCGGAATATTCATTGGAAGGACTGATGTTGAAGCTGAAGCTCCAATACTTTGGCCACCTGATGCGAAGCACTGACCCACTGGAAAAGACCCTGATGCTGGGAAAGTTTGAAGGCGGGGGAGAAGGGGACGACAGAGGATGAGACGGTTGGATGGGCTCACCAACGTTATGACATGAGTCTGAGTAAACTCCGGGAGTTGGACAGGGAGGCCTGGTGTGCTGCAGTTCAAGAGGTCACAAAGAGTCTGAAACGACTGAGCCATGGTATATTTTCTCAAGCAAAGTTTTCAAGCCTGTGCTTCAAATAGCTTATTTTTAAAACCATCAAATCATGTTCCTAGTTGAAAATAAAGTATCTTTTTAAAAGAACATCAAAATCACAAAGTACAGGTTTCCTCCAGTTTACCAAGTACTCACACATATAAGAAAGGGAACTTTAGAAGACATGAGCCTCACAAAATGATACAAAAACTTTGCAAACACATCAACTTACTGCAAAGTACAAATGCAACAAACTATGGAGAAAGAAGCACATTTTAGGACTGCTTTTTTCAGATCACACACCCTTAGTCTCTACCAGACTGTTAATAAAACACAGAAATCTTCCTCTGCATTTGGGGGGAAAGACCCTCTTTTTAATGTAGACTAGTTAGATTCACTGCTGCCAAGGAGTCATCTGAATGTGCTTTAAACTATTTTAAACTATGAAGGGAATCCACTGTGCTAATTAGACACACACTCACCTATAAGTCTACCATAAAAAGCAACGTGGATGTTTCACCTTACACCACACATCCATACTTTCAGTTTGTTGATTATAACCTGTGAATTCTTTAATCACAGACATTTCCCACAAGTCACCCTATCCGAAGGACATTTCTCATTTGTAATTTATTATAGATTAAATCTCAAAATTAACGGAACTTCCCCAAATTGGTTTGCCCTACTGAAATCGCACTGTTTCACAGGTAGAAGGTGTGAAGAACCAGGACAAGACGAAGAGCCAGCCCCCACATCAGCCACTTTTGAGTGAGAAGAGCTGCAGATCAGCACCAGGCACACGCCTGACTTTGGGAACTTTCTGAGCTTCAGGGTGTGAGACGAACTAGTGGAGAAGGGCTGGCGAGGATGCAGTGCAGAGCCTACTCCAGCCGGTCACGGTGACGCCAACCTCTGCTGGGGACAGACCCTGTAGCCGGGGAGTCATGACAAATCCTGAACACAGGCAAGGGGAGCTGGAGACAGACCCAAACAAGGCAGAGCTGAGGACAGAGCACGTCGAAGGAAGAGCTAGTAAGACTCGGCAATCACTTGATGTAGAACATTCTCAGAGACAACACTGTAAACTGAAAAGCTGAATGTGGCCTGGGGAGGCTGTGAGGGTGGGGAGGGCCACAGGGAGACCCTGCAGGCTGGGCTCAGCCGGGAGGCAACCAGCTACCCTCGAGAAAGGTCAGAACTGCTCCAGCCAGAACATACCTGAAAAACCCCACAGCAAAGCGAACCAGACCAGAGAAGCCAGCCAAAGAGCCATCTCCTCAAAGACGCTCTAACAAGCGAAGACCAAGACGGTTCAAGAAAAAAACGATGTGATCCTGGTCCAGAAGCTCGGAGAGCACTGAATGTTACAGCCCTTCCGAAAGGGGCCCAAAGCGCTCTGAAAAACACACCTGGCTCAGCTTCCCACTCTCACCCTGGAAACCACCGAGAGAGAAACGCAGAGGAACCCGTTTAAATATCAGGGGAGCTGACCCAGGAGAAGTCAAGTCTGTGTTTCAATGGACTGGCGTGCTTTGAAAACTCCAGCAGTTTATAAACTTTAAAAAGTTCTGAAACATCTTTGTAGTTAATGTTACAAAGCAGCATTTTCCAGGTTTAAGAAGGACTTTCAACGCATGTCACCTCCAAGAAAATGTGAACAGCACGAGCTGAGATTCTGCTGTTGTTCCTCAGTGGTGAGGACGGATTAATGCTGGTACATGTGCTTAAAAAAATTTTTTTAGACACTTCCTATAATAGCACTTTGGGTTTATATTTAGACAAGGAATAAAGTGAGGCAGAAACCATTTCTAGACAAGTACAGGTCTAACTCTGGACTTGGGAGGATCCTGCTCTCCACGTTCCCCACCCAGCTCCTGAGAACTTACAGTGTTTTAAGATGCTCAGCGCTCTGCCTGAGAGCAAAGAGGCAAACACAGCGTTTACTCCACACCTGGCCTCCCCTCCATGGCAATGAATGTCATTTCTCACATTTGATTCTAAAATCGGTATGTCTCTACAAAGCAAAATGTATTCTGTACCATGGTAGCAGGGTTTTCTTCCCTCAGATGCTATTATTAAATCAAGGGTACAAAGGTCCGTATAGTCAAGGCTATGGTCTTCCCAGTGGTATTGAGAGAGCTGGACCGTGAAGACGGCAGAACTCCACAGAATTGAGCCCCTGAACTGTGGTGTTGCAGAAGACTCCTGAAAGTCCCCTGGACAGCAAGGAGATGAAACCAGGCAATCTTAAGGGAGATGAACCCTGAATATTCACTGGAAGGACTGATGCTGAAGCTGAAGCGCCAGTACTTTGGTCATCTGATGCAAACAGCTGACTCATTGGAAAAGTCCCTGATGCTGGGAAAGATTGAGGGCAGAAGGAGAAGAGGGCGTCAGAGGATGAGATGGCTGGACAACATCACCGATGCAATGAACATGAACTTTGGCAAACTCTGGGAGATGGTGAGGGACAGGGAGGCCTGGCGTGCTGCAATCCGTGGGGTCGCAAAGAGTTGGACACAACTGGGCTACTGAATACCATGACCACCACCTTATATTTGTACACAGACCCTGTAAGATATGTATTTCCTATAAAACAGATGTCTCTCTATAAGGCCAGCGATGTTCATTAGCATATTAAAAGCCCCTCAGTATCCAACCTAGCATTTCCTATGCATTTACTCACAGATCTTCCCTTCTCTAGGCTTTCCAGGGGGCACTAGTGGTAAAGAACCTGCCTGCCAATGTAGGAGACTCAGGTTCGATCCCTGGGTCGGGAAGACCCCCTGGAGGAGGGCATGGCAACCCACTCCAGTATTCTTGCCTGGAGAATCCCATGGACAGAGGAGCCTGGTGGGCTACCGTCCATGGGGTTGCAAAAGAGTTGGACACGACTGAAGTGCACAGACACCTCGCTTCCATTCCAATATCTTACATGTCACAGAACATAGATGGGCAAACACTGCTCTAAAATAAATGGCAGAAAATGCAGGCAGTGGTAAAGCTGACTTGCTTTATTATAAAAACAGGGACTGAACAATGCTTCAGAGTATCAAGCATGACAGGCTTCACCATAAATGTCCGGTTAAATCTCAGACGTTCACGAACACAACACAGCCCCCTGCCCGGGACAGAGGCACCAACACACAGGACACTTGCCAAGGGACCACTGAGGAGTGACTCCTGCGAAACTGTGCACCAGGCCACGCCGTCTCCAGCATTCTGGGTCCCCTGTGGGGAGGCAGTCCTCACCCTCTGGTTTCGGGGGCCTCTATCTGATATAAGTAAAGTGAGTTGCTCAGTCGTGTCTGACTCTTTGCGACCGGGACTGTAGCCCGCCAGGCTCCTCTGCCCATGGGACTCTCCAGGCAAGAATACTGGAGTGGGTACCTGTTCCTTTACCCCGAGGATCTTCCTGACCCAGGGATCAAACCTGGGTCTCATGCATTGCAGACAAGATTCTTTACCCTCTGAACCATGACCGACTAGCAAACCATTCCTGCACTGAGTGGCCAAGGCTACCTTTACCTTGGGAAGAAAGACTTATGTCCATAATGAGGTGTCTACCAGCAAGAAGCAGAAAGCTGGGTCAGGGGGGCGGGGGTAGGGAGCGGGGAGCAGTTTCAAAGCTGCCAGAGGGGTTCAGCCCCAGTCTCTGGCACATTCTACGTGCTGAGGAATGGTGGTTATTATCGTACCGCAAGATGATCCGCTAAGACCGGAGTGGAGCACTCGGAAGAAACCAATCTCTGGCTTTTCCTTCCCCACCCTCCCCCAAACCGAAGCCCGCCAGTTCCCAAAGTGTGGGAAAGCACCCCCAGCCCTTATGTCTGGGAGGCCACTTGGGGCTGAACTGCGTGCGTTCCCCGGTTTCTCAGCCTCATCCCCACTTCAAACCTTTCCCTCCAGTCTGTCTAGAGCAGGCCTCCCTGCCTCCTGCAGGAGGTCCTCCAGGCTCTCTGGCCTCTCCCCCATGTCCCAACTTTCTGATGCTTCCTTGGCACGCTTAACTACGTTAGCTACTCGGGGACTCGATTCTGTGCACCTGTTCTCTCAGATGGCCAACAGCATTCCTAGTTGTGTCATTCAGAATACATTTCTTAATCACTAATAACGTTTTAATATTCCAAGCCATGGCATGAAGTGTGTCAAGAGAATTTGTTTTTTCTAATCTGTAGCAAATGCACCTTCTTAGGCATGATGACAGTGGCTTTCAACACCCATCTACTACGGCTAGGAGGTGTGAAGTCCACAAAAAAAGGATAGGAAGGTCACAGCATTGCTAAGAAAAGGAAACTTCCACACTGAAGACAATTCATTAGTACATAATCCAGTTACAACTCAACAAAATTCCAAAACATAAATGGATTTCACGGATTAAAACAGTTTCACGGAGGGGATGGAGTATGAGGGGATCCAGAGAAGCTGAAGGATGAAGATGGGAGGATGGGAAGATGAGCCCTGCAGGGAGAACCAACAGTCAGATATCGCACCCTTAACCCTTCGCGTCAACACACCTGCAAAGGGACCTGCCGCAAGTAAAGCAGAAACCTAGGTGATCCCGCACTGAGCCGAGGGAGCAGAAACATCTTGCTCAGAGCAGGCTCAATGCTTCTATTGTCTGTTGTCTTCATAAACTAATCCACTGCATTATAAATACATGTGCACTGTAGAAAACTGGAGGAAAAAAACAAAAGCCAAAAGAATAAACTAAAAATAACCCATAATTCCACTACTCAGAGATAATCACTATAAACATTTTGGCTTATTAAAAAAAGTACATACACACTAAAAAAAGAAAATTTTAGACATTACATATATTGTTCTATAGCATGTTTCGGTCTCATTGAAGACAGAATTACAGAAATGCAAAGATTTATCTAAAAATGCTGAGATCATAACCCTTAACAGCAAAACGTGAAAACAAATGTTCAATAGGAAGGCATTAAATAGTGTACCCCTGGCAGAATATTAACCCATCATTTTTTTATTTTCTTAGACTGAATCCCTAAAAGTAGATTAGCTATTTATATTTCAAAGTGCATATATATCCACACAGACACACATATTTACATGGTTCTTGAAGAAAAATTATTCTTTTTCAGTCGACGACTAGATGGACTCATTTCTTCATATCCTCACCAGAAGTGGCTTATTTTTCAATCTATTCCAAAATTTAAAACAAACAGTATCTCACTGATTTGCTTTCCCATGAGTACTACTAGTAAAGCTGAATTTTTATTTCTTAACCCTTCTGTAAAAAAATTACCAGTTTGCTCATTTCCCCCCATAGTGGCAAAGGAGATGGAAGGGGTATCTTTATCTTAGTTCTATAAGTCCTCTTTTTTTTGTAAAGAAAGCAAATTTACCATCATTTGCTTTTTAATTTTGTTTGTGGCGTTTTTACATACAGAAGTTTAATTATTCTCAAGTACTCAATGGAGACTTTTCCTTCACAGTTCCTGCTTTTGGGGTTATATGCTGAGAGGACTGCTCCATCCTGAGATCAACTGCATTATTTTTTGGTCCTTAAAAATCTGGGTTGGGGGGGACACTAAAAGCACACAAGTTCTCTATCCTAAAATCACAATCATTTTATTACTTTAAATATTTTCACCAGTACACACACACTCTCTAAGCACACATTTCATACAATCTGTTTTTCAAAAGTATTTTCTGCCATAGGCCTTTTTAAAAAAAATCATAGCTTACTAGATTTGAACAGTCTTAAATGGTTTTATAAGGCCAATGAGTCACATCTCACCCCACTTCACAACAGTCCCAAAGTCCAGAGCTGTTCACCTCGTCCCGCAAGTGTCCAATCACTCTCCTTTAATGTCCCCCAGTTACTAAAAGACTAAGAATACGCTCATTCTTGGTAGGCAACCCAGTTCTGCATAATGAATTCTGTCCTAATTATCAATGGGAAGATACCAATCTTGAGAGCACGTCTACCTTGCTTCCTTCTTCTCTTCCACCTTCATATAAATCAGAGCACCTGGCTAAAAGCTGGAGCCCTGGAGTCACCGTCTCATTTTAACTCAGGCCTGGCCACCCAAGAATTGATGCTTTTGAACTGTGGTATTGGAGAAGACTCTTGAGAGTCCCTTGGACTGCAAGGAGATCCAACCAGTCCATCCTAAAGGAGATCAGTCCTGAATACTCATTGGAAGGACTGATGATGAAATTGAAACTCCAGTACTTTGGCCACCTGACACGAAGAACTGACTCATTTGAAGAGACCCCAATGCTGGGAAAGATTAGAAGGCAGGAGGAGAAGGGGATGACAGAGGATGAGATGGCTGGATGGCATCACCGACTCAACAGACATGAGTATGAGTAAACACCGAGAGTTGGTGATGGACAGGGAGGCCTGGTGTGCTGCAGTCCATAGGGTTGCAAAGAGTCAGACACAACTGAGCAACTGAACTGAACTGAAATGGCCACCAAGTAGGCCTGACCTTAACCACCCAAAGCCTCATCTTCTTCCCCAAGAGACTATCAGGGGATTAAACAACAGCAGCTCTAACCCGAGGGGCTCGGTCAAGATGTGAAAGTGTTAGTCGTTCAGTCATTTCCAACTCTGTGACCCCGTGGACCGTAGCCCACCAGGCTCCTGCGTCCATGGGATTCTCCAGGCAAGAAGACTGGAGTGGGCTGCTGTTTCCTTCTCCAGGGGATCTTCCCAACCCAGGGATGGAAGCCGGGTCTCCTGCACGGCAGGCGGATTCTTTACTGCCTGAGCCACCAGGGAAGCCCCTAGATGTGAAGCAGGGAGCAAGTTCAGGAACAAAGTGTGAGTTACTGGAGCTAACTCATGCACCTGCACAAGAGCCACGTGCCTGTCACAAGGTCCCACGCCTACAAGAGGTCTGTCCAGTGGGAGAAAGAAACCACAAGTCCAGGCCAAGGTCAAATGCTCCGACAGTGATCGGGCGGGGCCTCAGGGACCCCAGGAAAGGCTCCCCTCTAGATTGTGCATCAGGATCTGAGTGGAGCCTTTCCAGAGCAGGAGCCTGCTGGGGGATGGGAAGGGGACGCTGTACTGGAGGCCGAAAGAGAGCCAGAGGGCAGCAGGGCCACTTCTGGGAAGGGGGCTGCCACGACGGGGGAGAAATCAAAGATTTCGCTCATGTGATCGAAGGGTCCCGGAAGGGGGCTGCCACGACGGGGGAGAAAGCAAAGATTCCGCTCACGTGATCCAAGGGTCCCGGAAGGGGGCTGCCACGATGCGGGAGAAATCAAAGATTCCGCTCATGTGATCGAAGGGTCCCGGAAGGGGGCTGCCACGACGGGGGAGAAAGCAAAGATTCCGCTCACGTGATCCAAGGGTCCCGGAAGGGGGCTGCCACGATGCGGGAGAAATCAAAGATTCCGCTCATGTGATCGAAGGGTCCCGGAAGGGGGCTGCCACGACGGGGGAGAAAGCAAAGATTCCGCTCACGTGATCCAAGGGTCCCGGAAGGGGGCTGCCACGATGCGGGAGAAAGCATAGATTCCACTCATGTGATCCAAGGGTCCCAAGGACCAAGCCTGGGGGTCACAACTCTGCTTTCAAACACGAAGAAAGGTACGCTTTATGGGCCGCTCCAAATGTTGTGAACATTAAAAGCTATGGCATTCCCATGGAATCCACACACTTTGAACGCCTGAAGAAAACTGAAGTCAACTGAAAACCATCTCACTTTATAAACGAGAAGAGGTTTTCCACCTCTAGATCCAACGACATCCTACATCTCAAGCAACACGTTTTATACTCAAGCGGAAAGAAATAAAGCAGACGTCTTTTCTAGAACCTATATTCTTGTGCATAAAAACTTTTAAAGCCATCAAACATCACAAAAATCCTGTTTATAGTGTGCATTATTACATGGACAGATTACAAAGCTTAAAATCCTTAGTAATAAACTTAAGGTTTTATTTAAGTTTATTCCTCATTTCACATTCGTGTCTCAATTTGGGAGGCAAATGAAAGAAAACAATTTGTTGAGAAAACTACCCAATAGCACCCCACCAAAACAAACACACACACACACACACATAAAAACAAGATAAACTTCAAATAGGTCCTTAAAAACATTACATTCTTTTCTCCAGGTATAACTAAAAGCTCAAAATTCATTCTGAGTCTGGACAGTTTATTCCAGACTCAACTGCTGAGGCCCATGGCCTTGGAACCTATGGAGGGCTGAAAAAGCAAAAAATAAAACACAAACACACTCCTTTAATTTTTGGCACCCTGATTTTCAACTTGAAGGAGAGCAGGTAACCACTCTTCAATCTAAAGCCTGTTCATTTGCATTTTCCTTGCAGAAAGAAAGGCATACTATGCTTGCTGGGCAAACGGAATGAACTTCTGATCAAAAGGCACTCAGGGACCCAAGAAAGGTCTCTCTTGTGAGAAAGGTCACTGGGCCTCCTGGACCCAGAGTCACAGCTCTCTTAACAGGAAAGAGTCTCAACCAGCCAAACGATTTCACCTCAAAGCTAAGGTGGCAACATTCAACCTGAGGCAAAGACCTCAGTCTTGTTAAAACACACACACACAAATTTTAAACATCTGTACTTAAAACCAGTTTTGAGGAAAAAGAAGGAAATTAAAGTTTCATAAGTTGCTTTCTTGGCACCCTCCTGATCTTTCAGAGCTGAAGAAAGCCTGAGCATTTTTCCATCCAGCTCTGTGTTAGTTCCCGGGGATTCGGTAGGAACAATTTATTAAAAAAGCTTGCACTCTTAACCAATGTAAGTGCGGTGACTGCTTCTGTAGCCAAAATCTGAGGTGGTCAGACACTGGGTGTAAATCAGAATTATTCCAGATTTCTTCATTCAAAAAGCAAATGAAGTACCCCTGACCAAATTCTATGCTCCTCTGGGGATGCAAAAAATAAAGAATATGTCCTGCCTTCAAGGAATTCAGTCTGTAAAGTATGGGAAGTAAGGCTGCATTGACAACCCAGACTAAGCTAATTATCTCTAGGGGATAATAATCAGTAAGAGACAAAGGAGTCAACATATCCGTAATATATGTATATTAGAGCTATGAGTCGACAGAGCTGTAACATCTAAGGAAACTGCAGGATATTACCAGGTATCACCAGGCTGTTAGTTACCCATGTGGTGGGTGCACCGTAGGACAGGGGGGCCTGCCTCCAAGGACATGGATCAGTGGCCCTAAGAGCTGCTGCTGTTGTCACTGAGTCGTGTCCAACTCTTTGCAACCCCATGGACTGCAGCATGCCAGGCTTCCCTGTCCTTCACTATCTCTCAGAGTTTGCTCAAATTCATGTCCACTGAGTTGGTGATGAGAGGATAGTATGAACTGGTAAAAACCCCTAATACTACAGCTAAAGGTTTTTTCCCCTTTTGTCAAGTTTTTAAAAGATGATTCCAATGACCAAAAAAAAGTTAAATATTTTTAGAGTATTTCAGCCAACCCTCTAGAGCTTAAAGAGCACTCTCTCTAGAAACCTCCAAAAATGGGCATAATAGAGTTAAAGCAAGCCAGTCTCCTGCATGCTGTATGCATGCCTCAGAATTTGAAATGCATTGCAACTATTTCGACTTACCAGGGAAAGCAACAGACTTTTAAGTAAAAATTTCCCCAATACCCAAGGACCCTTTTAGATCAAGAGAACGTTAGGTCCAAATTTTTTAGATTAAAAAAAAAATTTTTTTTTCTTTTGCTTCTTAAACAATGCTCCCTATTTTTTCTACACAATCCATAAACGCTGCAGGATTTCAGAAAACCAGGTAAAACAGGGTGGTCACAAAATGAAGCGTTAAACTTACACCTGGCCATGCTTTTGCAGATTGCTAAAGCTATGCTGAGGTCTAGAAGCTGGGGGCTTCAAGTAAAAGTGAATTTCAGTCCCTTCTGTCACTCCGATGAGTGCATTTCCAAAACTGCGTGACCCCTGACTCCACTAACTTGGACTGTTTTAATGCCACTGCGCGAAGAGCAATTACACAGAGCAAATAAACACTTAACTGCAATTCCTCATTTGCACCCTCACCACTAACTCCAGCTGCGAACTGTGAGCAACGACAGTGATCCAATCCGAAAAGAGGATCCTATTTTTGGCAGAGAGCTCGCTAAAGGGAGAAAACCCTCAACTTTGGAGGATTAGGCTCAAGGAACGTTTACCATGCGTCTCTCCTCGGAACCACCAGTCCTCGGCCTACAGCACACGGGGGGCCAGGAAGGGCGCGCGGGGCGACCCCTGCACGCGGCCGGCCGGCGCCCGGGTTACCTGCGGGGTCAGCGCGCGCTCCCGGCGGGTGCAGGGCCGGGGGCGCGCCGAGGCGGCAGCGCAGGCCCGGCCCGACTCGCGGGCGCTCGGCGGGCGCCGCGGAGGGGGCCGGGGGGGCGCTCCGTCCGCTTCGGCCGCCGCACTCGCATCCCTGCGCGCCGCCCCGGGCCCGCTCCCCGAGGAGAACCGGGCAAAGGGGCGACTGTTACCCAATAATAGCGCCCTGCACAGTCGCAACAATGCGGGCGGGGAAACCCGGGAGCCGCAGGGCAGGGAACCGGAAAGCAGAGAGAGCCCGGCTCCGCGGCTCCTCCGGCGCGCGAACCCAGTACTTTACTTGAGAGCACGAGTCGGGGGCAAGCGACGCTCGGGGGAGCGGTGGGTTCCCAGGGGGGCCGAGGGAAAGAGGGCGCGGGCTCAGGCGCCCCTTGGTTGAGGTGGGGTGGTGGTCGCCGCCTGGAGAGAGGTGAGGCGCGCGCGCCCGACTGCCCCGGGGGCCGCTCGCCAGCCCGGCTCCGCGGCCCGAGGCGGGTCGCGCTGGGAAAGGGGCGGACGCCACCAGGCCGCCGCCTTGGGCGCGATGAATCGGGCTTTTTTTTTTTTTCCCAGTGCGTAGTCCGGGCCTGGGCCGCCCCGAGCCCGCGTCCGGGGCCGCGGCCCGCCAGGCCCGAGCCGGCCGGGGTGACTCAGGGCCGGACCCCGCGCGCGCGCGCGCGCTCGCTCCCCTCCCGCCCCCGGCGCCCTCTGCCCACGAGTGCCCCGGCCCCCGCCGCCATTCCGCCCGGTCGCGGCTCGGCGCCTCAGGCCTCTCGCCCGGCGCCTGAGCTCGGCCGCCGCGGCCCCAGTCACTGCGACACCGCGGCTCCGGGTCGGGCCTGCGCCGCCGCCGCCGCCTCCCCTCAGCCCCGGCGCCGCCGACAACTCACCCGCATTTCCCGGCTGCCTAAATGGCTCCGGCGACGTCTCCACCTGGTCGCTGGGCCCGGCCCCGGTTAAATCCCCGTCCCGCCAAGGTCTCGCCGCGTCCCTCAGCCGCCGGGGCTGCCCCGCCTGGAGCTGCGTGCGACACGGCTCCCGCCTCCTCCTCCTCCTCCCGGCCCGCCCGCCGGCCCTCCTCCCGCCGCCGCCGCCTGCACCACGCAACCTCCGCCCTCTCGCCTTCCCTCCGCCGCTCCCCGCCCTCCCGGCCTCACCGGCTCCGGCTCCCGCGGTGGAGAAGCTGGGGGGGGAGGGCCGGAACGCTCCGCCATCGGCGTCCGGGGCGGGGGAGCCGGGAAACCGTCGCCGCCATCTCCCCACCAGCCCCGCGGAGCGGGAGGGGCCCGAAAGCCCCCGCCCGCCGGGCCCCGGCCCCGGGTTCTCCCCACCCCGCCCGCCGCCCCGCGCCGCCGAGGCCCCGCTGGCGGGGCTGCTCTCTACCTGAAAGCCCCCGCGGGCCGCTGGCCATGGACGCCGCACCCTCCCCGGACGGGCGCACCGGATCCTCCTCCAGGTTTTACTGCCTCCCTGGCCTTGGGGGCCGCCTCTGAGGACCCGGCTTCCCGCCACTTTGGGCCGAACGAGGAGGGGGCGGGGGTGGTCACCTTCCTAGGTCGGGGCCCCAGCCTGAGAAACCGGCCCGAAACACCCCGGAGCAGAGGGTCTCACACGCCGCCCTCCCCCGCTCCTGCGCGCACACACACTCTGAACCGACACGGATCACAACTACACCCGCTGGATCTACCTTCCCGGCGGGAGGATAACCAAAAGCCATACCCTGACCGGCTGATAAAAGTCAGAGATGGGCGAGTGGCCCTGAAAGGCAGGCGCAGCAGACTCCAGAGAAACGTGCCGTCCATTCTCTGAACCCCAGGACACCTGCGGCCTCGTGGATCGGCACCTCAAAGTCCCAGCTCCTCGGCGTCTCTCTGTCTCTCTCTCTCTAAAATTGGTTCGGAGATCAAACCAAATTAGCTTACCTCTTCAAACTCTCTAACCCACTCTTTTTTGAACAGAGGTCGACAAAGACACTTTACCATTAATCTCTGTAAAGATAAGTGAAGAATGAAATTGAAGATCTTACATATATGGATGGGATGAGGTATGACTATTGAATAGGACTGTTTTCACCAGTGCTGCGGAGTCGTTCGTCGCATTCATCTGAAATTAACTCACAAATGGGTACCTGAAATACAAATTTGGGCAGCGCAAATGGCCACCTGGCTTCCTGTGGGGACACAGGTGAGAAAGCTTGGACTTGAAGGGGCTTCTTCTCTAATCCCATGGTCCATGAACAGTTCAGCATGGAAAGATTTCAGGTTATCTGGGCCAAAGACTTGATGAGTGTAACTTCCTGTTTTGCTCCAAAACTAAAACATTGAGTATCACCTTGGGGTGGAAAAGCTAGGCCCAGAGCCTAGGGCTACTCCCACAGCCCTCACTGTTTCCTGAGGAATATGGATGTCTCTTAGAAGAAATATCTAAGACACTCTTGTATATGCGGTTCCTCCTATTGAAATGTGTGGCCTTCTGTCAACAACTCTTTATCTTTGAAAGTATGGCATTTGTCTGTACCTGTCACCAGAGTATGTGATCTCAGCCTATTTAAGGATTTTTAAATTTGTGCTTTATATCCTCAATGGACATGAGTTGGAGCAGACTCCGGGAGATGGTGAAGGACAGAGAAGCCTGGCGTGCTGCAGTCCATGCGGCTGCAAAGAGCTGGACAGGACTGTGCGGGAGAACAGCAACAAATATCCTATACTTCTAAATATTCAAAAGAAGCTTAGATGTATTTAACTTTCTCATGGGCACATGGAAGAATTGAAGGTAAAAATGGAAGGCTTGTACATATATATGTACACATATATGGGAGGCTGTGCATATATGGTTTCTCTGAGACCCTCACTTCTGCGAGCTTTCCTCAGAGGACAGGTTAGCTCATCTCCCGTTTCTCTAACCTGTCCTCTGCCATCTCGTCATCCAATATGGTCGTCCTGTTTGTGACTCCCTACAGCTAACATGTGAGCTGAGTGGGTCAACTTCCTTTGCTGTTTGTTTCTTCCAACGTCTGTTTTTCCCTAATGGGAGGATTTAGTTCATTTCTACCTTCCTCTCCACTTCTCATTGCCTCAGTTCCTAGTTCTTAATTTCTTCCAGCCTTTACTCTCCACTCATCTGCACTATTATTCTTAGCTCTAAGGCTACACCATTGACTTTTATGTCCACTTCATAACCAGGTTGCATCTGTACCACTTCTGCTCTGCACAGGTAACCTTGCCTCCTACCTTAACCATTCATTCTCTTTCCACTCCAAAACTTCTCCATCTTCTCCCCGATCTCAGCAAAACTGATGTTGTCCCCCTGTCAGATGACCCAGCATTTGGAGGGGTAATTAACTTACAGATGTTAGAATCAAAATTGAAAATAGTCTTGACTAGAATATTAGGTCAAAACCTAGGATAAAATATAACTTTGCAAACCTAAAACAATATGATGAAGTTCAAAAAGCCCACGTTTTAAATTTAAGCAGACCTCTGTTTATATTCAAACTCAAACCACCATCTTTTGTCTTGGTTAAGCCAACTTATATGGGGATTAAAATACCTCATTAAGTTGTGCAGAGTAATTCCTTCAAAATCACAGCATACTTCCTGAAACTGTTAGTCCCTAATTTTTTCATAATTCCAGCATACTTCCTGAAACACTGTTAGTCCCTTTTGACTTCTGTACAGTTGAGATTTACTGACCGCCCTGTTTGGTTGTTGATAACGCTGACATTTTCTAAGTCATCAGTTCAGTTCAGTTGCTCAGTTGTGTACGACTCTGCAACCCCATGGTTTCAAAGTCATACAGGCCTGAAAACAGTATACTGACCTGTGAACCTTGCATCCCAGAGCTAGTCACCATCCTAAAGAAATCTTTTGTCTATTTTGGCTCAGTCTGGGGACATACATCATCATTATCACACTCACTTTCCAAAGAAAAACGTAAGACTCCAATAGTAGGCAGTTTGCCCCAAATCACAGCTTAATCGGTGGCATAACCTGACACAGTGACTCCCAAGCGCGAGTCGATCCATTCCTTTACTCCGATGTTTCCCTGCACCTGTATCATTCCTTTAACCTTTTAAATGGTTTTCCTGGTTCTCATCTCTGCTCTGTCCTTCCAGCCTGCACAGTAACTGAGCCCCACTGGTCCATTCCAAACTGATTGCTTCATCATTGACTCTATCCTTTCAGACTTTTCAGTGGCTCCCCACTGTTCTATAGAGTTCAGTCTAAACTCTGACCTCGTGCCTAAAGTTGACCATAATCTTGTCCTAACTTACTTTTCCAAATTTTTTCTAGCCATTCCCCAAAAGGAACTCTCAACTTCATCCCATCCTATTAAACCTACTGTTGGCCCACAAATACCTGCCTTGAATCACCATTTGTGAATGCTTCCTTCCCTTTGTTTCCTGAAACAAACAAAAATGGCCCCTCCTCCTTTCCTTCATCTGCAAATCACCCTCCCTTTTTCATGTCCAGCTCACGTCCGATTCAGGAAGCCTATTTTGTGGAAGCCTACTTTGCACCTTCTGCACAGGGTTTTGTGATCTCTCCGATTGCCAACCCTCTTACGTGCATCGTTAAAGGAGATAGTCCTTGGTCAGGCATTATTCCCACCAGGCCCCTCAGTATTTTGCCTGAACAACAGGGGACAGTGGTCCAAAATAGCTGTTTACTAGTCAAATCAGAAAGGGTACCATGTCACCTGATGAGCTTTATGCATTATTGTTTCTAAGACGTGAGTAAGGAACTAGCCATCCAGAGCAAATTAAATTCATTTAACGAGAGAGTTCCCAAACCTGTCTTCGCCTCAGAATCACCTGGGGATTTGAACACTGATTCCAGGGCCCATTCCAGACCTACTGAGTCAAAACTGGGCGGGAAGGGGGACAGGATGAAATCTGAAATTGTCAGAGTTTATTTATATCATGGCTTTACTACTTATTATCTGAGTAACTCTGAGCAAGTTGCTTAACCTCTCTGTGCCTTGCCCTATGAACTGGGGATGATAATAGTATCTCATATGAGGTTGCTATGAACATAACAACTTAAACATGAACTTTCCTGCTGGTGGCTCAGCAGTAAAGAATCTGCTTGCGATGCAGGAGATAAGGTTCGATCCCTGGGTTGGGAAGATCCTCTGGAGAAGGAAGTGGCAACCCACTCCAGTGTTCTTGCCTGGGAAATCCCATGGACAGAGGAGCCTGGTGGGTACAGTCCATGGGGTCGCAAGAGTCAGACACAATTTAGGACTAAAGCACCACCACCAGTGATGATGATGCTGATCGAATTATCGAGGGCTAATCAGGTGACCTGAGTTTGGGAACCACTGATTTAATGGACTGCTCCTTCCTGTGTTAAAGTTTCAAATGTTATGATCTTAAAAGTTCTGGTGTTAGCATTGTTGACATATTACATAAGTCTTACTTGTTTTGAAATCGTGTACCTCAAGGAAGAGGAGCTAAGTAAGCAGATTTTTCAATTAAACTTGCTTATTTAATCCAAATCATGAAATATACTTCATGCATGCTTAAAAAAAAAAAAAAAAAACAACTAGTTTCTCTTAGGAAAATAACCCATGTACTATAGCTAAATAGAGTAATCCAACCAGCTTAACATTCAAAGGAAGCAATCAGGAAAGATATGAAATAATACATGATTTCTTCTATTTTTTTCTTCTATTTAGGATAATGAGTTGTAAATTCTTTTTGAAGAAGTAGGTTTTTAATCTTCGCTTCAATTCATTAGAGAAAATTCATAGCTCATGTTAGTCCACCAAATTCCAAACAATATTTTAATGATATTAAATGTAACTAGCCATAAAAATAGGAAGCAAAAATTTACTTAACCAAAGTCACAAAGTAAATATGTCTGAATGGGGAATACAGAATGGGTAGCCCCACCTTCTCAACTCTTGACTGATAAATGGCCTATACAAAAATACACAAAGGCCTTATTTTTATTGCCTGGAATTCCACCAAAGATTCCTAGTGTCCTCTCTTAAAGACTCACATAGCTCTGAGATGGTAGCAGGGCTTAAAAGTGATTCACACGTCAACACTAACTAGTTCAATCAGATGGCCTTCTTTCTAACCTGCGTAGAGTAACAGCTAAAGAAAGGAAGGTTTGGGACATGTTAAGTTTGGGGGAAAGACGGTGCTTCAGGGCAGGCTGAAGGCCTTGGGGTCAGAGGTTCTGGTGAGAAGAGCCATAAGCAAAAAGGGACTGAGGAAAGGAGATGGAGAGACATAAGTCTAATCTGTTCAAGTCTAGATTTTGCACGTTGAGAAGACCTAAGCCTCTTGTTTTGAGGACCCATAAGGCAGAAAAAACTATCGTCAAGACAGTCATGAACCAAATCGGCTTTTGAGTTTGGGAAACCTGAACACCACGGTAACATTCGATCAGGTTGGGCCATACGGAATTGCAACTCATTTTCTAATGATTCAACCTTTTGTCTATGAGAAAATTATTGGGTTCCAGAAAATTGCCCTAAAATCTCTTCTTCCAGGAAACTTTGTCTGACCTTACACATGCCAACTGAGACCCACACCCACATGGGGATCAGGTGCCTGGTTTTTGTGATTCTTTTATACCACGTATTAATATTTACTTACTGAAGAGTTTGTCTATATTGCATTATAATTTTCCTTTCTCTATTTCCCACTCTCATAGGTTATAAGCTTCTTGAATACAGAGAAGGTGTTTTTTATTACTATACGTACACTATTTATCATAGTTCCTGGTGCATAGTCTATTGAAAAAAATACTTAGAACCCAACTCATGGATTAGTGGGGATTGTTTATACTATGAAACCCAGTGATGCCACTTTCCTGCTCAAAAGTCTTTAATAATTCCCCATATCCTACAGAAAGAATGACAAGCACGTCATTCCTAGTATTAAAACACCCTCCACACTTCAGCTTCAGTGGACTTATTCATACTCGTCTCTCAGGTTTCTTACACATACCAAGCCAGATCCAAACTGGACTCCTGAGCAGGCTCTGTGTTTCCTCTTCTGACCACACTTTCTGTATCAGTTATTCTTCCCCAGTCACTGCTCACGTCAAGGGAGCACAGCGGTAAAGAATCTGCCTGCCAGGCAGGAGACACGAGAGACGCAGGTTTGATCCTTGGTTCGGGAAGATCCCCTGGAGAGGGAAATAAATGGTAACCCACTGCCGTATTCTTGCCTGGAAAATCCCATGGACAGAGGAGCCTGGCAGGCTACAGTCCATGGGGTCACAAAGAGTTGGACACGACTGAGCTCAGCACAGACAAGAGAATCACTGCTCACCCCAGTACAGTTCATTCTTCTGGGTCTACCTGAAATGGAATTTCCTCAGTGAAACCTTTCTTTTCCTCTGCCTAATATAAATTTCAACTCTATCACCCCTCCTCCCCAAATCCCACCACCCCCACCCCCACCCCCCGCCCTGCACACACACTCACTGGGTGAGCTTCTAGAAGACATTCTTATACAAGTTTGTGATACAGGACTGTATCCGTCAAGGTTCCCCAGAGAAACAGAAGCAATAGGAGATACGCCAAAGATACAGATAGATAGAAGTGGAACCAAGAGGAGAGATATATATATATGTGAAAGTGAAGTCGCTCAGTCGTGTCTGACTCTGCGACCCCATGGACGGTAGCCCCCAGGCTCCTCCGTCATGGGATTCTCCAGGCAAGAATACTGGAGTGGGTTGCCATTTCCTTCTCCAGGGGATCTTCCCAACCCAGGGATCGAACCCAGGTCTCCCACATTGCAGGCAGACACTTTAACCTCTGAGCCACCAGGGAAGCCATATATATATATATATATATATATACACACATATATAATTCGATGCCTCAAGTATATTTATTCTGCCCTCTTTTCACCTCCATGTCCACTAGTTCATTAAATCCTATCCACTTAAGACCTGTATTAGCATTCGTTTGTGCTGCTGCAGTGGCCTTCTGCTGGTCTTCCTACCTCCTGTCTCTCCTCTAATTCATCTTCCACGTAGCCATGGAGTGTGTTCCCCACCACTACCCCAGAATACGATAGTGACTTCCTCAAGAAGCAGAAGATCTTGGGCTTGCTTGGAGTTAGATGATCTAAGTTGACCCCACCACTTAATGGCTGTTGGACCCTGCAAAAGTTATTTCACCGGTCTCTGCCTCAACTTCTTCACCTGTAAAATGGGAACAGTACACACTGTATAGGATGGTTTTTAAAGGTGGGCTGTAGCATTTCATGGTGTTGGATGCCTGACACACAGAAAGCATTTGGCATATTATTGTCATTATTCAACAAAAAACTCTCAACGGTTTCACATCCCTTAGGAAGACACTCGATGATAACGTTCACAGCGTGACCTCTGCCTCCCTTCCCAGTATCCCTTCCAGCCACATCTCTTCCTGGACCTTGGGTTGCAGCCACAGTGACAACCAGGGGGGTCCCCACCAGGAAGTGTGGAGACTCCTGGTAGAGACCTCTGTTGAGAATGTCCTCCTTCCTTTTTCTTTTTCCTTGAGTCATTCTCCGGACCCCTAATCCCGCGTCATCTTTTCTACGAAGTTTCCTCCACCTCTTCTTACTCTTACTGTATCCTGATATTTTTGCATAAATGCTGGCGAGAAGTTCTCTGAGAAATTCCCTTTCACCTTGAACTTTCTTTTTTGATTGCCAGAAATGGGGTCTCCAATTTAGAGCTACTATTCGTGTATGTCGCAAAGAGTCAGACACGACTGAGCGACTTCACTTCATTCTTGTATGTAATGTAATACATGTAAAGTATATCTTGGATTATTCCAAGTTTTTATTGGCATAAATTGGAGAGGACATTCTCATTGTGAATGATGAAGTGTGTTTTCCAGGTCATACCACATTTGTGCCAAGAAAAACTTTATAGCCCTTCAACACTATTTGTTTATGATACATTTTTAAAGATGAGCAATAGTTTTTTGAGAATGTGAACAGAGAATTGAAGAAATTCCAATGACCTTAGAGCTAGGTTTTCTTGGTCTGAAAGGTCATTTGCTTTATGATTCAACATTAACTTTGGGGATAAAAAAGAAATGAACATTAAAGGAGGCTGCAGGCTGGAGTTCCCAATGAACAGATAATCAAAAGAGATATTATACTACCATTTTGTGACAGAAATTATTTTACTTCCCGGTCCATTAATTTTTTTCCTGTGGAAGAGAAGTGAAGCAAGCTCTCTCAAATTTGCAGAATTTCTGTTTGAAAAAAAAATGTATTTAATTTTTTAATTTAACTTTCTTAAAAAATGTATGTAATTTAATAAAAAAATTTAATTCAGACATGGAATCTGGATAAGGAGCTCCTGGCTAGCTTTGAGAGCAGAATAAATTCAGGAACCAAATGCTTTTTTGTACAATGAGAGTTACATTTTATTTTTGCTGATAATGTCCCAGAAACTGAAGTCAATGTCATCAGCCACTGTTCCACCCCAGCAGCAACAAAGCCATTGGCAGGCGTTTGGCTTTTCCATCAACGCCATCCGCGTTCAAGTCTGCTGCTGTGAGCTTAAGCAGTTCAGCGTACCAAGATGAGAAAAAGAGTTACAGCCCCTCCCGCCCTCCCGGCTGCCCCATAACCTGATAGGCGAGTAAGAGACAGAAGACAGATAGGAAACCAGCTACTAAATATCCTAAGGAAGTGTTCAGACTTTCCTCCTTCGTGGGAAGCTAGTCCCTCTTTCTCATTCTTTTGTCAATGATATTTTCTTTCTCCCTTCCGGCCACCCTGACCTTTTACTTCAAGATTGGAACTAGGTAAATATCCAGCTATCCGGTTCCCTTATCGTTGTCAAGGTTGCTGACTTACTCGCCTTTAAATTAGACCACGCTGCCTGGACCATGCAAACATTTATATTCTGAACATGCCAGCAAGGCCACGTGGAAGAAATGGGCAGTGGAGTAAAATTTACTTTGAACCACAGACGCTTAAGTCTTCCTGATAGAATTAGGCAAGGAGACGTAAAGAGCAGGTATAAACACACTCTGGGGTCAAAAATATTGTGATTTTTGAAACCCTGGGGTATCGAGAGTTGGGGAAAATAAAGCATTGACTGTGATTGTGTTTCTGGAGTGAGCACTTCATAAACCATTTGCTAATTGACCTACTTTCCTCTCCTGCAGCTACAATGCCACAGCTCAGACATGGGCCACAGGGTGGCTCTTATCTTGCACTGAGTGGGGTCAACCCCACTAGCTGCTGCAAGGAGCCTCTCCAGCTCCATCCTTAGTCTGAGAATGACTATGGGAAGAAGCAAGGAAGAGACACCCGTGGGGAAAAGACAGACTCAGGTACCTAGGCCTGGGCCTGACAGCAGACAGAAGACGGGGGGCGCACCGAAGTGGTCACACATAACTCCCTCTTGCTCCCCTGCAGCAGGAGCAGATGGGCGTCTTGCGTGATGGCCCCTGGCCAAACAATCCCATCTTTCTGGACGTCCAGAGCTTACACCTGTGAGCATTCTCTGCACCTCTTCCCAGAACAAGCATTTTCTAGCTGTGAGCTATTTGGGAACAGCGCTCTGTCCCCACTACACCGGTTTCCATAATTTGTCCCCAATCCCCCTTTCCAGGCTCACTCCCCACTTCGCTCCTCCTCCCGTACTCTGGAATTCGCACTGGGCCACTCACAGTGTCAACATTCTTTGCACTTTCCTTCCTTCTGGTAGTGGTGATGGTTTAGTTGCTAAGTCGTGTCCGACCCTTGCGACCCCATTGTAGCCCACCAGGCTTCTCTGTCCATGGAATTTCCTAGGCAAGAATACTAGACTGGATTGCCATTTCCTTCTCCAGCGAATCTTCCCAACCCAGGGATCGAGCCCAGGTCTCCTGCACTACGGACAGATTCTTTACCATCTGAGCCACCGGGGAAGCCCATCCTTTCCTTTACTACGATGTTTTCCCACACCTGTGTCATTCCTTTCACCTTCTCTGTCCATGGGGTTCTCCAGGCAAAAATATTGGAGTGGGTTTCCATTTCCTTTTCCAAGGGATCTTCCCGACCCAGGGACCGAACCCGGGTCTCCTGCATTGTAGGCACACTGTTTACTGACTGAACCAGCAGGGAAGCCCTTCCTTCCTTCTAGCTTTTGCTGATTCTATCTTAGATGCTCCTCTCACTCTTGGGTCCATCTCTTACAATCCTACTGACTTGTCTTTTGATTCCTAGCTTGGTTCTCACTTCATCACACTTTGCAGGTTTCCTTGGCTGAAATTACTCTCATTGTCCTTTGCATTCTCATAGTACGTTGTTTGGACCTCTAAGGTAAGCACAGATTCTTATGGTTTGTATTACTGCTGCATTCAATTCTAGGCTTCTTGTCTTTTCATCCTCTTGCCTTTCACAGAGCAAATGGTTTTCGTGTCGATGATATCCAGTTTATCAGATTTCCTCTTGAGCATGGTGCTTTTGATGTCGAGTCAAGGAACCCTTCAGTCCTAGATCCTGAAGATTTTCTCCTATGGTAAAATAAAGATTCTTGATCGTATTTTAGAGACAAGGAAAATGACATTAAATATAATGGAAACACTGTAGAAGAACAACTGTTATGTTCACGTTAATTAGGATTTCTTGCTGTTTAGAGAGAAGAATGGTTAAGGCTATATGCATGTGAAAAAACAGGGATAAAACTAAGTGCATTTTTTTTAGCCAAAACATCTGAGTATGGAATAGTTATTGCAGGAAAAGCATGACATCAAATCAGAACTCAATGAATACTTTTTAGTGATAGAAACTGGGGACTGAAATAGATGTCAAAACAAACGCAGAAAAATTGTTCTAAAAAAGGATTTCTCAAGAATTTCTTTAGCCTGGGTTTAAAGTTCTCAAAACTTTTACCTTATATATATACACACTTAACACACAGGGAGTTCAATATGTTAATGAATAATGTTAAAACATTTCCAATTGCAGCTATAATGGATAATCAGTATGTTAGGGTGCTGCTCATTCCATAAAGTATATTAAGATTATTTTCAATAAGCTTATCTGAAAGTAGCACTTTGTTGAGAGATGAATTTTCTGAGTATATCAGTTTTTTATTCTGACTGATAATCTCAAAAAAAATAATAAGATGCAAAAAGTTTTGCTTCTTTGTCTAATTTTAAAGTCAGCAATGATATGGGTTCTACCAAAATCAGCTGTCATTCTTTAAAACATGTTATTCACTTAGGTAACACTGTACAATGTTTTATGTGCTATATCTCACTTCTCTCCACCCAAAGAGATGGCAACCTCTGAAGTGTAGTCATCTCTGAAGGTAATATTCCATGTGGTAGCTTTAATATATGTCCATAAAGGTTTTGTGCTCGTCCCATTAAGTGAAAGTGAAAGTCGTTCAATCGTGTCCAACTCGTTGCCACCCCATGGACTATACAGTCCATGGAATTCTCTAGGCCAGAATACTGGAGTGGGTACCCTTTCCTTTCTCCAGGGAATCTTCCCAACCCAGGGATTGAACCCAGGTCTCCCCAATTGCAGGCAGATCTGTTACCAGCTGAGCCACAAGGGAAGCCCCCTCCCATTAAGAGGTGGGGTCAAATTCCTCTCCCCTGGAATGTGTGCTGAACTCAGTGACTCGCTTCTAATAAACAGATTAAATGGGAAGTGATGATATGAGACCTAGTTGTGAAAGATGCTGTGTTCTTCCTTGTTCCCTCTCGTGGACAGCTTACTCTGCAGAGAGGCAGCTGCCATGTTGCAAGGAAATCTCCTTGAGTGAGAAACTGAGGCCTTCTGCCAACAGCCATGTGAGTTCACCATCTCTGAGGGCATCCTCCAACCCCAATCAAGCCTTCAGATCACTGCAGCCTCAGCTGACCTCCTGATTGGAACCACACAACAGACCCTGAACCACAGCCAATCAGCTAAGCCACTCTTAGATTCCTGCCCCGCAGAAAATCTGACTTTTTTTTTTTCATTATGGTGTGAGATTAAGATCAAAGTTTCTTTTTATTCCACAAGTATATACAACTTTGTGAGCACCATTCATTGAACAATTATCCTATCTCCACTGAATTGCCTTGGGGCCTTTGTCAAAGATGAGTTGGTCAGTGGGATTTACCCTAGGAATGCCAGAGTAATCAGTGTAGTACACCACAGTGATAGAATGAAGGGAAAAAAAAAACATGATCATCTCCTGTACATCACACCGTACACACAGGATGAGGAAAAGCATTTGACAAATTCCTATACCTTTTATGATTAAAAAAAAAAACAAACTTGTAAACTAGAAATAAACAGGATAAAGGCCATATATTAAAAGCCCACAGCTAACATACCCAGTGGGGCTTCCCTGGTGGCTCAGTGGTAAAGAATCCGCCTGCTAATGCAGGAGCCTCAGGAGACGCAGTTTTGAGCCCTGGATTGGGAAGATCCCCTGAAGAAGGAAATGGCAACCCACTCCAGTATTCTTGCCTGGGAAATCCTAAGGACAGAGGAGCCTGGGGGGCTACAGTCCATGGGGTCGCAAAGAGTGGGACATGATTTAGCAACTAAACAACATAGTCAATGGAGAAAGACTGAAAGCTTTTCTCTCAAAATCAGGAACAAGACAAGGATGCCTACTCTCACCACTTCCATTCAACATACTACTGGAAATTTTAGCCAAGAGAAGTCAGACAATAAGAGAAATAAAATACCCCCAAACTGGAAATAAAGAAGAAAAGCTATCTCTCTTCAAGGACAGCATGATGTTATATGTAGAAACCCTAAGAAATCCACACAAAAAAAGCTTTAGAGCTAATAAATGAATTTGACAAATTTTAAGGGTATAAAATCAATGTGCAAAAATCAGTTGTTCTTCAACATACTAGCAGTGAACAATCCGGAAAAGGAAATTCAGAAAACATGTCAATTCATAAATCCATGTTTATCCTTCGGCCAATATAACACTGAATTAATTAATTGAAGTACCTTTACAGAAAGATTTGCAATCAGGTGGTGTAAGTCCTTCAACTTCGTTCTTTCTGAAAATCATTCTGGTGATCTGAGACCTTTTGTGTTTCCTTATAGATTTTAGAATCAGTTTGTCAATTTCTATAAGAAAGCCTGTTGGGATTTTGACTGGGATATCTTCTCTATCTCTTGAACCTCTTTCTCTCCATCTCAACCCCAGTGACCACCCTAACACATGACAAGGTGAACAAGAGTCTGTTAACTGGTACGCATGCACGATCAGTCACTTCAGTTGTGTTTGACTCTTTGTGACCCCTCGGATTGTAGCCTTCCAGGCACCGCTGCCCAAGGGATTTCCCAGGCAAGAATACTGGAATGGTTTGCCATTTCATCTTCCAGAGTATCAAACCAACCCAGGGATCAGACCTGTGTCTCCTGCATTGGCAGGCAGATTCTTTACCACTGATCCACCTGAGAAGCCCTCTATTAACTGGGAAGAGGGATAAATTAGGGGGTTAGGATTAATATATACTAATATACATTAATTAATATACTAATATGTAAAACAGATAATAAGGGCCTACTGTATAGCATAGGGAACTATTCTTAATATTTTGTAATAACCTGAAAGGGAAAAGAATCTGAAAATATATAATATATATAGCTGAATCATTTTGCTGTATACCTGAAATTTACATAACATTGTAAATCAACTCTACTTCAATTAAAAGAAAAAAGACTGTACTAACTGGTCCCTCTGTTTTCACTTTGCCACTTCCTCAATCTGTTATTCACACTGCAACTGAACTGGTGTTTTCGAAACATGTATCTGATCATGCCACCATCTTCAAAGATATCCCATTATTCTCGGAATAAACACTAACCTCTTACATGGCCTATAAGCAGGGGTCGTATTCAAAATAGTCTAAGTAGGGACTTCCCTGGCAGTCCATTGGCCAAAACTCCGCACTCCCAACGCAGGTGGCCTCGGTTTAATCCCTGGTCAGGGACTGGATCCCACATGGCACAACTAAGAGTTCGCAAAGAGCTGTGAAAGGTTCTGCGTGCTGCAATCGAAGGTCAAAGATCCTGCATGCTGCAACTAAAAGACATGGCGCATCCAAAAAAAAAATCTAAATATTTAGCAACCAACACTGTGCAGGTACTGACCATCAGAACAGATGCCAGCATCTTGGAGTGGTACTTTAAAAATCTGCCCTCCTGGCCCTCTTCTGCCAGATAGCACTGTCTTGGCTGCTAGCTCAGGGGGGAAGCCCAGAAGAGGGACTGGGCAGCTGGATGGGGGATGAGAGGGTGAGGGGACGAGGGGAGTTTAGTGCAGGAGCTATTTACCATCCGGTCCAGAAGAGTGTTGGGCTTTTCTGGTGACTCAGACGGTAAAGAAATACAGGAGAAAGTGTGTCTCCTGCACAAAATACAGGAGACCCAGGTTCGATCCCTGGGTCAGGAAGATCCCCTAGAGGAAGGAATGGCAACCCACTCCAGTATTCACGCCTGGAGAATCCCATGGACAGAGGAGCCTGGCGGGCCACAGTCCATGGGGTCTCAAAGAGTCAGACACGACAGCGACTAACACTTTCACACTTTTCAGAAGAGTGTTACACTGGAGCCGATTGGCTGAACACCAGGCCTGCTTCCAGGGCCTTCTGTGGCCTGGCGTCTACCCACTCTCCTGGTTTTATCTCCTGCCCTCCCTGCTCGAGTCACACTGTCTTCTTTGAGTTCCTTGAAAATACCTACCACGCTGCCACCCCAAAGCCCCCGGGCATTGTTCCCTCTGTGAACATCCTTCTTCCCTCCCTCACTTAGCAAACTCTTACCCCTGCTCTCTGTCTCTACTCTTTAACTTGGATGCCTCAGGAAGCTGCTCTGACCTCCCTGGAGAGGTGAGACTCCCCAGTAATCATCCCTCATGGCACCATGTCCTTCCCTGTTCTTGAAGTCATCACGCTTGAAGTTATAAATATCTTTACCGGATTACTCAGTTAACCCTCTCTCCTAAGCTCCAAGAGGGCAGGGATCATGCCTTCTTTCTCCTACCATCATGTCCACAGCCCCAACCCAGTGCCTGGCACCTACTGGGTGCCAGGTAACTGATAAATATGTAACAAGAAAATGAATGAAAAACCCAACTTGGGGTTCCCTGATGCTCCAGTGGTTAAGACTCTGTGCTTCCACTGCAGGGGGCACAGGTTTGATCCCTAGTTGGGAACTAAGATCCTACATACTGGACACCCAAAAACCCAAGTCAGAGGGAAATCAATGTCATAGGATATCATTTATATGCAGAATTTAAAAAAAGATACAAATGAATTTATTTACAAAACATAAACAGACTCACAGACATAGAAAACAAACTTACGGTGACGCAAGGGAATAAAGGAGGAAGAATAAATTGGGAGTTTGGGATTAACAGATATGCACTACTCTATATAAAACAGATAAACAATAAGGACCTACTGGGACTTCCCTGGCAGTCCAGTGGTTAAGAACCCACCTTCTAATGCAGGGGATGCAGGTTCGATCCCTTGTCGGGGAACTAAGATCCCATGTGCCTCGGGGCAACTAAGCCTGTGCACGACAACTAGAGAGAAGCCCACACGTCTCATGGAAGAGTCTGCATGCTGCAACTAGGACCCAGCACAGCCAGATAAAGACACACGGAAAGACCAAGACAAAGAAGCCCTAGAACCCACTATATAGCACCGAAAACTGGACTCGATATCTAGTAATAACATAATAAAAAAGGGTTTGGAAAAGAATTTGCATATATATATATGTATATGTGTGTGTGTGTGTGTATATATATATATATATATATATATATATATATAACTGAATCACTTTGCTATACACCTGGTCCTTGTAAATCAACTGCAGCCATAAAATTAAAAGACGCTTATTCCTTGGAAGAAAAGCTATGACCAACCGAGACAGCGTATTAAAAAGCAGAGACATTACTTTGCCAACAAAGGTCCCTCTAGTCAAGGTTATGGTTTTTCCAGTGGTCATGTATGGATGTGAGAGTTGGACCATAAAGAAAGCTGAGCACTGAAGAACTGATGCTTTTGAACTGTGGTGTTGGAGAAGACTCTTGAGAGTCCCTTGGACTGCAAGGAGATCCAACCGGTCCATCCTAAAGGAAATCAGTCCTCAATATTCATTGGGAGGACTGGTGCTGAAGCTGAACCTCCAATACTTTGGCCACCTCATGCGAAGAACTGACTCACTGGAAAAGACCCTGATGCTGGGAAAGATTGAAGGTGGGAGGAGAAGGGGACGACAGAGGATGAGATGGTAGGATGGCATCACTGACTCAATGGACATGAGTTTGAGTAAGCTCCAGGAGTTGGTGATGGACAGGGAGGCCTGGCATGCTGCAGTCCATGGGGTCACAAAGAGTCAAACATGACTGAGCAACTGAACTGAACTGACTGAACTGTAAATCAACTATGCTTCAATAAAGTAATAGTAATGAGAAAAGCCAAACTCAGTTCATCTCCTCTCAAACCTCTTCTTTCTGAGTTTCCCATTTTGGCTTATGGCGTATCTACCTAGTTGCCATAGCACAGTACTGGGAAATCATCCTAGATTCCTCCTTTATTCCATCATTAAGATGGACATCAGATCCTATTGGTTCTACCTTCTGAAATCTGTTGCTACCTTAGCTCATTTCTTGTTTGGACTGGAGCAGACTTCTCCAAAGTTGTCTCATCTCCAGGTTCACATTCGCTCGGTTCATTCTGCACTCTGAACCTGACCAGGTTAGTCTCCTGTGTAAAGTACTGCAGGGTCAAGTTCAAACTCCCTCCTGATCTGGTTCTTGCTCATTTCCAAGGCCAGTTGTCTGTAGCCATTCATGGTACATCCCACATGCTCTCGTGTTCCTTTAGTGAGAATGAGCAACCCTGGATATAGTAGGGCCCAGGCTTCACTATTTTTAGAACTCCGCATCATGTCTGGCTTGGAGAGGGAAATACACAAATGTTTGTGGTACTGAATGGAAATGAACAAGACTTATTTTTGTCCTGGTGTGCTAGCTGTCACAGCAGTCCACTACAGTGAAGAAGGTTCACTGTAGGATAACAGCAAGTCATTAAGAAATGGATTGAATTATGTTTATAAACTTAATATGCTACATCTTGCAAAGCCATCAAATGAGGATGGTTATGATTTTAAAGTTTTGATTTAAAGGCATAGTGGTTCAACTGTGTCAGAGAGTCAGATATGCAAAAACACATTCTGTGAGTCCTTGAGTTATTGGGACTATTTGACTATGATTTAATAATATTGTGCTTCCCTGGGGGTGGAGTGGGGTGCGGTGGGGGAGGCTTAGCAACATTTGTGAGTTTGACATAAACTTTCTTAAATTTCATATTTATACTATTTTTTTTCTGTTCCTTCAAATTATTGTCTTATCAGAAACAGTTGCTAACTTCTAATTACTTGTTTTTATTTGCTTCTCTGAGACATGGTGTTTGGAGTTAAAATTACACTTAGGTTTAAAGTGTGGCTTGAGCGGTCCATAGACAAGGATGTATTGATTCAACAGGCTGTGGGAAGAAATGATGCTAACAGGTACCACAACAGATGCAGCCTTCTTAAGGGGCCAAATCTCCATCTGTTGAAGGCAGCTGGCCCACCAAGACTGAGAAATAAAAACCAAGCAGAGAGGGCTTCAGATACATGGTATAAGTCTGATTTAAACTAGGAAACTTCATCCAGGAGCTGAGCAGCATAATTTGAAGAAGCAATTTTAGTGAGGGGTGGGGGAGAGTCTGGGGAGCCGCTGTAGTCGGAAGGCTGAATAAGACACTATAATTATAGTATTTGAGGCTCTACGATTTTTCTAATAGGTAGTATGAACAGTTAAGATGATTAACTGATAATTATCTCTGTTTTCCTACCAGAAAAAATGACTTTGCCTCTAAAGGTGTGTAAAATGCTGTCAAGTGCTTCGGTGCTGATCCCCACATTCAACTTGGAGATTCCATTTGGAATTAATATCCCACCTTAAACTCTCCCCCTAGAACTAAGTGATCTCTTAATAACTGATGTCACCTTATTTGAAGGGACCTTTGTGTAATTCTGTGAATGTATCAAGTTTGATCAGCTTTCGCACTGTAGAGAGTAAGCAGAAGGGACTGGCTAAGAGAGAATTGTTCCGGTGGAGGCTGCCCTACTGGCTCAGTGGTGAAGAATCCGCCTGCCAATATAGGAGACACGGCTTTGATCCCTGGGCCCGGAAGATCCCACATGCCCCGGAGCAACTAAGCCCCTGCGCCACAGCTACTGAGCCTGTGCTCCAGCGCCAGGGAACTACAACTGCTGAGCCCACGTGTCGCCAACTAGTGACGACCTAGCACCCTAGAACCTGTACTCCACAACAAGGGAAGCCACTGCAATGAGAAACCCACACACCGCAAGCAGAGAGTAGCTCGCACGGCAGCAAAGACCCAGCACAGACAAAAATAATAAATGAAATGATCATTTTCTTACAAATTGTTACTGTGAATTCTTATTTACCCTGTAACCTCTTGGACCTGATCAAGTCCAATACAAAATTTGAGTTAATTTGGACAGGGCCCTGTTTGTATTTTTACCATGATACCATCTCTATAAAATATGTTTGAAACCAACTTAGCATTTTTGATGAAATTTCAAAGTGAATAAGTAATTTTGTGAGGCACCCTCATGGGTTTAGAAGCACCATTTACACATAACTTACTATCCTGCTTACCAAAGTCACTGTTACCTTTTCATAAAACAAGATCTTTTAGTAAACAGCAATTTAGCAGACGGTCCAGTTTTCCTGTCTGTACACTTTTATCAGACATACTCTATGCGTTTAGTTTTTGTGCTTAGCATTGTTGGCGACAAGAATAAATGTTAAGGAGGCAATAATATGCTTGGCAGGATAAAGATTTCCCCCACAATTATTTTTATAAGGAAATGAGAGAGTATATAGTCATAGTGTAGACTGTATCATAGTTACGAATTACAGAAATTCAGAGAGGTGAGATCAGTGCATTCTGGGTCAGTGAGGACCGGCTTTAAAGAGGGTGTTTGTCATCGAGTGCGTGCTCAGTCATTTCAGTTGTATCCAACTCTTTGCGACCCCCTGATTGTAGCCCGCCAGGCTTCCTGTCCATGAGGATTCTCCAGGCAAGAATACTGGAGTGGGTTGCCATGCCCTCCTCCAGAGGATCTTCCCGACCCAGGGATCGAATCCATGTCTCCTGTGTCTCCTGTACTGGCTGGTGGGTTCTTTACCACCTGGAAGCCTCTTTCCAAAAAATTACAATCCAGATTCCCACAAATTTCCAAAGGACTTTCCTGCATTTCACTTCAGTTGTTAACATCAATCTTTAAGGAGGATATAGATAGGAGGATTATACTGTTCTTTTCCCAGCTGCTCTGCCCCGCCCAACCCCACCTCTGCAATAGTTCAGAGCCTTGGGTCTGGCCCCTGGCTCTGTCCTGCTCCAAACCACCAACACTTAGGACTGAGGCTGCAGAACAACTCATGACCTATTACCTCCTGACATTAGGAGGGTAAACACAGACGAGATCTTTGGGTCTCCCTCATTCTCCAATATAGTCTCTCAAAATATGTTTCTGACAAGAATTAAAATTTTTCTTTTGCATCTCAAGGTCCAATAGAGCCCATTTTCAACTTTCACTTGAAATCTTACCTCTCATTTATTAATATATGAGACAGGCATCCTTCTTGCCTCAGCATCCGTTCTCCCTTATTCTGGGAACAGAGGGCTTCTCCTTTCGGAGCATTTGCATCGGTGTGCTAGAGCTGGCTCACAAAAACCAATCATCAAAACTTCAACAGGGTAGTTTGTCCACTGCCATAAACTGTTAACTTGCTGCCCATTGTTGTTCAGTTGCTTAGTCGTGTCTGACTCTGCGACCCTGTGGACTGCAGCACACCAGGCTTCTCTGTCTTTCACCATCTCCTGGAGCTTGCTCAAACTCATGTCCATTGAATCAGTGATGCCATCCAATCATCTCATCCTCTGCCACCCCCTTCTCCTTTTGCCTTCAATCTTTGTCAGCATCGGGGTCTTTTCAAATGAATTGGCTGTTTGTATCAGGTGGCCAAAGTATCAGAGCTTCAGCATCAGTCCTTCCAATGATTATTCAGGGTTGATTTCCTTTAGGAAACTGTCACTACTTGACATTAGATTTTATAACCTTCTGATTAAACACATTCTATTAAAAAAACCCACGTCCAAGGAGTGGTGGCTGCGTGGGCGCAGGAGGGCTGAGAGGAGCTACTCCACATTCAAGGTCAGGAGGGGCGGCTGTAGGGAGATACCCCTCGTCCAAGGTAAGGAGCAGCGGCTGCACTTTGCTGGAGCAGCCATGAAGAGATACACCACATACAAGGTAAGAGAAACCCAAGTAAGATGGTAGGTGTTGCGAGAGGCATCAGAGGGCAGACACAGAAACCATAATCACAGAAAACTAGTCAATCTAATCACACGGACCACAGCCTTCTCTAACTCAATGAAACTAAGCCATGCTGTGTGGGGCCACACAAGACGGGCAGGTCATGATGGAGAGGTCTGACAGAGTGTGGTCCACTGGAGAAGGGAATGGCTAACCACTTCAGTATTCTTGCCTTGAGAACCCCATGAACAGTAGGAAAAGGCAAAATGATAGGATAATGAAAGAGGAACTCCCCAGGTCAGTAGGTGCCCAATATGCTACTGGGGATCAGTGGAGAAATAACTCCAGAAAGAATGAAGGGATGGAGCCAAAGCAAAAACAATACCCAGCTGTGGATGTGACTGGTGATAGAAGCAAGGTCCGATGCTGTAAAGAGCAATATTGCATAGGAACCTGGAATGTCAGGTCTATGAATCAAGGCAAATTGGAAGTGGTCAAACAGGAGATGGCAAGAGTGAACGTCGACATTCTAGGAATCAGCGAACTAAAATGGACTGGAATGGGTGAAATTAACTCAGATGACCAGTATATCTACTACTGTGGGCAGGAATCCCTTAGAAGAAATGGAGTAGCCATCATGGTCAACAAAAGAGTCCGAAATGCAGTACTTGGATGCAATCTGAAAAACGACAGGATGATCTCTGTTCGTTTCCAAGGCAAACCATTCAATATCACAGTTATCCAAGTCTATGCCCCAACCAGTAACGCTGAAGAAGCTGAAGTTGAATGGTTCTATGAAGACCTCTAAGACCTTTTAGAACTAACACCCAAAAAAGATGTCCTTTTCATTATAGGCGACTGGAATGCAAAAGTAGAAAGTCAAGAAACACCTGGAGTAACAGGCAAATTTGGCCTTGGAATACAGAATGAAGCAGGACAAAGGCTAATAGAGTTTTGCCAAGAAAATGCACTGGTCATAGCAAACACCCTCTTCGAACAACACAAGAGAAGAACTACACATGGACATCACCAGATGGTCAACACCAAAATCAGATTGATTATAATCTTTGCAGCCAAAGATGGAGAAGCTCTATACAGTCAACAAAAACAAGACCGGGAGCTGACTGTGGCTCAGATCATGAACTCCTAATTGCCAAATTCAGACCTAAATTGAAGAAAGTAGGGAAAACCATTAGACCATTCAGGTATGACCTAAATCAAATCCCTTATGATTATACAGTGGAAGTGAGAAATAGATTTAAGGGACTAGATCTGATAGATAGAGTGCCTGATGAACTATGGACTGAGGTTCGTGACATTGTACAGGAGACAGGGATCAAGACCATCCCCATGGAAAAGAAATGCAAAAAAAGCAAAATGGCTGTCTGGGGAGGCCTTACAAATAGCTGTGAAAAGAAGAGAGGTGAAAAGCAAAGGAGAAAAAGAAAGATCTAAGCATCTGAATGCAGAGTTCCAAAGGATAGCAAGGAAAGACAAGAAAGCCTTCCTCAGCGATCAATGCAAAGAAATAGAGGAAAACAACAAAATGAGAAAGACTAGAGATCTCTTCAAGAAAATTAGAGATACCAAGGGAATATTTGATGCAAAGATGGGCTTGATAAAGGACAGAAATGGCATGGACCTAACAGAAGCAGAAGATATTAAGAAGAGGTGGTAAGAATACACAGAAGAACTGTACAAAAAAGATCTTCATGACCCAGATAATCACGATGGTATGATCACTCACCTAGAGCCAGGCATCCTGGAATGTGAAGTCAAGTGGGTCTTAGAAAGCATCACTACGAACAAAGCTAGTGGAGGTGACGGAATTCCAGTTGAGCTATTTCAAATCCTGAAAAGATAATGCTGTGAAAGTGCTACACTCATATCTGGAAAACTCAGCAGTGGCCACAGGACTGGAAAAGGTCAGTTTTCATTCCAGTCCCAAAGACAGGCAATGCCAAAGAATGCTCAAACTACCACACAATTGCACTCATCACACGCTAGTAAAGTAATGCTCAAAATTCTCCAAGCCAGGCTTCAGCAATCCGTGAACCGTGAACTTCCAGATGTTCAAGCTGGTTTTAGAAAAGGCAGAGGAACCAGAGATCAAATTGCCAACATCCACTGGATCATGGAAAATGCAAGAGAGTTCCAGAAAAACATCTATTTCTGGTTTATTGATTATGCCAAAGCCTTTGACTGTGTGGATCACAATCAACTGTGGAAAATTCTGAAAGAGATGGGAATACCAGACCACCTAACCTGCCTCTTGAGAAACCTATGTGCAGGTCAGGAAGGAACAGTTAGAACTGGACATGGAACAACAGACTGGTTCCAAATAGGAAAAGGAGTACGTCAAGGCTGTATATTGTCACCCTGCTTATTTAACTTCTATGAAGAGTACATCATGAGAAACACTGGACTGGAAGAAACACAAGCTGAAATCAAGATTGCCGGGAAAAATATCAATAACTTCAGATATGCAGATGACACCACCCTTATGGCAGAAAGTGAAGAGGAACTAAAAAGCCTCTTGATGAAAGTGAAAGAGGAGAGTGAAAAAGTTGGCTTAAAGCTCAACATTCAGAAAACGAAGATCATGGCATCCGGTCCCATCACTTCATGGGAAATAGATGGGGAAACAGTAGAAACAGTGGCAGACTTTATATTTTGGGGCTCCAAAATCACTGCAGATGGTGATTGCAGGCGTGAAACTAAAAGATGATTACTCCTTGGAAGGAAAGTTATGAGCAACCTAGATAGCATATTCAAAAGCAGAGACATTACTTTGCCAACAAAGGTCCATCTAGTCAAGGCTGTGGTTTTTCCAGTGGTCATGTATGGATGTGAGAGTTGGACTGTGAAGAAAGCTGAGTGCCAAAGAATTGATGCTTTTGAACTGCGGTGTTGGAGAAGACTCTTGAGAGTCCCTTGGACTGCAAGGAGATCCAACCAGTCCATTCTAAAGGAGATCAGCCCTGGGATTTCTTTGGAAGGACTGATGCTAAAGCTAAAACTCCAATACTTTGGCCACCTCATGTGAAGAGTTGACTCATTGGAAAAGACTGATGCTGGGAGAGATTGGGGGCAGGAGGAGAAGGGGATGACAGAGGATGAGATGGCTGGATGGCATTACTGATTCAATGGACATGAGTTTGGGTGAACTCCGGGAGATGGTGATGGACAGGGAGGTCTGGTGTGCTACCATTCACGGGGTCACAAAGAGTCGGACGCGACTGAGTGACTGAACTTAACTGATTAAAAACAAAGGTCATGGATACTCAAGACATGTCACTTCCTAATTATTTTACTACCTGTTCTTATTATTGATGGCCTTGAGGTCACTTACATTTATTTTCTCTGTAGGGTAGAGAAGGCAATGGCACCCCCACTCCAGCACTCTTGCCTGGAAAATCCCATGGATAGAGGAGCCTGGTGGGCTGCAGTCCATGGGGTCGCTAAGAGTCGGACTCAACTGAGCGACTTCACTTTCACTTTCACGCATTGGAGAAGGAAATGGCAACCCACCCCAGTGTTCTTGCCTGGAGAATCCCAGGGACGGGGGAGCCTGGTGGGCTGACATCTATGGGGTCACACAGAGTCGGACACGACTGAAGCAATTTAGCAGCAGCAGTAGCAGCAGGGTAGAAATATTATGTCCTGGGTGCTCCTGTATCTCTCTTCCCAACTCTTCGTTCAGGGAAGCTTGGGTAGCTTGAAACCTGCTCTGGTGAGAGTGTTTATTCTCTCACCGTGGAAATCGGCAAACGATACAAATGAAGACCCCCCTCCCCGACCTCCCACCCTCAGGGCTCATCATTAAATATTTTGCAGAGCACTGCAGGGCGTCCCCCCCTGTACACATCTCTCCCCATCCTGGTTCACGTGGCTCGAGTCATGTGAGCACCTGCTCCAACCCCGGCAGTGGAGACATGCTCCGAACAGTGAGTGACAGTGACCCCTCTGGGGTACCTGCATTAGCAGGATGTAAGTTAGTAGCTGGTGACCGACAGCCTCTTTGTCATCACAAACACAGAGACTGCTGGGGGAGGAAGCTGGTACAGAAGAAAGCAGAATGGAAAGACAGAAATGGATGATATTTTTAGACATCTAATCTAGCTCCCTGTGCTATATAGTAAATCCTCATTGCTTATATAAATACATGAAATTTTTTTCTGGCCACACTGTGAATGTGGGATCTTAGTTCCCTGACCAGGGATCGAACCTGCACCCCTGCACTGGAAGCGCAGAGTCTTAACCATTGGACCACCGGGCAAGTCCCTGGAAAAAGATTCTTAATGACATCATCTTTCAACATCAGAATCTACCTGGTCTAACACTATGATAGCCTAGCCTTTTCAGTTATAAGAACTGATCATTTCTCCCCTATTTTTTCACCTGAGTCATTCTGAACTGACTTTCTATCCCTTTAAAGAGCGGTTTTCCCCAGTGAAAATAATTTGTCAGAATCACTCCAGGATTGTTTCTGAGCCCTCATATACAATAAGAGAGTAACAAAGTCATATCTGATGATGGGTTGATTCTGGGAGTGAATGCAAACTCATTCCAAGAGATTTTCCTGGCAGAGCACATGATTCAAATTCCTGTGTTAGCAAAATCACTAAGTGAATAGACTTATCTGATTGCCCTTGGATGACTGAATCTCTGAATGGCAGATCTGTGAATCCTGAAGCCCACTTCGTTGATGCCCAGGCTTTGGCTGTGACTGTCCTAACCCTCGTCCACATGCCACAAAAAGAGGTGGTCCGTGTTCTCCAGGGATGTTCTCCATGCTGTGAAAACCCATCACACAACCCTAGTCAAGCTCAGGGTCCTCAAACTGTTACAAGACTCCAGGCTAGAAGAATATGCCCAATTTGTGAGAAGAGCCCTGCATTAGAAGTCAAGGTTTTGCTTTCAAATTCAGATGTTCCCACAGTTTTGGACAAAAAGCTTCCCTTCTCTGGGTCTCAGCTTCCTCTTCCAGATAATGAGGAGTTGCTGCAATGACCCCACCCAAATCTAGGATGAGTTCGGTCACAGGTAAGTGCCTCACCTGTGATACATGGGGCATTTAGCATTTTAATCCTGGACAGTTCCTTTGGTACTGCAGGGATCTTTCCCATGAGTTAGTGTGCCTTCACATTCGGCTTCATGATTCTGGCTTTGACTTATCGTAAGAGACTATCCAACACGATCCCCTTGGAACGCTCTGGCCCAGAGTGTCTTTGGGTCTCCCATTACATTTTTCTCCGTTTAAACCTTATATACATATATTTATTTGTTTGTGTTTTCAGTCATTTATTTGCTGCACTGTTCAGGATCTTAGTTCCCTGACAAGGGATCGAACTTGCAGCTGCTGCAATGGAGGCGTGAAGTCTTAACCGCTGGACCCTCAGGGAACTCCACCCTTCTTAGAGTGCGTGCTGTAGGTAGATGGTGATATTAGGCATCTGTAGATAACTGCTATATCAAACATACACATCCTGGGCTTCCCTGGCGGTCCAGTGGTTAAGAATCCGCCTTGCAATGGAGGAGACACTGGTTTGATTCCTGGTACAGGGAGATTCCACAAGTCAGGGGGCAACGAAGCCTGTGTGCCACAAGTACTGAGCCTGTGCGTGGCAACTCGAGTGGAACTGCTTGCTGCGACCAGAGAAAGCTCACGCACAACGAAGACCCAGAGTAGTCACAAGTTAAGAAATAAAAATATACACATCCTGTGTCCAATATGTTGCATCAGCATGAAAAAATAAAGCTACTTTCAAAACAAGAAAAGCAATTGCATTGGTATCGTCCGTGGTCCCAGTTCCTGTGGTTCTACATTAAACCTTCATGTTCCCAAGTGTTCTCTAATTCTCAAACATTTTCTGATCAAATTAAAAAAAAAAAACTATGTAGATAAATTGCTACATTTTAGAAGGGCTCTTATTTTCGTTTTTGAAACCATGACAGAGAGTGGTAAGGCCAGGAGGTGACAGTAGGGGTAAATGACAAGTGACTTTTCACTGTAAGAAGATGGAAGCCGATGGGACCCAGAGGGACATTTACCGTGGAGGAGGGGCAGTTCTGTAGAGTTCATGCCCCAGCTTCTAGCTCTTGCATCAACAGGCTGTGATCATAGGTGCTAATTAAATTAATAAAAAGGCATTTGGTTAAAACATGTGCTGCACACCTGCTGTGTTGGGCACAGGTGTCTTGTCTGTTGTGATGGAACGGCTTTACCATAAGCAAGGAAGAGGCAAAGGCAAAAACCAGCAAGCGGGGAAAGTCGAATTGGAGCCAATATGTCCTTGATTTCCTGCCACAAATGTGTGTTAATTTGCAGTGACACACATTCAAAAGCCCACATTTTGAATCTGACATTCTCAATTACTTAGGGCGTGACAACTTTGCTTAATAGCTATTATAATGACAAGAAATAACATCCTGTCCTCACTCAATTAAGGATGAGGATGATAAACTGAGAAATTACAGCTTATAAAAATAAAACCTTAGATGCCAAAAATGGGCACCTCCATCTCTCCAAAATGATGCTCTTACTGAATGGTCTGGAGGTCACTCACTTGGAATCACTTCGGTAGCTCGAGTATCATCTTTCTGGACTTGAAAGCAGACCCATGTGTGTTTTGCTTGAGGAAGATAAATTCTAAAAATCTTTTTAATATGAAAAAGAAGAGGTATGTACATGTATAACTGAATCGCTTTGTTGTATACCAGAAGCTAACACCACATTGTACATCAACTGTATGTCAATTAAAAAAAAGAAAGTAAATTCACAAATAGAAATAATCAGGCCAAAATGAATTTCAGGGTCATGTCACCTGGAAAATATTCAGTGCTGCACTGATGAGCAACCTAGATAGCATATTCAAAAGCAGAGACATTACTTTGCCGACTAAGGTCCGTCTATTCAAGACTATGGTTTTTCCTGTGGTCATGTATGGATGTGAGAGTTGGACTGTGAAGAAGGCTGAGTGCCGAAGAATTGATGCGTTTGAACTGTGGTGTTGGAGAAGACTCTGGAGAGTCCCTTGGACTGCAAGGAGATCCAGCCAGTCCATCCTAAAGGAGATCAACCCTGGGATTTCTTTGGAAGGAATGATGCTAAAGCTGAAACTCCAGTACTTTGGCCATCTCATGCAAAGAGTTGACTCACTGGAAAAGACTCTGATGCTGGGAGGGAGTGGGGGCAGGAGGAGAAGGGGACGACCGAGGATGAGATGGCTGGATGGCATCACTGACTTGATGGATGTGAGTCTGGGTAAACTCCAGGAGTTGGTGGTGGACAGGGAGGCCTGGCGTGCTGCAGTTCATGGGGTCGCAAAGAGTCGGACACGACTGAGCAACTGAACTGAACGGAACTGAACACTGATAACTGGTATTGAAGGTGGCTTAAGCTTGTTGGTTTGATTAATACAGACATGTTTTAGAGTCATAAATGATAAGTATAACACTTCTGTAGTACCAAGGCTTACCAGAGATCAAACAAGACCTTATTATATCTGCAACAAATTTGTCAGCAAGAAAAACAACTTGAAGTGAAAAAAAGACCTTTTGAGGAAAGTCAAGATGTATGTTTTCAGTAAAAGAAAATGAGAGGGGTGACGAAAAAATAGAGTTGTGCATGATCGGGATTTTCTCAGACTAGATGAAATTAAGCTGGATAAGTGGATTTTGTTGGGAGTGTGATGGGGCCAGACTGGATTTGGCTTCTCCTCCAAAATTTTCTTGAAATGTTTCTTTTAATAACAAATAGTATGAGTTTCTTTGCCTTTAAGTGATCTGTATTTGCTTTTGAGGTCTTTTATAACTTCCGTTAAGGAGCGAGTATTGTCTTACAGTGAACTATGATCTTATTTGACTAAGTGTTTTAAAACTTTTTGACAAACGTCCCAAATACCAACTTTTAATTAAAGTTCTTTGGACTTTTAGCTAACTTTGGGATGTCAGAGGGCCCCTGAGGCATCTCAGAGAAATATTTAACTAGTATTATTTAGTATGTCAAATTGCATAGAGAGCATTACCACATAAACAATAAACTTACTTGAAAATATTCTATTAGTTCAGTTCAGTTCAGTCACTCAGTTGTGTCCAACTCTTTGTGACCTCATGAATCACAGCACGCCAGGCCTCCCTGTCCATCACCAACTCCCGGAGTTCACTCAGATTCATGTCCATCAAGTCAGTGATGCCATCCAGCCATCTCATCCTCGGTCGTCCCCTTCTCCTCCTGCCCCCAGTCCCTCCCAGCATCAGAGTCTTTTCCAATGAGTCAACTCTTTGCATGAGGTGGCCAAAGTACTGGAGTTTCAGCTTTAGCATCATTCCTTCCAAAGAAATCCCAGGGTTGATCTCCTTCAGGATGGACTGGCTGGATCTCCTTGTAGTCCAAGGGACTCTCCAGAGTCTTCTCCAACACCACAGTTCAAACGCATCAATTCTTTGGCACTCAGCCTTCTTCACAGTCCAACTCTCACATCCATACATGACCACAGGAAAAACCATAGCCTTGACTAGACGGACCTTAGTCGGCAAAGTAATGTCTCTGCTTTTGAATATGCTATCTAGGTTGCTCATAACTTTTCTTCCAAGGAGTAAGCGTCTTTTAATTTCATGGCTGCAGTCACCATCTGCAGTGATTTGGGAGCCCCCAAAAATAAAGTCTGACACTGTTTCCACTGTTTCCCTGTCTATTTCCCATGAAGTGATGGGACCAGATGCCATGATCTTCGTTTTCTGAATGTTGAGCTTTAAGCCAACTTTTTCACTCTCCTCTTTCACTTTCATCAAGAGGCTTTTTAGTTCCTCTTTACTTTCTACCATAAGGGTGGTGTCATCTGCATATCTGAGGTTATTGATATTTCTCCCGGCAATCTGGATGAATGTTATTGATATAATTCTAAGAATTATATAAAGTTTCTAAGATTTGGATATTGTTGTTCAGTCACTAACTCGCATCCGATTCTTTGCGATCCCATGGTGACTCCGTGGATTGCAGCCTGGCAAGCTCCCCTGCGGTGCTGGAGCAGACTCTCAAGAGTCACCTAGACAGCAAGGAGATCAAACCAGTCAATTCTAAAGGAAATCAATCCTGAATATTCACTGGAAGGACTGATGCTGAAGCTGAAGCTCCAATACTTTGGCTACCTGATGCGAAGAGCCGACTGACATTAGAAAAGACCTTGATGCTGGGAAAGATTGAGAGCAGAAGAGGGTGACAGAGGATGAGATGGTTGGATGGCATTACTGACTCAGTGGCATGAGTTTGAGCAAACTCTGGGAGATAGTGAAGGACAGGGAAGCCTGTTGTGGCGCAGTCCATGGGGTCACAAAAGACTGAGTGGCTGAACAACAGCAACAGGCTCCCCTGCCCTTCACTGTCTCCCAGAGTTTGTTCAAATTAACATCCATCGAGTTGGTGATGCTATCTAATCATCTCACTTTCTGCTGCCCCTTTCTCCTGTTGCCTTCTATCTTTCCCAGCTTCAAGGTCTTTTCCAATGAGTCAGCTCTTCAATATGCCCTGGTATAATGCTATGGTTCTAGTTATCTTAAAATGTTGTATGTCACAACAGTAACCAAGCATCTTTATCGAGTAATCAGATGTTTAACTGTGTCTTTTAAGTCTTTTGTCAATCATAGATAGTTATTTTTGTACTCTGATGCTCTTACAAGAAGTGCTTCATCAAGAAGATTCATAGGAAAGCTAAGGAAGCAGCTATAACAGTTCCACAAGAAGATGATGGCTCATTTGGGGGTTCCAGCCCAAACAAATTAAAACAAGGAGCTGTCTTGCTCCTGGAGCCCTTGGATCAGGCATCCAGAGATTTCACTCCCAGATAGGCGGGTTGATGGCCCTACTCAGCCTTGAAGCAGCTACAGAAGACTGACCATTGCCACTAAGCTTCCAATAAAATTATGGGAGTAAAATCTCTGAGTGGGGAATGTGACAGGAGGGAAGGGGGTGGGGCCCAAATGTTAAAAGAATATAGTTATGAAATATGGGCTTCCCAGGTGGCACAGTGGTAAAGACTCTGCCTGCCAATGCACAAGACACAAGAGACGAAGTTTTGATTCCTGGGTCAGGACGATCCCCTGGAGAAGGAAATAGCAACCTACTCCAGGATCTTGCCTGGAAAATTCCATGGAGAGAGGAGCTTGGCAAGCTATAGCCCATGGGGTCGCAGAGAGTCAGACATGACTGAGCATACAGCACACAGACATAAAATACAGACATAAAAGTATACAGACATAGCCCAAGGACATGACATAAACTGATTAGAACCAAAGAGGTCCAAGAGGGTGGAGGAGTTGACCTCCACTAGCCCTTGAGTCTCAGTATACGCTCACTGAAACACACCAGCAAGCTAAGCGACATGTCTACCAGCTCCGTGACAGTTCCAAGGCCCACCAAAGATCAAACAGGAGGTTGTGGCCCAGTTCATGGAAATCCCCACTCCTTCCCTGAAATGGTTGGAATAATCCTCCTACTTATTAGCCTATGAAATTACCCAGCCCATGAAAACTAACCATGCCATATATTTCAGGGCACTCTCTCTAGAGATGGCTGATATGCTGTCTGTGTTTTTCTCTCTAAATAAATCCACTTCTTATCTATCAAAAAAAAAACAAAAACAAAAAAGATGTATGTACATGCATAAATGAATCACTGCACACCCAAAACTAACCCAACATTGTAAATCAACTATGTACGTGTTAGTCCCTCAGTCATGTCTGGCTCTTTGCGACCCTATGGACTGTAGCCTGCCAGGCTCCTCTGGCCACAGAATTCTTCAGGCAAGAATACTGAAGTGGGTAGCCATTCCCTTCTCCAGGGGATCTTCCTGACCCACGGATTAGACCTGGGTCTCCTGCATTTCAGGTAGATTCTTTACTGTCTGAGCCAGAAGGGAAGGCCAACTAGACTTCAATTTAAAAAAATAAAATCAATTTCAAAAAAAGACAGACAGATACAGAAAAGAAGCTTATGATTACCAAATGGGGGAAAGGGTGGGGAGGAGTAAATTAGGAGTTTGGGATTAGTAAATGCAAACTATTATATCTAGGATGGATAAGTAACAAGTTTTGACCATATAGCACAGGGAACTATATTCAATATTCTAACAAACCATAATGGAAAAGAATCTAAAAAACAGTGTGTGTGTGTGTGTGTGTGTGGGTGTGTGTGTGTGTGTACACATATGTAACTGAATCTCTGCTATGTACCAGAAACTAACTCAACATTGTAAATCAACTATACTTCAATTAAAAATAAATTAAAAAATTTTAACTTTAGCTACACTTTATGTTTAAAATGGTCATGCCCCAAATATTAGGATTAGATTCTATGAGAGACAAAAACCCTAAGTAAGAATTTCTTTCTCTCTCATCTAGAAATCTGGGCCAAATGTCCAAGTTCAGAACACTGTTCCATGGCATCAGGACCAGTCACCTTGGTGCTCTGCTGTGCATGGCCTCTGTGTTCAAACTTTTCTCATGGTTTAAGACGAAATCGTGCCCAACTTGCACTTACATCTTATTGCAACCCTTAGACATCAGACATAACTGCAGCATGGGAGAAAAATAAAGTCTCTATTCCAGGCAGCCACGAACTGAGGTTAAAATTGCACGACCTAGTATTATAGAACAAGGGCTGGCAAACTTCTCTTTCTGTCGAGGGCCAGATAGTAAATATTTCAGGCTTTCTGAGCTACATGATCTCTGTCTCAACTACTTAACTTTGCCGTTGCAGTGGGAGAGCAGCCACAGACAATAGGGATATGAATGTTCATGGCTGTGTGCCAATAAAACTTTATTTACAAGGACAGGTGGCTGGCTGCATTTGACTTGCAAGCTGACTCCGGTTATAGCAGATGGGTAAAACAGATGCTGGAGATAACTAGTACTTCTACACCAGGTGATGGAACTGTTAGGGATATTAACTTTGGTATGGTCCTTTTGCACCCCCTCCCCCCATTTTAATACAGTTAGTGCCCAGCAAAATTGTCAATAATTAATTAAAATCAGCAAAAAAAATGTAGTGGATGGAAGTTTGTTTAAGGCTCTCTTTGAAAGACTAGTTAGTGAATTGCAGCTGTGCTTTTGTCATGCTGATGTTTCTTTTACTTTGGCAAAAACTCCTGTTGCTCACCTTGGTAAGAGAATGATTTTCTCAATCCAGTGCTTGCGAGGTGCCTGATTTCATGAACTGAGTGCTATGAAGGGACTGCAGAGGAGACACTGAAAAAATGACGATGGCTTTTCGCTCTTCTTGGCAGGGTGGGACAAGCCCCGGGTTTCATTTAGTTATGTCTTATTCTAATATCTTTTTTTCCTTCCTGGTGGTCAGGGGAGAAGAGACATGAGATTCTGCTAGGCAGTTCTCACTTGAGCAAAACAAAGCCTGTAGGAGTGTGACCAAAACTGATAGTGGTAATGATTTTTATCAGTCATTTTCACTTATTATTTCATTAACCATTGATCTTTTTCCCCGAATGCAAAGGTAGCACATGGTTTACTAAGTCAAATAGAGACCAATATTGAAGTGACAGTCTTCCACAATATCCCCTGCCAAGTTTCTCCCAGACTTTTTTATATGCCTGTCCTAACAGTTCCAGGAATGCCAGGTTACAGTCATTCCTGTCGCTTTCGCCGCTCCGGAAAGCTGTTCTACACACAGCTCCCTTGGTTCTTTTCCCCTCACTTAAGATCTCATTAGTAGAGGAATATTAAGCTTCAGGATCTTCCCTTGTCATAGTGCTGACTACTGTTGAAGCTACTTTTTGTTGTTGTTTAGAAAGTTGCTCAGTCATGTCTGACTCTTTGTGACCCCATAGACTAGCCTGCCAGGTTCATCTGTCCTCCATTATTCCCCAGAGTTTGCTCAAATTCATGTCTGTTGAGTCAGTGGTGCCATCCAACCATTTCACCCTCTTTCGTCCCCTTCTCCTCCTGCCTTCAATCTTTCCCAGCATCAGGGTCTTTTCCAATGAGTAGGTTCTTCACATCAGGTGGCCAAAGTACTGGAGCTTCAGCTTCAGCCCTTCCAATGAATATTCAGGGTTGATTTCCTTTAGGATTGACTGGTTTGATCTCCTTTTGATTTGAAGCTACTTTCCACATCTCCCAGACTCCTAATTTTGTTTTCAATACAAAAGATACTTATCTTTAATTAAACTGATCAGACATTTTACCGCACAAATTAGAAACTAGAAGGATGGTAGCCTTATATTTTCCCATTTATGCATGACATCCTAGAAAGTTAGAACAGAATGGGAGAGTTAAGACGAAGCTTAGAGATAATTTTCCCCTCTTCACTGACTGAGGGGAACTGAGGTTCACAGAAGGAAAGTGACGTGCCCTGGATTGCACAGCTAATTAATAATAAAATTCAGTAGCAACTCGGGTCTTCTGCGTCACAGAAACACTTCAACATTCGACCCTCCTTGCTGGTGGGCTAAACGCTCAGTGGCAGTGTGGCCCTTCCTGCAGGTGGGGGGCAGGGGGACACAGCCTGCTGTCCGAGGGGCACTGGCAAGTAGGAGGTTAAGATGTATGGCTTCTCCATTTCTTCTTGCAACAGCAGTTTATAAGGAGTTTAGCCGCTTCTGTTCTCTGGATCAAGCACGCATGGAGATCTGTTGGGGACACATGAGCGTATACGAGGCAAGATGGACCAGATGTCCCCTCCCCAGGATGTCTGGGCCTGTCTTTGTAGTAATCTCAGGTGCCTTTAGGTTTTTCCGGTGGTCTCAAAGAATTACCCTTAAATCTAGAGTGAACTTTAACTCACCTTGGCTCCAGTAACATAGTTTGTGGGAACGTGTCAACTTTAGACCAAAGAAAAAGGTTACCAACATTTCCCAAAAAGTTGGATATCACTAAAAAAAATTCAGGGCTTCCCTAGTGTCTCAGTGGTAAAGAATCCGCCTCCCAATGCAGCAGACCCGAGTTCAATTCCTGACCCAGGCAGGTCCCACATGCCGCGGAGCAACTAAGCCCGTAGGCCACAACTTCTGGGCCTGTGATTTAGCGCCCGGGAGCCACAACGACTGAAGCCTGTACGCCCTGGCACCCGTGCTCCGCAACAAGAGAAGCCACGGCAGTGAGAATCCCGTGCAGCACAATTAAAGAGTGGCCCCTGCTCGCCACAACTTGAGAAAAACCCGTGCGGCAATGAAGGCCCAGCACAGCCAAGACTAAATACATAAAACTATATGTTAAAAAGAATTCAAATGAATATGCATGGTGGTGGTGTTAGGAACATAGTAGTTCCTAGCATGTGTATTAATTTCCGGGGTTATCTTCACAAATGGGTAACATTTTCATAGATCCATATGAACCTATGGATATACATTCATATTATGTATGAAAGTGAAGTTGCTCAGTCGTGTCCGACTCTTTGCAACCCCATGGACTGTAACCTATTAGGCTCCTCTGTCCATGGGATTTTCCAGGCAATGGCACTGGAGTGGATTGCCATTTCCTTCTCCAGCAGATCTTCCCGACCCAGGGATCGAACCCCGGTCTCCCATATAGTAGACAGACACTTTACCGTCTGAGCCACCAGGGAAGTCTCATATTATGTATACATAATATATATATGTAAGATACACATGCATTATGTATATACACATAATAGATAATAGAATATATTTATATGTGTATATATGTGTATACATGCATTCATACATACAAAACATAGAATTATGTAAAGTTATTTATATATGCATATATTACATGTATATATTGTGCAATATGCATAATAGACATGCGTGCATGCGTGCTAAGTTGCTTCAGTCCTGTCCAACTCTTTGCGACCCTATGGACTGTAGCCTGCCAGGACTGTAACCCACCAGGCTCCTCTGTCCAAGGGATTCTCCAGGCAAGAATACTGGAGTGGGTTGCCTTGCCCTTCTCCAGGGGATCTTCCTGACCCGGGGATCAAACCCACGTCTCTTATGTCTCCTGTACTGGCAGGCAGGTTCTTTATCACTAGTGCTTCTGGGAAGCCCCATATGTATACATATACATCCATATATTCATATTCATCTGCAGAAATTGTATTCATTTATGATGATTACCCTGGAAATTAAGTAATAAACATATTAGGACACACTAAGTATTCATGTATATACATACACATACATACACATATAAACACACAATATACATTTATAGTAATGGATTATATACATATATATGTTAACTCTTCCTCCATGTATGAATATATTGTGAGAGCCTTCTCCCTCCACATCTGTATATATGGATACATTTTACACTTTTCTCTTTTTTTAAAAAAAATTTTTTTATTTATTTGTTTGGTTGCACCAGGTCTTAGTTACCGCATGTGGGATCTTGTTCCCAGACCAGGAATTGAACCCAGGCCCCTGCATGGATGCATGGAGTATTAGCCAGTGGACCACTAGAAAAGTCCTCACTTTTCTCTTTATTATTCCTTTTTATTTTCCCTCCAAGAAGACGGAGGGAAGACAAAAGAGGGGAAGAATTAAAGAGAACAGAATTGGGTGACCAAAAGATGTGCAAACAGTAATATGAGAAGAATGAATGCTTAAATCATAATAATTAGTGACACAGGCCCCTTTTGGCTCTCATCTGTTCTAACCTAAGGAAAGAAATTTGAAAAGAACATTCTAAAATGGAAGAAACTCTCTTTTTCTACTTTCTAAAACCAGTGAAGGCTATGTCATATCCCAAGCCATTATAGCAAAAGCATTAGGAAGGACCATTTCAAGTTAAATCTGTAATTCATTTGCTAACTACTCACTTGAACCTCATATATAACTTTAAGTAGAATAGGTTGTCGAGTTTGATTAAGGTCATTATTTCGGGTTAAAGTAGCCCACAGGCGTTTCTCATGTCAGAACGCTTTCCATAAAAAGAAGAACTAAGGTTTCTCCAAGGTTAAGGGCCTCTAGAGCCTTTTCCATGAAGATATATTACAGCAGAGAGGATGGAGTGTATGGAAGTCTTCTAGGAAGATTACACAAGGTTTCTCAAGGTAAGAGGTCTTTGAACAAGAACAGATTATGTTATTTTAAGAAGATTTGCTGGGTGTACAATTTCCAAAATGAATTGTAATATTTCCTGCTACCTAGAACACTGATACCCATGGTGAGAAAATGAGAGCCTTGGCATCAGTGAGTTCATTCAACAAATATTTATGGAGACTGTCCCATATGCCAGATACTCTTCTAGGTTCTTGGGATCCAGCAGTGAACCGAATGAGATCCCTGCTCCCGGAGACCTCATACTCTAGCGTGGAGGCAGGAAAAAACCAAAAGCCATATATGATTCCAGTGATTTTGTATATAAATATAATTATGTCAGTATGGTTACATATCTAATTCTATATACATGAAGCACAAATTTACATCTCCAGCTCTGTGTTTCCAATTTGCATAACTGGCTGAACCTACTGAATACCTCTGGGCTTCCCTGGTGGCTCAGACAGTAAAGAATCTGCCTGCAATGGGAGAGATCTGGGTTCGATCCCTGGGTCGGGAAGATCCTCTGGAGGAGGGCAGTGGCAACCCACTCCAGGATTCTTGCCTGGAGAATCCCCATGGACAGAGGAGCCTGGTGGGCTACAGTCCATGGGGTCGCAAAGAGTCGGACACACAACTAGATTATAATCGGAGCACAACCTAGATTATAATCGGAGTCAAGGAGGCAGATACAACTGCCTGGTACAATGCTTAGGGTGGTTGGAGAAGACAGGCTAGCACCCCCAAAGAACGGACACAGAAAATGTAACTTGAAGCGGAGACTGACGGGGCTTCCCTAGTGGTCCCGTGGTTTAGGAATCCGCCTTACAATGAGGGGAGCACGGGCTTGATTCTTGGCTGGGGAACTAAGATCCCACATGCTGCGGGGCAAGCGAGCCCACTCGCCACAACTAGGCAACCCATGCGCCACCACCACCAAGGTCCTGCGTGACACAACTAAGACTCGATGCAGCCAAATAAATAAATAAAAATAAATATTAAAAGAAAGTAAAAGACTGACAGGACGTGGATGAGAAGTGTGAGGAAAGGAGAGAGATGGGCTGAGCAAGAACTGAGCGGTCTTCCAGCGGGGGAGGGATTGAGCCGCTTCACGCTGTCTGAGCGGGGGAGCGCTGGGTGCTCCCTTGGATCTGACAGCGAGGATGTCCCTGGTGGGAACCGCTGGAGTTGATGAGAGCGACAGCCAGACAGTGCTGGTCAATGAGACGGTGAGTGAGGGTAACTCCAGGAGGGAGAAGGGAGGGAGGCGGCTGCAAGAAAAGAACACGGGGAACAGGGGCTGAGGAAGCTCCATTTTTAAATAAAGGAACTATCTGTGCGCATTTCCCCACGTGCCGATGATAAGGAAGTCGTTCAGAAAAAGAAGTGAGAGATGGAGCGGAGACAGGACAAAGCGAGGAATGTGTTCTTAGAGCGGAAATGGGTGGAAGGGTTGACTTCAGACTTGGGGAGGGGTTGGGGGAGAGGAAGGGAGGGTGTGGCTGCTGATGTTTATGTGGGTTTGGTGATGGGAGATTGTTGGGCTGCCTACTTCTTGGTTGTGCAAACCCTACAGCTGCCCCGACTCAAGAGTGAAGAGCCTGGAGACAGCAACAGAGACATCAATGGTTTCCTGCACAGGGGATCTCATACAAAGTGTCCTGGAGTGACACCCCACCTTGTGTGGCAGATGGTGAGCAGGACATGGCAACAGTCTTTCCTCCTCAGGGGAGAAGGAGGCTACCATTTATAAGGGTAGGCTCACCAGTCACCAGGGACTAACGGAGTCCTCTAATTAAGAGGTTTGGGTAGCCTCGTGAGTGAAGCTGGGACTGGTAGAGCAGGGGGTGTAGCGAAATCAAGGGAACAGCTGTCTTAAATGGTCTAACCATACAGGGATCAAGGGCTTTCTTGTTACAGGAATTCATTTCAGTAGGATTGCGTGTAAAGGGGAGATGTCGTGTGGTCAGAAGTTTGAGGAGGAGAGTAGAAACACTGAAATAATGAAGTGGAGACTGTGAGAGTGGATCAGGGAAGGATTCACAGGTTGCTGGGAGCACTGAAGAACCTGATAGGGTCTGGCAGCCATGAGTTTATGGTGGCACCAGTCTGTGAGCTTGTCTGGTGTTCTCAAGCAAAGCTTGGCAGCCTAGTGTACCAAGAGCCCAGAAACCTTGGCTCGGTCAAAGTTGAGGTATTTCCAGGTGGCTGGGGAGGATGAATTATGGAGACACCGGAGTGAGAGAGTAGAGGGGCTGCAAGAGACTGGGTGAAGGGGCAGGTCGTGGAGGCTCAGCTGAGAGGGAAATGGGAGAAGGAAGGGGCAGACTCGTATCTGGCTCTCACTTTGACTCTGCTACTTTGGGCCATTTGCCACATATCTCTGGGCTTCAGTTTTTTCCCACTTATAAGAGAGGGTGTTGGCTTACTCGACTAATATCCCTTCCAGTTCTAAAACTCTGTGGTTCAATTTTCCAAAAATGTAAGTACTCTCTGACCATGAGTGAGAGACCTTGCCAACTCCTTTCAATCACTGGGGTCAAACAACCTTCTGTATGCCAGAGAAACAAATTCCATCGATGTTTCCAGACCACTGATGCAACTCTTCCATTTTCTCATGAAAATATGAAAAACATTTGGGGCCCTCCCCATAAATAAAAAATAATTGTCTTCTTGCTGTTGGCTATCCAACTCTGTTGTACACTTCTGAATCTATACTCGATCAGTTCAATCAGCTTAAAAACATACTTATTGAGTCCTGACTCTGGGTGAGTTACTAAGACAGCAATGGCAGGGGATGGGAAGGTAATAGAGCTTCAGTCACTGTTCTGTTATAGTCTAGTCAGAAGGATCAGACTAGTATAGAAATAAATATTTGGGGGTATAAATATTCATATTCAACTCAGGGAAGAAAGGACAATTTCTTTACTTCTCCTTAACTTGATTTCTGTTCTGAGCCTACTTTTCACCAAGTTGGAATAAACTCACTGAGGCTCTCACCATTTTGGGGGTCACAAGTAATTCTTGGGGCTTACATAATCCTAAGGCAGCAGGACGGGCTGTCTTTATGGTCCTCCAGGTCATCTGTCAGCAGATAGAGACATCCATAGGCCCCAGGGTTCTGCATCATCAGTTCATGCCAGCAGCCACAGGGACATACTCATTTGCTTGGCATGGTTCCTTTAGGACATTTTGATTCTCTGCTACTCTAGGCCTTTCTGAGCTGCATAGTAATCAATGCGCCCCTTCCCAGCATGCTCAAACACACCACTATGGTCTGTTTATGTCTCCCCCAAATTCACATGTTGAAATTCTAACCCCCGAGGTGATGGTGTTAGGGGTAGGGTCTTTAAGTCATGAGGGAAGGAAGAGCTCTCATGAGCAGGATTAGTGCCCTTATGAAAGAGACCACTGAGAGATCCCTCGCCCCTTCCACCATGTAAGGACAGAGGAGTTTGGGCTATCAAGTACTAGATCTATCAGTACTTGGATACCCCAGCTTCCAGAACAGTCAGCAATAAATTCCTATTGTTTATAAGCCACCCAGTCCATGACATTTTGCTATAGCAGCCTGAATCGAGTGAGACACACACCATTCATTCATTTTCTTTGTGGAGTCTTACTCTGTGTCCCCAAGGTCCTATGTGAGACACAATATAAAATGCCTCTTCTCTCTAGAATCAATTGACGTGTTGGTTCTCCTCATTTGCTCCCCCTGCCATCTTTACTTTTAGCCCTGAGAACCCTCTGATCTGCGAAGACTAAGCAGGTAGGGTGGGGAATCTTACTATGACAAATAATGTTTCCTTCTAAATCTTTTGTTTTTTACTGTGAGCCATTTATGTTATACTGGAAACCTTTTTCTCTCACTTTTCTGCTTTATCACATTCTTTTAAGGCAACAAACACAGAATGGATTATCTGCCTGCATGTGGAGAAGAAAAAGGGTGAAAAAAGAAATGGGAGGGGGGGATCTGAAAGCTAATTTCATACAAGACAGAAATAGGGTGCATTATGAGAGGTACAAACTTTGTGCTCTGAGGATTAAACTATATCAATAGGGATATTCGGTTGAACATGAAGATGAGATTGATGAGATTGAGTGGGCCTTAATCTAATACACCAAGGTGGTGTCCTTGTAAGAAGAGGAGCACCTTAGTACATAAGGCAAGTACTAACCTCTATTAAAAAAAGAAATTGATAGTAGCACAATAATAGTGAGAGACTTTAATATGCCACTTACATTAATGGACAGATCATCCAGAAAGAAAATCAATAAGGAAACACAGGCCTTAAATGACATGTTAGACCGGATGGACATAACTGATACTTACAGAGCATCCCATCCAAAAGTAGCAGAATACACATTCTTCTCAAGTGCACCTGGAACATTCTCCAGGATAGATCACGTACTGGGCCACAAAGCAAGCATCAGTAAATTCAAGAAAGTTGAAATCATATCAAGCATCTTTCCTGAGTACAATGCTATGAGATTAGAGATCAACTATAAGGGGGAAAAAACTGTAAAAAACAAACACATGGAGGCTAACCGATATGTTACCAAACAACCATTGGATCATTGAAGAAATGAAAGAGGCCATCACAAAATGCCTAGAGAAAAATGATAATGAAAACACAACAATCCAAAACCTATGGGATGAGGCAAAAGCAGCTCTAAGAGGGAAATTTATAGCAATACATTCTTATCTCAGGAAGAGATGAGGACACAGATATGCAGAGGGAAGACCATATGAAGATATAGGGAGAAGATGGGCACTTACAAGCCAAGAAAAGAGGCCTCAGAAGAAATCAACCCTGGCAGCACTCGAATTTTGGATTTCCAGGCTTCAGAAATGTGAGAAAATAAATTTCTGTTGTTCAAGTTATTTGGTCTGTAGCACTTTGTTACGACAGACCTGCCAAACTAATAAAGAATTTTTGTTTCTTATTTTGGAAGCCCTGGGTACCTGTGGAAACTTTGTAAAGAGGGAAATTACATACTGAGATTTATTCTGCTGGAAAATAGGTCTATCAGTGGGATATAAGTGAGGGGAATGGGTAGAGTCTGGAGGCTGGGAGACCAGTTAAAAGACTACCACAATAGCCTTGAGAAAGGTAGATGATATTAGCTTGGACAGTGAAGAGATGGTGACTATGATGGAAACAGAATTCACTAGGTTGGTCATGAACTGAATGCTAGGAAAACCGAGTTAAAGATGTCTTAGATTTTTTCTAACCAGTTCCCTAGGAGAATGGGTCATAAAAGAGAATTTCTGATAATGAATGATGAAAATCCAATTCAAATAAGCTTAAGGAAGAATGGAATTTAGTAGCTGTTATAATTGTGAGGTCTCGGGGAGGGGTGGTGTACCCTCAGGTGGTTGATGAGGAAACTGAGGCCCCAAGAGGGCCATGAGTTGCACGAGTTCTCCATGGGGTCTGAGAGAGGAATGAGGATGGTCAAGCAAAGCCTTGACTCTGGGTTGGTATTCAGCGCTAGGTCTGCTGTATGGTGCCAGCCTGCAGCTTCCCCTACACCAAGAGGCACACTCAGATGTTTCTGGTGCTCCAGCACATGCTCAGTCCCTCAGCTAGGTCTGACTCTTTGTGACCCCAAGGACCCTAGCCCACTAGGCTCTTCTGTCCCTGGGATTTTTCAGGCAAGAATACTGGAGTAGCCTGCTGTTTCCTCCTCCAGGGGATCTTTCCTGCCCAGGGTTCAAAGCCACATCTCCTGTGTCTCCTGCATTGGCAGGTGGATTCTTTACCACTGTGCCACATGGGAAGCCCCCAGCAAATGAGTGAAGCGGTCCCCGTTAACAGGAACCCCTATTACTCAGCTCAGCTGATCACTGCCATGGGGGACAAGGGGTTGGGAATCATCCAGATAGGATTTTCTGAGAGAAGCTGGTATCTGAATTTTCATGTTGGCAGCTAACTTAAAAACATAAAAACACTCTCTGAGCAAAACAGGTTTGTGGTTGGGCTGCCAGTTTATGACTTTGGCTCTACACCTTGGGGTTAGGGAAAAAAAAAAAAGAGGCCAAGATGTAGAGGAGAGATGATACAAACAGTCTTCACTCCAACTTACTTTTTGCAGAGACACTGGTGGGAATATGGTTTCTGTGATCCTGAAAATCTGGACACTTCTAGTAAGACAGGACAGAGTGTGGGACTTTTAAAGCCATAAACGGTCTAGATTTTAAATCTCCTCTTATCCTCTATGTACAACTGGAAAATTTTTTAGTTATGACCATTCTTTCCTTTTTGGTGAAAATACTATAAAATATGGAGATATATATGTATATGATACAGGAACGTCGCTCAGTCCTGTCCGACTCTTTGCGGCCTCATGGACTGTAGCCTACCAGGCTCCTCTGTCCATCGGATTTTCCAGGCAATAGTACTGGAGTGGATTGCCATTTCCTTCTCCAGCGGATCTTCCTGACCCAGGGATCGAACCCGGGTCTCCCGCATTATAGACAGACGCTTTACTGTCTGAGCCACCAGGGAAGTCCATATATATATATATATATAGTGAAAATACTATATAATCTGGATTAAAATAGTATAGGATAAGCTGAAAGAAAGATTTTGTCAATTTTGCAGTCATATCTTTCCTTCAGTCTTTTTTTTTTTTCCTGTTATGTGCAAGGAAATGAGTTCTACCTTGGAAGGTATAAGAAATGAGCAAGGATCAGATGTATCCATGCTCTTGAAGTTTATAATTGAGGAATCAGAATGTCATTGGTTCTTATAGTCTGCCAACCATCATGTGTTCCTTGTACCACATTATTATTGAGGACAAAATAAAAACAGGACATGTTTGCGGACTCAGAGTTTAATGTAGAGAGAGATGTAAACAAATAATGACAAATAATTACATATGTAAGCAAATAATAGGTTTGTGTATGTGTTATAACAGCAGTATGATCAAGAAACTATAGAGGGGATTTCCCTGGTGGTCCAGTGGTTAAGATTCCATGCTCCCTATGCAGGGTCGGGGTTCAATCCCTGGTCAGGGAACTAGAGTCTACATACTGCCACACCTAGAAGATCCCGCGTGCTGTAACTAAGACCTGGTGCAGCCAAAGAAACAGATAAATAGGGAAATAAATTAATTATAAAAGAAGGAAACTATAGAGCAACGGAGGAGAATGACCTAATTCTGCTTGTATGAGCCAGGATAGGTTTCACGGAGGAGGTAACATTTACGATGCATTCTTAAGGATGACTGAGGATTTGCAAAGCAGATTAAGGGTGGATAGGCTTTCTAGGCAGAGGGCACAGCATGTTTAAAACTCAGGCACAAAGGAACATCACATGTTTAGGGTGTGATGAGTGAGAAATCAGATGTGGCAAGTTCCTTGGGAAACTACAAGCAAAGTGCTTCACGATTCTCATTTACATCGTGATTCTATTGTTCTGTGTAAAATGAGTCAGGGCGTGGAATGTTTTGGGCATGCCAGACATTCAGGTAGTTTGGCAATTCCCTTACATACTCTGCACATGAGAATTTTACTGGAATTCTTAGTGGAAAGAAGCCATTTATATCATTACATTTTGGGAGAACAGTAGCTTCTACAAATTACTTCAAAGTATTTATTTCACTTCTGGTATCTAGAGTCAGGAGACCAAATATTTAAAAATGAGCATTACTAGTTACCATAATCCATAAAATAATTGTCCTCTATTACTGTGGAATTAGTGGTTCTTTTTCCTTAGATGCCAGGAAAAAGATGGTTTAAATGGGAATTTAATGGTAAGATCTATTATCTACTTCCATTGAATTCTGTCATTCAGGAGACTATTGAATATTTACAATACACATAGGTAGCTATGGGCTTCCCTCATGGCTCAGATGGTAAAGAATTTGCCTGCAATGCAGAAGACCTGGGTTTGAGCCCTGTGTTAGGAAAGATCTCCTGGAGAAGGGAATGGCTACCCACTCCGGTATTCTTTCCTGGAGAATCCGATGGACAGAGGAGCCTGGAAGGCTACAGTCCATAGGATTGCAAAGAGTCAGACATGACTGAGTGACTAACACTTTCATACACACTACTAGATAGCTATATGAGTCTTTAAAGACAAGAGGATGATTTTTACATCTGGTTTGTATAATCAGTATCACTACCTTAATTCATAGTGAAAAAGAAAAATACCAATCAAAGGAAAGGTACAGTTCCTTCCTCAGCAGAAATGTTCAGAAAGACAGTACCACAATCCAAGGAAAATGACTTGGTCTATACCCTGAGACATCATGGTGAGCGCCTGGGACCTCCCACCCGTGAAGGTCACAGGCTGGAGTTTAGCTGACGTGATTTTTCTTCATTTACACATGTATAGTTCTCATGAACTATATATTAAATATATGTGGGTTTCCAGCCAATTTTTGTTAAAGACAAAGTGTTTCAGAGCATTTTATCTGTGGAATTTGATTTTTAACATTATTGGATATTTACAAATAAAGACAGTTACATACTAAGTAGAATGTAAAATCTATTTAATTGATTTACTATCATAGCTTAAAAAAATGAACTCTTGTGAATGTGAGCTGGCAACTGCCAATGCCAGGGTGATCATCTCATCTTTGTTGCAGCCCTGAAGGTCTTGAGTCCCAGGGCCCCAGACCATGAGGTAATTCTGCCCATTGAAACCAGCACCGCCCAGTCCAGGCTCAGATCTGCTCGCTGACTCGTGTTCTGAAAGCAACTTGAAGGACTTAGTATCTGGCTGGAGCAGAGCTGGCTGGTGGCATGTGGATTGCTTGAAAATCAATGACCCAGGGTTGTGACAACTGATAAAATACTAAGGTTGTATCGTCACAAATCTGACTGCAAGTGATGGGGAATATGAGAAAGACAGAAAATGTAGGCAGGAAGGAAGGAGTGCCAAAAGGCTGGAGAGAAACTTAGGAAAGCTTGGCTCACTAGCTCACAAGCCTCGTCCAGAAATATTCATCAAGGAATGTTGTTTCTCTCCTCACTGCCCCTCCAGATGCCTATGTTCAGGGAAAATCCAGATAAAAATCCTCATGTGCAGCATTTTAATCTTTCTTTTTTTAAAAAAATGTACTATGTCCTTAAGTGAGCTTTCCTTACCATTTTTTAATGAAAAATTTCAAACATGCAGAAAAGTTGCAAGAATTTTACTGTGAACACCTAGACACCCACCACCTGTATTGCACAACAACCATTTTACTACACACTTGCTTTATCACATTATTTTTCATCCCTCCAGCAACATTCAGAAAACTAAGATCATGGCATCCGGTCCCATCACTTCATGGCAAATAGATGGGGAAACAGTGTTAGACTTTATTTTTTTGGCTCCAAAATTACTGCAGATGGTGACTGCAGCCATGAAATTAAAAGATGTTTACTCCTTGGAAGGAAAGTTGTGACCAACCTAGACAGCATATTACAAAGCAGAGACATTACTTTGTCAACAAAGGTCTGTCTAGTCAAAGCTATGGTTTTTCTAGTGGTCATGTATGGATGTGAGAGTTGGACTATAAAGAAAGTTGAGCACAGAAGAATTGGTGCTTTTGAACTGTGGTATTGGAGAAGACTCTTGAGAGTCCCTTGGACTGCAAGGAGATCCAGCCAGTCCATCCTAAAGGAGATCAGTCCTGGGTGTTCATTGGAAGGACTGATGTTGAAGCTGAAACTCTAATATTTTGGCCACCTGATGTGAAGAGCTGACTCATTTGAAAAGACCCTGATGCTGGGAAAGACTGAGGGCAGGAGGAGAAGGGGACAACAGAGGATGAGATGGTTAGATGGCATCACCAACTCAATGGACATGAGTTTGGGTAAACTCTGGGAGTTGGTGATGGACAGGGAGGCCTGGAATGCTGCAGTTCATGGAGTCACGAAGAGTCGGACATGACTGAGCGACTGAACTGAACTGATCTATCAATTCATCTTATTTTTATACATTTCAAAGCAAATTGCCATATTCCTTCCCCATAAACACCTTCGCATGCATATCATTAACTTAGACTCTAGTATTGTTTTCTTTCTCTTGAGATAAAATTTATACTTCATGAAATGCACAGATCTTCAGTACATTTTTCCACGGGTTTTGACAAATACATACCCCTATGTAACCCAAACCCTTGACGAGACATACAGCAGAACATTATACCAAAAAGTTCCCTTCAAGTCTCTTCCCCACCACTGTCATTCCTCCCCCCCAAAAACAGGCAATTACCCTTCAATTTTTTTCCACTGCTGATTAGTTTTGTCTGTTCTAGCGCTTCATATGAGTGGAATCAGAGAGTACACATTCTTTGGGGTCTAGTTCCCTTTGCTCTGTATAATATCTGCCAGATTCATTCTTGTTCATATGAATAGCAGCATTCCACTGAACATCTGTATCATAGGTTGCTTGTTCCTTCTCCTATTAATGGACACGTGGTCTGTTTTCAGATTTTGAATATTATATATAAAGCTGCTATGGACATTCTTGTGCAAATCTTTTTGTGGACATTTTTCGCTTTTCTGGGGTAAATAGGAATAGAACCCCCAACATTATTTTAACTGGTTTAGTTTAGTACTAGGTGGTAGCTAATAATCATTGTAGCTCAGCACATCCCGTGTCTCTATCCCTCCATCCATCTGATTTTCTCTCCTTTTCTCCTTCCTAGTTTCCTGATCGCCTTCTCCTACCTCTTGCCTCTTTCCTGATAGGGTCTAATATTTTATTACCTTTTTTTTCATTGTCCTAAAAATTCTTCCAGAGGGAGGCAGCATAGTGTTGATGGAAAAAGCCCCAGTTTTTTGGGCTATATTCAAAATACACCACTGCCACTACTTAGCATGGCAAGTCACTACCTTTCTGGGCTCACGGATCATTTATTCAAGAGGTTGGAAGAGGTGACTCTGAAGTCCCATTTCCAGATCTATTGTTCTGTGAATCCATGACCTCTATTTCTAAGACAAAAATAGGGGAGAGAGCCAAGAGAAAAGGAGGGCAGAAGATGAAGATATCAAGGTAGAGGTGGAGAAGAGAAAATAGAAAAATAAACCTCTTTCCTGCTTCTTGACCAGGAAGATAGCGGCACATTCTCTGGAATCAGGACAGTCCCATCCTGGAGTCAGGTTTCTTTTCTTACTCCTAGTTTTGGGGTTAGGCACGCCACCTGATTTAGCTTTTCCTCTCCTGCCAGATGCCCCCATCTTCTCTGCTTCCCCATTAATCTGTTTGTTCTGTGCTCCAGAGAAGCTCACTCTACTTTTGAGATGGCAGTATGCGTGTGTATTTGCTCAGTCATGTTCAACTCTTTGCAACCCTTCGGCTTGCAGCCCTCCAGGCTCCTCTGTCCATGGGATTCTCCAGGCAAGAATACGGGAGTGGGTTGTCATCTTCCTCCTCCAGGGGATCTTCTTGACCCAGATCGAACCGTGTCTCCTGCATTGCAGGTGGATTTTTTACCAGCTGAGCCATCAGCGAAGCTCTTTCAGATGGCATTGTATGGTAATTTATGCCAATAAACCAATGAAGAAACCAAAAAAGGTCATTTCTTGCCCCGGTAAAATTTGCAGTTTAGCCTAGGCTTTGTGGATGTGGCGCACTCATCTTTATCATATAATCCAAAGTTAGGAGCTGTAGGTCCAAGAAGTGAGGCGACACCATGGCAGCCTTTGGGGAGTTCCTCTTGAGCACACGAGGCTGGGCATTTGAGATCCGACCATACAAACTATGTGACCTGAATTTTACTGTGTGGCCTCAGTTCCAAAAGCTTTATCTGGCTGCTCTCAGATGTACTCCTACACTTATCAGAACCCATATTCCAACCTCGGCTCACAAACTCTGTTCCCAGGAGTGTTGACTGATACCATTTCTCAGGACGTGTGCTCTTCTGGGCAGTCTCTGTTGGTTAATAATTAGCATATATGTTATCTCAAAAAGGAAGAGTTCCAGCCCTCAGTACTGGATTTGCAGAAAGGTTAAGTAAAGGGACAAACTACTAATATAAGAGGGAGACAACCTAATTTTTTTTTAAAAAAGGGAGATAATATAGAATGAAAGAGAGGGAAAGGATGGGCCAATTGTGAATGGGAGATAGGAAAACAAAGGGGAATGTGTGCCAAGAAAACAGAAAGCCCTTAGAAGACAACATTTTATTATTTTTATTAAAAAAATTCTGGGCTAATACTATTTAAAATTGCTTTACCCAAACCCAGAGGATTTAAGAGTAAATATAAATCTTGGGCCATAGCGCCCCCTGGCATACCTAACTGCAAGCACAATTCTGCACATTGAGACCCTTTCTGTATTTGGACGCACTCAAAAGGTACTCATATTTCACAACAAACACAAATTAATTATAGCTCAAAAAGAGCAGAGCTAGGCTTTCATTTAAGCTCCAAGCAATCATATTAGCGATTATTTTTTCTGTTTCTAATACACACCAATTAAGCTCATTGAGTTACTAATTAAGTTACTTCACTCAGAGATAAGGGAATCATACACGCATAGAGATGGCATGAGCTCTAGCTTTTACATAATTATCTTTCTGAGGTGGGGGCTCTTCAGTTTCCTATGTTATGGAATTGAGTCTTAAGAGTCACTTACAGAAAAAGAAAAAAGGCTTTCAGACAGTTCTAATAGTCCTCCTCCTCAGACACAGCGCAGAGCACTGTGATTTTAAGACCCAGGGGCAGGCACCTGCGGGAACTGGAGCGCACACGCTTTGAAAGGAAGCCCCGCCACGCCGGGAAGTTATGCTGCTCCCCCTTCTTGCCATCTAAAACCCAACTGCCCCCTCCAGGTATATCGAGGAGCCACTTGACCTTATGTTGTTCCATCACTAAGTCATGTCTGACTCTTTGCGACCCCATGGACTGTAGCACGCCAGGTTCCCCCGTCCTTCACTATCTCCCAGAGTTTGCTCAGACTCACATCCATTGAGTCAGTGATGCCATTCAACCATCTCATCCTCTGTCATCCCCTTCTCCTCCTGCCCTCAGTCCTTCCCAGCATCAGGGGCTTTTACCATGAGCTGGCTGTTTGCATCAGGTGGCCAAAGTATTGGAGCCTCAGCATCAGTCCTTCCAATGAATATTCAGGGTTGATTTCCTTTAGGATAGACTGGTTGGATCTCCTTGCAGTCCAAGGGACTCTCAAGAGTCTTCTCCAACACCACAGTTCAAAAGCATCATCAGTTCTTTGGCTCTCAGCTATCTTTATGGGCCAGCTCTCACATCCGTACATGACTACTGGAAAAACCATAGCTTTGACAATATACTTGATGTTTAACTCCTTAGAAAACAAGCCTTCAGAAGACACAGCGAGCAAATGGAGGCTCTAACTTTGCAAACTGAAGAGATTATGATTTGAGATAAAAAGGAAGATCAGATAGCTGGGGTCAGGATAAAAAAAAAAAAAAAAACCAGCAACAAACAACCCTCAGAGCCAGGATCTAGGTATGAGGGGAGGAAGGGGAAGAGGGCAGAGCATGTTGTTTTGAGAACCTAAACAAGCATGGCCCCCAGACTGGGGGGCAGGTTGTGCAGCTGCACACGTGGGTTAAGAGAATCTTAAAAAGCAGGCAACACCTGCCGCTGTGGCCTTTCAACTCCAGCTTGGGTTCGGAGAGAACCACCTCCCCAGCTACACTCTATGATAATTATAGTTAGCTCACGTCTTTGCTGAACCCTGAGGATGTCTACCCAGAAATCTATTTGAAGAAGGGCTTTATAAATTTATCTGTTTTAAAGGGAAGTTTTCCATTTTTAAAAGACTGACAGCTATGAACTAGTCATATTTCTGACATGGGCTGCCCCTGGGAAGAGCTGGCTGCCTGTAGCCAAGAGCAAAGCCCAGCAAGGGACACAGTTGTAAATGTTCAGTGGCTGGCCTTTCCAGTAGCACTGGCTCCATTCTCTCTGCTTGTTTGTTTGATTTTCATATTCATTTGTTTGATTGTGCCAGGTCTTAACTTGTGGCACACGAGATCTTCGGTCTCTGTTACAGCATGTGGGATCTTTTTTATTTTTAAGTGGAGGATAACTGCTTTACAGACTTGTGTGGGCTTCTACCCTACATCAGTGTGAATCAGCCACAGGTACGGGAGGCAGGATCAAGAGGGAGGGGACATGTGGGATCTTTTACTCACGGCAAGTGGAATTTCTAGTTGTGACATGTGGCATTTTCTGTCTCAAAAACAACAGAATGATCTCTGTTCGTTTCCAAGGCAAACCATTCAACATTACAGTAATCCAAGTCTATGCCCCGACCAGTAATGCTGAAGAAGCTGAAGTTGAATGGTTCTGTGAAGACCTACAAGACCTTCTAGAACTAACACCCCCCAAAAAGACGTCCTTCTCATCATAGGGGACTGGAATGCAAAAGCAGGAAGTCAAGAAATATGTGGAGTAATGGGCAAATTTGGCCTTGGAGTACAAAAGGAAGCAGGGCAAAGGCTAACAGAGTTCTGCCAGGAGAACACACTGGTCATAGCAAACACCACTCTCTTCCAACAACACAAGAGATGACTCTACACATGGATATCACCAAATAGTCAATACTGAAATCAGATTAATTATATTCTTTGCAGCCTAAAGATGAAGAAGCTCTATACAGTCAGCAAAAAATAAGACCTTATTGCAAAATTCAAACTTAAATTGAAGAAAGTAGGGAAAACCACTAGACCATTCAGGTATGACCTAAATCAAATTCCTTATAATTATATAGTAGAAGTGACAAATAGATTCAAGGGATTAGAACTAATAGACAGAGTGCCTGAAGAACTATGGACAGAGGTTCATGACATTGTACAGGAGGCAGCGATCAGAACCATCCCCAAGAAAGAGAAATGCAAAAAGGAAAAATGGTTCTCTGAGGAGGCCTTACAAATACCTGGGAAGAGAAAGGCAAAGGAGAACAGAAAAGGTATATCCATCTGAATGCAGCGTTTGAAAGAATAACAAGGAGAGATAAGCAATAGCAATAGCAAGGATATTCCTCAGCAATCAGTGCAAAGAAATAGAAGAAAACAATAGAATGGGAAAGACTAGAGATCTCTTCAAGAAAATTAGAGATACTGAGGGAATATTTCATACAAAGATGGGCACAATAAAGGACAGAAATGTTATGGACCTAACAGAAGTATACGGATGTGAGAGTTGGACTGTGAAAAAAGCTGAGCGATGAAGAATTGATGCTTTTGAACTGTGGTGTTGGAGAAAACTCCTGAGAGTCCCTTGGACTGCAAGGAGATCCAACCAGTCCATTCTGAAGGAGATCAGCCCTGGGTGTTCTTTGGAGGGAATGATGCTAAAGCTGAAGCTCCAGTACTTTGGCCACCTCATGTGAAGAGTTGATTCACTGGAAAGACTCTGATGCTGGGAGGGATTGGGGGCAGGAGGAAAAGGGGACGACAGAGGATGAGATGGCTGGATGGCATCACCGACTCGATGGATGTGAGTTTGAGTGAACTCCGGGAGTTGGTGATGGACAGGGAGGCCTGGCGTGCTGCTATTCATGGGGTCGCAAAGAGTTGGACATGATTGAGTGACTGAACTGAACTGAACTGAACAGAAGCAAAAGATATTAAGAAGAGGTGGCAAGAATACACAGAAGAATTACACAAACAAGATCTTCACGACCCAGATAACCACGATGGTGTGATCACTCACCTAGAGTCAGACATCCTGGCATGTGAAGTCAAGTGGGCCTTAGGAAGCATCACTATGAACAAAGCTAGTGGAGGTGATGGAATTCCAGGTGAGCTATTTCAAATCCTAAAAGATGATGCTGTGAAAGTGTTGCACTCAATATGCCAGCAAATTTGGAAAACGCATCAGGGGCCACCGGACTGGAAAAGGCCAGTTTCCATTCCAATCCCAAAGAAAGGCAATGTCAAAGAATATTCAAACTACCACACAATTGCACTCATCTCACACGCTGGTAAAGTAATGCTCAAAATTCTCCAAGCTAGGCTTAAACAGTATGTGAACCGAAAACTTCCACATGTTTAAGCTGGATTTAGAAAAGGCAGAGGAATCAGAGATCAAATTGCCAACATCTGTTGGATCATCAGAAAAGCAAGAGAGTTCCAGAAAAACATCTACTTCTGCTTTATTGACTATGCCAAAGCCTTTGACTTTGTGGATCACAACAAACTAAAAAATTCTTCAAGATATGGGAATACCAGACCACCTTACCTGCCTCCTGGGAGATCTGTATGCAGGTCAAGAAGCAACAGTTAGAACCAGACATGGAACAACAGACTGGTTCCAAATCGGGAAAGGAGTGTGTCAAGGCTGTATATTGTCACCTTGCTTATTTAACTTATACGAAGAGAACATCATGCAAAATGCCGGATGGATGAAGCACAAGCTGGAATCAAGGTTGCTGGGAGAAATATCAATAACCTCAGAAATGCAGACGACACCAGCTTTATAGCAGAAAGCAAACAGGAACTAAAGAGCCTCCTGATGAAAGTGAACGAGGAGAGTGAACAAAGCTGGCTGAAAACTCAACATTCAAAAAAGTAAGATGATGGCATCTGTTCCCATCACTTCATGGCAAATAGATGGGAAAACAATGGAAACAGTGACAGATGTTACTTTATTCCCTCCAAAGTCACCATGGATGGTGACTGCAGCTATGAAATTAAAAGACGCTTGCTCCTTGGAAGAAAAGCTATGACAAACCTAGGCAGAATATTAAAAAGCAGAGGCATTACCTCACCGACAAAAGCCTGTCTAGTCAAGTAGTCTGTCTACTACTACTTGCCATAGACATGTACGGATCTGAGAGTTGGACTATGATGAAGGCTGAGCGCTGAAGAATTGATGCTTTCTAACTGTGGTGCTGGAGAAGATTCTTGAGAGTCCCTTGCACTGCAAGGAGATAAAACCAATCAATCCTGAATATTCATTAGAAGGACTGATGCTGAAGCTGAAGCTCCAATCCTTTGGCCACTTGATGCAAAGAACTGACTCATTGGAAAAGACCCTGATGCTGGGAAAGATTGAAGGCAGGAGGAGAAGGGTACGACAGAGGATGAGATGGTTGGATGGCATCACCGACTCAATGGACATGAGTTTGAGCAAGCTCCAGGTGCTGGTGATGGACAGGGAAGCCTGGCGTGCTGCAGTCCATGGGGTTGCAAAGAGTTGGACGTGACTGAGCGACTGAACTGAACTGAACTGTGGCATGTGAGATTTAGTTCCTGAACCTGGGCTTCCTGCCTTGGGAGCACAGAATCTTAGCCACTGTGCCACCAGGGAAGTGCCAAGCCAGCGGCTTCTTGGTCGTGGGGGAGTCTCATTGGTTCTCATGGTTAATTGCATTTCCTTTGCTGTCAAGTGGATCCCTAGGTTCTATTCTGTTTGGAGAGATTTCATTTCAGAGGATTAAGCCCTCTAAATCCTTGAATAGTAATGCTACCCTGAGGGACTGAGGGCTGGAGAGGAACATCCATAGGTGGAATCCCAGGCAAGATGAATTTCTGTCTTTCCAGGTGGAAACGGTCCAGCGTGGTCAACCTGTTACCAAGCGGCTGGTCTCTTCAAAGGCTAGTACCACACTGGGGCTGGCAGATTGGCCTTCCAGCCATGGCAGTGGCTGACTCAGCGGGGTGAGTGAGCTCCACGAATGTGCAACTTTTGTGCCTGAAACCGAATGTTTACCTTGAAGGTAGCGGTAGTGTTAGTTGCTCAGTCATGTCTGACTCTTTGCGACCCCATGGACTGTAGCCTTCCAGGCTCCTCTGTCGCCACTCCCTTTTCCAGGAATCTTCCTGACCCAGGGATCGAACCTGAGTCTCCTGCATTGCAGGCGGATTCTTTACTGTCTGAGCCACCAAGGACTCACCATAATATGGGATTCAGATGCTAGATTTGATGTTGAATTTCTTGGTGGTCAAAATAAAAACCTTTTATGTTCTGTTCCAGAATTCTCATTGTTTCAGAAGAAAACAAACGACACCAGTATCTTGGGAAAAGCAAAGCAGGTCCTAATCCTTCGTCTCAAGGAAATCTCTCCCCGACTGACATGGTAGACAAGTCTTCAATAACAGCCCTAAGTAGATGCAGCCATGGGTGGTCAGCTGGGTGAATAATTTATTAAAGCCTATAGCTTTTAAGCCAGCCAGACCTGAGTTTGAATTGTAACTTAAATTGCTTCCCTGGTGGCTCAGAGAGTAAAGAATCTGCCTGCAATGCAGCAGACCTGGGTTTAATCCCTGGGTTGGGAAGATCCTCTGGAGAAGGGAATAGCTACCCACTCCAGTATTCTTACGTGGAGAATCCCATGGACACAGGAACCTGGCAGGCTACAGTCCATAGGGTCACAAAGAGTTGGACATGACTGAGTAACTGACATGTCAACATTTCATTAAATTGCCTTTACTAGGTGGATAATCTCTAGCAAGTTATTCTTCTTGAACTCTGACCACTAACTATTTTTTTTTAACATTGTGTAAACAATCAATTAACATTGTGTAAACATTCTAAAGGAGATCAGCCCTGGGTGTTCTTTGGAAGGAATAATGCTAAAGCTGAAGCTCCAGTACTTTGGCCACCTCATGCGAAGAGCTGACTCATTGGAAAAGACTCTGATGCTGGGAGGGATTGGGAGCAGGAGGAAAAGGGGATGATACAGGATGAGACAGCTGGATGGCATCACCGACCCGATGGACATGAGTTTGAGGGAACTCCGGGAGTTGGTGATGGACAGGGAGGCCTGGCGTGCTGTGATTCATGGGGTCGCAAAGAGTCGGACACGACTGAGCGACTGAAATGAACTGAACTGAACTGAAACAATCAATCTCTATTATAAATGGTTCTAGACATATATAAGTATAGAATGAAAGGGAAAGCTCTCCTCTTTTATCTTCTTCCACTTCCCCCATTCCTCTCCCTCGGCCTTAGGTAACCACCATCAACTGTTGATGTATGTCCTATCCAGCCTTTCAAAAGCACATTGTACTTTACATGAATGCATTATTCTGAAAATTCCATTTTTCCCTGAGCAAAATATCTTGGAGGTAAGAATGGGTTTATCTCAGCATAAACAAGATGAAAAAACAACATATTTGCAAACAAGGTGATCGACAAGGGCTCAATTTCTAAAATATACAAACAGTTCACACAACTCAATATCAGAAATACCAAACAGTCCAATCAGAAAGTGGGCAGAATACAGTCGCTATGGAGAACAGCATGGAGGTTCCTTAAAGTAGAGCTACCATATGATCCAGCAATCCCATTCCTGGGCATACATGTGGAAAAGACAAAAACTCCAATTCAAAAAAATACATGCACCCCAGTGTTCATAACAGAACTATTTACAATAGCTAAGTCATGGAAGCAACCTAAATGTCCATCAACAGATGAATGGATAAAGAAGATGTGGTGTATACCTACAATGAAATATTAGCCCAAAAGGAGAATGAAATATTGCCCTTTGCAGCAACATGGATGGACCCAGACATCGTCATAAATGAAGTTGGATAAAGACAAATATTATATGATATCACTTATATGTGGAATCTAAAAAATAATACAAATGAATTTATTTATAAAACAAAGAGATTCACTGACATAGAAAACAAACATGGCTACAGAAGGGGAAGATGGATAAACTAGGAGCATGGGATTAACAGATACACATCATTATATATAAAGTAGACAAGGAACAAGGATTTATAGCACAGCACATGGGACTATCTTGCAATCCCTGGTGGCTCAGTTGGTAAAGCGTCTGCCTGCCATGCAGGAGACCTGGGTTCGATCCCTGGGTCAGGAAGATCCCCTGGAGAAGAGAAAGACAACCCACTCCAGCATTCCTGCCTGGGAAATCCCATGGACAGAGGAGCCTAGTGGGCTACAGTCTGTACGGTCTCAAAAGTCGGACACAACTTAGCAACTAAACCTACCTACCTAATAATCTATAATGGAAAAGAGTCTGAAAAAATATGGCTGAATCACTTAGCTGCATATTTGAAACTGACAGTGTTATAAATCAACTATACTTCAATAAGGGCTTCCCTGGTGGCCCAGAGGTTAAAGCGTCTGCCTGCAATGCAGGAGACCTGGGTTTGATCCCTGGGTTGGGAAGATCTCCTGGAGAAGGAAATGACAACCCACTCCAGTATTCTTGCCTGGAGAATCCCATGGACAGAGGAGCATGGTGGGGTATAGTCCATGGTGTCCCAAAGAGTCGGACATGACTGAGCGACTTCACTTACTTTCACTCTACTTCAGTAAAAAGGATGGGTTTACCTCATTCATTTTTAAGGTTGTTTAATATTCCATAATATGGATATATCACAATTTATTTAACCACTTCGGTCTGATGACTCATAGATTTGTTCTTTCCTCCTTCTCTTCCCCTCCCTCTCTTTCCTCCTGCTCCTTTGCTAATATAAACATTGCTGTACTGAACAGCAAACATCTCTTTAGGGTAGATTTTAAAGGAGGATTAACTGGGTCAAAAGATATGTACATATGTTTAAAATTTGGATTCATACTGCCAAATGCCCTCCCGAACAGCTCTACTAATTTATACTCGGGGCAAGTTGCATATTTTCTGTGCTTCTTTGTTTCCTCAACTACAGAAATTAAATATGATAAAACCTACCGCATGGGACTGGTGAGGTGATTCAGTGAGAAAACAAATGTAAAAAGAGTGCTGGGGCAGGGGGTAGGGAAGAAAAAAAGAGTGCTGGGAACACAGGTGGCTGTCATCATTTTTATTCCTTCAGTTCAGTTCAGTTCAGTCGATTCAGTTGCTCAGTCATGTCTGACTTTGTGCGACCCCATGGACTACAGCACGCCAGGCTTCCCTGTCCATCACCAACACCTGGAGCTTGCTCAAACTCATGTCCATTGAGTCAGTGATGCCATCCAACCATCTCATCCTCTGTGGTCCCCTTCTCCTCCTGCCTTCAATCTTTCCCAGCATCAGGGTCTTTTCCAATGAGTCAGTTCTTCACATCAGGTGGCCAAACTATTGGAGTTTCAGCTTCAGCATCAGTCCTTCCAATGAATACTCAGGACTGATTTCCTTTAGGATGGACTGGTTGGATCTCCTTGAAGTGCAAAGGACTCTCAAGAGTCCTCTCCAACACCACGATTCAAAAGCATCAATTCTTTACCATTCAGCTTTTTTTATAGTCCAACTCTCACATTCATACAGACTGCTAGAAAAACCATAGCCTTGACTAGATGGACTTTTGTTAGCAAAGTAATGTCTCTGCTTTTTAATATGCTGTCTAGGTTGGTCATAACTTTTATTCCAAGGAGTAAGCGTCTTTTAATTTCATGGCTGCAGTCACCATCTGCAGTGATTTTGGAGCCCCCCAAAATAAAATCTGTCACTGTTTCCATTGTTTCCCCATCTATTTGCCATGAAGTGATGGGACCAGATGCCATGATGTTTTTTGAATGTTGAATTTTAAGCCAGCTTTTTCACTCTCCTCTTTCACTTTCATGAAGAGGCTCTTTAGTTCTTCTTCACTTTATGCCATAAGGGTAGTGTCATCTGTATATCTGAGGTTATTGATATTTCTCCAGGCAACCTTGATTCCAGCTTATGCTTCATTCAGTCCGGCATTTTGCATGATGTATTCTGCGTATAAGTTAAATAAGCAGGGTGACAATATACAGTCTTGACATACTCCTTTCCTGATTTGCACCCAGTCTGTTGTATCATGTTCAGTTCTAACTGTTGCTTCTGACCTGCATACAGATTTCTCAGGAGGCAGGTAGGGTGGTCTGGTATTCCCGTCTCTTGAAGAATTTTCCACAGTTTGTTGTGATCCACAAAGTCAAAGGGTTTGGCATAGTCAATAAAGCAGAAGTAGATGTTTTTCTGGAACTCTCTTGCTTTTTCGATGATCCAACTGATGTTGGCAATTTGATCTCTGATTCCTCTGCCTTTTCTAAATCCAGCTTGAACATCTGGAAGTTCTTGGTTTACATACTATTGAAGCCTGGCTCAGAGAATTTTGAGGATTATTTTGCTAGAGTGTGAGATAAGGGCAATTGTGTGGTGGTCTGAACATTCTTTGGCATTGCCTTTCTTTGGGATTGGAATGAAAACTGACCTTTTCCAGTCCTGTGGCCACTGCTGAGTTTTCCAAATTTGCTGGCATATTGAGTGCAACACTTTTACAGCATCATCTGTTAGGATTTGAAATAGCTCAACTAGAAAAACAATCTATTTTACTATTACTAATAAAATGAAAGAAACTATCATTTAGTAGTTACGACATTTGTGGAGACCAAATGTCACAACTTTCCTCATGGCGTGTCTTCACAGCTGGTAAATTTCAGAGGCTAAAATTTTGAGGAGGTTACTCTAAAAAAAGTTCTCCAAATCATGGTGGCATGATTTTTATTGTTATGCTAGAGTATCACTTAATAAGCTTATTTTAATAATCCTAATCTCAGGATTATCTGACTCTAGGCAAGTATCTTTAACTTGCTATTTACCAATGAATAGGGCCCAGGCATTTTACAACAAAAATTAGAAGTTATATGTTAAAAAAAAAAAAAGTTAAAAATAACTTTTGTCCAAGAGCAATGCAAACAATTTCTGCTTATGAGAGAAAATAACCCTAAAGATGATAGCTTATTGCCTGTAGGTACTTAGTTTTGCATCTAAATTGATAGTTTTATTCTAGTCTTGTTGTCTTTACTATAGGTACCTCTGGACTTCCCTGGTGGCTCAGATGGTATTCCCCTGGAGGAGGGCATGGCAACTCCCTCCAGTACTCTTGCCTGGAGAATCCCGTGGACAGAGGAGCCCGGCGGACTACAGTCCATGGGGTTGCAAAGAGTTGGACATGACTCAGCAACTAAGCACACAGGTACATCTGTTTCTTGACTCAGCCTTGGAATCATTTTGTCATTCTGGTGCTTCCCTCATGACTGAGCTAAATAAAGGTTTGACATAAACTCTCTACATGTGTGTTTTCAGTATTTTGAGAAACATCCTTTGCCAGTCACTCCTTATGCCGAGCAGGGCCCTGTGGGGCTCCCAGGCACAAAGCCTTTCTGTGTTTCCCATTTCTTTGATGACAGTAAAGTGAAGTGAAGTCACTCAGTCGTGTCTGACTCTTTGCGACCCCATGGACTGTAGCCTACCAGGCTCCTCTGTCCATGAGATTTTCCAGGCCAGGGTACTGGAGTGGGTTGCCATTCCCTTCTCCAGGGGATCTTCCTGACCCAGGGATTGAACCTGTGTTTCCTGCATTGCAGGCGGATTCTTTTTGACAAAGCTACAAGGGAAGGCAGCATCTCTGAAACCACCTGAGGTAAGAATAGGGAAGCTCATCAAGACATGGAAAAGAAATGCAAAAAAGCAAAATGGCTGTCTGGGGAGGCCTTACAAATAGCTGTGAAAAGAAGAGAGGCGAAAAGCAAAGGAGAAAAGGAAAGATATAAGCATCTGAATGCAGAGTTCCAAAGAATAGCAAGAAGAGATAAGAAAGCCTTCTTCAGCAATCAATGCAAAGAAATAGAGGAAAACAACAGAATGGGAAAGACTAGAGATCCCTTCAAGAAAATCAGAGACACCAAGGGAACATTTCATGCAAAGATGGGCTTGATAAAGGACAGAAATGGTATGGACCTAACAGAAGCAGAAGATATTAAGAAGAGGTGGCAAGAATACACGAAAGAACTGTACAAAAAAGATCTTCACGACCCAGATAATCATGATGATGTGATCACTCATCTAGAGCCAGACATCCTGGAATGTGAAGTCAAGTGGGCCTTAGAAAGCATCACTACAAACAAAGCTAGTGGAGGTGATGGAATTCCAGTTGAGTTGTTTCAAATCCTAAAAGATGATGCTGTGAAAGTGTTACACGCAATATGCCAGCAAATTTGGAAAACTCAGCAGTGGCCACAGGACTGGAAAAGGTCAGTTTTCATTCCAATTCCAAAGAAAGGCAATGCCAAAGAATGCTCAAACTACCACACAATTGCACTCATCTCACATGCTAGTAAAGTAATGTTCAAAATTCTCCAAGCCAGACTTCAGCAATACGTGAACCGTGAACTCCCTGATGTTCAAGCTGGTTTTAGAAAAGGCAGAAGAACCAGAGATCAAATTGCCAACATCCGCTGGATCATCGAAAAAGCAAGAGAGTTCCAGAAAAACATCTATTTCTGCTTTATTGACTATGCCAAAGCCTTGGACTGTGTGGATCACAAGAAACTGTGGAAAATTCTGAAAGAGATGGGAATACCAGACCACCTGACCTGCCTCTTGAGAAATCTGTATGCAGGTCAGGAAGCAACAGTTAGAACTGGACATGGAACAACAGACTGGTTCCAAATAGGAAGAGGAGTACGTCAAGGCTGTCTATTGTCACCCTGCTTATTTAACTTCTATGCAGAGTACATCATGAGAAATGCTGGACTGGAAGAAACACAAGCTGGAATCAAGATTGCCGGGAGAAATATCAATAACCTCAGATATGCAGATGACACCACCCTTATGGCAGAACGAGAAGAAGAATTAAAGAGCCTCTTGATGAAAGTGAAAGAGGAGTGAAAAAGTTGGCTTAAAGCTCAACATTCAGAAAACGAAGATCATGGCATCTGGTCCCATCACTTCATGGGAAATAGATGGGGAAACAGTGGAAACAGTGTCAGACTTTATATTTTTGGGCTCCAAAATCACTGCAGATGGTGACTGCAGCCATGAAATTAAAAGACGCTTAATCCTTGGAAGAAAAGTTATGACCGACCTAGAAAGTATATTCAAAAGCAGAGACATTACTTTGCTGACTAAGGTCCGTCTAGTCAAGGCTATGGTTTATGTGGTTATGTATGGGTGTGAGAGTTGGACTGTGAAGAAGGCTGAGCGCCGAAGAATTGATGTGTTTGAACTGTGGGTGTTGGAGAAGACTCTTGAGAGTCCCTTGGACTGCAAGGAGATCCAACCAGTCCATTCTGAAGGAGATCAACCCTGGGATTTCTTTGGAAGGAATGATGCTAAAGCTGAAGCTCCAGTACTTTGGCCACCTGATGTGAAGAGTTGACTCATTGGAAAAGACTCTGATGCTGGGAGGGATTGGGGGCAGGAGGAGAAGGGGACGACCGAGGATGAGATGGCTGGATGGCATCATGGACTCCATGGCCGTGAGTCTGGGTGAACTCCGGGAGTTGGTGATGGACAGGGAGGCCTGGCGTGCTGCGATACATGGGGTCGCAAAGAGTCGGACACGACTGAGCGACTGAACTGAACTGAACTGAACTGAGATTAGGCTGTACACAACTTAATCCTGTCAGCAACCCCACCCTTTTGAAACTGCAGAAGAAAGCAGGCAAGACTGTTATTGCTTTGATTCTCATCACACCTGGCTGCCTGACATGAGACCTCTCCCTGGTTCCCAGGGATGGGGCACAGTTCTGGAACCTACTGTGTTCTGCCTTTGCCCGGCAAAGAAATCAACCCCCTCTTTATTTCTCCTCGGTAGCTCTGTCTTCACGTTTCTGTTCCAGCATCGGTGAACAGACAGCCAAGATTCTGGAAGCACTCCTTGCAGCTGGGTCCTGTCCTGGGGGCGTTCATTTGTTTGTCTCCTTTTGTGTTGCTTCTCAAGTTTTTAGGTCTGAGGAATAATTAAGCACAGTACTCAAGAAAGGAGAGAAATCCCCCTGTGTCTCTCCTCCAGTCCTCAGCTTAGATTTCATCTCCTTCGGAAACCTTCCATTCTCCTTCCATCTTATCTTAACACCCCATAATTTCCTCTTGCAGTATATTCATCTCACTGTTTTTGGAATTGCTTGTTTACTTGGCTGTCTCTGGATTCCTGGGGAGCACAGACTATGTTATAACGTTTCACATTTTTTTTTCTGGCGGCACCATGCACCTTGCAGAATCTCAGTTCCTTGACCAGGGATTGAACCTCGGCCCACAGCAATGAAAGCCGAGAACCCTAACCATTAGACCACCAGGGATCTTCCTTGTTAACTTAAAAAAAAATTATTTATTTCTCTTTGGCTGTGCTGGGTCTTTGATGCTGTGTGAAGGCTTTCTCTAGTTATGATGAGCAGGGGGCTACTCTTGGGCTTGTCCCTGGGGCGGCTTCTCTTGTCACAGAGCTCAGGCTCTAGACTGTGGGCTCAGGAGCTGTGGTGCATAGACTCTGTTGCTCCTTGGCACGTGGTATCCTCTCAGACCACAGATCGAACAATCATCCTCTGCACTGGAAAGTGGATTCTTAACCGCTGGACCACCAGGGAAACCCTCTCTTGTTTAACCTTTTAGCCCCAGTTTTCAGTGCAGTGCCCGGCTGTGGGTTCTCAATAAATATCCTAGTGAGTGGATTATTGGATGGATATTATATCTGTCTTTGTATTTCAAGGGTTCTGCTGTCTGCTTGCTTGTGACTTACCGTTCTAACAACAGTGACGTCAGTCTTTAGCTTGTGTGTTTCTCGCAGGCCTTCCTTGGGGTGCCTGCTGGTGCAAAACCAAGGCTCCATCTTCTGCTCACTGCTTTTGTTTCCTTCTCCGATAGTTTCAGAGTGCCGTTCCTTTAAGATCAGTAGAAGCCGCCTTGTAGGGAAGAGGCCCTGACACTAAACACAACATCTGTGCTGATCTAGCCACACTTATTTCACATGTTCCTTCGTCTCCTTTGATTTGCCTGTTCACCTGTCCTTGCCTGATGTGTCCTTAGATTTGCCCCCAAGATGCTGGGTTTGGCTTGTCCTGGTTTGAACTTGGTGTCTCTGGCTATTGACTCATGTTCTGACCTCCACCCAGCCCCATTCCTGCTCTTCAGAACCAGGCTTTGGCACCTCCAAGGACCTGACCTCAGCTCAACCTGCCTCTGGCCCTGTTTCTCCTGCCTGACAGCGACAATTGGAAAGAACTTGGTCCTTCTGCAAGGAGCTCCATAGAGCTGAGTGCTTTACCTGAAATAAAGCTTGCATTATGGGAGAGACCAAACAGGTACCTAGTGTTTTAGAAGGGAGCATTTGAACTTAATGTCGGCGTTGTTTTTGTGGTACATCTCTTCTGTTTCTGCTTTTGTTATGAAGTATGTTTTGCCAATAGCGAATGGAATATTCCAGAAGTAAGAAAAAAAAAAAACAACCCTGGTTGCCTGTCAGTAATTAAATGAAAACTCTGCTTTATTTTTAGTTCCTTTTCCAACTTCCTGTACCAAGAGGGGAAAACTTTACAGTTTGGAAAAAAAATTTAGACCCTGCCTGCTTACCGATAATGTCGCGTTTTCTTCTGTTGACTGTGTATGTTCTTTCCGTATATTATTCCACAATATTTTGACAAATACTTGATAAAAATATTTGTGGGAATTATAGCAAACCTGCCTTTAGATGACTGGAAACTGGCTATTTTAAAACTAGTAAAGCTCGTCTCTAGCATTTTATTGACATGTGATAACTGAGCACAACCCTATGAGGTCTTCCTGGGACAGACCCCTCCTCCATATCCTCTGCTCTGGCTCCCCTTGAAGGATCTAGATAACAGGATCTGCCCACAATTTCTGAGTTGTTTTACAGATGCTAAACTCCTACCAAAGGAAGAGTAACTAATTACTTGATGACTATGAGCCCCCAGACCTACTGGCACCTAAGGACTGATATGTAATCCCCTATGACATCATCCTGTTACCTCCCCATCAACCAATCAGAGAACTGTGCACTAGCTGGTCACATACCCTGGGATGCACACTGGCCCTCCTCCCCCACACTTTGCCATTAAAAAGTCAGGGGAATTCAGGGTTTGAGAGCTTGGGCCACCTATTCTTGTACTGACATCTTACAGTAAATGCCACACTTCCCTTCACCACAGCCCGGCGTCAACAGATTGGCTTTATGGCACACGGGTGAGCAACCCAAGCCTGGTTCCATAACAATGTTATTTAGCACAGTTGTTTCTTAAAAAGCAAACATCCAGAGAATGTATTTTGCAAGATGAAATCAGCTCCCTACACAGGAAAGCCTCTTCATGCTTGTTAATAACTTTTTAGATGAAGTGGATCTTTGCAGATATCAGATTTTTTTTTTTTTTTTTTGTAATCTCTAGGGGAAACATCATAGGAACTGTTACACTCCATCATCTGATCCCTGTCCTCACGTCAGATCCAGGTGAAGAAGCTACCTGCCGGAGCACTTGTGACTGCCCTCAGCCTGTGATGGGCTGTGAGAGGTTTGTGGCTCACAGCACGCTGATGGGAACAGCAGGGCTGTTGGCCTAGCCCAAATAACCACAGAAAAGAACAGATTTTAGACAGGCAGTTTTACAGTTTCCCAGCAGTTATTTTGCCAACTTTCAGCCAATTTCTCTAGCACTGAGCATAAAAGACAAACGATCATTCTTTCAAAACATTCTGAATATATAGGTCATTCCGTTTCTTTTCCTTATCTTTAATCTGATGGGTATTGATTTACCTCTCCACACTGACCCACTCAATTTACATTTAAATAAAGCTTTCTAATTAATTGCATACTAGAAAGCTATTTAGGAAGACAGAGCTGGTAAAAATGTGTTGTCTTTTTTCTTCATCTCTCCAAAGAGGGAGCTGACCAGCTTCTACAAAAAGGCTGTAAAGTGTTTTTCATTCTAGCCATAGCCAGGTTTGCTGTGTTCCTAAAACCCTCAAATGTAGCACACCTATTGCAAATATTTTGTTTTAGTGGTTTTTATTTTAAAATCCTGAATCACATTTACTAGAGTAAAAAGGAATCTCTTTTGGAGAGAGTGATTTGGTATTTTTCATTGATTTTACTTCTGTCCTGTTTGGCTGTATTTTCACCGCTATACCATCTGTCAATAAACCAACAGCTCCGGAGCGGGTTGCCATTTCCTTCTCCAGGGAATCTTCCCCACCCAGGGATCAAACCTGGGTCTTCCATATTGCAGACACACTCTTTACCAACTGAGCCATCAGGGAAACTTCATAATGGAAAAGAATATAAAAAATAATGTATGTGTATGTGCATATATAACTGGGGCTTTTCTGGTGGCCTCAGCGGCAAAGAATCTGCCTGCAATGCAGGAGACACAGGTGTGATCCCTGGGTCAGGAAGACCCCCTAGAGGAGGGCACGGCAACCCACTCCAGTATTCTTGCCTGGAAAATTCCATGGACAGAGGAGACTGGCAGGCTGCAGTCCGCAGGGTCACAAAGAGTTGGATATGGCTGAACTACTTGAGCACGCACGCATGCGTGTATAACTGAAATTACTTTGCTCTGTAGCAGAAATTAACATAACATTGCAGATCAACTAACTATACTTCAAGTTAAAGCCTTTTAAAATATTTTATTAATTACTTTAAAAACTATTTAAATATTTAGTAAATTTTGAATATTCTAAGACAAATAATATTGGAATAAATAACCTTTTATTATTGCACTAATATAGTAATATACTATATAATATACTAATGTGAGAATATGATAAGATAAACTCCTAGAAGTGGAATTTCTTGAATATTTTTAATTTTGATAGATACCACTAAATCACCCTCCACAAGGGTTTTACCAATTTACTTTTCCACCAGCGAGGTATGAGAGGGTCTGTTTTCCGACGGCCTTAGTAACCAAAGCTTAGTTACCAAGCTCTTTGATTGATTATAGCCAAACTGATACGTGAAAGTGATATTTCAGTGAAGCTTTCAGTGGCATTTGTATTTTACGAGTAAGGCTGTGTGTCTTTTATATGTTTTAAAGCCACGGCATTTTGCTTTTGGTAAACTGTCCTGTTCCTGTTACCAAGCTGAACTTGGATCTTTTCACCCGTGTGCCGTAAAGCCACTCTACTGACCCAGGCTGTGGGGAAGGAAAGTGCAGCCTTTACTGCAGGTGCCAAGCAACCTCTGCACCCCTGCAGAGCAGCTAGTGCTCAAAAAACCCGAACTCCCTGATGGGTTTCAACAAAGCATTTATGAAGGCCAGGTGAGGGAGGGGTTTGTGATCAGCTCGTGCACAGTTCTGATTGGTTGATGGCGAGGTAACAGAGTGTGTCACAGGGATTAACATTATCAATCCTTAGGCACCAGTAAGCCTGAGGGCTATGTGCTCAGGGTCATCAAATAGTTAATTTCTTCTATTTGGTGGTGACTTTAGCATCTGTAAAAACAACTCAGGAAATGTGCATCAGATACTGTCATCTGGGTACTTCCTAGAGGAGCTAGAGCAGAGGGTATGAAGGAGGGGTGTGTCCCAGCAAGGCCCCATAGGGTCCTGCTAGGATACGTTCCTATACTTTGCCAATTCTTTTATTGAGTTATTGATTAAAAAATTATTTTGTAGTAGCTCTATATATATTTACACATTTAGCCCTTAGTCTGTGATATACTAGAAAATATTTTCCTTCACTTCTTGTTTGTGTTTTGATGTGGTTTATGTTTTATGTTAAAATGTTTTTTAAAGATGAATTTATAAATCTTTTGTTTTATGATGTCTGGATTTTGTGTCATAGTTAGAACGTTTTCCGTTACACCAAAGTTATGAAAAAATGCTGCTAAGTTTTCAATTCTTTTTATTTTTCCCCTTTTATTCCTCCCTCCCTCCTCCTCTCTCTTCCTTCTTCTCAATCCTTCTCTCTCTTTTCTTTCCTCCCTTCCTCCCCCACTTTTTTCTTCTTTTTCTCTCTCTACCAAACAGGGTTCCGGGAATGAAATAAGTCCAGAGTGGGTGTTTGGCCAAGCTGGGAACCAGAAATCACAGGAACGAAGCTTGGAGATCATGACTAGAGAAATAATAGAAACCATGAAGTCTAATCACCAGTGTGAGGACAAAAATGGAAGAAGGAGCCGCAAAGTGAAGCAGCTGCAAAAGATGTAAGTAGAGTCAGGGGCAAGACAAAGGTCCAGGGGAGTGATTCAGAACCCAGTCTGTGAATGCCATGTTAGTTCTGAACAGACAAAACCCGAGAGCATGTCATAAGCATCCATGAGCGCTTCAGTGGGCTCTGCAGGGCTGGACAACCTGTTAACAGCAAGTCTAAAGAAGCTGGAGCGAGGCTGGGTGCACACAACTCAGAACGAGTGCCTTGAGTTATAGTCAGTCTTGTTTTCTTTAATGGACTATAGGTACATCTGTTTCTTGACTCTGCCTTGGAATTATTTTGTCATTCTGATGATTCCTTCATGAATCAGCTAAATAAAACTTAGTTCTTAGTGTGATGGGGCTATGGATAAGCCTTGTGATCATTATTTTGAATTTTGATTTAATCTCTTTCTGCTCTATTTCCAAAGAACTATTTTTAAAGACAGCATGGGGCCAGGGGATGCAAACCAGTTTTATGGGCTCCCTACCCCATATACCCTGTAAAAAGAGAGAAAGAAAGTGAAGTCGCTCAGTCATGTCTGACTCTTTGCGACCCCATGGACTGTAGCTAACCAGGCTCCTCCGTCCATGGGATTTTCCAGGCAAGAATACTGGAGTGGGTTGCCATTTCCTTCTCCAGGAGATCTTCCCGACCCAGAGATTGAACCTGGGTCTCCTGCACTGTAGGCAGATGCTTTATCATCTGAGCCACCAGGGAAGTCGACCCACTAACATTCTCACTGCTGTTGCCAGGGTGACCTGGGACCTTCCTGCTAGACCCTCACCCCTCCCACCTTCACTGATTTTTTAAAAATTTATCTTTTCACATAACATAAAAGTTAACCAATTTTAAATGACCAACTCAGAAGCATTTAGTACATTTACAACCCCCACTTCTATTTAGTTCCAAAATATCTCCATCACCCACAAAAGGCAACTCACAGCCGTTAAACTGTTGCTACTCTGTTCTCCTCTCCGCCCCAGCCACCAATCTGCCTCAGTCTGTATGGATTTACTTCTGCATTTTCACATTCACGGATCCATACAATATGAGACCTGCTGTGACTGGCTTCTTTCCCTTAGCACAGCGGGTTTGAGGCGCATCTGCATTGTAGCCTGCCAGTGCTTCCTTCCTTTTTATGGCCGAGTAATAGTCCCCTGTACGTATAGATCACATTTCATTTATCATTTACCTGTTGATGAGCATTGGGCTATTTTCACCTTTTGGCTATTGTGACTAGTGCTGCTGTGAATATGTGTATACAAGTCTTTGAGTTCTTGCTTTCAGCTCTTTCAGTTGTATACCTTGGAGTGGAATTGCTGGGTCCTATGACTTGGACAGCAAGGGGATCCAACCAGTCTATCCTAAAGGAAATCAGTCCTCAATATTCATAGGAAGGACTGATGCTGAAGCTGAAACTCCAATACTTTGGCCACCTGATGCGAAGAACTGACTCATTGGAAAAGACCCTGATGCTGGGGAAGACTGAAGGCAGGAGGAGAAGGGGATGACAGAGGATGAGATGGTTGGATGGCATCACCGACTCAATGGACATGAGTTTGAGTAAACTCTGGGAGTTGGTGATGGACAGGGAGGCCTGGCATGCTGCAGTCCATGGAGTCACAAAGAGTCAGACACGACTGAGCGACTGAAATGACTGATGGCAATTCTATGAATTTACTGATTTAAAAACTTTTGTGAATGCTGCATTCATTTATTTTTCATTGAAGAAGTGAGATCTCATCCTATTAAGAATTCAAATAGAACCAAAGGGGATCCAGAGAAAGGAAGTCTCTTTCCCACTCTGATGGCAGCCTCTCTCCGCAGGAATCATCTCTGTTTCCCAGAGGTTAAGAGTTCCCTGTGTGTCCGTCCATGTGTGTACAAACAGATCCACCGTTCCATTTTACATGAATGGGAGTCATGCAATCTGTTCTCCTTTTGAGTACAGCTTCATCATGGGTGGTCTCCCAAATGGTGGGGGTGCTGGCTTGCTGGTGCTGAGTTAATCTCTTCTCCCATCCCTCTTTCCATCTGTTTCCTAGCCTGGGCTTGATGCTGCTTGCTCAGCTGGTCTGCACAGCTCCGCCCAGCCCTCCTTTCTGCCCTCTGGGCATGTAGCAGCAGGCTTGGGGAGAGTAATCAGGCTGAGGAATGTCAGGACCTAAGAAGCACAATATTCATTAATGTCACTGAACAGACTTCGCTCATTTGACCTACTTTGTAGTTGACAGGCTGATGGGTAAACGAGGGAGGAGGTGTATGGTTAGAAAAGCCACTTTTTCCTACAAGTCTGAAGGAGTTTACCCCAAATGACTCTCAGCTTGTTAACTCTGCAGGCAGGGGGCTTGCCTGGTGGTCCAGTGGTTAAGACTCTGTGCTTCCAATGCAGCGGGTACAAATTCAACTCCTGTTCAGTGAACTAAGATTCTACACGCTGCATGGTGCAGCCCTAAATCAACAGAAACAGCAAAACTCCTTGCGGGCAGGACTCTGTGTGTGATCACGTCTCCTGATGTAATAGGTGATCAGCACGCATCCGCCGTATGACTGAAACGAGTTTTCTTTTGAATACAAAACACCTCAAAAGTGCATATTTCATTTTAAGATATAAAGGGCCACATAGTCCAATACTGATAAGAAATCATGGAATTGCTGAGGTGTAGAATACTGAGTGGCAGAGCCAAAGTTCACAGGTTAAATATCTGAACATCTTATTCACAACAGTGGCTGACGTTGTATATTACAATGTGGCAAAAACTGAGTGGGAGAAACCCATAGACCAAAGCATCTTGTTCATCAACAGGTTCAAAGTGGAATTAACTTTCTCCCTCTGCAAAACTGGTCCTGTGTCTTTACTCTCCTCTTCGGTTAAGGCTATCAACATTCTCGGGCTTCCCTGGTGGCTCAGAGGTTAAAGCGTCTGCCTCCAATGTGGGAGACCTGGGTTCGATCCCTGGGTCGGGAAGATCCCCTGGAGAAGGAAATGGCAACCCACTCCAGTATTCTTGCCTGGAGAATCCCCTGGATGGAGGAGCCTGGTAGGCTACAGTCCACGGGGTCGCAAAGAGTCAGACATGACTGAGCAACTTCACCATCAACATTCTCATAACATCTTGGAGAGATCCCAGATTCTTCTGCTCTCACCTCCATATCCAACTGGTCACAAAGCAACTCCTATTTAATATCCTCAGGGTCCTTGAATTTGTCAATTTTCCCCTCATTATTACCCCACTCCTGGTACATGATAATACAATTTATTTTTTCTTTTTGACTGTGAACAAATTTCTAGAAAATTCTCTTCCTGACTCTGGTTTTGCTTTCATCTAGTTGGTCCATCCTAAAACTCTAATAAATCTAAACCCCTAACCTTAAAGGACCCCAAGGCTCTCATTATGGCAGGATAGCTACACAGCATGTTGTACTGAAGTTAGCTCAGACACACCAGGTATTGTGAGCAACACGCAAGTGAAATACAGAGTGGAACCCCTCAGGCCCCTTTATAACCGAGGAGGACTCCACGGAGCCTTCCTGGGACAGACCACTGCCTCCTTGCCCTTGGCCTGCCTCTTGTTTGTAGAAAAGTTGCATCTCTCAGGTCTCTTCTGAGTCACAAAAAGATGGCTCAAGAATTCATGATTGTGAACTAAAAGAAAGAAAATGGCTTCTGAACAAAGATCAAATCCTAGACACTCTTAGGAAAGAACAACTGAAAGAATAAACAGGGCTTCCCTGGTGATTAGAATCTGCCTTGCAATGCAAGAGACACTGGTTCGATCCCTGGTCCAGGAAGATTCTACAGGCCACAGAATAACAAAACCCCTACACCACAACTACGGAACCAGTGCTCCAGAGCCTGCAAGCCTCACCCACTGAGCCTAAGTGCTACAACGACTGAAATGGTTTGCTAGAGTCTGTGCTCCACAACCAGAGAAGGCAGTGGCACCCACTCCAGTGCTCTTGCCTGGAAAATCCCATGGACCGAGGAGCCTGGTGGGCTGCAGTCCATGGGATCGCTGAGAGCCGGGCACGACTGAGCGACTTCACTTTCATTTTTATGCATTGGAGAAGGAAATGGCAACCCACTCCAGTGTTCTTGCCTGGAGGATCCCAGGGACGGGGGAGCCTGGCGGGCTGCCGTCTATGGGGTCGCACAGAGTCTGACACGACTGAAGTGACTTAGCAGCAGCAGCAGTGCTCCACAACAAGAGAAGCCACCACGATGAGAAGTCTGCACCTGATGATGAAGACTAGCCCCTGCTCGCTGTAACTAGAGAAAGCTTGCATGCAGCAATGAAGACCCACCACAGCCAAATACAAAATAAATAATCTTTTTTTTTTTTTTTGGCAATTGATTGTTTTTATTTTTATTTTATTTTTTTACTTTATTTTACTTTACAGTACTGTATTGGTTTTGCCATACATTGACAAGAATCCACCACAGGTGTATACAAGCTCCCAATTCTGAATCCCCCTCCCACCTCCCACCCCATATCATCTCTCTGGATCATCCCCATGCACCAGCCCCAAGCATCCTGTATCCTGTATCAAACATAGACTGCCACTTCATTTCTTACATGATAGTATACATGTTTCAATGCCATTCTCCCAAATCTTCCCACCCTCTCCCTCTCCCTCAGAGTCCAAAAGTCCGTTCTATACATCTGTGTCTCTTTTGCTGTCTCGCATACAGGGTCATCATTACCATCTTTCTAAATTCTGTATATATGTGTCAGTATACTGTATTGGTGTTTTTCTTTCTGGCTTACTTCACTCTGTATAATTGGCTCCAGTTTCATCCATCTCATTAGAACTGATTCAAATATATTCTTTTTAATGGCTGAGTAATACTCCATTGTGTATATGTACCACAGCTTTCTTATCCATTCATCTGCTGATGGACATCTAGGTTGTTTCCATGTCCTGGCTATTATAAACAGTGCTGCAATGAACATTGGGGTACATGTGTCTCTTTCAATTCTGGTTTCCTCGGTGCGTATGCCCAGCAGTGGGATTGCTGGGTCATAAGGCAGCTTTATTTGCAATTTTTTTAAGGAATCTCCACACTGTTTTCCATAGTGGCTGTACTAGATTGCATTCCCACCAACAGTGTAAGAGGGTTCCCTTTTCTCCACATCCTCTCCAGCATTTATTGCTTGTAGACTTTTGGATTGCAGCCATTCTGACTGGTGTGAAATGGTACCTCATTGTGGTCTTGATTTGCATTTCTCTGATAATGAGTGATGTTGAGCATCTTTTCATGTGTTTGTTAGCCATCCATATATCTTCTTTGGAGAAATGCCTATTTAGTTCTTTGGCCCATTTTTTGATTGGGTCGTTTATTTTTCTGGAGTTGAGCTGCATAAGTTGCTTGTACATTTTTGAGATTAGTTGTTTGTCAGTTGCTTCATTTGCTATTGTTTTCTCCCATTCAGAAGGCTGTCTTTTCACCTTATTTATAGTTTCCTTTGTTGTGCAGAAGCTTTTAATTTTAATTAGATCCCATTTGTTTATTTTTGCTTTTATTTCCAGTATTCTGGGAGGTGGATCATAGAGGATCCTGCTGTGATTTATGTTGGAGAGTGTTTTGCCTATGTTCTCCTCTAGGAGTTTTATAGTTTCTGGTCTTATGTTTAGATCTTTAATCCATTTTGAGTTTATTTTTGTGTGTGGTGTTAGAAAGTGTTCTAGTTTCATTCTTTTACAAGTGGTTGACCAGTTTTCCCAGCACCACTTGTTAAAGAGATTATCTTTACTCCATTGTACATTCTTGCCTCCTTTGTCGAAGATAAGGTGTCCATAGGTGTGTGGATTTATCTCTGGGCTTTCTATTTTGTTCCATTGATCTATATTTCTGTCTTTGTGCCAGTACCATACTGTCTTAATGACTGTGGCTTTGTAGTAGATCCTGAAGTCAGGCAAGTTGATTCCTCCAGTTCCATTCTGCTTTCTCAAGATTGCTTTGGCTATTTGAGGTTTTTTGTATTTCCATACAAATCTTGAAATTGTTTGTTCAAGTTCTGTGAAAAATACCGCTGGTAGCTTGATAGGGATTGCATTGAATCTGTAGATTACTTTGGGTAGTATACTCATTTTCACTATATTGATTCTTCCAATCCATGAACATGGTATATTTCTCCATCTATTAGTGTTCTCTTTGGTTACTTTCATCAGTGTTTTATAGTTTTCGATATATAGGTCTTTAGTTTCTTAAAAAAAAGAATAAGCAGAGGGGATCACTGCTTTGGCTGTACTTTCCCTTACTACACCACTGGTATCAGCAGATTGGCTTTACTGTGTGTGGGTAAGTGAACCCAAGTTTGATTTTATAAACATAAAAAGATGAATTCATGATTGAAAGGATGTGAACATGTAGGACAAAGATAGCAGTTGGTCCAGGAGAACTAGTAAGAATATAAAGTCAATCAGCCATATGGCAGTCACAGAATCTTTAGTTCGAACCTAAAGTACCTAAATAACAGTATCTGTTATCTAGCATGTTTCCTTAGTTGTTTTACAGAAACTAAAACCCCTACACCAAATGGAAAAGTTAATTATTTGATGATCACGAGCACATAGCCCCCAGATCTACTATAGTCTGGGGACTGATAATGTTAACCCCTGTTACCATCCTGTTACTCCACCGTTAATCAATCAGAGAACTGTGCACAAGCCGATTATATACCCCGTGACTTCCCTCCCTCACCTTGCCTTTAAAATGCCTCCATGAAACCCACTGCAGAGTTCAGATTTTTTCGAGGAATAGCTATCCCAGACTCCTTGTCTGGCACCCACCTAAATACGCTGCACTGTCCTTCACCACAATCTGGTGTGAGAAGATTGGCTTTACTGTGTGTAGGTGAGTGAACCCAAGTTTGATTCAGTAACACCATCACTTGGGACACACTTAGCAAATGGTGGTCAGGGAAATATCCCTGCCCTGATCCTTGGGACCTTCTCTCCCTTAATACCTGATCCCTCATCATTCTGTGATGCTCTCATGAGTCCACACCAGTGTACACCTGCCACATTGATTCCTGTTGAATGGAATCAGGGCCATGATTAGACAATTCTTGCTTCTATGTTACTGTTCAAAGTCAGACTTCAGATTGTCAGGTTTTCACAAACTGTTAATTTCCCTAATTCCAGCTCTTTCTCTTTTTTCTTGTAAGAGGAGATTCTACAGTCCACACATATTTTGAGATATGACTCTTCAATTCTGCAAAATTCTTATGACTACTAGGCAGTGATCTGGAGCTTACATACTTCAAGTCCACTTAGCAATGTGTGGGTTACAAGTACTTAGGTCATCTCAGACAGATTTAGCTTTTTCCCAGAATATAAACAACACAGTTTAGAAGAGCATCTCTACCAGCTCCCATTAGAATCAAAGAAAATCAGTTTCACTTACTTCATCTAAATGTTTATTAATATGTTAAGCCTATTTGCTTAGAACTTTAGAATTTTCCATGAAAAGATTCCATGGGATCTCAAAGATTTAGAGTGATGTAGGCAACAATTATTCTAGAGCAATCTCATTGCTTTATTACCACTATGAGTATTTTAAAATTTTAGGAAGGTTAAGGTAGGTGCTATGAATGCTCAGGTTGGTGGATTGTTTTTCTGAGTTGGGAATTCCCCAGAGATACACTAGTTGGAAGCTCTAATTTGATGGAGGCATCTATATGTGCTGAGTGATTTCCCCAAGGCCCCAAGGCCCCTGGCTTTCTGTAGTGTCCTCTTTCTACAGCACAAAGGTAGCTCGGGAACAGCATCTGCACAAACAAATTTAGATATATAACTCTTCATTACTGAGTTCCTCTTTTGTTAAAGTTGCTATACATCCTTTTAATAACATTAGTTATAAATATAGTAGAGAAGAAGGGAAGGATTTTAATGAGGTGCTCTGGGAGGTTGGTAAAAGGTGTTTTCTTTTATCCTCATATAAAACACTAGGGCAGAAAAGCTTGTGATCCAAATGAACCTAACTACAAAGTAAACAGACTCACAGACATAGAGAAGAGACTTTTAGTTGCCAAGGGGGAGGGTGGTGGGGGAAGGACGGACTAGGAGTTTGGGCTTAGCAGCTTCAAACTGGTATATATAGAATGGATAAACAACAAGGTCCTATTGAATAGCAAACGGAACTCTATTCAGTATCCTGTCATAAACCACAATGGAAAGGAATATAAAAAATAATATATATATCTTGTTGTTGCCATTTAGTCACCAAGTCACGTTTGAATCTTTTGTGACCCCATGGACTGTTGTCTAGCAGGCTCCTCTGTCCGTGAGATTTCCCAGTCTAGAATACTGGAGTGGGTTGCCATTTCCTTCTCCAGGGGATATTCCCAACTCAGGGATCAAACCTGTGTCTCTTGTGTTGGCAGGCAGACTCTTTACCGCTGAGCCAGCAAGGAAGCCGTATGTGTGTGTATGTGTGTCTGAATCACTTTGCTGTATCATAGAAAGTAACACAACATTGCAAATCAATTATATTTCAATAAAAAAAATAAAGCTTGTGATCAGTTCTATTTCATACTGGATATTCAGAGAATAATGAAATATCAGGCATGCTAGAAAATGCAAGCCCTCCAAGTGAAATCTTTGGGAAGATTTCAGAGGATCCCTGAGGGTTTTCTTAAGCACGTAAGTTCTAAGACCCTACAGAATTTATGTTCAGGTATGAATTATTCTCTTTCCTCCCAGGATTCTAAGAGACACTTAGAAGAGCTGGGTAATTGGCAGACAGATTACATTATATCCACAGACACATGCAATCATCAACACAGTCAACTTCAGAAATTTTTCATCTGCTTAAAAGAAGCCCTGTCCCCATCAGCAGTCTCTCCTGCTTCTCCTCCTCAGTTTCCCTAGACCACCACTAATCTACTTTCTATATCTACGGATTTGTCTATTCTGGACATTTCATATAAAGGAAATCACACGGTATGTGATCTTTTGAGACTGAATCCTTTTTTACTGAGCATAAAGTTTTCAAGGTTCATTCCCTTACAGCACTGTTCATTCATTTACAGCATTCATTTAGTATCAGCACTCCATTTCTTTGTATGTTTGATAATAGTTCATCATATGGACATAACACATTTTAGCCATTCATTTATTGCTTAGTGGTCATTTGTGTTGTTTCCACTTTTTTGACTATTAAGAATAATGCTGCTATGAACATTCATGTGCAACATTTTGCGCAGACACATACTTTCATTTCTCTTGAATAGATACCAATAAGTGGAATTGCTGGGCCATATCACTTTTCACTTTCATGCATTGGAGAAGCAAATGGCAAGCCACTCCAGTGTTCTTACCTGGAGAATCCCAGGGACGGCGGAGCCTGGTGGGCTGCTGTCTATGGGGTCGCACAGAGTCAGACACGACTGAAGCAACTTACCAGCAGCAGCAGCATGCTCACATTATGTCTAATGTTTTGAGGAAGTGGAAATGGCAACCCACTCCAGTGTTCTTGCCTGGAGAATCCCAGGGATGGCGGAGCCTGGTGGGCTGCTGTCTACAGGGTCGCACAGAGTTGGACACGACTGAAGTGACTTAGCAGCAGCAGCAGCAGCAGCAGCAGCAGCAAGGTAACTAGAGCCCCATTCTACATTCCCACCGGCAGTTCATGAGGGTTCCAGTTTCTCCGCATCTTCGCCAATACTTGTTGTTATTGCCATCCTAGTGGGTGTAGAGTGGTATCTCATTGTGGCTTTAATTTGCAGATCCTTGATTATCTCTTCATGATCTTCTTAGCGATTATGTCTCTGAAATGTTTATTCATGTGCTTTGTCCATTTAAAAATTAGCTCTTCTTAAGGAGTTGTAAGAATTCTTTATATATTCTAGATCCAAGTCTCTTATCAGATATAGGACTCACAAACATTTTCTCCCATTCTGTGGGTTGTCTTTCCACTTTCTCAATGATTCTCTTTGCAGCACAGAAGACTTTAACTTTGATGAAATCCAGTTTTTAGCTCTTTTTTTGTCACTTGTGCGGTTCCAACAGTTTGAAAGATAAACTAGTTCCTCGGGGCAGAGGTAAAAGAATTACAACTTACAGGTCCCTGTATTATTAATGGGACACAATGAAGATGAGGAAATAAGACACTTAGAACCCAAAAGTGAGAAAACAGCAGACAAAGGAGGTTTTTAAAGAGTCATTGGCTAACTTCAGCCATGTCGGTCATGGTCTTGGCAAGAAGAAGATGGGATACTTGGGAGAGTTTAATGAAGGGACCTTGTTGACAGTGTTCAGGGAAATCAACAAGAGATGACGGAGCACCCAGGGCTAGAGGTGCTGGGAAGATGCTGTCACAGCTTAGTGAGCAGGTACTGCTGCTGCTGCTAAGTTGCTTCAGTTGTGTCGGACTCTGTGCGACCCCATAGGCAGCAGCCCACCAGGCTCCCCCGTCCCTGGGATTCTCCAGGTAAGAACACAGGAGTGGGGGGTTGCCATTTCCTTCTCCAATGCATGAAAGTGAAAAGTGAAAGTGAAGTCTCTCAGTCATGTCCAACTCTTCACGACCTCATGGACTGCAGCCTATGAGACTCCTTCATCCAAGAGATTTTCCAGGCAAGAGTACTGGAGTGGGTTGCCATTGCCTTCTCCGAGGAGCCAGCTATAGGGGAGGGCAGCCCAAGGGAAGCCATGACTTTTAGTAAAGGAATGTAACCACTGCCGGCCTACAGGGAGGTGAGGAGGAGGCTGGAGGAGCATCATCTCCAGCTCTCTGTTCTCCCACTCTATAACCTTTGTTGCTGTTCACTTGTGTCCAACTCTTTGCGACCCCAGTGACTGCAGCACGCCAGGCTTCCCTGTCCTTCTTTGTCCTTCATCTCCCGGAGTTTGCTCAAACTCGTGTCCATCGAGTCGTTGATGCCATCCAACCATCTCATCCTGTCATCCCCTTCTCCCCCTGCCCTCAATCTTTCCCAGCGTCGGGGTCTTTTCTAATGAGTCAACTCTTTGCATCAGGTGGCCAAAGTATTGGAGCTTCAGCGTCAGCATCAGTCCTTCCAATGAATACTCAGGGTTGATTTCCTTTAGGATTGACTGGTTTGATCTCTTTGCTGTCCAAAGAACTCTTAAGAGTCTTCTCCAGCACCACAGTTTGAGAGCATCAATTCTTCAGCACTCAATTTTTTTTATGGTCCAACTATCACATGCATATATGACTACTAGAAAAACCATAGCCTTGACTATACAGACCATTGTCATCAAAGTGATGTCTTTGCTTTTTCATAGGTAATCTCTTGCTGTGCCTTTTAAGGCGAACCCAAGTAAAATCCAGGAGCACCTAGCAGACATGCTCTGGGGGCCAGAGAACTGTTAGGGCAACCACTGTCTGAAACTGGTCATCCTGCCCAGGCATGACAGTAACCATTTGCATGAGTTATCTTACAACAGGAGATCCAGGTAAGGAACGAGGAACTAATAAGCCACCACTACTGGGAAGAATTCAGGAAAGGTCAAAAAGAGAGAAGAGACGCAGGTCCATTTATCCTGTCAACCTCCTAGAATCTTCCTTGCTGGAATCCATCTTAGCTGAGCAACATTTGCATCACAAGGAAGGACACTGAGTCAGAATGATGGGCTAGAGACAGTCTGGAAACTAACCCCATCACCATAAAATCCGAGAGTGTGGGTTTTATGTCACGTGGCAGAGCAGTCCTCCTGGATCCCCTTACCTTCCTGCTCTCCTTCCCAATAAATGCTTTGCCAGCACATGTGTCTCCTTGGATAACTCATTTCTTAGTTTTAGGCAAGAGTCCACTCTCAGGCCCTTGATGCAGAACCATTTTCATTCACCTCTGTACACACACAGCTCCTCAGCTAATATTTGATGAGCAAATGGGTTGAGGATGAGGAATTATCTAGGATTCTTGGACTCTGTTCTTGGGAAGGGTCCTCAACCTCTTTCTATTTTTAATGCAGCCACTTCATGGTCCTACTTAGCGAAGGCTCTGCTTCTAGGTAGGGATGTTGGTGGTGGCTGATCCAGCTTTCTCCCTTATTCCTCTTAACACAGCCCTGACGCTGATCAAGTCTCCATGCTTCCACTCACAGCCCAGGATCACAGGGGACCCTTGCCCTGGGCTAGATAATGATATTATATTCCCTTTTGTTAGGAATCAGTTTAGGGAGGGACATGTGACCAAGTTCTGGTTCCAGAGCCTTGAAGGGAAATTGCTTGTGATGTCCAGGAAAGTCCTTCCTCCCTCTTGAGACAGAAGCTCCTGTCATTATTGGGAGCCACTTTACACCCAGGAAGAGAAGAACCAGCTTCAAGACAATGTCAGGTAGATCATAAGGCAGGGATCTGAAAAGAACAGGGCCCTAACTGACATCATAGCCGGTAATCTGAAACCTGTTCTATCTTGGAACTTCTCCTTCTCCTGATTAAATATGTGCCCTTGTTTGGGAGGACCTCTGAGCTGGGTTTTCTGTTACTCTTATCTGAAAGCAGGCACATACACTCTGCCATTGTTTTCCTTTTCAATTCTGTTAGAGGAGCCAAAATATAATCGGATAGCCCTCTGAATGTTTGGACTTGCTCTGCCCCCAGGAATGTAAGAATGGTTTACACTCGAGAGACTGTCAAGCTTGAGCATCATACATCATTTCAGAGTAGCTGGTGTTCTGGACACTGGGAGTTTGTTCTGTATTCATCCCAGGATCCTATTAATGTGCTACCTCTTGTCTTTTACATTGGACCCGGATTTTTTTTTTTTTAATAGCTTTTCCAAAATGTTAAAGATGTTTTCTTTTCCACACACACACACAAACTCTTTCCTTCTTCAGGGTAAGAACAAGCCTTAAGCACCCCACCCCCCCACCCTTTTCTTTTGGCAGGCATGTGAGAGCTTAGTTCCCCAACCAGGGATCAAACCCACACCCACTGCATTAGAAGCATCGAGTCCTAACCACTGGCCTGTCAGGGAAGTTCCAAGCCTTAAGCCCTTAAGCTCTGAACCCAGGATAGATCAATGACAGCATTTGCCAAAGCTGTCAGACCCAGGGCCCTTCTATCCAGGACTACTAGCAGGATTTGATGCTTCAGGATAGACAGGAATGGGGCTATTTATATTACAAATTGACAGGTCAACTTCACAGTTCAGTCGCTCAGTCGTGTCCGACTCTTTGTGACCCCATGAATCGCAGCACGCCAGGCTTCCCTGTTCATCACCAACTCCTGGAGTTCACTCAGACTCACGTCCATCGAGTCCATGATGCCATCCAGCCATCTCATCCTCGGTCGTCCCCTTCTCCTCCTGCCCCCAATCCCTCCCAGCATCAAAGTCTTTTCCAATGAGTCAACTCTTCCCATGAGGTGGCCAAAGTACTGGAGCTTCAGCTTTAGCATCATTCCTTCCAAAGAAATCCCAGGGTTGATCTCCTTCAGAATGGACTGGTTGGATCTCCTTGCAGTCCAAGGGACTCTCAAGAGACTTCTCCAACACCACAGTTCAAAAGCATCAATTCTTCGGTGCTCAGCCTTCTTCACAGTCCAACTCTCACATCCATACATGACCACTGGAAAAACCATAGCCTTGACTAGATGGACCTTAGTCGGCAAAGTAATGTCTCTGCTTTTGAATATGCTATCTAGGTTGGTCATAACTTTTCTTCCAAGGAGTAAGCGTCTTTTAATTTCATGGCTGCAGTCACCATCTGCAGTGATTTTGGAGCCCAAAAATATAAAGTCTGACACTGTTTCTACTGTTTCCCCATCTATTTCCCACGAAGTGATGGGACCAGATGCCATGATCTTCGTTTTCTGAATGTTGAGCTTTAAGCCAACTTTTTCACTCTCCTCTTTCACTTTCATCAAGAAGCTTTTTAGCTCCTCTTCACTTTCTGCCATAACGGTGGTGTCATCTGCATATCTGAGGTTATTGATATTTCTCCCGGCAATCTTGATTCCAGATTGTGTTTCTTCCAATCCAGCATTTCTCATTATGTACTCTTCAAAGAAGTTAAATAAGCAAGGTGACAATATACAGCCTTGATGTACTCCTTTTCCTATTTGGAACAGTCTGTTCTTCCATGTCCAGTTCTAACCATTGCTTCCTGACCTGCATACAGATTTCTCAAGAGGCAGGTTAGGTGGTCTGGTATTCCCATCTCTTTCAAAATTTTCCACAGTTTCTTGTGATCCACACAGTCCAAGGCTTTGGCATAGTCAATAAAGCAGAAATAGATGTTTTTCTGGAACTCTCTTGCTTTTTCGATGATCCAGTGGATGTTGGCAATTTGATCTCTGGTTCCTCTGCCTTTTCTAAAACCAGCTTGAACATCAGGGAGTTCACGGTTTTATTTTGCCTTTTCTTGCAATTGAGATGAAAAATCAAAACCAGCTCTCGTGTAACTTTAAGTCCAGGTACGCTACAGGGAAAAGCCAATTCTGACTCCATGTTGGATCTGTTTCTTTGAGTTTAGCCTTTGCTTTTCATTGCTTTTGTTGTTTTAATCATACATAATGGCCTGCCCCAAGGAACCTTGCCCCTCTACTTGACTGTTAGACCAAAGTGTCTTTGTTAGAGACAATCTGACCCCACCCACTTGTGAATGGCTGCAGAAAAGAAGAAATTAACACATCCCTCCTATTTTCTGACTTTCCTGATAGCTCAGTTGGTAAAGAATCTGCCTACAAAAAGAAAAAAAATAAAAAGAATCTGCCTGCAATGAAGGAAACCCTGGTTCGATCCCTGCCTGCATCAGGAAGATCCTCTGGAAAAGGGATATGCTACCCACTCCAGTATTCTTGGGCTTCCCTGGTGGCTCAGCTGGCAAAGAATCTGCCTGCAATGCAGGAGACCTGGGTTCTATCCCTGGATTGGGACGATTTCCTGGAGAGGGAACGGCTATCCACTCCAGTATTCTGGCCTGGAGAATTCCATGGACAGAGGAGACTGGTAGGCTGCAGTCCATGGGATCGCAAAGAGTTGGACACGACTGAGTGACTTTCACTTTCACTGAACAAAAGGGAGGAGATTTGGGGGCTTCCCTTGTTACTCAGCTGGTAAAGAATCCACATGCATTACGAGAGACCTGGGTTCCATCCCTGGGTTGGGAAGATCCCCTGGAGAAGGGAAAGGCTACCCACTCCAGTATTCTTGCCTGGAGAAGTCCATGGACTGTATAGCCAATGGGGTCAAAAAGAGCTGGACACGACTGAGTGAATTTCACATGTTCACACTCCTATTTTGCAAGATGAATGGCCATTTTACTTTGCTTCCTCATCTCCTCTCCCTCTTTGTCCTATAAAAGAAACGGGCATTCAGACTCTGATAAGATGGGTTATTTTGATGGGTTTCCCTGTGGCTCATTGGTAAAGAATCTGCTTGCCAATGCAGGAGACCTGAATTTGATCCCTGGTCTGGAAAAATCCCACATGCCAAGGAGCAACTAAGCCCATGAACCACAACTACTCAAGCTGCGCTCTAGAGCCTGGGAGCCACAACTACTGAGCCCACAAGCTGCAAAGACTGAGCCCACACACTGTAACTACTGAGCCCACGCAATGCAACTACTGAGCCCATGTGCTCGAGAGCCCATGCTCTGCAACAAGAGAAATCACCACAATGAAAAACCTGTTGCCGTAACTAGAGAAAGCCCAGGAAGCAACAAAGGCCCAGCACAGACAAAAATAAATCAAAAGAATTTTTTTAAAAGATGGTTATTTTGAGACATTAGTCTGTGATCTTCTCAGTCAGTTGGCTTCCCAAATAAAGTTGTTTTCTTTGCCTCAACACCTAATCTCTGGTTTTATTGGCTGTTGTGTGGTGAGCAGAGTGAGTTTGAACTCAGTGACAAAGTTATTAGTCAGTTTAGTTCAGTTCAGTCGCTCAGTGGTGTCCAACTCTTTGTGACCCCCATGGACTGCAGCACACCAGGCCTCCCTGTCCATCACCAACTCCCAGAGAGTTTACTCAAACTCATGTCCACTGAGTCGGTGATGCCATCCAACCATCTCATCCTCTGTCATCCCCTTCTCCTCCTGCCTTCAATCTTTCCCAGCATCAGGGTCTTTTCCAATGAGTCAGTTCTTTGCATCAGGTGGCCAAAGTATTGGAGTTTCAGCTTCAGCATCAGTCCTTCCAATGAATATTCAGGACTAATTTCCTTTAGGATGGACTGGCCGGATATTCTTGCAGTCCATCATACCTAGAAAAGCACTAAATCCCTTCATGGTGACATCAGATCCTCCTGACTAGCAGAAAACCTTTTGTTCAGTGAGTGCTAATCAAGGAAGGGAGGGAATAGAGAAACAAGAGAGGAGCAGTCAAGAAACACTAGTGCAGCCTTGGGGCAGGTTCTTAGTTTCTCCTCAAGTTCAGTTCAATTCAGTTCAGTTCAGTCACTCAGTCATGTCTGACTCTTTGCAACCCCATGGACTGCAGCACACCAGGCTTCCCTGTCCATCACCAATTCCCCGAGCCTACTCACACTCATGTCTATTGAGTTCCTCCTCAAGGAATATACATAACAATATCTTTAAATTCTTCTGCAGAACTAAGGCCTTCACCCAGGCCTTACCTACCACCCAGGTGGTAACTTCAGAATGAGCACAAGATTCCTCCAGCATCACCTTGTTACCTCACCACCAACAAATCAGAAGAAAGTCACACATCCTGCAGCCTTCACCCCAGATTTTGCCTAAAGAAACTTACTTCCCCAAATAATTGGGGAGATTGGAGTTTTTGAGCACAAGTCACCCACCTCCTTGCTTGGCCCTGCAATAAACCTTCCTCTGCTCCAACCACCAGTGATTTGATTTATTTAGCTTCACTGTGTGTTGGGCACAAAACTTTTACTCAATAGCAAAAGTATGTACTGTCAACTACAAATGGCCACTTGCCAAGAGCATTGCCAGTGACTGAATAACAAGGGCATTTGCCATCTGCCTCGGAGGAGACTGAACCCTGTGTTGCTGCAGCTGTTCCCCTGAGGGGGTTCAAGGTGGAGTGAGACACTCTGTGCTCCAGGGAATCTGGTGGGACAGATCTTTAGATAGTTGGATATTTTTAGGAACTGACTTTATGATCCCAATCCTTGCATCTCCTCATATCTAGAAAAGCACTAAATCCCTTCATGGGGACATTAGATCCTCCTGACTAGCAGAAAATCTTCTGTTGATGAGTGCTTAATGGTATTGTATTGAATCCCCCCTTCACCACAACCTTATATATTGACCTCGCCCCGCTGCCTCTTTGGAGCAGTCTCTCAGCTATCTGAGGTTGCTGCCTCCATTCTGCCTCAAATAAAACTTAACTCACAGCTCTCAAATCAGACCTCTTATTTAGTCTACAGCATCCTGTAGCTCCACACCAGCCCGAATGATTCAGAATCTCTGGGGGAGGGATATTTTTAACTAGCACCTCAGATAATTTTTATAAATTCTCATCTTCAGAAACATTGGTATAGATTTTAAGTTTCTTGAGACAAGATCCATGTTATTTATTTTTGTTTCATTTCAATGCCCAGCATGAGGAAGTGTTTGAGAAATGGGTTTTGGAGGAATGGATCTAAGTGACTGTCTCAAAATGTGGCTTTAAAGCCCCTACTGTCCTGTCTGAGTGAACTTCGGGAGATGGTGATGGACAGGGAGGCCTGGTGTGCTGCGATTCATGGGGTCGCAAAGAGTCGGACACGACTGAGCGACTGAACTGAACTGAACTGAACTGTCCTGTCATTGCCTATGTCGAGAGGAAACCTTACTGTCTATTCATAACCTTCTGTATCTTGGGATTTGTGATGGTGGGAGTAGCTGTAGCACTTTGAAGGCCCCAGTAGCAAGAGTTCATTCTACGTATTACTCTAGAGTGAATGTGGCCAGGCTTTGTAAGGCTGGATCTCTAGCCATCCTCCTCTGATGAGCTACCCAGTAACATTTCTTTCCTTTTTTTTTTTTTTTAAAGACTGATCTTTCTTTTTAAAAAAATATTTTCTTTTTTATTTAGGTGCACTGGGTCTTAGGTGTGACACGTGGGGTATTTAACTGTGGCATGTAGATAGACTCTGGGAGTTGGTGATGGACTGGGAGGCCTGGCGTGCTGCAGTCCATGGGGTTGTGGAGAGTAGGACACAACTGAGCAACTGAACTGAGCTGAACTGATACAGGATATAGTTCCCTGACCAGGGACTGAACCCAGGCCCCCTGCATTGAAAGCGTGAAGTCTTAGCCACTGGACCGCTAGAGAAGTCTCTGTTCTTGTTTAGTCACTCAGTCGTATCTGACTTTTTGCAACCCCGTGGACTGTAGCCTGCTGGGTTCCCCTGTCCATGGGATTTCCCAGGCAAGAATACTGGAGTGGGTTGCCATTTCTTTTACATGAGTCTCTTGTGTCTCCTGCACTGGTGGGCAGACTCTTAACCGATGAGCCACTGGGGAAGTTCCTACCTAGTAATTTAACAGAAAGGGGAAGGGCACATTCTTTTGAAAAAATGACATAGCCCAAGGACACAACATAAACCAATTAGAATCAAATGGGACCAAGATGGCAGAGAAGACTAGACCTTGATCCCCAATCAGCAAGTGAAATGACCCACCCAGTGGTGCATGACAGTTCCAAGGCACTGTCAATAGATTTGGGCGGTGGCCCAAATCCTGGAAATCTTCACCCCTTCCCAAAACTAGTTGGAATCATTTTCACACTCATTAGCATATGAGATTACCCAGCCTTATAAAAACTAACTATGCCACACTCGCAACTGCACTCGCCCTCTGTGATGGCCCACACTCTATCTGTGGAGTGTACTTCTCTCTGAATCTGAATAAACCCACTTCTTACCTATCACTTTGTTGCTCACTGAATTCTTTCTGTGATGGTGCTGCGGGTTTTGGCTGGGTTTGAGCCCCAGCCACGTGGATCCAAGTCCCAGGCAGAGTCTTGGCTGGGTTTGTGCCCCAGCCATGTTAGTTCGAGTCCCAAGCAGAGTTTTGGCTGGGTTTGAGCCCCAGCCACGTGGGTTCGAGTCCCAAGCAGAGTCTTGGCTGGGTTTGAGCCCCAGCCACGTGGGTTTGAGCCCCACCACATGGGTTTGTCAGATGAGTGTATGCTCCTCGGTTCTGTCTCATCACAGCAAAGATTTGGAGCGACGGACATTAAAGCCCTCGGTGCGTCACAGCTCTCGGGTCTTGGACAAACCGTGTTATAAATCAATGTTACAGCTCTATTTTATTTAGAAAATGGCAGGAGAATCCATCCTCCAGGCATGAGGGCATGTCAACCCAAGTGCCCCAGCATGCAGGAGAGAGAGAAAGAGAAAGAGCGCAGGCACGTGCGGGGTGGGGTGGGGGGGGTTGGCTCCTCCTTTTATATATTTTTTCCTCTTCCTGGGCCTGCCCTATGCAAATTGGGCCAGCCAAGAGTGCTGTGTGTTCTCCCTGAAGTCCTCACTCTGGTCCTCGGAACTTCCTTTGACCTACCTTTGTTCTATTTTTGCTGGCTTTTCCCTTCCTTGTCTTTTAGCCACTGCCATCCTGGACTCCTTTTCCCTATTCTAACTACCTAACAGGTTCAAGTCCCAATCTGTGGTAAACGGTTTCAGCCACATTTCAATAAATTCCTTTTCTACTTAAGTTAGCCAGGGTAGTCAGTGTCTAGCCAGGAGACAGTATATACACAGATTATTTGAACACGAAAAAGTTAATATAAAAGTCAATTAGCTAAAAATGTGCTAATCATGAAGTTATAAAAAGGTAAAACGAGAACTTCAAGGGATCATGGATGTAGCGACTGTAGCTACCACTTCCAGGGTTCCAATACCTGGGCTCAGTACTGAGTACTTGCAGTCCCTGATCTCTAGAGCACACTCTTAATAGCTGCGGGGCTCGGGGCTGGCTGCTCCGTGACATGTGGGATCTTCTTGGATCAGGGATCGAATCCAAACTTTTTACTGTTAGATAAATTTGGATTCTCACTGTGTTCTTATAGCAACTTCGCGTGGAGGTTGCCTGCCTACTTCTGTTCATTTTGGTTTTTCTTGATCGGCAATAGCACAAGCATCTATGGGGTGAGTGAGGAGTTGTGTTACTAGGTTTTTGAATACAAGAAGGTGCTCTGTTGGTACAGCAAAACGCAGATCTTACTTTTTGGTGCTGAAAAAGGTAGTGTGTCTTCCAGTTGCATGCCTCCCTTGCTTCTGTGAGAACGTTACGTTCCACAGCTTTTTCTTTATTTCTTCACTTCTTCAAAAGATGCCTCCCCCTTCCAAGCCCCCCTCTTCACTCAGAACTGGTACACTCTCATGCTGATCCCCCGACCCTCCACTTTCAAGCATTTTTCCTTCTGATTATTTGGTAGCTGAGTCCACCTGGGCTCAGAGCTGTTCTGAGAGGACCCACATCCTAAGGGAGATGCTTTCCTCCTGGCTGTGATGTTTTTACTGGGGTGTTCCGCCACCACTAGGAACCCCACTTCAATCTCCTCATTCTGTCGTTTTCACTGGACTCTACTCGACTGCAGGTTCTGGGTCTACTGGTTCTGTACGTTCATTTCCTCCCTGACGTGTGAACTGACATTTGTAGTGTTCTAGTTACAATGCAGACGTGCCTTTTTGGACTGTTTCACTTGCTCTTCTTTTTGATGTTTTTACTGTATTTGTTATTCCACATTTCCCTCCCAGTTTTATTGCGAAATAATTGGCAAACATCACGGTATAAGTTTAAGGCATACAGCATGACAGTTTGATTTACGTATTTTGTGAAATGATTACCACTTTAGATTCATCTAGCATCCATCTCCTTATACAGATACAAGAAAAACAGAAAAAAGGGTAAAAAAAAAAATCCTCCTTGTGGTGAGAACTCTTAAGATTAACTCTCTTATTGATCTTTACACCTTTTGAAGAATGTATAGAGAATTTCATATTTAGGGAGTAGCCATCATCCTAGGGAGGTTTCCCAGGTGGCACAGTGGTAAAGAATCCGCCGACCAATGCAGAAGACGAAGGTCCCATCTCTGGGTCGGGAAGATCCCCTGGAGAAGGAAATAGCAAACCACTCTAGTATACTTGCCTGGAGAATCCCATGCACAGAGGAGCCTGGTGGGCTACAGTTCATGGGGTTGCAGAGGGTTGGATACGACTTAGCTGCTGAGCACATATCCATGCAGCTATCATCTTACAAGAATCTGGAAAGGATGCCTCCCTAAATTTTTTTTTTCTTTTCTGACATGACTGATAAATAGACATGTAATTGAATTCATGTATTTATTTTGTATCCAACAGCCTTGCTAAGTAAATGTTGGCATTCATACAACAGTTTAGATTATTTAGATTATTATTTAGAATTTCCAGGCGGACAATGAATAGACAATATCAATGAGTCAGGACAGTTCTGTTCTTTCCTTTTCAACCCCTTGTAACTCTTACTTTCCTTTCTGGCCTTACTGCACTGGCTGAATCATTAGCACAACTGTGAACAGGAGTGTTGATAGCAGGCATCCTTGTCTTATCAAATAATATCCATTATTAGGGTTCTTTGCCATTAAATAGAACAGTTGCTGAAACTGTTTGATAGATAACAATAATCAAAGAAATTTCTATCTTCTCATTTAAAAGCAAATTTAATAGTGAAAGTGTCAAATTTTATAAACCTTTTTTTATATCGATTGAGAAAGTCATATGATTTTAATCTCTTAGTCAAATAATGTTCCAAAGAGAGGTAAATATAGCTTTTCTAATGCTAAACCACTCTAGCATTCCAGGGTCAAAGTTCACTTGGTCATGATGTATTATTCCTTTCTAAAACATATTTTAGAAAAATAAAATACATTTTTTACTTGTTTTGGTAATATTTTATTTAGAATGTTTCAGTTCAGTTCAGTTGCTCAGTCCTGTCCTACTCTTTGTGACCCCATGAATCGCAGCACGCCAGGCCTCCCTGTCCATCACCAACTCCCGGAGTTCACTCAGACTCATGTCCATCAAGTCGGTGATGCCATCCAACCATCTCATCCTCTGTCGTCCCCTTCTCCTCCTGCCCCCAGTCCCTCCCAGCATCAGTCTTTTCCAATGAGTCAATTCTTTGCATGAGGTGGCCGAACACAAAGGAGATCAACACAAAATCCAAAGCTTGTCTTTTGAAAAGATTAATAAGGTAGAATCTGGCAACCAAGATTGAGAAAACACAAAAGAAGATGAAAATAGACAGCATAAAGATGTAAAATGAGGAGAGACTTCCCTGATGGTCCAGGGGATGAGACTTTGCCCTCTCAACGCAGAGGGCTTGGGTTCAACCCCCGGGTCAGGGAACTATATCCCACATTCTGCAACTAAGATCCTACAGGCCAGACTACCTGGTGGTCCAGTGGTTAAGAATCTCCCTGTCCATGCAGGGGACACAGGTTCAATCCCTGGTCTAGGAAGATTACACATAACTGAAATGTTTTAAAACATATTTAAGAAAGATTTTAGGCTTCCCTGATGGCTCAGATGGTAAAGAATTCGCCTGCAATGTGGGAGAACTGGGTTTGATCCCTGGGTTGGGAAGATTCCCTGAAGGAGGGCATGGCAACCCATTCCAGTATTCTTGCCTGGAGAATCCCCTTGGACAGAGGAGTCTGGTGGGCTACCATTCACGGGGTCGCAAAGAGTCAGACACGACTAAGAGACTAAGCACACACACACAGGAAAGATTTAGTTTTAATTTTGGTTCAATATTTTTTTGAAAAAAAAATTATTTTATTAACATCACAGCAATTATGCTGTTTGGTATTTACCCAAATGAATTGAAAAATTATGTCCACACAAAAACCTGCATGTGGCTGTCCATAGACGCTTTGTTCATAATTGTCAAAACTTCTAGAGGGAGATGGCCAAGACGGCAGAGTAGGAAGACCTTGAGTTCACCTCCTCCCACGGGCATAACTGCCAATACTTGGAAGCAACCAAGAAGTCCTAGGTGATGGATAAATTATTAGGTGATAGATAAATAAACTGTGGTACATTGGAAAATGAAATTAAAAGATGCTTGCTCCTTGGAAGAAAAGCTATGACCAACTTAGCATATTAAAAAGCAGAGACATTACTTTGCCAACAAAGGTCTGTCTAGTCAAAGTTATGGTTTTTCCAGTGGTCATGTATGGATGTGAGAGTTGGACTGTGAAGAAAGCTGAGCGCCAAAGAATTGATGTTTTTGAACTGTGGTGTTGGTGAAGACTCTTGAGAGTCCCTTGGACTGCAAGGAGATCCAACAAGTCCATCCTAAAGGAGATCAGTCCTGGGTGTTCATTGGAAGGACTGATGCTGAAGCTGAAACTCCAATATTCTGGCCACCTGATGCCAGAAGAACTGACTAATTGGAAAAGACCCTGCTGCTGGGAAAGATTGAAGGTGGGAGGAGAAGGGGACGACAGAGGATGAGATGGTTGGATGGCATCACCGACTCAATGGACATGAGTTTGGGTAAACTCCGGGATTTGGTGATGGATAGGGAAACCTGGTTTGCTTCAGTCCATGGGGTCCCAAGGAGTCGGACGTGACTGAGTGACTGAACTGAAATGAACATCAGACAATGAGATATTACTCGGCACTGAAAAGAAATGAGCTATCAAGACACGAAAAGGCATGGAAGATACTTAAAGGCATATTATGAAGTGAAAAAAGCCAATCTGAAAAGGCTACATGCTGTGTGATTCCAACTATTTGACATTCTGGAGAAGGCAAAATTATGGAGACAGTATGAAGGTCAGTGGTTGCCAGTGGTCAGTGGGATAGGCAGAGCACAGAGGATTTTTAGGGCAGTGAAGCTCTTCTATATGATGCTATGATGGTGGTTACATGTCATTGTATATTTGTCCAAACCACAGAATGAACAGCTCAAGAGTGAACCCTAATGTTAACTATGGACTGTGGGCGATAATGACCTGTCAGTGTAGGTTCACAGATTGTAACAAATGTGCCTCTCTTATGGGAGATGTTGACAGTCAAGGAGGCTGTGTATTTATAGGAGCCCTACACTTCCTGTTCAATTTTGCTGTGAACCTGAAACTGCTGTTAAAAAATAGTTTCTGAACCAAAATATATGTATTTTAAAAGTTCACATTCCTGTGAAGAGGTGAATTCTTTCTTCAAACTCGATTGCATCAACCACAGAATAGAGACTGTGACTCTGGAATATTTAATGTTTGTGTAAGATTTGAGAAAAACTTCAAATTGCATATGACCTACTATAATTTTGCGGTTGCTAATTCTTGCCAATATTCTCAGGAATCTGTGATAAGATGAAATTCCAACGGTCATGACCTGGTTAAGCCCAAGCATCACTGCCATGATAACAAGTCTAAACAGTTTGAAGACCAAGGCAAAGCAATCAAGAAGGTTGTGGGTTAAAAAAACCCCAACCAACCAATCAGCCAAACAACCAAAGTGACCTGGTGAATGTTCACACACTACCAAATTTGGAAGCCTGATACTCGACAATACATGACTGGGGCTTCCTGACCTTCTCCTGTTATAATCCCCCTCAATGCCCCCATTCCCAGGGCCAAGCAGTGTCTGGACCGGGTCACGCCTCCACCTGCCCTGAGGTTGCACGCAGGCTGCGCTTGCCAACCAGGTTCTTGAACCACAGTGTTCACATAGATGTCATTCTTATGAACACAAGGCAAATGATCCATGGTGATTGCATCAGATCTTAAGCTCTAAGTATATATATGACACTTCCAATTCCACCACCCCATTTTCCCTGATCTGAGTGGATGGATTATAAACATCTCGCTAGAAATTCATATCCGCCTTCTGCAGAGCAAATCCAGCCACGACTGTGCTGCTTTGACTTAGGTGTCAGCTCAGTTCACGCCTGTCGGTCTTTCCTCCTACTTCCTTTCCAGCAGACACCTCTCCTGGCCTGTCCCTTTCCACTCGGTTCCAGCTTGGCCTTTCCTATCTTATTTCTTCCCCAAGTAGGCACTTCCCCTGATCCTGGCTTCACGCAGAGTCTTCTCCATAGGTATCAGACCCGGAGTCAGATGAAAAGTACTCTGAATTCCCTTGACTTTAAAATAACATGTTAATAAATGTAATTAAAGAATCTTACTATAAAAACAGCATACATATTATATATTTATGTCTATTCATGTATATACATATATACATGAAATTCGCTCAGTCGTGTCCGACTCTTTGCGACCCCATGGACTAACTATTCAGTCCATGGAATTCTCCAGGCCAGAATACTAGAGTGGTAGCCTTTCCCTTTTCCAGAAGATCTTCCCGACCCAGGATCTCCTGCATTGCAGGCAGATTCTTTACCAACAGAGCTATCAGGGAAGCCCATATATTTATATACTTATACATTTATATGTATGTATATGAATATATTTACATGTATGTTTATAAATACTTAAAATATAGAAATAGATTCATATTTCTTCCTTTAAAAATTCAGAATATTTTGAACTTTGGAAAAATCACATGGAACCCATAGTACCATCCAGAGACTACTATTGCTAAGATGTTGCTGTTGCTTAGTCACCAAATTGTATCCAACTCTTTTGTGACCCCATGGACTGTAGCCTGCCAGGATCCTCTGTCCATGGGATTCTTCAGGCAAAAATACTAGAGTGGGCATTTCCTTCTCCAGAGGATCTTCCCAACCCAGGGATCGAACTCACTTCTTCTACATCTCCTGCAATGGCATGTGGAAATTCTTTACTGCTGAGCCTCCTGGGAAGCCATGGACACATATTCTAGTGATTATAGATTGAAATCAGCTCTACCCCAGCTACTTGTAGCCTCCTTCAAAAGAAGGGAGTGGGCAGTGATAATCTTTTCTCATCTTCTTTTAAACACATTTATGTTTTTAATTATCATTCATACTCATTGTTCAAAGGCTGATTTCTCTGGTTCACATCAAAATAACCCTGGCTTGGAAGTGTTTTCATCTTCTTCCTTTTTTCCTTTGTTTATTGTCTTTTGAAGCTGAATAGTCTTCCCCTGATTTGGGAGCAGACCCATCACCCAGCACCTGCAGCTGAGCCCGAACCCTCCTTTTGACCCTTCAGTTCATGCAGCTGTTCCCAGGGAAAGGTCTCTCAGCCCCATTCTGCCCTCTAACAACTGGCCCAGAAGATACCCTGAGCCTGAGGCATGTGCCAGTTTGGGACACAGGCCACAATTGGAGTGTGGGCTCTCGGAAGGAGCCTGTATCAAGAAAACGGGAAGAAAGCAAGCTGGTGGCAGGAAGCTAGAAGAGGAAGCTTGTGGATCTAGTGGACCTGGACACTTGAAAAATGAAAGTGAAAGTGTTAGTTGCTCAGTTGTGTCGGACTCTTTGAGATCCCATGGACTGTAGCCTGCCAAGCCCGCCAGGCTCTCCGTCCATGGGATTTTTCCAGGCAGAATACTGGAGTGGGTTGTCATGCCCTCCTCCAGGGGAGCTTCCCAACCTAGGGATTGAACCTGGGCCTTCCGCACTGTAGGCAGACTCTTTACCATCTGAGCTAAGGGAAGCCAGACACTTAAGACCAAGACAAATCCAAAGAAGGGGCTCATCCTTCTACCAAAGACGCACACAGAGCAGGAGGGAGAGGTCAGGGGAGTCAGGCGCAGCACAGGCTGTGGGTGAGGTGGTGTCAGAGGTCAAGTGCAAACGATAGGTCAAAGGTCTGAATCCTTCTGGAGAGGGACAAAGGAACTCAGGCCACCATACTGTGATCAGGTGCACGATGTGCCTAAGGAAGGTGTTTGGTGCTGCGCCAAAGGGCCACCCCTGGAGGAGGAAATGGCACCCCACTCTAGTATTCTTGCCTGGGAAATCCCATAGACAGAGGAGCCTGGTGGGCTCCCTGGGGGTCACAGAGAGACACAAACTAGCAAATAAACAACAACAACAAAAGGCCACTGGATGAGGCTTCCTACTCACATCTCTTGAGGGCAGGACCCCATCTGGGAGTCAAGCCCAGCCTCCCCCATAGAGAAGAACATGCAACAGGACTGCTCTGTCTACCTTAGTGGGTAGAAACAGATAAGCTTTATGCTGGACATTTTCAAGTCAACATGACTCCAGGGTTAAACCGAAGACCACTCAGGGGGCTGCCTTGTGAGGGCTGTTTTCCCAAAGGAGCTTCCCCATCTCTTTAGGGTAGCCAGTAAACCAGCCTCTCTCTCTTAAATGTCCTATGCCCAAGTGCTCAGACACACAACAGACACGACACACTTTTGTTGGATGAGTAAATAAGTGGATTTGCAGGAGTTGATATTATTGACTAAAATGACCATCCATGCATCTTAGAGTCACAAACTCATCTTCCATCTCCCTGCAGCAACACGGCCCAGATCCCACGCACCACTAGAACTGACCCAAAGGGCGACTGCCCTCTCACCCAGGCAGAGACCCCATCCCTGCCTTTCCCTCTCTCAACATTGACAGTGAGGGCCTGGGAATTCCCAGGAACACTTTTTAGGGCCGAGGCTTGTGATCTCCCACTCGCGTTTTGGAAAAGGAACCATCCTCCCCAGAGGCTCTCGAGGAGGAAGGGCGGCCATTCACTGCCAAATAATGAAATCAAGTCCTACCTTTCCCCGGAGGCAGCAGGAGGATCCGGCAGTCCTGACTACCAGACTGGCAAGAGGACGGGTGAGGTCACAGCTAAGTATCAAGTGCCCGGAGCAAGCTGGAGGTGATAGAGGGGCCATGGGTGGCCGGTGAACGAGCAACCCCTCCAAGCTCATTATTTCCACCTGCTCCCGCCTCCTCCAATCAGACTCCTAAATGCGAGTTTGCAGAAAGTCAGCCCAAGCAGGACTTCTGGGTAATGCAGATGATGCCACCTGCAGCTCCTAGGAACTCAGAGAAACAGGACAACTGATACTACTATTGAAAATGTAATTAGGGGCCTTCGTTGTAAAAGTAATAATGAACCGCCTCACCTTAGCCATATGGCCAGAACTAACACCGAGAAGGAAGTGATCTAAAACCCTGAGAATCAGAATTCACGTCTCCGATGATAACGAGAAACTTCTGTGTTTTGAAAGGAAACGTGCTTGGGAGTTGACTAAACCGTGAAGCAAAAAGAAAAAATATTGGGGAAACCATTCTGAAAACTCTTACTTAAACTAGGTGAGTTATGTGTTCAGTGTAGGACGACAGCCAGGGATGGCTATTTCATTGATTAATTTTCTCTCTTATTATGAGGAACTAATGGCAGAACCTCCGGCTAGACTAACAGAATCATAAATCACCATGGATGGGCTCAGCCCATTGACTGAATATTTCTTCAGAAGTTACTGGTAGGACTGCTGTTTGGCGGTGGAGGGATCATGCATTGTGACTTAAGCTGCATCCCTTAGGATTAGTCAGGATGGTAGAAACGTTAGAATTTCCGGGCAGTGCCAGCTGGTTTAGCATGACAAGCTATGCCTGGGAAGAGGCAGGCCCCTCGAGAAGACAGTGTTCCTGTGGAAGGGAGTTTGCAGGTGCACCTTGGGGAATTACCGGGAGGCCTGATTAGCATATGCCCTAATTAGCACGTTTGCCCTTGATTAGCATACGTGCCCTGGGGCCATCTGGGGAAACAGAAAGATGCAGAGCTGGTATTTTCTTCTTTTTCTTCCCGCCAGAATCCCTTAGATTACTTTGTATATTGCTCAAAGTTTAATGGGCTCAACACTAACTGAGGGTGAGAGGGCAATATTTTTTTTCTGCAAATCCCTCCCTGGCGGTGGCAAGGGTCATGATTACTGGCAGCAGAGCTGGTAGTGGTGGTAAAGGCTGGAGTTCCAAGAATTTTAAATGAAAGCTGGCACCTGCAACTCTCAACACCACTTCAGTTTTGCCTCTTTGCTTCTCTTTGGCCACCAGGGAAATGGATAAACCTTATAGTATTCGTTCCTACACTACCTCTAAAAAGGTTCTCATCTTAAGTTTGGGGCACCTCACTTTTGATCAAGACCCATGGATCTAGAGGAAAGTAAATCAGAGAATTCCCAGGGTGGCCAAAGCTCCCCCTGGACAGAATTCCTCTTGTTGGCTTTGGGTGGAGGAGTGAGACAGCTGGTCACCCCAGGCATGAACACAGCTAACGTACAAGCCTAATTGTTGTTTTTTTAATGACCCAAGTTAGATTCAGGGAGTACCTACGTTTCTGTGGTTAGTACATCGATCAACATTAAAATTTCCTCATGCCATAAGCCAGAGGGAACTGGTGCCCCTTTATGGAAAAATCAGGATCTTTCTGTAGAATCAATATCTGGATGTCTCCTCTATGGCTGAACTTGTGCTAAGGGCTCTGCCCCTCACTCTCTGGACACTGTGTACTTAAATGATCTAACTGCTGTGACATGCAGTCTCATCAGCTGGGCCCCATCTGGGGACATTATAAAGAACTCAAACCTGGTTTGGTCACGAAGCCCTGTTGGAGAACTTCATCCTGAAATCCACAAAGAGATCCTGCAACCCTGTCATCTACAATGCCTGGAAATTTCCATCTTGTGACCTACTTATGGGAAGTAATATATATATATACATATATATAGCTACCAATGGGAACCATGGTGTTTCTCTTTCATAGTATATGTTATCAGATAATTACATTTTTCTGTGAAAATAACTGCTTTTACTGTGTTATTAAACTAATAAAGCATTAATACTCTTACGAATTTAGGCCAAAAGAACATATTTCAAAGGTGTCATAGAATCATTAACTGTTGATAAATAACACTTAATATCACCCTGGTTTTCCCTATTCTTCTTTAAAGTGAAACCTCAAACCCTCCCTTTCATAAACAAAACTTTGTAATTTGAAAGAGTCCAGGACTTTCCAGTAAGGGCATGCCTTAAAGTGAAACCGCAGTCTTGGCTTTTCTTAGAGTGTAAAGCTTGTAAAACTTTCTCAAAGAGAAAAGGCCCTTGATTTCCCTTCTCATCCCCTCCAGTTAGTTGCCCCAACCTCTGCTCCCTGGTTTCCTTCTGAGCACTGTCTCATCTTTTCTGCAGGAAGAGTGACTCCCAACCCTGGCCACGCCCACCTCCTTTTCCCAGCATGCTCACAGCTCAGGCACCCAGGGAGCCCAAGCTTTGAGGTTAGAAAAGATCCTTGACTCCAGTTTCTTCCAGGACTATTGAGATCTGATGAGTTCTTGGGAATCAGGGGCCTGGTGAGGGCCTTGTGGCTTACCCAAGTGCTGAGAACTCCAAGGACTCCTGAAAACCTCAACTTTCATGAAAGGGAGGCAATAATAGAGTCAGTGCCTGGGTGTGTGTGGCACAGATGGTGGTGGTGGTGGTGGGTTTAGACCTGAAGATTCTCTACTGTGCATTATCTCCGGTACTTCTCAGGGCTTTGCTGTTCTCAGTATCTCCCCAGATGAAGTCAGAGTGTCACAGCTGAGGGACTTCCCCGGCAGTCCACTGGTTAAGACTTCGCCTTCCAATGAAGGGGGTGATGGTTTGTTGCCTGGTTAAGAAGCCAAGATCCCACATGCCTCACAGCTAAAAACAAACCCCCCCAAACCCAGAGTATCATAGCTGAGCTATTTCAAGTAAAATCAAGACAAAATACACTTAGGAAAAACCTTTACTTTTTAATCACTAGAAATGCTTCCTATTCTCACTGATCATACACACCTTTCATCCTGGTCACTAAGTTTCCACTGATAACTTTAAGAGTCTAGGAAATAATTTCAGAAGCAAGTTCTCAGCAGTTTCCCTAAGACATGGATACTTGTTTTAGAAACGTCCACATATAAGGATGAAGCTGCTGGGGTTATTTCTGACCCTTTCCTTATGGAACTGATGGCTGTGGGGAGGGCAGCCGCATTATGGAAGGGTGCTTGGGCTCTGCGGCATTAGGGTTAAACCCTCCGTGGACTGCACTGCCCCAGGCAGTCCTGTTTCTATTCTGGGCTTTGGCCGTGGGGACCTCCTGGGGGCTGACTGCAGCTGTCCTGGAGCTCTGGGGGCCGGGTCCTCCAAGGAGGGGTTAGGCAGCTGCTGCGCTTTGTTTTTCTTGCATCTTCGAGGGCCTCTACATCCTGAAAGCAACCATTTGTTGCCGCGATTTTAAAGTATCTCTGTATTGCAATTCCTTTCTATTATCCTCAAAGGTAGCGGCCATCTGTTGTTTTGCCTTCCGAATATTCTGGTAATAGCGCCTCCATTTCCTTCTGGCAATTCGATTCCGCACATAGTCCACGAGTTTCACACAGGGTTGGCTTCATCCCAGGGCTTTATGGGTGTGCATGTGACACAGAGCTGACCAATGGGAGCACTGGGCACCCCTGGCCACAGTGATTGGCTCATGGATGAGCATATGATCCAAGCTAGGCCAATCAGAGCCAGCCCTCGAACTTATCAGGACTGAGAAAAAGTCATCCTGTTAATACCCGGATGGGCAAGCCTGGAGCTGCTGGGGGCCTCCTCCACTTGGAAGTTAAATTCCGCAGAGGCAAACAGCGCCAAGAAAAAGATTTTGATTCCTGTGGACATTCTTTGAATCCAGCTACACCCAAACTAAAAATATGCCTGCGCTTTTTCAGTTACAAGAAGCAGTAACTCCCCTTTTGGCTTGTCAGTTTTAATTAGGGTTTCTGACATTTGCTCATAAAGATATCTTATTAAATGTTCAACCCTTGTCTCAGCTTTTTATGGGAAATTCAGGAGGATTGGATGCCTGGGCTCGGAGTAAAGTGCATTGTGGGAGAACAGTAAAAGCTTAAGGAAGTGGGTACAGATTTGACAGGAAATAATCCTCAGGGGAGGATGTGGACAGCCATGGTCCAAAGCCAGATCACTGCTGAAGCCAGCAAGCTTTAAATGATGTGTGGAACACGTCATTATTCTTCATAGATAGATGCTCAGAGATACCTGGGAATGGAAACCTAATAAAAGACACTAGGTGTTATAATGAGTTAGGCATTAAAAAGTCACGTTATCTCATTCCCATTATACTTAATATATATCCAGATAGAGAGGGCAGGCCACGTTTGGGTCACATGGCTAAGCATTTAACATTTTGCTGGGGAAGAACAAACATTGGTAGCTAGGGAGAGTCAGAAAAGTCCCAAGTTTCCCCGAGGGGTTTCAGGTTGGAGACTGAAACCTCTGTGCTGTGTGAGCTCAGTCGTAGCTTACTTTTTGCGACCCCAAGGACCGTAACCTGCCAGGCTCCGCAGTCCATGGGATTTCCCCGGCAAGAATACTGGAATGGGTTGCCATTTCCTCCTCCAGGGGATCTTCCTGGCCCAGGAACCAAACCTGCCTCTCCTGCATTGGCAGGCAGATTCTTTACCACTGCGCCACCTGGGAAGCCACCTGGAGACAGATTCTGAATCCAAAAACATTGTAGGAACACTCCATAAATTCAGACTACCTAGGAGGACTAGAAGGAGAGCTGAGATCAGTTGAAATACTTGGAGGTGAGATCTAGCCGTGTTGGAGCTATGATCTTCTTTTTTATTTCTTACTGTTAAGTTGTGAATCTGGACCACCTCAGAGTGATTGTGGGTGAGAGGCAGAAGGTCCTGGTGAACCTTTGTGTCACGGTAGGATGCAGGATGCTTTGGGAGTGATGAGGTCCAGCTAGAGGGACAGATTCAGGTCAACATGTGGGCTTCTTAGTCTTCCTTATACCTTTTATCTGTTCTCATCTTTGGTTCAAGCATAACTTCTCTGCATAAAAACTACATGGAATGTTGTTTAAAAAACGCTTCTCTTTGAAGCATAAGGGATCTAGGTGAATGAGTCTTGCTGGCTAGGAGCAGAGGAGGCAGCATGTCAAGGCCATGGTGAAGGTTTCTGCATAAAATGAAGATGGTGTTTGGCAGCCTGGGCCCCAGGGGCTTCAGCAGGAGGATCTGGTACCCGAGGGAGAAAAAGGATGGGAGACAGGGGGTGGGGGTTCCAGCTGTTTATCCAAGGGAGGGAGGCTTTTAATATCCTTGAAGTCTTTCTAACAGGAACTGAAAGTGTTATATTTTGTATAATTTACAGGTGGTTTGTGAGCAGCTGTGTTCCACATATGAGAGTCTATGTAATACATGTGTTCCTTCAGATGGTATGAGACCCAACAACAGAGTTATATTTCTATTTTCTCTGTATCAGTAAAGTCATTAAAGAATGGTTGCAAATGAGACACACAGAAAGAATAAAAGAGAAAAAGGGCAGACTAGGCAGTAAGTTCAAATCTGCTTTCCAGAAAGTGACACAATAAGGTTTTATCAACAAGATGAAGTGAAACCCAGGGACTTTAGAAAGTCCCCATTATTTTAGCAAAGTCCCCATTTGGGGAAAGGAATTGAGTTTCAAGAAATTGAAACTTACGTGATTGCTTAAAACCCAGCTAAGGGACATGAACTTCAAAAACTCTGTTGACCTGGCAAGTACATGATGTCCTTTGTTGAGTTCTGTGGCAGTAGTTTCTGGTACATTTTGTTAGGCATTCTTAGGATCTCTGCCCCTGGTTGGGGATTCCCAGGCAGCACTAGTGGTGAAGAATCTGCCTGTCAATGCAGGGGACCCAAGAGATTCAGGTTCGGTCCCTGATTTGGGAAGATCCCCTGCAGGAGGAAATGGCAACCCACTCCAGTATTCTTGCCTGGAAAATTTCATGAACAGAAGAGCCTGGCAGGCTACAGTATCCTGGGGTCACAAAGAGTTGGACATGACTGAGTGTGTGTGCAACACCCCCCCACACACCCACACACACCCGTTAATAATCTGGAGTTTCTTTGGTTCTGAGTTTTCAACCAATTAACCATAGCTGCTCAAAAGCATCATTCCCCTAGGAAGGCATTTAAAATAAGCAGAGAGAGAAGATATGGTATGTGTATGTACATATATATATGTGTGTGTGTGTACACACACATATACACACAATGGAATATTACTCAGCCATTAAAAAGAATGAAATAACGCCAGTTTCAGCAACATGTATGGACATAGGGATTATCACATTAAGGGAAGTAAGTGAAACAGAGACAAATATCATATGATATGGCTTATATGTGGAATCTAAAAAATGATACAAATGAATCTAGACACAAAGCAGAAACAGACACCCAGACCCAGAAAATAAATGTATGGTTAACAAAGGTAAGCAAGGAGGGAGGGAGGGAGAAATTAGGACTTTGGGATGCACATATACACACTGCTATATTTAAAACAGATAAGCAACAAGGATTTACTATACAACACGGGGAACTATATTCAACATCTTATAACAACCTGTAATGGAAAATGATCTGAAAAAAAATAACTGAATCATTTTGCTGTACACCTGAAACACAATATTGTAAGTAAATTATATTCAATAAAGAGTAAGTAAGAGATGAAAAAAGATCATATTTTAAAAATATGTTTATACAAGTGTGGTAACAGTTTGAGTTCTTTGAGTATTCTCTGATTTTTAACATGATTGAAACTTTTAAGAAAACTGGATCTTCTGAATTTATAATTATGGTATGAGAATTATAAAAGCCACGTAAGAGCTCAGGAAGTTTATGCTTTTGGTGGGAGATGCTGTCAGCACTGCTCCTGAAGTCATCCTCTCGGAGCCGTTTACCATTTTCAGGCACACAGGTCCCTGTGATTTTCCTGCTGACAGCCAGAACCTGCATGTTGGAGGGCTGCCATCAAGCTGTCAGTTTTGAGTGGGTTCCAGAGCAAGAGAGGGCTTTGCAGTGGTCCAGGCTTGGAACAAGTGGCCCTGCTACTGGGCCATATGGCTCGGTAGATCCTGTGATTCCAAATCAAGGCACTGCCTCTGGCAAGCCCTATGGGTCTTAGCATAGCTCCCTGGGATACTGAAGTGATGCCATGCCCCCTGCAGAAGAACTCCACAGCCCTGGAAAAAGCTCCTTTTATGCTGATGGGCACTGAGCATCTGACCATGAGATGTCAACTAATATGTGATCAGAGCTGCTGACCATGAATTGGGTGCTGGGGTGCTGTCAGACCTACCAAGTTAAAGCTGAGTGAACATAACTGCAATCCTTGATGAAGTGAAAGTGGCACCCAGGACAGAGCCTGAGCGTGTCAAGGGGCACAAGTAAGTTACACAGAAAGTGGTCCAGACTTTGTCACTTAGCACTCTTGCATCTTCTCTTCTCCCAAGCCTATACCTATGGCCCCAGACGGGCTCCCTATGACCAACTCTTGGAGGAAAAACTCTCGGTCTACTTCATGGAAGGTTGTCTTGATAACTTGGGGCTGCAGGCATGGGTTGCAACCTCACTCAGAAACAGCCCTGCAATCAGTGGTGAGTGGAAATCCTCTACACAGAGCTTCCACTTCATGAGAAAAGACAAGTAGGCATATACGCAGGTTCCTGAGTACCGGCTGAGGGGTGTCTGGTTTGGCAGGACCCTGGAAGAAGTTTATCTGCAAAGAGGTTTGGGGAAGAGGCATGCAGATGGACCTCTGGGAGGGATCACTATGTCAATACCCACTGGAGAGCATCCCCTACAGAGGAGGCTCAGACAAGCAGATAAACAGTATGGCTCATCTGGTAGATGTCAGTCAGCCCCAGTCCTCGGCCACCCCAGTGGGCTGATGAATGGAGTACCTTTGGTGGCAGAGATGGAGGCTGTGCATGGGCCCAACATAGAACTGGACCGTCTCACCAAGGATATTTTAGCTGCTGCTCTGTCTGTTAGCAGGGTTTCTCAGGTGGCACAGTGGGAAAGAAGCCACCTGCAAATGCAGGAGACAAAAGAGATGCAGGTTCAATCCCTGGGTCAGGAAGATGCCCTGGAGAAGGGCATGGCAACCCACTCCAGTATTCTTACCTGGAGAATCTCATGAACAGAGGAGCCCAGTGGGCTACAGTCCATTGGGTCACGAAGAGTCAGACACGACTGAGTGTGCACGCACACTGCTTGTTAGCTGCAGAGGCTAATACTGGCCTGCAGGTATGTACAATCCCTCGAGACCAATCAGCCACTTGGTGGTAAGCTGATTGCATCAGATATTTTCTATGCTGGGAAGATGTGGCAATGATTTCTTTGTCCTGACCACAAAGAAATATCTATCAGGTATTGGGTTTATACTCCTTGCCTACAGCGTCTCAGTCAACATCACTATCTGAGGGCACACAACGCCTGATTTACTGATATGGGATCTTGTGCCACACTGCCCTGCAGCAAGGGGGCCACTTTACAGCTAAGGAGATGCAACAGTAAGCCCGGGGGCTTCACGGGTCCGTGCCACCATGTCAGCAGCCTCTTCTCAGACCTCTTTGCCCCAATCATCCAGCCTTGGTCCTTCCTCTGTCCTGAACATCCAGTCAAGTCCTCGTGCACTCTTATCTTCTTCTCAGGGCGCTTTTCTCTCCCCACAAAAAGAAAAAGCCTGGTCTACTGGGAGGATTTCCCCTCACCACTAATTTTCTTTTTCTTTCCTTAAAAAAAAAAATTCTTCTGGTTGCACCACAAGGCATGTGGGATCTCAGTTCCCCGACCAGGGATCGAACCTATGCCCCCTGTAGTTGGAGCGCAGGGTCTTAACCACTGGGCCACTAGGGAAGTCCCTCACCACTAGTTTTCAATGTCACCCCTGAGTTGGGGTGTAGAGCAGCAGCGGTTTGTTTTCAGCTAAACTCATCCACAAACCAGAGCCAGCTCCGGACCCAAAAGAACATTAAGACTGTCCTCTCAAAACCCAGCTAAGACACCTGCTTTGAGGTGTCACCACTTGTGGATGGAGTACTCAGAATACAGCATATCCTTATCCAACAGCCATTGTGTGTGCTCTGTCCCTAGGAGGGGGCGTAACAGGTCTGGGAACCCAGGGGTGGAGATGGAGTGGTCCTTCCCGCCATCACTCTCAGGGACCTTCTTCCTAGGTTTGCAGCCCTGTGTCTGGTGGGTTGGTGTGTGTGATGCTCTCCTCAGGGGATGCCATGATGTTTCCCTCCTACCTAACCCTGTGAGTGCCCCCTGGCCAGGGCATGCTGGTGCCCCCCCGCCAGTGGAGCAGGTAAAGAAGGGCTTAGAGATATACTAGCAGGGTGCCAGTCTGTGTGCTCATTGCTACCTGCCCGGACAGAGAGGAGCATGTCTAGAACCCACTAGGGCATCTCTTAATGCTCTAGATTTTTTTTTTTGGAAACATGTATACTATCATGTAAGAAACGAATCGCCAGTCTAGGTTCGATACAAGATACAGAATGCTCTAGATTTTTAACGGTGATGAGGCAATCATAGCTACTGTGGTGTGAGAAGGACACGGTAACCAGGGACTCAGGCTCCTCAGAGATGACAGTCTCGGGTACCCCATCGAACAAATGCTGGTCTGCCCCGAGGGTTATATCACAGCGCAGAGGAGGGAGCAAGTCGTCAGTTACAGCCCGCGGGCCAGCCAGCAGCGACTCGCTCCACCAAGCCTCCTCGTGAAGCCTTTGCTTCCAGAAATGGTGACCGGCCACCCGCCTGCGGGCTTACTGAGCTCGTGGGAGGCATAGAGGGATCTGAGTGGGGTGAGGGGTGGACAGTGTTCTGCCCACGTGCTCTAGGAGCTACCAGTTTGATCCTGGCGGGCTTCCCCTCTGGGACCCGCGTCTCTGTCTGAGGCTGAGATTCCCGCATCTCTTTAGGCTGCCATAGCTGGCGTGCTGACAATTTCCATCCCACCAGGTACAGCTGGCATAAGTACTCAGCATTTTTGCCTAATTGGGACTAATTGGGACAACTCTAGATTGTGTCCAGAGAAGGCAATGGCACCCCACTCCAGTATTCTTGCCTGGAAAATCCCATGGACGGAGGAGCCTGTAGGCTGCAGTCCATGGGGTTGCAAAGAATCAGACACAATTGAGCGACTTCACTTTCACTTTTGACTTTCATGCATTGGAGAAGGAAATGGCAACCCACTCCAGTGTTCTTGCCTGGAGAATCCCAGGGACGGGGGAGCCTGGTGGGCTGCCGTCTATGGCGTCGCACAGAGTCAGACACGACTGAAGCGACTTAGCAGCAGCAGCAGCAGCAGCAGATTGTGTCCTCCAGAGCGCCTGTGTGGGTCCGAGTCAAAGTTACTCGACCTGCCGATTGTCACCTTTGTGTGGCCTTATTTTCTTTCTCTCCCTATTTCTTCATTTTTCTCCCAATTTTCTCCTAATAAATCACTTTTACATGAATTCTGGTCTCACAATGTGCTACAGGTGAACCCCATCCAGGACATTTTCTTCCCTGTTTGAAGTCTTTGAGAGAAGCAGTGCATTAAATTTATAATTAGAGTTTGAAATGTCTAAGGGAATTTAATTAAAGTTCCAAGTAAGGTGAAATGTTTGAAGATGATTCGGTCAGTTGGGTTCACTGAAATCCTAATAAAGGAGCAAACCAAAATGACTGTTATTTTTCATACAAATGTGCTAGATTTATACTTAAAATAGCAAGATCTAGAAATGGAGCTTAATTTTCAAAGAAGTAGGTTTCTAACTTACACTTTTAATAAATTTAACTTGAGGATGACGAAATATATTCAGGAATTCCTTTCTGGGCTGAAGAGTCCTTTGTGGGCAGTAGAAGCTCACTAGAATGAAGAAAATACTGAATGAATAAACTGAAGGCCTACCTTTACATTTATAAATATCTGTAGCTGCATTCTTCACTATAAATGTGTTATCAAATGTATCCAGCAAGGTGGGTAAGATTCTAAAGTCAATATCAAAATGTCAACTCCAAGCTAAAAATTAAATACACTCATAAATTATCACAGATACTCCTTTACCAAACTAGACACCTAATTACAATTATGCTCATCAACGCAGACAAAATAAGTAGTTCAACATAAAAATGAATCTATAAAAAGGTGCATCAATAATCCTAAATGCAGGATATCATTACACCCCCACTTTGGTAATCATCAGTAGTAGCTACAATTTTAAAATCTGAAATTCGCCCTTGAAACTTAAAGGTGGGATAAATACAGTCTAGTGGAATATATTCTAGGTGTCTTTTTCACAGCCCAGTGTTCAGTCTTGCTGAAGTAAATAAGAACAGAATCTAGAAAATGGAATGAGGTGGTATTTATTTGATTACAATGACAGATAGTGGTTATTCTGTCTGCATTTTCCTAACTTGCATGAAACATAGATTAAAACACTTAGTGCTTTAAGAGACACAAAGATTGTTGACAAGAATTTAGGGTTTAAATGCTTATCACTCGTAAGTTAGTTTTGCTGCCTGATGACCACATTAGTTTTCTCATAGTTCAAGGCAGAACTACACTTATTTTCTCAGGGTTTTGATTTTATAACAAAGTGAGTGCTGGATATGAATATTCTTACAGGCACGTCTTTCTCCAGGGACGCAAAGGAGAATGCTTTGGGGAGAAACACTGAAAGTAAACAGTTTTTTTCACACAAAATCTCACATGTTGTATATGTTAAATTTTTTTTATGTAGTCATTCATAAGTACTGGAAGAATAGACCCGATAAACAAAAGATTTGCAATCATAAATTGTAATAAGTTGGTGCAGTGGTAAAGAATCTGCCTGCTAGTGTAGGGGAAGTGGTAGGAGCAGTGGGTTCGATCCTTGGGTTGGGAAGTTCCCCTGACGACAGAAATGGCAACCCACTGCAGTATTCTTGCCTGGAAAATCTCATGGATGGTGGAGTCTGGCAGGCTACACAGTTCATGGGGTCGCAAAGAGTCGGACACGACTCAGCACGCATGCACACCACACCAAGAATCATAATATAATCAGACATATTAAGCCATATTTGAAATACTTCCACAACAAACTTTAACTCAGTTCAAAAAATATTTCTATGAGCATACATTATGCTTTAAAAATTGTATAAACATGGATAAGACCTTTAAAGGCCTATATCTTTTTCTATACTTTTGATAGAAAGAAATAAAAGAGAGTAGACTGGGTTAGAGTGAAAAAAAAAAACTCGAAGTTAAGAGTGAAACAGTAATCTTCCGCCAAGAGAAGCAAAAAAAAAAAAAAAAAAAAAGAGACTGTGTAAGAGGGAGGGAAAGAAATCTGAGAGAATTTTCCAAATTTATTTAGCAGAACTTGTGAACGTAAGAAAGCAATAACGCGAAGACACCATGGCATCATTTTCAGAAATGTTCTTAGATTCTTTCGCAGTGCTTGGGATGCTAGCTAAACTGGTCGCCGTCCTCCAGACTGTGGGTTGTCTTCTTGGTTCTGACATGTGTGAGAAAGACAGCTTCCCAGTTGTTTTGGTTTTGTGCTTGCTTTTGGTTTTTGGCTTATCTCTCCTAGCAGTCATGAAGCTAGTCTTCTCTATTGTGTTTTTAAAGCTTATAGTTTTTCTCTTCATATTTGGGTCTTTAATTCCTTTGAAACTGATCTTTGTGTATGCACTTCATTTTTTTTTTTTTTTTTGCACTTCATGTTTTAATAGAGGTCCCACAGCCCCAGTACCATTTGTTGGGACTTGAAGATTTTACTTTCTTTGTGAAAGCGTTTTGAGAAATTTTTTTTTTTTCTGGAAATATTAACTTCTGGAAAAGTTTATTGGCATAAAATTGTTCATAATAGCATACCCTGTCTGTTGCATCTTCTTCCTTTTTAAGCATCTTCAGCAACCTCTTTTTCGTTCCTGATTTTGGTTATTGGGACTTCTTCTCTTTTTTTCCTTCATTGGTTACCTTTATAGTTTTTATGAAGAATTCACTTACTTCTCACTGATAACCTCTACTGTTTAAGTTTTTCATTAATTTCTACCTCCCTTCCATCTAATTCATTGAGTTTGTTTTGCTCTTCTTTTTCTAATGCATTGAGGTGAATGTGTTGTGTATTACCTTTTAGCTGTTTTAATTTTCAGTATCTGCACTTAAGGCTGTATACATTTCTAAGTACTACTTCAGCTTCATCACATAAGGTTTGATGATAAGATCTCTCATACTAATGGCAGCTCATTCTGTTACTCCTTATAATTCAGCAATATTTGCTTTATATATTTGAGGCTAAATCTTACATGCATATAAGTTAAAATTTTGTACCTTCTTAGTAGTTGAATCTTTTGTTATTGTGCTGTGGCTCTTTTTTGTATAGTATTGCCTTTTTGCCTTTTGTGTCTGTACAGACACCATCTTTCTTTCCACTGGTATTTACATGGTATACTTTTAAAAATCTTTTCACTTCCAACTTTTCTGTATTATTATTGGATGAGTCTTTTATAAACAGCAGAGTTGAATTTAAATTTTTAAACCCAGTTTGACAATGTTTTTCTTTTATAAGGAGAAATTAATCCATTTGATTTAACAAATTACTTATGTATTTAGGTTAAAATATGTCATTTCATTTTGAACTTTCCATCTGTCCTGCTTTTTTTTCTTTTTTCTTTCTTGCTTTATTTTAGAATTATATAGTATTTTTCAACATCTAATTATTTCCTAATTCTAGCTTTGAAATTATTCTTCCTGTTTCTATTCTTTTACTGGTTACCTAAGAAACTTTTACTTGCATATTTATTATCAAATTCTAAATATTAAAATTTTTTTATTTTTTATTTTTTGGTTGTGCTGTGTTTTCATTGGTGCATGCCGGCTTTCTCTGGTTGCAGCTGCTGCTGCTAAGTCGCTTCAGTTGTGTCCGATTCTGTGCGACCCCATAGACGGCAGCCCACCAGGCTCCCCCGTCCCTGGGATTCTCAAGGCAAGAACACTGGAGTGGGTTGCCATTTCCTTCTCCAATGCATGAAAGTGAAAAGTGAAGTGAAGTCGCTCAGTTGTGTCCAATGCTCAGCGACCCGGTAGACTGCAGCCCACCAGGCTCCTCTGTCCATGGGATTTTCCAGGCAAGAGTACTGGAGTGGGGGGCCTTTGCCTTTTCCGCTCTGGTTGCAGCAAGCAGGAGCTATTCTGCACTGAGGGGCATGGGCTTCTCATTGTGGAGGCTTTTCTTGTTGGGGACCACAGGCTCTAGGCTCAAGGGTTTCAGTAGCTGCAACACGCTGGCTCAGCGGTTGTGGCACACAGATTTAGTTGTTCTGCGGCATGCGGAATCTTCCCAGACCAGGGATCGAACTTGTGTCTCTTGCATTGGCAGGCGAATGTTTATTCACTGTACCACCAGGGAAGTCCTTGAATTCTAAATTAATCTGTAATGTTACCCTGCTTTCGGAGATGAGGAGAACTTTAGAACGGTTTAAAATTCATTAATATTCTTGACTCACACATTATCATGCCTTTCTGTTCTTTTTATTTTGGCTCTGCCATGTGTATTTCTGTTCTTTTTGAAACTTCACTAGACCTTGTTATTACTCATTTACATAGGATTATTTAGTTACTATTCATGTACATTAATTGCAGGTTTATTTTTCTTTGTTCTCTATTCCTTCTTGCATTTCAGACCATCTGTCTTGAATCCAATCCCTTTTCCCCTGCTGAAGTACGTCCTTTAGTAGATCTCTCAGTGAGAGTCCGAGGAGAGACAAATGCTGATGGGTGAGTTAATCAGGATACACCACCAGATGTGGGGAGTGGTTAAGGACCCCGAGTTCTCCATGATGCGCTGTTTCTCACTCCACCCATGGCCGGAGTAATAGTCTCTAATATTTGCATTTTCCCAGAACTGAGGCAGCACGGCCTTGGGTTCGCTCAGCTTCGCTTATTGATGTAGCTGTAGTCATTCACCTGAAGAACAACTTGTATGTATATTTCTGCTCCTCTGAGATGGATCCATCGCTGACTACTGAGCATGCGTTCTCACTGGCTGAAATTAATGGCTCAATTGTAAAGAATCTGCCTGCAATGCAGAAGACGCAGGAGACCCAGTTTCAATCCCTGGGTCAGGAAGATCCCCCGGAGGAGGAAATGGCAACCCACTCTAATATTGACACCTGAAAAATCCTGGACAGAGGAGCTAGGTGGGCTACAGTCTTTGAGGGGTTACGAAAGAGTCGGGTACGACTGGGCAACTGAACAGCCACGCAAGAAGTTACTCTAGTTAGGATGAGAGTGTACAGATTCACTGGTCTCAAAGATGTTAGTTTCTGAGATATGCTTTTAAAAAATTTTTATTTTTCGAAAATTTATTTATTTTAAAATTGAAGGATGATTCCTTTACAGAATTTTGTTGGTTTCTGCTGAAAAATCAGCATGAATCAGCCCTAGGTATACATATGTTACCTCCCTCTTGAACCTCCCTCCCATCTCCCTTCCCATTCCACCTCTCTAGTTGTTACAGAGCCCTTGTTTGAGTTCTCTGAGTCATTTTGTTTGGCAGAATGGGACACATATTAAATTTCTATTTTTTAGTATAGAAAAAATGTTTGTCGTCGTTTTGGTCAATTAATAAAGAGTGAAAGGGTAAAATGCACTAAATTCCCAGTTATGCCTGAAAAAAAAATTGAAGTAAAATTTATTTCATCAAAAAGGATCAGGGGGTTTTCCCCATTACCATGTAGAATTAGGTGAAATGACAAAAGCTCCAAAGCAGCTGGAGACCAGTTTTCAGCAAGTGCCATGAGGTAAGCTGCAAAGAACTTTGAATTAGGTCAGCATAAACAATAGGGGGTTATTCAAGTCCTTGCCTCAGGAAGGTCATGAACAAAGTGAGTGTTTGTAATGATGTCTGTCTCACCAACAGCCAACCCCCAGGTGTCTATGGCTACAAAGCTATCTCACTGTCGTCTTGGATCATCTAACTTCAGGATTCTCTGTGACATTTTAAATTGCTCATTTCAGAGCAGACCAAATGGAGTTTGGTATTCAAATACACTGAATTTTAGAACATGATAACCAGAAAATATGAATGAATTCAAAGTGCGTTTAGAAAAAAGTCTGTTACGGTCATGATTTGTTGTTTAGGAGATGTTTTCATAGAGTATTAGAACTGGAAGGGCTCAGAGAAATAGTCATGTTCCATATTTGGGACCTATTTATGTTAAAAATTATTGTCTATGTATTTATGATACTTACATTATATTAAAATTACTTTTATTAAATTAAAATTCAATTTAATTCAATGTTTGGTATTTTTCTTGGCTAAACTGGCAACCCTACCATAAATTTTTTTCCCAGGCAGCAAGATCTCACCCTGTAGAAAAACTGTGAGGATTATTGTCGGAAAGTCTGTCTGCTATCTTATAATATTTAAATATATTCAGAAAAGAAATTAATAAAAGATTTTTTAAAAACTAGTTTTGTGTTAATTAATTTGGAAATAAGAGAAAAAAAAAGGAGAGCATTCTTCCAATGTCATTAGGAGCATTGTTTAACAAGTCTACTTCAGGATGATTTCACTATTTAGGGCAATATACTTGTTTGTTTTGCTAGCTGTTCATGAGTAAAGGGCCAGAGTCTACAGAATTATATGTTATCTTGAGATATTTGTCTGGAAAACATGTGAATAATTTCAGTGTAGTAGAAGAGATAACTGACAGGTTATTGCTTTATTGCTTCGTAGGGCATTAACCAGTTTTGTATAACCTTGATCTCTTATCCTAACATTCTTTTTCAAGGCCTCTAAATACTCATTTCCTCAAATATTCCTTGAACCAACTTTGCCATCCAGCTGGTTCTCTCTTTAAGAAGAGAAGAATTCTTGGGCATGTTTCCATTCTCTATTTATGCGTGAATCATGTTTTTAAGTTTATGACAGTTGGCTTTGATGCCTTTGCATAAGAAAGGGCAGTCCTGCCATGCATTGTGCATTGTGACTTTTTCTGCATAAGCCAAGCTGCATGGAGCAGAAAGCCAGATTTGAGGAGTTGAAATCCAGTTTCCTTCACCTGCAGAAAAACTCAGCCAATGAAAACGTAGTCAGGACCTAAGTACATACCCTGAATTGGAATGTCTGATGGTCAAAGTCAATAGCAACAAATGATTTAAACCTTCTATCTTCTCATACACAATGACAATATATTATACTTACGATAAAATACTTTAATAGTGCTTCCCAGGTGTTGCTAGTGGTAAAGAACCCACCAGTCAATGCAAGAGATGTGTAAGAGATGTGGGTTTGATCCCTGGGTTGGGAAGATCCCCTGGAGAAGGGCATGGCAACCCACTCCAGTATTCTTGCCTGGAGAATTCCATAGACAGAAGAGCCTGGTGGGCTATAATCCATAGGGTCACAGAGAGTCAGACACAACTAACGTAATTTAGCACACACACATGCATGATAAAAAATAATTACAAATATAATTGAAGAAAACCTTCTAGAAACTCTTTTCAAGGCTTGGATTTTTAAACCATGAAGCACCAATATTTAAGAGATAAAAACTTAGCTTTAAAAATGTAGGGGAAACCAGAGTGATTGTGATTAATCTGTTATTAGTAATAGTTGATGGTGTTTTAGAAGATATCTAAATATACTTAAGTATATATATTTCCTGACATTTTTCTCTAAAATAGTTGTTACTACTGGTAAAGCAAAAATTCTTTCTGTTAATTTTGGGCTATTGATTTTTTTTTCATAGAAAGCATAATTGAATGGAATTAAGACCTCTCCTATTTGTTACACTAGAACAAATTAGATCACAAGGTCCATAAGAAGAGAAACTTGTTCAATTGTTGGGAATCATCAAATCTTAACTATTTCCTAAGCTTGAAGGAAACAGCCTTGGAAAGGGCAATCAGGAGGAGAAATCTGATTATAATTAATGAGAAGAAAAAGATTAACAGTGAGATGACCTGGACTTCCCTGGTGGTCCAGGGGCTCAGGCTCTGTGTTCTCAATGCAGGGTGCCAGGGTTCCATCCCTGGTCAGGGAACTAGATCCCACATGTTGCAACTAAGAATTCACAAGTTGCAACTAAGATCTGATACAGCCAAATACATAAATAGATTTTAAAAAAAAAGTACAATATGTGAGGTCCAGAGTCAGTTCTATCTTCAAGTAAGTGTATGAACGTGGCACATTTTCCTCCCTGGCCTCTAGTTTTCTCCTCTGTGAATTAGATGTTGACAGTAGTAACAGCAACTAACACACAGTCCTTACTTCAAATGTGTTCATGTGTGAGTGTAGTCTATATAGAAGCCTTTATGAGACATTTCGCTCACACTGACTTGGTGTTGTAGACTGAACTGATGCATCTCCCACCTCAAATTCATATGTTGAAGCCTAGTCTGCAATATGCTGGTACAAAGAGGTGAGGCCTTTGGGAAGTACTGAGGTCACCAGGGTGGAGCCCTAATGAAAGGGATTAGTGCCCTTCTCAAACAGACCCAGCTGGGCTCAAGCTGCACCTTGAGAAATCTGGGAGGTGGCCAGGAGTGTGAAGGGGACAGAGACTAAAGGCAGCTTGGTTCCTGGAACCCAGTGGGTAGGAAAAAAATCTGTGGCATTGTTTTATAGACAAATCTATAAGGCTTGAGTTTGCTGGTTACATGTACATAAAACCCATTTGCATTCATTTCTGTTGTTCAGTCACTAAGTCATGTCCAACTCTGTAACCCCAGAGACTGCAGTACGCCAGGCTCCTCTGTCCTCCACTATCTCCCAAAGTTTGCTCAAATTCATGTCCACTGAGTCAGTGATACTAACCAACCATCTCGTCCTCTATCATCCCCTTCTCCTCCTGTCCTCAATCTTTCCCAGCATCAGGGTCTTTTCCAGTGAGTCAGCTCTTTGCATCATGTGGCCAAATTATTGGAGTTTCACTTTCATTTCTGTAGGAGGAGTACTATTTATCTTTGGGTACTTAGCTAGTACATTCCTCTCTGGGGTCAAGTGTTTTGTGCTCTGCTGAAACCCAGAGTTGCTTGGTTATCTTGTTCCTCTTCCTGGATCTTGTGCGGATAGTGTCTGATGCTCTGATTTTAGGGATGTGTTGCTGCCATGTTATTTTACCCCACATTTGTCAACTAAAAGGCAGAGAACAAAATGTTGCTTCATCACTGAGAATCCATAAAACTTGAGACATAAAGTTACTCAACAATACTTTCAGTCCCCCAAAGAAAGCTCACTGAAAATTAAACAAATAGTTCTAAAATTTCTTAGCTTACATAAGTGGTAAAATGTTTCCTCCTGTTTCTCCCAACTTAAAGGGGATAAAAGGACACGTTTTTAAGCAACTTTTTCTTTTTTTCACTGCAAAGATGTAGAGACCTTAGTATGAGATTCATAATGGCCAAAAAATATTAGCTACCTGGGAGCAACCTTTACTGCTGGGAGGAAATTATGGGTTTATGGTGTGTTTTGTGGCCAACATCATTCTTTCTCGTTTTGTCTATGGCCTAAACTGTGAGAGAAAATAATTGGGAATGCTATGATGAAAATAATAGTGATTCCTCTTGTTGCTATGGTGACAAGAATACATTGAATCCATTACTCTGAAAAAAACTGCCTGGAAGTGTACTTCAGTGTTCCGCAGTGGGTGTATTTGATAAGAATTTTAATCTGTCATCTTCCATCAAAATGGCACAGTGCTCAGACAAATATTTCACACCTGTACATTTAGCTGGTTTTGATTGTTTTAAAACAAAACCGTGGAGAATAAATAGTCATGATTATATTGAAAATGTGAGTAATTTTTCTAAGAGTATTTCGCCAGGTACACATCTAAAAAGCACATGACAGCTTTGTTTCCACATGAGCTTTGCATGAGTTTTTAGGTAATCAGTATGACACAGAAATCAAAAGGTCTAGAACCCACAGGGCATGGCTCCTCTCTGTTCTTCTTGCTCTCTCTTCTCTTCCTGGGAGTTATGAATCCCTGCAAGGGTGTGTTTAACAACTTCTGTCAAAAAAGCTTTTATATACACTCATTTGTTCGGGCTCCAGATGGTTTGTGCCCATTTCCACTGTGGCGCTCTCGATGAAAAGTGAGGACTAACTATGCAGCCTTTTCTAGCTTCACGTAGGTTGCTTTGGGACTTCCCTGTTCTGATGGATTTCTAACAGGTCGGTATTGCTTTAGGGATTCCTGGGTGGCGCAGCGGTAAAGAATCTGCTTACCAATGCTGGAGATCCAAGAGACTCGGGTTTGATCCCTGGGTCAGGAAGATCCCCTGGAGGATGAAATGGCAACCCCCTCCAGTATTCTTGCCTGGAAAGTTCCATGGACAGAGGGTTACAGTCCATGGGGTCACAAAGAGTTGGACACAACTGAGCAAATGAGCACACACACAGCACACATGTTGCTTTATCTCTGGTCCAGAGAAGTAGGAAATAAGGGGGCAAATATATTCTCATGCATTTAACTCAGGCTCGAAACTTTTTTCCATGTATTTATTTTTGGCTGTGCTGCGTCTTTGTTGCTGGGCTTTCTCTAGATGTGGCGAGCAGGGCCTACTTTATAGTTGCAGTGCGTGCGCTTCTTACTGTGTTGGCTTTTGTGTTGCAGAGCTCCAGGTGCGTGGCCCTCAGCGGCTGCATGCGTGGGGCTCAGCAGTCACGGTGCGCAGCCTCCAGAGCGCAGGCGCAGTAGTCATGGTGTATGGGCTCCGTCACTCCATGGCGTGTGGGATCTTAGCTTCCACACCAGGGATCAAACCTGTGTCCCCTGCATTGGCAGGAGGATTCTTAACCATTGGACCACCCGTTGCTGTTGTTCAGTTGCTCAGTTGTGTCCGACTCTTTGCGACCCGTGGGAAATCCCTTAATCAGACCTTACTTCTTCCTATGCTCTTTAGTTTTTGTTGCTACTGGAGGAATATTCTCTTTTCAAAGAAGTTCTGTTTCATCAGCTCTATAGAAGGATGGGTGTCCTTGGTTTCTAGACGAAGGACACTGTCTCCCCTTCTTCCTCATTTTGTGCTATGTTATTTGCTTGGGCTTCCCAGGTGGTGCCAGAGGTAAAGAACCTGCCTGCCAACACAGGAGACTTAAGAGATGAGGGTTCGATCCCTGGGTCAGGAAGATCCCCTGAGGGGAGGAGGGCATGGCAATGCACTTCAGTATTCTTGCCTGGAGAATCCCACGGACAGAGGACCCTGTCCACAATCGAAGCGACTTAGCACACATTGACCCAAAACACTTCTATTTAGATGATTCCGAAAAATGAAGTCAACTCTGACACTCTTTTTCTATTTTTCCCAAGAAAGGAAGGTTAACCGCAATATGTTTTTGTGGCATTCTGAGATTTATTTCCTTGGAGTTGGCCGTGGTGATTAACTCAGATCCCTGAAGTCAGTGCTGGTAGACATATACCAAATCCCTCTCCAGAAAGGGAGCCTCCCCTTGGGAGTAGTGAAGGCACAACTCTTCACCTTTAGGCTTTTTAAACAGCTGAATCAGAGAAGAAGCATGTTTTCAGATGTTTGGTAACTTTTTCAGATCTGGAAAATGGAGCAAAAATCAAGGGGGGAGTTTATGCATTGTACATATTCACCTTTTGAAGGACACAACTTAAAGAGTGTTTCTTTTCATGCCTTTTTCTCTCAAGGAGGGGCCTGTTTTGAGGAGGGCCATTTGCAGGTCCTGTGTCTCTTGCAGGCCACTCGGCTGTTGATGGTCTCTCTTTTGCTGCGTCTTGATGAGGGCTCTTTGCGGGGGCAAGGAAACCTGCCCTGTCCTGCCACGCTGCCCATTAGAAGACAGTCTAGGGGGAGCTGCAGGGGGTGGGGGGGCGCGTTCAGAGAGCGAGGCTGACCTGCTTTCTCCAGGACAAGTAGGATGATTCCGAGCTGTTTCTTAGTCTGGCTGAGCGCTGAAAGGGCCAGGTCTTCTACGGGAGGGCTCAGCTGAGACCTTGCTGGGGAGGCGGTTTACTGTCAGCCAGAGGCTGCGGCTGGGCAGAGAGCTTTCAGATGCTCCCCAGCTCGGGAGTGGCCACTAGGCTCCTTGGCACCCCTGGACCAACGGACCCTGCAGCAGAGGTGGAAGCGGGGGATGATTTTGGAAACACCTCGCGCCTGGGATGCTGAGAAGTGTGACTGAAGAAGGGAACACTGGACGCCTGCACGGGGCTCGGAGGACGCACAGTTAAGCTAACAGATCCTGACCGCTGTTCGCAGCACTCAAACTCTAGCTTTGTTGTTGTTTGTTTGTTTAAAGCTCTTGGCCATATCACAGCCTGTGGGATCTTAGTTCCTCCACCAGGGATTGATCTTGTGCCCCTGCATTGGAAGAGCAGAGTCTTAACCACTGGATCGCCAGAAAGTCCCTAAAATTCTAGTTCTTGAAGATTGGCATCTTGGATGGAATTGTCATAGGCTTTTGCGCTCCCTTTGGACCGTTAACCTGATGGGTGCCTCCTCAGTTCACGAGAATCTGATGCTCTGTGTGGAGTCACTAGTTTTGGGTTGAGGGGTATGAATCTCCATGGGGCCAGGTCCTCCTACATTCCAGCCCCACATAAGGACCCTCTGGCAGTCCCAGAGAAGTTCTTTGAAACAGATACAACTGACAGAAGTTTCGTGTCCAGAGTATAACCACGTCTATAAAGCAGTAATAGGAAGACAATAGGAAATCAATGAAAAGAGTCACTAAGAGAAAGACCCAAGAAAGATGAGAAAAGACAGGAACAAGCATTTCACATTAGAGAGAACATAAATGGCTAATAAGCTTCTGAAAAATGTCACCCTCATTAGAAAGCAGGGAATTCTATATTTTAAAGCCATTCAGTTCAGTTCAGTTCAGTCACTCAGTCATGTCTGACTCTTTGTGACCCTATGGACGGCAGCATGCCAGGCCACCCTGTCCATCTCCAACTTCGGGAGTTTACCCAAACTCATTTCCATTGAGTCGGTGATGCCATCCAGCCATCTCATCCTCTGTTGTCCCCTTCTCTTCCTGCCTTCAATCTTTCCCAGCATGAGGGTTTTTTCAAATGAGTCAGTTCTTCGTATGACATGGCCAAAGTACTGGAGTTTCAGCTTCAATATCAGTCCTTTCAGTGAACACTCAGGACTGATCTCCTTCAGAATGAACTGGTTGGATCTCCTTGTAGTCCAAGGGACTCTCAAGAGTCTTCTCCAACACTGCAGTTCAAAAGCATCAGTTCTTTGGTGCTCGCTTTCTTTACAGTCCAACTCTCACATCCATACATGACTACTAGCAAAACCATAGCCTTGACTAGACGGACCTTTGCTGGCAATATAATGTCGCTGCTTTTTAATAAGGTGTCTAGGTTGGTCATAACTTTCCTTCCAAGGAGTAAGCGTCTTTTAATTTCATGGCTGCAGTCACCATCTGCAGTGATTTTGGAGCCCCCCAAAATAAAGTCTCTCACTGTTTCCACTGTTTCCCCATCTATTTGCCATGAAGCGATGGACTGGATGCCATGATCTTCGTTTTCTGAATGTTGAGCTATAAGCCAGCTTTTTCACTCTCCTCTTTCACTTTCATCAAGAGGCTTTTTAGTTCTTTGCTTTCTGCCATAAGGGTGGTGTCATCTGCATATCTGAGGTTACTGATATTTCTCCCGGCAATCTTGACCCCAGCTTGCCACTACAGGAGACCAATTTATACCCATTTAATTGGCAAAAAATAAAGCAAAATCAAGTGCTGGTGAGGTAATGAGGCAACAGGAACTCTCCTACGAGGCATTTAGGAGGGTATATTGGCACAATCGCATCAGAAAACGAGTCGCCATGAACTAGTGACCCTTGCAACTCAGCGATTATACATCAGGGGATACAATGTGTAAGAGTATGTTTAGTATCATTGTTTATAATAGTAAAAATTTGAAACAGCCAATATATCCTTCAACAGTAGATTGAATATATCGATTTTAATATGCTAATACAGCAGAGCACTACAGTGGAAAAAAATGAAGATAGCTTCCTGTATCAATATTAGCAAATGCAAAAAACAAAGCGAAAAGAAACAAAAAAGCAAGTCACAGAAGCATGCATCCAGCAAAATCTCATTATAAGTTGAAGGACAGGCAACAGTCAATAATACACTGTTTGGAGCTATGCATGCATAGGGTAGAACTGAAAGGAAAGTTGGAAACTAAGGAACATGAAAATCCTGGAGAAGGAAATGGCAACCCACTCTGAAATTCTTGCCTGGAGAATCCCATGGACAGAGGAGCCTGGTGGGCTACAGTCCATGGGGTCGCAAGTGTTGGACATGACTTAGCGACTAAACCACCACCAAAATGCAAATCAGAATGGCTCCCTCCATAGTGGAAATTGGAGAGGGGGTTGTTTGATAGAGATGGGCTCACAGAGGGTGTCAAAGTCACTGACAAAGTTCTGTGGTCTAAGCTGGGTAGTGGCTTGTTTGCTCTTGCTTTGTTACTATTTACTCGTTAAGCTATATATTACTTAAACGATATATGTATATGTGTATATAATTGGCCTATGATGTTATTTCACAATTGAAAAAGTAGAATAAGAGGAGGGGGAGGAACATTAAGTGATGTTTGGGGTCCATGTGAGGTGGACTCAGCTTTGGTGGGGTGGGGTGGATATCCGAGAGGACTAATAAAGTAATATCTGCTCAGTTTCCGCAGAGTCTGCTCTGGACTCCAAGTATATTCCTGATCAGATTGGGTCTCTGCACTGCTAGACTGAGTCTACACACCTCTCCAATCTGTGTGCTCAGGGATGGCTTCCTGTAGAAGATGACGCTTGAACTGGGTCCTGAGGGATGGGGGGCAGTGTGTGTCCAAGATCCTGAAGACTCATATTACAATGTAGTGTGGTTGCCATTTGTTCAAAAAAATATTTACTGAGGTTCTGTTGAAAAAGTAAAGGAATAGGGACACAGAAAGCTAGATAAAGCTCTATCTGAAAAGTGTCAGAAGTTTGCTTGAATGAAGTATTACAGAAATTGATGCAAAGAAGCTGCTGCTTTCAGTGGTAACAGAATCAGGAGTACCTCGGAAACATCATATTTCAGAGCTGGGAAGATAGGGAAGAAACAGTTGCTGAGCGGGGCTAGAGTCAGGCGCTGTGTTCGGTGCTGTATGTATCAGCTGGGTGGAAAGGGCTTTCTAGGTGAAGGGGATGCCTGGGCAAAGGCCGGAGGAGGAAATTGCAGGGTTCACTCAAGGAATGGTGAGAAGTTTGAGTGGAATAAAACAAAATAATTTAGCATTTATTGCAGGAGTCCAGCAGTTTTTCTGTAAAGGGCCAGATGGTAAATCTTTTAGACTGTGAGGGCAATGTAGTCTCTGCTGCAGCTACTTAACTCTTAAGGTGTACCACCAATGCAGTCTTAGTCGGTGAGGGTGGGGTGTGTCCCAATAATATTTATAAAAACAGGCAGGGGACTGGTTTGGGCCACTGGCCAGTTTACCAACCTTTGCTTCATTGAATCCTTGCCATGTGTTGAAGGAGCTCTGTGCTAAGCACTTGATGTGTTTTATCTCAGTCCTCAAAACCATCACAGAGCAGGACAGGGTCCATCACTACCACTCTCTCCCATTTACAGACGTGGACACCATGGAAACCTCCGAGAGATTAAGGTCGTTTAGTAAGGAGTGCTGGGGGGCAGGGTTCAAATCAGAGGATCAGGCTCTGGTGTCTCTCATAATCACCACGCTGCCTGAAAATTAGAGAGATTGTGGAGATCTTTGCTGCCGGGCCAAGAGTCATCTTGGCTGGACAAGTGACAATCATGGAAGGTTCTAGGTGGAGACTGATACACTCAGAGCTGTTGACACCTGCTTCTCCTCCACTGAAGTATAAGCTATGGAGCAGTCTCTTACTCAGCTGTTTGCAGGCAGAACGTTGAAGATAGATTTTAAGATCCTTTGAATTGGCCTTGCTGAGATATGAGCAACTCTGGCGACTGTCCAGGGTGGTGGGGAGAAGAGGACTGTCCAGTTGATGAGAAAAGAAGCTTCTTCCCTGACAGGTGAGGAGTGGACATCCTGGAATAAAGGCTGAAGCAGCTTCAGACGGACAGCAGTCGTTGTAGGCTTTCTGGACTTGCTATAACAGAGATAGGCTCTTTGGTTTCTGGTGACTTGATTCGGGGACCCAGAGTCCCCACTGTTAGCAGCTGCCCTGTGGCAGCCCTCACCCCTCAGAGAGCAGTTTGGTGAGCCCATGTTTTCTGTTTTCCAAGACTTCCCAAACATACACACCATGTTGCTTCCGAATGGAAGGTTGACACTGTTTCCATCTCACCAGACGACAGTCACTTGCTAATCACCCCTCCATCTGAAAGACAAGGACCTGTGAGAAAGGGTCCTCACTAGCATATTTGAAGGTGGGCTGGACAGAGGATGGGAGCCAATCACTAGTGATTTATATCCCAGTTCACATCACCATAGCCGGAAGGAAAAGATTGAGGCCAGATTCTGAAGATCTTTACAAGATACAACTTCAGCTTCTTCAGCTTTACTCAGTTCAGCTCAGTTCAGTTGCTCAGTCATGTCCGACTCTTTGCGACCCCATGGACCATAGCATGCCAGGCCTCCCTGTCCATCACCAACTCTCGTAGTCTGCTCAAACTCATCTTCATTGAGTCAGTGATGCCATCCAACCATCTCATCCTCTGTCGTTCCCCTCTCCTCCTGCCTTTGATCTTGCCCAGCATCAGGGTCTTTTCAAATGAGTCAGCTCTTCGCATCACATGGCCAAAGTATTGGAGTTTCAGTTTCAACATCAGTCCTTCCAATGAACACTCAGGACTAATCTTTAGGATGGACTGATTGGATCTCCTTGCAGTCCAAGGGACTCTCAAGAGTCTTCTCCAACACCACAGTTCAAAAGCATCAATTCTTCAGTGCTCAGCCTTCTTTATAGTCCAACTCTCACATCCATACATGACCACAGGAAAAACCATAGCTTTTACTAGACAGACCTTTGTTGGTAAAGTAATGTCTGTGCTCTTTAATATGCTGTCTAGGTTAGTCATAACTTTCCTTCCAAGGAGCAAGTGTCTTTTAATTTCATGGCTGCAGTCACCATCTGTAGTGATTTTGGAGCCCCCCAAAATAAAGTCAGCCACTGTTTTCACTGTTTCTCCATTTATTTGCCATGAAGTGATGGGACCAGATGTTGTGATCTGAGTTTTTTGAATGTTGAGCTTTAAGTCAACTTTTCACTCTCCTCTTTCACTTTCATCAAGAGGCTCTTTAGTTCTTCTTCACTTTCTGCCATAATGGTGGTATCATCTGCATATCTGAGGTTATTGATATTTTTCCCGGCAGTCTTGATTCCAGCTTGTGCTTCTTCCAGTCCAGCGTTTCTCATGATGTACTCTGCATAGAAGTTAAATAAGCAGAGTGACAATATATAGCCTTGACGTACTCCTTTTCCTATTTGGAACCAGTCTGTTGTTCCATGTCCAGCTCTAACTGTTGCTTCCTGACCTGCATACAGATTTCTCAATAGACAGGCTAGGTGGTCTGGTATTCCCATCTCTTTCAGAATTTTCCACAGTTGATTGTGATCCACACAGTCAAAGGCTTTGGCATAGTCAATAAAGCAGAAATAGGTGTTTTTCTGGAATTCTCTTGCTCTTTCCATGATCCAGCAGATGTTGGCAATTTGATCTCTGGTTCCTCTGCCTTTTCTAAAACCAGCTTAAACATCTGGAAGTTCACAGCTCACATATTGCTGAAGCCTGGCTTGGAGAATTTTGAGCATTACTTTACTAGTATGTGAAATGAGTGCAATTGTGTGGTAGTTTGAACATTCTTTGGCATTGCCTTTCTTTGGAATTGGAATGAAAACTGACCTTTTCCAGTCCTGTGGCCACAGCTGAGTTTTCCAAATTTGCTGACATATTGAGTATAGCACTTTCACAGCATCATCTTTCAGGAATTGAAATAGCTCAGCTGGAATTCCATCACCTCCACTAGCTTTGTTCATAGTGATGCTTCCCTAAGGCCCACTTGAGTTCACATTCCAGGATGTCTGGCTCTAGCTGAGTGATCACACCATCGTGATTACCTGGGTCATGAAGATCTTTTTTGTACAGTTCTTCTGTGTATTTTTGCCACCTCAAAGGGATCTCTAGTCTTTCCCATTCTATAGTTTTCCTCTATCTCTTTGCACTGATCACTGAGGAAGCCTTTCTTGTCTGTCCTTGCTATTCTTTGGAACTCTGCATTCAAATGGATATATCTTTCTTTTTCTCCTTTGCTTTTCACTTCTCTTCTTTTCACAGCTATTTGTAAGGCCTCCTCAGACAGCCATTTTGCTATTTTGCATTTTTCAGCATTATTGGTCAGGGCATAGACTTAGATTACTGTCATACTGAATGGTTTGCCTTGGAAATGAACAGAGGTCATTTAGTTGTTTTTGAGATTGCATTCAAGTACTGCATTTCGGACTCTTGTTGACCATGATGGCTACTCCATTTCTTCTAAGTAGTAGATATAATGGTCATCTGAGTTAAATTTACCCATTCCAGACCATTTTAGTTTGTTGATTCCTAAAATACCAATGTTCACTCTTGCCATCTCCTGTTTGACCACTTCCAATTTGCCTTGATTCATGAACTAACACTCCAGGTTCCTATGCAATATTGCCTTTTACAGCATCGGACTTTACTTCTATCACCAGTCACATCCACAGCTGGGTGTTGTTTTTGCTTTGGCTCTGTCTTGTCATTCTTTCTGGAGTTATTTCTCCACTGATCTCCAGTAGCATATTGGGCACTGTCAGCTACACACTGGCACTTACCAAGAGTACTGACAACGACCGAACAACGAAGGCGTTTGCCATCTGCCTCTACAGAGACTGAAGCCCATGCTGCTGTCGCTGTTGACCTTCAAGAACCTCTGAGGGAGTCCAGGGTGGAGTGAGGCGCTCTGTGCTCCAGGGAATCTGGTGGGACAGGTCTTTAGATAGTTGGACATTTTTAGGAACAGATTTTATGATCTCACACCTTGCATCTCCTCATATCTAGATCCCTTCATCTCATGATATCATACAAAAAGCCTTTTGAAACATGAGTGCTTCATGGTATTCAACTCCTCCTTCACCAAACCTTATATACTGTCTTACCCCACTGCCGCTTTGGAGCAGTCTCTCAGAGCTGTCTGAGATGCTGCCTCCTGGGCTGCAGTCCTCATTTTGCCCCAAATAAAACTTAACTCACAACTCTCAAGTTGTACATCTTTTTCTATCAACAGCACTTACCGACCTGGTGAGTTCATCTTTCAGTGTCCTACCTTTTTGCCTTTTTATACTGTTCATGGGGTTCTCAAGGCAAGAATACTGAAGTGGTTGCCATTCCCTTCTCCAGTGGATCACGTTTTATCAGAACTCTCTACCATGACCCGTCCATCTTGGGTGGCCCTACACAGCATGGCTCATAGTTTCATTGAGTTAGACAAGGCTGTGGTCCGTGTGGTCAGATTGGTTAGTTTTCTGTGATTGTGGTTTTCATTCTGTTTCCCTCTGATGGAGAAGGATAAGAAGCTGATGGAAGCTTCCTGGTGGGATAGACTGACTGAGGGGGAAACTGGGTCTTGTTCTGATGGGCGGGGCCGTGCTCAGTAAATCTTTAATCCAATTTTCTGTTGAAGGGTGGAGCTGTGTCCTCCATCTTGTTATTTGACCTGAGGCCAGACTATGGTGGAGGTAATGATAATGGGGACCTCCTTCAAAAGGTCCCATGCACAAAGTGCTCCGCTCAGTGCCCCAACCCTGCAGCAGGCCACCGGCAACCCATGCCTCGGCTGGACACTCCTGGGCACTCCCGGGCAAGTCTGGGTCAGTCTCTTGGGGGTCACTGCTCCTTCCTCCTGGGTCCTGGTGCACAAGGTCCTGTTTGTGCCCTCCCAGAGTCTGTTTCCCAGTCCCATGTAAGTTCTGGTGGCTCTGCGGTGGGGTTAATGGTGACCTTCAAGAAGGCTTCTGCCATACCCAGGTCTGCTGCACCCAGAGCCCCTGACCCCACAGCAGTCCACTGCTGACCCGTACCTCCTCAGGAGATACCCAAACACAATTCTGTCTCAGGCTCTGTGGCGTCTCTGTGTCCTGGTGCACACAAGGTACGTTTGAGCCCTCTGAGCGCCTTTGGTGGGTATGGGGTTTGATTCTAAATGTGATTTTGCCCCTCTTACCATCTTTCTGGGGTTTCTCCTTTGCCCTTGGATGTGGGATATCTCCTCACAGTTGCTCCAACGCCACACAGCTGCCGCTCCAAGACCTTCTAGAACTAACACCCCAAAAAGAAGTCTTTTTCATTATAGGGGTCTGGAATGCAAAAGTAGGAAGTCAAGAAATACCTGGAGCAATAGGCAAATTTGGCCTTGGAGTACAGAATGAAACAGGGCAAAGGCTAACAGAGTTTTGCCAAGAGAACACACTGGTCATAGCAAACACCGTCTTCCAACAACAAAAGAGAAGACTCTACACATGGACATCACTAGATGGTCAATACTGATATCAGTTTGATTACATTCTTTGCAGCCAAAGATGGAGAAGCTCTATACAGTCAGCAAAAACAAGACCAGGAGCTGACTGTGGCTCCGATTATGAACTCTTTATTGCCAAATTCAGACTTAAATTGAAGAAACTAGGGAAAATCACTAGACCATTCAGGTATGACCTAAATCAAATCCCTTATGACTCTACAGTGGAAGTGAGAAATAGATTTAAGGGACTAGATCTGATAGACAGAGTGCCTGATGAATTATGGACGGAGGTTTGTGACATTGTACAGGAGGCAGTGATCAAGACCATCCCCAAGAAAAAGAAATGCAAAAAGGCAAAATGGTTGTCTGAGGAGGCCTTAAAAACAGCTGAGAAAAGAAGAAAAGCAAAAGGCAAAGGAGAAAAGAAAAGATATACCCATTTGAATGCAGAGTTCCAAAGAATAGCAAGGAAAGATAAAAAAGCCTTCCTCAGTGATCAGTGCAAAGAAATAGAGGAAAACAATAGAATGGGAAAGACTAGAGATGTCTTCAAGAAAATTAGAGATACCAAGGGAACATTTCATGCAAAGATGGGCACAGTAAAGGACAGAAATGGTATGGACCTAACAGAAGCAGAAGATATTAAGAAGAGGTGGCAAGAATACACAGAAGAACTGTACAAAAAAGATCTTCAGGACCTAGGTAATCACGATGGTGTGATCACTCACCTAGAGCCAGACATCCTGGAATGTGAACTCAAGTGGCCCTGAGGAAGCATCGCTATGAACAAAGCTAGTGGAGGTGATGGAATTCCAGCTGAGCTGTTTCAAATCCTGAAAGATGATGCTGTGAAAGTGCTACACTCAACATGTCAGCAAATTTGGAAAACTCAGCAATGGCCACAGGACTGGAAAAGGTCAGTTTTCATTACAATCTCAAAGAAAGGAAATGCCAAAGAATGTTCAAACTACCACACAATTGCTCTCATCTCACACAGTAACAAAGTAATGCTCAAAATTCTCCAAGCCAGGCTTCAGCAATATGTGAACCATGAACTTCCAGATGTTTAAGCTGGATTTAGAAAAGACAGAGGAACCAGAGATCAAATTGCCAACATCTATTCGAACATCAAAAAAAGCAAGAGAATTCCAGAAAAACATCTACTTCTGCTTTATTGACTACACTGAATCCTTTGACTTTGTGGATCACAACAAACTGGAAAATTCTTCAGGAGGTGGGAATACCAGACCACCTTACCTGCCTCCTGAGAAATCTGTATGCAGGTCAAGAAGCAACAGTTAGAACTGGACATAGAATAACAGACTGGTTCCAAATCAGGAAAGGAGTATGTCAAGGCTGTATATTGTCACCCTGCTTATTTAACTTCTATGCAGAGTACATCATGAGAAATGCTGGGCTGGATGAAGCACAAGCTAGAATCAAGATTTCTGGGAGAAATATCAATAACCTCAGATATGAAGATGACACCACCCTTATGGTGGAAAGTGAAGAAGAATTAAAGAGCTTCTTGATGAAAGTTAAAGAGGAGAGTGAAAAAGTTGGCTTAAAGCTCAACATTCAGAAAACTAAGATCATGGCATCTGGTCCCATTACTTCATGGGAAATAGATGGTGAAACAGTGGAAACAGTGAGAGACTTTATTTATTTGGGCTCCAAAATCACTGCAGATGGTGACTGCAGCCATGAAATTAAAAGACGCTTGCTCCTTGGAAGAAAAGCTATGACCAACCTGGACAGCTTATTAAAAAGCAGAGACGTTACTTTGCCAACAAATGTCTGTCTAGTTCAAGCTTTGGTTTTTCCAGTAGTCATGTAGGGATGTGAGAGTTGGACTATAAACAAAGCTGAGTGGTAAAGAATTGATGCTTTTGAACTATGGTGTTGGAAAAGACTCTTGAGAGCCTCTTGGACAGCAAGGAGATCCAACCAGTCCATCCTAAATGAAATCAGTCCTGAGTATTCTTTGGAAGGACTGATGCTGAAGCAAAACTCTAATACTTTTGCCACCTGACATGAAGAACTGACTTATTGGAAAAGACCCTGATGTCAGGAAAAATTGAAGGTGGGAGGAGAAGGGGATGACAGAGGATGAGTTGGTTGGATGGCGTCACTGACTCAATGGACATGAGTTTGAGTAAACTCCAGGAGTTGGCTATGGACAGGGAGGCCTGGCGTGCTGCAGTCCATGGGGTCACAAAGAGTCAGACAGGACTGAGTGACTGAACTGAACTTACAAGATACAAGGAAGGAAGGTTGACCCTTTAGGTCAGTGTCTTCTAAAGGGTGCTCCATAGAACCACACTCCCTTAAGATATTCTTTAAACAGAGTCACAGAACTGCATGTTAGGGACGGTTCATGCGCTTAGATTTCCATATGTTGTAGCTTCACTGTGCACAATAGGACTTTTAAGGCTCTGGGAAGTTTTACAGTAAAGAAGAGTCAACGTATCTTTGAACTTGGCATTCCTCGAATTAGTTGGCTATATAAAATCCTGACCTCACTTCAGTTTAGTTCAGTTCAGTTCAGTTCAGTTCAGTTGCTCAGTCGTGTCCGACTCTGCGACCCCATGAATCGCAGCACTCCAGGCCTCCCTGTCCATCACCATCTCCCGGAGTTCACTCAGACTCACGTCTATCGAGTCCGTGATGCCATCCAGCCATCTCATCCTTGGTCATCCCCTTCTCCTCCTGCCCCCAACCCCTCCCAGCATCAGAGTTTTTTCCAGTGAGTCAACTCTTCACATGAGGTGGCCAAAGTACTGGAGTTTCAGCTTTAGAATCATTCCTTCCAAAGAAATCTCAGGGTTGATCTCCTTCAGAATGGACTGGCTGGATCTCCTTGCAGTCCAAGGGACTCTCAAGAGTCTCTTTACAGCATCGGATCTTGCTTCTATCACCAGTCACATCCACAACTGGGTATTGTTTTTGCTTTGGCTCCATCCCTTCGTTATTTCTGTAGTTATTTCTCCTCTGATCTCCAGTAGCATATTGGGCACCTAATGACCTGGGGAGTTCCTCTTTTGGTATCCTATCATATTGCCCTTTCATACTGTTCATGGGGTTCTCAAGGCAAGAACATTGAAGTGGCTTGCCATTCCCTTCTCCAGTGGACCACATTCTGTCAAACCTCTCCACCATGACCCGCCTGTCTTGGGTTGCCCCACAGGCATGGCTTGGTTTCATTGAGTTAGACAAGGCTGTGGTCCTAGTGTGATTAGATTGACTAGTTTTCTGTGAGTATGGTTTCAGTGTGTCTGCCCTCTGATGCCCTCTTGCAACACCTACCATTTTACTTGGGTCTCTCTTACCTTGGACGTGGGGGTATCTCTTCATGGCTGCTCCAGCAAAGTGCAGCCGCTGCTCCTTACCTTGGATGAGGGGTATCTCCTTACCACCACCGTTCCTAACCTTCAACGTGGGATAGCTCCTCTAGGCCCTCCTGCAGCCACCACTCCTCGGGTTGCTCCTCCAGGCTGTGGGCCCTGGCCTCGGGCTCGGGGTGGCTCCTCAGGGTCACTGCCCCTGTCCTCGGGTGCAAGGTGGCTTCTCCCAGCCACCCCTGACCTTGGATGCGGGGTGTCTCCTCCCGGCTGCCACTGGCCTGACCAGTGACCTCACTTAATACCTATTAAAATTTTGTTCTGAGTTCTCTGGCCCTCATTTTGGGAAATGTTGTTGCAGGTGATATAGGGTCAGTGGGGGATTTTGGGAAAAGTAGGATCATCACATAGATGATTTAGAAAAATAGCTCAGGTAGTCAGTTAAAATTTGGGTTAGAGTTAGACTCAAGTCAGAGAAAAAAATCTAAACATATCAAGAAAATATTTTATCAGTCCAGGAAAAATGAAGGCCTAAAGTGTTGACAGTGGTCATAAAGATGAAGAAAAACAGGTTTTGTCAGCGTGTTTTTCTGAGACAGGATAAGATCATATGTGATGGACTGTATTCAGAAAAGGGAATGATTTAAGGTTGTGCCAAGGTACCCAGCGTGGCTGACCAGATGGACAGTTATACTGTTCACTGAGATGGTAAGTGGAGGAGCATTTCCAATACGGCTGTCTGGTAAAACAATGCTAGCTCACAGCTTTCTGGTCCATACAGCTGATGTCACAGGACAAGTACAGGTAGGGTCAACACTGAAGCCTCAGGCTCTGGGATGTGGCAGAGACATATAGTTTATTGTCCCACAGATTCCTCTGGTTCTTTTATGCTTCTCGTTCAGTTTCAGTCTTCAGCTCAGGGTGTGAAAACTAGCAGGGCACACTGGCTAGAGACATAAACAAGCCTCTTTCCTGTCAAAATGCTTAATTACTGCAATACATTATGACACAATTGGCCAGCCTGGTCTGTCGGAAAGGCTCAGAAATAAGAACGATTGTTTCAGAGTGGGAGTTTCCAGGCTAATTTGTCAGAGAATTTTAGAAAGTCAGAATGGGTAAAGTTTGTTAGAGGCAGCAATTAAAACTTGCCTCTGGATGTGTCTCAGGAGGGAGAATATTTAAAATCAGCATAAATATTGGATTGTGATTCTCCCAGTATTGGAAGAAACTGTAACAAAAAACATAATATTGTCTTTATGATCCTATTACAAAGAGGTAATTGCTGAAAACTATGAAGGAGAGTACATGAATGACATACATCCAAAATACGAGGGCTCGGGCTCTTTGGAAAAGTCATGGGAGAGGTCAGTTTCATGGTACTGTGACTACATGTTCTACTGCCAGGAATTTAAGGTTCATTGCTTCAAGCACCATTCTGTAATTTACAAATGTACTTCTGCAAATTTCTCCCATAGATATTAAAATGGCACAACTTAGACACATTTACTAAGTTACATGTTCATATTTTAGCTTTAACATTTATGGAGGATTGATATTATTAGAAAGAGCTACAGGAAGAACATTTCTGCACCTTCATAAAATTGTTGAAGACACACACATACATATATCTATATTAATATTTTTGTTTTTTTATGGAAGAATTCACAATCACTTCTTTTAAGAATTCAGTACAAGAAAAAAGAAAATTATTCTTTTCTGAGCTACAACTATTTTTCTGTTTTGTTTTAATCTTAAAAATAAATGACAGTAGGTTTAACAGTTAATCACAGTAGATATTCTGTTTCCTACATCAGCACTGCGTTGAGTGGGGTCCAAGTAGGAGAGCCCCACCAGATCCTCTGTGCTTTAATACAACCGGGAAATACTAGACATCACAGTTCATAGTACATATGAACATATGAAAGGCCCAGAGAAGTCTGTAGAAAAGAAACCTATGACACTTAAGTCCATCTCCCCGCCTCTACCCCATATAACAACTATTAACATTTCTCAGAATTAGTTTTCTATAAAATACATGCCTTTTGTTGTGGTGAAATATACATGACATAAAACTTACCATTTTAACCATTTTTTAAGTGTAGTTCAGTGACATTAAGTCCATTCACATTGCTCTGCAGCTATAATACCATCGCCGTCTTCGGAACATCTTTTCATCTTCCTCCAGTTCCCTCCCACAGGCACTGGCAGCCACCATTCTACTTCCATGAAATATACTTTGGTACATACGCATCTAACTGATTGATGTATTTGCGTTGACCCCTTTGGATGTGGTTTTGGTTTGAAAGTTTACCTTCTTACGTTTTTACTGTTTTGTTAGCTGCTTTAAACCCTCTAACTCCTTTTAAAGGTAAGTAGCTTATAAATTTTATAATTAGAGATTCACCACACATATTAGCAGAATAAAGACTGAGAATAGAGGCTTAATGAGAAATTGGAATCGTGACATCCTATTGCATTTGTGTTACTTAACAGTGAATAACATAACCTTGCTATTCCACGGGAACTCCAAGATTCTGTGTAGCAGTCACACGTAAGCATTAGTAGTTAACCATGAACACCCTCTATTGGACCTGGACTTCACACACTGTTCCCTATACTTGGAATGTCATCTTCATTCCCTCTACAAGCAGAGTTAAGTACTCATTTCTTTTCCATCTTTGTGTATAACTCTATTTAAGACACTCATGAACCATATTTTACATAACTGTGACTGTTTCCCCGTGTGGCTGTGTCCTTCACTAGACTCTGAGGCCACAGAAGGTAGAGAGTGCTCTCTTTGGCTCTGTGTAGCTAGCAGAAGATAGATCTTTCATAAATGCTTGTTAAATCATCTAGCCCAAACATCCAATACTGGAACAGTTTCCAGGACATTCTTACATTCTAGATGAGATGGCCTGTTTTAACAGTTATTAACATTTAGCATTATAATGGTGTTTTAGCCAATGCATTAAACACAAAAAAGGAATTTCCTAATTATTAGAAAGGAGGACACAAAATTTTTCATTTGTAACTGATACAATTTTCTATCTAGAAAATCCAAGACAATGAATATATGATTCAAAATTAGAATGTTTAGTGAAGTTGCCTGCTAAAAGAGCAGTGTCTAAAAAATGATAGCCTCTTATATTCTAAAAATAAAGTCAGTTAGGAAATATAATAAAAAGTCTTACCTGAAATAGCAGCAAAAATATGAAATATCTGGAAATAGTCTTCATAAACATGCAGGACCTATATAAAGAAAACAACGAAGTTGGTGAGATAATTGGTTAAATACTTACAAAAAAATTAAGTTTGCTTTCTACCTTATACCCTATACCAAAACAAATTTCGTAGAGGTAAATACAGATGCTGAAACTATTAAAGAGCCATGAGAATATATATGTAAATATTGATCAGCTCTAGATAAGAGTAACACCATTCTAAGCATGTATGTTTTTACCATAAGGAGAAAGACCAGTGGACTTGATTACATTAAAATGAAAAACTTCTGTATCTCAAAAAACACCTTAAGCAATATTAAAGGTAAATGAAGTAAGGAAAATATTTCCAACATAAATGACATAAGAATTAAGCCCCGATTGTAAAAAAGCTCATATAACCTGGATAATAGGTAAACATTCCAATAGGAGAATGAATAAAAACTTGAATAAGTTACAAATGGCTACCAAAGATACAGCAGGTAGTAATCTTATGAAAACATCTCCAATCTCATTAATAATAAAAAGAAATTAAAATTAAAATAGCAAGATGCCATTCCATCCCAGCAAATGGATAAATCAATTAAAAGAAAGTAACATCCAGGGCTGATAAAGATGAGGTAATGTGGGACCATTCTCCCTCGTGGAAGGTGTGCAACCGTTCAATAATGTGACTGGTGTGCAAAATCTCAGAATGTTTAATCCTTTGACCCAGTATCTCTATTTCTAGTAATTTATCTTAAATATATTGGGCTTCCCTGGTGGCTCAGATGGTAAATCTACCTGCAATGCGGGAGACACAATTTGATCCCTGGGTTAGAAGGATCTCCTGGAGAAGGAAATGGCAACCCACTCACTCCAATATTATTGCCTGGAGAATTCCAGGGACAGAGGAGTCTGGCAGGCTATAGCCCATGAGGTCACAAAGAGTTGGATAGGACTGAGTGACTAACACTTTCACTTTCACTTCCACTTCATATTGTCAGTGGTGCCCCAACACCACTTCTGAAAGCAGAACAGAGGGCTTTAGTCTTAACCTGGGCAATGGACCACCTAGCAGCAGAGAGACTCCTTGGATAATAGCACCTGTGGTCCAGTGTCTCCAGCCAGACTAGATACTGATAGATGAAACGGAACTTCACCTTGGCAACTTGGTAATCAACCCTCTGCGCCACATCTTTCAAAGCTGATAACAGGTACACAAATACTACAGGTAAAAAAGGATTTGTATTGCTCAACAGCATGAAGCATTTAATACTATTGAACTGTACACTTCAAAGTGTTAAGATGATATATTTTATGTTATGTGTATTCACAATGAAAAAAATACATCTGTGCAGCAACATGGATATGTGTTGAGAATATTACACTTAGTGAAATAAATCAGAGAGAAAAAGACAAATATGATATCACTTATATGTGGAAGCTAAAAAGTAATACAAATGAATCAATATATAAAACAGAAACAAACTCATAGACATGGAAAACAAACTTATGGTTACCAAACAGGAAAGGGAGTAGGGGAAGTATGGGATTAACATTTACAAACTATTGTACATAAAATAGAGAAACAACGAGGACCTGCTGTAGAGCACAGGGCATTATATTCAATATCTTGTAATAATCTACAACGGAAAATGATCGGAAAAAAGTATATAACTGAATCACTTGGCTGTATGCCTGAAACTAACTCAATATTCTAAATCAACTACACTTCAATAAAAATACATCTGTTATGTCATAAAACTGTAAAAATTCTCATGATGACCTGGTGTTTTAACAAAGGAGGTACTGAATTTATGGGCAGAGCTCATGGGTGCAGGGAATCTGTTGGCCAGCTCAAGTCAGCATTACTTCACAGGGGAAGCTTGTCTGTAATATACTTCCACATAATTTATAATTGCTTGTTAAATTGGTATTTTTCAAAATTATTATTAGGTTATGTCATATTCTCCATGCACAAAAATGGATCATTGATTCAAAACAGAGTAAAGTAATAATGTAAATATTATAACTCAGAGTAACAACACAAATGTGAATCAGGAACATGAAACATGGAATGCAGATCTGTATGAATTGGGAGTGGGACTCAAAATCAGCTTAAGAAAAAAAATTGCAGATGGGAAATGCAATTTAAAAACAAATCAAACCCCTTAATTTTACTGGACCATTTGCAGTCTCTTCCTGGGTTTTTTTTTTTTTTTTCCAAACTTTTCCGATAGCAGCATGCATGCATGCTCAGTTGCTCAGTTGTGTCCGACTCTTTGGGACCCCAAGGGCTATAGCCCACCAGGCTCCTCTGTCTATGGAATTTTCCAAGCAAGACTACTGGGGTGGGTTTCCATTTCCTTCTCCAGGGGATCTTCCTAACCCAGGGATTGAACCTGGGTCTCCTGCATTGGCAGGAGGATTCTTTACCACTGAGCCACCTGGGAAGCCCCTTAACAGCATATAGTTATGAATTTGTTCATATCATTTTCTAATAAAACACAGTGACCAACTGATAGACCAAGTTTTTATTTTCATCTTTCCAAGGGACACATAATGCCTTCCAACGTGAAACAAATAAATTTTATCACTAAAAGTGGAGATTAGACCAAAACGCATAGACTTCAGTCAGAGTCAACTTCTTTATAGCTAAGATAACACTAATCCCACTGTCAAGGAAGAGCTGGTTGGACCAAGCTACAGAAATGAATGCCGTGAAGTACTGTGCAGGGGGGAAACAGAATCAGCTATTGCCTAAACTCCTGTATCAACTGACTCTGTAGGATGTCACATGACTTACGTGGCATAAAAGATGTAAAAGTACATAACTAAAAAGCAGTAGTTTTGCTTTATAGTTGGACAAATGTGCTGCATATAATAAGTCAGCTCTTGAAAAAGATGGAGAACCGAAATTTGATGACATTTTGTTCTGCTTCTCACTGAAAACTCATACTGCGGAAGAAGAAAACTTAAAATTGTGTTATCGACTATTTTGTCAATAACAAGTGATACAGATTAGACAATGTGATGATTGGGGCAGGGTTGAAGGAAACCAGCTACTGAAAGAGATTGTACTGAAGTGATAGTCCACAGAAAACAGCTGGAGGTCAGTAACAGGCCTCTGGTCTTGGGCACTGAAGGAAGGACTTTTAAAAATGTGACTGTAAAATCAATGCAACCATGTATGCTCCTCAGCACACATCTCTTCAGTAAACTGGGAGAGTGGATGGGCAGAGATGACAAATGCTGCTTTCCCACGCTCAAGTTCATGGTCTCTCAAGGGGGAGGATGCTTACATAGCTTTTAAAATGAGGGCTAAGAGAAAGACTGTCCTTCAGGCAAGATACCCTCATATCAGTACATTCTGTTACTCTTGGTTCAAGTTGCCAGCCCAGGTGAAGAATCTGAAAGACTGCAAAGCCTGTGTCTATCACTCCAGGGCTGAAATGTTATGTTTTGATACACTGAGCTAAGGTATCATCAGTTTATTTAGAAGGCAAGAGTAGTGTAAAAGACTAGGTGACTGAGTTTAATTCTTTCCTATGTCAGAAAAAGAAACTGATAATGTATAATAAAGACTATTTAAATCGTGTGTCCAAATGCTGAATAAATAAAAAGAAATACTTTCCAGAGCTGATACAATCAAAGAGTGAACTAAAACTTTATCCCTTGTTCCCGCCCAGGTTTTAAGGATGAGATTCTCCTTAGCCTCGCATTAACGCAGAATGGAAAGTTGTCTTAAGTGAAAAAATTCTCCATAATTTCTGGGTCCTTTTTCAATCTGAATATCCAAAACTACTTTGTCTGTGTTACTGTCAATTTCCTGACTGTGATGTTCTGCCAGAGTTTTTCTGCAAGATGTTCCTCTTGTGGGAAACTGGGCAATGGGTTCATGGTATCTCTCACTATTTCTTACAACTGCATGTGAATCTCAAAATAAAAGATTTTAATTTTTTAAAGTTCACATTCATTCATGATAAAAATTCTTACTAAAGTGGTTTTGCAGGGAACCTATCTCAACATAACAAAAGTTATTTTATGACAAAACCACAGCCAATATAATACTCAATGGTGAAAGGCTGAAAGCCTTCCCACGAAAATCTGAAACAAGATAAGCATACCCCCTCTCATCATTTCTATTCAACATAGTGTTGGAACTCCTAGCCACTGCAATCTGACAAGAAAAAGAAATAAATGGTATCTAAATTGGAAGGAAAGAGGTAAAATTGTTATTATATGCAGATGACATAATACCATATATAGAAAACCCTAAAGATGCCACATAAAAATGACTAGAACTGATAAGTGAATTCAGCAGGGTAGCAGTTTATAAGAGTAACATACAGAAATTGGCTGTATTTCTTTACACTAACAATGAAATACCAAAAAGCGAATGTTTAAAAAATGTCTTTTAAAATCATGTCAAAAATAAATACTTAAGAATAAACCTGATCAGCAGAGGTGAAAGACATGCTGAGAACTATAAAACATTAACAAAGAAATGGAAAGATACTTCATGTCCTTCAGTTCAGTCACTCAGTCGTGTCTGACTCTGGGACCCCATGAACTGCAGCACACCAGGCCTCCCTGTCCATCACCAACTCCTGGAGTCCACCCAAACCCATGTCCATTGAGTTGATGATGCCATCCAACCATCTCATCCTCTGTTGTCCCCTTCTCCTCCTGCCCTCAATCTTTCCCAGCATCAGGGTCTTCTCAAATGAGTCAGCAGCTCTCTGCATCAGGTGGCCAAAGTATTGAAGTGTCAGCTTCAACATCCAGTCCCTCCAACGAACACCCAGGACTGATCTCTTTTAGGATGGACTGGTTGGATCTCTAAGAATTAATATTGTGAATATGGCTTTACTATCCAAAGCAATCTACAGATTTAATGTAATATCTATCAAAATACCCAAGACATTTTTCACAGAACTAGAACAAACAAGCTTAAAATTTATATGAAACCATAAAAGACCCAGAATTGCCAAGGCAATCCTGAAGGAAAAGAACAAAGCAGGAGGTAGAACCCTCCCAGACTTCAGACAATCAAAACTCAAGACTGCTGAAGACTTAAATATAAGACATGACATCATATAACTTCTAGAAGTCAACATAGACAAAACATTCTCTGACATAAATCATACTAATATTTTCTTAGGTCCTTCTCCCAAAGCTATAGAAATAAAAGCAAAAATAAACAAATAGACCTAATCGAACTTACAAGCTTTGGTACAGCAGAGGAAACTACAAACAAAATGAAAAGAGAACCTACAGGATAGGAGAAAATATTTGCAAATGAAGCAACTAACAAGGGCTTAATTTCCAAAATATACAAACAACTCATATAACTCAACAACAACAACAACAACAAACAAACAAACAACCCAATGGAATAATGAGCAGAAGACCTAAACAGACATTTCTCCCAAGAAGATATACAAGATGGCCAACAGGCACATGAAAAGATGCTTGCCATCAATAATTATTCAGTTCAGTTCATTTCAGTCGCTTAGTCATGTCCGACTCTTTGCGACCCCATGAACTGCAGCACGCCAGGCCTCCCTGTCCATCACCAACTCCTGGAGTTCACTCAAACTCATGTCCATTGAATCGGTGATGCCATCCAGCCATCTCATCCATTGTCGTCCCCTTCTCCTCCTGCCCCCAATCCCTCCCAGCATCAGAGTCTTTTCTAATGAGTCAACTCTTCTCATGAGGTGGCCAAAGTTCTGGCATTTCAGCTTTAGCATCATTCCTTCCAAAGAACACCCAGGGCTGATCTCCTTTAGAATGGACTGGTTGGATCTCCTTGCAGTCCAAGGGACTCTCAAGAGTCTTCTCCAACACCACAGTTCAAAAGCATCAATTCTTCGGCGCTCAGCTTTCTTCACAGTCCATCTCTCGCATCCATACATGACTGTTGGAAAAACCATAGCCTTGACTAAAGGGATCTTTGTTGGCAAGAAATGCAAATCAAAACTACAATGAGGTACCACTTGACGCTGGTTAGAATGGCCATCATTAAAAAGTCTATAAACAATAAATGCTGCAGACATTGTGGAGAAAAGGGAACCCTCTTACACTATTGGTGTGAAGGTAAATTGGTGCAGCCACTATGCAAAACAGTGTGAAGTTTCCTTAAAATACTGAAAATAGAATTGCCATATGATCCAGCAATCCCACTCCTGGGCATATATCTGGACAAAATTGTAATTCAAAAAGATACACACACCCCAATGTTTATAACAGCACTATTCACAGTCGCCAAGACATGAAAATAACCTAAATATTTAGCCACCGACAGATGACTGGATAAAGAAGATGAGGTCCATATATACAATAGAATATTACCCAGCAATGAAAAAGAATGAAATAACACCACCTGCAAAATATGGATTGACCTAGAGATCATCATACTACGTGAAGTCAGAAAGAGAAATACAATATGGTATCACTTATATGTGGAATCTAAAACATGACATAAATGAAACAGACATACATAGAGAATAGATTTGTGGTTGACACAGGAGAGAAGAGGTGGAAGAGGGATGGATTGGGAGTTTGGGATTAGCTGATGCAAACGACTATATATAAGATGAATAAACAACACAGTTTTACTTTATAGCACAGGGAACTATATTCAATATCCTGTGATGAATCACAATGGAAAACAGTATGAAAAAGAATGTGTGTGTGTATACATATGAAGGTGAAAGTGAAAGTCGCTCAGTCATGTCTGACCCTTTGCAATCTCATGGACTAAACAGCCCATGGAATTCTCCAGGCCAGAATCCTGGAGTGGGTAGCCTTTCCCTTCTGCACTGGATCTTCCCAACCCAGGAATCAAACCGGGGTTTCCTGCATTGCAGGCGGATTCTTTACCAACTGAGCTATCGTATCTCTTTATATATCTGAATCGCTTTGCTGTACAGCAGAAATTAACACATCATTGTAAATCAACCATACTTGAATAAAGTAAATTTAAAAGATTAATTGTACAAGAAAAAAAAGTTCAAACAAATAGCAAAAATAATAATACCGTGATGAATAAATCTTTGTACAACTCTAAGAGAGCTTCCTCAAGTAGAATTATTAGATCAATCCTGGCCTCATAAAAAAAGAATGGTGAGCCAAGCTCAATGGACTGTATCAATGTCAGATTCATGGTTGTGATATTATATATAGTTACCAAGAGGTTATCACTGAGGGAAAGCCAGTGAAGATATACAGAACTTCTATTATATCTTACAACCATGTGTGAATTTATAACTATCCCCAAAAGTTAGTTCAGCATCTTGTGATTTAAAAACAAAACAAAAATAAAATTGTTAGCTTTCTTGGCTTTTAAGCAAACTTCATTTTATAAAGGGTACTGACAAAGAAACCCTATGGTAAATTAATAGTTAGTGGCATGATATTAAAAGTGTGTGTGTGCTCAGTCATGTCTGACTCTTTGCAACCCCATGGACTGTAGCCCCACCAGGCTCCTCTGTCCATGGGATTTCCCTGGCAAGAACACTGGAGTGGGTAGCCATTTCTTCCCCCAGGGGATCTTCCTGACCCAGGGATCTAACCTGTGTTTCCTGCTTTGGAGGCTGATTCTTGACCATTTGAGCTATTAGGAATATTAAAAGTATGTCCTTTAAAATCAGAATCACAGTGAAGATATTATCTGCTGTCCCTTCTATTCAACACTGCACTGAAGGGTCAGCTTGAACTCTGAGAGCCTTGAAAGATGGACCTATGTCAGGCATTGAGTCATGTGTCTTCTAATTTAATCCTTGTAGCCAACCTTTGACCTGATCAGGTCCATTCAGAAACACAGTGACTAAGGTTTCTAGAGATGAAGTCACTTGCTCAAGGACACAGTAATAACACAGTGATTAACTACCATTCACTGAGCACCTACTTCCTGCCAGGCATGGCACTGAACTCTTGCAAATGTTTAAATCTCTAGTTCCTTCCTGCAGCATGTCTTTGTGAAGTGCACAGCCCCACCCCAGGCATCGTTGTCCTAAATCCCGGGGATCCACTGTGGACGAGACCAGGCTCCGCCCACAGAGCTTGCACTGTACGTCCTGACACAGACTGGAAACAAACAAGGGAGTCAAATGTTACAGGTGTGTTCACAGCTAGTGAGAAAAAGCAATCAGGGAAGGGAGAGAGGGAATGCTGGGATGAGGGAGGGAGGGCGGGACGGGAGGGGGTCTGAGCTGCCATCATTTGGTGAGGGAAGGCCTTGTTGAAGGCAGGCCATGACTGAGGGTGGGAAGAGATGGGTGGCCGTGGGGAAGGGCAACCAGGCTCATCTCTGTTTCATAGAAGAAGATTCCGAGGCTCTGGGAGGTCCAGTGACCTGCCCGTGGCCACACAGCTCTTCACAATAATGAGACAACTGTGTGGAAGGTGCTTTAAAACCATTTTTAAACCACTACAATAACCCTGTCAAGTAATGATTATATTAACATTTTATAGCATATATAGATATATTTCATAAAGTAGATTATTAATATTGATGAGCTCCTCGCTTTAGAGTGGTAAAGACCTGCCGGACAGTGGTCCTTGGCACAGCCAGGGTCCCAGCCCAGGTCTCCACACGTATGCCCTTTCCACGGCCACTTGATCCCAAAACTCAGACACAGATACGAGGGTGGGTCCCTGGGTGTCAATTTCTGGGAGAGAAAGTTGTCTCACCTGCGGAAGTATCACAAAGCTCCCTCTCTTCTATCCAAAGAGTGTTGGCTACCCTTCAGGGCCAGCTGGAAGCTTGTCGACAATCTATCTCCTTTGCTCTGTAAATCTTCTGGTACTGTTCTCAGCTGCTCAGTCCTGTCCAACCCTTTGCTACCCCGAGGACTGTAGCCCTGCCAGGCTCTTCTATCTACAGGATTTCCCCAACAAGAATCCTGGAATGGGCTGCCATTTCCTCCTCCAGAGGATCTTCCTGACCCAGGGATTGAACCCGAGTCTCTGGCGTTTCCTGCATTGGCAGGTGGGTTCTTCACCACTATGCCAAATGCTCTCGGGTCCCACTAATTTTACTGATCATTAGAGTGTAAGGGCTGGGAGGAGGTGCAGGTTAAATTTTTATCCTATCATCTTCTTCCCTGAGGAATCAGTTACTTTCACAAACACTTCCTTGATTACAGGTGAAGCTAGTATTTGATTTTGAACATATTTTAAAAAATAGTTTGTTGATGATAATTATCTGTTCAACATTTGTCTGTCTCAAACTGTGGGAGTTTGCCATCTAGTGGCTTCATGCTACAGCTGCTTTTCCCCTGGAGTTCAATGTTGGGTAGAGCATTTCAGAAAGATTATTTAGAAACAGAGAAAACCATCAGACAGAGTAGTATGAATGAGCAAATCTTTCTTATTCAAAAATGCAATTTTAAACAGGAACTCTACACGCACAGAGAACTAGATGGTAAGAGAATTAACAATTTCAGTATACATTTCCTGCTGTTATTGAACCTCTAATATTAAATTGTCCTCGATTTTCTAAAGACATTTACATAATTGGGAGATTGAGAAATAATGAGTGTCTAGCAGGTTTCAATCATGGAAACACTCAGTTACAGGACTTTTAATTTTAAATTCTGGTGAAAGTACAGGTAATATTTCTCAGGATATTGAGATCTAAGGATTAGATTGAGGTCTCATTAAAAGTAAAAAAAAAAAAAGGTTTATCCACCCGACTCCCATCTGTTACGGGGGGCCTTTGGCTTCTCCTTCACCCCTGCTCCACCCCCAACTAGGATGGAGAGCTCTGGGAGGTTGTCTTTCCTGTTGTTGCTGTTTATAAGTTAATAAGTTATTTCCTTTTGGCTGCGCTGGGCCTTCGTCGCTGCATGGGCTTTGCTCTAGTTGCAAGGAGCAGCAGGCCCCTCTCTGGTTGTGGTGCTGGGGCTTCTCCTGTGGCGGCCTCTCCTGTTGCAGAACACAGGCTCTAGGCATACGGGCGTCAGTAGCTTCTCGGTTTCCAGGGGGAGCCTCTGGAGATTCTCTCAATTAGTGTGGCTCATGGGCTTAGTTGATCCGAGGCATGTGGGATCTTCCTGGACCAGGGATTGAACCCCTGTCTTCTGCACTCAGATTCTTTACCACTGAGCCACCAGGGAAGCTCTTTCCTGTGCTTCTGATCACAAGCGTCTCTGCAATACAGTGGGTCCCAGAGCCAGACGCTCTGGATTTGAGCTTGGGCAAGTCGATAAGGTCGTGTCTCAGTGTCCTCACTTGTCAGGGTCGTTGTGAGGATCACGAGAGCTGGTGGATGCAACGTGTCTAGCACTGTGCCTGACGCACCTCAGCGCTGTGCACAGCTCTGCTCTCGGGATTCTGCCCCCCTGCAGCGCCTGCCGCTTTCTTCCTCGGGCTCACCCCAGTCCGGCCCCTGCGGTGAGGGTAACTGTGAGGCCTTGGTGGCCAGGCAGCCCAGTGGAGATGGCTCAGCACGTGGATGGTGTCACCTGCTGGATTGCACAGGGCGAGAACGCTTCTGCCCCAAGGATGCTCCGTAGGTCCAAGCAGCCAAAACCTCTGACGCTGTGAAGTGATGACATTAGACTTGATGGTCTCTGGGGTCTCTTCCCTACTCTGCCGTCCTCTGGCTCAAGCAGGAAGCGACCGTTCCCCAGCAGTGATGGACAAGGTCTTTCAAGCCAGGAATAAAAGGCTGACGCTGAAGGAAATCCTAGCTGCCTTGGACATCCATCCTGAACCCAAACTCCAGGCAACACCTGGTGACCAACCTTGCTACTCATCTGCCCGCATGCCGAGCAGATGCCTACTGAACTGCCGTCCTGAGATCATGCCAACTGCAGGCCAGGTGAGTGCATGAAGGGACGATTCTGTTGTGAACAAGAGTGACATGCTTTCTGTGCCTCCAATAGTGTCTCCCCCGGAACCAGGCATCTTTGAGGTTTTGATAAATAGAATGTGAGCTGAATACACGAGGCTGGAGTTCAGTGTCAGCTGGATGCCCTCGGATGTAGTAGAATGCTTTGGAATACTTGTACCAGGGGCATTGGTAAGTGCTGACTCTGCTCCTGGGCTATTTTGGGGAAGTAACTTAACACCTCTGAGCTTTGTCTGTTTAATGGAATTCAGATGCCCACCTATGCGGGTTTAGATTATTCTGGCTGCATGAGACAGGAACTCTGACTCAAACTGGCGGACAAGGAAATGCAGTCCTTCCCCTAAGGGAGATTTTTTTTTATAGGAACCAACTCACATCCAACCACCAGGCTATCCCTGAGAGGAAAAGGAGTTGATTCACCTCCTTTTAATCATGAGCTGCCTCTGGACTTCCCAGGTGGTGCAGTGGTAAAGAATCTGCCTGTCAATGCAGGAGATGCAAGAGACATGGGTTCAATCCCTGGGTTGGGAGATTCCCCCGGAGTAGGAAATGGCAACCTGCTCCAGTATGCTTGCCTGGAAAAATCCCATGGACAGAGGGCTACAGTCCCTGGGGTTGCAAAGAGTCAGACACGACTGAGCACACACATGCGTGCCTGCATATGTGTGTGTGCACACACATACCCTCCACAGGGTTGTGTGCCATAGAGAATAACTGCCTTGAACCAAGGAGTAGGGTCCCTACCCACTGATGCTTCCAGAGTGGCTGCACCATTTTACATTCCCACCAATGGTGTACCAGGGTTACGGAGACATTTTTGATGGTTATAAATAGGGGGTAGTGCCCCTGGCATCTAATGGGTAGAGACTGGGGATGCTGTTAAACACCCTACGGTGCTTGGTACAGTCCCCACAACACAGAGTTAATCAGCCCTACATGTCAGTAAAGCCAAGCTGGCGAAACTCACTCCCGATGGTGAGTGAAGCTGACCAGTCAACAGACCCTGTCTTTGATGAGAAACTTCTAGTTACCACTTCTATAATTGTAAAATTTGACCAGGGGCTTCCCTGGTGGTACAGCAGTGAGGAATCTGTCTTGCAATGCAGGGGACACTGGTTTGATCCCTGGTCCGGGAACATCCCACGAGCCACGGGGCAACTAAGCCTGTGCACCTCTGCTACGGAGCCGATGCACCCGAGCCTGTGCTCCACGATTAGAAGCCGGTGCTCTGCGACGAGAGAAAAGTCCTCACAGAGCAGTGAAGACTCAGCACAACCAAAAATAAATAAACTCGATTCCTAAAACACAAAATTGACCAGATCGTTGATGAGAGACTATGACATGAAAAAGAAACATCTCTACTGAGCAACACAAAAATAATGCCTGAAGAAATAGAGATAGTACAGGGAACTAAAGAGAATTAAAAGCACACATCTACACCACCGTCAGCAGCAACTTCTGTTGTCTCTTCATGGAGAGTTGAGAAGACACCTATCTCTGTACAAAGTACCACAGAAGAGGAGCAATTACAGAAAGGAAGCTCCCCTGGAAATTAAAAATATACCTGCCAAATGTGAAAGTCAACAGAAAGAGCAGGCTGGCTTTTCTCTGTGAGCCCTTCAGACCCTCTCTCAGCTCTGTTCTGCCTTGATGGACGCCTGGCACACTGCCTTCTACAAATCAGAGTGGCTGGTGTTTTGTGGTATCTGTCTTCTGGTTGGGTTCAGCCAATGAAAGGAGCTGCTGGTGATCCGAAGACAGGCATCTTCGCTATTCCCAGATTTCACCTATGCAAGTTAGCCTTCCTGCTAATTGATAATCCCCACATCAACACTCAAGTCGCTTCCCCCTCATTTGTGGACAGAGAACCAAGAATTTAACTTGCTGGACATACACATTCCCAGCTGAGGTCCACCCAGGTGAGCTTGGCCTTCTTGTTTAAGCTCTTAATTATAAACAAGTGTCTGTTCTGTGGCCTATTCAGTGCCACGATTTCAAGTTTCTGTGCTTTTTGTTGGTTATTTTGCTGTTTCAGATGGCCTCCAAGCATGGTGCTGAGGGCGCCTTGCAGAGGAAATACACGTGTTTGATGAGCTTCATTCAGGCATGAGTTATAGGGCTGCTGGCTTTGAGTTCAATGTTAATGACCAATATACAGGAAATAAAGAAAAGAAAATGAAGTCACTCAGTCGAGTCCGACTCTTTGAGACCCCGTGAACTGTAGCCTACCAGGCTCCTCCATCCATGGGATTTTCCAGGCAAGAGTACTGGAGCAGGTTGCCATTTCCTTCTCCAAGGAATCTTCCCAACACAGGGATTGAACTCAGGTCTCCCACATTGTGGGCAGACACTTTACCCTCTGAGCCACTAGGGAAGCCCCATACAGGACATAAGAGGTCCTTAAATAGAAACACACAAGAAGCAAGGTTATGTATGGTATGTTGACCAAAAAGAAGCCAGACGCTTCCAGAAACCTCACTTGGTATTTTTCCTAGGTGCAATGGTTCAGTATTCACGACTGTTTGTGGTGACTTTATAGAAAATAATTATTGGAATAAGGAGATCGAGTGCAGGAGACTCAGGTTCGACCCTCGGGTCGGGAAGATCCCCTGAAGAAGGAAACGGCAACTCGCTCCAGTATTCTTGCCTGGAGAATCCCATGGACAGAGGAGCCTGGCGGATTACGGTCCATGGGGTCACAAGGGTCAGACACGACCTAGCAACTAAACCATCAAGGAGATTGACTTCTTACCTCCCGCCTTAGCCCCTCCTTTGCTGAGTTCTGGTTCTGGAAGGGCTGATTCTCTTCCTGTGGCCACAGCTCCCGTCAGACAGCCCCTCTTTCACGGTAACTGGAAGTCCGATACCAGTGTCCTCTCTTCTGCTTCTCACCACCCCCAGGCTCCAGGTCAGAGGTGCCTTGCACTGCTGCTGGTCTACGGGAGGTCTCCCCATCCATTGTTGGTTTTTTAATACTGACTACTCCTCTGGAGAGTGTCATGGATGGAGGAGCCTGGTGGGCTGCAGTCCATGGGGTCGCTGAGAGTTGGACATGACTGAGGGACTTCTCTATCGCTTTTCACTTTCATGCATTGGAGAAGGAAATGGCAACCCACTCCAGTGTTCTTGCCTGGAGAATCCCAGGGACGGGGGAGCCTGGTGGGCTGCCGTCTGTGGCGTCGCACAGAGTCGGACACGACTGCCGCGACTTAGTTGCGACTTAGCAACTCCTCTGTAAAGTTCCTTCATCACTGTTTCTTCAGTCCCTCTTTTGCACATGTCATTTGTTTCCTGCCAAGATCCTGATAATCTAGTTAAATAGAAAATGTAACCTAGGAACTCTCTTGTATGTAGGAGAAAAGATAACGAGTTTGTTTGTTTGTTTTTTAATGAAGGAAAGAAAAAAAATTTACATAGAATCAGTCCAGGACTAGATTCCTGACAGACAGGAATTCAGGCTAGAGGGAGGAGAGTTAACAGAGCTTTGGAAAATATCACCAATACAAGACCATATTTCACAGAATTAAAGGAGAGCAGGAAGGTTCTAAGTGAATGATCCAAGCAAAGTTAATGTCAAAAACCCTCCTCAATCTATTCAGGGCATTGAGTATAAAGAAAAGATGCCAAAATGTTTCAGAGAAAAAACAGAAGATAATGAGGATAACCTATAAGTGAAGAGGAATCACGCCAGCATTTGGGATCTTATTAACAGCCACAGATGCTGTAAGCAAGGGAACAAGGCCATCAAATTTCTAAAGGGAACTAACTGCAATGCTAATCTGAATCATCAAAGGTAAGAGAAGAATAAAAGACCTTTAAATAACTGAAAACTCAACATCCTGACTTTTCAAGCACTAAGCACCTTTTCTTAGGAAGTTACTTGTGGGTGTGGTCCACAAAATGAGAAAGTGACAACTTTCTCAAAATGAGAAGGAATAACATGGGTTTTAGGAAATAGTACATTCAATCCAGGCATCACCAATTCAATGGACATGAGTTTGAGTAAACTCCAGGAGTTGGTGATGGACAGGGAGGCCTGGTGTGTTGCCGTCCATGGGGTCGCAAAAAGTCAGACACGACTGAGCGACTGAACTGAACTGAACATTCAATCCAGAAGAGTCGGAGAGAAAAGTTCCAAGTCGACAGCTCCAGAGAAGGTCTGGAGAATTAGTCCATATCAGAAGAGGAGTATGGAGATTAGAGGAGACCAACAGAAGATGCTCGTCTGGGGAAAAAGGGGACAACTTGTACGATCAGTAGCTTGGAATAACCTGGCTATGATCAAGCTACATGATTTAGAAAAAAGTCCTTAATTCAGGGAAACAGTACATCATACAAGAGAGGCACAAATCCTAAAAGAGCCAAACCACGGCATGATTTTGAACACCCAGAGTAAACTATTGAGCAGTCAAGCCATCCTGAAGCACGGTGACCACTGTAACTGCAAAGTTGCCAGACTTGTCAGATTTGCAAAGATTCAGCTGGTGAGGAGACCCTGAGCCCAGAGGGACCTAGACAGCTCATCACTGCAGCAGAGCAGGCTGCGGAGTCTCGTGGTCATGTTGGGTCCCTTTGCTCCCCTACCCTGGCTCATGGGGACAGTGTGGAGCAGGCTCAGGTGAATGCCACGCACCTGATGGGTTTGTACACAGCGAGCTGCGCAGAGCCTGGGAGATGCTGATCTCCCATGAGAATTGCCGTCAAACTTGCCTCCCTCTCCTTCCAGGGAGAGAGATTAGCTTTATTACCCTGGAAGGCCTCGGGGAGCAAAGGGAGAAGTGTCCAGCTTCAGTACTCTGGAGAGAGACATCTCTACAGCAAGGTGGACAGATCACTGTCCTTAAGAACGAATCTGCCCTCCAAGGATGGAGACGCTATCTCCAGGCTCCCAGGCTGTCTGTGAGGCAAACCTCCCTGAACAAAGCTGCTGCTGCCCTTTGCTCAGCAGATGTTTCTGATGCAGAAACCCCAGAATGATCTCTCTGTGGGCAGGAGGCTGCATGTGGGCTGGGGGCGGGGTGCCTTCTCCTTTGTGTAGTGTTGGAGGAATTAGCATAGAGAAGGAAGTGAGAGTGTTCTTGGGCTTCCCTAGTGGCTCAGCTGGTAAAGAATCCACCTGTAATGCAGGAGACCCCAGTTCAATTCCTGAGTCGAGAAGATCCACTTCAGAAGAGATAGGCTACCCACTCCAGTATTCTTGAGCTTCCCTCGTGGCTCAGCTGGTAAAGAATCCACCTGCAATGTGGGAGACCTGGGTTCGATCCCTGGGTTGGGAAGATCCTCTGGAGAAGGGAACGGCTACCCACTCCAGGATTCTGGCCTGGAGAATTCCATGGACTATTTAGTCCATGGGATTGCAAAGAACTGGATACCACTGAGTAACTTTCACTTTCAGGAAGTGGATCATAGCCATCACTTGATGTTGCAGTAATTATACTTACACAGCTGTGATCTACATGGTTTTCAGATTCAGAATCCATACAAATCATGAAAGTCTCACCAACAGTTATTATAAAGACAGTTAAGTGTTGATAATATACAAATAAAGGCCAGGCTCACAGAGATTGGGAGACTGGAAGAGAGGGTGAGAAAAGGGTGGGCGTGCTGATATCTCACTGCACAAAGTGAGGAATTACTGTCTTGAATGGTAACTCAAGTTATGAGCTGCTGAATACATGGCACAAGCCATGTTCAATATTGTTTTAAGTGCTTTTCTTGTGTTAATGTCTTAACAGACTTAGCCACAAACTAATATTAATTTCACTTTAGAGAGGAGGGGACTGACATACAAGGTCACACTGATAAAGAAATGGTGGGTTTACTGTGATATCTGAACTCTCCAGGGTGACGAATGGAAGAAACAAGAGTCAGGTGGGTGAGATGGACCTAGAGATTACAAAGTTAGGTGAAGTCAGACAGAGATCAACAAACATCATATGATATCACTTACATGCGGGATCTAAAAAAATGATAAAAATGAACTTATTTACAAAACAGAAATAGATTCGTAGACATAGAAGACTTATGGTATCAAAGTGGGGGAGGGATAAATAAGGAGTTTGGGATTAGCAGGTACACAGTACTGTGTGTAACATAAACAACCAGGACCTACTGTATAGCACAAGGAGCTATGCTCAATATCTTGTAATGACCTATAATGGAAAAGAATCTGAAAAAGAATATATATATATGTGTGTATATATATATATATATATATTCTGCCATATATATAGAACTGGCTCACTTTGCTGTCTGTGTGCTCGGTAGTGCCTGACTTTATGTATACTTGAAACTAACACAGAATTGTAAATTAACTATACCTCAACTTAAAAATAGATGTTTTTCTGGAGCTCTCTTGCTTTTTCCATGATCCAGCAGATGTTGGTAATTTGATCTCTGGTTCCTCTGCCTTTTCTAAAACCAGCTTGAATATCTGGAAGTTCACGGTTCACGTATTGCTGAAGCCTGGCTTGGAGAATGGATCATCCAGCAGCCTGGCTTGCTGCTGGATCATGGAGAAAGCAAGAGAGTTCCAGAAAAACATCTATTTCTGCTTTATTGACTATGCCAAAGCCTTTGACTGTGTGGATCACAATCAACTGTGGAAAATTCTTCAAGAGATGGGAATACCAGACCACCTGACCCGCCTCTTGAGAAACCTGTATGCAGGTCAGGAAGCAACAGTTAGAACTGGACATGGAACAACAGACTGGTTCAAAATAGGAAAAGGAGTACCTCAAGGCTGTATATTGTCACCCTGCTTATTTAACTTCTATGCAGAGTATATCATGAGAAACGCTGGACTGGAAGAGGCATAAGCTGGAATCAAGATTGCTGGGAGAAATACCAATAACCTCAGATATGCAGATGACACCACCTTTATGGCAGAAAGTGAAGAGGAACTAAAGAGCCTCTTGATGAAAGTGATAGAGGAGAGTGAAAAAGTCGGCTTAAAGCTCAACATTCAGAAAACGAAGATCATGGCATCTTGTCCCATCACTTCATGGGAAATAGATGGGGAAACAGTGTCAGACTTTATTTTTGGGGCTCCAAAATCACTGCAGATGGTGACTGCAGCCAGGAAATTAAAAGATGCTTACTCCTTGGAAGGAAAGTTATGAGCAACCTAGATAGCATATTCAAAAGCAGAGACATTACTTTACCAACAAAGGTCCGTCTAGTCAAGGCTATGGTTTTTCCAGTGATCATGTATGGATGTGAGAGTTGGACTGTGAAGAAAGCCGAGTGCCAAAGAATTGATGCTTTTGAATTGTGGTGTTGGAGAAGACTCTTGAGAGTCCCTTGGACTGCAAGGAGATCCAACCAGTCCATCCTAAATGAGACCAGTCCTGGGTGTTCACTGGAAGGACTGATGCTGAGCCTGAAACTCCAGTACTTTGGCCACCTCATGTGAAGGGTTGACTCACTGGGAAAGACCCTGATGCTGGGAGGGATTGGGGGTAGGAGGAGAAGGGGACAACAGAGAATGAGATGGCTGGATGGCATCACCAACTCGATGCACATGAGTTTGGATGAACTCCAGGAGTTGGTGATGGACAGGGAGGCCTGACGTGCTGCGATTCAAGGGGTCACAAAGAGTCGGACATGACTAAGCGACTGAACTGAACAACTGAAAAAAAATCCTTCACCTTTTCTGCGTCAGGCAGGTGATGCAGGCTAGGGAGGACAACCACTGGGGTGTGTGGGTCATGGAGCAGGAGGCTGCAGGAGCAGGGGCTGTCACAGATGCAGGCTTCTCAAGGTGAGTGGGAAGGTGGCTCAGTGAAAAGAGGGGGCATTCTGGAAGGGGCCAGGTGTGAAATGTTGTGAGTGGGGGTGTTGATAAGACCTTACGGCTTCACCCAAAGCGACTCTTCTGACGCCCAGTTCCCAGGTGGATTGGAAGGTGATGGAGGGAGAGAGAGAGGTGAGGAGGGAGGGATGGGTAGATGAATGAATGGGTACGAAGATGGATGGATGGATACACAGATACACACACACAATTCACATACATGCAGAGCACACAGGGATTGAACTTCCTGCTTTAGAAGGGAGAGGGCTCACACGTTTCAGCCAAGTATTCTTGCGTTTGTAATAATTTTCCATCCTCTGTCTTTCTAATTGTATTCCTATCTTTAACGCCTCAGTCACTGACTTAGATTTACATTATTTGCTTCTATTTACACAACTGTATGAAGAGTGTTTCCATTTCCACGTTTGGATATGTGATAAATGTAATTCTTCGATTTTTCTTCTTTTAAAGATGTAAAGCGTGTTATGTTGCAATTACAAATCACATATATGAAAATCCAGCCAGTACATCCTAAAGGAAATCAGTCCTGAATATTCACTGGAAGGACTGATGCTGAAGCTGAAACGCCAATCCTTTGGCCACCTGATGTGAAGAGTTGACTCATTGGAAAAGACCCTGATGCTGGGAAAGATTGAGGGCGGGAGGAGAAGGGGACGACAGAGGATGAGATGGTTGGATGGCATCACCAACTCGATGGACACGAGTTTGAGTGAACTCTGGGAGTTGGTGACGGACAGGGAGGCCTGGCGTGCTGCAGTCTATGGGGTCGCAAAGAGGCGGACGCGACTGAGTGACTGAACTGAACTGATATATGAAAAGGGAGTAAATAACAAAACCTCGTAATTCCACATGATTTTTTTCCATTTTAAAAGTTTTATTTATTTGTTTTTGGCGGCACTAGGTCTTTGCTGCCGGCGGGCTTTTCTCCAGTCATGGCGAGCGGGGCTGCTGTCTGGTCCCGCGTGGGAGCGTCTCGCTGCGCGGTCTCTCTCGTGGAGCGCAGGCTCTAGCGCACGTGGGCTCGCTGTTGCTGCTCCCTGGCTCGTGAGCACAGGCTCAGTAGCTGTGGTGCCCGGGCTTTGTTGCCCCGAGGCATGTGGAATCTTTCTGGACCAGGGATCAGACCAGTGTCTCCTGCATTGGCAAGCGGCTTCTTTACCACTGAGCCTCTAGGGAAGCCCCACACAGTTTTTTTGTCAACAGGAGAGAAGGGGAAGACTTGTGTTCTGTTTTGTGATTTCACAGTAATGAGCACTGTCGAAGAAGAAAACAAACAAACAAACAAAATCAACCCACAAGGACAACGTGGTTTTTTTTTAGGGTGCCCTTCTGAAATGGAACTGGGGACTATTTAATCTCACGTATATGAGCACTTGCACCTGCAGGGCGGAGCACTGCGGACCTGTGTCGGGGTAAACACAACCCTGAGGACAGTTCAGCTTGCCGGTCCTCACGGAGGGCGCAACCAGAGAAAACATGGGGGTCGCCGGCTGTTTCTACAGCTTAGCCAGAGGCCGAGGGGAGGGGCCCAGCACTGGTCCATTTCGTCTCTCACTGCACCTGCCTCGGGGAGGGGGGCCTGGATTTCAGCATCCAGAGGGTTAATCCATCACTGGCCCTTTTCCAAAGCTCATACCAAACGCTGGGCCAGATCAATAGCCCTAAAACATTCAGGTCTGGTGTAAATGGGAGGAAGTCAGAAGACGCCTTAATGGAACAGGGCCAGACGTGCTCAGAGGGAGACAGGCGTCAGAAGTAGAGGCCTGATGCTTAGAGACGGTCACACTAAGTGAAGGAAGTCCGAAGAACAAAGGCAAATACTATATGGTGCCATTTATATGTGGAATCTACAATGCGACAGAAATGAACTTATCTGCAACATGGACTCACAGACATGTGGTTGCCAACTATTATATATATAGGATGGATAAATAATAAGGTCATACTGTATGGCACAGGGAACTGGAATCAATAGTGGGATAAATCACAATGGAAAAGAATATAATGTGCAGATATATGTGCGTGTGTGTATACATGTGTGTGTGTATATATGTGTGTGTGTGTATACACATATAAAGGGCTTCCCAGGTGACATGGTGGTAAATAATCACCTGCCTGCCAATGTAGGAGATAAGGGTTTGATCCCTGGGTGGGGAAGATCCCCTGGAGAAGGGAATATGGCAACCTGCTCCAATATTTTTGCCTGGAGAATCCCATGGACAGAGGAGCCTGGCGGGCTACAGTCCATGGGGTCACAAAGAGTTGGACACGACTGAGCAGGCAGACACACACACCCCCACATGTGCATATATCTGAGTCACTTTGCAGTACAGCAGAAATTAATACAAGACTGTAAATCAACTATACTTCAATAAAATTAAAAAAAAGAAAAAGATGTAGAGGCCTGATGGCTTCAAAAGAGCCACTCCTGGCCGCTCCCCTCTCCCCTCACTGGCCCCTCACTGTCTCTAGCCCATTAGAACTGCCCAAACCAACAGGTGTTCCCTGGCTTGTGGGACCTGCAAGCTCATCAGGCTGGGGGGTGATCGGAACTTCGCCGCAGTGTGAACTGGGCCTGGTGCTTCTGACATGACAGTTGCAGACAGAGATGAATACAACCCATGGTGGTGTCACCTGGAAAGGGGGAGCTTTTGCAATTTTTTTTTTTTAAAGGAAAAGTCCTCCAATTTACCACTGACCCTGGAGACAAACGATGGCCCTCTGTGTGTTGCTTTCAGATCTCCGGAGGGAGGCAGGAAGTGTTGAGGGGAAGGAGCCTGAACGGGAGGCTGCACTGAGTCTCCTTCACGCTCTGCTCACACCACCTCTGGCACCAGCCCTGTGTGTCTGCACATGAAGTGATTCTGGCACTAACTGTCTGGCATTAGTGCAGCCCCTTCAGGTCGAGAGCTCAGTCCCATGAGACTGCCCCACCCCCCAGATGTCAATGGCAGTAGGTCCCAGCTCACCTATAACTTCTGTCCAAGTGGCTGCAGACAGAGGTCCCCATAACCCCCTCCTTGGATTCCATCATCTGCCAGAATGGCTTCCAGAACCCAGGGAATCACTGACTTAGGTTGACCAGTTTATCATGTAATAAAGGATATGATAAAGGACACGGATGAGCAGGAAGAGACACACAGGGTGAAGTCTGGGAGGGTCTCCCTCCGGAGTTGGGGTGTGCCACCCTCCAGCACGGAGATGTGCCTGCCAAGCCAGGAACTTTCTGAACCTTGAGCTTTGGGGATTTTCTACAACCTTCATCACGTAGGTGTGTGTGTGTGTGTTAGTCACTCAGTCATGTCCCACTCTTTGCAACTTCATGGACTGTATAGCCCGCCAGGCTCCTCTGTCCATGGAATTCTCCGGGCAAGAATACTGGAGTGGGTTGCCTTTCCTTTCTCCAGGAGATCTTCCTGACCCAGGGGTTGAACCCAGGTCTCCTGCTTTGCAGGCAGATTCTTTACCATATGAGCTACCAGGGAAGCCCAAGGTGTGAGTGATCATTACTTAATCTCCAGTCTGTTTCTCCTTCCCTGAGGATGGAGATGCAACTGAAAATCCCAAGCTTCTAATCCTGGCTTGGTCTTTTCAGCAATGAGCCCGCAATCCTCAAGTATCTAGGAGCCACCAGGAGACATCAGAACTAAGACACTTCTAATCCCATCTATTTCCCATGAAGTGATGGGACCAGATGCCATGATCTTCGTTTTTTGAATGTTGAGCTTTAAGCCAACCTTTTCACTCTCCTCTTTCACTTTCATCAAGAGGCTCTTTAGTTCCTCTTCACTTTCTGCCATAAGGGTGGTGTCATCTGCATATCTGAGGTTATTGATATTTCTCCCGGCAATCTTGATTCCATCTTGTGCTTCTTCTAGCCCAGCGTTTCTCCTGATGTACTCTGCGTAGAAGTTAAATAAGCAGGGTGACAATATACAGCCTTGAGGTACTCCTTTTCCTATTTGGAACTAGTCTGTTGTTCCATGTCCAGTTCTAACTGTTGCTTCCTGACCTGCATATAGGTTTCTCAAGAGGCAGGTCAGATAGTCTGGTATTCCCATCTCTTTCAGAATTTTCCAGTTTATTGTGATCCACACAGTCTAAGGCTTTGGCAACAGTGGAAACAGTGTCAGACTTTATTTTGGGGGGCTCCAAAATCACTGCAGATAGTGATCGCAGCCATGAAATTAAAAGACGCTTACTCCTTGGAAGAAAAGTTATAACCAACCTAAATAGTATATTCAAAAGCAGAGACATTACTTTCGAACAAAGGTCCGTCTAGTCAAGACTATGGTTTTTCCTGTGGTCATATATGGATGTGAGAGTTGGACTGCGAAGAAGGCTGAGCGCCGAAGAATTGATGCTTTTGAACTGTGGTGTTGGAGAAGACTCTTGAGAGTCCCTTGGACTGCAAGGAGATCCAACCAGTCCATTCTGAAGGAGATCAGCCCTGGGTGTTCTTTGGAAGGACTGATGCTAAAGCTGAAACTCCAGTACTTTGGCCACCTCATGCGAAGAGTTGACTCATTGGAAAAGACTCTGATGCTGGGAGGGATTGGGGGCAGGAGGAGAAGGGTCTGACCGAGGTTGAGATGGCTGGATGGCATCACAGACTCGACGGACGTGAGTCTGAGTGAACTCCAGGAGATGGTGATGGACAGGGAGGCCTGGCGTGCTGCAATTCATGGGGTCGCAAAGAGTCGGACATGACTGAACTGAACTGAATCACACAGGGAATTTCGAGGACCTAGGAGCCCTGTGTTAGTAACTGGGGAGCACAGACCTGCATCTACATTTCTATCATCTCACAAGTGCTCAGAAAGGAAAAGACACACGTGTGCTCAGTGGTGCCCAACTCTTTGCGACCCCATGGACTGCAGCCCACCAGACTCCTCTGTCCATGGGATTTTCCAGGAAAGAATACTGGAGTGGGGTGCCATTTCCTACTCCAGGGGACATTTCCGACTCAGGGATGGAAGCCTTGCCTCCTGCGTCTCCTGCACTAGCGGGCGCATTGTTTACCACTGAGCCACCTCTTTGTGAAAGTCTGGAAATATTCAGTCCGTAACACCACTACTTTGTCTACCAAGTCTCCAGATATATGACTCTTTCAGTGCTCAGTATCAAACCCCCTTATTTCCTCTACCTATAATCATGCTTCAGAGATGTCTCGTGTAACTATCACATCTATCTATATCATTATGTATGATTTCAGTGATTTTGTATATAGATATAATTATGTCAATATGGTTACATATATAATTCTATATACATGAAACACAAATTTACATCTCCAGTTTTGTGCTCCTGATTTGTATAATTGGCTACCTACTGAATATCTTTGGGCTTCCCTGGTGGCTCAGACAGTAAAAAATCCGCCTGCAATGTGGGAGACCTGGGTTCAATCCCTGGCTTGGGAAGATCCCAAGGCAAGCCACTCCAGTATTCTTGCCTGGAGAATTCCATGGGCAGAGGAGCCTGACATGCTGCAGCCCATGGGGTCGCAAAGAGTTGGACACGACTGAGTGACTAAGTGACTGAATATCTTATAGGTGTCTTGAACGCAGTAGATTTGAAACAAAGCTCTTGATTTGCAAATCCTCCCACCTCCATGACCTGCCTCTCCCTTTCAATCATTTCAGACTAAAATCTTAGCATGATCTTACATCTAGGATATAATTCAATTGATATGTCCTTTAATGTTAGGCTTTTAAGAGTTTTCTTTGCTCTTATAAAATACACTTTAGATTTCATCTTTGTGCATGAAGCCTTGATAGCATTTCTGATGATGTCTTTTGAATAAACATCCAGACGAAGGATCAGGTTCTTCCCGATTTACTGGGCCCAGGAAAAGAGTATGTGTGCATGTGTGACCCCAAGGATTGAAGCCCACCAGGCTCCTCTGTCCAGGGAATTCTCCAGACAAGAATACTGGAGTGGGTTGCCATTTCCTTCTCCAGTGGATCTTCCTGACCCAGGGATCGAACCCATGTCTCTTATGTCTCCTGCACTGGGAGGAAGGTTCTCTACCTCTAGCACCACCTGGGAAGCCCCAGGCAAGAGTATTCAGTTCAGTTCAGTTGCTCAGTCATGTCTGACTCTTTGCGACCCCATGAACCACAGCATGGCAGGCCTCCCTGTCCATCACCAGCTCCTGAAATTTACCCAAACTCATGTCCATTGAGTCGGTGATGCCATCCAACCATCTCATCCTGTCATCCCCTTCTCCTCCTGCCCTCAATCTTTCCCAGCATCAGGGTCTTTCCCAATGAGTCAGCTCTTCGCATCAGGTGGCCCAAGTATTGGAGTTTCAGCTTCAACATCAGTCCTTCCGATGAACACCCAGGACTGATCTCACTTAGGATGGACAGGTTGGATCTCCTTGCACTGCAAGGGACTCTCAAGAGTCTTCTCCAACACCACAGTTCAAAAGCATCAATTCTTCGGCACTCAGCTTTCTTCACAATCCAACTCTCATATCCATACATGACCACTGGAAAAACCATAGCCTCGACTAGACGGACCTTTGTTGACAAAGTAATGTCTCTGCTTTTTAATATGCTGTCTAGGCAAGAGTATAAATGTGTCTAAATATTTAAAAGTTATAAATTTAATAAGCAAATACTTAAACTAGGTGCTAGCATTCTACTTTGACAAATATACCTTCCTAATGCCCTGAAATGCCAGGTTCAACTTGAGAAGTTTTAGATTCCTTGGAGTCCTCTGATCAAACATCCTGGAGTCCTCTGATCAAACATCCTGGTGTGAGAACAGGGCGCTGGGACCGCCATGTGGCCTGACCCCTCCCCACTTTGTCTCCCGCTGTGAGGCGCTTGTATGGGAGTGTGTGTGTTCATACCCTGGGCTGCACACTGAAGCTCTCTCCTTCTCGGCCAACATTCACACTCTACTTACCCTAAGGCTGTAAGAGACATAAGAGACAGCCCTGGAGGCTGTCTGGGGGCTGTCTGGGCAGGGGTTCCAGAGTCCCAGGTCTCTGGAGGGGGGTCTAGATGGGGAAGTGGGCTCAGGCATGTTCCCTAAGCTCCATGGGCTCCTAGCCTGGTGGGGGAGACCACGAAAGAAGAGGGTGAGAACAAGGTGTTCTCTAAACTGTAGGGGAAGGACCCTTCCCCCAAACCCGACTCTTCAGAACTAAGTCCGTCTGAGAGGCAGTGCAGATGCTAAGTGTTTGACCATTTTCCCGGGAGTCTTCCATAAAGACAGGATCAATTCCTTTCTGGAATTGCCAAGCATTCGCTCGCTGTGTGGCCCTGGGCAAGGGGAGTCTGCTCTCCAGGCCTCTGTTTGCTCATCTGTAAAAGACACTCCTTTCTGGCTCTAGCCTTCTCTGTTTCTCTGAAGCCAAGCCTTGCGATTTGTCCACTGGTGGCCTGAATTTCTGCAGCCTCCTGTGGTCTGTCACAGTCTCTCCAATGCTCGTATCTAAACACACACGTGTGTGCTTCCTCAGACACACCAAAGCTCACGGCATAAACTTCTGCCAGGCCAGGAGCCAGCATCCGGAACCAGGCAGGCTTTCTGTTGGCTTTACCAGTCCACCGAAGGTTCAGGAAAACAGCGGCCTCTCACTTCTGATCCAGGCAACTCTGATTCCTCCTTTCAAGTTTTCCTCTCTTCCAGCCATCTGTCATAAAATTTACAGCTTAAAACAAGGAAGCTGTACCCTCTCCGGTTCCCGGAGCACTAAATCCTAGCGCCTCTGTGGTTATCTGGAAGATTGATTACATTTCACGGTAAGGAGCTGCCCTGTGTTTATCCTCTGCCTCACCTACTCTGCTCCAAACGTAAAGGAGAGATTTATCTTCAAACCCCGGGACAGCTTTAGGTCACTTGGAGCTACATATGGAGGGCTTTACAAAGAGAGACTTTTCGTTTCCTGAAGATGGCACTGCAATTTTACTTCTGCTCCACAGTCACTGTGTCACACAAGGAAATATGGAGCAGGGGTAGCTGCAGATTCGTGTCAGTGAAAAATGTCCAACAGCGTGACTGCATGAAAGGACATGCCTACAGTGGAGCTGTAAAACTGGTGAGAGTATGCATCTGGAAAGGGGACTCATGATCAGTTAATGTTTTTTTTTCCCTAAAGTGTTGCTTTTTTAAAAAAAACCAGTCCTTGAGGACATAGACCTGTATCCTGTTTGGACAAACTGAAGCGAAAAATTATCAAGTGACCAGAAAAGAAGCAGAGCAAACTCACTTTGCTGTGTTTCAATCCCTTCGTCTACCACCTTCATATCATTTAAATCTAAATCAAACACGATTTACTGTGACTGATTATTTCAGATGGAGTGAGTGACATCTCAATTTAATCCAAATGGCCTTACAGTCTCTGCCCAAGAAAAGTGGGCATCCCCTTCTACTCCTTCCCCACATCCCACATGTCTAAAGGCTCACAAGCCACCCTCCCCTTCCCCCCAAAAAAGTCTTGCCCATCTGTCTTCAGATTCTGATGGCAGTTATGACACTTGGGCTGCAGGACCCAGTGGTCGATCAGACCCTATCCCAGTGGAAACCCGTGTGTCCAGAGGCTTTGGGCAGCTGGGCATCTTGGGGCCTGTTCTCTACTCTCTTAAGACACCTGACAGGGAGGCTGGTGCCCCCTCCACCAAAGGAGACCGTGAAAGAAGGTGCTCATTTCCAGGAATGTTCAAATCTATCCAGATGCCGGAACAACGTGTGAGTCATGAGCTCTTTGAGAGCATCATACAATGTATTATAGTCTATATCAAAACTAAAACAATAAAACAGCTAAGTCTGTGTTCAATCGAGACAGCATCTTGTTGTTCCAGGATAGAGAACATTAGGATAACCAAAGGTTTAATAAAACTTATGAGAAAACATGAATTTGTGCAAACTTTGGGAGATAGCGGAGGACAGGGGAGCCTGGCGTGCTGCAGTCCACGGGGTCGCAAAGAGTAGGACAAGACTTAGCTACTGAACAACAAGGACAATTAGAAAAAAGCCTTGAAAAGAGACACAAATCTATTTTCATCAGCCTAGTCCTGCAGAATGTATGAAAGGTGGGGGTCCCTAACACAGGCTCGCTGCGGGGCACTCAGGACTGGTGGGGACCGATTGGCTTTGATGCCTTTTCTGTGTTATAGCCTTTGATGCTCTCAACCAGTCTGTGATGCTTAATCCTGTGGATGCCCACATATTTCATCAAAGATGATTCTGTGTGTGTCTGTGAGGGTGTTCCTGGATGAGATTAACATGTGAGTCTGTAGACTGAGGAAAGCAGACTGCTCCCCCAGGGCTGGTGGGAATCAGCCCGTCTGCTGTAGGCCTGAATAGAACAAAAAGTCTGAGCAAGGGAAAGCTGCTCTCTCTGCCTGACTGTCTTTAAGTGAGGACATTGGTTTTGCCTCTGAACTCGGACATGGGTTGGAATCACACCAACTCTCCTGGGTCTCCAGCTTGCCAGCTGCAGGTTTTGGGACCTGTCAGCCTCTCTAACCAGGGAGCCAACCCTGCATAATAAATCTCTTTATGTATGTAAGTGCCTATGACCCTCAACAACACAAGTCGGGACTGAGCAGGTCCATTTATACAGGGATGTTTTTCAGCAGCAAACACTGCAGTACCACTCCATCTGTGATTGGTTGAATCCAGAGATGCACAACCATGGATACGGAGAACCCAGGATGGGGAGGACTGACTATACGTTATACTAGGATTCTCCACTGTGCAGAGGGCTGGCGCCCCTGACCCCCATGTTGTTCAAAGGTTGACTGCACTTCCGATCGGTTCTGTTTCCCAGAAGAACCCAGGCTTGCACACACTCCATGGAGGCCATGTCCTTATTTCCACTTTCCACGAGGGGACTGAATATTTTGGAAGGACTGATGCTGAAGATGAAGCTCCAATCCTTTGGCCACCTGAGGCGAAGTGCCGACTCACTGGAAAAGACTCTGATGCTGGGAAAGATTGAGGGCAGGAGGAGAAGGGGACAACAGAGGATGAGATGGTTGGATGGCATCACTGACTCAGTGGACGTGAGTTTTGAGCAAACTCCGGGTGATGGTGAAGGACAGGGAAGCCTGGCATGCTGCAGTCCATCGCAGAGTCAGACATGACTGAGGGACTGAACAACAACAACGAGGGGACTGAGACACAGCTGGGTGGTAAAGCGATCTGTGTGTGGTCTGAGTTGGGGCTGGCAGGGGAGAGAGCTGGTGCAGCCCACTGCACCCAGCCCAGTGCTGGCACCCTGGCCTGTGGGTGCTCCCTGCACGCGGGCCGCTTAAACAGGCCCCCAGCCTCCGTCCTCCCCACTAGCCTCTCCCCCCACCCCCAGCCTCCATTCCTAATCCTGAGCCCTGGGTGGTGGAGAGGGGTCCTCTGCTTGGGTAGTCTGCTCATCCTCCCACAGACTAGAAACAAGCCTTAAACGAAGGACACGTTCAAAAGGCGACTCTTGACTTGGGTTGGGGAGACTCTCATTTTGCAAGATGTAACTGGACCACTGACTGCTGTTGAACGGCCTCCTACACGAGAGGGCCTCCTGGACACGTTCAGTTCTCCCGGAACTCTGATATAATGTTATCAGATTGAAAGGGAGGGACTGAAGAAAGAGGGTGTGATGGTCAGGGAGGAAGAAAAGGCCATCAAGGGACCCGGGGTGCACCCAGGAGCCGCCCTGGGCTCAGCACGGCCTGGCTGGCCCAGCCCTGACAGCTGGCGCCCTCGGGCTCTGTGCCATGGTCCCAGCTTCTCTGCCTCCCCTGGTCCTGGCCTGGGGGTGGGGACACCACTGGGAGAGCGCTGACAAATGGGACAAAGCTTCCTGGGTCGCGAGGCCCTTCCAGCGGCTGAGGACCACTTTCAGGGGTCCTTAACAGGCTCTGGGGGGCGCTCAGGGGGGTTCTCCCAGAGTGAGCGTCTAGCTCAGTCATCTTGGACCTCTCCGGCCCTCCCTTCTTTCAACAGAACCGGGCCCTCTCCAAGAAGGTTGTTCTGGGCAATTGCAATCGGCCCAGCCTCTCCAAGAACCATTTACACACGCAGCCCGAGGAAGGTGGCTGTAAGCCCACGTGGGTGAACATAAGCATTTAAAAAGAGGAATATGTGGGTCTTGGGATCTGAGAGCCGAGTGGTGCTTTAGGGGGCTGCTGAGGGTCTACAGCGCAGGCCCCGGGTCGTGTGCAGCAGAGGGGGTGGGGGAGAGGTAGAGCGGAGGGGAGGAGACAGAAAGACAGAGAAGGTGCTCTCTGCTCCCGCCCTGAGGCCTGGAATGAGCCCTGATGGCCCTGCTTTGATAAAGAGCTTCATTGACTATTTCCTGGATGTTACACCTGTCCTGAGCGGCTCTCACCCAGGGGCCCGCGGGTACCTTTCAGCACCACCTGTAACTATCTTTGGACAAAGTGGATTCTGTGTAGTCAGTGCTATGGAGGTCTCCCTTGGTGACGCTGGACAAAGGTCACATCTCAGAACAAGCCCGGGTCCCACGTCTCAGTGACTGCTGCACACGAGGGTGACGGAGCATCTCCTACAATCCACATTCCCACCCACACCCTGGGGAGACACACAGCCAGCCGCCCTTGGTGCCTGCTGTGCCAAGCGACACAAACCGGGCAGGTATTCAAATAATATTAAACATTGACGCTGGCATTTCCTGGGGCCACATCTGTCATAGACCATGTGTCTCACCCCAGTCGCCTCGAGTTCCACCCCCCCCCCCACCCCGCTCCCTTCAGAGCTCCAGAAATGCCGTGTTTGCAAAGCCACACATGCAGCTGGCTCAAGGGTCCCTGCAGAAGTGCCCTGAAGCTGCGGAGAGAAGGGAGGGTCCCCTTTCTCTCCAGCTGCCTCCCTGTTTCCTACAGGTTAGAGGAGGCCCCCCAGGGAGGGGGACAGGGGCCCGGATGAGTCACTGCAAGCATGGGACATGGGGACACGGCCTGTCCTGGGTACCGTGCAGCCATCAGCCCAGGAACCGAGTCAGTTCTCTTGAGACAAAACCACACAACATGGAACAGTTCTGCTTTGCAACTAGAGCTGGGAACAGAGCCTTCGTGCATGAAATTTCTCAGAATGTGGCCAGGAACACTAAATTTGCTGCCCTACCCGAAGAGCTAAAGTCTAACTGGCGTGTTTAACTCAGGTTCTATGAAGACAAGATCTCTTCCCTGACTCACCTGTGCCGGGGCATCCCTCACTGGGGCAGTCCTCCCCTGCCTGGGCGCTAGCCTAGTGACCCAGTGGTTGGCAGGACTCTGGAGACCAGCAGTAGCTGTCCCCTTCCTAACAGCTTTCAGTAATGCAGGGCCCACCACCTTCCAGACTCTTTTTCACTGACTGCTTCCTTTTAACTCTCACAACAACCCTCTAAAGGCTAGAATGATGCTCTCCATCTCCCAGGCGTAGAAAGCTTATGTAACTGAGGACAAACTGTCAGGTAAATGATGACCCTGAAGTTCAAAGTCAGCTCCAAGCTCTGTGCCCTTTCTACTGCACTGTGCTGATTTCTCCTGAAGGTCAAGCTTGGAATTGAAAAAAAAAAGGAGGTGGATTTATCAGAGAGTAATGCAATCAAGCTATGAATAAAAGTGCTGGCTGAATTTGCAAAGTAGTCAAGTGCTTCAGCTGATTCTGAACTTTCCATGCAAATTCAGGCTTCGTCCCTTAGTCCCTGTTCTTTTTTGTCTCATTGTTCACCAGAATCTCCCAACCACAGGCGGCACTGTGGACTTTTCCATCTGGGTAAGTCTAAGCAGTGGGCTGTTGGGTGTTTAGCAACATCTGGCCTCTACCCACTGGATGTCAACAGTATCCGCTTGCCTGAGACATCAACATGTCTCCAGCCATTGCTAAATGCCCCCTGTGGGGAAAATCACCCTAGCTGGGGACAGCCGGGTTAAATATACCTCAGGCTTTGTTAGCGATCACACCCTTGGCTGGCTTAGTCCTCCCGTCCCTGTCTGCTCCCCACACTTCCTCTCCTAGGAGCACGTCCTTAATACGTTATCACATGCAGGCAAGTCCTCTTCTGAGTGTCTGCTTCTAGGGACCCAGCCCAAGATGTTCATTTGCTGCAGATAGAAAGCCCACAAGAGAATGAATGGCTTAACTCTGGGTGTCAGTGTAACCCTTTGTATTAAAAGGAAGGTCCCTTCTGGTTCCCTTTGTTATCTACAAAGACCATGGGTAGTGGGAACCTGGGGTTGGATTTGTCTCCAGAATTGGGAGCCAAGGGATGCGGAAGATGGAAACTCACAAGAGCAGGCACAAACAAATGTCTGCGAACTGAATGACTGACGCGCAGTTGAGAACGCAGAGACTTAGATGGAAAATGGTGAAAACTGGATTTGAGGCTCTTCTGTATAAGCTGAAAAACAGCATTCAACATGGAAGGGCTGTGTGACCTCCTTTACCCCCAGACGGGGGCAGGAAACTGCAGGGACATACCTGTACTTCAGCAAGTCAGGCTTATTGTTTGTTGCAGAAATGGGGAACTGGCACCATGGAAAACCTGGGGCTTTTTTAGCCAGGGGATGGCTGGGGAGGACTTGTTACGGGACTCAGGCTTGTGTTCCGTGACTCAGGGCAGGTTCGAGGTAGTGGGGCTTCGCTCTGGATGGGATGATGGCAGGGAGCAGGTGTGATAAGGCATTTTAGCAGACGGGACCAGAAGATGGATGGGCTAGGTCCAGGCTGGTGCGGAACCGCTGAGAGTAGCGGCCACCATGTTCGCCAGCACAGGCGTGGTTTGGACCACAGCCCTATTTTTGTCTGTGTTCAGACGCAAAGCGGGGGGGTGGGATGGGGGGTGGCCTTGTCCCTGTCCCATTCCACCTGGGTCACAGAGCTCCAAAGCTGGCATGCTGTGCCAATTTGGAAAGACTAAAAAAAGAAAAAAAAAAAAAAAAAACCAAGCAGTAATTTGGGCGTGCATGCTAAGCTGCATTCAGTCGTGTCTGACTCTTTGTGACTCCATGGACTGTAGCCCACCAGGCTCCTCTGTCCATGGGATTCTCCAGGCAAGAACACCGGAATGAACTGTCATGCCCTCCTCCAGGGGATCTTCCCCACCCAGGGATTGAACTCTTGCATTTCCTGCTTTGGCAGGTGGGTTCTTTACCATTAGCGCTACTTGGGAAGCCCAGTAGCTTGAGGACACATTTAAAATGTACACTCTTCACTGAACATGAATGTTAAATTTCATGGACTGCTGTTAAACACAGTTGAACAACGTAAAGATTTTGATCTTCAGTGTGAGGGTGACATGAGCCAGTGTGGGAATAGAAAGTCTCCAGAGTGATAGAGTTTCCTTTCTTTTGTTTGGCCAAGAATACACGTGCGCACACTCACACACACACACTATCATGCGACACACACAGGGCAGGAGTAACAGCATCGTCACTCGTGGGACAGAGCAGCAGGAGCTGCTGCGTAGGCCGGCCCAGCTCTGGGACATGGGCTGACTTGGAGGAACCCCGAGTGCCTGCTGATCTGAGGACACATGAGACTCAGCTCCATCGCTACGAATTTTTGCAATTTTAGAGCACATTTCAACTATGAAAATAAAGCAACTGGCCAGGATGACCAAGCCTGAGGCCACTGAAGTGCCTTGCCGGGAAGGAGCCAGCCAGGCTCTGCCTGAGGCAGGACTTCAGCCTCCTCTGACGTTTCTCTACCTGGAAGCTTCTAGAGAAAAGGAAAGGCATTTGAGGGGCGGGGCTTTTCTTCATCATAATCTCCTCTCGGTGTTTGACCTTGGGTTTTCTGAAATCAGTGGAGACTTAATCTACTTCTTCCTGGCGATGAACAGTCATAAGCTATGCAGCCCTGGGCTTGAAATGACTACGGCTGTAGTTGTGGAGTCAGCGCACTCCACCCCGTGTGAACCGTAGCATCAGACGTGCAGAGAGGGCGTGTCTCCCTGTTTGTGGGGATGAGGCTGAAGGGAGGCTGAAGCTTCACTTCCGTTGCTGCTTCTCCCACAGTCCTTCCTGAAACTGTTGACACTGATTCGCCCCTGACCTTGCCGGGCTCTGCGTCCCATATAGCCCGTGTTGACATGCATTCTGCCCAGTCTTCATCTTTCTTTCTGAGTGGTTTATCCTGTGACTGGTGTGTCTAGTAATTCGCCTTGCTGTGAGTTTTGTTTAAACACATGGGCTCTGCTGGTCAGAACAAGTGGGTTCAAACGCTGTTTCCTCCTCTTGCTAGAAGTGTGGTCTTGGCAGTGGGCTGCTTCCTAACTGCGGGGCTGAGAGGGCCCGTGGAAATGAGGCATGACGGCACAGCCTGCAATACAGTCAGTTCACAGTGAAAGTCTGGGTTGTTTTTTTTTTTCTGGTTTCACTGATACAAGGATCACTGTAAGAAGTCAGAAACCCAACCTGAGAGCAATTCTCGGCTCTTGTCAATTCAGATGACACTGCTTCCTGCCCCCACGTCATTCCTTGTACAGCTCAGCCTTCTCAGAATGCCCTTTCCTTGTATTTGGGATTCGCTGGTGGCTCAGACAATAAAGAATCTGCCTGCAATGCAGGAGACCTGGGTTCAATCCCTGGGTTGGGAAGATCCCCTGGAGAAGGGAATGGGTACCCACTCCAGTATTCTTGCTTGGAAATCCCCATGGACAGGGGAGCCTGGAGGGCTACAGTCCATGGGGTTGCAAAGAGTCGGACACGACTGAGTGACTAACACTTTCACTTCTTTTTTCCAGAAAGTTGCCTGCCTAATCTTACAAATCCTGCCAAGAGCCACTAAAAAAAGCTTCTTTCCATGCAAACTTCCCTACTTAGTCCACCTAAAGAAAATACCCTTGTCTTTAAAACTCTCATACCTGAAGTTTATTTTAATAAAAATAATACTGTTTGATGGACCATTATTCCTTGAAAATCACTTTATGTGTATTTATTTATTGAATTCTTCCCATTTGTCAGATAAGAAAACAGGCCCAGAATCTGAGTAAATATCCCCCACTGCATAGTTCATCAAGGGTGGTCAGAACACACAGTTCCCTGAGAAACGCACTCATTTCTGAGTCCTGTCTTCACCTTTTAACAACAGGCATCAACATTTGGGTGAATAAACTGTCACACAAAGAGACAGCTCTGGGTTACAGTGACCGCTCTCTCCACATTGCCCCCTGTATCAGAGATGAAAATGGCAATCACTCAGCCCCATGGGGTGGGCGTGGCTGCCTCCCTTTTTTCACAGGAGTCCTCTTTCATCCAGTTCCAATGGTGGGAAACCAGGTTTCACCACCACAGAAGGAAAGCTGGAGAGGAGAGACAGGTTTCTAGAGAACACAGAGCATTCTGGAGCCTGCAGCATGTGATGGGGCTGCTCTGGTGGCTCAGACAGTAAAGAATCCACCTGCCATGTGGGAGACCTGGGTTCAATCCCTGGGTTTGGAAGATGCCTTCTAGAGGAAAGCTCATGGAGGGTCCATGCTCTTAGTCTTTGAGAAAGGCAGCTGGCCCATGCTGCAGTCCTTGAGGGAGCGCCTGCCAAGACTCGGAGGGTTCTTGTGGCGCTCTGACCCTCTGGGATGTGCTATCTCCCCTGCTGACTGGCTCTCTCCGCGTTGTTGGCAGCAAGTGCCATGTAAGCTGGAACTGAAACGTGGCTTCCCGTAGAGAAGCTGCTGGGAAAGAGGGTCTTTCAAAGGAGCAGTTTCTCTACTGTAAGGTGAGTGTATGGGATGATATGTGTCCCCCAAATTCCTATGTCGACACCCTAATCCCCAGTTCCTCAGAATGTGACTGTATTTAGATATGTGCTGTGCTTAGTCACTCAGTCGTGTTCAACTCTTTGCGACTCCATGGACCCCAGCCCTCCAGGCTCCTCTGTCCATGGGATTCTGCAGGCAAGAATACTGGAGGGGGTTGCTATGCCCTCTTCCACGGGATCTTCCCATCCCAGGGATCAAACCCAGGTCTCCTGCATTGCTGGTGGATTCTTTACTGTCTGAGCCACATGGCATTTAAAGGGGCAGTCAAGTTACAGTGAAGTCATTAGGGTGGGTCCTAGTCCAATAGGGGCTATCTTCCCTGGTGGCCCAGATGGTAAAGTGTCTGCTACAATGCAGGAGATCCGGGTTCAGTCCTTGGGTCGGGAAGATCTCCTGGAGAAGGAAATGGCAACCCACTCCAGTACTCTTGCCTGGAAAATCCCATGGATGGAGGAGCCTGGTAGGCTACCATCTATGGAGTTGCAAAGAGTCAGACACGACTGAGCTAATTCACTTTCTTTCTTTAGTCCAATAGGACTGTATCATTCTAAGACAAGATTAAGACATAGACAGGCACAGAGGGAAGACAGCCATCTGCAAGGCAAGGAGAAATCTCAGAAGGAAACGATTCTGCCAATATGTGATCCTGTACGTTCAGCCTCCACCCAGAACTGTGAGAAATAACCTCTGTTGTTTACTGCCTGCCGAGTGGCTTCAGTTGTGTCCAACTCTTCGCAACACTAGGGACTGTAGCCCGCCAGTCTCCTCTATCCATGGGATTCTCCAGGCAAAAATACTGGAGTGGGTAGTTGTTGTTTCTCCAAGGGATCTTCCCGACCCAGGGATGAAACCTGAGTCTCTTGTGTCTCCTGTATTGGCAGGTGGGTTCTTTACCACTAGCACCACTTAGGAAAGCTGGTCTGTGGTATTTCATTGTGGCGCCACAGCAGAGTAAAGGGGTGGGTAGGCTGGAAAGAATGGCTAGGGGCTCCTTTCACAAAAAATCTGATATCCTTGGTGGCCCCAGAAAAAGGCAAGTTTGGGTGTTCATCTAATTGACAAAGGGTGACTTGGGTGTCAGGGCTCTGTGGCTTCTCACTGAAAAGGATTTGGGAGAAGAAACAGAAAAAGGTACGACTGCAGATAAGTTTTAAAAGCATTCTGTAGGCAACAGCTGTGGAAGAAGAGGGAACCAAATTTATAACCATATAAATTTTAATAGGAGTTTATAATCTTTTATGACTGTTATCTCTAAGTTAGTCCCTATAAAGAGTATTAAATATAAAATTATGCTGGGCAGTGTGCCCACATGACATAGACGGAAATAAGGCTCTTGGAAAGGATGACATAGGTCCAGGGGACGGTCACCTTGAGTAATCACACTGAAGGTCAAAAATCACAAACAAGAACCAATCTGTTTTAATTCCTATCCTTTAAACTGAGCAGGACCCCATGGGGCTCCTGGACCTGGGAGCCTTTCTGTCCAGCCTCCAAGACCTTCCCTGAGTTCCGAGGGGGCAGATTCTAATCATGGAACAGTTGCTAATCAGGGAAAGGAGGCGGGGCTAAGAAGCAGTAGAGCAGCCCTGGGAAAGGTCCTAGTTCACCTCAAGGGATGCATACAATGAATCAAGGTAAAGTGGAAGTGGTCAAACAGAAGATGGCAAGAGTGAACAGAGGCAGTTTAGGAATCAGTGAACTAAAATGGACTGGAATGGGTGAATTTATTTCAGATGACCATTATATCTACTACTCCGGGCAGGAATCCCTTAGAAGAAACGGAGTAGCCATCATAGTCAACAAAAGAGTCTGAAACGCAGTACTCGGGTGCAATCTCAAAAATGACAGAATGCCCTCTGTTCGTTTCCAAGGCAAACCATTCAATATCACAGTAATCCAAGTCTATGTCCCAACCAGTAATGCTGAAGCTGAAGTTGAACAGTTCTATGAAGACCTATAAGACCTTCTAGAACTAGCACCCAAAAAAGATGTTCTTTTCATCATAGGGGACTGGAATGCAAAAGTAGGAAATCAAGAGGTTACTGGAGTAACAGGCAAATTTGGCCTTGGAGTACAAAATCAAGCAGGGCAAAGGCTAACAGAGTTTTGCCAAGAGAACACACTGGTCATAGCAAACACCCTCTTCCAACAACACAAGAATGACTCCACACATGGACATCACCACATGGTCAATATCAAAATTGGATTGCTTATATTCTTTGCAGCCAAAAATGCAGAAGCTCTATACAGTCAGTAAAAACATGACTGGGAGCTGACTGTAGCTCAGATCATGACTCCTTTTGCCAAATTCAGACATAAACTGAAGAAAGTAGGGAAAACCACTAGACCATTCACATATGACCTAAATCAAATCCCTTACGATCATATAGTGGAAATGACAAATAGATTCAAGGGACTAGATCTGATAGAATGCCCGAAGAACTATGTACAGAGGTTAGTAGCATTGTACAGGGGGTGGTGATCAGAACCATCCCCAAGAAAAAGAAATGCAAAAAGGCAAAATGGTTGTCTGAGGAGGCCTTACCAACAGCTGAGAAAAGAAGAGAAGCAAAAGGCAAAGGAGAAAAGAAAAGATATATCCATCTGAATGCAGAGTCCCAAAGAACAGCAAGGAGAGATAAGAAAACCTTCCTCAGCGATCAATGCAAAGAAATAGAAGAAACAACAGAATGGGAAAGACTAGAGATCTCTTCAAGAAAATTAGAGACACCAAGGGAACATTTCATGCAAAGATGGGCTCGATAAAGGACAGAAATGGTATGGACTTAACAGAAGCAGAAGATATTAAGAAGAAGTGGGAAGAATACACAGAAGAACTGTACAAAAAAGATCTTCACGACCCAGATAACCACAATGGTGTGATCACTCACCTAGAACCAGACATCCTGGAATGTGAAGTCAAGAGGGCCTTAGGAAGCATCACTACGAACAAAGCTAGTGGAGGTGATGAAATTCCAGTTGAACTATTTCAAATCCTAAAAGATGATGCTGTGAAAGTGTTACACTCAATATGCCAGCAAATTTGGAAAGCTCAACTGGCCACAGGACTGGAAAAGGTCAGTTTTCATTCCAAGAAAGGCAATGCCAAAGAATGTTCAAACAATCACACAATTTGCATTTATCTCACAAGCTAGCAAAGTAATGCTCGAAATTCTCCAAGCTAGGCTTTAATTGTACATGAACCAGAACTTCCAGATGTTCAAGGTGAATTTAGAAAAGGCAGAGGAACCAGAAATCAAATTGCCAACATCTGTTGGATCACAGAAAAAGCAACAGAATTCCAGAAAAACATCTACTTCTGCTTTATTGACTATGCCAAAACCTTTGACTGTGTGGATCACAAGAAACTGTGGAAAATTCTTCAAGAGATGCGAATACCAGACAACCTGACCTGCCTCCTGAGAAATCTGTATGCAGGTCAAGAAGCAACAGTTAGAAATGGACATGGAACAACGGACTGGTTCCAAATCAGGAAAGGAGTATGTTAAGGCTGTATATTGTCATCCTGCTTATTATATATAGAGTAAATCAGCAAAATGCCAGACTGGATGAAGCACAAGCTGGAATCAGATTGCTGGGAGAAATATCAATAACCTCAGATATGCAGATGACACTACCCTTATGGCAGAAAGCAAAGAGGAACTAAAGAGCCTCTTGATGAAAGTGAAAGACGAGAGTGAAAAAGTTGGCTTAAAGCTCAACATTCAGAAAACTAAGATCATGGCATCTGGCCCCATTACTTCATGGTAATTTGATGGGGAAACAGTGAGAGACTTTATTTTCTTGGGCTCCAAAATCACTGCAGATGGTGACTGCAACCATGAAATAAAAGACGCTTGCTCCTTGGAAGAAAACCTATGACCAATCTAGACAGCATATTAAAAAAGCAGAGACATTACTTTGCCAACAGAGGTCCATCCAGTCAAAGAATATGGCTTTTCCAGTGGTCATGTATAAATGTGAGAGTCGGACCATAAAGAAAGCTGAGTGCTGAACAATTGATGTTTTGAACTGCAGTGTTGGAGAAGACTCTCGAGAGTCCTTTGGACTGCAAGGAGATCAAACCAGTCCATCCTAAAGGAAATCAGTCCTGAATATTAATTGGAAGGACTGATGCTGAAACTGCAGCTCCAATACTTTAGTCACCTGATGTGAAGAACTGACTCACTGGAAAAGACCCTGATGCTGGGAAAGATTGAAGGCAGGAGGAGAAGGGGACAACAGAGGATGAGATGGTTGGATGGCATCACTGACTCGATGGACATGAGTTTGAGTAAGCTCCTGGAGCTGATGATGGACAGGGAAGTCTGGCGTGCTGCAGTCCATGGGGTGGCAAAGAGTTGGACATGACTGAGCGACTGAACTGAACTGACACCTTTGAGCTCTTCACAGAACTAAAATCCAATAAGTGAAAGATGTCTGCATTCTTCACCCCAGAGAAGATCGATTGAGGCTGGATTAAAGAAGCCAGAGAAGCTCATCAAGAGATTACGTGAAACCACATTAGAGAAGCGCAGGCCCTATCTTATCAGCAACCCCAGCTGTCCTTGAGCCATTGCTGTAGAACTCCTCACCAAACCCTCACAGATTCAGTCAGTTCAGTTCCGTCGCTCAGTTTTGTCCGACTCTTTGCGACCCCATGGACTGCAGCAGGCCAGGCTTCCCTGTCCATCACCAACGCCTGGAGCTTGCTCCTCAACCTCGCAGGTTGGGACACAGTTTTGAGAGATAGGAGCCCACGGTGTCTCCCTTTGCCTGGCAAAGCGATAAAGCTATTGTTTTCTACCTCACCCAGAACTCTTGTCTCTGAGATCTGATTCGGCACCTGTGCACGGAAGCTGATCTCTCGGCATCACCCTGATGAGAGCTTCTGCACAGTCTCTTGGGCTGTCACTTTCCATCAAGAAGACTCTTCAAGTAGGAAAGGCCGCTTAGTGCAAAGACTGTCTCTGGGCACGGCCAGTCATCCCAGGAGAACTGTATGGTGTCCTGACTCTTCATACCCGCTGTGAATGGAGCGAGGAACTGTTCCAGGAGCAGAGGGCTCCCTTGTCTACAAGACAGGTGAGTCATGGGCAGAGGATGGACAAGGTCCTCTGGAGGTTTTCTTGGTGAAAGTCAGGGAACTTCATCAGTTAATCAACTAGAAGCAAGATTAGAACCTTCTCTGGAGACCTTCTAGTTTTGTTTGCTAGCAGCTGCACAGACATCCTAATCCCAGCTGAGTGGCATGAAATCCAGGTGCAAGGGCTTCTGATATTCCCAGTTAATTCTCAGAAGCATGTTTGCTGTCATCTACGCCAGTCATTTGTTTCAGTGACTAGGACAAATTTCCCAAGAAAGCTTGGAAGCAGCTAGCCTCCCCCATTAGTTTTCTTTTAAAATTTTATTTTTAATTGGAGGATAATTGTTTGACAATATTGTGTTAGTTTCTGCCACATCAACATGAATCAGCCATAGGTATACACATGTCCCCTTCCTCTTGAATTTCCCCCCCACCTCCCACCCCACTAGGTTGTCACAGAACACCAAGCTGAGGTCCCTGTGGTTACAGCAACTTCCCATTAGCTATCTATTTTACACACGCGGTGGTTTAGTAGCTAAGTCATGTCCGACTCTTGTGACACATTTTACACACAGTAATGTATATTTCAATAAACACATTCTGACTTTTTTTGCCACAGGTGGGTCGCATATCCCACAGCACCTGTGACTGGACACATTATGTGAAAATCAAGTTCTCAGAAATCAAGCCTCTGTTTTAATTGCACCAAATGTTTCAAGAGATCGTGTAGCTTCGGAATGTCAGAGTCTGCCTGGGGTCGCTGACTCAGGACCTTGGCCGGGGGCAGAGGATGCCTGGGTCACTGTGGGAGGGGGAGCTGGCTGCCCTGAGGGTGTGATGAACTGGAACGTGATTGAGTCTACCTTCAACATTCCACAGAGGGTCAAGCCGGTGTTTAGAAGCACAAATGGCCTCGCTCTCCTCTCTATTTGGATCAGGCCTTCAACTAGGTGCCCTCGGGAGGGTAGAGGCACAGGGCCCAGCTCCCTGCAAGGCAAGGTGTGCCAATATGCGGGCAAGAGACCATGTCCCAGCTCGGCCAGCTGAAAACCAGACCCAGCCGATTAAGTTGTCTGGGCCTGTTCACCTCCCTGGAGACAGGCCTCAGGGGAGAGAAAACTCTGCCCTCGGCCCCCATGGCCCCAGTGATCTGAACTGGCTTCATCTTTCGCATTAACTCAGCATATCTTACAATCAAGCACCCCTTAAATTCTCTTTCCTACGTTATGTTACTATGCTTTGCTAATGGGCACAAAATTGTCTCTTACATTCCTCCACTACTGAGAAGCCTAATCACCATCCCATAGGGAGAAGGCCGCAGACCTCTCGGTTCCCACCACTCGCCCAACTTTTCCTCCAATCATACCCCCCTGGGTCTGTGCCAGCCCCAATCAATGACACCACCTTCAAAATCCAGGATTAACCTTAGATTCTTCTCCTTTTTTCACACCTTAAATCCAACAGCAAGTTCTACCGTCTTGACCTGCAAAATATATCGTATTATCCAGCTACTACTTCTACAATTTCTATTTATATTTTATTTCAAGCTCACGTCAACTGTCAGGAGAGCCCTCTAACTAGGGTCATGTCATCTACTTCCGGCCCACATGGAAAGGTGACTGTGTATACCTCCCTCCCTTGCTCAAAGTCCTCCAATGGCCTTCTGCAAACATTTATACAAAATCTCCACCAGGGCCTAAAAGGCCCAGTGTGACTTGGCTCCTGGCTCCCTCTCGCCCCGTCTCCTCATTCACTCCTCCAGTCACCCCAGTGATGTGCTGGGTCCTGCCCTAGGGTCTTGGCACTTGCTGTTTTCATGTCTAGAACACTCAGAGCCAGGGAGAACAGTCCAGGCTTCCTTGTGCCCGTGGGTAGGGCACATAGTGAGGAGAGGTCAGTGGGCACAAGGGACTGTATTAGCAGAGAGATGGGGATCAGATAAGAACAAGGTGTCCACCCAGCCAGTGCCGGCTTGGAGACAAGCTGAGGACTGGGACTTGAGATATAGTATATCACCCACAGGGGCCAGCGGGAAATAGGCGGCAACATGCGTGCTCAGTCATGTCCAACTCTTTGTGACCCCAAGGACTGTAGCCCTCCAGGCTCCTCTGTCCATGGGATTTCCCAGGCAAGAATACTGGAGTGTGTTGCCATTTCTTTCTCCAGGGGATCTTCCTGACCCAGGGATCAAACTTGGCATCTCCTGTACTTCTGAGCCACTCGGGGGGAAGCCCATGGGAAACAGAAGGTGTTGGAAACACTCCTGGAATTCAAGACTCTGCCTCAGGGAGAAATAAGCCTGAACCAGAAAGTGACTGGATTGCGTTTGCTGCTCCCAGGTAGCATGGAGAGCTCCTAAAGGCTTTAAAAGTCTGGTTGTGTGTCTCGCCCACCTGAGTCAATAGCAATGCATTCACTCCTGCTTCACCAATGCTGATGTTTCTGGAACAAAGTGAAGCGGCAGCTGATCTCACCCAACAGTGGCCCCTGGCTGCCCAGAACAGGTCTCTCTCACCCTTAAGTCACACCATGGTCAGAAGAGCCCTTTCTCCCACCCTCAGCCCCTGACAAGAGTTTCATCAGGGCTTTCTTATGATGACCATCACTTCCTGGGTAATGGCAGGTGGGCAGGACCCTTGTTTTGCTGGCTTCAGGAGAGCCCTCCACAGCAGCCACTTCCCACGGTCTCTGTGCTGGGCTGGAGTCCACACCAAATCAACAACATGAAGCCCCCATCACTGAAGGCACACCAAGTATAAGCTCTATCCCAGTGACTCCAGAGAAATACGTCGGCATCCTGTCCCTGCCTGTGGTGGCGTGTAAGTCCTTCCCGGGTTGGAGAACATTTGCCACATTCTAGCCAGTAATTCCATTACTGTGTTGCTTGCCTCTACTTTTGTCAGGGTCTTAGTCCTTCCCCTTGTTAACTTTGGAGGAACCAGCTCTTCTGTGTGTGACTCTCAGTTCAGTCGCTCAGTCGTGTCCGACTCTTTGCGACCCCATGAATCACAGCACGCCAGGCCTCCCTGTCCATCACCAACTCCCGCAGTTCACTCAGACTCACGTCCATAGAGTCAGTGATGCCATCCAGCCATCTCATCCTCTGTTGTCCCCTTCTCCTCCTGCCCCCAATCCCTCCCAGCATCAGTCTTTTCCAATGAGTCAACTCTTCGCATGAGGTGGCCAAAGTACTGGAGTTTCAGCTTTAGCATCATTCCTTCCAAAGAAATCCCAGGGCTGATCTCCTTCAGAATGGACTGACATCCCTCCAAACCTCAGCCCCAGTGATGGGTCTCAACTTCCCTGAAGGGTCTCTTGGTTCTGCCCCAGAAGGAAAGTGAGTCTGAAGGTTGAAATTCCTGTGCCTTTCCAGGAGAGGTATGGTTGCTAGTAGGTATTCAGGCAGCATTTGAAATAGGTGTCATAATAAAAATTGGAGGATAAGATTTGAATAAAATGAAACCAGAATTACTCATAGCTCATCTAGTCAGAGAACATTCTAAAGTTATCGCCACATGCTTATTTTTTGACAGCATGCTGATGAAAAGGGAAATGCGCCAATTCAGGGTTATAATCAGATCTCAAGCAGCACATCTAGCTTCATAGCCAGGATCAGGAGGCCTGGAGAACCGAGGTGCCTGCTGCTATCTGATGCCAGACACCCGGTAGCAAGCAATTTAGCACGAAGCAGCTTTGAGTCATTGAAATGGATCCTTGTCCCCCAACCAGGCCCTCTGCCTGCTTTTTGCTGGTGGTAAACTTTTGTCAAAGAGTAAGTTTAATCAGAGAAGTGAGAAATGCTGAGAGGAAGACAGGCTAAAGAGACTGAATAATATTAATGTCGTCACTAAGCGTAGCCAAGGACCTTCAGTTCTTCCTCAAGGGCTGTAGATAAGATTCTGAGCCAGATCCTGCGAGCTGTCTTATAGAGACCAAAACACTAGGTGGAGAAGTTAACTATGTGATGACCAGACTGTATCCAGGACTTAAGCTGCCACAATGCCAAGAACTGACTGCAAAGAAATGGAAACAAGTGCACTCTGGAACTAAAGATTCAGTTCAGTCACTCAGTTGTGTCTGACTCTTTGTGACCCCATGGTCTGCAGCACGTCAGGCTTCCCTGTCCATCACCAACTTCTGGAGCTTGCTCAAACTCATATCCATTGAGTTGGTGATGCCATCCAACCATCTCATGCTCTGTCGTCCCCTTCTCCTCCTGCCTTCAATCATTCCCAGCATCAGGGTCTTTTCAAATGAGTCAGTTCTTCGCATCAGGTGGCCAAAGTATTGGAGTTTCAGCTTCAGCATCAGTCCTTCCAATGAATATTCAGGATTGATCTCCTTTAGGATGGACTGGCTGGATCTCTGTGCAGTCCAAGGGACTCTCAAGAGTCTTTTCCAACAGCACAGTTCAAAAGTATCAATTCTTCGGTGATCAGCTTTCTTTATAGTCCAACTCTCCCATCCATACATGACTACTGGAAAAACCACAGCTTTGACTAGACAGATCTTTGTTGGCAAAGAAATGTCTCTCCTTTTTAGTATGCTGTCTAGGTTGGTCATAACTTTTCTTCCAAGGAGCAAGCGTCTTCTAATTTCCTGGCTGCAGTCACCATCTGCAGTAATTTTGGAGCCCAAGAAAATAAAGTCTCTCACTGTTTCCACTGTTTCCCCATCTATTTGCCATGAAATGATGGGACCAGATGCCATGATCTTAGTTTTCTGCATGTTGCATTTTAAGTGAACTTTTTCACTCTCCTCTTTCATTTTCATCAAAAGGCTCTTTAGTTCTTTGCTTTCTGCCACAAGTGTGGTGTCACCTGCTTATCTAAGGTTATTGATATTTCTCCCAGCAATCTTGATTCTAGTTGGTGCTTCACCCAGCTCAGCATTTCTCATGATGTACTCTGCATATAAGTTAAATAAGCAGGGTGACAATATATAGCCTTGACATACTTCTTTCCCAATTTGGAACCAGTCTGTTGTTCCATGCCCAGTTCTAACTGTTGCTTCTCGACCTGCGTACAGGTTTCTCAGGAGGCAGGTAAGGTGGTCTGGTCAGGTAAGAGGTCCCACCTCTTGAAGAATTTTCCACAGCTTGTTGTGATCCACACAGTCAAAGGCTTTGGCATGTCAATAAAGCAGAAGTAGATTTTTTTTTTATGAAACTCTCTCACTTTTTCGATGAGTCAGTGGATGTTGGCAATTTGATCTTTGGTTCCTCTGCCTTTTCTAAATCCAGCCTGAACATTTGGAAGTTCATGGTTCATGTACTCTTGAAGTCTGGCTTGGAGAATTTTGAGCATTACTTTGCTAGGGTGTGAGATGCATGCAGTTGTGTGGTAGTTTGAACATTCTTCGGCATTACCTCTCTCTGGGACTGGAATGAAAACTGACCTTTTCCAGTCTTGTGGCCACTGTTGAGTTTTCCAAACTTGCTGACATATTGAGTGCAGCACTTTCACAGCATCATCTTTTAGGATTTGAGAAAGATCAACTGGAATTCCATCACCTCCACTAGCTTTGTTCTAACTCTACCTAAAACAACCAAGATGATGCTAGTCAGACCACTGATGACCAATTAAAGACGACTGTTAGAGATGACTGTGCTGTTTCTGTATGAAACCTCCTCCCACTCTGTCTATAAAAGCTCTCACCCCCTGCTTGTAAGGTGCGGGGAGTTGGCCTTTGGACAGATGTCTTTCACCCTCTCCCCACCAACAGTCGCCAGCATCTGAAATAAAGCAAACTTTTCTTTCCATCAACCTGCCCTGTTTATAGGATTTTGAGCGGCAGCGAATGGATCCACCACGCATATCTTTCGTTAACATCATGAACCCATCAATCTATTAAATGGTGCTCAGGCTCAAATATGTAACTACTGCTATTTCTTTCTGGTACTAATTTCATAGACTTTTGCTGCAAAATTGTAGACTTGGAAGGGAAACTTGAAGCGTTTTGTAGAGGAGGGGTTTGGGGTACCGGGTCCACACTAGGGCACAGGGCTTTCCAGGGGTAGCGCTTCTGGGAACCCAGGACCCTGACCTGCGTAAGACCCACCGGAAGCTGTTTCTCAGAGCACCTGATTCATATCAACCGAATACACAACCTTGCATCGCGAACAACCTCACGCCTTTTCCTGGATTTTTCAGAAAAAACGGTTAAAGTACCTGTTCTGATATCCCGACCTGTTTAGTCTCAGAAGAACAAGAAGGAAACCAGTCCATCTCTTCTGCTGGGCGGTGGCCTGGCTATCTTGCGCTGGAGAAATGGCCGAGTAGAGAAATCACCACAAGCTTGATTAGGAGGAGGTGTGGTCAGCTCTCAGACGGAAACTGGGTTGGAGGATGGACTGCACCAGGAGTCCCAGCAGAGCTGACCCACGGCACATCCCCCCTTCTCTCCGTCTCTCCCAGGAAAGCAGAGGACGCGGCGCCCGCCCCGCCCCCAAGGCCCGCAGTCGCACAGACTCCTGGGTAAATCCTTCCCATCGCCGCCGCATCCTCGGGGAAGGGCCTGCCCAGGAGAATTATCCGCCCCACCTGAGTGTCTCTGTTGCGCCTTAACAGCTTGGGACGCGAGTTTGAGCCGGTGGATCACTTCTAAGTGGGGCTCTGTCTGGGGAGAGAGGGGAGCCAAGAAACTGGCCTGAGGTGTTATGGAGAATTCTCTAGAACCACTATCCCATAGTACCTGTTTGTAGAACTCAGCCTTTGGTTCAGGGGATAAAGTTTCTTTAAGAAGTTTCTCTAGGAAACAGTCGCTAGTTTGTATTATCCCTCCATGGTGGGAAGCCACAGGGAAATATGTTCTCATTATGGTAGAGTATCTACAGCATAAAAACTCGCCCTTTTGCCCACTTGTAAATGTGATTCAGCGGCCTTTAGTACATCCACACTGTTGTGCATCCGTCAAGGCTGCTTTCAAACACTTATCAGCTCAAGCAGAAACAGTGTGCTCAGGAAGCAAATAACTCCCCAATCCCTAATCTGCCAGAGATACAAGAGACGCGGGTTCGATCCTTGGGTTGGGAAGATCCCCTGGAGGAGGAAATGGCAGCCCGCTAACTGGTATTCTTGCCTGGAGAATGCCATGCACAGAAGAGCCTGGTGGGCTACAGTCCGGGGGGTCTCAGAGTCAGACCCCACTGAGCACCTGTGCTCCGTATCTATATCCCTCTCCACCTGCCCCCAGGACCTCTACTCTACTTTCTATGTCTGTGAATTTACCTAGATACTGCATATAATGGCATCACATAGTATCCATCCTGTTGTGTCTGGTTTATTTCACTTAATGTTTTCAAGGTTCGGCCATGATTAAGGAAAGTTTTAAAATAAATATTAAGTGGTCATAGAAAAGTTTGATAGTATAATAATTAGAAATAAAATGATTGAGGGCTGCCCTGATGAAACTTAACCTTTCCCAAGCACTTTCTATGTGCCAAGCGCTAAACTGGGAAGGGCACATAGTTATTTTTATTTTATTTATTTATTTATTTATTTATTTATTTATAGTTGTTTTTAAAATCCTTTCAAGAACAGCATGATGAAGAGGTTACTGTCATCTTCATATTACAGGTGAGGATGAGCGAGATGAACCCAAATTATTCCAGGAGTTGAATTAGTCAGCTGGCTCTGGGTTCCAATTCTTACCTCCTCAAGCCCTGGCTCTCCCACAATTCCTTGTTTTCTTTCCCCACCTCATTGCTGTTTGAACCTTTAAATTAGCACCTACTATAGGCTTCCCTCATAACTTAGCTGGTAAAGAATCTGCCTGCAATGCAGGAGACCCAGGTTTGATTCCTGGGTCGGGAAGATCCCTTGGAGAAGGGAATGGCAACCCACTCCAGTATTCTTGCCTGGAGAATCCGATGGACAGAGGCAGCCTGGCGGGCTACAGTCCATGGGGTTGCAAGAGTTGGACACGACTTAGCAACTGAACCACCAAACCACCATCAGAGACTCCTGAGTGTTAGAGTTATTTGTGTGTTATGTCCTGACTGCCTGATGGGATGGGTTTTGGAGAGAAGAGACTCATTTTCAGGGCTCAAAACTGTGCTTGGCACACTGCAAGCTGTAATAAATGTTTGCAGACTTGATTGAACAGCACACCTGCCACAGTTCCACTTTGTACAAAGAGCACTCCTCCTTCCCCGCCCTGGGGAACTTTTAAATAATTCGTTTAATCAAGGTTTTGTTTTAAACCAGTAAGCGACTTGGCTTGTTTCCTGGAATTGACTTAATCTCCCCACCGGTGATCTTATTTCTCACTTGGTTCAGCACGCCCCCCGCCCCTCATCCCAGAGGTCTTAGAAAAAGGAGAACCTTAGGTCTTTGCTGTTGCCACAATATTGGTGTTTTGTTGGTTTTTTTTTGACTGCTTCTTAATAGTTTCTTCTTCCAGCTTTGTAGGATGCATGTGAATCGGAGTCCAAGCAAATATGATTACAAGCACATTTTTCATATTCCTGGCTTTCCCTCTAACCCAGAGGAGAGCCACAGAAAGGCCCACCTGCTTCTGACAAGCATGGTTAGTAGATTAAACTCTGGCTGTGCATGTGTTCATGGGGATAACAGGGAATTTGCATTACAGAGGAATACCCACAGCCATGCAAAGAATCTCGGGAGACAGGCAATACCACGGGGTGGGGGTGGGGGTGCAGGTGGGGGTGGGGATGGGCTATGAGGGTCTGTGGAAGGAAGGCATCCTTTACCTGAGTGCTGAGTGTGCCTCCGTCTGGCCTCTGGGGCCCTCTGAGGCTCTGCAAGAGTTCGTGTGGAAAGAACCAAGAGGCAGCAGTAAAAGACAGGGCAGGAGTAAATTACGAACTGAGTTTCAGTCCGCTGCTGCTACTGCTGCTAAGTCGCTTCAGTCGTGTCCGACTCTGTGCAACCCCATAGACGGCAGCCCACCAGGCTCCCCTGTCCTTGGGATTCTCCAGGCAAGAACACTGGAGTGGGTTGCCATTTCCTTCTCCAATGCATGAAAGTGAAAAGCGAAAGGGAAGTCACTCAGTCGTGTCCAACTCTTAGCGACCCCATGGACTGCAGCCTACCAGGCTCCTCCATCCTTGGGATTTTCCAGGCAAGAGTACTGGAGTGGGGTGCCATTGCCTTCTCCAAGATATGATTAAAGAAGGTATGAAAAAAATGGCTCAGTAGGTTCACTGGGATGCCTGGTATCGTGAATAAGTACATCTTAAGATCTGCTCCCAAGTAACTGTCCAAAGGATGTCATTTCCTTTCTTTCCTGATCCCTGTTAGTGTAAAGAGGGTAAAGTTTAATCTGACATATGGAGAAATTGGAGGCTCAGTGGCAAAGAATCCACCTGCAACGCAGGAGACGCTGGTTCAACCCTTGATTCAGGAAGGTCACCTGGAGAAGGACGTGGCAGCCCACTCCAGCATTCTATCCTGGGAAATCCCCATGGACAGAGGAGCCTGGAAGGCTACAGTTCATGGGGTCCACAGGGCTGGACATGGCTGAGCAACTGAACAACAACAAAGCATGTTGAGAACTTAGAGTTTTGATCAAGCAAGAAAGTTAGCAGTAGTTGTAAATCACCCCCTTGCTTAAGAATCTGTCATGGCTTCTCATCACCTGTGGGATAAGCAGTTTGGCTTTAATTCAAGTCTCTCCAGCCCAAGGTCCCTTTGCTCATCTCATATTCTTCCTGGTTAGGCCCAGCTAACTGCCCTCTGCTCTCACCAAGACCCTTTACCCTCCGCTTCCAAAACATGCCCCACTCTCACTCCCTGTGTTCCTTGATGAAAATGCCCTTTTATTCAAGCTTACCCAGACCTAGCGGTCATCCTGCTGGATCATCCTCTGTTGAGTCCAGTTCACACTGATACATCCCTCCTCTGAAAGCAGGCAACCCCAAAGACTGCTGGTGGAGTGTGAATTGGTGCCAATTGGAAAAAAAAAAAAAAAATCAAGAGCCTTATAAATGCTCATATCCACAGGGAGTGCTCAAGGACTAAGAAAAACATCCGAAAAGCTATTTAGCCTCATTCATAATCAATGTAATGCAAATCAAAGCAAATTAGATTAATATTCCGATAACACTTTCTACCTCTTCATTTGGCAGATATGAAAAAATGCCAGGGGTTGGAGTTGATGAGGGCGTGTGGAGTGTCAATTGGTAAAATCTTTGGCAGGACCCCTTTGGCACTGTGAATGAAATAAATATGCCGGTTGACAGAGAATCCCACTTCTAGGAATTTATCAGAAAGAGCGTGCATGCGTGCTCAGTTGCTAAGTCGTGTCCGACTCTTTGTGACACTATGGACTGCAGCCTGCCAGGCTCCTCGGTCCATGGAATTCTCCAGGCAAGAATACTGGAGTGGGTGGCCATTCCCTTCTCTAGAACTGGCCCATGTGCCTTGTTACGGGCTGACTTGTGTCCCCTAAAAAGATATACTGATGTTCTAACTCCTGAACCTGTGAACATGACTTGATTTGGTGCTACTCATGAATCAAAATGGTTACCTTAAACGTGGTATAAACAGTAAAGAAGACTAAATTTTAAACAGTTTGCACTAATATATGAAGGGCAGTGGCCCCACAGTGTACCTGTGACGTCACTGTGACACCCCCACCCCGTCTGTGCAGAGCTGACATCACAGATGACAGCTGGTTTCTCAGGGGACTTGTCCCATGGAGCGTCTCCTGGTGGGTGTGTCTGGATGTGGCCACGGAGGCAATCCACACACGGTCAGGTAATCTCGTCACGTGATCCAATGTCTGCTATTTGTTCCTTTGCCTCAATTCTCCCAGAAAATAGTTGTCTTCCTGAGAAGACTCTCTCCCCCTAAATCAATCACATAACACAGTACAGGTGTCGAGGCAAAGCCTTTTGATCCAGAATAAATTCAGTTACCTGCTTCGCTCCATTGGCTGGTTTCATATTAAGGCGATTCACATTAACTCATTTTTCTTTCCCGTGTGTCCTGGGCTTGTATTTTATAAACCAGATAGGGACACCAATTAAACTTAGAGTTTGCCTCTGTGGTGCTTAAGCTGAGATTCGTAATGACAAGCCTGGCAGTCATGAATGTATCTGCTACACTTGCAGTGATTTAGAGGGAAGGCTGTGGCTACCGCTTGGAATAAAAGTGAACAAACTCTATAAATTTAATTTAGAGGAGTTATACTGTGATCACCCAGAAACGTTTAACAGAAGCTTCTTGTGTTTTTGTCAAAGCTGCGGGAGTGCTTCTTGCAAGATCTCTGGTTTAACTAGGAGCGTGTTTACAATGAGTACAGAATAGGGCCACCTGCGCACTGGACCAGCTTCGGAACTAGCACTTGACCGGAAGAAGTGCTGTTCTGATCCACTCAGCAGGAGTGCACACCTTATTCCGTCCACAAAGGAGCAGTTGGGCTGGGGGCACGTCATCGCTGGTGGGTCCGGAGAAGGTGGAGCATCGAGGGGCGATCTTTCTTTCAAATCCTTGCAGAGGGGTCACTGTCTGTTTATCTGCAGAACCAGAGGGTGACCCCCCTCACCCCGAGTTTCCTTCATTTCCACAATGTAAGGAACGTAATTGGATTTTAAAGAACAGAAACGCTCTGCCGTCATTCCCCTTTCTCATTGTCTTTGTTCATCTGCTATTGCTTATTCATTGATAGATTGTATTAGCAGTTAGTTTCCGGCCTTCCGCTCATGTACCAGCCCTCTGCAGTCAGGATTTAATTGCTGCCCTATGATGAGCTGCTGCTTCTCCTGGCCCCTCTCTCATTCCTCCAACTCCCGCTGGGCTGAGAGTCAAGCTGATGATAATCCTCAGATTTTTTTTTCTTTTAACCATCATCTATCTATGCTAGGAGTCTCTTGTTTTGTGTTACTTTATTTCTATCCCATTCCTTCGTGACAATTCCGCAGGTGGGCTGATGACTATCATATTGTGTTTTCTACGTAACATATTTTGTAGAAGGATATATATGTACATGGCTTCCCAGGTGGCGCTAGTGGTAACGAACCTGCCTGCCAATGCAGGAGACATGAGAGAGGCAGGTTCGATCCCTGGGTTGGGAAGATCCCCTGCAGGAGGAAATGGCAACCTGTTCCAGTATTCTAGCCTGGAAAATTCCATGGATAGAGGAGCCTGGTGGGCTACAGTCCATAGGGTCACACAGAAACAGACATGACTGAAGAGACTTAGCATGCATGCATATATGTACATGTGTGTGTGCTCAGTGGTTCAGTCATGTCTGACTTTGTGTGACCCCATGGACTGCAGCCTGCCAGACTCCTCTGTCCATGGAATCTTCCAGGCAAGAATGCTGGAGTGGGTTGCCATTTCCTCCTCCAGGGGAGCTTCCTGACCCAGGGATTGAACTTGTGTCTCCAGCATCTCCTGCATTGGCAGCCAGCTTCTTTACCACTGAGCCACCTGGGAAGCCCAAGGTCTTATCATACCGTTTTAATTTCTTTCATGACTTTAAAGCTTGCCCTTGTGTTTCATTTTAACTCTTACCTTCCTAGACCTAGGAATTTTATCTTCCAGCTTTCTGTGAACAGAAAATAAGTTCATGATTTTTGTCATCTTGGCCTTTTTCACCTCTGCCATGTCTTAATTTCCATTTTATAATTTGAATTTCTCTATTTAGAAGAAATGAAACTTTCTTAAGCTTTGGTTCTAGGTGCTAAAAAAACAATGTCTTCATTCTTTTGGTAAAGACTTGGCACACCTGTTTACATACCTGTCCCAAGAGATGTTAGTCATCGTGTACCCAGAGACTGAATTAAGATGAATGGAAATGCAGGAAAAAAAGAAAACACCCAACTTTGCCTTCTCTTCCTGACAAAATTCGTTAAGCTTAGGTCCTTTGCAGGCATGTTCGTATGTTTGTGTGATGGGGGGAGGGTTGTTGGTAGAAAGAAATCTTCCTGCTCAGGGATTATTTAGCCAGGTTTCTCTGAATTCATGGTCTTCAGAGTGACCAAGGCAAGACGTGCATTTGTGAGTGATAACTCATATAACACTTGCTGTAAAGACTTAGCTCTCAGACATACGTTTTTTGGGAAGGACATAAACTCTCTAAAAATATTAACACAACTGTTTCCTCTATTCCAACCACCAGGCCATGTCATCACCGACAAAGAGAAAAACTGGGTGTTTCTTTAATTACCTCTCTGCATACATTTGTCCCTAATACTCTCTCCTCAGCTTCTCTACTTCCTGTTCATTGAACAGATACTGCGTTCTGCAAAATAAAGCCACCGTCTTTCTGGACTTAGCAACCTCACTGTCCTCACGGCTAACGGCAGAGGGACTGGGTGAGGGAAGAGGCAGGTGGTTCTCAGATGCCTTTGCTGCTGATGGTAAATCCTGAATGGGTCGGCTCATTCTTTTTAAAATTCGTTTGTTATGAACTTTTACAAGTACCGATTTTCTCGGGGGACTTTCTGACATTCTCCTGCACCTGTTGGATTACACTCCCAAAGTGGAATCATGACAAAGAACCTCAGCACGCAGCACCTTCTAAATGGACCTCAGAGTTATTGCTATTGATTGGCCTTGGGAATTGCTGAAGCACAGAGAGGCTGGGCTTTTAACTGGAATTCACACGTCTTTGGTGTCCATTTCAAGGCTTCACTGAACATTGATCAGCAGGAAATGGCTTCCCAACGGTAAGTGAAGACTAGGCAATGTGAATAATAAGAACCGCAGCTCTTAATGTACAAGTGCATTTAGAACCATCTACGCCTCCAGACACATTGTAAATCCCTGTTACCTAGCTCACTGGCTGGGATCCATTTATCCATTATCCGGCGTTACACCCTCATCTCAAACTAGGCTCGGAATATATTCTGGACACCATGTAACTCTAACCACATTTAACCAAGCTGTGTAAATTAATCCAAAACATGAAGCCAATATGTACTAAGCTCCTTTTAAGAAAAATGGGCAGTGGGGGAGGAGTTCACAGCCAGTGAAGGTTAAGGAAGGCTGCATCTGTTTGAGACCTGTCTTTGGGGAGTGACTATAACTGCACTGCTTTTAGAAAGGTTACCTTCCAAAGAGATGTGTAGTTTAGTGCCTGGAACTTTCTTTGCTGAAAGGCTGAAAAGAGCTTCTAAGGAAAACAAGTAGAACAAAACACAAAGAATCACTTCAAGGATAATTAAAACTATTTTGGACTTTTTTATTTATCAATCTGGTTTCTAATAGAATTTTAGTTAAATGAAAGACATTCACAAAGAAGAGTAGGCATACATACATAATTTCCTTCTTTCATTCTAGTTTACATGCTGTTGCTTTTAGAGAGTGAAATTTCCTGGTTATTTCACAGGGATAGAAAGCCTAATTGACTTTACAGAGAGAATATTAGCCCAGCCTTTTCACAGCTTCAACCTCTGCAGTTCATCATGTTCACTGAAAAAAACCCCCAAAATACCCAACAAAACAAAACTTAGAATAAGTGACATTGAGAACTGTTTCTTGGCCTACAAGATGGGAGGAATCTCCATGTTTCTAGAACCATCTCAAAATCCAGCAATTGCTGTAAATAAACTGAGACTCAGAAAATGGTGCAGCCCATCTAAGTAGATGGGCTCTTAAAGCACGTTTTCATCTGGAAAATAAACTCATAAGTGCCTGGTGAGTATTAATATCCATGTGCCCAGGTATCTTCATTACCTTCATCCAGTCTTTGCTTCATGGGAGGTAACCAACTTTTCAACATGATTTCCCTATTTTATTGACCATGAGCTGCACATATCAGTTGTATATATAAAAAAAGAATACTGCTGTGAAATAAATTTAAAGTTTCCATCATGCAGGGTGTGTGCAGTTTAGGCAGAGAGCCACTGGGGTATGTGAAATAGTCACATTAGCTGTTCATGTTTCTTATTTCTAAGCCATTTCAATCACACTGGGGCATGGTAAGCTGCAAGTCACATCATGCCTAGGTGGGAACTTGGGACTTTATACACAGGAGTTCTGATTTTTCTGGCCCCTGGCTGTGTTGTATCTCCTGATGTTGACAGAAAAGCTCCCTGGCAGTCTCCCTGACTCCGAATCTAATAGTTGTACAACAATGCCTCCTGTTTCCACATTCTTGGACTTGACTGCTTGGTTTCTTTTGAGATGACTTACAACCACAAGCTGGAAAGTAAAACTTTCAGTAGGTCCACTGACTTGGCCTTTATGTTTGGGTTTCAAAGTATCTGCAGCCAAGGATCCATGGCACCTCCCCATTGTGTTATGAAGCAGATAAAAAACAGCTCTATCTTACATACAAGGCAAAGAGGAACAGAGAGGGTCAGCCACTTGGCTGAGGTCACAGAGCATGTCAGAGAGAGAAAAGGGCTTGCACTCCATCAGCTAACTCTCAGGATCACTCTCACCAAAACATCATTTTTAAAATGCCATCCATTGGTCTTCAGCCCAAATCAGCTGGACACACTGTTTGTTCCACATGAGGCGGTTCTATCGGGACTAGCAATTTTGACCTATTTTTGGCTGGCTCATTGGAATTCAGTTTAACAATTGTTGCCTTTCTCTTTGAAAACTGGTTGGGCAGGATGGTGAAAAGGAGGAAAAAAAATAGTAAGCTTCCAATCAGGTACTGATCATTTGGAGATGTGAGATGTTAAGGGACCATGAAAACGTTTACACCATAAGAGAAAGGAGAGAGTGAAAAAGAACACATGGGAGAATAGAAAACAACAGATGGAGAAGGAAGTAAAAGTTTCACACTGACACCGCATTTTCCTAACAGGGACATGTGCTTTTCCTTTGGAAGTTACTACTGTTTGTGTTGTTGTGCCCAACTCTCAGCGCCATCTAGTGGCTGCCTCACAGATGTTCAACAACAACATGAAATCTACTTTTGGGCTCACACCAATTTCTTTTCCGAGCCTCAGAAATCCTGCTCCTGTTAGTAAAGGACACTTGGGGGTCAAACGCAGGGCAACAGGGAATTTTCCAACAAAAACTCTCAAACTCTTGTCTTCATCTCAACAAAAACTCCCACGCAACAGGTCTCTCTTTTTTCGAGCAGTTGCTTGAAAGCCACAAGGGGAAATGTTGTCTTTTATGCTAAGAAGGGCCAGAGAAGAGCTGAAGACTGTAACTTCTCACCTCCCGAGCTAGCTTCCTTGAGCTCAAGGGAATACGCTGAGAGCTCAGACTGGCACTGATTTTGCATTCATTCAAAGTCTCCAATCCTAGCAACTCAAAACAGAGATGCTTGCTTTGTGCACAGATGTTTCCTGCACGAACGATCCAGAATCAATCATCAGCGTCCCCTGAAACTTTTAAAAAACCTCTTATTTAAAGGAAACTTTCTTGTTTTGTTCTGGGTATCACTGCAAGAGCTACCACTAGCCTCTTAGTGCTCTACTGGTGAGCTGTTGGGATCAGCTTTGGCCGGATATGATTGACAAAGCAAGGCTGGGCACTGAGCTTGGGTCGTAATGTCATGGCTGCCTGGGAAGAAGAGGGCAGCATCCTTTTGTGCACGTAAACAAAATTATTCAGCATTTAGAAGGTGCTACATGTGGCCTTCGCGACAGAGTCAGGGATCTGGGTGAAAACTGCAGTCCCATAGAGGAGACACCCAGCACGCGTTTGGCACGTTGCTTCACCACTTAATACCTTATCCACAGTGCTGTGTCCTTGTCCGGTCCACTGGCTGGGCTACTGCCCCCTTCAGGGCAGAGACCATCTCAAATGATGCTGAGATGGGAAGAACACTGACCCCTGCAGCCATCCTGGTGCCCTACATTAGAAAATGTGGGGAGAAGTGTTGTTTTATTTTACACTTTTCTGTGACAGGAACAAGAAAAGATAGAGAAGAGAAAGGGTAGGAACATTTTAGTTGAAGGGGCTATGTTTGTTTTAATTTCTTAATAATTTTGGAAAGAAAGGGAAAGTGCTCAGACAATGTATGTAGAATAAAACTATCATGGGAAACACAATAAATAACAAATTTCCATCTGGTGTTATTTGTCAAGTGTAAAAGTGATACCTGTCTAATAGGTTTTAAGAAATCAGAAACATTTTAAAACATAAAGTTTAAAGTTTGCTTGCTCAATTTGACAATATAGAAAAGAATCCTTAATGGGAGTCATCTTGGTCAAATTAATAATGTTTGTTTTCAATATGTCCTTGTAAATGTCACATTGTTCTAATTATTTAGTTACAGTGAATGCTTTTCATGTTAAATGCATTTTAGGGAAGAATGATCAAGACTGTTTTAAATAAAGGGTGTTATGCTCCTGCTTGAGGCCAGCAACTGTAAAAGGGCAGTAATATTCTTTCGTTCTGTGACCTCGACTTAAGTGTGGATTAACTGGCCCTCTGTCTCCTTGGGAATGTGCCAGGCACTGGGGCCAGGTGCAGTGAGGATAACACGTCCCATCACTCCAGAACCTGAGATCCTCCAATAAGTTAGCTATTCCGAAGTGTCTTGAACACATAACCCAAACAAACTAGAATTTCCATTTTCTCAAGGCAGGCCACCCGACAAACAGTAACATTTTAACCTCATCTTACCTCCTTCTAGGAGGAGAAAGAAAAGAGTGTTATTTAATGCCTCAAAATGTTGGAGTCTAAGAAAATTTTAACATCCTTATTAAGTCTAACAGCCTGAACTGTAATGATCATAAATGTTAAGTCATTCTAGAAATAACTTTTGTGTAATCTTGTAAAATAAATACATGAAATTATTTTTTGGATGCTTCAATAGGAATGTTGTCCCACTGGTCTACAGAAACAGTCAATTAGTTTTAAATAGTTCCTTGCTGGAATTAGTTGATCAAGGCTCCTGAATAAACTGAGGTCTGGTTAACCAGACAGGTCCATTCTCTGAGAAGGAACGGTCAGTTCCCAGGTTGTGATGAACCTGAGCTTCAGATATATCTGCCAAAGAAAGTCCCTGAATCACGGCCATGCGTCTATTTAGGATGGAATAATACATGGAGTAGATCAGTTAGAATAGGGCAGGATTTTCCACGATTCCAGAATAATAGCAATAACAATCGCAATCACAACTTGGCTTTATTTTGGTCCGTCCATTCAGAGGACACTGTCTGCTAGGATCTTGTCACAGGCGCATAAAGACCAGACAGAGCGAAAGAAGAAGAGCAACCTAACTTACGCATTCTCTAAGAAGTGTCCACACTCCTGCTACCGACTATAAAAGACACAGAGCCAACACATCTCAACATCTGGCTCTAATTCCTCACCGTGGTGCTGACACACACATACAGTCTAACCCAGTATCTTGTAGGTAAAGCAGAGGGAAAACCTTTTGTCTTGGGTGATCACCAGGTGTTATAGCTGACAGTTATAGACACCGGATAGTTATAAGACTACAGACGTGGAGCGGTGCAATCGAGTAGAATCTGATCCAAAGTAAAACCAGCGATCCAATAGGGGGCTGCTTCCCCTGGGTCTGAGAGCTTCTCTGGGTTGTACTGACGGTTCTTGCACAGGAGGGACCGCACCCCTGTGCCTCCAGTGGGAACTCTCAGAGAACCGGCACACACTGAGGTCTCTCTGAAAACTGCTAAATCACAGCTTCCCTCTGTCCTTTCCTTTCCTTTTCCAATTCACAGGACACCAGAGAAATATCTTATGAACAAGAACTAGTTACTACCACAGCCCATTAGAGGCTGACTCTATGTAAAAAGCAGAAAACGCGGGAAGCCGTGTACATGTGCACCAACTTTTCTCCAGGAAAAATATCCACGTTCTAAGGGCGCTGAAAACCGTAGAAAACGGGCCCTGTTCCTGTGGGTTTTCAGAACACCTCTCTAAACACACACAAAATATTCGACAGATAGTACCTACAAATGTTGACCATCGCTTAAACTCTAAAAGCAGTTTTTGTATTATTTTTGTTTTGATACAGAAGGGGAAACTCAGCTATAAAGAAATATCAAAAAGTTATTATTATTTTTTTGTGTGGCCATCAGTCTCCAGGAGTTTGCCGTCGCTTGCCTTCCCCGGCTTGTGCTGATATCTTAAGGGTGTGCTCAGGGGTCTGAAGTCGGGTGCTTCCGTCCGTCCCTTGCCCTCCTCCCTGCTCACGCTCCCCCCTCCCTCGCCCCCCACTTCCCGGAGCCAAAGAGCCGGCCCTCAGATGAGCCACTCCTTTTTGCTCTCGTCGATGGTCTCTGTGAAGTTGGGGTCGTTGTTCATGATGGCGGCGTCGGCGCTCTCGGCGGACTCCGCGCCCTTCGCCTCGTTGGTGTGGTAGGTGCCCTTGTGACGGAACATGTAGCGAATGAGGAAGACCAAGGTGCAGAGGATGGTGAAGATCACCACGGCGATGACCCCTGGGGGACACAGACAGAGGGGCGAGAGGTTAGACGCGGCCCGAGGAGCCCGCCAGCACCCCGCGCCTCGTCAGCTCGGCTCCCTCCAGGAGCCTTTCCTTCAGGAAACACGGAACTCCCCAACAACGAGACCGGCAGCACCGGACGCGGAAGGAGGCCGGCTTCCACAGTTACATCTGGAGACGTCAACACTTTCCTCCCAGGGGTTGACAGGACGATGAAACAGAAAACCAGTAAGCCTTCAGAAGACCTCAAAAACAGTTAACGAACTTGACCTAAGGAAGTAACACCAGCCCTACACGTCTGTCTTAGAGGAGCCGGATATACCACTCAACTCGTTTTAGGAGGCCAGAATTATCCTGACACGATTACCAGACAAACACACTACAAGAAAATGATGGAGCAGTGTCTCTCCTAAATAAAATGGTAGCAAATCAAACCCAGCAATATGTAAAGGGGAACAGATTATAACAAAAATGGTGTCAATTCTAGGAATGTAAGATTGAGTTAACATTTAAAAATAAAGCAATGTAATTAAAAAACCTTTATCAATAAATGCACATGACTAAAAAAGAAATATGAGAAATTTCAACACCCATTTATCATGAAGCCTCTCAGGAAACTATCAATAGAAAGAAACTTTCAACCTTGAAAAAGGGCATCTTTGAGAAATCTGCAGCTAATATTGCACTTAATAGTGAAAGATTAAACACATTCCTCCTAAAATATGGAAAAATGCAAGAGTGTCAACTCTCATCACCTTAACTCATGACTGAAACTAAAAGTTCTAGACAGTCGAATAAAATAAAAAGAAACAAAAAGTGTACCGATTGAGAAGGAGAACTCTATTCTCAGATGACAGGATTGTCTATATAGAAAATACTAAGGAATATACAAAAAAAAGTTGCTGGAACTCACAGTAAATTTAGCAAGGTGAAATTTATATTTTTATATATTAGCAAGAAATACTTGGAAATGAAAGTAAGAAAATAGTGCCACTTATAACAGAATGAACTGAACTGTTCAAGACTGTGCACTGAAAATCATAAAACCTTGCTGAGACAAACTAAAGAAGACCTAAATAAATGGATGCATATACCATATTTCAATGTCAATATTGTTAAGCTGTTCATTTATAGATTTAATGCAATCCAATGAAAATAATAGCAATTTTTTGTAGAAATGTATAAGCTGATTCTAAATTTTATATGGCAATGCAAAGGACCCAGAACAGTCAAAATAGTTAAAAAAAAAAAAAAAAAGAAATGATTGTAGAACTTACATTGCTTATTTCAAGACTCACTTTAAAGATACAATAATAAAGTAAGAGTAATATTGACCAAAGAAAGAGATGTAAATCGATAGAATAGAGTCCAGAAAACAGACATACAAATCTATAGACAATTGATTTTTGACAAAAGTAACATGGAAATTAAATCAGAAAAAAAATCTTTTCAACAAGTGATCTCAGAATAACTAGATATTTCTTTGGCAAATGATGATTTTTGACTTTTATCTCATATTATATACAGGTATTAACTCAAAGTGACTATGTGTATGTGTTAGTCGCTCAGCTGTGTCCAACTATGGGATTCCCCATGCTGGCTCCCGGCAGTGACCCCACAGACTCTAGGCCACCAGGCTCCTCTATCCATGGGGATTCTCCAGGCAAGAATACTGGAGTGGGTTGCCATTTCCTTTTCCAGGTGATCTTCCCAACCCAGGGATCAAACCTGGATCAAACCTGGGTCTCCCACATTGCAGGCAGATTCTTTACCATCTGAGCCACCAGGGAAGCCCCTCAAAATGATTATAGACTGAATAATTAAAAACAAAAGCTAGAAAACTTCTGGGAGAAAACAGGAGAAAATCTTTACAACCTTGGGGTTGGCAGATTTTTAGAAAGGATTAAAAAATATCACAAACTGTAAAAAGGTTAGAAAGTTGGACTTTAGAAAAATTAAAATCTGCTTTTCAAAAAATACCACTAAAAAAATGAAACAATGAGAATGCAAGAAGAACTCTTACAATTTAGTAGAAAGAAGTCAAACAATCCAATTAAAAGAGGAGAAAGATTTAAATAGACACTTCACAAAAGATTTGCAAACAGTGATAAGCCTGGAAAAAGATGCTCATAAGTCATCATATAGTTGCACATTAAAACTTCAGTGAGGGGGCTTTCCTGGCAGCTCAGTGGTGGAGAATCCACTTGCCAATGCAAGAGACACAGGTTTGATCCCTGGGCCAGGAAGATCCCTTTTGCTGTGGAGCAACTAGGCCCGTGTGCCACAACTACTGAGCCTGTGCTCTAGAGCCTGGGGGCTACAACTACTGAGCCCACGTGCCACAACTGCTGAAGCCTGGGGGCCCTAGAGCCTGTGTTCTACAACGAGATAAGCTGCCACAATGAGAAGCCTGGGCATTGCAGCTAGAGAGTAGCCTCCCGACCCCCACCGCAACTAGAGAAAAGCCTGTGCAGCAAGAAGACCCAGCACAGCCATGAATAAATAAAATTAAAACCCAAAAGATACTATAAACAGAAAAAGACTGTTAACAACAAACAGGGCGCAGTGAGTTACCACCACTCATCAACGAGATAGCTACAAAGAGTGACAGTACCAAGTGTTGGCAAGATTGTAAAGCAATTTGACCTCTCAGATATTGCTTATGGAAGCATAAAATGGTTCAACCATTTTGGAAAACGATATGGCAGTTTCCCGTACAGTTAAATGTCTACAATAACCCAGCAATTATACTCCTAGGAATTCCCAGAGAAACTAAAACTTATGTTTACAAAGGCCCGAACTTGGACAAGAATATTCATAGCAGCTTTTGTCCAAACAGCCCAAGCCGGGAAACAAACCAAACATCTATCAGCAGGAGAGTAGATAAAGCAAATTCTCCTTCATTCATACAAAGGAATACAACTTGGCAGTAAAAATAAACAAACCGCTGGTGATATAACAATGTCAACAGATTCTCAAAAACACGTTGAGGGAAAGAAGGCACAACAGATTACATACTATGTGATTCCATTTCTGTGAAACCCCAAAAAGAGGCAAAAGAAATCCACGTGACAAAGGCAAGCGGAGTGGGGGAGGGGCAAATTACAAAGGGGTGCGAGAGAACTTTTAGTGGATGGAAATGTTCTGTGTCTTGATTGTGGCTGTGGTTATAGGAATGTTGGAGAAGGAAATGGCAACCCGCTCCGGTATTCTCGCCTGGAGAATTCCATGGACAGAGGAGCCTGGTGGGCTGCAGTTCAAGGGGCTGCAAACAGTCAGACACGACTGAGCGACTAACACTATAGGCATATGTGTTTGTCAAAAGTCATAACGTGTTGCGTTTAGATAAGTGCATATTATGCTTCAATAAAGTTAATATTAAAAAAGCAAAATAACAAGGATAAGGATTATACCAGAACTCTGAACAATGTGATTAAGCACCATTTCTAAATGTATTTGGGCTTTCAGGCAGCTCGGGGGTAACGAATCTGCCTGCAATGCAGGAGACACAGGAGATGCAGGTTCGATCCCAGGGTTGAGAAGATCCCCTGGAGGAGGAAATGGCAACCCACTCCAGTATTCTTGCCTGGAGAATCCCACAGACAGAGGAGAATGGTGGACTGCAACCCATAGGGTCGCAGAGAGTTGGACACGAGAGAAGCAACTGAGTATGCACGTACACATGCTCAGAATATATTGTGATTCTCCAGGCAACAATACTGGGGTGGGCTGCCATTTCCTTCTCCAGGGGATCTTCCCAACGCAGAATCGATCTCCCGCATTGCGGACAGATGCTTTACCGTCTGAGCCACCAGGGAAGCCCTGTAATTTAATAGTCACATATATGTAGGTGTCCTGGAGAAGGCAATGGCACCCCACTCCAGTACTCTTGCCTGGAAAATCCCATGGACGGAGGAGCCTGGTGGGCTGCCGTCTATGGGGTTGCCAAGAGTCGGACACGACTGAAGGCGACTTAGCAGCAGCAGCAGCAGCAGCATGTAGGTGTCCACTTTCTTCCTGTGGAAAATAAACCTACTGACTAGCTGAGTTGATTGGCTGAGTTTAAAATCCTTCATATGCTTAACAGTATTAGCCGTCCTCAGAGAGACAGGAAACATCTTTATAAAATAAGGCGGAAGAAGCAGAGAAAGAAGAAGGCAACAGGTGATATTTACTGATCCAAACACGAGGAACTATACTAAGAGAGTCAAACTCTTATGCAGGTTTCCATGGTGGGAAGAAAAGCCTGGAATATTCAGATACTCTGGCTTATTAATGGTCTGATAATTTGTATTAAGATAACTGAAACCAGACTGGCATAGTCCTTCCCATTTTTGTAGCAAGCTACTCTGGATCATTTCGGATGCAAGAGGAGGATGAGGGCATAAACAGATGTCCTGGCTGTTGCCCTGTCAGGCTGCCGTGACAGCCTGCTTGTGTTTTCAGATGCTGGCTCGCTTCCTACTACTGTTCTTTTTCCTTTTTTAAAATAATAAGTCAGCATTAAGAAGGAGCCAGGTTACATTTGCCAGTTTCTCCACACCTGTACGCCTCAGTCTTCAGCCATATTTAAACAGCAGAATAAATAAAGTACAAGTCTAGTACAAGTCCTTTTCCTCTAGACAATGCTTTATTGAAAATGACTACTCCCCACAAGTGAGGAAGCGCCTGTGCTGTGCGTCACCTACCTCCGATGATGGCCGAGTTTCTGTTGACTCCATTTCTTATGGCCTGGCCTTGTCCTGGGTTATACGGAAAATCAGCACTGGCTGTAGAGGAGGAGATAAAAAGTCATGTATATCATTTATCCCGGATAATCTGATATCAATTTTTTCATAAAATCCTTCAACACTGCCTGTTTTCCCAAATGAGACCTCTGTTTCATTTAAACCCATTTTGTTATTGTTGCCCACAAGAATCACAGCCACCTCAATGCCTGCTGTTTTCCTTTATACAAGGCCCAGACGAGCACCATATCTCCTTGGGAGGAATATTAAAATTTTTAGAACAACCTGAGCAGGACTGTCGGTTGTTGGTTCCACTGACAGACAAGTTGAGAATACTTCTTAAGTTTGGCTGAAATCTGCCTCCCAGCCACTTTGATCCCTTTCACAACTGATGGAGTTGGGTATGTTTGCTGATGAGCTTTTTAGAACTTACAGTATTAGTTTCAATTGCTAAAAATTAAAAAAATTTGAAGTACCAAAGTGAAAGTCGCTCAGTTCGGTCCAACTCTTTGTGACCCCACGGACTATACAGTTCATGGAATTCTTCAGTCCAGAATACTGGAGTGGGTAGCCTTTCCTTTTTCCAGGGGATCTTCCCAACCCAGGAATCAAACCCAGGTCTCCCACACTGCAGGCTGATTCTTTACCAGCTGAGCCACAGGGAAGCCCAAGAATACTGGAGTGGGTAGCATATCCCTTCTCTAGGGGATCTTCCCATCCCAGGAATTGAACCAGGGTCTCCTGCATTGCAGGCAGATTCTTTACCAACTGAGCAATGTATAATATTATATGCTACAGGTGTACCATATAGTGATTCACAAGGTTTAAAGGCTATATTCCATTTATAGTTATTATAAACTATTGGATATTATTCCCTATGTTGTACAGTCTATCCTTGTAGTTTTATATGTAATATTTATACATAATAGTTCATACCTCTTGACACTACGCTTGTACCGCCCCTCCCCTCATGCCCTCTTCCCACTAGTAACCACTAGTCTGTTCTATACATTTATGAGTCTGCTTTTTTTGTCATATTCACTAGTTTGTTGGGTTCTTTAGGTTCCATGTATAAGTGACATCATACAGTCTTTGCCTTTCTCTAATTTACTTCACTTAGCATAGTACCTTTCAAGTCCACCAATGTTGTTGCAAATGGCAAATTTTCATTCTTTTTTATGGCTGAGTAGTATTCCATTGTACAGCTGGACTACATCTTTAGTCCTCTGTGCCTGGACACTTAGGTTGCCTCCAAATCTTGGCTATTGTAAATAATACTGCCATAAGACGCTGGGGTGTATGCATCTTTTTGAATTAGTGTTTTTGTTTTAAAAAGGAATCATTTATTTAAACAAGCATCTTATGTGGCTCTAGTAAAATACTGTACGCTTCAGGAATTTGTTAGGGGATAATATCTCCTAAGTGTTGGGAAGAATATTAACTGCCTAATAACTTTTCTGTTTCTGAACCTATTTCAGCAAATCTTTGCAGCATGCCTACCACGTGTCAGCTGCCATTCTAAGTGCTGGGGATATTCAGCAAAGAGTAAAAAAGATGAAAATTGTTACTAATGAGAACTTTTCATGCCTCACTGAAGAATTTGGTTTATATAGTCCAAATACTAACCTGAAGCATGGATGGGATTTTAGTTATGACCCTGTCTATGTATAGCAACTTGCCTGAAATGGCAGTGCAGCTTCCATGTTGTAACTCACACAGTCAATGCACACAGTAAGATTTGGTTATCAATACACATATTCCCTGAGGTCAACCACCCTTCAAAAAAATGAGTGGTGCTTTTCAAGAAAAAGGCCTGAAATTTCACTACTCATCTTGGGCATAGTCCCAACATCTTCTGAAGTTGTATTTACCCTTCTCTGAACACTGTTTGGTCCATGTCCTTCTAAAAAGTCAAAAGCTTAATAGCTTGTAAATGGCCTAACTGGGATTACCACCCAGGCAGCATTAATTCCAAAGTAGATCGTCTTTCCTATATTACCTTTCAAGGGCTAGAACGACACAGACAGATCAGCTGTGGAGAAAACCCCAGCTCTCCGACAGTTCAGCTCAGGTAGGACCCATGGAAGGAAGAACTATTTTTAGGATGTTAGGTAGAAAGACTTATTTTGTTTGGACACACTGACTTGAAGCGCCTACAGAACACCCAGGCGGCGACGTCTACCAGGCATTCGAGCAGCCTGTGAGTGTCATGTTTCTCCTCTCCTTTTGATAAACACAGAAGCCTCCTGACCATTAAAAAAATACACAGCTTCAAAATATACTTAATAACAAAAAATTACAGCATCAATTCCGTCATTATTCTATTGGGTGGTATTCATAATACTATAAGACCATTTGCTCTTCTGCTTCAGGTAACACGGATGGTGGAACACAGCACAGTTCCTGCCCAAAAGAGAGCTTTGCATCCTTGGCCACAGAACTGCAGAAAAACACAGATGCTTAGACACCCTGACAACCTCTCTCTGGTTCTTCTGTGCTCTTGTCGCTCAGTGGTGTCCGACTCTTTCTGACCCCAGGGACTGTAGCCCACCAGGCTCCTCTGTCCATGGGATTCTCCAGGCAAGAACACTGGAGTGGGAGGCCATTTCCTTCTCCACTGGTTCTCTTGAAGTTACTGACATAAACAGTAGGGAAAGGTATGGATACGACTTGAACTCCTTGACATCGGGCAGAAGGTTTCCCTTGAGCTTCTTCTGCTTCTTCCCTCATTGAATCACTTTTCCCACTCACCCTTCCAGGCACATGGATGTCTGGTGCTTCAGGGGGATGTGTCTTTGCTCCTCCATGTGACACGCTCTGTCAGGACACCTGGTTGTCTTTCTTCTCTTTGTCCCTTAAATCTTACCACTTTCCTGAAACCATTCTGAGCCACTCCAGATGAACCATCTGCCCTCTTTTCAATGGCTGTCATCTTAATTCTTGTCACTCCATACATGGCATTCATCTTCTTAATGGCAGGGGCCAATCTTAGTTATATTTGCAGTCCCAATGACAAGTAGCAGAGCTAATTAGATCAAACTGCCAACATCCACGGGATCATCGAAAAAGCAAGAGAATACCAGAAAAACAACTACTTTTGCTTTATTGATTATACCAAAGTCTTTGACTGTGTAGATCACAACAAACTGTGGAAAATTCTGAAAGAGATGGGAATACCAGACCACCTTTCCTGCCTCCTGAGGAATCTGTATGCAGGTCAAAAAGCAACAGTTAGAACTGGACATGGAACAAGAAGACTGGTTCCAAATTGGGAAAGGAGTACGTCAAGGCTGTATATTGCCACCCTGCTTATTTAACTTCTATGCAGAGTACATCATGAGAAATGCTGGACTAGATGAAGCACAAGCTGGAATCAAGATTTCTGGGAGAAATATCAATAACCTCAGATATGCAGATGACACCACCCTTATGGCAGAAAGTGAAGAGGAGCTAAAAAGCCTCTTGATGATAGTGAAAGAGGAGAGTGAATGAGCTGGCTTAAAATTCAACATTTAAAAAATGAAGATCATGGTATCTGGTCCCATCACTTCATGGCAAATAGATGGGGAAACAATGGAAACAGTGAGAAACTTTATTTTCTTGGGCTCCAAAATCACTGCTGCAGCCATCAAATTAAAAGATGCTTGCTCCTTGGAAGAAAAGCTATGACCAACCTAGACAGCATATTAAAAACCAGAGACATTACTTTGCCAACAAAGGTTCATTTAGTCAGAGCTATGGTTTTTCCAGTGGTCATGTATGGATATGAGAGTTGGACTATAAAGAAAGCCGAGCGCCGAAGAATTGATGCTTTTGAACCTGGTGTTGGAGAAGACTCTTGAGAGTCCCTTGAACTGCAAGGAGATCCAACCAGTCCATCCTAAAGGAAATCAGTCCTGAATATTCATTGGAAGTACTGATGCTGAAGCTGAAACTCCAATATTTTGGCCGCCTGATCTGAAGAACTGGCATCATGGACATGAGTTTGAGCAGCTCTGGAAGTTGGTGATATACAGGGAAGCCTGGATTGCTGTAGTCCATGGGGTCACAAAGAGCTGGACACAACTGAGCACCTGAACTGAACTGACTGGTATAATTAAAATCAGTCCATTAAGAGGTATGCAAACATTTGTGTGAAAAAAGACTATAGCCCTCCAGGCTCCTCTGTCTATGGAATTCTCCAGGCAAGAATACTGGAGTGGGTTGCTATTTCCTTCTCCAGGGGATCTTCTAAACCCAGGGATTGCACCTGGGTCTCCCATATTGTGGGCAGATTCTTTTACCATCTGAGGCACTTAGGGGAGCCAATAAAATCTCCTATGCAGGTACAATTTTGGAAGTCAGCTGCCTAGACTCAATTCCACCCTTAAAGCAAAGCACCATCCTTACTCTTCCCAACAGAGGAAAGGAACATATTGAATACAGAAAAGCTGTATAATAATAATTTCTGTGTCTGCTAGTCTGATTATTATCAGAAAAAAATCAGTGGAAACCCCCCAGGTCCCAGAGAAGTCCTCATGAAATTCCAGGGCTTTGTTTATAACTTGAGCTTGCTTCTCCGAATGCATGTAAGTGCTTCTTCCCTGGAGGCAAATCCATTTCATCCTGGCATGCACACTGATATGCTACTTTGATAGATATATTTCAGATGATTTCATTGTAACCGTTCTTTCCCCTGGGTACTAACATCCTCTTAGAAATGCACATAGAGGAACACAGAGGCCAAGAGACACCGATGAGGCCAAACCACAAACCTCATTCTGCTACCAATTTTTATGCCCTCCCACCCTCATTCAAGTTTGCTGCGAGAGCCATTTGTGTGGTGCTAGAGTATCAAGGAACCTATCCATATTTTGCGAAACATCATGACTTCACTTTCACTTTTCACTTTCATGCATTGGAGAAGGAAATGGCAACCCACTCCAGTGTTCTTGCCTGGAGAATCCCAGGGACGGGGGAGCCTGGTGGGCCGCCGTCTATGGGGTCGCACAGAGTCGGACACGACTGCAGCGACTTAGCAGCAGTAGCAGCAGCAGGTTCAAAATAGACTTTAGGTATTTAGTCTCAGGCCCAGACTTGTGTCAAACAGGCAAACACTACATTCAATATACTTTCCTCCTGGATCCCCAAATGACACTTGTGGACAAAGAATGTCACCTGCCAAAGGATGCTGTGGCCATCAAGCCATCAGCGGCCCCCATGCCCACCCCCACAGCACACCCTGAGGGGATTCAGGCTGGAGAAAACAGGATACTGGCCCTAGAGAGTGAAGATGTAGATCGAAGGAATGATTTCCATCAACCCAGACTCTTGCATCTTCTCATACATAAAAAATGGCTAAATTCATTAACTTGAGATGTCTGGTTTTTCTTTAATGAATAGTAATCTTTTGATGTTCCAACTGCTTGTTTTGGTTGCAAAAAACTCCCATATATCCTGGCTCCTCCTTTACCTTTTCGGAGCAGTCTCTCAGAGCTACTTGAGAATCTGTCTCCCTGACTTAAGTCCTCAGCATGTCTACCGCATAAAACATGGTTGTGCGTGGTTTTTTCAGTTGACACACTACACGATAACACCAAAGTGTGGCGCTGTTCCACTCCAGTTTAGTGTCTCATGGAAGCGTGTTTCTGCTCATTTCCGGCTCACGCATCCTGTTTGTCTGGTCATCCCCATTATGTTGACAGACCACGTTTCCCTTGACCCACCCTGCGACCTGTTCTCCTCGCCTCCCTCAGCAGAGGACAGGCAGACATGTCACTGCAGGGACTGCTGACAGGGGATCCTTCTCCATGGGCGAGCTTGTGAACCAGCCTGGCTGTGACTGCAGAGCCCACCGAGATGGCTCACACCCTGAAACACACTCGGACACGGCCACACGGACGCTTCCACACACAGACAGCCTTCCTTCCTGTCGCTGTTGTCTCTGTCTTCTGTGTGGGAAGGGAAACCAGCTCACAGTTCAGCACTTTCCCTGCCCCCCAACTTCAAGAGGGGGCAGGGAGGGAAAAACACACACTTTGTAAGAGGCGGCCCAGTGGGAGCTGTTCCTTGTAATATGTAAAATGGTCAGAAATTAGGACCGGGTGAGTGAAAACACACCTTCTTGCACGGAAAGAAGAGAAACCAGGAATGTTTGATTCCATTTCTAAAGGCCCTTGCCTGCCCTTTGCTACGTTCCAGGAAGTCTTCATCAGGAAAGTGAAAGTCTACGCCCCAGCCCCTCGATCCACGGGGCGAGGGTGCTGGTTCTGAGCCCACCTTGTGCCTGTACCAGGTGAGGGGCGTGGCCCCACAAAGCCCCGCCCCCCAACTATCACGCTGGTGGTTTACAGGTGACCGACGTGTCGTGAAGCTCTGAGTTTTAGGACTGTGTGAGATAACTCATCTTTTGGATCCACTCTCCTCAAACATAAAACTCTCTGGGGCCCCAAAGAGCAAGCGGTTGGTTGGCTGGCTGTGGTAGAGTCAGCCTAGGACTGCCTTTCACTGTGGGGCACAAGAAGTAAACTGACGTGAAATTCAGATTTGGAGAGCCTGCTGTTCAGGAAACAATAGCATTTCCTACACGTCAGGCCCTGTTTTAAGTCCTTTTTATGGATTAGCTCATTTCATCCTCCTGTGAACCTTGTGAGGCTGGGGTTGCATCCCATTTTGGAGGCTAAAAACTTGGCTGGGGTCCCACAAACAAGAAGTGGTGGCACCAAGGTCTGAACCCAGGAAACTGGCTCCAGAAGCCACTTGCAAGGAAATAAGCTGAACTGTCTGTGATGAGAAGCAGGGGGCTGGCCTGGCTCTATCAACTCATCAGCGTCATCAAGGTGGCCAACTAACTCAGCCCAGTGGTTTCTCTGTGGTTGGTGGGCTGTCTGGTGAGGCCAAAGATGTCAAAAAGCTTCTGATTGCACTTGTCTGGCTGCGAAAGTGAGTGTGCGAGGCCTTTTATCTGACAAAGATAATTCCACGTAATGACAGCATCAGCTGAGCAGTGTGATAAACTAAGAGCTCTGAACCAACATCATAAGAGGAACAGAGAGCCAGTACCCCAGATGCAATTCCATCATGGACCTAAACGGCACAGCGAGGATGGTTAGCACCCTTCCAGTGACACTTGGGAAATCATGAATAGCACTAATTGTGCTTTAAAACATTACTGTCCGAATATAATTTTGATTGCTTTTATAGAATGTGAAAAATTAAGAGAGGATGTTTCAAGCCAGGTACTTAAGCACAATAAGCTGTTTTAAAAGACAGTTGTAAGAACAGAATATTGAAAAGAGATTTGAATTCTTTAGCCTCTCATTTCTCGCTTGTCTCATTTGAGTAGGTAGGGAGAAAAAGGGCCAGTGAAGCTTCCCAAAAAATACAGAATATAAGCGAGGTAGCTGTGATTCTTATTTACTAAATTTCAAAATATGTAAAACTGTAGACTTTAGGCTCAGAAGCCAACTGCAAATAAAACACATATTTAAATGCATACAAAAATAAATTGAGATGATCAAACAGAAAACTCCCCCAAATGAAAGGTACTAAAAGCTTCAGGTTGTCACATACCAGGGACAAAAAAATTAGATAGTAGCTGACATCTAGAGAAAATATTGCCATGGAAACCACTTGGGCTTCAGCCTCTAATGGGGCAATTTGAGATACTTTAACAAAACTGCTGCTATTAATTATAATTTAATTTAAATTGTAACATTCTTCTTGTAGTGGAGTCTGGGCTCAATGATGCAAATATGTCTTTGTTCTTCCAGTGTCTTTGTTTCCTTTCACTTAACGCACTCTCTCCAAATCTGAGCTCTATGGCAGAAAATTATTCGTTTTCAAACTATTTGTTTTAGCCATTCACTGTTGACTGATATTTTAGAAACTGATATGAAAATCAACTGTTCTTAGCTAGGATGCTGAACAGCTCAGGGGACAGGTTTTGTTTTTAAGAGAGGCAATTTGTTGATCCCATTTTTCAGGAGGGAGAGAGTTCTCAAGGTCAGCAGGCTTTTACTCAGGCAAACACTGTGTGGCAGGACCTGAGTGAGCCTCAGTTTTGTGTTTCTACTATACCTTTCTCCTCAATGTCTCCAGAAGGACAACCAGACAGAGTTTTAGAGCCCATGTGGGGAAGAGATTATGAATTTGGGGGTTCGACTTGGGAAGGTAAACAAACCTTACATTTCTAGCTTCTTAAAAGAGCAGCTAAGGACTTTCTTGGTGGTCCTGTGGTTAAGAATCTGACTGCCAATGCAGGAGGCAACAAGGGTTCAATCTCTGGTCCAGGAAGATCCCTCGGGACAACTAAGCCCATGCACCCCAACTACTGAAGTCCACCTGCCCTCGAGAAGCCACTGCAATGAGAAGCCCGTGGGCCGCATCTAGAAAGTAGCCCTCGCCACAGCAACTAGAGGAAACCCAAGCACGGCAGCAAGACACAGTGCAACCGGAAACAAAAAAAAGAGTGGCCAAGTGGCAGCTGCTCGCATGAGTGTTTCAGATCCAGTGACCGAGAGTTTAATTAGGTGAAGGGAAATAGAATAAAGGAATTTGTCATCCTCTGCTATAGGTCTTGACTATTTAAATTATGCCAACTTTAAAGTGCTAAAAGAACAATCCAGTTTTACCAAATTCCCTCCTACCATCTGTTTTTAAGCTGTCTCAGTTGCCTTTCGGGAAAGGGATCCATTGATACTCCCAAGGGAGGGTTCTTCTGTCTGCTTAGCTATAAGGAGGCATCTGGGTTAGAAGCAGCTTATTACTGACTCAGACTCCATGTAAACACAAAACAAGACATCAGTTCAGTTCAGTTCAGTTCAGTCGCTCAGTCGTGTCCGACTCTTTGCGACCCCACGAATCGCAGCACGCCAGGCCTCCCTGTCCATCACCGACTCCCGGAGTTCACTCAGACTCGCGTCCATCAAGTCAGTGCTGCCATCCAGCCATATGATGTCCTTTTCACGCCAAAGAAGTCTGGTTGTTTTCCCTGTGGGCAAAGTGTCACCTCTTTCGCATTTAATTCTAGTTGTTTCTAAGTCAGTTGGTGAAGCTCCGGCTGACTAATGGGGCAGGCCTAAAACATGACCTCGGCTAAAACACGGGATGGCACTTGGGTCAGAGCCATGTGGTTGGCTGGTACAAGGGTTGCCAGACCAGCTTTCTGGGCTCACTTAGGACGTTGTGTGCATCCTAGTGAAAGTCGCTCAGTCGTGTCCGACTTTTTGTGACCCCATGGACTATACAGTCCATGGAATTATCTAGGCCAGAGTACTGGAGTGGGTAGCTGTTCCCTTCTCCAGGGGATCTTTCCAACCCAGGGATTGAACGCAGGTCTCCTGCATTGCAGGCAGATTCTTTACCACTGAGCCACCAGGGAAGCCCCCAGTGTATCCTGCTGTAGGGCTAAGCCGAGCCTGGAAAGCCCAGCTCTGAGGCGTATGCAGCCTCTTCCTCCATGAGGATGACCGCTCCATCGTGTGCGGGCCACCACCACTTTCCCTCTGCCACCGGCTTTATAAATCCACGTTGACATTAACAGGAAAGCAAGAAGGAGGAAGCCCAAATGTGGGGCATGCGACAGATCTGGGGAGTACCCTTTAAACCCCTTTCTGAGGGAAAAATCGAGTAGGGAAACAGCAACCCACTCCACTATCCCTGACAGAAGAATCCCATGGGCAGAGGAGCCTGGCAGACTCCAGTCTGTGTTCTCGCAGAGTCGGACATGACTGTGTGTATATACATCATCTGAGGGAAAACACGCTTCCAGACTGCATGCAGCCCGCCGCCCCCCACCTCCAGGTGCCGGCACTCACACAGGACCCCCAAGGCCAGGGAGGCAGTGCCTCGGCCTTGAGTAAGACGGAGGAGGGGGTTCATTGGCCTTGAGCGGATTGCGCAGGCTTTGTCTTCCCTTGCATGCCTCATTCCAATGTGCCTTTAGGAGAAAACAAATGAACTGACTCCTAAGTGCTTTGGTTCAGAGCTTTCCAACTTGAAGGCTCAGACAAACCACCTGGGATCTGGTTAAGACGCATGTTCTGACGGCCTTGGGCTGGGAGCCTGTGTTGCGGGCTGCAGGGAAGCTTGCGTGTACATATGGCTCTCTGAGCAGCAGAGCTTTAATTGAGGCTCATGGTGGTTCACATCTCCTGCTGTTTCCGTGCGTGTGTGTTTTAATTTAACATGATGCCTGAGAAGGAGCTGAAATGATTGCTTCTGAGACTGTCTTTTTTTTTTTTTTTTGGAGGGACTGACTCCTTGTGTGCTTTTGAAATGAGAGGTATGATAGCACACCCCACAGCGCTGCTTCCTTTAACCCTATTTCTTTTGAGTCTTGTGATAGCTACTACTAGGAACCCTGCTTTCGTTTAGGAGGACAATTCTTTAGTATTAAATATTTTGAACGTAGAGTGGGAGAATCTATTACTGATCAATATTCAGAGCTGTCTAAGAAAAAACCTCTTTGGGCATGTGTGCTCAGTCACTTCTGACTCTGTGACCCCATGGACTACAGCCCACCAGGACCCTCTGTCCATGAGAGTCTCCAGGCAAGAATAATGGATTGGGCTGCCATGCCCTCCTGCAGGGCATGGTCTACAAATCCCTGTCTACTGAGTCTCGTGCATTGGCAGGTGGGTTCTTTACCGCTGAGCCACCTGGGAAGCCCTATCGCCAAGGAGTTTAATAAATGATTATCTTAGACAAGTCCTTGGAGACCTTTTCTGGTTTAAAACACCCGATTCTCTAAAGCAGGTGTATCAGGGAGGAAAAGTATTTCTGTAAGCAGCTTTTGGCAGGAAAAGCTCTTTGCTGGAGGCCCCTTTTGTCTTGTCACTAACTTCTAAACCAGGCTCCCCCGTGGTCTACTCATTTTCTGCCCAACACACCTTTCAGATCTTATGATCACACAATTCCTTGTCTAGCCTGTTGGTTCTTTCCATAGATCACAGAAGCAGAACTGAAGAATAAGGGATTAACAGGTGACCATATGTCTTCAGGGAGCTCACGGACAAACTGTGAGAACAAGATGGCATCTAAGGAAAGACCAGGAGGAGTAGGCCAGCCTGCACACAAGCCTGCACACAGTGGGGGCGGCAAGAACCCTGACCCCCATATCTCCGCAATCAACTGAGATCACTTCTCTTTCTCCCTTAAACAACACTCATGGCCCAGCAGAACCTTTGGAGAAGATTTCTGGGGATGCTGAATCTCCCCAGATTGTGGTGTTCTGATTAAAAGCAATTTTCCTTTCTACTAGCATTCACCTCTCTCTTGAGTATTGATTTTTCAAGTGGGGAGCAGCCAGATCTGATTTGGTAACATTGTGATGTTGGCATATAGCTTTCTGATAGTACAGAGGCATCCACAGGCATATCTGAGAGAAAACTGATGTAGATTTAAACACACTGGGCTATCGGTTTCTCTGGAGTTTATTGGTTTTGTTTGAAGGAATTGTCTTGTTGCTGCTGGTTCTTGCACGAATGGGTTGTGCAGTGGCAGAATGCAGTCAGCTAGGGGGAAAGCCTGAGGTCACACAGGACCATAGTGTGTCCAGGGTCCCACAGCATCAGAGCGACTGACTCCCACTTGGTGGAATGCTGCAACGTGGTCATGCTGGCTGCCAAGTCCAGTGAACACCCCGGCTATGCAGCGGTCTCAGCTAATACAATCTGTGGGCTCCTGATCAGCAGGGCAGTCGTAGCCAGAAGTGTCTGCTGAATCATGGAAATGGCTTCAGTTTCTTAGGAGGGAGTAGTTGAGAAATTAACAATAGTAAGGAAGAAAAACTGAAGCGGAACTAAAGAGCCTCATGATGAGGGTGAAAGAGGAAAATGAAAAAGCTGGCTTAAAACTCAACATTCAAAAAAATAAGATCATGGCATCCAGTCCCATCACTTCATGGCAAATAGAGGGGAAAAAGTGGAAGCAGTGATATGTTTTATCTCCTTGGGCTCCAAAATCACTGTGGACAGTGACTGCAGCCATAAAATTAAAAGACTCCTTGGAAGATCAAACCAGTCAATCTTACAGGAAATCAACCCTGAATACTCTTTGGAAGAACTGAGGCTGAAGCTGAAGCTCTAGTACTTTGGTCACCTGATGGGAAGAGCTGACTTATTGGAAAAGACTCTGATGCTGGGAAAGATTGAAGGCAATAGGAGAAGAGGGCAACAGAGGATGAGATGGTTAGATGGTATCACTGATTCGATGGACATGAACTAGGGCAAACTCTGGGAGATGGGGAGGGACAGGGAAGCCTGGCGTGCTACAGTCCATAGGATCACAAAACAGTCGGATGTGACTTGGCAACTGAACAATAACTCCTTGGAGGGAAAGCTATGACAAACCTAGACAGTGTATTAAAAAGCAAAGACATCGCTTTGCTGACAAAGGTCTGTCGAGTCAACGCTATGGATTTTCTAGTAGTCATGCATGAGTTTGAGAGTTGGACCACAAAGGCAGCTGAACACAGAAGAACTGATGCTTTCGAACTGTGGTGCTGTAGAAGACTCTTGAGAGTCCCTTGGGCAGCAAGATCAAACTAGCCAATCCCAAAGGAAATCAACCCTGGATACTCATTGGAAGAACTGATGCTGAAGCTCCAATACTTTGGCCACCTGATGCCAAGAGCCAACTCACAGGAAAAGACCCTGATGCTGCGAAAGATTGAAGGAAAAAGAAGGGGGCGGCAGAGGATGAACGGCTGGATGGCATCACTGACTCAATGGACATGAGTTTGAGCAAACTCTGGGAGATAGTGAAGGACAGAGAAGCCTGGCATGCTGCAGTCCATGGGGTTGCAAAGAGTTGGACATGACTTAGAGACTAACAATAGTGACAAAGAAGAAGAAAGTAACCCATCACAGTGAATAAGTCAAAACATGTTTTTTTAAAGACATTCCCTGATATATTTTACATTTTCTTCTAGACAGTGGTTAATAGTTGGCACTGTTCAGAAGACCCACGTTTTCAGGAAACACTGGAGAGACTACTTTCAGAATTCTGCAGAGAAAAGCACCCACCAGGCACCAAGCAAGTCCCAGCTAAGGCTCTGGTCTTGGAGAATCTGTGGCTGGGAGTTCAGTGAAAATAACATTTTTTAAAAAAATCACCTAAATCTAGTCAGGGCTTCCAGGTGGCTCTGCCCGCCAATGCGGGAGACCTGGGTTCAATCCCTGGGTTGGGAAAATCCTCTGCAGGAGAGCATGGCAACCCACTCCAGTATTCTTGCCTGGAGAATCCCATGGCCAGAGGAGCCTGGTGGGCTACAGTCCATGGTGTGGCAGAGAGTCGGACATGATTTAGCAGCAAACAGCACATCTAGTCAAAAGATGAGTCTCCTCATTTGGAAAAATATTTAGGCACAGTTAATCATTTGAGGAACCAGGCAAAGATGAAGGGTCTTCTTTTACTCTTGTTTGGTGGAAATTTCTAGCAAATTCAAAGGCCATAGTGTGACTGAGGGTGTCTCTTTTGGAAACGCCTAGATATTACTGATTTTGTTACCATCATATGTCTTTCAAGGGAGTAGAATGAATAATAAAATGCATTTTAAAAACATCTAATCTTCTGCTACAACTCCATATCTCAACTTGCAGATAAAGTTGTCTTTAGTAGAAGATGTTTATACTCCAGCTCTTTGTGGACCAGCTCTGTCAACATCCCTGGGGCTGTGGCTATGCAGGATTATCTGTGTTGTAACTGCTATTTCATCTAAACCAAAAATTGCCCCTTTCTAAGCATCTGGTCCTATCACTTCATGGGAAATAGATGGGGGAACAGTGGAAACAGTGTCAGACTTTATTTTTTTGGGCTCCAAAATCACTGCAGACGGTGATTGCAGCCATGAAATTAAAAGATGCTTACTCCTTGGAAGAAAAGTTACGACCAACCTAGACAGCATGTTGAAAAACAGAGACATTACTTTGCCAACAAAGGTCCATCTAGTCAAGGCTCTGGTCTTTCCAGTGGTCATGTATGGATGTGAGAGTTGGACTGTGAAGAAAGCTGAGCGCCGAAGAATTGATGCTTTTGAACTGTGGTGTTGGAGAAGACTCTTGAGAGTCCCTTGCACTGCAAGCAGATCCAACCAGTCCATTCTGAAGGAGATCAGTCCTAGATGTTCATTGGAAGGACTGATGCTAAAGCTGAGACTCCAATACTTTGGCCACCTGATGAGAAAAGCTGACTCATTGGAAAAGACTCTGATGGTGGGAGGGATTGGGGGCAGGAGGAGAAGGGGACGACAGAGGATGCGATGGCTGGATGGCATCATTGACTCGATGGACATGAGTTTGAGTGAACTCCGGGAGTGGGTGATGGACAGGGAGGCCTGGTGTGCTGCGATTCATGGGGTCGCAGAGTCGGACACGACTGAGCGACTGACCTGAACTGAATTGAAGTGTTCAGAAACCAGTATGGAGATGAGAGTGGTTTCTGAGAACACAGAGGTGTCTAACCCAGATCACAGCTAGCCGTCAGGACTCTGCCTTCACTGGGGTCTACTAGAGGGGACCCCTAGTAGGCCCAAACTAAAGGGCTTTAGACAGTAAGTCTATACACATTTAAAGTCTTTTATCAATGACTGGTGGACACTTGCTTTTGAAGTACTTTTTCCAGCTGTATTAGCACAAGTCAAAGTTTTAAACTTCAGTCTCAAGATAGTGTCTTTTCTTCTGAGGCTGACCTCAGAAAGCAGGATATATAATAACCCCATGCTTGATATTTTCATTGTGTTTCGAACTATTCTTTCCTTGAATTAACCTCAGATCTCAAAATGCAACTGTCTCTGCTGGGTGGCAGGTGGAACGGTCATCAAAGAGAACCCTGGGAAACAAATGACCTTTGTTCATGAGAGCTTCCCGATGTTCCCCACAAAGAGGCTCCTCCTTGGTGCTGGCTCACATGTTATCCAGATAACCTGAGAAACTTCTGCACAAGCCACGTGTACTGTCAGAGCCTTCTTCTCATTCATGGCCACAAAGTATGAAATAATACTTAACTGGCTCCAGGAGTCTGGGGGGTGATTTGTTGCGTATCAAAAATGAGAGAGTGGAAAGGAAAAGGAAGGTGTGTCCAGTCGCAGGGCCTCCACCTACAGGTGGGCAAGCTGCTGGTTACTGGAGACTTCTGCATTATACAGAACGGACGACAGAAGATCGGGAAGCAGTTCGGGGGAAAGAACTGGAATTCTTTTACGGTTAACTCAGGTGTTTCGTTGAGAGAAAGGAAGAGTGAAAAAAGCACTGAATCGGAGGTAAACACGCCTGAATTTCAGACCTGATGATGCTGTTCTCTGTGTGGAAGTGAAAGTATTAGTCTCTCAGTCATGTCCAACTCTTTGCGACCCCATGGACTATAGCCCACGAGGCTCCCCTTTCCATGGAATTCTCCAGGCAAGAATACTGGAGTGGGGTGCTGTTCCCTTCTTCGGGGGATCTTCCTGACCCAGGGATCGAACCTGAGGCTCCCACACTGTGAGCAGATTCTTTACCATCTGAGCCACCAACTTCTCTGTATACTTTTGAGCAAAGTGCTGTAAACACTGGGACCTGGGGTTCATGGTCCTGACAGCATATTCAGAGTCTTTGAGGATGGGAGGCAGGTGTCGGGGGTCCAAAAAGCTCCCCAGAGGACGCTAACATGCAGCCACTGCTGCAGTCACTCATTAGGTGTTTACCGAGGGATGAACATACTTTCTGAGTCACACTTTTATTTAATCTTTAAAATGTGGTCAGTAATGTCCACTCAGACCACACAGATCTACTATCAGGATGAAACAAAATCATGAACTGAAAGCATTTCAGCCAAGTTATTTACAAATGAATCATTTCTGGCTTTATCCTTTCCTTTTCCCCAAAAGTTAAAATTCTCAACTAAACTTTGGAAAACAACTTTCAGCCATTTCTCACAGGGAAATTTCACAATTAATCTCATTCTCCATGTTTAAAATAATTGTACCCCACGATCATATGAATTTTTATGTACATTTATGTTTTAGCATAGAATTAACCTTTTTTAAAAAAAGCCTTTTGGGACTGTTCCCAGGCAGAAAGAAACTCAAAAGCACAGTCAAGGATCTGCCTGGATTTTAGACACTTCTGAATACAGACTTGTGCAGAGCATGGGGAATCAACTGAAGATCTCCAGTGGTGAAATAACTGACATTGGGTCAAAAACCTCATCTGGCACAATGTTTCTGCAACTTCAGAAACCAGAGGCAGGACACAGGCCCTGAACTGCCAGCAAAGGTGGAATCAGCACTTCTCCTAATAGGTGGGGCCTGGCAGGGAGTCTCTCGGGGGAGGAGTCACACCCAGGCATCCTGATGGAAGTCTTTCTGGATGACAAGTCAGAAAAGGAAGTGCTACTGGATTAATCTGGAAGGCTGAGCTCCCTCGAATGGCCCCAAGGGATATACAAGGATGTTCAGCCATGTGGTGTAGTAGGAAGAGTTCGCACCGGGGCCTTGAGAGAGGCAACGGCAGAAACAGACATCAGGGGATAACCCTGGGCTCAGACAGACTTCCCTTTCACGGGCTTCTTGCAACACTGCAGCGGCATGAGAGCAAGACAGAAGCGAACCCTGCGACTTGCTGGAGGGGTTCTACTATCCACAGAGGAGTTGCTATAGCAACACGCATCATCTGTGACCCCAGCCCTCCCTAGTCCCATGTGACGGAGGTGAAAGCGGAGAGTCCTGGAAGGCAGGGAGCAGGGATGCGCCTCTAAGGATGGTGCCAGGTGGGGTGGGGGCGACAGCTTGGACAGAGTACTGGACAGAACCCCAACCTCCTTGGGCTTCAAAATCTATTGTCGGGGAAGACGGGAAAGAGGACAACACTGGGATTAAAGAGAAGCCCACAGGAAGAAGGAATCAAGGAGCTGGGAAGTTGCCCCAGAGGTGGGGGTTGGCGCCCCTCTGGATTTTTCCATGGTGGTGTTGGACAGTCCTAGTTAGAAGTGAGGAGAAGCCTCAGTGAAGGCAGCCCCTGACACGGTTGGGCATGAAGGACAGCGAGCAGAGGGTGTCGGGGGCTGAAAGGGGATCAACCCGCCGCCCTTCACTTCGGCCACTCAGGTGACCTTTCCCTACATCAGCTCCTCACCTGCCCCATTGCAATAGGAACACACACCTGCCAACCTGCTCTTGCAGTGATGTCTGAAGGCTCTGCACTTAAGCAGACCTCTAAAGACCGCCCAGGCCCCTTAGACGAGAGTCTAGTCAACAATATTCATGCCGAGACACTGCATCCGTCATGTGCGGTGTGGGAGGCCAGAGTCGTAGAGCTTAGATTTGCTAACTTTGGTTCATGTTCCTCTGAAGGAGGATGTTACACACAAGCCAAAAAGGACAATAAAGAAATATCCAAATGACATCAAGAGCAGCAAATACGAATGTAAAGAAGTCAGGATAAAAGCAAGTGGCAAAAGAAAACAGAAAAATGATAGGACTAACAAATCCAGAGTTGGTCGTTTGGGAAAAAAAAAATCTGTCAGATAATCTGAGAAAAAAGGGAAAAATCTGAACTTACAATATAAAAATACATGTATAGAAATTTTCTAAGGAGAGAATGGAAATTACTATGAAAACGTATTCTGTTCAACTCTGAGGAAGTGATTTGGAAAACCTGGATTATGTGCATGAATTTCTAGAAAAATGTAAAGAACAGAAATTATAGTAGATGAGAAAGAGGCTCTAATTAGACCAATGATCATAAAAGAAGTTGAGAGAGTTGCTAAGGAGCTCCGCTCACAGACACACACGAGAAAACAGTCAGCTCCAGTGGTTTTACAGCTGAAGCTCACTCAACTTACAAAGTACAGGTGGGAAGGGCTCCAGGGCTATTTCTATTTTTGCAGTACACAGAGTGTGGTCCAAGAACCAGCAGCATCAGCATCACCTGGGAGGTTGTGACAGCGGCAGCATCTCAGGTCCCGCCTCTGACCTGCTGAATCTGCATTCGTTCATCTCCCCAGGTGAGTGTAAGCACGTTCAAGTTTGGAGGGGGGCTTCTTGGAGCTACTCCACTGGTTCGAGAGTGATGGAGAAAGTCCCTTCATGGCCAGGACTGAGTATCCCAGAGTCTGAAGTCAAGGTGTGGACAGGCCTGAATTCCTGCCTGGAAGCCCTGGGGGAAAATGTGCTTCCAAGCTCACTCTTGATGTTGCTAGAATGTGACCTTTGAGGTTGGGGGACTGAGGTCCCAGGCTCCTTCCTGGTCTGACTGGGATTGCTCTCCTGGGGCCCTCCCATATTCCTTGCTGGGTGGCCCCTTCGACTTTCTTTTTATGAAGTTGGCCTAAGTATAAAAACCCAACTTGCACTCCCCCAAAGTAAAAGGATGCTACAATCCCATCTTATCCAAGAATTACTTTTGTGAAAAAACAAAGCTAGACTTCCTTGGTGGTCCAGTGGCTAAGACTCCCTGTTCCCAATGCAGGGGACATGGGTTCCATCCCCGGTCTGGGAAGATCGCATGTGCTGCAGAGCAACTGAGCCCCTGAGCCACAGCTGCTGCAGCCCTTGTGCTCTAGGGGCCATGAGCCACACCTACTGCAGCCTGGACGCCCTACAGCCCGTGCTCCATAACTGCATGAGAAGCCACTGTAATGAGAAGCCAGTGCACCGCAATGAAAAGCGGCCCTTGCTTGCCGCAACTAGAGAAAACCTGTGCAAAGCAACAAAGACCCAGAGCATACAAAAATAATAGCTTAAAAAAAAAAAAAGAAAAAAACGTTTTAGTAAAATGACTTTAGTTATACCTTGAGAGAATGCTTTACCATGACTAAACGTGGTTAACGCTAGGAATAAAAGCATGGCTCACTGTTTTGAAATCTATCAACAGAAGAAAAAGAGCATGGTTATTCCTAAAAGACATTAACGTAGCATTAGATACTATTTAACACCTAGCCCCAGTGAGACACTTATCAAAACAGGAATCCTCAAGGTATCATCTACATATAAAAATCCTAAAGGTATGTGCATATAAGATGTTTCTGTACTTGGGCAGAAAACTAAGACAGCCCACTCAGGTTCTTGGTCCTACTGGGCACACACCTTTTCCCAATTGCATTCAATTAAACACTCGTTAGGTTTGCAGTGAAAAGAGTTTGCTGATATAACCAGGTGCTAAATTAGCTGTCTTTTTTTCAAATAACTTTTGGATTTTGCACTTTGCCAAAACAGAGGAACTAGTTAGAAATTAACTTATCAGGAAGTATTTTAAGGCTGTCTTCATACGAATTTTGTGTAATGTAAACGGAAGACACATGTTAAGTGGAAAGACATTCCGTTGCTGAACAGGAAAACGTTATTTGTGTAGGTGTCAATTACTCTGCAATTAACTTATACATAAAATTCAACCCCCATAAAATCTCTAGGTAATGCCAATAAAATGATTGGAACACTAAAATTACTTGGGAAAAGCAATGTTCAAGGACAGGAACATTCTGAAAAAAAGAGAGTAAAAGGGAAATTAGCTCTATGAGAAATTAAATGCTATTATAAAAGCTCAATCATGACCACAGCTTGCTACTATCTCAGGAAGAGTCAGATTAGTGCAACAAATCAGAGAGGCCAGAAGCAGACTTAAATATAAAGGGCAATTTTGAATATGATAAAGATCAGGGAAAATTGGTTGATGACGCTCCAGCCAATAGTGCTGGAACTACTGACTGGCCAGAGGATGAGCAGAGAAAAATAAAGCTGGGTTCCTGCCTTATTCTTACCACCCAAATAAATTTCAAATGCAGTAAGTATGTATAGTTTATGGATGAAATATAGAATTATTAGAAAAAAAGGAATAACTTAAAAAGTATTTCTAAATGGAGAAGGCATTATATAAAACCCAGGAAACACTTCATCTTTCATCAGATAAAATTTAGAGGTTTTTTTTTTTACATGGAAAAACTCATAAATTAAAAAAGTAGATACCAAACTGGGAAATCATTGAAACATGTAGTAAAATGTCAATTTACCTAATATATAAAAATTCTTATGAGTCAATAAATGACCAACAGACCAAAGGGAAACAATATGAATATACAAATAATCCTTTGGTCAAGGAATATCAACAGGCAGTTCAGGGAAAAATACATACAAATGACTTATGAACAAAGATACTTAATCTCACTCATGATTAATGAAACCCAAATTAAGACAACAAAACCACTTTTCGAACACAGTATAGCAAGATTTAGAAGATTATGATGTACTGTGTTGATGAGGGTGTAGGGAAAAAGACACGCATATCTTCTCAAATTGGAGGTATTATGTCACTGGAGGGTGATTTGTAATGCAATCAAAATTAAAAGTGCATCCCTTGACTCAACAAAATAATATGTATAAAGCTATTCATATGGAAATAAAAGATGGGAACTTAAATAACCATTAGATCAAAAAATATCCGTAACTAATATTTTATTTGACAAGCTATATAAATGTGCTTGCCGCTTTACAGAAAAGCAGAATTTGGATCATTTGCAGGAAACGCACACATCAGAAGAGATGATAATTGTTTTCTGGACCTGAATAAATGTCTGTGTCAGTCACTGAAGAGAACAAAAGACACAAATGATAATAAGCAATTAGGTATCAGAGATTAAACAAATTAATCATGCAATCTTAGCATCAGGAGGAAAAAAGGGATCTGCTTAGAAATAATTAAGACATAAACATAAGAGCTGGAAAGATTATTTTAAGTGCTTGCAGGTGGTAAAGAAAACCACTACCAGCTTGTAATTATGATGGAAACTGAATAGATACATGCAGTTTTTAAATGTTCATCATAATTCTTTCACATGTGAATACATAAAAATATTTTATCTTCAGATGGCAAAAAATAATTTGGAACATAGGTAAGAAACCACGTCACTAAAAACCGTAGCAAGAGAGAAAGGGGTGTCTTTAGAAATCAAACGCTCTATTTTCAGTGGTAGAGTGTCTGATGTGGCAAGTGGACACCTTTGTTCTTAGTTCACGGTACCTGGGCAGCCTGTGTATTCCAGATCTATCTGAGGCATGTGGTTGTTCCATTGAATGATGCTAGGTACCATGTTCCAACCAGTTCCCAATTTATCTGGTTGAAGAGCCACACTGCTAAGAGAGCTGGTTTTTCCAACTGCCCTGTGAACCTGTGTGACTCGATGGGACAGGTTTGGGTCTGGATTCCTGAATTCCTGACAGTTCTCAGAGGACTATTTTCTACTCAGCACTTCTGCCCACTTCCGTCTCAGAGGGGCTGTGAGAATTCCTGGTCCAGAGCAGGAATCAGCATCAGACGCAGGTTAGCTTTAGGCGGGGAGCCAGAAACTCAAGGTTCCAGTAACTCCTTATAATAATCTTTATAGTAGACACTTTATGCTGAATGAAGCTCCAATACTTTGGCCACCTGATGCAAACAACTGACTCACTGGAAGACCCTGATGCGGGGAAAGTCTGAGGGCAGGAGAAGCGGGCGGCAGAGGATGAAATGGTTGGAGGGCATCACCGACACAATGGACATGAATTTGAGCAAACTCCAGGAGACAGTGGAGGACAGAGGAGCCTGGCACGCTGCAGCCCATGGGGTCGCAGAGTTGGACACGACTTAGCGACTGAACGACAGCAACGTATGGGAAGATTCCTGGGGAAATGAAATGACATTTTAAAGGGCCTTGCCAGGCTTAATACTATTTAAATAAAATCCTATGATGTGGCCTTTGGTCTATGGATTCTGTATTCAATATCATGAATGTGATTTAAAAAAAAACCAACCCTAAGACTTAATATCAATGCCTCATAAAACAGCTGGTATAGTTTGGAGTTGTTCCTTAGTGCAGAAATTTGTGGCATCAGATTATTTTTTCTGTTTGTTTTGTTTTTATATTTTACAGACGTGCATTGCCATCTGTAGTCATCTTACTGCTGGTAAATTCTTGCCATTCCAAGGAAATAAGCTTTCCTGAATCTGCTGCTGCTGCTGCTAAGTCATTTCAGTTGTGTCCGACTCTGTGTGACCCCATAGACGGGAGCCCACCAGGCTCCTCTGTCCCTGGGATTCTCCAGGCAAGAATCTGACAGAAAAAACAGAGCCCACGGTTCTGAGAGCTGAATCACAGCTACTGTCTGGGGTTCTGCAACCTGTAAGTGAACCAGAACTCAGGGTCAGGGGTTGCGTTTTCTGCCTTGTAACTGAAAGGACCAGAATGCTGTGGTTTAGAAACAGGCCGTACCTATTATCCAAAGGCGGAAAAAATTAGGCAGAAAAAGAACTGACTGGTCGTTTCTAATAGAATGGAATTGGTTTAAGAAATCAACATAATTTTACCATTTCCCCCTATAAAAAAATGCACTCTCACAGCTCCAGACCTTGTGTTTACGATCACCCTGACATTCCACCCAGTGCTTGCCAAACTCCATGCACATGGGCATCATGTTTTTTGTCATATACATGTAAAACCTAATTATTATTTACTTATTCTCATTAAATTGACCTGATTTCTTATTTAAACAAATGCAGTGATAAAACTTTATAACCCTACTGAGTACTTATACAGCCAGTCAAGGCTCTAAACAGACGCCTGCTCTTTATTAAAGGGTGAATAGCGTGGGTGAGAGAGCTGTTGAAGGCATACCAGAACCAAATAGAGACTCTCTCTTTAACAAAATCAGAAGGACTGAAAAAGAGATGAAAAGGAAATAACTTTATATTATGCCATGTGATGATATACCCACTTTCTTCCCATAATGATCTGGTGAGCGCCTATGAAGGCCAACATGTAGCACTGCTCCAGGAGCCACAGGCTACAATACAAATGGCATCCTTTGTAGTTGTGCAGTGCACAGCCTGACCAACCGTGCATGTTCCTCACTTTAAAGATCAGTGACAGAGCCTACCAGGCGTTAGAGAAGCAATGAGTAGCTCAGTCAGTAGTGTTCCGGAGAGAACAAGAATCTTATTACGTGAAGCCAGCATACCTTGGAATCCATTCTTTGCCTTTATCATTTGATATCATCTAAGATATAAGAAAGAAATACAAGGGAGCAGAAAGAACCTAAGACCAAAGGATGGATGTCTGGAATTCTAGTTTCCAGGTCTCTGCAAAGCAAATACTCCTGTGTGACATGAAATGAAGGGCCCTTAGTTGTTCACTGGGTTGTGTTAGTTGCTCAGTCCTATCCAGCAATTTGGGGCCTCATGGACTGTCGCCCACCAGGCTTTGTCCATGGAATTCTCCAGGCAAGAATACTGGAGAGGGTTGCCATTCCTTTTTTCCAGGGGATCTTCCTGACCCAGGGATCAAACCTGGGTCTCCTGCATTGCAGGCAGATTCTTTACCATCTGAGCGACCAGGGAAGCCCCAGTTGGTCATGAAGTTCCCTTTAATACTAAAGACACAGACACCCTATCTTCACAGCAAGGGGCATGCTTTATTTTAAAATAAATGCTCATACTTCATTTTAAAGCAGCATTTCTTCCCCTGATATCCTTCCAAATTAAGCTTGCAACTGATTAAAAAAAACTGAATAATAATTTGGCATCTTCCTCCAGTTGAAGCTCCTTTTATAAAGATGCATTTTCATGGGAGCCCTTGAGTCTGACCCCACACTATGGATTTTTTGTTTGTTTGTTCCAAGTGTGTTTTTCCAGTTGCCAGTAAGCAGACTAGTTTTCCTCAAGTATCGGGTAAAAACTCAGTCCCCATGAGCTTTCTTGTGCAATGGTCAGAGGAGCCCAATCTTTGGCAAGCTCACTGCCATAGCCTTTCAGTTTGGGATTTCACCACCGAAGGCTTCATTGTTTTTCATAAACTTGTTTCTGGGTATTCACTGTTCTTTTCTTTCGGTAACCTCACTTTGAAGGGTTTGCCAAGGGGGCCATTACTGAGCTCCCTTATTTAGTGATTGAGTGATTCTCCATCTTGCTACACATTAGAATCACCTGGGGGAGGTTTTACATCTCTGGCCATCTGTATCTTACCCCTAAAGTATCTGATTTAATTGGTCAGGGGTGCAGCCTGGAAATCGGGAGTTTTAAAAGCTCCCCAGGTGATGTGAAAATGCATTTGAGATAGAGATGAGTGCTTTCGACTTTGTTGTGTACATGAGTCACGGGGAATCCAGCTAAAATGTAGGCGCCAATTCAGTGGGTCTGGGGAATGGCCTGGGCTCTGCATTTCTAACAGGCTTCCAGGTGATACTCATACCACTGGTGAGGACCACACTTTTCAAGGCACCAGATCACACAGATCTCCTTCCAAATGTCCTCTAGTCAAACCAGGACTAAGGAGCTCGTCCCGTCCGGTACCTGCACAGCCCCAAGTAACACACGATTTACAGCGAGAAACGGCATCTTTGTGTATGCGCTGTTTTTTGTTCCTGAATGTCTGATAGCGAGTCTCCTGAGTCATACAAGAAAGATTATCCAGAAAAGCAAAAGCTCAGAATCAGAATTCAGAGTGATGAACTTAGGCTCACAAGAATTAGGCTGCAACTGCTGATGTGGGGACCTACTAAGAACCCCAGAGTTGGTATGAAGATTATTTTAAGCCAAGGATATTTGGGATTGGACAGATGCAGAAAGAAATCTTTTGGGAACTTCCCATATCTGACTACAAATAGAATGAGACCATAAATCTCCTTTTCTGGGAGCTTTAAGTCCCAGGAAGGAGGCCAAGAGCAAAGCTACCCGAAACCACCCTTTCCAGGGGGCGTTTGATGGCCTTGAAAAGGACAAAGACCATTCACGCCGGCATGAACAAACATTATCACAAACTTTATCTCCTGTTTTTCCTTTAGAAGCCCATTTGCTCTTTCTAGAGGTCTCCCCCACCTTCTGTTTCTCTATGAAGACATGTGTAGAGGAAAAGTTTGTCCTCCTAGACACTAAGCCTCTGGAGTCTGATATTAAATAATCTTCCCTTATATCTATTTCTTTCTCTGCCCCCCGTCCAGCCCCCAACCCCCATTCTCTCTTTTTCCCACTCACCTAAAAGAAAAAAAAAGTTATCTAAACAAGCCTTCTGTCATATCTCATAAGTGGTTTTCTGTTCTCTTAGTAAAGTCTGTGAGATGGAGACACACATTTCTTTATAAGCATTTACCCATTATGGAAATTAACCTGGAATTCCAATTACGGAATAAACTATGATGATGAGACTGATATAGCAAATGGTAAACACCAGGTAAGAACTTTCTGCCCAAGTACAAACAGAAAATTTTTGCAAATGGACCTTATGTTATATAGGTCAGGCCACTGTAATACCTGGGTTATAGACTTCCAATTTGAACACTGAAATGTTCCCTATACACATTACTACATCAATCAGAAGAAGGAAAGTGTCATGTATAAAGCATGATTTTTTAAATAAATGAACTTGGAACTTCCCTGGTGGCCCAGTGGCTAAGACTGCATTCCCAATGCAGGGGGCCCAGGTTCGATCCCTGGTCAGGGAACTAGTTCCCACACGCCACAACTAAAGATCCCGTGTGCCGCCAAGTAAATAAACATGAAAAAACAAACAGCTCAAACTTTGGCTTTTACGACTGGATCTCACAGACCATCCAGCAAATAGTTTGCTAATTAAGGCAAGAATGAATACGAACTCCCATTGGACCAAAGGAGCGTCTAGAGGCTCATTGAAACTGATTTCTTGGCAGCCGACCGAGACCACACACACGCGCTGATGGTCTCAAGCAGTGAGAAGCTGTAACAGCAATAGGAACCTGCCTATTTCACAGCGTAGGCCTTGTCTCCACCCACCCGGGCGTTCGGAAGAATCTGAGAAGTCTCTGACCCCTGCAGCCCTGAGAAGGCCCTGTCCCACCTCATATCTTCACTGCTTTTCTTCTTTCAGTACCAAGAGTGCTTTCCTTTGTTCAAGCCAGCCCATGAGGAAAAGCCAGCCGCCGTGTCATCCTAGCAACACTCGTAGAAGGGAATTCTTTTTAAGTACTCCTGGCACACAGCACCCTCTCCCTGGTATTGGAACCCATGTGTGAGGAACAAAGAGGACTGTTTAGTCTGTCTATTTTGACAATGGGGCAATTCTGGCTTCTTTTCAAAGCTTCATAGCGCATAGCAGGCAAATCCTGGCAAGAATTCATGATGACAAGAGGTTCCTGGGAGCTGGTAAATAACTGTGTTTGGTGGTGGAATACGTATAAGCAATCAAACACACGACGTTTCCATGATGCACTGTTGCAAATCAGAAGTTAGGGTCGGGGAAGACTAGAGAGCCTTGACTGGACGTTCACACATCATAGCAAGTTGTGTCTAATACAATAATAGCAACCACTCTGTTACTGTTATTGCAGCTAAACTTCTGTCTGGTTTGCTCCATGCCGATGGCTCGCTCTGCCAAGTGTTTTAAATCCATCGTCTTGCAAGGAATTCTCTAAGTTAGGTCTTCATTTCAGATGTGGGGAAACTGAGGAATGAGGTTTAGATACCCGCTGGGCAGAGGCAGTGACGGTATCAGACCCCAGGCCTCCCACCCCTGCCTCGCCCCTTTCTGTCTTGGGAATCAGCAAAGTCAGTCAAAGTGAGTCACTCTGGAGACTCATCAGTAGGTCTGGAGGTGTCTCAGAGATCTTGTCCACTTCATACCTTAGGGCAGAGACTTGGAGCGCTTACTCAAGCAGCCCCACCATCTGGGTAGGGCAAGGAGGGGGACCCACGGGCTCCCCATCACTCAGGGTCATGTGGTCACTGAATTCGCATCCAATTAATTTTGCAGCTGACCCCTGCATCCCTTCATTTTACTGCTATGCTTTAAAATGACCAGAATTATTACCTGCAGAAGTGGTAAAAGTCCACTGAGCTTTCTCAGCCTACGTACACCTCTAAAGCCTGGAAGGCTCCAGGGTTGTGTGTATAAATACACTCTTGGGAGAGGAACCTGACAGTTTCAGGTAATCTTTTAATATTTGAATGTGGATGCCGGGGCTGCAAGGCAGCTGAATCACAAAGGCAGAAGCAAGGAAGTGATTCGATCAGATCATCAGACAGTCACATTGAAGACATCCATTTAGGCATCTCATTATTTCACTTAAATGCAGAAGAGTCAATAATACAATATTCCTTCCCTTCAGTTTATTTACTTCTGGCCCGGAGCAGGAATACAGTGGTACGTTTTGAGCCCTGGAAGTGCTAAGCACTATGTTCACACGTTCCTTCACTTCCTTAATCCCCCAACTATGTCACCAGCAATGTTCTGCTATTAATCCCCATTTTACAGATGAGAAAACTGAGGCTTAAGATATAAAGCATTCCACCCAAGACAGGGCTTTGGACTTTACCTGAATCCAGGTGGTCCAAGTGCCAGGGGTCGGTGGCAGACGACATGGGTGACAGGGTGAGCGGGGAGGCCCCGCAGTTGGATTCCACCAGCTCGCCCTGGACGTGCACGTGAGCTGAGGCGTTGGTCTGCCTCAGGGCGGCCTTGAGAGGGGCGATTTGGTTGAATTGGACTCTGGAGAGGCAGCCAGTGAATCCCGGGGTGTTGTACTTGTGGATCTCTTGGTCGATCTTCCCTGTTTCTAAAAGAGAAAGAGAGAGAAAGTAAAGATCGTGTACACTCACTCGATCAGAGCTGCAGTATACTCTCGTCTTTGAACATTTGTGTCCAAATCTTACTCTTGGCTTTAAGATACTATGTTCTTTCAGATGAAACATTAATGACTTGATAAGACTTTAGCGCTGGAGACTTCATGTTAAAAGGACCTTCTCTGTCACTGGAGAACGTGGTAAGAAGGCTAAGACTATACTTGCTAAAATAAAATGCATTCCTAATTACCTTGGAAGTAGCTGGAGCTACTTGAGATGTTGCTGAAACCAACAACACTCACTTGGCTCTGACTGACTTTTCACCTCTTCTGATGCTTCAGTGACTCTCATATATCCTTCCCAGACCTCCTGGTAGATTAAGGTTTCCTTTTGTGCCTCTTATTTTCTTCTTTAGAATTCTTTTTTTTAAAAAAAAAAAAAAAAAGAAAGAAAAAATGATTCCTACAGGCTATAATCCCGGAGAAGGGAATAGTAACCCACTCTAGTGTTCCTGCCTGGAGAATCCCAAGGACAGAGCTTGGTGAGCTACAGTCCCTGGGGTTGCAAAGAGTCGGTCGGACACGACTGAGCAACTAACACGCACACGCAGCCTATAATCAGGATTTCCTCTCTTTAGAATCCAGTCCTCTGGGAATTCTGAGGCTTCCAGAAACCCAGCTAGTGTGGGAAGGGCATTTTGGGAGTCAGGAAAGTTTCCTAATTCAATCACAAACATACAAACGCATTTAAGAATCATCACCTCCCCTAAACCTGTAAGTTTAGCCTCTTTTCCTACACTAACATTCAAATCAGGGGTGAGTCTGGGTGGGGGCATTTCCAAAGTACTATTTGAATTAATATAAACACACTGGGACTTCCCTGGTGGGCCAGTGGCTAAGACTCTGACTCCCAATGCAGGGGGCTTCGGTTCAACCCCTGGTCAGGGAACTAGATCCCACATGCCACAACTAAAACCTGGTGTAGCCAAAGAAAGAAAGAAAGAAAGAAAAATAAGTCACACGGGCTTCCCTGTGGCTCAGACGGTAAAGAATCTGCCTGCAATGCAAGAGACGCAGGTTTGATACCTGGGTCAGAGAGATCCCCTGGAGAAGGGAATAGCAACCCACTCCAGTATTCTTGCCTGGAGAATTCCACGGACAGAGGAGCCTGGCCGGCTACAGTCCATGGGGGCGCAAAGAGTCGGACACAACTGAGCGACTAAGCACTCACACACACACACATCACACCAGTTAAGCAAAAGCAAGTGTCTTCTTGACCGTGACCCTGGATTCTAGAACCTACCAAGCAGAATGAGGGTTGAAGGAGTCCTAGACCCTCCTACCCCATGGTTCTTATCAGTGTGGTTCCTGGACCAGCACCATTAGCATCACCTTGGAAGGTGTTAGAGCCGCAGGGGGTGGGGCCCAGCCCTGTGCACGTCAGCACGCCCTCCAGGTGATCCTGATATCGCTAAGGTCTGAGAACCACAGCTAAACTATGGGCAATGATGATAAGTCAAAGTGAAGCCACTCAGTTGTGTCCGACTCTTTGCGACCCGTGGACTCTAGCCCACCAAGCTCCTCCATCCATGGGATTCTCCAGGCAAGAATGCTGGAGTGGGTTGCCATTTCCTTCTCCAGGGGATCTTCCCGACCCAGGGATCGAACCCAGGTCTCCCACATTGCAGGCAGACGCTATAACCTCTGCACCACAAGGGAAGCCCTTAAATACAAGAATCCAAGTACTAACATCAAAGATTTCAAGGGAGGAAAGGAAGCCAGGTTGAAAGAAGAAGGGGGAGGAGGCGGGAGAGGGGGGTGAAAGGGGTGGCCTTACAGACGTCTCCTGCCGCCTACAGATACCCAGGTGTTATGGGACTTTTCCCTGGGCCTCCAGAGAAGGGAGGACTGGAACTCAGCCCTACCAGAAATCAGACCAGACCAGAACCAGAATTCAAGTTCTCTGCCAAGAGGAGGTGATCAGCCTCCAGTCCTCAGCTCAGGCTGAGGGCCCTTTGACCAGATTCCTGCGTCCAGGACCGGGGGACTAGAAAAACAGGGAAGGATAGGATGGGTTAAGGAGAGGAAAGAGAGAGGAAAGGGGAGAGAGGTCAGTAAAGTCTCTTGTTTCTTACCGGTCGGGACACTCTGGCCAGGTGTCCACGTCAGGAGGAGACCAGGGACAAAAGGGTCCCAGCTGTGGCTGCTGGGTCTGGTCCATTGGCAGGCAAGCTGGCCCCTGAGTACCCCGAGTGGTCAGGATGTCAGTCTCAGCAAAGAAGAGTCCCCACCAGAGTCGCCATTTGTTGCAGGAAGGCGGACCCCTTCCTGGGCCCGAAACTGGGCTCTTGTCTAACACTCGGAAATGAATTGTCCGAGGAGACACATGTGCTGACAAAGCAAGAGATTTTATTGGGAAAGGGCACCCGGGTGGAAAGCAGGAGGGGAAGGGAACCCAGGAGAACTGCTCTGGGGCAATGATGATGCAGGGCTGCAATTCCAGGGGGTGGGCAACCAGCTCTCCAGAGAAGAGCACAGAGCTTGTATCCGGGTGGGAGACTATGCTAACATGATGCCGACCTTTTAAACACAAGGACAAGGATGTGAGCTATTCACCCTTGCACTTGAACTGTGGAAAATAAAGACTTTGGAAATCAGGAGCTAGACACTTCTTTAAAAAGCTGGGTTCAGAGCAGGTGATGTTTCTAATGGGGGAATGCATACAGGTGAAATAGTCTTGTAAAAAAATTTACTTCTCCACTAATTAAAGAATAAATCAGTGGTGAAGGGAGCTTTCAGACCTTGAGGGCACAAGAAATGAATGTATTGATTATTCATCACATTAAAAAATCAGTGTATTGACTGACCTGCACTAGTCCCATGTAAATTTCGATTAGTAGAAGAAATGACAACAAGGGCGACGATGATGAAGACAGTAATTCTGGGGATGCTAATAGGGTCTCACTTAGACAAGTACATAAAGAAATTTTAATTAATGATTCTCCATATTTTCCTCCTGCTGCAAATTTCAGTCTGTGACTCTGAGCTAAAGCACATTCCATTTAAGATGGAGAGGCAGGGTGCAGCCGCCACTGTGTACAAAGATCCTGCCATCAGGATGTCTTGAGGGTTCCTCTGATGACCAGGAAGAGGCTCTGGTCCCACGGACACCTGTGCTGGCTTGTTCCCCTTTTCCTGCCCTGCCTTTTCCTCAAGGCTTGCTTGCAGGCTACACGGCGATCCATTCTTCATCTCCTATCTTCTATTGTCAGAATTCCTTGTTCTAGGTTCACCAACTTGCCTTCCAGGCAGACATTTCTGGTATTTGGTTTCCGCCCCCTCCCTCCACATTGGCTCAGATGGTAAAGAATCTGCTTGCGATGCAGGGAACCTGGGTTTGACTCCTGGGTTGGGAAGATCCCCTGGAGAAGGGAATGGCAACCCACTCCAGTATTTTTGCCTGGAGAATCCCATGGACAGAGGAGCCTGGCGGGCTACAGTCCATGGGGTCGCAAAGAGTTGGACACGACGGAGTGATGAACACTCACATCCTCCCTTCAGCTATCTGCCTTCCCCTGGAGCATCCCCACATCAAGGAGCCCTGCGAGGACTGCGATCCCAGGGTAGGGAGGAGGAGCTCAGCTCCCTGCTATTTCTCTGGCTTCATCCGTAGTGGTGGCACCGGAATAAATAGCCAATGGTGGCAGGAAGCTGGGAACGACCTCAGCTCCATCAGCTGCTTCCTGCCAGTTAAAGGAGGGTCACTTTGGCCTGTCCAGCTTTGGAGTAGCGCTCCAGAAGGAAGATTCTGGTGGCTACTGCCATCTTGTGGGACTTCAGGTCCGTTTCATTCAACTCACTTCATCACAGGTATTGGCGGTGTGGAGCAGAAGCAGGAAGGTGACAAATACAAGGATTCACCCTAAGCAGCCCTCCTCCAGGGGATATTCCCCACCCAGGGATCAAACCCATGTCTCTTACATATCTTGTATTGGCAGGTGGGTTCTTTACCACTAGCGCCACGTGGGAAGTGGAGGAGAGTATGGCAACCCACTCCAGTATTCCTGTCTGGAGAATCCCATGGACAGAGGAGCCTGGTGGGCTACAGTCCATGGGGTCTCAGAGAGTTGGACACAACTGAGCAACTTAGCATGCACGCATGCACGCACGCACCCTGGGTAGCCCACAGCCTTGCTGGGGAAGAAGCATACAACCTGCTAACTCGACTTATGAACACAAGCTGTCCAGTAACAAGAGTCAGTATTTGTTGAACCCTTAAAATGTGCTCAATGTCCCATGCAAATTGGACATTTAATTCCTAGAAATACCCTTGGAGGAGGGAGCATTGCTGTCCCTGTGTAACGTGTGAGATAATGAGGCTTAAGATCCACCCCCTGCTGAGGCCAGGCAGAGCCCTGGGCTTCAACCTCTACAATGTTCTGAGCAAACTTTGTGCTTGGTGAAACACCTGTGGTGGATTCATGTCAATGTATGGCAAAACCAATACAGCATTGTAAAGTAAAATAAAGTAAAAATTAAAATTATTAAAAAAAAAAAAAAGTCTATCCCCTGGAGGAGGATATGGCACCCACTCCAGTATCTTGCCTGGGAAATCCCATGGACAGAGGAGCCTGGTGGGCTGCAGTCCACGGGGTTACAAAGAGTTGGACACGTCTGAGCGACTGAGCGCACCCATGGTAAACCAGGGAGGCAGGTCTGCATGGGGTTCTGGAAAGCACTGCAGGAAGGGTAACACTGCAACCAGGGTTTTTTTGGGTTTTGTTTTTGGTGATAAGAACACTTAACATAAAATCTTCCCTCTTAACAAATGTTTATGTATACAATACAATCTTGTTAAACTTACAGGCACTCTCCTTCTTGCATAAGCAAAAGTATGCACCTTTGACCAACATCTCCTGATCCAACCCCCCCCCCCAACCCAGCCCCTGGAAACCATGATTCCAGTCTTGGCTTCTATGACTGACTATTTCAGGTGCCTTATATAAGCGGAATCATGCAGGATTTATTCTTCTATGTCTAGTTTATTTCACTTGGCATAACATTTTCCAAGTTCATCCATGTGGGCAGATGGCAGGACTTCGTTCTTTGTGAAGGCTGAATGATACTTCACTGCATATTTTATTTTCTTTGTCTGGTCCTCTGTCAATGGACATTGAGGTTGCTTCCAGGCCTTGGCTATTGTGAATAGCGCTGCTATGAACATGGGAGTGCAGATATCTGTAAGATCTTGATTTTAATTCTTTAGTGAACATACCCAAAGGCAGAATTGCTGGATCCCATGGTAGTTCTATGTTTAACTTCTTGAGAAACCTCTGCACTGTTTTTCATAGTGACTAAACAATCCCCCATTCCCACCAACTTCTCCACAAGCATTGGTGAATGCTTGTTATCTTTTGTAGGACTAGGTTTCAAGAATGAAAGGAAAGAGAACTCCAGGTTGAGTCTTTTGTGAGGTTTTGGTTCTGGGACCTAGGGGCCTCATATGAGGTCAGAGCTCAAGGCCAGATTGGGAAAAACCTTGAAGATCGTGTTAAGATGCTTGTATTTCAGTAAGAAACTCAATGATATTTAAGCTGCAGGGGATCGTGGCGGGAACCACATTAGATATTAGATTAGAAAGATAATTTTAGGGGAGCATAGTCATTGCTCTGAGCAGGTCTGCAAACACCCTGGGCAAAGACAGGGGTTCTTCTCTTTGCAGTAGGGCCAAGGCAGAGCTACGCTGTGGATAAAGTGCCCCGTTCTTCACCAGCATCCTCTTGTCTTTGCTCAGCTGATTCTGGCTACCTTTCATACGGTCCTTCACCCAGCTGCCTAAACTTTAAGATGGACAGGCTTGGGACTTTTGGTGGTCCAGTGCCTAAGATTCCTCCCTCCCAAGGCAGGGAGCCTGGGATCGATCCCTGGTTAGAGAAGATACCCACATGCCAAAACTATAAGAGCCATGCAGTCAAATATATATACATATATATATACATATATATATATGGACTTCCCTGGTGGCTCAGATGGTAAATATATATATATATATATTTTTTTTTTTTTAGAAAGGGCAAGCTTCTGATCACTCTGCAGAAAATGAGTAGTCTCACAGCTGTATACATCTGACAGTTCCCAATTTACTGTGGGGCCCCCACTTCTTAAACAGCTGCCCTCCCGTTTCCTTCTGACCTCAAGAGGGATAAGTGACACAAGGCAGATGGCCAGAGGGGAGCCCAAGGCAGGGGGTTGTGATGACGACCAGGAACCAGGGGAACAGAGGGAGGTGGGGGCTCTAGGGGCCAGGCTTTAGCTTTTCCCCGTCTGTGCTTTCTCTCTTTTGGGGAAAATCCCCAGGGTTTCAACTGATGTTCTTTTCCTAAAAGGCGGCTGGGTCACAAAGACAAGGGCTCTGACACCCAGGAAAGCAGAACCAATACTTTCAAACCCGAACAGTGTCTGGATGTGCTTCTAAAGACCCTTGGCTGGGACCCGTTCCCCTGGGGTCCACGAGTGCAATGGACGCTCTTGTCTCTTCGGGGCCAGATGGTTCCAACTCTGGACCATGTAATGACAGTAAGAGCTTCCACTAGAAACCAGACTTGGTACATGTGTGAGGTGCTGTGTTGAGTACTCTAAAAAATTATTCATTTATTTCGCTGCAACAGGTCTTAGTTGCGGCACAAGGGATCTCTAGTTGAGGCATGTGGGATCTAGTTCCCTGACCAGGGATCGAAGCCCAGGCCCACTGCCGTAGGATCACGGAGTCTTAGCCACTAGGCCACCAGGCAAGTCCCTGTTTACTGCTTTTAATGCAGTATTCCACTGTTTTCTAACAACTCTGTGAGCCGAACAGGATTATCCCCACTTCACAGATGGGATGGTTTCGAACTGTGGTGTTGGAGGAGACTCTTGAGAGTTCCTTGGAGAGCAAGGAGATCAAGCCAGTCCATCCTAAAGAAATCAGTCCTAAAGGAAATCAATCCTGAATGTTCATTGGAAGGACTGATGATGAAGCTGAAACTCCAATACTTTGGCCACCTGATGCAAAGAACTGACTCATTGGAAAAGACCCTGATGCTGGGAAAGATTGAAGGCAGGAGGAGAAGGGGACGACAGAGGATGAGATGGTTGGATGGCATCACCAACTCGATGGACATGAGTTTGAGCAAGCTCCGGGAGTTGGTGACGGACAGGGAGGCCTGGCGTGCTGCAGTCCATGGGGTCGCAAAGAGTTGGACACAACTGAGCAACAACAACACAGATGGGGAAACTAAGGCTTGGAGAAATTAAGGTTTTGTCAATGAATGAACATTTATGCTTCATACAAAAAAGCAGAGAAGTCACACGTTTCATATTCTCAATTTCTCTCTGAAAAACAGACTATAGTATGGAGTTTTATATTCATTTGGATTGGGGGCATTTCTATTGAGGGACTCTTCATAAGAATGGCACAGTGAGGTTTCGTTTTTGAAAAATTTAAATGGCTATCAGAGACTCCTTTAAGACCATTGTTTCAGTAGTGAGTGGGCCAATAATAAAGACTTTTCAAATTGCTGTGAACTGATGCAGAGCCTTTCCAGCATCAGTTAAAGCACCAGCAAGTTCTGTAAACACTTGTCTGGGATAAAAATCTATACTGAAGGACATCTAAGAAATGACAATAACACTATCACTTTAGTGCCTTTGAGCTCATTAAAACTAAATTACGTTAATCTGTGAAATTGATTGCACTGGGGTTCTAGTGAAACCAAATATTAAAATACGATTTACTCTAAGAAGTTACCTTCTGTGTGGAGATGTCTTAGCTGAGGCTAATCTGGGGGAAACCTGCTCAAAGCATGCAAATTTCACAAGTGCAGTCACTCCTGAAATTAAGTTCTCAAGCTGTCATTAGTATTTCAACGTCTTGTATTCATGGTGATATGGGTTATAGAAAATAGCCCATTTAAAATACAGATGCAATTCTGGGTGAAACCTTAAAGTGAAATGCTCTTGACAATACTTTTAAGGAGGGTGCAGTAATTACACCGCAAGGCATTAGCATGCTTTCCAGGCTCTTTCTTACCCGGTTACTGAATACCGAGTGACAGGCAGGGGTGTTCGAGAAATGAGAAGAGGAAAGGGCACTTGAGGAGCAAGAAATGCGGGGAGAAGGAAGCCAGCCTGGTCGAGGACCCAACTGTGCAAGGACCTGGAGGGCACCCGGGAGCCTCCTCAGCGATGGGACACACATTCCGATCCGACTCACAAAGACATTTCTCATTTCCCTTTAAGACGATTCGAAACGCATCTATATAGGCTTCTTGAGTATCCCATGGGATCTATTCACCAGCTAATTTTTGTTGGATTTTACACTTTTTAGGATTTTCTATCAAAATTCCTTTCTTGGGGGGGTGTGATATTATGAAACACGAAATATCACCATTAACTTAATGTCTTACTTTTTATGAAACAGAGCCAAGGGATATTAGAAGGCTGATGAGACCTTAGCAAGGTTTTTGCTAAGGCTCTGCTGTGTGCCCCTCACAGTGCCAGGGGCTGAGAGGGTCAGCCTTTTAGAATTTGGGGATCAGAACGGGACGGCAGACCTCCCTTTTGCTCTGCAGAGACCGCAGGTACCATCGGCCCAAAGCATCGTCCCTCCTCTAGTCCTGCCCTCAACTCTCGGGAGGAATATGTCCCACTGATGGCACCGGAGGTGGTTTTAGGTTACTCACAGACTGGATGTTAAATAACATCCAATCTCAGGGTCACAAACTTAAATTCCTCTCACTTTTCTTTCCATCCTTCAAAGATAGGGTCTTAGGTTGGCGCCGGTTGGGACTGGACTGTATTTTCCATCACCCATACCTGCTTTGTTCCCTTTTTAACAAAGAAAGAATGGAACTGGACACTTCTGGAGGAAAGAGTATTGAACTTCACAGAGCCAGCACTATGGGTATTTTATTTCATGATTGCATTACAAAATTTCCAAAGGAAATTATAAACATTTTCCTTTTAGCATGCATGCCAAGTTGCTTCAGTCATGTCTGACTCTTTGCAACCCTGTGGGCCATAGCCTGCCATGCTCCTCTGTCCATGGGATTCTCCAGGTAAGAATACTGGGATGGGTTGCCATGCCCCACTCCAGGCGATCTTCCCAACCCAGGGATTGAACCTGTGTCTCTTACGTCTCCTGCATTGGCAGCTGGGCTCTTTATCACTAGTGCCAACTGGGAAGTCCTTTTAGCACAGATTTAAGCTTCCCAGATAGCTCAGTAGATTAAAGAATCCGCCTGCAATGCAGGAGACCCAGGTTCAATTCCTGGGTCGGGAAGATCCGCTGGAGAAGGGATAGGCTACCCACTCCAGTATTCTTTGGCTTCCCTTGTGGCTCAGCTGGTAAAGAATCCGCCTGCAATGTGGGAGACGTGGGTTCGATTCCTGGATTGGGAAGATCCCCTAGAGAAGAGAAAGGCTACCCACTCCAGTATCCTGGCCTGGAGAATTCCATGGACTGTATAGTTCATGGGGTTGCAAAGAGTCAGACAGGACTTTCACTTTCACTAAGTAAAAAATGGTAAGTCCATTTAAATAAAAGTATTAAGTAAATAACAGTAACGTAAGTAAATGGAAATGGAAAATATGTAACTGGAAATGGCAAAAATTATACCATTGGTCCTCAACCCCTCGATTCTTGGTGTTAGTGGCCTCTGTTCCCTTCAGATGGAATTCCACCTTCCTCCCTGATAGCTGTGATTCTATCACTTAGAACACCGTGGTCCCCCTGCCCTTCAAAGAGGGGGCTCCGAATGGCTTCCCCTCAGATCCTGCTCCTGGCTCTAACCACTTGGCCCAGGCGTGCTCATTCCCTACCCTTACGGGCCAGAAACCTGAATTTGGGCCTCTACTGGATTTACAGTTTCCGTGAGAGCTAACGTTGCTCATTCAGTCCGTGTCCCACGGACAGTCTATACTTTGCATGAAGCAATCCGCCAGTGACTGCTTGCTGACCACATCGAAGCTCTACCTGAAATGTCCGTCATGCAGTTTGCTCATGCTGGAAGGGCCGAGCACTCTGGAAATTTAGGCACAGCAAGGTTCACTGGGGGCCAGAGTTCATCAGCCTCAAGGGCAAAGAGCTGTGGAACATGGCTTTGAAAGAGGAAGGGGAACTAGTGAATTTAGATCCAGCAGACCACTATACTGGAGAAGGCAACGGCACCCCACTCCAGGACTCTTGCCTGGAAAATCCCATGGACGGAGGAGCCTGGTAGGCTGCAGACCATGGGGTCGCTCAGAGTCGGACATGACTGAGCGACTTCACTTTCACTTTTCACTTTTATGCATTGGAAAAGGAAATGGCAACCCACTCCAGTGTTCTTGCCTGGAGAATCCCAGGGACGAGGGAGTCTGGTGGGCTGCCGTCTATGGGGTCGCAAAGAGTCGGACACAATTGAAGCAACTTAGCTGCAGCAGCAGCAGATCACTATATATTTATTTCCAGAAGTACTATTACCTGGAAATCTGTCCATCTCACTAAGAACACACTGGTCTCTGAAAATACTATTGTGTGGCTCTTAAACCGACTCTTCGGCTAAAGGTGAATATCCACTGTTACATAAACCCTCTAGAGCACGGCTATATGGGACCTGATGAAATGAGTAGGAAGTGGGCTTGAAATCGCTGCCAGGCTGGAGATGTAAATAATCCCTGGAAAATCAGGCTGGGATGAGGTTGGTGAGCAGTCATCTGGTGTAGACTTGAAAACATGAGCAGGTCCTGCAGGGGCTGGCAGCCACCCTAGGTGGGAATGGGACCCTCAGGTTAGTGCTGAGCACCTGGGTTTCACCTGAGAGTATAGCTGGTGTGGGTATGAGAGTGTCCCCAAGCTTCCCATTTGGCCATAGCTGTAATAACGGGAACCTGAATAGGTTTCAGAATTGATTATTCCTAGAATAAACAAATGGGAAGTAACTGAAACAAAAAGATACCCCCCCAAACCCCAACCAAAAAAGTCAAAAGCATTAATCTAAAAAAGCAACACTAAACCAAATAAACCTCATTCCTCAATTCCAACATGATTAAGTCATAAACACTAGGCAGGGCCCTGAAATGCTGGAATCTAGGTTCAGCCTCAGCTCCTGTCCTTACAGGCAACGTGTTTTGATCAGTGACGTCTTGCGGACCAGCTGCCTTTCAGAAGATGAACAACTAGAATTAAATCCATATACATAATTGATGTATAAATTATGCACCCTGACATTTTATTAATCCCCGAAAGAAAGACACTAATGAGATTTTGTTGTATCTATTATATGCTTTTCTCTTTTATGAAGGAAGGCAGGACCAAGATATGCAGGTGTAATTTAAACAGCCCTTGACCTGTGACATATGCTAACTCAATTACAAACGGCAATCTGCAGGCAGAAGCAGAATCTTCGATTTCCTTCTACCATCATCTGTGTTACTTTTCAGTTTGTAAATCCGTTCCCAAGGATTGAGAAAATGAAGTTGTTTTTTTTTTTTTCCCCAGAAACATCAGTAACAAATGTCTTAATGTGAAAATGGTAGCTTACTGTACTCTTTTGCAGAATATTACATTTGTATTTGTATAAACTGATCACAGTCCCTCAGCTTTGGGGGACAAATCTACATATACAGAGACAGATGTATGTCTACATATATAAAGAATATAGATGTAAAGACGTATAGATGTGTGTGTGTGTATATCTCTCTATATGTGTATATATCTATAGAGATGTCGATATGTATATGTATTTATAAATATATAGACATAGGGTAAAACTGTCATCCTCATTCCTAAAATCTAGCTTGAACACCGCAAACTTACTATGATTGCTAGTTAATATAATACACTTGTTATGGCAGAAACCAATACAATATTGTAAAGCAATTATCCTCCAGTGAAAAAATAAATAAATTTAAAATATATAATACAGCTGTGATTTCAATATGAAGGGAATGATATGATCCTTGCTAAAAACAAAAGACCCAACCAACATGGAGTCAATTATGCTAAGCTCCAGGTCACCAAACCGAGACTTAAACTTCATCACAGGATCGGCTCTGTCAGCAGCGGAATCTTAAACCAGTCCATCAGGAATCATCTGATCAGCGCTGGTTAGGTAATCTGTTTGTCTGACCCATGACATTCTCTAAAGGAAAGTAAGTTTGAAATAACCAACCTGTCTTTTTGCCAGTATAATCTCAGTGTTCCCACCCTTTCTACCTATAAACAGACTTTCACTTTATACAGATTCTTAGTACTTTTTATCTGTTAGATTGAAATGCTGCTGGTTCAAATCAATTTTTTGCTAAAACACTCTTAAAATTTTTAATATGCCTCAGTTTACCATTTAAAATTCCTTAGCTGTTTCCAAAACAACAGACAGTTGGCTTCACACAGAGGTCACACACTGAAATACGGTTTTCCACTTTTTCCTGAATGTTTTAGGTTGTCAGACATAAGACAGAAAGCTGGGTGCCCCCTCCCTTTCCGCAGCCTCGGGGTGCCCTGCCGACATGCACGATTTTTCCGGACAAAGAATAACAAGCTCTGCTGAAAGTGACAAGACCTTTCAGAAAAGTGGACGTACCCGTCAGTCAAACCACAGAGCTGTGTGTGGAGCTCTAGTTCACTAGAGATGCAGGCTGGTTTTACCTCTCAGAGTCTCAGTAAATACAGGCTATGTGCCCAGCTACCTGCTATTGGAGAACAGAACACACTTGTATGGTCTGAAAGTCCCACAAGCTGGAAATGAAAGAACTTCTTCTTACTCATTGGGTTTTATTCCACGTTTGCTTAAAAAAAATTATTTAACAAATTATTGTATTTATTCTTGGCTGAGTCTTCATTGCTGCACGAGGGCTTTCTCTAGTTGTGGCTGAGCGGGGGCCACTCTCTAGTGTCTGGGCACAGCCTCTAATCGTGGAGCACAGGCTCCAGGGTGGGCACACGGGCTCCGCAGTTGTGGCTGGATGGGCCTAGTTACTCCGCGGCATGTGGAATCTTCCCCGACCACAGGTTGAACCAGTGTCCCCTGCATGGTGAGGCAGATTCTTAACCACTGTACCGCCAGGAAGGCCTCTGTGTTTGCTTTTGCGTCGTAATGTGTTAGCAGCACAAATAGAATCCTGTGTACAAAATGACAGAACTGTACGCCCTGCTTCGGCTGAAACTTTTCTTTGTGTTTAAGCTTTGGAAAGCCCTACTGAACTGTAGCCAACACTATAAGGAACGTGGGTGTCAGCGCCTAAGTTTCTTCCTTAGTTCTTCTCCCAAACATTGAGGAGCATTCTAGCCACGACCAGCCCACGGTCAGTTGATGCTAACTCCATGGGGAGTAGGGGAATTTGGGGCAACCGGAAGAGGAGGGAAGGGTGCTGACCTCATACACACTGAGAGCCGAACAAAGAAGCACAGGCTAGGGACTCCCCTGGTGGTCCAGCGGCTGAGACTCCACGCTGCTAAATGCAGGGGGCCCGGGTTCCAGCCCCGGTCGGGGAACTAGATCCCTTGCGCCACAACTAAGACCTGGTGAAGTCAAATAAACACATAAATAATTTAAAAAAAAAAAAAAAAAGGAAGTACAGGCTAGGAAAAGCATCGGGAAAATCTGAAAAACGAAGGTATTATATTTCCCGACAGTGTCAAATTGAATGATTCAGTAAAATAAAAAGTGGTTTCCTTCCTTAGTTCTCACTTAGTATTCTAATTCCCACCCCAGGAGGCCACTACAGCCATCTTACCCAAGAGAAGAAAATCCTTCAAGGACAAAGATTACAGGACAGTGTAAACGTGAAAGTGTTAGGAAACAGACACCAGGGCTGGGGTGGAGGGCGGTGGAGCTCCCAGGGTGATGAGACTGTTAGGAACATACAGAAGAGAGGGAAACCCTGTTGCCAGAAAGAGCCCTGGGGTGGGTCCCCTCAATTTGCTCACAGTATTGTATAACTAACATAAGAAAGAACTCACACCTTGAGGCCCTGCTGTATGAAATGCCATCTAGAAGATGGAGCCTAAATGCTCTGAGGCTGAACCCCACACTGGACTGGATCGGCACTCGAATCTGAACTCTACAACTGTAACTGCTCAGGATACCTCGGGGTCCCCTCGGGGGTCCAGACCTGGATGCTGGAGTCAGGACGTGGCCGGGCAGGCCTGTGGGGATCTGAGTGTATTCCCCGCACCAGAGCCTTTTCCTCCGCAGTTCCTCTAAAACCAACACCCTTATTTTCAGGAGTAACAGCCTATGAGGTTGGGAAACACGGGCAGAGGCTATCAACATTCAGCACGCTCTTAGGTATCTCATGACATTTTCATGGTCAAGGCAGGTCTGCGTGGGCTCGCAATTGTACGAGTAGCATTTTACACGTAGATTTATGAGGAGATGAATAGTGGGGGAAATCTGGTCAATGGTGGATGTTGGCTTCTGCTCACAGCACCACCGGTTTCCCAGGCGGTGCTAGTGGCAAAGAACCTGCCTGCCAAAGCAGGGGGTGCAAGAGACGTGGGTTCGATCCCTGGGTCGGGAAGATCCCCTCAAGGAGGAAATGGCAACCCACTCCAGTATTCTTGCCTGAAGAATCCCATGGGCAGAAGAGCCTGGTGGGCTATATGGTCCATGGGGTCACAAAGAGTCAGACATGACTGAAGTGACTTAGCATGCACTGATGTTAGCTTCAAGGGAAAATTTTAGGGGTAGGATTCCCGGTTGACATTTTATTATTAATGCTTTGGCCATTTGGATAAGGACATTCGTGGCATATTGATCAGTGTGTCCCACAGCATCTGGTGGAAAGGGGTGTGTCTATATAAGATGATAGGATTATGACCCAAAGGGACACTAAGGGGCTGAAATGATGGCCTGGATCTGACTAGAGAAGTTGAGCAGACACAAGTGCTTACTTTCTATAGCTGGACATACCACCCTCCCCCCATCACCGTCAACATCCGGCTGGGGACACACCTAACAACAGCACAGACCCCCTCTCTCCCCCCTCCCCCACCCCAGCGCAACAGGAGGTGGGTATTGTAATCATGAGCACTCTAGGAGTTAGGAGTGAGATGGGGCTGAGTCAGGGAAAGGACGGAGTGCCGATTCTGGCCCAGGAGGTGGGTTATGAGACTGCGTACAGTGGTCAGAATAAGCCCGGAGAGGTGCTAAACTCATGCCGGATCATTCTGAACCAGGCAGCAATAATCAGTTAGGGTGTGTACAGCGGAGGCCACCACTCTTGAAGCCACGTCTCCTATGACAGAGACGAAGGAACTGCAGAGGTCTACTGATGTTCGGATCATGGACCGCTTTCCAGGTGGTTCAGTTCAGTCACTCAGTGGCGACCCCATGGACGGCAGCACGCCAGGCTTCTTGTCCATCACCAACTCCCGGAGCTTACTCAAACTCATGTCCATTGAGTCGGTGATGCCATCCAACCATCCCATCCTCTGTCGTCCCCTTCTCCTCCCACCTTAAATCTTTCCCAGGTGGTACTATTGGTAAAGAACCCACCTGCCAACACAGGTGATTTAGGAAACGTGGGTTCAATCCCTGGGTTGGGAAGATCCCTTGGAGTAGGAAATGCAACCCACTCCAGTATTCTTGCCTAGAGAATCCCCACGGACAGGAGCCCAGTGGGCTACGGTTCATAGGGTTGCAAAGATTCAGACGCGACTGAAGTGACTTAGTACGCACGGAACACTGTAACTGAAGCCTCAGCCCCGTGTGGACTATGAGTTACTCCCCACGACTCTGGTCTAAACTATTTCAAGTGCAGAAGCGAAGCGAGGGTAGCGCTGACATGAAGAAGGCGCTGAGCTCGCATCTGTCACCAATTTACCTAAATCAAGTGACTTCGGGGACTCAGGCGGGGTTTACAGGTCTGTTGATTTTCCTTTTCCTTTGAATGAAGGACTGGGGCTTCGCTGTGCGGTGCTTGCTCAGGGGGGCCTTCCTTTCCGCTCCGACTGCGCAAACTGCGTGCAGTCTCCCAGCGGGGCACCTCTCTTATGCCATCATTACCTCTCCTCTCCCGGAGGCCTGTACCTCCCGACAGCGCGTCTGTCTCCACTTCAAAAGGTGCAAATTACAGCGGCTACAGCACCTTGAGAAAACGCATTTTCCCAGCACTGGCAGTCATTTTCTCCCGGCATCACGCTGCGTGCTTTGTTGCAGAGATGGCTGGAGCTTAAAGTATTTTATGGGGCAATGGCATTCATCTCTCTTCTAAGATATGTTATTGCGAACCCTAGGCATCTTGGGAAAATGGAACCAGCCTGGAAGAGCTGTTGTTTTTTTTCCTAGATAACAGAGGATTTAACTCTTCTGGCATGAGTACACTGCAGGTTTCTCATGGAATTATGTATCTCAAAGGCTTTCTTGGCTCCAGGATACCCGAAAACAGGGCCGTGTTCTAAATTTCAGAGCCTTTGGGCACTTTTGCCTGCCCGACCCAGGGATCAAACAATGTCTCCTGCATTGGAGGTGGCTTCTTTACCACTGGGCCATCAGGGAAGCCCTAAAAAAATATCCAACCAGTATTTTAGGTCTGTGATGGTATAAAGATGGACATGTTAATATAATATCAAAGTGAAAGTCGCTCAGTCATGTCTGACTCTGTACAGTCCATGGAATTCTCCAGGCCAGAACCAGGGGATCTCCCCAACCCAGGGATGGAGCCCAAGTCTCCTGTGTTGCAGCTGGATTCTTTACCACCTGAGCCACAAAGGAAGTCCTATTTATAATATATTCACTCATTTTCTTTCCCCTAAAAGTTCATTTTTTTTTCCTTTTGATTTTAAAATTCAAACATTTGCATGAGTCCCTAAAAGTATTAATACTTTGGCTCCGGGAACTACAGTTACTGGGCCTGATGGGTATGTCAGCCTCTGCAGAACATGTCTGGTGACATTTGTTGGTGACTTGGGCTGATCTGGGGACACTGTTTATCATGCCATGGGGACGGCTGTGAATCAACCCCGGATGGTGCATTTTTGAATAAAGGTCTGAAGCCACCTTTCTTTTTGGTCCCTGGTCTCTGATCCAGGTGGAGTAAGAACCATTACACCACACCCTGGCATCCTGCCTTCCTGCAGGAGTCGCTAGACATCACAAACCACTCATTGCTGGCTCCCTCCCGAAAGTCACCTTTATCTCCACCAGCATTTTAAAAATCGAGAACCACTTTAAAAATAATAAAAGACTCATCTTCTTCAAAAGATGACATTTCTTTAGCCATGATGCTCTCTACTGTTCGCACACCTTTCCCTCAATGTTTGATCCTGGGCAAGATTCCCTGGAAAGGCTGTGCATTTAATTTTACCACAAGATTGAGATGAAAGTCTTACACAGATCAACTTTCTCATGGCCTCTTCACTCACTCGTTCATTCATACAGGATTTACGGAATAATGACTGTAGCGACTCAGTACTGAGAAAGAGTTTTGCCTTTGAGGACTATCACTTACTTGCATATTATATGGTGTATTCTGACAACATGCTGAACAGTAATATTACTTGTTGTGTGAATTAATGACTGAATGAGTAAGTGAAAGATGAAAGGGCCACATCTTTAGGGGCTTCCATGTGGCTCAGCAGTAAAGAATCCACTTGCCAATATAGGAGACACAGGTTTGATCTCTGGGTGGGGAAGATCCCCTGGAAAAGGGCATGGCAACCCACTCCAGTATTCTTGCCTGGAGAATCAAGGACAGAGGAGCCTGGCAGGCTACAGTCCATGCGGTTGCAAAGAGAAGGACATGGCTGAGCGACTAAACAACAACAAAACGTCTTTAGGGTGAGCTCAAAAACCAAGTCAGCAATAAGCAAAACAAGTATGAAAGCGATAGGGTGATGAGGGGCGATATCATTTTAGACAGGGCATTTGGGGAGGCCACCACTGAGACTACACTTGAGCTCTGACTCAGCTTAAGCAAGGATGCTAGTGTCTTTATCCGGGGGACATGCACTCCAGGCAAACGAACGGCCCTGAGACAACACATGCATGTGTGAAGGCTGAAACTAGGGGCTGGCCTGAAGCTGGATCCTGCCTGCCCAGGTGCAGAATGGCTGACTTCCAAGCTCCCTGTGAGAGCTTTGCAGCAGCGTGGCACATGAGCTCTGCAGAGTCCTGGTGAGCACCCCCGTGTCTGCTGGCTGAGGTGGCACTGTGGACCCTCTACCTGCACACAGCCAGATGCTGGACGGATGGGTGGGCCCACAGGGGCCTGGGCTTGGGCACTTTAGGACAGGAAGGAAGTGGCGAGATGGTGACCTTTAGTAACCTGCAGCATGACAGCCCCAAAGCTCAGCACCTCCACAGACACTAGCACGGTGATCAGACTGGATCAGCCCCCAGAGCAAAGACCTGTTAGGTTGCTGCTGTGGGTTGCGTCCCCTAAAAAGATATGCTGAAGTTCCATCTCCTGGAAACGGGGTCTTTGCAGATGTCATCAAGATAAGATGAGGCTACACTGGATTGAGGCGGGGTGGGCCTGCTCCAATGCCCAATAGTTTGGCCACCTGATGCAAAGAACTGACTCAATGGAAAAGACCTTGATGCTGGGAAAGATTGAAGGTGGGAGGAGAAGGGGATGACAGAGAATGAGATGGTTGGATGGTATCACCGATTCAATGGACATGAATTTGAGCAAGCTTCAGGAGTTAGTGATGGACAGGGAAGCCTGGTGTGCTGCAGTCCATGAGGTCCTGAAGAGTTGGACACTACTTCCTCTTTGGACATACCAATGTTTAGTTGAACCAAGGAATAGTTACTAATACTTCTCGATGAACGGTCCTGTGTTGGCACCATCGGAGACAAACAGGAGACCACAATCCCCTGCAGAGACCTCACTGTCGAGAACACACACCAGCCAAGGCCAAATGAGACACAGGCCATGATGTACGTTCAGATGCATAAAACCTACAGATCTGGATGGGGGTGAAAAGGGTCAAGGGCAGCCCACAGGAGGGGACAGCTGGAAAGAGCACTGAACGGGAGTAGTCTGAAAAGGAGGGGAGAGAAGGGGATGGGCAGATCCCGCAACAAGGAAACCAGTGGGGCACGAACAAGGCAGTGCCACAGAGTGGGCTGGAGAAGGCTGAAAGCTCTCCTGCGGATGACGGGCGGGCTTCACGTTTCAGATCAGTTTCTACTTGACTGGGTAAGCGTGGGAGCATCTCTTAAAGGTCTTCTTTTTAAAAAGCTGAGGTGGAACACACATGGCCCAGAATTTATAAGCATGGAGAAATGCAATCAGGGCTGTGTATAAGTCAAGTCTAACTGGCACTGGTGGAGGAGATAGACTGGAGAAGACTCAGGAAGTGGAAACTCGAGGAGGAGACCGTCACAGCCATCCTAGGTGAGGGGTGGGGAGGGTCTGACGGGAAGGAAGACGGAGTGGACCCAGGAGAGGCTTCGTGTATCAAATAGAGGCTTCTAAAACTGTGCTTTTCAGCTGCAAGGGTGTGGCAAACAGGAAGAGATGCAGATGAACACCAGGCAAAGACGAAGATAGGAAAGTGAATATAATAAAGAGTGTGTGTGCGCGCTCAATTGTGTCCAGCTCTTTTTGACTTGATGGACTGTAGTCCACAAGCTCCTCTGTCCATGGCATTCCCCAGGCGAGAATACTGGAGTAAGCTGCCATTTCCTTCTTTAGGGGATCTTCCCAACCCAGCGAGGAGAAGGCGATGGCACCCCACTCCAGTACTCTCGCCTGGAAACTCTCATGGACGGAGGCGCCTGGTAGGCTGCAGTCCATGGGGTCGCGAAGAGCCGGATATGACTGAGCGACTTCACTTTTACTTTTCACTTTCATGCATTGGAGAAGGAAATGGCAACCCACTCCAGTGTTCTAGCCTGGAGAATCCCAGGGACGGAGAAGCCTGGTGGGCTGCCGTCTATGGGGTTGCACAGAGTCGGACACGACTGAAGCGACTTAGCAACCAACCCAGCGACTGAAGCCTCTCCTGCATTGGCAGGAGGAGTCTTTTATCACTAGCGCCACCTGGGATACCCATCAGGGATCGAACCTGGGTCCCTGCATTGCAGGCAGATTGTTTACCATCTGAGTCACCAGGGAAGCCCATAATAATGGATACTGATTGTTAAATAGGCAAAAACACCGGTATTTTCTCCAGGGGGCTCTGTTGTTCAAGCGTTCACCTCTTGGATCTTGGTTAAACCGGAATTCAGTCCAGAGGTGTCTGACGCCCAGGAGCCATCCCTTGGCAGTGTGGCCATCAAGGAACCAGAACTTCCCATCTGTATTATTTGTTTTGATGACACACCCCTGGTGACTGTGAATTTATGGGCTGCAGAAAGCCTGGTCATGCCAGATGCACACGACATATTTTTATATGCTATAATTCTCTTAACTTCTAGTCATTTAGGGTGATTTTATAAGAGTGAGTGAATGGAAAGGTCACATGCCAAGTGAAAGGGTAAAAAGCGCAAACTGAAGAAAACGATGCTGTGTTTTAGACAGAAAAATGTTTAAAAAGTGAATGTTGTGAATACTAGTAAAATGCAAATGTCGTTATACTCTGTGTGCCTGCAACCACACAGGGGCATCACTATCCTTTCAAAATGAAATCCTAGTGGTAGGTATGAATAGTTCCAGTTTATAGATGAGAAAACCAAGTCCATTAAGTAACTTGTCATATGGCTTATCCATGCAGAGCCAGTGTTCTTGATACTCTGAGACCTAAGTTGCCATGGATACGAAAATGTTCACTCAGATGATGGGGATTCAGGAAGCACATGGCATGGCTCTCCTTAGTGATACAGACAGTCCTTTGCTGGATTCTTTTCTCCTTTAACTGTATGCTATATTAGTTTCCAAATTCCATAATTTTTTTTTTCTGGAGGGAAAGAACTCCAGATAAATCGATGTTGATTCACAGCACAGGGGATCCATGATGTCTGCTCATCATCATGAGCAGAGTATTTATTGCTAGCGCTCACATATGGGGACTCCACTCTGCCTCATTTCACAGGCTGCCTCCCCGGTCTAGAGTCTTTGAATAACTGGAAGCAGATTGATAAACAGAGACTGAAAACAGGCTTGTTTCCCAGTAAATGAAAAGCCCTGGCCCAGGATCATATGAAATCACAGATATTAAGTGTATAAAGTTAACTTGGCAAACTACGAACACCTAGAGAGGAACAGAGAAAAAGCCGCCAACTGAAATACTTTTGTAATTAACTCTCTTAATGCTATTAATACTGAAAGAACAGTGAGAGGATCTGGGCACCGAGTGTCTGTAGGAGCAGCTGGAGGCTGATGTATGGGTCTGGTACTCTCCACGTCTGGAGTATCATTGCTCACCCTCAGGACCATAATGACAACATCAGCCAAGCTTCCATCTTTCAGTGAGTGCATAGATGCCGACTGCTTTACATCCATCTCGTATAAAGGCAAGCTTTCCTTTGTTTAATCCATTTGGCGGTTTGGGAGGGTTTGTTTTTTCTGCATCAGGGTGGGTCTGAACTCTCCATGTTTGCCTGGGGCCAGGGCATCCCAGGGAGTGCAGGGAGAGAGTTTCTATGTCCAAGGTGAAGGTGAAGTTGCTCAGTTGTGTCCGACTCTTTGCGACCCCGTGGACTGTAACCTACTAGGCTTCTCCGTCCATGGGATTCTCCAGGCAAGAATACTGGAGTGGATTGCCATTTCCTTCTCCAGGGGATCTTCCCGACCCAGGAGTCAAACCCGGGTCTCCCGCATCTATGTCCAAAGGCATGTCCAAATAGGGAGTGTGGATTTCTCACCAGCCAAGCAGGCTGCTGCTGCTTCTGGGACCTCAAGCGTTGGAATGAAAGGGACACAGGGCAAAAGCTGGGCTCTATTCAGAACCTGTGTGTTTCTGACTTTGAAGGAGCAGTGTAAGGAGCTGCTTAGCAGGGAGAGGTGACTCAGAAAAGTGAGAAAGCACTTCCTGGGCAGATTTCCCTCCCCCTCCCTGCCCAGCATCCCCAGCAGAGGCTGCCAACCCTTTTCCTCTGGGCTCCTGCTAAGTCACTTCAGTCGTGTCCGACTCTGTGTGACCCCACAGACGGCAGCCCACCAGGCTCTCCTGTCCATGGGATTTTCCAGGCAAGAGTACTGGAGTGGGGTGCCATTGCCTTCTGGGCTCCTGGGGGAGGGGGCGGTCCAAATTCACCCTCATCATGCCCAGGATTGGACCAACAGCTCAAAGGCTGCCCCAGACAGTTTCCTGGGCCAGTCCAGGAATGCATCTAAACCCTAACAGAGCTGGATAACTTGGCCCATGTCCACAGTTTTTCTACAGAAACAGTTCAGGGAACTGAAGATTGCCTTGCTTATCAAGACGAGCCAGAAAAATGCAATGGAAAAGAAATTCTTGGAATTAGGATTTGCTTCAAAATACTGAATGCTGGTATTTGTTTGACAGGCTTAAAACTGGGCCTCTTCAGTTTATCAGGGACCACAATGGACTCCTTGATCACTCCTCGCCACCTGCTAAGGCTCGCCACGGAGAGCTTTCATTTCCGGGGTTTATCTGACTTTGCAAGTTGTGCAAGCTTGCGATGTGCTGTATGACTCTGTTATTCAGGGGTGTGCCTCTGCTTTTTCTCAAAATAACGTGAATTTAAGGCTAAAAGTTAATTTCCCGGCTAAATTTTAGTCCTAATACAGGAAGCTTTTGATAATAGCTCTGCTCACTATGACTGTACTCAAACCAAAATCCTTGGTAATAAAAATGCCAGAAACTAGAGACAGGCACACAAATATTAAAGGAATATAAAACTGTATTCTTTTTTTGGTTTGCTTTTTATCTTCTGAATCAACTTTGCATGCAGTAAATGCACCTATTTTAAGTGTAGACTTTCGATGAATTTTGCCAAATGTATACATCTATGTAACAGCCATCGTGATAAAAACACGTGTGCTGAAATTGAAAGTTTGTGCAAATTCCCATTTTTGCTTCCCGACTATTTGTGTGTGTGAAAACTCATCCCTGAAAACGAAGGTACTTAATTAAAAGAACTTTCACTCCGGTTGAAGACTCTAGAATAATTCTATTTGAGATTTTCAATAGCAGTGCCATTTGTATAAGAACATTTGTAGGACAACAGCTGAGCACTGAAGAATTGATGCTTTTGAACTGTAATGTTGGAGAAGACTCTTGAGAGTCCCTTGCACTGCAAGGAGATCAAACCAGTCAATCCTAAAGGAAATCAGTCCTGAACATTCATTGGAAGGACTGATGCTGAAGCTGAAACCCCAATACTTTGGCCATCTGATGCGAAGAGCTGGCTAATTGGAAAAGACCCTGATGCTGGGAAAGATTGACGGTGGGAGGAGAAGGGGACAACAGAGGATGAGATGGCTGGATGGCATCACCGACTCAATGGACATGAGTTTGAGTAAGCTCCAGGAGTTGGTGATGGACAGGGAAGCCTGGTGTGCTGCAGTCCATGGGGTCGCAAAGAGTCGGACATGACTGAGCGACTGAACTGAACTGAATATGGCATTATGTGTGTGACATCTTATCAGATAATGTTGATTAGTAGGAGGATTTTTGGCACAATAAGCCTTTTTTCTTTTCTTTTGTTTTCAGAGACAAAAGGGAGTGCTTTATAGAGAATGGAGCAGCTGGCGGCCCTTCATTTCCAGGTTCCAGGTGTATGAATCATTTCAGAAGCCACAGTTTTGCATAATCACGAAGCCGTGATGTGGGAAATTGTATTTGTAGTGTCTTTACTAAAATCCTCCTTGGCTGTCTCTTCCATTTCACTTTCTCCCACACTACACACAGCATTCTGAGGGCAACACTGCAGTGGGGGTTCTCAGAGAAACCACGTGTTAACTAAAGGACTTGGAAATGGCCCCGAACAACCCCTGCTGACCAGTGGGGTCTGAGAGCACCCCCCAGGGCTCTCCCTAGAAGTCTTTATTTGTATTTGCATTCACAATTAATGGCACGGTCTTGGGACCACATTTCAGCTAAATTGAGCAATAATCCTTCAGAATCACTTTCATCTACCAATGGAATCTGGCCAGTCATGCTCTGAAGGTAACTGATATCATGGCTTGAGAGACAGGGTGGGCGGCTTTGGAGACAGGTCAAGACACTGGTTCTGAGAGAGATGCTGGTGAGGAGACCCAACCATACATGGTCATCTGGGAAACAGGAGAAAGCCTAGGATCAAGGGACCCCTCATGCACGTTGCTCACCCAAGCCTAGAAGAGCATCCAGTATGTGCTGGGAACCCAGAACGTATCAACGGACTAAATAAACGGATAAAGCCACGAGCACTGGGATCCATATTTCCAGTTTTTTTCTCTCCAGTTCTGGGATCTAGTATAAAAGGTCTCGGGGCATCTCAATCAGAGTTCAGAGGTGAGAGGGCTCTTCCTACATTCTTGGCCAGCCAGCTGCAGAATAAAGGTCTGAGTTTAGAGCATGTGCTGTTCACAGGGAGATGTTAAAGAACATCTTGTCTACTAAGGCTTATTTAGTAGACTTGATTGCAAGCTGGAATCAAGATTGCCGGGAGAAATATCAATAACCTCAGATATGCAGATGACACCACCCTTATGGCAGAAACTGAAGAACTAAAGAGCCTCTTGATGAAAGTGAAAGAGGAGAGTGAAAAAGTTGGCTTAAAACTCAACATGCAGAAAACTAAGAGCATGGCATTCAGTCTTATCACTTTATGGCAAATAGATGGGGAAACAGTGGAAACAGTGAGAGACTTTATTTTCTTGGACTCCAAAATCACTGCAGATGGTGACTGCAGCCATGAAATTAAAAGACACTTGCTCCTTGGAAGAAAAGTTATGACCAATCTGGACAGCTTATTAAAAAGCAGAGACATTACTTTGCCAACAAAGGTCTGTCTAATCAAAGCTATGGTTTTTCCAGTAGTCATGTATGGATGTGAAAGTTGGACTATAAAGAAAGCTGAGCACCAAAGAATTGATGCTTTTGAACTGTGGTATTGGAGAAGACTCTTGAGAGTCCCTTGGACAGCAAGGAGATCCAACCAGTCCATCCTAAAGGAAATCGGTCCTGAATATTCATTGGAAGGACTGATGCTGAAATTCCAATACTTCGGCCAATGATGTGAAGAACTGACTCACTGGAAAAGACCCTGATGCTGGGAATGATTGAAGGTGGGAGGAGAAGGGACGACAGAGGATGAGATGGTTGGATGGCATCACCGACTCGATGGACACGGGTTTGAGTGGACTCCAGGAGTTGGTAATAGACAGGGAGGCCCGGCATGCTGTGGTCTATAAAGAGTTGGACACAACTGGGTAACTGTACTGAAGGCTTATTTAACAGAACCATGCCGACAAACATCCGTATAGTCAAAGGTAAGGTTTTTCCAGTGGTCATGTATGTGTGAGAGTCGGACCATAAAGAAAGCTGAATGCCGAAGTGATGCTTTTGAACTGTGGTGTTGGAGAAGAGTCTTGAGAGTCCCTTGGACTGCAAGGAGATCCAACCAGTCAATCCTAAAGGAAATCAGTCCTGAGTGTTCCTTGAAAGGACTGATGCTGAAGCTGAAACTTCAGTACTTTGGCCACCTGATGCGAAGAACTGACTCATTCGAAAAGACCCTGATGCTGGGAAAGACTGAAGGCAGGAGGAGAAGGGGACGACAGAGGATGAGATGGTTGCATGGCATCACTGACTCAACACATATGAATTTGAGCAAGCTGTGGGAGATGGTGAAGGACAGGGAAGCCTGGCATGCTGCAGCCCACGGGGTTGCAGAGCCCGACAGGACTTAGGGAGTGAGCGACAGCGACAATGGGACACATTACTGTGAGGAGAGCCCTTACAGAGGTGGGCTTGGTCTGTTGCCTGGTGCCCCACTCATCATTTATGACGTCACTAGGAAATGTTGGTTTTGGAAATAAGACAATCCCTGAAAAGAATTTAGCTGAAGTGGTCACAGATGTCCATTTCCAGAGGCAGCGCATTTATCCCAGTGAATATGACGAGGTGTGTTAGAGAACAAATTGACCGACTAGTTGAACAGATACTATCCCCCGTGTATTACCTACAGCCCGATCATCACATCAGTATCAAGGGGAGTTAATAAGACTTAATTCTCATTTATCCCCCTTTTCTGTGCAGATTTCATATTGTCATGCAAGAAAGGAAAGTAAGACTAGTTGTTTTGGAATTAGAGCGCTGGGGGGGGAGTCCCGGTTCTCCTGTGCATAGTCTGGGACCTTATACAAAGGTTCTTTAGCCTCTTTGAGCCTCAGTTTCAACACCCGAATTAAGGGTTTGAGGCTCTCTTTTTCTGCATTCCATGAACTGAATCCACCAGCAGGTACTGTCAGCTGCCCATCAAAAATACAGCAAGAACCTGCTCATTTTGGTCCATCTCTATGAACCATCATCCAGTTCAAGCCACCATCTCTCTCACCTGGAGTCCTGCAGTGCCTCCCATCTGGTTTCCTTGTCTCTACTCACTCTCAGTCCATTACACAGTGGCCAAATGAGATTTTAAAACCCTTCACTAAATTCCCATGGAATGCACAAGAAAATCCCTGCCTCCTGCCCAGGCCCACGAGGCCCTCTATAATCTGTCTGCTCCTTCTGCTCTGGCCCCAGCTTCTACTTTTCTCCTCCTGGTCACCTGGTCAGCCACACCTGGCTTCCTTCTGTTTAGGAGACCAGCAGCCTTGTCTGGCCCCAGGGCCTTTGCTCCTGCTGTTCCTATTAGCTGGACACCCTTTCCTTAGATCTGGCTCCTTCAAGTCCTCCTTTGAGAGTCCTTTTGAAAGATCTCACCTCCTTCTTGATGATATTACAGATTTCATTTTCTTCATAGTGTTTATCAGTGAGTTAAAGCATTTATGTATTTTTTAAGTTCTTGCTTGCTATTTTTTTTTTCTCTTATCAGAAAGTCAGCTCCCTGAAAACAGGAATTGCACCTTTACTCACTGATGGGTCCCAGCACTTCTTTGGAAGGCACCCGTAAAAGAGAGGCAAGGCAAATGGGGCTTCCCTGGTGGCGCAGTGGTAGAGAACCCACCTGCCAATGCAGGAGATGAGGGTTCGATCCCTGGTCTGGGAAGATCCCACATGCTGCGGAGCACCTAAGCCCGTGTGCAATAAATACTGAGCCTCTGTGAACCACAACAAGGGAAGCCACTGCAATGAGAAGCCGGCACACCCCTTGCTCACCACAACTAGGAGGAGAAGCGGGCGACAGAGGATGAGATGGTTGCATGGCATCGCCGACTCAATGGACATGAGCTTGAGCAAACTCTGGGAGATGGAGAAGAACAGCGAAGCCTGATGTGCTTGCGGTCCATGGGGTCGCAGAGTCGGACACGACTTGGTGACTGGACCATCACCACCACGACTAGAGAAACGTCTGAGCAGCAACAGAGGCCCAGCACAGACATAAACAAACAAACAAATAAAATTACTGTTTAAAAAGAAGGATGCATGGATGAGGATGATACGTACTATCTATTTCCAGGTGCTGATGTGAGGCTTAAATGTCAAGAATGCTTTGTGCAGGGTTAACGGTTGTTGGACTTTCTCAACCCTCTTTTGAGCCTCTAATTAGAAAGTATTACACTGACATTCAGAAATTTAGGTCAGAATCCGATGAAAAATCTCACATCATATTCGTTTACCTGCCCAGTGTCTGTGTGATTGGAGCTGTTCATGCTTATGGAAATGAAATCATCCATCAACGAGTAAGGGTTCATTATTTGTTTGTTTTATGGGGCATGGCTATAGGGTCTGAAAGACAGAGGGTGCGAGCAAATGATGTGTGCCTGGCTGGCTCATCCTTCTCACCCCCTGCAGTGTTATTACCTGTGATCTGTGTCCCATTCTGCAGTCACCTCTTCCGCTGGGGCCTCACCTCTCTTGCAGGGATATAAATCCATAAGCACAAAAAAACACTCTCGGCACTCATTTTGAATCACAAGGCACCCAAGAGATGCGGAATTAAACTGAACGATGGATCGTTGCTCAGTATAATTTCTACGTGTCCTGCAAATATATCCACTAATAAGGTGGAAGTAAGAAAAGGGACAGGGAAGCCTGGTGTGCTGCAGTCCAGGGGGTTGCAGAGAGTCAGGCACGACTGAGCGACTGAACAACAACAAAGGTAGGGAAATACATTATTTTAGGGAAAATGCAGAGTTACTAATTATACGACTTTCCCAGCAAATGCAAAGAGCAGGCTGCTGTCACAGAGGGCTGGCTCTCCACTGTTTTCTGATCACAGGGCTGGGCTGCCTGGAACAACGTCACAGGCCTGTGCTGGGGGCCCACGTGGGGCAGATCAGTGGCTTGAATCCATGAGGTGGGTGGGGGTGGCTGGGAGCAGAGCTTTCTCTTTGTTTGATCCCACTGCCAGAGGAGAGACCATCTTACTTCACATGCTCAGAGGGAAAAGGGAAAGAATCGCAGCTGAAAAAAAAGTTTTTCAGATTTAAGCAGGCAAAGAGTTTTTGCAAGAAAACACCATTGAGGGATTTTCCCAAGTTCACCCAGACACAGATGCACTGAGTGACGCAGAAAAAAAAAGCTGGGGTTGGAGTTTGAATGGATGAAGACTCCAGAATGTTTGTGGCAAGCAGGTCCGGGCAGGTCGGCATGCCTGGCTTACTAAGGGGGTCCAGGCGGCGTCTACCCCCCACCATTAACAGACAGAGTGATGCGCTTGCTTCGAGTTCTGTGCCCGACTTTGTGCTCCTGTCGCTCTTCACGCTGTGTCTGAGCCTCTTGCCTTCCTCTTTTGAGTCACCCCGTGTCGTGAGCTCCACCTCCTGATCTGTGTTTCATATGTTGAGGATCCCAGGATTACTTAAGACTACAATCATCACATCATGTAAACGTGACCTGGAAAGGCCTAAGTAATTTCCTTTGTGTGACTGTGTCAAACGACCCAACAACGGACTCGTGGAGTAAAAAAGTATGCTACCTGTACATTTTTCCAATAGCTATTGGTATAGGTGGCACCCAGGGTGGGAAAACATAGTGTATTGTGTTTAATTCACATTTAATTCTAGTCTGACCGCTTCAACCCACATTCCAAATAATACGGGCTCATCTACGTGTGGTCTTGCTGTCATTATTTTCTGTTGAAAGTCTTACAGAGACAGCTTTCCTAGAAAGTTGATTTTTCTCTTTGTCATCTTTGGGGGAGAAAACTGGGAAAACACTATCAGGTTTTCCTTTTTCTGTAAACCTGGAGCCTATAAATGAAAGCTGACCATCTGGTTATTACTGGATTTTTATAGATAGAAAATTATTCCCTGGGAATCAGACTTTCTTCATAAAAATGCATTTTTAATCATAAATGTTATATGCTACAAGGGTAATCATTCTTTTGTTTTTATCATAATTTCTTACATTTCACATTAAAAAGAAAGGAACTCAAATTTCCAGGTATTCTGAAAATATTAACATTCTAAAGAAGTAGGGAAAAGAGAGGGCTTCCCAGGTGGCGCTGGTGGTAAAGACTCTGCCTGCAGCACAGGAGACGTGGGTTCAATCCCTGGGTCAGGAAGGTCCCCTGGAGAAGGAAAAGCAACCCACTCCAATATTTTTGTCTGGAAAATCCCATGGATGGAGGAGCCTGGAGGGCTATGTGGGGTTGCAAAAGGGTCAGACACAACTGAAGTGACTTAGCACAGAGCAGGGGAAAGGGAAAAAGGGAATGCTTGAGAAAAGCATATGCAAGCTGCATTTTTGGTTGTTTTACTTTTTCGAAGTAAAACAGTCACTGGATCCTCAGAGTTCTGGCTGGACCCAGGGCCTCATGGTAAACAGGAGGATGAATCCCCTCGAGCAGAGCTTGAAGGTAGTGCTCAAAGGCTTTCAAATACCAGAGAGTGTCAAACTCTAAGTTACTTTCCTGGAGAAGGGAACAGCTACCCACTCCAATATTCTGGCCTCAAGAATTCCATGGACTATACAGTCCATGGGGCCGCAAAGAATCGGACACAACTGAGCGACTTTTTCATTTCACTTCACTAAGTTACCAAAGGGGCAGGTGGCAGACAGAGGGGAGCCACTGAAGAGAGATGGGAGGGACTCGCTCAGTGAACAGGCGCCTCAGAGACCCCAAAGCCCCTTTGCAGAAAGGGAGCCAGGCGCGCACGGCAGTGCTTTGATCACATGGCAGACCAGGCAGGAAGAGGCTCCGTTGGAACGGAAGGAACACGCTGAGGTTTAGCAGACTGGTGACGTCCAGATGGAACAGAGGCCAGCTGGTTTGGCTCTGACAGCTCCCTCTCTGTTGTCCAGCTTCTCCTGAAGTGTCTCCAGCGACACTGAGTTTGGTTCCCCACCCAGGTCACAGGTGCTGGCTCTGGGCTCCAGCCATCCTCCTCCCCCAGATGGAAATCTGCCACCCAGGACCCAGCAGTTCTAACTTAGCCCTCAATGCACGCATCAAGCTCTCCTTCTCCACATGAGCACCCGAAAGCCAGTTAAAGGCTGTCACCTCCCCAGGCGTCCTCTCCTTCAGCCAAATGCCCCCATTCTTGCTGCTGTTCTCTGGGTGTTACCCTTCGCTGCCACTTGCTGGCTTGTCAATGTCGGCTTCATGATGTGGCTCCTCAAACCGGATGGCATGCCGGATGAGAATGCCCAGGGAGAGCCCAGCAACCCAGATGCTGTGTGTTTCCTATGTCTGTCTACAATACGGGAGACCTGGGCTCGATCCCTGGGTCAGGAAGATCCGATGGAGAAGGAAATAGCAATCCACTTCAGTACTAGTGCCTGGAAAATCCCATAGACAGATGAGCCTGGTAGGCTACAGTCCATGGGGTCGCAAAGAGTCGGACACGACTGAAGTGACTTAGTACTCCCATACGAGCTTGTATTTAATTTTCATGTTATTGGTTTGGGCTCAGATTTATAGCCACTTGATCAATAAGGATAACTTACACTTAATTATAACTTTCATGCCATCCAAAGACTTTTGAAATACGCTACTAGAATCACCTTTGATTTTCTTATTTGCCGTATCGGCTCACTCTCCTAACTTTTCATCATCTGGCAAATCTGATTCGCAGGCATGGCAACAATTGTCACTGATCAACAGGCTGAACAGCAAGCAACAAAAGGCCTGGCCCTGTGAAATACGCCCTCCTCCACGCGCCCCTTCTTCCCATCACCTTCTAAGGAGAGAGACAGACAAGGGGCTTCACCAGGATTCCATCTGCAAGATGACTGCAAAGAATGAAAAGTGCAACAAAGAGGAAGCAAGCACCGTCTGGTCTGGTCGAGTGGCTTTTCAGAGACGCCTGTCAGGGGACTCTGAGACAGCAGGGAGCGCAGCGCACCCTGGAGACCAGGACACGTGCCAATAAAGGAATCGATGGACTTCCTGCTTTGTTCCAAAGAGAATTTCAGGCAATCAATTTCCGACTTGGTTTTGTTCTCCTAGCTCTCGGCTAATTCATAACTTGCTTCTGAGTCACCAACACTGCCTAAGCACCTCATACAACGCTTGGCACATCACGCACGTGTTAATGAACAGTGGTTGAATATGTGAAAAAAACATACCGCATCCAATGCCTGCTAAAATCAAGAAACGTCATGTCAAAACCGAGGTGTTACAGCCCCTGCCCTGGGCTGCCACTCACCCTGGGCACTCCCAGGGGTATAATTAGCTTGCCATCAATTGGCTGAGGCCCTGTTAAGACAGCCCTCGGGCTATTCTCGGCTTCTGATATAGAAGCAACAACTCCACACAGACAGAACATCCCTGAGTTACAGATCTTTAGTCTCTAGGATCTCTTTTTCATTAATCTCAGAACAAAAGAAATATGGTTAGCTTGGTATAGCTTGATTCTGGGGGAATTCACGTTGGGTTTTACTAATCGTATTCTTCTCTAAATCCTCACATATCACCTGTTGAGTAACCCATCCCAGAATTTTGGCAGTCATCATTTCACTGGCCTAGGCATTTTGGAAACTACTTTTAAAAAAGCTATTTTGAGAACGCTGGTCTTTTCTTGCCCCGTTTCAGGACCTCTCCAGACTGACCAAGTCCCTCCACAATTACTGAGCGACTGGTGGAGGTGGTGGTTTAGTCGCTCAGCCGTGTCCTGCTCTTGTGACCCCATGGCTTGTAGCCCACCAGGCTCCCCTGTCCCTAGGATCTTCCAGGCAAGAACACTGGAGTGGGCTGCCATTTCCTTCTCCAGGGGGTCTTCCTGACCCAGGGATCAGCCCTTGCCTCCTGCATTGTAGGCAGATTCTTTATCGCTGAGCCACCAGGGAAGCCCGCTGAGTGACGACGTTTACAGACACTTTCAGCATTCTGGGGTGATCATCTGTAAGCACCTGGGGAAATGAATTCTGTAATTAGATTGATTACCTACTGACTGAGGGAGCAACTACCATGTATCAGGAGCTAATCAAGTAGGAGAGCAAGAAGTGGACGAGGGAGAGGATGGGAAGGAGGAGGACGTGGTTCCTGTCCTGAAGATGCACAGACGGGCCTGACACTGAGACACGCATGAGACGCGTGGCAGATGCTGAAATGATCTGAGACATGCTGGGCCAGGAACCGGTACCAAGCGCTCCGCGGGGGCAGTGCAGGGCAGGCAGAGCTCACAGGTCCTCGTGGATGAGTGCAGGTCCTGGCCTGCAGCATGGAGGCTCTGCTAGAGGCTGGGCCACAGGGCGCTTAGGAAACTGGGGCCCTACAGGTGCTCAGTCCTGGAGGGACGCTGCCGACTTTGTGCTGCAGAGACGCGACTTTCTTTTCTTTGTGAAGCCTGAACTGGAGATGAGGGCAGTGGGCCTGGAGCCGGAAAGAATGTGGTTGGGGGGTGGGGAGGGGGCTTTCTCATTCTCTCCTTTTCCAGTGGGAATTTTCCTTTGCCCCGTTGAGAATGCTTTCTTGTTTTCCATCGTTTCCATTGTAAGGAAATTCAGTCTAGGGTCCCGTGAGCATTTAAAAAAAATTTTTATTAAAAAGTTTTTTTAATTGGTCTATAGTTGATTTACGATGTTGTATTAGTTTCAGGTGTATAGTGATGTGAATCAGTTACAGGTGTACACATATTTACTCTTTTTTTTTAAAGATTCTTTTCCCATATAGGCCATTACAGGGTCCTAAGTGGAGATTCCTGTGCTATATAGTAGGTCCTTATTAGTTATCTATTTTTGTATATAGTAGTTTGCATATGTCAATCCCAATCTCCCAATTTATTCCCCTCTTACATATCTCCTGGTAACCGTAAGTTTGTTTTCTGTATCTGTGACTCTGCTGGTTTGTAAATAAGTTCATTTGTACCTCTTTTTAGATTTCACACGTAAGCGATACCAACATCTGTCTTTCTGTGCCCATGACAATGTCTAGATCCAGCCATGCTGCTGAAAATGGCATTATTTTGTTCCTTTTTGTGGTTGAGTAATATTAGGATAGGACTTCCCTGGTGGCTCAGATGGTAAAGCGTCTGTCTACAATGTGGGAGACCCGGGTTCGATCCCTGGGTTGGGAAGATCCCTTGGAGAAGGAAATGGCAATCCACTCCAGGACTATTGCCTGGAAAATCCCATGGACAGAGGAGCCTGGTAGTCTATAGCCCATGGGGTCACAAATTTAACTGAAATAGTTTTCGTTTCTAAAAGTGCTCACTTTTAAGTGGTTACACTGTTCTGCTTTCCTCCAACATCGCAAAATATTGATCAAGGCTTTGGTTTATTTAGCAGACTAGTCTTCTTCTGGCTGCAGTTAAGGTCAGGGGTGAGGTGTAATTTAGTCCCTGCCCAAATTGTCACCAGTTCCAAAGAGTAAAAGATGGACTAGCTAGTAATGTAAAAAAAATGCGTTTGAACTATGAATATTTGTAAAAGCCGTATAATAACTGAACTCTGTGTGCAGGAGAATTTAGAAGAGATGGAGATTTTAGAAGGAAGAATGGTCGATGATGGAGGCTGTTCCCTAAATCCTCCCAAGTTAACACAACCGTGTCTGGCCAGCCAGAACCCTTCCAGGATAAAGTATAATGAGAAAATATTGGAAATACTGGAAATTAGAAAAACAGGAAACATACTAGCTTTGGACTAGCCTTACTCACTCCCTTAGATTATACAGACAGAAATCAGAGGCCAGTTTTCACGAATACAGACTTTTCAGTGGTGAAAGTAGCTAAATGATGATCATTTCTGACTTTTTATTGAGGACAGACTTTGCACATTTCTATTGTCCTGTTGAAAGGTGGATGGAAGGTTGGGTTTGATTTAGGGAGAGGAAGGGAACATTTTTCTGCCTCAACAAAGACATGATAAACTATTGCAGCAGAACAGTTCAAGAGCCACTGGAAAGGTCTCTCCATGGGGGACCCAACGTCTCGGCATAAATAGCTCAGGGCCTGGTTGATTAAAAACATAAAACACTCTTCCCCTTCAGATGCACTCAATTTCTGCTGAATCAATGCCCTGCTCTTCCAGTTCTGCTAGACTGAACACAGAGGCCCCCCACACAGAGGGGAGAATAGCCCTCTTCTGGGGGTTTGGAGGTACTGCTCTTTCTTCTTCCCATCCATCCCAAACTCGCTCAGGAAAGTTAGACACTGGTGCAAATGTAGAGTATGGGGGCAGTCAGTGATTACTTGTCAGTGTACCGAGATTTCCTATAATCCCAGTGCATTTTGTTTAAGCTGTCATATACCCTTCACTGGGGCTTCCCTTGTAGCTCAGTTGGTAAAGAATCTCCCTGCAATGCAGGAGACCTGGGTTCAATTCCTGGGTTGGGAAGATCCCCTGGAGGAGGAAATGGCAACCCACTCCAGTATTCTTGCCTGGAGAATCCCATGGACAGAGGAGCCTGGCAAGCTTTAATCCATGGGGTCGCAAAGAGTCGGACACGACTGAGCGACTAAATCATACCCTTCACTAGTGACAGAGTATTATGGCCACACTTATTTATCTGTCCTAAGAAGGCTATGTGTGGGCTTCCTGCTGGCGGGAAAGAATCTGCCCACCAATGCAGGAGACACAAGAGACATGGGTTCTGTCCCCAGGCTGGGAAGAGCCCCTGGAGAAGGAAATGGCATCCCACTCCAGTATTCTTGCCTGGAAAATTCCATGGGCAAAGGAGCCAGGTGGGCTACAGTCCATTAGGGTTGCAAAGAGTTGGACACGACTGAGCAACTGAGCATGTACAAAGATAAGACGTCTATATAAATTATGTGTAGGTTAAAGCAATAGGGCCGCACAGAAAGACCCTGGACTTAGGCGTCAGACAGACCTGGCCCCCCATGTAGGAAGTGAGTGATACCAGGTTAGTAACTTCATCTTTCTGAAGCCTCAGTTTTCTGATCTGTAAGGTGGGGACAACACCAGGTGAGCCTTAAGAATATTATGAGAGTTAACTGGGACAATATGAGTACAGCCTTTAGTTTAGTTAATGGTGCACAATCGATTTTTGAGAAATGGTTGTCATTTTCAGTTCTACTATGGATTTAGAGCAGCCTCAGGATTCAACTGGTGGCTCAGTGGATAAAGAATCCGCCTACAATGCAGGAGACGTGGAAGACAAGGGTTTGATCCCTGGGTTGGGAAGATCCCCTGGAGAAGGGCATGGCAACCCACTCCAGTATCCCTGCCTGGAGAAGGGCATGGCAACCCACTCCAGTATCCCTGCCTGGAGAATCCCATGGACAGAGGAGTCTGGTGGACTTCAGTCCACAGGGTGCAAAGAGTCAGATATGACTGAAGTGGCTTAGCACAGCACAGGATTCAACTATCAGCCAGCAGCCACACATAAAAGTCTTTCAAATACACATACAGGGTCAGGGACGCGGTCTATGAGGTACAGCTCCCATATGGATTTAAAAAGAAAGAAATCCCTCCTGAACAGACTGAACGTGGTGAACTTCCAACCCGAACATCCCAAGTGAACAGGTATAGTCTGGTGACTGCTGTTTTTATAGTAGGACTGAAAAGAACATGAGGATTGAGCTTTTCCAAAGTCAGGTTTGTGTTTTTTGATTGGCCGTCACGGCACTTCTTCAGGCTCAGAGCTACCTGTGTGTGATACGCGCACTGAATTCCCAGGTCAGCAGTGATTATGAGTCAGAATCCACAGATTAGGGCAGAGGAAACGGCCACCGGAGGGCTAGCCAGTCCCCTGCCTGAAACGACTGGACTTGCTCAAGGAGAGCTCCTAGCTCCCGGGGCACTGGACCAAGGCCTTCTGGTTTCCCTTGTTCTGGACAAAGTAAAGATGGACCTGGAGAAGCAGTGGCTGTCTCCCCACCTCATCCCACCATATACAGAGCATAGACAAGGCGGCGAATCCCACAAAAAGACCCTGGGATGAATCCACGATTCCCACCCCCACCCCAATCAGAGCAGAGCTTCCTTTCAATTGCTAATGGTGTAAAACAATAGAAAACAGGGGAAGAAACGACACCTGTTCAGAAGACTGAGCTTCTGAAGGGCTAACGGTGATGATGAGGTATTGTGCCAGGAAAAAGCGAGAATCAGTTCTATTCTTTATCCACTGCCTGCGGGAACCAGTCCCCACTCAGAGGGAATCGGAAGTCCTGAGCCGCCTGCCAAACGAGAGGCAGAAAAATTAAAGCCTTTTTCAGGGAGAACCAAACACCACGCTAAGTTTCGAAAGGGGAAAACCAAACACACAGTTTGATGCTCTTTTTACTTCTTAAAAAAAAAAAAAAAAAGCGAAATAACAGAACCAAGGACTTCACAACAATTCGAGGCACCTATAGCCTTATATCCTTCCTCCAAAAGAAGGCAGGCTCCTTTTTGGTGATTGGAAAATATGTTTATGTTTATAGAAAGCACTGATTATTATTATCTTTGTTATATAACAACAAATTAATTGGCTCTAGATTAAAAAACCTCCTCCTTAAACAAGTCTGGAAAATCAAACGAACATTTAGCAGTTCACACCAAGTAAATCTCAGCTGTGCTTTCACACACAGACACACACTGCAGGAAGCAATCTTGTACCAGGTTTTGCTAATTTTTCTTGCTCCCTGCTCTGTGGCCTCCTGGGGTGTATGGTTGGCATGTCACAGCACACACGAGCCCTCTGAGTGATGGAGCCCCTCAGTCACTCTGCTCCCCAAAGAACACCTGACCTGGCATAGACCAGATAGGGAATCAGATCTCTCTTCCTCAGAAGCGCCACTGGTAGGGTGTCAAGCCCGGTCCTGCACGCGGCTGGCTGGGCACCTGGGTCCCTCCCGGCCTCCCTCTCGCGAACGGTCTGCCCCCCGCGCGCCCCTCGAACCCGGGCAGTGCGCACGCTTCCAGGGGTTCAGCCTCTCCAAAGTCTCAGCCTCCAGCCCGCAGTACTTGCCTCTGGCAGTCAGCTCTGCTCAGGTGCGCCCCTCGCTTCTGTGATGCGCGTGGAGCTCCCCCCGGCCCAATCGGACTCCAGGACACCCCGAAGGGCCGTGCTTTGTCGGCGGCGCAGGGGTACCTCCAGCCGGCGGTCGCCTGCCCTGGGTCTGCAGGACCCCAGCCCCGACGACGGCGAGGCAGGTGAAGGGAGCGCGGAAAACACGGACTGGAGTCCTGGGCTGGCGGCAGAGCGCGAGACACCGCGCCGTTCAAGGCAACACCTAACACACGGACTGGAATCTTGTAAAATGTAATTTTTACTCGCAGCCGCCCGCGTGTTGGCAACAGACAGCACCGGAGGAGCCTGCCTCTTCTGGGGTTTGGTCTTGGAGCTGACGCCTCCCAGACTGTCTCGGTCAGAAACTTCCAGATAGAGCTGATCTTCCAGGAGGGCTTTGAGAGCCTGGGCTTTTTTTGGGAGTGGGGGAAATCTTTCTTCACTGTCTGTTTCTTCTTGGAAAATAATGTCTGTTCTTGTGCGGACATGAGTCACGGGATGGGCGTGGAAAGGGTGTCTGGGTTGACGCTATTGACAAGAAAAGACCCTCAAAGCCTGGTTCAGGGCAGAAATATTCTAAGGAACGTTTGGATAACTCTAGGATTTGGGAGGGTAAATTTAACGCTGGCTGACTTTCCTTGAACTCAGTTCTTCTGCCTCCAGCCTCACTCAGGCCTCACATGGTGCCTCCCTGTGGCCAGGGGCATCTTCTTCACGCTGAGCGGGAGTTACCTGTCCATCCTCCTTTGGTGAGCGTGGGAAAGCCCACCTACTGGTCTTTCCTTTCCCACTTCCTCCTCTCTTCTCCTTTGGGAAGGGTTAAGTTATCCTACACCTTCCTGGATTAAAAAGTTAAATTTTTCATTGGAGTATAGTAGATTTTCGGTGCTGTGCCAGTTTCTGCTGTACAGCAGCGTGAATCAGTCATGTACATACACATACCGACTCTCCTGCAGACTCCACTCCCACATGGGTCATTACAGAGCACCGAACCGAGTCCCCTGTGCTGGACAGCAGGTCCCCACCAGCCACCTCCTATCTACAGTGGTGTGGGTATGTTAACCCCAGCCCCCAGGTTATCCCCTGCCCCCCGTTCCCATGGTAACCACGTTTGTTTTCAACCTCCATGACTTAGTTTCTGTCTTGCAAGTAGGCTCATCTGAACCCTCCCTTGTTTAGATCTTGATATTTGTCTTTCTCTGACTTGTTTCACTCAGTTTGATAATCTCTAGGTCCATCCGTGTTGCTGCAAATGACATTCGTTTGTTCTTTTTTATGGCTGAGTAACATTCCATGGTGTATATGGAGCACATCTTTATCCATTCCTCCATCAGCGGACATTTAGTTCACGTCCATGTCTGGCTATTGTAAGTAGCCCTGCGATGAGCACGGAGATGCATGTATCCTTTCAGATGACGCGTTGTTTTTTTTTTTTTCTGGATATACGCCTGGGAGTGGGCTTGCTGGATCATATGGTTGCTCTATGTTTAGTTTTCTAAAGGAATCTCCTTAAATACTGTTCCCAGAGCGTCTTAATATTCTGGCATCCTATAAATCAAGTCCTTTTCTTTTGTCTACATGTTGTTTCTCAAAGAAAGGGAAGCCAGGAGTGGTAGGAAAGAGGCCAGAAGATGCTTACTCAGATCAGCAGAAGGCTTTGGCAACACGAACCTTGCAAAGCCTCCTGGTCTATTGGCAGGGAATGGTACCTCCCCACAACTACTGCGCTCGTCAGAGACAGGAGTTTGCAGAGGGTAGTAGGTGAGGAGGGAGGAGAAGTGGTAGGAGGGAATATTTTAGCCACAAGAGAGGAAATTAGGAAACTGCAACTTGACCTTTTCAAAGGGCCCTGCTAGTTTGTGTTTACATGCCTGCTTCATCCTGATTTTCGAATAGATCACATATGCTGCAGAAAGGATCATGAGCCACAAAAATGATACATCATAACAGATTATAAGTGCCAGAAACCAAAAAATTAAGAAGAAATGGCCCTTTCTTCCATATTTGTTTAAATACACAATCTTTCAAAGTGCTACAGCTAACATACTATGTGTTTCCATTTATATGTCACTTGGGGAAAAGCAAAATATAGGGACAGAAAACAGCTCAGGGGCTCCCACAGGCTCAGAGCAGAGGGAGAGTTTGCCTATAAAGGGAATGAGGGAAATGTGAGGGTTCTCTGTGTTTTGGGGGTGTTGGTTACCTGAATATATGTATTTGTCAAAACTCCTCGAACTTTACACCAAAAAGGGTGAATTTCACTGTCTATAAATTAAAGAAAAAAACCAAACCAAAACAAACAAACAAACAAACAACTCCACATTGCAGCCGTAATAAAGATGAAATCAATAGCGTTTAAGAACTTTTAAAAATGTCTCTGTGATCAGTTGCTACTCTTCCTCCTTTGGCTCAGAAGGTACTGCAGGGAGTGTGATTAAGAGCCTATTCACCGCGGAGAAACCACAGAGCTAAGCTCGGAATTTAACAGTGAAGTGTCTTTAAAATGCAATCTGAAGCATACCCTCTGCATGGTGCAGGGCCCAGAGCTGACTGGAAACACACAAACCCAACCCTTTTTACTCTGTGCAGTAATGAGTAGAGAGTTCTGTGGTGAGATTAGAAAGACCCAAGAGGAAGGCTTTGGAGAGATGAGTAAGAAGCAGATAAGAAGAGTCAGCTCTTGGAAGAAGGAGAAGAGCAAAAGGCCTGCTGATTCGGAAAAGACCAAACAAAAATAATCCGGTAACTGGAAGCAGCGGCTCCCAAACCTGGCTTTGTATCATAATCGTCTTGATTCCCAGCATGGCTGGGGCAAGGTCAGAGAATTTGCATTTTTAAGGAATTCCCCAGTTATTCTTTGTAGCTGTCCAGCACTGGGCATCCGAGTTCAGGAACCACCAAGCATAGAGCAACATATGGTCTCTCAGGAGAGATCTTCCAGACTCAGAGAGGAAACAGCCTGATGTTCCTGGTGGGGCGAGGCACAGAGTGTTGGGAGGAGGGGGGCTTCCAGGATCTGCCGGGTGGAGGGCTCTCCCTGGGGACTGTAGTGATGCTTCCCGGGGAATCAGAGGGCAAAGCAGAGGAGGGTGAGGGGGTCTGTGTGTCCAGCAGGGGGCCTGGCCAGGTTTAGTGGGCGTCGGGGCTGCAGCCCCAGGGAAGAAGGAGGGGAGACCCAGGGTGTCCTCTGGTGCTGTTTGTCAGCAGTTCCCCTGGCACCCAACCCAGTGCCTGCGCCAGTGCTCAAGCATGCGCTGACTGAGCGAATGCATGAATGCATCTCGATGAGGCCCCTTCGTGCCCTTTCCTAAGCGAGCACAGGGTCGCCCAGGGAGAGAGAGGTTCCTATCCTTCCTGGCCAAAGCACCTGCATTGCTCAGGGGAGTGAAGTCATTGGCTTCACAGTTAACAAACGCAATGGATCTTTTCCAAAAAGAGGAAGAAAGATAAGCTTGGTAGGTTTCTTTCCACACTATTGGGATTCTGGCAATGAGCTTGAATGGTTTTACGTTTTAAAACATCTGAAAGAATGATTTCCCTGTAAATGATTACGTTTTAAGGTTAAAACCAGTAACTTTATATAACGTTCCCTAAGGAATTGTGGATTCACATTTTGTGGCACTTAGATCCTCAAAGATGGCTCTGGACAGGGAGAAAATGAGAAGCTTGCGTCTAGGAGTTGTTTAAATGACTTGACACTTGATTTGAGCTGTATGCATTATTTTTGAGTTTTTTCTTTTTTACCAATGAAACAGGAAGGGTGGGTTAGATAGCAGGAGCCAGTTCGTATTCACAGACTCCCCATTGGAAAAATCTCTTCTTAAAACGACTGAAACTCGAAGAGAAAAGACATCAGCACTATTACTTATTAATAGAGTGCCTCTGAGAAGCGTGGCAGCCTCTGCACATTGGCAGCCTTCCTGCATCACCACTGTGGGGTTTTCATTTCCTTTTGTCTGGATGTTACTGTTGTTGTTCAGTCACTAAGTCCTGTCGTCAGACTCTTTGACTCCATGGACTGCAGCACGCCAGGTTCCCGTGTCCTTCATATCTCCCAGAGTTTGCTCAAATTCATATCCACTGAGTTGGTGATGCCATCTAATCATGTCATCCTCTACCACCCTCTTCTCCTGTTGCCTTCAATCTTTCCCAGCATCAGGGTCTTTTTCAATGAGCCAGCTCTTCCCATCAGGTGGCCAAAGTATTGGAATTTCAGCTTCAGCATCAGTCCTTCCAATGAATATTCAAGATTGACTTCCTTTAGGATTGATGGGTTTGATCTCCTTGCTGTCCAAGGAACTCTCAAGAGTTTTCTCTAAGACTACAATTTGAAAGCATCAGTTCTTCAGTGCTCAGCCTTCATTATGGTCCAACTCTCACATCCATAGATGACTACTGGAAAAACCATAGCCTTGACTAGACGGACATTTGTGCACAAAGTAATGTCTCTGCTTTTTAACATGCTGTCTAGATTTGTCATAGCTTTCCTTCCAAGGAGCAAGCGTCTTAATTTCATGGCTGCAGTCACTGTCTGTAGTGATTTTGGAGCTCAAGAAAATAAAATCTGACACTGTTTCCATTTTTTCCCCTTCGTTCTGCCATGAAGTGATGGGACTGGATGCCATGATATAATTTTTTGAATGTTGAGCTTGATGCTAGCTTTTTCACTCTCCTCTTTCACCCTCATCAAAAGGCTCTATAGCTCCTCTTCACTTTCTGCCATTAGAGTGGTATCTGCATATCTGAGGTTGCTGATATTTCTCCCAGCAATCTTGATTCCAGCTTGTGATTCATCCAGCCCAGCATTTTACATGATATACTCTGCATATAAGTTAAATGAGCAGGGTGACAGTATACAGCCTTGATGTACTCCTTTCCCAGTTTGGAACCAGTCCTTGTTCCATGTCTGGTTTTAACTGTTCCTTCTTGAGCTGCATACAGGTTTCTCAGGAGGCAGGTAAGGTGACCTGGTATTCCCTTCTCTTTAAGAATTTACACAGTTTGTTGTGATCTACACAGTCAAAGGCTTTAGCACAGTTAATGAAACAGAAGTAGATGGTGTTCTGAAATTCACTTACTTTTTCTGTGATCCACTGGGTGTTGGCAATTTGATCTCTGGTTCCTCTGCCTTTTCTAAATCCAACTTGTACATTTGGAAGTTCTCAGTTAACATTACTGTTGAAGCCTAGCTTAAAGGATTTTGAGCATAACCTTACTAGCATGTGAAATGAGCACAATTATATGGTAGTTTGAATATTATTTGTCATTGCCCTTCTTTGGGATTGGAATGAAAACTGATCTTTTCCAGTCCTGTGGCCACTGCTGAGTTTTCCAAATTTGGTGATATATTGAATGCAGTACTTTAACAGAATTATCTTTTTGGATTTTAATAGTTCAGCTGGAACCCCATCACCTTTTCTAGCTTTGCTCATAGTAACGACTCCTAAGGCCCACTTGACTTCATACTCCAGAATGTCTGGCTCTAGGTGAGTGATCACACAATCTTGGTTTTCTGGATCATTAAGACCTTTTTTATATAGCTCTTCTGTGTATTCTTGCCACCTCCTCTTAATCTCTTTTGCTTCTGTTTGGTCCATACCGTTTCTGTATTTTATCATACCCATCCTTGCATGAAAGGTTCCCTTGGTATCTCCAATTTTCTTGAAGTGGAGTGAAGTCGCTCAGTCGTGTCCGACTCTTTGCGACCCAATGGTCTATAGCCTACCAAGCTCCTCAGTCCATGGGATTTTCAAGGCAAGAATACTGGAGTGGGTTGCCATTTCCTTCTCCAGGGGATCTTCCCGACCCAGGTCTCCAGCACTGCAGCCAGACACTTTACCCTCTGAGCCACCAGGGAAGCCCAATTTTTTTTTTTCTTGAAGAGATCTCTAATCTTTCCCATTCTATTGTTTTCCTCTCTTTCTTTGCATTGTTCATTTAAGAAGGCCTTCTTATCTCTCCTTGCTATTCTCTGGAACTCTGCATTCAGTTGGGTATATCTTTCCCTTTCTCTCTTGCCTTTTGCTCTTTCCTCAGCTATTTGTGTAGCCTCCTCAGACAACCACTTTTCCTTCTTACATTTCTTTTTCTTTGGGATGGTCACTGCCTCTTGTACAATGTTACAAAACTCTGTTCATAGTTCTTCAGGCACTCTGTCTACCAGATGTAATCCCTTGAATCTATTCCTCACCTCCACTGTATAATCATAAGGGATTTGCTTTTGGTCATATATGAATGGCCTAGTTGTTTTCCCTTTGTCTGGATAAAACCCCCTTATTTCTCTTGATAAGACTAGAGTTTTTGAACTGTGGTATTGGAGAAGACTCTTGAGAGTCCCCTAGACTGCAAAGAGATCCAACCAGTCCATCTTAGAGGTGATCAGTACTGAGTGTTCATTGGAAGGACTGATGTTGAAGCTGAAACTCCAATACTTTGGCCACCTGATGCGAAGAACTGACTCACTTGAAAAGAGCATGATGCTGGGAAAGATTGAAAGCAGGAGAAGAAGGGGGCAACAGAGGATGAGGTGGTTGGATGGCATCACTGACTCAATGGACATGAGTTTGAGTAAACTCCAGGGGAGATGGCCAAGGAGGCCTGGCGTGCTGCAGTCCATGGGGTTGCAAAGAGTCAGACATGACTGAGCGACTTAACTGAACTGAACACTAGATTAAACTGTATCAAATCATTTCATCAATATCACCATCTTATTCAGTCAGGACTGGAATTAAGCTATTATTTTTCATAAACTATGTCTGGGATTTATATAAAGTCTGTGAAATTAGATAGAACTAATCAGACACAGTTTTAATACTGGATTCAAATCCAAAATCCATATTCCTTCAGCTTTTGTAGAATGAATGAATAAATGAATCTGGTCTCATAGGAAAGGCAGATACTGAAACCAAAAATTTGATGATGCCTAAATACACAGATATGAGTGCAGAAGGCCAGACACGGGTACATATGGGCAGGGAGGGAGAGGGAAGGAGACTCTCCTTCCAGGCTTTGTCTTGGCCCCTGGGTGAGAGGTAAAGTAGTTTCAAGTCAGGAGAAGCTGAGCACTAATTTGTGAAAGTCATAAAAAAAAAAAAAAAAGCTAAAATCATTGAAAACTTTAGAGAACACTCCAGTCAAATGTATCAAAAAGGCTAAGGTAATGTTAAGTAAATACAAATCTATAAAGCTTTGTAAATAGTCTCTAAATATAAATGAGTCACCAGAGGGGAAGAAAAGGGCCAGTGGGATGCATTAGGAAGCAGCTTTCTTTTGCTCTTTTTAGGAGTCTGGTAGGTGGAGAGCAGCTCAAGATTGATCCCAACCTTCACAATTCAGTTTCTGGGGCTTGCGCATATCCGGTCATCTTCTGTCACTTGACACGTGACGGTAAGTGAGGTGTATGTGTGATACAACAACAGATTTGACTCCTCCCTGGTTATGGGAGGTTTCTCGTCTCTGCCAGAGGGCATGTGATCAGGGCTGCAGGAGCAGCAAGACCTAGTGGAGAGTCCCCTCCCTTGGGGGTGTGAGACTGAGCAGTGGGAATCCCCACTGCTCTGGTGGGTTCTCTCCCGTGACTCCCAGGGAAGAGGCTGCCCCGGCTCATTCCCTTTCCCCTTTTACCGACTTGCGGCCGTTGGAGGGGAAGCTCACTGGGGGATTAGGAGGCTAGCTTTGTCTTCTCGCTGCCGTCACCTTGACCTAAGGGAGCCCTTTCCCTCTTGGCCGTTCCCATGGGCCCTGCTGAGTGAGCTGCCACTGTGTTAATTATGTTTTTCCTTGGCTAGCAGAATACAAATCAGCTTTGTCATAGTTCTGTTCCCTCCAGCCCCAGGGCAGTCCAGAGGGAGTTTGGCCAAGTGCAGACACAAAGGCCGGGCGCCCTGTCTCCTGGTGTCTCATCTTCCCTCTCTTTGGATGATTCCGCCTCAAAGACGGATGGATGGATGAAGGGACGTTGGTAGATCCGCCAACACTGCCCTTGGTGGGGAGGGTATCTTGACATCAATAAAGCAGCATTGTCCTGGCTGTGTCTTTTCAGGAGCCTCTGTCTTTGCATTCTCTCAAAGTGTCCCCCCAACCATGGCTGGGGTCCCCAGGCAGTGCCCTGTGTGGTGGGTCTCCTGTCTGATGCAAAGGCCCTGCTAACTTTGCCCTCCTTGGGCACAAAGGCAGATGGCCCTGGTGCTCGCTGCTGGTTAGATGGTTTGAGTCTGGGTTAGATGGTCCGAGTCTGGGTGCTCTCTGCTGTCACAGCTGAGCTACTGCTGCAGTCTGGGGTCTTTGCAGGGGTCCCTGCAGGAGGCTACAGAGCTTTTCTCCAGAAGCAGCACAACAGTGGGGCCACCGGAGTGGGCCCTTTGTGCCAAAGATGCCCCCTCTCCCTGACACTCCTGGTGTCTGCCAGCCGCTCCTTTGCCTGCCGAGTTAATGCAGCAAATCTCCCTCTTTGCTTGTGGTTGTTTTCCGGGGACTGACTACGTGTTAGGTCACGCGATGCACGGTCCCCACACTGCACCTAAGCCTGCACTGCCCTCAGCTCCAGAATGGGCTTCTTGTCCTGCCCTCTCTTCCTTTGAAGGAGTTCTGTCCTGGGATAACTTCCTTTCCCCAGACATGCCTGAATCCCAGGTCAGGTACAACACAGGAATCTCTGCTAAAGAAGCTCACGGTCACATTATTGAATCGCAGTGGGGACATACAACATCTTCTGAACGTCATAGGCCGACTTCTGTGGGTTGTTAGGCTCATTGTTATGAATGTGACATGTGCTGCGGGCTGAGTTGCTTCAGCTGTGTCCGACTCTCTGTGACTCTGTGGACCATAGGCCTCCAGGCTCCTCTGTCAGTGGGATTCTCCAGGCAAGAATACTGGAGTGGGTTGCTATGCCCTGCTCCAGGGGACCCAGGGGTCAAACCCTTGTCTCTTGCGTCTCCTGCATTGGCAGGTGGTTTCTCTACCACTAGCACCACTTGGGAATCCCTGAATACAACGCACACTTGGGCAAATGCTTGTAATGCTGAAAGCAACAGAACACTAATTTCTGAGGATGGAGAAGACAGATGTGATGCGGGATGTTTGAGCAGAAGTCAGGGCAGCCTCAGACACCAGCCAGTTACGGGACTGAACAGCTCAGATCCCTCCTCAGGGCCAAGTTCCTCTCTTGCAGAACGAGGGGTTTAGACGGTTTGATTGAAGGTCCTTCCCTCCTTTGTGATTCGCCCCTCTGCCTGGCTTCTCCACTGAGAGTGAGGCAGGGATGCCCCTGCCTGCACAGAGACCCAGGCCGGCTCTGGCCATCCACCACCCCATCCCTCCCAGCTCTCTCCCCTGGACAGAGGACCTCACGTCTCTGCATGGCACCCAGGAGACTTCAGGCATCTCTGCCGGCTGCAAGGAGGCTTTTCTGTAGGGGCCCATATTTTATAATCCACTTGGTAGGAGCCACTTTCCCTTCTGGTGACCTCAGTGACACTGTTGAACTGGATTTCAGGAATTTGGATTGAATTTGCTCAGGTAAGTGATGCCGTGTGTGTTTGTGGTGTCTTGGCAGTGAAACTGGTAGCCTCTTCCTAGCGACAATTCACCTCATGCCCTTCTGTTCAAATTTCCACAGCAGAAAAAGACACCACAATGTTCCACAATGCTCTCTGAGTCATTTAACCTCACCTGAAAACACGAGGGTGGCCTGAACTCTAACCTTTTGTGATCTGGGGACAAGGTCAGGCTGCCTAGGTGCATGCTCAGTAGCATCTGTGTTCAAACATGCACACACACGCAGGTGTGCATATATAAGTACTGGTTTAGAGCAAAGGCGCTCTGGCCCAGGAGCCAGGACCTGGGTTCCGGTCCGAGAGCTGGTGTCAGTGGCCACCTCTGCTCAGCCTCGTGTGGCTCCCGTGAGGACCTGGGACCCAAGGTCCCCTCCAGCTCCAACACTGTGACTTTCCTTGATTTTACAGAATGATATCATAGCCTTTAAGTCGCTCAAGGATGTGCTTTTCAGATTCAGGTGTATCCTGTCTTGCTAGGAAGCCCTGCTCCTCCAGGTAAAGTTGCATGGCGAGAGATGCTCACCGCAGAGGCAGTTAATGAAAAACACAGAATACCCAGAGAAGCAGGGAGACAGAAGGTTAAAGAAGTTACATCCACGTAATGGAATACCGCACGGCCATGTCAACACTGAATGGTGTAAAACAATACTATCAGGTCAGCTACCACTCACTACCGAATCCATTTACCCTGTGTCTGGGGGAGGGGGGCATCTGTCATGAGCCTCGTGCTGGGGTCAGCCCTGGGGTCCAGCGTAAGCAAGGCAGACGGAGCCCCACGGGGCTTACTCAGTGTTACTAGATGCCGTTCTGTGAGCTAAAAGCATCACATGCTTCATTCTGTTTAATCCTCTCAGCCGCCCAATGAGGCGGGCGGGCGGTCATTATTCCTCATTTTCTGGATGAGGAGCCCCAGGAGCAAAACGCCGATGAGTAGCAGAGCAGGAATTTCCACTCAGGTTCATCTGATTCCTATAAATACACACAGCTTCCTCAACGACATCTACGATTCCATTACAATTTTGCTTCACGACTCTGTCAAACTCTGTAATGACAAGCACACCAATTTACAAAGGTACTCTTAGGAGGGTCTGGGATTCAATGTTGTACTTGATTTGAACCCCTTTTCTTTTTCTGCAGATTTATAGTGAAACAATTATGCAGACAAACTGCTTTACGTCTCTCCTCCCCCGCCTGTTTCTAATATTGATTCCTGTAGCATTGTTCAAAAAAGGACAAACAGCCGGAGAGGCAGATAAATTGGTGGCTTGGTTTAATTTTAAGTGACATGAGTAACGTTGCTTCCCTCTCTTTCCCTGGAGCCTATTTCAGTGTCTGATTATAGTAATTTGTGAAATTTTTCCTATTTAGCAGGGAGAATTAGTCTGCTTTAGTATTCAGAACACGTCACTTTATTTTGCTACTAGCTAAGTCCAATTTACAATGTGTTACCATAAAGCATGAATACTACAGAAATTCAGACTCTCCTTGCTCTAGATCAAGATGTTTGCAGAATAAACTGAGCCTCATGGATTTTTCCAGAACAGCCAGTGGACCCTGCCCTGGCTGAACAAACAATCCTTTTCTCTCCTCCGCATTCCCTGCCCACAACCCACACTCTTGCTAATTGTGAACAAAGCATTATATCATGTCAAATTATCCAAAGAATACAATATGAAGATGGAACATACAACAACTGGAATTTTGTATCCAGCAAATAAAACTTTCGTGGTTGAAATATAGATGTGTTTAATGCTAGCAGTAGCTGTGCAATTTAAAAACAATGATGGTAATTATGATTTTTACTCAGTTGAAATAAATGTTTATAGGACTTTTTTTTTTTTCTCTCCTTGCTCAGTTTGTCATGATTTCACCAGGTAAAACGCGATCCTTTTATACATATATGTAAAAATATAAAGACCCTGGATTCGACACAATTACTAGAGCAACTTCTCTCATCTTTCCTCTTTCCAATCCTAGACTCTGCCCCACATTGTAGCTTGAAGCTGGGGGGTTTTCACTTGAGTAGAGCCTTCCTTTTCTATAAGGGGCTCAGGTACAGGAAACTCTGGACAGGTGGAGTGGCACGGGGTGGGGCGTGGGGCGAAGGCACAGTCAGAATGTCCTGGAGTCTTTGCATCCAGGACTCCATCCTTGCAGAAAGAGGAGATGCGAGCGGAAGAGATCTAAACCCATGCTCCGGCCTTGCAGGGAAGGGAGGGGTCTGGGAGGGAGGAAGGGCCCCACTGAGGTGTCCCCAGCCCGGGTTTCCAGCCACTGAAGGCAGTGTGTGCCAGGCCCTGCCGTGGTCCAGCCCTGCAGCCCCTCCCTGTTATGCTGGGGTGGGCGTGCCTCAGGACCAGCCCATGTGTTTCTGCAGCACCCTCCTTGCCTGGGAGAGATGGCTCCCTACCTCTGCAGTTTCTTCTACTCAGACGAATGTCAGAAAGGGACACCACCCTTCATTTCACAATCGTAAATAAAAGGCTAAAAATGCCCGAGAAATAGCAACCCTCAGCTCCTTTACCGGAGAAGGCAATGGCACCCCACTCCAGTATTCTTGCCTGGAAAATCCTATGGATGGAGAAGCCTGCTAGGCTGCAGTCCATGGGGTCGCTAATGGACACGACTGAGTGACTTCACTTTCACTTTTCACGTTCATGCATTGGAGAAGCAAATGGCAACCCACTCCAGTGTTCTTGCCTGGAGAATCCCAGGGGTGGCGGAGCCTGGTGGGCTGCCGTCTGTGGGG